>NW_027361850.1:105000-2627500 GCF_039654945.1 Dendrobates tinctorius | reverse complement strand
TATGTCCCCCAAGTAATTTATCGAGGTGTGGTGAGCATCTTGAAACCACAGGTGCTTCATGGAGTTTTAAAACATTGGACTGTGAAAATGAAAAATTACTTTTTTTCTGTAAAATATTGTTTTAGTCCTCAATTTTTCCTTTTTCACAAAGATAAGAGGAGAAATTGTCTACAAAATATGTGATTTAGATGAAACTCCTGAGGGATTCATTCAAGATCCATTCATTAATGAGGAAGTTAATGAGGAGTTAGTCACTAATGAGGAGTTAATCTGGACTTTGTGTGGCTTATGTTTGGCAGTGTCTGTCTTTTAAAAGGTGCACAAAACTGTGGCTGACCGCACTTTCATGAACGCCTAAAAAGACAGGCACAGCTGGATCATAAGCCACACAGAGTCCAGAGTGTCTCCATCTACCTCCTTATAGGAAATCTTCCACTTGAGATTCTGTCTGAATCATGTATTTCAGCGATTTACTCAAAAATCCCACTGAAAGTGCTCAGTGTAGAGCGCAAGATAAATGTGAGCTGAGACTTACTGCGATCTTTGTAAGGCAGGATAGACAAATTATAACTGAAAAAAATTAACTAGAGTGAAAGTTCTTATGCATGCAAAACAGAAGCATGTTCACATGGGCCATTAAACAGCCAAAAGCCAAGACAAAAACAAAATGAACATATACCCTGCTGTAAGTATCTAAGTAAAAGCAATAGTGAATATAAATAATATAGGATGCTAAGTAAGCACAGTTTAATCAAGTCAACAGCAGGTGAAGAATTGCTTTTATTTATTTTTTATGCCATTCACCGTGCGGTATAAGTGATTAGATGACTTTATTCTTTGAGTCGGTGAGATTACATCGATACTAGAATTTTACAGTTTTTTAAAGTTTGGCTGTTACCACACACTAAAAAAATGTTTTGTACCGTTATTGTTTGAGAGCGTTAAATTTTCTGCATTTTTGTTGACAGAATCATGTGGTGGCTTATTTTTTCTGGACGAGTTGATATTTTTATTAGCACTATTTTTGGGCATATACCATTTTTTTATCACGTTCTATTCCGATTTTTGGCAGGCAAAATTAACAAAAACGAGCTAAAACATTGTTTTTTAGGGGTTTTTTTGTGTCGCTCCAATTGTGGTAAGTGATAGGACAGCTTTATTCTTCAGATCACTATGATTACAGCGATACTACATTTATATAACTTGTTTATGTTTTGGTGCTTCAACACAATAAATCCAATTTTATAGAAAAATTTTGTTTTTGCATCGCTATAGTTTGAGAGCTGTAATATTTTTGCTTTTTTACTGATGAAGCTGTATGACAGCTTGATGTTGATTTCAGCAATACCATGTCGGCACTGAGCTTTCACTGTCTGTTTTTAGGCTAGTTTCATACTAGCGTTTTTATGCGCTGAGTTTGCAGCGCACATGAAACGCATGTTAAAAGCGCATGCAAATGCTTGTACCTACAAAAAATCGCAGCGTTTTTATGCGTTTGTAAGTGTTTTTCATGCGTTTGCATTTTTTATGCGCAATAAACTGGAGAAAAAATCCTTGAAAAATTCTTGCAACACACTCCACCAATGGGACAGCAGTGGGCGTGTCTTATGGAAAATCTTTATATAGCCCCTGTTTACAGCTGAATTCTTCACATTTGCTTGCATTTGACTTGAGAAACATGGATCTGCGCTGGAAGAGTTTTGACTTTGACTTGGATCTGGACATGAGGATGGCTCAGGCTTATGCCATTGCTTGCCATGAACAGAGGGAGAGAGAGAGGCAGCAAAGACATCAGCGGTGGCGTTTGTGGATACATCCCATTTTTGAATTCCGGGAGAGCCATGGAGCACACCCTCTACAGCGAGCTCCAGGCAAACCTGGAGAAATTTACGGATTATACCTGGTTGACCAAAGAAACCTTTCACTATTTGCTTGGTCAGGTAAAAGAAGTCATCCGGAGACAGGACACGCAGCTCCGGCGTGCGATTACTCCTGAGGAACGGCTCATGGTCACATTAAGGTATGTAGTTTTGCTAAACCAATGCCTGCTCATTTTTCTTGGTTGGGACATGTACTCTTCCAAATCTGGCAGAATTACAGTTCTGCCATGTCGATAACTAAAGGCTGCCATAATTTTTTGATGCCATGTATTGAACCAAAGCATGCAGATTTTTTTTTTTTTAATTTAACGTGTGTCAAAAAATTACGAATGCACAAATATTAATTTTTTTTGTTTTCTTTGTGTCACGGATTCCTGGCTACTGGAGAGACCCTCTCATCACTACACTTCCAGTACCCGGATTGGAATCTCCACGTTGTCTGGAATTGTAGCGGACACCTGCCGGGCTTTGTGGAACGTTCTTTGTCCCGAATTCATGCCCCTGCCAACCACAGAAAAGTTGTTGGAAATTGCCAAAACATTCTGGACTGTCTGCAATTTCCCTAACTGTTTGGGAGCGGTGGATGGGAAACACATCCGGATTATCAAGCCCAAAAGAACAGGCTCCGAGTACTACAACTGCAAAGTACTTTTCTACTGTACTCATGGCCATTGCGGATGCAGAATGTCAGTTTATTGCAGTGGACATTGGGGCATGTGGACATTGGGGCATTTGGCCATGGGAATGACTCCCAGGCTTTTAAGAACTCAGACATGGGCGGGAGGTTGTATGGCAACAACTTCAATTTCCCCATGCCACGGCCTCTTCCCAACACCGAAGGTCCGCCACAGCCATTTGTAATGGTTGGTGATGAAGCATTCCAGATGTGCCAAAACCTGCTCAAACCCTACTCCGGCTGGGACTTGGACCTCAACAAAAGAATTTTTAATTACAGGCTCACCAGGGCCAGGAGAACAGTAGTGTGCATTTGGTATACTTGTATTTAGATGGCGCATTCTTGGCACAGCTAATAATCTGAAACTGGAAACAGTGGATGAGGTGATCAAGGCCTGTGTTGTTCTACATAATTTTGTAATTTCTCGAGAGCACCCGAAGTTAGATCTTGATGATGTTGCTTCAAACCCATTGCCTGAATTCACTCAGCACCCTCTCAGGTCATCCGTTGAAGTTAGCCAAATGAGGGACCAATTTGCGGCCTACTTCAACTCAGATGTAGGACGGGTGGAATGGCAAGAGCAAATGGTGTAAAAAAAATTTCTTGGTGGTATGTTAATAATAAAACAAAAATGTTTGATACATGTTGTTGGTATGTTAATAAAAAACAAACCTTTTTGATATCTGTTGTTGGTATGTTAATAAAAAAAAAAAAACCTTTTTGAAACCTGTACTGAGTGCATTCTCTGTTTTTACACTCCCAAAACCATTAGCAAGTATCCAGGTGTATCAATGAATTTATGATGCTGTGTTTTGTGCATCATGAATTCACTAATACTCCTGAGTAGGTAACTCTCTACATTCATGTAATATTGCACAGACTGAATCAAGCAAGGTTCCCCAACTTCAACAGATCAAATTGTAATGAAATCCATATCAAGAGCCAAAAAAAAAGGATTCCATACAACATGATCTGTTGGTGGCCCTTGAGGACTGGAGTTGGGGAACCCTGCTGGATCCACTCTGTGCAATATTAAAAGAATGTAGAGACTGCTGTGGAAAAGAAAAATCATGTAGATTGGATTTCTTTTTTGGACATCACATATGTACAGTATATGACTTGTCTTTTCCACAGCAGTCTCTACATTCTTGTAATATTATTACTATTATTACTACCTTCATGCAATTTTTGCAATATATTTTTTACTTTTTTATTCCTGGATATTTGTTTTGTGTTTTGTTTTTGGTTTTCTCTATGTAAATGTCATGTGTTCATATGCAATTACATTTTGCATGCACATTAATTTACTTTTTCTGCTCAGACCCAGTTTCTTATTTGTTTCATTGTGCATTCTGTGCATATAAGGGCATGACCGCCCTGTTTCTGAGTTGGAAAATCCATCCTATCTGGCCTATACTATTACTGGTGGTTCAGTCCCTCTGTCCTTGTTCACATTTACCTCACTTGACAAGTGGAAAGGTTTTAAATACAAGAGTTAGGACTGTCCCACAAGGGTTGCCTTAATGTGGCGGGATGGCTTCTACATTATTTTGATCAAAATTATGTTAACTAAATACCCTTATTATTACTATTATTACTACCTTCATGCAATTTTTGCAATATATTTTTTTACTTTTTTATTCCTGGATATTTGTTTTGTGTTTTGTTTTTGGTTTTCTCTGTGTAAAGGTCATGTGTTCATATGCAATTACATTTTGCATGCACATTAATTTACTTTTTCTGCTCAGACCCAGTTTCTTATTTGTTTCATTGTGCATTCTGTGCATATAAGGGTGTGACCGCCCTGTTTCTGAGTTGGAAAATCCATTCTGTCTGGCCTATACTATTACTGGTGGTTCAGTCCCTCTGTCCTTGTTCGCATTTACGTCACTTGAGAAGTGGAAAGGTTTTAAATACTAGAGTAGGGACTGTCCCACAAGGGTTGCCTTGACGTGGCGGGATGGCTTCTACATTATTTTGATCAAAATTATGTTAACTAAAAACCCTTATTATTACTATTATTACTACCTTCATGCAATTTTTGCAATATGTGTTTTTACTTTTTTTATTCCAGGATATTTGTTTTGTGTTTTGTTTTTGGTTTTCTCTGTGTAAAGGTCATGTGTTCATATGCAATTACATTTTGCATGCACTTTAATTTACTTTTTCTGCTCAGACCCAGTTTCTTATTTGTTTCATTGTGCATTCTGTGCATATAAGGGTGTGACCGCCCTGTTTCTGAGTTGGAAAATCCATCCTGTCTGGCCTATACTATTACTGGTGGTTCAGTCCCTCTGTACTTGTTCACATTTACCTCACTTGACAAGTGGAAAGGTTTTAAATACAAGAGTTAGGACTGTCCCACAAGGGTTGCCTTGATGTGGCGGGATGGCTTCTACATTATTTTGATCAAAATTATGTTAACTAAATACCCTTATTATTACTACCTTCATGCAATTTTTGCAATATATTTTTTTACTTTTTTATTCCTGGATATTTGTTTTGTGTTTTGTTTTTGGTTTTCTCTGTGTAAAGGTCATGTGTTCATATGCAATTACATTTTGCATGCACATTAATTTACTTTTTCTGCTCAGACCCAGTTTCTTATTTGTTTCATTGTGCATTCTGTGCATATAAGGGTGTGACCGCCCTGTTTCTGAGTTGGAAAATCCATTCTGTCTGGCCTAGACTATTACTGGTGGTTCAGTCCCTCTGTCCTTGTTCACATTTATGTCACTTGAGAAGTGGAAAGGTTTTAAATACTAGAGTAGGGACTGTCCCACAAGGGTTGCCTTGACGTGGCGGGATGGCTTCTACATTATTTTGATCAAAATTATGTTAACTAAAAACCCTTATTATTACTATTATTACTACCTTCATGCAATTTTTGCAATATGTGTTTTTACTTTTTTTATTCCTGGATATTTGTTTTGTGTTTTGTTTTTGGTATTCTTGTAATCTTGCAATATTGTAATGAAATCCATATCAAGAGCCAAAAAAAAAGGATTCCATACAACATGATCTGTTGGTGGCCCTTGAGGACTGGAGTTGGGGAACCCTGCTGGATCCACTCTGTGCAATATTACAAGAATGTAGAGACTGCTGTGGAAAAGAAAAATCATGTAGATTTGATTTCTTTTTTGGACAACACATATGTACAGTATATGACTTGTCTTTTCCACAGCAGTCTCTACAGTCTCTACATTCCTGTAATATTGCACAGAGTGGATCCAGCAGGGCTCCCCAACTCCTGTCCTCAAGGGCCACCAACAGATCATATTGTAATGAAATCCATATCAAGAGCCAAAAAAAAAAAAAGGATTCCATACAACATGATCTGTTGGTGGCCCTTGAGGGCTGGAGTTGGGGAACCCAGCTGCATCCACTCTGTGCAATATTACAAGAATGTAGAGACTGTTGTGGAAAAGACAAGTCATGTAGATTTGTTTAGTTGACAACACATATCTCCAAGACTGACACAAGAAACATGTCTCAGTAATGGAGATATCTGGTGGCAAAAATGCTAAGTGTACAGCACAGTGTGTGTAGTTGGCGATTTAAACAGTAATCAATCAAAATATTTTGAAAGCACAATTGCACATTTATTTTGTAACAAAAACTAAAAAAATTTTTTTATTAGGAAAGACGTTTGGGGGAAGATTGGGATACTTTGGGTGTGTGGAGAGACGAGGAATGACTGGAGGTTGAGGAAGGGGTTCTAGGAGAAGGGGCGACGAAAGTACTGGGGGAAGGGAGCTCTGGAATCGACATGGAGGCAGGTTGAGACACATTAGGAGGAGAGGGTGGATGGACGAACAAAGTTTTTTTTTCTTTTTCTTTGGCGCAGGAATATCCTGCCCAGAACGACTTGCAGCCTGTGACCGCCATACTTTGGTGGACCGCCTGGTGATGGTGGACTGTGCTGTTGCCCCGTAAAATAGGGAATGCGGATCACCCCTTTGCTGCTCTGTGGTGGCATTGGTGGTAGAAGTGGCAGTGGCGGTGCTAGAAGGGGAGAAAGTTGGGTCGGTGCTCCTCCGATGAGGAGTGGTGGCGGTGCTCCTTTGATGAGGAGTGCTGGCGGTGCTCCTTTGATGAGGAGTGCTGGTGGTGCTCTGTTGATGAGGAGTGCTGGTGGTGCTCTGTTGCTGAAGAGTGCTGGTGGTGCTCTGTTGCTGAGGAAAGCTGGCGGTGCTCCTTTGGTGTTGACTGGTGGTGTCTGTGGCCCATGCAGGTTCTGTGGTGGTTTGGGTCCAAGCTGGAGGTGCTGTGGCGGTTGTGGTGCTCCATACAGGAGCAGCGCTTGCCATAGTGGTAGTGATGGAGGACTGCCCAGCAGCGCTCAGACTTGGGGTGGTGTAGTGGTATCTGGCTTCGCTGGGAATGCAGGTGGCCGTGCAGTGGTATGCAGCAGAAGTCGGTAGTGTGGTGAAGCGAGTCAGCGGTGGAACTGTTGGAAATGACATCACTAACTGCTCCACATACCGATTCTGCTGCATATCCTGCAAGTAAGCAGTGTTGCAGGTCTGTAACACACTCAGCTGTTACTCAGGACTAAGGTGTTCCGCCATGCCCTGCTCAATTTTACTGAAAAAATGGTGCGCTGGTCTGTTGAGGTCGGCCTCCAGACGGTCAAGGCGCTGGTCAACAGAGTGGAAGCGGTGTTCCATGTGGTTAAAACCACATTCCATCAGGGAAAAACTGCTTTCCATTCTGGCGGACAGCGCCTTGAGGCTGCCCTTAAAGGCCTCGCTCAAGAGCATGAACTCGGGCATGACTTGTCCGAGGCCCTCTGCCGCTGACGGGTAGTGCCCGCATAACCAGTGACAGAGACCTGGGACAGGGGAACACCTGATGGACCAGCTTCCTGGTCACCAGCTGTCTGTGTTGCTGACCTGCAAGATGCTTCCTGGCTGTCGGATGGCTGGGACGGGTCCGAGGTCGATCGATGAAGAACTGCTCCCAGGACAGGTTGCAGGGTGCTGCTCCAAGAGCTGTGGAAAGAAAGGGAAAACATTAGTATCATGCATTTACAAGAAGCATCACCTGTGGATTTGAAAAGCACATAGTAATAACAAACCAGAAAAAAAAACAAAAACTTACACTCTGCTGGCAAGGACCGGTCTCAGGAAAGCCAACTCTTGATAATAGCGGTACTTTCTTCTGCGCCTTGCCGTTGAACCACTCTGAACCTGTCCCTCAGCATGAACATCAGTGTTGAAGCGGTCCTTCATCGAGCGCCAACGTGTGCGGATTTTGTTCACTGTTGGGGGAAAAAAAGAAAAAAAATTAGAAAATGCACTTAAGGAAAATTAATTATCAGCACACACACCAGATAGAACTTTGCAAACAGTCAATGCTGCAGCACAAATAAAATTCTAGACACAATGCAGTCACTGTTGATACTGAGGACACTGTTATGTTTCCTGCTAGAATATATGTAGCAGCGAAAACAACAGTATCATCCGGAGCAAGAGTGAAAACCGGATCATGACAGCAGAAGACAAAGATCAATCACTGTTTTCCACATGGCATTGGTGTTTTTAATGCAAGAATATATCTTGCCAAAAAAACACCAGCACCATCAGGACCATAAAGCAATGCAGCAGTTGAAGACAAAAAACAATCTATGTATTCCACAAGGCATTGATGTGTTTAATGCAAGAATATATCTTGCAAAAAACACATCAGCACCATCAGGTCAAAAAGCAATGCGGTATCACAGAGCATCTTTATACTTACTGAACGCCCTTTTTGAACTTGGAGAGGCGCTGTCCCAGCCATCCATCATTGCTGCGGCCACCTCATTCCAGAGCTGCCGGGTCACCATTGTGTCTTTGTACTGCTGGTCACGGCTGTCCCACAACGGGATACGCTCCTCAACAAGGCGGATCAGGTGCTCGTTGTCTATGTACACTTCTTCGTCATCCTGTTGTGGAACCTAGAAAAAATATTAGAATGTTTGTAATTTTGGAGAATGAAAAAGATAGAAAAAGAAACAGAGAAGAAGCAAGAATAATGACAGAAAAAAAAAATATATATACTAACATTGCGTCTCCTCGCCACGACTTGACTACGCTGCTCCCGCTCAGAATCCTCCCGCTCAGACTGCTCCCACTCAGAACGCTCCCGCTCAGACTGCTCCCGCTGCCGCTTAGACCGCTCCCGCTCTTCACCTTCAGTGCCCGTGTCCGATGTCTGTAAAGAAAGAAAAAATTAAACACATTTATAGAGGCAGATATACTTTCCCAAAGGCAGCAAGATCCTCACGATCAGCTTGGGCCAGTTCTTGCCGAGATGGCGAATACACCGATCCAGAAGAAGACATGCTGAAATGAAAACAAAAAATACATTAGTACATTATAAAATTGTACAGGACACACAGACATTATGTTGAAGAATACTCACATTTTGGCTCCTGAAGCTTGAATCCACACTTGTAAAGGCTCTTCTAGGCTCTTGTCTGGTCTCTCTGCAAGGCTGTCTGTAGAGTAATTGTCCCTGAAGACACCTTCTTTTATCTACACTCCTCCCAAACAATGTTGCTTATTTAGGGGGAGTTTTAGACAAGTGTCTAGACATTGCTTACTCAAATCGCGTGAGCGCACAATGCGCTGACGGGCGCACTGCCAAGCGCTCGTCAGCGACCACATAGACTGTAATGCTATTTTTGCGCGCAGACCGAGTGCACACGTGCGCGTGCGATTTTTTTAACGATGTCGGTGGAACAAAAAATGCAACATGTAGCGTACGGCGCGTCTGGGCACACACCTGTAAAATGCGCAGCGCACGCTAAATGCTGATGAGCGCATACATTCGCAAGACCCTGTGACCACCATGTTAAAGATAGGGGAACATTGCACATGTGCCCAATAGCGCACGATGCACTGCGCGATCAAACGCTAGTGTGAAACCAGCCTTACACAGTGACAACTTAAAGACATGGCGTATATAGCACTTCATTATGCGGGAACTGACACCTGTTCATGAAGTGCTATACATCTCTTTGGTCATTAAGGGGTTAAATAAAGTTGTGTTCATATTCACCCCCAAAACATTTTTCCAATAGTCTTCTGGCTTGTCCTGGTGATTTTTAGCAAACTGTGCACGGACAGGAATATTCTTTTCTTGAAAGCAGTGGTTTTCCCCTTGCAATCCATGCATGCTATTGTTGTTAGCTAATTGTGTTTTTTTCTTAGAGGCTACCTTAAGATCCTTTGTGACCCTGTGAACTAATAGACACCTTTCCTTTGGATTGAGCTTTATTGGTCAATCTCTATTGGGGAGGGTAATGGTGATCTTGATTTTTTTCTTTGTGTCTGACTGTGGATTGGTGAAGTATATATATGACATACTTTGAACATTTTAAAATGTTTTAAACTACAAATTTTGTGATTGTAAGTTGCTTCAACTTACCTTTACCACTAAAAGAAAGTAAAACTTGAATATTTACTATATTCAAAAAAATCTGGATAGGTCCTTAAGGCCAAAACAACCTTGGTCCTTGATGGGTTAAAGGTCTTTTGTTACTGTCCTAAAATAGGAGATTTTGCTAGAGTTGTATCCAGTCCAGAGTATCCCTGTGAGCTAAATACATCAGAATTTCAAATCGCTCTCTGTCCTCATAGTTCCTCTAAATTTAGGTAAAAGTTTCGTTTCTGCAGCTGAAAGATTATTGCCTCAACTGGATACAGATGTAGCATTTTCACAGAATTAGGTATAACTGTACAACAAGCAGAACATTTCAGAAAGTTGTAGAACTTTCATTAGATAATCAATAAAAAAGTTGGCCCAACATCTCCAATTTTTTTAAAAGTCATGTATAGAAATACATGTTGTAATTGCACACTATCTGTTCCTTCATTCCACCTTAGTTAAGTGGCCGTACACAACAAGAAAGGAGTTCCATTGCTCATGCTTGGCTAACAAAAACACCTAATGGGAGATGTAAGCAGTAGAACTAAAGTAGTAATATTGAAACATACCTTGAGTAAATTTGGGGATTGGCCAATTGAATGCATCAAAAAATTATTTACTTTATGAATAAAAAGTGGGGTCAATGAGCCATACTTTTTATAATGTATTTTTAAATTACCATTTAAATGCATATTTACATAAAACTAGAAAATATTTGTAAAGAGCACAGGCTCTGCTTGACTTCATCTTTTTAAGAATTATGAATTTCTTATCCATCTGCAATATGATTTTAATGGCACAATAAAATGGCAAAATATTACAATTGCATTTCCATATACCCAGTATTATTATTATTATTATTATTATTATTATTATTATTATTATTATTATCATTATTTATTTATATAGCACCATTGATTCCAAGGTGCTGTACATGAGAAGGGGTTACATACAAATTACAGATATCACTTACAGTAAACAAACTAACAATGACAGACTGATACAGAGGGGAGAGGACCCTGCCCTTTCGGGCTTACATGCTACATGATGGTGGGGAAGGAGACTGTAGGTCGGTGGGTTGCAGCAGTTCCAGTGTTGGTTGAGGTGATATCTCCGGTAGTGGTGAGAGAGAAGGAGGTAGCGGGGTCATTGCAGGCTGTAGGCTTTCTTGAAGAGGTGGGTTTTCAGGTTCCATCTGAAGGATCCAAATGTGGTTGATAGTCGGACTTGTTGGGGCAAAGAATTCCAGAGGACAGGGGCAATTCGAGAGAAGTCTTGGAGGCGGTTGGATGAGGAGTGAATAAGTGTGGAGGAGAGAAGGAGGTCTTGGGAGGACTGGAGATTACGTGAGGGAAGGTATCAGGAGATTAGTTCAGAGAAATATGAGGGAGACAGGTTATAGATGGCCTTGTAGGTCAGTATTAGTAATTTGAACTGGATATGCTGAGGGAATGGGAGCCAGTGAAGAGATTTGCAGAGGGGAGAAGCGGAGGAGTATCACGGAGAGAGATGAGTTAGTCGGGTACCCCCCCCCCAGTAGAATGAAAGTCTGGAAGTAGCACTGACCTCCCGAGACTGTCCTACTGGATCTGGGACTGTTTGGAGCTATGCCTTTGCTCACTGACTAACCAGACTTCATCAATTTGGTGAGAGTGGGATCTTGACTGCAAAATGTCCAGGCTGTCATTAAAGCTTCTAGCAATCCTTCATAATTATTATCAGATACTGTCAGATGCTGTTGAAGTGTTGTCTTCTACCTCCTTATTTAGGTTGTTACTTGTTAGGACATGCTACCAATGTTAGCAAAAGTGGCCCTTTCTGGTCTCCAAGTCAGGAGGTTATATGCTTACTACTTCATGTTGCCTCTGTTATAACTGTTAAAGCATATTTACATGGGTAACTAACAAACCAGGAGGACCAATACCTGAACCTGACAGATCCCTGTTCAGATACTCCTCTGACCCTGGTCTGTCCCTGCCTGACAGTGGAGGTTGTCCCCTAAAAATAACACAATTGTGTCTCCACTCTACGGCAGCTTACCCTGAATGTCCAAAGCATCTCCTAGTATCGCTAGAGTAACAATTCCCTAAGGAATAAAGGCATCACACACAAAACAACAGCATAAACTACAGCAAAGTGAATGAATCCAACAAAGACTATCAACAGCAGAAAACACTAGCAGATGAAGGTATATAAAGCTGAACTCGAAAGGTGATAGGACAGACAAACAGAGTAAATGAAAAACACCTGTAACCCAAAACCGACAGAAACAAAGATAACAGAATTAAAACACTCAGAGAAAATACGAATCTGCTGTGGCACTGCGGAAAGTGATGCCGACTAGAGATGAGCGAATATGTTCCGAAAATGATCTCCAAGCATAAAGTCGGCATGAATATGGTACATTCGGAGTCGTGATTGGTAACACGAGCATTTTTCTTAAAATCGGAAAAAGTCGATAACATTCAGTAAAAGATAAAATAAAAGTTGGCAATTCATGTGCCGCGTTCAGTAAAATCACAGAGTGACAGGTTAGAGTAGAATAGATAGAATAGATATATACACATAGAGTACATATATTTATATATAGATGTCAGTGACACACATGTATATACAGCTCTGGCAAAAATTAAGAGACCACTTTCAAATGTTCAGTTTGTCTGATATTTCTCTTTATAAGTATATTTTTGAGTAAAATGTTCATTGCTATTTCAGTCTACAAACTTCTGACATGTCTCTGAATTTCCAAGCAATACATTTTGCATTTTTTTGAGACAAAGAAAAATGGTCAAAATTAAAAAAAACAAAAAAAAAACCAGTGCTTTCAGACCTCAAATAATGCAAAGAAAACAAACAAGTTCATAATCATTTAGCAGCAACAATACTAATGCTTTAACTCAGGAAGAGTTCAGAAATCAATATTTTGTGGAATAATCATGATTTTTAAAACAGCTTTCATGCATCAGCATCTCTACATGTACATCTAAATCTACAGCCATTGTCAGTTGAATTCCAACCAAAGTACACCTCATTCTACTTAATGTGGTTCTGATTAGGTGATCACCTGAGCCAAATCTTATTAAACAAATGAAATTATAAAAAAAACCCTGCTGTTGTGTTCACAATCCTCTTGCAATAGGACAAGCTGGAAGGAAAAACAAGTGCTAGTAACATCCCAAAAGTAATAGGAATGAAAAAATAACTTTTAACCATGTCAAAGAAATTGAAAAGAAAAGTCTTGAGTGAGGAAATGAAGGGCTCAATTCTGGCTTTAGTAGCAGGGGGATACAGTGAGCGTCATTGTGCCGCCATCCTTAAAATTTCTAAGATGGCAGTCCATTACAACAAGGTCAAACAGCAGACATTGGGGACAACAAAGCTACAGACCAGCAGAGGGTGAGAATGACTCTCCACTGACCAGGATGTCCGTCATCTTATTCGAATATCACTCAGCAACCGTAGTATGACATCAAGTGACCTAAAAAAGAATGGCAAATGGCAGCTGGAGTGAAGTGAAGCAACAGTTCGTAGCAGGCTCTTACAGGCAGGAATCAACTCATGTAAAGGTAGAAAACAGCCTTTCATCAATGAGAAGCAAAGGAAAGCCAGCCTGAAGCTTGCCGAAGACCATAAGGATTGGACGATAGCGGACTGGAGTAAGGTAATCTTCTCTGATGAGTCTAATTTTCAGCTTTGTTCAACACCTGGTCATCTATTGGTTAGACGGAGACATGGAGAGGAGTAAAAGCCACAGTGTCTTGCACCCACTGTGAAATTTGGTGGAAAATCAGTGATGATCTGGGGTTGCTTCAGCAAGGCTGGAATTGGGCAGGTTAATCTTTGCGAAGGACATATGAATAAAGCCGCAGACAAGCTTATCCTGGAAAAACAGTTGATTCCTTCTGCTCAGGCAATGTTCCCCAACTCTGAGGACTGTTTTTTCCAGCAGGACAGTGCACCATGCTACACAGCTAGGTCAATCAATGTGTGGATGAAGGACCACCACATCAAATCCCTGTCATAGCCAGCCCAAGCTCCAGACCTGAACTCCATTGAAAACCTCTGGAATGTAATGAAGAGGAAGATGGATAGTCACAAGACATCAAACAAAGAACTGCCTAAATTTTTGTACCAAGAGTGGCATAAGGTCACCCAAAAGCAGTGTGAAAGACTGGTGGAAAGCATGCCAAGACGCTTGAAAGCTGTGATTAAAAATCATGGTTATTCCACAAAATATTGATTTCTGAACTCTTCCTGAGTTTAAACATTAGTATTGTTGTTTCAAATTGTTTCAAAATGATTATGAACTTGTCTTCTTAGCATTATTTGAGGTCTGCAAGCACTGCATTTTTTTGTTATTTTGTCCATTTCTCATTTTCTGAAAATAAATACAAAATTTAGTGTTTGGCAATTCGAAGACATATTATCAGTAGCTTATAGAATAAAAGAGCAATTTACATTGTACTCAAAAATATACCTATAAAGAAAAAAATCAGACAAACTGAAAATTTTGCAGTGGTCTCTTAATTTTTGTCAGAGCTGTGTATGTATATTGCATATTGCCACTACTGAGGTCTACAGAAAAAGACAGCAGGGCACATGTCATAAAAGTGTGTTGTAAACTGCTTCTATTGTGCTTCATGCATGAGTATACTGTTCTAAATCTTATTTTTTCACTACCTAAATGTTGTTTTGAAATTTGAGCTGTTTTGCCTGAAAATATTTTTTGTTTTAGCAGTTGCTACCATGATTCACCATGCCATATCTCCCCTTGTTATTTAGTGCCTAGCATAGCTCATGCATATGGAAAAAAATGAGAATTTTTTCTGTTGCCAAACGTGATACAGCACGCCATGTCCCACTTTGCAATTTTGTGGATGTGAAATTGTTGCGTGTGCAGAGCTGTTGCACAAAAAAAAAACATTTTTTGAGTTTTATTAACATGACACAGCAGGCTAAATCCGATTTTGTTTGGAGCATATCTTTTAGGTCATACAGGCATCACCCACACTTTAAAGAAAACTTCTGTTACTAATGTCATACTGTAGGGGACATCTCATTTTCAAATTGTTTGTAGCATCCAGTCCATATTATAAAGGCCAAAACCACGGGTCCAAAAATAATTCTTCTGTTACTAATGTCATACAGTAGGTGACATCTCACTTTCAAATTGATGGAAGCATCTATTCTGTTATAGAGGCCTTATCCACAGGTCCCCAAAATATGATTCTGTTACTAACGCTGTACAGTAGGGGACATCTCACTTTCAAATTGTTTGTAGCATCCAGTCCATGTTATAAAGGCCAAAGCCACGGGTCCAAAAATAATTCATCTGTTACTAACGTCATACAGTAGGTGACATCTCACTTTCAAATTGATGGAAGCATCTATTCTGTTATAGAGGCCTTATCCACAGGTCCCCAAAATATGATTCTGTTACTAACGCTGTACAGTAGGGGACATCTCACTTTCAAATTATTGTAGTATCTAGTCTATGTTATAGAGGCCTCATCCACAGGCCCCCCAAAAATTCTTCGGTTACTAACGTCATGCAGTAGGGGACATCTCACTTTCAAGTTGTTTATAGCATCTAATCTGTTATAGCACAGCAGGCCTACATGAAGCCCTCATTCAGCTCATCTTACTTTGACATTCAATTGAAAGCTGTGAATGCTGGCCCAGGCCCTGAAACTTCATGCATGGCTGATTACTGCCATGCCATGCTACAATTTGCACTGTGGGTGAATTGAGGCCACTCTCCTGGTGTCCCCCCATATTTGATGTGTTTTGGCAGCTTTTGGGGCCGTTTGAAAAGGTTGTGCATGCGTTTGTTTTTGCCTCCCATTGACTGCAATGGCATTCAGCTATGTTCAGCGACTAGTCGACGACAAAATCAGCGAATATTGCAAATTCAGCTATTGTAATCTGAACCGAACATTGAAATATTCTCTCATCTCCAATGACAACCTCGGGAATCAGTTTATCGACAATTGGAGTCAATTTATAAATCTCAGTAAATTTTGTATTCTGCAATTATTTTTCTTACATTTTTTACATCTTATACTTGCAATAAAATAAGGACCCTTAATGTAGAAGATTGCATGCTTACCGTATTTTAATTGGTTATACACAGGTGTGATATCACTCTCTGTATCTCGATTACTTACCTACCTTACCATCATTATTATGTAACTTTTCACTAAACTGTTTGTATCTTGTAAAAATTTGGTGAGTATTTTTTCTTTTTTTAATAAGTAGTTACATATATTATAATGTTACCAATACATTTTGTTTATATCCTAGCATTCATCCTCAGATTCATCTTTTTTTCATTTCCAGCAGGGGCTGAATGAAACCAGTGTATGAGGCAAAACACCACTACTCAGTCACATTGTTTATTGTCTCCCACTGTGTAGTGTAGATTATCTTCTGTTCTTGAAAAATAAGCTGATCTGCAGTACCAAAAAACAGTGAACAGTGTGATGGAGTTAAGGACCCGTCACACATAGCGATCTCGCTAGCGAGATCACTGCTGAGTCACAAGTTTTGTGACACAACAGCGATCTCACCAGCGAGATCACTGTGTGTGACAGCGATCAGCGACCGACCCCCCTGCCGGTATCGCTGATCGCTCTTGGAAACCTCTGGACATTTCTTCCATCGCTGGTCTCCCGCTGGCCAGCACGCATCGCTGCGTGTGACAGGCGGGAGACCAGCGATCAGCTGGTAACTAACGTACACATTGGGTATCCAAGGGACGTGCTTCCCTTAGAAACCCGATGTGTATGTTAGTTACCAGCATGCTGATGCAGGGAGCTTGTAACTAATGTACACATCGGGTATCTAAGGGACACACGTCCCTTGGATACCCGATGTGTACGTTAGTTACCAGCTCCCTGCATCAGCGTGCTGGTAACTAGCGTACACAGCGACGCCGCGCGCTCGGCGTCGCTGTGCTGATCGCTGGTGAAGCTGTCTGTTTGACAGCTCACCAGCGATCATGTAGCGACTCACCAACGATCCTGACATGTTGATATCGTTGTCGGGATTGCTGGTGAGTCGCTATGTTGTGTATGTGTGTAAACTGTGTACATCCGGTCTGTATAAGTTTTATAAAAGCAATGGCACGAAATTCATGACCTCAGTACACTAGATAACTACTTCAGTGAATAATGTGATAATAAGAAATAAAAACCGTGGCAAAAAGCTAAATTTTTTCCATCATACCACCGAACAAAAAGTTGAATGAATATGATCAAAAATTTGAATGCAAATAAAAGTGATATAGATGAAAACGTCATCCTGTCCCACAAAAAATATGCCACCATACAACTCCATCACTGGAGAAATATAAAAAAAGCTATAGGTCTCATAATATAGCAATGCAGAAACAATTATTTTTTCTATATAATAATTGTTATTGTGTAAAAGCAGCAAATCATTAAAAAATAATATAAATGTGGCATCGCTGTGATCATATTGACCAGAAGAATAAAGCTGCCTTATCAATTTTACTAAATTGTGCACAGCATTTAAAAAAAAAAAATATTCCTGCAATGCTGGTTTTTGTTCAATCAACCTCCAAGAATTTAGCGATGCCAAAACTTTTGTTTGTTTTTGTAAGCAGCATTTTAGTCTGTGAAACTTTGCAAACATTAAAAAAATATCAATCTTGTTTCGTTATAATCGCACCGACCCGAAGAAGAAGGTTATCTCATCACTTATACTGCACAGTCAATGGCGTAAAAAATAAATAGAACAAAATCTTGATCTACTGTTCATTTATTTATTCTGAATCCCAAAGATCGCTGTAAGCTTAGCTCATATTTATCCTGCGCTCTATGCTGAGCGCTTACACTGGCGTTTTTGTGTAAATTGTGAAATACATGATTCAAACGGAGCCCTAGTGGAAGATTTCCTATAATGAGGCAGATGTAAGCACTAAAGACGCCATCTAGCCTATGATCCAGCCATGTCCCTCTTAGGAGTGCATAAAAGCGCAGTCGGCCACAGTTTTGTGCACCCCTGAACAAAGGCTAGATGAAGTTGAGAGTAACTTTGTTGCCTCAACATAGTGAATGGATCCTTTGACAGTTTCATCAGAATCACGTCATTAGGAAATTTAGATGGAAACCCCAATGTAAGTGGTCAGAGTAGTGTAGGGTCAGTGGGCCAGGCAGGGGGTGGTCCCTCTCTTACCGCGCAGAGATGTAACAGAGACACGAGGGAGGCAAATATCGGGTACAGCAGGTCCAAGTTTTATTCTCTTTGCCGTCCACCTGACGGCTTCCGCAGTACACCGCACTTCAATACACTTTACCTCACTTGACTTCACTTCACTTATCGGCTATCAGTTTCCAGAGCCGTTTCCCGCACAACGTACTTTACACCGGGGACGTACATATACGTACCGGCCCCTCTTCACTCTTTGATGCTCCTGTCAGTTCTGCCACTGTGGCCGCCTTAGGCCCGTAAACCAACAGTACTTTTCCTGAACAGTCGTCTTTCAATACGGTGTGCTTTACCTCGGTGCCTCGTCTATACTGCGGTATTTTCCTGTCAGGACCACCCCCCTGACGTTCTCTCTAATCAGTCCCCCTGGTTTGGTTTTCCTCAGAGTGCACAAACTGTCGTAGTCCTCCTGTCACTCGAGCTCCCCCTGGGGACTGGAACTTTCTGGAACCCTCCCTCAGTATTTATATAATTCCCGGTTCCCTGTAACTCCGCCCCCTATGACCAACGGTTTTCTAAGCCCTAAGCTGATGTCAAGTCCTTTACTCACACTCCTCCCTGCCCTCTAATGGTCAACCCAAGGTACTGCACATCCACTACACTTTCTTAGATGCTTCCCCACTATAGTAACTGACACCTGTCAAACTGTGCAAACCTTCCTTTCCCTATTCTGACAAGTCTGTCCGTCCATCAGGTCACCTTCCCTACACTTTCCTTCCTTTGTCTATTGTCGTCCTCGACAATCGTAATCCCTGCCTTCGTCGTTCTGAAGCTTCACCTACACTCTGTTGTCGGACCAGTTGTTGGGCCAAACCCACTACCCGCGGGAGCCGAACCATACTGGGAGCACCATGCTCTGAGCAGCCTTTTTATGAGTTCATTTTCTCCTTCACCTCTGATGTCTGATGAACTCCCGCTGCTGGTGAAAGGAGGTAGTGAAATTGATCTGGATGGGAAGAACCTGTCATCTGAACAGGTGGAGTGTGATTGGACATCCGGAATTTCTGAGTGGATATAAGGCAGCCGACGCCCTGCAGGGTTGCTGGTGATCCTTTCTGCTCTGAGCTCTGGCATCCAGTTTAGTTCCAGTCTACTAAAAGCTAAGTTTTTGCTCTGCTATTTTTCCATGAGATTTTGTCTGTTTACTTAGTGTTTGTGTTCAGTCTGCTCTGGTTGGGACGGGCTGAACTTCATTTTTGTCTCTGATCAGTTGATCTCTTTTCTCTGTCTTCAGAATATACCCGAGTACTGATATAGTGATTTTGAAGTCTAGTGACTCAGGGCCTTTTCTATCAGACGTGTTGGACATTATTTTTGGCAGGGTTTTTTGCGTGATTGCAGCCAGCATCTTTTCTGTCCTTTCCTATCTAGTTAGTTGGGCCCCATCATTTGCTCAGCCTGTCTTTCTGTCTGTGTTTGTGTTTTCATCTGTTTTTCACCGACAATACATGTTGGGGGCTGTCTATTGCTTTGGGTCTGCTCTGGGCAGTTTAGATTTCCCCTTTCTTTCTTTAGGCTTTTTAGCTCTCCGGCTGTGACGAGGGGTCTAGGGCACCGTAGGAACCCCCCACGGCTACTGTTAGTTGTGGTGAATAGGATCAGGGGTCTGCAATCCGCTAGCTACCAACCTCTCCGGTTTTCTGGACTTAGCTTGTGTTTTTGTTTTTTCCTCCTCCGGTGACTCATTCATAACAAGCCTACTGCTACTCACCAGCGCGCATGCCACATGACAACGTCTTTCAAATTGGGCTAGGTACACCCATATTCTCTCTATGGCATGTACCTTCCCCTACTCTCCCCTTCTGTCACCTTCCACTGTCTGGTACGCCATGATCGAGGCCTCACACCTACCAGATCATTACCGGCGTCCACTTTCCTCTTTCAGGGGTGTCCGTGGTGTCGGGGACCTGACCTGGGATGGCTGTCTTTCTCACATCTTCCATCTCTTTTACCTTTCTTTCAGTTACATGTCATGGTCGGCACCTTGGTCTCCCAGACCCTTTTCACACATAGACCCCTTTCGGATCTCACACTTCCCTTTGGTCCCTCAGACCTTCTCTTACCCGGACCTGTTGCATTTACTTGTGCGTATTATACAACAAAACAACTGTACATCACAAGTACCCCATTTTTAATGTATTTTTTTTCATTTTCTTTTGCTCTTACAACCAACATGTTACAACAAAACATTGCATGTCTTCTTCGTCCCCCCTCCCTTGAACATGGGCACTCTCTTTCCGTATCCCCGCTCTGTCAGACATCTCCATTAAACACAAACCATCCTGTTAGAGGAATATCATAATACATCAATACTTAACAAATGAACACACATTTTTCTTTTACTCAAACTATTCTTCGCAACCTGCACTTCGGTGCACCCAACTCTCGACAGTCCTTTCCACTATTTAGTGGTCAGTGGCAAGGGCTCCACAGCCGTGGAACTCCTGGGGTACTGAGAGTGTCCACACAAGTCCTTTTTACGGGGGTTCGCATTCTTCGGGCTCCGCCAGTACTGCCATTGCATAATATCCGTGGGGGCAGTATTCTTTATAATATGATACTAAGTCCCCCTCCTTCAGAGCCCGACCGTGACGTATGGAGGCCACATTCATATAAACCTTTTGGCCAGTCTTTTCTTGGATGAAACCGCACCCCTTGTCGACGTTGGTATACACCAGCCGTCCCCGAGATCTCTTCACTGCCTTGCCAGCCTCCCCACTTGAGTGGAGTAGGCCCCTTATCGCCTGCTCCAGGGCCTTCATTTTCTTGATCACCTCTGCGACCCAAACGGAGGGTACAGCGCAGGTTCTGGAGTCCGGTGGGCGGGGCTCCGCCGAAGAGGTGAGCGGGGCAGAGGTGGCCAATGATTCTTGCGGCCCGGCGGCCGCTGGACCCGGGTAGCGGGTGGGGGCAGCCGTATTTCTGGAAGACTGTGTTGTCGGGCTCGTCAGATAGGCCGCAGCCGGTTCCAACACCAGCGTAACTGTGGCCACAGAGTGGGTCGCATTTAAAGTCTCAGCTGGCACCCGAGGAATGACCGGTTTGGGAGAAAAGGTTGCCAGCGGCGGGGGAAACGTATCAGCGCCTCCTACAGTTAAGTTTTGCACCAGCGGCACCGGGCGTGGCGCCACCGGGCGGGATGGTCCAGGAACTGGAATGGAGGACCGGCTTAGTTCGGCATAGATGGTCGGGCCCTCTTTAACCGGGCTCTCAGGGACACCGGGTGCCGCGCGCTTTGGCTGAAGGATGGGGGCCGCTCACGGAGTCGCCGGAAAAGCTGGGGGAACTCTCACCTTTCCCGGGGCACGACCTCCATCACGTCACTACACGGCTCCACCCGCAGTCTCTGCTCCTCAATCCGCTGTCCCACGGGCCTAGCCTCCAGGCTCAGGGACTCCACAGGGAGGCTCTCCTCTGGTATTGGTGGCATCCGCTCCTGCTGGCTCCACACAGGCTCCGCTTTCCCGCTCAGCATTCCGCTGTCTGCCCGTGGTCCTAAGGGTGACGTCTCCTGGCGCAGCTCAATCTCCTGCCGCCATTGCCACTCCAGGCGGCCGATGCCTCGACACCCGCAGCGTCTCATACCATCCGGTGGGCAGCAATCGAATGGCGCCAAGCAGCCGCAGCCAAACTTTTTCTCGGTGCCACTCCCTCTGCTGGGTGGGGCATTGGCAGACCTTTACACCCATCTGCCAGGGTCCAGTATGTGGGAGCGCCGGCCTCCTGGTACATATCGCTGGCCCCAGGGGTACGTAGGAGGGGGACCCAGTCCATTGGGGACAACAGCAAACACCTGGATCTCTCTTCTGCATCGAAGTAACACCGCCATCCTGCACAGCTGCTGGTACTGCCCCGGATCCTCTGCCAACAACGTGGATCCGCCACAGCGTTCCCAATTTGTAATCCACAGGTGGGAGATTTGTATTCCACAGGTGCTTATAATCCACGCAGAGCAGTCTGAGTCCCTTTCCATTCCTTGGGGCAGGCCTGCCGCAGAAGATGACGTATTAGCGGCGGCGATCCTGCCGACTACGCCAAATGTAGGGTCGGTGGGCCAGGCTGGGGGGTGGTCCCTCTCTTACTGCGCAGAGATCTAACAGAGACACGAGGGAGGCAAATATCGGGTACAACAGGTCCAAGTTTTATTCTCTTCGCCGTCCACCTGACGGCCTCCGCAGTACACCGCACTTCAATACACTTTACCTCACTTGACTTCACTTCACTTATCGGCTCTCCATTTCCAGAGCCGTTTCCCGCACAACGTACTTTACACCGGGGACGTACATATATGTACCGGCCCCTCCTCACTCTTTGACGCTCCTGTCAGTTCTGTCACTGTGGCCGCCTTAGGCCCGTAAACCAACAGTACTTTTCCTGAACAGTCGTCTCCCTCTTTCAGTACGGTGTGCTTTACCTCGGTGCCTCGTCTATACTGCGGTATTTTCCTGTCAGGACCACCCCCTGATGTTCTCTCTCATCAGTCCCCCTGGTTTGGTTTTCTTCAGAGTGCACAAACTGTCGTAGTCCTCCTGTCACTCGAGCTCCCCCTGGGGACTGGAACTTTCTGGAACCCACCCTCAGTATTTATATCATTCCCGATTCCCTGTAACTACGCCCCCCATGACCAACGGTTTTCTAAGCCCTAAGCTGATGTCAAGTCCTTTACTCACACTCCTCCCTGCCCTCTAATGGTCAACCCAAGGTACTGCACGTCCACTACACTTTCTTAGCTGTTTCCTCACTGTAGTAACTGACACCTGTCAAACTGCGCAAACCTTCCTTTCCCTATTCTGACAAGTCTGTTTGTCCGTCAGGTCACCTTCCCTATACTAGAACGCAGGATAAAAGTGATCCAAAATATTATGTAAAATGTTCCTCATAAAAGCTTGAACTCAATCCACAAATAAAGCAGGTCCCCACTCAGGTTTGTCATCTGTCAATGGAAATATAGGGCTTCCATGGTACTGGTAGCACAAAGGCTCTGGAAAAGCTCTAAAGCACCTTGTTCCCCAAAAGAAATACAGCAAATTTTGCTCTCTAAAATCCAAATGCCCCCTCCTTTCTGAGCACTGCAGCGTCCACATATCTGGCTTTATTTATGGGTTCCATGTCTCCAGAAACACGAGCTAAGTAGAATGTATATGCACTACAATGTACCGGACACTGCACTGTACGGGCACTACACTGACAGATTTGCAATTTTCACTCAGCAACATCCACTGTTGCTTGCTTCTGGAAGACACTCATAGAGTCAAAATTATCATCACACCTGTAGATAAATTTACAGAGGGATGTAATGTCTAAAATGAAGTCACTTGAGGGGGGATTCTGCTCTTCTGGCACTTAGGGACTCTGTATATGGAATCTTCAAACTATTCTTTGATAATTTGATTTCCAATAGTCAAATAGCACTTCTTCCCTCGCGAGACTCACCCTGTAGCTAAGCAATACTGTACAGCCACACATGGACCTTGCCACATTCAGCAGAAATTGCGTAACAAATTTTGAAGCAAATGTTACACATTTCCCCATGTGAAAATCTCAAATACTCAACTAAAACATATTCTTTGTGATGAAAATGTAACTATTTTTCCTTCACTTCCCAATGGTATAAAAGTCTGTGATACACCCGTGCTAAGATTATCACTGCAACCCCAGATAAAATCACTGAGGGGTGTAGTTTGTAAAATGGGATCACTTATTCTGCTGTTCTGGCACCTCATGGGCTCCTACAATGGGGCATGGCACCCGCAAATCAAAACAGCAAAATCTAAACTGTAATATGCCACTCCTTCCCTTCTGAGCTGTGCAATGTGCCTCAAAAGAAATTTTAGACCACATATGGGGTATTAGTAACATTTTTGTGGGAAAAATAGTATATTTCCATTGACTTAACCCAATGTTATACAAATCTGTGAATTTCATGAGGGCTAAAATTGCTCACTATATCCCTAGAAGAATTCCTCAAGGGCTGTAGTTTCTAAAATGGGGTTACTTGGCGGGGTTTCTGCTGTTTTGTCTTGTCAGGGCTTTTCAAGTGTGACATGGTATTTGCAATCTATTCCTGTCAATATTGTGCTCCAGATTTGAATTGATGCTCCTCCCCTTCTGAGCCCTGCCATGCGCCAAAACAATAGTTTTCCACCACATACGGGTTATTGTTGCAATCAGAAGAAATTAACAACCGATTGGACAGTCCATTTTCTCTTCCTACCCTTTTTAAAATGCAAAATGTGGGTCTAAAGCAATATTTCTTTGGAAAAAATGACATTTTCATTTTTTCCATCCACATTGATTTAAATCCCATGAAGCTACAAAAGGATAAATAAACTGTTTGAATGTGGTTTTGAGAAGTTTTAAGGGTGTAATTCTCAAAGTCACTTCAATTGAGATGTGGACCCTAAAAATTGGTTTTGTACATTTTGTTAGAAAAATAAGAATTTTTCTTACCTTTTCCTTATTTTCATAGATAAACCCAAATTACCGTATTTTTCAGACTATAAGATGCACTTTTTTCCTCCCAAAATGTGTAGGAAAATGAGGGGTGTGTCTTATAGTCCGGATGTACCGGCTTTGGCTGCGGTGGGGAGGGGGAGCGGTTTCAGCAGAGCAGCGGGTCACAGAGGCAGGAGCCGGCAGCTCTGGATAACTCCTGTGCCGGCTGCTAAAGAGAAATGAATATTCACTGCATTCCACGCCCATGGGTATGGAGGGCAATGAATATTCATTTCTTTTTGGCATCCTGGTATGATTGGCCCCATCCCATTCCTGGAATGATTGGTCCCATCCCTATTCTGGTATGATTGGCCCCATCCTGTTCTTGGTATGATTGGTCCCATCCTTATTCTAGTATGATTGGCCTCATCCCAGTCCTGGTATGCATGGCCCCATCAGAAAAGATTAAAAAAAACAAACCATTACGCTTACCTTCCTCCGCTCCCTCAAAGTGTCCTGCTCCATTGCCAGCAGCTGACGGAATACTCATCGGGACTGTTTATTGCAGAGAGCAGTGAGCATTCATTGCTCTTCAGTAGCGCACAGTGTCAGCCACCGGGTTCCTGCTGCTGCCGACAGTCACGTGTACCAATACTTAAGAGAAATGAATATACAGAATATTCTTTTCTCTTAAGTATCAGCACACGTGACCACCGGCAGCAGCAGGAAGCCATTGGCTGACACTGCATGCTACTGAAGAGCAATGAATGCTCAGTGCTCTCTGCGTTGAACAGTCCTGGTTAGTATTCTGGCAGCTCTGTTTGTGAGCAGCGCATGAGGTCCCTGTCATGCGCTGCTTACAAGCATTAATTAGCTGCTGGCAATGGAGCAGGACACTGCGAGGTAGCGGAGTAAGGTAAGTGTAAAGGTTTTTTTTTTTATTCTTTTCTGATGGGACCATGCATACCAGGACTGGGATGGGGCCAATCATATCAGGATAAGGATGGGGCCATGCATACTAGGACTGGGATGGGAGCCAATCATACCAGGTTAAGGATGGGGCCATGCATACCAGGATAATGATGAGGCCATGCATACTTGGATGAAATGGGGACCCAGCATACCAGTATAGGGATGAGGGCAATCATTCCTGCCAGGATAAGGATGAGGGGGGCCATTCCTACCAGGATAGGGATGACGGGGCCATGCATACCAGGCTAGGGATGAGGAGGCATGCATACCAAGATGGGGATGAGGGCCATGCATATCAGGATAGGGATAAAGGGGCCATGCATACCAGGATAGGGATGAGGGGCCATGGGTATCAGGATGGGGATGATGGGACCATATTTGCCAGGATAGGGGATATTAAGTACAGAATTGACTACAATTTTTGCTTCAGTTTTTTCTCCCTAATTTCCTCCTTTAAAACCTATCGTATTTTCTGGCATATAAGATGACCTTTTAACCCCTGAAAATCTTCTTAAAAGTCGGGGGTTGTCTTATACGCTGGGTGTCATCTTATAGGGCGGGTGCAGACCAATCTGCATATGGTGGGGGGGAGTTGTCCCTATGACCAAGGGAGGGGGCGTCTCACAGGGAAGGTGTAAGTGGAGTATCCCCCCTATTACCTCATTGGTGGCAGCGGTGCTCTCTGTGGGTCTCTGTGCTGGGGGGCGGTGGTGGCTCCTCTTTCAGCAGGGTGGGGTCTCTGTGCTGGGAGGCGGTGGCGGCGGCGGCTCTTTGTGCAGTGTCGGGGCTCTGTTGGCATTTCCCCATAGCCAATGGGGGTGGCGCATGCTCAGATTCAGATCTCGTCCCTATAAGATGGCACCCAGTGTATTAGAAGACTCCCGACTTTTAAGAAGATTTTATATTTTAACTGGAAAAGTTGGGAGGTCGACTTATACTCCCAGTCGTCTTATACGCCGGAAAATATGGTAGGTGCATCTGATGATCTGGTGCGTCTAAGAGTACAAAAATACAGTATATTGACCAAAATTTACCACTGACATGAAGTACAACGTGTCATTAAAGAGTATCAGAATCACTGGAATACATTTCAGCATTCCAAAGTTATTACTACATAAATTGAAGTTGGAAAAAATTGTAAGTAAGATGAAGACAGGTTGGGGGTGAAAGGGTGTGAAAGGGGGTGAAAGGGGGTGAAAGGGTAAATCCTCAGACAATACATAAAGTGTAGTCGTATTTAGTAAAGACAAAATCTTAGATTGTTCAGAAAATAAAAAAATCCAATATACACAAAATAAAATATATTTATACTCAAATATTATAAAGAGTCATTACAAATAGAATGATCTATTTCAAGTGTTTATTTCTGTTAATATTGATTATTGTGACTTACATCTAATGAAAACCCAAAATTTATCCCAGTAAATTAGAAAAATAAAAAAAGTCACCTGCAAAGGCTTCCTAAACATTTGAAATGGTCCCTAAGTCTGTTTCAGTTGGCTCCACAATCATGGGGAAGACTGCTGACTTGACAGATGTCCAACATTAACAGAAATAAACCCTTTGTAATGACTCTATGTAACATATGAGTTTTACTTTTTTTTATTTAACAACTGAAATAAATTAACTTTTTGATATTCTAATTTTGTGAGAAGCCCCGATATATTTGTAAGGTCTTTAAAAAAATTATAGTTCTTTGGAAGTGAAATACTTTATAAACATTGACTTAAGAGTGTTGTCACGATCAGGGGATGTGAACTTTGGCTGCACATGGCTATCACAGGCACAGGGGGGCTTATTTTAGTTATCCCACCGCTGGCACCATGTGGTAAAAAAACAGCAAGCTAGTCTTGCCCTAACAATTTACCACAGGAGGGTTTATTTTAATTATCCCGCCACTGCCACAATATGTTACAAGCTGTCGGGATTTATGTGTATCCCACTTTCCAGTTCCACTTTTGAACTTGCAGCTCTCCGGTGCCCTCCTTACCCTCAGGTCAGTCAGGGAACTACAGCTAGGATAATTAGTCGCCGGTCAAGCTACTTGTTGTGTAATGGCTATTAGGCCCGCCTGCAGTGAGGGAGTTATAAATGCTTCGGCCGAAGCCACACAATCAGCTTATAAAACCCGCTCAGTCACTGCCACCAGCTTCAGATTCCTCATATTAATATTTAAAATTAATAGAGGGGATCAAAGCAAACCCAGATCAGTAGCGTAATTAGCTTATAGGCACGTATAAATTCGTCACAGAGCAAGGAGGCAGAACTAATAAATTTTATAGTTTATTCCCAAAAGATGGGCAGTGATTACAGACAATAAAAAGGCTTTATGATATGAGACAATAATAGTATGTATAATGCAACTACAAATAAAAGGGATTTAAAAAAACAGAGAAACTTACATATTGCTTAGATCATTTCAGGCAGAATCATGCAGGGAGGAGGAGCCAGACATCATAATTCATGGATGAGGTCTCGTGGCACGGCTCCCAAGCAGCAACTCGCCTCGGGGGGGGCTCAGTTGCCGACTTATAAGTCTGGCCTTGTGACATCACCAAAGGGGCTGTATGGAGACAGTCCTCCCCCTTGCTTTTACAGTTACAATCTGGCTGAAAAACTTATCATAACCATAACTCGCAGAGGGTATCTTGTATAGAAACGCACATAGTATCATCCTTTCCAGCTTGTCGCTGGCATTCATCAGAAACCAAACTCAAACTAGTTATTCCACACCGTTCAGGAGAAATCCATTTCTTTAAATCTGTTGGTGCTGGGACCTTGAAAAACATGGGCTAGGAAGCTGAGTCGACGCCCGTCACAGAAATGAAATTTTCATATTTCTGTCACTGATTGGATTCGAGATACGGCCTTTTTAATATTTCCCACACTTATATCCACGCACATGGGTTCAGACAAAGAAAGATTCTCTCCTGGCTAATTCACATTCCTTGCCTTAAGGGATGGGGACAGGAAAGAGCTAGTGTAGTGTTACAGTGAGCGTGTGTGAAGCTTCAGGCACAAGGTTGCAATGTGTGACAAGGGGGAAAGAGGGGGGTCACTTGGCTCTCAGCTGCTATGAATCATTCTAGAGAGTGTAGAGGATGGAATATTCTGGAATGTTCCGGAAAAGTCATACATGATATTTTTACATTATCGTTACAAGTGTTTTTGACATTTATGGCATATGTAATATACAGGTTTATTAAAGCAGTAAAAAATAACAAAATATTATAAACAATATAAATTAAAGCCATCCTCCAAGGAAGTAATTATTGAAGTAGTTCCATGAGAATGCTCTCCTTTTGAAATTTGGGGTTGTAGTTGGACTAGGCCTTAGCGAGTTATGGCTGTTTGTCTAGTTAATGATGTTTGAGCCTGCTGCATAATTTCAGCATGACTATATTGACCTTTAGGCCCATAAAGCTGCTAACAGGAATATTTTCCATATTCATAAGTTATTTGCCTATGATGTATACATTGTGTTAGTGGTGGTGAGTAGACTTGAGCGAATATCTTCGGTTCCCCGCTTATTCGACATGCTATAGCACTTGCCGAATAAGCTACAGTGGGAATTCAGCTTCCTGGATCGCGTCAGGAGAACATCTGATTGTCGCCACAGCTGTATGTATGACGGCTGTGTCACTGTCACAGCACATGCATGGAGACCCTGTGACACATGCAGCTGCGGCGGTGATCAGCTGTTCACCCAGTACAATCCAGGAAGCATGGTTTCCGCTGTAGCTTATTTGGCAAGCACTATAGCTTGCCGAATAAGCAGGGAACCAAAGATATTTGCTCAACTCTAGTGGTGACTGCAGCTGTTAGGGAAAGACAGCTACTCCACATTTATATATTTGGGAGGCTGTTGTGGGTCTCATGCAGTTTTAGAGATGCTCCAATTTTCACTTTTAACAATGGCAAAGGGTCATTTGCAGGGATGACAGATACAAATAACGTCATTGCCGCACATCTCAGGGTTTGATGTCTATTAAAGCACCGTCCAGCATTTTTGTTCATTTTACTGCTGGAGTGGTTCTTCAAATCTAAGTCCTCTGCCCCCTGTATTATTTTATCTTTCCGGTGTCTTCAACTGTTATCACTGCTGCTCCCGTCAGTATCCAGCAGTTTGTGAAATGCCGACTGCTACAATGTTTCATGGAGTGAGCAGGAAGTCTCAACTCAATGCAAGTTTATATTATAGAGCTTTGTTCTGGCTCTCAGACTTGCATTGAGAGCTTGTGATGTAGCTTCTGACTTCAGGACAGTAAGACGCTGCAGTCACAATATGGTGCCACGGGTCGGAGTGACACAGAAAAAGAAGAATATGCCTAAGGATAAGTAGGGACAGGGGCCTAAGGTTTAACGCACCACTCCAGCTTTGAAAGAAAATAATACTGGAGTGGTACTTTAAGTATTTGACATAAATGTGGGCAAAGAATTTGTGCATATTTATCATATTCATCCACTGGGAAATTGTAAGACAAGTAGTTTAAGATCTCTCTGCTCTAAGTCCCAGCACTATTGCCTCTTCAGCAACACACGCTCAATTCTGCTGCATCACGTAGTAGTGCGGAGTGTGTGTAGCTGAATTCTTTCTGTACTATGAAAACTACCAGACTTATCATAATTGGAGGATTATTGGCAACATAAAATACCATTGTGCTATTGTAAGGAAGAGGACCGCACTGCGGGTACGTGCTTGTCGGGGCCAAAATGTTGAGGCTGAATCCCCTGTTGCCTGGGGGAAGTAATAGTAAGTCGGACCAACCTCCTGACTAAGGGGGGGCGGGTGGATATAAAGCTAGAGTGTGCGCAGCAGAGGGGAGTTTGGCGCCAACCAGGGGCAGTGCGGAGTGAGGTGAACGGCGCACAACATTTCCCCTCCACAGAGTACCTGCGCTGCGGCATCCCCCGTTGTCTGCAAAGGGACCACTGCAGAGAGAGAGACCGGGCGTGCTGCAGCAGTTCAGAGAGAGGAGTGCTCAGTCCTGAGAGCACCAACATTGCGCAGGACAGAATCCGCCATCTCCCGCTGCCAACAGCTGGGACCAGAGAGAGAGAGATGTGCAGTGTGTGCCCGGTGACAGCCAGAGAGTAAGGCGCTGTATGCTCCGGGTCCATGAGTACAGTGCACGTACCACATAAGAGTGACCACTCAGGGGACAGACACTAGCACCCTGATTTTGCCAGTTTATATTTGCCAAGCCACGTTGGGATCGTACAGGACTGTGGCCTGCACCCTTGTCAGCTACTGCAGCATAAGGACTAGGGGCCCAGTGGAAGGTACTGGAGACCGACTGCTGCTGCCAGAAGATGGGGCATTGTTGTTTACAGGATCCCATGGGAAAAAGACTCCATGCCAGCTGTTGTTGGCGCTACTGACTTTCAAGCAGCATCTACAGTCTGAGGAACTACTGTCTTTCTAGCTGGATTCAAAACAACTGCCATTACCTTGTTCATTATCTCTGCATATCCTTTGCAATTGAACTGTTTATTCCCACATTTAACCATTCATCTCCCTGCGAAGAGTAAATCCCCTGTTTAATTAATGTTAAAATTGTTAACCCTTGCTCTGCCTCCTGTCTGTCACTGCATTCTGCAAACTGCTTACATTATCACAAGTTATGCCAAATAAACACACAGAGCTTTGCTTGTGCTGCTTCCACTTGTCCCTCTGCACTGCAGCGATAGAAAGAGATACTAGTAGCAAATGACGCTGCTGGAAAGTGGGAGGAAGCTCCTGGAGGTGGCCAACAGACTATGAGTCATACAGGCCCTTCCATACAGAATATGTTGATTCTAACCAGTGCACACAGTTCACTTATGAGAAACAGAAAACCCAATTGCATATGGGAATGCCAAACAATTGCACAGGATGAGTGCTTAAGATCCCAGAAACAAGAACCAACTCCAAGCCATACATAGACACAGGATAATTTGGAGTATAAAGGTTAGAGTGATTTTTATTTAACAAATTTCTTTAAAATTTCTTTAAAATTCACAAGTGATATGAAAAAGTAGGGAAAAAAAGACAGACAAACAAAAGCTAGTCATGAATATATGGAAGAGTAGACCATAGCAAGTGACATATGTGTGGAATATAATATTGGTTTAAAAGGAAGTGGGAGGAACTTTGTAATAAATGCTCAAATGGTTTTATGGAATTGTTGAAAGAAATTAATCACAATTTCCTAACAGAAATGGAGACAGAAATTGAGAATTTACAGACCCTCCAATTGATGGCCAGGGCGCATTTGCGGGATGCGATGTGCATGCTCAATAGTATCCCTTCCATTCACTGATTACGGATCACGTGGTTCAACCGAGTGACCCGTTACCAGGAGATAAAAGGTTCTGCTGACTGTCACCATATTTAATATTGCCTTGAGAAAGCGGAATTTCACACACAAAATGCGCATCGGAGTCCTGCCATCCACCATTCCTCACCAGCCTGAGTCTTCTCATTTGTGGCAAGATGTTACCACCCCATCCCTACATTTATGCTCACTTGACCTGACATGCATTTATGAGCTGATGTTCTGTTGCTCTTAACTATATTATATTCCACACAGACTGCATGTCACTTGTTTTGGTGTACTCTTCCATGTACTCATGGCTGGATATCGATTGTTTTTTTTACATATTTTTTCACTCAGTAGGAGAACTGTCAGTGGGCACTGGTGAGTATGTAGGTATGTGTGCCGACTGGGGGTGGCCCCTTTTTCACCATGAACAGTCTGGAGACAGAAACCAGTGTACGTTCAACAGGTCCTCTTTATTGGCCGTCCTCCCGATGACCACAGCAGCACGACAGCTTCTGTACACACAGGCCTGGGTACCTTTCACCTTCTTCTCTTTCCTAAATTGATGTCCCTCGCTGTTCTATCGCTGCGGCTGCCCTAAGCCTACCACCACAGCGCTTTGCCTGTTCAAGTCCATCCGTCTGGTACCCCTGGGCTTCCCCTGTCCTGCAGCTCTCCTGCCAGGGCCATCCCCTGACTGTTTCTCTTTCCAGTCCCTCCCGGAGTTCTTCCTCTCTCAGTCTCTTCCTCCTTCAGTCTCCTCCTATGCTGAATTCCTCCTCCTGGACTGGCTTCCTTCTAGAACTCTCTCTCCCTTTTTATTCCCCTCCCTAGAAATTCCCCTCTTGAGTCCCTGTAACTCCGCCCACCATGACTATGCGGTTTCCTAGCCTTAAGCTGCTGTTAAGCCCTTTTCTCTCTGCTCTCTTCCTCCATCTTGTGGCCAAACCTTAGTACTGCACCGCCTCCTTTTCCTGCTGTTTTTGGTCTCCCCCTAGTGGTCAAAACCCAGTACTTCACCATCTTTCACTGTCTCTAGCTCTCTCCCCACATACATATACACCAGTTCACATCAAGTACATTTACTGCACATCTTGCATTCACCTTCATGCTGCAGACAGGTCCATAGGTCAGTCCACTTCCCTACAAGCATGAGCAGTATACAGTGCAATGCTGCCACCAATAACAGTGGCACCACCTGTTACTCCATGCAGATGCAGCCCTGTGAACACATAAGGAAGATGACTGCATGAACTTGCCTCACCAGCTGAGAAGAGAGATATTCATCATATCTCATGACAGTTGCAAACTTGAGTCACCCAATGAACAACTAATTTTTGGCTAATCTAGAGTTTGGCAGCATTTTTACACTGGCAAATATCAGGGAAGAGTTTTCCTAATAAATGCTTGTTTGCAAATTATTTACTGGTGTTTATACATCATTAAGTTTTATAAGAAGATAACATTATACTTTCAGATATTGAACACTGTTCACGCAATGTTGAAAGTGCATTTTGCAGTAAATCTATAACAAAATCCGGGACAACAGGATGTAGAAGATGTAAAATTCTAAGAAATGATACAATTCAAACTTGTGTTTAATTCCTTACTGGGTGTACAAAAAGTAGTTGGCAAAAATATTTTTATTACCTTTATTTTGATTAGCTAGAACCACTATGTATGGTGTACATCTCATAATGAAATTGGTCAATGAAATTATGCCATTGGTTCATAATAAAATCAACTTTTAGAAAAAAAATGTATGTTGGGATGTTTCAGAAGAGAATGCCGCCCGGCAGGTGAGCGGAGGGAAGGTGAGTATATATATATATATATATATATATATATATATATAGCGTCGGACTGGCCCACCGGAGAACTTCTCCGGTGGGCCCTGGCATCTGGTGGGCCCTGGCATCTGCTGGCATACAGGGCCAGCGGTTGCCTAGGGCCCCCGCTGCTCCAGGGGCCCCCAGCCAGTGGTGTGTCGCACACCATGCAGCTGCTATGGGGGCCCCTGCCAGCGGAGCAGCAGCGGGTGTCAGGAGGCAGGAGCCCCTGTCCCCGCTGCTAAACAGAAATGAATATTCACTGCAAAGCAGTGAATATCATTTCAGGTCTCCACCCCCCCAGAGGCCCCGCCCCCAGCCCAGTAAGCTGCTCTGCAGACTACAGCTGTAAATCAGGGCCGGCGCCGCCCTCAGTCCTCTCTGCTCCTGGCTCACAGCCAGTGCGCGATGACGTCACTACATCGCGCACCCGCTGTGTGTCTGGCAGAGAGGGCAGCTCCTGACACTGAAGCCGGAATCAGCGTGGGAGCGAGGAGGAGAGGTGAGTATTGTGGTTTGTTTGTTTTTTTATATCTCTCTCGCTCTCTCTATCTGTCTCTCTCTATCTATCTATCTATCTCTATATCTCTATATATATATCTCTCTATCTCTCTTATATCTATCTTTCTATCTCTATCTATTATCTATATCTATCTATCTCTATATCTATCTCTATCTATTATCTATATCTATCACTATCTATCGCTCTATCTTTATATCTATCTTTCTATCTCTACATCTATCTCTATATCTATCTATCTCTATATCTTTCTATATATATCTCTATATCTATCTATTATGTCTATCTATCTATCTCTATATCTATCTATCTTACTCTATCTATCTCTATATCTATTATCTTTATATTTATTATCTATCTAGCTACCATCTATATCTATCTATCTTTATCTATATATATCTCTATCTAATATCTATATCTATCTATCTCTATACCTATCTATCTATCTATCCGTTATCTATCTCTATATCTTTTCTCTGTATCTATCTATCTCTATATCTATATCTATCGCTCTACCTCTATATCTATGTCTATATCTATATTTATCTTTATATCTATATCTATATATCTATCTCGATCTATCTCTATATCTATCTCTATATCTATCTCTATAGCTATATCTATTTCTCTCTATATCTATCTCTATATCTCTCTCTATAGCTATCTATCTATATATCTCTATCTATCTCTATATCTATCTCTCTGTATATCTATCTATCGCTCTATCTATCTATCTATCTATTTATCTCTATATCTTTTCTCTGTATCTATCTCTCTCTATATCTATATCTATCTATCTATCTCTATATATATCTATTATCTCTATATCTATATCTATTTCTCTCTATATCTCTCTCTATATCTATATCTATTTATCTCTATCTCTATCTATCTCTCTGTATATCTATCTATCTTTCTATCTCTATATCTATCTATCTTTCTCTATCTATCTATCTATCTATTTATCTCTATCTATTATCTATATCTATCTCTATCTATCTATCGCTCTATCTCTATATCTATCTTTCTATCTCTACATCTATCTCTATATCTATCTTTCTATCTATCTCTATATCTATCTAAATCTATATCTATCTATTATGTCTATCTATCTAACTATCTCTATTATCTATATCTACCTATCTCTATATCTTTCTATCTTACTCTATCTCTATATCTATCTGTTATCTCTATATTTATTATCTATCTTTATCTATCTATCTCTATCTATTATCTATATCTATATCTATCTCTCTATCTATTTATCGATCTCTGTATCTATCTCTCTATATATCTATCTCTCTCTCTATCTACCGCTCTCTCTATCTCTATCTATCTTTATATCTATATCTATCTCTATATCTATCTATTATCTCTATATCTATCTACCTATCTATCTCTATATCTATCTCTATATTTATATCTGTTTCTCTCTATATCTATCTCTATATCTCTCTCTCTATAGCCATCTATATATTATCTCTATATCTATCTATATATTATCTCTATATCTATCTATCTCTATATCTATCTCTATATCTATCTCTATATCTAGCTATCTCTATATCTATCTGTTATCTCTATATCCATATCTATCTCTATATCCATATCTATCTCTATATCTATCTTTCTATCTATCTATCTCTATATCTATCTTTCTATCTAACACTATATCTCTATATCTATCTCTATCTCATTATCTATCTATCTCTATCTCTCTCTTTATCTATCTATCTATTGATCTATCCATCTATCTCTATATCTATCTCTATATCTATCTATTATATCTATCTATTATCTCTATTATCTATATCTATCTATCCATCTATCTATCTGGCTATCTCTATCTATCTCTATATCTCTCTCTATATCTATCTATCTTTCTAACTCTATATCTATCTATCTCTATACATATCTCTATATCTAGCTATTATCTCTATATCTATCTCTATATCTATCTTTCTATATCTATCTGTCTCTATATCTATCTCTATATCTATCTATCTCTATATCTATTATCTCTATATCTATCTATCTCTATATATATATCTCTATATCTATTTTTATTTATAGCCATCTATCTATATATATTTATCTCTATATCTATCTATATATGTCTATATTATTATTATTATTATTATTATTATTATTATTATATCTGTATATCTCTATTATCGATCTCTATCTATTATCTATCTCTATCTATCTATCTATCTATCTCTATATCTTTCTATCTATAGCCATCTATCTCTATATCTATCTATCCATTATCTATTTTCTATCTATCTCTATATCTATCTACCTATCGATCTATCTATCTATCTATATTTCTTTCTATATCTATCTTTATATCTATCTCTATCTATCTCTATCTATCTCTATGAATCTTTCTATCTATATCTATCCATTATCTACTTTCTATCCATTATCTACTATCTATCTCTATATCTATCTATTTCTACATCTATCTTTCTATCTATATCTATCTAACTCTATATCTATATATCTATATAGCATTATACCCTATGAGGGGGTGCATTATTCCCTATGAGGGGGTGCATTATTCCCTATGAGGGGGGCAGTATTATACCCTATGAGGGGGCAGCATTATACCCTATAAGGGGGCAGCATTATACCCTACGAGGAGGCAGCATTATACCCTATGAGGAGGCAGCATTATACCCTATGAGGAGGGCAGCATTATACCCTATGAGGGGGGCAGTATTCTACCCTATGAGGGGGCAGCATTATACCCTATGAGGGGGCAGCATTATACCCTATGAGGAGGCAGCATTATACCCTATGAGGAGGGCAGCATTATACCCTATGAGGAGGGCAGCATTATTCCCTATGAGGGGGTGCATTATTCCCTATGAGGGGGTGTATTATTCCCTATGAGGGGGGCAGTATTATACCCTATGAGGGGGGCAGTATTATACCCTATGAGGGGGGCAGTATTATACCCTATGAGGGGGCAGTATTATACCCTATGAGGGGGTAGCATTATTCCCTATGAGGGGGTGCATTATTCCCTATGAGGGGGGCAGTATTATACCCTATGAGGGGGGCAGTATTATACCCTATGAGGGGGTGCATTATACCCTATGAGGGGGTGCATTATTCCCTATGAGGGGGGCAGTATTATACCCTATGAGGGGGGCAGTATTATATTCTATGAGATGGCTGCATTATATTCTATGAGATGGCTGCATTATACTATGTGAGGGGGCTGCTTTATATTCTATGAGGGGGCTACCCCAACTCCTGCTACATAATTAAGACATGTACAACCTTATATTATACCCAGATATTAGCGTGTTTTACCGCATAATTGGTAGTCTGGTATTTAACTCTATGCAGCTACATAGTGGGCCCCAAGAATGATTTTCTCTGGTGGGCCCAAGGTGTTCCAGTCTGACGCTGTATATATATATATATATATATATATATATATATATATATATTTTATGCATTAAAGGACAGTTGCAAAGGGGGTATGTACCAGGATGGGACCCAGGATAAGGGACATATATCAGGATAAGGAACATATTACCAGCATGGGGCTCTGGGTAAAGGACATGTCCATTTTTTTTTGCATGGGCAAACCAGTGAACAGCGGATAACAGGTTATGCATTCTCCTTCGCCATCTTGCATACAATACACTGGCTCCTTTCTCCTAGTTTTAGTTTGCATTTTATTCTAGTCAGCAGGTACTGCAGAGAAATGGGGAAATGTTGGAATGGCCTGCCTTTTCCTAGGGGAAGGGTCCTGGAGTGTTGCTATGACACTAATACCCTGAGTCTTTGACTATGTCAGTCCCAGGGGCCAATCATAAAGAAGATGCTCCCTGTTTCAGTACCCACAGCAGTGCTGTGACGAATCACACAGGGGAAGGGAGTGTTGACTTCACTTACCTCGGGGGAGGGGAGAGAAGGACCCAGCAGGGATCGGCTCTCTGGCGCCACCACTTGCCCCAGGTCAGTCAGGGAACTGCACTGATTGCAAATAGTCGCCGAAAGGCTTCTCTTATAGGTATGAGTTATTGAGGTGCTCCCAGTGAGGGGGGCTATATTTCACCAGTCCAGGCTGGGGATATATACATATATATATATATAAACTTCCCAGCCATCACTGCCAGAGTTCCTCACTAAAAAAGTATGTTCTGCCGCCACCAGTTCCTCGTTCGAAATAACTCCCATCCAAATATGCCTACTTTATGTAATTCCTGGAAGCTATGCTTCATACAGTCATGGCCAAAAGTATTGTCACCCCTGCAATTCTGTCAGATAATACTCAGTTTCTTCCTGAAAATGATTGCAAACACAAATTCTTTGGTATTATTATCTTCAATTAATTTGTCTTAAATGAAAAAACACAAAAAGAATTGTCCTAAAGCCAAATTGGATATAATTCCACACCAAACATAACAAAGAGGGTGGACAAAAGTATTGGCACTGTTCGAAAAATCTTGTGATGCTTCTCTAATTTGTGTAATTAACAGAACCTATAACTTACCTGTGGCACCTAACAGGTGTTGGCAATAACTAAATCACACTTGCAGCCAGTTGACATGGATTAAAGTTGACTCAACCTCTGTCCTGTGTCCTTGTGTGTACCACATTGAGCATGGAGAAAAGAAAGAAGACCAAAGAACTGTCTGAGGACTTGAGAAACCAAATTGTGAGGAAGCATGAGCAATCTCAAGGCTACAAGTCCATCTCCAAAGACCTGAATGTTCCTGTGTCTACCGTGTGCAATGTCATCAAGAAGTTTAAAGCCCATGGCACTGTGGCTAACCTCCCTAGATGTGGCCGGAAAAGAAAAATTGCCAAGAGATTTCAACGCAAGATTGTGCGGATGTTGGATAAAGAACCTCCACTAACATCCAAACAAGTTCAAGCTGCCCTGCAGTCCGAGGGCACAACGGTGTCAACCCGTACTATCCGTCGGCATCTGAATGAAAAGGGACTGTATGGTAGGAGACCCAGGAAGACTCCACTTCTTACCCCGAGACATAAAAAAGCCAGGCTGGAGTTTGCCAAAACTTACCTGAAAAAGCCTAAAACATTTTGGAAGAATGTTCTCTGGTCAGATGAGACAAAAGTAGAGCTTTTAGGGCAAAAGCATCAACATAGAGTTTACAGGAGAAAAAAGAGGCATTCAAAGAAAAGTACACGGTCCCTACAGTCAAACATGGCGGAGGTTCCCTGATGTTTTGGGGTTGCTTTGCTGCCTCTGGCACTGGACTGCTTGACCGTGTGCATGGCATTATGAAGTCAGAAGACTATCAACAAATTTTGCAGCATAATTTAGGGCCCAGAGTGAGAAAGCTGGGTCTCCCTCAGAGGTCATGGGTCTTCCAACAGGACAATAACCCAAAACACACTTCAAAAAGTACTAGAAAATGGTTTGAGAGAAAGCACTGGAGACTTCTAAGGTGGCCAGCAACGAGTCCAGACCTGAATCCCATAGAACACCTGTGGAGAAATCTAAAAATGGCAGTTTGGAGAAGGCACCCTTCAAATATCAGGGACCTGGAGTAGTTTGCCAAAGAAGAATGGTCTAAAATTCCAGCAGAGCATTGTAAGAAACTCATTGATGGTTACCGGAAGCGGTTGGTCGCAGTTATTTTGGCTAATGGTTGTGCAACCAAGTATTAGGCTGAGGTTGCCAATACTTTTGTCCGGCCCATTTTTGGAGTTTTGTGTAAAATGATCAATGTTTTGCTTTTTGCTTCATTCTCTTTTGTGTTTTTTCATTTAAGAAAAATTAAATGAAGATAATAATACCAAAGAATTTGTGTTTGCAATCATTTTCAGGAAGAAACTGAATATTATCTGACAGAATTGCAGGGGTGTCAATACTTTTGGCCATGACTGTAACTCCATAACACAGGGGTCTACAGGTGGCTGCCAGGCACAGGCGTGAGAGGGAAGGAATGCATTTTCCAAGAATGTGCTGGGCTAGGCTCAGAGATATTGCATTCTGCTATTATAGGTCATTTTCCAGATTCAATAACTCAGAGCCTTGCTCTAACCTGTGGTGCTTGAGTTAGACAAAGGAATCCAGTTTGGCTGTAGCTGCACTAGAGCTCACACTCTTGTGCTAAATGCTAGTCACAGAGATTGAAAAGGTTTGTTCCTGAAGTTTAATTAAAGAAAAACAATGAATGGAATCTCAAGGGAGGGGGCACACCCCAGGAGCAGAGGGACATCTCCATCGTCACTCACAAGGGCACTACCTTTTCCCAAGATGCCCTGCTGTTTCAGCCCCTAAATGCTACGATCAATATCGATCGCAACATTTAGGAAGATTGGAGATGGAGTAGATTGCATGTCCTGTCCCGTCAAGACAACATCAGGGTCACAAGGCTACAGAAAGCCTGTTAAACCATGTTGCGAGCATGGTCTAACAGACTTCTGTCAGTGCAGCACTGACAGTTATAAAGCATTGCAATGATGGTGCATTGAAATACATTATACTGGCGAGTGATACAAGTTAAAGTCCCATAGAAGAACTAAATAAAAAAGTAAAAAACATAAAAAATAAATAAATAAAAAATGTAAGAAAAATAAATAAACAACAAAAATACACACATTTGGTGTTGCTGCGTCTGGAGTGACCAGATCTATAAAACTTTCACACTAGTCAACCCCTTTAGTGTACACCATAAAAAAGAGGCAAAAATATGCTTTTCATCATACACGCAAACAAAAAGTGGAATAAAATGTGATAAACAGATGAATGTTAATTTAAAATGGTTTCTCTAAAAAAGTTCCATCTTGTCCAGCAAAGAACAAGCCAGCCTCCTACTCCATTACTCCATTAGTGGAAAAATAAAAAAGCTATAGCTCTCAGAATACAGCAATACAAATTAATCATTTTTCTTTAAAATAGTATTTATTGTTTAAAAGCACCAAAATATAAAAAACATAAAAAATATATATAAATGTGTAATCATACTGACTTGAAAAATAAAGCTGCCTTATCAGTTTTACCACACAGTAATTAAAAAAATTCCCCCAAAATACAATTCTTGCATTCCTGGTTTTGTTCATTGTGCCTTCCCAAAAATTGGAAAAGAAAGGGAGCAAAAAACGTTATGTGACCAAAAATGGTACCAATAAAAACATCAACTCTTCCCGACAAAAAACAAGCTCTCACATGACTCTGTTGGCAGAAATATAGAAACATTATAGCACTCAAATATGGCAATGCACAAACTTTTTTAGCAGAAAAAGCTTCTTTTACTGTAGAGTGTGACTGCAGCCAAACATAAAAAAAGATATAAATCTGATATAGCTGTAATCGCATCAACCAGTAGATCAAAGTCGTCTAATCACTTATACCGCATGAGGAATGGCATAGTAAATAAGTAAAACCAATTCTTGACCTGCTATTGATTTATTTATTCTGCCTTCCAAAGATTGCAGTAAGCCTCTGCTCACATTTACTCTGCGCTCTGCGATGAGTGCTTACATCGGGGTTTCCATGTAAATCTCTGAAATATGTGATTCAGACAGAACCCCCAGTGGAAGATTCTCTACAATGAGGCAGATGGCGACAATATGGATACCATCAGGGCCTTGACAAGGTGGTTTTTATCTTTTTAAGAATGCATAAAAGTGCAGTCGGTCACAGTTTTGTGCACTTCTGAAAAGAGGGACAGCGCTGAGCAGAGGCCAGATGGAGTCCATAGTAACTCTGCTGCCTCATTATAGTGATTGGATTCATGGGGGGCTCCATCTGAGTCATATCACTTGGAGATTTACCTGGAAACCCTGTAAGTGCTCAGCTTAGAGCGCCAGATAAATGTAATCTCAATCATTATGTAAAATGTTCCCAATAAAAGCTTCAACTCAATCCACAAAAAAAGCAAGTCCTCACTCAGGTCTGTTGTCTTCTGTTAATAGAAATATAGGGGGCTTCCACATTACTGGTAGCACAAAGGCTCTGGAAAAGAGAAATGGCTCCTTGCCTCCCCCCCAAAGAAATTCCGTAAATTTTGCACTCTCAAATACAAATGCCCCCCTTCCTTCTGAGCCCAACAGTGTGCATAAGCCATATTTAGCATCCATGTTTGGCATTTCTATAGCGATTAGAGCCTTGCTAATTTACAGGTGTGTAAGGAGGAAGACCGGGCTGTGGGTACCTGTATGATAAAGGGTCTGGAACCGCCAGGGCTACATCCAGTGTTGCCAGGGAGAAAGAATGGGGAACCCGACAGGACTGATGACCTGATGAAAGGGGGAGTGGAGAATAGAGGGAGGAGAGAACAAGAAGCACGTGAAGAGTTGGAAGTTTGCCGCTGGTAGAGAGTGGATACAAGTGTGCGTCGCGCTCTGCAGACACTGAGGGAGTGCGGAGCTGAGACCTGTTTGGGGTTGTGTGAGGGCCCCATGGGAACAGGGAGCACACAGAGCATCCCGCGCACCACCAGACAGTGGGAAGTGCTCACTCGTGAGCTGAATCCCTCTGTGAGGACAAGCGTGCGGTAGAGCACGCACCAGTTAGAGACTTCCATGGTGTTAGCCCCTTCGGCGCTACGAATTAATGGATAGGGGCTCAACGGGTAAAACTGGAGACCGCCTGCTGCCACCAGAAGCTTGTTTGTGTGTTGGCAGGAAACGCCTGAAGATGCCATACCGGACATTGCTGGTACTATAACCATCATCGGACTGCATGCGGCTGAGGAACATTGGAGTCAGGATAAGTTTAATAGCAAGACTGTTGTGTTATACTACAATTCTATTTGTTAATCATCTTTGTTCTCCCTGCGGGGAGTTTGCCCTATTGCTATAATTAAATTGCATTATTGTTAACCCTTGCTCTGCATTCCCTGCATTCCTGCATCCCATAACCTGCTTACAGGTGCAAGTCTCCAGAAGCACAATCTGTACTGGGCACTACAGCATACTGGATATCCACTACTGCATGCTTTTGGATAACACCAATGGAAATAAATCATCACTATAACTGTAGATAAATTCCTAAAGGGGTATAATTTAAAAAATGGGGTCATCTGAGGAGGGTATTCAGCTCTTTTAGCATTTTGGTACTCTGCATATGGAGTCTGCAAACTATTCTTGGAAAATATATGCTCCAGGAGGCAAATAGCCCTCAGTCCCTCCCATGTCTTGCTGTGTGGCTAAGCAGTACTGTATAGGCACATGTGAAAATGTAAAATCTGGGGCTAAAACTAAATTTTTGTTGTAAAAATGTTTACACTGACCAATGTTATAAAATTCTTTGACACATCCGTAGTGTCAATATGAGCACTGCACCCTTAGATGAATTCATTGAGAGGTTCAGTTTATAAAATGGCTCAATAAAGGAGGGTTTCTGCTGTTTTGGCACCTCAGGGGTTTTTTCCAGTGGGTCATGGCACCTGCAAATCATAACAGTAAAAACTGTACTACAGTATGTCACTTTTTCCCTTCTGAGCTTTCCAAGGTACCTTAAAAATAGTTTCCAATTACATGTAGGGTATTGATGCACTCAGGAGAAATTGCACAACAAACTGTGAGGTCTGTTTTTTTTCCTAATATCTAGAGTTGAGCGAAACGGGTCGAAAAAATTCAAAAGTCGCCGACTTTTGGCAAAGTCGGGTTTCATGAAACGAAACCCGACCCTAGGATAAGGTCGGCCACGAGGTCGGCGACTTACGCGCCAAAGTCGCGTTTCAAAAGTTTGTTTTGCGCTCTTTTTCAGCCAATCAGGATCCACGGACACTGTGGGCAACGTGATGACATAGGCACGGGTCACCACCATCTTTCAGAAGGGCATGCAAGTGATTGGCTTGCTTTGGTGGGCGTCACAGGGGGTATAAAAGGGTGTGCACGGCGACCGCCATCTTACTTCGGCCGATCTTAGTATAGGGAGAGGTTGCTGCTGATTCTGTAGGGAGAGCGTTAGGCAGGGAAGAAGACAAAAAAACTGCTTCTGCTGCTAGCGATTTGGCCTGCACAACACACCAGTCACTGTGTGTGCAGTGCAAGGGGAGGCTATATAGTGGTGTATCAGTGGTGTTGGTTGTTGGGCTGCCTTCTAAGGCTTCCTGACATTCCTGCATTGCTGTTTACCCACTGCTCCACAAACTGCTTTTTTAAAAGCAATCCCAATTTTTTTTTTTGTCCTGCTGAGAAGAAAAAAAAACTGCTTCTGCTGCTAGCAATTTGGCCTGCACAACACACCAGTCACTGTGTGTGCAGTGCAAGGGGAGGCTATATAGTGGTGTATCAGTGGTGTTGGTTGTTGGGCTGCCTTCTAAGGCTTCCTGACATTCCTGCATTGCTGTTTACCCACTGCTCCGCAAACTGCTTTTTTAAAAGCAATCCAATCTCCCTTATCCTCTAGTCACTTTTGTCACAGCTGTGCCATCGAGCCTGTCACATAGCGCTCAGATATTCATTGGGCCTTACACAATCCAAAAGTGTCCAGTGTCCAAAAGTGTGTGCAGAGATTCAAAATCTCCCTTATCCTCTAGTCACTTTGGTCACTGCTGTGCCATCGAGCCTGTCACATAGCGCTCAGATATCAGTGGGCCTCACACAATCCAAAAGTGTCCAGTGTCCAAAAGTGTGTGCAGAGATTCAAAATCTCCCTTATCCTCTAGTCACTTTGGTCACAGCTGTGCCATCGAGCCTGTCACATAGCGCTCAGATATCAGTGGGCCTCACACAATCCAAAAGTGTCCAGTGTCCAAAAGTGTGTGCAGAGATTCAAAATCTCCCTTATCCTCTAGTCACTTTGGTCACAGCTGTGCCATCGAGCCTGTCACATAGCGCTCAGATATCAGTGGGCCTCACACAATCCAAAAGTGTCCATCCAGTGTCCAAAAGTGTGTGCAGAGATTCAAAATCTCCCTTATCCTCTAGTCACTTTGGTCACAGCTGTGCCATCGAGCCTGTCACATAGCGCTCAGATATCAGTGGGCCTCACACAATCCAAAAGTGTCCAGTGTCCAAAAGTGTGTGCAGAGATTCAAAATCTCCCTTATCCTCTAGTCACTTTGGTCACAGCTGTGCCATCGAGCCTGTCACATAGCGCTCAGATATCAGTGGGCCTCACACAATCCAAAACTGTCCAGTGTCCAAAAGTGTGTGCAGAGATTCAAAATCTCCCTTATCCTCTAGTCACTTTGGTCACAGCTGTGCCATCGAGCCTGTCACATAGCGCTCAGACATCAGTGGGCCTCACACAATCCAAAAGTGTCCATCCAGTGTCCAAAAGTGTGTGCAGAGATTCAAAATCTCCCTTATCCTCTAGTCACTTTGGTCACAGCTGTGCCATCGAGCCTGTCACATAGCGCTCAGATATCAGTGGGCCTCACACAATCCAGAAGTGTCCAGTGTCCAAAAGTGTGTGCAGAGATTCAAAATCTCCCTTATCCTCTAGTCACTTTGGTCACAGCTGTGCCATCGAGCCTGTCACATAGCGCTCAGATATCAGTGGGCCTCACACAATCCAAAAGTGTCCATCCAGTGTCCAAAAGTGTGTGCAGAGATTCAAAATCTCCCTTATCCTCTAGTCACTTTGGTCACAGCTGTGCCATCGAGCCTGTCACATAGCGCTCAGATATCAGTGGGCCTCACACAATCCAAAAGTGTCCATCCAGTGTCCAAAAGTGTGTGCAGAGATTCAAAATCTCCCTTATCCTCTAGTCACTTTGGTCACAGCTGTGCCATCGAGCCTGTCACATAGCGCTCAGATATCAGTGGGCCTCACACAATCCAAAAGTGTCCATCCAGTGTCCAAAAGTGTGTGCAGAGATTCAAAATCTCCCTTATCCTCTAGTCACTTTGGTCACAGCTGTGCCATCGAGCCTGTCACATAGCGCTCAGATATCAGTGGGCCTCACACAATCCAAAAGTGTCCATCCAGTGTCCAAAAGTGTGTGCAGAGATTCAAAATCTCCCTTATCCTCTAGTCACTTTGGTCACGGCTGTGCCATCGAACCTGTCACATAGCGCTCAGATATCAGTGGGCCTCACACAATCCAAAAGTGTCCAGTGTCCAAAAGTGTGTGCAGAGATTCAAAATCTCCCTTATCCTCTAGTCACTTTGGTCACGGCTGTGCCATCGAGCCTGTCACATAGCGCTCAGATATCAGTGGGCCTCACACAATCCAAAAGTGTCCATCCAGTGTCCAAAAGTGTGTGCAGAGATTCAAAATCTCCCTTATCCTCTAGTCACTTTGGTCACAGCTGTGCCATCGAGCCTGTCACATAGCGCTCAGATATCAGTGGGCCTCACACAATCCAAAAGTGTCCATCCAGTGTCCAAAAGTGTGTGAAGAGATTCAAAATCTCCCTTATCCTCTAGTCACTTTGGTCACAGCTGTGCCATCGAGCCTGTCACATAGCGCTCAGATATCAGTGGGCCTCACACAATCCAGAAGTGTCCAGTGTCCAAAAGTGTGTGCAGAGATTCAAAATCTCCCTTATCCTCTAGTCACTTTGGTCACAGCTGTGCCATCGAGCCTGTCACATAGCGCTCAGATATCAGTGGGCCTCACACAATCCAAAAGTGTCCATCCAGTGTCCAAAAGTGTGTGCAGAGATTCAAAATCTCCCTTATCCTCTAGTCACTTTGGTCACAGCTGTGCCATCGAGCCTGTCACATAGCGCTCAGATATCAGTGGGCCTCACACAATCCAAAAGTGTCCATCCAGTGTCCAAAAGTGTGTGCAGAGATTCAAAATCTCCCTTATTCTCTAGTCACTTTGGTCACAGTTGTGCCATCGAGCCTGTCACATAGCGCTCAGATATCAGTGGGCCTCACACAATCCAAAAGTGTCCAGTGTCCAAAAGTGTGTGCAGAGATTCAAAATCTCCCTTAACCTCTAGTCACTTTGGTCACAGCTGTGCCATCGAGCCTGTCACATAGCGCTCAGATATCAGTGGGCCTCACACAATCCAGAAGTGTCCAGTGTCCAAAAGTGTGTGCAGAGATTCAAAATCTCCCTTATCCTCTGGTCACTTTGGTCACAGCTGTGCCATCGAGCCTGTCACATAGCGCTCAGATATCAGTGGGCCTCACACAATCCAAAAGTGTCCATCCAGTGTCCAAAAGTGTGTGCAGAGATTCAAAATCTCCCTTATCCTCTAGTCACTTTGGTCACAGCTGTGCCATCGAGCCTGTCACATAGCGCTCAGATATCAGTGGGCCTCACACAATCCAAAAGTGTCCATCCAGTGTCCAAAAGTGTGTGCAGAGATTCAAAATCTCCCTTATCCTCTAGTCACTTTGGTCACAGCTGTGCCATCGAGCCTGTCACATAGCGCTCAGATATCAGTGGGCCTCACACAATCCAAAAGTGTCCAGTGTCCCAAAGTGTGTGCAGAGATTCAAAATCTCCCTTATCCTCTAGTCACTTTGGTCACAGCTGTGCCATCGAGCCTGTCACATAGCGCTCAGATATCAGTGGGCCTCACACAATCCAAAAGTGTCCATCCAGTGTCCAAAAGTGTGTGCAGAGATTCAAAATCTCCCTTATCCTTTAGTCACTTTGGTCACAGCTGTGCCATCGAGCCAGTCACATAGCGCTCAGATATCAGTGGGCCTCACACAATCCAAAAGTGTCCAGTGTCCAAAAGTGTGTGCAGAGATTCAAAATCTCCCTTATCCTCTAGTCACTTTGGTCACAGCTGTGCCATCGAGCCTGTCACATAGCGCTCAGATATCAGTGGGCCTCACACAATCCAAAAGTGTCCAGTGTTCACAAGTGTCTGCAGAAATTCAAAATCTCCCCTGTCCTATAGACACCTTGTACCTTTGTTTTACATTACTATATAGTTTGTTGGATTTTGTCTACATTTCTACCAAAAATGAGGAAGGCTGGTGGAAGAGGCCGTGGAATTGGGCGGGGGTTGGCAGCTGGTAATGATGGTGTTGGTGGTGGATCTGATGGTAGTGGCAAGAGCAAAATAGGACCGAATGCAGGAGGTGCTGACCCTGCGTCATCGTCTGGCTGCATAAGGCCTCGAACGCTTAGTTTTCTAGGAGTTGGCAAACCGCTTTTAAAGCCAGAGCATCAGGAAAAAGTTTTGTCTTACATTGCTGACTCAGCCACCAGCTCTATCGCCTCCTCTTCTTCAGTTGTAAAAAGTAAAAGCACTGAGTCGTCATTGGAGGCTCATGTTCATGAACCACACCTTTCCTTGTGTCCTTCACCCCAACCAAGATTGAAGGATGACGCAGGCCATACTACTGATTACTCCATGGAGCTGTTTTCACATACCATGCCTGGATTATCAAGTCAAATGGTGAATTACCCAGGCCAAGATGAATCTGACATAGAGTGCACTGATGCACAGCCGCTGATGGATGATTCTGCTGGTACATTCACTCAGAGCACTACATTGTCCTCGCAGTGTACAGAGCCAGATTCTGACCCTGATGAGACTCAGGTGCCCCTTCCCACGCACTTTACCACCATACACGGTGACACAGAGGAAGGTGCACATGACATAGAAGAGGAGGTGATGGATGACCCAGTTGTTGACCCAGATTGGCATCCATTGGGGGAAGAGGGTGCTGCTTCCAATAGCTCAGATGAGGAGCATCCACAGCAGACATCGACATCGCAACAGCTGTTATCTGGCAGGCCCGGAGCACTCCAAAGACAGGTTCCAAACATCAAAAGAGTTGCTGGACAGCTTGTCCAGAGGGTCAAAAGATCACAGCGTGCTAGGCCGCAAAATGTCTGCCAAAGTAGGAAGAGTGCAGTGTGGCACTTTTTTGACCAAAATCCTCATGATCAGGCCAAGGTTATCTGTAAGAAGTGCGCAAAGACCTTTAGCCGAGGGAAAAATCTGAAAAATTTGAATACCAGTTGCATGCTTAGACATTTAACCAGCATGCACTTGCAAGCGTGGACACAACACCAAACCTCAAGTGCCACATGTGCAACTGATCACAACGAAGGTAGTCAGCAACGCTACATTGTTTCCCCCACTGTAAGCCCACCGGTTAGCACAGCAGCAAATGTTGAGGTGTCGTTGCAAGGCCACAGCAGTCAGGGAATCCCACTGTTATATCAACGAAAGACTGATTCTAGGCCATCAGAAAGAACACCAACTCCAACACCATCATCAACCTCTCTCAGTCCGCCCTGTCCACCGCTACTTCCACCATATGCAGATCTCAAGTCCAGCTCACCCTCCCAGACACTATGAGTAGGTCAAGAAAGTACTCAGTCTCTCATCCGCGTACACTGGGTTTGAACGCCCACATTGCCAAACTAATCTCGTTTGAGATGATGCCCTTTCGGTTGGTGGAAAGCACAGCTTTCCGCGAACTCATGGCCTATGCAGTACCACGCTATGACCTACCCAGTCGCCACTTCTTCTCTCGCAAAGCCATCCCAGCACTCCACCATCATGTGAAAGACCGCATTGTCCATGCACTCAAGCAGTCAGTGAGCGGAAAGGTGCACCTCACAACTGATGCATGGTCCAGTCGGCATGGCCAGGGCCGTTACGTGTCCATCACTGCGCACTGGGTTAATGTGGTGGATGCAGGGTCCACAGGGGACAGCGGTGGTGGGACAGTGCTGCCTAGCCCACGGTATAGGAAACAGTTGGCTGTAGGCGTTCCACCCTCCTCCTCCTCCTCCTCCTCCAGAAGCGAAAGCTCGTCCACAGAGCGCAGTCGTACGAGCACTCCATCTGCAGCTGCCACTGTTGCACACGATGTGTCCCCCTATCGAGCAGCTAGTGGAAAGCGTCAGCAGGCTGTGTTGCAGATGATGTGTTTGGGCGACAGACACACCGCCGAGGTGCTGGCCGAGTACTTGAAGCGACAAACTGAGTCATGGCTGGGCAGTGTACATCTTGAGGCAGGCAAGGTAGTTAGTGATAACGCCCGTAATTTTGTGGCAGCCATAGCCCTTTCAAAACTCAGCCACATACCTTGCTTGGCTCACACCTTGAACCTGGTGGTGCAGTGCTTCCTCAAAAATTATCCGGAGTTAACAGCCCTGCTCCAGAAGGTGCGAAGACTGTGCGCGCACATCCGCCGGTCGCCTGTACACTCCGTTCGTATGCAGAAGCTGCAGCGATTGCTCCACCTTCCCAACCACCGCCTCATTATCGACATTGCAACAAGGTGGAACTCCACCCTGCACATGGTGGAGCGGCTGTGCGAGCAGAGGCAGGCCATAATGCATTTGTGGGAGGATACACGGCCAGGCACTTTGAGAGCAGACATGGAGTTGACAGGTGTGCAGTGGTCGAAGCTGAAAGACCTTTGTAAAGTCCTTCAGTGTTTTGAGGAATGCACACGGCTGGTAAGCGCAGACGACGCCATCCTAAGCATGAGCATCCCACTTATGCGTCTGCTCATGCAAACTTTGATGCACCTTAAGGAGCAGGCGTCTGCAGCCAATGTTGATGAGGAGGAATAGGAGGAGGGAATCCTTGATGACATTCAGCCATTGTCTGCTCAGGGACCTCTCCTGGACGAGGTGGAGGAAGAAGAGGAGGAGGAGGATGATGATGGGGATGATTACTTAGGGGAGGAGGATGCATCTCGTGGGGCAAGTGAAAATGTTGGCGTGGCAAGGTCTGGTACAGGGTTTGTGCGTGACTGGAGGGATGTGGATTTGCCAGAAATTGCTCCTCCACCCAGCACTCGCAGTGCATCATTGACACCGGGAACATTGGCCCACATGTCAGATTATGCCTTGCGGATCCTAAAAAGGGACCCCCGCATTGCCAAAATGATGAACGATGACGACTACTGGTTGGCCAGCATCCTGGATCCACGCTATAAAGGCAAATTACAAAACATCATGCCACAGGAGAACCTTGACCTAATATTGGCTAATAAACAAGCAACTCTGGTAAATCGGTTGCTTGAGGCATTCCCAGCACACAGCAGCGGTGATGGTTCTCACACGAGCCGTACGGGCCAGGGGCAGCTTGGCAGAGGTGTTCGTGGTGCACACAGCAGAAGTGGCGTTGGAGACAGGGGTTTCATGACAATGTTGTGGACTGATTTTTCAAATACCGCTCACACAACTGGTAATACTGCATCGATGGAAAGTGACAGGAGACAGCAGTTGTCAACTATGGTTACAAACTACTTTTCCTCCCATATCGATGTTCTCCCACACAGGTCATTCCCCTTTGACTATTGGGCCGCTAAACTGGACACCTGGCCTGAATTGGCCCAATATGCCTTACAGGAGCTCGCTTGCCCAGCTGCAAGTGTGCTATCGGAAAGAGTCTTCAGTGCAGCTGGATCAATCCTGACAGAAAAAAGGACCCGTCTGTCAACCCAAAATGTGGATTATCTTACCTTCATTAAAATGAACCACGCATGGGTTTCCAAGGATTTTGTCCCACCTTCCCCTGATGACACATGGGGTGACAGAAAAATGGCTTGCTTTGGTCCACCTCTTCCTGGCACTTCACCTATTTCGCCTTTTGCATCAGCTAAATGTCCAACATCAACATATGCCACTTTCTAAAACTCCCAAACTGTGCTGCCTCCCCCCCATGGCCGGGGTCACCACCTAGCGCATGACACCGTGCGAGTGCCGTTGCCCTGGACAGGTGGGTAGGCCGACTCTTGGGCGCGGGCACTGGCACAGGGTCCCTCATAGTGCAATCAAGTGTCTCTGACGGTGGTGGTGCACACCCGCCGTCAGACACACCGCTGTACTATGAGGGGCCCAGTGCCAGTACCGACGCCCACGAGTGGGCCCCCCTTGCTAGGGCAGGGCCCCAGCATTTGCAATCTTTACCTCTCCCTGCTCCTCCGCTGTGTATTCTGGGCCGTCAAATCCATACTGTGCCTGACACCGTCTGAGCCTGCCTCCTGATGTATAGACATATATTTTGAATGTGTACGCTATCCATACATGTTATCCGGGGAAACGGTACCCTTTCTAACCTTTGTGCAATCACGTGCAATCCATACTGGGCCAAACACCGTCTGAGCCTGCCTCCTGAGACATATATTTTGAATGTGTACGCTATCCATACATGTTATCTGGGGATACGGTACCCTTTCTAACCTTTGTGCAATCACGTGCAATCCATACTGGGCCTAACACCGTCTGAGCCTGCCTCCTGAGACATATATTTTGAATGTGTACGCTACCATACATGTTATCCGGGGATACGGTACCCTTTCTAACCTTTGTGCAATCACGTGTAATCCATACTGGGCGTGAGAACGGCTGGCGAGCTGTTAAGCAAGCTACAGCACCTGTGGTTTGCACACGTAAGTTTTTCATTTTTTCAGGAATGACGGTTAGGCCTAATTCCGGAACTGCGGTTGACCTGCACTTACTGGGAAATCATTGTTCGCGGGTAATAATTGTAATCAGTGATCCCCATCACTAACGTTGTAAAGCGGGTTATCTGCACCTGTAAGCGACAAACGCTGGCCTTTTCAGTGTAGCGCACATGCAGCCACGGACATGTAAGGGCATGACACACCAGTTATTGGCCAATCTCATGTGCCAGAGCCTCACGTGTCCCTCTAGTAAGCCGGACTCGGACCGCGGGGCATGACGGAGTCTCGTTCGTTAACGGAATTAAGCTTGCAATGTGTGCATCTGTTCTGTAGCTGGCATGGTTGAGGTTTCCCAGGTGGAGTCGAATTTAACCGTAGGCTCCACTCCTGGTGGTGCCCTTCTGGACATGCCTTTAAGGTTCAGCTTTGCAACCATACTGCCCACGTAAAACAAACACTTTGCCTTCATGAACGCTGTTTGGAGGGTCATGACTCGTGGGAATAACGCCGCCCAATCAGTTAACCTGCTAGAGAGATCCTTCGTTGCTCCCAAGCATGACATCACACTCCCTAGGAAGAAGGTAATGCCACTGTGGCGACCGTACTCCTGGGGGCGACACAAGTGCACTGATGCCCAGCCACTGCTCGATGAATCTGCTGGTACATTGACCCAGACCACTACATTCCCCTCGCACGCTACACGACCTGAATCTGACCCTGATGAAACTCAGGTTACCCTTCCCATATACAGTTCCATCTTACACGGTGACAAAGAGGAAGCTGCAGATGAAAGTGCAGGTTCGGCCCACCCGCCATCAGACACACCACCGTACTATCAGGGGCCCTGTGCCAGTGCCGTCGCCAACGAGTGGCCCCCCCTGCTTGCCCAGGATCACAGTACTTGCAAAGTTGAAATACTGTGCAGTGAGGTGGAAGATGGGGACGACGAGGAGTCCAGACAAGTACAGGGATTCCCTAGCGAGGAGACTTATTTCATTGTTTTCAATGTTGGGACAGCAATTTTTGGGGAGCACTATACTCTGGAGAATGATAGATGGGGCCCACCATACACTGGAGCATTCCAAAGGTGGACATCAGACACTGGAGCAGCATTTACAGGGCCCATTATACACTAGAGCATTAGAAATGGGGCCCATTATGTTTGGAGCATTATTTGGGCCCATAAGACAGTGGAGCTTCATCCATGGGGACCAACATATACTGTAGCATTATGTGGAGCTCATCATATACTGTTTCAAACATTATATGGGACCAATGATTCTGTATGGAGAAATAGATGGGCCTCGTCATGAGATGTAAAAAGTGAGGTATTTTTCATTGTACTATACCGCTATTTCTCTGCCGTATCGGAGCATGATGAGTTGTGGCATGTGTTAAAGGGGCGCTCTTTCGCCCAGGGCACATGAAAACCTGGAGCCAGCCCCCCCCCCCAAACGCGACCCTAAAAAACCAAAAGTCGCTCAACTCTAGTGATGAAGAAAGAATAATTTACATTTTTACCACTAAAATGTTGTTTTAGCCCCAAATTTGTTTTATAAAGGATATTAGTAGAGTTGAGCGACTTTTGGTTTTTTAGGGTCGCGTTTCGTTTCGTGAAACCCGACTTTTCCAAAAGTCGGGTCGAGCAAGATCGTCCGATTATAGGGAAAAGTCGGGGTCGTCCCGAAACACGAAACCCAATGTAAGTCAATGGGGAATAAAAGTCGGCAGTGAGAGGAGGACAGGAAACACACCAACAGTGCCCATTTGAATGCCAAAAGCATCAATTCTTCTTACTTAAGCTTGTCAACCTTAATTAACTTCATAATACAAGTTACGCACTGAAAAATGGGGGTTATTTGCCTCCAGGAGTACGGTCGCCACAGTGGCATTACCTTCCTCCTAGGGAGTGTGATGTCATGCTTGGGAGCAACGAAGGATCTCTCTAGCAGGTTAACTGATTGGGTGGCGTTATTCCCACGAGTCATGACCCTCCAAACAGCGTTCATGAAGGCAAATTGTTTGTTTTACGTGGGCAGTATGGTTGCAAAGCTGAACCTTAAAGGAATGTCCAGAAGGGCACCACCAGGAGTGGAGCCTACGGTTAAATTCGACTCCACCTGGGAAACCTCAACCATGTCAGCTACAGAACAGATGCACACATTGCAAGCTTAATTCCGTTAACGAACGAGACTCCGTCATGCCCCACGGTCCGAGTCCGGCTTACTAGAGGGACACGTGAGGCTCTGGAACATGAGATTGGCCAATAACTGGTGTGTCATGCCCTTACATGTCCGTGGCTGCATGTGCGCTACACTGAAAAGGCCAGCGTTTGTCGCTTACAGGTGCAGATAACCCGCTGAACAACGTTAGTGATGGGGATCACTGATTACAATTATTACCCGCGAACAATGATTTCCCAGTAAGTGCAGGTCAACTGCAGTTCCGGAATTAGGCCTAACCGTCATTCCTGAAAAAATGAAAAACTTACGTGTGCAAACCACAGGTGCTGTAGCTTGCTTAACAGCTCGCCAGCCGTTCTCACGCCCAGTATGGATTACACGTGATTGCACAAAGGTTAGAAAGGGTACTGTATCCCCAGATAACATGTATGGATAGCGTACACATTCAAAATATATGTCTCAGGAGGCAGGCTCAGACGGTGTTAGGCCCAGTATGGATTGCACGTGATTGCACAAAGGTTAGAAAGGGTACCGTATCCCCGGATAACATGTATGGATAGCGTACACATTCAAAATATATGTCTCAGGAGGCAGGCTCAGACGGTCTTAGGCCCAGTATGGATTGCACGTGATTGCACAAAGGTTAGAAAGGGTACCGTATCCCCGATTAACATGTATGGATAGCGTACACATTCAAAATATATGTCTCAGGAGGCAGGCTCAGACGGTGTTAGGCCCAGTATGGATTGCACGTGATTGCACAAAGGTTAGAAAGGGTACCGTATCCCCGGATAACATGTATGGATAGCGTACACATTCAAAATATATGTCTCAGGAGGCAGGCTCAGACGGTGTTAGGCCCAGTATGGATTGCACGTGATTGCACAAAGGTTAGAAAGGGTACCGTATCCCCGGATAACATGTATGGATAGCGTACACATTCAAAATATATGTCTCAGGAGGCAGGCTCAGACGGTGTTAGGCCCAGTATGGATTGCACGTGATTGAACAAAGGTTAGAAAGGGTACCGTATCCCCAGATAACATGTATGGATAGCGTACACATTCAAAATATATGTCTCAGGAGGCAGGCTCAGACGGTGTTAGTCCCAGTATGGATTGCACGTGATTGCACAAAGGTTAGAAAGGGTACCGTATCCCCGGATAACATGTATGGATAGCGTACACATTCAAAATATATGTCTCAGGAGGCAGGCTCAGACGGTGTCAGGCACAGTATGGATTTGACGGCCCAGATTACGCAGCGGAGGAGCAGGGAGAGGTAAAGATTGCAAATGCTGGGGCCCTGCCCAAGCAAGGGGGGCCCACTCGTGGGCGTCGGTACGGGCACTGGGCCCCTCATAGTACAGCGGTGTGTCTGACGGCGGGTGTGCACCACCACCGTCAGAGACACTTGATTGCACTATGAGGGACCCTGTGCCAGTGCCCGCGCCCAAGAGTCGGCCTACCCACCTGTCCAGGGCAACGGCACTCGCACGGTGTCGTGCGCTAGGTGGTGACCCCGGCCATGGGGGGGGGGGCAGCACAGTTAGGGAGTTTTAGAAAGTGGCATATGTTGATGTTGGACATTCAGCTGATGCAAAAGGCGAAATAGGTCAAGTCCCAGGAAGAGGTGGACCAAAGCAAGCCATTTTTCTGTCACCCTATGTGTCATCAGGGGAAGGTGGGACAAAATCCTTGGAAACCCATGCATGGTTCATTTTAATGAAGGTTAGATCATCCACATTTTGGGTTGACAGACGGGTCCTTTTTTCTGTCAGGATTGATCCAGCAGCACTGAAGACTCTTTCCGATAGCACACTTGCAGCTGGGCAAGCGAGCTCCTGTAAGGCATATTGGGCCAATTCAGGCCAGGTATCCAGTTTAGCGGCCCAATAGTCAAAGGGGAGTAGTCAATGACCTGTGTGGGAGAACATCGATATGGGAGGAAAAGTAGTTTGTAACCATGGTTGACAACTGCTGTCTCCTGTCACTTTCCATCGATGCAGTATTACCAGTTGTGTGAGCGGTATTTGAAAAATCAGTCCACAACATTGTCATGAAACCCCTGTCTCCAACGCCACTTCTGCTGTGTGCACCACGAACACCTCTGCCAAGCTGCCCCCGGCCCGTACGGCTCGTGTGAGAACCATCACCGCTGCTGTGTGCGGGGAATGCCTCAAGCAACCGATTTACCAGAGTTGCTTGTTTATTAGCCAATATTAGGTCAAGGTTCTCCTGTGGCATGATGTTTTGTAATTTGCCTTTATAGCGTGGATCCAGGATGCTGGCCAACCAGTAGTCGGCATCGTTCATCATTTTGGCAATGCGGGGGTCCCTTTTTAGGATCCGCAAGGCATAATATGACATGTGGGCCAATGTTCCCGGTGTCAATGATGCACTGCGAGTGCTGGTTGGAGGAGCACTTTCTGGCAAATCCACATCCCTCCAGTCACGCACAAACCCTGTACCAGACCTTGCCACGCCAACATTTTCACTTGCCCCACGAGATGCATCCTCCTCCCCTAAGTAATCATCCCCATCATCATCCTCCTCCTCCTCTTCTTCCTCCACCTCGTCCAGGAGAGGTCCCTGAGCAGACAATGGCTGAATGTCATCAAGGATTCCCTCCTCCTCTTCCTCCTCATCAACATTGGCTGCAGACGCCTGCTCCTTAAGGTGCGTCAAAGTTTGCATGAGCAGACGCATAAGTGGGATGCTCATGCTTAGGATGGCGTCGTCTGCGCTTACCAGCCGTGTGCATTCCTCAAAATACTGAAGGACTTTACAGAGGTCTTTCAGCTTCGACCACTGCACACCTGTCAACTCCATGTCTGCTCTCAAAGTGCCTGGCCGTGTATCCTCCCACAAATGCATTATGGCCTGCCTCTGCTCGCACAGCCGCTCCACCATGTGCAGGGTGGAGTTCCACCTTGTTGCAATGTCGATAATGAGGCGGTGGTTGGGAAGGTGGAGCAATCGCTGCAGCTTCTGCATACGAACGGAGTGTACAGGCGACCGGCGGATGTGCGCGCACAGTCTTCGCACCTTCTGGAGCAGGGCTGTTAACTCCAGATAATTTTTGAGGAAGCACTGCACCACCAGGTTCAAGGTGTGAGCCAAGCAAGGTATGTGGCTGAGTTTTGAAAGGGCTATGGCTGCCACAAAATTACGGCCGTTATCACTAACTACCTTGCCTGCCTCAAGATGTACACTGCCCAGCCATGACTCAGTTTGTCGCTTCAAGTACTCGGCCAGCACCTCGGCGGTATGTCTGTCGCCCAAACACATCATCTGCAACACAGCCTGCTGACGCTTTCCACTAGCTGCTCGATAGGGGGACACATCGTGTGCAACAGTGGCAGCTGCAGATGGAGTGCTCGTACGACTGCGCTCTGTGGACGAGCTTTCGCTTCTGGAGGAGGAGGAGGAGGAGGAGGGTGGAACGCCTACAGCCAACTGTTTCCTATACCGTGGGCTAGGCAGCACTGTCCCACCACTGCTGTCCCCTGTGGACCCTGCATCCACCACATTAACCCAGTGCGCAGTGATGGACACGTAACGGCCCTGGCCATGCCGACTGGACCATGCATCAGTAGTGAGGTGCACCTTTCCGCTCACTGACTGCTTGAGTGCATGGACAATGCGGTCTTTCACATGATGGTGGAGGGCTGGGATGGCTTTGCGAGAGAAGAAGTGGCGACTGGGTAGGTCATAGCGTGGTACTGCATAGGCCATGAGTTCGCGGAAAGCTCTGCTTTCCACCAACCGAAAGGGCATCATCTCAAACGAGATTAGTTTGGCAATGTGGGCGTTCAAACCCAGTGTACGCGGATGAGAGACTGAGTACTTTCTTGACCTACTCAAAGTGTCTGGGAGGGTGAGCTGGACTTGAGAACTGCATATGGTGGAAGTAGCGGTGGACAGGGCGGACTGAGAGAGGGTTGATGATGGTGATGGAGTTGGTGTTCTTTCTGATGGCCTAGAATCAGTCTTTCGTTGATATAACTGTGGGATTCCCTGACTGCTGTGGCCTTCCAACGACACCTCAACATTTGCTGCTGTGCTAACCGGTGGGCTTACAGTGGGGGAAACAATGTAGCGTTGCTGACTACCTTCGTTGTGATCAGTTGCACATGTGGCACTTGAGGTTTGGTGTTGTGTCCACGCTTGCAAGTGCATGCTGGTTAAATGTCTAAGCATGCAACTGGTATTCAAATTTTTCAGATTTTTCCCTCGGCTAAAGGTCTTTGCGCACTTCTTACAGATAACCTTGGCCTGATCATGAGGATTTTGGTCAAAAAAGTGCCACACTGCACTCTTCCTACTTTGGCAGACATTTTGCGGCCTAGCACGCTGTGATCTTTTGACCCTCTGGACAAGCTGTCCAGCAACTCTTTTGATGTTTGGAACCTGTCTTTGGAGTGCTCCGGGCCTGCCAGATAACAGCTGTTGTGATGTCGATGTCTGCTGTGGATGCTCCTCATCTGAGCTATTGGAAGCAGCACCCTCTTCCCCCAATGGATGCCAATCTGGGTCAACAACTGGGTCATCCATCACCTCCTCTTCTATGTCATGTGCACCTTCCTCTGTGTCACCGTGTATGGTGGTATAGTGTGCGGGAAGGGGCACCTGAGTCTCATCAGGGTCAGAATCTGGCTCTGTACACTGCGAGGACAATGTAGTGCTCTGAGTGAATGTACCAGCAGAATCATCCATCAGCGGCTGTGCATCAGTGCACTCCATGTCAGATTCATCTTGGCCTGGGTAATTCACCATTTGACTTGATAATCCAGGCATGGTATGTGAAAACAGCTCCATGGAGTAATCAGTAGTATGGCCTGCGTCATCCTTCAATCTTGGTTGGGGTGAAGGACAAAAGGAAAGGTGTGGTTCATGAACATGAGCCTCCAATGACGACTCAGTGCTTTTACTTTTTACAACTGAAGAAGAGGAGGCGATAGAGCTGGAGGCTGAGTCAGCAATATAAGACAAATCTTTTTCCTGATGCTCTGGCTTTAAAAGCGGTTTGCCAACTCCTAGAAAACTAAGCGTTCGAGGCCTTATGTAGCCAGACGATGACGCAGGGTCAGCACCTCCTGCATTCGGTCCTATTTTGCTCTTGCCACTACCATCAGATCCACCACCAACACCATCATTACCAGCTGCCAACCCCCGCCCAATTCCATGGCCTCTTCCACCAGCCTTCCTCATTTTTGGTAGAAATGTAGACAAAATCCAACAAACTATATAGTATGTAAAACAAGGTACAAGGTGTCTATAGGACAGGGGAGATTTTGAATTTCTGCACACACTTTTGGACACTGGACACTTTTGGATTGTGTGAGGCCCAATGAATATCTGAGCGCTATGTGACAGGCTCGATGGCACAGCTGTGACCTAAGTGACTAGAGGATAAGGGAGATTTTGAATCTCTGCACACACTTTTGGACACTGGACACTTTTGGATTGTGTGAGGCCCAATGAATATCTGAGCACTATGAGACAGGCTCGATGGCACAGCTGTGACCTAAGTAACTAGAGGATAAGTGAGATTTTGAATCTCTGCACACACTTTTGGACACTGGACACTTTTGGATTGTGTGAGGCCCAATGAATATCTGAGCGCTATGTGACAGGCTCGATGGCACAGCTGTGACCTAAGTGACTAGAGGATAAGTGAGATTTTGAATCTCTGCACACACTTTTGGACACTGGACACTTTTGGATTGTGTGAGGCCCACTGATATCTGAGCGCTATGTGACAGGCTCGATGGCACAGCTGTGACCTAAGTGAGTAGAGGATAAGTGAGATTTTGAATCTCTGCACACACTTTTGGACACTGGACACTTTTGGATTGTGTGAGGCCCACTGATATCTGAGCGCTATGTGACAGGCTCGATGGCACAGCTGTGACCTAAGTGACTAGAGGATAAGTGAGATTTTGAATCTCTGCACACACTTTTGGACACTGGACACTTTTGGATTGTGTGAGGCCCACTGATATCTGAGCGCTATGTGACAGGCTCGATGGCACAGCTGTGACCTAAGTGACTAGAGGATAAGTGAGATTTTGAATCTCTGCACACACTTTTGGACACTGGACACTTTTGGATTGTGTGAGGCCCACTGATATCTGAGCGCTATGTGACAGGCTCGATGGCACAGCTGTGACCTAAGTGACTAGAGGATAAGTGAGATTTTGAATCTCTGCACACACTTTTGGACACTGGACACTTTTGGATTGTGTGAGGCCCACTGATATCTGAGCACTATGTGACAGGCTCCATGGCACAGCTGTGACCTAAGTGACTAGAGGATCAGTGAGATTTTGAATCTCTGCACACACTTTTGGACACTGGACACTTTTGGATTGTGTGAGGCCCAATGAATATCTGAGCGCTATTTGACAGGCTCGATGGCACAGCTGTGACCTAAGTGACTAGAGGATAAGGGAGATTTTGAATCTCTGCACACACTTTTGGACACTGGACACTTTTTGATTGTGTGAGGCCCAATGAATATCTGAGCACTATGAGACAGGCTCGATGGCACAGCTGTGACCTAAGTGACTAGAGGATAAGTGAGATTTTTAATCTCTGCACACACTTTTGGACACTGGACACTTTTGGATTGTGTGAGGCCCAATGAATATCTGAGCGCTATGTGACAGGCTCGATGGCACAGCTGTGACCTAAGTGACTAGAGTATAAGTGAGATTTTGAATCTCTGCACACACTTTTGGACACTGGACACTTTTGGATTGTGTGAGGCCCACTGATATCTGAGCGCTATGTGACAGGCTCGATGGCACAGCTGTGACCTAAGTGACTAGAGGATAAGTGAGATTTTGAATCTCTGCACACACTTTTGGACACTGGACACTTTTGGATTGTGTGAGGCCCAATGAATATCTGAGCGCTATGTGACAGGCTCGATGGCACAGCTGTGACCTAAGTGACTAGAGGATAAGGGAGATTTTGAATCTCTGCACACACTTTTGGACACTGGACACTTTTGGATTGTGTGAGGCCCAATGAATATCTGAGCACTATGAGACAGGCTCGATGGCACAGCTGTGACCTAAGTGACTAGAGGATAAGTGAGATTTTGAATCTCTGCACACACTTTTGGACACTGGACACTTTTGGATTGTGTGAGGCCCAATGAATATCTGAGCGCTATGTGACAGGCTCGATGGCACAGCTGTGACCTAAGTGACTAGAGGATAAGGGAGATTTTGAATCTCTGCACACACTTTTGGACACTGGACACTTTTGGATTGTGTGAGGCCCAATGAATATCTGAGCACTATGTGACAGGCTCGATGGCACAGCTGTGACCAAAGTGACTAGAGGATAAGGGAGATTGGATTGCTTTTAAAAAAGCAGTTTGCGGAGCAGTGGGTAAACAGCAATGCCAGCCTGTCAGGAAGCCTTAAAAGGCAGCCCAACAACCAACACTACTGATACACCACAATATAGCCTCCCCTTGCACTGCACACACAGTGACTGGTGTGTTGTGCAGGCCAAATTGCTATCAGCAGCAGAAGCAGTTTTTTTTTCTTCTCAGCAGGACAAAAAAAAAAATTGGGCTTGCTTTTAAAAAAGCAGTTTGAGGCCCAATGAATATCTGAGCGCTATGTGACAGGCTCGATGGCACAGCTGTGACCAAAGTGACTAGAGGATAAGGGAGATTGGATTGCTTTTAAAAAAGCAGTTTGCGGAGCAGTGGGTAAACAGCAATGCCAGCCTGTCAGGAAGCCTTATAAGGCAGCCCAACAACCAACACCACTGATACACCACTATATAGCCTCCCCTTGCACTGCACACACAGTGACTGGTGTGTTGTGCAGGCCAAATCGCTAGCAGCAGAAGCAGTTTTTCTGTCTTCTTCCCTGCCTAACGCTCTCCCTACAGAATCAGCAGCAACCTCTCCCTATGCTAAGATCGGCAGAAGTAAGATGGCGGTCGGCGTGCACGCCCTTTTATACCCCCTGTGACGCCCACCAAAGCAAGCCAATCACTTGCATGCCCTTCTGAAAGATGGTGGTGACCCGTGCCTATGTCATCACGTTGCCCACAGTGTCCGTGGATCCTGATTGGCTGAAAAAGAGCGCAAAACAAACTTTTGAAACGCGACTTTGGCGCGTAAGTCGCCGACCTTGTGGCCGACCTCATCCTAGGGTTGGGTTTCGTTTCATGAAACCCGACTTTGCCAAAAGTCGGCGACTTTTGAATTTTTTCGACCCGTTTCGCTCAACTCTATTCATCACCCAATGGTCTAAAAATCTGTGAGGGACATGTGGTGTCAATATGCTCACTGCACCACTAAATTAATTCATTGGGGGGTGAAGTTTGTAAAATTAAGTCACTTATTGGGGGTTCTGCTGTTATGGTACCTCTGGAGCTCTGCTAATGTGACATGGCACCCTCAAAACATTTCATCAGAACTCCAGTAGTGTGCTTTTCTCCCAACTGAACTTCGCACTGTGCATCAAAAGTAGTTTTCTACCACATATTAGGTATTCGTGTACTCAGTAAAATTTGCACAACAAATTGTATAGTCCATTTTGCTCTTTTAACCCTTCCAAAAATAACAAATTTGGGGCTAAAACAACATTTTTGTGTGAAAAATTATTTTTTTTATTTTCAGGGCTCAACGTTATAAAATTCAGTGATGCACCTTGGGATTCAAAGTGCTCACCACACATCTATATAAATTTCTTGAGGGGTCTAGTACTAAAACTGCTGTCATTTGTGGGGTGTTTCCACTATTTAGGCACATCAAGAGGTCTCCAAATGCAACATGGCATCCGCTTCTGATCCCAAACAGTTTTGCATTGCATAAGTCAAATGGTGCTCCTTCCCTTCTGAACCCTGCAATGAGTCCAACAACAGTTTTCTATCATATATAGGGTATGGTATTCATGTACTTAGAAATTAAAAAGCAAATTGTATGCTGCATTTTTTTCCTGCTACCCATGTGAAATTGCAAAATTTGGGGTGAAACAACATTTTTTTTGTGGGAAAAGTATGAATTTTTATTTTCTTGCCTCAATGTTATAAAACTCTGTGAAGCACCTGGGAGATGAAGGTGCTCACCACAAATCTAGATAAATTCCTTGAGGTGTCCAGTTTCGAAAGTGGTGTCACTTGTGGGGAGTCTCCATTGTTTAAGCACATCAGAGGATCTGCAAATGCAACATGGCGTCCGCTATCAATTCCATAAATTTTTGTAAATGGCGCTCCTTCCATTCCAAGCCCTGCTGTGCACACAAGCAGTACTTTTCTACCACATATGGGGTAGTCAGGATAAATTGACCAACAAAATTTATTGTTTTTTTTTCTGTTAAATGAACATTTTTTGGGGAAAAATTAAAATGTTCATTTTTTTCTTCCGCATTGCTTTAAGTCTTATGAAGCAGCTAAAGGGTTAGTAAACTTCTTGGATGTGGTTTTCAACAGTTTTAGGGTTGCTGGTTTCAGAATGTTGTCACTGTTGGGTATTTTCTGTCAAATAGGCTCCGCAAAGTCACTTCAAACATAATAAAATGGTTTTGTAAATTATTTTTGAAAAGTGGGAAATTCCTGATCAACTTTTAACCCCTGTAACTTCCTAACAGAAAAAAATAGTTTTCAAAAATTGTGCTGATATAAAGTAGACATGTGGTAAATGTTGTTCATTAACTATATTTTCAAAAATAACTGCAAGTCATAACGAACAAATGTGACCACGATCAAGAAGTACAGTGTGTCACTAAAAAGCAGTCTCAGAATCACTGGGATACGTTGAAGGATTCTAGAGTTCTTACCTCATAAACTGTCCCTAGTCAGAATTGAAAAAAATTGCCTGCTCAGGAAGGTGAAAACAGACTGGAAAGTGAATAGGCTAAAGAGGACCTTTCACCAAATATTTTATGTTGAACCGGACCCACAATGTATGAATGGCTGCAGAGTAGAGTTCAGCGAAACAGGTCGGTCAGTTTCAAAAGTCGCCGACTTTCTCCAAAGTCGGGTTTCATGAAACGAAACCCGACCACAGTGTGAAGTTGGCCATGAGGTCGGCGACCCAAGCGCCAAAGTCGGGTTTCACCGAATGCTTGCATGTGACTTTTTTCAGCCAATGAGAGAAGCTGAGCGTAGTGTAGCTGGAGTTGGAGTGGGAGTGAGAGAGAGAGGGAGAGGGAGAGGGAGGAGAGAGAGAGATTTCACCGCCTCTAGGGTTAAAATTCATGCCAGGTGTGTTTACAGTCCTCCACTCACTGCCGACTTTTCTCCCCATTGACTTGCATTGGGTTTCGGGTTTCACGACTTTTCCCTATAGTCGGCCGATTTCGTTCGACTCGACTTTTGAGAAAGTGGGGTTTCATGAAACCCGACTCGACCCTAAAAAAGGCAAAGTCCCTCATTTCTACTGCTGAGCAGAATAAAATGTTTTACAACTGAGTGGGAGAAAACCTGGCAAATCAGCACAATAATCCTTGCTGTAGTAGCACCCTACTTATAAAGGAGATAATTTAGATGGCAGTTGTCATTACTTCTTAGGAAAAACTTGGGTACCGGGCAATTTAGGGTAAGAAGCAGCAAGTCATTGCCTCCTCTTCTTATAGTGACTGTGATACCTAACTAGATGCGCTCAACAAAACTGTCTGTATACAACTAATTGTAACACTGGGGTTTAATATGAAGATAATAGTTCTATTGTAAGGCCGGAGTCACACTGGCGAGGAATACGGGAGAGTGAGAGGCGCAAAAAGCACGCATTAGACGCGGACAAATGATTTTCTATGGGGTCACTCGCACCAGGCGTATATTTCTCATCCGTATCCGTGCCAATCGCAGCATGCTGCGATTGTCAGCGTACTACACCCATAGTACGCCAATGCAAGTCAATGGGTGCGCAAAAAATACGGATTACACACGGAACACACGTGTGACCTGCGAGCAATACGCAGGTCTTTTGGCTGGTGACAGGAAATGGGCCAATCCATCATCAGGAAGCCTAGACATGCAAATGAGCTAAAAAACCGCTCCAGACATCCAGGAAGTCAGCCTCCACGGAGTACAGCAGCAGCATGGCGTCCACATATATTAATGTTGAGATGCTCATTGTGCTGGTGCAGGAGCATCCCGAAATATGGGACCCACGCGATGCAAACTATGCTAACCGCACAAGAAAGGAGGCGTCATGGAGGCGCATCTGTCGCCAGATGTACCATGACTTTGGTGACAGACCACGTGATGAGCAGCATAAAATTCGTAAGTGCAACCATAAAAACATCATTAACCTTAGCGCACGCTATAAAATGAATCTAGAATCAGCACCCCCCTTCCTGTGCATGTACTTTTATTAGCCTCATGAGGCCGTTACATTTGGATGTGACACGTGGCTTCACACAGCCATAATTAGGGGTTAGGCCACAAGCTCCTCATCCTCCTAGCCAATAAAATTAGTTTAAGTGGAGCTAATGAGACCCTGTGTATCGGCCCAATTACATATGCCACCATGGGTAGAACGCACACCCCAGAAGGCCCCATGCCTAGACTACTGTTCGAAAATGTGACCTCTCAAATATGTGATTTTGACAATCTTTCCTGTCACATTGCAGTGGAAGATGTGATGAAACGGTGGAGAAACATCCGGGACCAGTTCCGCCGGGAACGCCAGCAGCGGTCCAGGAGTGGGGATGCTGGACATGTGAAAAGAAAATATATCTACTATGACCGGCTGAACTTCCTCGCCCCAATTCTGGATCTGAGACCGTAAGTACATACCTCACACCACATGACACAAATACATTACACAAATACTTTACAGGGACAAAAATATTGATGTATTTTTGCCTTTGTTCTATTTCATAACAGAACTCAATCCAACCTTACGGATCGAGGAACGGCCTCAGAGGCAGAGCCCATTATAGATCCTGTAGGGGATGAGGTGGCTGGCCCATCTTCTCCCCCTACAAGAAGGATGGCTGAAGATGAGGCATCACAAGACCACACAATGGCTGGCCTACACACCACACCACCAGGATGGTCTGCTGCTGCCACCTCACCCATCCTGGAAGAGCCGGGCAACTTGAGCAGCAGCCCAACTGCCCAGATCAGGTCCTCCCCACAGGCTGCTCTAGCATCACGGCGAACAAGAAGAAGGCGCCAGGTCACTATTCAAGAGAGCAGGACCAATGTGGAAACAGGGGTGCTGAATTATTTGTCCAGAGTAACTACAGATGATGGCGAGGAGGCCTATGCACGTAGCCTCACCCTTTATCTCCGTGCCCTTACCCGTGAGGTCAGGCTCCGTATTAGGGGATGTATTCAGATCCTGCTTGATGCAAGCACCCCCCCAATACCCCATATGAGGTTTTTGAATTTCTGGAGAGGTGGCAGCTCTCACCACGAAATTTAATGCGTATGAGACCATCCACACAGATGCTTGCTCAAGCAGGGTCTGAACAGCCCCTAATACGTGGGCCAACACCTCAAGCCCTTCCTCACCCTACCCATCCTTCTATTCCGCAGCCCCAAATGTCTTCCTCAAGCCAACCCCACCAATATGGCCACTTGTACCCACCAAGTGTTGGAGGCTGGTCCCAACCTGGTTGGGGATGATCTGGCTATCTTGGTGGGTATGAGCCACAGGCCTACCAGAGCCAACAAGAAGCCCCTCACCATCATCATTACTCTGGCCAGTATCCCCAACAGGCCCAGGAGGCTGGACAATTACAGCATCATGGGCAACAGTATGGCCCCACACAGGGCGATGTTGGCCACAATGTCCAGCAGCACCCACAGGCTGTTCATCCACGTTCCCCTTCCCCAACATATGAGGATTTATGATTCTGATGGTTGGAGATGTCCAGTGAGATGTAACTGGTGCTCCTAATCTAAAACAAAAAACAGGTGTTCTCCTTCACCAACATTTAGAACATAATTTAACACTCACATTTTTAAACAATGTTTTCCAAACATATGAAACAATCCATCATGACAGGCAACGCTACCTCACGCCTTTCACACAGATATTACATGTGTGTAGAAAAGAGAATATTTAAATGCGCTATACTGTAAAATGAAAGGATGAAAATACACTACTCACTTGCTAACCCCTAGGAAAGGCGTGCTCGCCTTAGTTAAGTAGTCACCTTTTTTGTTAGCAATCTCTAGTAAAAAAATTCTAGGCGACCAGCATTCAGAATATCACGCTCTCTCTATGTCTTAACAAGTGAGCTTTGTATTTTCATCCTTTCCAGTATAGCATGCTTAAATATTGTCTGTTCTACAGACAGGTAATATCTTTGTGAAAGATGTGAGGTAGCCTTGCCTGTCATGGTGGAATCTTTCTATGATTGGATAACATTATGAGGAAATGTGAGTGTTATCTTGTTGCCTTTATTTTGGTGATGGAGCTCACCTTTTGTTGCCAAATCTAGGTTAATCTAGGCATGCAGCAATGTTGTTATTGCCTAATGTTTGTTGCTGTTTTGCTATGTAATGTTAATTTTACACCAAGTTAAAGAAGGCACAAAGGGTCATTTTGGCCATTGCCAAATTTGTGTTATGGCAATATTATGTTTGCCTTTAAGCAAACCAAAAAAAAAAAGGCAAAACTAAAAATTTGTCTACTCTAGTTAACGTCTCTGTGTGATTTTTCACAATCCCTCACAACATACTAACAGACACCAACCAATGCAATGAAACACTCATAGGGTCATAAAGGCTTGAGTAATATATATTTAGACACACTTAAAGAAACAAATTATAACATAGACACAGCATGCTCTTGCCAAGAAGTTGCCCCCTCAGGTGAGATAAAGTAATTCGTGAAAATATCACGCACTTTGAGGCCAGAGAGCGGTCTACGTTGAGGGTTGATAGGTGGTCTCACCCTGCGCACATTGTCCGGCCTACGCACAACACCATCAGAGGAGGAACAATCATGTATCCTGGTGAAGTTATGCAGAACAACACAGGCTTTCACAACTTCATTCACATTTTGCTCACTCAACTGAATGGCAGACTGGAGTACCCGCCATTTGGCACAAAGAATCCCAAAGGAACACTCCACCAGTCGCCTAGCACGTGATAGGCGCAAGTTAAAAATTCTGCGCCTGTGGTCAAGGTTGCGCTGGGGATATGGCCTCATGACATTGCGTGATAACTGAAAGGCCTCATCTGCCACAAGGACATAAGGGACTGATTGTTCGGGGGAGCCTGGTAGCTGGCGTGGTGGTGGTAGATCCAACTGGTTGGTGCGTAGCCGCCGAGCTATTATGGAAGTATTGAAGACTCTAGAGTCTCCCGTCCTTCAATAGGCCCCAATGTCAACAATTATAAACTTGTATTGAGAGTCTACCAGAGCCAACAATACAACAGAAAAGTATTGTTTATAATTGAAGAATTGGGAGCCTGAGTTCGGCCGCTTACGCACCCTGATATGTTTGCCATCCAGGGCCCCAATACAATTTGGAAACTGGCAGTCCTCCTCAAAGTCCCTTGATATCCTTAACCAGTCTTCCATCCTGGGCTCGGGCATGACCACTTGATGGAGTCTTGTCCAGATTTGTGCACATGTAGACCTCACTATGCCTGAAATGGTTGATTTTCCAATGAGAAACTCATGGTGGAGGGCGGCATAAGATTGGCCAGTGGACAGGAAGCTGTAGAACAACAGAAATAGTACAGTTTAGAATGGCTAAAGTAAAAAAAATCAGTTACATGCCGACCAAACTTGGTAGGAAATGAGAGAGAACAACACACACATATTTGGTGGCACAATGACTAAGTGATATGCAGGACATATTAGATGTAACATTCTGGTGTGTCAGGTGAAGCATATTTTGAGTAAGATGAGGGCATTAAACTTTGTCCAAGAAGGCCAAAAAACATAATTTAACACACACATTATGAACATAGAGAATGTGGTTGTGTAGTACATACTGTATTGTGAGTAGAAGTCGCTCCTCTGCAGATATGACTTTGCGCATCCTTGTGTCCTGAAAGGTGATCCCAGGGCGCACTGTCTCCAAGAGTCGATCAAATGTGGAAATGCTCATACGACAGTACTGGTAAAATTTCTCCGGATGCTCCCACAGAGAAGAATAGAGGTGGCGAAAATGACTTCTTGTGAGTCGTTGCCTCAAAAGTGGATGGACCCACATGCGTCTCCTCCTCCGCGGATCCACTATCACAGGATATGGTTGCCCAAAGCGCCGTGACAAAAGCCAGGTAAAGAGAACCTGCTCAGTTGTATTGAATCGCAGACCCTCTGCCATGCTGCACAAAGAACCCCAACACACCTCGTGAAAGCAAGGTGACAAATGTACAGAATGTAGGCAGCCACCTGTTTCTGAGTGTCTAAATAGGGTGCAGGCAAATGATATAAATTGTTTGCAGGCCTCAAAACCATTAAATGTCCATTTTGCAAGGCTGCGAGAAAATCTCGCCATACGGATTGCATACGGATGCCACACGGATTACATACGGATGCACACATGCGCAAAATACGCGACCTCACCTTGCTTACGGATGACCTACGGAGCACTATTTAGGGGTCATTCATCCGTATTACGCATGTAAACTATGGAGCGTATTTTGCGCAGGTTAGTGTGACTCCGGCCTTAGTGTTTCTCTGTTAGCTGATGCAATGTACACATATAGTCTTGCAGTATACACATTATGTACGCACTCTGCAGTACGCACATATACACAGCTATGCTTCATACACACAAACACAGCCCTGCTACATGCTTACACATAGCTCTCCTGCATCCACACATAAATTTGCTGCATCCGCACTGAGCACTGCTACATACACACAGCTATGCTATGTACACAGTTCTGCTACATACACACATACAGACATGGTCGAAAATGTGGGCACTCTTGAAATTGTCCCAGAAATATTTCTCCCAGAAAATTATTACAGAAGCTTTGTTATACACATATTTATTGGGACAACACAAAAAAAGAAGAAAAAGAGAAAAAAAAGCAAATTGGAAATCATTTCACACAAAACCCCAAAAATGGACCGACAAAATTGTTGTCACCTTACAAAAATTGTGGGTGAACAACTTTGTTGCAAGCATGTGATGCTCTTTCAAACTCATCTGTGGCAAGTAACAGGTGGGGGCAATATTAAAATCACATCTGAAACCAGATAAAAAGTTAAGGAGTTGACTCAATCTTTGCATTGTATGTCTGTTTGTGACATACTAAACACATGCATGGTGAACACTAAGCATGGAGAACAGAAAGAGGAGAAAAGAACTGAGGACTTGAGAACCAAAATTGTTGAAAAATATCAAGTCCATGTCCAGAGATCTTGATTTTTCTTTGCCCATGTTCATGAACCCACTGTTACACGGGCAGGGCTTGCATAGGAGGGGCGTAGCTAAATGGCTACTGGAGCTCCTGATAGTAGAATCAGGTTTGAGCGGCAATCACTCTTAGGTAGTCCATGCTACTGCAGCTGCCAACCCCTAAGGGGGAAGGAATGCTTAGCTCATAAATTGGCCAATTTATGTATGCCTATCAGCCATGATAAGGCGATATTCTTTGCTGGGGACCTAACCTAATGTGTTTCCTCTCCTGGGCTGATTGATTGCTTACAATTATTTGTGTTGGTAGGATCCTGCTGTGATTAAAACTTCCATAGGCTGATGGGTAGAGTGATCGCTCAGAGAGCCTAAATATTCAAATATCAAAAGACTGAGCATCACTTCCAAACAGAATATTGGTCTGAACAGGTGCATACTAAGGCTGAGTTCACACATAGTGTTATTTTTTTGTGTTTTCGCGGCGTTTTTAAACGCTCGATTTTGCCGCAAAAACGCAAAAAAAAGCATCCCATCCAATCCTATGGCATTCTGCACATGCAGTGCTAATGTTACGTATTTTTCTGCGGTGGAATTGTATTGCGGAAAAATACGCAGCATGTTCATTCTTTGTGCGGAATCGCGGGAAAATACGCACACATAGGAATGCATTGTTCCGCTTAATTTGCATGTGGCTGTGCCCACCATGCGACAAGTAAGCGGAACATTTGCGGATGGTACCCTCGGTCCGGAGGAGAAGAGATTATCCTCCAGGCTCTGGGTACCATATCCCTGTTAAAAAAAGAATTAAAATAAAAAATCATGTTATTCTCACCTTCCGGCGGTCCTCGCAGCGTAAGCAGGCCTCAGCGATGCTCCCGCCAACTCCCGTTCCCAGGGATGCCTTGCGACAATGACCTTTGATAACGTCGGGTCTTGCGATACCTTAGTGGTCTCGCGAGACCGCAACGTCATCAAAGGTCATTGTCGCAAGGCATCCCTGAGAATGGGAGTTACCGGGAGCATCATGATGATCGGGAACGCTGTGTGGAATGCCGGAAGGTGAGAAAAACACGATTTTTTATTTTTTTAATTATTTGAAACTTATCTTTTTACTACTGATGCTGCATAGGCAGCCTCATAGTAAAAAGTTGGTCACACTCGTCAAACACTATGTTTGACGAATGTGACCAACCTGTCAATCAGTTTTCCAAACAATGCTACAGATCGCTTGGAAAACGCTAGTATTCTGCAAGCTAATTACGCTTGCAAATCGCTAGTTTTTCTGCAGAAAATACTCGGGAATTTAAAATGCGGATTTCTCGCATATTTCCGGCGGAATGGAATTCCAGAATTCCCTCGGAAATTTCCGCGGGAATTCCACACGTGTGCACATAGCCTGAGTAGCCTTCTCCATACATTGCTAACAAATAAAGTTGCACTCTGTAACGCTATAGCATGTAAACATGAAATTGGAATTGCATTACTGCTCTAGACAGGTGTGCAGATGTAAGCAGATTGCGGGATGCAGTGACAAACAGGAGGCAGAGCAAGGATTAACAAATTTAATTAACAAAAAAGGTACTACTCGCAGGGAGATAAACAGTTAAACTGGAAAAAAATGAATTTTGTCTATGATTTCCTCAGCCGAAAATGTTCCAATGAGGGTAGTAGTCCTTGTAGCTGTCGATGAAATGTCCTCAAGGGAGCGTCCAAGATTTAGCGATCCGTCTTCTGGCGGTAGCGGTCGGTCTCCGGTACCCTCTGCTGAGCCCCTAGTCCACAAGCTGGTGCAGCCAATGCAACAATAGCTGCAGCAATCCAGGGGTTAAATGAGGGTTGTAGTATGCTGTCCGGCAGTAAGGTCCGCAGGATACTGACCTGTAACCGGCCCTGGGCTCTCTGCATGTGCACCGACTTTACTGTCACTGAGCGCACAGTGCCTCCTATACTAGCTGCCTCACTGGTGGTACCTGGACCTGTCTGCTGCAGTCCGTTACAGCACCGGCCCTTCGGGTGCTGAGTGTGCTGCCCACGTTGCTGCTCGCACGCTGATAGCGGTAACCCCACTGCTGCTTCGTGCACTTTTCTCTCAGCTTCCAGCCGGGTTCCCTGTCTAAACACGCCCCCCCTGCCCGGGTCATGGAGCCTGTCTGGCCCCCTATTCCTTCCCCTGGGAAACTTGGGATGCAGCCTCAACAGTTCCAGACCCAGCTCAGTACAGGTACCCGCAGCCCAGTCTTCCTCCTTACACAGACACGTGCAGCTTCAGCATTCAGGTACTGCCAGAGCAGCTTCTGGTTCAGGATCTGTCAGAGTGGCTACAGAGTTCAAGTACCACTGGAGTAGTTTCATGTTCGGGATCCGCCAGAGCGGTTCGGCCAGGTTCACATAGCGTTAACAGCACTCTGTTAGTGCTGAAGGACTGCGTTAAGGCTATAGCATAACGCGATTGTGTTATGTCCTCCCGCTAGCGCACATGCTTCATGACGGACCCTCGGATGCTGCAGTCAGCGTCCGAGGGTCTGTCACAGAATGATGGCACATCACTAACACATGCCGATTATGGCATGCATTAGCAATGCGCTCATCTATAGCTGTTTATGGGTGCGCTAATGCATCCGTTACATAGCATTAATGCCGCTGTGTAACGAATGCATTAAACGCAGCCCATGAACGCTATGTGAACCCAGCCTTACAGAGTTAAGGTACCGACAAAGCTGCTTCAGGGGCATGTACACACTATAGAGGAATACAGGAACAGGATCATGATAAACTAGCTTAATTAAATAGGACGAGGGACCTGACGACATACAGTTGTATGTACACAATGTAGGGAAACTACAGGGATTGCTCAGGCACCTCCCTGCTGGGGAGGGTGCCTTTTATACAAAACGTTTTCCAGCTATTAGCTGGGGGAATATTTAAAGTGCAACCACTGCCACTTTAAGAAAAAGGGAGACTGCGTGTGCATTATGTGCTGCCGGAAGTCTGTGCGGCGTGCACAGGAGGCAGGGAGGAGGAAGCAGGGAATGAGAATGCCACCGTGGAAGGAACAGCGAGTATGTTGGCATCCCTGCCTGGATGAGGGACTTCACAGGGACACCGTCATAACATTATACAAGTCCATCTCCAGAGATCTTGATTTTCCTTTGTCCATGGTGTGCAACATAACAAGAAGTTTACAACCTGTGACATTATAGCTAAACTTCCTGGACGTGGATGGCAGAGAAAAATTGATGCATCAAATCAAATGCATCAATCAAAGGTTGCAATGCAGGATAGTCCAGATGGTGGATAAGTAGCCCATATCAAATCTCAAAGAAATCCAAGTTGTTCTGCAGGCTCAGGGAACATCAGTGTCTGTTCAAAATATCCATCGACATTTGAATGAAATGAAATGCTATGGTAGGATACCTAGTAGGACTCCACTGCTGACACAGTCCTTTTTTGCATTAGTGCTGCTCATTTTTCCAGATTTCTCCTATTAGTGTGGTTCCATCCGTATCCAGCTAGATTGCTTGCAAACACTATATAGGAGTAGATAGAGGAGCCTTTCTGCAGCCGTGCAGCGCTAGTGCACAGTTCTCTGCACTGTTCACGGCTGTCTGCGAGGTCTCAGTGTGTGAGTGCAGCTCACGCTGTAGTGTGTTCCGCAGCCAGCTACCTCCGGTTGTAGTCCACTCACCGTGTGTCACTGCCTCATACATTGTCCTTTCTTGCATTAGTGCAGCTCATTTTTCCTGATTTCTCCTATTAGTGTGGTTCCATCCGTATCCAGCTAGATTACTTGAAAACACTATATAGGAGTAGATAGAGGAGCTTTTCTGCAGCCTTGAGGTGCTGTTCACAGCTGTCTGCGAGGTCTCTGTGTGTGAGTGCAGCTCACGCTGTAGTGTGTTCTGCAGCCACCTCCGGTTGTAGTCCGCTCAGCGTGCATCACTGCCTCATACATTGTCCTTTTTTGCATTAGTGCTGCTCATTTTTCCAGATTTCTCCTATTAGTGTGGTTCCATCCGTATCCAGCTAGAATATTTGCAAACACTATATAGGAGTAGATAGAGGAGCCTTTCTGCTGGCTTGGGCCCTGCAGCCCCAGCCAGATTAGTATTAGCCTAGTTTTTGGAGCCTCATCTATTACATTGTAGGTTACCTTCCTTCATTGTAATAGCTACAAAAAGGTTGTGATACTATCGGTTTTACATCTTTGGGCACATCCAGTGTCTTTTTGTGAAAAAAAAAAGTTAATAAAGTTCACCAAACACTCCACTTTACAGTTGTGTAGGCCACATTAGCTCATATTAAAGTCTAGTCCACACTTTAGTACTTTTCTGTCTATCTTTATCAGTCTACCAAGATGAAGAAGGCAGGGAGTAAGGCACGTGGTTGTGGGCGTGGAGTTTCTGCAGGGAGATGATGTGGGGATTCTGTGCCTGCTGCGGGCACCAGTGACTCAGCATCCCCAAGTTTTGCCAGGGAACAGTCCTTTATGCGCAGCTTTGTAGGAGCTCGCCGTACCCCACTGCTGCGGGACGAACAAATTGAAGCCGTTGTCGGATGGATGGCCGCTAACGCATCAACTTCAATTAGTTCCAGATCCTCTCAGGTCCAGAGCACTGAAGAGCACCCATCTGTCTCTTCACCACCTGCCAAATTGCCCAGGCAGTCAGAGAGCCCTGAACAGGAGCCATCTCTACTTCTGTTCTCTGAATCTGTTGGCTTGAAAAGAGGGGGCCAGCCAAGCAGCATTCGAGAATTTGAAGAACAGGTAGTATGCAGTGATGCGCAACAGCTTTGTCTCTCTGAATCTGAAGAGGCGGGTGGGCCAGTGACTATGGTCAGCACACCTCAGTACACATCTGATGATGAGACTCAGGTGCCACTTTCTGGTGCGTACTGTGCTGTCAAGACTACCAAGGAGAAGCTGTCGTTTGAAGAGGGTAGTGTAGATGATGAGGTCCTTGACCCATCATGGCATGAGGTACAGGAAGGTGGTGGGAGCAGATCTGAGGAAGAGATTCCCCGAACGGCCAAAAAAAGGAGGGAGAGGGGGCAGACTCGGTTTCCTGTAGCCTCCACTTCGGCACCCAATAGGAGCATGCTTCTTCCAAAACCCAAAACGGGCGCTCCCAAGACTTGCAGTGCCTGGTCCTTTTTTGACGCAGTTGCAGATGACATTTGCATTGTCAAATGCAAGCTGTGTAATCAGAAAGTGAAAAGAGGGAAAAGTGTCAGCAACCTCAATACCACAAATATGTGGAAACATGTGCGGACCAAGCACGTGGTGGAGTTACAAAGACACACTGAAGACCTAGGCCAACCTACAACACCACCTATCACCTCTTCAGCTCATGTTGTAGCTTCTTCCTCCAGCTCACACACAGCTGGTTCGGCTTCCTCACAGGATCACCATGGAAGAACCTCTGGCACTGTTGTACAGAGGCACAGTGTCATTCCACCCACAGCACCATGCTCCCTGTCATCCTCACACTCCCAGGCCAGTCTACAACCATCGGTAGCACAGGCATGGGAGAAAAGGCGCCCATACTCGGCAAACCACCCCCGAGCACAGGCTCTGAATGCTGGCATTGCAAGACTACTGTCCCTTAAAATGCTCTCATTCAGGCTGGTGGAGACTGACACCTTTCGTAACTTCATGGCATTGGCAGTCCCACAATACAACGTGCCCAGCCGGTTTTATTTCAGCAGGCAAGCTGTCCCTGCCCTGCAAAAGCATGTGGAGGGAAAAATTAAACATGCGCTACTAAACGCCGTCAGTAGCAAGGTCCACCTGACCACCGATGCGTGGACCAGTAACCATGGACAGGGACGATATCTTTCCCTCACTGCCCATTGGGTAAATGTTGTGGAGCTGGGTACAGATCTTGAGAGTGGCACTGTACGTATTCTGCCAACTCCAAGGATTGCAGGAATCCAGTCTGTACACATTGACTCCTCCTCATACTCCAGTTCCTCTGAATCAGTGCTGCAGGAGCCGTCACAGTCTACCTCCACATGAACCCGTGAACGCTTACCTGTTACAACCGATATGAGCACAGCCGTGGCCAAACGTCAACAGGCCGTATTGAAATTAATTTCTTTGAGGAATCGAAGCCACACAGCGCAGGAGCTCTGGAATGCCATCAAGCAGGAGAGCGACGTGTGGTTTGTGCCAGCGAATCTCCAGCCAGGCATGGTAGTGTGTGACAATGGCCAAAATCTGGTGGCAGCTCTGGGCCTAGGCAACCTCACTCACTTCCCATGTCTGGCACATGTGCCCAACTTGGTCGTGCAGAGTTTTCTGAGGGACTATCCGGATCTTGATGCACTGCTGCACAAGGTCCTCATAGAGTGCGTTCACTTGCGGCGTTCCAGCATGGCAAGATCGCGCATTGCAGCTCTGCAGCGTCGATTCCGCCTTCCGGAACATCGCATCATATGTGACCTACCCATCAGGTGGAATTCAACGTTACATACTGTATGTTGGAGAGGTTGTGTGAGCAGCAGGCAGAAGTAATGGAGTACCAGCTGCATCAGGCGCAAACAAGTCGCACTGCGAACCGTTCACACTTCACCACCACTGAGTGGACCTCTATGAAGGACATCTGCCACGTTTTGCATGCCTTCGATGATTCCATGTGGATGGCGAGTGCAGATGATGCACTAGTCAGCATGACTATCCCCCTTATCTGCCTGCTTGAAAAAACACTGCAAGCACTAAGGGAGGAGGTTGTGGAAGAGGTGGAGTATGAGGAGTCACAAATGCCATCTGCTTCTGGACAGTCTGCGTAACAGTGTTCCTCACAAAGGCCTAGGCAGGGGACACTTTGTGAGGAGGATGAGGAGGAGTCAATGGAGGAGGAAGACATCTGTCCAGAGGAGGGAGGTACACAATGCTCTAGTAGTCAGTATGTAGAGCGAGGGTGGGGTGATGCAGAGCAGGCAGAGAAGATGCCTCAAGCAGGGGACAGCGTTTCTTGGCGAGATGGCAGTCTGCAGCACATGGTTGATTTCATGCTGCAGTGCCTGAGAAATGACCGCCGCATCGCCCACATTCTCAACATGGCTGATTATTGGGTGTATACCCTCCTGGATCCTCACTACTGGGACAACTTACAAAGCCTCATAACACCGTTGAACTGGGAGCGTAAAATGCTGGAGTACCAAGACACACTGGTGCATTCCATCTTGTTCTCCATTCCACCCGAGAGCAGTGCTGCTAGTGCTTTACAAAGCAGCTCTGTGCGTCGAGGCAGTGGAGGAAGCTCTGCACAAAGAGGGAGCAGAAGCAGCACCTCAGCACAAGGCAAGACCAGTATGGCCCAAATGTGGCAAAGTTTTGTGTCCCCGCCACAAATGTCTACACCATCACAGATGGCTCCAGTCAGCAGGAGGCAAGGTTTCCGTCACATGGTGACAGACTACATGTCTTGCCCTCTCAGTGTTCTCCCACACGGCTCTTCCCCCTTCAAGTTTTGGGTCTCTAAACTGGATACATGGCCAGAGCTTAGCCAGTATGCTTTGGAGGTGCTGGCATGCCCTGCTGCTAGTGTAGTATTGTTAAGGGTTAATACTAAAATCAGAGTTGAAGTTTCGTTTTACCCATTCAATGTAAGGTTTCGTTTCTCCGTTTTTGTTGTTGTAAGATAAATTTTTATAATTGGCATGGCCTGTCATGAAACCAGACTGCTTCCATCAGGTGCAAGATAAGGGGCTCGGGGGGGGGAGTGTATTGCTCTGAATATGCCATTATACTACTTTCTATTTGGATACGGACTTATATGTAGTTTCCGGTTTTCTTGCAATATTATTGGCTTATAAAGTGAAATGATGCTATTGGTACTTGAGAACCTTGCATAATTAAGCAAAAGATTATAAAAGATGTGACTAAAATAAAGGGGCTTAGTGATCTGCCTCGATCCTCCCGTACAGAGACCCCGCCTCCGTGTGGTCATTCCAACACTGGAATAATTTGGAAATCACTGGCTCAACCGTGAAGGGTTAATTTAACTCTCTCCTTATCAGCTTGGCGCCCAACGTGGGGCCCCCGAACAGGGACGCCTCTGCCCCCGGAGGACAACAAGACAAAGGACTCTCGGAGCGGACACAGGTGTTGGAAAATTGGGACTGATCACCCCCCACAATCACGGTAAGTTGGCAGTTATACTGTTCAGACTGACCGTTGGTGTGGTTTTCCTGTGCTTGTTGCTGCAAAGAGGATCTGAGGTTTGTCCCCGTGGTGGGGTGATTCATGGGTGGAATCATATAGAGGTGTAGTCCCGTTGGGGGCCCAGTGCTCGAACCGTACCTCATAAGGGACGGACACCCCGGATTGACCAGTGATTGTGGCTCTCTTTATAGTCAAAATATCCTGAATTCCTGAATTCACTGTTAGTAATCAGGGTGGTCATGTGATCGAAGATGGGTAGGATACGTAACTCAGGTATATATAGATATATATATATATAACCAGAGGTGTCCGGAGGGAGAGTCTGAGACGCCCTCCTCCTTTCACTGAGTACCACGAATTTTGGGCAATCCCAGAGGGGGATTATTGACCCGGTGGAACAAACTGAGACGGCCGCTCCAGTATTGTGCACAATTGAAGTAAGGGTATTTAGCTGTAAATGAGAGAATCTGTGGAAGGAAAAGAAGAATTTTGTGGCTTGGCACATGTATAATACAAAATAAAATTGTGGTACAGTGTTAGCCAGAAAAATAGATGTAATTATTCAAGGTGTGATACCTTTTATTGGCTAACCAGAGAAATTATATTTGCAAGCAAGCTTTCAGGGCTCAGGCGGCCCCTTCATCAGGCTAGATTACAAGTGAATCACTGAGAAAAGATGGCAACATTTAAATAGGAATTACAACAGGACATGAGATGATGCTAGCTATAGACATGCCAAGGAAATCAAATTAAGGTTTTTGTTACACATGCAGATGAGGACCAAGTGTTCTATTAGAGATCTGAAGACCTTCTTGTGGAGGTGTGAACTGTGTCCATGTAATGAGTCATGAACCCAGGTGTCAAATTCAGTCCTATTGTTAGCGATTGGAACATATTTAAAAATTTAAACTCCCAAATTTTCCTTTCTCTGTCACTAATAAAAAAAAATGAAAAATGACCATTCAATATTAGGACTTTTAGATCTGCCAAGCTGTGTCCAGGTCTAGAGAAGTGTATCCCTACAGGTGTGTCCAGCTCAGTCTTTATCGTATGTCTGTGCAGATTCATCCTTGTTTGTAGCTTTTGCTTAGTTTCCCCGATGTATGTCCCTGCATTGCACCTTGTACACTGTGTCATGTACACGACATTGAAGGATGGACATGAGAAAGAGTCCATGATCTTATAGTCCTGATTTGTATTGGGTATGGGGACTTTATCTGTTGGTGATATGTGGGGGCAGGTCTTGCATTTCTTACTGTTACAGGGACTGTGCCTGTCTCTGAAGGTGATGTGAGGGTACTTCTGACAAGGATATTCCTTAGGTTGGGAGGCTGTTTGTAGGAGAGAAGTGGCAGTTCCGGGAATATTGCTTTCAGTCTGTGGTCTCTGTGGAATATGGGTTGGAGGTCTGCGATGTTTTTCTGAGTGATTATTATTATTATTATTTATTGTTATAGCGCCATTTATTCCATGGCGCTTTACATGTGAGGAGGGGTATACATAATAAAAACAAGTACAATATTGTTAACAATACAAGTCATAACTGGTACAGGAGGAGAGAGGACCCTGCCCGCGAAGGCTCACAATCTACAAGGGATGGGTGAGAATACAGTAGGCGAGGGTAGAGCTGGTCGTGCAGCGGTTTGGTCGGTCGGTGGTTACTGCAGGTTGTAGGCTTGTCGGAAGAGGTGGGTCTTCGGGCTCTTTTTGAAGGTTTCGATGGTAGGTGAGAGTCTGATTTGTTGTGGTAGAGAGTTCCAGAGTAGGGGTGATGCGCGAGAGAAATCTTGTATGCGATTGTGGGAAGAGGAGATAAGAGGGGAGTAGAGAAGGAGATCTTGTGAGGATCGGAGGTTGCGTGCAGGAAAGTACCGGGAGACGAGGTCACAGATGTATGGAGGAGACAGGTTGTGGATGGCTTTGTATGTCATGGTTAGGGTTTTGAACTGGAGTCTTTGGGTAATGGGGAGCCAGTGAAGGGATTGACAGGGGGAGAAGCTGGGGAATAGCAGGGGGACAGGTGGATTAGTCGGGCAGCAGAGTTTAGAATAGATTGGAGGGGTGCGAGAGTGTTTGAGGGGAGGCCACAGAGCAGGAGGTTGCAGTAGTCAAGGCGAGAGATGATGAGGGCATGGACTAGGGTTTTTGCAGATTCTTGGTTGAGGAATGAACGGATTCGTGAAATATTTTTGAGTTGAAGTCGGCAGGAAGTGGAAAGGGCTTGGATATGTGGTTTGAAGGAGAGATCAGCGTCAAGGATTACTCCGAGGCAGCGAGCTTGTGGGACTGGGGAGAGTGGGCAGCCATTTACTGTAATGGATAGGTTCGTTGAGGGGGTCACGTGAGATGGGCGAAAGATGATGAATTCTGTTTTGTCCATGTCAAGTTTCAGAAATCTAGCGGAGAAGAAGGATGTAATAGCAGTCAGACATTGAGGGATTCTGGTTAGTAGGGAGGTTATATCTGGTCCAGAGATGTAGATCTGTGTGTCATCAGCATAGAGGTGATACTGAAAGCCATGAGATTCTATGAGCTGTCCCAAGCCGAAGGTATAGATGGAGAAGAGCAGGGGTCCAAGGACTGAACCTTGCGGGACTCTGACGGATAGGGGGCGAGGTGAGGAGAGAGAGCAGAGGTCTCTGAGGTGAGGAGGTGGTGTGTGAGTGGGAGATGCTGAATGTCCGGTCTGTTAGGTATGATGAGATCCAGGATAGGGCCAAGTCTGTGATGCCAAGAGATGAGAGGGTCTGTAGTAATAGGGAATGGTCCACTGTGTCAAAGGCAGCCGACAGGTCCAGGAGGAGGAGGACAGAGTAGTGTCGCTTGCTCTTGGCGGTTAAGAGGTCATTGGTGACCTTAGTAAGGGCAGTTTCAGTGGAGTGGTGTGACCGGAAGCCAGATTGTAAGCGGTCAAAGAAGGAGCAAGAGAGATGGGAGGACAGTTCAAGGTAGACGTGTTGTTCCAGTAGCTTGGAGGCATAGGGGAGAAGTGATATAGGGCGATAGCTGGATACAGAGGATGGGTCAAGAGAGGGCTTTTTGAGGATAGGCGTGATAGTAGTTGTAGTTTTCTAGCCTCATTGTCTGAACAGATCTGAATGTACCTTAGAGCTTGACTGTAGGTTCTAGAAAATTGGATTTGGGATTTTGAAGAGTTGAGGGTGAGTTTGATGTTTGGGTGGAACTTGTTGCACATGAATTGTGTGACGAAGGTGTTAGGAAGAACAGAGGAAGTGAATTCTGATTGTTTTTATTGCTATGTGGAAAAAGGAAAATTGTCTAACACTGTGAAAAAGACAGAAAGTGTTGTGGTACAGGAGAGAATTGAGAATGTGATTAACGGAGACGACACTGAGATCAAGGTTAATGTGTCAGGGAAATAGTCAAAAGTGATGATTTGAAAAAAAAAAAAAAGAAAAAAAAAGCAAGCTAACAGCGGCAGCTGCTTCAGTACCCCCTCGCATCTTAGCCCACACCATATCCCCCTTCGCCCCCACCGCAGCTGCGAGTGCACAGCCAATCTCTTATCACTGGAGCACACAGCAAACTCTGGCCCCCCCCTCAGACTTCAGCTACTGGGAATCCTGCTCCTCAGCCCCTCCCTGCTAATTCTGGCGATGCGCCAGACTCGAGCACTATCAGAGATTGTCATTCCCCTGCTGTTTTGATCGGAGTAGATGGTAGACCCAATTAATATACTTTTATAAACCCTATTTCTGTGGGACCCTTCCCCGAAGTTACTGCCCAGTTTGTAATCTCTCCCACATGCCCTGTAAATTTACTAGGGAGAGATTTATTATCGCAGTTCCGCTCCTGAATACAATTCCAAGATGATGGTCAGATGGTTTTTTATTTTTTATTTTTTTTGTTATATAATCCCTATGTAGATGAAGACAGTGAGGAAATCTGTATTTTGCATGCCCTTCCTACAGTTATGATGGCCCTGATAGGCCCAGATCCACCCCCAATATTGCCTGAGGATCAATGACTCACCCCATACCTCTCAGAGATACTATCTAAACTCCTGTCAAAAGGGCCAAATGATATAGGGAAAATGCCTGTAGAACCAGTAAAAGTGTTTCTCAAACCTGGTGCCTAATCCTCATACTTTTTTGTCCCAAATACCCCAGGATGCTGCTTGGTTTACAGTTATTGATCTTACCAATGCCTTCTTTAGCATTCCGTTACACCCAGACTGCCAGTTTCTATTTGTATTCACTTAACTGTCCATATTAACTGTCGGCCCTGCTATGTCACAAGGGGCCCAAAACAGTCCCAACCAGTTTGCAAAAAAATATGAGCAGGTGTCTTTTGCCATTGCTGCCACTGTTAGCCTCCTTAAGTATCTGGCAGCACTGAACTGTCGGGTTTCGGCATCGAGACTTCAGTTCTGCCTTGGTCAAGTGATATTCTTGGGTCACTGTCTCCTTCAGGGTGTCAGACACCTCGCAGAAGAAAGAAAAATAGCTGTCAGCTCCCTTCCTTTCCCAAAAGATGAAACTGAACTACAGCGTTTTCTTGGACTATGCACTTATTGTTGTCAGTGGATACCGGATGCATACCGCATAATGCAACCCCTTTACAACGCCTTGAAAGACGGTATAATGAACTATAAGGAAAGATGGCAGTGATGAGGATTACCTCCAATATGATTGTTCCCAACTTCTGACTGAAGAAACAGCTACTCCACCAAATGTCAGTGAGAATTCACTCCCAAATCCTGATCTGGTGTTATACACGGACGGTTCAAGATATGCTGACGAGTTTGGTAGATTCCACACGGGATATGCTGTTACCACAGAGGACACTGTAGTGCACGCAGCTGCGCTCCCGCCCTCACAGTCAGCACAAGAAGCAGAACTCCAGGCTCTGTCTACTGCATGTACTTTGGCCAAGAACAAACGGGCTAATATATACACGGACTCACGGTATGCATTTGGTATTGCTCACGATTTTGGGGCTCTATGGGCCAATCGAGGGTTTATTACTACTGCCGGAACCCCAGTGAAAAATGCTGAAGCTGTTAAAACCCTCATGGACTCGATCAAATTACCTACTCAGGTGGCTATTATCAAAGTTAAGGCGCACGGTCCTAGGAACAGTCCACAGACTGTTGGCAACACATTTGCGGATATGCAAGCAAAAGCCGCCGCTCTCTTATCAGTTGAACCAACCATACCAACTATGGTGACCACACGCTCTCAGCGTAAACAGTTACAAGAAGCATTGACCCTACAAGAACCTGATGATCTACAACAGACTGAAGTTTTCTGTCGGACCCCGCTAGACCGCTTAATGACGATGCAGAGAATGTCTCCAAAGGAAGAGGTGAAGCAATGGAAGACTGATGGGGCACGAATGGATAATGGTCTCTGAAAAAAGGACCAACTTGTGTGTCTCCCTAAGCGGATGTACCCTGCTATTGCCATATGGGCACATGGACCTACACATCGAGGAAAGAATCAGGCCCTCGCACTGGTGCAAAAATTCTACTGGGCCCCGGTTCTCCAGTTGGCCGGAAGCATTCCCTGTTACCAACATGACTGTAAAGACCACATCGAAGAAACTGGTGATGGAAGTTATATGCAGATATGGGGTTCCAGAAGTTGTTGAAAGTGATCAAGGCCCGGCCTTTTCTTCTCATATGTACCAAAAAGTTCTGACAATGCTTGCATCCACTGTAGCCCTCCATACTCCGTACCACCCACAATCCAGTGGGATAGTTGAGAGGTTGAATGGCACACTGAGGGGACAATTGACCAAAATGATGCAGGAGACTACGGCTCCATGGCCGGAGCTCCTACCCATTGTACTATACCACATTCGTACTACCCCTATTGCAAAACATGGCCTGTCCCCATATGAGATATTGTTTGGTACTGGGCCCCAAGTTGCAAATTTCCAGCCTCAGCAGTTATCAGAAGAGACTGACCGTGTTGTTCAATATGTTATTCTGCTTAGTAAAAATCTTGCTAACACCCATGTTCTAGTTTTCTTTTCCTTTCCAGATTCAGCAGAAACCGATACCTGTTATAACCTGAAGCCTGGTGATTTGGTAGTCATGAAAAGGCATGTCAGGAAGCACGGACTAGAACCCTTGTATGACGGTCCCTATCAAGTTCTCCTCATCACCCAACAAGCCAATAGCAAATGAAGGGGCATAATGTTTTGGTTTTCTGCATTTTTCATATTATTATTGGTAGAAGTTAAAAGTTAAAGTTAGAAGATATTCAATGACTCAGAGATCAATACGATAAAGACAATGATTGTAATAGGGACAGTTGGTGGTCAGACACCTTCTCCTTTCTCAATTCAGCCAATTGGTTTAAGGGAATTGGGGGCTGGATAGCTGGGATCTTACAAAGCTTGTTACACATTGCTGCCTGTATCCTTGTTGTATATGTGATACTAAAACTTGTTCTTTGGTGTATTTCTGTATGTATTAGGAAATTCTGCACTAAGACAGCTAATGATGATACCAAAGGTGTCGTTGCCTCTGCTTTTCTCTACACCGATCTCAAAAGGCTAGTTGATGAAGATGTTGAAGCCAAGCGCATGGCTACCTACAAAAGATCCCCACCACCGTCATCAAAAATTGTTATTCGTGAACTGCAGTATACAAGGGGGACGGGTGCGCCGCGACAGCCATGACTGGTAACACGGCATCAGTCATGTGAAGACCAGTACCCCTCAAGCTGTTAGCTTGGGATAGCACCTCTGATGCTGCATATGTGTTAAAAAAATTTATCTAGGGGGGAATGTGAAGGGTTAATACTAAAATCAGAGTTGAAGTTTCGTTTTACCCATTCAATGTAAGGTTTCGCTTCTCCGTTTTTGTTGTTGTAAGATAAATTTTTATAATTGGCATGGCCTGTCATGAAACCAGACTGCTTCCATCAGGTGCAAGATAAGGGGCTCGGGGGGGGAGTGTATTGCTCTGAATATGCCATTATACTACTTTCTATTTGGATACGGACTTATATGTAGTTTCCGGTTTTCTTGCAATATTATTGGCTTATAAAGTGAAATGATGCTATTGGTACTTGAGAACCTTGCATAATTAAGCAAAAGATTATAAAAGATGTGACTAAAATAAAGGGGCTTAGTGATCTGCCTCGATCCTCCCGTACAGAGACCCCGTCTCCGTGTGGTCATTTGAGTTGCTAGCAACACTGGAATAATTTGGAAATCACTGGCTCAACCGTGAAGGGTTAATTTAACTCTCTCCTTATCAGTATCGGAATGCGTCTTTAGTGCCGCAGGTGGTGTACTAACAGACCGTCGCATGCGACTATCCTCCGATAACGTTGACTGCCTTACTTTTCTGAAAATGAGCAAGGCCTGGATCTCGCAGGAATTTGCCAGTCCTCTTCCACAATAAATAATTGGTTGGCAACAGTATCCAGGTCTCCTGTTGTTTTCATGTTTCTACCACCTGAACTGTAATCCCTGGGCTCCAACACCGCCAGTTGCTGCTCAGAAGTGCCGTCTGCACAGTAAACACATGCTCCAGTGTTATTGGGGTTCAGTAACGTCAGCTGATCCCCTGCTGTGTGTCCGGCAATTTCTCCTGCTCTGTCCACATTCACACTACTACAGATATTAAACTTGCTCCAATTAGGCCTCTAGCTACACTCTGTTTCTACTGTAATCCCTGGGCTCCAACACCACCAATTGCTGCTCAGAAGTGTCTTTGGCACAGGTACTCCCTCCTGCCCAGCCTGGTTCCAGCACGCCAGCTGTTTCCGGGTAGTGTCAACGTTACTTTGCCTCCAGTACGTTGTACTGTCGTGTTGAGGTCGGGTTAGCCAACTCTATGGTGCCTGAAGTCTAGGTGCTTCCTATGTGGGCTGTAGGATCTGGCAATGAAGGCTGGTTCCGTAGTGCCAATAGGACAAGCTCCCCCTGTAGGACTGTGGACTTCGGTAACTCCGGCCGGCTTGCAGCCTTGCAACTCTTTTTTTCATGTGTACCTTCTGCTGCCTATCTGAGTTCCAGTACCATTAGCTGGTTCTTTGGAAGTCAATCTTGATTATGTCCCCCTGGGATCCAGTAATGTCAGCTGGTTCCAGGCAGAGCTTTTGGCTTAGGTGCCTCCTTCTCGGTATCCGAGTTCCACCAACGTCTGCTGGTCCTTGGAAGTGCTTTCTGGCACAGGTACCTCCTGCTTAGTAACTGGGTTCCAGTGCCATCAGCTGGTCCTCGGTAGTTCCATTGGCTCTTGTACCTTCGGCTACCCATCCAGGTTCCAGTACCATCAGCTGGTTCTCAGCAGTTCCTCAGCCTTCTTGTACCTTCTGCTACATTTCCAAGTTCAAGCTTTTTGAAATGGTTTTTGGTAATCACTCTGGATCTCCCTGACGATGACCCTAAAAACGACGACCACCCTGAAGACCACCCCGAAGAAGACGACGACCCCGAAAACGAAAACCCTGGAGACGATGACCCTGAAGACGACCAAGAAGATGACCCTGAAGAGGATGATCAAGGAGAAAGTGTGGGAGAAGTAAAAAAAAGAAGGTGAAGAGCATGGAAGTAGTAAGTAGTGAAACATAAATATCTGACAAAATATAAAAAAGCTTAACATAGTCAATATCTTTGCAACTCCGAACGTCTTAAAAAAAAATTAATTCCCGCTATTCCATTTGATTGGGCTAAACCTCTAAGCCTTTAATGTCTCCTCCACCTCCCCAAATACATTCTACATTATTCTTAGTTGTTTTCCTTCATGTAGAATTAACCTACAAGGAAAGTAAGGGTTTATTTTCATTCCGATATTTGTGTCCCATTGACATGCATTGGTTTCCGGTATCGGAATTGGCGATATCCGATATTTTTGGGGTATCGGTCCAATCCAATCCGATCCGATATTTCCCGATATCGGAAGGTATCGCTCAACACTAATGGTGGCGGGTCAAAGATGTTTTGGCGTTGTTTTGCTGCCTCTTTGGCACTGGGTGCCTTATCTCTATGCAATGCATGATTAGATTGTAAAACCTCCGCCGGGAGGTAGCCCCATCAGCCACTCTAGTACTTCCTGTGCTGGAGGTTGCTTCATTCCTGGAATGTAGCTCACTCCTCCTGGGATTGAAAGGACTAGAGACAGAGGCCAGGATAACTTCAAACAGTTCAGCTTTAATTTCCTCAGGACACAACATATCCAATACACCTTTAGGACTCTCGACACGGTACCAACAATACATCTTCTACAGCAGCACTTAGCTTCTTCAGCTACACCAGAGTGGACCACAAAGTAACAGCGGAACGAGGAGCCTGGTGAAAACGGCACTTTGACCTCTCTTCCTGCGACCAACTTCAGCCACGAAGGTACCCGTCTACTAGGTCTTCCACCCTCTTTTGGTTATCCTGTGCGTGCACTCGCTGGTGGCCCACTGGACTACTTTATCAGCTCCCAGATTCTGGCTGACAACTCCACAGTGACTCATCCACTGGCTTCTCTATTTCATCAGCTCCCAGACTATGGCTGACAATTTCCACAGTGACTCTTCCACTGGCTTCTCTTTCTCATCAGCTCCCAGACTCAGGCTGACTACTTCACTGTGACTCTTCCACTGGCTTCTTCTCTGCTGTAACTACCACACACTTCATCTCTGCTAAGGATGACTAGGGGCTCTGCTTCACACTTTGTGTGTCAGCTAGACTTCTCAGTAACAATGCCTTCTGACTAGTACCAGGGGCACCCCTCGACTGACTGGAATCAGGAAATCTATCTCAACTAATTCCCGGTTCATACTCCCCTAATTAACTCTCCAGTGTCCCCCCTAATTAACCCTCTAGTGTCCTCATCTTTTGTCCATTTCCACAAACTATACTGTCTCTACCAAGTATATCTATACAACACAATATGGCAGTAAACACATATACACAGCTTACATATAATGCACAGAAAAGTACATACAATACATACAAACATGTCAATCATAAAAGGTAAACAGTGTTAATAATATTTACAGGGCTAGGGCCCGACCTCCTTACAAAATCTTAAGATTATCAAAGGATTCTGGGTCGCAATGTAGTGCCCAAACATCATAAAGCTAGATTTGTGTCCTAAGTCATGGGTCTTCCAGCAGTACAAAGACCTCAAACATACTTCAAGAAGCACCCAGAAATGGATAGACACAAAACACTTTAGAGTTCTGACGTGGACAGCAATGAGTACAGATCTTAATTTAACCCCTGTGGAGAGACCTTAAAGTTGCTGTTGGTAGAAGGCACCCTTCAAATATGAGAGATCTGGAACAGTTTGCAAAAGAAAAGTGGTCAAAAATTCCAGTTGAGAGGTGTAAGAAGCATGTTGATGGTTATAGGAAGCGATTGTTGTAGCTATTTATTCCAAAGGGTGTGCAATCAAATATTAAGTAGAGGGTGCCAACAATTTTGTCCATTCCTTTTTTTGTGTGTGTGAAATGATATCCAATTTGCCTTTATTTTCTCTAATTTTTTTGTGTCGTTCCAATACACACAAAGGAAATAAACATCTGTATAACAAAACATGTGTAATTGCAATAATCTTCTGGAAGAAATATTTCATTTTCTAGAGTGCCAACACTTTCAGCTATGACTGTATTCTATTACGTGAATTCAGTATTTATATATTGGTAGCATACAACCCACAAACAACTTAGCAGCAGGAAAAAAGAATAAAGACAGAGAAATTTAGGTGCTTCATACTTTTAGTCACCTTGACAACAGGTCTCCAGATCACTCATCCAAGTACTGTTTTTGGCACCCCACCCAAAGATAATGCAATAATAAAACATAACTTTTTTTTAGCTGAGATCCGACCTTAAATTACCATTTGTGTTGTAGAGAGTGAGAGATGGAAAATACCTGTCGCTCAACTTTCTTCCCATAAGCACAAGCCTATCATGCTCAATGATCAATCTACAGCTACAATAAATTCTTAGCTGAGGCACAACAGTAGAAGGAAGTGATTTGTAGATGTCTCGGTCTCCCTGAGATGGTCCTGACATTAAGTGACTGAAAGACAAAGCTCTGAATTAACCTTTCCATCACAGAAATGCCTGCTTGAAGTCCCGCTGGAGTTCTCCTTCTCCAGACTAATTATGGCTATCCACATTGCACACTTTAGTTCTGCCAGGGATAGAAGGAGAGTCAGTACCTACACACTGCAGGAGGGAATGTGTGCATCTATCAGCCACTCCTGGCGAAGACAGAATAGGATCTCACCTCAAAATTGTTTTAAGATAGGCAACCTCTGTTTCCCATATACAATTGGGTATGCACTGAATGTAGGAAAGTGTAGGAGAGATAAGATAATGATCTCATGAGACAATGAGTAGCAGAGACAAAAATGATTATAAACATATATTAGTTTCTTAAGCAACCCTGCCATCTATTTTTGCTCATATACATTTTATAAAGTTCAAAGTTATTCTAATTCTGGGTTACCAGGACCATACTGTGAGGGTATGTGAACACAATCAGTAAACACAGCGCGTTAGATGCTGCGTACTTGCACAGTGTCCATTCTTCAGTGTCCAAATGTTATAGCATAGTGGATGTGGATTGCCCGCCAGGGCAGTGGAGATACTCGGTACCGGGCCAGTATTTAAAGGGGATATGTCACGGCAGCTGTAACCCGGTCCATGGGCATCCAATTAAAGGGATATTTATAGGGGAAATAAAGTTTGTAAAATTTATAATAAAGTGTTCATGACGCCACCTGTGATATTCAGTCAGGGGGCCGACGCTGCTATGCACAACCTCTGGGATGATGACAGCACAGCAGAGATGGTTTAGCTCTCCGCAGACAGAGCTGTATCCCAGGGCAGTTTGAATGTAGATGTAAAAGGTGATGCTGTTGGAAATGGTGCAGGGCAGGTAACGCAGGAATAATTAGAGGACACAGCTGGGTGCAGTTCCAAAGGTTTACTCACTGTTTTGGTCTGCACAGATGCCCGCTTGGCGTTGCGTCCTCCAAGTGAGGGGTCCAGCAAACTCCCAAGTAGATCAGGATACACCTTTCCAGGACTCCCTTCAGCATATGCCTCTGCTGGCCATCTCACTGTGCTGGCTTTCTGCCTCTCCTGCCCAACACCTCACAGTCAGCGTCCCAGGCCAGCAGCCGCGGACCTTGTTAGGTGACGTCCTCACTCTGCATCCCCTTGCTCCCTTATGGCTGCCTTTCCGGCGAAGATAACTGTGGTTGAAACACCTACAGGTGCCTCTGCCTCCAGCTTGCTAGTTGAGTCTGATTTCTCCACTAGGCTAGGGGGCAGGCACCCAATGTAACCTGGTCTCTCTAATACTGGATCAGGCCCCACGGGTGGCATCCGCACTTCCCATGCCAATAAGACCCCTTCTGCTCTGCAGGAGCTTCCTTCTGTCTTTTTCCCCCCTTTCAGCAGCTCTTCCTGACAGGGAGCTGCTTCACCACACGTCTGTTTACTTTCACTTTCTCCTCCTGTACTCACGATGCTTCTGGTTCTGCATTAATGTACTAATGATGCTTTTGTTTTTTTATTCTTGTACTGATGGAGGTTCTGGTGATATATTCATGTATTGGTGACGGTTTCTGTACTGATGTTGGTTCTGGTGCTGTATTTCTGTATTGTTATTGGTTCTGATCCTGTACACATGTAGCAATCCATAACTTGTCAGATAATGTGATAAATGGCTACTGTAGATGTTTGCACTCAGCTGCGGTTGAGGTAGGCACAAGAAGCGGTTTTGGTTTTGTTAAAATGTCGAAGCATGTTTATTAGAACTACATAAACCGCTCAAGAAGCCAAACAAAAAAAACTGCCTTTCCTGGCACAAAATGAAAACACAAAGTAAGGAGTACATACAATATTGCAGGTTCGCCCACTCAGTTTAGAGTCCAGTTCTTAAGGCCTTAGCACAAACCAACATACATGAGATCCACACATCTTCAGGCCCAGACATTGAAGGAGACACTTGGTCTCCATTTTATCTGCCAAACAACACCCATGGGGTAGGGATATGTGAGCAATCATTCCCACCAATCTCATTTGACTACTTATAACTCTCTCAGCACTATACATGCTGGAGCATGCTTTCCCGGGCTTACATTACCTAAGCTACCAACCTTGATGATACATATCTCCCCTCAAGGATTCGTCAGGTGGCCACCATACACTGTGTTAATTAAGTGTAGTGTTAGGACACCGCTGGCACCCCTGCACATATCTGCCCCCTTCCCCCTGCAGGATCACCATCGCATCTACTTAACTGTTCTTGCTCTCTCACCATCTGCCTGCTCCCAGGACCTGTACATGGCACCAAGGTTTCCTGGGAGTAGGCTTAGGGCATGCACTTGTGACGCCCCTGAGGCTTCAGTCGCCACCGTGGTACTGCACCTCCTCCTGAGGTGTGGTGCCCCACCATCCAGGTAAGGTGGGCACTCCTAACCATGCTCTAACACCTGCATCCCACATGACAGAGTAGTTCAGCAAAGCCACATTGCGACTCCTTGCTTAGGCTGGTTTCACATTCGCGCTTTTTAAGCGCACGCACGACCGGGGGTAGCTCCGCCCCCGAGCCGGCTCTCTGCCCGGCGTGCCTGCCCCTTCCTTGTAGCGCCGCCTCCTAGCGCACAGTGGCGCCTGCGATCGGCGCACCCTATCTTTAGCATAGGGTGCGCAGATCGTGCGCAGGCCGTGCACTAGTTGCGCTTTGACCTGCACTGCGCACTTTTGACGGTGCGCCGTGCGCGCCAAAATCAAACTTTTCGGATTTTGGCGCGCACGGCGCACCGTCAAAAGTGCGCAGCGCAGGTCAAAGCGCAACTAGTGCACGGCCTGCGCACGATCTGCGCACCCTATGCTAAAGATAGGGTGCGCCGATCGCAGGCGCCGCTGTGCGCTAGGAGGCGGCGCTACAAGGAAGGGGCGGGCACGCCGGGCAGAGAGCCGGCTCGGGGGCGGAGCTACCCCCGGCCGTGCGTGCGCTTAAAAAGCGCGAATGTGAAACCAGCCTTAGAGTGTAGCAGAGCACCTTTGGTGGTTCCCTGCTTGGAACACGAAATGTGCTGGGAGGCGGGTGTAGTTTAGAATACATAAAGTGAGTGAGAGAGAGAGTCACTCAGAGAGGAGTGAGGATCCCTGGAAGAGGGATGGAGGAAGGAGTGTGGCAGCTGCCTCAGTGAGCTGTAAATAGTGGGCTGTAAATGCACTACTCCCATCTAAGACTTGGGGGCTCAGCAGCAACTTGGATAGTGAGCCGGGACTCAGGGTAAGGAGTCCCCGAAGCAGGCTACAGCTGCCTGCCGTACAAGAAGATCTCAGTGATCTGAGCCAGTTGGCACAGGAAAGGAAAGAAGGAGAAAGACATTGGACTGAAAACTGATCTTCTATGAGAGAGAGGGATTAGTATGGAACGAAGGAGTAAAAGGGAACAGAGAGGACGTGGGTTAGAGGAAAACCCTGCCTAGAAGTTCTAAGCGCAAGGCCGGGGCCCGGTCCCCGAGGTTGTATGGATACTGAAGGTCCTGCAGCAGACACCGGTGGAGTAGTGAGCTGTAATTGCACTACTCCCATCTAAGACTTGAGGGCACAACAGCAACTTGGATAGTGAGCAGGGATTCATGAGTAAGGAGTCCCCGAAGCAGGCTACAGCTGTCTGCTGTACAAGTAGAGTTCTTGGGAACATCTGTCAGGAGGCACTCCAGTGTAACTCAGTACTAGGAGTACTTCACTTAAAGGCGCTATAGAGGAGACATTCAGAAAGGTACATGTTGGCCGAGTGTTGGAAGGGAGCATCCTACCTTGCCTGGAGGTTGACTGAGCCCAGGACCCGGAGGGCACAGCACGAAGGCAGGCATCTGTGTGAGCTGCAGACTGTGAGTAAATCTTTGGAACTACATGCCCTGGTGTCCTACACTTATTCCCGCATCACTACACCCCGCTCTACTACATCTGGGCACCGGCCCCTACACCGCCTGTGCCTCTCCGCCATTGCTACATCTACACTGCCCTGGGACTACAGCTCCACCTGTGAGGAGCTTCACCATCTTGGCTGCAACCAATCACCAGTCCCAGAGGATCTGCATGCAGCGTCGGCCTAACACCTCACTTGCCGAACACCACAGGTTGCGTCACAAACTATTCATAAACTTTATTTCATTGTTCATTCACCCCCTTTTTACCATGGAGTCCCAGGGCCACGGACCGGGTCACAGCTTCCGTGACAACTCCCATTGAGTTCAACTGGCCCGGTACCGAGTACCCCGCTTGGCCCTGGTGGGGCGCCCCACACTCTCCCTGACACTTAATGGGTCAGCACAAGTGCTGCTAAAATTCTTCACAGCCAATAACTTTGAGAAGTCTTGTGTATAAGGCATCCTCCTTTATTGTGAGGTTAATTCTTGTGCTTCCTGATAGTTAGTTGTAAGGTTCCCATGCTATTGATCCAATTTGCACTGTTTGTTCGAGTTAAAGTAAGTCCTGCTATTCCCATATCCGAGTCCACCCTGACTGTGTCTAGTTCCGATCCTGATCTGTCCTGTACTGGTGCCGCTTGTCTACCTTGTCTGAACTTGCACCTGAAAATCTGCATCCGTGATCCCATATTGTGTCCAGTCCTTGTTCCTGTCCTGTTTGTGCTGTTCCAACCTGCCAACCAGTTACTGGCAGGTCATGCTTCCCTGTTGCCCGTGAGAGTCAGCTACCATGGCTCTGTGTGTCCATCAAGGAGTAGCACCTGGCATGCCCTGGAGCCAAGTCTAACCCCACCATCAGAGGCTATAGCAAAGAGTCAGGTGTGCGTTAGGTTACTCCCCTACAGGCTCTCACCGGACCATGGCACAGTGGTTCCACAACCACGTGCATAACAGTTTGGTAAGGCATGGAATCCGCTGAATCTCATAACCCTCCAGTCTCGGACCTATACCATGAGATGACCCATCAGAGAGATCAGCAAGACAAGATCCTATCTTTCCTACTGACTGGTAATACCCATATAGACACTTTGATCACAGCTACCACATCAGCTCAGGTTTAAGCAGCATCAACCTCAGAAGTGACCATTCACAAGTCATGATAATAGCCCTAAACCCCATATGTGTGCATCAACACACTTTGATGGTGATCCGAAGCAATGCCAACCAGTGCTCTCTGCACTTTGGACTGCTAGCTCACCAGTTTTCCACTTATCAAGCATAGGTAGCCTTTCTTACGTCTCATCTTCAGAGGAGATGCCCTTGTATGGATTTAACCCCTAGCAGAAAAGGACTTTGCAGCTCATATCTCCTCACTACTAGTGGCCTAGCATGCATAAGGAAATCAGGGAGTTTGTTTCCTCTTGCCCTTCCTGTGCCCATAACAGAACTCCTTGGCAACTCACGTGTGGGCAACTCCTCTCTCTCTCAGTGTCATCAGCTACTTTGCAGCATACTGATATGTACTTTGTTATAAATCTCCCTGTGTACTGGGGCTGTTCCGTCATCTGGGTAGTGGTGGATCGCTTTTCGAAGATGGCACATTTCATTTCGTTGCCAGGTCTTCCATCTGCTCCAGAACTTGTGGAGAATTTTGTTCAGCACATCTTTTGCCTTCATGTTTTCCTTGCTATGTCATTTCAAACTGAGTGGTCCAGATCACATCCAGATCCTGGTGGGCTTTGTGTAAACGCTTGAACATTGCCCTGTATTTCTCATCAGCATAGCATCTTCAATCTAAAGGACAGGTGGAGAGAGTAAACCAAATAATGGCCAACTTTCTGATGAACTTCACTAAGTCACATCATGTCAATTGTGTCAAAGTCTTACCATGAGCAGAGTTCTTCAATAAGTTTCCTGGAAAGTAGATTGGTTGTCGTGAACCAGTTGAATGGCCACCAAGGTCTTCCGGTCTGACCCCCTTAGACTTTTGTCTCTGAGGTCATCTGAAGGCAATTGTCTATGCTGTGAATATGGGAGAAGTGCAGCATCTCAACAACGGATACTGGAAGTCTGTGCTAGCATTTCTTCTGCGGTGTTGCTATCAGTGTGTCAAGAGCAGGGGAGAATCCAACACAATGGGCAGCACTTTGAACACATTTTATAAGTGGTCATAAACTTGTAAATAACTCATGAAAGAATAAACTTACGTTAAAACCAAGCACACCATGGTTTTTCTTGTGAAATTCTCAATAAGATTGATGTGTCACATAACTCTCTTCCCTTTGGAAAAAATAAAGTTGAATCCAAAATGGCCGACTTCGAATTGGCCTCCATGGTCACCACCCATCGTGAAAAGTTTACCCTCTACCATATACAAATGTGCCACAAACAGGAAGTTGATATCACCAACCATTCCCATTTTATTTAGATGTATCCATTTAAATGGCCCACCCTTAATTATATGCTTATTGTCAGGATTAGGCTCTGCTTGCTGGTTCCAGAGGTCATTATATGACCACTCATATGTGATTTTCATACTTCTAGGTATGTGCCAACTAGCTTTCTCTTCCTGCTTCTCTCAATGAAGCAGGAGCTGTAGCTTTTGAGTGAACACTCAGAGAATCGAGAAGAGAAGCTAGTTGGCATGTAAATGTAAGTATGTAAATCGCTTATAAGCAGTCACATGACGTCTACGGTGCTCAAACAGCTTAAGTTGTGCTTAGGCGGAGTCAAACTGAATTTATACCCCAGGTGCAGGAAAACCTAGATTACCTCTGGTGACAGAGCATCCTATCCATAAATACAAAGCATTCTATTGATCCTCAATAAAAGTGACAGCAATGCTGTATATTCCCATAGCTATGAGAACCACACAATCATCGTATGATTAAAAAAGGAAAAAACACAATGAGTCACTTTGTCTATGGTTGAACCAATGTTACAACTGTAACTTTGGTCTACAACAACTTTAATGTCTGCAACCTCAACACGCTTGTCATGATGATAGTATATTATTCACCTATGGGTTAAAGAGATTCAGAATATCAGGAAATCTAATCTAACCTTCTAAGTGTAACCTTCCCAAAATGGCTGCAGTGTAAAGATTTGAACAGTGATGCCATTAAACTGTTTTTTGTTTATAGCTTCTGAAATTGCTCCCAGCCTCAAACCAAGTAATAAAAGTTTCTGATTATCTATGTTCAGCCTGGTAAATATTCACTTGTATATTATGAAATTGCATTACCAGTAATTTACAAATATACATCTATTACCCAAATTGCTTGCTTCAGAAGCAGAAGCAATTTGGGAGAAAGGAGAAAATGTTGCCTGTATTCAGTCAGTCCAAGCAGCATGTCGATGTGGGGATGGCTCGCCGCACAGTTCAACAGCCCCTCTGGTTCTTCTATTCACAGAATACAGGTGCTGGAAATAAGGCCTGTATTCTGCTGACAACCTCATGCAAAGCATTTGTAGAAAGTGAGATTTTTCCCATGGCGTACTCCCTCATTACTAAATTAAAGATTTTAATTAACTGTTAGACCGTAATTCTTTAACAATTAAGTTAGTAAACCTTGACTTTAAAATAAGAATTTCTATGCTGGAATTTTATGGCTTAATATTAAGATATTCTATACCATTATTAAGATCAGTGGAAAGTTGATGTCTGGAACGCTGGGAGTGCAAAGAGACAGAAGTTTATCCTCACACCATGCGTCTCCTTCCGATCACATTCCGTTCAGGGATCTACAAAACACTTTCCATTCAAACAGGGAGGTATTTCTATGGAACGCAAATACGCAATATGCAATAAGACCCTGCAGTCTGAGTCGGCCCGAAAAATTCCCTGTCATTTAAGGTCCTATGCTCTGCCGCTTTGCCATTCCAACATTTCTTAGTGATCCCCACAGTCTTTCTTTATAGTGGGTAAAACCCTTTAAGCGCACCTATAAAACATTATCATTTCTGGTTACCTGTAAAGTAACCTTTGCCTTTGGAAATAATTGCGATGGTACATAAGTCTTTGAAATATGAAGAACTCTTGATTTTTAACCCTGCGTGAAAAATCACTCAGCAAGTAGCAAAATCAGAAGAAATGATGGAAGGGCAATCTCTTGTGAGCCCACTGCGAGACCATACCGGCCGGCAGGCATCTGTTGTCTGCAAATTTAATGGACACTTCACTTTTAAGACTGTGTTTTCTTGTTTCTTTCTCAGCCTCTCCTCCACGTATTTCACGCTATGCTGGATTCGCAGACAATACTGCAAACCAAAACAATCAAATCTACAGAATGAAAAGGTTTGGCCTAAGATTAAGTAACCTGTTGACCTTGTAGTTACCTCCCACCAATCCTGCTTCCCAACTCTATCATGAGCAATGTCTCTGGGGGTCCATTGCTCTTCCTCATTTTATGATGGAGATAGGAATGATCAGAGTTCACAGGCCAGCTATTCTGCTCCTGAGCCTAAAACAGCCGAGCAGCAGAAATGTCAGTCAGCCTGATGCAGTATTGATTAGTGAAGTCCAAGCATTCTATGCTTCGATCCACTTACTTCCTTTCATCTCGAGCCGGCTCTGTCCTATTGTAGTTTGCTGGTGATGTAGGTTTAATGCTTGAATGTGTGCTATTTCATCAAGCTGTTCATTCTCTTAGCAAATTCAGAATTATGTTTCATGCTCACGTGAAAAAATTCAGCTGTGATTTCTTTTTAATTCATGCATAGCAAATGCGTAGTGCAAATTTGTTCTGCAGCACAGTAAACACCAATGTGACACTAACTCCAGCAATAAAGTCCAAGCACATGGCAGTAATAAACCACACACTGTAAATGTAGAAGCAACGACGTTCTGCAGCCTTCCAACATTGTATATAATGCTGAAGGTCGCTATTAAACATGAGCGGATCTTTTGAAATTCAAATTCACCCATTTGCTGAATTTTCCTTCAAAATGTACCTTGTGTTCAGCACTTTCCGACATATAACTTAGATCTTTGAATTAGTGTCCACAGACTGAGACTAGCACTGCATCAGCACTGATGTAATATACCACAGTCAGATTAGGAATGGAAGAACGGTAGATGAGAACTGAGCTCCGGCACCAATGAGAAAATGGTAAAACATAACTTTTTTCTGTGCATTAAAAACATGGTAAAAAATAAAACATAAAGATGAGGATCCACCAACTTACTTGTTTTGGGTTAGTAAGCTTTATTCATAGCTTCTCACACTCTGTGCACAGCATCATGACCAAGCAAGGTTTACCAGGGTTCTTATGTGAATACAAGTGGTATTCACACTGAAATTTAATTCCTGGAAGGTGAGCCGATTACGATTTTTTTTTCCTTCTCTACTTCTCAGATTAGGCCTTTTTCCATCACTAGGGTAAATGAGCACTTTGACCTCCTATCCCTACTCTGCATAAAATGGCGCTTCTTGATGTACGCTAATCTTTTAAACTGCCTGTTGTAGTCCACTAGACCATGCGATGTGACAGCTGCAACGCATTATGGAGAAGCCGGCTTGGCTGCGCTTGATGCCATTAGCCCACTTTGAGTCATCAGCAGTTTGTGATATGACGCCACACATTTTTTTTTGCTTTGCCTGATCTTCGAGAATTAAATTGAGGAGTATTTGAATTTGTGGGAACTTCCACATTTTAGGAAATTCAACTGGAAGATAATCCTACAGGGATTGATATGCTCATCTCTAGTAGCTAAATATGCATTTTCGTGATTACTACAGGGGAAATTACATATTTACATGTAAATAATTAAAATAAATAAGTAACTTTGTTGGTGTTTTTTATGATTCACCTCCTGCTATTATTCAGTAAAAAAAATTAATCCCATCCCAAAGCATGACACATTTATAGCACTTTTGATAAGAATTTCTGCAAATGTACAAAATGTGTAGTGCTTAGTCAATGAGTGGGAGCTCTGTCTGTCATCCAACCGGCATTCCCAGGACAGGCCATCTGTGGTACAGCAAAAGTCCCCAAGACTTCTATACAGAGGTGTAGCTAGGGGTTTGACACAGGGGTAGAGGAAAAAAATATCTGAGTGCTCCTGTCTCGGTTCGTAGAGTGGACTCACTGGATCACGGGACCGACCGGTCCTGGGCGAGCTGACCAGCTGGAACCACCCCCTATACAGGGAGCGTTAGGAGCAGGCCCGGGGGGTAGGCACACCACAATGGCTAGTACCAGGGACCAACTCATAGGAGACATAGATCAAGGCGGCGCAGGATGTGCTCTGGGAAATGTGACAGAGATCAGGAGAGCTGAGCGCATTCTGGGTGACATACGGGAGACCAGGACAGAGCAGAGCATGCACCGGGTAAAGTACAGGAGACTAGAACAGAGCAGAGCGCATACCGGGTAATGTATGGGAGACCTGGACAGAGCAGAGCGCACACAGAATAAAGTAGTCGAGATATGAGAGAAAGCAAAGCATTCACCATGGGGAGAGCGCTGGGACCTGAGACATACCAGTACAGGGTATGCACCCGAGTGAATCACCAGGTGATGATGTGAGAGAGTGCCAGAAATACTGACACCAGATACAGAGGAGGAGAGAACTTCTGGGTCGGGTCACCGGGAAACCAAAGTAACTAAGCAAGCCTAAGGAGGTACACGGCACAAGCGCGGATCACAGATGCCCCAGGAGGTACGCAAGCCTGGAGACACCAGACGTGATCCCACATCACCAGCGTGGGAGACTCAGGGAGCGGCGGCAGGGTGACTGGCTACGGTGGTAACAGTACTCCCTCCCTTATGCCACTCCTTCTTAAGACTGGCGAGGAACTTTCCAAGGATATGCGGAGCATGAATGTTCTCTTGGGGCTCCCATGACCTCTCTTCAGGGCCAAAACCCTTCCAATCAATATCTCTTACCTCAAAAACATCCCCGGTGTTAACGGATGGCGGAGTATGACTGGATGTGGCATGGAAGTGGTTGAGCACCACGGGTTTAAGAAGCGATACATGGAAGGCTTTGGGGATACAGAGCGAGGCAGGTAACTTCAACTTGTAAGTGACCTCATTGAGTTGCTTTAAAGCTTCAAAGGGACCGATGTACCTGGGGCCCAGCTTGTATGATGGAATCTTGAGTCTGATAAACTTGGATGCGAGCCATGCGCTTTCACCAGGAAGAAATTTAGTGGAATCCAAGCGTCTCTTGTCCGCATGTCTTTTCATCCTATAGGAGGCTTTCTCAAGTCAATATTTGGTCTCTTTCCAGATCCAGAAAAAATCCAATGACATGGCATCGGCCGCTGGCACACCCAAGACAAGGGGTACCAGGAGAAGCATATTGAGGTGTTGACCTGACACGATGAAGAGCGGAGACTTGGCAGACTTGGCAGAGGATTCGCTGGAATGATTGTTATATCTAAACTCCGCCCAGGGAAGAAGACTGACTCAATCATCCTGATGGACATTACAGAAGTGCTAAAGATAAGAAGTCAGGACCTGGTTAACTTGCTCCACCTGGCCGTTAGTTTTGGGGTGGTAGGACAAGGAAAAATCTAGGGTCAACTTCATGAGTCTGCATAGAGCTCTCTAGAAGTGGGACGTAAGATGTACCCCTCTATCGGATAATATGTGTAGGGGGAAGCCATGGTACTTGAAGATATGGTTAATTAAGATTTTCGCCAATTCCGGAGCCGAAGGTAGGCCGGGTAACAGAACAAAGTGTGCCATTTTAGAAAAACGGTCCACAACCACAAAAAGAACCATGCAATCCAATGAACACGGTAGATCGGTAATAAAATCCATGGCTATATGCTGCCAGGGAGCAGAGGACACAGGAAGAGCCTTGTAGGAAGTTGCCTAGGGATCTTGTTCATTGCACAGTATGGGCAGGAAGCCGTAAAGTCTTCCACATCTCAGCGGAGACAATGCCAGTAGCGAGAGATGAGAGCCATCATTTTCCTGACACCGGCATGGTCGGCTAATTTAGAGGAGTGGCCCCAGTGGAGAATCTTTATTCTGTCGACCTCTGCCACAAATGTCTTACCCGATGGAAGATGAGAAAGTCTGAGCAGAGCTACGGTGATAACTCTGGTGGGATTGATAATATCAGAGGGTTCGTCTTCAGTATCCTCAGTTTCATCATGCTCCCAGTGGATTTACCCAAGCCAGAGCTTCTCCCTCTAAATGTGATACCACAAATGCCACCTTAGACCGATTGGTAGGATACTGCTGAGGAAGTAATTCAAAGTTAAGATGGCACTGGTTCAAAAAACCCTGACATAGCTTGGGGTCACCATTATATCAAGGTGGTTTATTCAGACGAGGAGGAGGATGAGAAGCACCAGAGTCATGGGACAGAACCTGTGCAGAAGCCGTGGCGGTAGACTGCAGTGAAAGCGGACGGTCATCCACCCAGGCCATATAGCCCAATATGTGCGACTGAGTATCTCGCTGCTGAACAAGCTCCTGCTGAAGGCCTGCAAGATGGGTAGCATTACTTGGGTCAGCAGCTTGTAGACAACTGAGATTCCATGGACTTTAACAAGGACATGATTCGACTCTGATTCTCCCGCAAAATTAGCAACACTTTTTGAGCTGCCACCGATGCACTAGCAGGATCCATGGCCTGATGATTATGTCATGGTTCCTAGAGTGGACCCACTGGATCACAGGACCGAGCTTACCAGGTGGAACCACCCCCTATACAGGGAGCGTTAGGAACAGGCCCAGTGGGTAGGCATACCGCAATGGCTAGTACCAGGGACCAGCTCGTAGGAGACAGAGACCAAGGTGGTGCAGGTTGCGCACTGGGAAATGTGACGGAGATCAGGGCATAGCTGAGCGCGTTCCAAGTGATGTAAGGGGGAGACCAGGACAGAGCAGAGCACACACCGGGTAAAGTACAGGAAACCAGGACAGAGCAGAGTACGCACAGGATAAAGTACAGGAGACCTGGAGAGAGCAGAGCACGCACAGGGTAAAGTACTGGAGATATGAGAGAAAGCAAATAATGCACCCTGGGGAGAGCGCTGGGACCTGAGACACACCAGTACAGGGTATGCACCCCAGTGAATCACTAGGCGCCGATGTGAGGGAGAAAGCACCAGAAATACTGATGCCAGACACAGAGGAGGAGAGCACTTCTGGGTTGGGTTACCTGAAAACCAAACAAAGGAAGTAAGCAAGTGCACGCCCGCAGCCTAAGGAGGCTCACGGCGCAGGCGCAGACGGTGGACGCCCCGGAAGGTATGCAAGCCTGGAGGCACCCGACATGACCCCACATCACCAGAGCGGGAGACCTGGGGAGCGGCAGCAGAGCGGCCGGCAGCGGCGCTAACAGCTCCCTTAACCAGTAACCATGTTTACGATTACGTTGGTGCATCCTTATCATGGGTGTAGGGAAACCTCAGTAGATGATCATGCTGTTACTAAAATAAACTCTACACAAAGACCAACACTGATATTATCACCATGCTGTGATCATACATACCTGTAGATATTAGTCCTGCATAATATATTAGAGATTACAGTTCAGCTCGTCTTCAGGTAATCACTTACAGTTGACTTGTCCCAACTTTTCATTCTGTCCCAGACTGCCATGACAACTTATTCCAGCCACAAGTCATTTGTAGAGTTTACAACACTGATACATTTGACTTCTCACATTTCCAGCACTATCCCCATCTATTCCCGACCTGTGAAAACTCCTCAGCCAACTGCTACCCTAATATTGGGACTTTTGCTGCCTAACGTGTAACTATTACAGACCCTGCTGTGTAATGTAAAAACAATACTCCTTTTGGTGCCCAACACATTATTTGCAACCCCTAGATGATAAAATTGCCCTCTAGAAAATAATATTGCTGTGTAAAAGAGCCCTACAAAACAGTACCCATATTTTGCCCCTAGAAAGTAATAATGCCTCGCTATAACAATAATACTTCTTAAGTCCCCACTTATTAACCCCTTAGCGACAGAGCCAGTTTGCAGCTTAATGACCAGGCCAATTTTTACAATTCTGACCACTGTCCCTTTATGAGGTTATAACTCTGGAACGCTTTAATGGATCCTGCTGATTCTAAGACTGTTTTTTCATGACATATTGTACTTCATATTAGTGGTAAAATTTCTTCGATAAGTCTTGTGTTTATTTATGAAAAAAATGGAAATACGGCGAAAATGTTGAAAATTTTGCAATTTTAAAACTTTAAATTTTTATGCCCTCAAATCAGAGAGATGTGTCACACAAATTTCTTAATAAATAACATTTCCCACATGTCTACTTTACATCAGCACAATTTTGGAAGCAAAATTTTTTTTTTGTTAGGAAGTTATAAGGGTTAAAAGTTGACCAGCGATTTCTCATTTTTACAACAAAATTTACAAAACCATTTTTTTTAGGGACCACATCATATTTAAAGTCATTTTGAGGGATGTACATGACAGAAAATACCCAAAATTGGCACCATTCTAAACACTAGACCCCTCAAGGTGCTCAAAACGACATTCAAGAAGTTTATTAACCCTTTAAGTGCTTCACAGGAACTAAAGCAATGTGGAATGAAAAAATTTATATTTAACTTTTTTTTGCAAAAAGTTTACTTCAGAACCAATTTTTTTTATTTTCACAAGTGTTAAAAGAGAAAATCAACCACAAAATTTGTTGTACAATTTCTCCTGAATACGCCGATACCCTATATGTGGGGGTAAACCACTATTTCAGCACACGGCAGAGCTCGCAAGGGATGGAGCGCCGTTTGACTTTTTCAACGCAGAATTGGCTGGAATTGAGATTGGATGCCATGTTGTGTTCGGAGAGCCCTTAATGTGCCTAAACAGTGGAAACCTCCAACAAGTGACCCCATTTTGGAAACTAGACCCATTAAGGAACTTATCTAGATGTGTGGTGAGCACTTTGAACCCCCAAGGGCTTCACAGAAGTTTATAACGTAGAGCCGTGAAAATAAGAAATCTATTTTTTTCCACAAAGATGATCATTTCGCCCCCAAATTTTTATTTTTTACAAGGGTAACAGGAGAAATCATACCCACACAGTTGTTATGCGATTTGTCCTGAGTACGCCGATACCCCATATGTGGGGGGGAACCACTGTTTGGGCGCATGGGAGAGCTCGGAAGGGAAGGAGTGCCATTTTGGAATGCAGACTTTGATGGCATGGTCTGCGGGCATCATGTTGCGCTTGCAGAGCCCCTGATGGGCCTAAACAGTGGAAACCCCCCACAAGTGACCCCATTTTGGAAATTAGACCCCCTAATGAACTTATCTAGATGTGTGGTGAGCACTTTGAACCCCCAAGCGCTTCACAAAAGTTTATAAACGCAGAGCCGTGAAAATAAAAAGTGTTTTTTATTTCCACAAAAGTGATTTTTTAGACCCCAATTTTTAGACCCCCAAAGTTGGCAAATAGTGGAAACCCCTCAATTCTTGCTCCAACCCTAACCCCAACACACCCCTAACCCTAATCCCAACCCTAACCCTAATCCCAACCCTAATCCCTAATCCTAATTCTAACCCTAATTCTAGTTCGCCCTAACCCTAATTCTAACCCTAGTCGTGACCCGAGCCCTAACCCTAGCCCAAGCACAACCCTAACCCTAACCCTAGCCTAACCCTAGCCCTAACCCTAGCCCAACCCTAACCCTAGCCCAACCCTAACCCTACCCCTAACCCTAACCCTACCCTAACCCTAACCCTAGCCCTAACCCTACCCTAACCCTAACCCTAACCCTAGCCCTAACCCTAACCCTAATGGAAAACTGAAAAAAAAAATATTTTCTTTATTTCATTATATTGGCCTATATAAGGGAGTGATAAACGGGGGGGTTATGTACTATTTTTTTTATTTTGATCACTATGATCGTTTATCATAGTGATCAAAATAATGAATGGAATCTGCCAGCCGGAGCCGGCAGACTCCCGGCGGGCGCACTGCGCATGCGCCCGCCATTTTCAAGATGGCGGCGCCCATCGGAGGATGCCGGCGGGACGTGGGACCACCGGGAGGTGACGGAGGGCCACGAAGAGGTACCGGGGGGGGATCGGGGACCCTAATTCTCTCTCCTCTGATGTGCGATCACATCAGAGGAGAGAGAAATTAAATGTAAAATCGCGGCTTTTTTTTTTTTTTGCGATCGCCGTTATAGGGTTAATAACGGCGATCGCAAAAGCGGGGGTCGGTAAAAACCGACCGATTCATGTTCTCTGGGGTCTCGGCTACCCCTGGCAGCTGAGACCCCGGAGAAAATCCGACACTGGGGGGCGCTATTCACTTAAATCACAGCGCCGTGAATTAACGGCGCTGTGGTTTTAGTACACTTAATTACCGCCGTTAAAAGGCGTATCGGCGTCGTTAAGGGGTTAAATAATGTCTCCGGATTCCTACCATGTAGAGTAGTAATGGCCACTGAGCCTCCCATCTACAACTCCCCTATACACAGTATGATGTCCTCACAGCTCTCTAGTACAGAGTATTATACCCTTACAACTCCCCTATACATAGTATGATAAGCTCATAGCTCCCGATGCACTGTATGATGTCCCCTCAGCTCCCTATATTTATTTTATTTTATTTACTTTACTCATTTGTATAGCACCATTATTCCATAGTGTTTTACAGACATTATTGTCACTGTCCTAGATGGGGCTCACAATCTAAATTCCCTATCAGTATGTCTTTGGAATGTGGGAGGAAACCCACACAATCACGGGGAGAACATACAAATTCTCAATATAAAGTAGAATGATGTCACAGCCGCCATACGTAAAATATAATGCCCCACAGCTCTCCTATACACAGTGTGTTATCCCAACAGCTCATCTATGCACAATATGTTATCCTCACAGCTGCCCTATACATACAGTAGCTTGATTACCTCCACAGCTCCCTATACACAGTATGATAGCCTCCCCAGCTCCATATATGCACTATGTTGTCAGCATAGCTTCCTTATGCACAGGGTGATGTCCCCACAACTCCTTATATACAGTATAATGCCCCAGTAGCTCTCCTATACTGAGTATGATGTCCTAACAGCTCCCTAAATAAAGTATGATGACCCTACTGATTTCCTATACATGGTATAATGCCCCCTATACAAAGTATAATGTCTCAACAGCTTCCTATACACAGTATGATAGTCCTCAAAGCCCTTCACACAGTATGATGTTACCAAAGCCCCACCTATAAATAATATAAATGTCCCTCACACTGTATGATGGCCTCAATAGTAGCCCTCCCATAGTATAAATAATAATAATAAATTTTATTTCTATAGCGCCAACATATTCCGCAGCACGTTACATTTCAGAGGGGATTTGTACAGACGATAGACATTACAACATAACAATAATCACATAGATCATAACAGATACCAAGAGGAATGAGGGCCCTGCTCGCAAGCTTACAATCTATGAGGAAAGAGGTAGACAGAAAAGGTGGGTGGTAACAATTGCCCTGATTGTATGGACCAGCGATAATGTTAAGTGTGTAACAGTACAGACACAGAGAGATAATGGATGTATAAAGCATATGGGAACATGATGTGGGGAACCTGGTTATAGTAAAACTTTTAACTGTGCCACACAGGGATAGATTAAGTTAATGTGTTGAGGCAGTAGGCCAGTCTGAATAAATGCGCTTTCAGGGCACGCTTAAAATTGTGGGGATTGGGGACTAATCGTATTGACCTGGGAAGTGCATTCCAAAGAATTGGCGCAGCACGTGTATAGTCTTGGAGACGGGAGTGGGAGGTCCTGATTATTGAGGATGCTAACCTCAGGTCATCAGCAGAATGGAGGGCGCGGGTAGGGTGGTATACTGAAACAAGGGAGGAGATGTAGGGTGGTGCTGAGCCATAGAGAGCTTTGTGGATGAGGGTAATAAGTTTGTACTGGATTCAGGAGTGGCAGGGTAGCCAGTGTAATGACTTGCACAAGGTAGAGGCATCGGTGTAATGATTGGTGAGGAATATGATCCTGGCTGCAGCATTCAAGACAGATTGGAGAGGGAAGAGTTTGGTAAGAGGGAGACGGATTAGAAGAGAGTTACAATAGTCGAGATGAGAATGAATAAGCGAAACAGTAAGAGTTTTTGCAGAGTCAAAAGTTAGAAAAGGTCGAATTCTAGAAATGTTTTCGAGGTGCAGATAACAAGAGCGAGCCAGTGATCATATGTGGGGGGCAAAGGAAAGCTCGGAGTCAAGTATGACCCCAAGACAGCGGGCATGTTGCTGGGGAGTAATAATGGAACCACACACGGAAATGGCAATGTCGGGTATAGGTACATCATTAATGGCGGGTGGAAACACAAGGAGTTCAGTCTTTGACAGGTTCATTTTCAGATATAGTGAGGACATGATGTTAGACACAGCGTTTAGACAAACACTGGTGTTTTCTTGAAAAAAAAACAGATCTTTGTTCCAGCTCAAAACTTTTCAAAATTTTATTCCATTGATTAAAATATAACAGAAGACATGCTCCAAGACCTCACCATGTATGCACAAAGGATACATGGTGCATACATGGTGTGGTGTTGGAGCATGTCTTCTGTTATATTTTAATCAATGGAATAAAATTTTGAAAATTTTTAAGCAAGGAGCTGGAACGAAGATCTGTTTTTTTTTTCTGTTGCATCACATCTCATCATGACGGAGTTCCGTGCACCTGCAATGTGGTGAGCTGGCTTCATTTTCTTTTGTATTCTGTTTTCTAGAAAGGCAGGCGTGAAGTCAGGAGAAGATGCATATAACTGGGTGTCATCAGCATAGAGATGGTACTGGAAACCAAATCTACTGATTGTTTGACCAATAGGTGCAGTGTACAAAGAGAAGAGGAGGGGGGCCTACGACTGATCCTTGAGGAACCCCAACAGTAAGGGGAAGATGAGAGGAGGAGGAGCCAGCAAAAGATACAGTAAAGGAGCGGTCAGAGAGATAGGAGGAGAACCAGGAGAGAACGGTGTCCTTGAGGCCAATGGAACGGAGCATAGTGAGGAGGATCTGATGATCCACAGTGTCGAATGCTGCAGAGAGATCAAAGAGAATTAGCATGGAGTAATGACCATTTGATTTAGCTGTTAGTAGATCATTAAAGACTTTAGTGAGGGCAGTTTCAGTAGAGTGAAAAGGTACTCTCACACTTAGCGATGCACCAGCGATCTCGACCAGCGATATGACGCGGTCAGGATCGCTGGTGCATCGTTAAGTGGTCGCTAGTGAGCTGCCACACAGGCAGATCTCACCAGCGACATAGCAGGGGTCGGGGGTCGCTACTTACCTGTCAGACGAGGTGATCCTGACGTCCTTCCGCCCGCATCCACGCGTCGCTCGTCGGCGCCACAGGAAGCCCATCAGGAAGCTGACGACGAGAAACGGCCCAGGACGTTCTCGCGCAATCAGCGATAATCAGCGGGGGGAGCCGGTCGGCGGTAAGTATCAGACATAGCGATATCGCTAGCAATATCGCTATAACATCACAAAAGCCAGTGACGTTATAGCGATATTGCTAGCGATATCGCTTAGTGTGACAGGCCCTTAACCCCTTCACCCCCAAGGGTGGTTTGCACGTTCATGACCGGGCCAATTTTTACAATTCTGACCACTGTCCCTTTATGAGGTAATAACTCTGAAACGCTTCTATGGATCCCGGTGATTCTGACATTGTTTTCTCAAGACATATTGTACTTTATGCTAGTGGTAAAATTTCACTCATATAACTTATGTTTATTTGTGAAAAAAATGGAAATTTGGCGAAAATTTTGAACATTTCGCAATTTTCCAAATTTGAATTTGTATGCCCTTAAATCACAGAGATACGGCACACAAAAAACTTAATAAGTAACATTTTCCAAATGTTTACTTTACATCAGCACAATTTTGGAACCAATTTTTTTTTTTTGTTAGGAAGTTATAAGGGTTAAAAGTTGACCAGCGATTTCTCATTTTTACAAGACCATTTAATTTTTAGGGACCACATCACATTTGAAGCCACTTTGAGGGGTCTATATGATAGAAAATACCAAAAAGTGACACCATTCTAAAAAAACTGCACCCCTCATGGTGCTCAAAACCACATTCAAGAAGTTTATTAACCCTTCAGGTGCTTCACAGGAAGTTTTTGAATATTTAAAAAAAAATGAGCATTTAACTTTTTTCACAAAAAAAATAATTCAGGTTCAATTTTTTTTATTTTACCAAGGGTAAAAGGAGAAATTGGACTGGAAAAGTTATTGTGCAATTTGTCCTGAGTACGCTGATACCTGATATGTGGGGGGGAACCACTGTTTCAGCGCATGGCAGAGCTCAGAAGGGAAGGAGTGCCATTTGACTTTTTCAATGCAAAATTGGCTGGAATTCTGATCGGACGCCATGTCACGTTTGGAGAGCCCCTGATGTATCTAAACAGTGGAAACCCCCCACAAGCGACCCCATTTTGGAAACTAGACCCCTCAAGGAAGTTATCTAGATATGTGGTGAGAACTTTGAACCCACAAGGGCTTCACAGAAGTTTATAACGTACAGCGGTACAATTAAAAAATCATATTTTTTCCACAAAAATGATCTTTTCACCCCCAAATTTTATTTTCCCAAGGGTAACAGGACCCTAAAAGTTATTGTGCAATTTGTCCTGAGTATGCTGATACCCCATATGTGGGGGTAAACCACTATTTTGGTTCATGGCAGAGCTCGGAAGGGAAGCAGCGCCATTCGACTTTTTTGGCTGGAATTGAGATCGGACACCATGTCGCGTTTGGAAAGCCCCTGATGTACCTAAACAGTGGAATCCCCCCACAAGTGACCCCATTTTGGAAACTAGACCCCCTAAGGAACTTATCTAGATGTGTGGTGAGCACTTTGAACTCCCCCAGTGCTTCACAGAAGTTTATAACGACCGGGCGTCAAAATAAAAAAATCATATATTTTCCACAAACATGATCATTTAGTCCCCTTTGTTATTTTCCAAGGGTACCAGGAGAAAGTGGACCCCAAAAGTTGTTGTCCAATTCGTCCTGAGTACACTGATACCCCATATATGGGAGAAAACTACTGTATGGGCACACGTCAGGGCTCAGAAGGGAAGTAGTGACGTTTTGGATTGCAGACTTTGATGGAATGGTCTGCGGGTGTCATGTTGCCTTTGGAGAGCCCCTGATGTACCTAAACAGTGGAAACCCCCCACAAATAACACCATTTTGGAAACTAGACCCCCTAAGGAACTTATCTAGATGTGTGGTGAGCACTTTGAACCCTCAAGGGCTTCACAGAAGTTTATAAAGCCGGGGCCTGAAAATAAAAAAATCATATTTTTTCCCACAAAAATGATATTTTTGCCCCCAATTTTTTATTTTCCTAAGGGCAACTGGAGAAATAGGACCCCAAAAGTTGTTTTGCAATTCGTCTTGAGTAGGCTGATACCCCATATGTGGGGGTAAAACACTGTTTGGGCACATGGCAGAGCTTGAAAGGGAAGGAGCACCATTTGAATTTTTCAACGCAGAATTGGCTGGAATTGAGATCAGACGCCATGTTGCATTTGGAGAGCCCCTGATGTGCCCGAACAGTGGAAACCCCCCAATTCTAACTCCAACCCTAACCCCAACACACCCCTAACCCTAATCTCAGCCCTAGCCCTAGCCCTAATGGGAAAATGGAAATGAATACATTTTTTTAATTTTATTATTTTTCCCTAACTAAGGGGGTGATACCAGGGGGGTTTGATTTACTATTTATGGCGGTTTTTATTTTTTGGCAGCTGTCACACTCTAAAAGACGCTTTTTATTGTAAAAATAGTTTTTGCATCACCACATATTGAGAGCTATAATTTTTCCGTATTTTGACCCACTGAATCATGTGAGGTCTTATTTTTTACGGGACGAGTTGACGTTTTTATTGGTATCATGTTCGGGTGCGTGACTTTTTTTTATCGCTTTTTATTCCGATTTTTGGGACGCAGAATGAACAAAAACCAGCGTTTCATGAATTTCTTTTGGGGGGTGCGTTTACACCGTTCCAAGTGCGGTAAAATTGATAAAGTCCTTTTATTCTTCGGGTCAGTACGGTTACAGCGATACCTCATTTATGTCATTTTTTATGTTTTGGCGCTTTTATGCAATAAAAACAATTTTATATAAAAAATAATTATTTTTGCATCGCTTTATTCTGCGAGCTATAACTTTTTTATTTTTTCTCTGATGATGCTGTGTGGCAGCTCTTTTTTTGCGGAACAAGATTACGTTTTCAGCGGTACCATGGATATTTACATGCGTCTTTTTGATCGCGCGTTATTGCACTTTTTGTTCGGCGGTATGATAATAAATCATTATTTTTTGCTTTGTTTTTTATTTTTATTTTTTAAGGGGTTAGCTAAAGGGGTTAACTAATGGGACAGTTTTATAGGGCAGGTCGTTACGGACGCGACGATACCAAATATGTGTACTTTTATGTTTGTTTTTTTTTATTTCCAAAAAATGAATTTACTAGGGAATATTTTTTTTTGTAATTTAATTAGCAATTTTTTTTAAATTATTTTTACACTTTTTTTTTAACTTTATTAGTTTGTCCCAGGGGGGACATCACTGTCCTGTGACAGATCGCTGATCTGTCACATCACAGATCACTGACAAAGGTACAAAGGTACTGTATAACAAGATACAAGCTGTATCGAGTATAGTGTAAAAATTTGTTTCTCCGATTCACCGTATATATAGAAGGCGTAACCCACACACACTCACTCACTATGGATGATGTAGGGAAGGTGGACTGACAGACAAACCAGCCTGTAGTGAGCAGAGGTGTAGCACAGTGTAGGTGTGAAACCGCTAAGATAAAGAGAAAGGGTGCAGTGTTTTAGCTTGCCCATTGGAGGGCACTGGAGAGTGTAGGAGTGGGACTGAATAACTGCCATTGGTCAGAGAAACTGTTAGGTGATGGTGGGCGGAGTTACCAGAACTGGAAGTATAAAAGGCTGAGGGAAGGTTCTGGAAGAGTCAGTCAGCGAAGGGAGCACGGTAAAGAGGAAGTTCTGCTGAGGAAATAGAGACAGTGGAAAGGCTCCAGAGAGGACTGACAGTTGAGGCGGTCACGGGGGGGTGGCCCAGAGGACGCGATCTGTCACAGGCACTGCAGAAGGCTTCCTCATGCCTGCGCTTTGCAGGCACTGAGGAAGCCAGCTCCCTGCATGCCCCCGAAGGTCCCCGTCGCCATCTTGGATCCAGGGACCTGCAGGGAAAGAGCCCCCCGCAGCAGCGCTGCACATTGCGCTGCTGTGGGGGGCTCAGGGAAGCATGAAGGGAGCCCCCTCCCTGCCGATGCTTCCCTTTAACCCCCGGTACACCCCGGTACGGCGGTGTGCAAGGGGTTAATGTGTCGGGGGCGGTCCGTGACCGCCCCTGACACATAGTGCCGGGTGTCAGCTGTGATAATCAGCTGACACCCGGCCGCAATTAGCGTCGCTCACCACGTGGGCGCCGTTGATCGCGGTAGACGTACTATCCCGTCCATGGGCATAGGAGCCCGGGTCCCATGGATGGGATAGTACGTCTGATGTCAGAAAGGGGTTAAAGAGCGGAAACCGGATTGGAGAGGGTCGAGAAGAGAGTTATCAAAGAGATAGCGGATAAGATGGGAGTGGACGAGGCGTTCTAGGAGTTTGGAGATGAAAGGAAGATTAGAGACAGGTCTATAGTTAGCGGCACAGTTTTGGTCGAGGGATGGTTTTTTTAAGTAGTGGATGTATGATGGCATGCTTAAATGAGGCGGGAAAGATGCCTGAAGAGAGAGAGATTAAATATTTTAGATAGGTGAGGGGTGACAGCAGGGGAAAGGGACTGGAGTAGATGTGACGGAAATGGGTCACTGGTGAAAGTGGTTGGGCGAGAAGATGCAAGGAGCCTGCTTACTTCTTCTTCTGTGACTGATTCAAAATCAGAGAGTGAGCTAGATGCAGTGGGGAGGAGGACAGTGCTTTGTATGAGGTGATTGGGAGATAATTTCCTGTCGGATCTGGTGAATTTTTTCTTTGAAGTAATTGGCCAGATCGTCAGCTCGAAGCTCCGTGGTTGGGGCCTGTACTCTTGGGCTGAGTGGAGAATGAAAAGTGTCAAAGAAACGTTTAGGGATGTTGGACAGTGAGGTGATGAGGGTGTTGAAATAGGTTTGTTTTGAGAGGTGTAGGGCAGTGTTGTATGTTCGAAGCATAAACTTATAATGGATGAAATCTTTGTGTAGATTGGATTTTCTCCACAGACGTTCAGCGCACCTGGAGCACCGCTGCAGGAAACGTGTTTGCAGGGTGTGCCAGGGTTGTCGCCATCTGTTTTGTTGTGTTCTATGTATAGGAGGTGCAAATTCATCCAGGGCACGTTGAAGTGTGTCATTGTAATGCTTCAATGCAGAATCAGGACATGAGAGGGAGGAGATAGGGGCCAATGAAGACTGCAAGTTCTTCATAAGTTTCTGGGTGTTAATGGCCTGTATGTTTCTATAAGTATGGACAGTGGGGGTGACCTGAGCAGCCTGGCAGTTTTTGATAGAGAATGAAAGAAGGTTGTGGTCAGAGAGCCGGAGAGGGGAGTTTGCAAAATCATTCACTGCCAAAGCCGAGAGAAGACCAAGTCGAGGGAGTTTCCGTCTTCATGCATTGGAGAATTAGTAAGCTGCGAAAGTCCAAACAAAGAGGTTAGAGATAAAAGGTGAGTAGCAGATGGGGAGAGGGGAAGAACAATGGGGATGTCACAGGAGAGAAAATGTGGAAGCCAAGTGGCAAAATGATCCAGGAACTGATGGGAGGGGCCGGGAGGACGATATACCACCGCCACTCGCATGGAGAAGCGGGTGTAGAGTCTGCCTCCAAAGCACCCTTATACTCAGTATATTACTCAAAAGCCCCCCATACACAGTCTGATGGCTCCTACAGTAGTTCTCAAACAGTATAATGCTTTTGAAGTCCCCTTACAGACAATGTCATTGCTCCCCACACTGTCTGGTAGCCAGCCACACCAGTTCTCACACAGCCCCCAACGCTACCTATTCACAGTATAATCCCCTTATGCAGAATCTGATGCTCCCATAGCTACCCTATGCACAGTATAATGTATGACTATAGTACAAGTACTATTGAAATAATCTATAAATCCAAAAGTACCTAAGAAGGGAGAGTGGATAAGTGCCGGTTACGCTCAACTGGTGGAGTTGTGGCAGGCATAACTTCTTTGTAGGCATGAAGAATTACAGCTGCTGCTGCCCAGTGACCAGTGGATAAATCCTTCAGGAGTTATTGGATCCAGTTGGATTACCACATTATATGAGTTGCTCTGCTGGAGTAAACTGATTGTTCAGAAATGATGATGAGAATAAGGTTTTTTATTCACAAAGCATTTCAAAGCTGTAATGGTATCTTTATCAAGTGAAAAAAAACAAATGACACGCAGCCCATCTACTTGTTCATATAATTGGATCAATGAAATAAAACTTAAACATCCTATACTCAACTTATGGATCTTAGCGAGTCTGCCAGCAGACAGAAGCAAGGTGCGGGCAACCAACGCGGTGATCTCATCGCACTGGGACAGGCACAGAACAAAATGACATCCTAGCGTATTGACATCATCACGTCACTTCACTCCCACTTGGGTCTTGTTCTTTGCTTCACTTTGACATTCTGTAGGCCCCAGGTATAAAGCAATCTACAACTACAGAACAGATAGTGGTCTCCCTGATCTACCATAGAGTTTAGATGTAACAGCATGCTGTACACTCTGATACAGTTTAGAGTGGTGCTCGTTCTGTGTCGGCCCCTCTGAGTGAGAGGCTCGGAGCAACACTACGACACTAACTATACTACTGCTGCCACTGATGTATATCTAACATAGGCTGCACTCCATTTCATTAGTATTCCAATACATAAATGTTGACATGTTAGGCAAAGTAATTAAAATCTAAGTAAATTAAAGTCACATATTTTTTTTTATTTTGCTGCAATTATAACAAACTGCAGAATAATGTAATCATAATACCATATGTATGCAACACAGTGATTAATACATTTTTGCTATGGCCAAGAATTACTAAGTGATCATATTTAAATGGGATAGTAATGTCCTCATACAAATTGCAAATACTAATAAAGGGAAAAAAGTTGATTAAGTTAGCAATGAAAACAATGAGCTGCCTTCTGACATGCCAAAATACAATACAACATGTTCTGTAAAAGTGGAACATACTCAATTCTACTGACTGAATTTGGAATTTGCTCGTTATAAGTTGGTGGTTAAATACAGTTGATATGTGCTTGAAAAACTTCCATATTCTAAGAAAAAAATCCAGAGTGCTTTAAAGTTTCCCCACTCCATGTATCTCACTTTTATATCTGGTGTATATAATGAAGTCTAATTTAAGGACATTATGAGCTCTGACGTGTCTATTATTGAAATGATATAATTATGAATGAGAAATACCCTGAAATGACTGGATCTTGCCATTACATGTGACAAAATCATATAACTTTACAAATTATGTAATATGGAGGAATACATTAATCAAGAAATGAAGATTTAAAACACCAAAAGAGTAGAATTCTGCTATATGTGATTATCTGCCACATTTGTTATTTCTTCACAACAAACAAACTAGAATTATGCTGCAGCAATAATGTCACCATGTTTTACCAACTAATCTTAGATCATAATAATGTAGACACAGAAACCTTGATTCCAGAGTTGTGACTTACTGGGCTGTTTGATGTCGTTTTGATAAAATCAGTGTTTTATGACTAGAGGACTAGTAAACCTGCTGTCATGTAAACCTCCATATTCAGGAGCTCTGTGTTTCCCCCACCATTGATTGGCAGCTTTCTGCCTATGTACACTTTCTGCATGCGTCATGCGTCCCCTATCTTTATCACTGAGGACTCAAGCCGTGCCCAGTATGCGTTTGGCGGCGCCTGCGTCCTTTTGACGGTGCGCCGAGCGCAACCAAATTGCGACAGGTTGCATTTGGCGCTGGTCGGCGCACCGACAAAAGGACGCAGGCACCGCCAAAACATATACTGCGCACGACCTGCGTCCTCAGTGATAAAGATAGGGGACGCATGACGCATGCAGCGTCATGCGCCCGGAGGCGGAGCTACCGGTGGAGGCGCGGCAGGGGCGGGGCTTAGCGGCGGCTGTGTGCAGGCCGATGCTGCGGCCATGCGCAGGTCGACGCTGCAGCCTTTAACACAAATGTGTAACCGGCCTTACTGGTATAAAGAACTATCTGCAGAGCCTGGCATTGCCCGGGCTTAGTTACTAACTGTGATTAGTTATAGCAAATTATAATGATTATATCTAAGATATAAAGCTCAATGTGTGTATGTATGTATGTATGTATGTCCGGGACAGGCATCCGCACTGTCACAGCTATAGCCACAAAATTTGGCACACGTCTGGACCCCGAGAGTGTCCTAAGCTAAGTTGTGAGATGAAATTTTAACCCCGCGTTCCAATTCACCAAACAATTTTGCCCCTATCTACATAATGGGAAAAAGTGTGTGCGCATCAAGCCCCACCCCTCATTATGATGTCATAATGGTTGCCATGGCGACGCTGATGTCATCATAGGTTGCAAGCCCCGCCGCTCATTATGGTGTCATAAAGGTTGACTATGGGATGAAGGATGTGTAATGGGTATATGGGCACTCGAGTATGGGATGCCCGGGCATAGTAACTAACTGTGGTTAGTTATAGCAAATTATAATATCCTCCATCCCATAGTCCCGTGCCCATATACCCATCATACATATCCACGATCCCATAGGCCCGTGCCCATATACCCATCATACATATCCTCCATCCCATAGTCGAGTGCCCATATACCCATCACAAATCCTCCATCCCATAGACCCGTGCCCATATACCCATCACACATCCTCCATCCCATAGTCCCATGCCCATATACCCATCATACATATCCTCCATCCCATAGTCCCGTGCACACACTTTTTCCCCATTATGTAGATAGGGGCAAAACTGTTTGGTGAATTGGAACACACGGGGTTAAAATTTCGCCTCACAACATAGCTTAGGACACTCGCGGGGTCCAGACGTGTGACTGTGCCAAATTTTGTGGCTGTAGCTGCGACGGTGCGGATGCCAATCCTGTACATACACACATACATACATACACACATACATACATACATACCCACTTTGAGCTTTATATATTAGATATATATATAAAAAAAGGCACAGCAGCACCCTGTGAATGCCAAGAAATATGATGTCAGTGGAAATAACTTCCAAATGCTCTGTCCCTCAGCAAGAAATACTTACAAAAGCGAAGGTTCTTAGTGCATGATTTGGCCAATTCATGTGTGCTCGTCAACCGCGGTAAGGCTTTAGACAGGACCCATCAGAGAAGTGTCACATTGCCGCGGTTGACGGGCACACATGAATTGGCCAAATCATGCACTAAGAACCTTAGCTGTTGTAAGTATTTCTTGCTGAGGGACAGAGCCATTGGAAGTTGTTATTTCCATTGACACATTGACATCATATGTCTTGGCATTCACCGGGTGCTCCTGTGCCTTTTTTATATATGTTTTGCAGTCACTGCAGCTTGCACCTATTCACACTTAGGAGGTGCTGGTCAGGTTTTTATATATATATATATATATATATATATATATATATATATATATATATATATATATATATACTGTATATATATATATAGTGAGAATCATGTGGGAATAGTGGATGAGGGCAGGTTTATCTCGCCCAGATACCTTTCCTATGTGGCCTAGTCTGGTCAGTATCGCACCTGGTTACTAATGAATAATGGAAGGCGGATATAAAAGGATGCCAGGTGGTTGTGTGAGTGTCTCAGCCTGGGGACACAGAGAGCCTGTCTGTGTGAGAGACACACGTGAATGAAAGCAGTGCCCACTGTAACTGTGGTTTGGCTGGACGGGAGAAGCCCGCCAGCTGGTAGTTAGGTTGTACTTTGTTTAGTTAGTGCCGGACGGGCAAGGATTTGTTTTATGTTTTATTTCCTTTATGCATTGCTTTCACCTTTAATAAACCTGACCCAGTGTCAGTTATACCCGGATCCCGGCTTGTGCACCTGAGTTTCATGCTAAACGCACGTGACCTTTGACCCCAGCAAAGACGATCCCGGAGTGTTTTATTACATTGTGGTGGAGAATGCGGGCATCACGTTGGAAGCATGAGCATGGAGGACGTGGTGAAAGCACTGGTGCAGTCCACCGCTGTCCAGCAAGAAGCTAATCGGGTGATGATGGCCCAGCTGAAGGCGTTGTTGGACATGACAGCTAGCGATCGTTCGCTTCTCCAGCAGGTGGCGAAGCCCCTGGCAAGCTTACCTGAGGTTAACCTGGATGCCGAGTCGAGAGTGATTCACGTGAGTCGGTACTGGCAGAAGATGACGTCGAGGCATACCTGACGACGTTTGAACGGACGGCGGAGCGAAAAAAATGGCCGAAGGCACGATGGGCCGGCCTGATTGCCCCGTTTCTTTCTGGTGAGGCCCAAAAGGCTTATTATGACTTAGAACCTGAAGCCGTGCAGGACTTTGACAAACTGAAAGCCGAGATCTTGGCCCGGCTGGGAGTGGCGACCGCTGTCCGTGCACAGAGAGTGCATCAATGGACTTATCAACCGGATAAACCACTGCGGTCACAGATGTTCGACCTGATCCACGTGATGAAGAAGTGGCTACAACCTGAGGTGCTGACAGCGCCAGAGATAATCCAGAGAGTCGTCATGGACAAGTACCTGAGAGCTTTACCGCCAGCCCTGAGGAAGTGGGTAAGCCATGGAAATCCTACGACGGCAGATCAACTGGTGGATCTGGTTGAACGTTACTCCGTGGCGGAAGGAATCCGAGACGACGCTACCCCACCTCGTTCTTCATCATCTCCACGTGGAACCGGTAAGACTGTTCCAGGGAGTAGGGGAGAAGGAAAAATCCCTAAGACAGTGGGGGAGGAAAACGGGACTGCCCGCACTGCAAGGCCGAGAGTAACGAACTATGGTCTAAGCAAGGGGCCCGTTAGGTGTTTCCGCTGCCAAGAGATGGGCCACATTGCTGCGAACTGTCCGGTCACTGCTGAACCCATGCATTGCAACGTCACAGACTCTAAAAACCACATGTCTATGGTTGCGCGGGTAGTGAGTGTGAATGCCGGTCAAAGGGATGTGGAAAAACACTTGTGTGATTTAACTATTGATGGAAAAAATGTGGTGGCATTGTTAGACTCAGGAAGTGTGGTGACTCTGGTGAAGGCCAGTCTGGTGTCAGCCCCGACTGGACCATCAGACAAATTTTCTGTAATGTGTGCGCATGGAGACACCTGTTCGTACCTCACCACGGTCATATGCATTACTACTTCCTATGGGTCTGTGCAACATAAAGTGGGACTCGTCCCTGCGCTATTGCATGATGTTATCTTGGGCCGGGATTTTCCCCACTTCTTGCAGTTGTGGGAGAATCGGTTGATGCCCCAGGGTAGCAGGGTACATGACTCTTCTCCCAGGGCGCGTGTGGGACCCGAACCCCTGGAAGAGGTCCCCCAGGAAGACTCGGGGGAAGAGTCTGCTGGAAATGACCTGCAGTCCCCGTTTTCAGTCTTGGCGGGTGATACGGAAGAGACCAGGGAAGAGGAGGAGGCCGACAGCCGTCCACCTCCCCGTTTGCCGGATTTGGAAGTCCAGAAAGATGACTTCCAAAGCGAGAAAATAAAGGATCCTACCCTTTCTCAGGCTAGGACAAATGTAAAAGTGATAAATGGGGTACCTGTAGAACCTGGCTCTAGGCTGGCATATCTTTACATGGTCCTGGAGAATGATTTGCTATATCAGATAGAGAAAAAGGGGGAAGACACGGTGCAACTGTTAGTCGTGCCAAAACCCTACCGGCGGCAAGTGCTGGACCTGGTCCACGGACATTTGATGGGAGGTCTCCTGGGAGTCCAGAAAACCACCAAAAGGATATTACACTGTTTTGTTTGGCCAGGCATGCATAACGATATTCATGTATATTGTGAGTCTTGTCCTGACTGCCAAGCCTCTGCACCTAAGCCCCGGTTCTGTAGCCCTTTGGTACCCCTACCTATTATTGAGGTCCCGTTTGAGAGGATGGGGATGGATTTAGTTGGGCCCCTTCCACGGTCTGCACGTGGACACCAACATATCCTGGTCATCTTGGATTATGCCACTCGTTACCCGGAGGCCATCCCTTTGCGTAACACGGCCACCAAGACGATTGCCAAGGAACTGGTGCATGTGTTTAGTCGGGTTGGTATACCAAAACAGATACTCACCGACCAGGGGACCCCCTTTATGTCCAGGGTAATGAAGGAGCTCTGCCGGTTGTTACAAATCGAACCGTTACGCACATCCGTGTATCACCCTCAAACAGACGGGTTGGTCGAACGGTTCAATAAAACTCTGAAGCAGATGCTGAGAAAGGTTATCGACAAGGATGGGAAGAACTGGGACTATTTACTTCCGTATTTGCTTTTTGCCATCAGGGAAGTACCCCAGTCTTCCACGGGATTCTCGCCTTTCGAGTTATTGCATGCCCGACGTCCTCGCGAACTGGTAGACGTCGCAAAAGAAACCTGGGAGGGTCAGGTCACTCTGTTTAAAACGGTGATAGATCACGTAACACAAATGCAGGACCGTATTGCGGCTGTTATGCCTGCTGTCAAAGAACACATGATGCAGGCTCAAGAAGCCCAAAAAAGAATCTATGATAGGGGCGCCAAGATCCGTACGTTTGCACCCGGAGATAGGGTGTTGATCCTGGTCCCCACGGTGGACAGTAAGTTCCTGGCAAAGTGGCAGGGCCCCTTTGAGATTAAGGAAAGAGTTGGTGAAGTAAACTACAAAGTATACCAGGCAGGTAAACGGAAACCTGAACAGATTTATCATGTAAATCTGATAAAACCCTGGAAAGATCGGTCTGCCTTGTCAGCGGAGCTGGCCCGTCCCGTCTGCTCGCATATCGTACCGGAGGTACGGGTTGCAGAGACTCTCTCGGAGCAGCAAAAGACTGAGGTCAGGCAGTTTCTACTTCACAACCAAAAGTTTTTCTCAGAAAAACCAGGGCAGACTACACTAATGAAACATGACATCGTAACGGAACCTGGTGTCACAGTTCACGTAAAACCCTACCGAATCCCGGAAGCGCACCGTGAAGCCGTTTCCCGAGAAGTGAAGGCAATGTTTGAGTTAGGAGTCATTGAGGAATCGCACAGTGCTTGGTCCAGCCCGATTGTGCTAATTCCTAAACCGGACGGCACCATCCGGTTCTGCAATGACTTCAGGAAAAAGAATGCGGTCTCAAAATTTGATGCCTACCCTATGCCCCGGGTCGACGAGTTAATAGATCGGTTAGGAAAAGCCCGGTATATTACAACCCTAGACCTAACAAAGGGGTATTGGCAGATCCCTCTGGCGGAGGCGGCCAGAGAAAAGACGGCATTTGCTACGCCGGAAGGTTTATTTCAGTATGTGTATATGCCGTTTGGACTGCACGGAGCACCGGCGACTTTCCAGAGACTGATGGATCGAGTCCTGAGGCCACATAGGCAGTACGCTTTGGCCTATTTGGATGACATTGTCATTTACAGCTTGGACTGGGAGACTCATCTCCAGAAAGTACAAGCTGTGATTGACGACCTGTGGGAGGCAGGTCTAACTGCGAACCCCAAGATATGTCACATCGGGCTAGAAGATGCCCGGTATTTGGGGTATGTAATTGGGAGGGGTATTGTTAAACCCCAGGTCGATAAGATTCAAGCGGTTCAGGACTGGCTGCAAACTGTCAACAAGAAGCAGGTGCAAGCCTTTCTGGGGATCGCCGGCTATTATCGCCGGTTCATACCCAATTTTGCAGCCATCGCTACCCCCCTGACGGATCTTACAAAAGGGAAAGACTCCGTCATGATTAAATGGAATTTAGCGGCTGAAAAAGCCTTCCATAGCCTAAAACAGGCACTTTGCTCTCAAACCGTACTGGTGACTCCAGACATCCGCAGCGAGTTTGTGGTACAAACGGATGCCTCTGATACTGGTATCGGGGCCGTACTGTCACAAGTGAGGGACGGAGTGGAACACCCAGTCCTCTATCTCAGCAGGAAGCTGAATAAACATGAGCAAAAGTATGCAGTTGTAGAAAAAGAGTGCCTAGCCATTAAGTGGGCTCTAGAGGTCCTCAAATATTACCTGGTGGGCAGAAAGTTCAGGCTGATCACTGACCATGCCCCTCTCAAGTGGATGCACTTGCACAAGGAACGGAATAGCCGGGTGACCCGGTGGTTCCTTACCCTGCAGGCCTACACTTTTACGGTGGAGCACCGCCCAGGAGTACAGATGCCCTGTCCCGAGTGCACTGTTTGGCAGGTGTCATTGCTTGACCGGAGTGGTCTGAGCAGAGGGGGGGGATATGTGAGAATCATGTGGGAATAGTGGATGAGGGCAGGTATATCTCGCCCAGATACCTTTCCTATGTGGCCTAGTCTGGTCAGTATCGCACCTGGTTACTAATGAATAATGGGAGGCGTATATAACAGGATGCCAGGTGGTTGTGTGAGTGTCTCAGCCTGGGGTCACAGAGAGCCTGTCTGTGTGAGAGACACATGTGAATGAAAGCAGTGCCCACTGTAACTGTGGTTTGGCTGGATGGGAGAAGCCCGCCAGCTGGTAGTTAGGTTGTACTTTGTTAGTTAGTGTTTTATTTCCTTTATGCATTGCTTACACCTTTAATAAACCTGACCCAGTGTCAGTTATACCCGGACCCCGGCTTGTTTTATCACTATATATATATATATATATATATATATATTTTGTGAGGTAGCGCTGTCATCTAAGTAGTGGATACTCGCTTGCAGCCACAAAAATCACATCCGGCACAGGATTTTCATCAAATCAAAACAGTCCATGCGGTTTATTCACTCATAATCCACAGCAGCAACAGAAAGTTCACTGAACAGCATTACCAGCATACCAGCATAGCGTCCATTACATAGTTTCCCTCTGTTAGCAATGTCCAGCATACACAGGCTCTTCAGCCTTCCTAATTATCTCACCCACGTCAGGGTCTCCACATGGTTCCAGCACTCTTGCTGCAGACGTCCATATCCCTCCAGGGAACTTTCAGGCTCTGGCAGCCATTACACACAGCCACACACAGGCTGTTAGCCAGGAGACAATCCTGCACACGGGACCTTCCACTCTGGACCAAACGGGTCCCTGCATTCACCACATGTGACCTACCCTGGCCACATTATATGGTCTATAGCCACGCCCACCGGGTCACGTGACTATGACCTCATCACAGGTCCTTCACACACTCACATAGCCTTTTAATACAGGCGTTTTCAGACACACCCCTGGGTGGGTTCGTAGGTAACCAGAACCCGTCCATCTCTCTAGTTACCTGATGACTTCTCCCTTACACTTTGAAACAATACCTCAGCAATGTTATTGCTGATCACACATACACAAGTCTCCATCTCAAAGCCACCCACTTTGAGATACATAACCATCCTTCAGGATTCTGCCACTCATCCATTCTCTTGGGACATCCACACAGCGTCCCCTAGTGGACACATTGGTTACTACACCACATACCTCGCCCCTCTGTTCAAACTTGTGGGGTTGAACACACAACATTACATCAGGCTCTCGAGACCGGGCACTCATCACACCTTGCCCCACAGGTCGAGAGAACCTTTTCCAACTGTCATACGGCCTCCTCTCTACATTAGGCCTCCCCCGCCCCCAGCGGTCAGAATATCGGTCCTTCTCTTTGACCCTCCAGTTACAGTCTGTCTGCATCATCAGACACTGTCTAGTCACTACCTTCCTCCCTCTGTTTGTTCCGTTCCCCGACCAGCTCCCCCGGGTGATACGGTCATCAGTCTTAAACAAGCCTACTGTCTGGCCTGAGTATGACTTATTTAGGGTCTCACAGGAACTATGGTCTCTCAACGTCATCCTGCCAGTCGAACTACGACTTGCTGACTTTCTTTGGCCATCTGCCCTGTCACTTTTTGGCGGAACTCCTCGGATCCTTACATCTTGTTGGGTTGCAGGCAGCCGCCACATGGTATTCCATACTTCTTTATTAATTCGCCGGCGGTCCTGCCTCAACTGCTCAATCTCTTGCAGGTACCCCACTCGATACTCCAAGAGCATCCAAAAGTCTCTCCGGCTCTCCATGGAGCCAACCACCAGGATGGGAAACCTACCCACTTTACTGGATACTTGGTCTTCATCATCAGGAGGGATCCTCACTCTCACCACACCGGAGATATTCACAAGGTCTTGCATTACCTTCCCGGATCTTCCAATGATTCTCCCATTCAGAGTTTTGGGTACCGGCACCACATCTTTCCTCAAACCCAGCTGATCCATAGCCTCCCTTGCTAACTCTAGGCGTCGAGCAGCCTTCACATTACTCTGCCTGACCCGCTGTTTGGTATGGAGACATTGTAGATGCATCTCTTTCAGGACAGCTACTCGGTTTGATGTATCTTCTCTGTCTGATACTATTACCAACTGCCGAGTCTCAGGTGCCCAGCGCACCTTACACGCTTTGACCGCTTCTTTGAAAGTCTCATGCACACCTTCCTCCGCGTAGGCTTCTTGCATGTCCTCTGGTACATCAATCACAAACTGGAAGGTTTTGGTCTTGCTCTCTTCCTGGACCGAAGGCTCTAGCTTTACCACGGACACTTCCCTCACTGCCGTTGACCCGATCGGTTGACTGTCTTCTTCCGTTCTTAACTCACCAACTTCACATGATTTGATCACTTCATGACCATTTGCCACGAGGGCTACTGGCCGTTCTGTCCTGTTATCACTTATGCACACCTGCGGTAAGTCTTCATCCAATTTCTCCCGCAGAAGACTTTTAACTACTCCTCTGAGTTCTTCCATTTCTTCCCTAAGGGTCTTGTTCACATTTTGTCACATTGACAGATGACCTCTGAGCTCCACAACTTCTTTCTCAAGCCCTTCCACCTCCTTTCTTAAGGTGTTGTTCACGCTGTGCCACGTTGACAGGTGACCTCTGAGCTTCAAAACTTCTTTATCTAGCTCCTCCACTCTGTGCTCGGCTGTTTGTCTCATCACACTTTCCCGTTCGAGATGTTCCTTCACTGTCTCTTTTATTAATTGTATTTCCTGCTCTTGTTCTCTTTTGGCCAGCACGTGTTGCACCATTACTTCTTTAATTATATCGTCAAAGGGCACCCCTGGGTCAGTCCCGTCAGTCGAGCCCCCGTTACACTCTGACCGTGTTTCTACTTCCGTTATCTTCTCGATCAGGTTACCACCTGTCCTGTCACGAGTTTCAGTCCACACAGCACTAGATTCTGTCCTAGTAGTGGCTACTGGCAACAACACGTCACAGTCACACCACACCGTACGGTAAACCCCCAAGACACTCTCTGTCTGTGTGTCAGCTCCGCTCTTTTTGTTTACCACACCCTTCTCATTCACACCGTTGTACCCTTCAGGTGACGTCAGGTCAGTACGTTCGTCCGACGCCATTCTTTCTCCGGTCGCCCCTACGTCTGGCCTGTCCACATCAGGAGGCGTCAGCATCTCAGTGTCTGCTAGGCCCACAGTAGAAATGTCTCTACCCTCCTGCCTCACATCATCAAATATGACGAAGTCCCGATGCCTCTCAAAGGTATACACTAAGTTTTGTGGCATACTACCGCCTTGGTACTCCCCCTTTTTCATCTCAATCAGGACTCTGTCCACCTTATAATTCACAATGCCCCCATGGACGCAGCGAACTCTGACATTTTTCTCGGTCAGAGATAAAACGAGCGGAGTTCCCGTCAGAGTCACCACACTCTTTGAGTTCAACCTACCAGAGACTCCTTCCTGGTACAGCATCACGGTACACACCTGTGGCCCGTCATTACTACCCAGAAAGGATATCTCACACTCCTCCCAAGACATACACATACACTGCGGTACTCCAGACATACCCACTGAGTCAAACAGTGCTGCCATTTCCTGAACCACCCCAATTTGGGTTACCGCCCCCTCCAAGGACTCCACCCCTTTTTGGGTTACCACTCCAAGTTGGGTTACCGCCCCCTTCTGGGACTCCACCCTCTTTTGGGCTACCACCCCGATTTGGGTCACCGCCCCCTTCTGGGACTCCACCCCTTTTGGGATCTCACCATGTCCGTTATACCGGTCTTCTCAGACCACAGTTCACACAGCACAGTTTATGTCTTAATGATACCACACAAGTCCTTGTTGGCACCACCACAGCTCCTGCTGTCACCGATCACTGACACCACCGGCTGCTGTTCACACACAGCGGCTGGAGTCACTGCAGCTCCTGCTGCGCCGTCTTTGTGGACCCGCCAATCCACCGGAAGCCGCTTGTCCCCTTCTTCACCCCGCCGAGTTACCGGAAGCCGCTTGTCACCTTCGTGACCCCACTTAGCCACATCAAGCCACTTGTCGCCTTCTTAACTCCCACTGAGCCACCGCAGGCTGAGTTGAGAAAAGAAGAAAACAAAAACACCACACAAAAAATTCCAAAAACTCACGCGTCCTTTCTGTGTGCTATTCAGGATGTACCGTCTCCACCTGAGACCTTCCAACAGACAGGGCGCACCGGGTGCTATTCAGGGAGCGACCCTCCTCCCAGGGTTTCCCAACACACCGGCCACACCAACACAAAACTCATGTCCTGTCTGTGTGCTATTCAGGAAGCACCATCTCCACCTGAGACCGTCCAACACACAGAGCGTACCGGGTGCTATTCAGGGAGCCGACCCTCTTTCCAGGGTTTCCCAACACACCGGCCTCACCAGGTCCAGGGGCTTAGCGGGTGCTATTCAGGACATCCGTCTCGGCCTGAGACTGCCCAACACTTACTCCTCACCAGGTCCAAGGTCATACCACGTGCTCCAGGGATCCTCCCAGCACTGACCCTCCAGGACCTTGCTCACTGAACCCTCCAGGAGCACAATCTTTATCACTGACCCCGGTCAGTACAATACGGCTTTCATCTGCTTGCCGCACAGGTTCCCGGACCCCTCTATCGCATAAGTATCCTATAAGTCTTTTCTCATAGGGAAATGGCCGCACTGGGCTCACCGATTCGGAGAGTGCCTTACTCACTAGGCCACCCCACGGTTCCAGAACCACAGCCGGGCAGTGGCTTCCCCAACCGTCAGCCGCCCTGGCTCAGCGTTGCCAGCACTGCAACATACGCTTTTTGGAAACCGGTACCCTTAGCAACTGACTTTGCAGTCCTCTTCCGTTGCTCCCAGCAACAAGGCTACAATATTGCCCATAGCTTTCTCCACCAAATGTGAGGTAGCGCTGTCATCTAAGTAGGGAATACTCGCTTACAGCCACAAAAATCACATCCGGCACAGGATTTTCATAAAATCAAAACAGTCCATGTGGTTTATTCACGCCTCATAAACCACAGCAGCAACAAAAAGTTCACTTAACAGCATTACCAGCATAGCGTTCATTACAGAGTTTCCCTCTGTTAGCAATGTCCAGCATACACAGGCTCTTCAGCCTTCCTAATTATCTCACCCACGTCAGGGTCTCCTCATCGTTCCGGCACTCATGCTGCAGACGTCCATATCCCTCCAGGGAACTTTCAGGCTCTGGCAGCCATTACAAACACAAACACAGGCTGTTAGCCAGGAGACAATCCTGCGCATGGGACCTTCCACTCTGGACCAACCGGGTCCCTGCATTCACCACATGTGACCTACCCTGGCCACATTATATGGTCTATAGCCACGCCCACCGGGTCACGTGACTATGACCTCATCACAGGTCCTTCACACACTCACATAGCCTTTTAATACAGGCATTTTCAGACACACCCCTGGGTGGGTTTGTAGGTAACCAGAACCCGCCCATCTCTCTAGTTACCTGAAGACTTCTCCCTTACAACTTGAAACAACACCTCGGCAATAATATTGCTGATCACACATACACAAGTCTCCATCTCAAAGCCACCCACTTTGAGATACATAACCATCCTTCAGGATTCTGCCACTCATCCGTTCTCTTGGGACATCCACACAGCGCCCCCTAGCAGACACAGTGGTTACTACACCACAATATATATATATATATATATATATATATATATATAAAGTATATATTAGATATCTATTATACTGGGCTTTGCGCGTGAAGTAAGTGTAGCTATGCAGAATGGGCAGGGCTATGTTGAGTGGGCATGGCTGATACATACACACACACACACATACACTCAGATTTATATATTAGATATATTAATCACACAAAGTTCTTAGCTTACAAATTGGTCAGTTCAGGTGTAGAATTGTCAGATTCAGCAGCTACAGCAAGGCAACCTCTCTCTAATAAGATCCTAAACCAAATAGTCTTAAGCCCCCGTCACACATAGTGATGTCGCTAGCCAGATTGCTGCTGAGTCACAAGTTTTCTCAGCGACCGGCCCCCCTGCCGGGTATCACTGATCGTCTTGGAATGGCCAGGACATTTTTTTGATCACTGGTCTCCCGCTGGCCAGCACGCATCGCTGCGTGTGACAGGCGAGAGATCAGCGGTCAGCGAGCTGCCGCTGGTAACTAAGGTAAACATCGGGTTCCTAAGCGGCCCGATGTGTACCTTAGTTACCAGCGCGCTGGTGCAGGATGCTGGTAACCAAGGTACACATCGTGTATCTAAGTGCCGCACGCTGCTTAGAAACCCGATGTGTACCTTCGTTACCTGCTCCTTGCACCAGTGTGCTGGTAACTAAGGTACACAGTGGGTAACTAAGCCACGTGCGTCGCTTGTTACCCGCATGTCGCTGGTGCTGATCGCTGGTGAAGCTGCCTGTTTGGCAGCTCACCAGCGATCATGTAGCGACCCACCAGCGATCCTGACAAGGTAATATCATTGTCGGGATCGCTGGTGCGTTGCCATGTGTGACGGGGCCCTTAGGGCTCGTTCACATAGCCATATTTTCAGTGCTGTCTTTGAAAAAAAGGGACAGCACTCGGAACAATGTTTTTCAATGAGGCTGTTCACATGAGTGTTTCTTTTTTTTTCACGAACTGAATCTGCAAGGGAAAAGCATCACAGCATGCACAAGTCTGTTTCCTATGTTGGATGAAACTTGCCCATTCAAGTCTATGAGTGTGAAATAAAGTACGGATCCCATACAGATTATTTATATGGCATCCGATTTTTACCGATACATTAAAATTCTGTACCATAGAAAACTGTATTTTGTCTTGTAAATTTTTAATGAATGCTGATGAATAACATGGAATGCATATGCGGAGAACAAATGAGAACAAAAGTCATCTATGTTTTCTAGATTTATTAGATTTTCTATACTCTCTTGGGAATGTAACCTAATGTTGATGGTAGGAGTGCTCAGTCAAATATGGAGGCAGTCATGATCTCCAGTACTGTACTACAAAACAAATGATCAGCACCTCCTAACAGGCATAGATCAGCCAATTACTGCACCAAGGACCTTCATTTTTATAAGTTGATGATCACTGCAATACTATTGGATCCAGAGGAACACACATACACAGATTGGAAAATAAGTATTTGATAAACTGACGATTTTCCAAGTTTTCCCATCTCTCATTATGCAAGCATAATCCAAAACATCTGATCGCAATATATAGTAAGAACATACATAGTTAAAGACAGTAATTACCAATGTTTGGTCCAAGTGCTGCAACAAACACTAATGCCAAATTATCTCCTTTCTTTGATATATTCAGATTTGCTATGTTCTAACAAATTAGTATTATATGCTCAATATGCATATTTGGAAGTATATTGGATTTATTCTTTAGTTTGTACATTATGCAGTCACGACAGATTGCACCTGTTCACAATTGCTATAGTCTGCTAAGGGGTGCTATTCAGTTTTTTTTGTAGCATAGTATATACTGAGCTTGATAGTAGACCTAGATTGTTACTATATACTGAGGTATTGCATTATATAATATATGCGATTGAATGATCTTAGGTTAAATTTTCTCTGCGGAGAAGAAAAAATAAGAGCAAAACATTATAAAAATTCAAATCACCATCCCATTACAGCAATAAAAATGCAGAAATTAAAAAATAATAATCTAGGCTATCAAAATATAAATTACTTAACCTGATTAGTAAACTATGAAATTAGAAAATAAATTGAAATGACAGAATTGTGTTTTTTTCAAGCACCACACTTCCCTAAAATAATACAATAAGATGTAATCAAAATGTCATATCTACTAAAAAATTCTATTATTAAGGCTGGCTTCACATGTCACATTTTGGGTACGTGTGGTGACAGTTTTCACACGTGCTGAAGACAGTTGCACACGCACACCCGTTATATTCTGTGGGGTTGCGCACATGTCGATGTGCTCAGTGAGACCCGGCAGCTGTGAAGAGCGTTGTCAACAGTCCTCGGTGACTGTAGGACTGTCTATTGTTTGTTTCTCTCTTTTTATGTTTTTTTTTTTTAGGTATCCATTTCTGTACTACGTGGGTTATTTTTTTTCCAATATATTAGTGAACCAGGGATAGTGTGGGGGAGTCTTTATTAAAATAAAGTATTTTTTTGTGTGTGTATGTTATTATTTTTGACTACTGAGTTAGTAATAGGTCTCCATTATCAACCCCAGGGCTTGATGCCAGCTGTGATTTTTGACAAATCACAGCTGACATCAACCCCAATACTTTTACCCTGATTCCCAACGCACTGAGGCTGGTTTCACATTTGCGTTTTTTAGCGCTGGAAAAAAACGCTAACCTGCGCATGCGTTTTTTCCCCTATATTTAACATGGGTGCGCATACCTGCGCGCTTGTAAGCGCATGTATGCGATTTTCATGCGCTGCGTTTTTTTGGGGTGTGCGATTGGATTTTCCAGACGCATCATGTTGCATTTTTTGGCCCTGCAAAAAAGCGCATGCGCACATATGCGCACGTTTTGCGCTAAAAATGGCCATTATAGCCTATGGATGTGCATATGTGCGCACTGGCATGCTCATGTAAGCGTTTTTTTGCATATGCATTTTTTTTTTTTAACCATGGAATTTAGGGGTTTGAGTTAGAGTTAGGGTTAGTTAAGGGGGTTTAGGGTTAGGGTTAGGGTCAGGGTTAGGGTTAGGGTTGGGTTTTGGGTCAGGGTTAGGGTTTAGTATGGTTTGGTTAAGGGTTAGGGTCAGGGTTAGGGTCAGGATTAGGGTTAAGTATGGTTTTGTTAAGGGTTAGGGTCAGGGTTAGGGTTAGGGTTAGGGTTAGGGTCAGGGTTAGGGTTAGGGTTAGGGTCAGGGTTAGGGTTAGGGTCAGGGTTAGGGTTAAGTATGGTTTTGTTAAGGATTAGGGTCAGGGTTAGGGTCAGGATTAGGGTTAAGTATGGTTTGGTTAAGGGTTAGGGTCAGGGTTAGGGTTAGGGTTAGGGTTAGGGTCAGGGTTAGGGTTAGGGTTAGGGTCAGGGTTAGGGTTAGGGTCAGGGTTAGGGTTAAGTATGGTTTTGTTAAGGATTAGGGTCAGGGTTAGGGTCAGGATTAGGGTTAAGTATGGTTTGGTTAAGGGTTAGGGTCAGGGTTAGGGTTAGGGTTAGGGTCAGGGTTAGGGTCAGGATTAGGGTTAGGGTTAGGGTTAGGGTTAGGGTCAGGGTTAGGGTTAAGTATGGTTTTGTTAAGGGTTAGGGTCAGGGTTAGGGTTAGGGTTAGGGTCAGGGTTAGGGTTAGGGTTAGGGTCAGGGTTAGGGTCAGGGTTAGGGTTAGGGTTAGGGTCAGGGTTAGGGTTAGGGTTAGGGTTAGTTAGGGTTTAGGGTTTGGGTTAGGGTTAAGTATGATTTGGTTAAGGGTTAGGGTCAGGGTTAGGGTTAGGGTTAGGGTCAGGGTTAGGGTTAGGGTTAGGGTCAGGGTTAGGGTTAGTAAAGTCAGGGTTTGGGTAGTGTGAGGGGCCACCTAAAAATGTTGGAAAAAAACGCAAACGCGGTAAAAACGCGCTAAAAACGCATACAAACGCATAAAAACGCTGCGTTTTTTTCATGCATGTTCATAAAAATGCTTGAAAAAAACGCAGCAGTTGTATGCTTATGTATGCGTTTTTTCAATGCGTTTTTTTGCGGGAAAAACGCGCTGCAAAAAAAAGCAAGTGTGAAACTAGCCTGAGGCAGTCGGGAAGAGGCAGGCAAAGTGCCAGAATTTGCCATATAATCAGAGGTGCCACTTCTGGGGCTGCTGCGGGCTGGTATTTTTAGGCTGGGAAGGGCTATTTATCTATTTAAATATCTATCTATCTTTAACACCTAAACATCTGTAATTTGTATTCTGCATTCTATTCCGATACCTGTCAGTCGCCTATTACTAATCCTATAGTAATATTGTAAACACACACCCAGAATAAAGTCTTTTAATTGAAAGAATGATATGGACTCCTTTAATGAATCTTAATAAAACCATACTCAAATCATCGCCTGGTCAACAGAAGCCATGGTCTCCTGTAACACAATTAAACTACTGAACCACAATTAAACAAGTATTTGAAAATAAAAAACACGTGGGTTCCTCATAATTTTCATAATCAGCAGAGGGAACCCCACAGCTGGGGGCTGAAGTTAATATTCTGCTAAAGAGACAATAGTCATAAAGGTTCCCAGGCTATTAATATCAGATCACAGCTGTATACTTAGCCTTTCCTGATGGACCCCCTCAAAAAATGATATGGGTTCCCCTGTATTTTTGAAAACCAAAGTTCTGCCTTCTGATAGGGCAAATATGTTTATATTATGTGCTGGTTATGTGCTGGGTTTAGTTATACCACCATCTAGTGGTGACTGAATTTATAGCTGTGTTTGTAGTAGCATTTACAGCCTGTTTCTTTAACAGAAGCAATGCATGTGGGATTGAAGCAATGCATGTGGGAATGAAGCAGTGTATTCTGGGATAAAGAAGATGCCATTTTATTCTGTGTATCCCATAAGGACACACGTTGTTTACTTGTCCTCCTGTAACTCCCTACTTGAGTTCGTTATCCGGGTTAAGCATATCTGGTAAGATTGCTATCTTTCTTGCAATGCAGTGTTGTTCAGAGAGGTTATTAACTGTATGGCAGCCAGAGCTCAGCAGATGTAATTAGACACCTTTGTGTTTCTATGTCAAGTTTGCATCACACTGTTATACTTCCTGTAATTGTGTTAGCTGTGTGATCATCTGCCCAATACTTACCCATGTCATTTGTATTCTTTATAGTTTTACCGCATGTTCTATACTCTTCACCAAGAAACAAGTTAGACTACAGAGAACAGTCTGCTTATTTGGAAGACAAAGCAGTGGTTTATGCTGTATGCTAGCGTGCACACCATGTCAACGTGTATGAAGGCAGAACAACTCTTGGTGGTGCAACAATGAGAAGATGTGTCCACCGCTGTTACTTTTACAATTTGCCTTTTTTAAGCATCTGATATGTGTCTTATTCATCCTCCTTTTGCTTCCTCCTGAGTCACAAACAGCCACTTTTTCGGTAAATAGAGATTCTTATTTGGGTCTCCTTCCTGTGTCTTGCATCTTCATCTAGTGGGTTGCCTGTAGTGGAAGTGGTCTCAAAGCACCGTTATGCTATTCTACTCTGAGGAAATTGATGCAACTTTACTGGTGTGTGCCAATAAGTTATTGAACTGTGGAGATTCCAAGTGGGTCTCCATCTGGTGGGTTGCCTGTAGTGGAAGGGGTGTCAGAGCCCCATTATACTATTTTTTCTCTGGGGAAATTGATGCCCTTTTAGTGGTATGTGCCAATATTTTTTTTAAATGTGGAGACTCCAAGTTGGGTCTCTATCTGGTTGGTTGCCTGCGGTGGAAGGTGTCTCAGAGCATTATTATACTATTTATACTCTGAAAATGTATGTCACGTTACTGTTGTATGGCAGTAAGTTTTTGAAATGTGGAGACTCCAAGTTGGGTCTTCATCTGGTGGGTTGACTGTAGTGCAAGGGGTCTCAGAACACCATTATATTTTTTATACTTTGGAGAAATTGATGCCACTTTAGAAGTGTGCCAATAATTTTTGGAAATGTGGGGGCTCCAAGTTGGGTCTCCATCTGGTGGGTTGCCTGTAGTCCAAAGGGTCTCAGAGCACCATTATACTATTTATACTCTGGAGAAATTGATGCCACTTTAGTTGTGTGTGCCAATTACTTTTTGAAATGTGATCTGTTGTGAATTCTCTTTCTGGGCTTCCTCTGGTGGTTACTGAAGGTAGTGGAGCTGGTCAGATTGACAGAGGTGTTGCAAGTTCTCTTTCTGGGCTTCCTCTGGTGGTTACTGGAGGTAGTGGAGCTGGTCAGACTGACAGAGGCTTGCCATCTGATACATGAAAATGACGATTGGAGATCTGGGGTTTCTGACTGGAGTATTTAAGACAGCTGACTTCCTTCAGTCCCTGCTGGTGATTTTCTTCCTGTTCCTTCTGAGGTCTGATGACTCCTGTTCTATTCCTGCATTGTTCAGCTAAGTGGTTCATTTGCTAATCTTTTGCATTTGATCTGTTTTTTTCTATCCCTGCTTGTGCGGGTCAGTTTGCTCCTGCTGGGGCTGTGCTGGATCACTGCCCATATGTTACTGCTTGTGTCAGTTTGTTCTGTCCCCTGTTATATTGGTCTCTTTTTGCTTTGCTTTCAGTATATACCAGAGTGCTGATATAGTGGGGGCGAAGTTGTGTGACTTCAGTGTTTTTTTGAGCATCAGACGTGTTGGTTTTTTCACGTTTTTTTGCGTGATTGCAGACAGTGTCCTTCCTTTCCTGTCCTGTCTAGTCAGTCTGGGCCCCATCATTTGCTCATTTATTTTTCTGCCTGTGTTTGTGTTTTCATCTTGTCTCACCGACAATATATGTTTGGGGGCTATCTATTCCTTTGGGGGTCTGCTCCGGGGCAGTTTAGATTTCACCTTTCTTGCTTTAGGCTGAGTTAGCTCTCCAGCTGTGCTGAGGCGTCTAGGGCATCGTAGGTATGCTCCACGGCTACTGCTAGTTGTGTGGATAGGATCAGGGGTCTGAAATCCGCTTAGTTACCCAACCTCTCCGGTTTTCTGGTGGCTTAGCCTGGTCCTGCTATCCTCCTCGGTGACCCATTCATAACAGTGATCACCCACCTCTTACTAGTCAATTTGTATGCAAGAAATGCTGGGCCAGATCCTGTCGCATCCATCAATGCTGCGCCATTATAAAATGTCTATGTCTCCACAAAGGGCACATTTGTCCTTCTGTTTCTCCTGTGGTGGCAGGTTTCTTTTTTGTTAAAAAAAAGATGGTGGTTTACGCCCAGGCCTCAATTTTTGGGAGCTGAATAAGATCATGGTGAAAAAATACTTGCCCCTGCCACTTATTCCCGATTTGCATAACCAGTTATCAGGGGCTAAGTGGTTTTCTAAATTGGATCTGCTGGGGGCATATATATCCTTATCTCGGTCCGGGAAAGGGATAAGTGGAAAACTGCTTTTCTCACTACTGAGGGGTTATTTGAGAATTTAGTCATGCCTTTCAGTCTGACCAATGCACCAGCAGTCTTCCAGAATTTCATCAATCATGTGTTCTCTGACTTTATGGGGCATTTTATGGTTGTGTATTTGGATGACATACTTGTCTATTGGCCCGATAAACAGGCTCACATTGCTCATCTTCAGGCAGTTCTCCAAAAGCTCCGGGAGAACTGTCTCTTTGCTAAGTTAGAGAAATGTTCATTCTTTGTTCAGGAACTGCCTTTTCTGGGGTTTATTGTGTCTGCTGAGGGGTTTCGCATGGATCCTAAGAAGGTGCAGGCCAATGTTGATTGGGTGCAACCCCGAGACTTGAAAGGTCTGCAGCATTTCTTAGGGTTCGCTAATTATTATCGCAAGTTTAGAAAGGGGTTCTCACAGGTACTTAAAGCTCTCACAGATCTTACTCAAAAGGGAGCTGATATCAAGAAGTGGTCAGCTGCAGCGCGGGTGGCATTTCAGTCCTTAAAAAATGTTTCATAGCTCCTCTGGTTCTAATTCAACCGGACCCGTCTGAACCATTTATTGCTGAGGTGGACGCTCGGAGGTGGGAGTGGGGGTGGTGCTGTCCCAGGGGCCCGCCACTTTGACCAATTTGCGACCCTGTGCCTACTTCTCTAAGAAGTTCGCTCCTGCAGAGAGAAATTATGATGTTGGGAATCGGGAACTTCTGGCTGTGACGTTGGCCTTTGAAGAATGGAGGCATTTTTTGGAGGGGGATGTCCATCCTATTACATGGTTACGGACCACAAGAACCTAGCTTACTCTGAGTCTGCTGTGGCTAGGTTCACATTAGCATTTGAGTCCACAGCGTTTCGTCCGCATCCCCAATATTAGTAGGAAGTGAATGGAGGGCACCACTAGTCAATATCAGCAAGACGGCTCACCATGGGTATGAAAAATACATAATGATAAAGAATGAAAAAGATCATGCCCACATAAAAGAGAACACCTCAATTGCTTAGAAAAAGTATATTGCTTTAATATCAAGAATCAAAATTGCATGAGGACAAATCACAAACTAGATTAAAAACAATTAAAAATACATATAATACATACAAGGAGACCTACATATGCTATGCCTTGATATAAAGGCAATGGAAACCCACACAGCATCCCCCAAAACACAGCAAGTAAATACAAGATAGCTCTAATAAGGATGGAAATCATGAAATATTAAATCATAGAATCGTAGAGTTGGAAGGGACCTCCTTGGCCATCTGGTCCAACCCCCTGCTCAAAGCAGGATTCACTAAATCATCCCAGACAGATGTCTGTCCAGTCTCTGTTTGAAGACTTCCATTGAAGGAGAACTCACCACTTCTCGTGGCAGCCTGTTCCACTCTTTGATCACTCTGTCAAAAAGTTTTTTCTAATATATTATCTGTGTCTCCTCCCATTCAGTTTCATCCCATTGCTTCTAGTCTTTCCTTGTGCAAATGAGAATAAGGATGATCCTTCTACACAATGTGATAGCCCTTGAGATATTTGTAGACAACTATTAAGTCTCCTCTCAGTCTTCTCTTTTGCAAGCTAAACATTCCCAAATCCTGCAACCTTTCCTCATAAGACAGGGTTTGCAGACCGGTCACCATTCTGGTCGCTCTTCTCTGAACTTGCTCCAGTTTGTTGATGTTTTTTTTTAAATGTGGTGCCTAAAACTGGACACAGTATTCCAGATGAGGTCTGACCAAAGAGGAGTAGAGGGCAATAATGACTTCACGTGATCTAGACTGTATGCTTCTGATAATACATCCTAGAATTGCAATTGCTTTTTTTACTGCTGCATCACACAGTTGACTCATATTCAGTCTGTGATCTATTAGTATACCCAAGTCTTTTTCACATGTGCTGTTGCTTAGCCCTATTCCTCCCATTCTGTATATGCTTTTTTCATTTTTATTGCCCAGATGTAGTACTTTGCATTTTTCCCTGTTAAAAACCATTCTGTTATTTGCTGCCCACTGCTCTAGTTTATTTATATCTTTTTGAATCCTCTCTCTCTTCTCCAGTATTAGCTATCCCTCCTTGCTTTGTGTCATCAGCAAATTTAATCAGTTTACCCTCAATTCCTTCATCTAAATCGTTGATAAAGATGATGAACAATACAGGGCCCAGGACAGAGCTCTGTGGTACCCCACTTGAGACATTCTTCCAACTGGATGTGCAGCCATTTATGACCACTCTTTGGGTCCGATCACTAAGCCAGTTATGAATCCACCTAACAGTTGCCTTGTCCATTTCATACCTAGTCATTAGAGTTGAGCGATACCAGCCGATACTTGAAAATATCGGATCGGAATGGATCGGCCGATCTTAAAAAAAAGTATCGGTATCGCCGATTCCGATACCGGGAACCAATGCAAGTCAATGGGGCCAAAATATCGGAATTAAAAAAAAACCTTTCTTTCCTTGTAGGTTAATTCTACATGAAGAAAAACAACTAAGAATAATGTAGAATGTATTGTGGGAGGTGGAGGAGACATTAAAGCCATAGAGGTTTAGCCCAATCAAATGGAATAGCAGGAATTAAACTTTTTTTTTAAAGATGTTAGGAGTTACAAAGATATTGACTATGTTAGCCTCATTTATATTTTGCCAGACATGTATGTCTTCTTCTTCTTTCTTCTTCTTTCTTATTCTTCTTCCTTTTTTTTACCTTCTTCTTCTTATTATTCCTTTTTTGACATTCTTCTTCTTCTTCTTCCTCCTTTTTTTACATTCTTCTACTTCCTTTTTTTACATTCTTCTTCTTCCTTTTTTTACATTCTTCTTCTTATTCCTTTTTTTACATTCTTCTTCTTCCTTTTTTAAATTCTTCTACTTCCTTTTTTTACATTCTTCTTCTTCTTCTTCCTTTTCTTACATTCTTCATATTCTTCTTATTCAACAATTATTATTCTACATATTCAACTTCTTCATCTTCTTCCTATTCTTCTTCATCATATTCTTGTTTGTGTCAGGCATTCCTGTAGTTGTTATCTGGAAAAGTTAGAAGTTTACACCTTCCGTTCTGCCTGTCACAAAAGATTTACAACAGGATTTGTCCGCGTTCAGTTTGGCCTGCAGCAGCAGGCCTTTTCCAGGGGCACCACGAGGAGGAACGGACTCACCCCCATACACTGCTTAGTCTTCTTCTGCTTATAAATAAGATAATATCATTTGCTCAGAGTATTAGTCTTATGCTTAATGTTCTTCTGCTTTGTTTTTTTTATGCTTCTTGGTCTTCTCTCTCTTGTTGTTCTGCATCTTGGTGGTTGTCTTCCTGTTCTTTGTCCTCTTGAACCAGCTGACGGTACTGGCACCGGGAGGGGCAGCAGAAGGAACAAGAGCCAATGGCACTACCGAGGACCAGCTGACGGTGCTGGAACCCGGTTACTAAGCAGGAGGTACCTGTGCTACAAAGCACTACCAAGGACCAGCAGACGTTGCCGGAACTCGGATACCGAGATGGAGGCACCTAGGCCAAAGGCTCTGACGAGAACCAGCTGACGGTGCTGGAACCCGGAGGGGTAGCATAAGCTGCAAGAGCAAATGGAAATAGCGAGGACCAGCTGACAGTGCTGGCACCCGGAGGGGCAGCAGAAGGAATAAGAGCCAATGGCACAACCAAGGACCAGCTGACGGTGCTGGAACCCGGTTACTAAGCAGGAGGTACCTGTGCTACAAAGCACTACCAAGGACCAGCAGACGTTGCCGGAACTCGGATACCGAGATGGAGGCACCTAGGCCAAAGGCTCTGACGAGAACCAGCTGACGGTGCTGGAACCCGGAGGGGTAGCATAAGCTGCAAGAGCAAATGGAAATAGCGAGGACCAGCTGACAGTGCTGGCACCCGGAGGGGCAGCAGAAGGAATAAGAGCCAATGGCACAACCAAGGACCAGCTGACGGTGCTGGAACCCGGTTACTAAGCAGGAGGTACCTGTGCTACAAAGCACTACCAAGGACCAGCAGACGTTGCCGGAACTCGGATACCGAGATGGAGGCACCTAGGCCAAAGGCTCTGCCGAGAACCAGCTGACGGTGCAGGAACCCGGAGGGGTAGCATAAGCTGCAAGAGCAAATGGAAATAGCGAGGACCAGCTGACAGTGCTGGCACCCGGAGGGGCAGCAGAAGGAATAAGAGCCAATGGCACAACCGAGGACCAGCTGACGGTGCTGGAACCCGGTTACTAAGCAGGAGGTACCTGTGCTACAAAGCACTACCAAGGACCAGCAGACGTTGCCGGAACTCGGATACCGAGATGGAGGCACCTAGGCCAAAGGCTCTGACGAGAACCAGCTGACGGTGCTGGAACACGGAGGGGTATCAGAAGTTACCCCTGAAAAGCAAAGTTGGCATGCCGCAAGCTGGCCGCAGTTACCGAATCACACAGTCCTACAGGGGGTGCTTGTCCTACTGGCACTATGGAACAAGCCTTTCTTACCAGAACCCGCAGTCCACATAGGAAGCACCTAAACTGCTGGCACCCTAGCCTCGGCTAACCCAACCGCAACACGACATGGCAACTTGGGGTGGCAAACTGACATTGACACTTCCCGGAAACAGCAGGCAGGGCTGGAACCAAGCTGGGCAGGAGGGAGTACCCGTGCCAAAGTCAGTTATGAGCAGCAACTGGCGATGTTGGAGCCCAGGACAAGCACTTAGCAGGCTGAGGCCTGATGTGCTGTCAATTGGGAGGCAGCAGGACAGATTGCCATCAAAACAGCAGGGGAACAGCTGACGTTACTGAACCCCACAAACACAGGAGCTAGTGTTTTACTCTGTGAAGACGGCACTTCCGAGCAACAACTGGCTGTGTTGAAGCCCAGGGACAAGCACGGAGCAGGCTGAGGCTGCATTGAAGAAATTTTAAGATCGGTTGTAGACTACTAATTTGAACCAAGCTCCACGTAGGCCTGTGGCTTCACTGATTTTCGTATTTCCCCTGTCCTCCAACCCCGCCAGTTACAGCTCCGAAGTGGCGTCTGCACAATCCACACTTGTTCCTGTGTTACAGGTGTTCAGTCCGGTCAGTTAATCCCCTGATGTGTGTCCGGCAATGTCGCCTGCTCTGTCCACATTCCCATAATGGGAATGTGGACAGAGCAGGCGACATTGCCGGACACACATCAGGGGATTAACTGACCGGACTGAACACCTGTAACACAGGAACAAGTGTGGATTGTGCAGACGCCACTTCGGAGCTGTAACTGGCGGGGTTGGAGGACAGGGGAAATACGAGAGACAGTGGAGCCACAGGCCTAATTGGAGCACGGTTAAAAATCAGTAGTGGTATGACTGTGTAGGCAGCAGGAGACTTTGCCATCTACACAGCAGGGGATCAGCTGACGTTACTGAACCCCACTGAGACACGGGAGCAAGTGTCTCTTTCCGTGTGGACGGCACTTCCGAACTACAACTGGCTGTGTTGAAGCCCAGGAAATAGGAGGGTGTAGGCAGAGGCCTACTGTATTTTGAATGAGGTGACAGCAGGAGAGACTGCCATCCACAAAGCAGGGGATCAGCTGAAGTTACTGAACCCCACTGAGACACGGGAGCAAGTGTCTCTTTCCGTGTGGACGGCACTTCCGAACTACAACTGGCTGTGTTGAAGCCCAGGAAATAGGAGGGTGTAGGCAGAGGCCTACTGTATTTTGAATGAGGTGACAGCAGGAGAGACTGCCATCCACAAAGCAGGGGATCAGCTGACGTTACTGAACCCCACTGAGACACGGGAGCAAGTGTCTCTTTCCGTGTGGACGGCACTTCCGAACTACAACTGGCTGTGTTGAAGCCCAGGAAATAGGAGGGTGTAGGCAGAGGCCTACTGTATTTTGAATGAGGTGACAGCAGGAGAGACTGCCATCCACAAAGCAGGGGATCAGCTGACGTTACTGAACCCCACTGAGACACGGGAGCAAGTGTCTCTTTCCGTGTGGACGGCACTTCCGAACTACAACTGGCTGTGTTGAAGCCCAGGAAATAGGAGGGTGTAGGCAGAGGCCTACTGTATTTTGAAAGAGGTGACAGCAGGAGAGACTGCCATCCACACAGCAGGGGATCAGCTGACGTTACTGAACCCCACTGAGACACGGGAGCAAGTGTCTCTTTCCGTGTGGACGGCACTTCCGAACTACAACTGGCTGTGTTGAAGCCCAGGAAATAGGATGGTGTAGGCAGAGGCCTACTGTATTTTGAATGAGGTGACAGCAGGAGAGACTGCCATCCACACAGCAGGGGATCAGCTGACGTTACTGAACCCCACTGAGACACGGGAGCAAGTGTCTCTTTCCGTGTGGACGGCACTTCCGAACTACAACTGGCTGTGTTGAAGCCCAGGAAATAGGATGGTGTAGGCAGAGGCCTACTGTATTTTGAATGAGGTGACAGCAGGAGAGACTGCCATCCACACAGCAGGGGATCAGCTGACGTTACTGAACCCCACTGAGACACGGGAGCAAGTGTCTCTTTCCGTGTGGACGGCACTTCCGAACTACAACTGGCTGTGTTGAAGCCCAGGAAATAGGAGGGTGTAGGCAGAGGCCTACTGTATTTTGAATGAGGTGACAGCAGGAGAGACTGCCATCCACACAGCAGGGGATCAGCTGACGTTACTGAACCCCACTGAGACACGGGAGCAAGTGTCTCTTTCCGTGTGGACGGCACTTCCGAACTACAACTGGCTGTGTTGAAGCCCAGGAAATAGGAGGGTGTAGGCAGAGGCCTACTGTATTTTGAATGAGGTGACAGCAGGAGAGACTGCCATCCACACAGCAGGGGATCAGCTGACGTTACTGAACCCCACTGAGACACGGGAGCAAGTGTCTCTTTCCGTGTGGACGGCACTTCCGAACTACAACTGGCTGTGTTGAAGCCCAGGAAATAGGAGGGTGTAGGCAGAGGCCTACTGTATTTTGAAAGAGGTGACAGCAGGAGAGACTGCCATCCACACAGCAGGGGATCAGCTGACGTTACTGAACCCCACTGAGACACGGGAGCAAGTGTCTCTTTCCGTGTGGACGGCACTTCCGAACTACAACTGGCTGTGTTGAAGCCCAGGAAATAGGATGGTGTAGGCAGAGGCCTACTGTATTTTGAATGAGGTGACAGCAGGAGAGACTGCCATTCACACAGCAGGGGATCAGCTGACGTTACTGAACCCCACTGAGACACGGGAGCAAGTGTCTCTTTCCGTGTGGACGGCACTTCCGAACTACAACTGGCTGTGTTGAAGCCCAGGAAATAGGAGGGTGTAGGCAGAGGCCTACTGTATTTTGAATGAGGTGACAGCAGGAGAGACTGCCATCCACACAGCAGGGGATCAGCTGACGTTACTGAACCCCACTGAGACACGGGAGCAAGTGTCTCTTTCCGTGTGGACGGCACTTCCGAACTACAACTGGCTGTGTTGAAGCCCAGGAAATAGGAGGGTGTAGGCAGAGGCCTACTGTATTTTGAATGAGGTGACAGCAGGAGAGACTGCCATCCACACAGCAGGGGATCAGCTGACGTTACTGAACCCCACTGAGACACGGGAGCAAGTGTCTCTTTCCGTGTGGACGGCACTTCCGAACTACAACTGGCTGTGTTGAAGCCCAGGAAATAGGAGGGTGTAGGCAGAGGCCTACTGTATTTTGAATGAGGTGACAGCAGGAGAGACTGCCATCCACACAGCAGGGGATCAGCTGACGTTACTGAACCCCACTGAGACACGGGAGCAAGTATCTCTTTCCGTGTGGACGGCACTTCCGAGCTACAACTGGCTGTGTTGAAGCCCAGGAAATAGGAGGGTGTAGGCAGAGGCCTACTGTATTTTGAATGAGGTGACAGCAGGAGAGACTGCCATCCACAAAGCAGGGGATCAGCTGACGTTACTGAACCCCACTGAGACACGGGAGCAAGTGTCTCTTTCCGTGTGGAGGGCACTTCCGAGCTACAACTGGCTGTGTTGAAGCCCAGGAAATAGGAGGGTGTAGGCAGAGGCCTACTGTCTTTGTAATGCGGAGACAGCAGGAGAGACTGCCATCTCCACAGCAGGGGAACAGCTGGCAGTGCTGAACCCCACTAACACTTGAACGAATGTGTTTGGCTCTGTGGAGACGACACTTCTGAACACCAACTGACGCTGTTGGAGCCCAGGATTAGGCGAGGAGCAGGCTGGGGCCTACTGGATTTTGGCAGGTGAATGCAGCAGGAGACTTGCCATCTCCACAGCAGGGGAACAGCTGACAGTGCTGAACCCCACTAACACTTGAACGAATGTGTTTGGCTCTGTGGAGACGACACTTCTGAACACCAACTGACGCTGTTGGAGCCCAGGATTAGGCGAGGAGCAGGCTGGGGCCTACTGGATTTTGGCAGGTGAAGGCAGCAGGAGACTTGCCATCTCCACAGCAGGGGAACAGCTGACAGTGCTGAACCCCACTAACACTTGAACGAATGTGTTTGGCTCTGTGGAGACGACACTTCTGAACACCAACTGACGCTGTTGGAGCCCAGGATTAGGCGAGGAGCAGGCTGGGGCCTACTGGATTTTGGCAGGTGAAGGCAGCAGGAGACTTGCCATCTCCACAGCAGGGGAACAGCTGACAGTGCTGAACCCCACTAACACTTGAACGAATGTGTTTGGCTCTGTGGAGACGACACTTCTGAACACCAACTGACGCTGTTGGAGCCCAGGATTAGGCAAGGAGCAGGCTGGGGCCTACTGGATTTTGGCAGGTGAAGGCAGCAGGAGACTTGCCATCTCCACAGCAGGGGAACAGCTGACAGTGCTGAACCCCACTAACACTTGAACGAATGTGTTTGGCTCTGTGGAGACGACACTTCTGAACACCAACTGACGCTGTTGGAGCCCAGGATTAGGCGAGGAGCAGGCTGGGGCCTACTGGATTTTGGCAGGTGAAGGCAGCAGGAGACTTGCCATCTCCACAGCAGGGGAACAGCTGACAGTGCTGAACCCCACTAACACTTGAACGAATGTGTTTGGCTCTGTGGAGACAACACTTCTGAACACCAACTGACGCTGTTGGAGCCCAGGATTAGGCGAAGAGCAGGCTGGGGCCTACTGGATTTTGGCAGGTGAAGGCAGCAGGAGACTTGCCATCTCCACAGCAGGGGAACAGCTGACAGTGCTGAACCCCACTAACACTTGAACGAATGTGTTTGGCTCTGTGGAGACGACACTTCTGAACACCAACTGACTCTGTTGGAGCCCAGGATTAGGCGAGGAGCAGGCTGGGGCCTACTGGATTTTGGCAGGTGAAGGCAGCAGGAGACTTGCCATCTCCACAGCAGGGGAACAGCTGGCAGTGCTGAACCCCACTAACACTTGAACGAATGTGTTTGGCTCTGTGGAGACGACACTTCTGAACACCAACTGACGCTGTTGGAGCCCAGGATTACGCATGCCGCATGCAGAGGCCAATGGGCATCGGTTTTTATGGAGGTTGTGGACTACTACTGATTCTAACCATGCTCCACTTAGGCCTCTGGCTCCACTGTCTCTACTATTTACCCTGGCCTCCAACCCCGCCAGCTACATCTCTGAAGTGGCGTCAGCACAATCTACACTTGTTCCTGTGTTACTGGTGCTCAGTCCCATCAGTTGATCCCCTGATGTTTGTCCGGCAAGTTCGCCAGCTCTGTCCTCATTCCCACTACTGGTTATGGGAATGTGGACAGAGCAGGAGACCTTGCCGGAAACACATCAGGGGATAAACTGATGGGACTGAGCCACAGGAACACAGGAACAAGTGTAGATTGTGCTGACGCCACTTCAGAGATGTAGATGGCGGGGTTGGAGGTCAGGGGAAATAGTAGAGACAGTGGAGCCAGAGACCTAAGTTGGGCACGGTTAAAAATCAGTAGTGGTTTGAATGTTGATGGAGCTGGTGACTCTGCCGTCCACACAGCAGGGGATCAGCTGGCATTACTGAACCCCAGTAACACAGGAGCTAGTGTGTTTCTCTGTGCAGACGACACATCTGAGCGACAACTGGCTGTGTTGAAGCACAGGGATTATAGTTCAGGTGGTAGAAAAATGAACACACCAGCAGACCTGGATACAGTTGCCAACCACTAATTTAGTCTGTAAGAGGAATGGCAAAGTCTTTGGAGATCCAGGCCTTGTTCATTTTCAGAAAAGTCAGCCGGTCAACATTATCGGAAGATAGTCGCGTGCGACGGTCTGTTAGTACACCACCTGCGGCACTAAAGACACGTTCCGATAATACACTGGCAGCAGGGCAAGCCAGCACCTCCAATGCATACTGGCTAAGCTCTGGCCATGTATCCAGCTTAGAGACCCAAAACTTGAAGGGGGAAGAGCCATCTGGGAGTACAGCGACAGGGCAAGACATGTAGTCTGACACCATCTGACGGAAGCGTTGCCTCCTGCTGACTCGAGGCGTCGCTGATGGTGTAGACAATTGTGGTGGACACACAAAACTTTGCCACATTTGGGCCATAGTGGTCTTGCCTTGTGCTGCGGCACTGCCTCTGCTCCCTCTTTGTGCAGAGTTTCCTCCACTGCCTCGACGCACAGAGCTGCTTTGTAAAGCACTAGCAACAATGCTGTCGGGTGGAATGGAAAACATTATGGACTGCACCAGTGACTCTTCGTACTCCCGCATTTTACGCTCCCGGTTCAACGTTGGTATGAGCCTTTGTACGCTGTCCCGGTAGCGAGGATCTAGGAGGGTGTACACCCAATAATCAGCCGAGACGAGAATGTGGGCGATGCGGCGGTCGTTTCTCAGGCACTGCAGCATGAAATCAACCATGTGCTGCAGACTCCCAACTGCCAAAGAACCGCTGTCCCCTGTTTGAGGCGTGACCTCGACCTGCTCTGCATCACCCCACCCTCGCTGTACATACTGAGTAGAGGTTTGTGTACCTCCCTCCTCTGGAGAGATGTCTTCCTCCTCCATCGACTCCTCCTCATCCTCCTCACAAAGTGTCCCCTGCCTAGGCCTTTGTGAGGAAACACGTAGCGCAGACTGTCCAGAAGCAGATGGCATTTGGGACTCCTCATCCTCCACCTCTTCTGAAACCTCATCCCTTAGTGCTTGCAGTGTTTGTTGAAGCAGGCAGATAAGGGGGACAGTCATGCTGACTAGTGCATCATCTGCACTCGCCATCCGCGTGGATTCATCGAAGGCACGCAAAACGAGGCAGATGTCCTTCATAGAGGCCCACTCAATGGTGCTGAAGTGTGAACGGCGCACAGTGCGACTTGTTTGCGCCTGATGCAGCTGGTACTCCATGACTGCTGCCTGCTGCTCACACAACCGCTCCAACATATGTAACGTTGAATTCCACCGGGTGGGTAGGTCACATATGATGTGATGTTCCGGAAGGCCAAATCGTCGCTGCAGAGCAGCGAGGCGCGATCTTGCCGTGCTGGAACGTCGCAAGTGAGCGCACTCTATGCGGACCTTGTGTAACAGTGCATCAAGATCCGGATAGTCCCTCAGAAAGCTCTGCACGACCAAGTTAAGAACATGTGCCAGACATGGGATGTGTGTGAGGTTGCCTAGGCCAAGAGCTGCCACCAGATTTCGGCCATTGTCACACACTACCAAGCCCGGCTGGAGATTCGCTGGCCCAAACCACACATCGCTCTCCAGCTTGATAGCATTCCAGAGCTCCTGCGCTGTGTGGCTTCGATTCCCCAAAGAAATTAATTTGAGTACAGCCTGTTGACGTTTGGCCACGGCTGTGCTCATATCGGTCGTAACAGGCTCCTGCTCTGCTGTTTCTGAGGAACTTGAGTAGGAGGAGGAGTCTATGTGTACAGACTGGAGTCCTGCAATCCGTGGCGTTGGAAGAACACGTACAGCGCCACTCTCCAGATCCGTACCCGGCTCCACAACATTGACCCAGTGGGCAGTGAGGGAAAGGTATCGTCCCTGTCCATGGTTACTGGTCCACGCATCGGTGGTCAGGTGGACCTTGCTACTAACGGCGTTTAGTAGCGCATGTTTTATTTTGCCCTCAACATGTTTCTGCAGGGCAGGGACGGCTCGCCTGCTGAAATAAAAGCGGCTGGGCACGTTGTATTGGGGGTCTGCCAATGCCATTAAGTCCCGGAAGGTGTCAGTGTCCACCAGCCTGAATGACAGCATTTCAACTGCCAGAAGTTTGGCAATGCCAGCATTCAGAGACTGTGCTCGGGGATGGTTTGCCGAGTAAGGGCGCCTTTTATCCCATGCCTGTGCTACCGATGGCTGTGATGGATGGGAACGTGCTGTTATGGGTGGAATCTGACAGGGTCTCCGGACAACAGTGGCAGAGGTTCTTCCTTGGCGATCCTGTGAGGAAGCCGAACCAGCAGTGTGTGAGCTGGAGGAAAAGGGCCCAACACGAACTGAAGAGGTGGTAGGTGGTGCTGTACGTTGGCCTACGTCTTCAGGGTGTCTCTGCAACTCCAACTCGTGCTTGGTGCGCACATGTTTCCACATATTTGTGGTATTGAGGTTGCTGACATTTCTCCCTCTTTTGACTCTCTGATGACACAGCTTGCATTTGACAAAGCAAATGTCATCTGCAACTGTGTCAAAAAAGGACCACGCACTGCAACTCTTGTGAGCGCCCGGTTTGCCTTTGGAAGGAGGAATGCTCCTAACGGGTGCCGAAGTGGAGGGTACAGGCAACCAAGTCTTCCCCCTCCCTCTGCCTCCTGTTTTGGCCGGTAGGGGAATCTCTTCCTCAGAGCTGCTACCACCACCTTCCTGTTGCTCACGCCATGATGGGTCAAGGACCTCATCATCTTCCCTCCCCTCTTCAAACAGCTGCTTCTCCGGGGTTGTCTCGCCAGCACCGTACGCACCAGAAAGTGGCAACTGAGTCTCATCATCATCTGATGCGTACTGAGGTGTGCTGACCATAGGCACTGGCCCACTCGCCTCTTCAGATTCAGAGGGACAAAGAAGTTGCGCATCACTGCATACTCCCTCTTCTTCACATTCAGGAATGCTGCTTGGCTGGCCCCCTCTTTCCAAGCCAACAGATTCCGAGAACAGAAGTAGAGACTGTGATGGCTCCTGTCCATGTCTCTCTGACTGCCTGGGCACTTTGGCAGGTGGTGAAGAGACAGATGTTTGCTCTTCGGTGCTCTGACCCTGAGAGGATGCGGAAGTAATTGAAGTCAATGCGTTAGCTGCCATCCATCCGACAACGGCTTCAATTTGTTCCTCCCGCAGCAGTGGGGTACGTTGAGGTCCTACAAAGCTGCGCATAAAGGACTGTTGCCTGCTAAAACTGGGGGATGCTGATCCACTGGTGCCCGCAGCAGGCCCAGAATCCCCACGTCCTCTACCTGTAGAATCCCCACGTCCTCTCCCTGCAGAATCCCCACGTCCTCTCCCTGCTGAAACTCCACGCCCACGCCCACGCCCCCGCGCCTTACTCCCTGCCTTCTTCATCTTGCAAGACTGCTTAAGATAGGCAAAAAAGTACAAAGGGGGGCCTTAGTGTGCTTATTCCTGAACAGCTGGTTACAGGTACAAGAAACACTAATTTTATGAAGTGTGTGTGTGTGGACTAGACTTTAATAGGAGCTGATGTGGCCTACACAAGTTCAAAATGTAGTGTTTGGTGAACTTTTTATGTGGTTTCTTTGTTTGAAACAAACTCAAAGTATGAGAACAAAGAATTGAAACTGATAGTATCACCAACTTTTTGGAGCTATTACAATGCAGGCAGGTAACCTACAATGCAAAAGATGAGGCTCCCAAAAAATTGGGTAATACTAATCTGGCTGCGCCGGCAGGGCACAAGCCAGAAAAAAAGGCTCCTCTATCTACTCCTATATAGTGTTTGCAACCAACCAATGTTGATGGATACGGATGGATGCACACTAATAGGAGAAGAAAAAATGAGCTGCACTCAAAGACAAATATGTGTGAGGCAGTGACGCACGTTGAGCGTCCTACAACCAGACGTAGCTGCAGGACACTCTACTCAGCGTGAGCTGCACTCACACACAGTCAGAGACCTCTCAGACAGCCGTCAACAGTGCAGCTAAGTGGGCACTGGCACTGACAGGCTGCAGAAAGGCTCCGCTGTGTACTCCTATATAGTGTTTGCAACCACCGTAGATGGAGACGGATGGATGCACACTAATAGAAGAAAAAATGAGCTGCACTCAAATAAAAATATGTGTGAGGCAGTGACGCACGCTGAGCGTCCTACAGCCAGACGTAGCTGCAGGACACACTACTCAGCGTGAGCTGCACTCACACACAGTCAGAGACCTCTCAGACAGCCATGAACAGTGCAGCAAAGTGGACACTAGCACTGAAAGGCTGCAGAAAGGCTCCGCTGTCTACTACTAGTGTTTGCAACCAACGTATATGGATACGGATGGAAGCACACTAGATTGAAATTATTTAAAAAATGCAGCTCAAAAAATAAAAGATGTATGAGGCAGCAGTGATCACACTGGGTGGCCTACAGCCTGACGTGGCTGCAGGACCCACTCCACAGCGTGAGCTGCACTCACACAGCCCTTGCAGACAGCTGTGAACACTGCTGCTAGGGCAAAGAACGCTACAGTGGTGGTTTATGTAGCCTGGGTAAAGCACTAGATGTTTGGTGGAATCGCTATTTCTAACTGTCCCTCACAGTCTTCTACAGCAGCCTGTCCCTAACTGAATTCACAGCAGAGTGACCAGAAATGGCGGCTGCGGTGGCTTTTATAGTGCATCATGACATCATTTCGGCAGCCAATCACAGCCATGCCAATAGTTAACATGCCTACATGCCTAACAGGATGTGCCCACACTTCGGAGGATTCCCATTGGCTTAATCAAAGCAAGCAGGCTCATAGCATGATGGGAACTTCCTATTCCGATTCCGATCCCGGAATCCGATATGAAAAAAGTATCGGAATTAAGTATCGGAATTCCGATACCGCTAATATCGGCCGATACCCGATACTTGCGGTATCGGAATGCTCAACACTACTAGTCATTTTTTCAATAAGGATTGTGTGAGATACTTTGTCAAATGCTTTGCAGAAGTCAAGATATACTATATCTACAGCATTTCCCTGATCCACCCAATCAGTGATTCCATCATAGAAGCAAATTAAGTTAGTCTGACATGACTTATTAGTTACAAACCCATGCTGACTCTGTTTAATCACTTCATTCTTATCCAGGTACTGACATACATGTTGTTTAATAATTTGTTTAAAGATCTTTCCTGGTATAGAAGTCAGACTCACCGACCTATAGTTGCCTGGGTCCACCTTCTTCCCCTTTTTGAAGATAGGAACAACATTTGTTCTTCTCCAGTCTTCTGGGACTTCTCTTGTTCTCCAAGAATTTTCAAAGATTATGGAGAGGGGTTCAAAAATTTCTTCTGCTATCTCCTTCAGTACTCTGGGGTGTAATTCATCTCGACCTGGAGACTTGAATTCATTTAGTTTAGCTCAGTGTTTCCTCACTACCTTTCTGTTTATAGATATCCTGGATTCTTCTATTCCCTTAATAGGACAGTGAAGAACAGTTGATGTTACATTTCCTTTTCATCCTGTAAAAATCCTATAGCATCTTTGACTTTTTTTTAACTTTTGATATATCCCCAAAATCTTTTATTATTGCTTTTGACGTCTCTTGCAAGCCTCAATTCAATGTCAGCTTTAGATTATCTGATTTGTGCCCTGTAGGTTCTGCAGACAGCATTATATTCTTATTTAGATATGCCTCCCTCTTTCCATTTTATAAACATTTCTTCCTTTTTAGCATGTGCTAAAGTTCTGTGTTCATCCATCCTGGTTTCCTTAAATGCTTCCTATTCTTCCCTCTTTTCGGAATTGTTAACAATTGTGCTTCGAGAATTTCATTTTTCAAGATTTCCCATCCTTCCTGGACATTTTTGTCTTTAAGGATATCCAGCCATTGGATCTCTCCAATTCTCTTTCTGAGTCCCTTAAAATCTGCCTTTCTGAAATCTAACCTTGACTTCTGAGTCTTCACAGGTCTTCCTCCTCTAGTTATCCAAAATTCTATAATAGCATGGTCGCTACCTCCTAGGGTCCCAGACACTTTTACCTCCTCAACCATTTCCTCCCTGTTTATAAGGATTAAATCCAAGGTAGCAGATCCCCTTGTTTTCTCCCCTACCTTTTGGAAGATAAATTTGTCAGCAAGAGAGGATAAGAATTTCCTTGACCTGTTAGTTTTGCCTGAGAGAGATTCCCAACAAATGTCTGGATAGTTGAAATCTCCCATGACAACTATGTCATATTTTTTGGAGAACTTGGCCATTTGATGCATAAAGAGTTCATCCATATCTTCAGCTTGCACAGGCGGCCTGTAGTAAATGCAAACAATAGTGACCTTTTCATTGTTCTGTCCTTGTATTCTTACCCAAACAGTTTCCACAGAACTCCCAGTCTCTGAAGCTTCAATCTCTGTGCAGATATATGCGTTTCTAACATACAATGGGACACCTCCTCCTCGTTTATCAAGTCTGTTTCTTGCAAATAAGTTGTATCCTTCTAGCCTTGTATTCCAATCATGTGTATCGTCCCACCAAGTTTCAGTGATTCCAATGACATCATATTTCTTTTCCTGTGTTAGTAATTCCAGTTCTCCTTGTTTGTTGCCCATGCTTTGTGCATTAGTATAGAAACATTTTAGTTTGTGATTGGTTTCTCTTTCTCCAATATTTTTATTATTTAGATTTTTTTGTCTTTGTTCTTTCCTCCCATTTCTAATAGCAGAGTCCTCAATAGCATTTGTCAGGTGTATGGCTTTTTCTGGCCTTTTACTTCCCTTCCCACATTGATCTAGTTTAAAGCTCTCCTGATGAGTGTAGCAAGGTGACTTCCAAATACATGTTTTCCAGTCTTCGTAAGGTGCACCCCATCTCTAGCAAGTAGTCCATCGTATAGGTAATTCACTCCATGATCCGGAAATCCAAATCCTTGCTGACGGCACCATCGATGTAGCCAGTTGTTCACCTGCAGAATCTTATTCCACCTCCTTGTTCCATGGCCATCCACTGGGAGGATGGAAGAGAAGACCACCTGCGCTCCTAGTTCTTTCACTTTCTTGCCTAAGTTTTCAAAGTCACTGCAGATGGTTTCCAGGTCGTTTCTTGCTGTGTCATTTGTCCCCACTAGTGTTGAGCATTCCGATACCGCAAGTATCGGGTATCGGCCGATACTTGCTGTATCGGAATTCCGATACCGACTTCCGATATTTTTTCAATATCGGAATTCGGCATCGGAATCGGAAGTTCAAAGTTGATTGACAGACTGACGTCATCATGATGCGCGGTGTGTGCGCATCATGATGCGCCGTCATTTCGGGCCTTCCGGGGGTCTCTGCCGGCCTGCCGGGGGGCTGTGCCGGCCTGCCGGGGGGGCTGTGTGGACTGCCCGGGGTCTGTACCGGCCTGCCGGGGGGCTGTGCCGGCCTGCCGGTGGTCTGTGCACCCTGTGGGGGTCTGTGCCGGCCTGCCGGGGGGCTGTGCCGGCCTGCCGGGGGGCTGTGCAGGCTCCGGGGGGCTGTGCCGGCCTGCCGGGGGGCTGTGCCGGCCTGCCGGTGGTCTGTGCAGGCTCCGGGGGGCTGTGCCGGCCTGCCGGGGGGCTGTGCCGGCCTGCCGGTGGTCTGTGCAGGCTTCGGGGGTCTGTGCAGGCATCGTCCGATGGGACTACAAGTCCCATCGGGCGATGCCTGCTACCATGACAGTGATTGACACATTAGCCAATGATGGGACAGTAGTAGTCCCATCATCCGGCTAATGTGTTAAATGTTAAAAAAAAAAAAAAAAAAAAAAAAAAAAAAAAAATACTACATACATACTACATGCATGCTACATACATACTACATGCTACATACATACTACATACATGCTACATACATACTGCATGCTACATACATACTACATACATACTACATGCATGCTACATACATGCTACATGCTACATACATACTACATATATACTACATACATACTACATACATGCTACATACATACTGCATGCTACATACATACCACATACATACTACATACTACATATATACTACATGCATGCTACATACATACTACATGCTACATACATACCACATACATACTACATACATGCTACATACTACATACATACTACATACATACTACATACATGCTACATGCATGCTACATGCATACTACATGCATGCTACATACATACTACATGCATGCTACATACATACTACATGCATGCTACATACATACTACATGCTACATACATACCACATACATACTACATACATACTACATATATACTACATGCATGCTACATACATACTACATGCATGCTACATACATACTACATGCATGCTACATACATACTACATGCATGCTACATACATACTACATGCTACATACATACATACATACTACATATATACTACATGCATGCTACATACATACTACATGCTACATACATACCACATACATACATGCTACATACATACTACATATATACTACATGCATGCTACATACATACTACATATATACTACATGCATGCTACATACATACTGCATGCTACATGCATGCTACATACATACTACATACATACTACATACATACCACATATATACTACATACATACAATACATTCATACAATACATACATAGACATACAGTACATATAACATAGAGTAACATACTTACCAATACTTGTCACATTGTTCCCCGAAGCCATTGTCGTCTACGGAATAAATATTAACATAACAAACCACAAAAATACTCACCCACGATCCGAAGCAGTCCACGAGTGTGTCCCACGACGATCTTGGGTAGAGAACTGCAGCATCAGATGATGCTGCCGTTCTCTACGGGCTGCAGGAATCCAATGACGGAAGGTAGGTATCCTTCCGCACTGTATTCCTCCGCCACTTAAAAAAAAAAAAGTCCCTAGTCTCACTTTATGCCATTGCTGCGTGGGAAATTCCCACACAGCAATGGCATAAAGTGAGACTAGGGACTTTTTTTTCACTCCTGCTATCACTCCCCCGGCCAATATGTATTGTATGTGCCAATAAAATAGCAGCGATTCCTCACCAGCCTGAAGAGTGTGGTCTATTTTTCTCTACATGGATTCCAACAATATTTATGATGGTAATATGAGACCAATAATGATAACCCCCAAAATTCAGGCTACTCACTGAGCCACATACAAGGCACATGGGATACAGGGGCAAACGATAAATGTCAAGCCCATTAGAGTATACTATTCTTTCCCTGAGGAAGCCGCCTTTTGCGTGGCGATACGCGTGGGACTCTATCCCACACTTTTTTCCTCTTTGCGCTCTTGGCTCTGACTTGCAATCCAGGATTTATACATGGTGGGGTGAGAGTGAGTCTTATTTTTCTAATGGGCTTGACATTTGTCATATGCCCCTGTATCCCATGTACCTTGCATATGGCTCAGTGAGTAGCCTGAATTTTGGGGTTAACATTATTGTTCTCATATTACCATTATAAATATTGTTGGGCCCATATGGAACTGTGTATTTATCTTTTGCACATGTAGGATTTATTCATGGTTGAACTAATATTTAATGATTACCATCCTTATTAGAGCTATCTTGTATTTGCTTGCTGTGTTTTGGGGGATACTGTGTGGGTTGCCATTGCCTTTATATCAAGGCATGGCATATGTAGGTCTCTTTGTATGTACTATATGTATTTTTAATTGTTTTTAATCTAGTCTGTGCTTTGTCCTCATGCAATTTTGATACTTGTTAATAAAGCAAAATACTTTTTCTATGCAACTGAGATGTTCCCTTTTATGTGGGCATGATCTTTTTCTTTCTTTATCATCCTCATCCCCAAACACATGCAAAAACGCATGCAAACGCCTGTTTACGCAGCGCTTCTTATCTGCATCATCTTAAGCATGACGCAAAAAAACCGCTGCATTTGCATGCATTTCTATGCGTTTTTGCATGTGTTTGTGTTGTTTATGCGCATGCGTTAAATATTTCCAATGTTTACAGTAGCTTTTCTTTGTCATCAGACACCCAATAGACATTTCTCATTGGATTTCTATATATATATATATATATATATATATATAGACACACTACACTGAAATCCTCGTCTTTGGCTGCTGTATCTAGCTTCAAGATGGATCTTGACCTGGACAGCTTCCTAGAAGATCTGAATTTAGAACTGAAATTGGCTGCTGCCTTTGCTTTTGCTTGTCAAGAACAAAGCAGAAGAGAAAGACGTAGAAGACATCGTCGTCGCTATTGGCAACACCCCATCCTTGAACTCCGAGAGAGCCGTGGAGCCTACCATTCTTTGTACACAGAGCTGCAGCAAAACCCAGAGAAGTTTTTTGACTACACGAGGATGTCGGAACTGAGCTTCTATGACTTGCTACTATTTGTCCAAGCATCCATCGCCAGGCAGGACACACAGTTCCGTCAAACAATTCCTGCTGAGGAACATCTTTTGGTCTCCCTGAGTTACGTAAATTGGAAAAAGAAACACCTGTCATTAATATGATTGCTATAAAAGCCATGTACTGATTTCTTTCTCATTTTCTGTTCTGCAGATTTCTGGCTACCTGAGAGACATTATCATCACCATTTTTAATTCAGGATTGGAGTGTCCACCGTTTCTGGGATTATTGTAGACACTTGTTGTGCTTTAGTTGACATTCTGCGGCAAGAATTCCTCCGCCAACCCATAACTGAACTCTGGCTTGAAAATGCTGCCAAATGCCAGGAAATTTGTAATTTTCCTAACTGTGTGGGGGTTGTGGACGGCAAACACATTAGTATTATGAAACCAGCTGGAAGTGGAACAGAGTACTTCAATTATAAAAAATACTTTTCCATTGTTCTAATGGCTATTGTGGATGCCGAGTGCAGATTTGTTACCATGGACAATGGCTCATTTGGACGAGGAAATGACTCGCAGACTTTCAAAAACTCCGACATGGACCAACATCTGTATAGGAATGAATTTAATTTTCTGCCGCTACGACCTCTTCCCACACTGATGGACCGCCAATGCCTTTTGTTGTTATTGGGGATGAGGCATTCCAAATGTGTGCCAACCTCATTAAACCATACTCTAGTCGGAACTTAAATCACACACAAAAAATTTTCAACTACCGACTAACAAGGGCACGATGAACCGTGGAGTGTGCATTTGGATTGCTGGTATCGAAACGGCGCATTTTATGCACATTCATTGATCTAACAATTGACATTATTGATGAGGTTGTGAAACCGTGTGTTGTTCTGCACAACTACATCCTGGTAAAAGAGCGACCAAACTTAGAACCTGAGAAACCTGTTACATTGCATGATTATCAATTTCACCCTCTGAGAACCACATTGGAAGTTGCCCAGATGAGGGATAATTTTGCCGCTTACTTTGTTTCAGATAATGTGGCATGGCAAGACAAAATGATTTAAGTAAAATGTACCTGTTATGTTTAAATTTACCTATAATGTCTAAATTACATACCTGTTCTGTTTAAATGTACCTGTGATGTAAAAATGTACATGTAATGTCAAAATTTACCCCAATGTTTGCTGAGTTAAATAATAAACTACGTTCCCTCAAAAATAAAGTGTGTTTGTGGTGGCGTCGACGCATAAAGATATAAATAAAACAAGATATAGTGCAAACAAAATACAACTTTTATTTTCAAAACTTTAACAAAAAAGAAGGGTTATGGTTGGGGAGATTGGTTTTTACATCAGGGTTTACGTGAGGGTGTGATGGGTGGACCTTGGAGGTGTGGAGCTGTGAGGATTGGGTGGTAGTTGATGAGAAAGGGGTGATAAGAACTGAATGAGTTAAATGAATTCTGCTGAACTTTATCTTTTCTTCGAGGAGATGTCTCAGACATCTCCCTTGTGAACCAAGGTCAAATATTTCCTGCTTACATGGCAAAGCTGTTGTAGAAGTAACTATTTTTCTTTTCTTTATTGCGCATGTCTGTAAATGTCTAAATTCTTTGCTATAAAAGATGGAAGCCTAACTGATAAGCCAGAGGCGCGCAGCAGGCATCCCGAGTCGTATCATACAGCTTGTGTCTGTGTTATTCTTCTCGACGGAGCAATCAATTAGAGACGTATGGTGCCTTACACCCAAGAACATCGGTCCTTCAGATGAAAGAGATATCTGAGGGATCCCGACAGTTTCCTGGTGCCCGAAACAGGGACCTGATATAGGCACCTCTCCAAGACTACCCGATCTACAGACCACTCCAGTTACTGATGAAATTATGAACAGCAGACCTAAACACCTGGCCAGGTAAGAGATCAATTTTTCTCTTCTCTGCTCTTCATAATGTATCATTATAACTAAGGTCCGTATAAAGGGGAATCTAGTAGAGGAGGGGGCCGTAAGATCAGGTCCATATAAGAACTCTGAGGAAATCGGGTGTGACACGCATATGTAATTTCTGCTCGAATGAGAGGTTACTGTAGGTTCTGTCTGTGCACAGCTATTTTTAGAAAAAGAGCTGATGCAAATCGAAATGGGAGAGGTCTGACATTACGGAATATAAGGCTGGGTGAACAGTTCATGCTGCAAAGCCCCGAACGGACAAGTTTTTCACAATAGACGATTCCGCGTTAGGAATCCAGGAGGTCGTTGAGTGGCTACTTTGATTTGAAAGGTTGTGGAAAGTAGAAAAATAAGCTGCACAGTAGGTATTCGTTCAAAGAGTGGTGATATTGCCTAACTGGGTTATGTGACAGCGTCCTTTCGGGGAGGTCACCGCCTAAGCTTAAATCAACACCCTTTACGAATAAACCTTGTGACAGATAAGAGTGTGACCGAATGAGCACAGGACCACGAAATGAGCCTGTGACAGGATATGACTGAAGAACCCCGATAAATGGATACTTTGTTTACAATCCTGTGTGTTGTGGGAGTGTTACTGTTCGGATGCTACCTAGCATATAAGTACACGAGACACGTAGTACAAGGAGGAACAGACACCCCATTTAACCTGTTGGCACCTTAGGAAGAAGGTAACGAGGTATAGTAGAGCCTAGTCTTGAGCTTACCCAATACACCACCTAAGGAAGAGAGGATTAACAGGAAAGAAACAAGAAAAACAGGATAAGAATAAAAGATAAAATGGGGAACAATCAGGGAAAGACACCCGAAGAAGGAGACCGGTTATGTGATATAATTGAGGATAGATATGGAAGTAGTGCAGCAAAGAACCTGGAAAAAGTATTAATCAAATCCAAAGTGCAAGATAGTCAGGCTGTGTGAATCCTTGTATATATGTCTATGAGAACCTCTGAATAAGATGAGAGATGAGTAATTGAGTATAAAAAAAAAAAAAAAAATCAGTGAATGAGCACGTATGAATGAATCATCACACATCATTTTTGTGTCAAGAGATTTGTGACCTTTCTAGTTGTGGTGGAATCCCGGACAGATGCGTTATAGATATTTCAAATCTACATCTGAGACTGAATGAATTGAGTAATGATATAGTTCGTGTTATATGTGGCATTACATTGTAAAGTTTCCTGAATGCATTTGGCCAGAAAAAGGGCAAGGCATGGTTAATCTCATTAAACAGTTATCTGCCCTTACAGTGAAATCCCGTGAAGTGTAAAATAGCAAGTGAATAAATGATGCTTGAGAATGTGCAGCAGTATGGAAGGTGTATTATGAATGTTTGATTGACAAAGTGTAACCAGAGACCCAGACAAAACAGATGGACTTGTAAACACTGTGGTCTGACTCAGACAAACCCAGACTGAATAGCTACTTGTGTGATCTGTGCTACTGACCTAAGCGAATTGCACTAAATCCTATCCAGACAAGATCATAAGAAGCTGACATAATAGTGTGGATAGTGGGTAGTGGGGACATTGGCCCTTGAGGAGTAAGCTGACAGTAGACATCAGACGACCAACCCCATCAGGACCTAGAAGTGTGACTAGAATAAGAAAGATACAGGTGTATTATCCCTGGAGCCCCTCTGACCAGCTAGCTTTGCTGAAGCAGCTGCCTGACCCTGAAGACCAACCATTCCCGTTTTACAGACACATAAAGGAAGTACAGGAGACATATAAGTGTACCTGGGCAGACCTAGAGAGGTTGGTGAGTTTAAAGGCAGGTGACGCACTAGATCATATAATTAAGACACATACAGATGTGACAAAGAATCAGGCTTGGGGCATGGATGATAAATCTGCACGATCTGGGGAGACGTACTGTGAGTCACTAAGACAATGGGCTGCAGTGGAACAATCAGAGCAGTCTGTACTCCTGACTAATGTGACACAGCAAAGAGGAGAGAGAGTAGAGATGTACTTTGGACGGTTACAGCTGAAATGGGCAGACATGGGGTACATTTGCATAAACCCACTTGATGTTAGAATACTGGTGAATGCATTCATTGACGGTATGAACAAAGACTTACGAGACGCAGTACAGACAGTCAGACCTGAATGGAGATATGTAGATCCGAAAGACCTCCTTAAGGTAGCTAAAGAAATTGAGCAAACAAGGACAATAAGACGACCTGTCATGTATGCTGGAGCACAAGGAAAAAAGTGGAGACGTAATAGGGAAGGCATGTGAGATCACACTGACGTTTCTTTTGACAATCTATTCCCCACATGACATCCATGCCATACTCCTACAAGTTCAACCAAAACATCTGTCTATGGCCAGACAGCTCCGACTTGAGTGTGCTCTACTAATTCCTGAGTATGTCACTCCTCAAAAGATGTAACGTTCTGAATCCAGCCACCCTCCTGCCTGTGGATTCAGAAAAGGGGGAATTGGTGACCGTATTAGCGAGTGAGGAAGGATACTTTGACATGACGCATGAACATGTCTGCATAGAACTGATGAGTCAGGAGACAGTTGGGTTTGCACACATTCATGAAAAACCTGTTCCTAATGCAGACTTTGAGTTTCTTTTTTGTAGATGGCCCCAGATACCACCAGGATGGACGATTCTACACTGGATATGCAGTAGTATCCTCACATGAGGTAATCCGAGCGGAACCACTCTCTCCTCACATGTCGGCGCAGGAGGCAGAGTTGAAGGCACTCACTGAGGCGTGTAGAGCCGCTGCAGGTAAAGTCGCTAATATTTTCACAGATTCGAAGCCCATTAAAAATGCAGAGCTGGTGAAACAATTGATGGAGGCATTGATGTTACCAGTCCAGGTTGGCATTGTCAAGGTAAAAGCACACACAAAGGTGACTCCGTGGAGGTAGAGGGCAATAGAAGGGCGAACGAGGCTGCTAAAATAGCACAAGGCGGCCTAGAGAGAGCAGTGGACGGTGGCGGGGAGTCAGCGTATTCCAGCCACATTGGGTCTAGATGTCCTGAAATCCCTCCAGTAAAAGGCTGCCCAAACAGAGAAGGTACACCGGGGGAGACTGGGAGCTGAGCTGAACTCAAATGGAGTATGGGAGAATAAGGATAAAATGTGCCCACCAAAGTCCCTGTTCCCAATCATGGCGCAAGCAGCACATGGCCCCAATCACACCTCAAAAAGTCACATGTGTGCCATGGTAGATGCCTTCTGGATCGCTCCTGGTTTCAGTTACGCAGCCGCGAAACTTGTACAATCATGCCTCATCTGTGCACAGCACAACCCAGGTAAAACAGTAAAAGTCCCTAAGAAAGCGACACCTAGGCCTCTCTACCCGTTTCAGAGACGGCAGATTGACGACATACAGCTACCAAGGTAGGAGTGTATGCAAATATCCTAGTATGTGTAGATCTCTTCTCTGGTTGGCCGGAAGCCTATCCGGTAAAACATGCAAATGATAAAACGACTGCAGACAAACTGATGAAAGAACTGATCTGCAGGTATGGTGTCCCAGAAACCACAGAAACAGATAGGGGTGCACACTTCACGGGAGAAATAAAGAGGGAAGTCATGCAGGCCCCGGGTGTACAGCAAACATTTCATACACCATATAGGCCACAAGGTAGAGGGAAAGTGGAAAGACTAAATGGGACACAAACTGAAAATTCAAAAGGCCATGGCAGACACAGGAAAGAGCTGGGTGGAGTGCTTGCCTCTTGCACTCTTTTCAGTCAGACACACTCCAAATAGAAACACAGGCTTGTCTCCTTCTGAAGTCCTGAGACTAAGGCCTCTTTCACACATCAGGTTTTCGCTGTCAGGCGCGATCCGGCGCTTTTGACAGAAACCGGATCCGGCGAAATGCAATGCCGGATCTGGTTTCCCCCCCATTGACTTGCATTTGCGCCGGATCGCGCCGGATGGCCATGCGTTTCATCCGGTTTTCGCCGGATCCGGCAATGTGTCGCGATCCGGCGTCTGGAAAAAACGGCTACTGTAACGTTTTTTGTCTCCGGTGAAAAAGCCGGACACGCCGGATCCGGCGCGTCCGGCTTTTTCACACAATGAAAGCCTATGAGCGCCGGATCTGGTTTTTTGGTCTGAGCATGCTCAGTAGCTCTGCCCACAAGACATACAGTGGGGAAAAAAAGTATTTAGTCAGTCAGCAATAGTGCAAGTTCCACCACTTAAAAAGATGAGAGGCGTCTGTAATTTACATCATAGGTAGACCTCAACTATGGGAGACAAACTGAGAAAAAAAAATCCAGAAAATCACATTGTCTGTTTTTTTTCATTTTATTTGCATATTATGGTGGAAAATAAGTATTTGGTCAGAAACAAAATTTCATCTCAATACTTTGTGATATATCCTTTGTTGGCAATGACAGAGGTCAAACGTTTTCTGTAAGTCTTCACAAGGTTGCCACACACTGTTGTTGGTATGTTGGCCCATTCCTCCATGCAGATCTCCTCTAGAGCAGTGATGATTTTGGCTTTTCGCTTGGCAACACGGACTTTCAACTCCCTCCAAAGGTTTTCTATAGGTTTGAGATCTGGAGACTGGCTAGGCCACTCCAGGACCTTGAAATGCTTCTTACGAAGCCACGCCTTCGTTGCCCTGGCGGTGTGCTTTGGATCATTGTCATGTTGAAAGACCCAGCCACGTTTCATCTTCAATGCCCTTGCTGATGGAAGGAGGTTTGCACTCAAAATCTCACGATACATGGCCCCATTCATTCTTTCATATACCCGGATCAGTCGTCCTGGCCCCTTTGTAGTGAAACAGCCCCAAAGCATGATGTTTCCACCACCATGCTTTACAGTAGGTATGGTGTTTGATGGATGCAACTCAGTATTCTTTTTCCTCCAAACACGACAAGTTGTGTTTCTACCAAACAGTTCCAGTTTGGTTTCATCAGACCATAGGACATTCTCCCAAAACTCCTCTGGATCATCCAAATGCTCTCTAGCAAACTTCAGACGGGCCCGGACATGTACAGGCTTAAGCAGTGGGACACGTCTGGCACTGCAGGATCTGAGTCCATGGTGGCGTAGTGTGTTACTTATGGTAGGCCTTGTTACATTGGTCCCAGCTCTCTGCAGTTCATTCACTAGGTCCCCCCGCGTGGTTCTGGGATTTTTGTTCACCGTTCTTGTGATCATTCTGACCCCACAGGGTGGGATTTTGCGTGGAGCACCAGATCGAGGGAGATTATCAGTGGTCTTGTATGTCTTCCATTTTCTAATTATTGCTCCCACAGTTGATTTCTTCACTCCAAGCTGGTTGGCTATTGCAGATTCAGTCTTCCCAGCCTGGTGCAGGGCTACAATTTTGTTTCTGGTGTCCTTTGACAGCTCTTTGGTCTTCACCATAGTGGAGTTTGGAGTCAGACTGTTTGAGGTTGTGCACAGGTGTCTTTTTATACTGATAACAAGTTTAAACAGGTGCGATTACTACAGGTAATGAGTGGAGGAAAGAGGAGACTCTTAAAGAAGAAGTTACAGGTCTGTGAGAGCCAGAAATCTTGATTGCTTGTTTCTGACCAAATACTTATTTTCCACCATAATATGCAAATAAAATGAAAAAAAAACAGACAATGTGATTTTCTGGATTTTTTTTTCTCAGTTTGTCTCCCATAGTTGAGGTCTACCTATGATGTAAATTACAGACGCCTCTCATCTTTTTAAGTGGTGGAACTTGCACTATTGCTGACTGACTAAATACTTTTTTTCCCCACTGTATATAAAAGCAAGACAGTGGGACCCACAGCCACACCCAACATGCCACCCAAGAAAGCAACCAAGCGAAGCAGGAGAAGGCAGGAGACCACTGCAGCACCATCAGCACCACAACCACCCCAAATGGAGCAGCAAATGCAACATGCTGAGGAGGGGAGGCCAGCAGCAGATGAGAGACGGTAATTATCAAATCCCCCATTCCTCCAAACTAGGGCTATTGAATACCAAGATATTCATTGGCCCTTTGTTTCTCTTTATTCAACAGCCGCCCAATAGATGCAGCAGCAGCAGCAGCAATGGCAGCAGCTGGAACACCACCCACAGGCATGGAGTGTGGCCACCAGGAAGACAGCACATCATCTTCTGGGAGCCCTCCCTCGCATCGTCAGCGTTTGACGGTAAGTTTTTATTTCCAAAATCCATCTTCTCTGTAATATATGTCTATTCATTGCCTTTTATTTCAAAACAGGATTCACAAGATGAAGAGGAGCTCCCAGAAGAAGAAGGAAGGGGTGGACAGACACCTGGAGTGGGCTCACAATTGGTAAGTTTTTTGCATCAAACGCAGAAACACAACATCACACTACACACAACACATAGAAAACAATGTTCTGCAGACCACACACAGCAAACAAATGCCTACATCCAAAGACATAACATTTTTTGTTTTCTTCTCTAGTCTTCCCAATCTGGTGCTCGGCCAAGAGGTCCTCGCAGTGCCTCCCAGGGTCGTCGGCGACAGCAACGCGGCGGTCACCAGCGTGTAAGTATAAATATTTTTGCTTTGTTTTTTTGCACTTTTTATTTCATTTCTTATGTGGAGGCGTTATTTTTGTCTTTTTCTTTAACAGCCTTCACAGCGTGCTCCCGACTCTGACGGTGAAGATGGAGGACTCGATGTGGACCACCTCATCGATCTCGTCCGAGAAAGGGAGCCGCTTTGGAATATGGCTGACCGCCGCCACGCTGACCTTATTGTTACCCGACGACTCTGGGAGGAAATCTGTTCACTCCTTGTGGGCCGCTGGGAGGACCTCGATGTTCGGGCCCAGATTACAGAGCATAAGTATATACAGTACCGGTTGCTTGATGTAAACCAGTGTTTCCCGAACTCCAGTCCTCGTGGTCCCCACGGATCATGTGTTCAGGATTTCTATTTACTATGGAAATCCTGAAAACATGACCCCTGGGGACCATGAGGACTGGAGTTTGGGAAACACTGATGTTGTATACTAACCACTCCTTTCTCGTTTCAGGGAACAGAATTGTGAATCGGTGGCGGTCTGTGAGGGATCGTTTCAAGAAGGAGTTCAATAAAGAGATGCGGGCCCCGAGTGGATCTGGAGGACGCAGGAGCAAGTACAAGTACGCAGAAGCCCTGTCGTTCCTCCGGGAAACAATGGTCACCAGAAGGTAAATATTACACACCACATGTGAAAACAAATGTTAGATGTACATTTTTTTTTCAGCCAGGGCCATACCATGTCAGTATTTTAATTGTTTTTTTTTCTCTTTATTCCACAGCACGGTGAGCAGCACTCGGGAGCCTGCATGATTGGACCCTTCTGAGGCGATCCCTGAGGAGACCGGCACCGAGGGACACTTCGACCGCCCCGGTACATCTGCACCTTCCCAGCCTTCCCACACATTCGACCCATCTGTCCCATCCACCAGCACAGGAGCATCGTGGCCGCCTACATTACATGAAGCTGCTGGTGAGGAGATCGCTTTCCCTTTACCCCACCCTTCTGCCCCTGCCACCTCTAGTACACCTGCGGGTACTGGGCGGCAGCGGCAGAGGGGTCAGGAAAAGACTTATGCGCCAGAGTTCTTGCATCTGAATGCATCTTTCCAGAACTGTCTAAAAGTCTTGTCAGAGCAAATCTCCGCAGGCTATCAGCAGATCAACTTCAGCATTCTGGAGGTGAAGACACTTCTGCAAACCATGCATTCAGAAGCAAGATCTTCGCCAAACCACACCTTTTTCAGGTCTGTTGTGGAGCGCATGGAAACGCTCTCTCCTGCCCAGCAGATGCATGTAATGCATTCATGCCACGCTGCTCTCCAGCAAGTTACCTCCCAACCTCCTCCTCCCACCACAGTAGTTCCTCCACCTGCACCCCCTCCAGCCACTTTCCATCCTCCCCCTCCTATTACATCTACACCCCCTCCAGCCACTTTCCATCCTCCCCCTCCTATTACATCTACACCCCCTCCAGCCACTTTCCATCCTCCCCCTCCTATTACATACCATCCACCTCCCCAGCACCATCCACCTCCCCAGCACCATCCACCTCCCCAGCACCAGCAACCTCCCCAGCACCAGCAACCTCCCCAGTACCAGCAACCTCCCCAGTACCAGCAACCTCCCCAGTACCAGCAACCTCCCCAGTACCTGCAAACTCCCCAGTACCAGCAACCTCCCCAGTACCAGACATCTCCCCACTTCCAGCAACCTGCCCCGTACCAGACATCTCCCCACTTCCAGCAACCTGCCCCGTACCAGACATCTCCCCACTTCCAGCAACCTGCCCCATACCAAACTCCTTCCCCATACAACTTGCCATCAACATCATCTGCTCCTACAGTCCCTGCCCAACCCTCCACTCCACCACCCACCACCTCTTCTGCTTCCCACATGTCCACCCATTCTGTAGTTTTTTCCACACCTTCACCTCTAACTGTTCCTTCCCCACCACGATCCCAGTCCTCTCTCCACACTCCCAGTGTCGAAGTGTCCCGCAGCCCCTACAGCAGTATTTCCACCACACACTACACAGATTTATAATGTGTGTATTTAAATAAAAATGACCAGTTTTATGGTTTCAGTTTTATAGTTTCAAAGTTTTATTAAACAAGTTTATTAAAATTTTAAAAAAGTTTACTAAAAAAACATTTTTCAATAAAAGTTAAATTATTTTACACTGGTTGTCTGTCATTTCTTTCTGCGGCGAAAAAGGTTAAATACAGGGTATTTAAAAGGTGAAATGGTATTCAAAACTAGGTATATAACTGTGGGTAAATTTTAGCTTTTTGCCACAGTTGTGTTCCTGGTTGTGTTTGAAGCAAAGTATTTCACCTAAAAAGTTGTGTTTATTGTTGGTGATTTCCTAACAATGTACACAACTTTTGTTAAAAGGTGAAATACTTTGCATAAAACACAACCAGGTACACACCTGTGGCCTAAAGCTAAAAATAGAGACCATGACAAGATAGCCAACTTTGGTTGGCAAAGGTATATACTGTTGGTACAGAAGGTACACAAGTTTGGTTGGGCACAAATCTTTCACACTCTGTCATCCTGCCAGTGTACTCTGCCTTGAGGTGACATAAAGTATAGTGCAAAATTTTTCCCTCATTACTGAAACCGTCACAGAACTTCTAGTGGTAATGTCATGGTAATCTTGCAAGGTGGTTTCTTCAGAGGTGTCCTCAATGGAAATGGGTTCCTTGCAGATAACAAAATTGTGGAGTACCACGCACGCTTTGATCACCTCGTCCACAGTTTCTGTCTTGAGGTTGATCGCAGTCAATAGGACCCGCCATTTGGCTGTCAGAATACCAAAGGTACATTCAACCATTCTTCTTGCTCTTGTGAGGCGGTAATTAAAAATGCGTTTTGGTCTTGTCAATCCTCTGCTAGAGTACGGTTTCAAAAGGTGTTCTGACAGCTGGAAGGCTTCATCCCCTACACAGACAAATGGCATAGGTGGACCAGATGTTTGCAGCAGCGGTCTAGGTGGTGGGAACTGGAAGGTGTTTCCATACAGTTTACGCCCCATGGCAGACAGTTTGAAAACTTGAGAGTCATTGGAGCGGCCATAGGCCCCAATATCAACCGCAATAAATTTGTATTCCGCATCAGCGATGGCCATGAGGACAATTGAAAAATATTTCTTGTAATTGAAATATTCCGATCCCGATCCAGCTGGCTTTACAATGCGGATATGTTTCCCGTCCACAGCGCCTAAGCAGTTTGGAAACTGACATATCTGTTGAAACTTGTCAGCAATTTCAATCCACCTCTCTGTTGTGGGCTCTGGTAAAAACTCTTCAGCTAAGGAGTCCCACAGTGCACGGCATGTGTACTTCACAATTCCAGATATGGTGGAAATCCCGAGTCTGTACTGGAAATGCAGTGACGAAAGGGATTCTCCAGTTGCAAGAAATCTGTGGGGAATTAAAAAACAATAAATTAGTTTTAAATCACAGCATTACATACCAAAACTGAGCTATAACACTTGGAGATACAAACTACCACCAACAAGATTGCAGTGAAAGTGTGCTCTGATGCGAGCATATCCAATAAATGTGGCTTACCTTAAAGTCACCATCAGACGCTCTGCGGGTGAAACAGAGAAGCGGCAATAGGTGTCCGCTTTTCTTATGAGGTGTGCAATGCGCTCCACCAAGTAATCAAAATTCTCCATTTTCATCCTAACATATCCAAAAAATGTATCCGGGTTTCGTCGAAGGTCCATGCATAGTGTAGAATAGACCCCATGCGTCATTCTCTTGGCTGTGATGGGGTGGATCCACAAACGTCGTCTACAATGCCTGATGCGCTGCTGTCTCGCTCTCTCCTTCTCCAGAACAATCACCCTCAAACGATTTGCCTCCGCTGTAAAATCCGCCAAAATTCTTCAAAATATTTCCAATGACAACATCCATCTTCGCCAGTAACTTGCTCTTCTCTCCAACCTGCACTTTCTCCTCTACAACCTGTCAAAGAAGGGCTGTAGGAACATGCTATATATAGTTTTCCAGTAGCCAATCCCGTTCGGAAGGCCACAAGGGTCAATTTTAAAAACCGGATCCGGCGTAATCCGTCGAAAAACGGATAGAAAAACGGATGAACCGGATGAGACAGATCCGGTTTTGTCTGTCACATCCGGTTTTACGAAACAGTTGCCGGATCCGGCGTTCCGGCACGACGCCGGATCGCGCCTGACGCCGAAAACCTGATGTGTGAAAGTAGCCTTAGAGATCAGTATGATAAAGACAATGATCGTACTAAAGATAGTTGGTGGTCAGACACTTTCTCCTTTCTTAATCCAGCTAATTGGTTTAAGGGTATTGGAGGCTGGATAGCTGGGATCATACTAAGTTTATTACGTATTGCCGTTTGTCTCCTTATAATATATGCTATTGAAACTTGTTTTTTGGTCTATCTCTGTATGCAAGAAAAGATGTAGAAATAGATAAGGAAGTTTGACTGTAAACAACAAGAATTTAACTATTATTCCTTTGAGTCCTAGATTGACATCTCATTTCTGGCATGAAGGCGCGTACTCTTGCAATGATGGACGTGGCTTCAGTATCTGGGGGATGGAGAAGGTAGAAGACCTGTCTCCCTTGGGCACCCCGTCGGCCTGGGATAGTACCTGGTGAACGAGCCACTATCCGCTGTTGTTGCAGGATCCAGTGTTCCAGATTGTGGAAAATGAAGATGTCAAAGTGGGGAATGATAAGAACTGAATGAGTTAAATGAATTCTGCTGAACTTTATCTTTTCTTCGAGGAGATGTCTCAGACATCTCCCTTGTGAACCAAGGTCAAATATTTCCTGCTTACATGGCAAAGCTGTTGTAGAAGTAACTATTTTTCTTTTCTTTATTGCGCATGTCTGTAAATGTCTAAATTCTTTGCTATAAAAGATGGAAGCCTAACTGATAAGCCAGAGGCACGCAGTAGGCATCCCGAGTCGTATCATACAGCTTGTGTCTGTGTTATTCTTCTCGACGGAGCAATCAGTTAGAGACATATGGTGCCTTACACCCAAGAACATCGGTCCTTCAGATGAAAGAGATATCTGAGGGATCCCGACAGGGGTTACAGGGGAAGGGTGTATAGGGAAAGGGCAACAAATTGAAGGATTTGATCAGGGATGGCACTGGAGATATTGGGGATAGATGACAAAGTGAAATCATGGGAAGGAACAGACAGACACAAAGGAAGGTATTGACAAATTGATAGGTGAGGGGTTCTATGTGGGAATAGTTTTTTGGCTCCTGGGTTTTGTCCTGGTGGAAGTATTTTTGTTTTGGACCTCTGTTTTCTTGGCCGAGTGGGAGTCATCTGGCATGGTGCTGGACTGGGCAGCATTGTGGATACTGTTGGCTGCTGGGGTGCTGGACTGGGCAGGGGTGCTGGACTGGGCAGGGGTACTAGAGTGGGCAGCATCATTGATACTGCTGGCTGCATGGGAACTGGACTCTGGAACAAGGTGGATGCTGCCGGCTGCAGGGTTGATGAACTTGGCAGCGTGGTCGCTCTGTGAACTGGAGGTGGTGTTAGTGGCGGATAGTTCGGTGCTGTGGGAGCTGGAAAATAGATTGGCTGCTGGTAATATCCTCCGGCCTGTTGATTGTAGCTTTGTGACTGCTGCTGGGACTGCTGCTGCAATGCGTGGCTGTAAGCAACCTGGCAGGCCTGCATGGCGTTCAGCTGGAGTTGAGGTGTAAGATTTTCCAACACGCTCTGCGCTATTGCAGAAAAAAAATGTTGCGCCGTCTCTCAAGGTCGGCTTTCAGGCGGTCAAAGTGTTTGTTGACTTCCTTGAACCCACTCTTCACTCTGTTAGCAATTAACCTAATCCCATCCTAGAAGACTGAACTTAATTGCATGCCTGAACTCTTCCTGGCCCTCTGCTGCTGACGAGAAGACCCACCAAAAGCAGCAGCAGAGGGCCAGGAGAGGGGAATACCTGATGCACCGGCTACCTGTTCCCCAGCCTGTGAAGCCTGCAAGGCTGTTCCATTGCTGGTGGATGATTGGGGCTGCATCTGTTCAGTGGCTGGTAGATGAGGTGCCGCTTCAAGAGAAGATGATCCGGGTTGTGTTGTGCTGCACCAGGTTCTGTGTGGAAAAGAGAAAAGCATTAGTGAAAAAATCCAGGTTGTTTTGTGCTGCTCCAGGTTCTGTGTGGGGAAAAAAATAAAACATTATTAAAGAGAAGATTAAAAAAAATAAAAAAAAAAAATAATAATATATATATATATATATATATATATATATTTACGTTCGCTAAGCAAGCGCAGGCCTCAGAAAGGCAAGGTTCCAGTGGTACTTGTATATCCGGAACCTTCGAGCAGAACCAATTCGAACCCGAATCTCCTCTCTCATGTCCTTGTGGAAGCGGTCCTTCATCGAGCACCAACAGATTTTGATTCGCTTTACTGTGAAGGGGAAAAAACCCCAAAATAAATTGGAAAACAATGCACATACATTAACAGGTTCACTGCCGCATAACAACACATTACAATTCTTACCAAAATCAGTTCTAGCACATGGCGTTGTACGGTCCCAATCAGCCAGCAGCAATATTGACACTTCTTCCCAGAGACGTCGAATCACCACATTTTCGGAGTGCTGACAGTCACGGGAGTCCCACAACGGTACTCACTCTTGCACAAGGTGAATAAATTGCTCATTGTCTATATCGAGTGTGGCTTCTTCCCGTTGTGAAGCCTATAGATAAAATAGAAAAAAAGAATTTTAAGCAAAACTGAAAAAATTTTTTATTACAACTCCGATGAAAAGACTACTTACACCCCATCTTTCCTCCTGAGACACATGACCCAGACGACCCTGGGAAGAATCACCCCCACTCGACTGCTCCTGCTCTTCATCAGTGGCAGGTACCTGTAAAGAAATAAGTGTAGTATTGCCAGTCAATACATACCAATCAGTATAGCAAATATGATTACATAATCTTTGTTGGGTCCACCCTTGGAAGAAGTCAGTTCTCGCTTGAGGACATTTTGAGGAGCAGGCAGCAGTCAAGTGAAACACTACAGAAAAGAACAGAGAAGAAAAAATAAAGTAGCAAAGATCCAAAAACAATGTAGTAAAAAAAAGCATGGACACCAATACTTACATTAGAGGCAGTAGTCCAACATCACAACAGTCAGCACAGGCCAGGGACAGATGGCAGCACCAGGAGACAACCAGGAAACACCCTCTGCACCAGAGAGTTGACCAGTCTACAAGGAACAGAAAAAGCATTCAGAGAGGCAGACATTTACAAAGCTTCTATACATACATAGACAGTGTTGTTCTCAACACAACAGAAAGCAACACCAGGAGACATCCAGGATAAAACCGCTGCACCAGGAGACAACCAGGAGAAAACCACTTCACCAGGAGCCAACCACTGCACCAGGACAGTCGACATGTCTAAAAGTAACAGAAAAAAAAAAAGTACAAAGTACAAACAGCAGTGAGAGAGACAGACATTTTCTAAGGTTCTATACTTACATAGCGAGTGTTGTAGTATTGTCCAAAGTCCAGAGAGTTATGGCCTTGCAGTGTCCACACTTCCTTTTATAGCGCTATCAATTAGCAGGTGGTTGAATCACTTCCTGGACGAACTCATTAAAATTATGCATGCGTTTTGAACGCATGTGCATACGCATGTCCTTGCGCATACATATGTTCCCATAAACAGTAATGCCTTTTTCTTGACACACTCATCCGCATGCGCATGACTGTGCATATCTGACGGATTTTTGCCGATTCCAAAAATGCAACATATTGTATTCGCCGCACCCAGCTGCACACCAAAAAACAATGCATATGTACTTTGACTCATGCGAACTGAGGCAAACGCATGCCCCTGCGTACACCACGTTAAAGATAGGTAAGAGGTTGACTCCTAGGCAGGCGAGCTGGTCGCTTTTTTTCCCGATTCCAGTTCTCCGTCACCTTTCAGCCGGGATCCAAAAATGTCAGGGCTGGTTCCTTGTCCCGCAGTTTGGATCTGGTGTCTCCCCCCGAACCTCCATCCTCCAATCTTCAACACAGTGTGGTGGTGGCGGATGTTTCTACCATGTTGCAGCAGGAGATTCAGGAAGCTCAGTCTCTGGCCCCTCCATCTAAGCTGGTGGATAAACTTTTTGTACCAGTTCAGTTTTGTCTCTGGGTCCTCCGGAAGTTCCACAACTAAGCTCTGGGTGGACATCCTGGGATCTTGGCCACCCGGAGGGTATTCTGGTGGTCCTTCTTATCCTCTGATGTTGGGATATTTGTGTCTGCTGATGAGGTATGTACCGTGTGAAGAACTCCCATAACCGGCTGGTCGGGAGGAATAGGGCTAAGTGACAGCACATGTGAAAAAGACTTGGGTATACTAATAGATCACAGACTGAATATGAGTCAACAGTGTGATGCAGCAGCAAAAAAGGCAAATGCAATGCTAGGATGTATTAACAGAAGCATACAGTCTAGATCACGTGAAGTCATTATTTCCCTCTACTCCTCTTTGGTCAGACCTCATCTGGAATATTGTGTCCAGTTTTGGGCACCACATTTTAAAAAAGATATCAACAAACTGGAGCAAGTTCAGAAAAGAGCGACCAGAATGGTGACCGGTCTGCAAACTCTGTCTTATGAGGAAAGGTTGCAGGATTTGGGAATGTTTAGTTTGCAAAAGAGAAGACTGAGAGGAGACTTAATAGCTGTCTACAAATATCTAAAGGGCTGTCACATTGTAGAAGGATCAACTTTATTCTCATTTGCACAAGGAAAGACTAGAAGCAATGGGATGAAACTGAATGGGAGGAGACACAGATTAGATATTAGAAAAAACTTTTTGACAGAGTGATCAATGAGTGGAACAGGCTGCCACGAGAAGTGGTGAGTTCTCCTTCAATGGAAGTCTTCAAACAGAGGCTGGACAGACATCTGACTGGGATGATTTAACGAATCCTGCTTTGAGCAGGGGGTTGGACCAGATGGCCCAGGAGGTCCCATCCAACGCTATGATTCTATGATTCTATGATTCTATGATGCCACTGCCAATTCCTGATAAAATCCATGGACAAATGGGTCCATGGTCTATCACCAATCTTCCTCCTTCCAAGGGTAATACTGTTATCTGGGTAGTGGTGGACAGGTTTACTAAGCAGGCACATTTTGTATGCTTGGCGGCTTTACCTAATGCGGAAATGTTGTCCGTATTGTTTGTTGAGCATGTGGTACGGTTGCATGGGGTACCCTTGAATGTGGTGTCTGTTTGGAGGGCGTTTTATAGGAGGTTCGGTATTGGTCTCTCTTTTTCGTTCACTTATCACTCGGAAACTAATGATCAGACTGAGCGGACCAATCAGTCTCTGGAGCAAATTTTGCATTGCCTGTCCTCAGACTGACAGGATGATTGGTGTACTGCGTTACCTTTGGCCGAGTTCACAATTAACAACCACATTAATCAGTGTACGGGAACATCCCCTTTTTTCTGCAACTATGGGTTTCATCCACATTTTGGGGAGTTCTCCCGTTTGGACTTGAGGTGTCCTGGGACAGATGGGGCAATCCAGCGGTTGGGGGAGTTATGGCAGGAGATCCAAAGGAACATTTTGAAGGCTCAGACTAAATATAAGTTCTTTGCAGACAAAAACGGTCCGTTGGGTTGGGGATAAAATTTGGTTGTTTACTAAGAATATAAGACTCAAGATTCCCTCCTCTGTGAATCTTGGACCTAAATGAAATTATGGAAGCAGTTAACCCGGTGGCCTTTCAGTTGCATTTACTGCCATTTCTATGGATCCCCAATGTTTTCCATAGGGCCCTTTAGAAAACATTGGGGTTCTGTGGGGGGTAGTTGTTGGTTCCTGCACGATTGGTTCATGCGCAGATCGGTTGGTCCAGGCCTTTCATGCCAGATATCCTGGGAAACCTGGAGGTCCGGTGGCCCCTGTTGAGAGGGGGGTACTGTCATGATCCAGGATGGGGTTTTGTTTTTATCTCGTCCTGGTCAGACAGGTTAATTATATCTGCCTCTTTCTAGTGTAAGGGCGGCTATTTAGTTGCCACATGACCTAGGTCTGGCGTCAGTGATAGTTCCGGTCCCTCGGCTAGACCATCTGACCTAGGTTACTCTGTTAATAATCGTGTTTCTCTGTATGCTTGCCCGCTGTTGTGTGTGTGTGTCATGATCCCAGTGCAGGTTTTTGAGCTGCACATCAGGGGTTAACATCTGGAGCTCAGTGCAGGTTTTGACCTGCACACATGGGGTTAATGATGGTGGCCTCTTTCTGGTTCTGGGAGAGCTTCTTAAACCCCAGGGAAGCTTCAATCCCTGCCAGTTATACTTTTGCCTTTGGCCTAGTGTGCTGACCTCTGTGTGCCTGTGCCTGTTTGTTATAGCTTGTTTATATGGTTCTGACCCGGTTCTGTGTTCCGCTGTGAGTTTGCCTGTTGATTCTGTACTGCGTTATTATCGCTGTGTATGACTCATTGCCTGTGACCTGACTACTTTCTGCTCGCCCCTCTGGTACCTTGCAGCTATCTGTGTGTGACTCATTGGCTACGTCCTGACTATCTTCCCTGTCTATGCCCCTTGGTATCTTTGTCTCGCAGTTACCCTGCTATGAGTTCTCTTGCTGCTCCTAGCTCCCTGGAGTTTAGGCCACGCCCCTAACAGTCACGTGCTTCAGGTCCTGCGGCTCTGAAGTACGCATCTACTCGGCTGCTGCCTGCTCCACAGGTATCGTTGAGCACAGTTCGCTTTACTCAGGACACGCGCACTGGCTCAGTGAGCAAGTTTATTGCGGTGTTCCTGACAGTATGACTCAGCTTGTTCCCTGATCTGAGTTTCTTCTGTGCTCCATTTTGATACTGTTTAGCTTCTCCGGCTTCTGATCACCTGGCTTGTCTCTGATTACTCTTCTGGTTTTCCCCCGATACCGTGCAACCATCCTGTTTTAACCTTGACTTGTTTCTGACCACATGCTTACTGTGACATCTGGTACTTTGCGTGACTGCTTGTTGCTGACCCGACTTTTGATGTTTTTGCTGCCACCTGGTGGTAGTCTTGGCTGCTGCAGTGCAGGCCTGCCAAGTGAGTGTGCCATCCTTCCTCCCCTCTTTTGCTAACAGGTGGAGCACAAAACTTACATTGCAGCTGCATGACAATAGTACATGACATATCTCTAGCTATCATGTTCCTCATCACTATCTCTATCTTTGAACATCTTTATTACATAACACTCCTTCATTTCTATGCTGCATTTCATCCCATAGGTGTCAAACTGACAGCACACTGAGAGTACACGGACACACGGATATCACGCGGATGTCACATGCATACACACAGATGGGACACGGGCCACGGATATCACCAGTACTGGTTTTACCCGTTCTGGCCTCATTCTGGCTCTCATAGACTTGCATTGAATTCTGACATCTGGTTTACTCAGCAAATACTGGAGCGATCCGGCAGGTCATAACCTGCAGAAAGAAGACTGACTCAACAGGCGCCGGTAACAGATAAAGACCGTGGTTGGTGAGTATAATAGTAGGGGCATAGAATTAACATTAGTGGCACCACTCCAGCGGTAAAATAAAAACACTGGAGAGGTACCTCTGATCAGCAGGTTTCTGCTCATAAACAGTGTACGTACATAGAAATCAGTCGTGGGGTCTGGTTACACAGAGCTCATGAATATGCTTGACTACCTGGCAGCAGGTTTACTGTTATGAATGAGTCACCGTAGAAGGCAAAAGCAGAAATACTAGCTAAGTCCAGAAAACCAGAGAAGTTGGCAGCTATCGGATTGCAGACCCCTGAACCTATCAACTACAACTAGCAGTAGCTGTGGGGGGTTCCTACGGTGCCCTAGACCCCTCGATCACAGCCGGAGAACTACATAGCCTAAAGACAGAAAGGGAAATCTAAACTGCCCCAGAGCAGACCCCAAAGCAATAGGCAGCCCCCAACATATAATGACAGTGAAGCAAGATGAAAAAACACTCACACAGATAGAAAGATAGGCTGAGCAAATGATGGGGCCCAAGCTAACTAGATAGGACAGGATAGAAAAGCTGCTGTCTTTAATCCGCCAAAACCCTATCAAAACAAGAGCCAACAGCTGATAATGGAAAAAAGCCCTGAAAGACTATATCAGTACTCAGGTATTTTCTGAAGACAGAGCAAAAAGGAATTCAGCTCACCCCAGCTGGGAATGGCAGAAATCAAGAAAAACAATGCAAAACAAAACCAAAACACAAATGCAAAAAGTAGAGCAGAAAATTTAGCTTTTGAGGAGCAGAAATCAGACTGGTCTCCTAGAATCCCTCAGAGAGATCACCAGCAAGGCAGAAGGGCGTTGGCTGCCTTATATCCAGTCAGTAATTCCCATCACCCAGTCATCATCATCCTGCCCAGGTGCTTGGTAATCAGCCTCACTACCTTCCTTCACCAGAAGAGGGAGTTCATCAGACCTCAATGATGAAGGGGAAAATGAACTCACAACAGTACCGCCCCCTTGAGGAGGGGTCACAGAACCCTCATCCACGCCACCAGGGCGATCAGGGTGAGCCCGATGAAAGGCACGCACCAATCTTTTGGCATGAATATCAGAGGCAGAGACCCAGGAATTATCCTCCTGACCATAACCCTTCCACATAACCAAATACTGGAGTCTCCATCTAGCCAGACGGGAATCCAGTATCTTCTCTACCTCATATTCCATGTTACCTTCAACCAATACAGGGTCCGGAGGTGCCACCCCAGGAACTACTGGTTCAACAAATCTCTTCAACAAGGACTTATGGAACACATTATGGATTTTAAATGTAACAGGAAGAGCCAAACGAAAAGAGACTGGATAAATAATCTCCAAAATCTTGTAAGGTCCAATAAATCTAGGCTTAAACTTAGAAGAAGCCACCTTCATAGCGATATTTTTTGATGATAACCAAACCATATCACCAACCTTAAACTGGGGACTAATGGTCCTATGTCGGTTGGAAAACCACTGGGCCTTTTCCTGGGAGAGAGATAACTTATCCACCACTTGGTCCCAGATCTGGTGCATTCTCTCCACCACAGTGTCAACACCTGGGCAGGCAGAAGGCTCCACCTGCCCTGAAGAAAATCGAGGATGAAACCCAAAGTTACAAAAAAAAGGTGACATCAAAGTGGCAGAACTAGCTCTATTATTTAAAGCAAATTCGGCCAAGGGCAAAAATGAAACCCAATCATCCTGATCAGCGGAAATAAAACATCTCAAATACGACTCCAAGGTCTGGTTTGTTCTCTCCGTCTGTCCATTGGTCTGAGGGTGAAAAGCAGAGGAGAAGGACAACTGAATTCCCAGCTTGGAACAGAAAGTCCTCCAAAATCTAGACACAAACTGAACTCCTCTGTCAGATACAATGTTCTCAGGAATCCCGTGCAAGCGAACCACCTGGTGCAAAAACAGGGGCACCAGCTCAGAGGAAGATGGCAACTTAAGGAATGGTACAAGATGAACCATCTTAGAAAACCTATCACAAATCACCCAAATAACAGTCATTCTCTGAGAGACAGGCATATCAGAGATGAAATCCATTGAAATATGGGTCCATGGCCTCCTGGGAACCGGCAAAAGCATCAACAACCCACTAGAGCGAGAACAAGGTTTAGACCGGGAGCAAGTCCCACAGGACTGCACAAAATTCCTGACATCACGAGACAAGGCGGGCCACCAAAAAGACCGACTCACCAGATCTCTAGTACCAAAAATACCTGGATGACCAGCCAATGCAGAGCAATGAACTTCAGACATCACTCTCTTCTTCCACTGGTCAGGAACATACAACTTTCCACTGGGACAACGCTCAGGTTTGTCCTCCTGGAACTCTTCCAGAGCACGTCTCAAATCGGACGAGATGGCAGAAAGAACTACCCCTTCACCTAAGATGGTAGCAGGCTTGGTCACCACAGGAGAATCAGCAAAGAAGCTCCTAGAGAGAGCGTCAGCCTTGACATTCTTAGTGCCAGGAAGAAAAGAGACCACAAAATCAAAACGTGTAAAAAACAAGGCCCACCTAGCCTGTCTAGGGTTCAAGCGTTTGGCCGACTCCAGGTAAATCAAATTCTTGTGGTCAGTGAGGACCACGACTTGATGTTTAGCTCCCTCCAACCAATGTCTCCACTCCTCAAATGCCCATTTCATGGCTAACAATTCCCGATTCCCCACATCATAATTACGTTCAGATGGAGAGAACTTTCGGGAAAAGAAAGCACAGGGATTCATTTTAGATATTACAGGATCCTTTTGGGACAAAACAGCTCCTGCACCAATCTCAGAAGCGTCCACCTCTACCTGGAACGGGAGTGAGACATCAGGTTGCCGCAAAACCGGGGCAGAAGTGAATCTTCGCTTCAGCTCCTGAAAGGAAGAAACAGCCTCCGGAGACCAATTCAACACATCAGCACCCTTCTTAGTCAGATCAGTCAATGGCTTGGCAATACTAGAAAATTTTGCTATAAATTTCTGATAAAAATTAGCAAAACCCAAAAACTTCTGGAGGGCCTTCAAAGAAGTGGGCTGAACCCAATCATAAATGGCCTGTACCTTGGCTGGGTCCATTTCAATAGTTGACGGAGACAAAATAAATCCCAAAAAATAATTCCTCTGTACCCCAAAAAGGCATTTCGATCCTTTGACATACAGGGAATTCTCCCTCAAGATCCGGAACACAGTCCGAACATGTTCCACATGAGAATCCCAATCCTTGGAGAAGATCAAAATATCATCCAGATAGATAATCAAAAATTTATCCACAAAGTCTCGGAAAATATCGTTCATGATGCACTGGAAGACAGAAGGGGCATTAGTGAGCCCAAAAGGCATCACCAGGTACTCAAAATGTCCCTCCGGAGTATTAAACGGCGTCTTCCATTCATCCCCATGCTTAATGCGGATAAGATTATACGCCCCCCTGAGGTCAAGCTTGGTAAACCAGCAAGCACCTTTAACTCTGGAGAATAGATCCGAAATCAGGGGTAACGGATACTGATATTTAATAGTAATTTTGTTGAGGGCACGATAATCAATACAAGGCCTTAATGAACCATCCTTTTTGGCCACGAAAAAAACCCCCAGCACCTAAGTGTGAAGAGGATGGTCTAATATGACCCTTCTCCAACGCCTCCTTAATATAGAATCGCATAGCCTCGTGCTCGGGTACAGATAAATTGAAGAGCCAACCCTTGGGAAATTTACACCCCGGGCTCAGTTCAATTGCACAGTCATAACTCCTATGAGGAGGCAAAGATGCAGACTCATTCTCACTAAATACATCATAAAAATCCGCCAAATAGTCAGGAACATCATGCAACTGAGGAGAGGTGGAAAAAACCGGAGCCTCACTTAGGGCTCACCGACAACCCCAACTCACCACAGACACAGATTTCCAATCCAAAACTGGATTATGAATTTGCAACCAGGGAAACCCCAGAACAATGGTATCATGCAAATTATGCAACACCAAAAATCTGCTATTTTCTTGATGGTCTGGGGCGACCCGCATTACCACCTGGGTCCAAAACTGAGGTTTATTTTTCACCAAAGGAGTAGCATCAATCACCCTCAAAGGGATAGGCGTCCGCAGAGGTGTCATACGAAATCCACAACGTTTAGCAAAATCCAAGTCCATTAGGTTCAGGGCTGTTCCTGAATCCACAACAGCCTTGGCGGAAAATGTGGACAGGGAGCAGATCAGAGTAATGGCCAGAAGAAACTTAGGTTGAATACCACCCACAGAAAACGTGTGTGCATAACGTTTCTCTTGTTTAGGACAGACAGAAATAATATGCGAGGCATCTCCACAAAAAAAACACAGCTTATTACGCCTTCTGAACTCCTGACGTTGCTCCCTGGACAAAACTCTATCACATTGCATAGGTTCAGACATTTGTTCAACAGGTGGCAACACCTCTCGTGCAGTCCTGCGTTCACGTAAACGCCGATCAACCTGAATGGCTAATGACATAGAATCGTCAAGACCAGAGGGAACAGGAAATCCCACCATAGTATCTTTTACAGCTTCTGACAAACCCTTCCTAAAGAGAGCTGCCAAGGCATTATCATTCCAGGTAGTAAGGACCGCCCACTTTCGGAATTTTTGACAGTACAATTCTGCAGAATCTCGACCCTGGCTCAATGTCAACAGGGTCTTTTCAGCCTGATCAATAGCATTAGGTTCGTCATACAACAACCTCAAGGCTTGAAAAAATGCGTTCACATTAGTCAGAATAGGATCATCTGGTTTCAAAGAAAACGCCCAATCCTGGGGATCGCCACGCAGCAAAGAGATGACAATTTTAACCTGCTGCACGGAGCTCCCTGACGAGTTAGGCTTCAAGGCAAAAAATAATTTACAATTATTTTTGAAATTCAAAAATTTAGACCGATCCCCAAAAAACACATCAGGAGTAGGGATCTTTGGTTCAGCAGCATGTGAATGAGCAAGGTAGGCGGAAATTCCCCGCACTTCTGCAGCGAGCTGCTCCACATGATCAGACAATTGCTTTATCTCCATTGAGAGAAAAAAATTACCCCTACGTCCTCAGAGATATAGAGGAAAACATATACACACCTTTTTTCTTTTTTTTTTTTTTTACAATTCTTTCCTGCTATTGAGTACCCTAGGATCTGCGGTATGGCTGGTGATTCTGTTATGAATGAGTCACCGTAGGAGGCAAAAACAGATACTAGCTAAGTCCAGAAAACCAGAGAAGTTGGCAGCTATCGGATTGCAGACCCCTGAACCTATCAACAACAACTAGCAGTAGCCATGGGGGGTTCCTACGGTGCCCTAGACCCCTCGATCACAGCCGGAGAACTACATAGCCTAAAGACAGAAAGGGAAATCTAAACTGCCCCAGAGCAGACCCCAAAGCAATAGGCAGCCCCCAACATTTAATGACGGTGAAGCAAGATGAAAAAACACTCACACAGATAGAAAGATAGGCTGAGCAAATGATGGGGCCCAAGCTAACTAGATAGGACAGGATAGAAAAGCTGCTGTCTGTAATCCGCCAAAACCCTATCAAAACAAGAGCCAACAGCTGATAGGGTTAAAAGCCCTGAAGACGCTAGGCTTCAAAAAGACTATATCAGTACTCAGGTATTTTCTGAAGACAGAGCAAAAAGGAATTCAGCTCACCCCAGCAGGGAATGGCAGAAATCAAGAAAAACAATGCAAAACAAAACCAAAACACAAATGCATAAAGTAGAGCAGAAAACTTAGCTTTTGAGGAGCAGGAATCAGACTGGTCTCCTAGAATCCCTCAGAGAGATCACCAGTAAGGCAGAAGGGCGTCGGCTGCCTTATATCCAGTCAGTAATTCCCGTCACCCAGTCATCATCATCCTGCCCAGGTGCTTGGTAATCAGCCTCACTACCTTCCTTCACCAGAAGAGGGAGTTCATCAGACCTCAATGGTGAAGGGGAAAATGAACTCACAACAGTTTACTAGTCCTGAAGTGATAATCTCCTGCTGATAAAATAGGGCTTTTCAAAACTACACTAAGCAGCCTTATAAATGACACATCACTGGAATCAGGGTCTCTGCCTCTACATTGTGTTGCTTTCAGATTAGGTGGCAAAAAACTGGTGACCGATTCACTTTAAACCCTCAGAAGTTTTTCGACTACACGAGGATATCGGAGTAGAGCTTCAATGACTTGCTATTACGTGTCCAAGGATCCATGATCAGACAGGACACACAATAACGTCAAGCAATTCCTGCTGAGGAACGTCTGTTGGTGACCCTAAGAAATGTAATTTTGAAAAAGAAACACCTGTCATTAATATTACTGTTATAAAAGCCATGAACTTTTTTTTTCCTATTTTCTGTTCTGCAGTTTCCTGGCTACCAGAGAGACCTTATCATCTACATTTTCAATTCCACATTGGAGTGTACTCCATTTCTGGGATTATTGGAGACACCTGCCGTGCTTTATGTGAAGTTCTGCGTGAGGAATTCCTCCCCCAACTCACAACTGAATTCTGGCTGGAAAATGCTGCAAAATTCCAGGACATTTCTAATTTTCCTAACTGTTTGGGGGCTGTGGACGGCAAACACATTTGGATTAGGAAACCTGCTGGAAGTAGATCCGAGTATTTCAAATACAAAAAATATTTTTCTAGTGTTCTCTTGGTGATTGCTGATGCTGATTGTCGATTTGTCGCTGTGGACATTGGCTCATTTGGATGAGGGAATAACTCACAGACTTTGAAAAACTGACATGAGCCTACATTTGTAAGGGAATAATTTCAATTTTACACAGCCACGACCTCTTCCGAACACTGAACGAACGCCAATGCCATTTGTTGTGGTTGGGGATGAGCCATTTCAAATGTGTGCCAACCTCAAAAAAACGTACTTAAGTCGGGACTTGAATCACACCAAACGGACTTACAACTACCGACTGACAAGGGCACGAAGAACTGTTGAGAGTGCCTTTGGTTTGCTGGCATCTAAATGGCGCATTTTTGGAACACCCATCAATCTTAAAACTGAGACAATTGATGAGGATGTGAAATCGTGTGTTGTTTTGTATAATTACATCCTGGCAAAAGAGTGATCCAACTTAGAACTTGATGAACCTGTTGCTACCTCATTGCAAGATTACTATCTGAGGACTACAGTGGAAGTTGCCCAGATGAGGGATAAATTTGCTGCCTTCTTTGTTTCGGATATTGGACGAGTGGCATGGCAAGACAAAATGGTTTAAGCTGCTAAAATGTACCTGTAATGTTATGTACCTATAATGTTTGCTGACTTTAAATTGAATAATAAAACACCTCTAGTGAAACACCTGTTACAAGTTACCTCAACAATACAATACACACATGTGTGTGTTTGCGGCGCATAAAAGACAAATAAAACACTGTGATTGTGCAAACAAAAGCAAATTTTAATTGAACAATAGAATCAGTAATAAGCTTTGGGGTATGCTGGAGGGTGAGATATTGTTGACGTGGCAGGTGTGGAGCAGGGATGAGTCGCTACCATGAGTGGATGATGAAGAGGTTCCAGAGGAAGGGCCTATAAAATGCATGGGGTCTGGGAGGTCATGGATGGGAGTAGACACATTAGGAGTGGAATTGTTGGAATGGAGAGACGCATTGGAAGAGTAGGTGAGGGTGGAGGTGGTTGGACAGTTCTGGGGTGACATTTGGTGCTCCTAGTCTTCCTCTTCTTGTGGTGCTTAGCAAAGCTGGTACTGGGCATCTATTTCCTGCTTTTTTCCTTGAGTGTGTGAGTGGTGGCTTCAGGCTGGCATGCTGCAGGACTCAGCATGGTGGTGGCTTGAGGCTGGTGTGTTGCAGGACTCGGCTTCGCGGTGGCTTCAGACTGGTGTGCTGTTGGACTCGTCATCGTGTTGTAGCTGGGTAGTGGTGGAATAGCCCTGGTGTCCAGCGGTGGTGGTGGAGGATAGGTCGCCATCTTCTGCCACTGCCCTTGTTGCTGTGTTGAAAATGCCTTGTGTGGCTGCTGGTAGTATCGGGACTGCTGCATTGCCTGGCTGTAAGCAGCATGGCATGCCTGCATTGCATTCAGCTGGAGTTCAGGCATGAGGTTATCCAACATGCCCCACTCTGTAGAAAAAAAAAATGTTGTGCAGGTCTCTGAAAGTCGGCTTCCAGGTGGTCAAGGCGTTGATTGTCTTCCTGGAAAAGTGTGTTCACATGGGTGAACCCACTTTCCAGTCTATCTCCAATCGCCTTCTGTTCATTCTGGAAGATCGAGCCTAAGTGAAGAAACTCGGGCATGACTGGCCTGTCCCAGGCCCTCTGCCACTGGAGAGAAGACCCAAAAAAACAGTAGCACACGACTGGGAGAGGGGAAAGCCTGTTGGACCTGTTGCCTGTTCCCCAGCCTGTGAAGCATGCCCACTTGCTTCATCACTGGTGGATGACTGGGACTGTTCGGTGACTGGTCAATGTGGGGCCACTCAAACAGAGGACGATCCAGGTTTGGTGGTGCTGCTCCAGGTTCTGTGTGGAAAAGAAATGAAAAAAATTACTATAAAAAAATAAAAATTTTAAAGCACCAACATATCCTGTGGAATAGAAAAATTCAGATGTTATACCATGGAATACAACACAAAAATACTTACGTTCGATGAGCAACCACAGGCCTCAGGAAGGAGAGCTTATAATGGTATTTGTATTTGGAAATTTTTGGAGCGGCACCACTTCGAACTTGGTTCTCCTCTCTCATGTCCTTATTGAAGCGATACTTCATCGAACGCCACTTCTTTCCAGAGTTGTCGAAACACCACAGTGTCCGAGTGCTGCCGATCACGGGTGTCCCTCAATGCTACTCGTTCCTTCACCAGCGTAATCAAGAGGTTATTATCAGTCGTGGCTTCCTCACGTTGTGGGACCTAGAAATCAAAGAAACACATTAGTCATATACTTGTAAAGATAAAACACTTAAACAAAAAACATTCAAGAATGCTTAGACGCCGTCTTTCCACCTGAGGAACTTGGGCCCGAGTCAACTGCTCCTGCTGTTCCACACAGGAACTGTTCTGTAAAGAAAATACATGATTTTACCACATGTGTCATATTGACAGTCAATACATACCTATCAGTATAGCAAATGTCCTCACATCATCAGTTACCTGTCCACTCTGGGAGGAATTCTGGTCTTCACTTGAGGACATCTTTGAAGAAGGCTGCAAAAGAGACAGAAGTGAGTACAGACTGCAGTGAGAGAGACAGACAGACATTTTCATAGCTTCTATACTCACATCAAAAGTGAAATCCAGAGTCGTCACAGCAGATCCACTGGCTTGTAACAGCATCCAGAGGCTTGAGAGTACTGGACTTCCAGTGTCCATTCCCTCTTTTTATACAGCTTTGTTTTGGAGGTGGCTGAAACCAGTTCCTGGACCTGCTCATTCTGAAGTACGCATGCGTATCGAATGCATGGGTAAGCAGGTCTTTGCGTATCAATGCATTCCCATAGACAGTAATGCGTGGTTTTGATGCACTTCATCCGCATGCATATGGCTGCACATATTTGACGCCTCAAAAAATGCAACATGCTGCATTCGCAGCACACCGCGAAACAACGAATGCGTACGAATGCGAAAGCATGCAAATGCATGTCCCTGCATACACCATGTTAAAGATATGTAGGCATGACACATGCGGATCAAACGCTTCGCATAGATACACAAAAGTGAAACCAGCCAAAGAGATTTTATTTCTTCCTCTTCTGTTTGGAGTATAGCAGTGAAATAAGTATGGCTGTGCATTCAGAAAGATTTATTCAAAGGGAAACCCCATCTTAAGTTTGCTGTATTCCATGAGACAGAAATATTGGGAAAGATCTCATAATTATATGCTTTTTAGGGGACGATTTGTTCTTGTACCTGATTTTTCAGCACATTGCTCCTGGCTTTGTGAAAATGCATTGTACGTAATATAAAATCATATATAATATATTATCATGCAGTAATGCAGGTAAAGGAGACAGAGGTAATCATATTTTTATCTGCCATTAAGCACAGAACATCTCCCCTGGGACTCTACGGAAATTGTATTCAAGAGGAATCCTGGAAGGCTTTAGGCACACAAGCTGAAGAATAAATATACTGTAGGTGTTAGCAAAAGGTTTGACTCTTCTCATAGTTAAAAAATATTTGTTCTGTTATACATACCTATATGTGAAACTTTCCAATTATTTCTGATGTCTGCTTTGATTAATTTATCTGAAATTCTGTTTCTTTTGAAAGTTTTACATAATATAAAAATACAGCTAAGAAGTTATCACATTGTTCAAAATAAAAAGAGATATAAAACTAAAGATATCACATTGAACATACCTCCTATATACTAAATGGCAGACTTTAATGCTAGGGGAGATTCACTTAGAGGTTCTATGCAAAAAGGATGAATCGCGACATCCTCTCAGAGTCAAGGACAGACATATCGCCAGTGCAGCTGCTGCAGCTGCACCGAGGTCCAGAGTTGGGAGGGAGACCACCGCCACGAGAGACTATTGCAGCTGGGCGTGCATCCTTGGATATTTATTCAGCTGAAATGAAATGTATTGCAGCCTAGGGGACCTGACAGCACCCTGCACTGCAATAATTGCGGTCGGTTAATCAGAGGCCGGCAGCTGTTGTCGCCAGGCAAGTAACCAGTGGAAGAGATAGAGATAGAACCACTTGTCATGTTTGAGGATGAGTATGTGAAAGGGGTAGTGCAAATGGTCAAAGGACCACCACAGCACATCTATGATGATGTTGATGAGAAAACACAGGTGTCAAGTGCTGCAGAGGTCTGCTGAGTGTAGCTGGGCAAAGAGAGCAGGGGTGAGGACAGGGTGGAACATGATGTGGAGGATTATCTTTATTATTTTATTTTAGAGCATCATCAATTCTATGGAGCTGTACATGAGGAGAGGTTACATACAAAACACAAAAACACAAATAGAAATTACATTTAACAAGCTAATAGAAGAAACAGACGGGTGTAGACCCTTCCATTGCGGCTTTACATTCTACAGGATGTTGGGGAAGGAGAAAGCAGCAGGGTCATTGCAGGCTGTAAGCTGTTCTGAAGACATGGGTTTTCAAGTTCCGTTTGAAATGTCCGAATGTAGAGGATAATCGAATGTGTTGGGCCACAAACTTCTACAGTATGGGAGATGCTTGGGCGAAGACTTGCAGACGATTGAATGGGGAATGTGTGATTGTGGAGGAGAGACAATGAAGGGATTTGCAGAGGAGTAGTGAAGATAGAAGTGGATTAGTAGGGCAGCAGAGTTGTGGACAGATTGGAGAGGTGTGAGGACGTGATGAGGGATGAAAATCTCCTAGACCCCACATGGTGTCAAGGCCATCCAAGTGACATGGGCAGTTTGAAGGAAGAGGTGGTGGTTACGCTGCCACAACTGCACAGCAAAGGAGGGAGCACGGTGCAAAAGCACTGAGGATGGTCCCTAGCCAGTATGTACTGGTCACCACGCCAATTAACTGACCACACAAATTCCAGCTCAAAGGAACTCCATGACAAGACATAGGTGTTCCAACAAAGACTGAAGCGAGGCATAAATGTTCTTTACCACTTGCATGACAAGGCATCTAAATACATGAGCTGCTGTGGAATACACACCTGAAAACCAGGAAAGATCTGAGCCTACTTCCTCTTCCTCCCCCTTCTGGGTAAATATGGCCACCTGTCTCACTGCACAGAGAGGATGTGGCAGCACCACCACCAGAAGTCACCGAGTATTTCCACATCATCCCGTTGAAGTGTTCAGCTGTGCAACCCCCATATACCGGACACAATGATGTCTGAAAGAGCCCTATACTATATCTATAATGTCAATTGCCAGTCTTGTGATGTCTCCTTTTATAGTGCTAAGATGTCAATGGCCATCAGGAATCCATATTGGTAGCCTGTCTTTAAGGAACCTTTAAGATATTAGACAGTAACAGTTCAGCTTATATTAGCCTTGTATTTTCTGTAATTTTCCCAACACCTGGACCACATACCTCCTTTATCAATCTTTAGCGGGAAAGCGTATGTTTATAGTATCATCCAATTACTACATGTTTACTTTTCCATGTTTAGTGAGAAATGTCATGTTTATAGTATGGTAAAACATTTGGTACCAAGAGAGCCTTTGGCATATTTTATACGGTGATGTATTTATCCGATGTTGATTGACATCTGAAAAGTTGGCCACTCCGCCAGAGGGATATTGTATAGCACAAATAGATCTTGTTAGGGCTTGTGTAATACTTGGTTACAAAAGCATTTGTTTCTAAACAAGATATAAGTTGGGAAGACTTCAGCTAAGACAGAAGCCCTGTTAACCTGTGGACTAAAAAGGGGACGCCTGTGATGCCACAGTGTGGATCCCAGGAATTTCTCTGTCTTCGCTGTTCTGATTCTCACAGCTGATGTTCCAAGACAGATAATGTGCTACTCCTGGTGAAGTTTTTCTTGTATAGTGTGCAATGTAAGTACTTTACCTTTGTGATTTATATTATGTAAAAGTGTGCGCAATATCACACTATTTCCTATTTTCTGTAATCATTTAATTATTATAATAAAATGAATCTTTAAAGCCGTATCTGACCCCTTTGAATGCTTGGCAAAACACCTTGTCTTCACAGGAAAAATCCCACCTAATTCTTATGTATCAGGGAGGGTAACCAACAGCTTAAGCAGATAGAAGTGAGTTTCTTCAAGATTTTCATGTCTGAATTTAGAAGCGCAATGACCTATAGTTTTAACAGTTTGTCTTTAATTTGTTTAGGACTAAAGTAAGATATGAGTGAAGCATGGAGTCGGGTACAGGAGACCCATCTAAAAATTAAGTAAATAGAACAACCAATTTAGGAATAAATTCTTCCTATTTAGTTTAATAGTAAATATAGCATAGCCTATTAGGACCTTCCTATTTTTACATACAGCCTGAAACTCACATCTTGAAAATAAAGCATTTAACAAAGCTTTTGCCTTAGAAGAAAGAAAGGGGAAATGACAGGATTGTAAGAAAGAATCAATAAGAACATCTTGGTCCGAAGGATTAGTAGGAAGAAAGCTTGGCAGTGAACAGAATTGTGAATAGTTAGAAAAATAGAAAAATACTAATGCAACCACTACAAATCAATCTGAGTCATATAATACCACATAACATATAATATCATGAGAGAGGGAAGATGCACCCTTTGGCTTAAAGGCCTAATGTGCCATATCCAGTTTGACCTCATTAGTAGTGTTGAGCGATACCATCCGATATCGTGAAGTATCTGATCGGATTGGATCGGACCGATAGCCAAAAAGTATCGGGTTTCGCCAATTCCGATACCGGAAACCCCATTCAAGTCAATGGGACAGAAATATCGGAATTAAAAAAACCCTTTCTTTACTTGCACATCCAGTTCGGGAGGGGGGAAGAGTGTGGGCGGTGCGTGGGCGGACACTGTGCGTGTCTGTGTGTGCGGGCGGGGTCTGTACGGGCCTCTCGGGGGTCTGTGCGGGCCTGCCGGGGGTCTGTGCGGGCCTGCCAGGGGTCTGTGCGGGCCTGCCGAGGGTCTGCGTGGTAAAGCTAGAGCCTTCGGTCCAGGAAGAGGGCAACGCCACGACCTTCAAGTTGGTGATTGATGTACCAGAAGACATGCAAGAAACCTGTGCTGAGGAAGGTGTACATGAGGCTTTCAAAGAGGCGGTCAAGGCGTGTGAGGTGCACTGGGCATCTGAGACTCGGCAGTTGGTGATAATATCAGCCAGAGAAGATACAGCAAACCGGGTAGCTGTCCTAAAAGAGATGCATTTGCAGTGTGTCCACGCCAAACAGTTGGTCAGGCAGAGTAATATGAAGGCTGCTCGATGCCTAGAGTTAGCGAAGGAGGCTATGGATCGGCTGGGTTTGCGGAAAGGTGTTGATCCGGTACCCAAAACTCTGATTTGAAGAATCATTGGAAGATCCTTGAAGGTAATGCAAGACCTTGTGAATATCTCCGGTGTGGTGAGAGTGAGGATCCCTCCTGATGATGAAGACCAAGTATCCAGTGAGGGGGGTAGGATTCCCATCCTGGTGGTTGGCTCCGTGGAGAGCCTGAGAGACTTTCGGATGCTCTTGGAGTATCGAGTGGGGTATCTGCAGGAGATTGAGCAGTTGAGGCAGGACCGCCGGTGAATTAATAAAGAAGTACGGAATAACAGGTGGCGGCCGCCTGCAACCCAACAAGATGAAAGGTTCCTCCAAGAAGGGCATGGCAGATGGCCGAAGAGTGTCAACAAGTGGTAGTTCAACTGACAGGGTGACGTTGAAAGACCGTAGTTCCTGTGAGACGCTAACTGAGTCAGACTCAGGCCAGACAACAGGATCGACTAAGGCTTATGACTGCACCAACCGAGAGAGATGGTCAATGAGAGAAAGATCAGGTGACAAAGTGCACTGCAGACAGATGGAGACTAAAGAGTGTCTGGTCACGCTGACGGACTTTGACTGGAGGGTCAAAGACCAAGGCCGTTATTCTGACCACTGGGGGTGGGGGAGGCCTAATGTAGAGAAAAGACCATATTACGGACAGAGACGGTTCTCTCGACCGGTAGGGCAAGGTGTAATGAGTGCTCGTCACAAGATCCTGAGGTAATGTGTGTTCAACCCCACAGGTTTGAACATAGGGGGAGGTATGCGGTGTAGTGACCACTGTGTCAGTTAGGGGGCGCTGTGTGGGTGTCCCAGGACAGCCATATAAGCATTTCCATTGTCCTAATAGGTGTAGGATACTGAATGATCATAATGGTCAGCAGAGGTACTGCTGACAGTTCTGTTACAATGTGTCAGGGTAGCCTGTGTGTGGCTGTGTGCAATAGGACCTTTACTGAGGTCATAGCCATGTGATCACCTGTGGGTGTGGTTATGGACCATATAAGGTACCTAGGTCTGGTCACATGGTAGTGAATGCTTGGACCCGGTTGGTCCAGTGTGGAAGGTCCCGCTGAGATGGGGCTTCCTGCCTGACAGCACGTGTGGACGCTGTGTGTAATGGCTGCCAGCACCTGTTAGTTCCCTGGAGGGAATGAATGCCTGCTGCATGATAAAGGAACCGTGAGGTTACCCGGACGTGGGTGAGATAACTTGGGGCTAGGAACCCTGCACATTGAATACTGCACAGCTTATGTGACTATAGGACATTGCTAACATGGACGTTATGCTGATTGTGCTGTTAAGTGAACTTTCTGTTGCTGTCCTGGTTTATGAGGATTAATAAACCGAAAGGACTGTGTTATGGTTGATGAAAACCTGTGCCGGAACTGTTTTATCGCTGCCAAGCGAGTGTCCCCCAACCTGTAAGACAGCGCTACCTCACAGTATGTATGTTGTATGTATGTAGTATATATGTAGTATGTATGTTTGTATGTATGTTGTATGAACGTAGTATATATGTAGTATGTATGTATGTATGTTGTATGAATGTAGTATATATGCAGTATGTATGTATGTATGTTGTATGAATGTAGTATATATGTAGTATATATGTAGTATGTTGTATGAATGTTGTATATATGTAGTATGTATGTAGTATGTATGTAGTATATATGTTTTTTTGTTTTTTTTTACATTCAACACATCAGCCGGATGATGGGACCACTACTGTCCCATCATTGGCTAATGTGTCAATCACTGTCATTGCAGCAGGCATAGCCCGATGGGACTTGTAGTCCCATCGGACGATGCCTGCACACACACACACAACCCCCGGCAGGCCCGCACAGACCCCCGGCAGCCCACACAGACCCCCGGCAGGCCCGTACAGACCCCCGGCAGGCCCGTACAGACCCCCGGGAGCCCGCACAGACCCCCGGCAGGCCCGTACAGACCCCCCGGCAGGCCTGTACAGACCCCCGGCAGGCCTGCACAGACCCCCGGCAGCCCGCACAGACCCCCGGCAGGCCCGCACAGACCCCCGGCAGCCCGCACAGACCCCCGGCAGGCCCGCACAGACCCCCGGCAGGCCCGCACAGACCACGCATCATGATGCGCACAGACCGCGCATCATGAAGACATAATTTCAGCAGCCAATCACAGCCACAACACTGGCTCATTGCATTATGGGAACTTCCGATTCCGGTATCCGATATTGTAAAAATACAGCGAATATCGGCCAATACCCGATATTTGCAGTATCGGAATGCTCAACACTACTCATTAGTTGTCAGTTTTACAAGAACTTTATTAATTATAGTTTCCAGGATCACTTGTAAGTTTTCATGCCTTCAGATTCTGGTAGGCACGTAGTTCATATGCTATTGCATATCCCCCAATTATCAAGATCATCCACGTAACTGCTTGTAGTTTTAAGAACTTCGCATAAGAGGTTACAGGTTTAGTAACGGACAGATATGCTAACGTTTGTCATTATGGGTCCCTACCAAGGATTCCTCACATTCTTCTATATCCTTATTATCTTGGCACATAGCTGCATTTGTTGGTATTTGTTGCAGGGTGTGTGCAGATATTACAGTTGTGGCCAAAAGTATTGACACCCCTGCAATTTTGTCAGATAATACTCAGTTTCTTTCTGAAATTTACTGCAAACACAAATTCTTTGTTATTATTATCTTCATTTAATTTGTCTTAAATGAAAAAATACAAAAAGAATTGTCCTAAAGCCAAATTGGATATAATTCCACACCAAACATAAAAAAGAGGGTGGACAAAAGTATTGGCACTGTTCGAAAAATCATGTGATGCTTCTCTAATTTGTGTAATTAACAGCACCTGTAACTTACCTGTGGCACCTAACAGGTGTTGGCAATAACTAAATCACACTTGCAGCCAGTTGACATGGATTAAAGTTGACTCAACCTCTGTCCTGTGTCCTTGTGTGTACCACATTGAGGATGTAGAAAAGAAAGAAGACCAAAGAACTGTCTGAGGACTTGAGAAACCAAATTGTGAGGAAGCATGAGCAATCTCAAGGCTACAAGTCCATCTCCAAAGACCTGAATGTTCCTGTGTCTACCGTGCGCAGTGTCATCAAGAAGTTTAAAGCCCATGGCACTGTGGCTAAACTCCCTAGATGTGGACGGAAAAGAAAAATTGACAAGAGATTTCAGCGCAAGATTGTGCAGATGTTGGATAAAGAACCTCGACTAACATTCAAACAAGTTCAAGCTGCCCTGCAGTCCGAGGGTACAACAGTGTCAACCCGTACTATCTGTCGTCGTCTGAATGAAAAGGGACTGTATGGTAGGAGACCCAGGAAGACCCCACTTCTTACCCCGAGACATAAAAAAGCCAGGCTGGAGTTTGCCAAAACTTACCTAAAAAAGCCTAAAACGTTTTGGAAGAATGTTCTCTGGTCACATGAGACAAAAGTAGAGCTTTTTGGGCAAAGGCATCAACACAGAGTTTACAGGAGACAAAAAGAGGCATTCAAAGAAAAGAACACGGTCCCTACAGTCAAACATGGCGGAGGTTCCCTGATGTTTTGGGGTTGCTTTGCTGTCTCTGGCACTGGACTGCTTGACCGTGTGCATGGCATTATGAAGTCTGAAGACTACCAACAAATTTTGCAGCATAATGTAAGGCCCAGTGTGAGAAAGCTGGGTCTCCCTCAGAGGTCATGAGTCTTCCAGCAGGACAATGACCCAAAACACACTTCAAAAAGCACTAGAAAATGGTTTGAGAGAAAGCACTGGAGACGTCTAAGGTGGCCAGCAATGAGTCCAGATCTGAATCCCATAGAACACCTGTGGAGAGATCTAAAAATGGCAGTTTGGAGAAGGCACCCTTCTAATATCAGGGACCTGGAGCATTTTGCCAAAGAAGAATGGTCTAAAATTCCAGCAGAGCATTGTAAGAAACGCATTGATGGTTACCGGAAGCGGTTGGTCGCAGTTATTTTGGCTAAAAGTTGCACCAAGTATTAGGCTGAGGGTGTCAATACTTTTGTCTGGCCCATTTTTGGAGTTTTGTGTGAAATGATCAATGTTTTGCTTTTTGCTTCAGTCTCTTTTGTGTTTTTTCATTTAAGACAAATTAAATGAAGATAATAATACCAAAGATTTTGTGATTGCAATCATTTTCAGGAAGAAACTGAATATTATCTGACAAAATTGCAGGGGTGTCAATACTTTTGGCCACAACTGTAAATACAGGTGCTTCTCACAAAATTAGAATATCATCAAAATGTTAATTTATTTCAGTTCTTCAATACAAAAAGTGAAACTCATATTATATAGAGTCATGACAAACAGTGATTTATTTCAAGTGTTTATTTCTGTAATGACTATATATAATAAATGAGTTTCACTTTTTGTATTGAACAACTGAAATAAATTAACTTTTTGATGATATTCTAATTTTGTGAGAAGCCCTTGTATTTGGTGTGGAATTTTCTGCACCATTTTTGAATCTCATTGCAGGAAAAACGCAGCACAAAAGACACATTTTTGTTGCATTTTTTGCTGCATATTTTACTTGCGTTTTTGGTGCAGATTTTTCCCCCTACTCATTTGTATGGGTGAAATCTGCAGCAAAAACCCTGAAAGGCTAAGTTCACATGTTGCGTTTTTGCTGTGTGTTTTTTTCTGAAGGCAAAACATGCTCTCTTATTAGTAAAGAAGCTGCTTACAAATGCATTTTTTCAGTGTTTTTTGCTGTGTTTTTGTAAGATACATTTGTCTCTCTTGTGCCTGCAGATAAATTTTAGTGCATAAAAACATGATGCAATTTCCTGAGATTTTTGCAGCAAAAGCACAGCAAAACCTGATACCTGCGTTTTTTGCTGTGTTTTTGCTGCATTTTTGCACTTGCTCATTGCTTTCTATGGGTGAAAAAAGGCTGACAGAAGTGATGTATTTTCAAAGACACAGCAGTCAGGAAAAAAAACAATGTGTGTACATGATATTTCTGAAATCTCATAGCTTTTGCTGGTGCTGTAAAACGTTGATTAAAATTTGATTAAAAAAAGCTGAAAAAACGCAACGTAAAGAACTGTCATGCTGCAATTTTAAATCTGCTCCAAACCTGCATGTCACAAATAAGCTACATCTGCATGAGACTTCAGGATTCTCATTCACTTTGGCATCAGGAAACGCTTCAGGTTTTGTGACAAATTTTGACTGAAAAATGCAGCAAAAATGCAACATGTGCACACAGCCTAAGGCTAGTTTCACACTTGCGTTCCTTGGAGCGGCTGCCTAAGTACCCTATCTTTAGCATTGAGTACACAGCCATGTGCAGGTATGCATTTGCCACCGCATGCGTCGTTTTGACAGTGCGGCGAGCGCACCAAAATGCAACACATTGAGTTTTGAGCAGGTCGCCACACCTTCAAAACGACGCATGTGGCAGCAAGTGCATAACTGCGCATGGCCTGCGTACCCTATGCTAAAGATAGGGTACACAGGCAGACACATGCTGACAGAGGAGGAGCTGACCGGAGGAGTTGCGGCTGTGGGTGGAGCTTCACGGAGGACGTAGGCATCCCTCCACAGCTGTAACAACCCTGCTGGCATCACTGCATGGCCTCCCATCCCCCTCACACCAACTTACTTTCTGCTTCAAGCCATGCTGTGAAATCTTTCTGTTGCCAGTCCTGTGCTCCGTACTTCCTCTCTCCATGTTTCCTGACTGTGTGTATAAGGGGGCGGTGCCAGAACTCTCTTGTTCTTATGCAGTCAGGGTGCACCTGCCTAATCTGTCCCTGACCAATCACCTAGAGCCCTTGACTATTTAGTTTCGCCACACCCACTGAAACATTGCCTGAGCAATGTCTAATCTCAGTTAGTATCTTGCTACTGAGGAAGCCATGCCCCGTTCTGTGTATTTCCTCCTTCTCTGGAGGAATACTTCTTGTCTTGCCTTGTACCTTGTCTGCCTGCCAGGAGGCTGAATATCCTGGCCCTTGAGTCTTGGTTCCAGTACCCTGTCTGTACTCTGTCCTACCTTAATCTCCTTTTCTCCTTGTCCGTGGCTTCCTTCCCTGCTGTGTCTTTCCTTGTGTCCTCCCTGTCTGTTCATCTGCACCCTTGCAGCTCTGTCTGTTCATCTGCACCCTTGCAGCTCTGTCTGTTCATCTGCACCCTTGCAGCTCTGTCTGTGAATCTGCACCCTTGCAGCTCTGTCTGTGAATCTGCACCCTTGCAGCTCTGTCTGTGAATCTGCACCCTTGCAGCTCTGTCTGTGAATCTGCACCCTTGCAGCTCTGTCTGTGAATCTGCACCCTTGCAGCTCTGTCTGTGAATCTGCACCCTTGCAGCTCTGTCTGTGAATCTGCACCCTTGGAGCCCAGCCTACTCCGCACTCCTGCAGCTCCGCCTACCTGCACCTCCTGTGTGAACAGGTCCAAACCTGTTCTCTCATATACCTCTCCTGCTTGCCCTGTGTCTCAAGCCGTCACCTACCTGCCCAGTGTCTCCAAGCTGTGCCGGCTTGCCCAGTGTCTCCAAGCCATGTCTCCAAGCCATGCCTGCCTGCCAATGTACCAAGCCGTGCCTGCTTGCCCAGTGTCTCAGCCTGCCTGTTAGTCACACCTGTCCAAGTGACTTGTCCCCGAGTGGGATCAGCAGCCACAGCCAGACACCACCCTGGAGTGGCACCCGACAGCTACCTGCCGCACAAGTCTGACCTCACCATCAGAGGCTCCAGTGAAGACCGAGGTAGCTGTCGTAGTCACGCCCCTTCCAGGGTAGCCTGGTTTGTGGCACAGTGGGGCCACAACCCCCCCAGCTCACGCCATTCAGCCAAGGCGTGAGCGTGACAGCAGCTCTAAGGAACGCAAGTGTGAAACCAGCCTAAGTTATGTGGGAGAGGTAAAAATATAGCAGCAGTGAAAACAGTAACATAATCAAATGAGCTATCCGAATGATCAGTTGTGTCTTTGAGATTCTATAATGGTCCTGCAGCTCCTAGTCCTTGTGGGGGTTCAGCCTAGTCAGTGGAAGCAACGGTTCCTTTAGTCAGTGAAGAAGGTGAAGATTGTGCAGAGAACCAAGAGAGAGGGGATGGCCACGTGTACAGTGCAGATTCTACTTTTTTTCAAGGGGGTCTTTAATGCTGGATATGAAGCCTCTGGATGACAACGGTGTGGCGATTCAGCACCATGAGATATGCTATGCATATTTGGCAGATGAGTATATCAGGTAGAGGAATGGTATGGAAGCAATAGCATTTTATGCGTTTGCATGGAGGACCTAGCTCGGAAGCCATCCAGCATCTAAGAGCCTGCCAAAGAGGTAGCTGAGTTGTATTTTTCCTCCCCGCTGTTGTTCTCTCCATTATGGTCAGTTAATAGCAAATGAAAGGTCTCTTTAGTTGCTGGAGAGCAGGAGCTCACAATTCACGTAAATACCTCGATCAGCAGCCAGACACATATTTTCAACAATTATACTGTTGCATATTTTGCGTATTTAAGAAATGTGACAGGAATTTGCTAAAGTGTGATTGACATACCTGTTTAATTCTCTAAAAAAATAGGGTTAGGCAACTATCTATTTGGTAAGAGTTGCCTGATGGGCGCCCTTTAGGTCTATAATTCAGAACATTACCCAATTACCTAATCAGCTTCAACTTACTAACTTATAACTGGACATACTAAAAAATCTGATACAATGCTTCATTTTTTTGTGGAGGTCCTAAGACTTAAAGGAGTGGTCCAAAGGAATAACATTTTCCCTATGTATTTAGTCCCATAATAAGTTATTTTCTAATATTCTTGCTTTAAAAATTCCCTCCCATTCCCTGACTACACTATCTACTTTTGCTTTTGTTCCTACAGCACCTGCCCTTCCCTGAAATGAAGCATCATCAGGGGGGCAGAATCTGCTGTCATTGTCACAGCCCCTTCCCATGAAACGAAGGGTCATCAGTAGATATGAGCCACTTTGCCTCCGGGAGGGTCGAGTCGGGTTTCAGACCACCCGACTTTTCCAAAAGTTGAGTCGAACGAAATCGGCCAACCATCGGCAAAAGTCGGAGTTCCGACCGAAACTCAACCCCAATGCAAGTCAATGGGGAATAAAAGTCAGCAGTGAGTGGAGAACAGTAAACACACCTACAGTGCCCATTTCAATGGCAACAACATCAATTCTTATTACTTAAGCTTGTCAACCTTAATTTACTTTATAATAATAGTAACGCATTGAAAACTGGGGGTTATTTGGCTAAAGTTGTGGGGGGGTACAGCCCAGTTAGGGAGGTGGAAAAACTGGCATATGTTGACTTGAGGTGTAGGCTGAACGTTCAGCTGCTGCAAATGGAGGAATTGGAGAAGTCGGAGGAAGAGGAGGACAAAGTGAGCCATTTTGCTGGCAAGTGGCAACCTATGTGTCATCAGGGGAAGGTGGTACAAAATCCTTTGAAACCCAGGCATGATTCATTTTAATGAAGGTGAGATCACCTACATTTTGGGTCGACAGCCGGGTCCTTCTTTCTGTCAGGATTGATCCAGCAGCACTGAAGACTCTTTCTGATAGCACACTACCAGAAGGACAAGCGAGCTCCTGTAAGGCATATTGTGCCAATTCAGACCAGGTGTCCAGTTTACAGGCCCAGTAGTCAAAGGGGAATGAACTGTGAGGGAGAACATTGATAGGGGAGAAGAGGTAATTTTGAACCATAGTTGACAACTGCTGTCTCCTGTCTGTTGCAATCGATTCAGTATTACCAGTCGTGTGAGCGGTATTCGACAAATCAGTCCACAACATGGTCATGAAACCCTTGTCTCCAACGCCACTTTGGCTGTGTGCACCATGAACACCTCTTCCATGTTGCCCAGTACGGCTCATGGTAGAACCTGCACCAGTGCTGTGTGCTGGGAATGCCAATAACAAACGGTTTACCAGAGTTGCTTGTTTATTCGCCAATATTAGCTCTAGGTTCTCCAGTCATGCACAAACCCTGTAGCTGACCTTGGCAAGCCAATATTTTCTCTTGCCCCCTGAGAAGCATCCTCCTCCCCAAAATAATCATCCCCCTCATCCTCCTCCACCTCCTCTTCCTCTTCTTCCTCCAACTCATCCAGCACAGTTCCCTGAGCAGACAATGCCTGGTTGTCATCAAGGCTTCCCTCCTCCGCCGCTGCAGACGCCTGATCCTTAATGTGCGTCAAAGTTTGCATGAGCAGACGCATAAGTGTGATGCTCATGCTTCTGATGGCATTGTCTGTGCTTACCAGCCATGTGCATTCCTCAAAACACTGAAGGAATTTACAGAGGTCTTTCAGCTTTGACCACTGCACACCCGACAATTTGATGTCTGCCCTCAAACTGCCTGCCCGTGTATCCACCCACAAATGCATTACAGCCTGCCTCTGTTCGCACAGCCTCTCAACCATGTGCATGGTGGAGTTCCACCTTGTTGCAACGTCTATGATTAGGCGGTGCTTGGGGAGGTGGAGCAATATCTGCAGCCTCTGCATACGACTGGAGTCTACGGGCGAGCGACGGATGTGCGAGCACAGTCTTCGCACCTTATGGAGCAGGGCTGGTAACTCAGGATAATTATTTATGAAGCACTGCACCACCAGGATCAAGGTGTGAGCCAGGCAAGGTATATGTCTGAGTTTTTCCAGGGCTATGGCTGCCACAAAATTATGTCCGTTATCACTGAATACCTTGCCTGGCTCAAGATGTAGACTGCCCAGCCATGAATCAGTTTCTCGCTGCAAGTAGTCAGCGGCCAGTACCTCCGTGGTGTGTCTGTTGTCGCCCAAAGACATCATCTTTAAAACAGCCTGCTGATGCTTACCACTAGCTGTTTGACAGTGGGACACCTCATGTGCAACACTGGCAGCTGTGGATGGAGTGTTCTTGCGACTGCGCTCTGACGACGAGCTTTCGCCTCTGGAGGAGGAGGAGGCGGAGGTTCGAACGCCTACAGCCAACTGTTGCCTATACCGTGGGCTAGGCAGCACTGTCCACCGCCGCTGTCCCCTGTGGACCCTGCATCCACCACATTAACCCAGTGTGCAGTGATGGACACGTAACGGCCCTGGCCATGCCTACTGGCCCATGCATCTGTTGTGGGGTGCACCTTTCCACTCACTGATTGTTTGAGTGCATAGACAATGCGGTCTTTCACATGCAGGTGGAAGGCAGGGATGGCTTTTCTAGAAAAGAAGTGCCAACTGGGTAGGTCATAGCGTGGGACAACGTAGGCCATGAGCTCCCGGAACGCTGCACTTTCAACCAAACGGAAGGGCATCATCTCTAATGAAATCAGTTTGGTAATGTAGGCGATCAAAGACAGTGTACGCGGATGAGAGGATGAGTACTTTCTTGTCCTACTCAGAGTATCTGCTAGGGTGAGCTGGATTTGAGAGCTGCATATGGTGGAACTAGCGTTGGACATTGCAGACTGAGAGGGGGTTGGTGATGGTGATAGTGGTGGTGATGGCTTAGATGCAGTCTTTCGTTGGGAAAATAATTCTGATACCCTGACTGCTTTGGTTTTGCGACGACACCTCAACATTTCTTGCTGGTGGTGTGCTAACTGGTGGGCTTACAGTGGGGGAACCGATGTAGCGTTGCTGGCTACCATCAGTCGGAGCAGGTGCACATGTGCTACCTGAGGTTTTGTAGTCCGTCCATGTTTGCAAGTGCATGGTATTTACATGTCTAGGCATGCAACTGGTATTCAAATTTTGGAGATTCCTCCCTTGACTAAAGGTCCTTCCGCACTTCTTACAGATAACCTGTTATGATTTAGTCACCGAGGAGGAAAAACAAAACACAAGCTCAGCCCAGAAAATCAGAGAGGTGGGAAACTAGCTGATTGCAGACCCCTAATCCTATCACACAACTAGCAGTAGCCGTGGAGTGTTCCTACGGTGATCCTAGACACCTCGTCACAGCCGGAGATCTGCATAAGCTTAAAGAGAGAAAAGGGAAAAACTGACTGCCCCAGAGCAGACCCCAAAGCAATAGGCAGCCCCCAACATATAATGACGGTGAAGCAAGATGAAAACACCAACACAGATAGAAAGATAGGCTGAACAAACGATGGGGCCCAAGCTAACTAAAAAGGACAGGACAGAAAAGCTGCTGTCTGCAATCCGAGAAAACCCTGCTCAAAAATATTACCAACACAACTGATAAGCAAAAAGGACCCTGAAGTCACTAGACTTCAAACTCTATATCAGCACTCAGAATATTCTGGAAGCAGAGCAAAAGAGAACACTGATCAAGGAAAAAGAATCCAGCACACCCCCGGCCGGGATGACTGAACTCCGAAAAACAAGGTAAACAAAACCAAAACTAATAAGTTCAATAGCAGAGCAAAAACTTATCTTTGGGAAGCAGGAATCAGACTGGTCTCCAAGAATCCAGCAGAGAAATCACCAGCGACTCAGAAGGGCGTCGGCTGCCTTATATCAAGTCTGAAGTTCCCGTTACCCAGTCACCATTCACCCGACCAGGTGTTTGGTAATCAGCCTCACTACCTTCCTTCACCAGAAGAGGGAGATCCTCAGACACAAAAGATGAATGAACAGATGAGCTCACAACATAACCTTTGCCTCATCAATAGGATTTTGGTAAAAAAGTGCCACACTGCACTTTTCCTATTATGGGAAAAATTTTCAGGCCTTGCACGCTGTGCTAATTTGACAGTCTGGCCAAGCTGTCCTGCAACTCTTTTTGTTTTTAACACATTTTTGTACTGCTATGGGCCTGCCAGATAACCGCAGCTGCAATGTCGATGCCTGCTGCGGATCCTCCTCCTCTTCTGAGCTATTGACCGCGGCACCCTCTTCTCCCAATGGATGCCAATCTGGGTCAACAACTGGGTAATCCATCACCTCCTCTTCAATTTCATCTGCACCTTCCTCTGTGTCACCATGTAAGGTGGTATAGTATGCGGGAAGGGGCACCTGAGTTTCATCAGGGTAAGAATCTGGCTCAGTAGACTGCGAGGGCAATGCAGTGCTCTGGGTGAATGTACCAGCAGAATCATAGCACTGGCTGTGCATCAGTGCACTCCATGTCATATTCATCTTGGACTGGGGAATTCAGGATTTCACTTGATAACTTAGGCATGGTGTGTGAAAAGAGCTCCAGGGATTAATCTGAAGTGTGACCTGCCGCATACTTCACTTTTGGTGGGAGTGAAGGACACAAAGAAAGGTGTTGTTCCTGACCAGGAGCCTGCACTGACAACTCAGTGCTTGCAGTTTTTGAAACTTCAGAAGAGGAGGCGATAGAGCTGGAGGCTGTTTCGACAATGTAAGCCAAAACCTGTTCCTGATGCACCGGCTTTAAAAGCAGTTTACCTACTCCCAGAAAAGGGAGCCTTACAGGCCTTCTGGAGCCAGACGATGATGCAGGCTCAATACCTCCTGCCTTTGGTGCTATTATGCTTTTGGCACTACCAGCAGATGCACCACCACCACCATCAGTACCAGCTGCGCCCCCCTGCCCACTTCTTTGGCCTCTTCCACCTTACTTCCTCATGTTTGTGAAAATGTACCAAAAAACCCAGCAAATATACGGTACTGTATGAAGAGCATACAGCTGTATACGGTGTAGGGGAAAATTTAAATCTCCATATATATTTCCGGAGTCACACACAGACGCCCACTCAGTCTGTATTTGACCGTAATGCAAACAGCAGATATACGGTACTGTATGAGGAGTGTACAGCTGTATACGGTGTAAGGGAAAATTTAAATCTACACATATACTTCCGGAGTCACACACAGATAGTCACTCAGCATGTATTTGTCTGTGATACCAGCAGGTACACGGTAGTGTGTGAGAAGCGTACAGCTTTATACTGTGTGGGAAAAAATGAATGGTCGGTAGCTGTGCAGAAAAAAAGAATAAAAGTATTAGTGCTGTATAAAAAGTAGTCTGCACAACACTGTACACACAGCAATACAGCTATCAGGCAGCCTAATAACCAGCGCTGCTGCACACAAGAAAATCCTCCCCTGTCACTGCACACTAACCACACAGCACAATTGCTATCAGCACAAGCACATAACTTCTTCTTATATCTTTACAGCCCTAACTCTCTCCCTACTGATAAACAGCAACCTCTCCCTACTGTTAAGATCGGCAGTAGTAAAATGGAGGTCGGCGGTCAGGGCTTTTATAGACACTATGACGCCCCCCAAAGTAAGCCAATCACTGCAATGCCCTTCTCTACGATGGTGGTGGACGGTTCACATATTATCTCATTGCCCACAGTGAACGTCCTTGCTCACTGGCTGAAAAAAAGGCACCTGGCATTCTGGGAAATCCGACTTTGGCACTCGTTTTGCCGACCACATGGCCGACTTCAAACTATGGTCTGGTTTCGGTCGGCGAAACCCGAATTTGGCATAAGTCAGCGACTTATGAATCTGGCCGACCTGTTTCGCCCAACTCTAGTCATCAGTGATGATTGTTTCAGAGTGTCTCCTCAAGTTCCCTATGCAATGAGCGCAGTATCCAGTTTGCTGTCTGCTTAGCTGAATAATAATAAGCCAGCAGCAGACCGTTGCTGCAATCCTTCTGCATGCTGGGTTTAGTGACACCACTCTGCTGCCAGCTCATTACTATTCAGCTAAGGAGGCACCAGATTTGACATTAAGCTCATCACACAGGATGCTGAGGGAGACACTGCACAATGGAGGAGACACTCAGGGACAGAGAATGGACCATCCCCTAAAACTTATTAATGATGTTAAGTATCAGGGAGGGGCAGGGTCTGTGACATTGACAACAGCCTCTGCCCCCCTGCTCTGATAATGCTTTGTATGAGTATCCCAGCTGGGATAACTTAGATAGCTTAGGTATCCATGGTTACAACCACTATAGTGACAGTTAGTTTTTAGTGGCCATAACCATGGATACCTAAGCTACCTAAGTTATCCCAGCTTGGATACTCATACAAAACACCATCAGAGTAGGGGGCATGCTCTGCATATGGGGTAAGTGAATTAGAAGAACTATACTACTTTTCTAATTGGAGATATTTGCTAATATTATTATTACAGTAACTACATATTGGGATAGGATCTTGAAGATGGGAATACCCCTTTAAGTAGTGATCTAAAATGTTGATATTTAAAACACGAGAAATTTACAGTACATAATGACTCAAGAGAATCTGTTACCATTTATTTAGTTATAAACAGTAGTCCTATATTCCAATATTTTTTTTAAATAAGTAATATTCATAATTTTGATAATGTGATGTTAAAAATGGATTTGTAAGATAGAAATAAAAATGAAGTATAAGATAAATAATTTACATCTGTAGGTATTAAAAATGATAATGGAAAAAATTACAAGTGTGAACTTAGTTCTCATGGGCACTACTTTGACAGATGTGCAATGATATGTACAGTATCTCCATTCACATATTTCCTTAATTCTAATAGTATATACTGTAAGCTTCATTACTTTAGCAAATGTGCTCTTTTTTGTCAGGTTACTCTCATTACGCTATGAGGAAAAATGGCAACAAGAATTATTAGATTATGTATCATCCTATGTGAATGAGACCTAACTGTCAGGAAATATTTTACTATCCCCATCTATACTTGGCTACACCCCAACACTAGCACAGTTTAATTAGAGATGTTAGTTTATTTAATGCTAGTGATATGGGATAAGGATAAAACGAAGCTGAGGATATCGTTTTCCTAACCACTTATAGTCCATCAGGCAATTAGTATTAATTATACATTTAAATAGACATGAACTCTTTCTGTGCTTTGGCACAGTACCTACATAGCTAGCTTGCTATATTAGAGTCTTTTAAGCTGATCAAGCCATATTAACTAAAGGAAGTAGTGCTGAATGTATTATCACTTTACTATATATACTACATAGTAACATAGATCTATGATGTATGCGAGTATGTGCAAATAAGGTCGGGGTCCCACTTGCAACTGCAATGCGAGAAACTCGTCAGGAAATGTCCAGCTTGGCCTCAATAGAGACAAAGTCCAAGTTCCCGACGGCATCTCCTCTCCTTAATCCTTGAGCCATAGGTTCCACCTCAGGTGCCCGAACCAGGCAAGTTGAACAAAATGGAGCCTCTTTTTGCACTTTTCGTCTCTCCCACATCCTCCGATCCATGCGGATAGCCTGAGTCAAGGCCTCCAGATGGAGAATGTAGCGCCAGAGTGTCCTTAAGAGACTCCAAAAGACCCCTGAGGAATTGGCATCTGAGAGCTGCGTCATTCCACTGGACCTCAGAAGGCCACTGACGAAACTAAGCACAATATACTTCTGCTGTGTGGTTCCCCTGTGTCAGGATCATGTTCCTTACCACCTTGACACTGTCAGGTTCGTCATAGATCAGTCCTAAAGCGTCAAAAAGGCATCCACCAAAAGACGTTCAGGAGCAAGAGAGTTTAGGGAAAATGCCCAGGTCTGAGGAACCCTCTGCAAAAGATACATTATAATTCCTACCCACTGTGACTCATTCCCTGATGACCGGGGGCGCAAGGTAAACAATAATTTGCAACTCACTTTAAAACTTCTGAACTGGTCCTTTTCTCCTGAAAATTTGTCAGGGAGTACAATAGCAGGTCCAGGGGGTCTGAACGAGACGTTAGATGGTACAGAAGTCATAACAGCGGTCTGAGAAGAGGGATTCTGAGGGGCAGTAAGAGTACCAGAAATCTGGCTCTGTAACTAAGCATGAGAAGAAGCCAGTTTGTGTTGTTCCAAGGCCAAAAATTGGACTATCTGAGTCAGATTCACCACCTGATCACACAAAGTATGTAACGGTCCAATGGTGGGAAACTGAAAAAAAAATTAATGGTCAATCGTAAAGTGACACGAGTCAAGGTAGTAAATATATATACTACTTAATGTAGGTAAAGGGAGGTCAAACAATCTGAGGTCAGGTCCTGGAAATGGCGCAGTACGACAAAGGGAAAACAGAGGCGAAGTCCAATACACGAGCCGAGGTCAGGAAAGCCAGAGAGACAAAAGAGTTTACAAGGAGCAGGCACAAGCAAAGTCAGGTCAAAAGCAAAGGGTCTGAGTCTGGGAAGTGAATCAAGTCAAGCTGGGTCAGGCATAGAGCACAGAGGAATCAATGTTCCACAGGCAACAGTAAGTGTACGATTGACACTGGGGGGAGGAACTAGCATGCTTAAAGGGGTTGTCCGGGCTTTTCTCATAATCTCAGTGCATATCTGGGCTGCAGAATGGTGCCAATAAGTAATTTACCTTCTGTCACCAGTTTGCAGGGTTTTCTAGATATCAGTCTCTTGCTTCTGAGCAGAACGTCCAAGGGGGGGGGGTGTTCTGGCATTGAAATGAGAACTGGTCGTTTCCTCCTACTTGTCACCATTTTGCAGCCCAGATATGCACTGAGATTATGTGAAAAGCTTGGACAACCCCTTTAAGTAGAAGCCTGATTAAGGAAAATGAACACAGATGATTGCAGCACAGACCCAGCACAGACTGATAGCCCTGATACAAAGAAACAAAAAGGCAGAAACAGAGTGCAAATCATGACATTAGACCAATGAATAACAGTCCAGTTATTTTTCTCCTTGTCCTAGGTAAGACGCTTCTGGCGTTGTCTATTGGTCATAATTGGGTTGACACAAGGAATGAAACACTTGAAGCTCATGTCCTGGATACGTCTGTGTGTGGTGGCTCTTGAAGCAATGACTCCAGCAGCAGTCCATTCCTTGTGAATCTCCCCCAAATATTTGAATGGCCTTTTCTTAACAATCCTTTCAAGGTTACAGTTATCCCGGTTGCCTGCGAACCTTTTTTTACCACACTTTTTCCTTCCACTCAACTTTCCATTAATATACTTGGATACAGCACTCTGTGAACAGCCATCTTCTTTAGCAATGACGTTTTGTGGAGTGTATCAATGACTGCCTTCTGGACATCTGTCAAGTCAGCAGTAGAGTTGAGCGACTTTTGGTTTTTTAGGGTCGCGTTTCGTTTCGTGAAACCCGACTTTTCCAAAAGTCGGGTCGAGCAAGATCGTCCGATTATAGGGAAAAGTCGGGGTCGTCCCGAAACACGAAACCCAATGTAAGTCAATGGGGAATAAAAGTCGGCAGTGAGAGGAGGACAGGAAACACACCTACAGTGCCCATTTGAATGCCAAAAGCATCAATTCTTCTTTCTTAAGCTTGTCAACCTTAATTAACTTCATAATACAAGTTACGCACTGAAAAATGGGGGTTATTTGGCTACAAACTGTGGGGGGGGGAGGGCTGGCTCCAGGTTTTCATGTGCCCTGGGCGAAAGAGCGCCCCTTTAACACATACCACAACTCATCATGCTCCGATACGGCAGAGAAATAGCGGTATAGTACAAAGAAAAATACCTCACTTTTTACATCTCATGACGAGGCCCATCTATTTCTCCATACAGAATCATTGGTCCCATATAATGTTTGAAACAGTATATGATGAGCTCCACATAATGCTACAGTATATGTTGGTCCCCATGGATGAAGCTCCACTGTCTTATGGGCCCAAATAATGCTCCAAACATAATGGGCCCCATTTCTAATGCTCTAGTGTATAATGGGCCCTGTAAATGCTGCTCCAGTGTCTGATGTCCACCTTTGGAATGTTCCAGTGTATGGTGGGCCCCGTCTATCATTCTCCAGAGTATAGTGCTCCCCAAAAATTGCTGTCCCAACATTGAAAACAATCAAATAAGTCTCCTCGCTAGGGAATCCCTGTACTTGTCTGGACAGGTGCTGTAGCTTGCTTAACAGCTCGCCAGCCGTTCTCACGCCCAGTATGGATTACACGTGATTGCACAAAGGTGAGAAAGGGTACCGTATCCCCAGATAACATGTATGGATAGCGTACACATTCAAAATATATGTCTCAGGAGGCAGGCTCAGACGGTGTTAGGCCCAGTATGGATTGCACGTGATTGCACAAAGGTTAGAAAGGGTACCGTATCCCCGGATAACATGTATGGATAGCGTACACATTCAAAATATATGTCTATACAGCATGAGGCAGGCTCACACGGTGTTAGGCCCATTATGGATTTCACGTGATTGCACAAAGGTTAGAAAGGGTACCGTATCCCTGGATAACATGTATGGATAGCGTACACATTCAAAATATATGTCTATACAGCATGAGGCAGGCTCAGACGGTGTTAGGCCCAGTATGGATTGCACGTGATTGCACAAAGGTTAGAAAGGGTACCGTATCCCTGGATAACATGTATGGATAGCGTACACATTCAAAATATATGTCTATACAGCATGAGGCAGGCTCATACGGTGTTAGGCCCAGTATGGATTGCACGTGATTGCACAAAGGTTAGAAAGGGTACCGTATCCCTGGATAACATGTATGGATAGCGTACACATTCAAAATATATGTCTCAGGAGGCAGGCTCAGACGGTGTTAGGCCCAGTATGGATTGCACGTGATTGCACAAAGGTTAGAAAGGGTACCGTATCCCCGGATAACATGTATGGATAGCGTACACATACACATTCAAAATATATGTCTATACAGCATGAGGCAGGCTCAGACGGTGTTAGGCCCAGTATGGATTGCACGTGATTGCACAAAGGTTAGAAAGGGTACCGTATCCCTGGATAACATGTATGGATAGCGTACACATTCAAAATATATGTCTATACAGCATGAGGCAGGCTCAGACGGTGTTAGGCCCAGTATGGATTGCACGTGATTGCACAAAGGTTAGAAAGGGTACCGTATCCCTGGATAACATGTATGGATAGCGTACACACATTCAAAATATATGTCTATACAGCATGAGGCAGGCTCAGACGGTGTTAGGCCCAGTATGGATTGCACGTGATTGCACAAAGGTTAGAAAGGGTACCGTATCCCCGGATAACATGTATGGATAGCGTACACATTCAAAATATATGTCTATACAGCATGAGGCAGGCTCAGACGGTGTTAGGCCCAGTATGGATTGCACGTGATTGCACAAAGGTTAGAAAGGGTACCATATCCCTGGATAACATTTATGGATAGCGTACACATTCAAAATATATGTCTATACAGCATCAATCAATCAATCAATCAAATTTATTATCGCCAAGTACATATTACATATATACAAGGAATTCTTTGTGGCAAAGAGGCAACATAATATATAACAACAGATACAACAAGTAACATCTAACAAGACAGATACAGTATATAGTCTACACATGACGATTTAATTGTTGAACAGAGAGTGGATAGAAGCTGTTCATATGGCGGTTGGTGCTGCATTTGGGGACTCTGATGCGACGTCCTGAAGGGAGTAGTTGGAATGAGGAGTGTCCCGGGTGAGAGGGATCGGATGAAATTTTCAATGCGTGGGATCGAATACTCTTATCATAAAGATCCTGGATTTTAGGCAGGGGGGAGCCTATAATTCTCTCTGCTGTTCTGAAAGTCCTTTGTAAGCGGAGTTTGTCATGTGCAGTGGCTCCCCCATACCAGAATATCAGAGAGGAACAAATCACAGATCTGATGACAGCATTAAAGAATAAGATCAGCAGATTCTTAGACAAACCATATCTTTTCAGCTGACGCAGGAAGAACATCCTCTGTTGTGCTTTTCTTATAACAGCATCCACGTTTTTCCCCCATTTAAGATCATGAGAGATGATAACAGGCAGGCTCAGACGGTGTTAGGCCCAGTATGGATTGCACGTGATTGCACAAAGGTTAGAAAGGGTACCGTATCCCTGGATAACATGTATGGATAACGTACACATTCAAAATATATGTCTATACAGCATGAGGCAGGCTCAGACGGTGTTAGGCCCAGTATGGATTGCACGTGATTGCACAAAGATTAGAAAGGGTACCGTATCCCTGGATAACATGTAAGGATAGCGTACACATTCAAAATATATGTCTCAGGAGGCAGGCTCAGACGGTGTTAGGCCCAGTATGGATTGCACGTGATTGCACAAAGGTTAGAAAGGGTACCGTATCCCTGGATAACATGTATGGATAGCATACACATTCAAAATATATGTCTCAGGAGGCAGGCTCAGACGGTGTTAGGCCCAGTATGGATTGCACGTGATTGCACAAAGTTTAGAAAGGGTACCGTATCCCCGGATAACATGTATGGATAGCGTACACATTCAAAATATATGTCTATACAGCATGAGGCAGGCTCAGACGGTGTTAGGCCCAGTATGGATTGCACGTGATTGCACAAAGGTTAGAAAGGGTACCGTATCCCTGGATAACATGTATGGATAGCGTACACATTCAAAATATATGTCTATACAGCATGAGGCAGGCTCACACGGTGTTAGGCCCAGTATGAATTGCACGTGATTGCACAAAGGTTAGAAAGGGTACCGTATCCCTGGATAACATGTATGGATAGCGTACACATTCAAAATATATGTCTATACAGCATGAGGCAGGCTCAGACGGTGTTAGGCCCAGTATGGATTGCACGTGATTGCACAAAGGTTAGAAAGGGTACCGTATCCCTGGATAACATGTATGGATAGCGTACACATTCAAAATATATGTCTATACAGCATGAGGCAGGCTCAGACGGTGTTAGGCCCAGTATGGATTGCACGTGATTGCACAAAGGTTAGAAAGGGTACCGGATCCCCGGATAACATGTATGGATAGCGTACACATTCAAAATATATGTCTATACAGCATGAGGCAGGCTCAGACGGTGTTAGGCCCAGTATGGATTGCACGTGATTGCACAAAGGTTAGAAAGGGTACCGTATCCCTGGATAACATGTATGGATAGCGTACAGATTCAAAATATATGTCTCAGGAGGCAGGCTCAGACGGTGTTAGGCCCAGTATGGATTGCACGTGATTGCACAAAGGTTAGAAAGGGTACCGTATCCCTGGATAACATGTATGGATAGCGTACACATTCAAAATATATGTCTCAGGAGGCAGGCTCAGACGGTGTTAGGCCCAGTATGGATTGCACGTGATTGCACAAAGGTTAGAAAGGGTACCGTATCCCCGGATAACATGTATGGATAGCGTACACATTCAAAATATATGTCTATACAGCATGAGGCAGGCTCAGACGGTGTTAGGCCCAGTATGGATTGCACGTGATTGCACAAAGGTTAGAAAGGGTACCGTATCCCTGGATAACATGTATGGATAGCGTACACATTCAAAATATTTGTCTATACAGCATGAGGCAGGCTCAGACGGTGTTAGGCCCAGTATGGATTGCACGTGATTGCACAAAGGTTAGAAAGGGTACCGTATCCCTGGATAACATGTATGGATAGTGTACACATTCAAAATATATGTCTATACAGCATGAGGCAGGCTCAGACGGTGTTAGGCCCAGTATGGATTGCACGTGATTGCACAAAGGTTAGAAAGGGTACCGTATCCCTGGATAACATGTATGGATAGCGTACACATTCAAAATATATGTCTATACAGCATGAGGCAGGCTCAGACGGTGTTAGGCCCAGTATGGATTGCACGTGATTGCACAAAATTTAGAAAGGGTACCGTATCCCTGGATAACATGTATGGATAGCATACACATTCAAAATATATGTCTCAGGAGGCAGGCTCAGACGGTGTTAGGCCCAGTATGGATTGCACGTGATTGCACAAAGGTTAGAAAGGGTACCGTATCCCTGGATAACATGTATGGATAGCGTACACATTCAAAATATATGTCTCAGGAGGCAGGCTCAGACGGTGTTAGGCCCAGTATGGATTGCACGTGATTGCACAAAGGTTAGAAAGGGTACCGTATCCCCGGATAACATGTATGGATAGCGTACACATACACATTCAAAATATATGTCTATACAGCATGAGGCAGGCTCAGACGGTGTTAGGCCCAGTATGGATTGCACGTGATTGCACAAAGGTTAGAAAGGGTACCGTATCCCTGGATAACATGTATGGATAGCGTACACACATTCAAAATATATGTATATACAGCATGAGGCAGGCTCAGACGGTGTTAGGCCCAGTATGGATTGCAAGTGATTGCACAAAGGTTAGAAAGGGTACCGTATCCCCGGATAACATGTATGGATAGCGTACACATTCAAAATATATGTCTATACAGCATGAGGCAGGCTCAGATGGTGTTAGGCCCAGTATGGATTGCACGTGATTGCACAAAGGTTAGAAAGGGTACCGTATCCCTGGATAACATTTATGGATAGCGTACACATTCAAAATATATGTCTATACAGCATCAATCAATCAATCAAATTTATTATCGCCAAGTACATATTACATATATACAAGGAATTCTTTGTGGCAAAGAGGCAACATAATATATAACAACAGATACAACAAGTAACATCTAACAAGACAGATACAGTATATAGTCTACACATGACGATTTAATTGTTGAACAGAGAGTGGATAGAAGCTGTTCATATGGCGGTTGGTGCTGCATTTGGGGACTCTGATGCGACGTCCTGAAGGGAGTAGTTGGAATGAGGAGTGTCCCGGGTGAGAGGGATCGGATGAAATTTTCAATGCGTGGGATCGAATACTCTTATCATAAAGATCCTGGATTTTAGGCAGGGGGGAGCCTATAATTCTCTCTGCTGTTCTGAAAGTCCTTTGTAAGCGGAGTTTGTCATGTGCAGTGGCTCCCCCATACCAGAATATCAGAGAGGAACAAATCACAGATCTGATGACAGCATTAAAGAAAAAGATCAGCAGATTCTTAGACAAACCATATCTTTTCAGCTGACGCAGGAAGAACATACTCTGTTGTGCTTTTCTTATAACAGCATCCACGTTTTTCCCCCATTTAAGATCATGAGAGATGATAACAGGCAGGCTCAGACGGTGTTAGGCCCAGTATGGATTGCACGTGATTGCACAAAGGTTAGAAAGGGTACCGTATCCCTGGATAACATGTATGGATAACGTACACATTCAAAATATATGTCTATACAGCATGAGGCAGGCTCAGACGGTGTTAGGCCCAGTATGGATTGCACGTGATTGCACAAAGATTAGAAAGGGTACCGCATGCCTGGATAACATGTAAGGATAGCGTACACATTCAAAATATATGTCTCAGGAGGCAGGCTCAGACGGTGTTAGGCCCAGTATGGATTGCACGTGATTGCACAAAGGTTAGAAAGGGTACCGTATCCCTGGATAACATGTATGGATAGCGTACACATTCAAAATATATGTCTCAGGAGGCAGGCTCAGACGGTGTTAGGCCCAGTATGGATTGCACGTGATTGCACAAAGGTTAAAAAGGGTACCGTATCCCCGGATAACATGTATGGATAGCGTACACATTCAAAATATATGTCTATACAGCATGAGGCAGGCTCAGACGGTGTTAGGCCCAGTATGGATTGCACGTGATTGCACAAAGGTTAGAAAGGGTACCGTATCCCTGGATAACATGTATGGATAGCGTACACATTCAAAATATATGTCTATACAGCATGAGGCAGGCTCACACGGTGTTAGGCCCAGTATGAATTGCACGTGATTGCACAAAGGTTAGAAAGGGTACCGTATCCCTGGATAACATGTATGGATAGCGTACACATTCAAAATATATGTCTATACAGCATGAGGCAGGCTCAGACGGTGTTAGGCCCAGTATGGATTGCACGTGATTGCACAAAGGTTAGAAAGGGTACCGTATCCCTGGATAACATGTATGGATAGCGTACACATTCAAAATATATGTCTATACAGCATGAGGCAGGCTCAGACGGTGTTAGGCCCAGTATGGATTGCACGTGATTGCACAAAGGTTAGAAAGGGTACCGGATCCCCGGATAACATGTATGGATAGCGTACTCATTCAAAATATATGTCTATACAGCATGAGGCAGGCTCAGACGGTGTTAGGCCCAGTATGGATTGCACGTGATTGCACAAAGGTTAGAAAGGGTACCGTATCCCTGGATAACATGTATGGATAGCGTACAGATTCAAAATATATGTCTCAGGAGGCAGGCTCAGACGGTGTTAGGCCCAGTATGGATTGCACGTGATTGCACAAAGGTTAGAAAGGGTACCGTATCCCTGGATAACATGTATGGATAGCGTACACATTCAAAATATATGTCTCAGGAGGCAGGCTCAGACGGTGTTAGGCCCAGTATGGATTGCACGTGATTGCACAAAGGTTAGAAAGGGTACCGTATCCCCGGATAACATGTATGGATAGCGTACACATTCAAAATATATGTCTATACAGCATGAGGCAGGCTCAGACGGTGTTAGGCCCAGTATGGATTGCACGTGATTGCACAAAGGTTAGAAAGGGTACCGTATCCCTGGATAACATGTATGGATAGCGTACACATTCAAAATATATGTCTATACAGCATGAGGCAGGCTCAGACGGTGTTAGGCCCAGTATGGATTGCACGTGATTGCACAAAGGTTAGAAAGGGTACCGTATCCCTGGATAACATGTATGGATAGTGTACACATTCAAAATATATGTCTATACAGCATGAGGCAGGCTCAGACGGTGTTAGGCCCAGTATGGATTGCACGTGATTGCACAAAGGTTAGAAAGGGTACCGTACCCCTGGATAACATGTATGGATAGCGTACACATTCAAAATATATGTCTATACAGCATGAGGCAGGCTCAGACGGTGTTAGGCCCAGTATGGATTGCACGTGATTGCACAAAATTTAGAAAGGGTACCGTATCCCTGGATAACATGTATGGATAGCGTACACATTCAAAATATATGTCTCAGGAGGCAGGATCAGATGGTGTTAGGCCCAGTATGGATTGCACGTGATTGCACAAAGGTTAGAAAGGGTACCATATCCCTGGATAACATGTATGGATAGCGTACACATTCAAAATATATGTCTCAGGAGGCAGGCTCATACGGTGTTAGGCCCAGTATGGATTGCACGTGATTGCACAAAGGTTAGAAAGGGTACCGTATCCCTGGATAACATGTATGGATAGCGTACACATTCAAAATATATGTCTCAGGAGGCAGGCTCAGACGATGTCAGGCACAGTATGGATTTGACGGCCCAGATTACACAGCGGAGGAGCAGGGAGAGGTAAAGATTGCAAATGCTGGGGCCCTGCCCAAGCAAGGGGGGCCCACTCGTGGGCGTCGATACTGGCACTGGGCCCCTCATAGTACAGTGGTGTGTCTGACGGCGGGTGTGCACCACCACCGTCAGAGACACTTGATTGCACTATGAGGGACCCTGTGCCAGTGCCCGCGCCCAAGAGTCGGCCTACCCACCTGTCCAGGGCAACGGCACTCGCACGGTGTCGTGCGGTAGGTGGTGACCCCGGCCATGGGGGGGAGGCAGCACAGTTAGGGAGTTTTAGAAAGTGACATATGTTGATGTTGGACATTCAGCTGATGCAAAAGGCGAAATAGGTGAAGTACCAGGAAGAGGTGGACCAAAGCAAGCCATTTTTCTGTCACCCTATGTGTCATCAGGGGAAGGTGGGACAAAATCCTTGGAAACCCATGCGTGGTTCATTTTAATGAAGGTTAGATCATCCACATTTTGGGTTGACAGACGGGTCCTTTTTTCTGTCAGGATTGATCCAGCTGCACTGAAGACTCTTTCCGATAGCACACTTGCAGCTGGGCAAGCGAGCTCCTGTAAAGCATATTGGGCCAATTCAGGCCAGGTGTCCAGTTTAGCAGCCCAATAGTCAAAGGGGAATGACCTGTGTAGGAGAACATCGATATGGGAGGAAAAGTAGTTTGTTACCATAGTTGACAACTGCTGTCTCCTGTCACTTTCCATCGATGCAGTATTACCAGTTGTGTGAGCGGTATTTGAAAAATCAGTCCACAACATTGTCATGAAACCCCTGTCTCCAATGCCACTTCTGCTGTGTGCACCACGAACACCTCTGCCAAGCTGCCCCCGGCCCGTACGGCTCGTGTGAGAACCATCACCGCTGCTGTGTGCTGGGAATGCCTCAAGCAACCGATTTACCAGAGTTGCTTGTTTATTAGCCAATATTAGGTCAAGGTTCTCCTGTGGCATGATGTTTTGTAATTTGCCTTTATAGCGTGGATCCAGGATGCTGGCCAACCAGTAGTCGTCATCGTTCATCATTTTGGCAATGCGGGGGTCCCTTTTTAGAATCCGCAAGGCATAATCTGACATGTGGGCCAATGTTCCCGGTGTCAATGATGCACTGCGAGTGCTGGGTGGAGGAGCACTTTCTGGCAAATCCACATCCCTCCAGTCACGCACAAACCCTGTACCAGACCTTGCCACGCCAACATTTTCACTTGCCCCACGAGATGCATCCTCCTCCCCTAAGTAATCATCCCCATCATCCTCCTCCTCCTCCTCTTCTTCCTCCACCTCGTCCAGGGGAGGTCCCTGAGCAGACAATGGCTGAATGTCATCAAGGATTCCCTCCTCCTCTTCCTCCTCATCAACATTGGCTGCAGACGCCTGCTCCTTAAGGTGCGTCAAAGTTTGCATGAGCAGACGCATAAGTGGGATGCTCATGCTTAGGATGGCGTCGTCTGCGCTTACCAGCCGTGTGCATTCCTCAAAACACTGAAGGACTTTACAAAGGTCTTTCAGCTTCGACCACTGCACACCTGTCAACTCCATGTCTGCTCTCAAAGTGCCTGGCTGTGTATCCTCCCACAAATGCATTATGGCCTGCCTCTGCTCGCACAGCCGCTCCACCATGTGCAGGGTGGAGTTCCACGTTGTTGCAATGTCGATAATGAGGCGGTGGTTGGGAAGGTGGAGCAATCGCTGCAGCTTCTGCATACGAACGGAGTGTACAGGCGACCGGCGGATGTGCGCGCACAGTCTTCGCACCTTCTGGAGCAGGGCTATTAACTCCGGATAATTTTTGAGGAAGCACTGCACCACCAGGTTCAAGGTGTGAGCCAAGCAAGGTATGTGGCTGAGTTTTGAAAGGGCTATGGCTGCCACAAAATTACGGCCGTTATCACTAACTACCTTGCCTGCCTCAAGATGTACACTGCCTAGCCATGACTCAGTTTGTCGCTTCAAGTACTCAGCCAGCACCTCGGCGGTGTGTCTGTCGCCCAAACACATCATCTGCAACACAGCCTGCTGACGCTTTCCACTAGCTGCTCGATAGGGGGACACATCGTGTGCAACAGTGGCAGCTGCAGATGGAGTGCTCGTACGACTGCGCTCTGTGGACGAGCTTTCGCTTCTGGAGGAGGTGGAGGAGGAGGATGGTCGAACGCCTACAGCCAACTGTTTCCTATACCGTGGGCTAGGCAGCACTGTCCCACCACCGCTGTCCCCTGTGGACCCTGCATCCACCACATTAACCCAGTGCGCAGTGATGGACATGTAACGGCCCTGGCCATGCCGACTGGACCATGCATCAGTTGTGAGGTGCACCTTTCCGCTCACTGACTGCTTGAGTGCATGGACAATGCGGTCTTTCACATGATGGTGGAGGGCTGGGATGGCTTTGCGAGAGAAGAAGTGGCGACTGGGTAGGTCATAGCGTGGTACTGCATAGGCCATGAGTTCGCGGAAAGCTGTGCTTTCCACCAACCGAAAGGGCATCATGTCAAACGAGATTAGTTTGGCAATGTGGGCGTTCAAACCCAGTGTACGCGGATGAGAGACTGAGTACTTTCTTGACCTACTCATAGTGTCTGGGAGGGTGAGCTGGACTTGAGAGCTGCATATGGTGGAAGTAGCGGTGGACAAGGCGGACTGAGAGAGGGTTGATGATGGTGATGGAGTTGGTGTTCTTTCTGATGGCCTAGAATCAGTATTTCGTTGATATAACAGTGGGATTCCCTGACTGCTGTGGTCTTGCAATGACACCTCAACATTTGCTGCTGTGCTAACCGGTGGGCTTACAGTGGGGGAAACAATGTAGCGTTGCTGACTACCTTCGTTGTGATCAGTTGCACATGTGGCACTTGAGGTTTGGTGTTGTGTCCACGCTTGCAAGTGCATGCTGGTTAAATGTCTAAGCATGCAACTGGTATTCAAATTTTTCAGATTTTTCCCTCGGCTAAAGGTCTTTGCGCACTTCTTACAGATAACCTTGGCCTGATCATGAGGATTTTGTTCAAAAAAGTGCCACACTGCACTCTTCCTACTTTGGCAGACATTTTGCGGCCTAGCACGCTGTGATCTTTTGACCCTCTGGACAAGCTGTCCAGCAACTCTTTTGATGTTTGGAACCTGTCTTTGGAGTGCTCCGGGCCTGCCAGATAACAGCTGTTGCGATGTCGATGTCTGCTGTGGATGCTCCTCATCTGAGCTATTGGAAGCAGCACCCTCTTCCCCCAATGGATGCCAATCTGGGTCAACAACTGGGTCATCCATCACCTCCTCTTCTATGTCATGTGCACCTTCCTCTGTGTCACCGTGTATGGTGGTATAGTGTGCGGGAAGGGGCACCTGAGTCTCATCAGGGTCAGAATCTGGCTCTGTACACTGCGAGGACAATGTAGTGCTCTGAGTGAATGTACCAGCAGAATCATCCATCAGCGGCTGTGCATCAGTGCACTCCATGTCAGATTCATCTTGGCCTGGGTAATTCACCATTTGACTTGATAATCCAGGCATGGTATGTGAAAACAGCTCCATGGAGTAATCAGTAGTATGGCCTGCGTCATCCTTCAATCTTGGTTGGGGTGAAGGACACAAGGAAAGGTGTGGTTCATGAACATGAGCCTCCAATGACGACTCAGTGCTTTTACTTTTTACAACTGAAGAAGAGGAGGCGATAGAGCTGGAGGCTGAGTCAGCAATGTAAGACAAAACTTTTTCCTGATGCTCTGGCTTTAAAAGCGGTTTGCCAACTCCTAGAAAACTAAGCGTTCGAGGCCTTATGTAGCCAGACGATGACGCAGGGTCAGCACCTCCTGCATTCGGTCCTATTTTGCTCTTGCCACTACCATCAGATCCACCACCAACACCATCATTATCAGCTGCCAACCCCCACCCAATTCCACGGCCTCTTCCACCAGCCTTCCTCATTTTTGGTAGAAATGTAGACAAAATCCAACAAACTATATAGTAATGTAAAACAAGGTACAAGGTGTCTATAGGGCAGGGGAGATTTTGAATTTCTGCACACACTTGTGGATAGTGGACACTTTTGGATTGTGTGAGGCCCACTGATATCTGAGCGCTATGTGACAGGCTCGATGGCACTGCTGTGACAAAAGTGACTAGAGGATAAGGGAGATTTTGAATATCTGCACACACTTTTGGACACTGGACACTTTTGGATTGTGTGAGGCCCACTGATATCTGAGCGCTATGTGACAGGCTCGATGGCACTGCTGTGACAAAAGTGACTAGAGGATAAGGGAGATTTTGAATATCTGCACACACTTTTGGACACTGGACACTTTTGGATTGTGTGAGGCCCACTGATATCTGAGCGCTATGTGACAGGCTCGATGGCACAGCTGTGACAAAAGTGACTAGAGGATAAGGGAGATTTTGAATTTCTGCACACACTTGTGGACAGTGGACACTTTTGGATTGTGTGAGGCCCACTGATATCTGAGCGCTATGTGACAGGCTCGATGGCACTGCTGTGACAAAGGTGACTAGAGGATAAGGGAGATTTTGAATATCTGCACACACTTTTGGACACTGGACACTTTTGGATTGTGTGAGGCCCACTGATATCTGAGCGCTATGTGACAGGCTCGATGGCACTGCTGTGTCAAAAGTGACTAGAGGATAAGGGAGATTTTGAATATCTGCACACACTTTTGGACACTGGACACTTTTGGATTGTGTGAGGCCCACTGATATCTGAGCGCTATGTGACAGGCTCGATGGCACTGCTGTGACAAAAGTGACTAGAGGATAAGGGAGATTTTGAATATCTGCACACACTTTTGGACACTGGACACTTTTGGATTGTGTGAGGCCCACTGATATCTGAGCGCTATGTGACAGGCTCGATGGCACTGCTGTGACAAAAGTGACTAGAGGATAAGGGAGATTTTGAATATCTGCACACACTTTTGGACACTGGACACTTTTGGATTGTGTGAGGCCCACTGATATCTGAGCGCTATGTGACAGGCTCGATGGCACTGCTGTGACAAAAGTGACTAGAGGATAAGGGAGATTTTGAATATCTGCACACACTTTTGGACACTGGATACTTTTGGATTGTGTGAGGCCCACTGATATCTGAGCGCTATGTGACAGGCTCGATGGTACTGCTGTGACAAAAGTGACTAGAGGATAAGGGAGATTTTGAATATCTGCACACACTTTTGAACACTGGACACTTTTGGATTGTGTGAGGCCCACTGATATCTGAGCGCTATGTGACAGGCTCGATGGCACTGCTGTGACAAAAGTGACTAGAGGATAAGGGAGATTTTGAATATCTGCACACACTTTTGGACACTGGACACTTTTGGTTTGTGTGAGGCCCACTGATATCTGAGCGCTATGTGACAGGCTCGATGGCACAGCTGTGACAAAAGTGACTAGAGGATAAGGGAGATTTTGAATTTCTGCACACACTTGTGGACAGTGGACACTTTTGGATTGTGTGAGGCCCACTGATATCTGAGCGCTATGTGACAGGCTCGATGGCACTGCTGTGGCAAAAGTGACTAGAGGATAAGGGAGATTTTGAATATCTGCACACACTTTTGGACACTGGACACTTTTGGATTGTGTGAGGCCCACTGATATCTGAGCGCTATGTGACAGGCTCGATGGCACAGCTGTGACAAAAGTGACTAGAGGATAAGGGAGATTGGATTGCTTTTAAAAAAGCAGTTTACGGAGCAGTGGGTAAACAGCAATGCCAGCCTGTCAGGAAGCCTTAGAAGGCAGCCCAACAACCAACACCACTGATACACCACAATATAGCCTCCCCTTGCACTGCACACACAGTGACTGGTGTGTTGTGCATGCCAAATTGCTAGCAGCAGAAGCAGTTTTTTTTTCTTCTCAAAAGGACAAAAAAAAAAAATTGGGATTGCTTTTAAAAAAGCAGTTTGCGGAGCAGTGGGTAAACAGCAATGCCAGCCTGTCAGGAAGCCTTAAAAGGCAGCCCAACAACCAACACCACTGATACACCACTATATAGCCTCCCCTTGCACTGCACACACAGTGACTGGTGTGTTGTGCACGCCAAATCGCTAGCAGCAGAAGCAGTTTTTTTGTCTTCTTCCCTGCCTAACGCTCTCCCTACAGAATCAGCAGCAACCTCTCCCTATACTAAGATCGGCAGAAGTAAGATGGCGGTCGGCGTGCACGCCCTTTTATACCCCCTGTGACGCCCACCAAAGCAAGCCAATCACTTGCATGCCCTTCTGAAAGATGGTGGTGACCCGTGCCTATGTCATCACGTTGCCCACAGTGTCCGTGGATCCTGATTGGCTGAAAAAGAGCGCAAAACAAACTTTTGAAACGCGACTTTGGCGCGTAAGTCGCCGACCTCGTGGCCGACCTCATCCTAGGGTCGGGTTTCGTTTCATGAAACCCGACTTTGCCAAAAGTCGGCGACTTTTGAATTTTTTCGACCCGTTTCGCTCAATTCTAGTCAGCAGTCCTCTCCATGATTGTGGAGCCTACTGAAACAGACTAAGGGACTTTTTAAACACTTAGGCTGGTTTCACACTTGCGTTTTATCGCGCAGCGCATTGTGCACTATCGGTCGCACGCGCAATTGTCCCCTATCTTTAAAGTGGCAGGCGCAGTGTCCAGCGATTGCATGCGGGCCTCAGCGTTTGCGTGCGCTGCGCATTTTCCAGGTGTGCGACCAGACGTGCAGGACGCTACATGTTGCATTTTTTGTTCCGCCCAACGCTGTTAAAAAATCGCATGCGTGCCTAAGCGCACGCAATGTGCAAAAAATAGTATTATTTTCTATGGTGTCGCTGACGTGTGCTGTGAAGTGCACATGTCAGCTCTTTGTGAGCGTGCGCGATTTCAGAGTAAACAATGTCTAGACACTTTTTTAATACACCCCCTAAGCAAGCAACATTGTTTTGGAGGAGGGTAGATAAAACAAGGGGTCTGTAGTGCCAGATCATTACTCTCCAGACAGACTGCAAGACAAAGAAGACAAGACAACACCCACCCAGCCAGAGACAATCCACTACTTTGGAGAACACAGCAGCTATAATGTGAGTATTCTAAAATCAATTTATGTGAGCCTGTCCTTTAAAATATATTATGTACTAATGTTTTTCTTTTATTTTTCCAGCATGTCTTCTGGATCACAATACAGTCCTTCCAGGGAAGAATTGGAAGAAGCAGAGCGTGAGGTGAGTATTTTGCTGCCTTTGTGTAAGTATACCTGCCTCTACAAATGGGTAATCATTTCTCTTCTTTTTTACAGACCTCAGCATCGGACCAGCCAAGTGAGCCGGACCAGCCGGAGCAGCGTACACAAGGCCCGGCGGGGAGGAGACGCAATGTAAGTATCCATTATTTAAATTTACCTTTTCTTTTAAATTCTGTTTTCTATTCCTGTTTTTATGTCCTGTTTTTTATGTTCTATTTTTTTTTCTCTATACCATTCTCCACAATTTCCACTATTCTAATGTATTTCTTTTCTAGCTTCCACAATGGGATGAAGACCTGTACATTGACAATGAGCAACTGATCATCCTTGTCCAGGAGCGTGTCCCGTTGTATTGATTTTTTTTTTATGCCGTTGTGGGACAGCCATGACCAGCAGTACAAGGACATTGTGGTGACCCGGCAGCTCTGGAATGAGGTGGTCGCTGTGTTGATGGAGGGCTAGGACAGCGCCTCTGCAACTTTAAAAAAGGCGCTTAGTAAGTGTTTCCCTGTTGTGTGATGCCGCATTGAGTCTTTGTCCTGAGGATACTGTTTTGTTCTATCAAGGAACAAAACAGTGTCCTCAGGATCAACATTGAATGCATTGTGAATTGTAATGTTGTATTGTTCATGCTTTATCTCTTACACCTGATGATACTTGTGTGTTTACTGCAAGATATATTCTTACAGTAAACACACAAGTGTCCTCAGGTTCAGCAGTCAAGGCATTGTGATTTTTAATGCTGTATTCTTCATGCTTAATCTCTTGCACCTGATGATACTTGTGTGTTTCCTGCAAGATATATTCTAGGAGTGAACACACAAGTGTCCTCAGGTTCAACATTCAATGCATTGTGAATTGTAATGTTGTGTTGTTCATGATTTGTCTCTTGCACCTGATGATACTTGTGTGTTTACTACAAGATATATTCTTGCAGTGAACACACAAGTGTCCTCAGGTTCAACAGCCAATGCATTGTGAATTGTAGTGTTCTATTGTTCATGCTTTATCTCTTGCACCTGATGATACTTGTGTGTTTACTGCAAGATATATTCTTGCAGTGAACACACAAGTGTCCTCAGGTTCAACAGTCAATGCATTGTGAATTGTAATGTTCTATTGTTCATGCTTTATCTCTTGCACCTGATGATACTTGTGTGTTTACTGCAAGATATACACATATATAAACATATACAGATATACACATATATTCTTGCAGTGAACACACAAGTGTCCTCAGATTCAACAGTCAATGCAGTGTGAATTGTAATGTTCTATTGTTCATGCTTTATCTCTTGCACCTGATGATACTTGTGTGTTTACTGCAAGATATATTCTTGCAGTGAACACACAAGTGTCCTCAGGTTCAACAGTCAATGCATTGTGTATTGATTTTTTTTTTTATGCCGCATTGACTGTTTGACAAGGGAAATCAGGTGTGCGTGATTATACAAGATGTTGCCAGCTGTGCATTTTATAATTTTATTTTATTATTTTTTCAACAGTGAACAAAGTCCGCACACGTTGGCGCTTGATGATGGACCGCTTCAACACTGATTTTCGTGCTGAGGGACAGATTCACAGTGGCTTATCGGCAAGGAGCAGAACCAAGTACCGATATCATCGTGCTTTTGAATTCCTATGACCGGTCCTTGCCACCAGAGCGTAAGTATAATTTCCTTTTTTGGGGGGTTTTCATTGAACATAATCGGTGATTTTATCTTCCACAGATGATCCTTCTTTTAAATGTATGATACTAATTTTTAACTTTTGCTTCAACAGCACCTGGAGCAGCACCCTGCAACCTGTCCCTGGAGCGGTTCTTCATCGATCGACCTCGGACCCGTCCCAGCCATCCGACAGCCAGGAAGCAAGTTGCAGGTCAGCAACACAGACAGCTAGTGACCAGGAAGCTGGACAATCAGGTATTCCCCTGTCCTAGGTCTCTGCCATTGGTTATGCAGGCACTACCAGCCAGCGGCAGAGGGCCTCGGACAGGAATGTCATGCACTTGAGCGAAGCCTTTCATGCCAGTCTCAAGACGCTGGCCGAAAGAGTGGAAAGTGGTTTTTCACTAATGGAACGTGGTTTTAACCACATGGAACACCTCATTCATGCTTCCGACCAGCGCTTTGAACGGCTGGAGGCCGACCTCAATAGACCAGCGCACCATTTCTTTAGTAAAATTGAACGGGGCATGGCGGATCACCTTAGTCCTGAGCAACAGCTGAATGTGTTACATGCCTGCAACACTGTTTTCTTGCAGGCTATGCAGCAGAATCAGTACGTGCAGCAGTCAGTGGTATCATTCCCACCTGTGCCACCACTGACTCGCTTCACCACAGTACCGACTTCTGCTGCATACCACAGCACGGCCACCTGCATTCCTAGCCAAGCCGGACACCACTACACCACACCAATGCTGAGTGCTGCTGGACACTCCACCCCCGCCACCACCATGTCAAGCGCTGCTCCTGTCTGGAGCACCAGTACTGCCACCGTTTCCACATCTTGGCGCACCTCCAGCGCAAAATCTGCTTGGGCTACCGCCACCTCTTCTCCTGTTCGGACCACAGAGACTACATCATCTCTGGAACGGAGCACCGCCACTTCGCATCATCAGCATGGGAGCACAGCCACAACTCCTCATCATTCCAGGAGCACCTCCACCATTCATCACCAGAGGAGCACCGCCACCTCTTCTCCTCATCGTAGCACCGCCACCACCCCTCTTCAGAGGAGCACTGCCACCACTTCGCCTACACAGAGCACCGCCAGCACTCCTCATCACAGGAGCACCACCTATTCTCCCACCAGAAGCATCGCGCACACTTCACCTTCAATTAGCACCGACACCACAAGTTCTCCTGCAAGGAGCACCACCAGCACCTCCACCGAGCAGCCCAGGGGAGACCCACATTTCATATTTTATTCTTCACAGACACAATCCAACATCTCGAGGTGGTCAACAACTGTAAGGCGGTCACAAGGTGGTAGTCGGTACAGGCAGGTGACTCCTGCCCCAAAGAAGAAGAAACAAAAGACTTTGTTAGTCATTTCCCCCTCCCCTTCCAACATTTCTCAACCAGCCTCCAGTTCCATGCCTGATCTCCCTTCCCTCAATAATTTAGTAGCCCCTTCACCTAGAACCCCTTCCTCAATTTCCAGCAGTTCCTCATCTCTCCACACCCCCAAAGTATCCCACTCTTCCCCCAAACGTCCTTCAAAATAAAAATAACCTTTTTTTGTTTTAAAGAATAAATGTGCAATTTTTATTGTTCAAAAAAAGTTTAGTCTAATGTGTCTCTCGCCGCCAACACACACTGCGCCGTACACACACTGCGCCATACATTTTTCTTTTTTGTCAACACGTAGCTCCATTAATCACACGTTTACGCGTGTCAATCTTGGAGATATGTGTAGTCAAAACCAGAAATCTAGATGACTTGTATTTTCCACATCAGTGTCTTCAGTCAGGTAAAAAAACACAGACTGAATAGAGGATGGTGTTGAGTGCAAGGCCTATCTATTGTTGCCTTGGTTTGTATCCAAAACAGTAACTTCACTATGGTGTGTTTTAACATCATTTATCTTTTTTTGCTACAATCCAAGGTTATTATAGATAGACCTTGTAATTAACCTCATCCTCTATTCGGTGTGTGTGGATAAACTGAGTAGATGATGTGTAAAATACCTGCCATATGTACAATACCCTGGCCTTGTATCATAGCGATCACACCTGGGCACGTAAATACACATGAGTTGTAACCAGCAGCATCGCTTCAGTCTGCATATATATAACTCAGACTGAAGCGCTGCTGCGGTTAACCTTTTATGTGTATTCTCCTGACAATGTGTGATAAGTGTCTGAAGTGTGGATGCATTAGTTGTGCCGTCCTCACTTCAGCATGACACCAGGCCTGGGTATTGTAGAAGTTGTATCAACTTTATTATGTTTACAGTCTTGAGTTCTAAACTGGCCACAGTGATGCTAATACAACTAATATGGATAGTCAGTGTTTTTAGGTGTCATAAATAGTTATGGATGCTCCTGCATTCCAAAATGAATAATTATGACAGGTGACACAAATATTAGTTGTATTATCTCCACTGTCGCATCACACTGAACTCAAAGTGTAAAGATAATAAAGATCATACAAGTTGTGTGTATGTATAGTCACCTGGTCTTGAGTACTATTAAATGAAGGATGCACAAAACACAGCATCATGAATTCAATCGTACACCTGGCCAGTTGATTATTATATTGAAGTGTAAAAAGACAGAGTGCACTCAGTACAGGTATCAACAAATTTTTTTATTAACATAAACACAAAAGTAAACTTTGTTACGCCATTTGGTCTTGCCAGGCCACGCGTCCTAGATCTGAGTTGAAGTAGGCCGCAATTTGGTCCCTCAGTTGGCCAACTTCAACGGATGACCTGAGAGGGTGCTGATTAAATTCTGGCAAGGGGTTAGGAGTGGCATCATCAAGTTTAAAGTTCGGGTGCTCTCTAACCATAACAAAATTATGTAGAACCACACAGGCCTTCACCACCTCATCCACTGTTTTCAGTTTCAGATTAATGGCTGTGGTTAAAATGCGCCATCTAGAGACAAGTATACCAAAGGCACACTCTACAGTTCTTCTTGCCCTGGTCAGCCTGTAATTAAAAATTCTTTTGTTGTGGTCCAAGTCCCAGCTGGAGTAGGGATTGAGGAGGTTTTGGCACATCTGGAATGCCTCATCCCCAACCATTACAAAGGGCTGTGGCGGACCTTCGGTGTTGGGAAGAGGACGTGGCATGGGGAAATTGAACTAGTTGCCATACAACCTTCGGCCCATGTCTGAGTTCTTAAAAGCCTGGGAGTCATTCCCACGCCCAAATGCACCAATGTCCACTGCAACAAACTTACTGTCTGCATCAGAAATGGCCATGAGTACTGTAGAGAAGTACTTTTTGTAATTATAGTACTCTGATACAGTTCTTTTTGGTTTTATAATCCGGATGTGTTTCCCATCCACCGCATCCAAACAGTTGGGGAAATGGCAGACTGTCCAGAATCTTTCTGCACTTTCAATCCACTTTTCCACGGTGGGGAGGGGCAGAAATTCAGGACAGAGAATGTCCGCAACTATTCCCGACAAGGTGGAGATTCCAAGCAGGTACTGGAAGTGCAGTGAAGAGAGGGTCTCTCCAGTAGCCAGGAATTTGGGAAACAGAGAAACAATTAAAATTATTATTTGTGTATCTGGAATTTTTACAACACCAAAAAATAAAATTACAAACAAAAAAAAAGTCATAAACATAAATATGCAGCCTTTTCTTTACTACATGGCATAAAAATAATGCTGCAGCCTTTGGTTAAGTACATGAAAGCACAATAATACATAGTACATCTGAGAGAACAAATAAAATTAGGCAGGCATTGTTTTTTAAATACTGCGTACCGTAAGGTGACCAGGAGCTATTCCTCAGGAGGAATCGCACGACGTAGATGTGTGTCCTGTCTCCGGATGGCATCTTGGACACGACCTAGCAAATACATGAAGCTTTGTTGGGACATCCGTGTGTAATCTGTAAATTTATCCGGGTTTGCCTGGAGCTCACTGTAGAGGGCGTGGTACGCTCCACGGAGTTCAACAATCGGATGTATCCACAAACGCCGCCACTGCCGTCTTCGCTGTCTCTCTCTCTCTCACTTTGTTGATGGCAAGCAACTGCATAAGCCTGAGCCATCCTGATGTCCAGATCCAAGTTGAAGTAAAAAAGTCTTCCAGCGCAGATCCATGTTGTCAAGAGAAAATCCAAGGAAATGTGAAGAATTCAGCTGTAAACTGGGTCTATATAAAGAATTTTCATAACACAAGCCCACTGCTGTCCCATTGGTGGTGTCTGATGCAGGAATTTTTCTAGAATTTTCCTCCTGTGATTGTGACACCATGCGAATAAAAAACGCATACGCATGAAAAACACTTGAAAACGTATACAAACGCTGCATTTTTTTGCCTTACGGTGCACAATATTGCGACAAAAAAGGAGCGTTTACAAGCGTTTGTATGCGTTTTTGTCACGCGTTTGATGTTCGCACCAAACGCAGCGCAGAAAAACGCTAGTGTGAAACTAGCCTTAGGAAGCCTTTGCAGGCGTTTTTTGTTAATTATTCTAATTTACTGAGATAATGACTTTTGGGTTTTCATTGGCTGTAAGCCATGACCATCAACAATAACAGAAATAAACACTTTAAATAAATCACTCTGTTTGTAATGACTCTATATAATATACGAGTTTCACTTTTTGTATTGAAGAACTGAAATACATGAACTTTTTGATGATATTCTAATTTTGTGAGAAGCATCTGTAATTGTACTAGTTAGGCAATGCTTCCGGGAACTGTTTGGAATGATCAGGGAGTACAGTGTATGCAATCTGGACAATACATGTTCCTATTTAAAGGTCCTGTGAAACTGTGTATCAATTCTTGCAAATTGCAATCAAAAAGTGTATAGCTTGGATTCTTTGTATAATATAACATTCATTTTTTTTAAATATTTCTATTTACTTTTGATGATGTTTATTTAATACAGGGACATTAAGAATAAGCATTATCAACAGAATGTGACCACTGATCGGTAAACCATTACCGATTGGCAGCCATTTAGTTGCCTGTTTTCACAGTGTAAGGATTCTCTTACTCTTTTAGGCATTAGACCTTAGGTAGCATTCACAAAAGCAATGCAGTTTTGGTCTAGACACATGTTTTTATTGCTTTCCACAGGTTGCAAAGCATCAAAACAAACACAAACAAAAATTCAGGTGCTACCTGAACAGTATAGATCTTGACTACTTCAGACATCGCTGACATCGCTGAGCTAGCCACAGTTTGGTGAAACAAAAACTGATATCATCCATAGCAACCACTGATACTTGCAGTTTGGTGAACACAGCCTGTGCAGACTTTTCTCTAAAAGATTCTAGCTTGCTTCTCTCTTCTACTTCAAGACACATCCAGTCTGGTTAGCTTCCCAAAGCTGACTGCCAAAGATGAACACCTAGCCTGTTTTTATGCAGAGCTAGCCAGGTGTACTAATGTCAGGCGTCAGGTTCCTGCAACTGCACAGCAGGAATGCAGAGCCTTGCATCCAGCGGTCTCCGATTCTCCACCGACCGCTCAGGAGCCTGCATAGCAATCTCGGCATCCCAGACGCTCTGCTCAGACCAGCTCTTTAGGACTGGTTGCTGCTGCCACCTCTGGGTCAGCAATAGCAATGCAGGCTGTCCTGCAGCAAGCCACTCCAGAGGCTAAGTCCTCTCATCGCGCTACTGGGCATGCTCACGAGACGATCTCTCATTGGAGATTGGGAGTCACGTGCTCAGGTCCTTCTCAGAGATCTGGAAGGTCCTGGAAGCGTACGGCTATAAAAGGCCCGCATGGCCTCTCGGCCATGCGCTAGTATAGACTATAATTGCTAGCTGTGTGTATGATGATGAATGCATGTGCCTGCGAATGACTCATTAAGATCCCCTCCCTCTGATATTACGTGTGTGGATAGGGACTTAGTCATAGAGTCAGCGCCAGTCAGTGGCGCACTACAGGCCACAGTTCACATCTTACAGCACTGGGCATTGTCGTGTGGCGGCTGAGTCGGTCACCACGCTGCAGTCAGCAGCACTTGTTGGCATCCGCGGTAGGTCTAGATGGACATTGACCCTCAGTCTTGGGCCTAGTCCTGTTTCCGTATACCGTGTGTGCACACCTCTGAGACCTGTGAGGTCAACAGGCTCAGCATTTATGTTTATAACTTAGGCATCTCTGTGAGGTTAACAGAGCTCGCCAGTGCACATCGGGTGACGTATAACCCGCGTGTGCTATACCGCCATATAGCGCGTCTGCCATTATATAGCAGCAGTTTAACATCTCTGCACGGTGGACCATGGGTGGCGAACGCACATTTTGTTATTTAATATTTAGTGCGTTCCGCCGTCCCTAGCAACTAATCAAAGCCAGGATAGCTAGGATTAAATCCTAATCTACTTGGCATTGCTACATACCTTCTGTCTCTGCCCAAAGCAGAGGGCTGGGCACCATTTGTCAACCCCCAATGCCTTTAACAAAACTGATTTTGTTCGAGGACGTGGTCAGTTTTTGGATTGTGTCCTCTGAGACTAACTCCCGGAGATCTCAGGAATTCTAGAGTGTCTTGAATTGGCCTCCCATTGAGATTTGGTAACTCCAAGACCCTGTCGCTATTTTTGGGTATCAATTTTAGGCAATATTGTCTTTGGGAAGGTGAAAAATTTCCTTATACTTTGACATCCGGAATGTTGGCTTCTAACTGGGCTAACAAACAGCGGTTTCTAAGGAGTCCCTATCATTCCATGGTTTTAGCAAGTTGCCATGATATGTGGGAAATGGCTTCCTTTTCCCTAGTCAGTGCACTTTATAGTTTACCTTTCCCATATTTTCTACCACCTTATAGAGCCATTGCCACCGGTTAAGGAACCTGTTCTCCCCTGTGGCCACTATCTCAAGTCCATGATCCCCAAGCCTAAATTGTCTCACTCTAGTCAACTGATTATACCCTCTGGATTTTTCCTTTTGGACCATGAGGAGGTGCTCTTTAACCTGTCCATTTACTTTGTTCCCATGACATAACAAATTATTATGTCTGACGCCTTGTGGAAACTGACTAACGGCTGACAGCTCCTAGGTAACCCCATTTTCATTTTCCAGAGTACCTTTTACTTCCTAATCCTCCTTTCTAGCTTGCCAGTACAGTGAGTGGAAATTTACCATTTACATCAAGTGACTTTGTTACCACAGTCAACTCCAGTTAACAATAGCCTGCAACAAGCCCTTGACCACTCCCACTTAGTGGGCCCAAAACCACAGTCTGTGCATATGTCCACCTGGGCAATGGGATAATTCTTGGCATCCATCCCCATGGATACACCTACCCCCACACCCTTTGAAGGGACTAGCACATGTGGAAGTGTGCACCCTTGAGTCCAGAAGTCCCATCACTTTGACAAAGTTCACAGTCACCTGGCATTCCTGAATGCCCTCCCCACGATGAAGAACAGCACTGTAGGCATGGTAGGCAAAGGAGTGTAGCAGTCCATTGACTCCGAGGTCAAAGGACAAAATGGACTGATAAATGTCCTGGGACAAGATACCTCCAACAGATATTCATATGAGTTGTAACGTTTGAACCTGGCTCTGACACCTCATGGGTCTTTGTGGGCACTTCAGAGGTGGGCTTGGCACTTTATTTTGGGTATCCTATAAATGTGACCTTGGGCTCCCTTGATTGCTCAGGGAGTTATGCATGGCCACATATCTTTTCATGGGGCTCAAAAGGTCAACTGCATTCTTCGAAGTTTCTTGTGCTACTCAGCTTTGTATGGATTTTGATAGTGAGTGGATAAACTGGTCCACCGCCACTCTTTCCACATTTGTGCTGGAGAGCAGGTCTCGAGCTGCAGCTATGTTTGCACGAGGTGCAACATGTCAAACAACTGGGACTGGAGATGCTTGTCCCTTTGGCAGCACCAAAAGTGTAACCATTGTGCACGGAATGCCAGGGTGATGCCAAAACATGCCATAATCTCTACCTTCAGCTTGCCGTATTATTTAGCATCCTGCAAGGCAAGTAGCACATTTTCTGCGGTTTGCCCATAAGGTATGGAGCTAGGACCTCTGCCCATTACTTTGGGAGTAGTTTCACTCTGTCCGCCATCATCTCAAACACAGTCAGGAAAGCCTTGATGTCATTCTCCAAAGTCATCTTCTGTAAGGCCTCTTGTACCATTTGCCTCACTCAGATACCTTCACTTTGGTTGGCGGGTGATGCCAGTTCCCTGGCCAGACAGTTTCAGCCAGGCGAGCCATCTGTTGCTGATTCTGCTGCTGCTGGTACTGTTGCTGAGGAGCCTGCTGTAACTGCTGTAGAAACTGCTGCTGCAGAAGCTGCTGTTTTAACTCCTGCTGCTGCTGTTCATACTGCTGGGTCAGGAAAGTGTTGATTTTCTGTTGCAGCTGCTGGTGTTGCTCTTAGTGTACTTGGACGAATTGTTTAACAAGCTCCTCCGTGCATTCAGACTGTGTTTGCAATGTTGTAGCTGCCTTTGCCCAGGACACTCAATCTTTACACTGCAATTGTCTGTACTTTTTGGACTTCACATCCACATTACATCCACCAATTGATTGTAGGGATTCACTTATTCTGGTGGTATTAGGCCTTAAGTAGCGTTCACACACGTAATGCAGTTTTGGTCGACACATATGCAGTTTTTATTGCTTTCCACAAGTTGCACACCACCAAGGTAACAAAATCATAACCATGAGTCCCTAGCTTTATCCAGGCACTACCCAAACAGTATAGAGCCTGACTACTTTAGACACCGCTGAGCTAGCTCCAGTTCGTTCAAACAAAAAATGCCATTGTTCGTACCAACTACTGATATTTGTAGTTTGGTGCACACAGCCTGTGCAGACTTTTCTCCAAGAGATTCTGGCTTGTTTCTCTCTTCAACTTCAAGATACACCCAGTCTAGTCAGCTTTCGAGAGCTGACTGACTAGATGAACACCTAGCTTGTTTATATGCAGAGTTAAACATGTGTATTAATCAAAGCCTCCAAAGCTAGGATTTAATCCTAGTCTACTTGGCATTACTACATAGCCCCTTCTCTGCCCAAACCAGATGACTGGGACCCATCTGCCAACCTACTAATTTAATCCTAGCCTACCTGGCATTGCTACAATAGGCAGACCAAAGCAAATGATGTGTAATGAGCGATCTGTAGTAAATTGGTCAGTGTACATAGACTGACATGCATCTCAGCAGTGCGAGTCCTGTTTACACATTACGATGCACCGGTGAGAATAATGCCTTTTAAGAATCAAAAAATCATTGAACTCAATGATTGAGCATTTTTCTCATTCATTGGGTGATTGGCAATCCGTTTACATGGAATGATTATCACAAAATGAGCATTTTTATTAACTCATTTTACGATAAGAACTGTAAATGCAGCTTTATGGTATATTCACACTACATTTTAAGGCCTCCTTAAAAAGGTTTCTGGTGTATAAACTAAATGGAGACAGGCTGTGATGAATGGCTAACAGTGGTATCCAGCAGTCATAAATTCCATGTTAAAATACATATCATAGACTTTCATGTTAATCAAACTCAACAAATTAAGACTTGATTTCCTGCATTGGCGCCCACTGTCAAGAGGTGTGTTGCAACAGAGTACACTATCAATATGAAAGCCGAGACACCTGTCCACCATAGGGAACCACTGTAAAGAAATTTATACTTCATGGCCCTCTATATAAGAAATCACAAACTTCTGTACTTTCCTATACAATTAAATGGTATGCAGCCACTTACCAGTCTGATGGTGGCCAAGAGAACCGTCTGGTCAGTGGTCTCCTATGGTGATGTTACAGTACCTATAATTAAAAGCTTCTGACATATGGTCGGTGCACAGTCTCAGGCTGATTTCACATGTCCTGATATTTCTGGTACCAGAAAAACCAGTACAGGAGATATCAGTGTCCGTGTGTGTACTATGTGCTTCACACGTGTGGCAACAGTACCATCAGTACCACACGGATGGCTGCCAGGGAAGAAGCGCTACTGTAAATGCTGTTCCCCGGTGGCAGGTGCTGAAGCCGGCTGTTGTTCTCCCCTGCCGGCAGCTGTCTGAGAGGGGAGCGGGCACCGGGGAGTCCGCGAGGGAGTGTGGGCACCCGAGGCTAGAGGACAGGGCTGGTGTCTGGCACCAGGTGAGAGGGAAGCACACAGAAGAGGACACCAGAAGGGCTCCAGCTGCAGAGCTCTGAGCCGAGCTCCTCCATCGCTGCTGCGGGTCATGGAGTCCCGCAGACAGGGGTAGAGCCGGGCGCGGATTCGCTAAGCTCTGTGCCTGTAGGAAATCTCCCGGCGGCAGGTGATGAAGACAGCAGCCATTCTTCCCAGCTCTGCCACCGGGAGATTTCCTACAGGCACAGAAAGAACGCTTACACTGACCCTTCTTCCCTGGTGGCCATCCGTGCACACAGAGGACAGTGTGGACTGCTCTCCATGTGCACGTGTGCGGCATGTTTTGCGGCCCGTGTGTCCGGGTGAAAATGGACATGTCTGCGTGTTTTGCACGTGAGAAAACTGTCACCACACATACCGGAGACACTGATGTGTTAAAGGGGCTTCAGTGTGCACCTATCCTAACAGACACTTTTTTTTAACTGTTGGATGGAAAACTGTATTCTATTATGTTAGGATAGGGGTGTGAGGGGTACCATTCATACCAGGATGGGGGGTGAGGAGACCATGCATACCAGGATAGGGGGATGAGGGGTACCATGCATACCAGAATTGGGGGATGAGGGGTACCATGCATACCAGGATTGGGGGATGAGAGGCATCATGCATACCAGGATAGGGGGTGAGGGGTACCATGCATACCAGGATTGGGGGATGAGGGGTACCATGCATACCAGGATTGGGGGGTGAGGTGACCATGCATACCAGGATAGGGGGGTGAGAGGACCATGCATACCAGGATTGGGGGATGAGGGGTACCATGCATACCAGGATAGGGGGTGAGGTGACCATGCACACCAGGATAGGGGGGTGAGAGGACCATGCATACCAGGATTGGGGGATGAGGGGTACCATGCATACCTGGATTGGGGGATGAGGGGTACCAAGTATACCAGGATAGGGGGTGAGGGAACCATGCATACCAGGATAGGGTGTGAGGGGACCATGCATACCGGGATGAAGAATTGGAGGGAGTACCATGCATACCAGGATTGGGGGTGAGGAGACCATGCATACCAGGATGAAGAATGGGGTGCCATGCATACCAGGATTGGGGGGAGGGTACCATGCATACCAGGATTGGAATGAGGGGTGCCATGCTTACTAGGATAGGACGGGTTCCTAGCTAGTACTAACATAACGGACAAACAGTACTTAAAAAGGCATTTATTTTATCCTCCATCTTGCAAAAGAGCCCTATGGACATGTTAGTGTGTACATGGTGTACACTCAAAATACAGACAAAAAGCACAGCATGACCTTTGGTTTATAATGGCTTTGCTTTGACAAATTTATAATATTTTATTTAATACTATTTAAAACATTTCCTAAAGAAAACAGCATCCATGAAAGTTATTAGTGACTCACTATTTCGTATAGATATATATTTTTTAATTGCAGCATGTACTAGTCCAGAAAGTTTTAGGCATTTTGTTACTTATCTGACTTCAGAGGGAAAATAGAACATGAGTCATTTGCATGCAGGTCTGCAAGTGTGAACATTAGTAGAAAGAAATTCTAGCAACCTGCCATGATAGCATCAACAACTTCATTAACACCAATTATTTTGGTGATTAAAAATTTCTATTTTGTGACTGCAGCTCCTATACAAACATATGTGTTTCTATGGATTCAGACTTCAAACAATTCCCGTTTGTAGTCTGACTTTGATGACATATTCAGCTGTTCTTACTTGGTTAGCAAGACAGTGTATTTTATAGAAAATAAGTTTTTATGTCTTCCTCTTGACCAAAATCTAGATCTAACAGATATATATTATTCTTTGTTCGCCACATCAAACTATAATTTTGCAGTATTCAGCTGTCACTTTAGGCATATATTATAATAAAAAAAAATATGTCTAATAAATAATTATGATGGATAAACGACTTTGAACTACAATTTATCTGAAACCAGGAAGTATTAAATGTCATTTTCCGGTTAATTTCTGAAGCCGCCAAGGTCAGTGACAACAAAGAATGGTATGTTCTTGCATTGAATGGATTTCTTACATACAGTTGTGGCCAAAAGTATTAACACCCCTGCAATTTTGTCAGATAATACTCAGTTTCTTCCTGAAAATGATTGCAAACACAAATTCTTTGGTATTATTATCTTCATTTAATTTGTCTTAAATGAAAAAGCACAAAAAGAATTGTCCTAAAGCCAATTGGATATAATTCCACACCAAACATAAAAAAGAGGGTGGACAAAAGTATTGGCACTGTTCGAAAAATCATGCGATGCTTCTCTAATTTGTGTAATTAACAGCACCTGTAACTTACCTGTGGCACCTAACAGGTGTTGGCAATAACTAGATCACACTTGCAGCCAGTTGATATGGATTAAAGTTGACTCAACCTCTGTCCTGTGTCCTTGTGTGTACCACATTGAGCATGAAGAAAAGAAAGAAGACCAAAGAACTGTCTGAGGACTTGAGAAACCAAATTGTGAGGAAGCATGAGCAATCTCAAGGCTACAAGTCCATCTCCAAAGACCTGAATGTTCCTGTGTCTACCGTGCGCAGTGTCATCAAGAAGTTTAAAGCCCATGGCACTGTGGCTAACCTCCCTAGATGTGGACGGAAAAGAAAAATTGACAAGAGATTTCAACGCAAGATTGTGCAGATGTTGGATAAAGAACCTTGACTAACATCCAAACAAGTTCAAGCTGCCCTGCAGTCCGAGGGTACAACAGTGTCAACCCGTACTATCCGTCGGCGTCTGAATGAAAAGGGACTGTATGGTAGGAGACCCAGGAAGACCCCGCTTCTTACCTCGAGACATAAAAAAGCCAGGCTGGAGTTTGCCAAAACTTACCTAAAAAAGCCTAAAACGTTTTGGAAGAATGTTCTCTGGTCAGATGAGACAAAAGTAGAGCTTTTTGGGCAAAGGCATCAACATAGAGTTTACAGGAGAAAAAAAGAGGGATTCAAAGAAAAGAACACGGTCCCTACAGTCAAACATGGCGGAGGTTCCCTGATGTTTTGGGGTTGTTTGCTGCCTCTGGCACTGGACTGCTTGACCGTGTGCATGGCATTATGAAGTCTGAAGACTACCAACAAATTTTGCAGCATAATGTAGGGCCCAGTGTGAGAAAGCTGGGTCTCCCTCAGAGGACAATGACCCAAAACACACTTCAAAAAGCACTAGAAAATGGTTTGAGAGAAAGCACTGGAGACGTCTAAGGTGGCCAGCAATGAGTCCAGATCTGAATCCCATAGAACACCTGTGGAGAGATCTAAAAATGGCAGTTTGGAGAAGGCACCCTTCTAATATCAGGGACCTGGAGCAGTTTGCCAAAGAAGAATGGTCTAAAATTCCAGCAGAGCATTGAAAGAAACTCATTGATGGTTACCGGAAGCGGTTGGTAGCAGTTATTTTGGCTAAAGGTTGTGCAACCAAGTATTAGGCTGAGGGTGCCAATCCTTTTGTCTGGCCCATTTTTGGAGTTTTGTGTGAAATGATCAATGTTTTGCTTTTTGCTTCATTCTCTTTTGTGTTTTTTCATTTAAGACAAATTAAATGAAGATAATAATACCAAAGAATTTGTGATTGCAATCATTTTCAGGAAGAAACTGAGTATTATCTGACAAAATTGCATGGGTGTCAATACTTTTGCCCACAACTGTAAATATATATATATATATATACAGCCCAGCTGCAGCCCCTCATATATATACAGCCCAGCAGAAGTCTCTCATACATATACAGCCTAGCAGAAACCTCTCATACATATACAGCCCAGCAGCAGCCTCTGACATACGGAGCCCAGCAGCAGGCTTTCATATAGACAGCCCACATTTCTACAATATACATATGTACAAATTTTAATCTTTAAGTCCCTTTCAGGACTTCAAGGGTTGACAAGGTCATTTTGTTACTTTTAGATTACCATCATGGACAATCGTGAAGGAGATAGGCACAGACATCACACAAGAATTTGGGAGTCTGGGACTTCTAAAAGACTTAAGGCAAAAGAAGCAACAATGAAATCAACAGAAGAGATAGTGAAGACAAGAAAATTGGACGAGTTCTTCACTGTTCATTCAAGGCAAGTGTCAGAAAGGAATAATGACCTTGTAGAATCTGATCAACCTGACAATGCTTCAGTGGAAATGGTTGTTGATCATGGCAAAGAAAAGGCTGAAGTAGTAACGTGTACAACTGAAGAACACAAAGAAAAGGAGACTGATAGTGGCACATCTTATGAAGATGGTGAAGTTGAAGGTCCACCAGGGGTCGATGACATTGGACTTTGGCCATCCATTATTTCGGAACGGATGCGAGATTACTGGCTGAAAAGGGGTGTATCAACAATCCAGCACTGTGATGACAGTTTGTTCATTGCACACTCGGTTCAGCAACCTAGAAAGGACCGCAATATTCCAAGAATGTGCACACTTGGGCTTTTCCGTCGGAAAAATCATAATGAAGAAGTCATAACGAGGAATTGGTTATGCTTCTTTCCCTCTAAAGGATGCATTTACTGCTTCTACGTGCAGAGTGATGTGCTTTATTACAGCATCTGAGTCTTCTCAACTTTCATCTCTAATGGATTCTGTGATTGGAAACATTCACAAGAACGTATAAAAAGTCACGAGCAGTCAGCAGAACATCTGAACTCTACAATTGCTTTCAATATGAGGTTAAAAGCGATTAGGCGAATTGATACGGAGCTAATACAACAGGTCGAGGCTCAGGAGCATTATTGGAGGTCAGTATTGAAACAAGTAGTAAATGTTTTTCAGTTTATTGCCGAGCATGGCTTAGCATTTAGAGGAGATAACGAATTGGTTGGATCACCTAGAAATGGAAACTTTCTGGGCATTCTTGAACTCATCGCCCAGTACGATGACTTTCTTGCATAGCATATCAAAACTCAAGTCAATCGCAGCAAGGGTCATACAAACTACCTGTCATCTACAATTATGGAAAAAATTATCAATGTAATGGGCGAACAAGTCCTCAGAGAAATTATTTCTACTCCATCTCTTTGGACTCCACACCTGATGCAGCTCACATTGACCAACTAACCCTTGTATTGAGGTATATGGAGAAAGATGGCCCTGTGGAACACTTTGCAACATTCATGGCAAACAAAGGCCATGGCACTCAAGACATGATCACTGCCTTGTTGGAATTTTTGAAGAGACATGACCTAGACCTGGGAAATTGCCGCGGTCAAAGTTATGACAATGCATCTGCAATGAGTGGCAAATACAACGGCCTGCAAGCCAAAGTGAGAGAGAAGAACAATCTTGCATCCTGGATTCCTTGTACGGCACGCTCTTTAAATCTGGTTGCTAAAAATGCTATAGAAAGCTGCTCGACTGCAGTAAAATTTTTTGACTTCCTTGAAAAGCTGTTCCTCTTCTTCACAGTTTAAACGCATCGGCATCAGCTCCTGACTGAGGCTTTGAAAAATATTGACTCAGCAACAGCATTGACTCTCAAACGTGTGACAATAATGCATTGGTCCTACAGAGCTGACGCTACTAAGGCCCTTAAGCATGACTATCAGCAGATTAAAGATGTACTTAAACAGATTGCTGATGACTTTGAAGAAAAAAAGCTGTGTACGTTGTGAAGCAGAAGGACTGTTAAGACAAATGAATCAGCTTGAAATTGGTTTTAACACAACCTTCTGGAATGATAACCTGCAAAGAACAGATGTTACTAGTAAAAATCTGCAACACGCAAAACTCAATCTTAACACTGCTGTGGCATAACTGACCAGCTTAAAAAACTATGTCGCATCAAAGCGTGACTCCTTCAAAATTTATGAGAAGCAAGGCGAAGAGCTGTCTGGTTCATCTGAGTATGTTCAGACGATAACTTGACACAGGCGCTGAAACGTGTGTCTCAATCAATTGGATTATGGCCATACGGAAGAAGTACAACTCAGCCTTTCTGAAAAATACAGAACAGAAACTTTCTTGCCTATCATTGATCAGTTTATTGCTTCTCTTGACCAACGTCTTCAAGCATATAAAGATATATCAAGCAAATTTAGCTTTTTTAGCCATCTGAAAGACCTGTCTTCAGATGAGCTTAAGGCCACAGCAGAGCAACTCATCAGGTCTTATTCAGATGACTTGGACATTACATTTATCAATGAACTGTGTCAGTTTGTAACATTTGCCAATTTATTCACAGACTAGGAGCCAAAAGATATCAGCACTGAACTTTTCATGTACAAGCTTATCATGGAAAAGGGTGTGCAGGACACTTTCCCAAATATTGAGATAGCTCTAAAGATATATCTTATTTTAATGGTAACAAACTGCAGTGGTGAGCGTTCCTTCTCAAAACTCAAATTAGTTGAAAACCGATTAAGGACATCCATGAAGCAGGAACGACTTGTAAATTTGGCTATTATGAGCATCGAGTCAGGAATACTGCGTGAATTGGCCTTTAGTGACATCATTAGTGATTTTGCAGCACAAAAATCAAGGAAAGTGCCTGGATTGTAAAAAATTAATGATTTTACCTGAATTACTCTGCGTAAATGATTTTTATAAATAAACTTGCGTTCGTTTCATTTTGTATTTTTGCATTACATATTGCAACACCTTGAAAAATAGGCCTCCCTCCAAAATGGGCTTCGGGCCACCCACCTCTTAAACCCGGCCCTGCTGACTCTGCATGCGTATCAGAATTTTCCCCTTTTTATTCTGCTGAGGATGGCCTGCCGGCGAGTCCACCTTGACAGTTGCCCACCATTATGCCCCAGCTTGGTGGAGGGTGACCTAGGCAATTGTGTGCTGAGAGGTGCCGGACCAAGACCAGCAACACCCCTCGGACCGGCCCACAGGTGAGTATAATAAAAGTTATTTTTCAGTTCTTCAAGGTCGGGTTTGGGGAGATGTACAGCATTATAGAATGCTCTATATCAGCCCTGAAAGGTGGTGGCCATAATTCTTATGGGCCAAACCTGGTGACAGGTTCCCTTTAATTTGAATGTCTGTGATTCAAATTGTTATATTAGCTTTCATTCACTTGCAACTTGGAGTGCCAAAGTATATATTATATTTCATTTATATGACTTCTTGTCATACTTCTGAGCACCCACTTATTCAGTTGAGCAACACCTATCATCCATTGTAGCATAATGGCCCCAAAACACAACCTAACAAAAAGCACAATGGCCACAACACAACACTGCAAACAACATAAAGGCCCCCACACAACCGTCCACACAGTATGTTAGATCCACATAGAGTATAATGACCCCACTAGCCTTCCAAACAATATAATGGCCTACCCACAAAGCCCTGAAAACAGTATAAAGGACCCCCATATAGTCCTGTAAATAGTATATTTGTAATGACCAGAGGTCCTATTAAGATCCAGTGGGTAACAAACTAAGGTGGAGATGCCACCTTTGTAACATCATATTGGCCACCTGATGTTACAATGGTGGCATTACCCACATCTGCTGTGTGTCTGCACACATATAGCAAGCGGCCGCATTCTTTTGTTTCTATCAAGGGCGGTTCATCCCAGTCTCGTTTTAAACACATTTCTACACAGTTTTGGCCCAAAAAGGCATTTTGATGGGTTATATATCGCATCTGCCTATATGTTAATTGGGCAGTTTTATCTCTGTATACAGTCAGTATCTAATACTAATGCGGACTTGATCATTGAAACTTTGTTGAGCCTATAGCTTGTCCGCAATGCAGTTGGTTGTGCTCATCTTTGATAATTGAGTCACTGTGCATTTACATTCGCCGATTCTATAGTGTATTCTAATATCCTACCTTCCCTTTCCTTTTTTACCAGGCTGCATCTATTATTGGCTTGCGTTCACACTTGGTGTGCTTATACTTCACAGTACTACTATTAAGGGAATTTGCGGATATAGTATATGTAAGCGCATGCGCTTTGACCGTCCTTTAGTTGTTGCCACATAGCACTGCTTAGTAACTGCATTATGCAGAGGACTATAACGTTAGCATTGGTGCTTTTCAATTGATCCTTTCGAGGATGCCTATAGGATTGACACGTTCTATCTGCCCAAGTGTGGTTACTAATTGCTTGGTGATTACGTCTATGCACCTTCTGCCTGGGTAATACCGTTCAATGGATGTGAAGTTATATGGCAGGATTGCGCATGCGCTATGAGTTTGGTCCCTCGCCGCTTTAAAATATTGTCTTGTATATGGGCCGCTACAGAATACCACTTTGGTTGCGCAGCTACCATGTTTACTGGTTGCCACAGTAACCCAGCAGCCTGTATGATGACACGCTTCCGGCTTTGCGAAGGCCAGCGTGTGCGCTGTTGGTCAAGCTCTCCGCTCTCTCCATGACTCATGCGCCTTCATTACTGGCCACATATCATTCATGGCTATTTCCGGTATAGGGCTCTCCATGCCAGGCTGGTAAGCAGAGCAGCTGCGCTCTATTGGTAATTAATGAGTGTATATAATGACACAGGTAAGCTGCATTTAGTACCACTGATGAAGCCACTGAGGGTGGCAACACGCGTCGGGTATCTGCTCTGCCTGGCTCAACTCTATATGGGTCTTTCCAATAGATAGTACCACTCCATGTTACGCCTTATGGGTGGTTTTCTCAGCTCTTACCTTTAACCCTTGTGTGCCCACACCTTTACTGTTACGGTTCTATTTCATATGCTTGTATTTTTTCGAACCCTCATGCATATTACATGGGTAAGCAGCTCTTGCTATTGTGATCATATTCAACTTCAGGCATTTGTTCAAATTGCTCTTAATTCATGTTTTTTGCATTGTGTGGTTATCTCTAGTTATCATTACTAGTTAGGCATTTTATTGATCAAGTGAGCACACACTAATTACATTTTTTGCCTCTTTATTTATTTAGGCACTGCATGCATTGACAGCTGCTGTGCATGGGTTAAATACAGTTATGGTATGCTTTTTATATGGTTACTAGGTATATATACATATCATACACATCTTTTGGAGTTCTGCCTCAGGTGGTTGGCCCTATTATGAGCCTATTGAAAGTTGAAGTCATGTCACATGTGTGACTAGTTTTAATGTTTTTAAATGTTTTGTGCTTGTTTTTCTGTGTTAAATAAAATGTATATATTCTTATGCTAATTTCCTGCCTTGGGTGATCCCCATTGTATGGCCTATTCCTTTTCTCTTTTGTCAAATTGTGACCTTTTGCATAGGCCTAGGTTGGATTCCCTTTTTGATCTGTCTGTAGTGCCCCCGTCATTGGTTTTGTGTTCTCTTTTTAAATCATAATGAAAACCCAAAACATCCAAATGAGCCTGATCAAGAGTTCACATATTCTGGTGATTTTGGTTTCATAATATGCACAGAAGTTGACACAAATGGGTTTGAATTGGGACTAAAGGTAACATCCTCACCTGTGACCTGTGTCAAATGCCAGCTTAATAAAACCAGCTTGAAAAAATCATTTTAAAATCCGAAATGTTGGCCTATTGAAATGTATGTTCAGTAAATGCACTCAATGCTTGGTCGAGGCTCCTTTTGCATCAATTACTGCATCAATGTGGTGTGGCATGAAGGCAATCAGCCTGTGGAAATGCTGAGGTGTTATGGAAGCCCAGGTTGCTTTGATAGCAGTCTTCAGCTCGTCTGCATTGTTGGGTCTGATGTCTCTCATCTTCCTCTTTTCAATACCTCATCTATGGGGTTAAGGTCAAGCGAGTTTGCTGGCCAATCAAGCACAGTGATACTGTTGTTATCAAACCAGGTATTGGTACTTTCGGCAGTGTGGACAGGTACCAAGTCCTGCTGGAGAATGAAATTTCCATCTCCAAAAAGCTTATTGACAGAGGGAAGCATGAAGTGCTCTAAAATTTCCTGGTAGATGGCCGAGCTGACATTGGTCTTGATAAAACACAGTGGACCTACACCAGCAGATGGCATGGCTCCCCAAAACATCACTGATTGTGGACACTTCACACTAGACCTAAAGCAGCTTGGATTGTCTGTCTCTCCACTCTTCCTCCAGACTCTAGGACCTTGATTTCCAAGGTCTAATGTGAAGTATCCACAATCCGACTCCTGCTGCCACCATGCTAAGTGTAAGTACTGTACTTTCCAACTATAAGACGCACCCCTATTTTCCCCCACAATTTTTTTTGACAAAAAGTGTGTCTTATAGTCTGAAAAATACCGTATATACACCCATGCACCCAACTGCGTAATACATTTATATATATACTAGCTGAAAAGCCCGGCGTCCAGGTATATTAACTAACTACGGTTAGTTATAACAAATTATAATGATTATATATAGCTGAGTGCATAGCCCCACCCACCCTGCATAGCCACATTCACTATAATATCCCACATCATCCCATCAGCCAGCGCCACCAGACAACAACCCCTAATATCCCACATCATCCCGTCAGCAAGATCCACCGGACTACTACTCCTAATAAGAGCCACCAGACTACTGCCCCTAATATTCCACATTATCCTGTCAGCCAGAGCCACCAGACTACTACCCCCAATATCCCACATCATCCCGTCAACCAGAACCACCAGACTACTACCCCTAATATCCCACATCATCCCATCAGACAGAGCCACCAGACTACTACCCTTAATATCCCACATCATACCATCAGAGCCAACGGACTACTACCCCTAATCTCCCACATCATCCCGTCAGAGCCACCTGACAGCTACCCCCAATATCCCACATCATCCTGTCAGCCAGAGCCACCGGACTACCACCACTGATATCCCACATCATCCTGTCAGGGCCACTGGACTTCTACCCCTAATTTCCCACATCATCCCATCAGCCAGAGCCACCGGACTACTACCCCTAATATCCCACATCATCTCATCAGCCAGAGCCACCGGACTACTACCTCTTATATCCCACATCATCCCGTCAGAGCCACCGGACTACTACCACTAATATCCCACATCAAACCTATCAGAGCCACCAGACTACTACCCCTAATATCCCACATCATCCCATCAGTCTGAGTCACCGGACTACTACGCCTAATTTCCCACATCATCCCGTCAGAGCCAACGGGCTACTACCATTAATATCCCACATCATCCCGTCAGCCAGAGCCACCGGATTACTACCACTAATATCCCACATCATCCCGTCCGATCCAGTGGACTACTACCCCTAATATGCCACATCATCCCATCAGCCTGGGGTCAGAACCAGAGTGCAGTGTGGATTTGCCCTGACTTCCATACCAGAGACCCCATTAAGAGGGAAGATGTGCCTATGGGACTATGGGATGGAGGATGTGTGATGGGTATATGGGCATGGGAGGGGGTGATTCATTTCTGTCATGTGCTCTCTGCTCCTTTCTGGGGGGCTGACAATGGCTGGGAGCTAATCTTCCTGAGGATGCTAGATTTCTCCCACCCGGTCAGTGTCTGCTGAGGTGTTGTGGAGTGGGAAAACTGCTGCTCATAGCAACCAATCACAGCTCAGCTTATTTTAAGCAGCTCTGGTGAAATGTAAGATGCTCAGTGATTGGGTGTGGTATGTGGAGTGGGCATGGACGATACACACACACATACATTCATTTTTATATATATATATAATCTCTTGAGGATCTTTTAGTCTACTTCACTTTGTCAAACAGGTCCTATTTAAGTGATTTCTTGATTGAGAATGGGTGTGGCAGTAATCAGGCCTGGGTGAGGCTAGGGAATTTGAACTCAGCTTCCTAAAGATGTGATAAGCCACAGTTAATTTATGTTTTAAGGGGGGTGGGGGAGTCAATATATTTTTCACACAGGGCCCGGTAAGTTTGGATTTTTTTTCCCTTAATAATAAATACATTCATTTAATAACTACATTTTGTATTTACTTATGTTATCTTTGTCTAATATTTAAATCTGTTTGGTGATCTGAAACATTTTTAAGTGTGACAATCATGCAAAAGAATAGGAAATATTTAATGCTATTAATCCTTTTGAGGTCTGGCTGCCAACCTAGGAATCATGGATATGGTTTCACTTCCTTAGTTGATGTGCCTGCTATTAGTTTTGTGCCTATAGCACAACCAATACAGTTGAAACTCCATTCTCTGCCTCATTTACCTTTGTATGTAACCCCCCTTCTCATGTACAGCACCATGGAATTAATGGCGCTATATAAATAAATAATAATAATAATTTACCTTGATGATAACTGTTTACTTAGACCTACAACCCTCTTATCACCTCTCCATTCTTATTTATGTTTGTCACTCTACATGGGTTCATAAGCATAGGACACATTCCAGATACCTGCATTTGAGTTGCAACTTTGCAACAAATGGAATGCGACAGATAAGAGACCACTTAGAAGATCCAAAAGCTTCTTTGCTAGACAAAAAGACAGCTGTTAAATGAATAATTCATGATGGTGGAAGCAGCCCTGATATATCTTTAACAACAGGACCTAGGAATGAGCTGTACTTCTGCACACCTTCGTAATATTGCAAGCATAACAGGAGTTGAATTGCGGACAAGCTTTAGACGAAAGCTAAAGAACCTATTAGGGGCATTATACTAAATAACTATTAGTCTGTTTCTGAAAGCCTTGGAGAGCTCTGCTTCTATAGTAAACAGGGTAACAATAATAGTCATTTGACTCAATTAGGTGCTCCAGCTGACTAGTCAATCACAAAACTCAGGTTGGGTGTTGCTAGTGAATGCATTTGAAGTTGCATTGCTCATGGAGATGAATAGAAATGGGGGCATGGTCAGACTATGTGAAAAGACCAATTTTTGTAATTTGAGTTTAAAAAAATCTTTGTATAAAAAAAATAGTCATACATTTTTTGATTATGATTATGTGTACTGAGTAATTGATGTTGTAATCCCCCTCCATTCTGTATTGATTCTGAATTGCCATCAATGCTTTTCTTTTTTGGAGGTAAATGAGGATAGAGAGATACCTGGAATTTCGAGGTGACCAAATTTATGGGGATTTCTCTTTATGAAAGTGAGTTTCTTGGAATAATATAATATTGCAATTAAGTGTCAGAGCTTCTTTACATAAAAAAGTTCCTTTTGAAAGGGCTGTTAAACCCTTTCACATTCAGGGACCGGATAATTATTGGCATGTCATAATATATTATAATTGCGGAGGCGTGGAGATGTCATTATAGAAGTAAAGTACAGGAAAAAATATCCAAGTATTCCAGTATCTAATATTACATTTTGATACACCCTAGTTGAGAATTTAGTAGTCTTTTGATGTATCCAGTATCCGTGTACATAAAACTCAAAAGGTATACCAATAAATAATATACACAGAGCAACATTGCCATTAATAAACTGTTCTTGTGGGATGCCTATTTAGCTATTAGAATAATTAAATGAGTCAGTAATATGGCAATGATGGTTTATAGACAGATTCAACGTTTTTACGTTTTTAAGGAAGATGACAAACTATTTAACTGAAACACAGATGTACCAAACATTAACTTGAAGCTATACTGCAGTACCTTGATGTATAATAAACCTATATAGAGGATACACAAGTGAAGTATATTTTTTACATGTTTATTATAGTAATCTAATTAATAAACAATAACATAAAATGCTCTCAACAGATAATAAGTGCGGCGAGCGGAAAATAATTACATATCTGAGTATAATACAGGATTCAATTAGCAGCCAGCAGAATAAATATCGCACCAAGGGGAATTGATGCAAAGTACCTGGTACTGGATATTGTAGGTAAAGTGACAGAATGGTTAAAAATAATAAATAATAAATAAAGCAGTACCAGGTACAATAATATTGCAACTATGCCCCAAATAAATCAATTAATAGGTTTAATCTAGTCCTCATTATCATTAGGCACTTTCTACTCGTTTTATCTGTACACTAGTCACTTTAATTTATTTTTACTTACTATTTATTTGTGCCTTTTTCGTGCTCATATCTTTTTCCACCACCAGGCTTGTTTTCACCTTTGCACTATAACATATCTATATATGGATTAAACCTATTAATTGATTTATTTGGGGCATAGTTGCAATATTATTATACCTGGTACTGCTTTATTTATTATTTATTATTTTTAACCATTCTGTCACTTTGCCTACAGTATCCAATACCAGGTACTTTGCATCAATTCCCCTTCGTGCAATATTTATTCTGCTGGCTGCTAATTGAATCCTGTATTATACTCAGATATGTAATTATTTTCCGCTTGCCGCACTTATTTTCTGTTGAGAGCATTTTATCTTTATTAATTAAATTACTATAATAAATATCTAAAAAATATACTTCAGTCGTGCATCCGCTATATAGGTTTATTAGTCTTTCTATGGGTCTCATGACTATTTCTATTATTAATTTTTTTATCTACAGGTGCATCTCACAAAATTAGCATATCATCAAAAAGTTCCTTTATTTCAGTTCTTCAATACAAAAAGTGAATCTCATATATTATATCTAGTCATTTCAAACAGAGTGATCTATTTCAAGTGTTTATTTCTGTTAATGTTGATGATTATGGCTTACAGTCAATGAAAACCCAAAAGTCATTATCTCAGTAAATTAGAATACTTTATAACACTAGGTTGAAAAAATCATTTTAAAATCCGAAATGTTGGCTTACTGAAATGTATGTTCAGTAAATGCACTCAATACTTGGTCAGGGCTCCTTTCGCATCAATTACTGCATCAATGCAGCATGGCATGGAGGCGATCAGCCTGTGGCACTGCTGAGGTGTTATGGAAGCCCAGGATGCTTTGATAGCAGTCTTCAGCTCCTCTGTGTTGTTAGTTCTGGTGTCTCTCATCTTCCTCTTTACAATACTCCATATATTCTCTATGAGGTTAAGGTCAGGCGAATTTGCTGGCCAATCAAGCACAGTGATACTGTTGTTTTTAAACCAGGTATTGGTACTTTTGGCAGTGTGGACAGGTGCCAAGTACTGATAGAGAATGAAATTTCCCATCTCCAAAAAGCTTGTCGGCAGAGGGAAGCTTGAAGTGCTCTAAAATTTCCTGGTAGACGGCTGCGCTGACTTTGGCCTTGATAAAACACAGTGGACCTACACCAGCAGATGACGTGGTTCCCGAAACCATCACTGATTCTGGAAACATCAGACCTTAAGCAGCTTGGATTGTCTGCCTCTCTTCCACCAGACTCTGGGACCTTGATTTCCATGGTCTAGTGTGAAGTATCCACAATCAATGATGGTTTCGGGAGTCATGTCATCAGCTGGTCTAGATCCACTGTGTTTTATCAAGACCAAAGTCAGTGCAGCCACCTACCAGGAAATTATAGAGCACTTCATGATTCCCTCAACAAGCTTATTGGAGATGGAAATTTCATTCTCCAGCAGGACTTGGCACCTGTCCACACTGCCAAAAGTAACAATACCTGGTTTAAAAACACCAGTATCACTGTGTTTGATTGGCCAGACCTTAACCCCATAAAGAATCTATGGAGTATTGTTAAGAGAAAGATAAGAGACACCAGACCCAACAATGCAGATGAGCTGAAGGCTGCTATCAAAGCAACCTGAGCTTCCATAACACCTCAACAGTGCCACAGACTGATCTTCTCCATGCCACACCATATTGATGCAGTAATTAATGCCAAAGCAGCCTTGACCAAGTATTGAGTGCATTTACTGAACATTTCCGTAGGCCAACATTTCAGATTTTAAAATCATTTTTTCTAGCTGGTGTAATAAAATATTCTAATTTACTGAGATAATGACTTTTGGGTTTTCATTGGCTGTAAGCCATAATCATCAACTTTAACAGGAATAAATAGCTAAAATAGATCACTCTGTTTGTAATGACTCTATATAATATATGAGTTTCACTTTTTGTATTGGAGAACTGAAATAAATGAACTTTTTGATAATATTCTAATTTTGAGAGATGCACCTGTATATACTAATACCTTGATGTATGTCAAATACAACAGCTGAACTCACTACACTGTTACCATTTGCCATGAATAGCCCTCTGTTGCCCCCTATCATTCAGACAATTATACAACTGACCAATGAATGACCCCTTCAAGACCTTGGGTTTTTCCATCTTTGAGTTTTTGTTTTTTACTCCCCTTCTTCCCAGAACCATAACTTTTTTATTTTTCCATCAATATGGCCGTGTGAGGGCCTGTTTTTTTGCGGGACAAATTGTACTTTTGAACGACATCATTGGTTTTTCCATATATTGTACTGGAAAATGGGGAAAAAATTCAAAGTGCGGTGAAATTGCAAAAAAAGTGCAATTCCACACTTGTTTTTTGTTATTTGTTTTTTTTACCATGTTCACTAAATGCTAAAACTGACCTGTCACTATCATTCTCCAGGTCATTAAGAGTTCATAGATACCAAACTTCTATAGGTTCTTGTTTTATTAAGTGGTAAAAAAAATCCAAAGTTTCAAACAAAAAAGAACTCACCATTTTCCGAGACCCGTAGCATTTCCATTTTTCATCATCTGGGGCTGAGTGAGGGCTTTTTGTTTGTGTGCCGAGCTGATGTTTTTATTGATTCCATTTTGGTGTAAATATGATTTTTGATCACCCGTTATTGCATTTAAAAAATGTCATTCTGGCGTTTTGATTTTTTCCTCGTTATGCCGTTTACCGATTGGATTTTAACTATTTTTGTATATTGATAGATCGGGCGATTCTGGACACGGCGATGCCAAATATGTGGGGTTTGTTTATTTTTTTTATTGCTTATTTTGAATGGAGTGATTGGGGGGTGATTTAATATTTTTTTTACTTTTTATTACATTTCAGTTGCTTCTGTTGTCTACTTGGGATCATTCAACCGCCTGTGCGGAGTCCTGCTCTGTGTGACAGAAATGCTCACTTGCTATGATCGTCGCTCATTGCTATCCAGCAATGACAACCACAGGTGGCTCCTGTAGACCCCGGGTTGTCATGCCAACCCATCAGCGACCTGTAATCATGTGACACTGGAGCCAATGGACGGATTAGCGACTAGAGATGAGCAAATGTATTCGGAAAAAGTTTTCCAAATCAGAATTTGCCATATTCATACCTTATTTGTGGAGAATTTATGCTTGATGATCGTTTCCGAACATATTCGCTTATCAGTACTGAGTTACAGATGGGTGTAGTGTAGAGCAGTAGGATATAGTGTTAGGATTTCCTGGTTAGAGAAAGAGAGCCCGGGCAGGCATGCCCAGGGCATGGTGAATTGATGCAGCAGTCCAGCGAGGCAAAGATTGCCAGGACTAGCAGAGATTACCAGGAAGAGGCAGAGATCTCCAGAACAAGGCAGAGATTGCCAGTACAAGGCAGGGATTGCCAGGAAGAGGCAGATTGCCAGGACGAGGCAGAGATTGCCAGGACGGGGTGGGGATTGTCCAGGAAAGGCAGAGATTGCCAGGAAGAGGCAGAGATTGCCAGGACAAGGCAGAGATTGCCAGGAAGACAGGGAAAGCTCCAGGAATATCACTGCATGTGAATTGTGCTGCATTTGTGCTAAGAACACTGTTGCAAAGTAAGCTGGAATTGATAAGCATGTACATAGTGCCTAGAGTTGTCTGTGAGAACTGAGCATCTGGAGTCGGGATGGCCAAGGCAGAAGCAACTCTAGAATCTAACGTGACTGTTCCACTTTATGTTTCCTTTGTGGGATGCCAGGGTGTGGGAATGCAACAACACCTTGCCACCACTACCACCCTGGTCCCCTTACAACCTGATGTGGGGGCTATTTGTGGGATGTTCTCAGCCCTTCAAGATGTTGTGAAATAACCAACGTTTGCAATATCTTTGCACTTGATACTCACAGGTGTTTAATATTGACATCATATTTTTCATCATGATTTTACATTTTTATAGATAAGAAACATGGCATGGCTGATGTCAGCTGTCTGGCCACTATTAATTTGGGGCTGATGTTTCACAGTTAGGAAAAAACATGCATATTCTTCATCTATAAATCCTAAAGTTGAAAATGTATATCCCATCAATATCGGATCTACACAAACCCAGATATTCCTATCTGGACCCCAGAGCTGAGCTAGCTACAAGAGATGCTTTAATCATACAGTGCTGTGCAAATTAATTGGGACAAAGCATTTTTTAAGTAAAATCATAAGTTGGTTACCAGTCAGTGATTCAAACCAGTTTTAACTGCAATGAACAGGTGAGAGTGCCTGTTCAAAGAAGTTAAAACTGGTTTGAATCACTGACTGGTAACCAACTTATGATTTTACTTAAAAAAATGCTTTGTCCCAATTAATTTGCACAGCACTGTAGTAGATTTTGCCTCTTCAATTCACAAACCCTATTGTCTCTATGTCTGTTTCCCACAATAGATATGCTGTTTTAATTACCTGTCCAGTGCAAGAAATCTGGGCTTCAACAGGAGTTTTAAATAGTTTTGTCACTTCTTAGCTATACGTAATTTCCTCATTACACCATATGTTAAAAGGAACCTGTCAGCAGAATTGTGCTCAGTAACCTATATACTTTGTCAGGTTAGTGCCATTATACTGATTACAATGATACCTTGATTGATGAAATCTGGCTTGTGGTTGTTGTTTAATCTTTATTTGTAGTTTTCATTTAATGAGATTCTCGTGCTCTGGGGCGGGTGAGTTGTGTGCTGCTCTGCTTAGGTATTCATACTGATGGCTTCTAATAGGTCACTGATCCCTCAGTGACCTGCCCCTTATTTTACATACTGAATATTACATGTACTGAAAAAAAAATCACATTCAGCAGGCAGGCTCTGGCGCTTCAGCATGATCGCATCTATAATATGTATTCAATTGTTTTACAGTATTTAGTAATATACATTTATTCTGAAAAAAAAAAATCTTTTGAGTACTTTGGCTATGATAATGGTGGTGTATGATGAGCAAGGGGCATGTGTATGATGAGGAGAGGAGCTTTGCAGAGCTCAGAGGAGCGGCGAGCATGTAAACTGTAATTTTTGTTTTCTTCTAACTTTATTTGTGCACATTTCGGCTAGCCAATCAGGGAGCTGGAAACATCGACAATGTCCTGACTCAACAAATTGTGTCATTAGCTGCTGAAATCACTTGTCCCTCTCCATATAAAGAGTGGACATCTTGTTTTAGCGCCATTTTGACACTGTAACAGCACAGAATAGCTGTTCCTGATGCTGAGACTGTTTGAAGCTAGATTTTAGGTAGTTAGCTAGGCGGTTGTTTATTAGTCAGATAGTTTAGTTAGTTAGTGTCCTGTGTGGCTGTGAAATCGACCTTCCAGCGTATTTTTTTGTGACTTTACTGAGGTCCACAGACAAAGACAGCAGGGCACATTTCATACAAGTGTGTTGTGCACTGCTCCTATTGTGCTCCATGCACGAGTCGACCATTCTAAATCTTATTTTGTTCTCTTGCTAAATGTGAAACAGCCTGCCATATCTCACCGTGCATTTAGTGGTGTGTTCTGTGATTTGAGCTGTTGTGCATGAAAAAATTTTTTTTTTGGCAGTTGTTACCATGATTTATCAGGCCATATCTCACCTTGTTATTTAGTGGCAGTGAAATTCCACTGTCCGCATAGTTCATGCAGATTAAAGAAAATTAAATTTGTTGCTAAACGTGATTCAGCCCGTCATATCCCACATTGTAATTTTGTGGCAGTGAAATTAAGCTGTCTGCAGACCTTACGCACATAAAAATAAATTATGTTGCTAACCATGATACAGCTCACCATATCCCCCTTTGTAGGAACTTATCTAGATGTGTGGTGAGCACTTTGAACTCCCAAGTGCTTCACAGAAATTTATATTGCAGACCAGTGAAAATAAAAAAATCATTTTTTTCTTCAAAAATGATTTTTTAGCCCGCTATTTTTATTTTCACAAGGCTAACAGGAGAAACTGGACCACAAAAGTTGTTTTGAAATTTGTCCTGAGTACACCGATATCCCATATGTGAGGGGGAGCCACTGTTTGGCACATGGGAGAGCTTGGAAGGGAAGGAGCGCTAATTTGGAATTCAGACTTGGAATGTTCTACAGGTGTCATGTTGCATTTTCCAGAGCCCCTGATGTGCCTAAACAGTAGAAACCCCAACAAGTGAACCCTGTTATGATTGAGTCACCGTAGGAGGCAGACACAAAAATAGAAGCTACGTCCAGAAAACCAGAGAAGCTGGCAACTATCAGATTGCAGACCCCTGAACCTATCAACACAACTAGCAGTAGCCGTGGGGGGTTCCTACGGTGCCCTAGACCCCTCGATCACAGCCGGAGAGCTAAATAGCCTAAAGACAGAAAAGGAAATCTAAACTGCCCCAGAGCAGACCCCAAAGTAAAAGGCAGCCCCCAACATATAATGACAGTGAAGCAAGATGAAAAAACACTCACACAGATAGAAAGATAGGCTGAGCAAACGATGGGGCCCAAGCTAACTAAACAGAACAGGAAAGGAAGGTTGCTGTCTGCAATCTGCCAAAACCCTATCAAAGACATAAGCCAACAAGCTGATATGGAAAGAGACCCTGAAGCAGCTAGGCTTCAAAAACTAAATCAGCACTCAGGTATTTTCAGAAGACAGAGCTAAAGGAATTCAGCTCACCCCAGCAGGGAATGGCAGAAATCCAGAAAAACAAAGCAAAACAAAGTCGAAGCACAAATGCAAAAAGCCGAGCAGAAAACTTAGCTTTAGAAGAGCAGGAATTCAAACTGGTCTCCAAGGATCCCACAGAGAAATCACCCGCAGGGCAGAAGGGCGTTGGCAGCCTTATATCCAGTCAGTAACTCCACTCAGCCAGTCATCATCATTAGGCTCAGGTGTTTGATAATCAGGCTCACTACCTTTCTTTACCAGAAGAGGGAGTTCCTCGGGCCTCAGTAGTTAAGGGGAAAATGAACTCACAACAGTACCTCCCCCTTGAGGAGGGGTCACCGAACCCTCATCCATGCCACCAGGGCGATCCGGGTGAGCCCGATGAAAGGCACGCACCAATCTTTTGGCATGAATATCAGAGGCAGAGACCCAGGAATTATCCTCCTGACCATAACCCTTCCACTTAACCAAATACTGGAGTCTCCGTCTAGCCAGACGGGAATCCAGTACTTTCTCTACCTCATATTCCATGTTACCTTCAACCAATACAGGGTCTGGAGGTGCCACCCCCGGAACAACAGGTTCAACAAACCTCTTCAACAAAGATTTATGGAACACATTATGGATTTTAAATGTGACAGGAAGAGCCAAACGAAAAGAGACCGGATTAATAATCTCCAAAATCTTGTAAGGTCCAATAAATCTAGGCTTAAACTTAGGAGAAGCCACCTTCATAGCAATATTTTTTGATGATAACCACACCATATCACCAACCTTAAACTGGGGACCAATGGTCCTATGTCTGTTGGAAAACCGCTGGGCCTTTTCCTGGGAGAGAGATAACTTATCCACCACTTGGTCCCAGATCTGGTGCATTCTCTCCACCACAGTGTCAACACCTGGGCAGGCAGAGGGCTCCACCTGCCCTGAAGAAAATCGAGGATGAAACCCAAAGTTACAAAAAAAAGGTGACATCAAAGTGGCAGAACTAGCTCTATTATTTAAAGCAAATTCGGCCAAGGGCAAAAATGAAACCCAATCATCCTGATCAGCAGAAATAAAACATCTCAAATATGACTCCAATGTCTGGTTTGTTCTCTCTGTCTGCCCATTGGTCTGAGGGTGAAAAGCAGAGGAGAAGGACAACTGAATTCCCAGCTTGGAACAGAAAGTTCTCCAAAATCTAGACACAAACTGAACTCCTCTGTCAGATACAATGTTCTCAGGAATCCCGTGCAAGCGAACCACCTGTTGCAAAAACAGGGGCACCAACTCAGAGGAAGACGGCAACTTAGGGAGTGGTACAAGATGAACCATCTTAGAGAACCTATCACAAATCACCCAAATAACAGTCATCCTTTGAGAGACAGGCATATCAGAGATGAAATCCATTGAAATATGGGTCCATGGCCTCTTGGGGACAGGCAAAGGCATCAACAACCCACTAGAGTGAGAACACAATTTAGACCGGGAGCATGTCCCACAGGACTGCACAAAATTCCTGACATCACGAGACAAGGAGGGCCACCAAAAAGACCGACTCACCAGATCTCTAGTACCAAAAATACCTGGATGACCAGCCAAAGCAGAGCAATGAACTTCAGACATCACTCTCTTCTTCCGCTGGTCAGGAACATACAACTTTCCACTGGGACAACGCTCAGGTTTGTCCTCCTGGAACTCTTCCAGAGCACATCTCAAATCGGGCGAGATGGCAGAAAGAACTACCCCTTCGCCTAAGATGGTAGCAGGCTTGGTCACCACAGGAGAATCAGCAAAGAAGCTCCTAGAGAGGGCGTCTGCCTTGACATTCTTAGTTCCAGGAAGAAAAGAAACCACAAAATCAAAACGTGTAAAAAACAAGGCCACCTAGCCTGTCTAGGGTTCAAGCGCTTAGCCGACTCTAGGTAAATCAAATTCTTGTGGTCAGTGAGGACCACGACTTGATGCTTAGCTCCTCCAACCAATGTCTCCACTCCTCAAATGCCCATTTCATGGCCAACAGTTCCTGATTCCCCACATCATAGTTACGTTCAGATGGAGAGAACTTTCGGGAAAAGAAAGCACAGGGATTCATTTTAGATTTTACAGGATCCTTTTGGGACAAAACAGCTCCTGCACCAATCTCAGAAGCATCCACCTCTACCTGGAACGGAAGTGAGACATCAGGTTGCCGCAAAACCGGGGCGGAGGTGAATCTTCGCTTCAGCTCCTGAAAGGAAGAAACAGCCTCCGGAGACCAATTTAACACATCAGCACCCTTCTTAGTCAAATCAGTCAATGGCTTGGCAATACTAGAAAATTTTGCTATAAATTTCCGATAAAAATTAGCAAAACCCAAAAACTTCTGGAGGGCCTTCAAAGAAGTGGGCTGAACCCAATCGTAAATGGCCTGTACCTTGGTCGGGTCCATTTCAATAGTTGACGAGGACAAAATAAATCCCAAAAAAGAAATCCTCTGTACTCCAAAAAGGCATTTAGATCCTTTGACATACAGGGAATTCTCCCTCAAGATCCGGAACACAGTCCGAATATGTTCCACATGAGAATCCCAATCCTTGGAGAAGATCAAAATATCATCCAGATAGATAATCAAAAATTTATCGACAAAATCTCGGAAAATATCGTTCATGAAGCACTGGAAGACAGAAGGGGCATTAGTGAGCCCAAAAGGCATCACCAGGTACTCAAAATGTCCCTCCGGAGTATTAAACACCGTCTTCCATTCATCCCCATGCTTAATGCGAATAAGATTATACGCCCCCTGAGGTCAAGCTTGGTAAACCAGCAAGCACCTTTAACTCTGGAGAATAGATCAGAAATCAGGGGTAACGGAAACTGATATTTAACAGTAATTTTGTTGAGGGCACGATAATCAATACAAGGTCTTAATGATCCATCCTTTTTGGCTACAAAAAAAAACCCGGCACCTAAGGGTGACGAGGATGGTCTAATATGACCCTTCTCCAACGCCTCCTTAATATAGGATCGCATAGCCTCGTGCTCGGGTACAGATAAATTGAAGAGCCGACCCTTGGGAAATTTACACCCCGGGCTCAGTTCAATTGCACAGTCATAACTCCTATGAGGAGGCAGAGACGCAGACTCATTCTCACTAAATACATCATAAAAGTCCGCCAAATAATCAGGAACATCATGCGACTGAGGAGAGGTGGAAAACACCGGAGCCTCACTAAAGGCACACCGACAACCCCAACTCACCACAGACACAGATTTCCAATCTAAAACTGGATTATGAATTTGTAACCAGGGAAACCCCAGAACAATAGTATCATGCAGATTATGCAACACCAAAAATCTGCAATTTTCTTGATGGTCTGGGGCGACCCGCATTACCACCTTGGTCCAAAACTGAGGTTTATTTTTAGCCAAAGGAGTAGCATCAATCCCCCTCAAAGGGATAGGCATCTGCAGCGGTGTCAACGGAAATCCACAACGTTTAGCAAAATCCAAGTCCATTAGGTTTAGGGCTGCTCCCGAATCCACAAAAGCCTTGGCGGAAAATGTGGACAGGGAGCAGATCAGCGTAATAGCCAGAAGAAACTTAGGTTGAACACCACCAACAGAAAACGTGTGTGCAAAGCGTTTCTCTCGTTTAGGACAGACAGAAATAATATGCGAGGCATCTCCACAGAAAAAACACAACTTATTACGTCTTCTGAACTCCTGACGCTGCTCTCTGGACAAAACTCTATCACATTGCATAGGTTCAGACATTTGTTCAACAGGTGGCAACACCTCTCGTGCAGCTTTGCGTTCGCGCAAACGCCGATCAACCTGAATGGCTAATGACATAGAATCGTCAAGACTAGAGGGAACTGGAAATCCCACCATAGTATCTTTTACGGCTTCTGACAACCCCTTCCGAAAGAGAGCAGCCAAGGCATTATCATTCCAGGTGGTAAGTACTGCCCACTTTCGGAATTTTTGACATTACAATTCTGCAGAATCTCGACCCTGGTTCAATGCCAGCAGGGTCTTTTCAGCCTGATCAATGGCATTAGGTTCGTCATACAACAACCCCAAGGCCTGAAAAAATGCGTTCACATTAGTCAGAATAGGATCATCTGGTTTCAAAGAAAACGCCCAATCCTGGGGATCGCCACGCAGCAAAGAGATGACAATTTTAACCTGCTGCGTGGAGCTCCCTGACGAGTTAGGCTTCAAGGCAAAAAATAATTTACAATTATTTTTGAAATTCAAAAATTTAGACCGATCCCCAAAAAATACATCAGGTGTAGGAATCTTTGGTTCAGCAGCATGTGAATGAGCAAGGTAGGCGGAAATTCCCCGCACTTCCGCAGCGAGCTGCTCCACGCGATCAGACAATTGCTTTATCTCCATTGAGAGAAAAAAAATTCCCCCTACGGCCTCAGAGATATAGAGGAAAAAATATACACACTTTTTTTTTTTTTTTTACAATTCTTTCCTGCTATTGAGTACCCTAGGATCTGCGGTATGGCGGGTGATTCTGTTATGATTGAGTCACCGTAGGAGGCAGACACAAAAATAGAAGCTACGTCCAGAATACCAGAGAAGCTGGCAACTATCAGATTGCAGACCCCTGAACCTATCAACACAACTAGCAGTAGCCGTGGGGGGTTCCTACGGTGCCCTAGACCCCTCGATCACAGCCGGAGAGCTAAATAGCCTAAAGACAGAAAAGGAAATCTAAACTGCCCCAGAGCAGATCCCAAAGTAAAAGGCAGCCCCCAACATATAATGACGGTGAAGCAAGATGAAAAAACACTCACACAGATAGAAAGATAGGCTGAGCAAACGATGGGGCCCAAGCTAACTAAACAGAACAGGAAAGGAAGGTTGCTGTCTGCAATCTGCCAAAACCCTATCAAAGACATAAGCCAACAAGCTGATATGGAAAGAGACCCTGAAGCAGCTAGGCTTCAAAAACTAAATCAGCACTCAGGTATTTTCAGAAGACAGAGCTAAAGGAATTCAGCTCACCCCAGCAGGGAATGGCAGAAATCCAGAAAAACAAAGCAAAACAAAGTCAAAGCACAAATGCAAAAAGCCGAGCAGAATACTTAGCTTTAGAAGAGCAGAAATTCAGACTGGTCTCCAAGGATCCCACAGAGAAATCACCCGCAGGGCAGAAGGGCATTGGCAGCCTTATATCCAGTCAGTAACTCCACTCAGCCAGTCATCATCATTAGGCTCAGGTGTTTGATAATCAGGCTCACTACCTTTCTTTACCAGAAGATGGAGCTCCTCGGGCCTCAGTAGTGAAGGGGAAAATAAACTCACAACAGAACCCATTTTGGAAACTAGTCCCCCCATGGTGCTTATCTAGATGTGTGATGAGCACTTTGAACCTCCAAGTGCTTCACAGAAGTTTATAATGCAGAACCATGAAAATAAAAAAACATTTTTTTCCACAAAAATTATTTTTAGCCCCCAATTTATTTATTTTCCCAAGTGTAACAGGAGAAATTAGACCCCCAAAAAATGGTGTGCAATTTGTTCTGAGTACGCTGATGCCCCATACGTTGGGGTAAACCACTGTTTGGGCGCACGTCTGGGTTCGGAAGGCAGGGAGTACCATTTGACTTTCTGAACGCAAAATTGGCTGGAATCAATGTTGGCGTCGTTTCGCGTTTGGAGACCCCCTGATGTGCCTAAATAGTGGAAACCCCTCAATTCTACCTCCAACCCTAACCCCAACACACCCCTAACCCTAATCCCAACCCTAATCCTAATCCTAATCCCTAACCCTAATCCTAAACCTAATCCCAACCCTAACCCTAATGGAAAAATTAAAATAAATATGTTTTCTTTATTTCATTATATTTCCCAAACTAAGGAGGTGATAAAGGGGGGGATATTTACTATTTTTCTATTTTGATCACTGTGATAGGGTTTATCACAGTGATCAAAATGTACTTTGAATGAATGAATAAAATCTGCTGGCCGGCAGATCTTGGCGGGCGCACTGGCATGCGCCCACCATTTTCTAACCGGAAGAAGATGGCGGCACCCATGGAGGAATCACGTGGGCCAAGGACCACCAGGAGGTACCAGGGGGGATTGGGGACCCTATTTCTCTCTCCTCTTATGTGCGACTTTTTTTTGCGGCTGCCATTATACGGTTAATAACGACGATCGCAAAAGCTGGGTCAGTAAAAACCAATCCTAATCATATTCTCTGGGGTCTCCGCTACCCCCGGCAGCTGAGACCCTGGAGAAAATCTGACTCTGGGGGCACTATACACTTTTTCCACAGCGCTGTAATGGCGCTGTGGTTTAAGTAACCTTAGTGACCTCCTTTAAAAGGCCTATTAAGTGAAGATGGCTTTAAGGTGCATGATACACTGCGCTGCTGTAGGCATGCCCTGATGAAGTGAGCTGGGACAGCTCAGGAAACGCGTAGGCACCAATAAATTTCCTTGAATTATTCCTACAGCAGCGCAGTGTATCATTGCACCTTAAAGCCATCTTCACTTACAAGTCCTTGGACCCTGTGCAGACTGCAGCAGCTGTTTCACGCGTTTGTAGGTGTTGTGACCGAAGTTTCACAACCCTATCAGGTGAGTCTCTCCTTGCCTCACCATTACAATTGTGGTTTAAAGGTTTTACACAGTGGATGCGCCCTGTTTTGTTTCTTTTATTTAAAAGGCCTATTGGCAGTCGTTAAGGGGTTAAAATGCTTCTTACGGAGCCCTGGCTGTGTGTTTTGGGCTATTGCTGGATGATCCCACTGTAAGGAGGCGGCAGGGAACCTCACGAGCCTTCCTCTTTCCCTAGATGCTGTTCGCACATTTACTTGCGGCACCTCACTGTTTATTAATGTTCTTATACTGTGATGTCATGTATTGTAAGGTGAATGTACTGTTTATAGGATTAAGGATAGAATAGGAACTTGTATAATATAAGACATTAGTGGAAAAAAAGAGGGGGGCACATTAGTGATATAGGACACCATAGAATAGAATAGGAGCTAGGGAGCACAGGGTTAAGTTAATGGGTGGGGCAGAACAGAGCAGAGAAATATGATCAGGATATTGCCTGATTAGAATCAGGTCTTGTGAGCAGTAGTGGAGCAGAGTTTTGCAGGCTGTGGGGATAAAGCTGTTATCGCAGAAAGGGGTCCCAGGCTAGAGAACCATGTCGAAGGGCACCAGCTCGATAGAATCATCCCTAAGCAGGATCTGTGGTCTGGAACCGGACAACGGGCTGACAGGAGCTGGTGACAAGAGAGGCATAGATGGGACACAGACTGTCCAAAGTACCGATGGATTGTCCAAGAATACAGGTGGGACACGGATTTTCCAAGGATACAAGTAGGACACCGACTGTCCAAAGAGATAGTTGAGCTTGCTGGGAAAGGGAAGCTGATGGAGAAGATAGAGCCTGTCAGGATGGCAGGGACAGATACGAAGATTACTCTGTCTTTGCCATGTGCTGCCTATGTGTTGAAAGTACTGCTGCCCAGTAAAGTTGTGTTGTTTGAAAAGACTTGTGATTCCGGATCATTTTGTGAAGCTGGAGTGACAGAGACTGTGGGGATTCCAGCAACTGAAGTGTGTACTCTGTTGCACACATCACACACACAACAGAAGGAACTGTGTATATCCTCTGTGGGGCGCCAGGTTGTGGGAACACTACAGCTTATTGCCATGACTCCCACCCTGGCCTCCTTACACAGCCATGACCCATCATCAATGCTCTTGCTGAGGGAAGGAGGTTGTTGGCCATAATCTCAGTATACATGACCTCATCCTTCCTCCTTTCAATACGGTGCAGTTGTCCTTTCCCCTTTGCAGAAAAACACCCTCCAAATTATGTTGTTTGCCCCATAATTCACAGTTGGGACAGTGTTCTTGGGATTGTACTTATCTTTCTTCTTCCTCCAAACATGGCGAGTGGAGTTGTTACCATAAAGTTCTAATTTGTTTTTTTCTGAACACATGACCTTTTCCCGTGACTCCTCTGGATCATCCAGATGGCCATTGGTGAATTTCAAATGCATTTTGACATTTGCTGTCGTAAACAGGGGGACCTGCAGGATTGTAATCCATGGCGGCATAGTGTGTTACTAATGGTAATGTTTGAGACTATGGTCCCAGCTCTCTTCAGATCATGGACCAAGTCATCCCATGTAGTTCTTGAATGATTCCTGACCGTTCACACAATCATTCTTATCCCACAAGGTGAGATTTTGCATGGAGCCCCAGACAGGGGAAAATTGACAGTCATCTTGTGTTTCTTCCATTTTTAATAATTGTGCAAACAGTTGTTGCCTTCTCACCAAGTTGCTTGCATATTGTCCTGTAGCCCTTCCCAGTCTTGTCCAGGTCTACAATTTTCTCCCTGGTGTACTTAGACAGTTCTCTGGTCTCGAACATGGTGGAGAGGTTGGTGTGTGATTGATTGAGTTTGTGGACAGGTGTCTTTTATACAGGTAACAAGTTCAAATAGGTGCAATTAATATAGATAATGAGCGCAGAGTAGGAGGGCTTCTTAAAGAAAGCCCTTCATTTTTGTTTTTAGATTCTGTCTCTCAAGGTGAAGTGTTCCTATAATAAAAATTACAGACCTCTCCATTCTTTGTAGGTGGGAAAACTTGTGAGATCGACAGTGTATCAAATACTTATTTTCCCTCTCTAGTTGTAACTGAATAATGTTAGAAAAATGCTATAGAATATAACCATGACACAGACATCATATAGTTGCAAATATCAGCTCTACATAGGAACTCACAAGGCCATATAAATTAATATACCGTATATACTCGTGTATAAGCCGAGATTTTCAGCACATTTTTTTGAGCTGAAAATGCCCCTTCGGCTTATACACGAGTCATTCAGCAGAAACCAGAGAATAGCCCTCACAAGTAAATAACGGTACATGTAAATAACATTGGGTACTTAGATAACTCTATTTAGGTTAAACAAAATATACTATTTTAAAATAGTACAACTAAATCCAGTGAGTTACAGTGAAGTTTTCTCTGATCAGAGACATAACGTCCAATTCTAAGACTTCAGACTTAGGCTTTGTTCACATTTCCAGCAATCATCCGTTAGCAGAGATCCTGCAGCAATCCACTGACAAAAACGTTGTGCAGACACAACTTTTTTTGTCTGTTTTTAGAAATCTGACTCAAGCTTGATCTGTTTTTTTTTAACATGGAAATCTGTGGAAAACGGACAAGCAGACCAAAAATTTGTGTCTACGCAACATTTTTGCCAACAGATTGCTGCTGGATCCTTTCTAACGGATGATTACTGGACAAGTCAACTTGAATTGTGCAAGATTTATTGTAGTGGCTTATGCTGGTTGATGAATCTGGTAAATTTTAAGACTGTCGATTCTAATTTCATACCACCTTTATTATATAATTTACTTAGTGCTAGAAATTTGTACCATAAATTTGGCATTTTTTTAGTTGACAGAATCATCTCCTTGTCATACAAGGAGCAGAAAGTGTCAACGTCTAAAAATGTATTAATAATGATGCAAGTGATGAAATACTGCTTAAAGGGATTGTCCACCCCAAAAGAAATTTTCAGCAAGGTCATGGGGAGAAGAAAAAATATTAGTTTGAAAGCCCATTTAACCAGGACTTTAGTCAAGATTTAATTTCTCCTCCTTCATAGAAGCATAGTCAATAGAATTTTAATTCACTTGCATGTGCATGCAACTTGTTAATTCCTAGTGGTGTGTAGTAAACAAATCTTTAGAATTCAGCTTTAATTGCCAATTCCAGAGGTTTTCCTGTGACCTCAAGTATACCATCTGAATAGTTGCGGTTTTGTGATGACTAGAATTTCAACCCCTTCACAACTGTGTGATTGAATATAACATTTAGATAAGTCGCTCTGACTTTAGTCTGCACACGACCACAATTATGAAAATCACATACTTTCAGTCATGTAATGACCACTGGAATTAGCGAATGGAGCCAAATTCTAGAAATGTGTACATTACACACTGAGAAAAAAAATGGGGAGGGAGGACAAGCGCACATTGGGTAATAATGAAATGTACAGATGAGAAGAGTTATTGAGTTGCTCACCTGAAAGTGTTGTCATTGTCACAACCCCAATAATTAATTGCCCATAAATATTCCAGCTACTGTAGTCCCTTTGGCAAATGAAGGGAAACCCTCATTTGCTTATTTATTTTACTCATTTATATAGCGCTATTAATGCCACAGCACTTTACTTACATTATTGGCACTGTCCCCAATGGAGCTCACAATCTAGAATCCCTATCAGTATGTCTTTGTAATGTGGGAGGAAACCCACACAAACACGGGAGATCAATTCAATATCCTACAGATAACTTAAATAGAACCTGGTTAATCTGCAAGTTAATAGCATTCTAATGCCGTCCAGCTGTCAGACCAAACAGAGGAAACTAACTGAATTCCTTCTTGGAGCCTTGGGCCTTCAGTTATGGGGGTGTCCCTGAGAGTCTTCAGTCACTTTTTAGTACATAGTGATTAGCAACTGTATGCCCTGGCACTTTAATTGAAAAGCTGGTCTGTGGGGGTGCAGTGATTCACTGTCCTCTGAGAAAAGATGCTTTATTACTTGATGGACAGTGCACCACTGCACCCCCACAGGCATGCTCTTCACTTACTGTAACCTGCTCGGATAAGCAACGTTGTCATACTCCTGGGATCGAAGTCTTGAATCTGTATTTTGTGGTCGATTTTCCTGTCCACTGAGCCACAGCAGACACCTTTTTCCAGTTGTTTGTGTTCTGCTATTCTAACTGCTGTCTGTTTTGTATAACACAGAGGTTTTCATTTTTCAGCCTTACCACTTTTATATTCTGACCCCCTGCTGGCATTTCCTGCTGGTGATATTCTCACTTAGATGTACAACCATTCTGCTCTAGTTTAAAACCAGTCAGTGTATTTCCAGCTAGGGTTAATCTCTTTGCTGTTTCTGTTCTAAATCTGCACCTACCTTCTGTTTTCTAACAAAGTAAGTGGAATATTTTCTAACAGTACATACTTTATACTTTATATTGTATTTCAAGTTTTTTTACTCACTCTGGAATCTTTCCTTTTTTCAGCACTCTTTCCCTTTTGTAGGTAATTCACACTCTGCTCTGCCCTCTGGTTCTTTAGGAGCAATGTGATGCGCTCTGTGGCCTTTTAAGCAGCATATGTCAGAGTTGCTTTCTTCTAGCTTGTGGTTAGGGTGATCTCTGCTCACACAGGAACCACTAGCTACTTCGGGGTCAGGATCTCTAGTCTGTACAGGAACCAGCAGGGTCAGTTGCAGTATTTAGATTTAATTATTATTCTGACTGAGTAGCTACACTAGCATAACACATGGGTTTGGTGCCGCAGTCCTGCACAGAGGTAAGTGTATACTACATGCTCACCGCTACTTCCATATACATCCTCACCTAGCGCCTCCATAACACCATAACTAGCACTTTGATTGACAGCTTACTCTACATAGATACACTACAAAGCTGGCTGTTAATCAAAATGCTGAGTTGTGCTTACCACCGCCTGACGGAGGCCTCTCCGGGCATGACTGAAAGCCAAATTCTCCAAGAGGGGTAAAATTAATTTCTCCCAGTAGCAGTGCTTTCAGTGCTGTGGCTGGACAGCATAGGAACACTATTAACCTGCAGAGTAACTTTATATCTGCAGGTTAATAGCACATGGGGACATGACAGGTTTCCTTTAGGATAATTTTGTACTGTGGTGTGAATTAATTTTGCACTATATACATATATGTATTGTTATCATTAAATGTTGCCCTTCCTAAAAATTTATTCTAAAGAAGAAAAACGGTTAAAATGTCAGGACCCTGTTATATGGGCAGTGATGAGCAGGAGAGTGATTCAAAGTCTCCAAATGATGGAAAGGTTTTCAGAAATAGCTTTAGAGAGGTCCAATCTCAAAGAGATTGAGTGTGAAATAATTGAACTTGCTGGCATTCTCACTCCTGCGTATTTATATGTTAATCTTATACCCTATAAGATTGTCATAGAGTAACAGGAGCTCAGCCAGGCTGTAGAAGGGGATTGGTTTAGTGCGGAGTAAAAGCTTTTCATATTAAACCATAGATGCACACAAGCTGCATCCAGTTTTGAATCATGCATTATCTTCCATCTCTCTCTGGAATATCTTTTTATGCATACACACAACACAAATGTCATATAACACCAGTGCATACAATCTGTTGCTTCATTACCACTCAAATAAGTTTACCTTACTGACTGAAGTATACAAGCTGGTGAACATTACTGATTTAAGCAAACAAGGTACCATTTAGACATTAACTAGGAAAATGGGCTCTGGCAATAATTCATACACCCATTTTTAATTTTTAGCATTGTCCTACTTATATGTTCCTCTATGTTTATTATATTAATATCTTGTCATAAAAAAAACAGAGAAGCGAATCATACTTACAAAGGAAATATAATAATATCATATAATTACCGCCAAAATGATTTAACTCCAGTGGCATAATGGGTCTTTTAGGAAAATTTAATTTACAACGTTTCTCCTATTTGCAATAAACTAATCAAACAATAATTTAAATTACTCAACACTACTAATATAACAAGCGTTTTTTTTCGAAATTTAATACTAATGCCCCTTTTAATGACTACTGCAGTCTTAGAATTATTCAACCCCTTCATAGCAATAATGTTTACAGCAATACATAGCACAGTACCTACTCGCTGTTATGATGAGATTCTAACATAACGCATAGCCAGACACCAGCTTTTGGGATCTGTACTCACCTAACTGCGCACCTCTCCTGTCAGTGTCACTTGTCGGGTCCACGTCGCATCTTTTTGTCACCACCGCGAGCGCTACATCTCTGAGCGTCATCATGCTAGTCCGTGACTTCCAAGCCTGATGAGGCCCAGGACATTTCTGCACATGCACGCAGAAGGTCATGGCGCATGTTGTCACATCATGACATTGGGACCATCCGTGCACTTGTACGGGGATTCATCACTCGCGGCAGTGATAAGAACATGCAGTGAGGAGCGGACAGGTGACAGTGAGGAGTGGACTGACCAGAGAGGTGAGCTGTGTGGTGAGTATAAGATTTTAATTTTGCTTACATCTTTTATGTATTTTGCTCTGGGATCTTCATAGACCCCAGAGCATAATAAGGGACATGCAATTTACAGAGAGTAACATCTCTGTGAATCAAATTTCCCAGGAACACCAGAGTGAGCAGATGAATTTGAATTCTGCCAGATCCACTGATCTCTAGTGTCCATAAATAATTTATTGTTATTCACCATTGCTAATTTTGTATCTATGTTTACCTATTATCATCATCATTATGGTGGTTTTTATATCTTTAGCTGAGAACATTTTGTAAACTTTGTTTTTCTTTTAGCTACCACCTTAAGTCATGCCCAATATCATTGCTATAATGAGAAAACTGTAACGTTAAATGCTCCAAAGTAACTTCTCAAAAGAAGTAATCCATGTCTACATATTCTATAGAAAAGGCAGCCCCTGAAAAATCATTGTCAAGTGGTTTTCAACATCTCCATTTGTTTTCTACAGGAAGATTATAGCTGTCGGTTTGTTTATACCCATTATGGTGAATATTACTCTTACCTCTTGTGTTGCAATCATTACCAGCTTTCATAAGAAAAAAGCGGCAGAGAAAATGGTTGCTTCCATTCTAGCGGGAAGAGCCAACAGTTAGAAACATCATTTTAAAGACATACTGCCTAATAAATGACATATATGGCCATAAGGAAACACATTTTATTCATCTGACAGCCATATAAACTTGGAGCTGAAGTCTGATCCAACAACTCTATTAAAGGTGGTGTACATTTTACATATGGGAAATGTAGGGGTTTTTTTTGTTCACACATTCCTTATAGTGGCTGTAAGTTTCTTTTTTTATATATGTAACTTTAATATTATATTCTATTATAGTGGGGTAAATAAGTATTTCATCCCTTGCTGATTTTGTAAGTTTCCCACTGACAAAGACATGAACAATCTATAATTTTAATGGTAGGTTAATTTTAACATTGAGAGATATAATATGAAAAATAAAATCCAGAAAGTCACATTGTAAAAATTATATAAATTTATTTGCATTTTGCAGTGAGAAATAAGTATTTGATCCCTTTGGCAAACAAGGCATAATACTTGGTGGCAAAGCACTTATTGGCAAGCACAGCAGTCAGACGTTTTTTGTAGTTGATGATGAGGTTTGCACACATGTCAGGAGAAATTTGGTCCACTTCTCTTTGCAGATCATCTCTAAATCATTAAGATTTTGAGGCTGTCGCTTGGCAACTCGGAGCTTCAACCCCCTCCATAAGTTTTCTATGGGATTAAGATCTGGAGACTGGCTAGGTCATTCCATTACCTTAATGTGCTTCTTTTTGAGCCACTCCTTTGTTGCCTTGGCTGTATATTTTGGGTCAATGTCTTGCTGGAAGACCCAGCCACGACCAATTTTTAATGCCCTGGTGGAGGGAAGGAGGTTGTCACTCAGGATTTTACGGTACATGGCTCCATTCATTCTCCCATTGACGCGGTGAAGTAGTCCTGTGCCCTTAGTAGAGAAACACACCCAAAACATAATGTTTCCTCCTCCATGCTTGGCAGTGATGTTGGTGTTCTTTGGGTCATAGGCAGCATTTCTCTTCCTCCAACCATGGCGAGTTGAGTTAATGTCAAAAACCTTAATTTTTGTCTCATTGTGAGCCCCATCGGGGACAGTGATACTGTGTGCAAGCTGTAAAGCGCTGCAGAATATGTTAGCGCTATATAAAAATAAAGATTATTATTATTATCTGACCACAGCACCTTCTCTCAATGAATAATCCAGGTGTTCATTGACAAGCTTCAGATAGGCCTGCATATGTGCCTTCTTGAGCGGGGGACCTTGCAGGCACTGCATGATTTTAAACCTTTACAGCTTAATGTATTATCAATGGTTTTCTTGGTAACTGTGGTCCCAGCTGCCTTGAGATCATTACAAGTGCCCCTGTGCAGTTTTAGGCTGATCTCTCACCTTGCTCATGATCAAATATACCCCCACGTGGTCATATTTTGCATGGTACCCCTATATCGATATCGATTGACAGTCATTTTGCATTTCTTCCATTTTCTTACTATTGCACCAACAGTTGTCTCCTTCTCACCCAAAATCTTATGTATGGTTTTGTAGCCCATTCCAGCTCTGTGCAGGTCTATGATCTTGTCCCTGACATCCTTATAAAACTCTTTGGTCTTGCCAATGTTGAAGAGGTTAGAGTCTGACTGATTGAGTCAGAGGACAGGAGTCTTTTACAAAGGTGACTATATAAGACAGCTGTCTTTAATGCAGGTAACAAGTTGATTAGGAACATATAACTGGTCTGTAGGACATCAAATACTTATTTCTCACAGCAAAATGCAAATAAATTTAAATAATTTATACGATGTGATTTTCTGGATTTTATTTTTGATATTCTTTCTCTCATTGTTAAAATTAACCTACCCTTAAAATTATAGACTGTTCATGACTTTGTCAGTGGTCAAAATTACAAAATCGGCAAAGGATCAAATATGGCACTTATTTCCTCCACTGTGTATATTTTAGAAGTGATTTTCAATTATTAGTTGGTCTGTTTGCTTCTTTATTAGCAATATGTATGGAATACATAAGGAAACAAGGCTTCAAGAAACAAATGTAATAAACCAGAATCTGTGTTAAACTTTAGCTTTCTCAAAGTAGCTCCCTTTTTCTTTTAAATGATAAGCGTTCTTCACTGCTCTGTGGTCACAAGAAGATTTTCTTAAACATCTCCAACTGTCATGTCACGTCAGGGTCTGTGGATTCCACAGGTTCAGATAATCCTACATGTAGAATCATAGAATTGTAGAGTTGTAAGGGACCTCCTGGGCCATCTGGTCCAACCCCCTGCTCAAAGCAGGATTCGCTAAATCATCCCAGACAGATGTCTGTCCAGCCTCTGTTGAAGACTTCTATTGAAGGAGAACTCACCACCTATCATGGCAGCCTGTTCCACTCATTGATCACTCTAACTGTCAAAAAGTTTTTTCTAATATCTAATCTGTGTCTCTTCCCATTCAGTTTCATCCCATTGCTTCTAGTCTTTCCTTGTGCAAATGAGAATAAAGATGATCCTTCTACAATGTGACAGCCCTTGAGATATTTGCAAACAGCTATTAATTCTCCTCCCAGTCTTCTCTTCTGCAAGCTAAACATTCCCAAATCCTGCAACCTTTCCTCATAAGACAGGGTTTGCAGACCGGTCACCATTCTGGTCACTCTTTTCTGAACTTGCTCCAGTTTGTTGATGTCTTTTTTAAAATGTGGCGCCCAAAACTGGACACAGTATTCCAGATGAGGTCTGACCAAAGAGGAGTAGAGGGCAATAATGACTTCACATGATCTAGACTGTATGCTTCTGTTAATACATCCTAGAATTGCATTTGCCTTTTTTGCTGCTGCATCACACTGTTAACTCATATTCAGTCTGTGATCTATTAGTATACCCAAGTCTTTTTCACATGTGCTGTTGCTTAGCCATATTCCTCCCATTTGTATATGTTTTTTTCATTTTTATTGCCCAGATGTAGTACTTTGCATTTTTTCCCTGTTAAAAAGCATTCTGTTAGTTGCTGCCCACTGCTCCAGTTTATTTATATCATTTTGAATCCTCTCTCTCACTTCTCTAGTATTAGCTATACCTCCTAGCTTTGTGTCATCAGCAAATTTAATCAGTTTACCCTCAATTCCTTCATCTAAATTGATGATAAAGATGTTGAACAATACAGGGCCCAGGACAGAGCCCTGTGGTACCCCACTTGAGACATTCTTCCAATTGGATGTGCAGCCATTTACGACCACTCTTTGGGTCCGATCACTAAGCCAGTTATGAATCCACCTAAGAGTTGCCTTGTCCATTCCATACTTAGCCATTTTTTCAATAAGGATTGTGTGAGATACTTTGTCAAATGCTTTGCTGAAGTCAATATATACTGTACTATATCTAGAGAATTTCCCTGATTCTGTCATAGAATAAAATTAAGTTAGTCTGACATGACTTATTAGTTACAAACCCATGCTGACTCTCATTTCATTCTTATCCAGGTACTTACATACATGTTGTTTAATAATTTGTTCAAAGATCTTTCCTGGTATAGAAGTCAGACTCACTGGCCTATAGATGCCTGGGTCCACCTTCTTCCCCTTTTTGAAGATAGGAACAACATTTGCTCTTCTCCAGGCTTCTGGGACTTATCCTGTTCTCTAAGAATTTTCAAAGATTATGGAGAGGGGTTCAAAAATTTCTTCTGCTATGTCCTTCAGTACTCTGGGGTGTAATTCATCTGGACCTGGAGACTTGAATTAATTTAGGTTAGCTAAGTGTTTCCTCATTATCTTTCTGTTTTTAGATATCCTGGATTCTTCTATTCCCTTAATAGGACAGTGAAGAACAGTTGATGTTACATTTCCTTTCTGAGAGAAAACAGATACAAAATAGGAATTTAAAAGTTCGGCCTTCTCAACATCCTGGCTTACCATTTCATCATTTTTATCCTGTAAAAATCCTATAGCATCTTTGACATTTCTTTTACTTTTGACATATCCCCCAAATCCTTTATTATTGCTTTTGACGTGTCTTGCAAGCCTCAATTCATTGTGACTCCATAGATAGTTATGGTAAGCATAGAGTGACTCCGGAGTCAACTGCTAGAGCTGCAGCTCCAAGGCAGGTTAGAATCAGTTAAAACTTGTCTGAACTTTGCTGATTGATTGCCTCTGGACACATGCTGCAGGAGAACCAGTCATGTCTGCTCTTTCCCTATTTAAGCTGGCTTCACTGATCAAGGGATACAAGCAATAGTATTCTCTATATTGGTCTAGGAGTGGTGGACAAATTCTGGTTTACTGGTTATTACAAAAGTTCTTGCAAGCAGTTTTTTGTTAACCCTTTCCTTGCTCTCTTGATGTCTTCTTATTACTTTGTTGCCTCAAGGACTTTACACTTTATGTCCCTTTTTGTATTTCACATAGAGTGTGTTGTGTGACTGTGTTTCAGTTCTGCCCTGTCTGTCTTGTTTTGTATTTCCCCATACATGTCTCAGACTATGGATGCTTACGACCATAGTAAGAAACAAGGCTCAGGCATTTCTACCTGCAGGAGTAATCCTGGGCACAATACTTGCTAGGGACCCTTAGCCTTAGGGTAAGAAAAGGAGCACACTTGCTATCCCGCAGTCCCACTGTGACATCTGCTGTCACACAATACTATGATGATTAGTGTTTTAGGCTTTCTCTCCCTTTCTCTATTACTGAACTGTTAGCTGTGACATTCTCTCACAATCCAGATTAATTACCAAATGGCTGCTGTGTTCCCTGCCTTGGCTTTTATACAGATTCTGATAGTCCCTCCTGATTGTCTGTGCTATATCATGTGATGTAAAGCTGTAAGTTGTTATGGTGAAGACCATTCAGCCATGCTCAAGGTCACATGAGTCTTTTCTGGCTAATGGAATCGTCTGCAATGTGTGGAATGGCAAAAGCCCTTTTTTGGCAATTCGAGCTAATTGACTGTTTCAGTGAATTCCTAAAAGTTTGACACGAGTTCAATTCTCATTGGATTATTTCACTCATTTCTAATTAATGCATAAAAATAGATAAATAATAGATCCTTTAGTTTCATTGTTGGACCCTTCCTATACAAGAAACAGCTGGAATAGCTTAATAGAGTAGGGAACCATTACATTTGCTTGTATTTAAATCTGTAATGAGCCAGTAGCATCCTTCTGGGCAGATATGAACATCTTATGTTCTGGCATACTCAGTATATTCTTGGGATATTTTTAGTATCATTATGCTGTCCAATGTCAGTAAATTTTCTGATAATAATCATGTATGCTTAGTGTTCCAGAGAATTCTTTAAATAAGCAGGCCATTTAAATAGCTCCAAAGCATTCATGAGATATAGAGAAGGGCAGAATACCTAACCTTTTATTTCCTATTAATGTGTATATGGTGTTAACTGTAAAATATAATCATGCTTCCGCTATGGATTTCCCTGCTGTTTGACAGGTACACTTTCAAAGATGTATCTCCCTCTCCACCCCCTCGTTCTATACCTTTCTATTGTAATATAGTTAAAGAATAATAAAGGTGGGGGGCAGATTGTGAAATTCCATATTCCTTCCCCTAGAGTTGAACAGTCAGAGAGGAGAGCGCACAGTGTCCTGGATACTAGTACGTGATTGAGCGAGAATGATACCTATATTGAAAAGGTAATGTTTAAAATTGCCAGGTTCCCATCCCACTCCTGTCTATTCTGAAAGTGTCAGTCCAAACCAACCATTAGCTGGTTTTCTCTGACAAACTGGAAGCTGTATGGTATATTCTGGCTCAGTGCTGCATGCACTACATTGTACAGAGAAGCAGCAATTTCCACTGCTAGATTTAAAAATAGAATGAGTGATGCCACACAAAGCTATTGCTTTCTCTTTCCTGCATGTCAAGATTAAGTCTCTCAATGATAGGGATAATGGTAAGATGGCTATATATGTGCATATTACACTAGAAGATGATGCCACAAAAAAGAAAATCTGCTTTTTTTTTTATTCAGTCTTTATTTTAGATATGGCATATATGTTCTATTGATTGTAAATATATATATATAAATATACAATGGTGTGAAAAAATGTTTGCCCCTTCCTGATTTCCTATTCTTTTGCATGTTTGATTGTCACTCTTAAATGTTTCAGATCACCAAACAAATTTAAATATTAGACAATGATAACTCAAGTCAAAACAAAATGCTGTTTTTATATGAAGGTCTTTATTACTAAGGTAAAAAAAATCCAAACCTACAGGGCCCTGTAGCCTGCGTGGCCTAAATATGCTATCATGACCTGTAGTGTCTCTGGACTTGTCTTCCATTGAGCACATATGGGACTTCATTATTCGGCAAATACAAAGGGAGCTGCCAGCAGTGGATCTTGATGATTTTCCCAAGTGCACTGAATGTGATAGAACAATGCTCAGACAACCAGTAATAACCGCAATGACAACATACCAACGCGCTCACATTTAATGCCAAACAAAGTAAGATGTTTTAAAAATATAGTTTCCATTTTTTCTACACTTGTTTATCAATAATATGTCTATCAATCTATCAATGTCTATTTCCAAAATTCCACAACTGTAATTTCAAACTTTAGCTGTGTATATGATATATCTGCGAAGCCTGCAGACAAAAATGATCAGTGCTTCTTACAGAATACAGCAAGTGTTAACAGGTGCAAGTTGCTATAAATGCATAATATACTCACAACAGAATATAGCAGCACTCTGTATATGCTAACAGCAGATTAACCCATTCACAACCCAAGGCTGTTTTCACCTTTATGACTAGAGATGAGCAAACCCTTGGATATTTGGGTTCAGTCAACAGTTAAAGAAAGGTTCTGTTCGAATACCAGAACAGTACCCGGGCCCAAGCCTGAACCTGGACCCCAAACACTTGTTATTAGCGGCAGAAGGCGTAGACTGATGGGAAAAGTAGTCCCATCAGCCAAAGCGTCACAATCTCACCAGGGGGTCAGTCAGTGGACCACACAACACACATTCAACTGGATGGAATAGGGGAGAGGAAGGTCCTACTGATAGGGAATGAGGGATGGGACACCTTCTGAGCTCAAACCTGAGCCTGTCGCTGCACTCCCCTAAAACCCATGCGGGTTCTTTGCCCCGCCGCCATCACAAACTTTGTCCCTCATTGTCACCTCACACTGCCCTGGCTAGTGCACTGACCGGCAAGGTTGCTGGCATCACCACTGCAGATGGTACAACACAGGGGGTGGTGACAAGCACGAGACAGACAAGGTAAAAGCACAACACTTAGCTACGAGACTTCACTGCCAAGCTCCACATCACAGAGGACACTGAAACAGAACCCCAAACTCCAGAAGTAGTTGATACAGTGCTGACATCACAAAGCTGGTTTCAATAGAATAACTCTATCACCAACAGTCAGCTGATGCATCAGGTGACTATTTAAAGGATGATGGGAGAGGTCACCACCCACGTCAGCTGACCTAGCAATGCAGCAGCTACAGCACACTGCCAGCAAGGAAAACTGACATTAACCCCTGCTGGCCTGAAAGGAAAAAGCTACATTTAAACTATAGTGGAACCAGAGCTGCTACAAATCCAAAACTGGATTGTGAAACAATGTCTGTGACCAGAAGTAAACTATTTGCCTCTGATCAAAGCTACAGGCTCACTCTGTCATTTAATAGCATGGGAATCGTAGCTATCTGACTGACAGTATTGAACTTACCACTGATCAGAAGCAGTGCTTTCTGCGCTGTCATACACAAGACAGCATGTGAAACACCCGGTGTTCAGGGGGCCGAACCTGAACAATAACACAGACTTCCTGGTGAAGTCCATGATTGGTGTCCATGCCTGAACAGTAGGTGTTCGGTATGGATGCCGAACTTTAATGTGCGGGTTCACCAATCTCTATAGATATGTGGTGAGCACGTTGAACCCCTTGTAGCTTCACAGATATTTATATGTAGAGCCGTGGAAATTAAAAATCTAATTTTTCCCACAAAAATGTTATTTTAGCTCTAATTTTTTTCTTTTTCACAAAGAAACAGGAGAAAATGGAACCATAAATTTGTTGTACAATTTCTCCTGAGTATACAGATATCCCATGTCACGATCCTGCCGCTGACACCGGTATGTCATGGACGGAGGGACGCGATGTACTGCCAACACATGGCTATCACAGGCACATTTTGGCTGTCCCACCACTGCCCACAATACTTCATGAAACTTTTCAGTTCCCCTTTGGGACTTGCAGCTCTCCGGCACCCCCTTACCCTCAGGTCAGTCAGGGAACTACACCTGAGATCATTGGTCGCCGGTCGGCTACCTCAATGAGGTCTGGCCACCCGGCACGCTGCAGTGAGGGAATTATAAAATGCTCTGGCCGTAGCCACCCAATTAGCTTATAAAATCCCTTCTGTCACTCTCAGCAGTGCCCAGGACCCAGACCACACATCGCCGCCACCAGCTCCAGATTTCTCTGCTTAAGTTACAGTATAAACTTAATAGAGGGGTTCGAAGCCAACCCAACTCAGTAGCGTAATTGTCTTAAAGACACGTAAATTCGTCCTAGAGCATGAAGACAGACTAAGAAGTTCTATAGTTTATTCCTAAAGGCAGGCAGTGATTTCAGAGATAAAAGATTTTTACAAAGTTGAGACATTAGATATGTACAATGCAAATCTAAAATAAACAGGTAGAAAAACAGAGGTTAACACAGTTGCTTAGATGGTCTTAGGCTAACCATGTGGGGAGAAGGCGGAGCCACACGTCTCCACTCATCTGAGAACCTCTTGGCATGAGATCTCTAGCTGGAATGAACAATTTTTGGGAGGGAATATCTTATCCCTTTGGGTTTGTGACATCACGAATGGGGCGGTCTGGTGATGTTCCCCCCCCTGCTCTAAGAGTTACAATTCTGACTACAAAACTTATTATAACTATATCTTGCAGAGAGTACCTCATATAAACATGGTATCATTTTCTTTAGCCTGTTGAAGACAATAATTCAAGAGGGGCGGAGAATGTGTGCAGGGTCTGTGGGGCTGTGTGTGTGTGGGGCTCTGCTGGGCCTGTGCCGGGCTCTGTGCAGGCTCTGCTGGGCTGATCGGGGCCTGTGTGGGCTCTGCCAGGCTGATCGGGGCTCTGTGCGGGCTCTGCCGGGCTGATCGGGGCTCTGTGCGGGCTCTACCGGGCTTATAGGGGCTCTGTGCGGGCTCTGCCGGGCTGATCGGGGCTCTGTGCGGGCTCTGCCGGGCTGATCGGGGCTCTGCCGGGCTGATCGGGGATCTGTGCGGTCTCTGCCAGGCTGATTGGGGCCCATGCAGGCTCTGCCAGGCTGATCGGGGCTCTGTGTGGGCTCTGCCAGGCTGATTGGGGCCTGTGCGTGCTCTGCTGGGCAGATCGAGGCCTGTGCAACCTGTGCGGGCTCTGTGCGGGCATTGTCCGATGGGACTACTTGTTCCATCTGGCTATGCCCGCTACAGTGGCAGCTTTAGCAGATGATGGGAAAGTAGTATTCCCATCACCTGGCTAATGTGGAGAATATAAAAAAAGCAAAAAAACCAAACAGAACATATAACATACAGTACATACACATAATATACAACACATAACATAGAGTACTTTCTTACCACACACACCTAATTCCCCGAAGCCTTCGTCTCATGTAAAAAAATAAAATAATAAAGCAACCTATACTCACTTTTCTGCCGTAATCCATTAATAACGAGGGTCCCACGTCGATCTCCCATGGAGAGTAGCCGCATTAGCTGATGTGAGCGCTCTCCAGGGGCTAAAGCGATACAGTGATGGAGATAACACTCCGCTGCTGTATCACTCCGCCGGAGGTCACAGGAGTTCACCTGTGACTTACAGTGGCACTACAGCGTGAGAATTTTCTCACACAGCAGTGCTGCCATAAAGCAACTCCAATGACACACTGCGGGAGGTCATCTCCGGTCAGTGTGTCATTGAAGGCCCTATAGAGCTGTCACATCTACTGATGTGACGGCTCTATAGGGGAGATCATCGTGGGACATCGTTATTAAAGAGGGAGTGCGTCGGAAAGGTAAGTATAAGTTGGTTTGTTTTTTTAAACTTTTTGCAGGTGATCGATGGCTTCGCTTGGATCTGGTCAAACAATAAAAATTATGAAAAACCATGTCGTGTTTTATTTAATTAAAATACTTTATTCCTATGTGTGTTTGTTTTTTTAACCCATTAATATAAGATTAATAATGGATCGGTGTCTTATTGACGCCTCTCCATTATTAACCGGGCTTAATGTCACCTTCCAATAGCAAGGTGGCATTAACCCCTTATATTACTCCATATCCCACCGCTACATGTGAGTGGGAAGAGAGGGGCTAAGTGCCAGAATTGGCGCATCTTATAGATGCGCGATTTCTGGGGCAGCAGCAGGCTGGTATTTGTAGCCAGGGGTGCCAATATCCATGGCTCTTTCCTAGGCTATGAATATCAGCCCGCAGTTGTCTGCATGGCTTTTATGGCTATAAAATATAGGGGGACCGCACGTCAATTTTTTTTGAGTCCCCCTATTTTAATAGCCAGCAAAGGCTACGCAGACAGCTGCGAGCTGATATTTATAGCCTGGGAAGGGCCATAGGTATTACCCCCTTCTCAGGCTACTAATATTGGCCCCTGGCTGTCAGCTTTCCCCCTCTGGTGCAGAAAATTGCGCTGGAGCCCACGCCATTTTTTTTCATTTTTTTTAATTAAACATGTTGTTCATTAATAGAGTTGAGCGATACCGTCCGATACTTCAAAGTATCGTATCGGATGGTATCGGCCGATCTTTAAAAAAAGTATCGGTATCGCCGATTCCGATACCGGAAGTCCCATTCAAGTCTATGGGACTTCCGGTATCGGAATAAGAAAAACCCTTTCCTGCCCTTGTACAGCCTCTCTGTGGTCTGTACGGGCCTTTCGGGGGGCTGTGCCGGCCTGCCAGGGGGTCTGTGCAGGCTCCGGTGGTCTGTGCCGGCCTGCCGGTGGTCTGTGCAGGCTCCGGGGGGCTGTGCCGGCCTGCCGGGGGGCTGTGCCGGCCTGCCGGGGGGCTGTGCCGGCCTGCCGGGGGGCTGTGCAGGCTCCGGGGGTCTGTGCAGGCATCGTCCGATGGGACTACAAGTCCCATCGGGCGATGCCTGCTACCATGACAGTGATTGACACATTAGCCAATGATGGGACAGTAGTAGTCCCATCATCCGGCTAATGTGTTAAATGTAAAAAAAAAAAAAAAAAAAAAAAAAAAAATTACATGCTACATACATACAACATGCATACTACATACATGCTACATTCATACTACATACTACATACATGCTACATACATACTACATATATACTACATGCATGCTACATACATACTGCATGCTACATACATACCACATACATACTACATACATACTACATACATACTACATGCTACATACATACTACATGCTACATACATACTACATGCTACATACATACTACATATATACTACATGCATGCTACATACATACTACATGCTACATGCATGCTACATACATACTACATACATACTACATGCTACATACATACCACATATATACTACATACATACAATACATTCATACAATACATACATAGACATACAGTACATATAACATAGAGTAACATACTTACCAATACTTGTCACATTGTTCCCCGAAGCCATTGTCGTCTACGGAATAAATATTAACATAACAAACCACAAAAATACTCACCCACGATCCGAAGCAGTCCACGAGTGTGTCCCACGACGATCTTGGGTAGAGAACTGCAGCATCAGATGATGCTGAGGTTCTCTACGGGCTGCAGGAATGCAATGACGGAAGGTAGGTATCCTTCCGCACTGTATTCCTCCGCCACTTAAAAAAAAAAAGTCCCTAGTCTCACTTTATGCCATTGCTGTGTGGGAATTTCCCACACAGCAATGGCATAAAGTGAGACTAGGGACTTTTTTTTTTTAAGTGGCGGAGGAATACAGTGCGGAAGGATACCTACCTTCCGTCATTGGATTCCTGCAGCCCGTAGAGAACGGCAGCATCATCTGATGCTGCAGTTCTCTACCCAAGATCGTCGTGGGACACACTCGTGGACTGCTTCGGATCGTGGGTGAGTATTTTTGTGGTTTGTTATGTTAATATTTATTCCGTAGACGACAATGGCTTCGGGGAACAATGTGACAAGTATTGGTAAGTATGTTACTCTATGTTATATGTACTGTATGTCTATGTATGTATTGTATGAATGTATTGTATGTATGTAGTATATATGTGGTATGTATGTAGCATGTAGTATGTATGTAGTATGTATGTAGCATGCATGTAGCATGTAGTATGTATGTAGCATGCATGTAGTATATATGTAGTATGTATGTAGCATGCATGTAGTATATATGTAGTATGTATGTAGCATGTAGTATGTATGTAGCATGTAGTATGTATGTAGTATGTATGTAGTATGTATGTGGTATGTATGTAGCATGTAGTATGTATGTAGCATGCATGTAGTATATATGTAGTATGTATGTAGCATGCAGTATATATGTAGTATGTATGTAGTATATATGTGGTATGTATGTAGCATGTAGTATGTATGTAGCATGCATGTAGTATATATGTAGTATGTATGTGGTATGTATGTAGCATGTAGTATGTATGTAGCATGCATGTAGTATGTATGTAGTATGTATGTAGTATGTATGTAGCATGCAGTATGTATGTAGTATGTATGTAGTATATATGTAGTATGTATGTAGCATGCATGTAGTATGTATGTAGCATGTATGTAGTATGTATGTAGTATATATGTAGTATGTATGTAGCATGTAGTATGTATGTAGCATGCATGTAGTATGTATGTAGTATTTTTTTTTTTTTTTTTTTTAACATTTAACACATTAGCCGGATGATGGGACTACTACTGTCCCATCATTGGCTAATGTGTCAATCACTGTCATGGTAGCAGGCATCGCCCGATGGGAAGTCCCATCGGACGATGCTTGCACAGACCCCCGGACATCAGCACAGCCCCCCGGCAGGCCGGCACAGCCCCCCGGCAGGCCGGTACAGACCCCCACAGGGTGCACAGACCACCGGCAGGCCGGCACAGCCCCCCGGCAGGCCGGTACAGACCCCGGGCAGTCCACACAGCCCCCCGGCAGGCCGGCACAGCCCCCCGGCAGGCCGGCAGAGACCCCCGGAAGGCCCGAAATGACGGCGCATCATGATGCGCACACACCGCGCATCATGATGACGTCAGGCCGTCAATCAACTGAACTTCCGATTCCGATGCCGAATTCCGATATTGAAAAAATATCGGAAGTCGGTATCGGAATTCCGATACAGCAAGTATCGGCCGATACCCGATACTTGCGGTATCGGAATGCTCAACACTATTCATTAATAAACATCGTCCTTGCTACTATTTATCTATCTATTTATAGTGTAAGGTAGCGCTTGTTACTCAGGTTGTGGATACGCGCTGTGCAGCCAAATAACCAGGTCCGGCACGGGTTTATCATAAAACATCAACATGGTCCATGCGGTTTATTCATCATCATAAACCATAATCAGCATGCTATAGTCTTACAGCAAACAACAGGGTATCTTTACAATGGAGCTCTGCTCCCCTTAGCCCTCTGGTCACACAGGCTGTGCTTTATTATACAGTCTCTCAGTTATTCTCCCATGTCCAGGTTACCTCTTAGCTGCTTCACACTGCAGACGACCGTTCCCTCTATGGAACTGTCAGACACACGTTGCCATTACACACGGCGTCCACATGTGCTCTCAGGAAGGCAGCCACATCTTCCATCACGTCGGCCTCACGAGACCTTCCATACGGACCAACCAGGTCCAGGCATTCACTCATGTGACCTACCCTGGTCACCTTATATGGTCCGTAGCTACACCCACCGGATCACTTGGCTATGACCTCATCGCAGGTCCTACAACGATTCACACACATACAGATTCCTATGGCATTTTTAGACGCATGCCCCTGGGTGGGTTTGTAGGTGGCTGGTTAAACTCATCTCACCATCCACCTGAAGGCTTCTCCCTGACACATTGTACCAGAAACCTCAGCAGTAGAGTTGAGCGAAACGGGTCGAAAAATTTCAAAAGTCGCCGACTTTTGTCAAAGTCGGGTTTCATGAAACGAAACCCGACCCTAGGATGAGGTCGGCCACGAGGTCGGCGACTTACGCGCCAAAGTCGCGTTTCAAAAGTTTGTTTTGCGCTCTTTTACAGCCAATCAGGATCCACGGACACTGTGGGCAACGTGATGACATAGGCAGGGGTCACCACCATCTTTCAGAAGGGCATGCAAGTGATTGGCTTGCTTTGGTGGGCGTCACAGGGGGTATAAAAGGGCGTGCACGCCGACCGCCATCTTACTTCTGCTGATCTCAGTATAGGGAGAGGTTGCTGCTGATTCTGTAGGGAGAGCGTTAGGCAGGGAAGAAGACAAAAAAACTGCTTCTGCTGCTAGCGATTTGGCCTGCACAACACACAAGTTACTGTGTGTGCAGTGCAAGGGGAGGCTATATTGTGGTGTATCAGTGGTGTTGGTTGTTGGGCTGCCTTTTAAGGCTTCCTGACAGGCTGGCGTTGCTGTTTACCCACTGCTCCGCAAACTGCTTTTTTAAAAGCAATCCCAATTTTTTTTTTTTGTCCTGCTGAGAAGAAAATAAAACTGCTTCTGCTGCTAGCAATTTGGCCTGCACAACACACAAGTCACTGTGTGTGCAGTGCAAGGGTAGGCTATATTGTGGTGTATCAGTGGTTGGTTGTTGGGCTGCCTTTTAAGGCTTCCTGACAGGCTGGCATTGCTGTTTACCCACTGCTCCACAAACTGCTTTTTTAAAAGCAATCCAATCTCCCTTATCCTGTAGTCACTTTGGTCACAGCTGTGCCATCGAGCCTGTCACATAGCGCTCAGATATTCATTGGGCCTCACACAATCCACAAGTGTCCAGTGTCCAAAAGTGTGTGCAGAGATTCAAAATCTCCCTTATCCTGTAGTCACTTTGGTCACAGCTGTGCCATCGAGCCTGTCACATAGCGCTCAGATATTCATTGGGCCTCACACAATCCAAAAGTGTCCAGTGTCCAAAAGTGTGTGCAGAGATTCAAAATCTCCCTTATCCTCTCGTCACTTTGGTCACAGCTGTGCCATCAAGCCTGTCACATAGCGCTCAGATATTCATTGGGCCTCACACAATCCACAAGTGTCCAGTGTCCAAAAGTGTGTGCAGAGATTCAAAATCTCCCTTATCCTGTTGTCACTTTCGTCACAGCTGTGCCATCGAGCCTGTCACATAGCGCTCAGATATTCATTGGGCCTCACACAATCCACAAGTGTCCAGTGTCCAAAAGTGTGTGCAGAGATTCAAAATCTCCCTTATCCTGTAGTCACTTTGGTCACAGCTGTGCCATCGAGCCTGTCACATAGCGCTCAGATATTCATTGGGCCTCACACAATCCACAAGTGTCCAGTGTCCAAAAGTGTGTGCAGAGATTCAAAATCTCCCTTATCCTCTCATCACTTTGGTCACAGCTGTGCCATCGAGCCTGTCACATAGCGCTCAGATATTCATTGGGCCTCACACAATCCACAAGTGTCCAGTGTCCAAAAGTGTGTGCAGAGATTCAAAATCTCCCTTATCCTCTCGTCACTTTGGTCACAGCTGTGCCATCGAGCCTGTCACATAGCGCTCAGATATTCATTGGGCCTCACACAATCCAAAAGTGTCCAGTGTCCAAAAGTGTGTGCAGAGATTCAAAATCTCCCTTATCCTGTAGTCACTTTGGTCACAGCTGTGCCATCAAGCCTGTCACATAGCGCTCAGATATTCATTGGGCCTCACACAATCCACAAGTGTCCAGTGTCCAAAAGTGTGTGCAGAGATTCAAAATCTCCCTTATCCTCTCGTCACTTTGGTCACAGCTGTGCCATCGAGCCTGTCACATAGCGCTCAGATATTCATTGGGCCTCACACAATCCAAAAGTGTCCAGTGTCCAAAAGTGTGTGCAGAGATTCAAAATCTCCCTTATCCTGTAGTCACTTTGGTCACAGCTGTGCCATCGAGCCTGTCACATAGCGCTCAGATATTCATTGGGCCTCACACAATCCACAAGTGTCCAGTGTCCAAAAGTGTGTGCAGAGATTCAAAATCTCCCTTATCCTCTCGTCACTTTGGTCACAGCTGTGCCATCGAGCCTGTCACATAGCGCTCAGATATCAGTGGGCCTCACACAATCCAAAAGTGTCCAGTGTCCAAAAGTGTGTGCAGAGATTCAAAATCTCCCTTATCCTCTCGTCACTTTGGTCACAGCTGTGCCATCGAGCCTGTCACATAGAGCTCAGATATTCATTGGGCCTCACACAATCCAAAAGTGTCCAGTGTCCACAAGTGTCTGCAGAAATTCAAAATCTCCCCTGTCCTATAGACACCTTGTACCTTGTTTTACATTACTATATAGTTTGTTGGATTTTGTCTACATTTCTACCAAAAATGAGGAAGGCTGGTGGAAGAGGCCGTGGAATTGGGCGGGGGATGGCAGCTGGTAATGATGGTGTTGGTGGTGGATCTGATGGTAGTGGCAAGAGCAAAATAGGACCGAATGCAGGAGGTGTTGAGCCTGCGTCATCGTCTGGCTACATAAGGCCTCGAACGCTTAGTTTTCTAGGAGTTGGCAAACCGCTTTTAAAGCCAGAGCATCAGGAAAAAGTTTTGTCTTACATTGCTGACTCAGCCTCCAGCTCTATCGCCTCCTCTTCTTCAGTTGTAAAAAGTAAAAGCACTGAGTCGCCATTGGAGGCTCATGCTCATGAACCACACCTTTCCTTGTGTCCTTCACCCCAACCAAGATTGAAGGATGACGCAGGCCATACTACTGATTACTCCATGGAGCTGTTTTCACATACCATGCCTGGATTATCAAGTCAAATGGTGAATTACCCAGGCCAAGATGAATCTGACATGGAGTGCACTGATGCACAGCAGCTGATGGATGATTCTGCTGGTACATTCACTCAGAGCACTACATTGTCCTCGCAGTGTACAGAGCCAGATTCTGACCCTGATGAGACTCAGGTGCCCCTTCCCGCACACTATACCACCATACACGGTGACACAGAGGAAGGTGCACATGACATAGAAGAGGAGGTGATGGATGACCCAGTTGTTGACCCAGATTGGCATCCATTGGGGGAAGAGGGTGCTGCTTCCAATAGCTCAGATGAGGAGCATCCACAGCAGACATCGACATCGCAACAGCTGTTATCTGGCAGGCCCGTAGCACTCCAAAGACAGGTTCCAAACATCAAAAGAGTTGCTGGACAGCTTGTCCAGAGGGTCAAAATATCACAGCGTGCTAGGCCGCAAAATGTCTGCCAAAGTAGGAAGAGTGCAGTGTGGCACTTTTTTGACCAAAATCCTCATGATCAGGCCAAGGTTATCTGTAAGAAGTGCGCAAAGACCTTTAGCCGAGGGAAAAATCTGAAAAATTTGAATACCAGTTGCATGCTTAGACATTTAACCAGCATGCACTTGCAAGCGTGGACACAACACCAAACCTCAAGTGCCACATGTGCAACTGATCACAACGAAGGTAGTCAGCAACGCTACATTGTTTACCCCACTGTAAGCCCACCGGTTAGCACAGCAGCAAATGTTGAGGTGTCATTGCAAGGCCACAGCAGTCAGGGAATCCCACTGTTATATCAACGAAAGACTGATTCTAGGCCATCAGAAAGAACACCAACTCCATCACCATCATCAACCCTCTCTCAGTCCGCCCTGTCCACCGCTACTTCCACCATATGCAGCTCTCAAGTCCAGCTCACCCTCCCAGACACTATGAGTAGGTCAAGAAAGTACTCAGTCTCTCATCCGCGTACACTGGGTTTGAACGCCCACATTGCCCTTTTGGTTGGTGGAAAGCACAGCTCATGGCCTATGCATTACCACGCTATGACCTACCCAGTCGCCACTTCTTCTCTCGCAAAGCCATCCCAGCCCTCCACCATCATGTGAAAGACCGCATTGTCCATGCACTCAAGCAGTCAGTGAGCGGAAAGGTGCACCTCACAACTGATGCATGGTCCAGTCGGCATGGCCAGGGCCGTTACATGTCCATCACTGCGCACTGGGTTAATGTGGTGGATGCAGGGTCCACAGGGGACAGCGGTGGTGGGACAGTGCTGCCTAGCCCACGGTATAGGAAACAGTTGGCTGTAGGCGTTCGACCCTCCTCCTCCTCCTCCAGAAGTGAAAGCTCGTCCACAGAGCGCAGTCGTACGAGCACTCCATCTGCAGCTGCCACTGTTGCACACGAGCAGCTAGTGGAAAGCGTCAGCAGGCTGTGTTGCAGATGATGTGTTTGGGCAACAGACACACCGCCGAGGTGCTGGCCGAGTACTTGAAGCGACAAACTGAGTCATGGCTGGGCAGTGTACATCTTGAGGCAGGCAAGGTAGTTAGTGATAACGGCCGTAATTTTGTAGCAGCCATAGCCCTTTCAAAACTCAGCCACATACCTTGCTTGGCTCACACCTTGAACCTGGTGGTGCAGTGCTTCCTCAAAAATTATCCGGAGTTAACAGCCCTGCTCCAGAAGGTGCGAAGACTGTGCGCGCACATCCGCCGGTCGCCTGTACACTCCGTTCGTATGCAGAAGCTGCAGCGATTGCTCCACCTTCCCATCCACCGCCTCATTATCGACATTGCAACAAGGTGGAACTCCACCCTGCACATGGTGGAGCGGCTGTGCGAGCAGAGGCAGGCCATAATGCATTTGTGGGAGGATACACGGCCAGGCACTTTGAGAGCAGACATGGAGTTGACAGGTGTGCAGTGGTCGAAGCTGAAAGACCTCTGTAAAGTCCTTCAGTGTTTTGAGGAATGCACACGGCTGGTAAGCGCAGACGACGCCATCCTAAGCATGAGCATCCCACTTATGCGTCTGCTCATGCAAACTTTGATGCACCTTAAGGAGCAGGCGTCTGCAGCCAATGTTGATGAGGAGGAAGAGGAGGAGGGAATCCTTGATGACATTCAGCCATTGTCTGCTCAGGGACCTCTCCTGGACGAGGTGGAGGAAGAAGAGGAGGAGGAGGATGATGATGGGGATGATTACTTAGGGGAGGAGGATGCATCTTGTGGGGGAAGTGAAAATGTTGGCGTGGCAAGATCTGGTACAGGGTTTGTGCGTGACTGGAGGGATGTGGATTTGCCAGAAAGTGCTCCTCCACCCAGCACTCGCAGTGCATCATTGACACCGGGAACATTGGCCCACATGTCAGGTTATGCCTTGCAAATCCTAAAAAGGGACCCCCGCATTGCCAAAATGATGAACGATGACGACTACTGGTTGACCAGCATCCTGGATCCACGCTATAAAGGCAAATTACAAAACATCATGCCACAGGAGAACCTTGACCTAATATTGGCTAATAACAAGCAACTCTGGTAAATCGGTTGCTTGAGGCATTCCCAGCACACAGCAGCGGTGATGGTTCTCACACGAGCCGTACGGGCCGGGGGCAGCTTGGCAGAGGTGTTCGTGGTGCACACAGCAGAAGTGGCGTTGGAGACAGGGGTTTCATGACAATGTTGTGGACTGATTTTTCAAATACCGCTCACACAACTGGTAATACTGCATCGATGGAAAGTGACAGGAGACAGCAGTTGTCAACTATGGTTACAAACTACTTTTCCTCCCATATCGATGTTCTCCCACACAGGTCATTCCCGTTTGACTATTGGGCAGCTAAACTGGACACCTGGCCTGAATTGGCCCATTATGCCTTACAGGAGCTCGCTTGCCCAGCTGCAAGTGTGCTATCGGAAAGAGTCTTCAGTGCAGCTGGATCAATCCTGACAGAAAAAAGGACCCGTCTGTCAACCCAAAATGTGGATGATCTAACCTTCATTAAAATGAACCATGCATGGGTTTCCAAGGATTTTGTCCCACCTTCCCCTGATGACACATAGGGTGACAGAAAAATGGCTTGCTTTGGTCCACCTCTTCCTGGGACTTGACCTATTTCGCCTTTTGCATCAGCTGAATATCCAACATCAACATATGCCACTTTCTAAAACTCCCTAACTGTGCTGCCTCCCCCCCCATGGCCGGGGTCACCACCTAGCGCACGACACCGTGCGAGTGCCGTTGCCCTGGACAGGGCCCCAGCATTTGCAATCTTTACCTCTCCCTGCTCCTCCGCTGTGTAATCTGGGCCGTCAAATCAATACTGTGCCTGACACCGTCTGAGCCTGCCTCCTGAGACATATATTTTGAATGTGTACGCTATCCATACATGTTATCCGGGGAAACGGTACCCTTTCAAACCTTTGTGCAATGACGTGCAATCCATACTGGGCCTAACACCATCTGAGCCTGCCTCCTGAGACATATATTTTGAATGTGTACGCTATCCATACATGTTATCTGGGGATACGGTACCCTTTCTAACCTTTGTGCAATCACGTGCAATCCATACTGGGCCTGACACCGTCTGAGCCTGCCTCCTGAGACATATATTTTGAATGTGTACGCTATCCATACATGTTATCTGGGGATACGGTACCCTTTCTAACCTTTGTGCAATCACGTGCAATCCATACTGGGCCTAACACCATCTGAGCCTGCCTCCTGAGACATATATTTTGAATGTGTACGCTATCCATACATGTTATCTGGGGATACGGTACCCTTTCTAACCTTTGTGCAATCACGTGCAATCCATACTGGGCCTAACACCGTCTGAGCCTGCCTCCTGAGACATATATTTTGAATGTGTACGCTATCCATACATGTTATCCGGGGAAACGGTACCCTTTCAAACCTTTGTGCAATCACGTGCAATCCATACTGGGCCTAACACCATCTGAGCCTGCCTCCTGAGACATATATTTTGAATGTGTACGGTATCCATACATGTTATCTGGGGATACGGTACCCTTTCTAACCTTTGTGCAATCACGTGCAATCCATACTGGGCCTGACACCGTCTGAGCCTGCCTCCTGAGACATATATTTTGAATGTGTACGCTATCCATACATGTTATCCGGGGAAACGGTACCCTTTCAAACCTTTGTGCAATCACGTGCAATCCATACTGGGCCTAACACCGTCTGAGCCTGCCTCCTGAGACATATATTTTGAATGTGTACGCTATCCATACATGTTATCCGGGGAAACGGTACCCTTTCTAACCTTTGTGCAATCACGTGCAATCCATACTGGGCCTGACACCGTCTGAGCCTGCCTCCTGAGACATATATTTTGAATGTGTACGCTATCCATACATGTTATCTTGGGATACGGTACCCTTTCTAACCTTTGTGCAATCACGTGCAATCCATACTGGGCCTAACACCGTCTGAGCCTGCCTCCTGAGACATATATTTTGAATGTGTACGCTATCCATACATGTTATCCGGGGAAACGGTACCCTTTCAAACCTTTGTGCAATCACGTGCAATCCATACTGGGCCTAACACCGTCTGAGCCTGCCTCCTGAGACATATATTTTGAATGTGTACGCTATCCATACATGTTATCTGGGGATACGGTACCCTTTCTAACCTTTGTGCAATCACGTGCAATCCATACTGGGCCTAACACCGTCTGAGCCTGCCTCCTGAGACATATATTTTGAATGTGTACGCTATCCATACATGTTATCCGGGGAAACGGTACCCTTTCTAACCTTTGTGCAATCACGTGCAATCCATACTGTGCCTGACACCGTCTGAGCCAGCCTCCTGAGACATATATTTTGAATGTGTACGCTATCCATACATGTTATCTGGGGATACAGTACCCTTTCTAACCTTTGTGCAACCACGTGCAATCCATACTGGGCCTGACACCGTCTGAGCCTGCCTCCTGAGACATATATTTTCAATGTGTACGCTATCCATACATGTTATCTGGGGATACGGTACCCTTTCTAACCTTTGTGCAATCACGTGCAATCCATACTGGGCCTAACACCGTCTGAGCCTGCCTCCTGAGACATATATTTTGAATGTGTACGCTATCCATACATGTTATCTGGGGATACGGTACCCTTTCTAACCTTTGTGCAATCACGTGCAATCCATACTGGGCCTAACACCGTCTGAGCCTGCCTCCTGATGTATAGACATATATTTTGAATGTGTACGCTATCCATACATGTTATCTGGGGATACGGTACCCTTTCTCACCTTTGTGCAATCACGTGTAATCCATACTGGGCGTGAGAACGGCTGGCGAGCTGTTAAGCAAGCTACAGCACCTGTGGTTTGCACACGTAAGTTTTTAATTTTTTCAGGAATGACGGTTAGGCCTAATTCCGGAATTGCGGTTGACCTGCACTTACTGGGAAATCATCGTTCGCGGGTAATAATTGTAATCAGTGATCCCCATCACTAACGTTGTTCAGCGGGTTATCTGCACCCGTAAGCGACAAACGCTGGCCTTTTCAGTGTAGCGCACATGCAGCCACGGACATGTAAGGGCATGACACACCAGTTATTGGCCAATCTCATGTGCCAGAGCCTCACGTGTCCCTCTAGTAAGCCGGACTCGGACCGCGGGGCATGACGGAGTCTCGTTCGTTAACGGAATTAAGCTTGCAATGTGTGCATCTGTTCTGTAGCTGGCATGGTTGAGGTTTCCCAGGTGGAGTCGAATTTAACCGTAGGCTCCACTCCTGGTGGTGCCCTTCTGGACATTCCTTTAAGGTTCAGCTTTGCAACCATACTGCCCACGTAAAACAAACACTTTGCCTTCATGAACGCTGTTTGGAGGGTCATGACTCGTGGGAATAACGCCGCCCAATCAGTTAACCTGCTAGAGAGATCCTTCGTTGCTCCCAAGCATGACATCACACTCCCTAGGAAGAAGGTAATGCCACTGTGGCGACCGTACTCCTGGGGGCGACACAAGTGCACTGATGCCCAGCCACTGCTCGATGAATCTGCTGGTACATTGACCCAGACCACTACATTCCCCTCGCACGCTACACAACCTGAATCTGACCCTGATGAAACTCAGGTTACCCTTCCCATATACAGTTCCATCTTACACGGTGACAAAGATGAAGCTGCAGATGAAAGTGCAGGTTCGGCCCACCCGCCATCAGACACACCACCGTACTATCATGGGCCCTGTGCCAGTGCCGTCGCCAACGAGTGGGCCCCCGCTGCTTGCACAGGATCACAGCACTTGCAAAGTTGAAATACTGTGCAGTGAGGTGGAAGATGGGGACGACGAGGAATCCAGAGAAGTACAGGGATTCCCTAGCGAGGAGACTTATTTGATTGTTTTCAATGTTGGGACAGCAATTTTTGGGGAGCACTATACTCTGGAGAATGATAGATGGGGCCCACCATACACTGGAACATTCCAAAGGTGGACATCAGACACTGGAGCAGCATTTACAGGGCCCATTATACACTAGAGCATTAGAAATGGGGCCCATTATGTTTGGAGCATTATTTGGGCCCATAAGACAGTGGAGCTTCATCCATGGGGACCAACATATACTGTAGCATTATGTGGAGCTCATCATATACTGTTTCAAACATTATATGGGACCAATGATTCTGTATGGAGAAATAGATGGGCCTCGTCATGAGATGTAAAAAGTGAGGTATTTTTCATTGTACTATACCGCTATTTCTCTGCCGTATCGGAGCATGATGAGTTGTGGTATGTGTTAAAGGGGCGCTCTTTCGCCCAGGGCACATGAAAACCTGCAGCCAGCCCTCCCCCCCCACAACTTTAGCCAAATAACCCCCATTTTTCAGTGCGTAACTTGTATTATGAAGTTAATTAAGGTTGACAAGCTTAAGTAAGAAGAATTGATGCTTTTGGCATTCAAATGGGCACTGTAGGTGTGTTTCCTGTCCTCCTCTCACTGCCGACTTTTATTCCCCATTGACTTACATTGGGTTTCGTGTTTCGGGACGACCCCGACTTTTCCCTATAATCGGACGATCTTGCTCGACCCGACTTTTGGAAAAGTCGGGTTTCACGAAACGAAACGCGACCCTAAAAAAACAAAAGTCGCTCAACTCTACTCAGCAGTACCTCTGCTGATCAGCAAATAATCAAGCCTTCATCCCAAGGCAACCCACCTTTTGATACATAATGGTCATTTAGCATCCTACTCCTATTACCACACTGGATATGCCTGTACACCTGTCCTGGGACACCCACACAGTGCACCCTAGCAGACACAGTGGTCACTACACCACAATACATTTAATTTTAAAATAACAAAAAAAAAAATGGCATGGGCTCCTGCGCAATTTTCTGTGCCAGAGGGGGAAAGCAGACAGCTGGGGGCCAATATTTGTAGCCTGGGAAGGGGGCAATGGATCTTCTCAGGCTATGAATATCAGCCCACAGCTGTCTGCATAGCCTTTACTGGCTATTAAAATAGGGGGACCCCCCAAAAAAATATTTTTTATATTTTATAGCCAGAAAGGCTATGCAGACAGCTGCGGGCTGATATTCATAGCCTAGGATGGGGTCATGGATATTGCCCCCCCGGCTACAGATACCAGCCCGCAGCTCCCCCAGAAATGAGGCATCTATACGATGTGCCAATTCTAGTACTTAGCCCCTCTCATTCCACTCCCGCGTAGCAGTGGGATATGGGGTAATATAAGGGGTTAATGTCACCTTGCTATTGGAAGGTGACATTAAGCCCGGTTAATAATGGAGAGGCGTCAATAAGACACCAATCCATTATTAATCTTATATTAATAAAGGGTTAAAAAAACACACTCACATAAGAATAAAGTATTTTAATGAAATAAAACACAACACCGTTTTTCATAATTTTTATTGTATGCCCAGATCCAAGCAAAGCCATCGATCACCTGTAAAAAGTTTAAAAAAAACAAACCAACCTATACTTACCTTTCTGACGCACTCCCTCTTTAATAACGAGTGTCCCATGACGATCTCCCCTATAGAGCAGTCATATCAGCAGATGTGACTGCTCTATAGACCTCCAATGACACACTGACCGGAGATAACCTCCCGCAGTGTACCATTGGAGATGCTTTACAGCAGCACTGCTGCGTGAGAAAATTCTCATGCTGCAGTGCTGCCGTAAGTCACAGGTGAACTTCTGTGACCTCCGGCGGAGTGATACAGCGGTGGAGTGTTTTCTATGTCACTGTATCGCTTTAGCCTCTGGAGAGCGGTCGCATCAGCTGATTCAGCTGCTCTCCATGGGAGATCGACGTGGCACCCTCGTTATTAATGGATTACGGTGGAAAGGTGAGTATGGGTTGTATTTTGTATGTTCTGTTTGTGTTGTTTTTTTACATTCTCCACATTAGCGAGATGATGGGAATACTACTTTCCCATCATCCACTAATGCTGCCACTGTAGCGGGCATAGCCAGATGGGACAAGTAGTCACATTAGACCATGCCCGCACAGAGCCCGCACAGGTCACACAGGCCCCGATCAACCCAGCAGAGCCTGCACAGGCCCCGATCAGCCTGGCAGAGCCCGCACAAAGCCCCGATCAGCCCGGCCAAGCCCGCACAGAGCCACGATCAGCCCGGCAGAGTCCGCACAGAGCCCCGATCAGCCTGGCAGAGCGCACACAGGCCCCGATCAGCCCAGCAGAGCCCGCACAGAGTACAGATCAGCCTGGCAGAGAATGCACAGGACCCACACAGCACCGGCAGAGGCTGCACAGAACCTGGCACAGCCTTCACAGGCCCCGCACAGCAACGGCAGATGCTGCACAGAGCCTGGCACAGCCCACATAGGCCCCGCACAGCATCGGCAGAGGCTGCACAGAGCCCGGCAGAGCTATGCCCAGACCCCTGCACACACATAGTCATAGCCTATGACTCAGGCAATGACGCTGCGCAGCCAGCCAATCACAGTAATGCCACAACAAAGAAGGCGGCGGCTTTACTGTGATTGGCTGACACATGCCGGGTGGGACATCTGAATATTGCGAGGTGAGTAGTGAAATTTACTTGCTAGGATTCGAGTGCCACGAGTACCGCATTGCTCGCCAAGTACCGAATCCTAACGAGTATATTCGCTCATCCCTATGGGAAATTGGTAAAATGGCACCAAAATTTGTCCCAAAATTTCTGCTGAAAGTGGAAATACCCCATATGTGGCTGTACAGTACTGTTTAGCCACATGGGAAGACTCTGGAGGGATGGACCACTATTTGCCTCCTGGAGTGAAGATTTTCCTAGAATAGTTTTTGGACTCCATATACAGAACCTCTAAGTGCTAAAAGAGCAATATTCCCCTTCAAGTGACTCCATTTTGGAAATTAAACCGTGTGATGATTTTGACTGCATGGATGTTTTCCAGAGACAAGCAGTAGTGGATATTGCTGAGTGAAAATTGCAAGCTGCCATTGCAGTTACCAGTACATTGTATTGACCAGTACATTGTATTGACCCATACATTGAAGTGACCAGTACATTATGCCCAGCTTATGCTTCTGGAGACATGCACCCATAAACTATGCTGGCTCTAATCACTACAGAAATGCCAAACATGTGGACACTAAATGTGGTTTAGGCACACTGTGAGGGGCAAAAGGAAAGCGGCATTTGTATTTAGAAGTGTAGAATTCACTGAATTTCTTTTGGGGTGCGAGGAGTCATTTTGCTTTTCCAGTGCCTTTGTATTACCAGTAGAGTTGAGCGATACCAGCCGATACTTGAAAATATCGGATCGGAATGGATCGGCCGATCTTAAAAAAAAGTATCGGTATCGCCGATTCCGATACCGGGAACCAATGCAAGTCAATGGGGCCAAAATATCGGAATTAAAAAAAACCCTTTCTTTCCTTGTAGGTTAATTCTACATGAAGAAAAACAACTAAGAATAATGTAGAATGTATTGTGGGAGGTGGAGGAGACATTAAAGCCATAGAGGTTTAGCCCAATCAAATGGAATAGCAGGAATTAAACTTTTTTTTTAAAGACGTTAGGAGTTACAAAGATATTGACTATGTTAGCCTCATTTATATTTTGCCAGGCATGTATGTCTTCTTCTTTCTTCTTTCTTCTTCTTTCTTATTCTTCTTCCTTTTTTTACCTTCTTCTTCTTCTTCTTCTTATTCCTTTTTTTACATTCTTCTTCTTCTTCTTCCTTTTTTTACATTCTTCTACTTCCTTTTTTTACATTCTTCTTCTTATTCCTTTTTTTACATTCTTCTTCTTCTTCCTTTTTTTACATTCTTCTACTTCCTTTTTTTACATTCTTCTTCTTCTTCCTTTTCTTACATTCTTAATATTCTTCTTATTCAACAATTATTATTCTACATATTCAACTTCTTCATCTTCTTCCTATTCTTCTTCATCATATTCTTGTTTGTGTCAGGCATTCCTGTAGTTGTTATCTAGAAAAGTTAGAAGTTTACACCTTCCGTTCTGCCTGTCACAAAAGATTTACAACAGGATTTGTCCGCGTTCAGTTTGGCCTGCAGCAGCAGGCCTTTTCCAGGGGCACCACGAGGAGGAACGGACTCACCCCCATACACTGCTTAGTCTTCTTCTGCTTATAAATAAGATAATATCATTTGCTCAGAGTATTAGTCTTATGCTTAATGTTCTTCTGCTTTGTTTTTTTATGCTTCTTTGTCTTCTCTCTCTTGTTGTTCTGCATCTTGGTGGTTGTCTTCCTGTTCTTTGTCCTCTTGAACCAGCTGACGGTACTGGCACCCGGAGGGGCAGCAGAAGGAACAAGAGCCAATGGCACTACCGAGGACCAGCTGACAGTGCTGGAACCCGGTTACTAAGCAGGAGGTACCTGTGCTACAAAGCACTACCAAGGACCAGCAGACGTTGCCGGAACTCGGATACCGAGATGGAGGCACCTAGGCCAAAGGCTCTGACGAGAACCAGCTGACGGTGCTGGAACCCGGAGGGGTAGCATAAGCTGCAAGAGCAAATGGAAATAGCGAGGACCAGCTGACAGTGCTGGCACCCGGAGGGGCAGCAGAAGGAATAAGAGTCAATGGCACAACCAAGGACCAGCTGACGGTGCTGGAACCCGGTTACTAAGCAGGAGGTACCTGTGCTACAAAGCACTACCAAGGACCAGCAGACGTTGCCGGAACTCGGATACCGAGATGGAGGCACCTAGGCCAAAGGCTCTGACGAGAACCAGCTGACGGTGCTGGAACCCGGAGGGGTAGCATAAGCTGTAAGAGCAAATGAAAATAGCGAGGACCAGCTGACAGTGCTGGCACCCGGAGGGGCAGCAGAAGGAATAAGAGCCAATGGCACAACCGAGGACCAGCTGATAGTGCTAGAACCCGGTTACTAAGCAGGAGGTACCTGTGCTACAAAGCACTACCAAGGACCAGCAGATGTTGCCGGAACTCGGATACCGAGATGGAGGCACCTAGGCCAAAGGCTCTGACGAGAACCAGCTGACGGTGCTGAAACCCGGAGGGGCAGCTGAAGTTACCCCTGAAAAGCAAAGTTGGCATGCCGCAAGCTGGCCGCAGTTACCGAATCACACAGTCCTACAGGGGGTGCTTGTCCTACTGGCACTACGGAACAAGCCTTTCTTACCAGAACCCGCAGTCCACATAGGAAGCACCTAAACTGCTGGCACCCTAGCCTCGGCTAACCCAACCGCAACACGACATGGCAACTTGGGGTGGCAAACTGACATTGACACTTCCCGGAAACAGCAGGCAGGGCTGGAACCAAGCTGGGCAGGAGGGAGTACCCGTGCCAAAGTCAGTTATGAGCAGCAACTGGCGATGTTGGAGCCCAGGGACAAGCACTTAGCAGGCTGAGGCCTGATGTGCTGTCAATTGGGAGGCAGCAGGACAGATTGCCATCAAAACAGCAGGGGAACAGCTGACGTTACTGAACCCCACAAACACAGGAGCTAGTGTTTTACTCTTTGAAGACGGCACTTCCGAGCAACAACTGGCTGTGTTGAAGCCCAGGGACAAGCACGGAGCAGGCTGAGGCTGCATTGAAGAAATTTTAAGATCGGTTGTAGACTTCTACTAATTTTAACCAAGCTCCACTTAGGCCTGTGGCTTCACTGATATTCGTATTTCCCCTGTCCTCCAACCCCGCCAGTTACAGCTCCGAAGTGGCGTCTGCACAATCCACACTTGTTCCTGTGTTACAGGTGTTCAGTCCGGTCAGTTAATCCCCTGATGTGTGTCCGGCAATGTCGCCTGCTCTGTCCACATTCCCATAACTAGTTATGGGAATGTGGACAGAGCAGGCGACATTGCCGGACACACATCAGGGGATTAACTGACCGGACTGAACACCTGTAACACAGGAACAAGTGTGGATTGTGCAGACGCCACTTCGGAGCTGTAACTGGCGGGGTTGGAGGACAGGGGAAATACGAGAGACAGTGGAGCCACAGGCCTAATTGGAGCACGGTTAAAAATCAGTAGTAGTAGGACTGTGTAGGCAGCAGGAGACTTTGCCATCCACACAGCAGGGGATCAGCTGACGTTACTGAACCCCACTGAGACACGGGAGCAAGTGTCTCTTTCCTTGTGGACGGCACTTCCGAGCTACAACTGGCTGTGTTGAAGCCCAGGAAATAGGAGGGTGTAGGCAGAGGCCTACTGTATTTGGAATGTGGTGACAGCAGGAGAGACTGCCATCCACACAGCAGGGGATCAGCTGACGTTACTGAACCCCACTGAGACACGGGAGCAAGTGTCTCTTTCCGTGTGGACGGCACTTCCGAGCTACAACTGGCTGTGTTGAAGCCCAGGAAATAGGAGGGTGTAGGCAGAGGCCTACTGTATTTGGAATGTGGTGACAGCAGGAGAGACTGCCATCCACACAGCAGGGGATCAGCTGACATTACTGAACCCCACTGAGACACGGGAGCAAGTGTCTCTTTCCGTGTGGACGGCACTTCCGAGCTACAACTGGCTGTGTTGAAGCCCAGGAAATAGGAGGGTGTAGGCAGAGGCCTACTGTATTTGGAATGTGGAGACAGCAGGAGAGACTGCCATCCACACAGCAGGTGATCAGCTGACGTTACTGAACCCCACTGAGACACGGGAGCAAGTGTCTCTTTCCGTGTGGACGGCACTTCCGAGCTACAACTGGCTGTGTTGAAGCCCAGGAAATAGGAGGGTGTAGGCAAAGGCCTACTGTATTTGGAATGTGGAGACAGCAGGAGAGACTGCCATCCACACAGCAGGGGATCAGCTGACGTTACTGAACCCCACTGAGACACGGGAGCAAGTGTCTCTTTCCGTGTGGACGGCACTTCCGAGCTACAACTGGCTGTGTTGAAGCCCAGGAAATAGGAGGGTGTAGGCAGAGGCCTACTGTATTTGGAATGTGGTGACAACAGGAGAGACTGCCATCCACACAGCAGGGGATCAGCTGACGTTACTGAACCCCACTGAGACACGGGAGCAAGTGTCTCTTTCCGTGTGGACGGCACTTCCGAGCTACAACTGGCTGTGTTGAAGCCCAGGAAATAGGAGGGTGTAGGCAGAGGCCTACTGTATTTGGAATGTGGAGACAGCAGGAGAGACTGCCATCCACACAGCAGGGGATCAGCTGACGTTACTGAACCCCACTGAGACACGGGAGCAAGTGTCTCTTTCCGTGTGGACGGCACTTCCAAGCTACAACTGGCTGTATTGAAGCCCAGGAAATCATAGAATCATAGAATCGTAGAGTTGGAAGGGACCTCCTGAGCCATCTGGTCCAACCCCCTGCTCAAAGCAGGATTCACTAAATCATCCCAGTCAGATGTCTGTCCAGCCTCTGCTTGAAGACTTCCATTGAAGGAGAACTCACCACTTCTCGTGGCAGCCTGTTCCACTCATTGATCACTCTAACTGTCAAAAAGTTTTTTCTAATATCTAATCTGTGTCTCCTCCCATTCAGTTTCATCCCATTGCTTCTAGTCTTTCCTTGTGCAAATGAGAATAAAGTTGATCCTTCTACAATGTGACAGCCCTTTAGATATTTGTAGACAGCTATTAAGTCTCCTCTCAGTCTTCTCTTTTGCAAACTAAACATTCCCAAATCCTGCAACCTTTCCTCATAAGACAGGGTTTGCAGACCGGTCACCATTCTGGTCGCTCTTTTCTGAACTTGCTCCAGTTTGTTGATGTCTTTTTTAAAATGTGGTGCCCAAAACTGGACACAATATTCCAGATGAGGTCTGACCAAAGAGGAGGAGAGGGAAATAATGACTTCACGTGATCTAGACTGTATGCTTCTGTTAATACATCCTAGAATTGCATTTGCCTTTTTTGCTGCTGCATCACACTGTTGACTCATATTCAGTCTGTGATCTATTAGTATACCCAAGTCTTTTTCACATGTGCTGTCACTTAGCCCTATTCCTCCCATTCTATATATGCTTTTTCCATTTTTATTGCCCAGATGTAGTACTTTGCATTTCTCCCTGTTAAAAACCATTCTGTTAGTTGCTGCCCACTTCTCCAGTTTATTTAAATCTTTTTGAATCCTCTCTCTCTTCTCTAGTATTAGCTATCCCTCCTAGCTTTGTGTCATCAGCAAATTTAATCAGTTTACCCTCAATTCCTTCATCTAAATCGTTGATAAAGATGTTGAACAATACAGGGCCCAGGACAGAGCCCTGTGGTACCCCACTTGAGACATTCTTCCAACTGGATGTGCAGCCACTTACGACCACTCTTTGGGTCCGATCACTAAGCCAGTTATGAATCCACCTAACAGTTGCCTTGTCCATTCCATACTTAATCATTTTTTCAATAAGGATTGTATGAGAGACTTTGTCAAATGCTTTGCTGAAGTCAAGATATACTATATCTACAGAATTTCCTTGATCCACCCAATCAGTGATACCGTCATAGAAGGAAATTAAGTTAGTCTGACATGACTTATTAGTTACAAACCCATGCTGACTCTGTTTAATCACTTCATTCTTATCCAGGTATTGACATACATGTTGTTTAATAATTTGTTCAAAGATCTTTCCTGGTATAGAAGTCAGACTCACCGGCCTATAGTTGCCTGGGTCCACCTTCTTCCCCTTTTTGAAGATAGGAACAACATTTGCTCTTCTCCAGTCTTCTGGCACTTCTCCTGTTCTCCAAGAATTTTCAAAGATTATAGAGAGGGGTTCAAAAATTTCTTCTGCTATCTCCTTCAGTACTCTGGGGTGTAATTCATCTGGACCTGGAGACTTGAATTCATTTAGGCTAGCTAAGTGTTTCCTCACTATCTTTCTGTTTATAGATATCCTGGATTCTTCTATTCCCTTAATAGGACAGTGAATAACAGTTGATGTTACATTTCGTTTCTGAGAGAAAACAGATGCAAAATAGGAATTTAAAAGTTCAGCCTTCTCAGCATCCTGTCTTACCATTTCATCATTTTCATCCTGTAAAAATCCTATAGCATCTTTGATTTTTCTTTTACTTTTGACATATCCCCAAAATCCTTTATTATTGCTTTTGACATCTCTTGCAAGCCTCAATTCATATTCAGCTTTAGATAATCTGATTTGTGCCCTGCAGGTTCTGCAGACAGCATTATATTCTTCTTTAGATATGCCTCCCTCTTTCCATTTTATAAACATTTTTTTCTTCCTTTTTAGCATGTGCTTAAGTTCTGTGTTCATCCATCCTGGTTTCCTTAACTGCTTCCTATTCTTCCCTCTTTTCGGAATTGTTAACAACTGTGCTTTGAGAATTTCATTTTTCAAGATTTCCCATCCTTCCTGGACATTTTTGTCTTTAAGGATATCCAGCCATTGGATCCCTCCAATTCTCTTTCTGAATCCCTTAAAATCTGCCTTTCTGAAATCTAACCTTGACGTCTGAGTCTTCACAGGTCTTCCACCTCTAGTTATCCAAAATTCTAAAATAGCATGGTCGCTACCTCCTAGGGTCCCAGCCACTTTTACCTCCTCAACCATTTCCTCCCTGTTTATAAGGATTAGATCCAAGGTAGCAGTTCCCCTTGTTTTCTCCCTTACCTTTTGGAAGATAAAGTTGTCAGCAAGAGAGGATAAGAATTTCCTTGACCTGTTAGTTTTGCCTGAGAGAGATTCCCAACAAATGTCTGGATAGTTGAAATCTCCCATGACAACTATGTCATATTTTTTGGAGAACTTGGCCATTTGATGCATAAAGAGTTCATCCATAGCTTCAGCTTGCACAGGCGGCCTGTAGTAAATGCCTACAATGGTGTCCTTTCCATTGTTCTGTCCTTGTATTCTTACCCAAACAGTTTCCACAGAACTCCCAGTCTCTGAAGCTTCAATCTCTGTGCAGATATACGCGTTTCTAACATACAATGCGACACCCCCTCCTCGTTTATCAAGTCTGTTTCTTGCAAATAAGTTGTATCCTTCTAGTCTTGTATTCCAATCATGTGTATTGTCCCACCAAGTTTCAGTGATTCCAATGACATCATATTTCTTTTCCTGTGTTAGTAGTTCCAATTCTCCTTGTTTGTTGCCCATGCTTTGTGCATTAGTATAGAAACATTTTAGTTTGTGATTGGTTTCTCTTTCTCCAATATTTTTATTAATTAGATTCTTTCGTCTTTGTTCTTCCTTTCCACTTCTAATAGCAGAGTTCTCAATAGCATTTGTCAGGTGTATGGCTTTTTCTGGTCTTTTGCTTCCCTTCCCATGTTGTTCTAGTTTAAAGCTCTCCTTACAAGTGTAGCAAGGCGACTTCCAAATACATGCTTACCAGTCTTCGTAAGGTGCACCCCATCTCTAGGAGGGTGTAGGCAGAGGCCTACTGTATTTGGAATGTGGAGACAGCAGGAGAGACTGCCATCCACACAGCAGGGGATCAGCTGACGTTACTGAACCCCACTGAGACACGGGAGCAAGTGTCTCTTTCCGTGTGGACGGCACTTCCGAGCTACAACTGGCTGTGTTGAAGCCCAGGAAATAGGAGGGTGTAGGCAGAGGCCTACTGTATTTGGAATGCGGAGACAGCAGGAGAGACTGCCATCTCCACAGCAGGGGAACAGCTGTCAGTGCTGAACCCCACTAACACTTGAACGAATGTGTTTGGCTCTGTGGAGACGACACTTCTGAACACCAACTGACGCTGTTGGAGCCCAGGATTAGGCGAGGAGCAGGTTGGGGCCTGTTGCTTTTGGCAGGTGAAGGCAGCAGGAGACTTGCCATCTCCACAGCAGGGGAACAGCTGGCAGTGCTGAACCCCACTAACACTTGAACGAATGTGTTTGGCTCTGTGGAGACGACACTTCTGAACACCAACTGACGTTGTTGGAGCCCAGGATCAGGCGTGGAGCAGGCTGGGGCCTACTGGATTTTGGCAGGTGTAGGCAGCAGGAGACTTGCCATCTCCACAGCAGGGGAACAGCTGGCAGTGCTGAACCCCACTAACACTTGAACGAATGTGTTTGGCTCTGTGGAGACGACACTTCTGAACACCAACTGACGTTGTTGGAGCCCAGGATTAGGCCAGGAGCAGGCTGGGGCCTGTTGCTTTTGGCAGGTGAAGGCAGCAGGAGACTTGCCATCTCCACAGCAGGGGAACAGCTGGCAGTGCTGAACCCCACTAACACTTGAACGAATGTGTTTGGCTCTGTGGAGACGACACTTCTGAACACCAACTGACGCTGATGGAGCCCAGGATTAGGCCAGGAGCAGGCTGGGGCCTGTTGCTTTTGGCAGGTGAAGGCAGCAGGAGACTTGCCATCTCCACAGCAGGGGAACAGCTGGCAGTGCTGAACCCCACTAACACTTGAACGAATGTGTTTGGCTCTGTGGAAACGACACTTCTGAACACCAACTGACGCTGATGGAGCCCAGGATTAGGCCAGGAGCAGGCTGGGGCCTGTTGCTTTTGGCAGGTGAAGGCAGCAGGAGACTTGCCATCTCCACAGCAGGGGAACAGCTGGCAGTGCTGAACCCCACTAACACTTGAACGAATGTGTTTGGCTCTGTGGAAACGACACTTCTGAACACCAACTGACGCTGATGGAGCCCAGGATTAGGCCAGGAGCAGGCTGGGGCCTGTTGCTTTTGGCAGGTGAAGGCAGCAGGAGACTTGCCATCTCCACAGCAGGGGAACAGCTGGCAGTGCTGAACCCCACTAACACTTGAACGAATGTGTTTGGCTCTGTGGAGACGACACTTCTGAACACCAACTGACACTGATGGAGCCCAGGATTAGGCGAGGAGCAGGCTGGGGCCTGTTGCTTTTGGCAGGTGAAGGCAGAAGGAGACTTGCCATCTCCACAGCAGGGGAACAGCTGGCAGTGCTGAACCCCACTTACACTTGAACGAATGTGTTTGGCTCTGTGGAAACGACACTTCTGAACACCAACTGACGCTGTTGGAGCCCAGGATTAGGCCAGGAGCAGGCTGGGGCCTGTTGCTTTTGGCACGTGAAGGCAGCAGGAGACTTGCCATCTCCACAGCAGGGGAACAGCTGGCAGTGCTGAACCCCACTAACAGTTGAACGAATGTGTTTGGCTCTGTGGAGATGACACATCTGAACACCAACTGACGCTGTTGGAGCCCAGGATCAGGTGTGGAGCAGGCTGGGGCCTACTGGATTTTGGCAGGTGTAGGCAGCAGGAGACTTGCCATCTCCACAGCAGGGGAACAGCTGGCAGTGCTGAACCCCACTAACACTTGAACGAATGTGTTTGGCTCTGTGGAGATGACACTTCTGAACACCAACTGACGCTGTTGGAGCCCAGGATCAGGCGTGGAGCAGGCTGGGGCCTACTGGATTTTGGCAGGTGTAGGCAGCAGGAGACCAGCCATCTCCACAGCAGGGGAACAGCTGGCAGTACTGAACCCCACTAACACTTGAACGAATGTGTTTGGCTCTGTGGAGACTACACTTCTGAACACCAACTGACACTGTTGGAGCCCAGGATTACGCATGCCGCATGCAGAGGCCAATGGGCAGCGGTTTTTATGGAGGTTGTTGACTACTACTGATTCTAACCATGCTCCACTTAGGCCTCTGGCTCCACTGTCTCTACTATTTACCCTGGCCTCCAACCCCGCCAGCTACATCTCTGAAGTGGCGTCAGCACAATCTACACTTGTTCCTGTGTTACTGGTGCTCAGTCCCGTCTGTTGGTCCCCTGATGTTTGTCCGGCAAGTTCGCCAGCTCTGTCCTCATTTCCACTACTGGTTATGGGAATGTGGACAGAGCAGGAGACCTTGCCGGACACACATCAGGGGATAAACTGATGGGACTGAGCCACAGGAACACAGGAACAAGTGTAGATTGTGCTGACGCCACTTCAGAGATGTAGATGGCGGGGTTGGAGGCCAGGGGAAATAGTAGAGACAGTGGAGCCAGAGACCTAAGTTGGGCACGGTTAAAAATCAGTAGTGGTTTGAATGTTGATGGAGCTGGTGACTTTGTCGTCCACACAGCAGGGGATCAGCTGGCGTTACTGAACCCCACTAACACAGGAGCTAGTGTGTTTCTCTGTGCAGACGACACATCTGAGCGACAACTGGCTGTGTTGAAGCACAGGGATTATAGTTCAGGTGGTAGAAAAATGAACACACCAGCAGACCTGGATACAGTTGCCAACCACTAATTTAGTCTGTAAGAGGAATGGCAAAGTCTTTGGAGATCCAGGCCTTGTTCATTTTCAGAAAAGTCAGCCGGTCAACATTATCGGAAGATAGTCGCGTGCGACGGTCTGTTAGTACACCACCTGCGGCACTAAAGACACGTTCCGATAATACACTGGCAGCAGGGCAAGCCAGCACCTCCAATGCATACTGGCTAAGCTCTGGCCATGTATCCAGCTTAGAGACCCAAAACTTGAAGGGGGAAGAGCCATCTGGGAGTACAGTGACAGGGCAAGACATGTAGTCTGACACCATCTGACGGAAGCGTTGCCTCCTGCTGACTCGAGGCATCGCTGATGGTGTAGACAATTGTGGTGGACACACAAAACTTTGCCACATTTGGGCCATAGTGCCTTGTGCTGCGGCGCTGCCTCTGCTCCCTCTTTGTGCAGAGTTTCCTCCACTGCCTCGACGCACAGAGCTGCTTTGTAAAGCACTAGCAACAATGCTGTCGGGTGGAATGGAAAACATTATGGACTGCACCAGTGACTCTTCGTACTCCCGCAGTTTACGCTCCCGGTTCAACGTTGGTATGAGCCTTTGTACGCTGTCCCGGTAGCGAGGATCTAGGAGGGTGTACACCCAATAATCAGCCGAGACAAGAATGTGGGCGATGCGGCGGTCGTTTCTCAGGCACTGCAGCATGAAATCAACCATGTGCTGCAGACTCCCAACTGTCAAAGAACCACTGTCCCCTGTTTGAGGCGTGACCTCGGCCTGCTCTGCATCACCCCACCTTCGCTGTACATACTGAGTAGAGGTTTGTGTACCTCCCTCCTCTGGAGAGTTGTCTTCCTCCTCCATCGACTCCTCCTCATCCTCCTCACAAAGTGTCCCCTGCCTAGGCCTTTGTGAGGAAACACGTAGCGCAGACTGTCCAGAAGCAGATGGCATTTGGGACTCCTCATCCTCCACCTCTTCCGAAACCTCATCCCTTAGCGCTTGCAGTGTTTGTTGAAGCAGGCAGATAAGGGGGACAGTCATGCTGACTAGTGCATCATCTGCACTCGCCATCCGCGTGGATTCATTGAAGGCATGCAAAACGAGGCAGATGTCCTTCATAGAGGCCCACTCAATGGTGCTGAAGTGTGAACGGCGCACAGTGCGACTTGTTTGCGCCTGATGCAGCTGGTACTCCATGACTGCTGCCTGCTGCTCACACAACCGCTCCAACATATGTAACGTTGAATTCCACCGGGTGGGTAGGTCACATATGATGCGATGTTCCGGAAGGCCAAATCGTCGCTGCAGAGCAGCGAGGCGCGATCTTGCCGTGCTGGAACGCCGCAAGTGAGCGCACTCTATGCGGACCTTGTGCAACAGTGCATCAAGATCCGGATAGTCCCTCAGAAAGCTCTGCACGACCAAGTTAAGCACATGTGCCAGACATGGGATGTGTGTGAGGTTGCCTAGGCCAAGAGCTGCCACCAGATTTCGGCCATTGTCACACACTACCAAGCCCGGCTGGAGATTCGCTGGCCCAAACCACACATCGCTCTCCTGCTTGATAGCATTCCAGAGCTCCTGCGCTGTGTGGCTTCGATTCCCCAAAGAAATTAATTTGAGTACAGCCTGTTGACGTTTGGCCACGGCTGTGCTCATATCGGTCGTAACAGGCTCCTGCTCTGCTGTTTCTGAGGAACTTGAGTAGGAGGAGGAGTCTATGTGTACAGACTGGAGTCCTGCAATCCGTGGCGTTGGAAGAACACGTACAGCGCCACTCTCCAGATCTGTACCCGGCTCCATAACATTGACCCAGTGGGCAGTGAGGGAAAGGTATCGTCCCTGTCCATGTTTACTGGTCCACGCATCGGTGGTCAGGTGGACCTTGCTACTAACGGCGTTTAGTAGCGCATGTTTTATTTTGCCCTCAACATGTTTCTGCAGGGCAGGGATGGCTCACCTGCTGAAATAAAAGCGGCTGGGCACGTTGTATTGGGGGACTGCCAATGCCATTAAGTCCCGGAAGGTGTCAGTGTCCACCAGCCTGAATGACAGCATTTCAACTGCCAGAAGTTTGGCAATGCCAGCATTCAGAGACTGTGCTCGGGGATGGTTTGCCGAGTAAGGGCGCCTTTTATCCCATGCCTGTGCTACCGATGGCTGTGATGGATGGGAACGTGCTGCTATGGGTGGAATCTGACAGGGTCTCCGGACAACAATGGCAGAGGTTCTTCCTTGGCGATCCTGTGAGGAAGCCGAACCAGCAGTGTGTGAGCTGGAGGAAGAGGCCCCAACACGAACTGAAGAGGTGGTAGGTGGTGCTGTACGTTGGCCTACGTCTTCAGGGTGTCTCTGCAACTCCAACTCGTGCTTGGTGCGCACATGTTTCCACATATTTGTGGTATTGAGGTTGCTGACATTTCTCCCTCTTTTGACTTTCTGATGACACAGCTTGCATTTGACAAAGCAAATGTCATCTGCAACTGTGTCAAAAAAGGACCACGCACTGCAAGTCTTTGGAGCGCCCGTTTTGCCTTTGGAATGAGGAATGCTCCTAACGGGTGCCGAAGTGGAGGGTACAGGCAACCAAGTCTTCCCCCTCCCTCTGCCTCCTGTTTTGGCCGGTAGGGGAATCTCTTCCTCCGAGCTGCTCCCACCACCTTCCTGTTCCTCACGCCATGATGGGTCAAGGACCTCATCATCTTCCCTCCCCTCTTCAAACAGCTGCTTCTCCGGGGTTGTCTCGCCAGCACCGTACGCACCAGAAAGTGGCAACTGAGTCTCGTCATCATCTGATGCGTACTGAGGTGTGCTGACCATAGGCACTGGCCCACTCGCCTCTTCAGATTCAGAGGGACAAAGAAGTTGCGCATCACTGCATACTCCCTCTTCTTCACATTCAGGAATGCTGCTTGGCTGGCCCCCCTCTTTCCAAGCCAACAGATTCCGAGAACAGAAGTAGAGACTGTGATGGCTCCTGTCCATGTCTCTCTGACTGCCTGGGCACTTTGGCAGGTGGTGAAGAGACAGATGGTTGCTCTTCGGTGCTCTGGTCCTGAGAGGCTGTGGAAGTAATTGAAGTCGATGCGTTAGCTGCCATCCATCCGACAACGGCTTCAATTTGTTCCTCCCGCAGCAGTGGGGTACGTTGAGGTCCTACAAAGCTGCGCATAAAGGACTGTTGCCTGCTAAAACTGGGGGATGCTGATCCACTGGTGCCCACAGCAGGCCCAGAATCCCCACGTCCTCTACCTGCAGAATCCCCACGTCCTCTCCCTGCAGAATCCCCACGTCCTCTCCCTGCTGAAACTCCACGCCCACGCCCACGCGCCTTACTCCCTGCCTTCTTCATCTTGCCGGACTGCTTAAGATAGGCAGAAAAGTACAAAGGGGGGCCTTAGTGTGCTTATTCCTGAACAGCTGGTTACAGGTACAAGAAACACTAATTTTATGAAGTGTGTGTGTGTGGACTACACTTTAGTAGGAGCTGATGTGGCCTACACAAGTTCCAAATGTAGTGTTTGGTGAACTTTTTTTGTGGTTTCTTTGTTGGAAACAAACTCAAAGTATGTGAACAAAGAATTGAAACTGATAGTATCACCAACTTTTTGGAGCTATTACAATGCAGGCAGGTAACCTACAATGCAAAAGATGAGGCTCCAAAAAAATTGGGTAATACTAATCTGGCTGCGCCGGCAGGGCACAAGCCAGAAAAAAAGGCTCCTCTATCTCCTCCTATATAGTGTTTGCAACCAACCAATGTTGATGGATACGGATGGATGCACACTAATAGGAGAAGAAAAAATGAGCTGCACTCAATGACAAATATGTGTGAGGCAGTGACGCACGTTGAGCGTCCTACAACCAGACGTAGCTGCAGGACACTCTACTCTGCGTGAGCTGCACTCACACACAGTCAGAGACCTCTCAGACAGCCGTGAACAGTGCAGCTAAGTGGGCACTGGCACTGACAGGCTGCAGAAAGGCTCCGCTGTGTACTCCTATATAGTGTTTGCAGCCACCGTAGATGGAGACGGATGGATGCACACTAATAGAAGAAAAAATGAGCTGCAATAAAAGAAAAATGTGTGAGGCAGTGACACGCTGAGCGTCCTACAACCAGACGTAGCTGCAGGACACACTACTCAGCGTGAGCTGCACTCACACACAGTCAGAGACCTCTCAGACAGCCGTGAACAGTGCAGCAAAGTGGACACTAGCACTGAAAGGCTGCAGAAAGGCTCCGCTGTCTACTACTAGTGTTTGCAACCAACGTATATGGATACGGATGGAAGCACACTAGATTGAAATTATGTAAAAAATGCAGCTCAAAAATTAAAAGATGTATGAGGCAGCAGTGAGGCACGCTGGGCAGCCTACAACCTGACGTGGCTGCAGGACCCACTCCACAGCGTGAGCTGCACTCACACAGCCCTTGCAGACAGCTGTGAACACTGCTGCTAGGGCAAAGAAGGCTACAGTGGTGGTTTATGTAGCCTGGGTAAAGCACTAGATGTTTGGTGGAATCGCTATTTCTAACTGTCCCTCACAGTCTTCTACAGCAGCCTGTCCCTAACTGAATTCACAGCAGAGTGAACCAGAAATGGTGGCTGCGGTGGCTTTTATAGTGCATCATGACATCATTTCGGCAGCCAATCACAGCCATGCCAATAGTTAACATGCCTACATGCCTAACAGGATGTGCCCACACTTTGGAGGATTCCCATTGGCTTAATCAAAGCAAGCAGGCTCATAGCATGATGGGAACTTCCGATTCCGATTCCGGTATCCGATATGACAAAAGTATCGGAAGTCAGTATCGGAATTCCGATACCGCTAATATCGGCCGATACCCGATACTTGCGGTATCGGAATGTTCAACACTAATTACCAGTAATGTGGAAACCTCCTAACTTTCCATTGACAGGTGATGAACAAGAGTGATGACATGCTTTTTTTTGTGGATTGATTTGAAGTTTTTGTTGGGAACATTTTACATAATGTTTGAGATCACATTTATCCAGCACTCTATGCTCAGAACTTACTTTGAGGTTTCCATCTAAATCTCAGAGTAAGGCCTCATACTCACTGGCGATAAAATCGGACGTTTGCAATCCGATTTAAAATCGGATTTCACTCTGACCAATGTTAGTCAATGGGTGACAACTCACTTGCGATTTTTTTTCACATCCAAAATCGGACTGAGAAAAAAATTGCAGCATGCTGCGATTTGCTGCGATTTTCTCCAATGCAAGTCAATGGGTGCGATTAAAAAAACTGACCAAAAATGGACCATCCATTTTCCATCCGTTTTAAATGGATTCATTACCATTCTGTGGCATAGAACACTGTAAATGGTCCTGTAAATGACTCTAGAAAAATAGTTGCTGCGAAAAAAACCGGATTGCAAACGGATGTAAAACGGATAGAAAACGTATGGAAAGATTAAAAATTGCATAGAAATCGCATGACACTCGCATAGCACTCCACCCTTTTTTACAGTCCAGAAATCGAACCTTTTTTTAATCGCCAGTGAGCCCTAACGTGATTCAGATGAAACCCCCAAGGGAGTTCACTATAATGAGGCAGCAGAGTTACTCTGGACTTCATCTGGCCTCTCTTCAGCATTGTCGATCTTTTCGGAAGTGCACAAAACTGTGGTAGACAGCACTTTGATGCATGCCTAAGGCCTCTTTCACACATCAGGTTTTCTGCTTCAGGCGCGATCCGGCGCTTTTGACTAAAACCGGATCCGTCGAAATGCAATGCCGGATCCGGTTTCCCCCCCATTGACTTGCATTAGAGCCGGATCGAGCCGGATGGCCATGCGTTTCATCCGATTTTCGCCGGATCCGGCAATGTGACGCGATCCGGCATCTGGAAAAAATGGAGACTGTAACGTTTTTTGTATCCGTCGAAAAAGCCGGACACGCCGGATCCAGCGTGTCCGGCTTTTTCATACAATGAAAGCCTATGAGCGCCGCAATGCGCCGGATCCGGCGGCCGGATCCGGTTTCTTTGGTCTGAGCATGCTCAGTAGCTCTGCCCACAGGACATATATAAAAGCAAGACAATGGGACCCTCAGCCACATCCAACATGCCACCCAAGTCAAGAACCAGGAGCAGGAGAAGGCAGCAGACATCTGCAGCAGCAGCACCATCAGCACCACCCCAAATGGAGCAGCATGCTGAACAACGGGAGGGGAGTCCAGCAGCAGATGAGAGACGGTAATTATCAAATCCCCCATTCCTCCAAACTAGGGCTATGGAATATCAAGATATTCATTGGCCCTTTGTTTCTCTTTATTCAACAGCCGCCCAATAGATGCAGCAGCAGCAGCAGCAATGGCAGCAGCAGAAACACCACCCACAGTCATGGAGTCTGGCCATGAGGAAGACAGCACATCTTCTGGGAGCCCTCCCTCGCATCGTCAGCGTTTGACGGTAAGTTTTTATTTCCAAAATCCATCATCTCTGTAATATATGTGTATTCATTGCCTTTTATTTCAAAACAGGAATCACAAGATGAAGAGGAGCTCCCAGAAGAAGAAGGAAGGGGTGGACAGACACTTGGAGTGGGCTCACAATTGGTAAGTTTTTTGCATCAAACGCAGAAACACAACATCACACTACACACAACACATAGAAAACAATGTTCTGCAGACCACACACAGCAAACAAATGCCTACATCCAAAGACATAACATTTTTTGTTTTCTTCTCTAGTCTTCCCAATCTGGTGCTCGGCCAAGAGGTCCTCGCAGTGCCTCCCAGGGTCGTCGGCGACAGCAACGCGGCGGTCACCAGCGTGTAAGCATAAATATTTTTGCTTTGTTTTTTTTGCACTTTTTATTTCATTTCTTTTGTGGAGGCTAATTATGTTATTTTTGTCTTTTTCTTTAACAGCCTTCACAGCGTGCTCCCGACTCTGACGGTGAGGATGGAGGGATTGATGTGGACCGCCTCATCGATCTCGTCAGAGAAAGGGAGCCGCTCTGGAATATGGCTGACCGCCGCCACGCTGACCTGATCGTTACCCGACGACTCTGGGAGGAAATCTGTTCGCTCCTTGTGGACCGCTGGGAGGACCTCGAAGCTCGGGCCCAGATTAAAGAGCGTAAGTATATACAGTACCGGTTGCTTGATTTAAACCAGTGTTTCCCGAACTCCAGTCCTCGTGGTCCCCACGGATCATGTGTTCAGGATTTCTATTTACTTTGGAAATCCTGAAAACATGACCCCTGGGGACCATGAGGACTGGAGTTTGGGAAACACTGATGTTGTATACTAACCACTTTGTCCTTTCTCGTTTCAGGGGAGAGAATTGTGAAGCGGTGGCGGTCTGTGAGGGATCGTTTCAAGAAGGAGTTCAATAAAGAGATGCGGGCCCCGAGTGGATCTGGAGGACGCAGGAGCAAGTACAAGTACGCACGAGCCCTGTCGTTCCTCCGGGAGACAATGCTCACCAGAAGGTAAATATTACACACCACATGTGACAAAAAAATGTTTAGATGTAACTTTTTTTTTTCAGCCTGGGCCATATCATGTCACTATTTTAATTGTTTTTTTTTTCTCTTTATTCCACAGCACGGTGAGCAGCACTCGGGAGCCTGCACGATTGGACCCTTCTGAGGCGATCCCTGAGGAGACTGGCACCGAGGGACACTTCGACCGCCCCGGTATATCTGCACCTTCCCAGCCTTCCCACACATTCGACCCATCTGTCCCATCCACCAGCACAGGAGCATCGTGGCCGCCTACATTACATGAAGCTGCTGGTGAGGAGATCGCTTTCCCTTTACCCCACCCTTCTGCCCCTGCCACCTCTAGTACACCTGCGGGTACTGGGCGGCAGCGGCAGAGGGGTCAGGAAAAGAGTTATGCGCCAGAGTTCTTGCATCTGAATGCATCTTTCCAGAACTGTCTAAAAGTCTTGTCAGAGCAAATCTCCGCAGGCTATCAGCAGATCAATTCCAGCATTCTGGAGGTGAAGACACTTCTGCAAACCATGCATTCAGAAGCAAGATCTTCGCCAAACCACACCTTTTTCAGGTCTGTTGTGGAGCGCATGGAAACGCTCTCTCCTGCCCAGCAGATGCATGTAATGCATTCATGCCACGCTGCTCTCCAGCATGTTACCTCCCAACCTCCTCCTCCCACCACAGTAGTTCCTCCACCTGCACCCCCTCCAGCCACTTTCCATCCTCCCCCTCCTATTACATCTACACCCCCTCCAGCCACTTTCCATCCTCCCCCTCCTATTACATCTACACCCCCTCCAGCCACTTTCCATCCTCCCCCTCCTATTACATACCATCCACCTCCCCAGCACCATCCACCTCCCCAGCACCAGCAACCTCCCCAGCACCAGCAACCTCCCCAGTACCAGCAACCTCCCCAGTACCAGCAACCTCCCCAGTACCAGCAACCTCACCAGTACCTGCAAACTCCCCAGTACCAGCAACCTCCCCAGTACCAGACATCTCCCCACTTCCAGCAACCTGCCCCGTACCAGACATCTCCCCACTTCCAGAAACCTGCCCCGTACCAGACATCTCCCCACTTCCAGTAACCTGCCCCGTACCAGACATCTCCCCACTTCCAGCAACCTGCCCCGTACCAAACTCCTTCCCCATACAACTTGCCATCAACGTCATCTGCTCCTACAGTCCCTGCCAACCCTCCACTCCACCACCCACCATCTCTTCTGCTTCCCACATGTCCACCCATTCTGTAGTTTTTTCCACACCTTCACCTCTAACTGTTCCTTCCCCACCACGATCCCAGTCCTCTCTCCACACTCCCAGTGTCGAAGTGTCCCGCAGCCCCTCCAGCAGTATTTCCACCACACACTACACAGATTTATAATGTGTGTATTTAAATAAAAATGACCAGTTTTATGGTTTCAAAGCTTTATTAAACAAGTTTATTAAAATGTTAAAAAAGTTTACTAAAAAAAACATTTTTCAATAAAAGTTAAATTATTTTACACTGGTTGTCTGTCATTTCTTTCTGCGGCGAAAAAGGTTAAATACAGGGTATTTAAAAGGTGAAATGGTATTCAAAACTAGGTATATAACTGTGGGTAAATTTTAGCTTTTTGCCACAGTTGTGTTCCTGGTTGTGTTTGAAGCAAAGTATTTCACCTAAAAAGTTGTGTTTATTGTTGGTGATTTCATAACAATGTACTCAACTTTTGTTAAAAGGTGAAATACTTTGCATAAAACACAACCAGGTACACACCTGTGGCCTAAAGCTAAAAATAGAGACCATGACAAGATAGCCAAATTTGGTTGGCAAAGGTATATACTGTTGGTACAGAAGGTACACAAGTTTGGTTGGGCACAAATCTTTCACACTCTGTCATCCTGCCAGTGTACTCTGCCTTGAGGTGACATAAAGTATAGTGCAAAATTGTCCCTCATTACTGAAACCGTCACAGAACTTCTAGTGGTAATGTCATGGTAATCTTGCAAGGTGGTTTCTTCAGAGGTGTCCTCAATGGAAATGGGTTCCTTGCAGATAACAAAATTGTGGAGTACCACGCACGCTTTGATCACCTCGTCCACAGTTTCTGTCTTGAGGTTGATCGCAGTCAATAGGACCCGCCATTTGGCTGTCAGAATACCAAAGGTACATTCAACCATTCTTCTTGCTCTTGTGAGGCGGTAATTAAAAATGCGTTTTGGTCTTGTCAATCCTCTGCTAGAGTACGGTTTCAAAAGGTGTTCTGACAGCTGGAAGGCTTCATCCCCTACACAGACAAATGGCATAGGTGGACCAGATGTTTGCGGCAGCGGTCTAGGTGGTGGGAACTGGAAGGTGTTTCCATACAGTTTACGCCCCATGGCAGACAGTTTGAAAACTTGAGAGTCATTGGAGCGGCCATAGGCCCCAATATCAACCGCAATAAATTTGTATTCCGCGTCAGCGATGGCCATGAGGACAATTGAAAAATATTTCTTGTAATTGAAATATTCCGATCCCGATCCAGCTGGCTTTACAATGCGGATATGTTTCCCGTCCACAGCGCCCAAGCAGTTGGGAAACTGACATATCTGTTGAAACTTGTCAGCAATTTCAATCCACCTCTCTGTTGTGGGCTCTGGTAAAAACTCTTCAGCTAAGGAGTCCCACAGTGCACGGCATGTGTACTTCACTATTCCAGATATGGTGGAAATCCCGAGTCTGTACTGGAAATGCAGTGACGAAAGGGATTCTCCAGTTGCAAGAAATCTGTGGGGAATTAAAAAACAATAAATTAGTTTTAAATCACAGCATTACATACCAAAACTGAGCTATAACACTTGGAGATACAAACTACCACCAACAAGATTGCAGTGAAAGTGTGCTCTGATGCGATCACATCCAATAAATGTGGCTTACCTTAAAGTCACCATCAGATGCTCTGCGGGTGAAACAGAGAAGCGGCAATAGGTGTCCGCTTTTCTTATGAGGTGTGCAATGCACTCCACCAAGTAATCAAAATTTTACATTTTCATCCTAACATATCCAAAAAATTTATCCGGGTTTCGTCGAAGGTCCATGCAGAGTGTAGAATAGACCCCACGCGTCATTCTCTTGGCTGTGATGGGGTGGATCCACAAACGTCGTCTACGATGCCTGATGCGCTGCTGTCTCGCTCTCTCCTTCTCCAGAACAATCACCCTCAAACGATTCGCCTCCGCTATAAAATCCGCCAAATTCTTCAAAATATTTCCAATGACAACATCCATCTTCGCCATTAACTTGCTCTTCTCTCCAACCTGCACTTTCTCCTCTACAACCTGTCAAAGAAGGGCTGTAGGAACATGCTATATATAGTTTTCCAGTAGCCAATCCCGTTCGGAAGGCCACAAGGGTCAATTTTAAAAACCGGATCCGGCGTAATCCGTCGAAAAACGGATAGAAAAACGGATGAACCGGATGAGACGGATCCGGTTTTGTCTGTCAAGAAAAAGACGGATCCGGCAGAAAACCGGATCCGTCACATCCAGTTTTACTAAACATTTGCCGGATCCGGCGTTCCGGCACAACGCCGGATCGCGCCTGACGCCGAAAACCTGAAGTGTGAAAGTAGCCTAAAAAAGATGGACTCTGCCAATTCTCAGGCCAGACAGCATCTACAGTGACTCCATCTGCCTCATTATAGGGAATCTTCCATTGTGGGTTCCATCTGAATCACGTATTTCAGAGATTTACATGGAAACCCCGATGTTTGTGCTCAGCTTAGAGCGCAGGATAAATGTGAGCAGAGCTTTACTGTGATCTTTGGGAGGCAAAATGAACAAATCAACTGCAGATGAAGAATTGGTTTTATTTGTTTTTTATGCCATTCTTTGTGCGGTATAAGTGATTAGACACCTTTATTCTTTGGGTCGGTGCGATTACAGCGATATCATATTTATATTGGGTTTTTATGTTTGCCTGCTGTCACACACAAAGGCTGGTTTCACACTGGTGTTTTTTGCGCTTTTTTTGTGCAAAAAAACACATGCGTTTTTTTCCCTATACTTTACATGAGTGCGCATACACATACGTTTGTACGTGTTTGTATGCGCATGTGGTTTTTTGTAGTGTGCGCTTGGGCGCGCAAAATGCATCCTGTTGCATTTTTTGCGCGTACGACTTGTCCCAAAAAAACGCATGCGCACGCAATGCGTTTTTTTTTCACCCAAGCACCCATTATAGTCTATGGGTGCGCTGACGTGCGCATGGTAATGCGCACGTCAGCACAAAAAACACATGCTTTTTTTAAAAAAACTATGCGCAAAAAAAGCACACACAAACGCATGATGCGTTTTTTATGTGTGTTTGCACTGTGCACGGTGCGCAGTGCAAAAAACGCAAGTGTGAAAGTAGCCTAAAAGACGCTTTTTTTTGCAAAACAAGTTTTCACATCACCATATCTTGAGAGCTATTACATTTCTATATTTCTGCTAACTGAGTCATGTGACAGCTTATTTTTTGAGGGATGAGTTAATGTTTTTATCAGTACCATTTTCGGGCCATTACATTTTTTGATCGCTTTCTATTCCAATTTTTCGGAGGCAGAAATAACAAGCACCACTGCAATTCAGGTATAGAAACCACTGGAGCCATAGGCGGAGGAGGACATGACTTGGGGATGGGTGGACCTTTACTCCTGCAGCTTTTTTGGTATAGTGTAGATTTTTAATCAAGAGTGATGTTGCTTTAAGAGTAAGAAGCACAGTATGTATGTGCCTGGGTGGGTTACTGTGAGGAGGGTGTTGCTTATATAGATCAGGAAATCTGTGTCTCTTCCTCTTTCTTGGACAGGATGAACAGGAGAAAGCATTTCCCGCCCACCCGCCCTGTTTATAATCATTGTCCTAAAACGTTTTGATTATTGCTTGTATGATGAATGCTTTATTGTATTTTTGAAATTACCATTGTATATTTTGTTCCAGGCTCAATTTTATCATGGCTATAAAGAGTTAACAGCATTAACCTCCTAACCCCAAGGGAAGGGCCATCCTTCAGCCATGGTTCCCTAGAGGTTTCCTCCACAGGGGTTTTTTCCTCTCCTGAGTGCTGTAGGATGACTCTTCGTGAGTCGGAGTTTTGCCAAGTTAGTCCCCTTAATGCTTTTGCAGGGGACTTCTAGCTTATAAGTTTACTAAAGTGATTTATTAAAAAAAAAAAGTGTCAAATGTGAATTTATAACCCGTCACAGCTTTGCGGTTTAGGAGTCAGGTGGAAGTTGCAGGCAAGTTAAGGTGGACTCATTTTAACTAATAGAGGATGTAAAACCTCATGGTGGTGAACAGGCTCGGCTTTGGTGGCCAGCCTCAAGGACGTTGTAATGGTAACGTCAATCAGGGGCGGGCACAATGGTTAAGCACAGGAGTGAGGATAATAGGGTCATTGGTGCCCTGAAAGTTTACTGGCTCTGCTTGAATGGCAAGCCAGTGCGTGCCGCCCCTTTATGGCTGTCTGTCCTGGTTCTGTATGTCAGACAGCTGGGGATATCACAGTACTTGTGAATCCCAATGTACTAGCACTTCACCTGACTCCTACTGTGATTGTGTTAATCCTGTGATTTAAATAAAGCTGTGGCCATTTTGACAACCAAAATAATGTGTTGTGTATTTATTCTAGTGCCTAGGTTTACTGTAGTTATGGTGGTTTTAAGATGGAGTGGGGGTCCGTCCCATATCCATAAGTCATGTTTTTTGGTGTTTTTTATGCTGTTCAACATGTGGTAAAATTGAGAAGGCAGCTTTATTCTTTGTCTCAGTACAATTACAGCGATACCACATTTATTTAGTTTTTTAATGCTTTGGCATGTTTACACAATGAAAACTATTACAATAATTATTTTGCATCCCTTTATTCTGAGAACTATACCTTTTTTATTTTTCCGCTGATTGAGCTGTATGTTACCTTATTTTTTGCGACATGATAACATTTTCAGCAACACCATTTTAATTTACATTCATCTTTTTGATCATATTTTATTACACTTTTTGTCTGGCAGTACAATGATAAAGCGTCACTTTTCACCTTGTTTTTGTTTTATGATGTTCACAAAGGGGTTAACTGGTCTGACAGTTCTACAGCATTGAGTCATTATGGATGCGGTGATACCAAATATGTGTGCTTTTTTTTGTTTTGCTTAGTTTTGTTTATAAAAGTTTTTTTATTATGGTGCTTGAACCTCTAGGTTCAAGCAACATATTGTAATCCGATTTCTTATATTTTATTCTTATTATTCTACTTCTTCTTCTCCGCATTTTCTGCAATTAATGCGGCCCGCGCTCGGTGCAGAGACCCCGTTCAGGCGGTGTTTCAAAGCCCTCGGTGGGGACAGGTGTGCTATGTATTTTTGGAGTTGATCCGAATTGTAGTTTTCAAAAAAAATCGCATTTTAAGCAAAAATTTTCCCATAGGAATTAATGGCGACCTTTCCATGACCCCCAACTGACATGGATTGAAGCAACAGCGCAGGTGCAGTGACCTTACAAAGATGGCAGCTATGCAAATGCAGCTTCCACACGTGACCTGAATTAGCTAATAGAAGCTGACAGATCGCTGATTCAAGGTCTTAAAGGTGCAGCGCGCCAATGGCTTCTGAAAAGCCCCACCCAGTGATGGCTACCCTTGGCACACCAGCTGTTCTAAAACTACAACTCCCAGCATGCCCTTGCAACCTGCAGCAGTTGAGGCAGCAGTTGAGGCATGCTGTGAGTTGTAGTTCTCCAACAGCTGGAGTGCCAAGGTTCGCCATCACTGCAGTCGGACGCCAAAGTGGCTTTAGAAGCCCAGTGTGCCAAAGTGGCCCCTTAGGGGCCCGGAGCGCCAAACTGGCCCTCGAGACAAAGTGGCAGCATGTGTCAACATGGCTAAAGTGGCTACCAAGTGGCCAAAGTGGCTACCGAGGGGCCGAAAGTGCCAAAGTGTTTACCAAGTGGCCAAAGTGGCTACCGAGGGGCGTAATGTGCCCAAGTGGCTACCAAGTGGCCAAAGTGGCTACCAAATGGCCAAAATGGCTACAGAGGTGCTGAATGTGCCAAAAGTGGCTACCAAGTGGCCAAATTGGCTACTGAGGTGCCGAATGTGCCAAAGTGGCTACCAAGTGGCCAAAGTGGCTACCAAATGGCTAAAGTGGCTACTGAGGTGCCGAATGTGCCAAAATGGCTACCAAGTGGCCAAGGTGGCTACAGAGGGGCAGAATGTTCCAAAGTGGCTACCAAGTGGCCAAAGTTGCTACTGAGGTGCCAAATGTGCCAAAGTGACTACCAAGTGGCCAAAGTGGCTAGCAAGTGGCCAAAGTGGCTACAGAGGTGCTGAATGTGCCAAAGTGGCTACCAAGTGGCCAAAGTGGCTACCGAGGTGCTGAATGTGCCAAAGTGGCTACCAAGTGGCCAAAGTGGCTACCGAGGGGCCGAATGTGCCAAAGTGGCTACCAAGTGGCCAAAATTGCTACAGAGGTGCCGAATGTGCCAAAGTGGCTACCAAGTGTCCAAAGTGGCTACTGAGGTGACGAATGTGCCAAAGTGGCTACCAAGTGGCCAAAGTGGCTACAGAGGGGCTGAATGTGCCAAAGTGGCTACCAAGTGGCCAAAGTGGCTACCGAGGGGCCGAATGTGCCAAAGTGGCTACCAAGTGGCCAAAATTGCTACAGAGGTGCCGAATGTGCCAAAGTGGCTACCAAGTGTCCAAAGTGGCTACTGAGGTGCCGAATGTGCCAAAGTGGCTACCTAGTGGCCAAAGTGGCTACAGAGGGGCTGAATGTGCCAAAGTGGCTACCAAGTGGCCAAAGTGACTACTGAGGTGCCAAATGTGCCAAAGTGGCTACCAAGTGGCCAAAGTGGCTACCGAGGTGCCGAATGTGCCAAAGTGGCTACCAAGTGGCCAAAGTGGCTACCGAGGTGCCAAATGTGCTAAAGTGGCTACCAAGTGACCAAAGTGGCTACCGAGGTGCTGAATGTGCCAAAGTGGCTACCAAGTGGCCAAAGTGGCTACCTAGGTGCTGAACATGCCAAAGTGGCTACCAAGTGGCCAAAGTGGCTACCGAGGGGCTGTGTGCACCAAAGGGGCTACCAAGGATTCCTGCATGCCAAAATGGCTACCATGGGGCCAAAATGGCTAGCAAGGGGCCTCGCACATCAAAGTGGCTACCAAGGGGCCAAAATGGCTACCCAGGGGCAATGCCCTGCATACCAGATTTGCTCCTGAGGTTCATTGGCACCAAAGTGGTTTCTGAGGGGCCCTGGGAACCAGACTGGTTCCAGAGGGGGCAGGCACAACAAAGTGGGTCTTGGGCAGCACATACTAAAGTGGCCCCTGAGAGGTCTCGCATGCCAGACTGGCTCCTGACATCATAATGGCTGTTGAGGGGCCACACCATGCCAAAGTGGCTTGTGAGGGGCTGTACTATGCCAGTCGCTCTGGCTTTTACCAACCTAAGATGATTTGCACAAGAATGTCCACAAAATATTTCCATGAAAACGCAATATGCGCTTTTCTCCATTTTTATTTTTCAGGGGTACAGCTGCAATTAAATGGTTGCTATCATTACTCAGGTCCTGATCACACTGAACGAGCATCCGATCCATGACGTTTCAGCAATACCCCGCAATTGCTGCGTGTGACAGTGGGATGCAACATCGCAGGGGGCATTCCTGAGCATGGCAGATCCCAGTCAAGCACCATGTATTTCCTTCAGGAAATGCCCATCTAGTTTTTTATTAATTATATATATAAACAATGCTTTAAAGCCTGTAAGCCCTGCAGGTGCAAGTTAGTTAGGTCAAGCACTGTGCTTGATCTAACTTTCTCGCAAGTGCCTGGTGAGCCGGATGTCTACATAACAACATCCTGTCACCATGGCAACTATCGGGCCCCCACGATGATTCCCTCTGCCTGCTCGCTAAATACTGAGATCGCAACATTTAGGGGGTAAAAGTGCTGGAAGCAGTGCGGTCTGATTCAGACACCTGACACCCTGCGGCGATTGAGTGCGCAAAGCCCAAGTGTGCCCAAAATCACCTGGAAGTTTCCATACGTCCGAGATCGGTAAGTACCCAATACGTCAAAGGTCGTGAAGACGTTACAGTCTGTATAGTCAATGTTTTCATGCATCTTAGGCCTCATTCACATGTCCGTGTTGCATGTATGTGTTGTATCCTTACTTTTCTCTGCTACAACACATACCCACTCTAATCTGTCTCACATGTCTGTTTTTTTCAAGCAGACATGTCCATTTTTTACCAGCAGCATGGATGAAAAAGGCCAATACAGGTCTATGGGTCGGTGAAAAACATGTACAGCAAACGGATGGGATCAGTAAACAATCTGTGTGCTGTCCGTGTTTATCATTGGTAGAGGGCATGAAAAGCTGTGTCATTTATTTTTCCTTTATCCATCCATGAAAAACACTGATGATAAATACGGACACACTGATGACACACTGATGGTAAAAACGGACACATTAACCATACACTGATAAAAAACACTGATGACACCAGTGCCATTTTTTCATGTACCTGTTTAACCCCTTCCTGACATGAGACGTACTATCCCGTCCACGGTACCCGGGCCCGTATGACCGGGGACGGGATAGTACGTCTACCGCGATCAGCGGCGCCCACGTGGTGAGCGCCGCTGATCGCGGCCGGGTGTCAGCTGATTATCACAGCTGACACCCGGCACAATGTGTCAGGGGCGGTCACGGACCGCCCCCGACACGTTAACCCCTTGCACACCGCGATCAAACGCGATCGCGGTGTACCGGGAGTTAAAGGGAAGCATCGGCAGGGAGGGGGCTCCCTCCGTGCTTCCCTGAGCCCCCCACGGCAGCGCAATGTGCAGCGCTGCTGCGGGGGACTCCTATCCTCCAGGCCCCCGAATCCAAGATGGCGACGGGGGCCTTCGGGGGCCTGGGGAAGCTGGCTTCCTCAGTGCCTGCAAAGCGCAGGCATGAGGAAGCCTTGTGCACTGCCTGTGACAGATTGCTGATCTGTCACAGTGATCTGTGATGTGACAGATCAGCGATCTGCCACAGGACAGTGATGTCCCACCTGGGACTATGTAATAAAGTAAAAAAAAATTTAAAAAAAAGTGTAAAAATAAATTTAAAAAAATCGCCAAATAAATTAGTAAAAAAAAAAAAAAATATTCCCCAATAAATTCATTTTTTTAAAATAATAATAAAAAAAAACAATAAATGTACACATATTAGGTATCGCCGCGTCGGTAACGACCTGCCCTATAAAACTGTCCCATTAGTTAACCCCTTTAGCGAACCCCTTAAAAAATAAAAATAAAAAACGAAGCAAAAAATAATGATTTATTATCATACCGCCAAACAAAAAGTGCAATAACGCGCGATCAAAAAGACGCATATAAATATCCATGGTACCGCTGAAAACGTCATCTTGTCCCGCAAAAAACAAGCCGCTAAACAGCATCATCAGCGAAAAAATAAAAAAGTTATAACTCGCAGAATAAAGCGATGCAAAAATAATTATTTTTTATATAAAATAGTTTTCATTGCATAAAACCGACAAAAACATAAAAAAACGACCTAAATGAGGTATCGCTGTAACTGTACTGACCCGAAGAATAAAACCGCTTTATCAATTTTACCGCACGCGGAACGGTGTAAACGCACCCCCCCCAAAAGAAATTCATGAAACGCTGGTTTTTGTTCATTCTGCATCCCAAAAATCGGAATAAAAAGCGATCAAAAAATTTCACATGCCCGAAAATGGTACCAATAAAAACGTCAACTCGTCCCGCAAAAAATAAGACCTCACATGACTCGGTGGGTCAAAATACGGAAAAATTATAGCTCTCAATATGTGGTGATGCAAAAACTATTTTTACAATAAAAAGCGTCTTTTAGCGTGCGACAGCCGCCAAACATAAAAACCGCCATAAATAGTAAATCAAACCCCCCGTTATCACCCCTTTAGTTAGGGAAAAATAATAAAATAAAAAAAATGTATTTATTTCCATTTTTCCATTAGGGTTAGGGCTAGGGTTAGGGTTAGGGCTAGGGCTAGGGTTAGGGCTAGGGGTGTGTTGGGGTAGGGTTAGGGTAGGGTTAGGTTAGGGTTAGGGCTAGGGTTAGGGTTAGGGCTAGGGTTAGGGTTAGGGCTAGGGTTAGGGCTAGGGTTAGGGCTAGGGTTAGGGGCGTGTTGGGGTTCGGGTTGAGTTAGAATTGGGGGTTTCCACTGTTTGGGCACATCAGGGGCTCTCCAAATGCAACATGGCGTCTGATCTCAATTCCAGCCAATTCTGAGTTGAAAAAGTCAAATGGTGCTCCTTCCCTTCCAAGCTCTGCTATGCGCCCAAACAGTGTTTTACCCCCTCATGTAGGGTATCAGCCTACTCAGGACAAATTGCAAAACAATTTTTGGGGTCCAATTTCTTCTGTTACCCTTAGGAAAATAAAAAATTGGGGGCAAAAATATCATTTTTGTGGAAAAAAATGATTTTTTTATTTTCACGTCCGAGTGTTATAAACTTCTGTGAAGCACTTGGGGGTTCAAAGTGCTCACCACACATCTAGATAAGTTCCGTGGGGGGTCTAGTGTCCAAAATGGGGTCACTTGTGGGGAGTTTCAATAGTTTAGGTACATCAGGGGCTCTCCAAACGCACATGACACCCGCAGACCATTCCATCAAAGTCTGCATTCCAAAACGTCACTGCTTCCCTTCCGAGCCCCGACGTGTGTCCATACAGTAGTTTTCTCCCACATATGGGGTGTCAGCGTACTCAGGACAAATTGGACAACAACTTTTGGGGTCCAATTTCTCCTGGTACCCTTGGGAAAATAAAAAAAATGGTGACTAAAAGATCATGTTTGTGGAAAAAATACGAATTTTTTATTTTCACGCCCGGGCGTTGTAAACTTCTGTGAAGCACTGGGGGGGTCAAAGTGCTCACCACACATCTAGATAAGTTCCTTGGGGGGTCTAGTTTACAAAATGGTGTCATTTGTGGGGGGTTTCCACTGTTTAGGTACATTAGGGGCTCTCCAAAGGCAACATGACACCCGCAGACCATTCCATCAAAGTCTGCATTCCAAAACGTCACTACTTCCCTTCCGAGCCCTGACGTGTGCCCATACAGTAGTTTTCTCCCACATATGGGGTAGCAGCGTACTCAGGACAAATTGGAAAACAACTTTTGGGGTCCAATTTATCCTGGTACCCTTGGGAAAATAAAAAAATGGTGACTAAAAGATCATGTTTGTGGAAAAAATACGAATTTTTTATTTTCACGCCCGGGCGTTGTAAACTTCTGTGAAGCACTGGGGGGGTCAAAGTGCTCACCACACATCTAGATAAGTTCCTTGGGGGGTCTAGTTTACAAAATGGTGTCATTTGTGGGGGGTTTCCACTGTTTAGGTACATTAGGGGCTCTCCAAAGGCAATATGACACCCGCAGACCATTCCATCAAAGTCTGCATTCCAAAACGTCACTACTTCCCTTCCGAGCCCCGACGTGTGCCCATACAGTAGTTTTCTCCCACATATGGGGTATCAGCATACTCAGGACAAATTGGACAACAACTTTTGGGGTCCAATTTCTCCTGGTACCCTTGGGAAAATAAAAAAATGGTGACTAAAAGATCATGTTTGTGGAAAAAATACGAATTTTTTATTTTCACGCCCGGGCGTTGTAAACTTCTGTGAAGCACTGGGGGGGTCAAAGTGCTCACCACACATCTAGATAAGTTCCTTGGGGGGTCTAGTTTACAAAATGGTGTCATTTGTGGGGGGTTTCCACTGTTTAGGTACATTAGGGGCTCTCCAAAGGCAACATGACACCCGCAGACCATTCCATCAAAGTCTGCATTCCAAAACGTCACTACTTCCCTTCCGCGCCCCGACGTGTGCCCATACAGTAGTTTTCTCCCACATATGGGGTATCAACATACTCAGGACAAATTGGACAACAACTTTTGGGGTCCAATTTCTCCTGGTACCCTTGGGAAAATAAAAAAATGGTGACTAAAAGATCATGTTTGTGGAAAAAATATGAATTTTTTATTTTCACGCCCGGGCGTTGTAAACTTCTGTGAAGCACTGGGGGGGTCAAAGTGCTCACCACACATCTAGATAAGTTCCTTAGGGGGTCTAGTTTCCAAAATGGTGTCATTTGTGGGGGGTTTCCACTGTTTTGGTACATCAGGAGTTTTCCAAACGCGACATGGTGTCCGATCTCAATTCCAGCCAAAAACGTCAAATGGCGCTGCTTCCCTTCCGAGCTCTGCCATGCCCCCAAATAGTGGTTTACCCCCACATGTGGGGTATCAGCGTACTCAGGACAAATTGCACAATAACTTTTAGGGTCCTGTTACCCTTGGAAAAATAAGAATTGAGGGTGAAAAGATCATTTTTGTGGAAAAAATATGATTTTTTAATTGTATGGCTTTATGTTATAAACTTCTGTGAAGCCCATGGGGGTTCAAAGTTCTCACCACACATCTAGATAAGTTCCTTAGGGGGTCTAGTTTTCAAAATGGTGTCATTTGTGGGGGGTTTCCACTGTTTTGGTACATCAGGGGTTTTCCAAACACGACATGGTGTCCGATCTCAATTCCAGCCAAAAACGTCAAATGGCGCTGCTTCCCTTCCGAGCTCTGCCATGCGCCCAAATAGTGGTTTACCCCCACATGTGGGGTATCAGCGTACTCAGGACAAATTGCACAATAACTTTTAGGGTCCTGTTACCCTTGGAAAAATAAGAATTGAGGGTGAAAAGATCATTTTTGTTGAAAAAATATGATTTTTTAATTGTATGGCTTTATGTTATAAACTTCTGTGAAGCCCATGGGGGTTCAAAGTTCTCACCACACATCTAGATAAGTTCCTTAGGGGGTCTAGTTTCCAAAATGGTGTCATTTGTGGGGGGTTTCCAATGTTTTGATACATCAGGGGTTTTCCCAACACGACATGGTGTCCGATCTCAATTCCAGCCAAAAACGTCAAATGGCGCTGCTTCCCTTCCGAGCTCTGCCATGCGCCCAAATAGTGGTTTACCCCCACATGTGGGGTATCAGCGTACTCAGGACAAATTGCACAATAACTTTTAGGGTCCTGTTACCCTTGGGAAAATAAAAATTGGGGTGAAAAGATCATTTTTGTGGAAAAAATATGATTTTTTAATTGTACCGCTGTACGTTATAAACTTCTGTAAAGCCCTTGTGGGTTCAAAGTTCTCACCACATATCTAGATAAGTTCCTTGGGGGGTCTAGTTTCCAAAATGGGGTCACTTGTAGGGGGTTTCCACTGTTTAGGTACATCAGGGACTCTCCAAACGTGACATGGCGTCCAATCTGAATTCCAGCCAATTTTGCATTGAAAAAGTCAAACGGCGCTCCTTCCATTCTGAGCTCTGCCATGCGCCGAAACAGTCGTTCCCCCCCACATATCAGGTATCTGCGTACTCAGGACAAATTGCACAATAACTTTTGCAGTCCAATTTCTCCTGTTACCCTTGGTAAAATAAAAAAAATTGAACCTGAAGTATTTTTTTTATGAAAAAAAGTTAGATGTTCATTTTTTTTTAAATATTCAAAAAAATTCCTGTGACACACCTAAAGGGTTAATAAACTTCTTGAATGTGGTTTTGAGCACCTTAAGGGGTGCAGTTTTTAGAATGGTGTCACTTTTGTGTATTTTCTATCATATAGACCCCTCAAAGTGGCTTCAAATGTGATGTGGTCCTAAAAATAAAATGGTGTTGTAAAAATGAGAAATCGCTGGTCAACTTTTAACCCTTATAACTTCCTAACAAAAAAAAATTTTGGTTCCAAAATTGTGCTGATGTAAAGTAAACATGTGGGAAATGTTAGTTATCAAGTTTTTTGTGTGCCGTATCTCTGTGATTTAAGGGCATAAAAATTCAAAGTTGGAAAATTGCGAAATTTTCAAAATTTTCGCCAAATTTCCGTTTTTCTCACAAATAAACGCAAGTTATTTGAATGAAATTTTACCACTAACATGAAGTACAATATGTCACGAGAAAACAATGTCAGAATCACCGGGATCCATGGAAGCGTTCGAGAGTTATGACCTCATAAAGGTACAGTGGTCAGAATTGTAAAAATTGGCCCGGTCATGAACGTGCAAACCACCCTTGGGGGTGAAGGGGTTAAACACGGACGTGTGAATAAGTCCTTAATATATACAGAGTGCTGCTGTATCCTATGGTGTGTATATCTTTGAAGCCTAAGGGATATGTCACAAATGCAAATTACCTTAGTTCCTTTGACTATGTATTTATAATTGAAATCAATTCTTTCTTTTGATGCAAGGAAAAACAATCTCTTCTTAAATCCTGTTTGCATTCAATAAATTTCATTTAGAACTGACCATTTCCACCAATTTGTGTTAAGCCCGGAGGAACAGGTGTTATTTTTGCTGGACTACAACTCTGATCAGCTGAAGAGTAGGGCACAACGTTCTATTTCTATAAAGGATCTCACAGCCATGAACATTTTTTCATACACAGGACGAAATTCAGTGTTTCTTTTTGTCTCTCTCTGACACTCCTACACACTTGATGTTACAGTTGGTGTGTGGGAGTGGAGCACTACGCTGCTATTCTGTTTCTTAGGACTGGAAGCAGGAGCTCTCGGTGAGAAAACCGTGTAAATATACGTTACTCAAACTAGCGTGGAAGTTCAGTGGGTGGAACTAATGGAAATGTGCGGTTTATTACAAGCCTTGAAAGCGTCAGTAGATTTCACCTTCGATGCTTGTCATTATGAACACACATATTGTCATTTCTAAAACAAACTCAGTGACATTTGTGATAAGCAGAATCACATTGAGAAGAATACTTTAACCCGCTATGAAGCTCCAATTGTTAAAAAATATAGCCACTCTTTCTATCCGCGTGGCTCACATAATCAATCCGGTGCCTCGTATCTGATTTGCAAATTGCATTTCTCCATCTCAGTGTAGTAATTATTAGCCATATGACCATTTGACAAACAAGACCCATAAACAAATCATCTTACCCTATCATTGTATTGCGATCGATAATTATTGCCTTTATAGACAAAGCTTTAATAAACATCTCTGAAATATCTTTACTATCTGCTAATTAGCATACTGTGATTCTGCAGGTGTCTTCTATGTAGTGGACAGTGTCAGAGGTTTCAAGAGCCCACCAGTAACATTGACTCTGGGAGTCCACTGTTCAATGCATGAAAATATTACATTATCCTTAATCACAAATGTACCTATGTTTCTATATATTAATAAACTGGGTCATTTGTTAAATAAATGATGAGGCTGGCATTGTGTGTACATAGAGAATAAAGCATATTATGCCAATTATTGTTCATAAAGAGGTCCCAGTTCTGCATGGGGACCTACCCAGGGATTCACCTTTTCTCCTGTAGGAGGACAGTCCGAGCTTGGCAGTGAATGTGGGCAAAAACAATTGCGGCGCCCTGCGTCTTTGCCGCCACAAAAGGGTTAAATATGTACTGTTTTGCATGTGTTTTGTAAGCAAAGGGAGTTATACTTTCTTTGCTAGGGACCACAACACACACACACAATTTACCTCACTCCCTTACTTGTCTGAAGTTTGGAGCTTTGCAGACATACCCTAACTGTAGGAGTCGAGAGTTGTTGTTTTCAGTGGAGAAGAAGGTAGAGAAGATGGAGAATGCTCCTGGAAGCCATTACATGCGCTTCCTCCAGGAGCAAAGCTAAGAAGAATCAGGGAGTCAGCACCTAGGCCATCCATGCTTTCAGAGCAGGGTGGTAAGCTGAGAGACTGAGTGAGTTTATACAACCAACTGCAAAGTATTTTCCCTGGGAAGACTGCAGCAAACTAGGATCAGTGAAGGATTGTGCAAGAAGGAACTGGAGCTTCACACAGGATCCAAGCTGCAAGTTGCCAGAGGAGGAATACACAGTGAGTAGTGGCTATACTGGAAGTTCTAGACTCCGGGAAGCCTTGGTCCCAGAAGGTATTAGAATAGCAGGAAGCTTACACCAAGTCACAGCAGAGTGATGGATAACTCCCATTCTGCAGAGCAGACTGTAACCTGATGAGAGTTGTAATATCTCCTCTGAACTGCACCGGAACTGCAGTAAATGATAAAGTGACTTTCCTTGTCTCCTGCCTTATTACTCCGTGCCTTCTACTTCCATCACAATCTCTGGGGGTCAGCCCTGGTTGGAGAGGGTTAAACATCTGCACTGCCATCACCATCTACTCCCCCAGGGATCATCTGCAGTGCTGTCTATACTACAGTCGAACACTCCAACTGGTGTCACGAATCACTACATAAACTTTATCCCTAATCAATACTCCCCTTTTACATGACCACCTGGGGCCACGGACTGGGTCACTGCCACTGTGATATATCCCTTTAAGATGACCAGCCCAGTACCGAGTATCCCACGGCCTCCGGGGCGCGTCACAATCACTGGAGCAAAAATCAAGCTACGTGAAAAGAATGAGACGCACCACAGATTGGGCCACCATATCAAGACTGTCAACGATGAGGGCCTGAATCCCTAATAATCCAGACTGCATTGTTTCCCGGTAAGGACCAAAATCTGAACATTACTAAATTTACCAATTAAAAAGCTCCAAAGCTCTTTAACAACATAGATTTGCATTTAGGGACCTTACTGTGTTCCTAATATCAGACTCATGTATGGTGTCTATGGTCATACACTACAGAATTCTATGATACCATGCTGTGTAACATAGCATAATGTAACAGCTATAGGATTGTTTAGTAAATTGGCCCCAAAAAATTAACTTGGGCTTCAATGTGGTTGCATTATGTCAGACTGATCATGGGAAAAATAAAAATAAATTTTTTCTCATTCCACATTTTCATGTGCTGCTGGCAGTTTTCTCTTGGTATAATCTCTGTAAAAAAACTGAAAGAGAGTTCTATATATACTGATTAGCAAAGAAATACATGTACTGGAGTGTCTACATGGATCTATAAGTTCTCTGCAATACCGACATACAGTATATAATAGGCTTTTAGGATATCTGTCATTAATTCTTCCATTTTCAGGATTTCTTAACCACATGTCAGAAACTGAGCAGGAGGAGGCTCGGATGTGACTCATCAACTCTCCTCAAGAATTAAAACAGGATATTTATAAGAAAAGCTCAGACAAGTATAATATTGACTTTTGTGCCATCAGTGCATAGAGCGTGGTATGTATGGACAGCACATAACCAATCAATCAATTTACATGTGTGATTGAAGACTGCAATATACAGTAGTCTAATCCGTTTTGCAGATGAAAGATCTAGTTACAATTATACCTGTGGACAAAGGCATGAAACTGCATACTGGTGTTGATATATATAGGTCATATTTCCAGTATATAAAATTAATTAATATAATTAATTTAGACCAGAAGATTACATTCTGATGCCACTAAAACATAATTTAATTAATATCCTCACTGTTTACCTGCTCAGCTACTCAGCCATCCTAATGGTCATGCCATGCCTGCATCTACATTGGACATAAGATTGCTTTGCCGTTCTCCTTTTATCCATGAATGAGTGAAAGCGACTCCTGAATTATTGCACAGTTGGGAGTAAGTTTCAAAGTAAGCAGTCCCTACTCTGCACTTTGACAAATATAAGATATTTTCCATCTTGGCTTCAAATGGATACCTTCTTTCGTATTTTTTTCATAGCATCCATCTACCAACAACAGCACTAACCTATTCATCTTTAGATCATTTTCATTTTGCACTAAAGTTAGAAAAGCTGCAGAGGGAGATAAGCAGTGAGATACAGTACATGCTGTGAAGAAATAGGCAGCACTGGGTTCATTTCACTGAGTTGGATCACGGCAAGATGAATCTGGGTTGGGTTCTGTTGTGCTACAGCCAGGACAACATGGGATACAACAAGAAAACACAGAATGATAGATTTGAAAAAATACTCTGCAATAAAAAATGGCAGTAATCAGCAAGTGCTGGATAACAAATACAGGGTATTTAGTCAATATGTTTTTTTGTGCAAAAAAATGTACACCAAGCTGCTCCACCATGTCAAGGTAACCCCTATTGAAGCAGTCCCTATCTAATGTATTAGGAACCTGAACATGTGAAGAGTGTCTAATATGAACAGGATTCAGACAGGCCGCTCCCTAGTATGGGCTTGTGGTACCAGCCAGGACAACATTATGGAGCCTAAACTACAAAGAAAGCCACAATAAAATATAATATTGAATCAACACGATAAAGCAAATCATTTTTAAAAAGCCCTAATCTTTGTGCTGCCTGTCAGCCAAGCCCACTCTTTAATCCTGTCTGTCGTCCAGCTGTCAGGCACAGGATCCTCCATGCTTTATGGGGAGCTCAGAACAGAATGTGCTATGTATGAAAGCATCTTCGCGAAGTCCTGATGCTCTCCTCTTGTCATCCTTACTGTTTGGAGTGATGAAGAAGTCTGATTTCCATCCAATAACAGTTCTTCAAGCAGAATTTCATAATCGGAAGACAAATTCTGTTTTACCATATCAAACGCAGACATTATAACTTTATACTGCCAAGACCCTGTTATTAATAACGCTCCGTCACTACATCACAAAGAATTGTACAACCACTACTAGAATCCCTATTAAATAGAAGACACAAATATGTCAAAATCTTTAGCTGGAATCTGTCCAATAAAAATCAGCAGTTTATTTACCAAATTTTTTTTTATTTTAGCACCAGGTAGTACTTTTTTTTAAGAAAATGTGGTACAATACTATATTTAAACTATTTTGCATAAAAATACTATATGACTATAAAGAAACTATTTGAAAGGGAAGAGTAAGTAAAAAGATTTCATCAGGATATCAAAGAGATGGAATGAGAATGCCAAGGTAGATGGAACGTGAACATTATGGGGAAATACTGCTACAAGCTTCACAGAGAAGATCCACAGGTCTTCTAGAAGAGAAAAGGTATCAAGAGAAGCTTTGAAGAAAAAAGAAAAAGGTGCAAGAATTAATTTCCATTAATGTTGCAGAATGTATGTTCAATAACTTTTTATATGTAATATTCTGCACATTTTTGACTACAATAAAAAAATTTCTTGTTCATCTTGTTTGTAATTTCACGCCCGTTTTGTGCAAAATCCATATGTGATGGTTAAAAAGAGATGTGATTTTTTTAAATCAGGGCATAAGAAAACATAAGAATCAGTCTTTGGATTTGAAAGAATTCTCATATACCCAAATTTTGCATACTTGTGCTCTCAAAGAATGGGAGGAGTTAATCTAAATTTGCTCATTTCTGCTACCGGCATTCCCTCTATTTCCATGAGAATTATAACATGGGGAATTACTGGCTTACTGGCTGAGAAAGCTTCAAAGAAAACAGTATGCACTGGAAGTCTCTAATGTTAGGATTCAGAACTCATCTTCAAAATCAAGATGTAAAAACCTGGGAATAGGAGAGCGCTCTAGATAAAAATCCCTATCAGCAATATAAACATCTTTGGCTTAAAGGGTTTTTCCATCTTAGAGATAAATGTCCGATATGTGGAGCTCCCCATTGGGACCCCCACCTATCATGGGGAACGAGGTTAAATTCGGGTGGTGAATGGCCATAAACTGCTAGATTAGCTGTTTCTGTAATTCTCCATCAGAGTTTTACGATATATTGACACATTCCAAATTTGTTCATGAAAGTTCTGAGACTGAACATCCATTCCATATAACCAAATAAAGTCTGCAGCCTTTGCAAGGATTTCTACAAACACCATTTAGAACTGGACAGCAATAGAAATTTGAACAACAAGCAATAAAGTGTGAGCCGCTTATGATGATAGCACCACATATGTAATCACCATCTCGATCTTCCAACTGTCCATCTGCAGAACTTTTAGAGCATTCTGTGAATTTGCACCATTATTATAAATACCTGTCACACAACAACTCATGTACATACACTATGTGGAAAAGTTTTTGGACATACTTCTTAATCAAGAGGTGCACTGGAGTATTGATCTGTGAGATAGTAGGTGCTGTTCAGTGCAGTCGCTTTAACCAGCACACCATCATTTATGAGTGTTCATATCTATGGAGATTCTGATTTGGCTTGTATCCTAAGTCATATTACAAGGCTCGTTAAAGGGTTGATTGTGACTTGTAGGATCGCTACTACCAACAGGTGGCGCTATAGAGTTCAAGTCCTCTTTTTCTCTGAAGAGGCGATTTACATATCTATGGAGTATACAATGTGCTGCTTCTATGAATTTACTACGAGATGAATAAATGCATGGTGGACGTACGCTTGAAAAGATTTCCCCCATCTGGGGAGACACTCTCCTTAGATGTGACCCCCATGTATGTTTGCATATGATGGGTATACAGCACCTTGGTAACAGGTTAAATGGTTGGTTTAACATCTAACGTGTCCTTTCTAAATATCTATCTTTACACCCTACCATTTTTGTAGTTAGCTTTATTATACAACAACCTACACTTCTCCCTATCTAGCTAATCCCTAAATGTGTTTTTTTTTACCTTCACTTCCTCTGATGTTTTGTTTGAGAGGAGTGGCAAACAAGACGTCACAGTAAGCTGGGGCTGCACTCACTGCCCCGCAGTGTCCATCGCCCCTCCTGAAACAGGATGTCATCAAGGGAAAAAGCTGCAGTTAATTACTACAGTTACTTGCATTGCCACCCTCTAAAGATGTCCTGGATTTATGGTGGGAGAGGTGAGCGCAGCACTGACACTCAGCTTCTATCTCTGCCGTCACATCTTCTAACTGTGAAACAAGACATCATAAACGGGTGGTGATAGAAGCAGTGAGTGACACCAGCGCTTCCCCATAGCTTCTAGCACTACCTACAAATGAATCATTATCAGGAAACAGTGAGTGACTCAAGTGCCACTCTCTGATGGCAGTGCTAGAAATTGTGGACCAGCTTCTTAAATGTTCCAAGATGAAATTGGAGTTGTATAATTGAAAAGTAGAAGCATTTAGGACTTATAGCAACTCATCCAGTGGTAGACTACGTAGAGTAATAGAATGGGGTCACTGACTGCTGAGTTGCATAATGCACAAAAGTTCCTTACTCAGTAACAGTAAGTATTGAATGGAGTAGTGTAAAGCAGGCTGAAAATGGACTCTGAGGAAGTGGAAGCATGTTATGTGGAGAGAAAAATTATTCTACTCACTTTCGCAGTCTGGTAGATATATAGTGATTGCCAGAGGGTTACGTTGGAGGAGGCATAATGTTATGGAGTTGGCTTTTAAGTGTTGGCCTAGACCTCTTGCCTCCAGTAATGGGAAATCTTATTGCTTTAGCATAACAAAGTAGTCTGGATATTTTTATGCTTCCATCTTTGTGGGAATAGCTTGGGTGATGACATTTTCTGTTCCAGTATGACTGTGCCCCAGAGCATAAAGCAAGATCCTTTTGGGCATGGTTGGTTGTGGGAGACGGGCCGCTGCCTCATTGAGCATCTTTGGTAATAACTAGAATGGAGAGCTAAGCCCCCTCATCCATTATCACTATCTGGCCTTACAAAAGTTCTTCAAGATAAAAAAGGTCCCACAGTCAAATTACAAAATCTTGAAGAAAGCATATCGAGAAGAGTGGAAGCCATTTTAGCTACAAGGGTGACCCAACTCAATATATGGATTTAAAATTGGAAACCATAAAAGTTCTTGTAAGTGTAATGTGTAGGTATCCCAATACTTTTGTCTATATTGTGTGTACATGCTCCTGCACTCTTTATATGTCCCATGACACACATAGGTGGGGCCATGATGTCTTCTAATTGGCAGTGATGAGCGAGTCTGGGTCCAGTGTTGCTTTTCCTTTATTATATACATAGTTCTCTGGTACATTTCCTCAGTATAGAAGGTCAGAGTACATACAACCCCGAATGGGCAGTAAAATTAACTGGTAAAGAAGTTTTCTGAGTTAACTTAAAATTACTGCTGTTCTCCAGTCAATGAATTTTGATCAGGGAGCCTCTTTCCGGAATCTCTGATGAAAGCTGTCATTTCTGCAATACAAGTTACATAAATAAAATCTTTCTAATCTTTGTATCTTGCAAAGAACCGCTGTATGTGATTGTACTGGATTTTATAAACTTTCCTAATTTTATTTTTTAAGCATAGTAATATCAATGAAGAATGTGGATGCTTATGGCAATTTTGTTCACAGAAGTGCTCAAGCTAAATTTATTTATGTAACTACTTCTCTAGTGACAATTATTCTTCCTCCATAAAGCCAATAAAATATTTGACCTTTCTAGAAGACAAGTGTTTCTAGCTCTTCAGTCTGTACTGAAGACATGCTTGCAGTATTCTCTAAGGTAATGAAAAGGCAAATGTTTCTAATAGTAGAACAAGTAAAATGTATTACAGGTAAGTAGCATTCTGTGTATGATGCTTGCTATTTCAAGAATGCACAATATGCAGATTATTCGCTCAAGTTCCTTATCTATGAACCCAGTCCATGAGCATTAAATATACATGCAGTTGGCACTGTACTTCTTGAAGAACATTGATCACTAGAGTTGAGCGACTTTTGGTTTTTTAGGGTCGCGTTTCGTTTCGTGAAACCCGACTTTTCCAAAAGTCGGGTCGAGCAAGATCGTCCGATTATAGGGAAAAGTCGGGGTCGTCCCGAAACACGAAACCCAATGTAAGTCAATGGGGAATAAAAGTCGGCAGTGAGAGGAGGACAGGAAACACACCTACAGTGCCCATTTGAATGCCAAAAGCATCAATTCTTCTTACTTAAGCTTGTCAACCTTAATTAACTTCATAATACAAGTTATGCACTGAAAAATGGGGGTTATTTGGCTACAAACTGTGGGGGGGGAGGGCTGGCTCCAGGTTTTCATGTGCCCTGGGCGAAAGAGCGCCCCTTTAACACATACCACAACTCATCATGCTCCGATACGGCAGAGAAATAGCGGTATAGTAAAATGAAAAATACCTCACTTTTTACATCTCATGACGAGGCCCATCTATTTCTCCATACAGAATCATTGCTCCCATATAATGTTTGAAACAGTATATGATGAGCTCCACATAATGCTACAGTATATGTTGGTCCCCATGGATGAAGCTCCACTGTCTTATGGGCCCAAATAATGCTCCAAACATAATGGGCCCCATTTCTAATGCTCTAGTGTATAATGGGCCCTGTAAATGCTGCTCCAGTGTCTGATGTCCACCTTTGGAATGTTCCAGTGTATGGTGGGCCCCATCTATCATTCTCCAGAGTATAGTGCTCCCCAAAAATTGCTGTCCCAACATTGAAAACAATCAAATAAGTCTCCTCGCTAGGGAATCCCTGTACTTGTCTGGACAGGTGCTGTAGCTTGCTTAACAGCTCGCCAGCCGTTCTCACGCCCAGTATGGATTACACGTGATTGCACAAAGGTGAGAAAGGGTACCGTATCCCCAGATAACATGTATGGATAGCGTACACATTCAAAATATATGTCTCAGGAGGCAGGCTCAGACGGTGTTAGACCCAGTATGGATTGCACGTGATTGCACAAAGGTTAGAAAGGGTACCGTATCCCCGGATAACATGTATGGATAGCGTACACATTCAAAATATATGTCTATACAGCATGAGGCAGGCTCAGACGGTGTTAGGCCCAGTATGGATTGCACGTGATTGCACAAAGGTGAGAAAGGGTACCGTATCCCCAGATAACATGTATGGATAGCGTACACATTCAAAATATATGTCTCAGGAGGCAGGCTCAGACGGTGTTAGACCCAGTATGGATTGCACGTGATTTCACAAAGGTTAGAAAGGGTACCGTATCCCCGGATAACATGTATGGATAGCGCACACATTCAAAATATATGTCTATACAGCATGAGGCAGGCTCAGACGGTGTTAGGCCCAGTATGGATTGCACGTGATTGCACAAAGGTTAGAAAGGGTACCGTATCCCTGGATAACATGTATGGATAGCGTACACATTCAAAATATATGTTTATACAGCATGAGGCAGGCTCAGACGGTGTTAGGCCCAGTATGGATTGCACGTGATTGCACAAAGGTTAGAAAGGGTACCGTATCCCTGGATAACATGTATGGATAGCGTACACATTCAAAATATATGTCTCAGGAGGCAGGCTCAGACGGTGTTAGGCCCAGTATGGATTGAACGTGATTGCACAAAGGTTAGAAAGGGTACCGTATCCCTGGATAACATGTATGGATAGTGTACACATTCAAAATATATGTCTATACAGCATGAGGCAGGCTCAGATGGTGTTAGGCCCAGTATGGATTGCACGTGATTGCACAAAGGTTAGAAAGGGCACCGTATCCCTGGATAACATGTATGGATAGCGTACACATTCAAAATATATGTAGCATGAGGCAGGCTCAGACGGTGTTAGGCCCAGTATGGATTGCACGTGATTGCACAAAGGTTAGAAAGGGTACCGTATCCCTGGATAACATGTATGGATAGCGTACACATTCAAAATATATGTCTCAGGAGGCAGGCTCAGACAGTGTTAGGCCCAGTATGGATTGCACGTGATTGCACAAAGGTTAGAAAGTGTACCGTATCCTTGACTAACATGTATGGATAGCGTACACATTCAAAATATATGTCTATACAGCATGAGGCAGGCTCAGACAGTGTTAGGCCCAGTATGGATTGCACATGATTGCACAAAGGTTAGAAAGGGTACCGTATCCCTGGATAACATGTATGGATAGCGTACACATTCAAAATATATGTCTCAGGAGGCAGGCTCAGACGGTGTCAGGCACAGTATGGATTTGACGGCCCAGATTACACAGCGGAGGAGCAGGGAGAGGTAAAGATTGCAAATGCTGGGGCCCTGTCCAAGCAAGGGGGGCCCACTCGTGGGCGTCGGTACTGGCACTGGGCCCCTCATAGTACAGCGGTGTGTCTGACGGCGGGTGTGCACCACCACCGTCAGAGACACTTGATTGCACTATGAGGGACCCTGTGCCAGTGCCCGCGCCCAAGAGTCGGCCTACCCACCTTTCCAGGGCAACGGCACTCGCACGGTGTCGTGCGGTAGGTGGTGACCCCGGCCATGGGGGGGGAGGCAGCACAGTTAGGGAGTTTTAGAAAGTGGCATATGTTGATGTTGGACATTCAGCTGATGCAAAAGGCGAAATAGGTGAAGTACCAGGAAGAGGTGGACCAAAGTAAGCCATTTTTCTGTCACCCTATGTGTCATCAGGGGAAGGTGGGACAAAATCCTTGGAAACCCATGCGTGGTTCATTTTAATGAAGGTTAGATCATCCACATTTTGGGTTGACAGACGGGTCCTTTTTTCTGTCAGGATTGATCCAGCTGCACTGAAGACTCTTTCCGATAGCACACTTGCAGCTGGGCAAGCGAGCTCCTGTAAGGCATATTGGGCCAATTCAGGCCAGGTGTCCAGTTTAGCGGCCCAATAGTCAAAGGGGAATGACCTGTGTGGGAGAACATCGATATGGGAGGAAAAGTAGTTTGTTACCATAGTTGACAACTGCTGTCTCCTGTCACTTTCCATCGATGCAGTATTACCAGTTGTGTGAGCGGTATTTGAAAAATCAGTCCACAACATTGTCATGAAACCCCTGTCTCCAACGCCACTTCTGCTGTGTGCACCACGAACACCTCTGCCAAGCTGACCCCGGCCCGTACGGCTCGTGTAAGAACCATCACCGCTGCTGTGTGCTGGGAATGCCTCAAGCAACCGATTTACCAGAGTTGCTTGTTTATTAGCCAATATTAGGTCAAGGTTCTCCTGTGGCATGATGTTTTGTAATTTGCCTTTATAGCGTGGATCCAGGATGCTAGCCAACCAGTAGTCGTCATCGTTCATCATTTTGGCAATGCGGGGGTCCCTTTTTAGGATCCGCAAGGCATAATCTGACATGTGGGCCAATGTTCCCGGTGTCAATGATGCACTGCGAGTGCTGGGTGGAGGAGTACTTTCTGGCAAATCCACATCCCTCCAGTCACGCACAAACCCTGTACCAGACCTTGCCACGCCAACATTTTCACTTGCCCCACGAGATGCATCCTCCTCCCCTAAGTAATCATCCCCATCATCCTCCTCCTCCTCCTCTTCTTCCTCCACCTCGTCCAGGAGAGGTCCCTGAGCAGACAATGGCTGAATGTCATCAAGGATTCCCTCCTCCTCTTCCTCCTCATCAACATTGGCTGCAGACGCCTGCTCCTTAAGGTGCGTCAAAGTTTGCATGAGCAGACGCATAAGTGGGATGCTCATGCTTAGGATGGCGTCGTCTGCGCTTACCAGCCGTGTGCATTCCTCAAAACACTGAAGGACTTTACAAAGGTCTTTCAGCTTCGACCACTGCACGCCTGTCAACTCCATGTCTGCTCTCAAAGTGCCTGGCTGTGTATCCTCCCACAAATGCATTATGGCCTGCCTCTGCTCGCACAGCTGCTCCACCCTGTGCAGGGTGGAGTTCCACCTTGTTGCAATGTCGATAATGAGGCGGTGGTTGAGAAGGTGGAGCAATCGCTGCAGCTTCTGCATACGAACGGAGTGTACAGGCGACCGGCGGATGTGCGCGCACAGTCTTCGCACCTTCTGGAGCAGGGCTGTTAACTCCGGATAATTTTTGAGGAAGCACTGCACCACCAGGTTCAAGGTGTGAGCCAAGCAAGGTATGTGGCTGAGTTTTGAAAGGGCTATGGCTACCACAAAATTCCGGCCGTTATCACTAACTACCTTGCCTGCCTCAAGATGTACACTGCCCAGCCATGACTCAGTTTGTCGCTTCAAGTACTCGGCCAGCACCTCGGCGGTGTGTCTGTCGCCCAAACACATCATCTGCAACACAGCCTGCTGACGCTTTCCACTAGCTGCTCGATAGGGGGACACATCGTGTGCAACAGTGGCAGCTGCAGATGGAGTGCTCGTACGACTGCGCTCTGTGGACGAGCTTTCGCTTCTGGTGGAGGTGGAGGAGGAGGATGGTCGAACGCCTACAGCCAACTGTTTCCTATACCGTGGGCAAGGCAGCACTGTCCCACCACCGCTGTCCCCTGTGGACCCTGCATCCACCACATTAACCCAGTGCGCAGTGATGGACACGTAACGGCCCTGGCCATGCCGACTGGTCCATGCATCGGTTGTGAGATGCACCTTTCCGCTCACTGACTGCTTGAGTGCATGGACAATGCGGTCTTTCACATGATGGTGGAGGGCTGGGATGGCTTTGCGAGAGAAGAAGTGGCAACTGGGTAGGTCATAGCGTGGTACTGCATAGGCCATGAGTTCGCGGAAAGCTGTGCTTTCCACCAACCGAAAGGGCATCATCTCAAACGAGATTAGTTTGGCAATGTGGGCGTTCAAACCCAGTGTACGCGGATGAGAGACTGAGTACTTTCTTGACCTACTCATAGTGTCTGGGAGGGTGAGCTGGACTTGAGAGCTGCATATGGTGGAAGTAGCGGTGGACAGGGCGGACTGAGAGAGGGTTGATGATGGTGATGGAGTTGGTGTTCTTTTTGATGGCCTAGAATCAGTATTTCGTTGATATAACAGTGGGATTCCCTGACTGCTGTGGTCTTGCAACGACACCTCAACATTTGCTGCTGTGCTAACCGGTGGGCTTACAGTGGGGGAAACAATGTAGCGTTGCTGACTACCTTCGTTGTGATCAGTTGCACATGTGGCACTTGAGGTTTGGTGTTGTGTCCACGCTTGCAAGTGCATGCTGGTTAAATGTCTAAGCATGCAACTGGTATTCAAATTTTTCAGATTTTTCCCTCGGCTAAAGGTCTTTGCGCACTTCTTACAGATAACCTTGGCCTGATCATGAGGATTTTGTTCAAAAAAGTGCCACACTGCACTCTTCCTACTTTGGCAGACATTTTGCGGCCTAGCACGCTGTGATATTTTGACCCTCTGGACAAGCTGTCCAGCAACTCTTTTGATGTTTGGAACCTGTCTTTGGAGTGCTCCGGGCCTGCCAGATAACAGCTGTTGCGATGTCGATGTCTGCTGTGGATGCTCCTCATCTGAGCTATTGGAAGCAGCACCCTCTTCCCCCAATAGATGCCAATCTGGGTCAACAACTGGGTCATCCATCACCTCCTCTTCTATGTCATGTGCACCTTCCTCTGTGTCACCGTGTATGGTGGTATAGTGTGCGGGAAGGGGCACCTGAGTCTCATCAGGGTCAGAATCTGGCTCTGTACACTGCGAGGACAATGTAGTGCTCTGAGTGAATGTACCAGCAGAATCATCCATCAGCGGCTGTGCATCAGTGCACTCCATGTCAGATTCATCTTGGCCTGGGTAATTCACCATTTGACTTGATAATCCAGGCATGGTATGTGAAAACAGCTCCATGGAGTAATCAGTAGTATGGCCTGCGTCATCCTTCAATCTTGGTTGGGGTGAAGGACACAAGGAAAGGTGTGGTTCATGAACATGAGCCTCCAATGACGACTCAGTGCTTTTACTTTTTACAACTGAAGAAGAGGAGGCGATAGAGCTGGAGGCTGAGTCAGCAATGTAAGACAAAACTTTTTCCTGATGCTCTGGCTTTAAAAGCGGTTTGCCAACTCCTAGAAAACTAAGCGTTCGAGGCCTTATGTAGCCAGACGAAGACGCAGGGTCAGCACCTCCTGCATTCGGTCCTATTTTCCTCTTGCCACTACCATCAGATCCACCACCAACACCATCATTACCAGCTGCCAACCCCCGCCCAATTCCACGGCCTCTTCCACCAGCCTTCCTCATTTTTGGTAGAAATGTAGACAAAATCCAACAAACTATATAGTAATGTAAAACAAGGTACAAGGTGTCTATAGGACAGGGGAGATTTTGAATTTCTGCAGACACTTGTGGACAGTGGACACTTTTGGATTGTGTGAGGCCCACTGATATCTGAGCGCTATGTGACAGGCTCGATGGCACAGCTGTGACAAAAGTGACTAGAGGATAAGGGAGATTTTGAATTTCTGCACACACTTGTGGACAGTGGACACTTTTGGATTGTGTGAGGCCCACTGATATCTGAGCGCTATGTGACAGGCTCGATGGCACTGCTGTGACAAAAGTGACTAGAGGATAAGGGAGATTTTGAATTTATGCACACACTTGTGGACAGTGGACACTTTTGGATTGTGTGAGGCCCACTGATATCTGGGCGCTATGTGACAGGCTCGATGGCACTGCTGTGACAAAAGTGACTAGAGGATAAGGGAGATTTTGAATATCTGCACACACTTTTGGACACTGGACACTTTTGGATTGTGTGAGGCCCACTGATATCTGAGCGCTATGTGACAGGCTCGATGGCACTGCTGTGACAAAAGTGACTAGAGGATAAGGGAGATTTTGAATTTCTGCACACACTTGTGGACAGTGGACACTTTTGGATTGTGTGAGGCCCACTGATATCTGAGCGCTATGTGACAGGCTCGATGGCACTGCTGTGACCAAAGTGACTAGAGGATAAGGGAGATTTTGAATCTCTGCACACACTTTTGGACACTGGACACTTTTGGATTGTGTGAGGCCCAATGAATATCTGAGCGCTATGTGACAGGCTCGATGGCACAGCTGTGACAAAAGTGACTAGATGATAAGGGAGATTGGATTGCTTTTAAAAAAGCAGTTTGCGGAGCAGTGGGTAAACAGCAATGCCAGCCTGTCAGGAAGCCTTAGAAGGCAGCCCAACAACCAACACCACTGATACACCACTATATAGCCTCCCCTTGCACTGCACACACAGTGACTTGTGTGTTGTGCAGGCCAAATTGCTAGCAGCAGAAGCAGTTTTATTTTCTTCTCAGCAGGACAAAAAAAAAAATTGGGATTGCTTTTAAAAAAGCAGTTTGCGGAGCAGTGGGTAAACAGCAATGCCAGCCTGTCAGGAAGCCTTAAAAGGCAGCCCAACAACCAACACCACTGATACACCACTATATAGCCTCCCCTTGCACTGCACACACAGTGACTGGTGTGTTGTGCAGGCCAAATCGCTAGCAGCAGAAGCAGTTTTTTTGTCTTCTTCCCTGCCTAACGCTCTCCCTACAGAATCAGCAGCAACCTCTCCCTATACTAAGATCGGCAGAAGTAAGATGGCGGTCGGCGTGCACGCCCTTTTATACCCCCTGTGACGCCCACCAAAGCAAGCCAATCACTTGCATGCCCTTCTGAAAGATGGTGGTGACCCGTGCCTATGTCATCACGTTGCCCACAGTGTCCGTGGATCCTGATTGGCTGAAAAAGAGCGCAAAACAAACTTTTGAAACGCGACTTTGGCGCGTAAGTCGCCAACCTCGTGGCCGACCTCATCCTAGGGTCGGGTTTCGTTTCATGAAACCCGACTTTGCCAAAAGTCGGAGACTTTTGAATTTTTTCGACCCATTTCGCTCAACTCTATTGATCACCCATAACCACTTGGCGTTTATTCACTTGGTTATCTACACAGGGCTTGATATGTAGCCCCTTTCCAACATGTTGCGTAACGGTAAGCACATGTTGAATTCTTTCTATTTGGTGCCGGCACCGCTGCTGAGCCCGCACTTTTCCGGGCACATGACAGCTGATCTATGCAGCTAACATGTGCCAGCAACAGCCACAGGTGGAAAAGCGATCCATCCGCAGCTGTTAACTAGTTAAATGCCCCTGTCAATCTCTGACAGCGGCTTTTATCTTGCGATTACAGGAAGCGCGTCACTAATCCCGACCATCGGTGACCCTGTCACATTATCGCAGGTCATCGATGGGTCGCCATGACAACCAGAGGTCTGCAGAAGACATCTGTGGTTGTCATTGCCAGATTGCTCTGAGCAACACCGCATAGTCAGCACTCATAGCAAGCAAGCATTTCTGCTACACACAGGCAAACTGATCATTGCCTGCGTGTAGCAGAGGCGATCAAAGTACTGCAGCTTCTAATCTCTCATGGAGACCATTGAAGCATGCAAAAAGTTAAAAAAAAAATTTTCTTAAAAATATTTTAAAAATTTTAAAAAAATATAAAAGTTCAAATCACCCCCCCTTTCACCCCATTCAAAATAAAACATTAAAAAAATAAATCAAATATACACATATTTGGTATCACCACTATCAGAATCGCATGATCTAGTAATATAAAAAAATAATTAACCCGATCGCTTAACGGCATAATGAGAGAAAAATTCAAAACGCCAGAATTTTGGGTTTTTTGGTAGCCTCTACATTGCAATAAAATGCAATAACGGGAGATCAAAATATCATATCTATCTCAAAATTGTATCAATAAAATGTCAGCTCAGTGAGCAAAACATAAGCCCTCACCCAACCCCAGATCACGAAAAATGGAGATGTTACAGGTCATCAGTGGTGTAGGTGGGGTAATATGGATTCTCATAAACATGGAGGACTACATGACAGCAGGTTTACTAGTACCTCTAATGTTATTCTCCTGCTGATAAATCAGTGATTTTTATCAAAACAGCAGCAATCAGCCCAGTAAGTGACACATCTCTGGAATCAGGGTCTCTGTCTATATAATATGCTGCTCTCAGATGAGGTAGCACAAACCTGGTGACAGATTTCCTTTAACTATTAATAGGCATATGATATACCTAACAAATTTTGCAATTTTAAAGATAATAAATGTGCCTGAACTTATCAAAAGAATATAGAGTACAATCACATGTAGATATGTACAGTAATTTGATACAGATTCTACTCAAAGGAGTACTCCCATGTAAAATATAGGGATTATTTATAGAAATATCCAACATGTGGGGGTCTGGTCAGTGGGGCTGATCTGTAGAAAGAGAATGCACAGTTGCTGGAGGCCAAGTGATGGCAAATGTATGTGAACCTACCGGTACAATCTAATTTTTGAGAATTATGGTGCATGCGTGGTCACATCTTTACCAGGAACACGGACTGGATAATTCACATTTTTGGGAGTGAATAGTCGCCCGGTATGTCATAAATGATTGGCAAGGAGCACACCTGAAGTTGCCTAAGATTTTAACATTGATCTTTAGAATAGATCATCAGTGTCTGTTCAATGGGGGTGTGATACCTGGCATGCTCGTCGATCAGCTGTCTCCTGCGCCTGCAGCTATCAAAAGTACTTAGTTGCACAGATGCAAAGCACAGCTCTGTCAATTGTATAATGGCTGCTTTGTCTGGGTACTGCATATCTGCCCCTTATTGATAAAAAAGGGGTGAATATGCAGTACCTGTATATGACCACTATACCATTGTTCTGTGTAGCTTTGCAACTGAGCACTTCCGCCAGCATCGGGAACAGTAGATCAGTGGGGATGCCGGGTACCATACCCCACCAATCAGATACTGATTGCCTATCCTAAAGAGAGGTCATCAATGGAAAAGTCACAGGCACCCCATTTTATTTTATATAAGTTTTGTGGATTCATTTATGTAAATATGAAAAAGTGATTTTTCTACAACACTTACACTAATGTTTTTATTACAAAGTCAATCTATCAAATAAATTAATGCTTTTGTAGGTCGTACCTTGTTGGTACAAACGGTTGAATAGCTAAAAGGAAAAAGAAAGGCAGAAAAGACAAAAAATAAAAAAACACTTTAGCTTTTAATCTCTGAAAAGGGAGACTCTAGGTCAGTGTCCTTTTCATTTGGTCTTGCAATTCAGAAATCTGAAAAAGAAAATACCAAAGTAAACAGTAATGCTGTTTTTTTATTGCCTCTCTTGGGAAAACTAACAACATAGCGGTCACTCTTGCGTCCGTGTCATTGATAGAGGTGATTCTCATGCCTGTTATTGATTGATTTTATATGAATGTGTCATTTGTGTAACCCTTCTATGGTGTTTATGTCATTACTTCATATTTATGTGGTTTTGGAATCATGATCATGGAGGTTTACAAATTAAAATCGTCATATAGAGACAGTGTAAGAGGGTCAGGGTCTAGCCCTGTAAATGTTTTGATACTACTGTTTGCTTGTTCATGCTTGTCATGTTCAATTGTCCTGTATTTACGCATTGGTAAATTAAGTGAGAATTGTATATGCGTGTTTATTGCTATATTGTGATTTACAAGTTAGGGACAGTGCAGTTAGCAAAAAGAACACAAGATGGGGCACTGAGCACATTCATAATAGAGCACACTTGTAGGACATGTGAGAGTTAATGAGAGGAGTGGCAGCTGGGAACTAGAGAGAGAGATTTCCCGGTTAGAGTCAGTCGCCGGTAGACTCCAGGTGTGGCTCAGACGGTCCTATAACTGAGCTGTGAAGCTGTCACTTAAATGTGTAAAGTGAGGTAATGTGTCTTCAGCAACGTGAATTAGAGAAGTCAGTGGATGAGTCACTGTGGTAGCATCAGCCAAAGTCTGGGTGCTGATGGAATAGAGAAGCCAGTGGATGAGTCACTGTGGAAGCATCAGGCAAAGTCTTGGAGCTGATGATTTACTCGAGTGGGTCACCAGCGAGTGCACGGGCAGGATATCCAGAAGGGGGTAGATGACCTAGTAGATAATTCTGTGTCTGGATTGAAGTCAATTCCAGAGAGATACATCAAAGTGCTCTTTTCACCAGGCTCCTCGTACCGCTGTTACTTTGTGGTCCATTCTGGTGTAGCTGAGTAAGCAAGGGAGAGCTGAAGACGATGTATTGCTGGTACCACGGCAAGTGTTCTAATGGTATATTGGATGTGCTGTGTCCTGAGGAAAATAAATCTTTCTTGTTTGAAGTTATCCTGGACTCTGTCTCTAGTCCTTTCAACTCCAGGAAGAACATGGGATGCACCAGGGATTAAGCAACTGCCAGCACAGTGAGTACTGGATGTGCTGAAATGTCTACCCCCCAGCCCTACTATTACATGATGTGGCATAGTCGGCAGGATTTCACTGCCCCATATGGTGGAGAAACTGCAGTGGCAGTGAAGAAAGAAGTGAAAGTGATAGCAGCCCCCTATAAAGTACAACTTGAGGACTGTGGCTATGTACAAGTGAAAGTGACTAATATACCGATTTTGACTGGAGAAGAGCTGAAAAGTGATCCTGTGGACCCCAGGATGGCGACCACCAAGATGGAGAGCTGTGGCGCCAAAATGGACTGTCCTTTTCAACAAGGTGCACTTCGTGGGCATGACAGCATCTGGATGGCACCAAGCGGGAGCTGTCAACAATGCTGGGTCCACCCCTGGAAGGAGTGGCATGTGCAGATGGACGTTCACCCATTCCCACCTAATGCTTGAAAATGGTGGAGAGTCCAGCGAGAGCCCCACCCTGCAATGGGAGTGGCCCTGCAGAAAGGGCAGAATGCAGCTGTCTGGCGTCTGCTGAACCAGAGCCTGACGACAGTCCAGAAATGCATCCACCTGCAGCACAGGCCGTGTTGGAGGCACTGCAGTACGAACCAGTTGCTCACCCTGAGGAACCTACAAGCTCGGAAGTTGTTCCAGCTGGATGGCAGGATGAAGAACCGAAGCGCACCCCAGAAACAAGTTCTGGTAGTGACGGTGAGATGATGGAGCCCACCCAGGAGGAGGAGGCCACGGAGCTGGAGGAGACCCTGGCTTCCTGCCTGCACCAATGAAGAGGAGTAAGAGGAGGAGGAGCGCCGAGGAGATGGCTGCTCTGGCATGAGGCGCCTGAGTTTTTTAGTTTTTTACCCCGTTTAATTGTTAATTCTCCCTTTGGTTCACTCACCATTGCGTAGCTACAGGATTCGGCAGAGCTGGGAGTAGTGTGGAGACTGCGATCAGCTGGGACTGTTGTCTTTCTGTCCTTGTGGAGCTCCATGCCTGGATTCAGCTGGGAGAGAGTGAAGCTGCTGGCTGCCTGCCAACTTTCCTACAACTTGTACCCATTTCCAGCAAGCAGATGATCCCAGGATAGGAAACCTGGTGGAGTGTGCGGTGCTGGAGTTGTTCTGGAGATCTTGTGGTCTATGTGGAGCTGTAGGGCTACAGGATTCGGCAGAGCTGGGAGTAGTGTGGAGACTGCGACCAGCTGGGACCAGTGTATTTCTGTCCTCGTGGAGCTCCGTGCCTGGTTTCAGCAGGGAGAGAGTGAAGCTGCTGGCTGCCTGCCAACTTTCCTACAACTTGTACCCATTTCCAGCATGCAGATGATCTCGGGATAGGAAAGCTGGTGGAGTGTGCGGTGCTGGAGATGTTCTGGAGATCTTGTGGTCCAGGTGGAGCTGAAGGGGTGAGCTGGGCAGGTTTGGACTGACTGTTGGCGTGTCCCCTGATGTCCCTGTCTTGTTGCACCCATGCCATCCCCCCCCAGCAGTGCTGGGAGCACCCTTTATGGAAAGTTGTACATTTAACTCTGCTAAGCTGTGACTGTTCAGTCGTTATAGCTACAAGCTGAGTGTAATCATGGCCACTGCACTCTGTAAACCTACTCTTATGATTTCAAGGGACGATTTATTATTCTGGAATCATCTGCAATTTCTCATGGACTCCCCTTCTTGGAGCATGATTGCTAATTCAACAATTGAGTACATAAAATCCATTACTTCTGTGAAACCTGTGGAGGTGTACTGCAAGAGAGGTAGGAGGGAGGCGTCCTGGCACGCCTTCGGAGGAGAGGGTTCAGAACAGCTCTTCCTTCACTCCACTTGGCTAATGTCCGTTCCTTATCTAACAAAATGGAGGATCTGAGCTTACTTTGTAACATGAGATCTGATATGGCCAATTCAGCTGCTCTTTGTTTTACTGAGACCTGGTTGAATGAGACCATCCCTGATTGTAGTCTGGATCTACCTGGTTTTGTTATCTTCAGAGCGGACTGTGATTGTGTAGCTTCAGGTAAACAAAGGGGGGGTGGGGTATGTCTCTACATCAACACTAGCTGGTGCTGTGATGTTAACATACTGGGAAAAGGTTGCTCTCCAGGTCTAGAGTACCTTGCACTCAATTGTAGACCATTTTACTCTCCAAGAGAGTTTTCATCTATGGTTCTGGTTGCAGTATATATTCCCCCTCAAGCATCTGTTAAAGCTGCTATTGGTGAATTAGCTTGCAAAATATCAGAATGGGAGAAAGGATCTCCAGAAGCATTTGTGATCATAATGGGGGACTTTAACAAAGGAAAACTCAACCTGGATCTTCCCAAATTTACTCAACATATAAACTGCTCCACGAGAGAGAACAATACGCTTGATCACTGCTATACAGTCATAAAAGGGGCCTACAGGGCAGTGAGGAGAGCAGCAGTGGGCTTTTCAGATCATTGTCTAATTCATTTAATTCCAGCCTACAGGCAAAGGTTGAAAACATCTAAACCTACAGTTTATACAAAGAAGACATGGTCTGAGGAGGCAAAATTGCAACTACAAGCATGCTTTGAATGCACGGACTGGGAGGTATTCCAGGAAACATGCTCGGGTCTGGATGAATGGGTGGATGCAGTGTCCTCATATATCCGTTTTTGTGAAGACACGTTTATTCCATCCAAATCTGTCCACTTTCGGGGAAACAACAAGCCGTGGTTTACAAATAAAGTCAGGTTGATCCGTAAGAGAAAAGAGGAGGCTTATAAAGTAGGCAATATTACTGAATTCAAGAAACTTAGGAACTCGCTATCTAAAGAGATCAAGTAAGCCAAACACGAGTATGCAAAGATTCTGGAGGAAAGGTTCTCATCAAAAGATACTAGATCTGCATGGAGAGGATTAAGAGAGGTCACCAATTATAAAAGCCACCCCACTATAGTGAACCCCAGCAGAAGTCTGGCAGCAGAGTTAAATGAATTCTACTGCAGATTTGAGGCAAGCTCTACACACAGTGGCTATTCATCTCTAAGCTCCTCTGTCTGTTCATATAAAGATCATTCATTGTGCAACACCCAAGTAGTGAGCTCCTAGGCAGAGGTGATACGCATCCTGAAGGGACTTAAGGTCAAAAAGGCACCTGGCCCTGATGGTGTATCTCCAATGTGTCTGAAAGTATGTGCTACCCAGCTTGCCCCTATACTGACAAATATATACAATGTGTCACTGAAAGAGTGCGTTGTACCTCAGTGTTGGAAAAATTCCACAATTATCCCTGTCCCCAAGAAAGTGGGATCCTCTGAGTTGAACGACTATAGACCAGTAGCACTCACATCTGTAGCTATGAAAGTCTTCGAAAGAATTATGATGTCCCACCTGATAAAATTCACGCAGAAGCTATGGGACCCGCTTCAGTTTGCCTATAAGAAGAATCGTTCGGCAAACGACACTGTCAATCTGGCACTGAAGTACATTTTGGATCATACAGATGAACTGCACTCATATGTCCGGATTCTTTTCATGGACTTTAGCTCAGCGTTCAATACCATTGATCCGAATTTACTTCATAAGAAAATGGTAGCTCTTGGAGTCCCTCTCAACTTATGCTTGTGGATTTATAACTTCCTGACAGCCAGGATACAGAGTGTAAAACTTGGACCATTCACTTCGGACACCTTGGTCACAAACATCGGGGCACCTCAGGGGTGTGTTTTGTCCCCGTTACTGTTTTCTCTCTATACGAATGATTGCATCTCTTCAGCAGACTCAGTAAAAATCTTGAAATTTGCCGATGATATGACACTGATTGGTCTCATTAGGGGAAATGCTGAAGACTTGTATCGGAGTGAGGTGGAAAGAATATGTGACTGTGTAAAGCCAATAATCTTGTACTCAACACTAAAAAAAACTGCTGAGATGGTTGTGGATTTTAGGAAAGATCAACATGAGATACATCCAATCTACATCCATGACGAAGTGGTTCTTAGGGTCACAGAGACCAAATTCCTTGGTGTTATCATCTCTCATGATCTTAAATGGGGGAAAAACGTGGATGCTGTTATAAGAAAAGCACAACAGAGGATGTTCTTCCTGCGTCAGCTGAAAAGATATGGTTTGTCTAAGAATCTGCTGATCTTATTCTTTAATGCTGTCATCAGATCTGTGATTTATTCCTCTCTGATAGTCTGGTATGGGGGAGCCACTGCGCATGACAAACTCCGCTTACAAAGGACTTTCAGAACAGCAGAGAGAATTATAGGTTCCCCCCTGCCTAAAATCCAGGATCTTTATGATAAGAGTATTTGATCCCACGCATTGAAAATTTCATCCGATCCCTCTCACCCGGGACACTCCTCATTCCAACTACTCCCTTCAGGACGTCGCTTCAGAGTCCCCAAATGCAGCACCAACCGCCATATGAACAGCTTCTATCCACTCTCTGTTCAACAATTAAATCATCATGTGTAGACTATATACTGTATCTGTCTTGTTAGATGTTACTTGTTGTATCTGTTGTTATATATTATATTGCCTCTTTGCCACAAAGAATTCCTTGTATATATGTAATATGTATTTGGCGATAATAAATTTGATTTTGATTTGATTTGATTGACCAATACCTTGAGGAGCTGAGAGCCAGCCTGGGTGGAGCAGTGAAACCAATGGAGGTGAGTGCATCTCAACCTCAGCCGGTGGCGGACCATGTAGCCCCTATGATGTCCCCTTGTGCCGACACAAGGCCCAAGGTCCGCACCACTGAGCATCCGCGCTCCCACCAGGCGTCCCCTGAAACCACCGGGTCCTCGTCATCCGTCTACCTGTCCATCTGGATAACGGACATCATTGCCCACAAGAAGGCCAAAGAGCGGGAAATATGGGCACTCCTCCACCAGAAGGGGGAAGCTGCCATGCCTTCCCGACGCACCTACGGCCAGCTCGTGTATACTAATTTTGAACGTGGCTACGGCTTTATAGAGAGGGCTGACACCCACAACAAGGTGTACATGAATGCTGCTTCCATCAAGCACGGAAGGGCCCTGCAAGTGGGAAATTGGGTCTCCTTCTGCAAAGAGTACTTCCCCCGAGATTACTATGCCGTGGCAGTCATTATGTGCACGGAAGAGACCGAACCCTCAGGAGCTGCTATGGATCCACATGCAGAGGGAACTGAGGACTCCTCTTCCCCTGATTCTTCTCCTCAGGTTGGAAACTCTGCGGCTGCAGAGTCCTCTTCGGCCCACGCCAGGGCCCAGGCTTCAAGCGAAAATACGGCACAGGATGCATGCCGCTGAACTCCCTAGGCCCTTTCCCTTTAGTGCATGTTGCATTATTCAGGGGCTGTTCTGCGTCCCCCAGGGTAGGGACCCCTGCAGCGCTTTACCGGAGAACTGACTACCTTTTGGAAATTTTTTTTCTTTTTGCTGTGCCTGTTGTGCTGCTGTGAGCAGAACTACACCTGGAAAAGCAGACTGCTGTTTTTTCCAAAATTAAGTGTGGACACACACTGTGCTCCCCTCAAATAAAGGGGAAGGGCACCTTTTGCTTTTTCTAAAAAAGAAGAATTTTTGACATATGCGGACATTGTTTTTTTACAATTTTGCTACCTCTTATTATTAAAAGTTGCACTTTATTATTTTTCTTCTTTGAAGTATCTTTGTAGAGTAAAGAGACTTTGATATGTGAGAAAAATGTACAGTATATTTGTGTTTGATAGTGAAAAAAATGTGTATAAATGATAGTACTGCTTTTACATTGTCGGGGACGGCAATGGTTTTAGAAAGGGGTATGTAAGAGGGTCAGGGCCTAGCCCTGTAAATGTTTTGATACTACTGTTTGCTTGTACATGTTTGCCATATTTGAATGTCCCGTATTTACGTATTGGTGCATTATGAGAGAATTGTACAGTGTAGTTAGCAAAAAGGACACAAGATGGGGGCACTGAGCACACTCATAATAGAGCACACTTGTAGGACATGTGAGAGTTAATGAGAGGAGTGGCAGCTGGGAACTAGAGAGAGAGATTTCCCGGTTAGAGTCAGTTGCCAGTAGACTCCTGGTGCGGCTTAGATGGTCCTATACCTGAGCTGTGAAGCTGTCACTTAAATGTGTGAAGTGAGGTAATGTGTCTTCACCAACATGAATTAGAGAAGCCACTGGATGAGTCGCTGTGGAAGCATCAACCAAAGTCTGGGTGCTGATGGAATAGAGAAGCCAGTGGATGAGTCACTGTGGAAGTGTCAGCCAAAGTTTGGGATCTGATGATTTAGTCAAGTGTGCCACCAGCGAGTGCATGGGCAGGATAACAAGAAGGGGGTGGATGACCTAGTAGATAATTCTGTGTCTGGATTGAAGTTGATTCCAGGGAGATACATCGAAGTGCCGTTTTCACTGGGTTCTTCATCCCACTGTTACTTTGTGGTCCATTCTGGTGTAGCTGAGTAAGCTAGGGAAAGCTGAAGAAGATGTATTGCTGGTACCGCTCAAGTGTCCTAAAATAAAAAAATAGGAATAGGAAAATAAATCTTTCTTTTTTGAAGTTTTCCTGGACTCTGTCTCTAGTACTTTGAACTCCAGGAAGAACATGGGACACACCAGGGATTAAGCAGCTGCCAGTACAGTGAGTACTGGATGTGCTAAAATGTCTACCCCGCAGCCCTACTATTACAACAGCACTGGATTTACGTATATCACATTATATACATCCCACCATGATGGTTCACCCAGTGAGAAGGATCCTCTAAGCCGTATGTCAGAGTGAGTAGCATAGACAATCTGAAGGCAGTGGCACAGTAGAGTTGGTCTTGCCAGATGACACCTGGTTCAGAGAAGTCTAGGACAGTGTGGTAGGCAGGACAGCAGACACACAAGTGAAGAAGGAAACTCCAGAAGAAACTGAGCAAGGTGTGCAGATATATACAAGAACAGTAGATATATAGTCAATCTGGGACTTGCAGCAGATAAATAGTAATGGAAGAGATTTGTGCAATCGGAAGGCAAATGGTTAACTGCAGGACAACGGTGCTGAATGGGCAAACTGGATACTTGCTTGCAGAGAATATTACACATTGTGGCAGTAGATTTGTAAATGTGTCTTTTATGGACAAAATAATTATAGTGGTTTGAGAAAACCACTATATTGTAATCCGAACGCTGCTAACTTATTATAGTGGTTTGAAAAAAACACTATATTGTAATCCGAACGCTGCTAACTTCTTCTTCTTCTTATTATTATTAAGTTGATTTCCGCAATTAATACAGCCCGAACCGCTACACGCACAGACTCCGTTGAGGTGTCGTTTCGAAGCCAGCGTCCATGAGAGGTGTGCTAAGTATTTTTCGTGTCGATCGGATTTGTAGTTTTTGCGCAATTTGCATTTGAAAATTTTTTTTCCCGTCATTGGAATGCACTGTCTCCAATGCTTTTCAATAGGAAATGGCAAAACGTGCCCTGAGGCGATTGAAATGACAGTTGAGCTCATTGATATGCGCAGGCAGACCCAGTTACTATGCCAACGCCTACGAACTTCACTTGAACCCCAGCACAGAGCCTCTGCCACATAATATCAGCTCTTAAAGCGAAACCCACAGCACAAATGCAAATCTAGCTTCATCACATGACACATGCCCCTGAGAGAGAATGTGTGCGCCAAAGTGGATTTAAAAGAAGCCCAGTGAGCCAAACTAGCTCTTAAAGGGCCAACGCGCCAAAGTGATTGTTAAAGGGCCAGCGCACTCAAATGAGTCTTAAAGGGCCGACACACCAAATCGGAGACTGAGCCACCCCGGCCTCCAAATCGGAGGCTGAGCCACCCCGGCCTCCAAATCGGAGGCTGAGCCACCCCGGCCTCCAAGTCGGAGGCTGAGCCACCCCGGCCTCCAAATCGGACGCTGAGCCACCCCGGCCTCCAAATCGGAGGCTGATCCACCCCGGCCTCCAAATCGGAGGCTGATCCACCCCGGCCTTCAAATCGGAGGCTGATCCACCCCGCCCTCCAAATCGGAGGCTGATCCACCCCGGCCTCCAAATCGGAGGCTGATCCACCCCGGCCTCCAAATCGGAGGCTGATCGACCCAGGCCTCCAAATCAGAGGCTGAGCCACCCCGGCCTCCAAATAGGAGGCTGAGCCACCCCGGCCTCCAAATCGGAGGCTGAGCCACCCCGGCCTCCAAATAGGAGGCTGAGCCACCCCGGCCTCCAAATCGGAGGCTGAGCCACCCCGGCCTCCAAATCGGAGGCTGAGCCACCCCGGCCTCCAAATCGGAGGCTGAACGACCCCGGCCTCCAAATTGGAGGCTGAGCGACCCCGGCCTCCAAATTGGAGGCTGAGCGACCCCGGCCTCCAAATCGGAGCCTGAGCCACCCCGGCCTCCAAATCGGAGGCTGAGCCACCCCAGCCTCCAAATCGGAGGCTGAGCCACCCCGGCCTCCAAATCGGAGGCTGAGCCACCCCGGCCTCCAAATCGGAGGCTGAGCCACCCCGGCCTCCAAATCGGAGGCTCATCGACCCCGGCCTCCAAATCGGAAGCTCATCGACCCCGGCCTCCAAATCGGAGGCTCTTTGACCTCAGCCTCCAAATCGGAAGCTCAACGACCCCAGCCTCCAAATCTTACCCAGAGTGGCCCCACCCACCAAATCAGACCCAGAGAGGCCACACCCACAAAATAGGAGCCTGAGAGATCCCGGCCAACAATTCAAGCCCTGAGGGGCCCCACCCTCAAAATCGGACCCTGAGGGGCCCAATCAACAAAATCGGACCCTGAGGGGCCCCAGCCACAAAATCAGACCCTGAGGGGCCCCGGCCATAAAATCAGACCCTGAGGGGCCCCGGCCATAAAATCGGACCCTGAGGGGCCCCGGACACAAAATCATACCCTGAGGGGCCCCACCCACAAAATCAGACCATGAGGGGCCCACCCACAAAATCAGACCCTGAGGGTCCCCACCCATAAAATCGGACCCTGAGGGGACCCACCCACAAAATCGGACCCTGAGGGGCAAACACCCACAAAATCCGACCCTGAGGGGCCACACCCACAAAATTGGACCCTGAGGAATCCCGGCAACTAATTCAAATCCTGAGGAGCCCAGGCCACCGAATCGGATCCTGAGGGGCCCCACCCACCAAATCAGACCCTGAGGCCAAAGTGGCCCCTGAGAGGCACCCACATTTAAAACGGATCCTGAGTTGAAAGTCTTGCAGGGGCAGCAGGCAAGTCTCTCTTAAAGGGGCAGACCGGGCACCATTTCAAACCACTATCTGTACTTCCTTCAGGAAATACACATCTAGTATTATTATTACTATTCAGTTGATTTCCGCAATTAATGCGGCCTGAACCGCTGCACACACACAGTCCATTGAGGCTTTGTTTCGAAGCCAGCGTTCACGTGAGGTGTGCTAAGTATTTTTCATGTCGATCAGATTTATCGTTTTTGGGCAATTTGAGTTTGAAAAAACATTTTCCTGTCATTGGAATGCACTGTCTCAATGCATTTCAATTGGAAAATTTTGCCATAGGGAAAACATGGGGCAGTCGTGAGGCGATTCAAATAGCAGTTAAGCTCATTGATATGCGCAGGCACACCCAGTTACTATGCCAACGCCTATGAACTTTTCATGACCCTCCAGGACAGAGTTTCTGGCAGATAATATCAGCTCTTAAAGCGAAACCCAGAGCACAAATGCAAATCTAACTTCATCACATGACGCATGCCCCTGAGAGAGAATATGCGCCAAAGTGGATTTAGAAGCCCAGTGCGCCAACCTGGCTCTTAAACGGCCGACGCGCCAAAGTGATTCTTAAAAGGGCCAGCGCGCCAAATCGAAAGCTGAGTGACCCCAGGCTCTAAATCGGAGGCTGATTGACCCTGGCCTACAAATCGGAGGCTGATCGACCCTGGCCTACAAAACGGAGACTGAGCTGCCCTGGCCTCCAAATTGGACCCAGAGTGGCACAGCCCACCAAATCGGACCCTGAGGGGCACCGCCCACCAAATCAGACCCTGAGGGGCCCCGCCCACCAAATCAGACCCAGAGGGGCTCTGCCCACCAAATCAGACCCAGAGGGGCCCTGCCCACCAATTCAGATCCTGAGGGGCCCCGCCCACCAAATCGAACCCTGAGGGGCCACGCCCACCAAATCGGACCCTGAGGGGCCCCGCCCACCAAATCGGACCCTGAGGGGCCCCAACCACAAAATCTGACCATGAGGGGTCCAGGCCACAAAATCGGACCCTGAGGGGCCCCGGCAACAGAATCGGACCCTGAGGGGCCCCGGTCACAAAATCGGACCTTGTGGGGCTCGGGGCACAAAATCAGACCCTGAGGGGCCCCACCCGCAAAATCGGACACTGAGGGGCCCCACCCACAAAATCGGACCCTGAGGGGCCACACCCACAAAATCAGACCTTGAGGGGCCCCGCCCACCAAATCGGACCCTGTGGGGCCCCGCCCACTAAATCGGACCCAGAGTGGCCCCGCTCACCAAATCGGACCCTGAGAGGCCCCGCCCACCAAATTGGACCCAGAGTGGTCCCGCCCACCAAATCGGACCCAGAGTGGTCCCACCCACCAAATTGGACCCAGAGGGGCTCCGCCCACAAAATCAGACCCTATGGGGCCCCACCCACAAAATCGGACTCTGAGGGGCCCCTGCCACAAAATCAGACCCTGAGGGGCCCCAACAAAATCGGACCCTGGGGGCCTCGGCTACAAAATCGGACCCTGATGGGCACCAGTCACAAAATCGGATCCTGATGGGCCCCGGCCACAAAATCGGACCCTGAGGGGCCCCAACCACAAAATCGGACCCTGAGGGGTCCCAACCACAAAATCAGACCCTGAGGGGCCCCTGACACAAAATCGGACCCTGAGGGGCCCCTGACACAAAATCGGACCCTGAGGGGCCCCGCCCACCAAATCAGACCCTGAGGGGCCACGCCCACCAAATTGGACCCTGCGGGGCCCCGGCCACAAAATCGGACCCTGAGGGGCACCACCCACAAAATCGGACCCTGAGGTCAAAGTGGCCCCGGAGAGGCACCGACAGTTAAAACGGATCCTGAGTTGAAAGTCTTGCAGGGGCAGCAGGCAAGTCTCTCTTAAAGGGGCAGCCCGGGCACCATTTCAAACCACTATCTGTACTTCCTTCAGGAAATACACATATAGTATTAATATTACTATTCAGTTGATTTCCGCAATTAATGCGGCCCGAACCGCTACACGCACAGACTCCGTTGAGGCCTCATTTCGAAACCAGCGTCCACGAGAGGTGTGCTAAGTATTTTTCGTGTCGATCGGATTTGCAGTTTTTGCACAATTTGCGTTTGAAAAAACATTTTCCTCAATGCATTTCAATTGGAAAATGTTGCCATAGGGAAAACATGGGACAGTCGTGAGGTGGCAGTTAAGCTCATTGATATGCGCAGGCTCACCCACTTACTATGCCAACACCTAGGAACTTCAAATGACCTCTCCAGGACAGAGTTTCTGGCAGATAATTTCAACTCTTAAAGCGAAACCCACAGCACAAATGCAAATCTAGCTTCATCACACGACGCATGCCCCTGAGAGAGAATGTGCGCCAAAGTGGATTTAGAAGCCCAGTGAGCCAAACTGGCTCTTAAAGGGCCGACGCGCCAAAGTGATTCTTAAAGGGCCGGCGCACCAAAATCAGTCTTAAAGGGTCGGCGCGCCAAATCGAAAGCTGAGTGACCCCAGGCTCCAAATCGGAGGCTGAGTCACCCCAGCCTCCAAATCGGAGGCTGAGCCACCCTGGCCTCCAAATCGGACCCAGCGTGGCCCCGCCCACCAAATTGAACCCTGAAGGGCCCCGCCCACCAAATCTGACCCAGAGTGGCCCCGCCCACCAAATCGGACCCTGAGGAGCACCGCCCACCAAATCGGACCCAGAGTGACCCCGCCCACAAAAACAGACTTTGAAGGGCCCCGCCCACCAAATCGGACCTAGAGTGGCCCCGCCCACTAAATCGGACCCTGAGGGGCCCACCCACCAAAGCGGACCCAGAGAGGTCACGTCCACAAAATCGGACCCAGAGGGGCTCCGCCCACCAAATCGGACACTGAGGGGCCCCGCCCACCAAATCGGACCCTGAGGGGCACCACTCACTAAATCGGACCGAGAGTGGCCCCGCCCACCAAATCGGACCCTGAGGAGCCCCGCCCACCAAATCAGACCCTGAGGGGCCCCGCCCACCAAATTGGACCCTGAGGGGTCCTGCCCACCAAATTGGACCCAGAGTGGCTCCGCCCACCAAAATGGACCCAGGGTGCTCCGCACACAAATTCAGACCCTGAGGGGCCCCACCCACAAAATCGGACCCTGAGTGGACCCGGCCACAAAATCGGACCCAGAGGTGCCCCACCCACAAAATCAGACCCTGAGGGGCCACACCCACAAAGTTATTCCCTGAGGGATCCCGGCCAGCAATTCAAGCCCTGAGGATCCAAGGCCACCAAATCGGATCCTGAGGGGCCCCACCCACCAAATCAGACCCTGTGGCCAAAGTGGCCCCTGATAGGCACTCACAGTTAAAACGGATCCTGAGTTGAAAGTCTTGTAGGGGCAGCAGGCAAGTCTCTCTTAAAGGGGCAGCCCGGGCACCATTTCAAACCACTATCTGTACTTCCTTCAGGAAATACACATCTAGTTATTATTATTAAGTTGATTTCCGCAATTAATACAGCCCGAACCGCTACACGCACAGACGCCGTTGAGGTGTTGTTTCGAAGCCAGCGTCCACGAGAGGTGTGCTAAGTATTTTTCGTGTTGATCGGATTTGTAGTTTTTGCACAATTTGCGTTTGAAATTTTTTTTTCCCGTCATTGGAATGCACTGTCTCCAATGCTTTTCAATGGGTAATGGCAAAACATGCCCTGAGGCGATTGAAATGGCAGTTGAGCTCATTGATATGCGCAGGCAGACCCAGTTACTATGCCAACGCCTACGAACGTCACATGACATCCCAAGGACAGAGCTTCTGCCACATAATATCAGCTCTTAAAGTGAAACCCACAGCACAAATGCAAATCTAGCTTCATCACATGACACATGCCCCTGAGAGAGAATGTGCGACAAAGTGGATTTAGAAGCCCAGTGAGCGACCCTGGCTCTTAAAGGGCCAACGTGCCACAGTGATTCTTAAAGGGCCAGCGCACCGAAATGAGTCTTAAAGGGCCGGCGCGCCAAATCGAAAGCTGAGTGACCCCGGCCTCCAAATCGGAGGCTGAGCCACCCCGGCCTCCAAATCGGAGGCTGAGCCACCCCGGCCTCCAAATCGGAGGCTGAGCCACCCTGGCCTCCAAATCAGACCCAGTGTGGCCCCGCTCAAAAAATCAGACCCAGAGTAGCACAGCCCACCAAATCGGATCCTGAGGGGCGCCGCCCACCAAATCAGACTCCAAGTGGCCCCGCCCACCAAATCAGACCCTGAAGGGCCCCGTCCACCAAATCGGAACCTGAGGAGCCCCGCCCACCAAATCAGACCCTGAGAAGCCCCGCCCACCAAGTCGGACCCAGAGTGACCCCGCCCACCAAATCGGACTCAGAGGGGCCCCACCCACAAATCCAGACCCTGAGGGGACCCGGACACAAAATCGGACCCTGAGAGACCCCGGCCACAAAATCGGATCCTGAGGGGCCCCAACCACAAAATCAGACCCTGAGGGGCCCCAGTCACAAAATCGGACCCTGAGGGGCCCCACCCACAAAATCAGACCCTGAGGGACCCCAGCCACAAAATCAGAACCTGAGGGGCCCCAACCACAAAATCAGAACCTGAGGGGCCCCACCCACAAAATCAGACCATGAGGGACCCCACCCACAAAATCGGACCCTGAGGGGCCCCACCCACCAAATTAGACCCTGAGGGGCCCCACCCTCAAAATCGGTCGCTGAGGGGCCCCACCCACAAAATCGGACCCTGAGGGGCCACACCCACAAAATCAGACCTTGAGGGGCCCCGCCCACCAAATCGGACCCTGTGGGGCCCCGCCCACTAAATCGGACCCAGAGTGGCCCCGCTCACCAAATCGGACCCTGAGAGGCCCCGCCCACCAAATTGGACCCAGAGTGGTCCCGCCCACCAAATCGGACCCAGAGTGGTCCCACCCACCAAATTGGACCCAGAGGGGCTCCGCCCACAAAATCAGACCCTATGGGGCCCCACCCACAAAATCGGACTCTGAGGGGCCCCTGCCACAAAATCAGACCCTGAGGGGCCCCAACAAAATCGGACCCTGGGGGCCTCGGCTACAAAATCGGACCCTGATGGGCACCAGTCACAAAATCGGATCCTGATGGGCCCCGGCCACAAAATCGGACCCTGAGGGGCCCCAACCACAAAATCGGACCCTGAGGGGTCCCAACCACAAAATCAGACCCTGAGGGGCCCCTGACACAAAATCGGACCCTGAGGGGCCCCTGACACAAAATCGGACCCTGAGGGGCCCCGCCCACCAAATCAGACCCTGAGGGGCCACGCCCACCAAATTGGACCCTGCGGGGCCCCGGCCACAAAATCGGACCCTGAGGGGCACCACCCACAAAATCGGACCCTGAGGTCAAAGTGGCCCCGGAGAGGCACCGACAGTTAAAACGGATCCTGAGTTGAAAGTCTTGCAGGGGCAGCAGGCAAGTCTCTCTTAAAGGGGCAGCCCGGGCACCATTTCAAACCACTATCTGTACTTCCTTCAGGAAATACACATATAGTATTAATATTACTATTCAGTTGATTTCCGCAATTAATGCGGCCCGAACCGCTACACGCACAGACTCCGTTGAGGCCTCATTTCGAAACCAGCGTCCACGAGAGGTGTGCTAAGTATTTTTCGTGTCGATCGGATTTGCAGTTTTTGCACAATTTGCGTTTGAAAAAACATTTTCCTCAATGCATTTCAATTGGAAAATGTTGCCAGAGGGAAAACATGGGACAGTCGTGAGGTGGCAGTTAAGCTCATTGATATGCGCAGGCTCACCCACTTACTATGCCAACACCTAGGAACTTCAAATGACCTCTCCAGGACAGAGTTTCTGGCAGATAATTTCAACTCTTAAAGCGAAACCCACAGCACAAATGCAAATCTAGCTTCATCACACGACGCATGCCCCTGAGAGAGAATGTGCGCCAAAGTGGATTTAGAAGCCCAGTGAGCCAAACTGGCTCTTAAAGGGCCGACGCGCCAAAGTGATTCTTAAAGGGCCGGCGCACCAAAATCAGTCTTAAAGGGTCGGCGCGCCAAATCGAAAGCTGAGTGACCCCAGGCTCCAAATCGGAGGCTGAGTCACCCCAGCCTCCAAATCGGAGGCTGAGCCACCCTGGCCTCCAAATCGGACCCAGCGTGGCCCCGCCCACCAAATTGAACCCTGAAGGGCCCCGCCCACCAAATCTGACCCAGAGTGGCCCCGCCCACCAAATCGGACCCTGAGGAGCACCGCCCACCAAATCGGACCCAGAGTGACCCCGCCCACAAAAACAGACTTTGAAGGGCCCCGCCCACCAAATCGGACCTAGAGTGGCCCCGCCCACTAAATCGGACCCTGAGGGGCCCACCCACCAAAGCGGACCCAGAGAGGTCACGTCCACAAAATCGGACCCAGAGGGGCTCCGCCCACCAAATCGGACACTGAGGGGCCCCGCCCACCAAATCGGACCCTGAGGGGCACCACTCACTAAATCGGACCGAGAGTGGCCCCGCCCACCAAATCAGACCCTGAGGAGCCCCGCCCACCAAATCAGACCCTGAGGGGCCCCGCCCACCAAATTGGACCCTGAGGGGTCCTGCCCACCAAATTGGACCCAGAGTGGCTCCGCCCACCAAAATGGACCCAGGGTGCTCCGCACACAAATTCAGACCCTGAGGGGCCCCACCCACAAAATCGGACCCTGAGTGGACCCGGCCACAAAATCGGACCCAGAGGTGCCCCACCCACAAAATCAGACCCTGAGGGGCCACACCCACAAAGTTATTCCCTGAGGGATCCCGGCCAGCAATTCAAGCCCTGAGGATCCAAGGCCACCAAATCGGATCCTGAGGGGCCCCACCCACCAAATCAGACCCTGTGGCCAAAGTGGCCCCTGATAGGCACTCACAGTTAAAACGGATCCTGAGTTGAAAGTCTTGTAGGGGCAGCAGGCAAGTCTCTCTTAAAGGGGCAGCCCGGGCACCATTTCAAACCACTATCTGTACTTCCTTCAGGAAATACACATCTAGTTATTATTATTAAGTTGATTTCCGCAATTAATACAGCCCGAACCGCTACACGCACAGACGCCGTTGAGGTGTTGTTTCGAAGCCAGCGTCCACGAGAGGTGTGCTAAGTATTTTTCGTGTTGATCGGATTTGTAGTTTTTGCACAATTTGCGTTTGAAATTTTTTTTTCCCGTCATTGGAATGCACTGTCTCCAATGCTTTTCAATGGGTAATGGCAAAACATGCCCTGAGGCGATTGAAATGGCAGTTGAGCTCATTGATATGCGCAGGCAGACCCAGTTACTATGCCAACGCCTACGAACGTCACATGACATCCCAAGGACAGAGCTTCTGCCACATAATATCAGCTCTTAAAGTGAAACCCACAGCACAAATGCAAATCTAGCTTCATCACATGACACATGCCCCTGAGAGAGAATGTGCGACAAAGTGGATTTAGAAGCCCAGTGAGCGACCCTGGCTCTTAAAGGGCCAACGTGCCACAGTGATTCTTAAAGGGCCAGCGCACCGAAATGAGTCTTAAAGGGCCGGCGCGCCAAATCGAAAGCTGAGTGACCCCGGCCTCCAAATCGGAGGCTGAGCCACCCCGGCCTCCAAATCGGAGGCTGAGCCACCCCGGCCTCCAAATCGGAGGCTGAGCCACCCTGGCCTCCAAATCAGACCCAGTGTGGCCCCGCTCAAAAAATCAGACCCAGAGTAGCACAGCCCACCAAATCGGATCCTGAGGGGCGCCGCCCACCAAATCAGACTCCAAGTGGCCCCGCCCACCAAATCAGACCCTGAAGGGCCCCGTCCACCAAATCGGAACCTGAGGAGCCCCGCCCACCAAATCAGACCCTGAGAAGCCCCGCCCACCAAGTCGGACCCAGAGTGACCCCGCCCACCAAATCGGACTCAGAGGGGCCCCACCCACAAATCCAGACCCTGAGGGGACCCGGACACAAAATCGGACCCTGAGAGACCCCGGCCACAAAATCGGATCCTGAGGGGCCCCAACCACAAAATCAGACCCTGAGGGGCCCCAGTCACAAAATCGGACCCTGAGGGGCCCCACCCACAAAATCAGACCCTGAGGGACCCCAGCCACAAAATCAGAACCTGAGGGGCCCCAACCACAAAATCAGAACCTGAGGGGCCCCACCCACAAAATCAGACCATGAGGGACCCCACCCACAAAATCGGACCCTGAGGGGCCCCACCCACCAAATTAGACCCTGAGGGGCCCCACCCTCAAAATCGGTCGCTGAGGGGCCCCACCCACAAAATCGGACCCTGAGAGATCCCGGCCACAAAATCGAACCCAGAGGGGCCTCAGTCACAAAATCAGACCCTAAGGGGCCCCGGCCACAAAATCGGACCCTGAGGGGCCCCACCCACAAAATCAGACCCTGAGGGACCCCAGCCACAAAATCGGACCCTGAGGGGCCCCACCCACAAAATCAGACCCTGAGGGTCCCCGGTCACAAAATCGGACCCTGAGGGGCCCCACCCACAGAATCGGACCCTGATGGGCCCCAACCACAAAATCAGACCCTGAGGTGCCCCGGTCACAAAATCGGACCCTGAGGGGCCCCACCCACAAAATCAGACCCTGAGGGTCCCCGGTCACAAAATCGAACCTAGAGGGGCCCCAGTCACAAAATAGGACCCTCAGGGGCCCCAACCACAAAATCAGACCCTGAGGTGCCCCGGTCACAAAATCAGACCCTGAGGGGCCCCACTCACAAAATCAGACCCTGAGGGGCCCCACCCACAAAACCAGACCCTGAGGGGCCCCAGCCGCAAAATAAGACCCTGAGGGGCCCCACCCACAAAATCGGACCCTGAGAGACCCCGGCCACAAAATCGAACCCAGAGGGGCCCCAGTCACAAAATCAGATCCTAAGGGGCCCAGGTCACGAAATTGGACCCTGAGGGGCCCCACCCACAAAATCAGACCCTGAGGGGCCCCGCCCACCAAATTAGACACTGAGGGGCCCCACCCTCAAAATCAGACCCTGAGGGGCCCCAGCCACAAAATCAGACCCTGAGGGGCCCCAGCCACAAAATCGGACTCTGAGGTGCCCCACCCACAAAATCGGACCCTGAGGGGCCCCACCCACAAATCCAGACCCTGAGGGGACCCGGACACAAAATCGGACCGTGAGAGACCCCGGCCACAAAATCGGACCCTGAGGGGCCCCGACCTCAAAATCAGACCCTGAGGTGCCCCGGTCACAAAATCGGACCCTGAGGGGCCCCACCCACAAAATCAGACCCTGAGGGACCCCAGCCACAAAATCGGACCCTGAGGGGCCCCACCCACAAAATCGGAGGCTGAGGGGCCCCACCCACAAAATTGGACCCTGAGGGGCCCCGCCCACCAAATTAGACCCTGAGGGGCCCCACCCTCAAAATCGGTCCCTGAGGGGCCCGGCCACAAAATCGGACCCTGAGGACCCTGAGGGGCCCCACCCGCAAAATTGGACCCTGAGGGGCCCCACCCGCAAAATCGGACCCTGATGGGCCCCACCCGCAAAATCGGACCCTGAGGGGCCCCACCCGCAAAATCAGACCCTGAGGGTCTCCACCCACAAAATCGGACCCTGAGGGGCCCCGGCCCCAAAAATCGGACCCTGAGGGGCCCCAACCACAAAACCGGACCCTGAGAGGCACCGGCTACAAAATCGGACCCTGAGGGGCCCCGGACACAAAATCGGACCCTGAGGGGCCCCGGCCACAAAATCGGACCCTGAGGGGCCCAACCCACAAAATCAGACTCAGTGTCCCCGCCCACCAAATTGGACCCTGAAGGGCCCCATCCACTAAATCGGACCGAAAGTGGCCCCGCCCACCAAATCAGACCCAGAGTGACCCCGCCCACCAAATCGGACCCTGAGGGGCCCCGCCCACCAAATAGGACCCTGAGGGGCCCCGCCCACCAAATCGGACCCTGAGGGGCCCCGCCCACTAAATCGGATTATGAAAGGCCCCAACCACAAAATCGGACCCTGAGGGGCCCCACCCACAAAATCAGACCCTGAGGGTCCCCGCTGACCAAATTGAACTCTGAGGGGCCCCGCCCACCAAATCGGACCCAGAGTGGACCGCCCACCAAATCAGACCTAGAGTGGAAACGCTCACCAAATCGGACCCCGAGGGACCCCACCCACCAAATCGGACCCCTAGGGGCCCTGCCCACCAAATCGGACCCCGAGGTGCCCCGCTCACCAAATCGGACCCCGAGGGCCCCGCCCACCAAATCGGACCCCGAGCGGCCCCGCCCACCAAATCGGACCCCGAGCGGCCCCGCCCACCAAATCAGACCCCGAGGGATCCCACCCACCAAATCGGACCCCGAGGGTCCCCGCCAACCAAATTGGACCCTGAGGAGCCCTGCCCACCAAATCGGACTCTGATAGATCCCGCTCACAAAATCAGACCCTGAGGGGCCCAGCTCACCAAATCGGACCCAAAGTGGTCCCGCCCACCAAATCGGACCCAGAGTGGCCCCGCCCACCAAATTGTACCCTGAGGGGCCCCACCCACAAAATCGGACCCTAAGGGTCCCCACCCACAAAATTGGACCCTGAGGGGCCCCGGCCACAAAATTGGACCCTGAGGGGCCCCACCCACAAAATCGGACCCTGAGGGGATCCGGCCACAACATCGGACCCTGAGTGGCCCCACTCACAAAATCGGACCCTGAGGGGCCCTACCCACAAAATCGTACCCTGAGGGGCCCCGGCCACAAAATCGGACCCTGAGGGACCCCACCTACAAAATTGAACCCTGAGGGGCCCCAACCACAAAATCGGATCCTGAGGGGCCCCACCCACAAAATCGGACCCTGAGGGGCCCCACCCACAAAATTGGACCCTCAGGGGCCCCGGCCACAAAATTGGACCCTGAGGGACCCCGGCCACAAAATAAGATCCTGAGGGGCCCCAACCACAAAATCGGACCCTGAGAGGCTCCGGCCGCAAAATCGGACCCTGAGGGGCCCCAACCACAAAATCGGACCCTGAGAGGCACCGGCCACAAAATCTGACCCTGAGGGGCCCCGGACACAAAATCGGACCCTGAGGGGCCCCGGACACAAAATCGGACCCTGAGGGGCCCAACCCACAAAATCAGACCCTGAGGGGCCCCGCCCACCAAATTAGACCCTGAGGGGCCCCACCCTCAAAATCGGACCCTGAGGGGCCCCAGCCACAAAATCAGACCCTGAGGGGCCCCAGCCACAAAATCGGACTCTGAGGGGCCCCACCCACAAAATCGGACCCTGAGGGGCCCCACCCACAAATCCAGACCCTGAGGGGACCCGGCCACAAAATCGGACCCTGAGGGGCCCCGCCCACCAAATCGGACCCTGAGGGGCCCCGCCCACTACATCGGATTCTGAAAGGCCCCAACCACAAAATCGGACCCTGAGGGGCCCCGCTGACCAAATTGAACTCTGAGGGGCCCCGCCAACCAAATCGGACCCAGAGTGGCCCGCCTACCAAATCAGACCTAGAGTGGCCCCGCTCACCAAATCGGACCCCGAGGGGCCCCACCCACCAAATCGGACCCCGAGGGTCCCCGCCCACCAAATCGGACCCTGAGGGGCCCCACCCACCAAATCGGACCCTGAGGGGCCCCGGCCACAAAATTGGACCCTGAGAGGCCCCACCCACAAAATCGGACCCTGAGGGGCCCCGGCCACAAGAGTGGACCCTGAGGGGCCCCAACCACCAAATCAGACCCTGAGGGGCCCCGGCCACAAAATCAGACTCTGATAGATCCCGCCCACCAAATCAGACCCTGAGGGGCCCTGCTAACCAAATCGGACCCTGAGGGGCCCCGCTCACCAAATCGGACCCTGAGGGGCCCCAACCACAAAACCGGACCCTGAGAGGCACCGGCTACAAAATCGGACCCTGAGGGGCCCCGGACACAAAATCGGACCCTGAGGGGCCCCGGCCACAAAATCGGACCCTGAGGGGCCCAACCCACAAAATCAGACTCAGTGTCCCCGCCCACCAAATTGGACCCTGAAGGGCCCCGTCCACCAAATCGGACCGAAAGTGGCCCCGCCCACCAAATCAGACCCAGAGTGACCCCGCCCACCAAATCGGACCCTGAGGGGCCCCGCCCACCAAATCGGACCCTGAGGGGCCCCGTCCACCAAATCGGACCCTGAGGGGCCCCGCCCACTAAATCGGATTCTGAAAGGCCCCAACCACAAAATCGGACCCTGAGGGGCCCAACCCACAAAATCAGACTCAGTGTCCCCGCCCACCAAATTGGACCCTGAAGGGCCCCGTCCACCAAATCGGACCGAAAGTGGCCCCGCCCACCAAATCAGACCCAGAGTGACCCCGCCCACCAAATCGGACCCCGAGGGGCCCCGCCCACCAAATCGGACCCCGAGGTGCCCCGCCCACCAAATCGGACCCCGAGGGCCCCGCCCACCAAATCGGACCCCGAGCGGCCCCGCCCACCAAATCGGACCCCGAGGGATCCCACCAAATCGGACCCCGAGGGTCCCCGCCAACCAAATTGGACCCTGAGGGGCCCTGCCCACCAAATCGGACTCTGATAGATCCCGCTCACCAAATCAGACCCTGAGGGGCCCAGCTCACCAAATCGGACCCAAAGTGGTCCCGCCCACCAAATCGGACCCAGAGTGGCCCCGCCCACCAAATTGTACCCTGAGGGGCCCCACCCACAAAATCGGACCAGAAGGGTCCCCACCCACAAAATTGGACCCTGAGGGGCCCCGGCCACAAAATTGGACCCTGAGGGGCCCCACCCACAAAATCGGACCCTGAGGGGATCCGGCCACAACATCGGACCCTGAGTGGCCCCACTCACAAAATCGGACCCTGAGGGGCCCTACCCACAAAATCGGACCCTGAGGGGCCCCAACCATAAAATCGGACCCTGACGGGCCCCAGCCACAAAATCGGACCCTGACGGGCCCGGCCACAAAATCGGACCCTGAGGGGCCCCGGCCACAAAATCGGACCCTGAGGGACCCCACCTACAAAATTGAACCCTGAGGGGCCCCAACCACAAAATCGAATCCTGAGGGGCCCCACCCACAAAATCGGACCCTGAGAGGCTCCGGCCGCAAAATCGGACCCTGAGGGGCCCCAACCACAAAATCGGACCCTGAGAGGCACCGGCCACAACATCGGACCCTGAGTGGCCCCACCCACAAAATTGGACCCTCAGGGGCCCCGGCCACAAAATTGGACCCTGAGGGACCCCGGCCACAAAATAAGATCCTGAGGGGCCCCAACCACAAAATCGGACCCTGAGAGGCTCCGGCCGCAAAATCGGACCCTGAGGGGCCCCAACCACAAAATCGGACCCTGAGAGGCACCGGCCACAAAATCTGACCCTGAGGGGCCCCGGACACAAAATCGGACCCTGAGGGGCCCCGGACACAAAATCGGACCCTGAGGGGCCCCGGACACAAAATCGGACCCTGAGGGGCCCAACCCACAAAATCAGACCCTGAGGGGCCCCGCCCACCAAATTAGACCCTGAGGGGCCCCACCCTCAAAATCGGACCCTGAGGGGCCCCAGCCACAAAATCAGACCCTGAGGGGCCCCAGCCACAAAATCGGACTCTGAGGGGCCCCACCCACAAAATCGGACCCTAAGGGGCCCCACCCACAAATCCAGACCCTGAGGGGACCCGGCCACAAAATCGGACCCTGAGGGGCCCCGCCCACCAAATCGGACCCTGAGGGGCCCCGCCCACTACATCGGATTCTGAAAGGCCCCAACCACAAAATCGGACCCTGAGGGGCCCCGCTGACCAAATTGAACTCTGAGGGGCCCCGCCAACCAAATCGGACCCAGAGTGGCCCGCCTACCAAATCAGACCTAGAGTGGCCCCGCTCACCAAATCGGACCCCGAGGGGCCCCACCCACCAAATCGGACCCCGAGGGTCCCCGCCCACCAAATCGGACCCTGAGGGGCCCCACCCACCAAATCGGTCCCTGAGGGGCCCCGGCCACAAAATTGGACCCTGAGAGGCCCCACCCACAAAATCGGACCCTGAGGGGCCCCGGCCACAAGAGTGGACCCTGAGGGGCCCCAACCACCAAATCAGACCCTGAGGGGCCCCGGCCACAAAATCAGACTCTGATAGATCCCGCCCACCAAATCAGACCCTGAGGGGCCCTGCTCACCAAATCGGACCCTGAGGGGCCCCGCTCACCAAATCGGACCCTGAGGGGCCCCACCCACCAAATCGGACCCTGAGGGGCCCCACCCACCAAATCGGACCCTGAGGGGCCCCACCCACAAAATCGGACCCTGAGGGGCCCCAGCCACAAGATTGGACCCTGAGGGGCCCCAACCATCAAATCAGACCCTGAGGGGCCCCGGCCACAAAATCGGACCCTTAGGGGCCCCACCCACCAAATCAGCCCCTGAGGGGACCCGGCCACCAAATCGGACCCTGAGGGGCCCCACCCACCAAATCGGACCCTGAGGTGCCCCACCCACAAAATTGGGCCCTGAGGGCCCCACCCACAAAATCGGACCCTGAGGCCAAAGTGGCCCCTGAGAGGCACCCACAGTTAAAAAGGATCCTGAGTTGAAAGTCTTGCAGGTGCAGCAGGCAAGTCTCTCTTAAAGGGGCAGCCTGGGCAGCATTTCAAACCACTATCTGTACTTCCTTCAGGAAATACACATCTAGTATTATTATTACTATTCAGTTGATTTCTGCAATTAATGCGGCCCGAACCGCTACATGCACAGACTCCGTTGAGGCGATGTTTCGAAGCCAGTGTCCACGAGTGGTGTGCTAAGTATTTTTCGTGTCGATCGGATTTGTAGTTTTTGCGCAATTTGCATTTGAAAAACATTTTCCTCAATGCATTTCAATGGGAAAATGTTTCCATAGGGAAAACATGAGACAGTTGTGAGGTGGCAGTTAAGCTCATTGATATGCGCAGGCTCACCCAGTTACTATGCCAACCCCTACGAACTTTACATGACCCCGCCAGGACACAGTTTCTGCCAGATAATATCAGCTCTTAAAGCGAAACCCAAAGCACAAATGCAAATCTAGCTTCATCACATGACGCATGCCCCTGAGAGAGAATGTGCGCCAAAGTGGATTTAGAAGTCCAGTGCGCCAAACTGGCTCTTTTAGGGCAGCACGGTGGCTCAGTGGTTAGCGCTGCAGCCTTGCAGCGCTGGAGTCCTGGGTTCGAATCCCACCAAGGACAACATCTGCAAGGAGTTTGTATGTTCTCCCCGTGTTTGCGTGGGTTTCCTCCGGGCACTCCGGTTTCCTCCCACACTCCAAAGACATACTGATAGGGAATATAGATTGTGAGCCCCACCCGGGACAGTGATGAAAATGTGTGCAAACTGTAAAGCGCTGCGGAATATGTTAGCGCTATATAAAAATAAAGATTTATTATTATTTATTAACGGCCGATGCGCCAAACTGATTCTTAAAGAGCCGGCGCACCAAAATGAGTCTTAAAGGGCCGGCACGCCAAATCGAAAGCTGAGTGGCCCCAGGCTCCAAATCGGAGGCTGATTTTCCCCAGGCTCCAAATCGGAGGCTGATTGACCCCAGCTTCCAAATCGGAGGCTGAGCCACCCCGGCCTCCTAATCGGAGGCTGATCAACCCTGGCCTACAAATCGGAGGCTGTGCCACCCTGGCCACCAAATCAGACCCAGAGTGGCCCCGCCCACCAAATCAGACCCTGAGGGGCCCCACAGGCCAAAGTGGCCCCTGAGAGGCACCCACAGTTAAAACGGATCATGAGTTGAAAGTCTTGCAGGGGCAGCAGGCAAGTCTCTCTTAAAGGGGCAGCCCGGGCACCATTTCAAACCACTATCTGTACTTCCTTCAGGAAATACACATCTAGTTATAGTGGTTTGAAAAAACCACTATATTGTAATCCGAACGCTGCTAACTTATTCTTCTTATTATTATTATTAAGTTGATTTCCGCAATTAATGCGGCCCGAACCGCTACACGCACAGACTCCGTTGAGGTGACGTTTCGAAGCCAGCGTCCACGAGAGGTGTGCTAAGTATTTTTCGTGTCGATCGGATTTGTAGTTTTTGCGCAATTTGCGTTTGAAATTTTTTTTTCCCGTCATTGGAATGAACTGTCTCCAATGCTTTTCAATAGGAAATGGCAAAACGTGCCCTGAGGCGATTGAAATGACAGTTGAGCTCATTGATATGCGCAGGCAGACCCAGTTACTATGCCAACGCCTACGAACGTCACATGACATCTCCAGAACAGAGATTCTGCCACATAATATCAGCTCTTAAAGTGAAACCCACAGCACAAATGCAAATCTAGCTTCATCACATGACACATGCCCCTGAGAGAGAATGTGTGCGCCAAAGTGGATTTAAAAGAAGCCGAGTGAGCCAAACTAGCTCTTAAAGGGCCAACGCGCCAAAGTGATTGTTAAAGGGCCAGCGCACCCAAATGAGTCTTAAAGGGCCGACACACCAAATCGGAGACTGAGCCACCCCGGCCTCCAAATCGGAGGCTGAGCCACCCCGGCCTCCAAATCGGAGGCTGAGCCACCCCGGCCTCCAAATCGGACGCTGAGCCACCCCGGCCTCCAAATCGGAGGCTGATCCACCCCGGCCTCCAATTCGGAGGCTGAGCCACCCCGGCCTCCAAATCGGAGGCTGAGCCACCCCGGCCTCCAAATCGGAGGCTGAGCCACCCCGGCCTCCAAATCGGAGGCTGAGCCACCCCGGCCTCCAAATCGGAGGCTGAGCCACCCCGGCCTCCAAATCGGAGGCTGAGCCACCCCGGCCTCCAAAATGGAGGCTGAGCGACCCAGGCCTCCAAATCGGAGGCTGAGCAACCCCGGCCTCCAAAACGGAGGCTGAGCCATCCCGGCCTCCAAATCGGAGGCTGATCCACCCCGGCCTCCAAATCGGAGGCTGAGCCACCCCGGCCTCCAAATCGGAGGCTAATCCACCCCGGCCTCCAAATCGGAGGCTGAGCCACCCCGGCCTCCAAATTGGAGGCTGAGCCACCCCAGCCTCCAAATCGGAGGCTGAGCCACCCCGGCCTCCAAATCGGAGGCTGAGCCACCCCGGCCTCCAAATCGGAGGCTGAGCCACCCCGGCCTCCAAATCGGAGGCTGAGCCACCCCGGCCTCCAAATCGGAGGCTGAGCGACCCCGGCCTCCAAATCGGAGGCTGAGCCATCCCGGCCTCCAAATCGGAGGCTGAGCCACCCCGGCCTCCAAATCGGAGGCTGAGCGACCCCGGCCTCCAAATCGGAGGCTGAGCGACCCCGGCCTCCAAATCGGAGGCTGAGCGACCCCGGCCTCCAAATCGGAGGCTGAGCCATCCCGGCCTCCAAATCGGAGGCTGAGCCACCCCGGCCTCCAAATCGGAGGCTGATCCACCCCGGCCTCCAAATCGGAGGCTGAGCCACCCCGGCCTCCAAATCGGAAGCTCATCGACCCCGGCCTCCAAATCGGAAGCTCATCGACCCCTGCCTCCAAATCGGAGGCTCTTTGACCTCGGCCTCCAAATCGGAAGCTCAACGACCCCGGCCTCCAAATTGGAGGCTGAGCGACCCCAGCCTCCAAATCTTACCCAGAGTGGCCCCACCCACCAAATCAGACCCAGAGAGGCCCTGCCCACCAAATCGGACCCTGAGGGGCCCCGCCCACCAAATCGGACCCTGTGGGGCCCCGCCCACCAAATCGGACCCTGAGAGGCCCCACCCGCCAAATTGGACCCAGAGTGGTCCCGCCCACCAAATTGGACCCAGAGTGGTCCCGCCCACCAAATTGGACCCAGTGGGGCTCCGCCCACAAAATCAGACCCAGAGGGGCCCCTGCCACAAAATCAGACCCTGAGGGGCCGCGGCCACAAAATCGGACCCTGATGGGCCCCAGTCACAAAATTGGACCCTGATAGGCCCCGGCCAAAAAATCGGACCCTGAGGGGCCCCAACCACAAAATCGGACCCTGAGGGGACCCAACCACAAAATCGGACCCTGAGAGGCCCCGCCCACCAAATTGGACCCAGAGTGGTCCCGCCCACCAAATTGGACCCAGAGGGGCCCCACCCACAAAATCGGACCCAGAGGGGCCCCTGCCACAAAATCGGACCCAGAGGGGCCGCGGCCACAAAATCAGACCCTGAGGGGCCGCGGCCACAAAATCGGACCCTGAGGGGCCCCAACCACAAAATCGGACCCTGAGGGGACCCAACCACAAAATCGGACCCTGAGGGGCCCCTGACACAAAATCGGACCCTGAGGGGCCCCGGCCACAAAATCGGACCCTGAGGGGCCCAACCCACAAAATCGGACCCTGAGGGGCCCTGCCCACCAAATTGGACCCTGAGGGGCCCCGCCCACCAAATCGGACCCTGAGAGGCCCCACCCACAAAATCGGACCCTGACGGGCCCCGGCCACAAAATCGGACCCTGAGGGGCCCCACCCACAAAATTGGACCCTGAGGGGTTTCGGCCACAAAAATCAGATCCTGAGTGGCCCCGGCCGCAAAATCGGACCCTGAGGGGCCCCAGCCACAAAATCGGACCTTGAGGGGCCCCACCCACCAAATCAGACCCTGAGGGGCCCCGGCCACCAAATCGGACCCTGAGGGGCCCCGGCCACCAAATCGGACCCTGAGTGGCCCCGGCCACAAAATCGGACCCTGAGGGGCCCCACCCACAAAATCGGACCCTGAGGGGCCCCACCCACAAAATCAGGCCCTGAGGGGCCCCACCCACAAAATCAGACCCTGAGGCCAAAGTGGCCCCTGAGAGGCACCCACAGTTAAATCGTATCCTGAGTTGAAAGTCTTGCAGGGGCAGCAGGCAAGTCTCTCTTAAAGGGGCAGCCCGGGCACCATTTCAAACCACTATCTGTACTTCCTTCAGGAAATACACATCTAGTATTATTATTACTATTCAGTTGATTTCCGCAATTAATGCGGCCCGAACCGCTATACGCACAGACTCCGTTGAGGCCTCGTTTCGAAGCCAGCGTCCACGAGTGGTGTGCTAAGTATTTTTCATGTAGATCGGATTTTGAGTTTTTGCGCAATTTGCATTTGAAAAAACATTTTCCTCAATGCATTTCAATGGGAAAATGTTGCCATAGGGAAAACATGGGACAGTCGTGAGGTGGCAGTTAAGCTCATTGATATGCGCAGGCTCACCCAGTTACTATGCAACGCCTACGAACTTCACATGACCTCTCTAGGACAGCGTTTCTGGCAGATAATTTCAGCTCTTAAAGCGAAACCAACAGCATAAATTCAAATCTAGCTTCATCACGACGCATGCCACTGAGAGAGAATGTGTGCCAAAGTGGATTTAGAAGCCCAGTGAGCCAAACTGGCTCTTAAAGGGCCGAAGCGCCAAAGTGATTCTTAAAGAGTCGGCGCACCGAAATGAGTCTTAAAGGTCCGGCGCGCCAAATCGAAAGCTGAGTGACCCCAGGCTCCAAATCGGAGGCTGATCCACCCAGGCTCCAAATCGGAGGCTGATCCACCCTGGCCTCCAAATCGGACCCAGCGTGGCCCCGCTAAAAAAATCAGACCCTGAGTGGCCCCGCCCACCAAAACTGACCCAAAGTGGCACAGCCCACCATATCGGACCCTGAGGGGCCCCACCCACCTAATCAGACTCAGAGTGTCCCCGCCCACCAAATTGGACCCTGAAGGGGCCCCGCCCACCAAATCGGACCCAGCGTGGCCCCGCTAAAAAAATCAGACCCTGAGTGGCCCCACCCACCAAAACGGACCCAGAGTGGCACAGCCCACCAAATCGGACCCTGAGGGGCCCCACCCACCAAATCAGACTCAGTGTCCCCGCCCACCAAATTGGACCCTGAAGGGCCCCGCCCACCAAATTGGACCCTGAAGGGCCCCGCCCACCAAATCAGCCCCTGAGGGGACCCGGCCACCAAATCGGACCCTGAGGGGCCCCACCCACCAAATCGGACCCTGAGGTGCCCCGGCCACAAAATCGGACCCTGAGGGGCCCCACCCACAAAATCGGGCCCTGAGGGCCCCACCCACAGAATCGGACCCTGAGGCCAAAGTGGCCCTTGAAAGGCACCCACAGTTAAAACGGATCCTGAGTTGAAAGTCTTGCAGGTGCAGCAGGCAAGTCTCTCTTAAAGGGGCATCCCGGGCAGCATTTCAAACCACTATCTGTACTTCCTTCAGGAAATACACATCTAGTTCTTCTTCTTATTATTTTCCAGTTGATTTCCGCAATTAATGCGGCCCGAACCGCTACACGCACAGACTCCGTTGAGGTGTCGTTTCGAAGCCAGCGTCCATGAGAGGTGTGCTAAGTATTTTTCGTGTCGATCGGATTTGTAGTTTTTGCGCAATTTGCATTTGAAAATTTTTTTTCCCGTCATTGGAATGCACTGTCTCAATGCATTTGAATGGGGAAATTTTGCTATAGACAAAACATGCCCTGAGGCGATTGAAATGGCAGTTAAGCTCATTGATATGCGCAGGCAGACCCAGTTACTATGCCAACGCCTACAAACGTCACATGACCTCTCCAAGACAGAGCTTCTGCCACATAATATCAGCTCTTAAAGCAAAACCCACAGCACAAATGCAAATCTAGCTTCATCACATGACGTATGCCCCTGAGAGAGAATGTGCGCCAAAGTGGATTTAGAAGCCCAGTGAGCCACCCTGGCTCTTAAAGGGCCGACGCGCCAAAGTGATTCTTAAAGAGCCGGCGCACCAAAATGAGTCTTAAAGGGCCGGCGCGCCAAATCGAAAGCTGAGTGACCCAAGGCTCCAAATCGGAGGCTGATAGACCCTGGCCTACAAAAAGGAGGCTGAGCAACCCTGGCATCCAAATTGGACCCAGAGTGGCCCTGCCCATCAAATCAGACCCAGAGTGGCCCCGCCCACCAAATCAGACCCAGAGTGGCCCCACCCACCAAATTGGACCCTGAGGGGCCCTACCCACAAAATCGGACTCTGAGGGGCCCCGGCCACAAAATCGGACCCTGAGGGGCCCCACCCACAAAATCGCACCCTGAGGGGCCCCAACTACAAAATCGGACCCCGAGGGGCCCCGGCCACAAAATCAAACCCTGAGGGGCCCCAACTACAAAATCGGACCCTGAGGGGCCCCGGCCACAAAATCGGACCCTGAGGGGCCCCACACTCAAAATCGGATCCTGAGGGGCCCAACCAACAAAATCGGACCCTGAGGGGCCCCAGCCACAAAATCGGACCCTGAGGGGCCCAGCCCACCAAATCAGACCCAGAGTGGCCCCACCCACAAAATCGGAACCTGAGGGGCCCCAACCACAAAATCGGACCCTGAGGGGCCCCGGCCACAAAATCGGACCCTGAGGGGCCCCACCCACAAAATCGGACCCTGAGGGGATCCGGCCACAAAATCAGAATCTGAGGGGCCCCGGCCACAAAATCGGACCCTGAGGGGCCCCACTCAAAAAATCGGACCATGAGGGGCCCACCCACAAAATCGGACCCAGAGGGGCCACACCCACAAAATCGGACCCTGAGGGGCCACACCCACAAAATCGGACCCTGAGGGGCCACACCCACAAAATAGGAGCCTGAGGGATCCCGGCCAACAATTCAAGCCCTGAGGAGCCCAGGCCAAGGAATCAGATCCTGAGGGGCCCCACCCACCAAATCAGACCCTGAGGCCAAAGTGGCCCCTGAGAGGCACATACAGTTAAAACGGATCCTGAGTTGAAAGTCTTGCAGAGGCAGCAGGCAAGTCTCTCTTAAAGGGGCAGCCCGGGCACCATTTCAAACCACTATCTGTACTTCCTTCAGGAAATACACATCTAGTTAGATTTGCAATAAATAAGAACTGGTATCTTACAGAAAATGATAAAGATCTACAAGAAGTAGCCACATGTAGACCACTACTTGCTTATAAAAGATGCAGTAATTTGAAGGACTGTTTCGTCCGTAATAAATTAAAGAATAACCTAAAGAAAAATGTATAAATATGGTCCAATCAACGTAGTATACCAAAAAGAAAACCCCCCACTAAAAGTATATTTTATGAATTAATTTTAAAGCAAGACAAAGGTACATCTCTATAGAAAATACTGAGAGGATCAGTACAGAGTCAGGTAGCCAATATTATTGTATACTTTAGTATTCACAATAAAGGATAACCTAGGGAACAGAAGCTGATACTCAATTCCCTACCTGCCAGCAGAGGTTGGCACTCTATGGGAAATCGCTATGGCGCCCCCTTTCCTCCTCGGCTTACCCTAACTGACCCTCATAGGGATCCCTTCACAAAAAGCTACCACCAGCACCCATTTCAAGTGCATAAGTACTATACCAGATACTCTTAACGTCTATCTTGCTTTGTGAGTGCTCATGAGTGCTCATGCTTACTACAATGATGCATATGTGCTCTCTTGGTGTTTTTCAATAAATCTCTTTTTTCACTAAAACAACAAGGCATATGATGGATACTTCAACTGTTACGCACAAATGTGGTAGGTAGGTTTACCAGCCCTCACTATCTTGCTTCAATTAGCATTTACGTCTGGGCAGCGGCTTATTCAAGTGACGCATAACATCAGATCTAAATCAAAAGAGGGTTATAGGCCCCTTAGTCCTTAGTCACAGGTGAAATTCTCAACCAGCACTTTGAGACTAAGGACCTTGGAAATGTGACATATTATTTGGAAATCCAAATCCAGAGAGAGGAAGATGGGAGTTTTCTTCTCAAGAAAAGTTCTAAAATTTCCACAATTCTAAACCAGTCTGGAATGTCAGAAGCCAAAGGTGCGTCAGCAGCATTGGATCCGTCCTACTTAAAGTTGGAAGGAGAAGAAGATCTGCTACCTAGCAATGAGAGTTACAGACAAGCAGTGGGGGTGCTTCTGAACATAGCAACCACAACTCATCCGGATATCACAGCCACACTTGGAATTCTCTGCCGACGTGCAAGCAAGCCACACCAAAGAGACTGGCAATGCAATTAAGAGAATTCTTCAATAGCTTAAAGAAACTCAAAGGTTAAATCTTAAGATATCTGCATCAGGAGATCTCTCAGAAGATTTTGGCAGGCCATTAGCTCAACCTATAGTTATCTATGAGGACAATCAAGGATGCATTAAACTTGCCAGCAGTGAGAAGATTAGTGCAAGGACTAAGCACATTGATGTAAAACATTACCACTTAGGTGACTTAGTGGAACATGGTGTGCTTGAGTTTGTGTATTGCGAGTCTGACAAGATGATATCAGATGGTATGACAAAGCCATTATCAAGAGCCAAGTTTGTGGACTTCAGAACCGCAATGGGACTAACAAGATAAGTACAGTGCCTTGCGAAAGTATTCGGCCCCCTGGAACTTTCAACCTTTTCCCACATATCATGCTTCAAACATAAATACCAAGTGCAAATTTTTTATGAAGAATCAACAACAAGTGGAACACAATTGTGAAGCTGAACGAAATTTATTGGTTATTTTACATTTTTGTGGAAAGTCAAAAACTGAAAAATGCTTAATAATCAACATTTCCCACATGTCTACTTTACATCAGCACAATTTTGGAACCAAATTTTTTTTTGTTAGGAAGTCATAAAGCTTAAAATTTGACCATTTTTGCAACACCATTTTGTCTTTACGGACCACATCACATTTGAAGTCACTTTGAGGGGTCTATATGATAGAAAATACCCAGAAGTAACACCATTCTAAAAACTGCACCCCTCAAGGTGCTCAAACCAACATTCAAAAAGTTTATTAACCCTTCAGGTGCGTCACAGGAATTTTTTGAATGTTTAAAAAAAAATTAACATTTAACTTTTTTCACAAAAAAAAACTTAAGGTCCAATTTTTTTTAGTTTACCAAGGGTAACAGGAGAAATCGGATTGTAAAAGTTATTGTGCAATTTGTCCTGAGTATGCTGATACCTGATATGTGGGGGGAACCACTGTTCCGGTGCATGCCAAAGCTCGGAAGGGAACGAGCGCCGTTTGACTTTTTTAATGCAAAATTGGCTGGAATTCAGATCGGACACCATGTCACATTTGGAAAGCCCCTGATGTGCCAAAACAGTGGAAACCCCCCACAAATGACACCATTTTGGAAACTAGAGCCCCCAAGGAACTTATCTAGATGTATGGTGAGCACTTTGAACCCCCAAGGGCTTCACAGAAGTTTATAACGTACAGCAGTACAATTAAAAAATCATATTTTTTCCACTGTATGGGCACACGTCGGGGCTCAGAAGGGAAGTAGTGACGCTTTGGAATGCAGACTTTGATGGAATGGTCTGCGGGTGTCATGTTGCCTTTGGATAGCCCCGTTGTAGCTAAACAGTGGAAACCCACCACAAGTGACCCCATTATGGAAAATAGACCCCATCAGAAACTTATCTAGGTGTGTGGTGAGCACTTTGAACCCCCAAGTTCTTCACAGAAGTTTATAACGCCCGGGCGTGAAAATAAAAAAATCATATTTTTTCCACAAACATGATCTTTTAGTCCCCAATTTTTTTTTATTTTCCCAAGGGTAACATTAGAAATTGGACCCCAAAAGTTGTTGTCCAATTTGTCCTGAGTACGCTGATACCTCATATGTGGGAGAAAACTACTGTATGGGCGCACGTCGGGGCTCGGAAGGGAAGTAGTGACGCTTTGGAATGCAGACTTTGATGGAATAATCTGCGGGTGTCATGTTGCCTTTGGATAGCCCCTGATGTAGCTAAACAGTGGAAACCCCCCACAAGAGACCCCATTTTGGAAACTAGACCCTATAAGGAACTTATCTAGATGTGTGGTGAGCACTTTGAACCCCCCAGTGCTCCACAGAAGTTTATAACGCCAGGGCGTGAAAATAAAAAAAATCAAATTTTTTCCACAAACATGATCTGTTTGTTCCCAATTTTTTATTTTCCCAAGGGTAACAGGAGAAATTGGACCACAAAAGTTGTCGTCCAATTTGTCCTGAGTGCGCTGATACCCCATATGTGGGAGAAAACTACTGTATGGGGACACGTCGGGGCTCGGAAGGGAAGTAGTGATATTTTTGAATGCAGACTTTGATGGAATGGTCTGCGGGTGTCATGTCGCGTTTGAAGAGCCTCTGATGTGCCTAAACTTTTGAAACTCCCCACATGTGACCCCATTTTGGAAACTAGACCCCCCACGGGACTTATCTAGATGTGTGGTGAGCACTTTGAACCCCAAGTGCTTCACAGAAGTTTATAACGCCCGGGCGTGAAAATAAAAAAATCATATTTTTTTCCACAAAAATGATATTTTGCCCCCAGTTATTTATTTTCCTAAGGGTAACAGGAGAAATTGGGCCCCAAAAGTTGTTTTGCAATTTGTCCTGAGTAGGCTGATACCCCATATGTGGGGGTAAAAAACTGTTTGGGCACATGGCAGAGCTTGGAAGGGAAGGAGCACCATTTGACTTTTTCAACGCAGAATTTGCTGGAATTGAGATCAGACACCATGTTGCTTTTGGAGAGCACTTGATGTGCCCAAACTGTTAGGGATGGTGCAACGCACCAAATATAAATAATAGGAGGCGCGTTCGCCTTCCGGGGTCCACCGTGCGGTAGATGGAAAGACCGCTGCAGAATAATGGCAGACTCGCCAGGATGTGGAGTACTGCGCGCGGGTTAGCGTCACCCGAGGCACTTAAGGCAGGCTCTGTTAAAAGTACAGAGAAGGCCTAATGTATATTAGGTTTAAACGCTGGACCTGTTGACTTCTCAGGGCCAGCCAGCATGTGGCGTCGCAGCCGCAAACGCCAAGAGGTGCTGCTGAGCGCAGCGCGGCAGTAACTGCAGCCGCTTAACGACAGTGCCGGGCACTGTCGGACGCTAGTGATAGGCGCGGTGAGCACAGTGGCGCATAGCTTGCCACTACCTGGCGTTGACTAATACCAACACTCTGTCACTCGTAATATCAGAGGGAAGGGGTTTCAAATAAGTCAGTCACCAGACACATGCATCCGTCACCATACACACATAGCAGATAAGTCTATACTAGCGCATGGCCGAGCCGCCATGCGGGCTTTTTATAGTCATATGCTTCCGGGACCTTCCAGTACTTTGGGAAGGACCAATCAGATCCGACTCAGGACCTGAGCATGTGACCCCCTGCTCTCCACTGAGAGGTCATCTTGCAGGCATGCCCAGTAGCACGGCGAGAGAACTTAGCCTCTGGAGTGATTCCCTGCAAAGCAGGTTGCGCTACCATTGCTGCACCAGAGGTGGCAGCAACATCCAGACTCACAGAACGGGTCTGAGCAGGACCCTGAGCGGTCGGAGGGGAATGGGAGACCGCTGAATGTACGGCTCTGGATTTCTGTTGTGCAGAGTAAGAAATCCGACGCCTAACACAAACAGTGGAAACCCCTCAATTCTAACTCCAACACACCCCTAATCTCAGCCCTAACCCACATGGAAATAAATACATTTTTTTCAATTTTATTATTTTTCCCTAACTAAGTGGAAACCCCCGAATTCTAACTCCAACCCTAACCCCAACACACCCCTAACCCTAATCTCAGCCCTAACCCTAATGGGAAAATAGAAATAAATTCATTTTTTTTAATATTATTATTTTTCCCTAAAGGGGGTTTGATTTACTATTTATGGTGGGTTTTTATGTTTGGCAGCTGTCATACGCTAAAAGACGCTTTTCATTGTAAAAATACTTTAGTTTTTGCATCACCACATTTTGAGAGCTATAATTTTTCCATATTTTGACCCACCGAGTCATGTGAGGTCTTACTTTTTGCGGGACGAGTTGACTTTTTCAATTAGTACCATTTTTGGGCATGTGACACGTGGTGAGCACTGCTGATCGCGGCCGTATGTCAGCTGACATCTGACTCGTTAACCCCTGACACACTGAGATCAAACACGATCGCGGAGTACCGGGGGTTAAAGGGAAGCATCGGCAGGGAGGGGGCTCCCTCCGTGCTTCCCTGAGCCCCCCACAGCAGCGCAATGTGCAGCGCTGCTGTGGGGGTCTCCTTCCCTGCAGGTCCCCAAATCCAAGATGGCGACGGGGACCTACGGGGGCCTGCAGGCAGCTGGCTTCGCTGATCTGTCACAGTGATCTGTGAAGTGATGTCCCACCTGGGACAATGTAATAAAGTTAAAAAAAAAAAAGTGTAAAAATAATTTTAAAAAAATCGCTAAATAAATAAAAAAAAAAAAAATTCCCTAATAAATTCATTTTTTGGAAATAAAAAAAAAAACAATAAAAGTACACATATTTGGTATCGTCGCGTCCGTAACGACCCGCCCTATAAAACTGTCCCATTAGTTGACCTCTTTAGCGAACCGCTTAAAAAATAAATATAAAAAACGAAGCAAAAAATAATGATTTATTATCATACCGCCGAACAAAAAGTGCAATAACGCGAGATCAAAAAGATGCATATAAATATCCATGGTACCGCTGAAAACGTCATCTTGTCCTACAAAAAACAAGCCACCACACAGCATCATCAGTGAAAAAATAAAAAAGTTATAGCACGCAGAATAAAACAATGCAAAAATAATTATTTTTTATATAAAATTGTTTTCATTGCATAAAAGCACAAAAACATAAAAAAAACATAAATGAGGTATTGCCGTAACCATACTGACCCGAAGAATAAAACTGCTTTATCAATTTTACCGCACGCAGAACGGTGTAAACGCACCCCCCAAAAGAAATTCATGAAACGCTGGTTTATGTTCATTCTGCGTCCCAAAAATCGGAATAAAAAGCGATCAAAAGATGTCACGTGCCCGAAAATGATACCAAGAAAAATGTCAACTCGTCCCGCAAAAAATAAGACCTCACATGACTCAGTGGATCAAAATATGGAAAATTATAGCTCTCAATATGTGGTGATGCAAAAACTATTTTTACAATAAAAAGCGTCTATTAGCATGTGACGGCTGCCAAATATAGAAATCGACAAAAACAGTAAATCATACCTCCGTTACCACCCCCTTAGTTAGGAAAAATTAATAAAATTAAAAAAATGTATTTATTTCCTTTTTCCCATAAGGGTTAGGGTTAGGGCTAGGGCTAGGGTTAGGGCAGAGATTAGGGCTAGGGTTTGGGTTAGGGCTAGGGCTAGGGTTAGGGCTGAGATTAGGGTTAGGGGTGTGTTGTGGTTAGGGTTGGAGTTAGAATTGGGGGGTTTCCACTGTTTGGGCACATCAGGTGCTCTCCAAGCGCAACATGGCATCTGATCTCAATTCCAGCCAATTCTGCGTTGAAAAAGTCAAATGGTGCTCCTTCCCTTCCAAGCTCTGCCATGCGCCCAAACAGTGTTTTACCCCCACATATGAGGTATCAGCCTACTCAAGACAAATTGCAAAACAACTTTTTGGGTCCAATTTCTCCTGTTACCTTTAGGAAAATAAAAAATTGGGGACAAAATATCATTTTTGTGGAAAAAAATTTGATTTTTTTATTTTCATGCCCGGGCGTTATAAACTTCTGTGAAGCACTTTGGGGTTCAAAGTGCTCACTGCACATCTAGATAAGTTCCTTAGGGGGTCTAGCTTCCAAAATGGTGTCATTTGTGGAAGGTTTCCACTGTTTAGGTACATCAGGGGCTCTCGAAAGGCAACATGACACCCACAGACCATTCCATCAAAGTCTGCATTCCAAAATGTCACTACTTCCATTCCGAGCCCTGATGTATGCCCATACAGTAGTTTTCTCCCACATATGAGGTATCAGCGTACTCAGGACAATTTGGACAACAACTTTTGGGGCCCAATTTCTCCTGGTACCCTTGGGAAAATAAAAAAATTTGGGACTAAATGATCATGTTTGTGGAAAAAATGCAATTTTTGTATTTTCACGCCCGGGCATTATAAACTTCTGTGAAGCCCTGGGGGGTTCAAAGTGCTCACCACACATCTAGATAAGTTCCTTGGGGGGTGTAGTTTCCAAAATGGTGTCATTTGTGGGGGGTTTCCGCTGTTTTGGTACATCAGGGGCTTTCAAAACACGACATGGTGTCCGACCTCAATTTCAGCCAAATACGTCAAATGGCGCTGCTTCCTTTCCGAGCTCTGCCATGCGCCCAAATAGTCGTTTACACCCACATGTGGGGTATCAGCGTACTCAGGACAAATTGCACAATAACTTTTATGTTCCTGTTACCCTTGGAAAATTAAGAATTGAGGTTGAAAAGATCATTTTTGTGGAAAAAATATGATTTTTTAATTGTACAGCTGTACGTTAAAATCTTCTGTGAAGCCCTTGGGGGTTCAAAGTGCTCACCACACATCTAGATAAGTTACTTGGGGGGTCTAGTTTCCAAAATGGTGTCATTTGTGGGGGGTTTCCAATGTTTTGGTACATCAGGGGCTCTCAAAACGCGACATGGTGTCCGATCTCAATTCCAGCCAAAAACGTCAAATGGCGCTGCTTCCCTTCCGAGCTCTGCCATGCGCCCAAATAGTCGTTTACACCCACAAGTGGGATATCAGTGTACTCAGGACAAATTGCACAATAACTTTTATGTTCCTGTTACCCTTGGAAAAATAAGAATTGAGGGTGAAAAGATCATTTTTGTGGAAAAAATATGATTTTTTAATTGTACTGCTGTACGTTATAAACTTCTGTGAAGCCCTTGGGGGTTCAAAGTTCTCACCACACATCTAGATAAATTCCTTGGGGGGTCTAGTTTCCAAAATGGGGCCACTTGTGGGGGATTTCCACTGTTTAGGTACATCAGGTGCTCTCCAAACATGACATGGCGTCCGATCTGAATTCCAGCCAATTTTGCATTGAAAAAGTCAAACGGCGCTCCTTCCCTTCTGAGCTCTGCCATGCACCGAAACAGTGGTTCCTCCCCACATATCAGGTATCATCGTACTCAGGACAAATTGCACAATAACTTTTGCTGTCCAATTTCTCCTGTCACCCTTGGTAAAATAAAAAAATTGAACCTGAAATCTTTTTTTTGTGAAAAAAGTCAACTGTTCATTTTTTTTTGAAATATTAAAAAATTTCCTGTGAAGCACCTTAAGGGTTAGTAAACTTCTTGAATGTGCTTTTGAGCACCTTAAGGGGTGCAGTTTTTAGAATGGTGTCACTTTTGGGTATTTTCTATCATATAGACCCCTCAAAGTGACTTCAAATGTGATGTGGTCCTTTTGGTGTTGCAAAAATGAGAAATCGCTGGTCAACTTTTAACCCTTATAACTTCCTAACAAAAAAATTTTGGTTCCAAAATTGTGCTGATGTAAAGTAAACATGTGGAAAATGTTATTTATTAAGTTTTTTGTGTGCCGTATCTCTGTGATTTAAGGGCATAAAAATTTAAAGTTGGAAAATTGTGAAATTTTCAAAATGTTCGCCAAATTTCCATTTTTTTCACAAATAAACACAAGTTATTTGAATGAAATTTTACTACTATCATGAAGTACAATATGTCATGAGAAAATATTGTCAGAATCACCGAGATCCATGGAAGCGTTTCAGAGTTATTACCTCAAAAAGGGACAGTGGTCAGAATTGTAAAAATTGGCCCAGGAGTTAACGTAGTGCAGGGGTTAAACATCCCATGGAGCACTGTGCAAGCGATCATATTAAAATGTAAGGAGAATCATACCACTGCAAATCTACCGTCCGTCCTTCTAAACTTTCATCTCAAACAAGGAGAAGACTGATCACAGATGCAGGCAAGAGGCCCATGATCACTCTGAATGAACTGCAGAGATCTACAGCTGAGGTGGGACAGTCTTTCCATAGGCCAACAATCAGTCATACACTGCACAAATCTGGCCTTTATGGAAGAGTGGCAAGAAGAAAGCCATTTGTCAAAGATATCCATAAAAAGCGTTGTTTAAAGTTTGCAACAAGCCACCTGGGGGACACACCAAACATGTGGAAGAAGGTGCTCTGGTCAGATGAAACCAGTATCGAACTTTTTGGCAACAATGCCAAATGATATGTTTGGCGTATAGGCAACACAGCTCATCACCCTAAACACACCATCCCCACTGTCAAACATGGTGGCAGCAGCATCATGGTTTGGGGCTGCTTTTCTTCAACAGGGACAGGGAAGATGGTTAAAATTGATGGGAAGATGGATGGAGCCAAATACAGGACCATTCTTGAAGAAAACCTGTTGGAGTCTGCAAAAGACCTGAGACTGGGACGGAGATTTGTCTTCCAACAAGACATAAAGAAAAATCTACAATAGAATGGTTCACAAATAAACGTATCCAGGTGTTAGAATGGCCAAGTCAAAGTCCAGAGCTGAATTCAATCGAGAATCTGTGGAAAGAGCTGAAAACTGCTGTTCACAAACGATCTCCATCAAACCTCACTGACCTCGAGCTGTTTGTCAAGGAAGAATGGGCAAGAATTTCAGTCTCTCGATGTGTAAAACTGATAGAGACATACCCCAAGTGACTTGCAGGCTGTAGACACAGCAAAAGGTGGTGCAACAAAGTATTACGTTAAAGGGGCCAAATAATATTGCACGCCCCACTTTTCATTTTTTGACTTTCCACAAAAACAATAAATTTTGTTCAACTTCACAATTGTGTTCCATTTGTTGTAGGTTCTTCACCAAAAATTTACATTTGGTGTCTTTATGTTTGAAGCATGATATGTGGGAAAAGGTTAAAAAGTTACAGGGGGCCGAATACTTTTGCAAGGCACTGTAGTTGTTGAGTGGGGGTGTTGGAATATGTTTGATGCAACAAATCCATTCCTGTCTATGAGTGTTTAGTTGCTATATTTGTATGCTGTTCATAAAGTTAGAGTAACAAAAAACTCCCAGAGGCTCACACAGGGAGAGCATGTAACTGTATTTCCTGTTTTTCCTGTGTCTGTGTATGAGAGAAGCAGCCTGCTGTAGATGCTGCACAGATAGAGACACACAAATGATTTATTCCTGATCTATTAAGCTTGTCATATATTGCTCCTGTTTGTTTCTGAATATAGCAGCTCTATTGTCACACACTTGGAGAGTATACTGAATAATCCGCTGCCAACACGGACGCATGTGCTCTATTTGGCAGCAGCCATTTTTGAGCCCCTTACGCTCTCTTCCCCTGATGAACCCCTCATGGCATTGAGGAGGGGAGAAACGCGGATGGGGCATTCTGCGTTTATACAAGATAAGTGACATGAATAATATTGGGAATTTTCCTTTATGCACTTTCTATAACCTTATTATATGAAGTCTGCTGTAACTGCATATATAGATTGTGTAAGGGAGCTGGAGAATAAGGCTGCACACTCCTTTAAGGTTGATCTGGTACCACAAATATTTTTATCCCAGAACCTGTGACTTAGGCCGGTTTCACATTAGCGCATTTTCAGCGCGCGCACGGCCGGGGGTAGCTCCGCCCCCGAGCCGGCTCTCTGTCCGGCGTGCCCGCCCCTTCCTTGTAGCGCCGCCTACTAGCGGACAGCGGCGCCTGCGATCGGCGCACCCTATCTTTAGCATAGGGTGCGCCGATCGTGCGCAGGCCGTGCGCTAGTTGCGCTTTGACCTGCGCTGCGCACTTTTGACGGTGCGCCGTGCGCGCCAAAATCAAACTTTTCGGATTTTGGCGCGCACGGCGCACTGTCAAAAGTGCGCAGCGCAGGTCAAAGCGCAACTAGCGCACGGCCTGCGCACGATCGGCGCACCCTATGCTAAAGATAGGGTGCGCCGATCGCAGGCGCCGCTGTCCGCTAGGAGGCGGCGCTACAAGGAAGGGGCGGGCACGCCGGACAGAGAGCCGGCTCGGGGGCGGAGCTACCCCCGGCCGTGCGCGCGCTGAAAATGCGCTAATGTGAAACCGGCCTTAGGGGCTTATAACCCTCTTTTGATGTATATCTGATGTTATGCGTCACTTGAATAAGCTGTTGCTCAAATGTAATTGCTAATTGAAGCAAGATAACGCATGTGAGGATTGGTAAACCTACCGTTGTGTGGTCACACTTGTGCATAACATTTGAAGGATCCATCATATAACTTGTTGGTTTAGTGAAAAAAGAGATTTATTGAAAAACACCAAGAGAGCACATATGCATCATTGTATTAAGCATGAGCACTCACACAGCAATGCTGCAAAGATAGGCTTCAGGAGTATCTGGCATAGCAGTTAAGCACTTTAAATGGGTGCTGATGGTAGCTTTTTGTGAAGAGATCCCTATCAGCGATTTCCCATAGGGTGCCAACCTCCATTGGCAGGTAGGGGAATTGAGTATCAGCTTCTTTTCCCTAGATTTTCCTTTATTGTGAATACGAAAGTATACAATAATATTGACTACCTGACTCTGTACTGATCCCCTCAGTATGTCTCTATAGAGATATACCTTTGTCTTGTTTTAAAATTAGGGATTTTAAGCGTTGTTTTTTCTTTTTGGTTTGCTCCGTAATAAGTTAACATCCAATTCTGGTAAGTGGCTCAGTAATTCTGCTACTGCATAAATGTGGGAATTGTTCTTTTCACAAATTTAATTTAAATGGTATTCCCATAAAAATAGGTTCCCGTATTCATCAAGTATCACAATTTAGCACCTGTAGAACACAATTTGTAGTTTAGGTCATTTTTTGTCTTTGCTGTTTTTTTTTCATTGGCAAGAGTATCAGACCACTTTTTGTGAGGTTTAGGGAACATTTCAGATCAATTTAGACTGGACAAGGTGCATTGAAATTAATAAATCATTTGTGCATTATCTACCACTCTAATCCTGAAGTGCTTCCTTTATAGGTTTGGAGAGGGTTAATTTCCCAGTGCAGGGCAGTAATGAGAAGGGAAGATGAATGGATCTTACGTCTAGATGCACAAGAGTCACTAGGGTTTAAATGACTTGACTCTGTTTTTATGATTTTTGGTGTTTTTTTATGAATTATTCTGATTGTTTGTCTTAATTTGTGCTGATTGGTTATAATGACATGAAGTTAGGACTGCAAAAAGGAAGTAGTCTGACATCATACCATGCTGGGACCCATACAAGCGTGGTGTTACCCGAAACAGCCATCATCCAGGATGCTCCCTGCTTCCTCCTATTCATGCCTTAATGCTGTCGCAATACAGAAAGATATTTTAATGGTGAGTGCCACTTGTGTTTTCTAAATTTGAAGACTTAGTACTTTTTCAAGTTGAGCACCACAATATCCAACACCTGTAGTGTATGTCCTGTGTCTTATTAGATTTTCCCCCTTTTTTTACATTCAAGATCTGTAAATGTAAATGTTTTGCACCAGAAGTAGTAGAGATAATTTTGTTATTAAATACCTGTTGTAGCAGAGTTGTAAATGTGAACAGAGTCAATATTAGCAAAGAAGAGTTTGTGTCACGGGGTTACTGCAACAGAGAGGAGCCATAAGACCGCAGCGTCTGATTGCTCCTACTCATGTGCTGAAAGAAGTGTTTATTTCTTTTGGTAGAGCAGGGGTTAATCGGCCATATTGGAAACTCTGGAAGTATGAGCTTTCAGCTGACTTTGGTTAGCCACTCCCATACCCTTTATAATCTGGGTCCTGATTCAAGCACATGTCAGAGCTAGCTTTGGCTGCATGGCTTAGGAGGAGAGGTGTTTATATGAGGAGTTTTGGTTATTCCCCTTTCCTCCACTCCTCGGTGTATTACTCTGTTACATGTGAGTGAATATGTGTATGCTTGCTATATTCCGTTACCCTTGCTTGTATTGCCTTGTTCTTTGGCTTGGTGTACTGCGGCGCACAGTAAGATTAGACAACGGTGACAGCCCTGGCATATTCACCTTCAGAAGTATCCCAACAAATAGGGTGAGAGAAGATGCCCCCTAGTGGTAGGGACAGAGAAGGAATCCTGGTCCTGGGTCACCCAATAGCTGGGTCGTAACAGTTTGTTGTTAGGCACCTGTTATAAAAGAATTGTACCAGTATTTGCAGAGATGAGTTCTATCAGGCACCGTTGCAGCAGAGTTGAAAGTGTGATAGCACCAGGATCCTCAGGTCTGAGCTAGGAAGTACTGTAGTATCGGGTAGTAGAATAGCAGGTTGTAGTTTGATAAGGAGATGTTTAGACAACTGAGAGAAATGGATAACAAGGTAGAATCCTATCGTTCATGTGGCAGCCGAATGCTATGCTTTTGTAATATTCATACAGTAGATGACTGTTTCAGCCATCCTTAAAAGGCTTTGGGTTATCGTTTCCGAGTCCGTCTGACTTCTTCCTCAGGACAACTACTATCAGCATTTTCTGGGATACCATGGTAACATGGTGCAGACTTACACAAAGGGAATTGGTCTTAGTGGAAGTAAACAAGAACAAGTGCCTGAGTTAGGACAAGCATGTAACACCATCTCTATCTTTATCTTTTGCCAATGGTGCACAACCTACAATACTTACATCTGCCATCATGTTTTCTTTTTAGGCTAGCTCATTGTGGGATGGCTTCCCTCATTGTGCATAAGCCTAAACATCCAGTAAATAATTTTTGGTCTGTCTCACAATGGTAGTAATTAATTTTTCCTTAATTATAGTAAGTGCAAAGGTTGAAATTTGCACCCTGGCCCTGGGGCCTAAGGGGGCCCAAATGATCTCTTTGGTCCATATGAAGATACTATTAGTATTAATGGTCTGTTATAGTTTAGGGCCCTGTTGTAAATTTTGCATTGGGGCCCATGAGCTTCAAGTTCCATCACTGCTCCTTGAAACTCTCCTTCTATGTAAACATAAGTTTTTAATTCCAGTTTTTGGACGATCTGAGTTTAATATGGATTATTCTGGATCTATTTTCTGTTACTAAACTATTAAATTAACATGCAACAACTCAGTGGGTTTTCTACTCTCAGGGTAGCAATCAAGCTGCAGAAATTGTAACACAAAAGTATTGTTCAGGAATGGGGAATTAAGTGTACTGATCCATACACCATAATTTCATCTCCGGTGCTCACATCTCAAGAACAGCCCTGTAAACATAACAAATAGATGGGACATATGGACTATTTGTCAGACAAAAAATCCCCACTTCTTGTATAGCTGATCATAACCTCTCATGTATTTTTCCTTAACCCTGTATGAGATGGAACTCCAGCAGTAGAACCTAAATGCAAGACAATTCTGGCTACACAAAATAATGATTTGCACAATGAGGAACCAGACAGAATAATATATGGGTGGTAAGCATTGATTTGTCACCTGCTCTGCATAATACATGCTGTAGGCTTTTTTAAACTTGATCAAGATTACATGACAAGCTGTTTTTCCACTTTCCTCCACTCCATGTGTTGCTTGTTGAACAGGTCAGTAGTACAAAGTATGTCTGATGTATAAGAAATTGTTTGATTTTCCTAAAAGTGGTCTAGTTTACGATACAGGAAATCCACTGGAGCTTAAGAAAGGAGATAGATACCCCACCGTTCCCATGATAAAGCAAGCTGTTGCTAAAATGCTTTAGAACCTTGCAGACTGCAAGCAATCAGTGATAACACATTTAGGAACAAATGCAGAAGAGGGTGTAAAAAATATCTTAAAAAGTGAATAGCCACCTAACAATGTGAGAAAATGAAATACACATCCATGGAGGTTTCTTTAGACATGGTTTAATCTTCAGACATTTATCCACTGGTTACCTTAGTAGGTAAAATGCAGTATGGAAAATTTACCAACTATAGGCCACTGTATAAGTGCTGCGGAATATGTCGGCGCTATAAAAATAAAATTTATTATTATTATTATTATTACTTGCAAATGTTAAAAGAAGCATTCTGTGGAAGAGGAATAGTTGAATTTTTTGGATTTTTTTTAATACACACTGGATCACACAGTGCCTTCATTGTGTTCCAGAAGTTATTCTCTCTTTGTAGATCAATGTAGTGATTGTTAAAAGGGTTGTTCAGTACATTTGAATAGCAGCAGATATACAGTACCTGGCCTCAGCCACTATGCAGTTCACGGTGCTGTGCAGCTATGCAACTGATTACATCCAGCGATCGCTTGCGCTGGGGACAGCTCATCGATCGGCTGGGGTAGCCAGGTATCACACTCCCACTGATCTAGTATTGATGACTTATCCTAATAATAGGCCATCAAAGTAAAAGTACCAGACAACCCCTTTAAGTGACTAGTGCTGCCTCTACACTACTCCCTGACAGTCTTTATTGACATGGCTGCAGCAGTAACATTGTGCAAATCATGAAACTTCTGCAGCTAATTACTGGACTCATGGTTAAACAGCAAAAGACAACTGAGTCCAATGAATGGCAGCCGCTGTCTTGTATTGTATATGTGATGTCTCTGCTGCAGCCCCATCAATAAAGCCTGTCAGGGAGCAGTAGAGAGTCGGCACTAAGTAAAGAAAAATTTACCCTGAAGTGCTCTTTTACTGAATGACTCTGGCAGTTTAAGAGGTTGGCCAATCTAGAAAATCCATTTTCAAATGTTTTTATGGCATTGTGAGTAATCACTTATACAGTTTTGGTTCATGACTTGTCAACAGATGCATTTCTTATTAAAACGGTCATTATAAAATCTATTTACTCCTTGAGTATTTCATCTCACTGGGCTCCTGTTTCAGTTTTTCCAGTTCGTCCAGCTACAGACCAGCATGCATTGCCAGTTCTAATAGGGTCAATCAGGCGATCAATATAGAATCATAGAATGGTAGAGTTGGAAGGGACCTCCTGGGCCATCTGGTCCAACTCCCTTCTCAAAGCAGGATTCACTAAATCATCCCAGACAGATGTCTGTCCAGCCTCTGTTTGAAGACTTCCATTGAAGGAGAACTCACCACTTCTCGTGGCAGCCTGTTCCACTCATTGATCACTCTAACTGTCAAAAAGTTTTTTCTAATATCTAATCTGTGTCTCTTCCCATTCAGTTTCATCCCATTGCTTCTAGTCTTTCCTTGTGCAAATGAGAATAAAGATGATCCTTCTACAATGTGACAGCCCTTGAGATATTTGTAGACAGCTATTACATCTCCTCTCAGTCTTCTCTTTTGCAAGCTGAACATTCCCAAATCATGCAACCTTTCCTCATAAGACAGGGTTTGCAGACCGGTCACCATTCTGGTCGCTCTTTTCTGAACTTGCTCCAGTTTGTTGATGTCTTTTTTAAAATGTGGTGCCCAAAACTGGACACACTATTCCAGATGAGGTCTGACCAAAGAGGAGTAGAGGGCAATAATGACTTCACGTGATCTAGACTGTATGCTTCTGTTAATACATCCTAGAATTGCATTTGCCTTTTTTGCTGCTGCATCACACTGTTGACTCATATTCAGTCTGTGATCTATTAGTATGCCTAAGTCTTTTTCACATGTGCTGTTGCTTAGGCCTATTCCTCCCATTCTGTATATGCTTTTTTAATTTTTATTGCCCAGATGTAGTACTTTGCGCTTTTCCCTGTTAAAAAACCATTCTGTTAGTTGCTGCCCACTGCTCCAGTTTATTTATATCTTTTTGAATCCTCTCTCTCTCTTCTCTAGTATTAGCTATCCCTCCTAGCTTTGTGTCATCAGCAAATTTAATCAGTTTACCCTCAATTCCTTCATCTAAATCGTTGATAAAGATGTTGAACAATACAGGGCCCGGGACAGAGCCCTGTGGTACCCCACTTGAGACATTCTTCCAACTGGATGTGCAGCCATTTACGACCACTCTTTGGGTCCGATCACTAAGCCAGTTATGAATCCACCTAACAGTTGCCTTGTCCTTTCCATATCTAGTCATTTTTTCAGTAAGGATTGTGTGAGATACTTTGTCAAATGCTTTGCTGAAGTCAAGATATACTATATCTACAGCATTTCCCTGATCCACCCAATTAGTGATTCCGTCATAGAAGAAAATTAAGTTAGTCTGACATGACTTATTAGTTACAAACCCATGCTGACTCTGTTTAATCACTTCATTCTTATCCAGGTATTGACATACATGTTGTTTAATAATTTGTTCAAAGATCTTTCCTGGTATAGAAGTCAGACTCACCGGCCTATAGTTGCCTGGGTCCACCTTCTTCCCCTTTTTGAAGATAGGAGCAACATTTGCTCTTCTCCAGTCTTCTGGAACTTCTCCTGTTCTCCAAGAATTTTCAAAGATTATGGAGAGGGGTTCAAAGGGGTTCAAAAATTTCTTCTGCTATCTCCCTCAGTACTCTGGGGTTTAATTCATCTGGACCTGGAGACTTTAATTGATTTAGGTTAGCTAAGTGTTTCCTCACTATCTTTCTGTTTATATATATCCTGGATTCTTCTATTCCCTTAATAGGACAGTGAAGAACTGTTGATGTTGCATTTCCTTTTTGAGAGAAAACAGATGCAAAATAGGAATTTAAAAGTTCGGCCTTCTCAACATCCTGTCTTACCATTTCATCATTTCCATCCTGTAAAAATCCTATAGCATCTTTGACTTTTCTTTTACTTTTGACATATCCCCAAAATCCTTTATTATTGCTTTTGACGTCTCTTGCAAGCTTCAATTCATTGTCAGCTTTAGTAATCTGATTTGTGCCCTGTAGGTTCTGCAAACAGCATTATATTCTTCCTTAGATATGCCTCCCTCTTTCCATTTTATAAACATTTCTTTCTTCCTTTTTAGCATGTGCTTAAGTTCTGTGTTCATCCATCCTGGTTTCCTTAAATGCTTCCTATTCTTCCCTCTTTTCGGAATTGTTAGCAATTGTGCTTTGAGAATTTCATTTTTCAAGATTTCCCATCCTTCCTGGGCATTTTTGTCTTTAAGGATATCCAGCCATTGGATCCCTCCAATTCTCTTTCTGAGTCCATTAAAATCTGCCTTTCTGAAATCTAACCTTGACGTCTGAGTCTTCACTGGTCTTCCACCTCTAGTTATCCAAAATTCTAAAATAGCATGGTCGCTACCTCCTAGGGTCCCAGACACTTTTACCTCCTCAACCATTTCCTCCCTGTTTATAAGGATTAGATCCAAGGTAGCAGATACCCTTGTTTTCTCCCCTACCTTTTGGAAGATAAAGTTGTCAGCAAGAGAGGATAAGAATTTCCTTGACCTGTTAGTTTTGCCTGAGAGAGATTCCCAACAAATTTCTGGATAGTTGAAATCTCCCATGACAACTATGTCATATTTTTTGCAGAACTTGGCCATTTGATGCATAAAGAGTTCATCCACATCTTCATCTTGCACAGGCGGTCTGTAGTAAATGCCTACAATGGTGTCCTTTCCATTCTTCTGTCCTTGTATTCTTACCCAAACAGTTTCCACAGAACTCCCAGTCTCTGAAGCTTCAATCTCTGTTCAGATATACGCGATTCTAACATACAATGCGACACCCCCTCCTAGATTATCAAGTCTGTTTCTTGCAAATAAGTTGTATCCTTCTAGCTTTGTTTTCCAATCATGTGTATCGTCCCACCAAGTTTCAGTGATTCCAATGACATCATATTTCTTTTCCTGTGTTAGTAATTCCAATTCTCCTTGTTTGTTGCCCATGCTTTGTGCATTAGTATAGAAACATTTTAGTTTGTGATTGGCTTCTCTTTCTCCAATATTTTTATTATTTAGATTTTTTTGTCTTTGTTCTTCCTTTCCACTTCTAATAGCAGAGTTCTCAATAGCATTTGTCAGGTGTATGGCTTTTTCTGGCCTTTTTCTTCCCTTCCCACATTGTTCTAGTTTAAAGCTCTCCTGATGAGTGTAGCAAGGTGACTTTCAAATACATGTTTTCCAGTCTTCGTAAGGTGCACCCCATCTCTAGCAAGTAGTCCATCATATAGGTAATTCACTCCATGATCAAGAAATCCAAATCCTTGCTGACGGCACCATCGATGTAGCCAGTTGTTCACCTGCAGAATCTTATTCCACCTCCTTGTTCCATGGCCATCCACTGGGAGGATGGAAGAGAAGACCACCTGCGCTCCCAGTTCTTTCACTTTCTTGCCTAAGTTTTCAATGTCACTGCAGATGGTTTCCAGGTCGTTTCTTGCTGTGTCATTTGTCCCCACATGTATGAGCAGGAATGGGTGGTCATCTGTAGGTCTGAAGATATCCTGTCAGACACATCTTTAATTTTTAATATAATGTCTTCTGATTGGTGGAATTCAAGTTTCATGACATAACAAAAGAATTATCACTAGAGTCAGACAAGAGTCATACATCCTGTCAGTACAATTTTGTAATGTAAAGTAAGACATCACAGACAGGGAGAAGACCCTGGGTACAGTCCAGCCTCTGTGCACCAAAATCTAACTAGCAGAAAACTTCAAATGGCGATTAATGTAAAACCACAAAGCGAATTTCTGCATCAAAGGTATCAATGTAATCAGTATTAAAGTATTACAGCCACTGCTTTACTTTACATTACAAAATCATAATGACAGGCTCTTTCTGAGAAGTGCTATCAGATAATGTAAACCTTGGACAAAAAATGTTGTGTGGCCATCATCTAAACTTACTCCCTTATGAGTGATTAAACTATACATTAGCAGAGCAGATGTAAAATTCCAAGTTCCCCATGGCTTAGCTGCTAACGATTAGAAGACTTGGCTATGGATACAGCAGTCTTTTTCCTCTCAAATGATTTGTCAGGGAGGTTCTTATGCTAGTGTAAGGGAGTGAGATGTGATGTCTTTCTTGCTTCCCTTCCTCAGATTGTCCCTCCTATGTTATTGTGTATATATTGCTAAGTTATAATGTTTATGATTAAAGTCTGCGGTACTCAGGCTCGGTCTGGCCTGGCAGGGTACCGGGTAAATGCCCGGTGGGCTCCGAGGGTTGCTGGGGCCCAATAAAAATGCTGCCCCTTTAAATGCGTTGGCCCTTTAAAATCGCTTCCCATGATTTCCAGGGACGCGCGGCGCGTGCACATACCATAGGGCTCTGAGCGGCATCGGGCGACCCCCTGGCAGGCTCTGGCTCCGGCTCCACTGACTGATGACTCACCCAGCCCCAGGACCTTGCCGCATGACGTCAGCGCTGTTCTTGATGGGCGATGACACGCCCCGCGCTCTGCTTTCCTGCTCTGTAGCTGGCTGCTGGCTGTCTAATAGCGTAGCAGCCAGCGTGTGAGACACACACAGGCAAAAGGATGCCACCGAGGCAGCTCTGCTCTCCCTGCTGCTCCTGCTCCTACTCTGCTCGCCTCTCTCTGTACTGCCCTCCGGTCCGGTTAGTAGAGTGGGTCTGTCTGTGTGTCACACGTCCTCCTCCTGTCAGATTTTCTCCATCCTGACCTTGGTTGGATGTAAATGGGTGGGAGGGGGGTAGGGCTGGATTTCATGTAGGAGTCCCAGCAGGACCACTTAGTGGTCCCATTAGGGTAGGGGGGCTGGATTACATGTAGGGGTCCCAGCATAATTCCTTAGGGGTCCCCACTGGTGTGGAGGGGTAGAGCTGGATTTCATGTAGGGGTCCCAGCAGGACCCCTTAGCGGTCCCATTAGGGTAGGGTAGCTGAACTTCATGCAGGGGTCCCAGCATGTTCTCTTAGGGGTTTCCTTTGGTCTTGGTGAGGGCTGGATTTCATTTAGTAACATAGTAACATAGTAACATAGTTATTAAGGTTGAAGGGAGACTTTAAGTCCATCTAGTTCTACCCATATCCTATCATAACTTGCCCTAACATGTTGATCCAGAGGAAGGCAAAAAAAACCCATGTGGCAAACAGTAAGCTTCACATTGGGGAAAAAAATTCCTTCCCGACTCCACATACGGCAATCAGACTAGCTCCCTGGATCAACGCAATATTAAGGAAACTAGTGTATATACCCTGTAATATTATACTTTTCAAGAAAGGCATCCAGTCCCTTCTTAAATTTTAGTAGGGAATCACTCATTACAACATCATATGGCAGAGAGTTCCATAGTCTCACTGCTCTTACAGTAAAGAATCCGCGTCTGTGAGTATGCTTAAACCTTCTTTCCTCCAGACGTAGAGGATGCCCCCTTGTCCCCGTCACAGGTCTAAGAGTAAAAAGATCATTAGAAAGGTCTTGGTATTGTCCCTGCATATATTTATACATTGTAATAAGATCACCCCTAAGCCTTCGATTCTCCAAACTAAATAACCCCAAGTGTAATAACCTGTCTTGGTATTGCAGACCCCCTAGTTCCCTAATAACCTTGGTCGCTCTTCTCTGCACCCGCTCCAGTTCAGCTATGTCTTTCTTATACACTGGAGACCAGAACTGTACACAGTATTCTAAGTGTGGTCACACTAGTGACTTATATAGAGGTAAAATTATGTTTTCCTCATGAGCATCTATGCCTCTTTTAATGCATCCCATTATTTTATTTGCCTTTGCAGCAGCTGCCTGACACTGGCCGCTAAATGTGAGTTTGTCGTCCACCCATACACCCAGGTCTTTTTCAGTGACTGTTTTGCCCAGTGTTTTACAATTAAGCACATAATTATACATCTTGTTCGTTCTACCCAAGTGCATGACCTTACATTTATCCCATTAAAGCTCATTTGCCATTTATCAGCCCAAGCTTCTAGTTTACATAAATCCTCCTGTAATATAAAATTGTCCTCCTCTGTATTGATTACCCTGCAGAGTTTAGTGTCATCTGCAAATATTGAAATTCTACTCTCTATGCCCCCTACAAGGTCATTAATAAATATGTTAAAAAGAAGCGAGCCCAAAACTGACCCCTGTGGTACCCCACTGCTAACCGTGACCCAGTCCGAGTGTGCTCCATTAATAACCACCCTTTCACAATCTAAATTCCCTCTTTGGAGTGTGGGAGGAAACCGGAGTACCCGGAGGAAACCCACGCAAACACAGGGAGAACATACAAACTCCTTGCAGATGTTGTCCTTGGTGGGATTCGAACCCAGGACCCCAGCGCTGCAACGCTAACCACTGAGCCACAGTGCTGCCAATTATCATAATAAGAATAATAGGCCACAGTTACCACAACTGTCTACAAAGAAAACTGTTGCTGATAGCAACCAATCACAGCTCATTTTTCATCTTTTAAACAGCTCTGGGACAGCGTGGCGATTTTTGTGTTTCGACTTTTATGTGGCGAGGTTGGTGTATATGTGGTGAAATGTGTGCTGAGGGTGGTATATGGGTTGAAGCACGTGGTAGTGTATGGCGCATTTTGTGTGTGTGTTCATATCCCAGTGTGTGGTGAGTATCCCATGTCAGGGCCCCACCTTAGCAACTGTACGGTAGATACTGTTTGGCGCCATCGCTCTCATTCTTTAAGTCCCCCTTGGTCACATCTGGCAGCTGTCAATTTGCCTCCAACACTTTTCCTTTCACTTTTTCCCCAGTATGTAGATAGGGGAAAAATTGTTTGGTGAATTGGAACGTGCAGGGTTAAAATTTCACCTCACAATATAGCCTATGACGCTCTCGGGGTCCAGACGTGTGACTGTGCAAAATTTTGTGGCTGTAGCTACAACGGTGCAGATGCCAATACATACATACACTTTTTCCCCATTATGTAGATAGGGGTAAAATTGTTTGGTGAATTGGAACACGCGGGGTTAAAATTTCACCTCACAACATAGCCTATGACGCTCTCGGAGTCCAGACGTGTGACTGTGCAAAATTTTGTGGCTTAGCTACGACAGTTCAGATGCCAATACATGCACTTTTCCCCATTATGTAGATAGGGGCAAAATTGTTTGTTGAATTGGAACGCGCGGGGTTAAAATTTTGCCTCACAACATAGCCTATGATGTTCTTGGGGTCCAGACGTGTGACTGTGCAAAATTTTGTGGCTGTAGCTACGACGGTGCAGATGCCAATACATACACTGTTTACCCATTATGTAGATAGGGGCAAAATTGTTTGGTGAATTGGAATGCGCAGGGTTAAAATTTTGCCTCACAACATAGCCTATGATGCTTTTGGGGTCCAGATGTGTGACTGTGCCAAAATTTGTGGCTGTAGCTGCGACGGTGCGGATGCCAATCCCGGACATACACACACACATACATACATACATACACACCCACATTGAGCTTTATATATTAGATATATCATAGTCTCCTTTATTATGTATATTGCCGTCCTGTTTTGCATACCGTCCAGTCTTATTAGCTGTATAATGCAATGATGGCTGATGGAGCATAGGAAAGCTTCTTTTCTTATGGAGGAGCTGATGGACTGGTCGTCTGGTCACCGGCTCCTCCATCAGCAGTCATTTTATATCTAAAAAGAGTGGGGACTATGTCATAAAAGAGGACACTGTGAATAACAAAATTAACAAGAATACACTATGTAAGAGACAGCACTATACATAACAGCAGAGGAAACTATTTAATAAGGGATGGCACCATATATAACTAGAGAGGATGGTCCGTAATAAGGAACGATGTTATACATAATAAAAGAGGACATTATATAACTAAGGATGGTGTTATACAGAATTAGTGAGTACACTATATACCAAGGGACTGTTTTATACATTATAAGTACGTACACTCTATACTAAGGGACTGTGTTAGACATAATAAGCGATAATAATGTCTTCCTCCAACTCCCACTGTTCCTAAGTCCATTTTAAGTCCCCCTTCCTCCAATCCCAATCTCGTACACCCCTTATTGTTCTCCTTCCCCCGCATTTCATTATTGTCCTCTCCCCACCACATCATTGCCCTTTTTACCACCTCCATCATTGCCTTCTCCACCACCACTATCATTGCTTTCTCTCCACCACCCAATATTATTGCCCATTCCACCACCTCCATAATTTCCTCCTCCCTAACCACCCCAATTATTGCCCTTTCCACGACCACCATCATTGCATTCTCCCCCACCACCCCATCATTGCCCTTTCCACCACCTCCATCATTGCTTTCTCCACTACCACTCCATTATTGCCCTCTCCATCACCCCCATAATTGCCCTTTCCACCAGCTCCATCACAGCCTTCTCCTCCACCACCCCCATCATTGCCTCCTTTCCCACCACTCCCATCATTGTCTTTTCCACTACCACCATCATTGCCTTCTCCCCCACCTCCATCATTGCCTTCTCCCCCACCATCCCCATCATTGCCCTTTCCACCACCACCATCACAGTCCTTTCCACCACCACCATCCTTGCCCATTCCACCACCTCCATCATTTCCTCCCCCCACCACCATCATTGTTCTTTCCACCACCACCACCATCCTTGCCCATTCCGCCATTTCTATCATTTAGTCCCCTTCCACCACCATCATTGTCCATTCCACCATCGCCATCATTGCCCATTCCACCACCTCCATCATTGCCTCCTCCCCTCACCACTATCATTGCCCATTCCACCACCTTCATCATTTCCTCCTCCCCGACTACCCCATCATTGCCCATTCCACCACCTCCATCATTTCCTCCCCCTCCACCACCATCATTGTCCTTTCCACCACCACCATCCTTACCCATTCCACCACCTCTATTATTTCCTCCCCCATCCACCACCATCATTGCCCTTTCCACCACCTCCATAACTGCCTTCTCCCCCCACCACCATCATTGCCCTTTCAACCACATCCTTCATTTCCTCCTCCTTCACCATTCCCATCCTTGCCCATTCCACCACTTCAATCATTTCCTCCTCCCCCACCATCCCCATCATTGCCCTCTCCATCACCACATCATTGCCTTCTCCCCATCAGCCCCATCATTGCTCTCTCTTCCCCCTATACACACACAGACACACACAGCACCATTCATGTCTCTGCACATTCCCCCGCAGCACTACGCATGCACGCACATACACACACATACAATAAGGTCCGGCATTAGGGGCAGGCAGACCAGGCAGCTGCCTAGAGCCCCTGCTCCCCCAGGGGCCCCCAGCTAGTGGTGCGCCACACAGCCGCTATGGAGCCCTTGAGTGCCAACTCCTCCCACCACTGCATTGAACTATACCAGTGTCTGCCAGTACAGTTCAAAGCAATGATGGAGGCGACAGCATCAGCTGATGCTCCCTCTCCCATCACTCCCCTCTGCCTCTGACACTGTGGGTGGGCGATAACGTCATCGCGGACTCACTGTGTGCAGCCGCCGAGACAGGAGCCAGGAGCAGCGCAGGGCACGAGGAGAGGTGAGGATTGTGTTTTTTGTTTTTTTTAATATAACAGTGAGTACTGGACTGTGGGGCCACTCTTGGGGGTTAAGGGGCTATGTGGGCTGTTTTATATACTATGTGGTCTGTGTTATGCACTATGTGGCTGTGCTATATACTTCGTGGCTGTGCTATATACTATGTGGGCTGTGTTATAGACTACATGACTGTGCTATATACTATGTGGGCTGTGTTATATAGTATGGGGGGTACATTATACATTATATTCTATGGGGAGGGCTGTGTTAAATACTATGGGGGGTACATTATACATAATATTCTATAGGGGAGGCTGTGTTATATATTAAGGGGGTACATTATATTCTATGGGGGGCTGTGTTATATACTCTGGGGGGCTATATTATATTCTATGGGGAGGTGGGCTGTATTATATTCTATTGGGGGCTACATTATATTCTATGGGGGGCTGTATTACATTTTATGAGGGAGGATTGCATCATACTCTGATGGGGCAACATTATATTCTATCGGGAGGTGGACTGCATTCTATCCTATTCGGGGTAACGTTATATTCTATGGGGAGCTGCATTCTATTTATTATATTCTATGAGGGGTGATTGCATGATACTCTATGAGCGGGCTACATTATGCTATATGAGGGGGCTGCATTATATTCAATGGGGGGTTAAATTATACTCTGTGGGGTGGTTGCAGTATACTCTGTATGGTAGCTGCATTATGCTTTATGGGGTGGCTGCATTATACTCTATGGGGTGGCTGCATTATACTCTATGGGGTGGCTGCATTATACTGTATCGAGGACTATGGGGAATACATTATACTATGTAAAGAACTATGGGGTGCATTACACCATGGGAAATGAATTGTACTACATGGATGACTATGGCTGGCGGTGCATTATACTATAATGAGCACTATGAGGAGTGTATTATACTATGTGGAGGACTAAGCAGTGTATTTTAATATTTGGAGGACTATGAGGAGTGTATTATACTATTTGGAGGACAATGGGAAGTGTATAATACTACATGGAGGACTGAGGAGTGTATTTTAATATATGGAGGACTATGGGGAGTGCATTATACTATATGGAGGATTATGGGGCACATTATATAATATGGAGGACTATGGGGTGTGCATTTTACAATATTGAGGACTGTGGTGCACATTATAATATATGGAGGACTATGGGGTGTATTACACTAAACAAAAAAGCTGCCTATTTATCGGGTGATTGGATTGCTTATGACGGAACAAAAATCATTGTTCTCAGCAGCACATCGCCCAGTGTAAACTGTAGATGTGCTGCTGATAACATGATACTGTATGGGGACAGATTGATCTAATAGTGATTGTTCTGTTCCCATCATTCTTTCTCAGTTGGTGTAAAGAGGCCGGGAAAAATGTGTTGAACGATTTCAATATTGTCGATTGCACTCATTCAGCGGCCTGAACTCAGCGCATGCAAATACAACCAAAATGCTTCTGTGTGATGTGCAATATGTTAGCATTTGGGGCACCATTTTAAACTTCGCCTAGGGTCCCACTTTGCTTAAAACCGGCCCTGCATACAACGCACATACACACATGCACACAGCACCTCTCACCTCTCTGCACGCTCTGCCGCAGCATCACCATCGCCTTCCTCTCTCTGGCACAGTCGGCCACTGAATGACGATGTCATCCAGCAGCACTGCTGTCTGTGTTACAGGAAGTGCAGGCAAGGAGCAGGACCGATCGCTGCAGCCCCGCTACGCTGCTATTCTCTCTTAAAGGTAGCAGAGCTTCAGGGATCTCTCCCTGCCCTCTGCACATGGGGCCAGATTGCCCTTATTATTAGCCACCCTGCAGGGGCCCCCCTCCACCTCTGGGACCCGTTGCAGCCGCACAGGCTGCACATGTGGTATGTCCGCCCATGTCCATCGGAATATCAGAGAAGCATGCATTAAGACAGAGAACCTCCTGGAAAATTCACAGCAATGCATTGGCATCCCCACTTATGCAGGTATCACAACACTGTACATGTATAAGTACAGGCACTCAACTTTCTGCTTCTGCTTTAGTCACGTTTCTCTGGCCTTATATAGTGATTTACACTATATGTAACTCTGGTTTCAGCCTCACCCTCTAGTGGCCAGCTTTCAGGATAAGATGAATCAGAGATACCAGGCAAACATCAGATAATGAGCAATAAGCCCACAGAATATAAAAACTCAAAAGAATTACATAAGTCCATGAAAGATAGAGGTTAAATAACCCTCCATGTTTTACAATAACAAACAACAAACATAAAAAACATAGCAATATTTGTGAGGTAAAAGCTTTCAGACAGTAAGTGAAGAGTTCTCAAGATTGTGTCACAATGAGCATTGTCTGTGTGTAAATGTACGACCAGCAATGCTGCTCTGTCATGGTCTGAATGCATTCTGTATATTTCAATATGGATTAAAAATATCCATATTTATGTTCACACTACACAGGCAAAGTGACCTTGGGCTCCACTACGGTTTGCCTGGGAGACGTGATTCCTATACCAAATGTATTAGAGTGCTGCAGTCTGAGCTGCTGCAGTTGCCCTGTCAGAACAGTAATAACATCCATAATGGATCAGAAAAAATAGGTACCGTTAGAGCTAATGTTACGGTTGGGTGACCGAGGACCATGGACTTCTTCCCTGTCCCTAACACTAGGGGGGCTCCCTAGCTCGCTCTATTCCCCTGGATACTTCTGAAGGTGAAGATGCTAGGGCCTCCACCTTTGCCTTATCTCCTGAATCAGACCTCCATCTGTTCTCTTTCTCCACCAAGGGAAGAGGGACACTGCTGTGCAGCGCAGTACACCAACCCGACAAACAAGGCAACACGAACAAGGGTAACTGAAAACATCAGTCATACAAATATTCACTCACATATAACAAAGGAATGCACCAGGGAGTGGAGGATGGTGAAAAACCAAACTCCTTCTCATATAAACACCTCGCCTCCAAGCTATGCAGCATAAGCTAGCTCTGACATGGGTTTCAATCAAGACCCAGATTATAAAGGGGATAGGAGTGGCTAACCAAGCTCAGATGAAAGCTCAGACTCCCAGAGATCCCAACATGGCCAATTAATTCTTGGTCTGCCCGATGAAATTTACACCATTTAAAAAGAAGGTGACGTGCTTCTTTTCAGCACAGGAGTAAAAGCAATCAGACGTTGTGGTCTTCTGGCTCCTTTCTGTTGCGGTAACCTCCTGACACTATCAGTATGTCTTTGGAATGTAGGAGGAAACCCACACAAACCTGGGTAGAACATGCAAACTACTTGCAGATGTTGTTCTTGGTGAGATGTGAACCCTGGGCTCCAGTGCTGCAAGGCTACAGTGCTAACTATTAAGCCACCGTGCTGCCCACAGATGACAACATATGGCAAGCTTTCAAGACTACTCAGGTCTCGTCATCAGGCATAGTCTAAGGGCTCACTAACACAAGTGAATAACACTGTCAAGTGCTATCCAATGTTTTACCGGATAGTACTCGGCTCAATGTTATACTATGGAGCAGAGGAGATCTGTGATTTTTTTCTAATTCGATTCAATATGAAAAAAACAATCACAGCATGCTACAAGTGCATCGTATCGGACCATGTGCACCCATACAAGTCTATCGGCGTGTGTGAAGCATCACAGTGCACTCGTATGTCATCATAGTGCAGTCCAATATCTGTGGACTTACTGTAGACAAAGACAAATAAAGTTCTCCATCTTCTTTGCACCTGTGCTGCGATTCTGTCATGCGAGAGAATCGGATCACAGTAAGATAACACTTGGTTTAAACTCTGACAGTATGAGCCTAGTGTCATCAGCATAATCTGCCTGATTCTCTTGCATGAGAAAATATATGTCAGAGTGAACGAGGCCCTAACATAAAATCTGAACAGTCACATATTGTAACAAAACAGGACATAGGAATTAGTAATAAGCTATAGACTGTAATATTAAAGCTAAACTTATTCAACTTCACTTGATTGCTTATAACTTCATATTTAGGTGATTAGATTTGGGGCTCATGCAGAGGAGTGAGTATACATTGGATGTGTGCTATCCAATATTTAATCGAACACCACACTGATACATGCTATTAAATAGTGCTATTCACCTGAATATGTTTTCTTGGTCTGATTGTCCATGAGAAAAAAATCGCAGCATACACTACTTATAGCCACAATCACAAGTTCAGTATTTGGTCAGTATTTTTCCTCAGCATTTGTAAGTCAAAACCAGGAGTGGGTGATAAATGCAGAAGTGGTGACGTGTTTCTATACTTTTCCTCTGATTGTTCCACTCCTGGTTTTTGCTTACAAATTTTGACGAGTGAGCGTTCTCGGATAAGGTGTTATCCAAGCATGTTCTAGTGCTAATAGAGCATCTTCGGCATTCTCTAATGCTTTGTTCGAGTCGCCAAAGCTGTAGGTCTCACGGCTGGCTGTTCAACAGCCACAACACAAACAGGGATTGTCTGTTTGATAGGCAATCCCTGCATGTGCTGCAGCTGTTGAACAGCTGTAACAAGGTGGCATGGGTGGTAGTCGTGGGCGAGTCCACTAAGGCACAGTCAGTGAGCACCACGGCCCCTTGCACATGAAAGGGCAGTTCTAGTCCCAGTCCCATTTCACAGTGGGTTACATCAGAATCATGGCTGCTCTCCATGTTGGAACTTCTTCCTCTGGATGCACAACATGTAACACTCTTTAGGGCAGAACAGTGGCAACTGGTTTAATGAAGATGAAGAATAGAAGAAGGTAACAATTCCTAAACTGTCCCTATGTCCAGCAACGGCTGCAGCAGTACAGGCAATAAATCCCAATAAGCTTTCCGGAGCTACAAGTCTCTTGTAAGGCGCACACACAGTCCTTGTGCCTGCTCTGTTCCCCTCCAGGGGTCTGGCCAGCTCCCAGCAGGGGAGCACACCCTGCCATGGGCCAGCCAGCCTGGCCACTGCACTGGAAACAGGAGCTTCCTGCTTCCTTTGAATATAAACACATGGGCCATACACACAATGAACAAGTCTGTAGGACAGTGTTCACACCACCAAAAGACTGAAACACAGAAAAACACAGTATAACAAATGTATAAAAATACTCTGTTGTAAAAAAGTAAGGGTATGTGCACACGCTGCGGATTCTGCTGCGTTGTACAGTACCTTTATTTCCTATGTAAAAAAAACAGTTCACATGCTGCAGATTTTTCCGCGCGGTTTTGCTGCGGTTTATAATTCGCAGCATGTCAATTCTTTTGTGCAGAACTGCTGCGGTTTCACACCTCATCCATTATGAGGTGTGAAACCGCAGGGCAAAACCGCAGATAAACTGCAGGACTTTAGTCCTGCGGATTTATCTACGGATTTTACTACAAAATCCGCACCACCAAAAAACTACGTGTGCACTTACCCTAACAGTAAGCAGTAAGTGCGAGTAAAAAGATGATAACAAACAGGGTATTTGTTTGATATGTTTTTTGCAAAAAATGTTAACTGAGGCTGGTTTCACATTAGCGCTTTTTAAGCGCACGCACAGCCGGGGGTAGCTCCGCCCCCGAGCCGGCTCTCTGCCCGGCGTGCCCGCCCCTTGCTTGTAGCGCCGCCTCCTAACGCACAGCGGCGCCTGCGATCGGCGCACCCTATCTTTAGCATAGGGTGCGCAGATCGTGCGCAGGCCATGCGCTAGTTGCGCTTTGACCTGCGCTGCGCACTTTTGACAGTGCGCCGTGCGCGCCAAAATCCGGGCAGAGAGCCGGCTCGGGGGCGGAGCTACCCCCGGCCGTGCGTGCGCTTAAAAAGCGCTAATGTGAAACCAGCCTGAGCCGGTCTACCAAACGTCAAGGTAAACCCATATCCTTAGAGGCCAGCCCCCTGAATTAACCATTTCTTATCCCTAAGCTTACATATACATCTGACAAAATTTAAGAGACCACTGCAAAATGTTAAGTTTGTCTTATTTCTCTTTATTGGTATATTTTTGAGTAAAATGTAAATTGTTCTTTTATTCTATAAACTGCTGACAACGTGTTTCCTTATTTCCAAGCAATAAATTTTGTAGTTTTTTTCTAAAATTGAGAAATGGTCAAAATTAAATAAGAGAACCAGTGCTTTCAGTCATCAAATAATGCAAAGAAAACAAGTTCATAATCATTTAAAAACAGCAATACTAATGTTTTAGCTCAGGTAAAGTTCAGAAATCAATATCTTGTGGAATAACCATGATTTTTAATCACAGCTTTCATGTGTCTTGGCATGCTTTCCACCAATTTTTCACAAATTGGCACAAAAATGTAAGAAGTTCTTTGATGGCTTCTGACTATCCATCATCCTTTTTATTACATTCCAGAGGTTTTCAATGGGGTTCAGGTCTAGAGATTAGGCTGGCCATGATAGGGTTTGATGTGGTGGTCTCTTAATTTTTGCCATAGCTGTGTATATATTACATGGTACAATGGTAAGTCAATAAAACAAGGCAAAAACTGCACATACATTAATATACATAGCAACCATTACAGTACGACACACGTAAATGACCTCATACCAGAAAGGAGAGAGGGGATGCAGATGAGGGTCTCCGTCATCTCCTTACACTCTTCCCCCTAAAATATTGTTGTCCCCGACCATAACGAACTCTGTATGGGTAACACAATACATATAAAACATCAGGGAAACAAACTTAAGTCAAGGCAAAGAAAAGGGTCTCATGTTCTTGCTCAAAGTGGGTCTGCCTGACCCTGGTCCCCTTGCTCCTGGGACTGGTAAAGCAGTCATACTGGCTCGATTGCCAACTTATCCTACAATCTCGACCTGACTTGATCCTTGGGTCCTCCTGATCAAACTCTTCCCCTCCCCCTTTGATCAGACCACAGGATTAGCAGCAAATTGGTGTGCTGTGCTCAACAGAGGGCTAGCCCAAGGTAAAAAGGGGAGACAAAGTTCTGGGTTATGAGTGTTCAGTCTTTGCAACAGCCGCATGCACAGTCCCTGTAAGTCAAACCTCATAGGGATTTCAGGCCCGTGATCCAGCAAGGGGTGCACAAACATGTGCAAATGAACTTGGAAGAGGGGAAAAACAAATGAACACAGTCCCACTCCTGACATCAACTTTTCATTTCAAGAAACTGTACAGCTTCTCTTCAGTTATTGATTAGTTGGGGCCAAATGAATCTTAGTAATGGGATTTTTCCCTTGCTAATTATATTACTAAAGGCATGGATGTCTTCCTGGAGGGTAACAATATTGTATCGTACTGTTATTAGATTCTTTAGAAGGACGTAGATCTGTGGATTTATACTGATGGAAAATAGGCTATACTGGATGGACAAATGTCTTTTTTTGGCCTTGCTAACTATGTTACTATAGGCCTGGATGTATTCCTGGAGTGTAACAATATTGTATCTTACAGTCCTCACTTTGTGACCGTGATGGCCACTCCTGACGTCTCAGTCACCATACAGGGCTCACTGCCCTCCCAGGGACGCGGAACATTCCCTTTCATTTATCAGGTGCAACCGGCACAACTTAAATATTCTCTTAAAGGGGCCGCGTCACTCAATACACGGCCGCAGGTTACTGTAATGGGCCGCATGCAGACCCTGCACAACAATATAGGTGTGGGACAAGGATCCACTAGAGGAGGAGTTTCCACTGCTCCTTCGGCTCCGAGTTCCCTCCAGTGGCGGTCTAGGTGCCGCTTCGTCCTGTGTGGAAATTGACCGTTCTCCATGCTGACCCTCCTGCGGTGGGTCATCCTCTGGATCGGAGGCCTTCCTCACGGCCACCGCATATGGCCCTCAGGGCCCCTGCTCCTTGACGAATGTGACATGGTCCTATAGATGCAGGGGTCCTACAGAAACAACAGATCTGGTATTAACATATACCTTTGCTCTGGTTTCGGCCTCCGGGATAAAGTCGTATCCCCTTGCAAGGTCAAGATGCCGGACCACACCACTGGTCATCCAGCCAGACATAGTCCCTCCATCGGGGCACTGCAACTCTTGTACAACACGGCAATCCGGCTGCTTCTTCTCCTTAATGACATTACGGATCCACCTCACCATGGGTACCCTGAGTTCCTCCACATACGTACTGCGGTTGCCAGACAGGACAGGGCCATACCAGGAGGACACAGGTGTCGCCAACACTGGAGACAATGGTGGAGTCGGGAGAAGTGGTGCAGGGGCAGCAGTCAGGGTGGCAGGTGGTTCGGACGGAAACTTTCTACTCACTGCCACTGCATCTGGTGACAGTCCTCCTGTGAGGCCGAGGGGACCGGTGATTGCAGCCGCAACGATCCTGTCAGGGTTCCATCCCTCAAGGTGTCTGGGATGCAGTTACTGACAGCTCGGCCGTCCAATTCGGTACAAGGGTGTGCTGAAGCTGTCAATACTTTGATGAACAGTATGGCCATCCAATCTGGTACAGGGGCATGCTGAGACCACTGCCAGACGTACATTCATCTTGTGAGGTTTGTACTCTGTGCTCTCCTGTACCCTGTTTGCTTGATCTGTTGCCTGACTTTGGATCTCGTTCTGACCATCCGCCTGTTTTACCCCTTCAGCTCTGATCCGTTAACCTACCAGTACTCTGACCTCAGAACGTTACCTGACTACGCTTTTGTCTCTTCCTTCTGTTTCTGACATACCCTCCTGGCTTCTGACCTTGGACTCCTTGACCACTCAGACTCATGGCTTGGCCGTGAGAAGTGACTAGCATCACATTACGTCTGGCTGCCACGATTTTCTTTTTCACCAGCATGGATCCTGTTCACATGCTTTGTGACCAGGTGACGAATTAGATGAAGATGACTCAGGATCTGGCAAAGGATTTCCAGAGTCTGGAGGTTTTGCAATATCAGTTGCAGGGTGAGATAAATAACTTGATGAAGACCTCTCATAGCCCCCGCTGCCTGCAGTGGCTGTAACGTCAGTACCCTCTGATGTACAGTTGGTCTCTCCCGAACCTGCCATGGGCCAAACTGCGTGGGCACTGCACTAGAAGCAGGAGCTTCCTGCTTCCTTTGAGGCTGCTGAGCCAGCCCCCTGAATTAACCATTTCCTATCCCTAAGCTAACATATATGTATGTTACGTGGTAAAATGGTAATTTAATAAAACAAGGCAAACACAGCACATACATTAATATACATAGCAAACATTACAGTACGACACGCAAAAATGACCCCATACCGGGAAGGAGAGAAGGGAGGTAGATGAGGGTCTCCACCACCTCCTTACACAGCCATGAGACATGCCACCACAGCCATTTGAAAACAGTATTCGAGCACACCGAAGATGCTCTATTAGCACTCAAGCATGCTCGGATAACACGTTGCAGTGTTCTGGCTCCTCTGTTGTGGTAACCCTGTGACACTATCAGTATGTCTTTGATATGTGGGAGGAAACTGATGTTAAATACTCACCAAATATTAAACGTGTGAATGTGGCCTTTATCCGAGTCTTGGTTTCCAAACAGACCATCTGTGTAGCATCTGATTTTTATGGATAGATTTATATTATAAATCTAGGAAACTGATCATGTACATATTTTGTTGTAGTTGAATGAAAACGGATCACATACGGATCTCTCAGGTACATAAATAATTGGACACACAGATGGCACATGGATGAGAATCTGATGAAAATTTAGAAAAAAATTATCCGAGTTTTCGCAATGAAGCTTGGAAGATTTGATATACTCATCTGCAGGCACCCTTAGAAATATATAAAAACTAGTAAAAATATATATTCACCTAAATAATGTTATGTAAGGGATGTAAATCGGCAAGATGCCCTGAATATAGCAGAGTGACATGTTTCCCTGTTATACCAGTAAGCGTGACTATAGTTACATATTCCCACATCTTATTTTCATGCACATCGAGGATCTTTACAAGGTAAAGCACTTTGCTGCTGTTAAATATACACGTTAGAATCAAAGTGAAGTTCATGACCATACAACAGCAGGGAGCTGAAGGTTGCCTGTTTTCATACAATGGGGTGACCGAGGTGACTGCACAATAGCTTTAAATATTAATATACATGGCAAGATACAGCCAGGCACACAGTAAGAGGTACACGCAAAGCCTTCCATGCAAAGCCACGCGCATTTACTAGCCTCATGTCTACTTTTACCTCTATTTTCCCTTAATTACCAATCTTATCGGCATTTTTTTTTGCATTCACCTACATACCCTAAAGCGACACACATTTGGTTTAGATTTATATGAAAATACTATTTAAGCCTTATAGGACTGCAATTACTATAGAACTGTAGGTTATGCTGGAGGCTCTGTGCCCTCTGATACAAGCTGGTACTCTAACTGAAATGTCTTTATTTCCTCTGTGTGCCTCACCGAATAGCTGTGATTGAGAGCTATTCTAATTCTCTTCAGTTCCATGAGGCAAGGGACATTTTAGTGTTTTGGCTGATAGCAGGGATCAAAGCATCTGCAGCAAAAGCTAGGAAGATGAGTTACAGTAGTTCAAGTGATGCATTTTGACATCTGAGATACTATTTATTGCTTTCACAAACTAGCCTCTATTAGTATGTAACATTGAGCACCCCATGCTATATCCACTGATAACAGATTTTTCCTCTTGAACATAAGACTAAGCCATTGATGTCACTCATAACATAAGCTTATTATTACCATATAATATTATTAAGTACAATAAATGGACAAAAGTATTGGAACATAATTCTTAAAGGGGTTTTCCCTTGAACAAAATTAATTATAATCAACATTTAAATCAATGAAAATATGTATAATAAGTTCCACAATTGGATGTGTTTAAAAAATGTTCCTGTGCCGAGATAATCTTATACAGTGGAATGTAAAACTTCTGGCAGCCCTGCTGAAATTACTCTTATTGTGAACAGTTAAGCAAGTTGAAGATAAAATTACCTCTTAATGGCATAAAGATAAATTTGACACATCTCATTTGCATCTTAGGCTATATATATATATATATATATATATATATATATATATATACTAGCTGAAGAGCCCGTCGCTGCCCGGGCATAGTAACTAACTGTGGTTAGTTATAGAAAATTATAATTATCCTCCATCCCATAGTCCCGTGCCCATATACCCATCATACATATCCACAATCCCATAGGCCCATGCCCATATACCCATCATACATATCCTCCATCCCATAGTCGAGTGCCCATATACCCATCCCACATCCTCTATCCCATAGTCCCATGCCCATATACCCATCATACATATTCTCCATCTCATAGTCCCATGCCCATACACACATCATACATATTCTCCATCCCATAGTTCCATGCCCATATACCCATCATACATATTCGCCATCCCATAGTCGAGTGCCCATATACCAATCACACATCCTTCACCTCATAGTCCCATGCCCTGCCCATATACCCATCATACATATCCTCCATCCCATAGTCCCGTGCCCATATACCCATCATACATATCCGCCATCTCATAGTCCCATGCCCATATACCCATCATACATATCCTCCATCCCATAGTCCCGTGCCCATATACCCGTCATACATATTCTCCATCCCATATTCCCATGCCCATATACCCATCATACATATTCTCCATCCCATAGTTCCATGCCCATATACCCATCATACATATTCGCCATCCCATAGCCGAGTGCCCATATACCCATCACACATCCTTCACCTCATAGTCCCATGCCCATATACCCATCATACATACTCTCCATCCCATAGTCCCGTGCCCATATACCCATCATACACATCTGCCATCTCATAGTCCCGTGCCCATATACCCGTCATACATATCCTCCATCCTATAGTCCAGTGCCCATATACCCATAACACATCCTCCATCCCATAGCCCCGTGCCCATATACATATCCGCCATCCCATAGTCCCGTGCCCATATACCCATCAAACATATCCTCTATTCCATAGTCCAGTGCCCATATACCCATCACACATCCTCCATCCCATAGTCCCATGCCCATATACATATCCTCCATCCCATAGTCCAGTGCCCCATAGTCAACCATTATGACATCATAATGAGCGGCGGCAGGGCTTGCAACCTTTGATGACATCAGCGTCGCCATGGCAACCATTGTGACATCATAATGAGGGGCAGGGCTTGACACGCACACACTGCTTCCCCAGTATGCAAATAGGGGCATTGTGACATCATAATGAGGGGCGGGGCTTGACGCGCACACACTTTTCCCCCCAGTATGTAGATAGGGGCAAAATTGTTTGGTGAATTGGAACGTGCGAGGTTAAAATTTTGCCTCACAACATAGCTTAGGACGCTCTCGGGGTCCAGACGTGTGACTGTGCCAAATTTTGTGGCTGTAGCTGCGACGGTGCGGATGCCTATCCCGGACATACACACATACACACACACACACATACATACATACATACATACACACATACATACACACTTTGAGCTTTATATATTAGATATACAGTGGGGCAAAAAAGTATTTAGTCAGTCAGCAATAGTGCAAGTTCCACCACTTAAAAAGATGAGAGGCGTCTGTAATTTACATCATAGGTAGACCTCAACTATGGGAGACAAACTGAGAAAAAAAAATCCAGAAAATCACATTGTCTGTTTTTTTTTCATTTTATTTGTATATTATGGTGGAAAATAAGTATTTGGTCAGAAACAAGCAATCAAGATTTCTGGCTCTCACAGACCTGTAACTTCTTCTTTAAGAGTCTCCTCTTTCCTCCACTCATTACCTGTAGTAATGGCACCTGTTTAAACTTGTTATCAGTATAAAAAGACACCTGTGCACACCCTCAAACAGTCTGACTCCAAACTCCACTATGGTGAAGACCAAAGAGCTGTCAAAGGACACCAGAAACAAAATTGTAGCCCTGCACCAGGCTGGGAAGACTGAATCTGCAATAGCCAACCAGCTTGGAGTGAAGAAATCAACTGTGGGAGCAATAATTAGAAAATGGAAGACATACAAGACCACTGATAATCTCCCTCGATCTGGTGCTCCACGCAATATCCCACCGCGTGGGGTCAGAATGATCACAAGAACGGTGAGCAAAAATCCCAGAACCACGCGGGGGGACCTAGTGAATGAACTGCAGAGAGCTGGGACCAATGTAACAAGGCCTACCATAAGTAACACACTACGCCACCATGGACTCAGATCCTGCAGTGCCAGACGTGTCCCACTGCTTAAGCCTGTACATGTCCGGGCCCGTCTGAAGTTTGCTAGAGAGCATTTGGATGATCCAGAGGAGTTTTGGGAGAATGTCCTATGGTCTGATGAAACCAAACTGGAACTGTTTGGTAGAAACACAACTTGTCGTGTTTGGAGGAAAAAGAATACTGAGTTGCATCCATCAAACACCATACCTACTGTAAAGCATGGTGGTGGAAACATCATGCTTTGGGGCTGTTTCTCTGCAAAGGGGCCAGGACGACTGATCCGGGTACATGAAAGAATGAATGGGGCTATGTATCGTGAGATTTTGAGTGAAAACCTCCTTCCATCAGCAAGGGCATTGAAGATGAAACGTGGCTGGGTCTTTCAACATGACAATGATCCAAAGCACACCGCCAGGGCAACGAAGGAGTGGCTTCTTAAGAAGCATTTCAAGGTCCTGGAGTGGCCTAGCCAGTCTCCAGATCTCAATCCTATAGAAAACCTTTGGAGGGAGTTGAAAGTCCGTGTTGCCAAGCGAAAAGCCAAAAACATCACTGCTCTAGAGGAGATCTGCATGGAGGAATGGGCCAACATACCAACAACAGTGTGTGGCAACCTTGTGAAGACTTACAGAAAACATTTGACCTCTGTCATTGCCAACAAAGGATATATCACAAAGTATTGAGATGAAATTTTGTTTCTGACCAAATACTTATTTTCCACCATAATATGCAAACTCCAAGCTGGTTGGCTATTGCAGATTCAGTCTTCCCAGCCTGGTGCAGGGCTACAATTTTGTTTCTGGTGTCCTTTGACAGCTCTTTGGTCTTCACCATAGTGGAGTTTGGAGTCAGACTGTTTGAGGGTGTGCACAGGTGTCTTTTTATACTGATAACAAGTTTAAACAGGTGCCATTACTACAGGTAATGAGTGGAGGAAAGAGGAGACTCTTAAAGAAGAAGTTACAGGTCTGTGAGAGCCAGAAATCTTGATTGCTTGTTTCTGACCAAATACTTATTTTCCACCATAATATGCAAATAAAATGAAAAAAAAACAGACAATGTGATTTTCTGGATTTTTTTTTCTCAGTTTGTCTCCCATAGTTGAGGTCTACCTATGATGTAAATTACAGACGCCTCTCATCTTTTTAAGTGGTGGAACTTGCACTATTGCTGACTGACTAAATACTTTTTTGCCCCACTGTATATGTATATTTTGTGAGGTAGCGCTGTCATTCAAGGTTGGGGGACACTCGCATGTCAGTGAATAATCACGTCCGGCACAGGTTTCCATAAAGCAATATCACAGTCCATGAGGTTTATTCATTATCATAAACCAATCACGATATGCAACAGTCTTATAGCAGACAGCAGCGTATCTTCACACTGGAGCCTGCTTTAGCCCTCCTAGTCACACAGGCTGTGCTTCATCTAGCCAACAGGCTATACAGTCACTCAGTTGTAGTCCCGTCTCCGGGTTACCTTGCATGCTGCTTTACACTGCTAATGTTCATTCCCTCTCCCTGGAAACTGTCAGGCACACATCGCCATTAGTCACAGCGTCCAGATGTGCTGTCAAGCAGGAAGCCACACGAGACCTTCCAAACGGACCAATCAGGTCTCTGCATTCACCCCCTGTGACCAGACCTCAGGTACCTTATATAGTCCATAACCACACCCACAGGTGATCACATGGCTATGACCTCACCCAAGGTCCTATTGCATACAGCCACACACAGACTTCCCTGACACACTGTAACGGAATGTACTACTCAGCAGTACCTCTGCTGATCATTATGATTTTTCAGTATTCTACACCTAACAGGGAAATGGAAATGCTTATACGGCTGTCCTGGGACACCCACACAGCGCCCCCTAGCGGACACAGCGGTCACTGCACCACAATATATACAGTATATACAGTATATATGACATTTGTATGCTCAAATAACTTTGAGGGTTCAGATCTGAATTAGCCTGTTAGGGTTGTAGCTTGTTCACTATCATCATTAGGAAAGGACAAGTGATGCAAATTTCCCAGCTTTATAAAAACCCAACCTCCTCTAACTGTGCCAAAAACCGGCAGCCATGTGATCTTCTAAACAGCTGCCTAGTACTCTGAAAATGGGGGAGGCCCACAAAGCAGGAGAAGACTATAAGAAGATAGCAAAGTGTTTTCAAGCTGCTCTTTCCTCTGTTCGAAATGTAATTAAGAAATGATAGTTAACAGAAACAATGGAGGTCAAGATAAGGTCTGGAAGATCAAGCAAAATGTCAATGAGAGCTGCTCGTAGGATTCAAAGCTCACAGACAGGGAAAAAGGACTTAAAAATCCTGTAAAAATTTTTAGCAAAAACACATCATGAAAAGTAGCCTCATCAAACCTTGTCAAATGACCAATGAACTAGCAGGATGCAGCAGGCTCCCACCGATAAAGGCTGGAGCAGCACAGGTGCCCTCCACTGATGAAAACAGCCACCCTATCGCTAAAATTTAAAAACACCTATAATGGAAAGTGGGCTTTTCAGCACTATATATACATCACACAGAAAACACTGCCTTCAAAAAGGAGCCTGGCTGCATCCCGCAAAAAACGATAAAAAGTGTAATGAAAAGATACAAAAATAATGCATATGATAAATGCGTTAAATGAGGTATTGGTTACTATTTTGTTTTCAAACCAATTTTATTGAGAGTTTTACAATAGTGAGGAAGGTCTCAGGGGGAGGGTGGGAGGAATGGGGAGGGAAGGGAAGAAAGGGGGGAAGGACCAGTTGGTCCGAACAGGTTTTTATTAATATAACAATATTTGTGAGATATAATTGACTAGGTTATTTTATAACCATAACCATGCTATAATAATATGTTTAATACAAGCCAGATTGTCTCTGGAGCAAAGAACAAACAACAAAATATCAGTGCAGCAATTGCTATAAAATTAGCTTGTAGGAAATAATGTAATCCATCTGTGCCATTTATGAGTGAAGAGGCTAATATTATCATTAATAGTGGCTAGTTTTAGTTCAAAAGATTTGTGTAAGGAGATTTTTTCCTTTATATCTTCAATTGTTGGAATATCCTGTCTTTTCCAATTAAAAGCTATGGAGCTTTTGGTAATAAGGAGGATGAGAATTATTAGAGGTGAAAGTGTTTGGAGTGATTCTTGTGAGGTAATAGAAAACAAGGCCAATTGGGGAGAGAGGGTGATGGGTTTTTGAAGAAGGGAGTTTATTAGGAGAGAAATATTTCTCCAGAGAGGTTTGATCACTGGGCAGTGCCAAAATATGTGAAAAAGATTCCCGTGATGTCCACATCCTCTCCAGCACAATGGGGAGATCTCAGGGTATATCTTGGCTAGTCTGGCTGGTGTGTAGTACCAACGTGAAATAATTTTCTGGTGGGTTTCCAAGAGAGACATGGATAACGTGGCGGACATGGAGGAGGAGCATGCCTGTTCCCAGTCCTCTATTCCTGGATTTATCCCAAGTTCCGTCTCCAACTTGATTATATTATTTGTTTTGGTAAATTCGTGGCACTTATTGAGCCACATATAAATATATGAAATCTTCCAGAAAAGGCAGTGGTTTATGTTATTAATGAGATTGGAGAAAGGCTCAGAGGGTTTTGCGTCTTTCTTTTTAAGTTTGGTTGCTATTTCTTTTAGTTGAATATAGTCAAGAAATGATGATGATGGGATATTGAACTTATTTTTCAAACCGCTTAAGGGATAGATGTGGTTGTGTCCGTAAATGTCTCTGAATTTTTTGATACCGTGGTCAGACCAGATTGAGGGTAGATCTGACTCAAAAAGAGACGCTATAACAACAAGAGATAGAGACCCTAATGGGGCAGTATTCTTGACGCTACTTTTTTGTTTAGCTAGGAGTCTCCAAGCTTCCAGGGTAGCTTGAAAGATTGGATGAGTAGTGGAGAGAACCTTTTTAAGAAGGATGGATTCCAGAACGAGAAAAGAAGGAGATCTGTTGTTGTTTAGAGCCTTTTCAATGTCGGCCCATGCCGGAGGATCCACGGTTGACCACCAGTGGAGACTGTTTTTGACAAGGAATGCGGAGTAGTAGGCCGAAATATTTGGAAGGCCAGCTCCTCCAAATCTCCTGTTGCCATATAAAACATTTTTCGCAATTCTGGCTTTTTTTCCGTTCCAAACGAAATTGTTGGTCATGAGTTGAAGATTGGTAAGGGCAGAGGTGGAAATGGGTAGAGGGAGAGATCTAAAGAAATAGATTATTTTGGGGAGGATATAGGCTTTAAAAATTATAATTTTACCCCACCAGGAGAGGTTTTTCTCCCCGTATGTGTTTAGGTCTTTAGAGATGGACTCTGAGAGGGATTTTAAATTTAGAGGTATGAGGGAAGGGACTTTATTTGTGAATTTGATTCCCAAATATGTGATGTAATCTGTAGTCCAGCTCCATGGGCATGAGCAACTAATAGAGTTGGTTAGAGTGTTGTCCAGATTAAATGCTAGCATTTTGGATTTTGTTATGTTGATTTTGAAATGGGAGATGTCCGAAAACTTCTGCAGAAGTTCTTGGACTCTAACAATTGATTTAATTGGGTTTGATAAAGTGAGAATAATGTCGTCAGCGAAAAGGCAAATTTTATATTCTTTATCCCCTACTTTGATGCCCTGGATATCTGGGTTGTCTCTAATAGATTGAGCTAGGGGTTCAATTGCTAGGGCAAAGAGAAGAGGGGAAAGTGGGCATCCTTGTCTGGTGCCGTTGGATATTTGGAAAACTTTTGAAAGGTGGTTATTAACATATATTTTGGCCGTTGGGTCGGTGTATAATGCTCTAATGCTCGTAATTAGTTCATGGTGAAAGCCGAATTTATGTAGGGTGGCGAAGAGGTAATCCCAATTTAATCTGTCGAAAGCCTTTTCGGCGTCAAGAGAAGCTATGACGGATTTGGTTTTGTGTGTATTGATGAGTTTTATAAGATTGATCAATCTTCTGGTGCCGTCTGTAGATTGTCTATTGATTATGAACCCGATTTGATCTTTATTGATCAGTTTGGGGAGTATGGAATTCAGTCTGTTTGATAGTAGTTTTGCATAAAGTTTGATATCTGTGTTTATTAGCGAAATTGGCCTAAAATTTTTCATAAGAGTGGTATCTGAATTGGGTTTGGGAATAAGGATTAGGGTGGCCTCAAGCATTTCCCTAGGGAAGTAACCCACAGTAGAGGCTGTGTTAAAGATTTTCGTCAAGTGAGGAGTGAGGATTTCGGCAAAAGTTTTATAGTAATTATTCGTAAATCCGTCGGGGCCAGGGGCCTTGAAGGATTTGAGGTGTTTTATGTCTTCTAGAGTTTCTTTTTCGGAAAAGGGGGATGACAGAAAAGATCTGTCATCCTCATCTAGTTTCGGGAGGTTAATTTTGGCCAGAAAAGAAGTGATATCTAGAGGATTAGGATGGGGGAGGGGTGAGTTTTGATTGATATTGTAGAGATTTTCGTAAAATGTGGCAAAGGAGTTAGCAATATCTTGTGGGTGGGACAGAGGGATAGCTTTAGGGGAAAGAATGGTGTCGATTCTGTTTTTCCGTCTATGGTTTTTCAAGATGTTAGTCATGTAACGCGATGGACGATTTAGATTTTGATATAGTCTAAAGCGGTTGTTTTTAACTGCTGAGTCATGGAACGAGAATATCAGGGCTTTAAGCTCTTGTCGTAATTTGAGGAGTTCCGAATGTACAACTGAACCCGAATTTGTGTTGTCAGTTATCATTGATTCTTTAGTTTTGATTTGATTCTGGAGATCTGTTATTTTCTCTCTATTTGCCCTTTTGTGTCTCGAGGATATTCTAATTAGGATGCCTCTTAGAACAGCTTTGTGGGCATTCCACAGGGTAAAAGAGTTAGAAAGTTCAGTATTGTTCTCTTTGAAGTAATTTAGGAGGGCTGTAGTAATCTCTGCATTATAATGTGGGATATTAATTAAAGAAGAGTTACACTTCCATAAAAATTGTTGGTTGGTAGCAGGGCCGAGGGTGAATGTAGCTACTACTGGAGCGTGATCAGAGATCGTTTTAGGGCGGATAGAAATGGAAGTAAATTTGGGGAGTGAAAAGACATCGGTTAAAATTAGGTCAATACGAGAAGCAGTGTGATGGACATCTGAAAAGTGAGTGTACTCAATTGAAGTCGTGTTTATGGAACGAAATGTGTCGAAGAATTCATTGTGATATATCCAGTTGTTTAGTGTTTCTGCCTTGTGTCTATTGGGGGCTGAGGAATCCAGTTTTCCGTTTGGGACCATGTTAAAATCTCCCGCGAATATTAAAGAACCCTTTTTTATTAGGTTGATTTTCTTTAGAAGTTTGTTTAAGAATCTGATTTGACCTGTGGTGGGGACATAGACGTTAACAATAGTGACAGTTGAGTTATTGATATTGCAAACTAGAATATGGTAATGGCCTTTCTCATCTCTTAGTTTTTCTATGAATTTAAAGTTGATGGAATTTTTTATCATAGTAAGAACTCCTGCCTTTTTTTTAACTCCCGAAGATTCATATATGTGGGGAAAGTTTTTGTGGGAAAAGTTGGGGTGGGCCTCTCTTTTAAATTTCGTTTCCTGAAGACATACAACATCGGAGCCCAGCCTGTTGGCCTCGTAATGTATTACATGGCGCTTCCTAGGGCTGTTCAAACCCCTGACGTTGTACGTGGCCAGGTTTATTTTCATTGTCAGAGTGGTGTTTTGTGGTTGTGAAGGTACCTGTGATGCTGTTAAACTCGGTTGGGTTGTGGCTGACGAAGAAGTTTAGGCACGGATGGATAAAGTTGAGGTTGAATTGGCTGCAACTGAAACACAATATAATGGAAAAAACAAGACAAATTAGACAAATTTGTAGCAAATTTGGTCAGAATTATCTTATATGGACCAACAGGAGCAGATTTCTGCGACAAACTCTGCTCAACTCAGGGGGGGACCACCAGGAGAAGGTTGCCTAGGCAAACTCTTCTCTAACTCGGTGGAAAGTCCGTGGGAGAAAATCCCGAAAACAACCTTTAAAAGGAATAAACCAACATCCCAGCCAAGTAGGGCACTTGACAGGAAAAAAGAATCTGCAGTCCATCTTTGCAATTTAAATGATGATGACAAAATTAGTGGCTCAAAAGGTAAATACTGTGTGGCCTACTAAATAAGAGGAAGAAAGAAAAAAGTCTTGTGGTGGTTAAGACCGCTCGGGTGATCAGGTCGGAGTCTTGAAGTCTTGGGATGAAGCTGGTCTGTTCCTGGGCTTGATGTTCATTGATTTCAAAAATCTGTGACCTTCTTCTATGGAGGAAAGGACTGTGGTTTTGCCATTGTGGAGGACCAGGAGTTTAAGGGGGAAGCCCCATTTGTATTGAATATTATTGTCTCTCAAGGGGATGGTGATATCTTGAAAAGCTTTTCTTCCTTCTATGGTGTGCTTTGAGAGGTCTGTGAAGATCTTGAGATGGGAATATGGGTCTGGGAAGCCTCCATTATCTCTGATGTTATTTTGGATTCGTTCTTTGGTGTGGAAAAAATGGATTCGAAGGATTGTGTCTCTTGGGGTGTCTTTAGGTAGGTGAGCCGGTTTTGGTAGTCTGTGTATTCTGTCAATGATAGTATCATGGGTTGAGAGAGTCGGTTCGATTTTTTTGAAGACTTTTTGGACATAGTCTTCTAGTTTGGAAGAGGTAACGGATTCTGGAATCCCTCTTATTTTTATATTGTTTCTTCTGCTGCGATCTTCTAGGTCTGCCAGCTTGTGTTTCAATTGGGTGATCTCTGTTCTGATTTGGTGACTCTCGTTAGTTGACTCCTCGGATTTCTTTTCTACTGTGACAATCCTGGATTCGAGGGTTTCTAATTTTTTGTTAAAAGATTCAAATGTAGATTGGAAGATTTTCATTTGAGATTCGAGGGTGGCTTCCAGGGTAATTTTGAGATTATTATTTATTTTTTCAGCCAAGGAGGTCATATATAGCTCAATAGAGTCAAGGTTTGCTTTGTCAAGGGAGTCCAGTTTTGGTTTGGATTTTGCTGGGCTGGAATTCGGAGATGAGGCCCATGAATCATTATCGGAGTCTTCTTTATGGTCGATTAGAGGTGCGAATCTCTCGTTTCGGGCTCCTGGGTTCCTTCTTTTTGTGGAGACAGAAGTGTCCATATTGGGAGCGATTTTATGTGGGGTCCTGGATCTAGTGGGGCTGATCGTGTTGACTTTGTCCGAGGCCGGATGAGATTTGCCCCCCTTGTCTCCACCCCCTTTAGGGGATAAGGAGGCCGAGGGGGCCGGAATTTTGGTTTGTTTAACATTATTTGATTTATTCTGGCTCATTTTTTTTTTTTTTTTTTTTTCTTTTCCTAAGCTACGTTTTTTGCGCAGCCGGGAAACGTAAGCTACGCAATTGGCGTAAGGAGTGTGCGCGCCTGCGCACTGAGGTATCTCTTAGTCAGCGGTGAACTCCGCTCTGATGTCGGGACACTGGAGGCTGCAGACAACCCGGGTGGCTCTCCACTGATGTCCAGCGAGGAGGGAAGGATCCCCCGGGATCTGAAGGAGTTGGGAGCGGTAATGTTTTAGCCTCCTTTTTATTACAATTACCCGCGGCAGACGGGGATGACAGGCGGGGTTGTGGCTAATGCGCCTGTGCGCCGGCTTGTATAATTAGCCTCCTAGCCGTGGCAGCAGATTCTCCTTATTTCCTCCTCACTCCCGATGGTCAGTGGGGGGTCCCGGTTAGTAGGAGGAAATGTTTTTGAGTGCGGGTAGGGGCCACGGGGTTTTTCGAAGTCAGCGGAGGTTGTGGAGGAATTAATAACAGTACTCCGGTTGCCGCTATTGTCCCTGTCGCCTCGGAGTTATCAGCCCGGGTGTGGGGCTGTTGCACATGCGCAGTAGGAAGGAAACTCGTTTGGCTGAGGCGGCAATGTAATAAAAGAAACGGCCGCGGCGGTTCTTACCGGGGATAGTAGTAGGAGTAAATTTGAGTACCGGCACCTTCTCGGGGAGCACCGGGGGCCCCTCTTTCGCTGTTCTTTGCTGCGATGTAACTTGAAGGAGCCGCGGTGCGGGCCGGAGAGGTGGGCCGAGAGGAACAGGGAGACAGGGGCTATAATAGTTTTTTCCTGGGCCAGATGAGCCCTTCTGTGAAAGGCACCCGTCAGGGAATTCTGTGGGGATAGATTAGTCCACGGATAATCTTGGAGGGGACAGTCTTGGTAGAGATAGGACCGGTAGGCCTAGTAGGCCTCAGTAGGCCTCAGAAATGAGGTCAGGCCTTGCAGTTCTAATTTCTCCTGAATTACAATCAATGGGGGTTTCAAAGTAGGTCTGTGATAGCCGTTGAGTATTCTTTCAATGTAGAATTGGTCAGGATGGGTCTTTCCTGGTTGATGGATGTTGATTTAGAAAGGCTTTATCAGGAGCTCTCGGGCTGCACGTCTTACTCCATTGCAGTCCAGGCCACGCCCCCCATTGGTTACTATTTTGGCCAAAACAGATAAGCTTGCAACCCAAACGTCAAGGGTCCCCATTTTATTGCGAGTCCTAACTAAACATCAATTCAAAGCTCACAGTCAGGGAAAAAGGACTTAAAAATCTGCTTTCTATTATAGACGTTTTTAAATAGGCTGTCATCCAGACACTGTGCATTGGACTTTCCTGTGTGACTTATGTCCTAAGCAAGCCCCATCTGTGTGCTTTTTTCCACTAGGCAGCTAACACCTTCATCATCACTATTTTAGTGATTGGGTGGCTGTTTTCATCAGTGGAGGGCACCTGTGCTGCTCCAGCCTTTATCTGTGGGAGCCGGCTGTGTCCTACTAGTGCATTGGTCATTTGACAAAGTTTGGTGAGGCTGCTTTTCATGATGTGTTCTTGCTAAAAATTTTTACAGGATTTTTAAGTCCTTTTTCCCTGTCTGTGAGCTTTGAATTGATGTTTAGTTAGGACTTGCAATAAAATGGGGACCCTTGATGTTTGGGTTGTGAGCTTATCTGTTTTGGCCAAAATAGCAACCAATACCTCATTTAATACATTTATCATATGCATTATTTTTGTATCTTTTTATTGCACTTTTTATCATTTTTTGCGGGATGCAGCCAGGCTCCTTTTTGATGGCTGTGTTTTCTGTGTGATGCATATATAGTGCTGAACAGCCCGCTGTTATGAATGAGTCACCGGAGGAGGAGGAAACAAAAATACAAGCTAAGTCCAGAAAACCGGAGAGGTTGGTAGCTATCAGATTGCAGACCCCTGATCCTATTCACCACAACTAACAGTAGCCGTGGGGGGTTCCTATGGTGCCCTAGACCCCTCGTCACAGCCGGAGAACTACATAAGCCTAAAGAAAGAAAGGGGAAATCTAAACTGCCCCAGAGCAGACCCCAAAGCAATAGACAGCCCCCAACATGTATTGTCGGTGAAAAACAGATGAAAACACAAACACAGACAGAAAGACAGGCTGAGCAAACGATGGGGCCCAACTAACTAGATAGGACAGGACAGAAAAGATGCTGGCTGCAATCCGCAAAAAACCCTACAAAAATGTCCCAACCGTCTGATAGGCAAAAAGGCCCCGAAGTCGCTAGACTTCAAAATCACTATATCAGCACTCAGGTATATTCTGAAAACAGAGCAAAGAGATCAACTGATCAGAGACAAAAATGGAATTCAGCCAGTCCCAACCAGGACTGGCTGAATACAAACACTAAGGAAACCAGACAAAATCTCTTGGAATAATAGCAGGGCAAAAACTTAGCTTTTAGTAGACAGGAACTAAAACTGGATGCCAGAGCTCAGAGCAGAAAGGATCACCAGCAAACCCTGCAGGGCGTCGGCTGCCTTATATCCACTCAGAAATTCCAGATGTCCAATCACACTCCGCCTGTTCAGATGACAGGTTCTTCCCATCCCAATCAATTTCACTACCTCTCTTCACCAGCAGAGGGAGTTCATCAGACATCAAAGGTGAAGGGGAAAATGAACTCACAACAGTACCTCCCCCTTGAGGAGGGGTCACCGAACCCTCATCCACGCCACCAGGGCTATCAGGATGGGCCCGATGAAAAGCACGAACCAATCTTTCGGCATGAATATCGGATGCAGGGACCCAAGAATTATCCTCCTGGCCATAACCCTTCCATTTAACCAAATACTGGAGTCTCCGTCTAACCAGACGAGAATCCAGTATCTTCTCAACCTCATATTCCACATTACCTTCAACCAATACAGGGTCAGGAGGTGCCACCCACCACAGGAACTACTGGCTCAACAAACCTCTTTAGCAGAGTTATGAAACACGTTATGGATCTTGAATGTAACAGGAAGAGCCAATCGAAAAGAGACCGGATTAAGAATCTCCAAAATCTTGTAAGGTCCAATAAATCTAGATTTAAACTTTGGAGAAGCCACTTTCATAGAGATATTCTTTGATGACAACCAAACCATATCACCCACCTTAAACCGGGGACCAATGGTCCTATGCCGGTTGGAAAACCGCTGGGCCTTTTCCTGGGAGAGAGACAACTTATCCACCACTTGGTCCCAAATCTGGTGCATTCTCTCCACCACAGTGTCAACACCTGGGCAGGCAGAAGACTCCACCTGCCCTGAAGAGAATCGAGGATGAAACCCAAAGTTACAAAAAAAAGTGACATCAAAGTGGCAGAACTAGCTCTATTATTTAAAGCAAATTCGGCCAAGGGCAAAAAGAAAACCCAATCATCCTGATCAGCAGAAATAAAACATCTCAAATATGACTCCAAAGTCTGGTTTGTTCTCTCCGTCTGCCCATTGGTCTGAGGGTGAATCGCAGAGAAGGACAACTGAATTCCCAGCTTGGAACAGAAAGTCCTCCAAAATCTAGAAACAAACTGAACTCCTCTGTCAGATACAATGTTCTCAGGAATCCCGTGCAAGTGAACCACCTGTTGCAAAAACAAGGGCACCAACTCTGAGGAAGATGGCAACTTAGGGAGTGGTACAAGATGGACCATCTTAGAGAATCTATCACAAATCACCCAAATCACAGTCATTCTCTGAGAGACAGGCATATCAGAGATAAAATCCATTGAAATATGGGTCCATGGCCTCCTGGGCACCAGCAAAGGCATCAACAACCCACTAGAGCGAGAACAAGGTTTAGACCGGGAGCAAGTCCCACAGGACTGCACAAAATTCCTGACATCATGAGACAAGGCGGGCCACCAAAAAGACCGACTCACCAAATCTCTAGTACCAAAAATACCTGGATGACCAGCCAATGCGGAACAATGAACCTCAGACATCACTCTCTTCCTCCACTGGTCAGGAACATACAATTTTCCAATGGGACACCGCTCAGGTTTGTCCTCCTGAATCTCTTCCAGAGCATGTCTCAAATCGGGCGAGATGGCAGAAAGAACTACCCCCTCACTTAAGATGGTAGCAGGCTTGGTCACAATAGGAGAATCAGCAAAGAAACTCCTAGAGAGGGCGTCTGCCTTGACATTCTTAGTGCCCGGAAGAAAAGAGACCACAAAATCAAAACGTGGGAAAAACAAGGCCCACCTAGCCTGTCTAGGTTTCAAGTGTTTGGCCGACTCCAGATAAATCAAATTCTTGTGGTCAGTAAGGACCATGACTTGATGTTTAGCTCCCTCCAACCAATGTCTCCACTCCTCAAATCCCCATTTCATGGCTAACAGTTCCCGATTCCCCACATCATAGTTACGTTCGGATGGGGAGAACTTTCGGGAAAAGAAAGCACAGGGATTCATTTTAGATGTTACAGGATCTTTTTAGGACAAAACAGCTCCTGCACCAATCTCAGAAGTGTCCACCTCTACCTGAAACGGGAGTGAGACATCAGGTTGCCGCAAAACCGGGGCAGAAGTGAACCTTCGCTTCAGCTCCTGAAAGGAAGAAACAGCCTCCGGAGACCAATTCAGCACATCAGCAACCTTCTTAGTCAAATCAGTCAATGGTTTGGCAATACCAGAAAAATTAGCTATAAATTAACGATAAAAATTAGCAAAACCCAAAAACTTCTGGAGGGCCTTCAAAGAAGTGGGCTGAACCCAATCATAAATGGCCTGTACCTTGGCCGGGTCCATTCCAATAGTTGATGGAGACAAAATAAATCCCAAAAATGAAATCCTCTGTACACCAAAAAGGCATTTCGATCCCTTGACATACAGGGAATTCTCCCTCAAAATCCGGAACACAGTCCGAACATGTTCCACATGAGAGTCCCAATCCTTGGAAAAGATCAAAATATCATCCAGATAGATGATCAAAAATTTATCCACAAAATCTCGGAAAATATCATTCATGAAGCACTGGAAGACAGAAGGGGCATTAGTGAGCCCAAAAGGCAACACCAGGTACTCAAAATGTACCTCCGGAGTATTAAATGCCGTCTTCCATTCATCCCCCTGCTTAATGCGAATAAGATTATACGCCCCCTGAGGTCAAGCTTGGTAAACCAGCAAGCACCTTTAACTCTGGAGAATAGATCAGAAATCAGGGGTAACGGATACTGATATTTAACAGTAATTTTGTTGAGGGAACGATAGTCAATACAAGGCCATAATGAACCATCTTTCTTGGCCACAAAAAAAACAGCACCTAAGGGTGAAGAGGATGGTCTAATATGACCCTACTCCAATGACTCCTTAATATAGGATCGCATAGCCTCGTGCTCGGGTACAGATAAATTGAAAAGTCGACCCTTGGGAAATTTACACCCAGGGCTCAGCTCAATTGCACAGTCATAACTCCTATGAGGAGGCAAAGACACAGACTCATTCTCACTAAATACATCATAAAAATCAGCCAAATACTCAGGAACATCATGCGACTGGGGAGAGGTGGAGAAAACAGGAGCGTCACTAAGGGAACAAAGACAACCCCAACTCACCACAGACACAGATTTCCAATCCAAAACTGGATTATGGATTTGCAACCAGGGAAACCTCAGAACAATGATATCATGCAAATTATGCAACACCAAAAATCTGCAATATTCTTGATGGTCTGGGGCGACCCGCATTACCACCTGGGTCCAAAACTGAGGTTTATTCTTCACCAAAGGAGTAGCATCAATACCCCTCAAAGGGATAGGCGTCCGCAGAGGTGTCATAGGAAACCCACAACGTTTAGCAAAATCCAAGTACATCAGGTTCAGAGCTGCTCCCGAATTCACAAAATCCTTAGCAGAAAATGTGGACAGGGAGCAGATTAGAGTAATTGCCAGAAGAAACTTAGGTTGAACACCACCCACAGCAAATGTGTGTGCAAAACGTTTCTCTTGTTTAGGGCAGACAGAAATCATATGAGAGGCATCTCCACAGAAAAAACACAGCTTATTATGCCTTCTGAACTCCTAACATTGCGCCCTAGACAAAACTCTATCACATTGCATAGGTTCAGACATTTGTTCAACAGGTGGCAACACCTCTCGTACAGTTTTGCGTTCACGCCAACGCCGATCAACCTGAATGGCTAATGACATAGAATCGTCAAGACCAGAGGGAACAGGAAATCCCACCATAGTATCTTTTGCGGTTTCTGGCAAACCCTTCCGAAAGAGAGCTGCCAAGGCACCACCATTCCAGGTAGTAAGGACCACCCACTTTCGGAATTTTTGACAGTACAACTCTGCAGAATCCTGACCCTGGCTCAATGCCAACAGGGCCTTTTCAGCCTGATCAATAGCATTAGGTTCATCATACAACAACCCCAAGGCCTGAAAAAATGCGTTCACATCAGTCAGAATAGGATCATCAGGTTTCAAAGAAAACGCCCAATCCTGGGGATCGCCACGCAGCAAAGAGATGACAATTTTAACCTGCTGTGCGGAGCTCCCCGATGAGTTAGGCTTCAAGCCAAAAAATAATTTACAATTATTCTTAAAATTCAGAAATTTAGACCGATCCCCAAAAAACACATCAGGTGTAGGGATCTTTGGTTCAGGAGCATGTGAATGAGCAAGATAGGCGGAAATTCCCCGCACTTCAGCAGTAAGCTGCTCCACACAATCAGACAATTGCTTAATCTCCATTGAGAAAAAATTCCTCCTACGGCCTCAGAGAAATAGAGGAAAAAATATACACAAAAAAAAAATTCTGACACTTTTTTTTTTTTTTTTTTTACTTTTCTTTCATGCTATTGAGTACCCTAGAATCTGCGGTATGGCTGGTGATTCTGTTATGAATGAGTCACCGGAGAAGGAGGAAACAAAAATACAAGCTAAGTCCAGAAAACCAGAGAGGTTGGTAGCTATCGGATTGCAGACCCCTGATCCTATTCACCACAACTAACAGTAGCCGTGGGGGTTCCTACGGTGCCCTAGATCCCTCATCACAGCCGGAGAACTACATAAGCCTAAAGAAAGAAAGGGGAAATCTAAACTGCCCCAGAGCAGACCCCAAAGCAATAGACAGCCCCCAACATGTATTGTCGGTGAAAAACAGATGAAAACACAAACACAGACAGAAAGACAGGCTGAGCAAACGATGGGGCCCAACTAACTAGATAGGACAGGACAGAAAAGATGCTGGCTGCAATCCGCAAAAAACCCTACAAAAATGTCCCAACCGTCTGATAGGAAAAAAGGCCCTGAAGTCGCTAGACTTCAAAATCACTATATCAGCACTCAGGTATATTCTGAAAACAGAGCAAAGAGATCAACTGATCAGAGACAAAAATGGAATTCAGCCAGTCCCAACAAGGACTGGCTGAATACAAACACTAAGGAAACCAGACAAAATCTCATGGAATAATAGCAGGGCAAAAACTTAGCTTTTAGTAGACAGGAACTAAAACTGGATGCCAGAGCTCAGAGCAGAAAGGATCACCAGCAAACCCTGCAGGGCGTCGGCTGCCTTATATCCACTCAGAAATTCCAGATGTCCAATCACACTCCGCCTGCTCAGATGACAGGTTCTTCCCATCCCAATCAATTTCACTACCTCTCTTCACCAGCAGAGGGAGTTCATCAGACATCAAAGGTGAAGGGGAAAATGAACTCACAACAGCCTGCTTTCTATTATAGATGTTTTTAAATATGCTGTCATCCAGACACTGTGCATCCCACTTTCCTGTGTGACTTATGTCCTAAGCAAGCCCCCTCTATGTGCTTTTTTCAACTAGGCAGCTAACACCTTCATCATCACTGTTATAGTGATAGAGTGGCAGTTTTCATCAGTGGAGGGTACCTGTGCTGCTCCAACCTTTATTTGTGGGAGCCTGCTGCGTCCTGCTAGTGCATTGGTCATTTGACAAGGTTTAGTGAGGCTACTTTTCATGATGTGTTTCTGCTTGTAAGATTGCTGTAGAAGCAAATAAGAACCCCCTCTTGACTTCAAAAGACATTCAAAAAGGTTTAGCAGACTTTGGAGTTGTTGTACATGGTCCTACTGTTCAGAGACACCTGCACAAATATGGCCTTTATGGAAGAGTCATCAGAAGAAAACCTTTTCAGCATCCTCACCATTCAATTCGGCATCAGAAATATACAAAATAACATTTAGACAAGTCTGATGCATTTTGGAAACAAGTCCTTTGGATAAATTAGTTAAAAATAGAACTATTTGGCCACAATCATCAAAGGTATGTGTGGAGAAAAAATGGCACAGAATTTCAGGAAAAGAACATCTCACCAATAGTGATGAGCGATACCTTCCGATATCGGGAAATATCGGATCGGATTGGATCGGACCGATACCCCAAAAATATCGGATATCGCCGATTCCGATACCAGAAACCAATGCAAGTCAATGGGACACAAATATTGGAATTTAAATAAACCCTTACTTTCCTTGCAGGTTAATTCTACATGAAGGAAAACAACTAAGAATAATGTAGAATGTATTGGGGGAGGTGGAGGAGACATTAAAGGCATAGAGGTTAGCCCAATCAAATGGAATAGCAGGAATTAATTTTTTTTTAAGACGATCGGAGTTACAAAGATATTGACTATGTTAAGCTTTTTTATATTCTGTCAGGTATTTATGTTTCACTACTTCAATGCGCTTCACCTTCTTTTTTACTTCTCCCACACTTTCTCCTTCATCATCCTCAGCAGCAACATCTTTTTCATCAACTTCATCAACCCATGCCTGTGCTACCGATGGCTGTAGACTGGCCTGGGAGTGTGAGGATGACAGGGAACGTGGTGCTGTGGGTGGAATGACACTGTGTCTCTGTACAACAGCGCCAGAGGTTCTTTCATGGCGATCCAGTGAGGAAGCCGAACCAGCTGTGTGTGAGCTGGAGGAAGAGGCTACAACATGAGCTGAAGAGGTGGTAGGTGGTGCTTTAGGTGGGCCTAGGTCTTCAGTGAGTCTTTGTAACTCCACCACGTGCTTGGTCCGCACATGTTTCCACATATTTGTGGTATTGAGGTTGCAGACACTTTTCCCTCTTTTCACTTTCTGATTACACAGCTTGCATTTGACAAAGCAAATGTCATCTGCAACTGTGTCAAAAAAAAGTACCAGGCACTGCAAGTCTTGGGAGCGCCCGTTTTGGGTTTTGGAAGAGGCATGCTCCTAATGTGTGCCGAAGTAAAGGCTACAGGCAACCGAGTCTGCCCCCTCCCTCTCCCTCCTTTTTTGGCCATTCGTGGAATCTCTTCCTCAGAGCTGCTCCCGCCACCTTCCTGTCCCTCACGCCATGATGGGTCAAGGACCTCATCATCTACACTACCCTCTTCAAACGACTGCTTCTCCTGGGTAGTTTCGACAGCACAGTACGCACCAGAAAGTGGCACCTGAGTCTCATCATCAGATGCGTACTGAGGTGTGCTGACCATAGGCACTGGCCCACCCGCCTCTTCAGATTCAGAGAGACAAAGCTGTTGCGCATCACTGCATACTACCTCTTCTTCAAATTCTCGAATGCTGCTTGGCCGGCCCCCTCTTTCCAAGCCAACAGATTCAGAAAACAGAAGTAGAGATGGCTCCTGTCCTGGGCTCTCTGACTGCCTGGACAATTTGGCAGGTGGTGAAGAGACAGATGGGTGCTCTTCAGTGCTCTGGACCTGAGAGGATCTAGAACTAATTGAAGTCGATGCGTTAGCTGCCATCCATCCGACAGCGGCTTCAATTTGTTCGTCCTGCAGCAGCGGGGTACGGCGAGCTACTACAAAGCTGCGCATAAAGGACTGTTCCCTGGTAAAACTGGGGGATGCTGAGTCACTGGTGCCCGCAGCAGACACAGAATCCCCACGTCCTTTCCCTGCAGAAACTCCACGCCCACGACCACGTGCATTACTCCCTGCCTTCTTTATCTTGGTAGACTGATAAAGATAGTCAGAAAAGTACTAAGGGCTTAGTGTGCTTACTCCTGAACAGCTGCTAACAGGTATAAGAAACACTAATTTTATAAAGTGTGGACTAGACTTTAATATGAGCTAATGTGGCCTACACAACTGTAAAGTGGAGTGTTTGGTGAACTTTATTAACTTTTTTTTTTTCACAAAAAGACACTGGATGTGCCCAAAGATGTAAAACCGATACTATCACAAACTTTTTGTAGGTATTACAAAGCAGGAAGGTAACCTACAAAGCAATAGATGAGGCTCCAAAAATAGGCTAATACTAATCTGGCTGGGGCTGCAGGGCACAAGCCAGCAGAAAGGCTCCTCTATCTACTTCTATATAGTGTTTGCAAATATTCTAGCTGGATACGGATGGAAGCACACTAATAGGAGAAATCTGGAAAAATGAGCAGCACTAATGCAAAAAATGACAATGTATGAGGCAGTGACGCACGCTGAGCGGACTACAACCGGAGGTGACTGCAGAACACACTACAGCGTGAGCTGCACTCACACACAGAGACCTCGCAGACAGCCATGAACGGTGCTGCAAGGCAAAAGAAAGCTCACACAGCGGTTGCTAAAGTAGCCTGGGTAAAGCACAATAAAGCAAATCGCTAGCTCAAACTGTCCCTCAGAGTCAGAACATCAGCGTCCTGTCCCTAAGTAAATTCACAGCAGAGTGAACCCAAAATAGCGGCGGCGGCTTTTATAGTGCATCATGACATAATTTCAGCAGCCAATCACAGCCATGCCATTAGTTAACATGCCTAACATGCTCTAACAGGATGTGCCCACACTTCTTAGGATTCCTCATTGGCTGAATAACATCAAACTGGCTCATTGCATTATGGGAACTTCCGATTCCGGTATTCGATATTCTAAAAGTATCGGAACCCAGTATAGGAACTCCGATACCGCGGATATTGGCCAATACCAGATATTGCAGTATCGGAATGCTCAACACTAGAGTTGAGCGAAACGGGTCGAAAAAATTAAAAAGTCGCCGACTTTCGCCAAAGTCTGGTTTCATGAAACGAAACCCGACCTTAGTATGAGGTCGGCCACGAGGTCGGCGACTTTAGCGCCAAAGTCGCGTTTCAAAAGATGCTTGAGCGCCCTTTTTGCAGCCAATCAGGAAGAATGGACACTGTGGGCAATGTGATGACATAGGCAGCGGTCACCACCATCTTGGAGAAGGGCATGCAAGTGATTGGCTTGCTTTGTGGGGCGTCACAGGGGGTATAAAAGGGCTGGGACGCCGACCGCCATGTTACTCATGCTGATCTCAGAATAGGGAGAGCTGCTGCTGATTCTGTAGGGAGAGTGTTAGGCAGGGAAGAAGATACCAAAAACTGATTCTGCTGCTAGCGATTTTGCCTGTACAACACACCAGTCACTGTGCAGTGCAAAGGGAGGCTATATTTTGGTGCATCAGCTCTGTTGGTTATTAGGCTGCCTTTTAAGGCTACCTGGTAGCTGAATTGCTGTGTGCCCACTGCTGAGCAAACTGCTTTTTTCAAAACCATCCAGATTTTATTGTTTTGTCCTTGTGAGTTACTGAGCGTTCATTTTTCACACACCGTACAGCGGTGTACGCTCCTCTCTCAGTACCGTGTAACGGCTGTTATCACGGCCACAGTGAAGCTATCTGTTTGTGACTCTGTAAGGATAAGTCGAGGAGTTGTTCCGTTCTTACAGACCTCCACCTTATAGTTTTGTCTGGTTTTAAAACAGTTTAGTATATTTGCTGTTTGATTACATTCAAAACTATAGAGAGACAGCGTGTGTCAGTCCGTATACTAAAACACGGAGCTTGACAATTTTACATACACTGGACAGCGGTGTACGTGCACGCTCCTCTCTCAGTGCTGTGTAACGGCTGTTATCACGGCCACAGTGAAGCTATCTGTGTGTGACTCTGTAAGGATAAGTTGAGGAGTTGTTCCGTTCTTACTGACCTCCACCTTATAGTTTTGTCTGGTTTTCAAACAGTTTAGTATATCTGCTGTTTGATTACATTAAAAACTATAGTGAGACAGCGTGTGTCAGTCCGTATACTAAATCACGGAGCTTGACAATTTTACATACACTGGACAACGGTGTACGTGCACACTCCTCTCTCAGTACCGTGTAATGGCTGTTATCATGGCCACAGTGAAGCTATCTGTGTGTGACTCTGTAAGGATAAGTCGAGGAGTTGTTCCATTCTTACAGACTTACACTGTAGGGAGATTCCAGTTCTGCCCAATTCTATATACACCTTGTAGTTTGTCATACACTAGGCAATTTCTGCCAGTCACATTGCGGTGTTAAATAAACAGGGCCTGAATGAATATCACAGTGTCCTGAAGTGTAGAGACATTCCAATTCTCCACAGTCCTCTATACACCTTTCTAACAGCATAGAGAATCTGCCTGTCATATTGCGGTGTTAAATAAACAGGGCCTGACTGAATCCCACAGTGTCCTGATGTGTAGAGACATTCCAATTCTCCACAGTCCTCTATACACCCTTCTAACAGCATAGAGAATCTGCCTGTCATATTGCAGTGTTAAATAAACAGGGCCTGACTGAATCCCACAGTGTCCTTGAGTGTAGAGACATTCCAATTCTCCACAGTCCTCTATACACCCTTCTATCAACATAGAGAATCTGCCTGTCATATTGAGGTGTTAAATAAACAGGGCCTGACTGAATCCCACAGTGTCCTGAAGTGTAGAGACATTCCAATTCTCCACAGTCCTCTATACAACTTTCTAACAGCATAGAGAATCTGGCTGTCATATTGCGGTGTTAAATAAACAGGGCCTGACTGAATCCCACAGTGTCCTGAAGTGTAGAGACATTCCAATTCTCCACAGTCCTCTATACACCCTTCTAACAGCATAGAGAATCTGCCTGTCATATTGCGGTGTTAAATAAACAGGGCCTGACTGAATCCCACAGTGTCCTGAAGTGCAGAGACATTCCAATTCTCCACAGTCCTCTACACACCCTTCTAACAGCATAGAGAATCTGCCTGTCAAATTGCGGTGTTAAATAAACAGGGCCTGACTGAATCCCACAGTGTCCTGAAGTGCAGAGACATTCCAATTCTCCACAGTCCTCTATACACCTTTCTAACAGCATAGAGAATCTGCCTGTTATATTGCGGTGTTAAATAAACAGGGCCTGACTGAATCCCACAGTGTCCTGAAGTGAGGAAACATTCCAATTCTCCACAGTCCTCTATACACCTTTCTAACAGCATAGAGAATCTGCCTGTCAAATTGCGGTGTTAAATAAACAGGGCCTGACTGAATCCCACAGTGTCCTGAAGTGAGGAAACATTCCAATTCTCCACAGTCCTCTATACACCTTTCTAACAGCATAGAGAATCTGCCTGTCATATTCCGGTGTTAAATAAACAGGGCCTGACTGAATCCCACAGTGTCCTGAAGTGTAGAGACATTCCAATTCTCCACAGTCCTCTATACACCCTTCTAACAGCATAGAGAATCTGCCTGTCATATTGCAGTGTTAAATAAACAGGGCCTGACTGAATCCCACAGTGTCCTGAAGTGTAGAGACATTCCAATTCTCCACAGTCCTCTATACAACTTTCTAACAGCATAGAGAATCTGGCTGTCATATTGCGGTGTTAAATAAACAGGGCCTGACTGAATCCCACAGTGTCCTGAAGTGTAGAGACATTCCAATTCTCCACAGTCCTCTATACACCCTTCTAACAGCATAGAGAATCTGCCTGTCATATTGCGGTGTTAAATAAACAGGGCCTGATTGAATCCCACAGTGTCCTGAAGTGCAGAGACATTCCAATTCTCCACAGTCCTCTATACACCCTTCTAACAGCATAGAGAATCTGCCTGTCATATTGCGGTGTTAAATAAACAGGGCCTGACTGAATCCCACAGTGTCCTGAAGTGCAGAGACATTCCAATTCTCCACAGTCCTCTATACACCTTTCTAACAGCATAGAGAATCTGCCTGTCATATTGCGGTGTTAAATAAACAGGGCCTGACTGAATCCTACAGTGTCCTGAAGTGTAGAGACATTCCAGTTCTACACAGTCCTCTATACATCCTTCTAACAGCATAGAGAATCTGCCTGTCATATTACGGTGTTAAGTAAACAAAGCCTGACTTAATCCCACTGGGTCCTGAAGTGTAGAGACATTCCAATTCTCCACAGTCCTCTATACACCCTTCTAACAGCATAGAGAATCTGCCTGTCATATTGTGGTGTTAAATAAACAGGGACTGACTGAATCCCACAGTGTCCTGAAGTGTAGAGACATTCCATTTCTCCACAGTCCTCTATAAACCTTTCTAACAGCATAGAGAATCTGCCTGTCTTATTGCGGTGTTAAATAAACAGAGCCTGACTGAATCCCACTGGGTCCTGAAGTGTAGAGACATTCCAATTCTCCACAGTCCTCTATACATCCTTCTAACAGCATAGAGAATCTGCCTGTCATATTGCGGTGTTAAATAAACAGGGCCTGACTGAATCCCACAGTGTCCTGAAGTGTAGAGACATTCCAATTCTCCACAGTCCTCTATAAACCTTTCTAACAGCATAGAGAACCTGCCTGTCATATTGCGATGTTAAATAAACAGGACCTGACTGAATCCCACAGTGTCCTGAAGTGTAGAGACATTCCAATTCTCCCCAGTACTATATACACCTTGTACCTTGTTTTACAGTATCAGAGAGTTGGTGTAAATTTGGGTAAATTTTTCCAAAAAATGACGAAGTGTGGTGGAAGAGTCCGTGGAAGTGGGCGGGGATTGGCAGCTGGTAATGATGGTGTTGGTGTTGGTGGTGGATCTGCTGGTAGTGGCAAAAGCAAAATAGCACCTAATACTGGAGGTGTTGAGGCTGCGTCATTGTCTGGCTCCACAAGGCCTTGAAGGCTCCCTTTTCTGGGAGTAGGTAAACCGCTTCTAAAGCCGGAGCTTTAAGAACATGTTTTGGCTTACATTGCTGACAGCCTCCAGCTCTATCGCCTCCTCTTCTGAAGTTTTAAAAAATAAAAGCACTGAGTCGTCATTGGAGGCTCATGGTCATGAACCACACCTTTCCTTGTGTCCTTCACCCCTACCAAAATTGAAGGATGCGGTAGGCCACACTACAGATTACTCCATGGAGCTGTTTTCACATACCATGCCTGGGTTATCAAGTCAAATCGTGAATTACCCAGGCCAAGATGAATCTGACATGGAGTGCACTGATGCAGAGCCACTGCTAGATTTATCTGCTGGTACATTCATTCAGAGCACTACATTGTCCTCGCAGTGTACTGAGCCAGAATCTGACCCTGATGAAACTCAGTTGCCCCTCCCGCATACTATACCACCATACACAGTGACACAGAGGAAGGTGCACATGACAATGAAGAGGAGGTGATGGATGACCCAGTTGTTAACCCAGATTGGCATCCATTGGGGGTAGAGTGTGCCGCTGCCAATAGCTCAGAAGAGGAGGAGGAGCATACACAGCGGGCATCGACATCGCAACAGTTGTTATCTGGCAGGCCCGGAGTAGTCCAAAAATGGGTTACAAAAACCCCAAAAATTGCAGGACAGCTTGGCCAGACGATCAAAAAAGCACAGCGTGCAAGGCCTCAAACTGTCTTCCCTAGTAGGAAGAGTGCAGTGTGGCACTTTTTTGAACAAAATCCTAATGATCAGGCAAAGGTAATCTGTAAAAAGTGCGCAAAGACCTTTAGCCGAGGGAAAAATTTGAGAAATTTGAATACCAGTTGCACGCTAAGACATTTAACCACCATGCACTTTCAAGCATGGATGGACTATCAAAACTCACATACCACATGTCCTACTGCTCCCAAAGAAGGTAGTCAGCAACGCAACATTGTTTCCCCCACTGTAAGTCCACCGGTTAGCACACCACCAGCAGCAAATGTTGAGTTGTCGTCGCAAGGGCAAATCATTCAGGGAATCACACTGTTATTGCAACAAAAGACTGAATCTAGGCCATCAGAAAGAACACCAACTCCATCACTATCATCAACCCTCTCTCAGTCCGCCATGTCTACCGCTACTTCCACCATATCCAGCTCTCAAGTCCAGCTCACCCTACCAGAGACTATGAGTAGGACAAAAAAGTGCTCATCCTCTCATCCGCGTACACTGGCTTTGAACACCCACATTGCCAAACTAATCTCGTTAGAGATGATGCCCTATCGGTTGGTTGAAAGCACAGCTTTCCACGAACTAATGGCCTACGCAGTTTCACGCTATGAACTACCCAGTCACCACTTCTTTTCTCGCAAAGCCATCCCAGCCCTCCACCTTCATGTGAAAGACCGTATTGTCCATGCACTCAAGCTGTCAGTGAGTGGAAAGGTGCACCTCACAACTGATGCATGGTCCAGTAGGCATGGCCAGGGCCGTTACGTGTTCATCACTGCGCACTGGGTTAATGTGGTGGATGCAGGGTCCACAGGGGTCAGCGGTGGTGGCACAGTGCTGCCTAGCCCACAGTATAGGAAACAGTTGGCTGTAGGCGTTCGACCCTTCTCCTCCAGAAGAGAAAGCTGGTCCATAGAGTGCAGTCGCACGAGCACTGCATCTGCAGTTGACAGTGTTGCAAATGAGGTGTCCCCCTATCGATCAGCTAGTGGAAAGCGTCAGCAGGCTGTGTTGCAGATGATGTGTTTGGGTGACAGACACACCGCAGAGGTACTGACCAACTACTTTCAGCGACAATCTGAGTCATGGCTGGGCAGTCTACATCTTGAGGCAGGCAAGGTAGTTAGTGATAACGGCCGGAATTTTGTGGCAGCCATAGCCCTTTCAAAACTCAGCCACATACCTTGCTTGGCTCACACCTTGAACCTGGTGGTGCAGTGCTTCCTCACTAATTATCTGGATTTAACAGGCCTGCTCCTTAAGGTTCGAAGACTGTGCTCGCACATCCGCCGTTCGCCGGTACACTCCAGTCGTATGCAGAAGCTGCAGCGATTGCTCCACCTTCCCAAGCACCGCCTAATTATCGACGTTGCAACAAGGTGGAACTCCACCCTGCACATGGTTGAGTGGCTGTGCGAACAAAGGCAGGCCATAATGCATTTGTGGGAGGATACAAGGGCAGGCACTTTAAGGGCAGACATGGAGTTGAAAGGTGTGCAGTGGTCACAGCTGAAATACCTCTGTAAAGTCCTTCAGTGTTTTGAGGAATGCACATGGCTGGTAAGCGCAGACGACGCCATCATAAGCATGAGCATCCCACTTATGCGTCTGCTCATGCAAACTTTGATGCACATTAAGAAGCAGGCGTCTGCAGCCGAGGTTGATGAGGAGGAAGAGGAGGAGGGAAGCCTTGATGACAGTCAGCCATTGTCTGGTCAGGGAACTGTCGTGGACGAGGTGGAGGAAGAAGAGGAAGAGGAGGAGGATGATGATGGGGATGATTATTTAGGGGAGGAGGATGTTTCTCGTTGGGCAAGAGAAAATGTTGGCTTTGCAAGGTCTGGTACAGGGTTTGTGCGTTACTGGAGGGATGTGGATTTGCCAGAAAGTGCTCTTCCACCCAGCACTCGCAGTGCATCATTGACGCTGGGAACATTGGCCCACATGTCAGATTATGCCTTGCAGATCCTAAAAAGGGACCCCCGCATTGCCAAAATGATGAACGATGATGACTACTGGTTGGCCAGCATCCTGGATCCTGCATCCTGCATCCTGCCTATAAAGGCAAATTCCAAAACATCATGCCACAGGAGAACCTTGACCTAATATTGGCTAACAAACAAGCTACTCTGGTAAACCGGTTGGTTGAGGCATTCCCAGCACACAGCAGCGGTGGTGGTTCTCACACGAGCCGTAGGGGCCGGGGGCAACTTGGAAGCGCTGTTGGTGGTGGACACATCAGAAGTGGCGTTGGAGACAGGGGTTTCATGACCATGTTGTGGACTGATTTTTCAAGTCCCGCTCACACGACTGGTAATACTGCATCGATTGAAAGTGACAGGAGACAGCACTTGTCAAGTATGGTTACAAACTACTTTTCCTCCCATATCGATGTTCTCCCTCACCGGTCATTCCCCTTTGACTATTGGGCAGCTAAACTGGACACCTGGCCTGAATTGGCACAATATGCCTTACAGGAGCTCGCATGCCCAGCTGCAAGTGTGCTGTCGGAAAGAGTCTTCAGTGCTGCTGGATCAATCCTGACAGAAAAAAGGACCCATCTGTCGACCCAAAATGTGGATGATCTAACCTTCATTAAAATTAATCATGCATGGGTTTCCAAGGATTTTGTCCCACCTTACCTGATGACACATAGGTTGCCAGAAAAATTGTTTTCTTTGGTCCACCTGTTCCTGGGACTTGACTAATTTCGCCTTTAGCAGCAGGTGAATGTCCCACATCAACATATGGCATTTTGTAAGCCTCCCTAACTGGGCAGCCTCCTCCCCCAATGGCCGGGGTCACCACCGAGCGCACTCAACCATGCGAGTGCCATTGCCCTGGACAGGTGGGTGGGCTGACTCGTGGGCGCGGGCACTGGCACAGGGTCCCTCATAGAGCAATCAAGTGTCCCTGATGGTGGTGGTGCACACCCGCCGTCAGACACATCGCCGTACTATGAGGGGCCCAGTGCCAGTGGCGACGCCCACGAGTGGGCCCCCCTTGCTTGGACAGGGCCCCAGCATTTGCAATGTTTACCTCTCCCTGCTCCTCCACTGTGTGGTCTGGGCTGTCAAATCCATCACTGGGACTGGCACTTCAAATTTGGTGAACTGATAGAAGATGATGGTTAAGACGTAGCTATGCCCTGTCCCGCTGGCTGGGATCCAGCTTCAGATGATCAATGGCTTCCGTTTCTTATGGACGTCGACTCACAATGAGATGCAGTGGTGGTTTCTCATCAACTTTAACAGTTTTCCTACCAACAGACATGTGACATTCCAGCGCATATTTTTAAATGTGCCCTCCCTCTCATGCCAATCCAATTGAATCGCCTACGGCCTGTGGCTTCTGTCTTGCACTCCAAAGTTACGTGACAGATCATGATAGGCAGTGAGCACCATGTTTACATCTCTCCCTGTGATCAAAATTGGATGGATATAAGTAATGGCGATGGGATCAACGGTACTGTGATACAGCAACACTTTCTTCACAAAGAAAGGTTTTTGCTGTGTCCACACACTAATTAATTGAGGGTCAACATCGCCTCTGAAAATTGTGATGGAAGTTGTTCCCATGAATAGTAATTCGTAGATTTCTGCAATCACTAGACTTTAGGTAAATAATTGTATGCATCTAATTTCCTATTGCAGAGAGTCTGGGCTGTCTTACTGAGACAGAAATATAAATGAAGATTTAAAAATACCACCAAAAGTGTATCATGGTGTACGCTTGAAATACATTTCCTTTTTTCTAGTTTTTAGATTGTTGTGTAATCCATGCAGAGAACACGGAGATTTTAAATGTTTAAGCTATGCTCTATATACCTGCTATCCAGTGATAATGTACCCTATCTCAACTTTGTACAATCTGGTCTAATCCATACTGGGCCTGAGACCGTCTGAGCCTGCCTCCTGATCGATACACATAGGTTTTTAATGTGTAAACTATGCAACATATATACATGTTATCCGGTGAAACTGTACCCTTTATCAACTTTCTAGAATCTTGTAGAATCCACACTGGGCCTGAGAACGGCTGCAGAGCTGTTAAGCAAGCTACAGCACCTGTGGTTTGGACACGTAATGTTTTGCATTTTTTCTGGAATGGCGGTTAGGCCGAAATCAGGAATTGCTGTTGACCTGCACTTACTGGGAAATCATCGTTCACGGCGAATTATTGGAATCCCAGATCCCCATCACTAACGGTGTTCAGCGGGTTATCTTCACCTGTAAGCGACAAAAGATGGTCCTTTCAGTGTAGCGCGCATGTAGCCCCGGACATGGAAGGCCATGATAGCCCTGTTATTGCTCGATCGCGTGTGCCAGAGCCTCGCGTATCCCTCTAGTAAGCTTTACGCGTACCGCAGGGGCATGCCGGAGTCTCGTTTGTTAATGGAATAAAGCTGACAAATCGCTAGCACAACTACAAACGGACACACCACACCACACACACACAATCGACAAAGCTTTCAATGTGTGCATCTTTTTTTGAGGTGGCATGGTTGTGGTTTCCCGGGTGGAGTCCAATTAAGCCGCAGGCTCCACTCCTGGTGGTGCCCTTTTGGACATTCCTTTAAGGTTCAGCTTTGCAATCATACTGCCCCCAGAAAGCAAACACTTTGGCTTCATGGACGCTGTTTGGAGGTTCATGGGAAAAACACCGCCCGATCGCCAGTTGCCATAATTTATTGGTGGGAAGTACGACGGTATATGATCATGTTCGTTTTCAGATTTTGTTTTTTTGGGTTTGGTTTTTACATTTTTAGTCCAGACTTTCTTGACTTCATAAGGGCATGACAAGCCTAGATCTGTGTCTCCTCCACCTCCTCCTTTTACTCCTCCAGCTCTTTTGTAAATGTAGTTGCCCTTTTCCATATGTTATTTTTGGCTTCTGAGCATTTTGTCGGCTTTGGGACACCTTTTAAGGTGTTTTGTAATTGTTTTCTATGTGTTAGTATGTGTTTGTGTTTGCCTGCCATTGTTTTCAGTGTGGTTCGACGAACATTCTCCTGTGCAACGAACCAAAACACTAGCGGGGTGGCTCAACACTACTCATGATATATAGACGTACATTGTTAATGTTTAAACTATGATATATATACAGTACCTGCTATCTGATGATACTGTACACTTTGTCTACTTTTTATATTCTTGTCTAATCCATACTGAGCCTGGGAGTGTCTCTGTGTGACTGATGGAATATATATGGAGATTGACAATTATCCTTTGACTGAATAGAGCTGTATGCTTCTGATACAGTACCATATATGTGATGTTATTTTGTGTCTATTTTGTGCTAAATTTGAAAGTTTGGTGGAAGAGGCCGCGGACGTGGGAAGTCCAGCTGGTGCTGATGGTGGTGCATCTGCTGGTAGTGGCAAAAGCACAATAGCAGCTAAGGCAGGAGGTGTTGAGCCTGCGTCATGGTCTGGAAGGCTACCTTTTCTGGAAGTAGGTTAACCGTTTTTGAAGCCGGAGCATGAGGAACTGGTTTGGGCTTACATTGCCGAAACAGACTCCAGCAAATATGCCCTCCTCTTCTGAAGTTTCAAAAAAATGCAAGGACTGAGTCATCAAGTGCTGGCTCCTGGTCAGGAAGAACCCCTTTCCTTGTCTCCTGCACCCCCACCAAAAGTGAATGATGCAGCAGGCCACACTTCACATTAGTCTATGTATCTCTTTCTATCATACCATGCATGGGTTATCAATAGAGTTGAGTGACTTTTGGTTTTTTAGGGTCGCGTTTCATTTCGTGAAACCCGACTTTTCCAAAAGTCGGGTCGAGCAAGATCGTCCGATTATAGGGAAAAGTCGGGGTCGTCCCGAAACACGAAACCCAATGTAAGTCAATGGGGAATAAAAGTCGGCAGTGAGAGGAGGACAGGAAACACACCTACAGTGCCCATTTGAATGCCAAAAGCATCAATTCTTCTTACTTAAGCTTGTCAACCTTAATTAACTTCATAATACAAGTTACGCACTGAAAAATGGGGGTTATTTGGCTAAAGTTGTGGGGGGGAGGGCTGGCTGCAGGTTTTCATGTGCCCTGGGCGAAAGAGCGCCCCTTTAACACATACCACAACTCATCATGCTCCAATACGGCAGAGAAATAGCGGTATAGTACAATGAAAAATACCTCACTTTTTACATCTCATGACGAGGCCCATCTATTTCTCCATACGGAATCATTGGTCCCATATAATGTTTGAAACAGTATATGATGAGCTCCACATAATGCTACAGTATATGTTGGTCCCCATGGATGAAGCTCCACTGTCTTATGGGCCAAATAATGCTCCAAACATAATGGGCTCCATTTCTAATGCTCTAGTGTATAATGGGCCCTGTAAATGCTGCTCCAGTGTCTGATGTCCACCTTTGGAATGTTCCAGTGTATGGTGGGCCCCATCTATCATTCTCCAGAGTATAGTGCTCCCCAAAAATTGCTGTCCCAACATTGAAAACAATCAAATAAGTCTCCTCGCTGGGGAATCCCTGTACTAGTCTAGACTCCTCGTCGTCCCCATCTTCCATCTCACTGCACAGTATTTCAACTTTGCAAGTGCTGTGATCCTGGGCAAGCAGGGGGGGCCCACTCGTTGGCGACGGCTCTGGCACAGGGCCCCTGATAGTACGGTGGTGTGTCTGATGGCGGGTGGGCCGAACCTGCACTTTCATCTGCAGCTTCCTCTTTGTCACCGTGTAAGATGGAACTGTATATGGGAAGGGTAACCTGAGTTTCATCAGGGTCAGATTCAGGCCGGGTAGCGTGCGAGGGGAATGTAGTGGTCTGGGTCAATGTACCAGCAGATTCATCGAGCAGTGGCTGGGCATCAGTGCACTTGTGTCGCCCCCAGGAGTACGGTCGCCACAGTGGCATTACCTTCTTCCTAGGGAGTGTGATGTCATGCTTGGGAGCAACGAAGGATCTCTCTAGCAGGTTAACTGATTGGGCGGCGTTATTCCCACGAGTCATGACCCTCCAAACAGCGTTCATGAAGGCAAAGTGTTTGTTTTACGTGGGCAGTATGGTTGCAAAGCTGAACCTTAAAGGAATGTCCAGAAGGGCACCACCAGGAGTGGAGCCTACGGTTAAATTCGACTCCACCTGGGAAACCTCAACCATGCCAGCTACAGAACAGATGCACACATTGCAAGCTTAATTCCGTTAACGAACGAGACTCCGTCATGCCCCGCGGTCCGAGTCCGGCTTACTAGAGGGACACGTGAGGCTCTGGCACATGAGATTGGCCAATAACTGGTGTGTCATGCCCTTACATGTCCGTGGCTGCATGTGCGCTACACTGAAAAGGCCAGCATTTGTCGCTTACAGGTGCAGATAACCCGCTGAACAACGTTAGTGATGGGGATCACTGATTACAATTATTACCCGCGAACAATGATTTCCCAGTAAGTGCAGGTCAACCGCAGTTCCAGAATTAGGCCTAACCGTCATTCCTGAAAAAAAGAAAAACTTACGTGTGCAAACCACAGGTGCTGTAGCTTGCTTAACAGCTCGCCAGGCGTTCTCACGCCCAGTATGGATTACACGTGATTGCACAAAGGTGAGAAAGGGTACCGTATCCCCGGATAACATGTATGGATAGCGTACACATTCAAAATATATGTCTCAGGAGGCAGGCTCAGACGGTGTTAGGCCCAGTATGGATTGCACGTGATTGCACAAAGGTTAGAAAGGGTACCGTATCCCCGGATAACATGTATGGATAGCGTACACATTCAAAATATATGTCTCAGGAGGCAGGCTCAGACGGTGTTAGGCCCAGTATGGATTGCACGTGATTGCACAAAGGTTAGAAAGGGTACCGTATCCCCAGATAACATGTATGGATAGCGTACACATTCAAAATATATGTCTATACATCAGGAGGCAGACTCAGACAGTGTTAGGCCCAGTATGGATTGCACGTGATTGCACAAAGTTTAGAAAGGGTACCGTTTCCCCGGATAACATGTGTGGATAGCGTACACATTCAAAATATATGTCTCAGGAGGCAGGCTTAGACGGTGTTAGGCCCAGTATGGATTGCACGTGATTGCACAAAGGTTAGAAAGGATACCGTATCCCCGGATAACATGTATGGATAGCGTACACATTCAAAATATATGTCTCAGGAGGCAGGCTCAGACGGTGTTAGGCCCAGAATGGATTGCACGTGATTGCACAAAGGTTAGAAAGGGTACCGTATCCCCAGATAACATGTATGGATAGCGTACACATTCAAAATATATGTCTATACATCAGGAGGCAGGCTCAGACGGTGTTAGGCCCAGTATGAATTGCATGTGATTGCACAAAGGTTAGAAAGGGTACCGTTTCCCCGGATAACATGTATGGATAGCGTACACATTCAAAATATATGTCTCAGGAGGCAGGCTCAGACGGTGTTAGGCCCAGTATGGATTGCACGTGATTGCACAAAGGTTAGAAAGGGTACCGTATCCCCTGATAACATGTATGGATAGCGTACACATTCAAAATATATGTCTCAGGAGGCAGGCTCAGACGGTGTTAGGCCCAGTATGGATTGCACGTGATTGCACAAAGGTTAGAAAGGGTACCGTATCCCCAGATAACATGTATGGATAGCGTACACATTCAAAATATATGTCTATACATCAGGAGGCAGGCTCAGACGGTGTTAGGCCCAGTATGGATTGCACGTGATTGCACAAAGGTTAGAAAGGGTACCGTTTCCCCGGATAACATGTATGGATAGCGTACACATTCAAAATATATGTCTCAGGAGGCAGGCTCAGACGGTGTTAGGCCCAGTATGGATTGCATGTGATTGCACAAAGGTTAGAAAGGGTACCGTATCCCCGGATAACACGTATGGATAGCGTACACGTTCAAAATATATGTCTCAGGAGGCAGGCTCAGACGGTGTTAGGCCCAGTATGGATTGCACGTGATTGCACAAAGGTTAGAAAGGGTACCGTATCCCCGGATAACATGTATGGATAGAGTACACATTCAAAATATATGTCTCAGGAGGCAGGCTCAGACGGTGTTAGGCCCAGTATGGATTGCACGTGATTGCACAAAGGTTAGAAAGGGTACCGTATCCCCAGATAACATGTATGGATAGCGTACACATTCAAAATATATGTCTATACATCAGGAGGCAGGCTCAGACGGTGTCAGCCACAGTATGGATTTGACGGCCCAGATTACACAGCGGAGGAGCAGGGAGAGGTAAAGATTGCAAATGCTGGGGCCCTGCCCAAGCAAGGGGGGCCCACTCATGGGTGTCGGTACTGGCACTGGGCCCCTCATAGTACAGCGGTGTGTCTGACGGCGGGTGTGCACCACCACCGTCAGAGACACTTGATTGCACTATGAGGGACCCTGTGCCAGTGCCCGCGCCCAAGAGTCGGCCTACCCACCTGTCCAGGGCAACGGCACTCGCACTGTGTCGTGCGCTAGGTGGTGACCCCGGCCATGGGGGGGGAGGCAGCACAGTTAGGGAGTTTTAGAAAGTGGCATATGTTGATGTTGGACATTCAGCTGATGCAAAAGGCGAAATAGGTGAAGTCCCAGGAAGAGGTGGACCAAAGCAAGCCATTTTTCTGTCACCCTATGTGTCATCAGGGGAAGGTGGGACAAAATCCTTGGAAACCCATGCGTGGTTCATTTTAATGAAGGTTAGATCATCCACATTTTGGGTTGACAGACGGGTCCTTTTTTCTGTCAGGATTGATCCAGCTGCACTGAAGACTCTTTCCGATAGCACACTTGCAGCTGGGCAAGCGAGCTCCTGTAAGGCATATTGGGCCAATTCAGGCCAGGTGTCCAGTTTAGCGGCCCAATAGTCAAAGGGGAATGACCTGTGTGGGAGAACATCGATATGGGAGGAAAAGTAGTTTGTAACCATAGTTGACAACTGCTGTCTCCTGTCACTTTCCATCGATGCAGTTTTACCAGTTGTGTGAGCGGTATTTGAAAAATCAGTCCACAACATTGTCATGAAACCCCTGTCTCCAACACCACTTCTGCTGTGTGCACCACGAACACCTCTGCCAAGCTGCCCCCCGGCCCGTACGGCTCGTGTGAGAACCATCACCGCTGCTGTGTGCTGGGAATGTCTCAAGCAACCGATTTACCAGAGTTGCTTGTTTATTAGCCAATATTAGGTCAAGGTTCTCCTGTGGCATGTTGTTTTGTAATTTGCCTTTATAGCGTGGATCCATGATGCTGGCCAACCAGTAGTCGTCATCGTTCATCATTTTGGCAATGCGGGGGTCCCTTTTTAGGATCTGCAAGGCATAATCTGACATGTGGGCCAATGTTCCCGGTGTCAATGATGCACTGCGAGTGCTGGGTGGAGGAGCACTTTCTGGCAAATCCACATCCCTCCAGTCACGCACAAACCCTGTACCAGACCTTGCCACGCCAACATTTTCACTTGCCCCACGAGATGCATCCTCCTCCCCTAAGTAATCATCCCCATCATCATCCTCCTCCTCCTCTTCTTCCTCCACCTCGTCCAGGAGAGGTCCCTGAGCAGACAATGGCTGAATGACATCAAGGATTCCCTCCTCCTCTTCCTCCTCATCAACATTAGCTGCAGACGCCTGCTCCTTAAGGTGCGTCAAAGTTTGCATGAGCAGACGTATAAGTGGGATGCTCATGCTTAGGATGGCGTCATCTGCGCTTACCAGCCGTGTGCATTCCTCAAAACACTGAAGGACTTTACAGAGGTCTTTCAGCTTCGACCACTGCACACCTGTCAACTCCATGTCTGCTCTCAAAGTGCCTGGCCGTGTATCCTCCCACAAATGCATTATGGCCTGCCTCTGCTCGCACAGCCGCTCCACCATGTGCAGGGTGGAGTTCCACCTTGTTGCAATGTCGATAATGAGGCAGTGGTTGGGAAGGTGGAGCAATCGCTGCAGCTTCTGCATACGAACGGAGTGTACAGGCGACCGGCGGATGTGCGCGCACAGTCTTCGCACCTTCTGGAGCAGGGCTGTTAACTCCGGATAATTTTTGAGGAAGCACTGCACCACCAGGTTCAAGGTGTGAGCCAAGCAAGGTATGTGGCTGAGTTTTGAAAGGGCTATGGCTGCCACAAAATTACAGCCGTTATCACTAACTACCTTGCCTGCCTCAAGATGTACACTGCCCAGCCATGACTGAGTTTGTCGCTTCAAGTACTCAGCCAGCACCTCGGCGGTGTGTCTGTTGCCCAAACACATCATCTGCAACACAGCCTGCTGACGCTTTCCACTAGCTGCTCAATAGGGGGACACATCGTGTGCAACAGTGGCAGCTGCAGATGGAGTGCTCGTACGACTGCGCTCTGTGGACGAGCTTTCGCTTCTGGAGGAGGAGGAGGAGGGTCGAACGCCTACAGCCAACTGTTTCCTATACCGTGGGCTAGGCAGCACTGTCCCACCACCGCTGTCCCCTGTGGACCCTGCATCCACCACATTAACCCAGTGCGCAGTGATGGACACGTAACGGCCATGGCCATGCCGACTGGACCATGCATCAGTTGTGAGGTGCACCTTTCCGCTCACTGACTGCTTGAGTGCATGGACAATGCGGTCTTTCACATGATGGTGGAGGGCTGGGATGGCTTTGCGAGAGAAGAAGTGGCGACTGGGTAGGTCATAGCGTGGTACTGCATAGGCCATGAGTTCGCGGAAAGCTGTGCTTTCCACCAACCGAAAGGGCATCGTCTCAAACGAGATTAGTTTGGCAATGTGGGTGTTCAAACCCAGTGTACGCTGATGAGAGACTGAGTACTTTCTTGACCTACTCATAGTGTCTGGGAGGGTGAGCTGGACTTGAGAGCTGCATATGGTGGAAGTAGCGGTGGACAGGGCGGACTGAGAGAGGGTTGATGATGGTGATGGAGTTGGTGTTCTTTCTGATGGCCTAGAATCAGTCTTTCGTTGATATAACAGTGGGATTCCCTGACTGCTGTGGCCTTGCAACGACACCTCAACATTTGCTGCTGTGCTAACCGGTGGGCTTACAGTGGGGGAAACAATGTAGCGTTGCTGACTACCTTCGTTGTGATCAGTTGCACATGTGGCACTTGAGGTTTGGTGTTGTGTCCATGCTTGCAAGTGCATGCTGGTTAAATGTCTAAGCATGCAACTGGTATTCAAATTTTTCAGATTTTTCCCTTGGCTAAAGGTCTTTGCGCACTTCTTACAGATAACCTTGGCCTGATCATGAGGATTTTGTTAAAAAAAGTGCCACACTGCACTCTTCCTACTTTGGCAGACATTTTGCGGCCTAGCACGCTGTGATCTTTTGACCCTCTGGACAAGCTGTCCAGCAACTCTTTTGATGTTTGGAACCTGTCTTTGGAGTGCTACGGGCCTGCGATGTCGATGTCTGCTGTGGATGCTCCTCATCTGAGCTATTGGAAGCAGCACCCTCTTCCCCCAATGGATGCCAATCTGGGTCAACAACTGGGTCATCCATCACCTCCTCTTCAATGTCATGTGCACCTTCCTCTGTGTCACTGTGTATGGTGGTATAGTATGCAGGAAGGGGCACCTGAGTCTCATCAGGGTCAGAATCTGGCTCTGTACACTGCGAGGATAATGTAGTGCTCTGAGTGAATGTACCAGCAGAATCATCCATCAGCGGCTGTGCATCAGTGCACTCCATGTCAGATTCATCTTGGCCTGGGTAATTCACCATTTCACTTGATAATCCAGGCATGGTATGTGAAAACAGCTCCATGGAGTAAAAAGTTGTATGGCCTGCGTCATCCTTCAATCTTGGTTGGGGTGAAGGACACAAGGAAAGGTGTGGTTCATGAACATGAGCCTCCAATGACGACTCAGTGCTTTTACTTTTTACAACTGAAGAAGAGGAGGCGATAGAGCTGGAGGCTGAGTCAGCAATGTAAGACAAAACTTTTTCCTGATGCTCTGGCTTTAAAAGCGGTTTGCCATCTCCTAGAAAACTAAGCGTTCGAGGCCTTATGTAGCCAGACGATGACGCAGGGTCAGCACCTCCTGCATTCGGTCCTATTTTGCTCTTGCCACTACCATCAGATCCACCACCAACACCATCATTACCAGCTGCCAACCCCCGCCCAATTCCACAGCCTCTTCCACCAGCCTTCCTCATTTTTGGTAGAAATGTAGACAAAATCCAACAAACTATATAGTAATGTAAAACAAGGTACAAGGTGTCTATAGGACAGGGGAGATTTTGAATTTCTGCAGACACTTGTGGACACTGGACACTTTTGGATTGTGTGAGGCCCACTGATATCTGAGCGCTATGTGACAGGCTCGATGGCACAGCTGTGACCAAAGTGACTAGAGGATAAGGGAGATTTTGAATCTCTGCACACACTTTTGGACACTGGACACTTTTGGATTGTGTGAGGCCCACTGATATCTGAGCGCTATGTCACAGGCTCGATGGCACAGCTGTGACCAAAGTGACTAGAGGATAAGGGAGATTTTGAATCTCTGCACACACTTTTGGACACTGGACACTTTTGGATTGTGTGAGGCCCACTGATATCTGAGCGCTATGTCACAGGCTCGATGGCACAGCTGTGACCAAAGTGACTAGAGGATAAGGGAGATTTTGAATCTCTGCACACACTTTTGGACACTGGACACTTTTGGATTGTGTGAGGCCCACTGATATCTGAGCGCTATGTCACAGGCTCAATGGCACAGCTGTGACCAAAGTGACTAGAGGATAAGGGAGATTTTGAATCTCTGCACACACTTTTTGACATTGGACACTTTTGGATTGTGTGAGGCCCAATGAATATCTGAGCGCTATGTCACAGGCTCGATGGCACAGCTGTGACAAAAGTGACTAGAGGATAAGGGAGATTGGATTGCTTTTAAAAAAGCAGTTTGCGGAGCAGTGGGTAAACAGCAATGCCAGCCTGTCAGGAAGCCTTAAAAGGCAGCCCAACAACCAACACCACTGATACACCACTATATAGCCTCCCCTTGCACTGCACACACAGTGACTGGTGTGTTGTGCAGGCCAAATCGCTAGCAGCAGAAGCAGTTTTTTTGCCTTCTTCCCTGCCCAACGCTCTCCCTACAGAATCAGCAGCAACCTCTCCCTATACTGAGATCGGCAGAAGTAAGATGGCGGTCGGCGTGCACGCCCTTTTATACCCCCTGTGACGCCCACCAAAGCAAGCCAATCACTTGCATGCCCTTCTGAAAGATGGTGATGACCCCTGCCTATGTCATCATGTTGCCCACAGTGTCCGTGGATCCTGATTGGCTGAAAAAGAGCGCAAAACAAACTTTTGAAACGCGACTTTGGCGCGTAAGTCGCCGACCTCGTGGCCGACCTCATCCTAGGATCGGGTTTCGTTTCATGAAACCCGACTTTGCCAAAAGTCGGCGACTTTTGAAATTTTTCGACCCATTTCGCTCAACTCTAGTTATCAAGTCAAATTGTGAATTCCCCAGTCCAAGATGAATCTGACATGGAGTGTGGGTGGCCAGGCAGGGCAGTGGGGTTAATCGGTACCAGGACGGTGTCTCCCTGGGATGTGTCACAGTGGTGGTGACCCGTTCCGTGGCCCTGGACGTCCATGCAAAGGGGTGAATTACATTTATAGATGAATGATACGTGACGCCACCTGTGGTTTCTGAGTAGATTGACCAGCGCTGCAGTAGCGCTTCTCTGGGACAGAAGTTGTGGTGCAGCTAAGATGTAGAAGCCCTGCACAGGTATGGCCATTGTCGCAGGGCACATGAAAGAGTTGGTAGATGGTGTGCAGTGCAGGATGTAGCAGAGCCGTGCGCCACGCACAGAAGAAAGAGGACAGACACAGTCGTCCAGTTACTTTACCTGTACTTGATAAGTGCCGTCCAGGACCCAGATTACAGATGGCGAAGGAGATGGTCAGCCTGGAAGCCAATTTGGAATTCTCTCTCTGCAGATAGGTAGTGTGGCCTCCGTTCTAGCGCTTATCTGAGGTACTCGCAGTGCTGAGTTCAATGAAGTTCCCCCTGTTGACTCTCTCTTGGAACTTTCTCGTATGGCAGGCAGCCGTAGCCTTTTCCTTCTGGCTCCCACATGTCGCTGCTGGGGCCTCCGAGCCTTAGTTGGGTACAGAGCATTTACAGCTGCTACTTCCTCTGATTTCTGCTGCAGGAACGTCAGTGTCCCTACAAACTCGGAGACCGGAATCCGGACCATGCGCTCAAGCTAGGAGCCTTAACTCTGCTCATCCTCCAGCTCCCCTTCTCACGTCCACACACTTCCCCTTCCCTTCACAGACTGCTCTAACTTACCTCCTCCCGACCACAGACAGCAGCTCCTCAGCAGTCAGGTTCAGAGCTCTCCCTGCTGGCCTGGAGTGGGAAATGTGTTGTGTGTTGGTTTAACTGCTAGAGAGATCCTTCGTTGCTCCCAAGCATGACATCACACTCCCTAGGAGGAAGGTAATGCCACTGTGGCGACCGTACTCCTGGGGGCACCACAAGTGCACTGAGGCCCAGCCACTGCTAGATGATTCTGCGGGTACATTGACCCAGACCACTACATTCCCCTCGCACTCTACACAGCCTGAATGTGACCCAGATGAAACTCAGGTTACCCCATATACTGTACCACCTTACACGGTGACAAAAAGGAAGGTGCAGCTGAAAGTGCAGGTTCAGCCCACCCGCCATCAGACGCACCGCCGTACTATGAGGTGCCCTGTGCCAGTGCCATCACCAGCGAGTGGGCCCCCCCTGCTTGCTCTGGATCACAGCACTTGCAAAGTTGAAATACTTACCTCTCCCTGCTCCACCGCCATGACGTCTTCCGAGTTTCCTGACAGTGATATTCTGATCAGAGAGCGCAATGACATCACGTCTGTACGCCCAGACTAGTACAGGGATTCCCTAGCAAGGAGACTTATTTGAGGAGACTTATTTAATTGTTTTCAATGTTGGGACAGCAATTTTTGGGGAGCACTATACTCTGGAGAATGATATATGGGGCCCACCATACACTGGAGCATTCCAAAGTTGGACATCAGACACTGGAGCAGCATTTACAGGGCCCATTTTACACTAGAGCAGTAGAAATGGGGACCATTATATATAGAGCATTATTTGGGCCCATAAGACAGTGCAGCTTCATCCATGGGGACCAACATATACTGTAGCATTATGTGGAGCTCATCATATACTGTTTCACACATTATATGGGGCCAATGACTCTGTATAGCTCACTATGCAGTGGCCATAATACTGTATGGAGTAAGATACTGTCCGTTTTTGGAGCTATTGGAGAATTTAAAATGGATATCAGTCATGAGATGTAAAAAGTGAAGTATTTTTCATTGTACTATACCGCTATTTCTCTGCCGTATCGGAGCATCATGAGTTGTGGTATGTGTTAAAGGGGCGCTCTTTGGCCCAGGGCACATGAAAACCTGGAGCCAGCCCTCCCCCCCCCACAAATTTCACCAAATAACCCCCATTTTTCAGTGCATAACTAGTATTATGAAGTAAATTAAGGTTGAAAAGCTTGAGTAGTAAGATTTGATGTTTTTGGCATTTAAAAGGGCACTGTAGGTGTGTTTCCTGGCCTCCACTCCCTGCCGACTTTGCTTCCCCATTGACTTGCATTGGGCTTCATGTTTCAGTCGGCCTCCGACTTTTCACAAAAATCGGCCGATTTCGTTCAACACGACTTTTGCGAAAGTCGGGTTTCATGAAACCTGACTCGACCCAAAAAAAGGCAAAGTCGCTCAAGTCTACTCAACACTACTCACCAACCATTAAGCATGGGGGTGTATCAATCATGTTTTTGGGTTGTTTTGCAGGGGAGACATTTCATAGGTAGAGGAAAGAATGGATTCAATGAAATGTCAACTAACTCTTGATGCAAACTTAACACAATTTGTAAAAAGCTGAAGTTGAAAATAGGATGGGTTCTGCACATTTGTAATGATCCTAAACACACATCAAAATCCATATTAGACTACCACAAAAGGCACAAGCTGAAGGTTTTACAATAGCCATTACAGTCTCCTGATGTGAACATCATTGAAAATCTGTAGCCAAACCTCAAAATAGCAGTGCATGCAAGATTACCCAGGAATCTCACAGAACTGGAAGAATTTTCCAAGAAAGTATGATGGATGAAAATCACTCAAACAAATCACTCTGGTCACTGGTGTCAGCTTATCGGACTACTACTCCTATCAGCCAACGCCTGCTGCTGCTAATAACAGTGAGAGCAGGAGCGGCTGATGGGAGTATACCTGTACTCTAAATAAATAATTTAAGAAAAAAACACTGTGGGTACTCCGTATTCTTGATAACCAGCCAAGCAAAACTCTTAGCTTGGGGCTGCAACCCTCAGCTCTCAGCTTCAGCAAGGCTGGTTATCAAGAATAGAAGGGTCCACATGCCATATTTTTTAATTATGTAATTGATTAATTTAAAAAACAGCATTGGGTCCCCCCCATTTTTAACAACCAGTATTGCTATGGCACACAGCTGGGGGCTGGTATTCTCAGGGTGCTAAGAGGCCATGGATATAGCCCTCTCAATCTAAAAATAGCAGCCGAGCTGCCCAGAAAAGGGACATCTATTCTGATGCTTTGCCTGGCTCTTCCCACTTGTCCCGTAGCGATGGCAAGTGGGGTTCATATTTATGGGGTTGATGTCACCTTTGTATTGTCTGATGACATAAAACCCACGGATTACTAATGAAGATGCATCTATAAGACGCTTTACCATACAACTATAGGATTAGTAATGGCTAATAAACACACTGCCAGAATAAAGTCTTTTATTTGAAATAAAACAAAACACACTTTTACTTTTTTCATTTAAAAATAGCAAACACAGTAACTCACCTATTGCCTGATTCCACTGAACCCTTCATCTCCTGTAAAAAAAAAAACTAACATAAAAAACAACATCCCTCACTTGTCCATCGTTCTGTTCCATGTCGTAATCCATATCTACGGGATAAACAGTTTTCAACCTGGACGGTGCCAAGTCTGAGAACCACTGGTGACTGAACTGCTGAAGTGACATCATTGAGGTTACCTCCACTCATTAAGGCTGAGTTCCCAGCTGGGCTGAACTGCAGTGACCTTGGTGAAATCCCCGCTAGCATAGTGAGACTTTCAACCTGTTTATCCCCCCCAGATATGGATTACGGCATGGAACAGAACGACAGAAAGGTGAGGGATATTGTTGTTTTTTTTGTTTTCTTACAGGAGACAAGGGATTCAGTATGCGGTGATACCAAATATGTGTACTTTGCTTATTTTTGTTTTTATATTAAATATACTGTATATATTTATTGGTATAATTTTTTTTCATTTTTTTGTTGTTTATTTTTTTCAGATTTTTACTATTTTTAATAACCTTATTTTAACTTTTTTGCTTTGTCCCAGTATAGGACTTTCACTGCCCCGATCACTCATCTAATACTTTGCAATGTTCATATTTTACACTAAATAAATTCAGATATTTTAAAAACGTTGCTTACATTTTTTCACTGCATTCAAACCATTAACATGTCTATTGATCTTGGGATATCCATAATTCCATTACTTTACAGCCATGGTGATGTAATTTTATTGTTGATAAGTGTACAATATCTTAGTAACTCATCACCTCCTAAGGTTAGGAAAGGAAAAAGGAAAACAAAAGACAGACAGACAAGGTAGGAAAGAGACACAGTCAATGTGAAAACGGTAAATAATAGATTATGACACACAGCTCAGGGAATGACTATTTGCAGACAAACATTGTGTGATAATATGGAACATGAGAAGGTTTGGATGAAGATAGACAAGCTCAGCTTGCAGGGGATCATATCTCTTAGAATTCTTCTTGTGAGACTGTATATATCTCTATGTATATATGTATATATATTTCTTTATTTTCAATTCCCCAATGTAACGAATGTCACTCATGAGGTGCTTGGAAACAAAAATTATACAAAATATAAAATGAATATAATAAAAAGAAATTACAAAATTCTAAGCCAGTAAAAGACCACTGAAGCATGCCAGGGATCCCCAGGTATGCATGTGGTGATATCCTAAAGCAGACATTAAGAAGTGAATCCCTGTCATTGCCTCTGGCCGTCAATCAGATCCTCCCCAATTCCCCACTTTGGCTGTGTTCAGCTTTTGAAAAGCAGCCGACTATGAGAAGGATTATTGGAACACAGACTTTCACTGGCAGTTTCATTCCTTACTTTCACTCTGGAGACTGAATTTCATAATAACATAATCATGCTTTCCTACAAACCCAACATTTTTCTCAATGCCCCCACAGTGTTGGAAGACAAGCAAGTGTCCTCAGCCTGAATAAGACACAATAATTATGCAATGTGTTCATTGCCCAATGCTCCTGCGAATCATCTTGCCTTTTTTGCCTTCAATCTCTGCGGCATATTTATGTTTATATACATGAGCTAGGGAAAAAGACACATTACATAAAAATCTGAAAAGTTTTCGATCTTATTTTAGTTACTAAGTTCTATACTCATATAAAGAAAATCGATATCTCAATGTTATTTACGAAATCTGGAAAAGTAAGTAAGGGAAAACCTTTATAATCTCTTTCATTTACTTATGCTATGCTCAGGATGAAATGCTATTCTTGTTATGGAACCACAAGATACCCCAATATAAGTCAATAAGTCCAGCAGGCTTAAAGCTTTGTAGCAGCTTTGTAATGCAAGTGACACTTTTTTCCCAAGCATCCAGACCAACGCCTGACCCTTAAAGTATGTCCCAATGTTTTATGACATGCTTTGCTTTTGTTCTGTTCTGATTCCCTAGATAATATGTTAGGGATGTATCTGCTCTCTGTATCTATTCTTTTATTGTATTCCACTTCAGTGTCATTCTGTCTTCACAGTAAACATGAGATGCTTGCTTGGGAAACCAGGTTCTCTTTTGTAAAAAATCTTTTCTTGAGCCGCCTCTGGTAATCAGCCGTCACTGACATGGTAATTACATTGGTAAGCCGGTGGCTCTCTGCGAAAAACTCTTGTGTTGAAGCATGCATCTGTGGTTCTGATGAGCTGATGCCAGGGTGCCATCCTCCTGGGCTCCATGAACCGCACACACGCGGTCTCCTGTATCTCAGCTGAACAGGATTTTTTTACACTTCACATCATTGCAAATAATGGCATTCTTGTTTACATCCATTATAGCTCTTTACCCTAAGCGCAGTTGTTATTTCTCTGCCTACAAGAGAGACTTTGACATTTTTCTCTTGCGTTTCACTCAGCTGATGGGTAAGGGAAAAGTGATGAGGTTTGTGGGATAAATTAATTGCTCCAAGTAGCTAATTAGTGAAAAGATTAGAAAAAAAGGTGTCAGAGCACTGTAAAAATCAATGCCTCTGCTTTTTTTTGCTCTGTGTCATAATAAACACCTGCAGAAGGCAGTGTTGTCTGCGCTTATTAGTGCCGTAAAATAGTCCTTAAAGTGTGAACTTGTTAGTAACAGTTTCAGCTATTTACATGTCAATCATAAAAAACTGTCAAGAGATGTGAATGGCTGGTGACAATTACTTAACATAATGTGAAAATCGGTGTTATGTAGTACATTATGTCAACATGATATGTGTTTGTGAAGTCTTCAGATTTTTCCATATTTCTGCTTAAATTTGATCTACTACATTGATTTTCACAGAAGTCCTAAAAGTCGAAAAAGAGAAGCAAATCAAGCTTTTGTCATTTTTAAAATGAGGAAAATCATCTAATATCACATGTTTGTGTGTGGCAAAAGTATGTGAACCTTTGCTTTCAGTGTTTGATGAAACCTCCTTCTGCAACAATAACTGCATCTAAATCTTTTTTTGGTATTGCTTAGTCCTTAACATCAGCTTGGAGGACTTTCAACCTATTCTTTCTTACTTACAGTTTTAACTCTATTATTTTGGTGGGTTTTCTCAAATGAACTGCTCATTTCATGTCCTTTCACAACATTCAGAACTTTGACTTGGCCATTTCAAAACTTTAGCATTGTTTTTCTCTAGCTCTTCTTTTGTAGAATGACTGATGTGCTTTGAGCCATTGTCTTGATGCCTGATCCACATTTTCTTGAGATTCAGCTCATAAACAGATTCTTTGACACTTTTCTTTAGAATTTGATGCTGGACTTTTGAATATTAAAACTAACTAATGTGAGAGAGACCTTTAGTTATTTAGAGATTACCTTGGGTTCCTTTGTGATCTTGCAGATTATTATACACCCTTCTCTTGTTGTAACCTTTGTTGGTAGACCAAGCCTGTGGATAATAATGATTTTGAATTTCCTCTATTCGTAGACAATGTCTGATTGTGAAGTGCAGTCCAAATTCTTTAGAGATAGTTTTGTGACCTTTGACCTCCTGATGAGCATCATGAACTTGTCTTTTGAGGTCCTCAGAAATCTTCTTTGTTCATGCCATAATACACTTAAGGCCGGAGTCACACTAGCGATAAAATCGGACGAATGCAATGCGATAAAAAATCGCATTGCATTCATCCCAATGTTATTCTATGGGGCAGCTCACATCATGCGTTTTTTTATCTGATCTGTTCCTTGGACCGAGACAATCGCAGCATGCTGCGATTGTCACCAATTTTCGGATCGGATTCGACAATGCAAGTCTATGGATGCGATTAAAAAACGCATTGAAAACGCATCACAAGTGTGAATTGCGATTAAATCGCAAGACTTCTCCTGGTCACAGGAAAGAGCATCAGGCATTAGCATTGGATGTCAATTTGATGCTTAGATGCGAATAAAATCGATTCATCGCCGGAAAATGGGATGACAGACGGATCCCTGGACAAGAATTCTTTGTGCGATTTCGTAACGTTAAAATGGGACCGATTTTTTATTCGTTGTGTGTGACTCCAGCCTAAAACTTGTGCTGGGAAGATCAAATTCTGACAGATTTCTGTTTTTTTTTTTTTAAATGAATCAGGTCACTCACACCTAATTGTAATATAATTGACTGAAAACACCCAACTTTAGTTTCACCTTCAAATTATTTGCTAATCCTGAAGGTTCACATACTTTTGCCACTCATAGACATGTGATATTTGATAGTTTTCCTCATTTAAAAAAGGACAAAATATGACTTTTTTGTCTCATCTGCACTCATTAAAGAAATATGTAAAATTCAAACGTATTCACAAACTTTCAATCACCACTGTAACTTCATTAGAAAAAAAAAGAAAAATGTTATCACCATTGAAATTATTTCTCAACAAAAATGGGTCAAATTTCTATTGTTGGCTACTAATAATTCATTTCTTTTTTTATAGAAAAATGAATCTAAAAAAGACCACATATTGTTTTTAATTTCATCAGCACTTCAGAAAAGGTTTTAAGAAAAGCTCTTTTTTTCTGAAAGATTTTGACATTAAAGGGAATCTCACACCTCTAACTATTTATATGCACATGCAGGTTTTTCAATGTCAAGTTCAGCAACACCTTTACATGGCCAGTCCTTTCCTCCATTACAGAGAAATCAATGTTTGAACTGATATGCAAATGAGTCTCTTGATCTGAAGCCTCTGTCATGACAGAGATATTCCTCACCCCACATCGCCTACTTTTTCTTAAATGACAGCTCCTTTGCCAGAAGTCACACCACATAGAGGCTGTCAGTGAAGCAAGGGTTGGCAACACTGAGAGGGGGGAATAGAACTGGAGTGACAGAGGCTCCAGATCTACCATATCTATTTGCATGTCAGTTCAACAACTGATTTCTCAGTAACAAAGGAATGGACTGGTTATCTAAAAATATTTTTTGGACTTGACATTTGAAAGAGCTACATTCACATATAAACAGTTTTTGTGGTGTGAAATCCTGCTGACAGATTCCCTTTAACATCAGAACTTAAAAAAGCCCAGATTCTAGCTTCTTGGATAGTGGCAAACACAACTTGGAGTTTTCCTGTTTGTTGATCTTGTGCATGTCATATAGGTAGAGTGGATTTTTATATAGAGTCCTGTAATAAGTTTTTATCAGTTGGGGTTCAGTTCCTGAGATGAAGTGATAGAAGCACATATTGATTACTGCTTTCCTCAGGTAGTCGGGGTTTGTTGAAATCAAGCTCCATGTAAAGTCTGTACCTATATTTAGTTAAAGAGACTCTGTCAGGTGATGTTTTCATAGCATATTAATAATACCCTGAAATAGGGCTTGGGCAGTCCTTTCAGAATATGTAACTTTTTTTGCTGTATCTTACATTGTTTTCTTGCTGTAAGCTCCGGACAATTCAGAGTCACGTGCTGGCTAGTCAAGTTTTTGTAAGTCAAAAGTAAATATGCATCCCTACTCACACTCATAATTACTCCCATCCTTCTGTGTCGGCGTCAGTGATAGTTAAAATGCAGTCAAACTGTCATGCACAGTGTGGGAAAGACTAAGTGCAACATGAAGGGACGAGGGGGATGAGGGGAAGGAAGCCCAAACACTAGGGAATGGGGGAGTGAAGACCCCTAGGCAGATCTTATAACACCCTGCCTAACCCTACAGTCTGTAAATTGGTTACACTCCAATCGCCGAGCAGCAGGAAACCTAAGCCCTGTATATCCCTAGAGCTAGGCCCTGGGGGGGTGGATGAGCACTAGTCAGTCCCCACTAATAACTAAATACAACAAGGAAGACAAACAAGGAGAGAGAATCTTAGCTTGAAAAGACTCCAGATAGATCACACCAAACATCCACCAAGAGAGACAGAGAGGAAGTTAACCAACAGCTACAGCTCCAAGCCTTCATAAAGGAAAAATTGAATATCACCCATAACTCCCTGAAGCAGGCTGGGAGTTTATACCAAGGTCCTGGTGTGTCAATTAAAGCCGGAGGGAGTTTGCCACTGGGTCCAACAGTCGGAAGGATTAAGAAGGTGTCTGCAATGCTAAGTATTTTCTGTCAGCCATACATTTGTACTTGTCCCCCACAATCTTCAAACTCCTCTTTCAGAATGCCCAAACACCCTCCTCCCGCTAAAAGTATATACCGAAAACAGCAAAAATGGATTGGAACCCACAAATCTCTCACAAATATAGAGTAACAGCAACGAGAAAGTATTAAAACATAACTTTTACTAAGAAATGTATAAAAGCTACCCCAAAGAAAGGGGAGTGTGTAATAAGAACACTAGTTGATATATATATAGCTAACTACAAAGAGAATGATACAAAATCTCTATGTCCCAAAAAGACGATTAATCCCAGTTCCACATATCAAATACACAATATTGATCTTAAAACCGTTTAGGGGTAATGACCGCTCAAAACAGCAGGTAAATCAATATAAATGCAAAGAGTCAAGACCCAAATGAAGGGTACTTACACAATAGAAAGACCATGTAATGGGTGAGAGATATACTCATTTCTAACAAAGAACAATAAAATATAGAACAATCTCACCCAGATGTTGAGGGGCATGAGCTCACCGAATCCGTCTTTGCACAACCAGGATTCATGGAGAGGGGAAGGATAAATTAGCCATATTAAGCCCTGTCAGAGCTGGCATAATCCTATCACCCAGACTCCTGCCCTTACAAGAGCAGTCCACATCTAGCCCTAAATAGCGCTAAATTCACCCTGTGCGTCCTGACTAGAGTTGAGCGAAACGGGTCGAAAAAATTCAAAAGTCTCCGACTTTTGGCAAAGTCAGGTTTCATGAAACGAAACCCGACCCTAGGATGAGGTCGGCCACGAGGTCGGCGACTTACGCGCCAAAGTCGCGTTTCAAAAGTTTGTTTTGCGCTCTTTTTCAGCCAATCAGGATCCACGGACACTGTGGGCAACGTGATGACCTAGGCACGGGTCACCACCATCTTTCAGAAGGGCATGCAAGTGATTGGCTTGCTTTGGTGGGCGTCACAGGGGGTATAAAAGGGCGTGCACGCCGACCGCCATCTTACTTCTGCCGATCTTCGTATAGGGAGAGGTTGCTGCTGATTCTGTAGGGAGAGCGTTAGGCAGGGAAAAAGACAAAAAAACTGCTTCTGCTGCTAGCGATTTGGCCTGCACAACACACAAGTCACTGTGTGTGCAGTGCAAGGGGAGGCTATATTGTGGTGTATCAGTGGTGTTGGTTGTTGGGCTGCCTTTTAAGGCTTCCTGACACGCTGGCATTGCTGTTTACCCACTGCTCCGCAAACTGCTTTTTTAAAAGCAATCCAATCTCCCTTATCCTCTAGTCACTTTTGTCACAGCTGTGCCATCGAGCGTGTCACATAGCGCTCAGATACCAGTGGGCCTCACACAATCCACAAGTGTCCAGTGTCCAAAAGTGTACGCAGAGATTCAAAATCTCCATTATCCTCTCATCAGTTTGGTCACAGGCAGCTGTGCCATCGAGCGTGTCACATAGCACTCAGATATCAGTGGGCCTCACACAATCCACAAGTGTCCAGTGTCCAAAAGTGTACGCAGAGATTCAAAATCTCCATTATCCTCTCGTCACTTTGGTCACAGGCAGCTGTGCCATCGAGCGTGTCACATAGCGCTCAGATATCAGTGGGCCTCACACAATCCACAAGTGTCCAGTGTCCAAAAGTGTACGCAGAGATTCAAAATCTCCATTATCCTCTCGTCACTTTGGTCACAGGCAGCTGTGCCATCGAGCGTGTCACATAGCGCTCAGATATCAGTGGGCCTCACACAATCCACAAGTGTCCAGTGTCCAAAAGTGTACGCAGAGATTCAAAATCTCCATTATCCTCTCGTCACTTTGGTCACAGGCAGCTGTGCCATCGAGCGTGTCACATAGCGCTCAAATATCAGTGGGCCTCACACAATCCACAAGTGTCCAGTGTCCAAAAGTGTACGCAGAGATTCAAAATCTCCATTATCCTCTCGTCACTTTGGTCACAGACAGCTGTGCCATCGAGCGTGTCACATAGCGCTCAGATATCAGTGGGCCTCACACAATCCACAAGTGTCCAGTGTCCAAAAGTGTACGCAGAGATTCAAAATCTCCATTATCCTCTCGTCACTTTGGTCACAGGCAGCTGTGCCATCGAGCGTGTCACATAGCGCTCAGATATCAGTGGGCCTCACACAATCCACAAGTGTCCAGTGTCCAAAAGTGTACGCAGAGATTCAAAATCTCCATTATCCTCTCGTCACTTTGGTCACAGGCAGCTGTGCCATCGAGCGTGTCACAAAGCGCTCAGATATCAGTGGGCCTCACACAATCCACAAGTGTCCAGTGTCCAAAAGTGTACGCAGAGATTCAAAATCTCCATTATCCTCTCGTCACTTTGGTCACAGGCAGCTGTGTCATCGAGCGTGTCACATAGCGCTCAGATATCAGTGGGCCTCACACAATCCACAAGTGTCCACTGTCCAAAAGTGTACGCAGAGATTCAAAATATCCATTATCCTCTCGTCACTTTGGTCACAGGCAGCTGTGCCATCGAGCGTGTCACATAGCGCTCAGATATCAGTGGGCCTCACACAATCCACAAGTGTCCAGTGTCCAAAAGTGTACGCAGAGATTCAAAATCTCCATTATCCTCTCGTCACTTTGGTCACAGGCAGCTGTGCCATCGAGCGTGTCACATAGCGCTCAGATATCAGTGGGCCTCACACAATCCACAAGTGTCCAGTGTCCAAAAGTGTGCGCAGAGATTCAAAATCTCCATTATCCTCTCGTCACTTTGGTCACAGGCAGCTGTGCCATCGAGCGTGTCACATAGCGCTCAGATATCAGTGGGCCTCACACCATCCACAAGTGTCCAGTGTCCAAAAGTGTGCGCAGAGATTCAAAATCTCCATTATCCTCTCGTCACTTTGGTCACAGGCAGCTGTGCCATCGAGCCTGTCACATAGCGCTCAGATATCAGTGGGCCTCACACAATCCACAAGTGTCCAGTGTCCAAAAGTGTACGCAGAGATTCAAAATCTCCATTATCCTCTCGTCACTTTGGTCACAGGCAGCTGTGCCATCGAGCGTGTCACATAGCGCTCAGATATCAGTGGGCCTCACACAATCCACAAGTGTCCAGTGTCCAAAAGTGTACGCAGAGATTCAAAATCTCCATTATCCTCTCGTCACTTTGGTCACAGGCAGCTGTGCCATCGAGCGTGTCACATAGCGCTCAGATATCAGTGGGCCTCACACAATCCACAAGTGTCCAGTGTCCAAAAGTGTACGCAGAGATTCAAAATCTCCGTTATCCTCTCGTCACTTTGGTCACAGGCAGCTGTGCCATCGAGCGTGTCACATAGCGCTCAGATATCAGTGGGCCTCACACAATCCACAAGTGTCCAGTGTCCAAAAGTGTACGCAGAGATTCAAAATCTCCATTATCCTCTCGTCACTTTGGTCACAGGCAGCTGTGGCATCGAGCGTGTCACATAGCGCTCAGATATCAGTGGGCCTCACACAATCCACAAGTGTCCAGTGTCCAAAAGTGTACGCAGAGATTCAAAATCTCCATTATCCTCTCGTCACTTTGGTCACAGGCAGCTGTGCCATCGAGCGTGTCACAAAGCGCTCAGATATCAGTGGGCCTCACACAATCCACAAGTGTCCAGTGTCCAAAAGTGTACGCAGAGATTCAAAATCTCCATTATCCTCTCGTCACTTTGGTCACAGGCAGCTGTGCCATCGAGCGTGTCACATAGCGCTCAGATATCAGTGGGCCTCACACAATCCACAAGTGTCCAGTGTCCAAAAGTGTACGCAGAGATTCAAAATCTCCATTATCCTCTCGTCACTTTGGTCACAGGCAGTTGTGCCATCGAGCGTGTCACATAGCGCTCAGATATCAGTGGGCCTCACACAATCCACAAGTGTCCAGTGTCCAAAAGTGCATGCAGAGATTCAAAATCTCCATTATCCTCTCGTCACTTTGGTCACAGGCAGCTGTGCCATCGAGCGTGTCACATAGCGCTCAGATATCAGTGGGCCTCACACAATCCACAAGTGTCCAGTGTCCAAAAGTGTACACAGAGATTCAAAATCTCCATTATCCTCTCGTCACTTTGGTCACAGGCAGCTGTGCCATCGAGCGTGTCACATAGCGCTCAGATATCAGTGGGCCTCACACAATCCACAAGTGTCCAGTGTCCAAAAGTGTACGCAGAGATTCAAAATCTCCATTATCCTCTCGTCACTTTGGTCACAGGCAGCTGTGCCATCGAGCGTGTCACATAGCGCTCAGATATCAGTGGGCCTCACACAATCCATAAGTGTCCAGTGTCCAAAAGTGTACGCAGAGATTCAAAATCTCCATTATCCTCTCGTCACTTTGGTCACAGGCAGCTGTGCCATCGAGCGTGTCACAAAGCACTCAGATATCAGTGGGCCTCACACAATCCACAAGTGTCCAGTGTCCAAAAGTGTACGCAGAGATTCAAAATCTCCATTATCCTCTCGTCACTTGGGTCACAGGCAGCTGTGCCATCGAGCGTGTCACATAGCGCTCAGATATCAGTGGACCTCACACAATCCATAAGTGTCCACTGTCCACAAGTGTGTGCAGAAATTCTAAAACTCCCCTGTCCTATAGACACCTTGTACCTTGTTTTACATTACTATATAGTTTGTTGGATTTTGTCTACATTTCTACCAAAAATGAGGAAGGCTGGTGGAAGAGGCCGTGGAATTGGGCCGGGGTTGGCAGCTGGTAATGATGGTGTTGGTGGTGGATCTGATGGTAGTGGCAAGAGCAAAATAGGACCGAATGCAGGAGGTGCTGACCCTGCGTCATCGTCTGGCTACATAAGGCCTCGAACGCTTAGTTTTCTAGGAGTTGGCAAACCGCTTTTAAAGGCAGAGCATCAGGAAAAAGTTTTGTCTTACATTGCTGACTCAGCCTCCAGCTCTATCGCCTCCTCTTCTTCAGTTGTAAAAAGTAAAAGCACTGAGTCGTCATTGGAGGCTCATGTTCATGAACCACACCTTTCCTTGTGTCCTTCACCCCAACCAAGATTGAAGGATGATGCAGGCCATACTACTGATTACTCCATGGAGCTGTTTTCACATACCATGCCTGGATTATCAAGTCAAATGGTGAATTACCCAGGCCAAGATGAATCTGACATGGAGTGCACTGATGCACAGCCGCTGATGGATGATTCTGCTGGTACATTCACTCAGAGCACTACATTGTCCTCGCAGTGTACAGAGCCAGATTTTGACCCTGATGAGACTCAGGTGCCCCTTCCCGCACACTATACCACCATACACGGTGACACAGAGAAAGGTGCACATGACATAGAAGAGGAGGTGATGGATGACCCAGTTGTTGACCCAGATTGGCATCCATTGGGGGAAGAGGGTGCTGCTTCCAATAGCTCAGATGAGGAGCATCCACAGCAGACATCGACATCGCAACAGCTGTTATCTGGCAGGCCCGTAGCACTCCAAAGACAGGTTCCAAACATCAAAAGAGTTGCTGGACAGCTTGTCCAGAGGGTCAAAAGATCACAGCGTGCTAGGCCGCAAAATGTCTGCCAAAGTAGGAAGAGTGCAGTGTGGCACTTTTTTTAACAAAATCCTCATGATCAGGCCAAGGTTATGTGTAAGAAGTGCGCAAAGACCTTTAGCCGAGGGAAAAATCTGAAAAATTTGAATACCAGTTGCATGCTTAGACATTTAACCAGCATGCACTTGCAAGCGTGGACACAACACCAAACCTCAAGTGCCACATGTGCAACTGATCACAACGAAGGTAGTCAGCAACGCTACATTGTTTCCCCCACTGTAAGCCCACCGGTTAGCACAGCAGCAAATGTTGAGGTGTCGTTGCAAGGCCACAGCAGTCAGGGAATCCCACTCTTATATCAACGAAAGACTGATTCTAGGCCATCAGAAAGAACACCAACTCCATCACCATCATCAACCCTCTCTCAGTCCGCCCTGTCCACCGCTACTTCCACCATATGCAGCTCTCAAGTCCAGCTCACCCTCCCAGACACTATGAGTAGGTCAAGAAAGTACTCAGTCTCTCATCCGCGTACACTGGGTTTGAACGCCCACATTGCCAAACTAATCTCGTTTGAGATGATGCCCTTTCGGTTGGTGGAAAGCACAGCTTTCCGCGAACTCATGGCCTATGCAGTACCACGCTATGACCTACCCAGTCGCCACTTCTTCTCTCGCAAAGCCATCCCAGCCCTCCACCATCATGTGAAAGACCGCATTGTCCATGCACTCAAGCAGTCAAAGAGCGGAAAGGTGCACCTCACAACTGATGCATGGTCCAGTCGGCATGGCCAGGGCCGTTACGTGTCCATCACTGCGCACTGGGTTAATGTGGTGGATGCAGGGTCCACAGGGGACAGCGGTGGTGGGACAGTGCTGCCTAGCCCACGGTATAGGAAACAGTTGGCTGTAGGCGTTCGACCCTCCTCCTCCTTCTCCTCCTCCTCCAGAAGCGAAAGCTCGTCCACAGAGCGCAGTCGTACGAGCACTCCATCTGCAGCTGCCACTGTTGCACACGATGTGTCCCCCTATCGAGCAGCTAGTGGAAAGCGTCAGCAGGCTGTGTTGCAGATGATGTGTTTGGGCGACAGACACACCGCCGAGGTGCTGGCCGAGTACTTGAAGCGACAAACTGAGTCATGGCTGTGCAGTGTACATCTTGAGGCAGGCAAGGTAGTTAGTGATAACGGCCGTAATTTTGTGGCAGCCATAGCCCTTTCAAAACTCAGCCACATACCTTGCTTGGCTCACACCTTGAACCTGGTGGTGCAGTGCTTCCTCAAAAATTATCCGGAGTTAACAGCCCTGCTCCAGAAGGTGCGAAGACTGTGCGCGCACATCCGCCGATCGCCTGTACACTCCGTTCGTATGCAGAAGCTGCAACGATTGCTCCACCTTCCCAACCACCGCCTCATTATCGACATTGCAACAAGGTGGAACTCCACCCTGCACATGGTGGAGCGGCTGTGCGAGCAGAGGCAGGCCATAATGCATTTGTGGGAGGATACATGGCCAGGCACTTTGAGAGCAGACATGGAGTTGACAGGCGTGCAGTGGTCGAAGCTGAAAGACCTTTGTAAAGTCCTTCAGTGTTTTGAGGAATGCACACGGCTGGTAAGCGCAGACGACGCCATCCTAAGCATGAGCATCCCACTTATGCGTCTGCTCATGCAAACTTTGACGCACCTTAAGGAGCAGGCGTCTGCAGCCAATGTTGATGAGGAGGAAGAGGAGGAGGGAATCCTTGATGACATTCAGCCATTGTCTGCTCAGGGACCTCTCCTGGACGAGGTGGAGGAAGAAGAGGAGGAGGAGGAGGATGATGGGGATGATTACTTAGGGGAGGAGGATGCATCTCGTGGGGCAAGTGAAAAGGTTGGCGTGGCAAGGTCTGGTACAGGGTTTGTGCGTGACTGGAGGGATGTGGATTTGTCAGAAAGTGCTCCTCCACCCAGCACTCGCAGTGCATCATTGACACCGGGAACATTGGCCCACATGTCAGATTATGCCTTGCGGATCCTAAAAAGGGACCCCCGCATTGCCAAAATGATGAACGATGACGACTACTGGTTGGCCAGCATCCTGGATCCACGCTATAAAAGCAAATTACAAAACATCATGCCACAGGAGAACCTTGACCTAATATTGGCTAATAAACAAGCAACTCTGGTAAATCGGTTGCTTGAGGCATTCCCAGCACACAGCAGCGGTGATGGTTCTCACACGAGCCGTACGGGCCGGGGGCAGCTTGGCAGAGGTGTTCGTGGTGCACACAGCAGAAGTGGTGTTGGAGACAGGGGTTTCATGACAATGTTGTGGACTGATTTTTCAAATACCGCTCACACAACTGGTAATACTGCATCGATGGAAAGTGACAGGAGACAGCAGTTGTCAACTATGGTTACAAACTACTTTTCCTCCCATATCGATGTTCTCCCACACAGGTCATTCCCCTTTGACTATTGGGCCGCTAAACTGGACACCTGGCCTGAATTGGCCCAATATGCCTTACAGGAGCTCGCTTGCCCAGCTGCAAGTGTGCTATCGGAAAGAGTCTTCAGTGCAGCTGGATCAATCCTGACAGAAAAAAGGACCCGTCTGTCAACCCAAAATGTGGATGATCTAACCTTCATTAAAATGAACCACGCATGGATTTCCAAGGATTTTGTCCCACCTTCCCCTGATGACACATAGGGTGACAGAAAAATGGCTTGCTTTGGTCCACCTCTTCCTGGGACTTCACCTATTTCGCCTTTTGCATCAGCTGAATGTTCAACATCAACATATGCCACTTTCTAAAACTCCCTAACTGTGCTGCCTCCCCCCCATGGCCGGGGTCACCACCTAGCGCACGACACCGTGCGAGTGCCGTTGCCCTGGACAGGTGGGTAGGCCGACTCTTGGGCGCGGGCACTGGCACAGGGTCCCTCATAGTGCAATCAAGTGTCTCTGACGGTGGTGGTGCACACCCGCCGTCAGACACACCGCTGTACTATGAGGGGCCCAGTGCCAGTACCGACGCCCACGAGTGGGCCCCCCTTGCTTGGGCAGGGCCCCAGCATTTGCAATCTTTACCTCTCCCTGCTCCTCCGCTGTGTAATCTGGGCCGTCAAATCCATACTGTGCCTGACACCGTCTGAGCCTGCCTCCTGAGACATATATTTTGAGTGTGTACGCTATCCATACATGTTATCCGGGGATACGGTACCCTTTCTAACCTTTGTGCAATCACGTGCAATCCATACTGGGCCTAACACCGTCTGAACCTGCCTCATGCTGTATAGACATATATTTTGAATGTGTACGCTATCCATACATGTTATCCGGGGATACGGTACCCTTTCTAACCTTTGTGCAATCATGTGCAATCCATACTGGGCCTAACACCGTCTGAGCCTGCCTCATGCTGTATAGACATATATTTTGAATGTGTACGCTATCCATACATGTTATCCGGGGATACGGTACCCTTTCTAACCTTTGTGCAATCATGTGCAATCCATACTGGGCCTAACACCGTCTGAGCCTGCCTCATGCTGTATAGACATATATTTTGAATGTGTACGCTATCCATACATGTTATCCAGGGATACGGTACCCTTTCTAACCTTTGTGCAATGACGTGCAATCCATACTGGGCCTAACACCGTCTGAGCCTGCCTCATGCTGTATAGACATATATTTTGAATGTGTACGCTATCCATACATGTTATCCGGGGATACGGTACCCTTTCTAACCTTTGTGCAATGACGTGCAATCCATACTGGGCCTAACACCGTCTGAGCCTGCCTCATGCTGTATAGACATATATTTTGAATGTGTACGCTATCCATACATGTTATCCGGGGATACGGTACCCTTTCTAACCTTTGTGCAATGACGTGCAATCCATACTGGGCCTAACACCGTCTGAGCCTGCCTCATGCTGTATAGACATATATTTTGAATGTGTACGCTATCCATACATGTTATCCAGGGATACGGTACCCTTTCTAACCTTTGTGCAATCACGTGCAATCCATACTGGGCCTAGCACCGTCTGAGCCTGCCTCATGCTGTATAGACATATATTTTGAATGTGTACGCTATCCATACATGTTATCCAGGGATACGGTACCCTTTCTAACCTTTGTGCAATGACGTGCAATCCATACTGGGCCTAACACCGTCTGAGCCTGCCTCATGCTGTATAGACATATATTTTGAATGTGTACGCTATCCATACATGTTATCCAGGGATACGGTACCCTTTCTAACCTGTGTGCAATCACGTGCAATCCATACTGGGCGTGAGAACGGCTTGCGAGCTGTTAAGCAAGCTACAGCACCTGTCCAGACAAGTACAGGGATTCCCTAGCGAGGAGACTTATTTGATTGTTTTCAATGTTGGGACAGCAATTTTTGGGGAGCACTATACTCTGGAGAATGATAGATGGGGCCCACCATACACTGGAACATTCCAAAGGTGGACATCAGACACTGGAGCAGCATTTACAGGGCCCATTATACACTAGAGCATTAGAAATGGGGCCCATTATGTTTGGAGCATTATTTGGGCCCATAAGACAGTGGAGCTTCATCCATGGGGACCAACATATACTGTAGCATTATGTGGAGCTCATCATATACTGTTTCAAACATTATATGGGACCAATGATTCTGTATGGAGAAATAGATGGGCCTCGTCATGAGATGTAAAAAGTGAGGTATTTTTCATTGTACTATACCGCTATTTATCTGCCGTATCGGAGCATGATGAGTTGTGGTATCAATCAATCAATCAATCAATCAAATTTATTATCGCCAAGTACATATTACATATATACAAGGAATTCTTTGTGGCAAAGAGGCAACATAATATATAACAACAGATACAACAAGTAACATCTAACAAGACAGATACAGTATATAGTCTACACATGACGATTTAATTGTTGAACAGAGAGTCGGTAGAAGCTGTTCATATGGCGGTTGGTACTGCATTTGGGGAATCTGAAGCGACGTCCTGAAGGGAGTAGTTGGAATGAGGAGTGTCCCGGGTGAGAGGGATCGGATGAAATTTTCAATGCGTGGGATCGAATACTCTTATCATAAAGATCCTGGATTTTAGGCAGGGGGGAGCCTATAATTCTCTCTGCTGTTCTGAAAGTCCTTTGTAAGCGGAGTTTGTCATGCGCAGTGGCTCCCCCATACCAGACTATCAGAGAGGAACAAATCACAGATCTGATGACAGCATTAAAGAATAAGATCAGCAGATTCTTAGACAAACCATATCTTTTCAGCTGACGCAGGAAGAACATCCTCTGTTGTGCTTTTCTTATAACAGCATCCACGTTTTTCCCCCATTTAAGATCATGAGAGATGATAACACCAAGGAATTTGGTCTCTGTGACCCTAAGAACCACTTCGTCATGGATGTAGATTGGAAGTATCTCATGTTGATCTTTCCTAAAATCCACAACCATCTCAGCAGTTTTTTTAGTGTTGAATACAAGATTATTGGCTTTACACCAGTCACATATTCTTTCCACCTCACTCCGATACAAGTCTTCAGCATTTCCCCTGATGAGACCAATCAGTGTCATATCATCAGCAAATTTCAAGATTTTTACTGAGTCTGCTGAAGAGATGCAATCATTCGTATAGAGAGAAAACAGTAACGGGGACAAAACACACCCCTGAGGTGCCCCGATGTTTGTGACCAAGGTGTCCGAAGTGAATGGTCCAACTTTTACACTCTGTATCCTGGCTGTCAGGAAGTTATAAATCCACAAGCATAAGTTGAGAGGGACTCCAAGAGCTACCATTTTCTTATGAAGTAAATGTGGTAAGTGTTAAAGGGGCGCTCTTTCGCCCAGGGCACATGAAAACCTGCAGCCAGCCCTCCCCCCCCACAACTTTAGCCAAATAACCCCCTTTTTTCAGTGCGTAACTTATATTATGAAGTTAATTAAGGTTGACAAGCTTAAGTAAGAAGAATTGATGCTTTTGGCATTCAAATGGGCACTGTAGGTGTGTTTCCTGTCCTCCTCTCACTGCCGACTTTTATTCCCCATTGACTTACATTGGGTTTCGTGTTTCGGGACGACCCTGACTTTTCCCTATAATCGGACGATCTTGCTCGACCCGACTTTTGGAAAAGTCGGGTTTCACGAAACGAAACGCGACCCTAAAAAACCAAAAGTCGCTCAACTCTAGTCCTGACGTGTTTCTTCTTACCCTGAGTCTTCAGGGGATCTATCAGCACACTAAGGGTCTATCAATTCCATAGAGAATAAGAGGGAAGGTTACTCCAGGGCTTTTCCAGGTCTAAAATTACCAAACTGTGGATGGTAACTGTATGCTCTAAAGAATGGTGAACTGCCGGTGGATTCTTGATGGGGATTACTAATAGCAAATTCTGCTAGCGGTAAGAAGGATGCCCAATCCTCCTGATTTTTAGAGACAAAACACCTGAGGTAAGTCTCCAAATTCTTGATTAACGCGTTCGGTCTGTCCATTCGACTGGGGATGGAAGACAGAGGAAAAGGATAGCTGCATCCCCAGTCGAGAACAGAACGCCCTCCAGAACTTGGAAACAAACTGGGTCCCCTGATCTCACACAACAACATCAGAGGGAAACCTGTGAAGCTTCACGATCTCATTTATAAACATCTGAGCAAGAGACTTGGCATTCGGAAGTGCCGGTAATGCGACAAAGTGAACCATTTTACTGATCCTATCTACAACTACCAAAACCACAGTCTTACCTGCAAATACCAGTAGGTAAGTAATAAAATCCATGGATAAGTGGGTCCATGGTCTGCTAGGAACAGGTAGCGGAAGAAGAGTACCAGACAGACGGATATACGATACTTTAGAACGTGTGAAGACTCTACAAGTAGATACGTGTTCAACCACATCCCGATGCAACCCTGACCACGAAAAACGACAAGAAAGGAGGTCCTCAGTTGCCTTACCACCAGGATGACCAGCAAGCACAGAGTTGTGATGCTCCTTAATTACTTTGCGGTGCCGATCAGATAGTACAAATAACTTTCCTGGAGGGCAGGGGCGTACCCCTGGGCCTCCAACACCTCACCCTGCAGCTCAGAGTACAATGCCAAAATGACTACCCCTTCTGCATAATCTGGGCAGGGTCTTCCTGGTCACCACCACCAGGGAAGCTCCAGGACAATGTATCAACCTTGACATTTTTGACCCCTGGATGGAAGGTGACAACAAAATTGAACCTAGTAAAAAAACAGGGACCATCTAGCTTTCCTAGGATTGAGATGTTTAGCCGATTGAAGATATGGAAAGTTCTTATGGTCAGTGATAACAGTAATAGGATAGACAACTCCCTCCAACCAATGTTGCCATTCTTCAAATGTCAATTTAATCACCAAGAGCTCCCTATTATCCACATCATAATTTCTCTCAGCTGAAGATAGGTTCTTAGAAAAGAAAGTGCATGGACCATTTACCAGGGGACAGACCCGGAGACAACACAGCCCCAACCCCCATCTCTGATGCATCAAATTCCACAATAAAGGGTTGGGAAACATCGGGTTGACTAAGTAAAGGAGCCGTGGCAAAATACCTCTCTAAGGGCCAAAAAACCTGCAGGACGTCATCTGACCTCTTGGAAAAATCAGACCCATTCCTTGTCATGACAGTAAGCGGTTTCACAATTATTGAATAATTCTGCATGAATTTCCGGTAAAAATTAGTAAAGCCCACAAGACGCTGTAGAGCCTTCAAGTTCTCGGGATGGTCGCAATCAGGGACAGCATGGATCTTCTTTAGATCCATCTGAAAACCCGAAAATGACAACAGGTACCCCAAAAACTGAACATCCTGGATGGCAAAAACACATTTTTCTAGTTTGGCATATAGTTTGTTATCTCTTATTATTTGCAGCACCTGTTTAACATACCCCTGATGTGTCTCAAAATCAGGTGAGTAAACCAAAATATCTAGATAGACCACCACAAACCTGCCCACCAAATAATGGAAAATATGATTAATGAAATGCTGGAATACCGCAGGTGAATTAGTCAGACCAAAAGGCATGACCAGACTCTCAAAATGGCCCTCAGGGGTACCAAACGCCGTTTTCCATTCATCCCCTTCTCTGATTCTAACCAGGTGGTAAACCCCCTTAAATCCAACTTGGAGAAAACCTTAGCTCCCACAACCTGGCTGAACAGATCCAGAATCAGAGGAAGAGGGTATGGATCTCGGATGCTAATTTGATTTAATTCCTGGAAATCTAAATACGGACATACACTGCCATCTTTTTTCTTCACAAAGAAGAACCCTGCCACCACAGGTGAAGATGAGAGTCTGATATGTCCCTTCTCCAGACTTTCCGCAATGAAATACTTCATGGCATGTCTCTCAGGGCCAGAAACATCATACAGTCTGGACTTTGGTAGTTTAGCTCCAGGGGTCAGATTAATATGACAGTCATATACAAAATGAGGAGGCAAATCCTGACACCCCCTCCCAGAAAAAAATGTCCTCAATCCCACAGTACAGTGGGAAAAATAAGTATTTGATCCCTTGCTCATTTTGTAAGTTTGCCCACTAACAAAGACATGAACAGTCTATAATTTTAAGGGTAGGTTAATTTTAACATTGAGAGATACAATATCAAAAATAAAACCCAGAAAATCACATTGTATAAATTTATTTGCATTTTGCAGTGAGAAATAAGTATTTGATCATCCCTCTGGCAAACAAGACTTAACCCCTTAGTGACAGAGCTATTTTGCAGCTTAATGACAAGGCCAATTTTTACAATTCTGACCACTGTCAATTTATGAGGTTATAACTCTGGAATGCTTCAACGGATCCTGCTGATTCTGAGAAGGTTTTTTCATGACATATTTTGCCTCATGATAGTGGTAAAATTTCTTCGATACGACTTGTGTTTATTTATGAAAAAAGCAGAAATGTGGTGAAAATTTTGAAAATTTTGCAATTTTCAAACTTTCAATTTGTATGCCCTTAAATCAGAGAGATATGTCACACAAATTTCTTAATAAATAGCATTTCCCATATGTCTTCTTTACATTAGCACAATTTTGGAAACAAAATTCTTTTTTATTTGGAAGTTATAAGGGTTAAAAGTTGACCAGCGATTTCTCATTGTTACAATAAAATTTACAAAACCATTTTTTTAGGGACCACATCATATTTAAAGTCAATTTGAGGGGTGTACATGACAGAAAATACCCAAAAGTGACACCATTCTAAAAATTGGACCCCTCAAGGTGCTAAAAACCACATTCAAGAAGTTTATTAACCCTTTACGTGCTTCACAGGAACTGAAGCAATGTGGAAAGAAAAAATTAACATTTAACTTTTTTTTTGCAAAACATTTACTTCAGAACCAATTTTTTTTATTTTCACAAGTGTTAAAAGAGAAAATAAACAGCAAAATTTGTTGGGGAATTTCTCCTGAATACGCTGATACCCCATATGTGGGGGTAAACCACTTTTTGGGCGCACGGCAGAGATCGCAAGGAAAGGAGCGCCGTTTGACTTTTTCAACGCAGACTTGGCTGGAATTGAGATCGGATGTCATGTTGCGTTTGGAAAGCCCCTGATGTGCCTAAAGAGTAGAAACCCCCAACAAGTGACCCCATTTTGGAAACTAGACCCCCTAAGGAAATTATCTAGATGTGTGGTGAGCACTTTAAATGTCCAAGTGCTTCACAGGAGTTTATAACAGAGAGCCGTGAAAATAAAAAATCCTTTTTTTTTCCACAAAAATGATTTTTCACCCCCAAATTTTTCTTTTTACAAGGGTAACAGGAGAAAATAGACCCCCAAAGTTGTTCTGCAATTTGTCCTGAGTATACCCATACCCCAAATGTGGGGGTAAACCACTGTTGGGGCACACGGCAGAGCCCAGAAGGGAAGGAGCACCGTTTGACTTTTTCAATACAGAATTGGCTGGAATTGAGATTGGACACCATGTTGTGTTTGGAAAGCCCCTGATGTGCCTACACAGTGAAAGTGAAAAAACCCCACAAGTGACACCATTTTGGAAACTAGACCCCTTAAGTAACTTATCTAGATGTGTGGTGAGCGTTTTTAACCCCCAAGTGTTTCACAGAAGTTTATAACGCAGAGCAGTGAAAATAAAAAATCCTTTTTTTCCTCATAAATGATTTTTGAGCTCGCTATTTTTTATTTTCCTAAGGGTAACAGTAGAAATTGGACCACAAAAGTTGTTATGCAATTTGTCATGAGTACGCTGATACCCCATACGTGAGGGGGAACCACTGTTTGGGCACATTGGAGAGCTCGGGAGGGAAGGAGCACCATTTTGGAATGCAGACTTTCATGGAATGTTCTGTGGGCATCATGTTGCATTTGCAGAGCCCCTAATGTGCCTAAACAGTAGAAACCCCCCCACAAGTGACTCCATTTTGGATACTAGACCCCCCAATGAGCTTATTTAGATGTGTGGTGAGCACTTTGAGCCCCCAAGTGCTTCACAGAAGTTTATAAACACAGAGCCGTGAAAATAAAAAAACATTTGTTTTACTCAAAAATGATTTTTTTAGCCCGCTATTTTATATTTTCCCAAGGGTAACAGGAGAAATTGGACCACAAAAGTTGTTGTGCAAGTTGTCCTGAGTATGATGATACCCAATATGTGGGGGCAAACCACTGTTTGGGCACATGGGAAAGCTCAGAAGGGAAGGAGCGCCATTTTGGATTGCAGACTTTGATGGAATGTTCTGCCTGCATCATGTTGCATTTGCAGAGCCCCTAATGTGCCTAAACAGGAGAAACGCCACACAAGTGATGCCATTTTGGAAACTAGACCCCGCAATGAGCTTATCTAGATGTGTGGTGACCACTTTGAACCCCTAAGTGCTTCACAGAAGTTTATAACACAGAGCCATGAAAATAAAAAATCTTTTTTTCCACAAAAGTGATTTTTTAGCCACCAATTTATTTTATTTTCCCAAGGGTAACAGGAGAAATTAGACCCACAAAGTTGGTGTGCAATTTGTCCTGAGTACGCTGATGCCCCATATGTGGGGGTAGCCACTGTTTGACTTTTTAAATGCAAAATTGGCTGGAATCAATGGTGGTGCCATGTCACGTCTGAAGACCCCCTGATGTGCCTGCATAGTTGAAACCTCTCAATTCTAGCTCCAACCCTAACCCCAACACACCCCTAACCCTAATCCCAACCCTAACCCTAATCCTAACCCTAATTCCAACCCTAACCCTAATTCCAACCCTAAGCCTAATTCTAACCCTAACCCTAATTGTAACCCTAACACTAATTTCAACCCTAATTCTAACCCTAACCCTAATGGAAAAATGAAAATAAATATATTTTCTTTATTTCATTATATTTCCTTGACTTAGGCTAGTTTCACACTAGCATTTATTTCCTGCAGCGCATGGCGCCGCTAAGCCCCGCCCCCTGCTGGCTCCCTGCCCGCCCCATCCGGTCATCGCCACCTACTAGCGCACATGAGCGCTTGCGATCTGCGCACCCTATCTTTAGCATAGGGTGCGCAGATCGTGCGCTGGCCATGCGCTAGCAGGATTTTGCCGTGCCCTGCGCACTTTTGAAGGTGCGCCGTGCGCACCGAAATGCAACATGCTGCGGTCGGCGCACACGGGTGCACCTTCAAAAGTGCGCAGCGCATGGCAAAATCCTGCTAGCGCACGATCTGCGCACCCTATGCTAAAGATAGGGTGCGCAGATCACAAGCGCCCATGTGCGCTAGTAGGTGGCGATGACCGGATGGGGCGGGCAGGGAGCTGGCAGGGGGCAGGGCTTAGCGGCGCCGTGCGCTGCAGGAAATAAACGCTAGTGTGAAACTAGCCTAAGGGGGTGATAAAGGGGGGGTTATTTACTATTTTTTTATTTTGATCACTGTAATAGCGATTATCACAGTGATCAAAATCTACAAAGAATGAATGGAATCTGTCGGCCAGCAGATTCAGCAGGAGCACTGCGCTTGTGCCCGCCATTTTCTTCCTGGACCAAGATGGCGGCGCCCACCGGAGGAGCCAGGAGGGCCTGAGGACCGGGAAGACTACCGGAAGGTACCGGGGGGGATCAGGGACCCTATTTCTCTCTCCTCTGATGTGCGATCACATCAGAGGAGAGAAAGGGAAAGGAAAATTGCATCTTTTTTTGTGGTCGAAGTTATACGGTTAATAAAGGCAATCGCAAAAGCGAGGTCATGTTCTCTGGGGTCTCGGCTACCCCCGGCAGCCGAGACCCTGGAGAAATTCTGACTCTGGGAGGGCGCTATTTACTTTTTACACAGTGCCGTTAATTAACGGAGCTGTGGTTACCCTTAACTACCGCTGTTAAAAGATGTACCGGCGGTCTTAAGGGGTTAACACTTGGTGGTAAAATCCTTGTTGGCAAACACAGCAGTCAGACATTTTTTGTAGTTGATGATGAGGTTTGCGCACATATCAGGAGGAATTTTGGTCCACTTCTCTTTGCAGACAATCTCTAAATCATTAAGATTTTGAGTCTGTCACTTGGCAACTTGGAGCTTCAACTCCCTCCATAAGTTTTCTATGGGATTAAGGTCTGGGGAGGAGACTGGCTTGGCCACTCCATGACCTTAATGTGCTTCTTTTTGAGCCACTTCATTGTTAACCTTGCTGTATGCTTTGGTTCATTGTCTTGCTGGAAGACCCAGCCACCACCTATTTTTAATGTCCTGGCAGAAGGAAGGAGGTTGTCATTTTACAGTACAATGTTCCTTACATTCTCCCATTGATGCAGTGAAGAAGTCCTGTGCCCTAAGCAGAGAAACAGCCCAAAAACATAATGTTTCCACCTCCATGCTTGACAGTGGGGACGGTGTTCTTTTGGTCATAGGCAGCATATCTCTTCCTCCAAACACGGTGAGTTGAGCTAATGCCAAAGACCTCAATTTTTTTCTCATCTAACCACAGCACCTTCTCCCAAGCACTCACAGAATCATCCAATTGTTCATTGGCAAACTTCAGATGGGCCTGCGCATGTGCCTTTTTGAGCAGGGGGACCTTGCAAGCACTGCAGGATTTTAAACTTTTATGGCATAATGTGTTACCAATGGGTTTTCTTGATGACTGTGATCACAGCTACCTTGAGATCATTAATAAGTTCCCCCGTGTAGTTTTAGGCTGATCTCTCATTTTCCTCATGATCAAGGATACCCCACAAGGTGAGATTTTGCATGGTGCCCCAGATTGCAGCACTGTGGCTCAGCCTTGCAGGGCTGGAGACCTGGGTTCAAATGCCACCAAGGACAACATCTGCAAGGAGTTTGTATGTTCTCCCCATGTTTGTGTGGGTTTCCTCCGGGTACACTGGTTTCCTCCCACATTCCAAAGACATACTGAAAAGGAATTTAGATTGTGAGCCCCATCGGGGACAGCGATGATAATGTGTGCAAAACTGTAAAGCGCTGAGGAATATGTTAGTGCTGTATAAAAATAAAGATTATTATTATTATTATTATTGATGTCGATTGACAGTCATTTTATATTTCTTCCATTTTCTTACTATTGCACCAACAGTTGTCTCCCTCTCACCCAGTGTCTTACTTATGGTTTTGTAGCCCATTCCAGCTTTGTGCAGGTCTATGATCTTGCCCCTGACATCCTTAGTAAGCTCTTTGGTCTTGCCTATGTTGTAGAGGTTAGAATCTGACTGAATAATTGAGTCTGTTGACAGGAGTCTTTTATAAAGGTGACTATGTAAGACAGCTGTCTTTAAATGCAGGTAATGAGTTGATTATACAATGTGATTTTCTGCATTCTATTTTTGATATTCTATCTTTCAATGTTAAAAATATCCTACCCTTAAAATTATAGACTGTTCATATCTTTGCCAGTGAGCATTATGTTTGGATGTGACGGTCAGTTTTTTGAAATTTGTATTCTTCATTAGCCTTCTGACTGAGTACTCTGCCCCTTAGCCTCAGGCGTTTTTAATCCCAGCAGGACCCTACCCCTCCACAGAGATATAGATTTCAGTCCAAGAGAGGATTCACATTAGGTTCCCATACAAATGAAGACTTTAACCTAAGAGAGGATTGGCATTAGGTTAGGTCCTGTAAACGAGAATCTCCTTAATGTGGCTTCCAGGTACACATGAATTGGCCAATTTATGCTCTAAGCATTCTCATTTAGTCATATTTCTAGAGCAGCACTGCAATTAAAATTTCATATTTCACATTTGCATGCTATGGCGCTACAGAGTGCTGTTTTATTTGTTTGATTGTATATGAGTTGGTGACTCTGGGTAAGCACCTGTTTACACCTAGTTATGTTTGGTTGTGATGGTCAGTTTTTTAAAATTTGTCAGTGGGCAAACTTACAAAATCAGCAAGGGATCAAATACTTATTTCCCCCACTGTAAGGTTTCTGTAGAGACTGTAGAAAGGGAAATATTTAAGCAGTTCTCAGTTCTCGTGGATTGCCAATCCACCAATGGATTATGTTTCACCAACCACAGAAGACCCAATACAATTGGGTTGTGAAGACCATCCAGGACATAGCAAGGAATTATCGCACAATGAACTGACCCCACCCTCAGTCCTACATTCTCTACAATCTGAGTGAGAGCTTTCTGTTCAAGTGGCGCTGAGTCGATGGTGAAGATGGGAATGGGCATATTAGCTAAAGTACAGCAAACAAGCCCATGAGTTCTAGTAAACTCAGCATCAACCAAGCTGACTCCAGAACCTCTGTCAACAAACACAAAAATCTCCTCGGTTTTACTCTCCAGCACCACTTCTGCTGTCAGGACAAACCGAGTACCGCAGGTTGATGAAAAATGCACCCCTTGCTTATTCAACTTCAGACTACCAAGGGTTAAATAAGATTCCTTTTGCTTAGGCATCAAAGGATAGGCTCTAATAAAATTTTTTTGCAAAACCCCGGGGAAAAGTATGATGCAGAGTCACCCCCTAACTGCATGGGTTCTTCAACCGTCCCCAGTACTGGTTCACTGCCAGAATTCTTCCCCGGCAAAGAGGCACTACCCCAAAAAGAAGGCTCCAGAGAAGGTGGTCTTAGTCACTATTCTGAAGCTGTCTATCAACACGTATAGCCAATGCCATGGCAGCCTCCAAGGACTCAGGGATTTGATAAACTTTCAAGGCATTTTCCACCTTTCAGTAAGGCCCTGAAAAAATTAGCGTTTAGTCTCAGTTGCCCATCTGCGGAATTCGGAGCTACACTATATGTCTCCCGCTGCTGAAGGCGATGCAGCTTGGACTCAGTCAAAGAGACTCGATGGGCATCATCATAGATGAGGTCTAGAGCCCCGAAAAACCCCTCCACAGACTGGAGACAACTTAGAACAATGAGGGTAATGTACTAATTAAAATAATAAAATGAAAATCCACAACCCCTCTAGAAATGTGGATGGCAGACCATCCGGTAAAAGAACCCAATACCAATGAGTATGGTGGAAGATAATACTGACAGAGTGCCAAAGTGGAAATGATGTGTACAGCAACACGTGAGAATGGGTAAAAACACCTTTATTAATATATAAATGGGTGTACACTTAAATAAAATAAAATAAAAAATGAATAATAAAAAGGCATCCCAAATAAATGCGTAATATTGGGTTATAATATCCTACAACATAGGGTAAAATGTATACCCATAAGGCACAGGCTCAGAAGGAAAATGAAAAAAGAAAAATAAAAATAAATATTGATGGAACATTAATGAAGCCCCCAAAAGGAATTGTGTATACAGTGCACCATGTAATAATAAATATCCAAAATTGTGTAAACACAGTACACAAAAAATAATAAAGAATAATAACAACAGCAGCTGTGCAGACAATAGTGCAATGAAAAAAATTGTTTAAAAAAGTGTGTGCAGTGAACAAACAACAGACACTACAAGAGTGTCACACAATGTGAGGGGGGGAAGGTGATGGGAGCAAGAAATAAAATGATACCTAATGAGCTGGAGAATGATGCCTGGGGATGCCTGAGAACGCGCCCCGAAGCGCGTTTCGGAATGAACTTCCTTCGTCAGGGGGCACTTTGGCACTCTGTCAGTATTATCTTCCACCATACTCATTGGTATTGGGTTCTTAGACTGGAGACAAGCAGAATCCTGCGGCAAAGAGAAAGCCCAGGATTGAGGATCTCATTTCAGCAGTGAGATCACAATTCCTACTCGTTGCTCCTCATTTCCGGAGGAGTGCGGACGAAGTTTAACATACATATTGCAAGTCTCCTTGAACACAAAAGACTTGTCTCTACCTCTAGAAACCCTTTCCGGGAGGGCAACCTTGGGTTCCAGCGGGACCGGCCTACCTGCAGAGACCCCCATATTAGAGATCTGCAGCCGCTGTTGTTGCTGCTGAACCTCATAGTGGAGGTCAGTCATGGACAGAAGCAGACAGCGCAGCTGCTCTGCCAGCTCTGCACCCGGATCCATAGCAAAGGGAGACAAGGAGAAAAAAAACACTCCCGATAAAAAAAACACAAAACTACGTTTCTGTTTTTTTTCTAAATATGCACGACCGGTGATAATGTCAAGCACAGTGTGGGAAAGATGAAGTGTAACACGAAGGGATGAGGAGAAGGTAGCACAAACACTAGGCTATGGGAGCGTGGAGACCCCCTAGGCAGATCTTTAATACGCTCCCCACTCTACTGTCCCTAAAATGGTTCCACACCGTCACAGGTGTGGGCCAGTGAACATGAAAGCTGCTTAGACAAACATGATATCAACACAGGGAAATGGGACGGGTTATGAGAGTAGGTAGGGGTGCTCCCCACTTTATCATCTCTACCCTCAAGCAGGAAAACCCTGTATTTCCCTAGAGCTAGGTCCTGTATAGGGAGGGGGGATGAGCACTGGTCAGTCCCCACTGATAACTAAAGACAACGAGGGAGACAAACAAGGACAGAGGAAATTAGCATGAACAGACTCCAGAGAGATCACACCAATTGTCCTCAAAGGGAAACAGAGATTAAGTTAACTGACAGTTACAGCTCCAATCCTTCAAAAGGAAAACAGTGAATATCACCAGTGACTCCCTGAAGCAGACTGGGAGATTATAAACATCAATGTCCAGGTGTGTCAATTAGAACCTCTCAGTCTAACAGTCAGAAGGATTAAGAAGGCATCTGCAATGCCGAACGCAGAGTCCTTCTGCATCCAGATGTAGAGCGACTGTCTATTGCATCTGACACACCCATGACAATTACTCAAGGATCGCATTGCAATCCTCGGACTGGACGTCAGCTCTCCTGAAGTGAACATGAAAGCTGCATATAAATACATGATGCCAACACAGAGGAATGGGACGGGTTATGAGAGTAGGTAGGGGTGCATATTTACTTTTGGTTTACATACACTTGAGCAGTCAGTGTGCAACTCTAAACTGTCTGAAGTTTACAGTAAGAAAATGGGCAAGGTTCAGCAACAAACATTGCAGATTGTAAAAAGTCTCACAGTGTGGTGTCCCCACCTTCCTTGTACTAGCACGTGTCCAGGAACATCACCCGTGCCCTTACCAATGCAGTTAATGGCATTGTCCACTTAACGATCGATACGTGGACAAGTGCTTATGGCCAGGTATGCTACATTTCCCTGATGGCACACTGAGTGAACATTATGGAGGCTGGGACCGAGTCACACCCTGGTATGGCGAATGTGCTCCCGATGCTGAGGATAGCTGGCCCAATTCTATCAGGGTTTCCTCCACCTTCTTCAACAGTGCCTGCATCCTCCCCTGCTCCTCCTCATCCTCCATCTACAATGTGGTTCCGAGCATGTCGTCAACATCAGATGGAAGCTGGAGTCTCTCCATCACTGCCTAAGCCAAGCGGAAACAGGCTTTGCTGAAGCGAATTTGTCTCGGAGACAAACCACACACCGTGACAGAGTTACTTAAAGGAAAAACAAACCAGACAGATCTGTGTTTTTTATGACTGAACCTCCAACCAGACATGGTTATGTGTGATAATGAGCATAACCTGACAAAGGATGTAAAGCTTGGCAAGCTCACACACATTACATGCTTGTCACATGTGCTCACCTTGGTAGGTTAGCGGTTTATGAAAATGTATTCAGATTTTCCAGAGCTTCTGGTTAAGGTACACTGCATCAGCATCCATTTCCGCAAGTCGGCTACAACTGCCACCACTCTGGTAGTGCTGCAGCAGGGCATGCAAGTGCCAGCTCACCAACTGGTGGGCGACGTGACTACGTGCTGAAACTTCCCACTGCACATGCTGGCAAGGCTTTGTAAGCAGCAGAATCCAGTTGTGGAATACGAGCACCAACAACATCCGTCGGGATTCTGGTCAGCCTACGCACATAACAACAGAAGAGTGGGCATGGATGTCTGACATTTGTGTGGTTCTCCAACACTATGCAAAGCACATGGAGATGGAGGAAGTCATAACACAGAGGCATTGTAGCCAGTGCAGCCTTCTCTAATCTGCTTAGGATTGAATAACAATAAGGAGGTGGACACTGAGCAGGAGGAAGAGTAGGAACAGGATCTGGTGGCTAGCACAACAGAGGCTAGTAGCAACACAACCTTCATCCTGTCTCTCCTACGTGGATGGGCTGAGGATGTAAATGAGGAGGAAGAGAGGGAGGAGGAAGAGGAGATGGAGAGACAGGGAAGTGTAGGCTGTATGGAGCTTGGCACATGTGGCCGACTTTATGTACCATAGCCTTTACTATGACTTTCGTGTTACATTCATCTTGGCCATAAAACAGTACTGGTTGATCACCCTGAAACACCCACAGTGCAAAAAGAACTTTCCATCCCTTCTTCCTGAGGTGGAGAGGTCTTTTAAAATGGTGCTATACCAGAAGGCGATTGTGGAAAATATGTTAAAAAAATTCCCATCAAACAAAGCTAGCAGCAGGGAGCAAGCTGTCTTGCCCAACCAAGGAGGAGAGGCCATGGTGACACACAGCAGAGGCAGGGGTACACTGTCAAAGGTATGGGCCAATTCCATGACACCAGCCCAGCGCTCAGGGCCTGATGACTGGGTATTTTGACAAGGAGGGAAATGTTTTTATAGATGGTCAAGCAATACCTACCTGACCAAACCAGCATACTCCCTAATTCCGCTGTGACTTTCAACCATTGGGTCTCAAAGCTGGACACCTGGCACGAGCTGTCCCTCTATGCCTTGGAGGTGTTGTGCTGCCCTGCCGCTAGAGTCTCGTTTGAGCGAGTATTTAGTTTGAGCGCTTTCATCTGCCCAACAGAGAATTCAGACAGGCTCACTCTCATAAAAATGAACAAATCCAGGATTAGCTCTCTTTTTTTCACACCACCAGATGACAGCAGAACATAAAGTGTTTGTAATATAAAATATTTTAATGAAGCACACCAGTTCTTGCCTTTCAAGAGTCTATGGATGACTCTAATCATATTTCTGTCTGGCTTTCCACTTTCTGCAAAGCCTTTACAACTGGATAAGTACATCATCTACACTTTCAAAATGTTATACTGTAGTTAAAAATGTTATGGATTCAATTACTCATCCATACAGTTTAACACAGTTATTGTTGCATTACAATTGTATGTAAAATGTACAAAATGCATAGAAAAATAGTTCAGGATTAGATTACTCATACATACAATATTACACGCTTTATGTCACATTTTTGTGGAATTTAATAGTGGAAAATTGTTTGTGCTATACAAGACTCAAAAAAAATGTATAAAAATATTGCTGGGTTACATTTTTCAACCACACACTGTTACGTGTTCTTGAGTACATTTCGTTGTTATATATTCCTCCAAGACTTTTTCAAAATGTTATCGTTTTTATATTGATCACCCATAGACTATTCTGTGGTCTGGTGTACATTTCATTGCTATATAAACCTCAAAAAACTTGTTCAAAATTTATCAGTATTATATTCCTCACCCATCTACTATTCTGTGGTCTGGAGTCCATTTTGTTGGTATATAACAGTGCTGGCGCACCTTTTGGAGACCAAGTGCCCAAACTGCAATCCAAAACCCACTTATTTTTCGCAAAGTGGCCTGAATACTGAGGTTTTAGATTAGAAAGACAAGTCGCACACTAGCGCGCTATACTCAATATCAAAGAGCTTGTAAGCGCTGTGCTCCAAGCCTGATTCTAGCCACCAGTTGTACTGAAGGTCTGTTCTTGAGAATGGAGAGGATTTTTAATCAAAAGTAAATTTGCCAACTTGTTTGTTTTAACAACCTCTTTGCACTTATAACCCTTTATCATGATGAGCACAAACCCTCTAAGGCAGGGATATCAAGTTAAAATACGCAGGGGGCAAAAGATAAAAGCTTGCAGAAAGTTGCAGGCCAACCTTGATATTTGTTAAAAAAAAGTCTACTATTGAGGAAGTTTTTCATTATTAAATAAAACTGTTAACTTTTGGAATTATAGTGGAATAATATAATATGTTATCTAACAGCAGTAAAAAGCATATGGTCCAATGGCCTAATTTAAATACAGCGGGGCAAAAAAGTATTTAGTCAGTCAGCAATAGTGCAAGTTCCACCACTTAAAAAGATGAGAGGCGTCTGTAATTTACATCATAGGTAGACCTCAACTATGGGAGACAAACTGAGAAAAAAAAATCCAGAAAATCACATTGTCTGTTTTTTTTTCATTTTATTTGCATATTATGGTGGAAAATAAGTATTTGGTCAGAAACAAGCAATCAAGATTTCTGGCTCTCACAGACCTGTAACTTCTTCTTTACGAGTCTCCTCTTTCCTCCACTCATTACCTGTAGTAATGGCACCTGTTTAAACTTGTTATCAGTAGAGTTGAGCGAAACGGGTCGAAAAATTTCAAAAGTCGCCGACTTTTGGCAAAGTCGGGTTTCATGAAACGAAACCCGACCCTAGGATGAGGTCGGCCACGAGGTCGGCGACTTACGCGCCAAAGTCGCGTTTCAAAAGTTTGTTTTGCGCTCTTTTTCAGCCAATCAGGATCCACGGACACTGTGGGCAACGTGATGACATAGGCACGGGTCACCACCATCTTTCAGAAGGGCATGCAAGTGATTGGCTTGCTTTGGTGGGCGTCACAGGGGGTATAAAAGGGCGTGCACGCCGACCGCCATCTTACTTCTGTCGATCTTAGTATAGGGAGAGGTTGATGCTGATTCTGTAGGGAGAGCGTTAGGCAGGGAAGAAGACAAAAAAACTGCTTCTGCTGCTAGCGATTTGGCCAGCACAACACACCAGTCACTGTGTGTGCAGTGCAAGGGGAGGCTATATAGTGGTGTATCAGTGGTGTTGGTTGTTGGGCTGCCTTTTAAGGCTTCCTGACAGGCTGGCATTGCTGTTTACCCACTGCTCCGCAAACTGCTTTTTTAAAAGCAATCCCAATTTTTTTTTTTGTCCTGCTGAGAAGAAAAAAAAACTGCTTCTGCTGCTAGCAATTTGGCCTGCACAACACACCAGTCACTGTGTGTGCAGTGCAAGGGGAGGCTATATAGTGGTGTATCAGTGGTATTGGTTGTTGGGCTGCCTTCTAAGGCTTCCTGACAGGCTGGCATTGCTGTTTACCCACTGCTCCGCAAACTGCTTTTTTAAAAGCAATCCAATCTCCCTTATCCTCTAGTCACTTTTGTCACAGCTGTGCCATCGAGCCTGTCACATAGCGCTCAGATATTCATTGGGCCTCACACAATCCAAAAGTGTCCAGTGTCCAAAAGTGTGTGCAGAGATTCAAAATCTCCCTTATCCTCTAGTCACTTTGGTCACAGCTGTGCCATCGAGCCTGTCACATAGCGCTCAGATATCAGTGGGCCTCACACAATCCAAAAGTGTCCAGTGTCCACAAGTGTCTGCAGAAATTCAAAATCTCCCCTGTCCTATAGACACCTTGTACCTTGTTTTACATTACTATATAGTTTGTTGGATTTTGTCTACATTTCTACCAAAAATGAGGAAGGCTGGTGGAAGAGGCCGTGGAATTGGGCGGGGGTTGGCAGCTGGTAATGATGGTGTTGGTGGTGGATCTGATGGTAGTGGCAAGAGCAAAATAGGACCGAATGCAGGAGGAAAAAGTTTTGTCTTACATTGCTGACTCAGCCTCCAGCTCTATCGCCTCCTCTTCTTCAGTTGTAAAAAGTAAAAGCACTGAGTCGTCATTGGAGGCTCATGTTCATGAACCACACCTTTCCTTGTGTCCTTCACCCCAACCAAGATTGAAGGATGACGCAGGCCATACTACTGATTACTCCATGGAGCTGTTTTCACATACCATGCCTGGATTATCAAGTGAAATGGTGAATTACCCAGGCCAAGATGAATCTGACATGGAGTGCACTGATGCACAGCCGCTGATGGATGATTCTACTGGTACATTCACTCAGAGCACTACATTGTCCTCGCAGTGTACAGAGCCAGATTCTGACCCTGATGAGACTCAGGTGCCCCTTCCCGTACACTATACCACCATACACGGTGACACAGAGGAAGGTGCACATGACATAGAAGAGGAGGTGATGGATGACCCAGTTGTTGACCCAGATTGGCATCCATTGGGGGAAGAGGGTGCTGCTTCCAATAGCTCAGATGAGGAGCATCCACAGCAGACATCGACATCGCAACAGCTGTTATCTGGCAGGCCCGTAGCACTCCAAAGACAGGTTCCAAACATCAAAAGAGTTGCTGGACAGCTTGTCCAGAGGGTCAAAAGATCACAGCGTGCTAGGCCGCAAAATGTCTGCCAAAGTAGGAAGAGTGCAGTGTGGCACTTTTTTGAACAAAATCCTCATGATCAGGCCAAGGTTATCTGTAAGAAGTGCGCAAAGACTTTTAGCCGAGGGAAAAATCTGAAAAATTTGAATACCAGTTGCATGCTTAGACATTTAACCAGCATGCACTTGCAAGCATGGACACAACACCAAACCTCAAGTGCCACATGTGCAACTGATCACAACGAAGGTAGTCAGCAACGCTACATTGTTTCCCCCACTGTAAGCCCACCGGTTAGCACAGCAGCAAATGTTGAGGTGTCGTTGCAAGACCACAGCAGTCAGGGAATCCCACTGTTATATCAACGAAAGACTGATTCTAAGCCATCAGAAAGAACACCAACTCCATCACCATCATCAACCCTCTCTCAGTCCGCCCTGTCCACCGCTACTTCCACCATATGCAGCTCTCAAGTCCAGCTCACCCTCCCAGACACTATGAGTAGGTCAAGAAAGTACTCAGTCTCTCATCCGCGTACACTGGGTTTGAACGCCCACATTGCCAAACTAATCTCGTTTGAGATGATGCCCTTTCGGTTGGTGGAAAGCACAGCTTTCCGCGAACTCATGGCCTATGCAGTACCACGCTATGACCTACCCAGTCGCCACTTCTTCTCTCGCAAAGCCATCCCAGCCCTCCACCATCATGTGAAAGACCGCATTGTCCATGCACTCAAGCAGTCAGTGAGCGGAAAGGTGCACCTCACAACCGATGCATGGTCCAGTCGGCATGGCCAGGGCCGTTACGTGTCCATCACTGCGCACTGGGTTAATGTGGTGGATGCAGGGTCCACAGGGGACAGCGGTGGTGGGACAGTGCTGCCTAGCCCACGGTATAGGAAACAGTTGGCTGTAGGCGTTCGACCCTCCTCCTCCTCCAGAAGCGAAAGCTCGTCCACAGAGCGCAGTCGTACGAGCACTCCATCTGCAGCTGCCACTGTTGCACACGATGTGTCCCCCTATCGAGCAGCTAGTGGAAAGCGTCAGCAGGCTGTGTTGCAGATGATGTGTTTGGGCGACAGACACACCGCCGAGGTGCTGGCCGAGTACTTGAAGCGACAAACTGAGTCATGGCTGGGCAGTGTACATCTTGAGGCAGGCAAGGTAGTTAGTGATAACGGCCGTAATTTTGTGGCAGCCATAGCCCATTCAAAACTCAGCCACATACCTTGCTTGGCTCACACCTTGAACCTGGTGGTGCAGTGCTTCCTCAAAAATTATCCGGAGTTAACAGCCCTGCTCCAGAAGGTGCGAAGACTGTGCGCGCACATCCGCCGGTCGCCTGTATACTCTGTTCGTATGCAGAAGCTGCAGCGATTGCTTCACCTTCCCAACCACCGCCTCATTATCGACATTGCAACAAGGTGGAACTCCACCCTGCACATGGTGGAGCGGCTGTGCGAGCAGAGGCAGGCCATAATGCATTTGTGGGAGGATACACGGCCAGGCACTTTGAGAGCAGACATGGAGTTGACAGGTGTGCAGTGGTCGAAGCTGAAAGACCTTTGTAAAGTCCTTCAGTGTTTTGAGGAATGCACACGGCTAGTAAGCCCAGACGACGCCATCCTAAGCATGAGCATCCCACTTATGCATCTGCTCATGCAAACTTTGACGCACCTTAAGGAGCAGGCGTCTGCAGCCAATGTTGATGAGGAGGAAGAGGAGGAGGGAATCCTTGATGACATTCAGCCATTGTCTGCTCAGTGACCTCTCCTGGACGAGGTGGAGGAAGAAGAGGAGGAGGAGGATGATGATGGGGATGATTACTTAGGGGAGGAGGATGCATCTCGTGGGGCAAGTGAAAATGTTGGCGTGGCAAGGTCTGGTACAGGGTTTGTGCATGACTGGAGGGATGTGGATTTGCCAGAAAGTGCTCCTCCACCCAGCACTCGCAGTGCATCATTGACACCGGGAACATTGGCCCACATGTCAGATTATGCCTTGCGGATCCTAAAAAGGGACCCCCGCATTGCCAAAATGATGAACGATGATGACTACTGGTTGGCCAGCATCCTGGATCCACGCTATAAAGGCAAATTACAAAACATCATGCCACAGGAGAACCTTGACCTAATATTGGCTAATAAACAAGCAACTCTGGTAAATCGGTTGCTTGAGGCATTCCCAGCACACAGCAGCGGTGATGGTTCTCACACGAGCCGTACGGGCCGGGGGCAGCTTGGCAGAGGTGTTCGTGGTGCACACAGCAGAAGTGGCGTTGGAGACAGGGGTTTCATGACAATGTTGTGGACTGATTTTTCAAATACCGCTCACACAACTGGTAATACTGCATCGATGGAAAGTGACAGGAGACAGCAGTTGTCAACTATGGATACAAACTACTTTTCCTCCCATATCGATGTTCTCCCACACAGGTCATTCCCCTTTGACTATTGGGCCGCTAAACTGGACACCTGGCCTGAATTGGCCCAATATGCCTTACAGGAGCTCGCTTGCCCAGCTGCAAGTGTGCTATCGGAAAAAGTCTTCAGTGCAGCTGGATCAATCCTGACAGAAAAAAGGACCCGTCTGTCAACCCAAAATGTGGATGATCTAACCTTCATTAAAATGAACCACGCATGGGTTTCCAAGGATTTTGTCCCACCTTCCCCTGATGACACATAGGGTGACAGAAAAATGGCTTGCTTTGGTCCACCTCTTCCTGGGACTTCACCTATTTCGCCTTTTGCATCAGCTGAATGTCCAACATCAACATATGCCACTTTCTAAAACTCCCTAACTGTGCTGCCTCCCCCCCATGGCCGGGGTCACCACCTAGCGCACGACACCGTGCGAGTGCCGTTGCCCTGGACAGGTGGGTAGGCCGACTCTTGGGCGCGGGCACTGGCACAGGGTCCCTCATAGTGCAATCAAGTGTCTCTGACGGTGGTGGTGCACACCCGCCGTCAGACACACCGCTGTACTATGAGGGGCCCAGTGCCAGTACTGACCCCCATGAGTGGGCCCCCCTTGCTTGGGCAGGGCCCCAGCATTTGCAATCTTTACCTCTCCCTGCTCCTCCGCTGTGTAATCTGGGCCGTCAAATCCATACTGTGCCTGACACCGTCTGAGCCTGCCTCCTGATGTATAGACATATATTTTGAATGTGTACGCTATCCATACATGTTATCTGGGGATACGGTACCCTTTCTAACCTTTGTGCAATCACGTGCAATCCATACTGGGCCAAACACCGTCTGAGCCTGCCTCCTGAGACATATATTTTGAATGTGTACGCTATCCATACATGTTATCTGGGGATACGGTACCCTTTCTAACCTTTGTGCAATCACGTGCAATCCATACTGGGCCTAGCACCGTCTGAGCCTGCCTCCTGATGTATAGACATATATTTTGAATGTGTACGCTATCCATACATGTTATCTGGGGATACGGTACCCTTTCTAACCTTTGTGCAATCACGTGCAATCCATACTGGGCCTAACACCATCTGAGCCTGCCTCCTGAGACATATATTTTGAATGTGTACGCTATCCATACATGTTATCTGGGGATACGGTACCCTTTCTAACCTTTGTGCAATCACATGCAATCCATACTGGGCCTAACACCGTCTGAGCCTGCCTCCTGAGACATATATTTTGAATGTGTACGCTATCCATACATGTTATCTGGGGATACGGTACCCTTTCTAACCTTTGTGCAATCACGTGCAATCCATACTGGGCCTAACACCGTCTGAGCCTGCCTCCTGAGACATATATTTTGAATGTGTACGCTATCCATACATGTTATCCGGTGATACGGTACCCTTTCTAACCTTTGTGCAATCACGTGCAATCCATACTGGGCCTAACACCGTCTGAGCCTGCCTCCTGAGACATATATTTTGAATGTGTACGCTATCCATACATGTTATCCGGGGATACGGTACCCTTTCTAACCTTTGTGCAATCACGTGCAATCCATACTGGGCCTAACACCGTCTGAGCCTGCCTCCTGAGACATATATTTTGAATGTGTACGCTATCCATACATGTTATCCGGGGATACGGTACCCTTTCTAACCTTTGTGCAATCACGTGCAATCCATACTGGGCCTAACACCGTCTGAGCCTGCCTCCTGAGACATATATTTTGAATGTGTACGCTATCCATACATGTTATCCGGGGATACGGTACCCTTTCTAACCTTTGTGCAATCACGTGCAATCCATACTGGGCCTAACACCGTCTGAGCCTGCCTCCTGAGACATATATTTTGAATGTGTACGCTATCCATACATGTTATCTGGGGATACGGTACCCTTTCTAACCTTTGTGCAATCACATGCAATCCATACTGGGCCTAACACCGTCTGAGCCTGCCTCCTGAGACATATATTTTGAATGTGTACGCTATCCATACATGTTATCTGGGGATACGGTACCCTTTCTAACCTTTGTGCAATCACGTGCAATCCATACTGGGCCTAACACCGTCTGAGCCTGCCTCCTGAGACATATATTTTGAATGTGTACGCTGTCCATACATGTTATCTGGGGATACGGTACCCTTTCTAACCTTTGTGCAATCACGTGCAATCCATACTGGGCCCAACACCGTCTGAGAATGATAGATGGGGCCCACCATACACTGGAACATTCCAAAGGTGGACATCAGACACTGGAGCAGCATTTACAGGGCCCATTATACACTAGAGCATTAGAAATGGGGCCCATTATGTTTGGAGCATTATTTGGGCCCATAAGACAGTAGAGCTTCATCCATGGGGACCAACATATACTGTAGCATTATGTGGAGCTCATCATATACTGTTTCAAACATTATATGGGACCAATGATTCTGTATGGAGAAATAGATGGGCCTCGTCATGAGATGTAAAAAGTGAGGTATTTTTCTTTGTACTATACCGCTATTTCTCTGCCGTATTGGAGCATGATGAGTTGTGGTATGTGTTAAAGGGGCGCTCTTTCGCCCAGGGCACATGAAAACCTGGAGCCAGCCCTCCCCCCCCACAGTCTGTAGCCAAATAACCCCCATTTTTCAGTGCGTAACTTGTATTATGAAGTTAATTAAGGTTGACAAGCTTAAGTAAGAAGAATTGATGCTTTTGGCATTCAAATGGGCACTGTTGGTGTGTTTCCTGTCCTCCTCTCACTGCCGACTTTTATTCCCCATTGACTTACATTGGGTTTCGTGTTTCGGGACGACCCCGACTTTTCCCTATAATCGGACGATCTTGCTCGACCCGACTTTTGGAAAAGTCGGGTTTCACGAAACGAAACGCGACCCTAAAAAACCAAAAGTCGCTCAACTCTAGTTATCAGTATAAAAAGACACCTGTGCACACCCTCAAACAGTCTGACTCCAAACTCCACTATGGTGAAGACCAAAGAGCTGTCAAAGGACACCAGAAACAAAATTGTAGCCCTGCACCAGTCTGGGAAGACTGAATCTGCAATAGCAAACCAGCTTGGAGTGAAGAAATCAACTGTGGGAGCAATAATTAGAAAATGGAAAACATACAAGACCACTGATAATCTCCCTCGATCTGGTGCTCCACGCAAAATCCCACCCCGTGGGGTCAGAATGATCACAAGAACGGTGAGCAAAAATCCCAGAACCACGCGGGGGGACCTAGTGAATGAACTGCAGAGAGCTGGGACCAATGTAACAAGGCCTACCATAAGTAACACACTACGCCACCATGGACTCAGATCCTGCAGTGCCAGACGTGTCCCACTGCTTAAGCCTGTACATGTCTGGGCCCGTCTGAAGTTTGCTAGAGAGCATTTGGATGATCCAGAGGAGTTTTGGGAGAATGTCCTATGGTCTGATGAAACCAAACTGGAACTGTTTGGTAGAAACACAACTTGTCGTGTTTGGAGGAAAAAGAATACTTAGTTGCATCCATCAAACACCATACCTACTGTAAAGCATGGTGGTGGAAACATCATGCTTTGGGGCTGTTTCTCTGCAAAGGGGCCAGGACGACTGATCCGGGTACATGAAAGAATGAATGGGGCCATGTATCATGAGATTTTCCTTCCATCAGCAAGGGCATTGAAGATGAAACGTGGCTGGGTCTTTCAATATGACAATGATCCAAAGCACACCGCCAGGGCAACGAAGGAGTGGCTTCGTAAGAAGCATTTCAAGGTCCTGGAGTGGCCTAACCAGTCTCCAGATCTCAACCCTATAGAAAACCTTTGGAGGTAGTTGAAAGTCTGTGTTGCCTAGCGAAAAGCCAAAAACATCACTGCTCTAGAGGAGATCTGCATGGAGGAATGGGCCAACATACCAACAACAGTGTGTGGCAACCTTGTGAAGACTTACAGAAAACAGTTTGACCTCTGTCATTGCCAACAAAGGATATATCACAAAGTATTGAGATGAAATTATGTTTCTGACCAAATACTTATTTTCCACCATAATATGCAAATAAAATGAAAAAAAAAACAGACAATGTGATTTTCTGGATTTTTTTTTCTCAGTTTGTCTCCCATAGTTGAGGTCTACCTATGATGTAAATTACAGACGCCTCTCATCTTTTTAAGTGGTGGAACTTGCACTATTGCTGACTGACTAAATACTTTTTTGCCCCACTGTATGTAATAACAAAGGGTTAAAAAAAACCTTGAATAAAACAAATAATAAAGTATGATGCAAACAAAAGTGCCCCCAGTATGATACCCCCACAGTGAACTCCTCAACACGCACAGTATGATGACCCTACTGTACCCCCCTCCCTCAGTTCCACCAACAAAGAATGGTGACCCCATCACAGTATACTACTCCAACTGTAATCACCACACAATTCTACATACAGTATAAAGGGCACATAAAGTCATCCATACAATACAATGGCTCCAGATAAATCTCAATAAATTATTTTGGTTCCACATTGTCCTTCATACAGTGTAATGACCCCCACATAGTCCTGCATAAAGTGTAATGGGCCCCACATAGTGCTTCATGCAGTATAATGGCCCAATATGATGCTCCATACTGTATAATGGCCCCACACAATGTTCCATACTGTATAATGGCCCCACATAGTGTTTCATACTGTATAATGTGCTTGCATAGTGCTCCATACAGTATAATAGCCTCTTATAAAAAAATAAATACTGTATATACTCATGTATAAGCTGACCCAAGTACAAGCCGATGCACCTAATTCTGACACGAAAAACTGGGAAAACGTATTGACTAGAGTTGAGCGACTTTTGGTTTTTTAGGGTCGCGTTTCGTTTCGTGAAACCCGACTTTTCCAAAATTCGGGTCGAGCAAGATCGTCCGATTATAGGGAAAAGTCGGGGTCGTCCCGAAACACGAAACCCAATGTAAGTCAATGGGGAATAAAAGTCGGCAGTGAGAGGAGGACAGGAAACACACCTACAGTGCCCATTTGAATGCCAAAAGCATCAATTCTTCTTTCTTAAGCTTGTCAACCTTAATTAACTTCATAATACAAGTTACGCACTGAAAAATGGGGGTTATTTGGCTACAAACTGTGGGGGGGGAGGGCTGGCTCCAGGTTTTCATGTGTCCTGGGCGAAAGAGAGCCCCTTTAACACATACCACAACTCATCATGCTCCGATACGGCAGAGAAATAGCGGTATAGTCCAATGAAAAATACCTCACTTTTTACATCTCATGACGAGGCCCATCTATTTCTCCATACAGAATCATTGGTCCCATATAATGTTTGAAACAGTATATGATGAGCTCCACATAATGCTACAGTATATGTTGGTCCCCATGGATGAAGCTCCACTGTCTTATGGGCCCAAATAATGCTCCAAACATAATGGGCCCCATTTCTAATGCTCTAGTGTATAATGGGCCCTGTAAATGCTGCTCCAGTGTCTGATGTCCACCTTTGGAATGTTCCAGTGTATGGTGGGCCCCATCTATCATTCTCCAGAGTATAGTGCTCCCCAAAAATTGCAGTCCCAACATTGAAAACAATCAAATAAGTCTCCTCGCTAGGGAATCCCTGTACTTGTCTGGACAGGTGCTGTAGCTTGCTTAACAGCTCGCCAGCCGTTCTCACGCCCAGTATGGATTACACGTGATGGCACAAAGGTGAGAAAGGGTACCGTATCCCCAGATAACATGTATGGATAGCGTACACATTCAAAATATATGTCTCAGGAGGCAGGCTCAGACGGTGTTAGGCCCAGTATGGATTGCACGTGATTGCCAAAGGTTAGAAAGGGTACCGTATCCCCGGATAACATGTATGGATAGCGTACACATTCAAAATATATGTCTATACAGCATGAGGCAGGCTCAGACGGTGTTAGGCCCAGTATGGATTGCACGTGATTGCACAAAGGTTAGAAAGGGTACCGTATCACCGGATAACATGTATGGATAGCGTACACATTCAAAATATATGTCTATACAGCATGAGGCAGGCTCAGACGGTGTTAGGCCCAGTATGGATTGCACGTGATTGCACAAAGGTTAGAAAGGGTACCGTATCCCCGGATAACATGTATGGATAGCGTACACATTCAAAATATATGTCTCAGGAGGCAGGCTCAGACGGTGTTAGGCCCAGTATGAATTGCACGTGATTGCACAAAGGTTAGAAAGGGTACCGTATCCCCAGATAACATGTATGGATAGCGTACACATTCAAAATATATGTCTATACATCAGGAGGCAGGCTCAGACGGTGTCAGGCACAGTATGGATTTGACGGCCCAGATTACACAGCGGAGGAGCAGGGAGAGGTAAAGATTGCAAATGCTGGGGCCCTGCCCAAGCAAGGGGGGCCCACTCGTGGGCGTCGGTACTGGCACTGGGCTCCTCATAGTACAGCGGTGTGTCTGACGGCGGTTGTGCACCACCACCGTCAGAGACACTTGATTGCACTATGAGGGACCCTGTGCCAGTGCCCGCGCCCAAGAGTCGGCCTACCCACCTGTCCAGGGCAACGGCACTCGCACGGTGTCGTGCGCTAGGTGGTGACCCCGGCCATGGGGGGGGGAGGCAGCACAGTTAGGGAGTTTTAGAAAGTGGCATATGTTGATGTTGAATAATTGAAACTGCAAGGAAAAAAGCGCAATAGGGTCTTATCTGAGAAAACCAAGATTTCAAACAATAATTTATACTCACCGTATATAGGAGAGTAACAGGCATAAAGAAACGCGGTCAGCTTGCTGCACATCCAAATGACCACGCTGTGGCCATAAATCTTCAGATTCACTAGTAGGATTTTTTATGGATTAAAACGTGCGCTGCCAGACCATCACTCCTCACAAATTGTGTGCTTAATATATTTATTTCCCAACGCGTTTCGAGGTCATAAAACCTCTTCCTCAGGGGATGACATGTACCCCTGAGGAAGAGGTTTTATGACCTCGAAACGCGTTGGGAAATAAATATATTAAGCACACAATTTGTGAGGAGTGATGGTCTGGCAGCGCACGTTTTAATCCATAAAAAATCCTACTAGTGAATATGTTGATGTTGGACATTCAGCTGATGCAAAAGGCGAAATAGGTGAAGTACCAGGAAGAGGTGGACCAAAGCAAGCCATTTTTCTGTCACCCTATGTGTCATCAGGGGAAGGTGGGACAAAATCCTTGGAAACCCATGCGTGGTTCATTTTAATGAAGGTTAGATCATCCACATTTTGGGTTGACAGACGGGTCCTTTTTTCTGTCAGGATTGATCCAGCTGCACTGAAGACTCTTTCCGATAGCACACTTGCAGCTGGGCAAGCGAGCTCCTGTAAGGCATATTGGGCCAATTCAGGCCAGGTGTCCAGTTTAGCTGCCCAATAGTCAAAGGGGAATGACCTGTGTGGGAGAACATCGATATGGGAGGAAAAGTAGTTTGTAACCATAGTTGACAACTGCTGTCTCCTGTCACTTTCCATCGATGCAGTATTACCAGTTGTGTGAGCGGTATTTGAAAAATCAGTCCACAACATTGTCATGAAACCCCTGTCTCCAACGCCACTTCTGCTGTGTGCACCACGAACACCTCTGCCAAGCTGCCCCCGGCCCGTACGGCTCGTGTGAGAACCATCACCGCTGCTGTGTGCTGGGAATGCCTCAAGCAACCGATTTACCAGAATTGCTTGTTTATTAGCCAATATTAGGTCAAGGTTCTCTTGTGGCATGATGTTTTGTAATTTGCCTTTATAGCGTGGATCCAGGATGCTGGCCAACCAGTAGTCGTCATCGTTCATCATTTTGGCAATGCGGGGGTCCCTTTTTAGGATCCGCAAGGCATAATCTGACATGTGGGCCAATGTTCCCGGTGTCAATGATGCACTGCGAGTGCTGGGTGGAGGAGCACTTTCTGGCAAATCCACATCCCTCCAGTCACGCACAAACCCTGTACCAGACCTTGCCACGCCAACATTTTCACTTGCCCCACGAGATGCATCCTCCTCCCCTAAGTAATCATCCCCATCATCATCCTCCTCCTCCTCTTCTTCCTCCACCTCGTCCAGGAGAGGTCCCTGAGCAGACAATGGCTGAATGTCATCAAGGATTCCCTCCTCCTCTTCCTCCTCATCAACATTGGCTGCAGACGCCTGCTCCTTAAGGTGCGTCAAAGTTTGCATGAACAGACGCATAAGTGGGATGCTCATGCTTAGGATGGCGTCGTCCGCGCTTACCAGCCGTGTGCATTCCTCAAAACACTGAAGGACTTTACAAAGGTCTTTCAGCTTCGACCACTGAACACCTGTCAACTCCATGTCTGCTCTCAAAGTGCCTGGCCGTGTATCCTCCCACAAATGCATTATGGCCTGCCTCTGCTCGCACAGCCGCTCCACCATGTGCAGGGTGGAGTTCCACGTTGTTGCAATGTCGATAATGAGGCGGTGGTTGGGAAGGTGGAGCAATCGCTGCAGCTTCTGCATACGAACGGAGTGTACAGGCGACCGGCGGATGTGCGCGCACAGTCTTCGCACGTTCTGTAGCAGGGCTGTTAACTCCGGATAATTTTTGAGGAAGCACTGCACCACCAGGTTCAAGGTGTGAGCCAAGCAAGGTATGTGGCTGAGTTTTGAAAGGGCTATGGCTGCCACAAAATTACGGCCGTTATCACTAACTACCTTGCCTGCCTCAAGATGTACACTGCCCAGCCATGACTCAGTTTGTCGCTTCAAGTACTCGGCCAGCACCTCGGCGGTGTGTCTGTCGCCCAAACACATCATCTGCAACACAGCCTGCTGACGCTTTCCACTAGCTGCTCGATAGGGGGACACATCGTGTGCAACAGTGGCAGCTGCAGATGGAGTGCTCGTACGACTGCGCTCTGTGGACGAGCTTTCGCTTCTGGAGGAGGAGGAGGAGGAGGGTCGAACGCCTACAGCCAACTGTTTCCTATACCGTGGGCTAGGCAGCACTGTCCCACCACCGCTGTCCCCTGTGGACCCTGCATCCACCACATTAACCCAGTGCGCAGTGATGGACACGTAACGGCCCTGGCCATGCCGACTGGACCATGCATCGGTTGTGAGGTGCACCTTTCCGCTCACTGACTGCTTGAGTGCATGGACAATGCGGTCTTTCACATGATGGTGGAGGGCTGGGATGGCTTTGCGAGAGAAGAAGTGGCGACTGGGTAGGTCATAGCGTGGTACTGCATAGGCCATGAGTTCGCGGAAAGCTGTGCTTTCCACCAACCGAAAGGGCATCATCTCAAACGAGATTAGTTTGGCAATGTGGGCGTTCAAACCCAGTGTACGCGGATGAGAGACTGAGTACTTTCTTGACCTACTCATAGTGTCTGTTAGGGTGAGCTGGACTTGAGAGCTGCATATGGTGGAAGTAGCGGTGGACAGGGCGGACTGAGAGAGGGTTGATGATGGTGATGGAGTTGGTGTTCTTTCTGATGGCCTAGAATCAGTCTTTCGTTGATATAACAGTGGGATTCCCTGACTGCTGTGGTCTTGCAACGACACCTCAACATTTGCTGCTGTGCTAACCGGTGGGCTTACAGTGGGGGAAACAATGTAGCGTTGCTGACTACCTTCGTTGTGATCAGTTGCACATGTGGCACTTGAGGTTTGGTGTTGTGTCCACGCTTGCAAGTGCATGCTGGTTAAATGTCTAAGCATGCAACTGGTATTCAAATTTTTCAGATTTTTCCCTCGGCTAAAAGTCTTTGCGCACTTCTTACAGATAACCTTGGCCTGATCATGAGGATTTTGTTCAAAAAAGTGCCACACTGCACTCTTCCTACTTTGGCAGACATTTTGCGGCCTAGCACGCTGTGATCTTTTGACCCTCTGGACAAGCTGTCCAGCAACTCTTTTGATGTTTGGAACCTGTCTTTGGAGTGCTACGGGCCTGCCAGATAACAGCTGTTGCGATGTCGATGTCTGCTGTGGATGCTCCTCATCTGAGCTATTGGAAGCAGCACCCTCTTCCCCCAATGGATGCCAATCTGGGTCAACAACTGGGTCATCCATCACCTCCTCTTCTATGTCATGTGCACCTTCCTCTGTGTCACCGTGTATGGTGGTATAGTGTGCGGGAAGGGGCACCTGAGTCTCATCAGGGTCAGAATCTGGCTCTGTACACTGCGAGGACAATGTAGTGCTCTGAGTGAATGTACCAGCAGAATCATCCATCAGCGGCTGTGCATCAGTGTACTCCATGTCAGATTCATCTTGGCCTGGGTCAGCAATGTAAGACAAAACTTTTTCCTGATGCTCTGCCTTTAAAAGCGGTTTGCCAACTCCTAGAAAACTAAGCGTTCGAGGCCTTATGTAGCCAGACGATGACGCAGGGTCAGCACCTCCTGCATTCGGTCCTATTTTGCTCTTGCCACTACCATCAGATCCACCACCAACACCATCATTACCAGCTGCCAACCCCCGCCCAATTCCATGGCCTCTTCCACCAGCCTTCCTCATTTTTGGTAGAAATGTAGACAAAATCCAACAAACTATATAGTAATGTAAAACAAGGTACAAGGTGTCTATAGGACAGGGGAGATTTTGAATATCTGCACACACTTTTGGACACTGGACACTTTTGGATTGTGTGAGGCCCACTGATATCTGAGCGCTATGTGACAGGCTCGATGGCACTGCTGTGACAAAAGTGACTAGAGGATAAGGGAGATTTTGAATATCTGCACACACTTTTGGACAGTGGACACTTTTGGATTGTGTGAGGCCCACTGTTATCTCAGCGCTATGTGACAGGCTCGATGGCACTGCTGTGACCTAAGTGACTAGAGGATAAGGGAGATTTTGAATATCTGCACACACTTTTGGACACTGGACACTTTTGGATTGTGTGAGGCCCACTGATATCTCAGCGCTATGTGACAGGCTCGATGGCACTGCTGTGACAAAAGTGACTAGAGGATAAGGGAGATTTTGAATATCTGCACACACTTTTGGACACTGGACACTTTTGGATTGTGTGAGGCCCACTGATATCTCAGCGCTATGTGACAGGCTCGATGGCACTGCTGTGACAAAAGTGACTAGAGGATAAGGGAGATTTTGAATATCTGCACACGCTTTTGGACAGTGGACACTTATGGATTGTGTGAGGCCCACTGTTATCTCAGCGCTATGTGACAGGATCGATGGCACTGCTGTGACCAAAGTGACTAGAGGATAAGGGAGATTTTGAATATCTGCACACACTTTTGGACACTGGACACTTTTGGATTGTGTGAGGCCCACTGATATCTCAGCGCTATGTGACAGGCTCGATGGCACTGCTGTGACAAAAGTGACTAGAGGATAAAGGAGATTTTGAATATCTGCACACACTTTTGGACACTGGACACTTTTGGATTGTGTGAGGCCCACTGATATCTCAGCGCTATGTGACAGGCTCGATGGCACTGCTGTGACAAAAGTGACTAGAGGATAAAGGAGATTTTGAATATCTGCACACACTTTTGGACACTGGACACTTTTGGATTGTGTGAGGCCCACTGATATCTCAGTGCTATGTGACAGGCTCGATGGCACTGCTGTGACAAAAGTGACTAGAGGATAAGGGAGATTTTGAATATCTGCACACACTTTTGGACACTGGACACTTTTGGATTGTGTGAGGCCCACTGATATCTGAGCGCTATGTGACAGGCTCGATGGCACTGCTATGACAAAAGTGACTTGAGGATAAGGGAGATTTTGAATATCTGCACATACTTTTGGACACTGGACACTTTTGGATTGTGTGAGGCCCACTGATATCTCAGCGCTATGTGACAGGCTCGATGGCACTGCTGTGACAAAAGTGACTAGAGGATAAGGGAGATTTTGAATATCTGCACACGCTTTTGGACAGTGGACACTTATGGATTGTGTGAGGCCCACTGTTATCTCAGCGCTATGTGACAGGATCGATGGCACTGCTGTGACCTAAGTGACTAGAGGATAAGGGAGATTTTGAATATCTGCACACACTTTTGGACACTGGACACTTTTGGATTGTGTGAGGCCCACTGATATCTCAGCGCTATGTGACAGGCTCGATGGCACTGCTGTGACAAAAGTGACTAGAGGATAAAGGCGATTTTGAATATCTGCACACACTTTTGGACACTGGACACTTTTGGATTGTGTGAGGCCCACTGATATCTCAGCGCTATGTGTCAGGCTCGATGGCACTGCTGTGACAAAAGTGACTAGAGGATAAGGGAGATTTTGAATATCTGCACACACTTTTGGACACTGGACACTTTTGGATTGTGTGAGGCCCACTGATATCTCAGTGCTATGTGACAGGCTCGATGGCACTGCTGTGACAAAAGTGACTAGAGGATAAGGGAGATTTTGAATATCTGCACACACTTTTGGACACTGGACACTTTTGGATTGTGTGAGGCCCACTGATATCTGAGCGCTATGTGACAGGCTTGATGGCACTGCTATGACAAAAGTGACTTGAGGATAAGGGAGATTTTGAATATCTGCACATACTTTTGGACACTGGACACTTTTGGATTGTGTGAGGCCCACTGATATCTCAGCGCTATGTGACAGGCTCGATGGCACTGCTGTGACAAAAGTGACTAGAGGATAAGGGAGATTTTGAATATCTGCACACGCTTTTGGACAGTGGACACTTATGGATTGTGTGAGGCCCACTGTTATCTCAGCGCTATGTGACAGGATCGATGGCACTGCTGTGACCTAAGTGACTAGAGGATAAGGGAGATTTTGAATATCTGCACACACTTTTGGACACTGGACACTTTTGGATTGTGTGAGGCCCACTGATATCTCAGCGCTATGTGACAGGCTCGATGGCACTGCTGTGACAAAAGTGACTAGAGGATAAAGGCGATTTTGAATATCTGCACACACTTTTGGACACTGGACACTTTTGGATTGTGTGAGGCCCACTGATATCTCAGCGCTATGTGTCAGGCTCGATGGCACTGCTGTGACAAAAGTGACTAGAGGATAAGGGAGATTTTGAATATCTGCACACACTTTTGGACACTGGACACTTTTGGATTGTGTGAGGCCCACTGATATCTCAGTGCTATGTGACAGGCTCGATGGCACTGCTGTGACAAAAGTGACTAGAGGATAAGGGAGATTTTGAATATCTGCACACACTTTTGGACACTGGACACTTTTGGATTGTGTGAGGCCCACTGATATCTGAGCGCTATGTGACAGGCTCGATGGCACTGCTATGACAAAAGTGACTTGAGGATAAGGGAGATTTTGAATATCTGCACATACTTTTGGACACTGGACACTTTTGGATTGTGTGAGGCCCACTGATATCTCAGCGCTATGTGACAGGCTCGATGGCACTGCTGTGACAAAAGTGACTAGAGGATAAGGGAGATTTTGAATATCTGCACACACTTTTGGACACTGGACACTTTTGGATTGTGTGAGGCCCACTGTTATCTCAGCGCTATGTGACAGGCTCGATGGCACTGCTGTGACCTAAGTGACTAGAGGATAAGGGAGATTTTGAATATCTGCACACACTTTTGGACACTGGGCACTTTTGGATTGTGTGAGGCCCACTGATATCTCAGCGCTATGTGACAGGCTCGATGGCACTGTTGTGACAAAAGTGACTAGAGGATAAGGGAGATTTTGAATATCTGCACACACTTTTGGACACTGGACACTTTTGGATTGTGTGAGGCCCACTGATATCTCAGCGCTATGTGACAGGCTCGATGGCACTGCTGTGACAACAGTGACTAGAGGATAAGGGAGATTTTGAATATCTGCACACACTTTTGGACACTGGACACTTTTGGATTGTGTGAGGCCCACTGATATCTCAGCGCTATGTGACAGGCTCGATGGCACTGCTGTGACAAAAGTGACTAGAGGATAAGGGAGATTTTGAATATCTGCACACACTTTTGGACACTGGACACTTTTGGATTGTGTGAGGCCCACTGATATCTCAGCGCTATGTGACAGGCTCGATGGCACTGCTGTGACAAAAGTGACTAGAGGATAAGGGAGATTTTGAATATCTGAACACACTTTTGGACACTGGACACTTTTGGATTGTGTGAGGCCCACTGATATCTCAGCGCTATGTGACAGGCTCGATGGCACTGCTGTGACAAAAGTGACTAGAGGATAAGGGAGATTTTGAATATCTGCACACACTTTTGGACACTGGACACTTTTGGATTGTGTGAGGCCCACTGAAATCTGAGCGCTATGTGACAGGCTCGATGGCACTGCTGTGACAAAAGTGACTAGAGGATAAGGGAGATTGGATTGCTTTTAAAAAAGCAGTTTGCGGAGCAGTGGGTAAACAGCAATGCCAGCCTGTCAGGAAGCCTTAAAAGGCAGCCCAACAACCAACACCACTGATACACCACTATATAGCCTCCCCTTGCACTGCACACACAGTGACTGGTGTGTTGTGCAGGCCAAATTGCTATCAGCAGCAGAAGCAGTTTTTTTTTCTTCTCAGCAGGACAAAAAAAAAAAATTGGGATTGCTTAAGCAGTTTGAGGCCCAATGAATATCTGAGCGCTATGTGACAGGCTCGATGGCGCAGCTGTGACCAAAGTGACTAGAGGATAAGGGAGATTGGATTGCTTTTAAAAAAGCAGTTTGCGGAGCAGTGGGTAAACAGCAATGCCAGCCTGTCAGGAAGCCTTAGAAGGCAGCCCAACAACCAACACCACTGATACACCACTATATAGCCTCCCCTTGCACTGCACACACAGTGACTGGTGTGTTGTGCAGGCCAAATCGCTAGCAGCAGAAGCAGTTTTTTTGTCTTCTTCCCTGCCTAACGCTCTCCCTACAGAATCAGCAGCAACCTCTCCCTATGCTAAGATCGGCAGAAGTAAGAAGGCGGTCGGCGTGCACGCCCGTTTATACCCCCTGTGACACCCACCAAAGCAAGCCAATCACTTGCATGCCCTTCTGAAAGATGGTGGTGACCCGTGCCTATGTCATCACGTTGCCCACAGTGTCCGTGGATCCTGATTGGCTGAAAAAGAGCGCAAAACAAACTTTTGAAACGCGACTTTGGCGCGTAAGTCGCCGACCTCGTGGCCGACCTCATCCTAGGGTCGGGTTTCGTTTCATGAAACCCGACTTTGCCAAAAGTCGGCGACTTTTGAATTTTTTCGACCCGTTTCGCTCCACTCTAGTATTGACACGTGTATAAGCCGGGTATGCATTATCCTCTAAACCCTATTCTGGTATGCATGGTTCCTCATCCCCATCCTGTCTGCATGGCTTCTTATCCCCATCCTTGTCTGCATGGCTCCTCATCACCTTCCTTATCTGCCTGGCTCCTTATCCCCATCCTTGTCTGCATGGCTCCTTATCCCCTTCCTTGTCTGCATGGCTCCTTATCCCCATCCTTGTCTGCATGGCTCCTAATCCCTATTCTGGTATGCTGGCTCCTCATCCCCATCCTTGTCTGCATGGCTTCTTATCCCCATCCTTGTCTGCATGGCTCCTCATCACCTTCCTTGTCTGCCTGGCTCCTTATCCCCATCCTTGTCTGCATGGCTCCTTATCCCCATCCTTGTCTGCATGGCTCCTAATCCCTATTCTGGTATGCTGGCTCCTCATCCCCATCCTTGTCTGCATGGCTTCTTATCCCCATCCTTGTCTGCATGGCTCCTCATCATCTTCCTTGTCTGCCTGGCTCCTTATCCCCATCCTTGTCTGCATGGCTCCTTATCCCCTTCCTTGTCTGCATGGCTCCTTATCCCCATCCTTATATGCATGGCTCCTTATCTCTATCCCTGTCTTCATGGCTCCTCATTCTTGTCCTGGTATGCATGGTTCCTCATCCCTATCCTTGTATGTATGAGCCCCATGAGAAAAGCATTAAAAAAATCCTACAATATTGGCGGAGGCACCAATATTGCGTTCAAGTTAGGGTGCCAACCTCCGCAGTAGGTAGGGACACAGTAGGGGAAAAAAAGGCCTGTGATATAATTTTTTCTGGGATATCATCAAAACAATTTATGACTGGTGCTTTTTGGCCTGTTGAAGTGTAGTAGAGTAGTGTATTATGCTGTGTATTTTCATTGATGATAGTTAAATGCTATATTTTAAGGTATTAGCTTTTCTTGTGATCCTAAAATTTTCTATACCAACATATATTTTTGTTGGCAGCGGATTATTCAGGATACTCTCCAAGCATGTGACAACAGAGCTTCTTTATTCAGGAACAATCAGGAACAATATGCTTAAAGGTCCCGTTACATTTAATGATGCACCAGCGATCCCGACAATGATACGACCCGGTCAGGATCGATGGTGCATTGCTAAATGGTCGCTAGTGAGCTGCCAAACAGGCAGATCTCACTAGCGATGCAGCAGCGGTCGGCGGTCGATACTTACCTGTCACACGCAGCAAGGGTGACGTCTTCCGCCTGCGTGCATGGAGTCGCTCGTTGGCGCCAGCAGGAAGCCGGCTGCAAGAAATAGACCAGGCCGATCTCGCGTGATTAGCGATATCCAGAGGGGAGCTGGGTCGGAGGTAAGTGTCACATGTAGCGAGATCGCTACCGATATCGCTGTTGCGTCACAAAATCGGTGACGCTTTAGCGATAACGCTAGCGATCTCGCTATGTGTGAAGAGGGCTTTACAGATCAGGAATAAATCATTTGTGTGTCTCTATCTGTGCAGCATCTACAGCAGGCTGCTTGTCTCATACACAGACACAGGAAAAATAGGAAATACAATCACATGCTTTCCCTGTGTGAGCCACTAGGAGTTTTTTTTTCTAACTTTATATACAGCAAACAAATCTAGCAACTGAACACTCATAGACAGGAATGGAGTAGTTGCATTAAACATATTCCAACAAACCCACTCAACAACTACTTTTTCTGTTAATCCCATTGCGGTTCCGAAGCCCACAAACTTGGCTCTTGATAATAGCTTTGTCATACCATCAGCTATTATCTTGTCAGACTCACAATAAACAAACTCGAGTGCACCACGTTCCATTAAATCGCATAGGTAGTGATTAGTGATGAGCAAGTATACTCGTTTCTCGGGTTTTTCCGAGCATGCTCGGGTGTCCTCCGAGTATTTTGGCGTGCTCGGAGATTTAGTTTTCTTTGCTTCAGCTGCATGATTTTTGACTGCTAGACAGCTTGAATACATGTGAGGAATGCCTGTTTGTTAGGGAATTCCCACATGCCTGTCTACAAGTCGCAAATCATGCAGCCGAGATCACGAAAACTAAATCCCCGAGTACGCCAAAATACTCGGAGGACACCCGAGCATGCTCGGGAAAACCCGAGCAACGATTATACTCGTTCATCACTATTAGTGATGTTTTACATCAATGTGCTTAGTCCTTGCACTAATCTTCTCACTGCTGGCAAGTTTATTGCATCCTTGGTTGTCCTCATAGATAACTGTTGGTTGAGATAATGGCTTGCCAAAATCTTTCAAAAGTTGTTTCAACCAAATTACTTCTTGACTTGCATAAGCAGCAGACATATATTATGCTTCTGTAGAAGATAATGTGACTGACACTTGTTTTCTGCTTGACCAAGAAATTGAATTTTCTCCTAACTTGAACAAGTAACCACCTGTTGATTTACCATCACTTGAATCTCCAGCCCAATCTGCATCCACATAACCTCTGAGAGTGAGATCTTCTGATGCAGATATCTTAAGATTTAAGCCCCCGTTACACATAGCGATATCGCTAGCAATATCGCTGTAAAGTCACCGATTTTGTGACGTAGCAGCGATATTGCTAGCGATATCGCTACATGTGATACTTACCTCCGACTGGCTCCCCCGCTGCTCATCGCTGGTCGTGCGAGAAGGTCCTGGATCATTTCTCGCCGCCAGCTTCCTGCTGGGTTTCCTGTGGCGCCGACGAGCGACACATGGACGCGGGCGGGAGGACGTCAGGATCGCTGCGTCTGACAGGTAAGTAGCGACCCCCGACCCCAGCCTGTGTGGCAGCTCACTAGCGACCACTTAGCGATGCACCAGCGATCCATATCATTGTCGGGATCGCTGGTGCATCGCTAAGTGTAACGGTACCCTTAGCCTTTGAGTTTCTTTAAGATATTGAAGAATTCTCTTAATTGCATTCCAGTCTCTTTGGCGTGGCTTGCACACATGTCGACAGAGAATTCCAGCTGTGGTTGTGATATCCGGACGAGCTGCGGTTGCTATGTACAGAAGTACCCCCACTGCTTGTCTGTAACTCTCATTGCTGGATAGCAGATCTTCCCCTTCCAACTTTAAGTAGGACAGACCATTGGTGTTGACTCACATTTGGCTTCTGACATTCCAATCTGGTTTAGGAAATGTTCTGACCATATAAGAAAGGCGTCTAGCTGGGATGCCTTTGTTTGGCCTTTCTGATCTCCTGACTGGAGGTTGACTTGGTTCTTCTCTGTCTTCCTTGGTGGCTTCAGAGCTTATCCACATTTCAATGTTTTCCTTTTCGGCATCTGGGTTTGGTGATGGAGATTCATCTTCTTGCTTCCTAGGTTGAATAACTGGTGTGACTTCATGGAATTTGAGCGGTACAGAGTTTTCATCAATCACTACATCTCTGCTGATTGTTACTGTGTTGGTCTCTAGGTGCAGGATTCTGAATCCCTTTTGAGTTTCGCTTTAGCCCACCAGGACTCCTTGCTTTGCGTGTGATTCCCACTTGGAACATTTTTCTTTGGGAACATACATAAACGTTTTGCTTCCAAATATCCTGAGGTGCTTCAGGTCAGGCTTCTCGCAGTTCCATAGCTCATATGGAGTTTAATTTGTGGCTTTACTTGGCACTCTGTTTTGAAGATAGCGAATTGTCATGAATGCTTCTCCCCAATACATTGTAAATAGATTCACTTCAAACAATACGAGGGGCGATCCAAAAGTAATGATAATCAATAATAAACACAATGAATATAGTCAAAAATTTTTTTTATTTTTCTACATAGTCTCCTAACAAGTCTACACATTTAGTCCATCTCTTTTCTAAACTTAGAATTCCCTTCGAAAAAAATTCTTGATCTTGACCCTCAAAAAACTCCCCAACAGCGGTTAACACGTCGCTATTGTCGTCAGATTTCTTGCCCCGGAGGTGTTCCTTGAGCCGAGGAAAGAGGAAGTAGTCACTGGGGGCTAGATCTGGCGAATAGGGGGGGTGTTCCACCAGTTCAAAGCCCGCTTCTTGAATGGTAGCCATGGCAACTGCAGCTTTGTAAGCCGGTTCGTTATCTTGGTGAAACAGCACTCCAGCCCGTAGTTTGCCGCGCCTTTTCACCTTGATAGCCTCCCGCAATCTTCTTATTTGTTCTGCGTAGTAGGAGCCCGTAATAGTGGCTCCCTTCTCCAAATAGTCCACCATATTAATTCCTTCAGTGTCCCAAAAAACAGACGCCATAACCTTCCCTGCTGAGCTTGACACTTTGAATTTCTTCGGCGTCTGTTCGTCGGCTCGTTTCCATGTCATCGATTGTTGTTTAGTTTTGGGATCAAAGTGGTGGATCCAGGTCTCATTCATGGTCAAAAAACGTGACAAAAAATTATCCTTGTCTGCTTGGAACTTTTCGAGATTTGCTATTGAAATGTCAACTCGTTTCTTCTTTTGCTCGTCGGTTAACATTTTTGGCACCCAACGCGCAGAGACCTTTCTCATATGCAATTCTTTTGCAAGGATTCTTTGAATACTGCCATATGAGATCCCTGTGACCTCAGCTACATGCCTGATAGTCACTCTTCAATCTGCCAACACAACTTCTTCAACTTTTTTCACGTTTTCTTCATTGAGGGACGTGGATGGGCGTCCTTCGCGATGTTCATCTTCCGTCGATGTTCTTCCCAGCTTAAATTCCTTGGCCCAGTGTGCAACTGTGGAATATGGAGGAGAAGAGTCCCCCAATGTTTCCACCAAGTCGCTGTGTATGTCTTTGGTAGACATTTTTTTCAAGCAGAGGTATTTGATGACAGCTCTGAGCTCGTTTTTTTCCATTTTGATGATCATTCCTTGGCAGTTCATATTCAAATGAATGTAGCTCCCGGGAATCGTGGCCTATTTAAGTGATTTTTTTTTTCCTGCACTAGTGGGTACCAAAGAGAGAAGAAAACATTTTATTTTAATTTCTGTGTGCAATAGAAATAACCGATTGTCATTACTTTTGGATCGCCCCTCGTATACTTCTTCCACTTTCACAGAGAGTACAGTTCTTTATCTATGCAATTCTTTTTTGTTCTGGGTTGTATGGAATGGTAGTGTGGAACATGATTCCATCCTTTTTCAAAATGGTTGGCACCTTACCACTTGTATATTCGGTTCCTTTATCTGCACCCAGTGTGTGACATTAGTCACTTCTCACATCCAAGCAGTGAGTCAGACTGGTCAAGGAGTCCAAGGTCAGAAGCCAGGAGGGTACGTCATAAACAGAAGGAAAAGACAAAAGCATGGTCAGGTAACGTTCTGAGGTCAGAGTACTGTGTAGATAGCGGATCAGAGCTGAAGGGGTTAAACAGGCAGATTGTCAAAACAAAGTCCAAAGTCAGGCAACAGATTAAGCATAAAGAACTCAAGGCACAGGAGAGCACAAAGCACAAACCTCACAAGATGAATGTACATCTGGCAGTGTTCTGTGAAACTCAGCTCTGTTTAGAAGCATGGCCATTAATTGGAATAATAAACACATGAGACAGCCAACACCCCGCAGTCACAGATTGGCTAATTGAGCTGTCAATAAACATATTGACCGCTAAGCACGCCCCTGAATCAGACTTGATGGCCATGCTGTCAGTCACAGTACTGACAGCTTCAGTAGGCCCCTTTACCGGATTGGATGGCCGAGCTGTCAGTAACTGTGTCCCAGACACACTGAAGGGTCGAACTGTGTCAGTACCCCCTCTTCTAGGGCGACCCCCAGGCTTCCCAGGAAATTTTAGATGGAAGGCCCTGACTAACTGATTGACCTTCACATCTGGAGCAGGGACCCAGAATCTCTCCTCTGCTCCATATCCCCTCCAGTGGGTGAGGTACTGGAGGGAATTACTGACCCTCCGAGAATCCACAATACTCTGAACCTCATATTCCAGGCCACCGTCTACTGAAATTGGAGGAGGCGAGGATGAGGGAGACAATGCAGAAGGGACATGCTCCTTTAAAAAGGATTTATGGAATACATTAGGGATGCGAAGGGACCGAGGAAGCTTTAACCTAAATGCCATAGGATTGACAACCTCTAGGATCTCATATGGACCAATAAACTTTGGACCCAACTTCGCCGATGGTACTTTAAGTTTAATGTTCCTAGATGACAACCAAACCTTATCCCCAATCTTAAAAGCAGGACCCACTGACCGTCTTCTACTGGCCTTTCGTTTTTGTTGAATCTAAGCAGTCCCAAAATTATTTTGAACCTCCGCGCTCCAGACATTTCCAGGTCTCTGCATGGTGACCTCCACCCCAGGGCATTCAGAACTAATCCTAGAAAATTCGCCAAAATGGGGATGAAAACCATATTTACAGAAGAAAGGTGAGGTTCCGGTAGATTGATTTACTCGATTGTTTAAAGCAAACTCAGCGAAAGGTAAAAACGGAGACCAGTCCTCTTGTTGCACTGTCACAAAGCACCTTAAAATTTTTTCCATAGATTGATTTGTCCTCTCAGTCTGACCATTGGTTTGTGGGTGATAAGCAGATGAAAATGACAAGTCAATCCCTAGTTTATTGCAAAAAGCTCTCCAAAATTTAGAGACAAATTGTACTCCTCTGTCAGACACAATGTTCAGAGGGATCCTATGTAATCTTACAATATGAGAGATAAACAACCTGGAGAGTATCTCTGCATTAGGTAATCCTGACAAAGTAACAAAATGCACTTATTTGCTGAATCGATCAAGTACCACCCAAATAGCAATCTTCCCAAAAGACAGAGGAAAATCAGTAATGATATCCATGGACAGATGAGTCCATGATCTTTCTGGAATAGGCAATGGAGCCATTTCCCCAGACGGCCAGCAATGACTGACTTTGGGGCGTGCGCAGACTTCACAAGCAGATACAAAATCCTCAATATCCTTATGCATGGATGGCCACCAAAAAAGTCTAGTGATGGCTTTACTTGTGGCAGTAATCCCAGGATGGCCACTTACAACAGAATCATGAAATTCCTGTAACGCCCGCAATCTTAGGTACACAGGCACAAATAATTTTAACCCTGGGAAAGTAGAAGGAGCCAACTACTGGGCTTTATGAATCTCCCTTTCCAGCTCCGAGGTTACCATAGACACCACAATACCCTGAGGAATAATGGAGGATGGAGATTCTGGAGGAGAAATGGAATCTATGCTATGAGAAAATGCATCAGCTTTCACATTCTTAGACCCTGGCCTGAATGTAATAGAAAAAATAAAAATCAAGAGAAAAACAAGGAGCATCTGGCCTGTCTAGGAGTTAACCTTTTAGCCGATTCAATGTAAGTTAAATTTTTGAGATTCGTGATCACCGTAATTGGATGAACTGCCCCCTCCAAAAAATGCCTTCATTCCTCAAAGGCCAATTTGACAGCAAGTAACTCCTCATCATAATTTCTCTCCGCCGGTGAAAATTTTTTAGAAAGAAAAGCACATGGATGCAGGTTAGTCAGAGTTTTGGTCCCCTGCGATAAGACTGCTCCCACTCCGAACTCCAAAGCATCGACCTTCACAATGAACGGCTCTTGGAGAGCAGGTTGCATCAGAATGGGTGTGGACATAAAACACTCTTTTAATCTTTCAAGAGCCCTAATAGCATCCGGCGAACAAACCTTGAGATTCGCCCCTTACGTGTAAGGTCAGTAAGTAGGTTAGCAATCTGTGAAAACCCCTTGATAACTTTTCTTTAATAGTTGGCAAATCCCAGAAAACGCTGCAAAGCCTTAAGATCATGAGGCTGAACCTAATCAATTATGGCCTGCACCTTTCCAGGGTCCATCTGAAATCCTTCTGCTGACAAAATAAACCCCGAAAAAGAGATCTCTTGAACAGAAAAAACACATTTCTCTAATTTAGCAACAGAGAGTTCTCCTTCAGTCTCTGTAACACCACACAGACATGTTCCTGGTTAGTGTCCAAGTCCGGCGAGAAATTAGAATGTCATCAAGGTATATTATTATTATTATTATTATTATGCATTTATATAGCGCCATTTATTCCATGGCGCTTTACATGTGAAAAGGGGAAATATAGACAAGTATAATAAACATGTGTAAGACAAGGGACACACAAGTACATAAGGAGAGGGGACCCTGCCCGCGACAAATCTTCCAATGCAATTAGAGAAAATATAGTTCATGAAATTTTGAAACACAGCAGGTGCATTAGATAATCCGAAAGACATGACAAGGCTTTCAAACAGACCCTCAGATGTTAAAAACGCTGTTTTCCACTCATCACCCTTCCGGATGCGTATCAATTTGTAAGCCCCTCTAAGATCAAGTTTAGAAAATACCCTGCCCCCCAGAAGCTCATTATATAGGTGGGGGATGAGTGGAGGTGGGTAGGTATTCTTGATCTTGTTTAGTTCTCGGAAATCAAGGCATGAATGGAGACCCCCATCTTTCATTTTAACAAAGAAAAATCCAGCAGATACAGGGGAGGAGGAAGAATGGATATAACCCTCCCGTAAACGTTCGTTAGCATATTCTTTCATGGCAGCCCGTTCAGGCCCCGACAAATTGTAAATACGAACTTTTGGCAATTTGGCATTAGGAATAAGGTCAATAGCACAATCAACTAGCGGAGCATATTTGTACATTTTTTAGACATTTCTTGGAACAGTTGGGGCCCAATTTCACAATCTCCTCCAGACATCAATCAATAACTGGATCGTGAATCTGCAACCATGAAAACCCCAGTACCAATCCAGCAGGTAAATTATCCAACACAAATCAGGAGATGGATTCAGAGTGGAGAGCTCCTACTTGGAGAGTGAAATCCACCGTTGCTCTCTTGACCAAATTGTGAGATAATGGTGTCTTGTCAAGGGCGATGATTTGAATGGATCTTTCAAAAGTAACTGTCCCTAACCCTAACTTCAAAACCAGTCCCGAATCAATAAAGTTAGCAGCAGACCCACAGTCAATAAATGCCAATGTTGATAACCCCTTGTTCTCAAAGGAAATCATCGTATTTACCAGTACTTTATCAGAGGAAGAAAAAAGGTACCTGGGAGTTTGGGTGACCTCCTCAGACATCAACCAGACTCAGACGCTCTCCCGATAGTTGGAGGATGAGTTGGGCAATTCTTAAGAAAATGTCCAGCGAGAACACAGTATAGACAGAGTCCAAGATCTTGTCTCATCCTTCTCTCCGCAACACGAAGACTGGCAACTCTAACCTTGGGTAAATGGACATGCTCTGGGGAAGTATAACATGTGGCCTGCTGTTCAGCATGTCTTTCACAGATTCTGCAGTCCATTGGTATAGCCTGAGTCATGGCCTCCATAAGAGAACATGCGGCGTCATGGAGGACCAAAGTATCCCTGAGTGTCTCAGAAAGGCCTCTTTGGAACTGGCACCTGAGAGTAGCATCATTCCATAGAACTTCGGCAGACCACTGCCTGAACTCAGTACAGTAGTCCTCAGCTGTGTGACCCCCCTGTGCCAGGTTCATGATCTTAGCCTCTGCGACCTGGATTCTGTCGGTTTTGTCATATATCAGACCTAAACTGTCAAAAAGACATCAACAGAAAACCATTCTGGGGCTTTTGGGGACAAAGAAAATGCCCAGGTCTGAGGACCCCTTCGCAATAGGGACATGATTATTCCCACCCGCTGGAACTCCTCCCCAGACGACCGGGGGCGCAGGGTAAAAAATAACTTACAGCTCTCCCTGAATACCCTAAACTGGTCTTTCTCTCCCAAAAATTTATCAGGGAGGGATATGACAGGTTCAGGAGAGGCCAACTGTACATCAGAGAGTACTGACGTCACAGCCACTGCCGGAAGTTGGGGGCTTTAGGAGGTTTTCAACAAGTTTTTTATCTGACCCTGCAACTGATATTGCGATGACTCCAGACTCTGGCAATCCTTCGCCAGATCCTACCCAATCTGCATCAAATTCGACACCTGGTCACAAAGCGTGTGAATAGGATTCATACTGGCGTAAAAGAAAAACGTAGCGGCCAGACGTAATGTGACACTAGTCACTTCTCATGGCCAAGCCGTAAGTCAGAGTGGTCAAGGAGTCCAAGGTCAGAAGCCAGACGGGTATGTCATAAACAGATGGAAGAGACAAAAGTGTGGTCAGGTAATGTTCCTAGGTCAGAGTACCGTGAGGACAAACAAAACCAATATTCTCAGGAATTAAATCAAAAGAAGTGAACATATATTCCCTTAAAAACAATTTTTAATAATCATGTTAAAAAACACCTTCCCAGTGACACACAGGCCAATGCCCCAAAAATAGAAACTTTTGACCAGAAAAAATCTAGGCATACCCTACAATAGGCATATCTGTCAGCCTATGTTGCTGTGGAGGTTGGCACCCTAAAAGAAATGATTTTTTGGCACCCCCACTCAATGAAGACTCTCCCTCACTCCCCTATTTCACCCTAATAATACAGGTGAGAAAACAATAATCAGATAGAACAGAGATGAAGGAAGCAAAAACTGGTCATAAAAATTACGGGATGCCCCAAAAAAAAGGCCTTTAGAGTTCAGTATTCTCTGGTATGCCCAGACCAACAATAGAAAGATATCAAGCACATTAACAATGAATGACAATATAGACAAGCTACATGGCAATCACTTGCAAAACATAAAGCATATCCTAAGGAAAACCATCCTTTACAATACTTCACCAGTCAAGACGTTAGACAGGCTTAAATGTCAAGCCACATATAGCCCAGTAAACACAGTGATATTCACACAGGTGACTTATAATGTGCAGGAAGCGCCCCGACGCGTATCCCCGCTGCAACGATTCATCAGGAGCCCTTAATGATAGCGATGGATACATATGCCAGATGCCATTGATGATAGGAAGCATGAGCGGCAGTCAAAACAGGTGGATTTAAATAACCCCCATTGATACCAATCTCCTTAATAGGTCCCACCCCTAAAGTAATTGACAGGATAACCGGTTTCCATAGATAACTTACATGCATAAGATCACCACAATTTTCTGGCGTGCGTTCCAGCCCACTGAGCAAGTCAGGAAGTGGCCGTTACCTCACTTCACAAGTCTGGTATGGGCCACTAAAATATGGAATTTAATATGAAATATCAAGTAACATTATGTCTTGGTGGTTTACATTGTTAAAAAAGAAATATTTGTTCCCACTAACAATTTCCTGGATACACGCTGTGTGTAATAGAGCCGCTTCTTTATTGATGTGACCCTGGTTGTTTGCGTTCTACGGGTTTGGAACGCAGTGAGAATTGGATTAGCTTTGGGGCAGATTGCTGCTCTGACGCGGCTGCGTTCCACTAGGTGGAAGGCAGAGACAAGCGGGAAGTGAGGTAGCAGCCACTTCCTGACTTGCGCAGTGAGCTGGAACGCACGCCAGAACATTGTGGTGATCTTATGCATGTAATTTATCTATGGTACCCAGTTATCCCATCAATTACTTTAGGGGCATGACCTATTAAGGAGGTTGGTATCAGCGAGGTTATTTAAATCAACTTGTTTTGACTGCCACTCATGCTTCCTATCATCAATGGCATCTGGCATATGAATCTATCTCTATCATTAAGGTCTCCTGATGAACTGCTACTGTGGGGAAACACGTCGGGGCGCATCCTACACATTATAAGTCACCTCTATGAATATCTCTGTATTTACTGGGCTATATATGGCTGGACATTTAAGCCTGTCTAATGTCTTGACTGGTGAAGTATTGTATAGGATGGTCTTCCTTAGCATATGCTTTATGTTTTGCAAGTGATTGCTATGAACCTCTTCATGACCCAGCCTATTTTGACCTCAATGACCTGGACATTTTTTGCAATTCTGACAAGTGTCCCTTTATGAGGTAATAACTCAGGAACGCTTCAACAAATCCTGGCAATTCTGTGATTTTTTTTGTGACATATTGGGCTTCATGTTAATGTTAAAATTAGGTCGATAATTTTTGCATTCATTTGTGAAAAAATCAGAAATTTGGCAAAAATTTTGAAAATTTTGCAATTTTCAAATTTTGAATTTTTATTCTGTTGAACCAGAGAGTTATGTGACACAAAAAAGTTAATAAATAAAATTTTCCACATATCTACTTTACATCAGCACAATTTTGTAAGCAATTTTTTTTGTTAGGAAGTTATAAGGGTTAAAAGTTGACCAGTGATTTCTTATTTTTACAACAAAATTTACAAAGCCATTTTTTTAGGGACCACCTCACATTTGAAGTCAGTTTGAGGGTTCTATATGGCTGAAAATACCTAAAAGTGACATCATTCTAAAAACTGCACCCCTCAAGCTGATCAAAACCCCATTCAAGTAGTTTATTAACCCTTCAGGTGTTTCACAGCAGCAGAAGCAACATGGAAGAAAAAAATGAACATTTAACTTTTTACACAAAATGATCTCTTAGCAACAATTTTTTTTATTTTCCCAAGGGTAAAAGGAGAAAGTAGACCCCAAAAGTTGTTGTCCAATTTGTTCTGAGTACACTGAAACCCCATATGAGGGGGGAACCACTGTTTGGGTGCAAGGCAGGGCTCAGAAGGGAAGAAGCGCCATTTGACTTTTTGAATGGAAAATTAGCTCCAATCGTTAGCAGACACCATGTCGCATTTGGAGAACCCCGTGTGCCTAAACTTTGGAGCTCCCCCACAAATGACCCCATTTTAGAAACTAGACCTCCCAAGGAACATATCTAGATGCATAGTGAGCACTTTGAACCCCCAAGTGCTTCACAGAAGTTTATAACGCAGAGCCGTGAAAATAAACAATTATTTTTTCCTCAAAAAAAATAATTTTTTAGCCCGCAATTTTTTATTTTCACAAGAGTAACAGGAGAAATTGGACCCCAAAAGTTGTTATCCAGCGTCTATCACAGTGATCAAAATGTACCTGGAATGAATGACTCTGACCGGCAGATTCGGTGGACGCACTGTGCATATGCCCGCCATTATGGAAGATGGTGGCGCCCATGGGGGAAGATGGAGAGTCACCGGGTCTTTGGAGGTACCTGGGGAAGGGGTGGGATCGGACGGCGGTGGAGAGGAGGACAGGATGGAGGGGAGCAGAGGGCAGCAGAGGACAGGACAGGGGGGACAAAAGACTTATGGCAGCGGCAGATCATCTCCATCAGTCGGTGGGGCAGAAGATCGCGGTCTCCAACCATGGCCGATGATATTGCAGAATCTTCCTTTACAGCTGTTTTAACCCTTTGATGACTGTTCTGCTTTTTAAGCTGACGTATTCTTGCTTTCCAAATTCTGCAGTCTGCTTTAAGGTGGCCAGGCTTTTGACAGACAAAAAATTCACGAGTTTCTCTTAGATTGCTTTTATATTTATTATAATCCTGTGTCTTTAATGCTGTTTCTGCTCTGGATTCATTACTGCTGCTTACATGCTGCGTTTTGTTCTTGAATTCATCTACAAGTTTGCCTTTAATGTGACAGCTCATCATCTGGCTGTGCATCTAGTGCAGTCACGAGTGTGTCATAACTTTCTGAAAGTCCACTTAATAGTAATGGAGCAACATGAAAATCTTTAATTTCTTCTCCAATACCCCTGAGATGCTCCACAATCTCTACAGTGTTTCTTATATAGTTTTGTATATTCTGTCCATCACTTAGCTTAGACTGATACAGCATTCTCATGAGATAAAGCTTATTGTTGAGATTTGATCTTTCATGCAGTTTCTGTAACTCATCCCACATCTCTTTTGCAGTTGCACACCTGCATATATGCACAATCTGATTATCATCTACACTGAGGGAGATTGTGCTTTGTGCTTTCTGATACTTCTCTTGCAAATCATCTGGTAACGGATGAAGCTCTTGTTCCTGAGCATATTTACACATACCTTCTCTTATGAGCAGCATCTTCACCTTGAATTTCCAGAACTGGTAGTTCTGGTTAGTGAGGCTTGGCACTGAGAACTTGACAGGGTTGCTGCTACTGGACATCTCTGTTGCTGTGTACTGCTTATGCTTTGGGCTTCTGTTGCTGTGTTTCTCTGGGGTTCTGTGACAATATGGGCCCATATCCTGTTGGCAGCAGATTATTCAGAATACTCTCCAAGCATGTTACAACAGAGCTTCTTTATTCAAGAACAACCAGGAACAATATGCTTAATGGAACAGGAATAAATCATTTGTGTGTCTCTATCTGTGCAGCATCTACAGCAGGCTGCTTCTCTCATACATAGACACAGGTAAAACAGGAAATACAGTCACATGCTATCCCTGTGTGAGCCTCTGGGAGTTTTTTTGTTCTAACTTTATAAATGGCATATAAATCGGGCAACTAGACACTCATAGACAGAATGGAGTTGTTGCATCAAATATATTCCAACAATTTTCCTATACTTTAATCCTACTTACCTTCCCTGTGTGCCCTCGCAGCATTTTGTTTCAGTGCCAGCAACTCCTGCAGCTGGCCAATAACGTGTCCCCACTCATTAAGGGAATGAATATTCACTCCACTCCTGTGGAAGTGGAGAGAGATGAATATTCATTCCCTTAACGAGCAGGCCATTGGTTTATAACCATCAAAAAACCTGCTTAAAATTTATCCGTATTATATTGATCACTAGAGTTGAGCATTCCGATACCGCAAGTATCGGGTATCGGCTGATACTTGCTGTATCGGAATTCCGATACCGACATCCGATATTTTTTCAATATCGGGCATCGGAATCGGAAGTTCAAAGTTGATTGACAGCCGAAATGACATCATCATGATGCGCGGTGTGTGCGCATCATGATGCGCCGTCATTTCGGGCCTTCAGGGGGGTCTGTAGCGGCCTGCCGGGGGGCTGTGCCGGCCAGTCGGGGGGCTGTGTGGACTGCCCGGGGTCTGTACCAGCCTGCCGGGGGGCTGTGCCGGCCTGCCGGTGGTCTGTGCACCCTGTGAGGGTCTGTACCGGCCTGCCGGGGGGCTGTGCCGGCCTGCCGGGGGGCTGTGCACCCTGTGGGGGTCTGTACCGGCCTGCCGGGGGGCTGTGCCGGCCTGCCGGGGGGCTGTGCTGATGTCCGGGGCTCTGTGCAGGCATCGTCCGATGGGACTACAAGTCCCATCGGGCGATGCCTGCTACCATGACAGTGATTGACACATTAGCCAATGATGGGACAGTAGTAGTCCCATCATCCGGCTAATGTGTTAAATGTTAAAAAAAAAAAAAAAAAAATACTACATACATACTACATACATACTACATGCATGCTACATACATACCACATATATACTACATGCATGCTACATACATACTACATGCTACATGCATGCTACATACATACTACATGCTACATACATACTACATACATACTACATACATGCTACATACATACTACATGCATGCTACATGCTACATACATACTACATATATACTACATGCATGCTACATACATACTACATGCTACATACATACTACATACATACTACATGCATGCTACATACATACTACATGCTACATACATACTACATATACTACATGCATGCTACATACATACTACATGCTACATGCATGCTACATACATACTACATGCAACATACATACTAACTACATACTACATGCATGCTACATACATACTACATGCATGCTACATACATACTACATGCTACATACATACTACATATATACTACATGCATGCTACATACATACTACATGCTACATGCATGCTACATACATACTACATACATACTACATACATACTACATACATACTACATGCATGCCACATACATACTACATGCTACATACATACCACATATATACTACATGCATGCTACATACATACTACATGCTACATGCATACTACATGCTACATACATACTACATACATACTACATGCATGCTACATACATACTACATACATGCTACATACATACTACATACATACTACATGCATGCTACATACATACTACATACATACTACATGCATGCTACATACATACTACATGCTACATACATACTACATACATGCTACATACATACTACATGCTACACACATACTACATACATACTACATGCATGCTACATACATACTACATGCTACATACATGCTACATACATGCTACATACATACTACATACATACTACATGCATGCTACATACAATACATTCATACAATACATACATAGACATACAGTACATATAACATAGAGTAACATACTTACCAATACTTGTCACATTGTTCCCCGAAGCCATTGTCTTTTACGGAATAAATATTAACATAACAAACCACAAAAATACTCACCCATGATCCGAAGCAGTCCATGAGTGTGTCCCACGACGATCTTGGGTAGAGAACTGCAGCATCAGCTGATGCTGCCGCTCTCTACGGGCTGCAGGAATCCAATGACGGAAGGTAGGTATCCTTCCGCACTGTATTCCTCCGCCACTTAAAAAAAAAAAAAGTCCCTAGTCTCACTTTATGGTACCATAAAGTGAGACTAGGGACTTTTTTTTAAGTGGCGGAAGAATACAGTGCGGAAGGATATCTACCTTCCGTCATTGGATTCCTGCAGCCCCTAGAGAGCGGCAGCATCAGCTGATGCTGCAGTTCTCTACCCAAGATCGTCGTGGGACACACTCGTGGACTGCTTCGGATCATGGGTGAGTATTTTTGTGGTTTGTTATGTTAATATTTATTCCGTAAAAGACAATGGCTTCGGGGAACAATGTGACAAGTATTGGTAAGTATGTTACTCTATGTTATATGTACTGTATGTCTATGTATGTATTGTATGAATGTATTGTATGTAGCATGCATGTAGTATGTATGTAGTATGTATGTAGCATGTATGTAGCATGTATGTAGCATGTAGTATGTATGTAGCATGCATGTAGTATGTATGTAGTATGTATGTAGCATGTAGTATGTATGTAGCATGCATGTAGTATATATGTAGTATGTATGTAGTATGTATGTAGTATATATGTAGCATGTAGTATGTATGTAGCATGCATGTAGTATATATGTAGTATGTATGTAGCATGTAGTATGTATGTAGCATGCATGTAGTATATATGTAGTATGTATGTAGCATGTAGTATGTATGTAGTATGTATGTAGCATGCATGTAGTATATATGTAGTATGTATGTAGCATGTAGTATGTATGTAGTATGTATGTAGCATGCATGTAGTATATATGTAGTATGTATGTAGTATATATGTGGTATGTATGTAGCATGTAGTATGTATGTAGTATGTATGTAGTATATATGTAGCATGTAGTATGTATGTAGCATGCATGTAGTATGTATGTAGCATGTATGTAGCATGCATGTAGTATATATGTAGTATGTATGTAGCATGCATGTAGTATATATGTAGTATGTATGTAGTATGTATGTAGCATGCATGTAGTATATATGTACTATGTATGTAGCATGCAGTATGTATGTAGCATGCATGTAGTATGTATGTAGTATGTATGTAGTATTTTTTTTTTTTTTTTTTTTTTTTACATTTAACACATTAGCCGGATGATGGGACTACTACTGTCCCATCATTGGCTAATGTGTCAATCACTGTCATGGTAGCAGGCATCGCCCGATGGGACTTGTAGTCCCATCGGACGATGCCTGCACGGACCCCCGGACATCAGCGCAGCCCCCCGGCAGGCCGGCACAGCCCCCCGGCAGGCCGGTACAGACCCCCACAGGGTGCACAGCCCCCCGGCAGGCCGGCACAGCCCCCCGGCAGGCCGGTACAGACCCCGGGCAGTCCGCACAGCCCACCGGCAGGCCGGCAGAGACCCCCGGAAGGCCCGTACAGACCCCCGAGAGGCTGTACAAGGGCAGGAAAGGGTTTTTCCAATTCCGATACCGGAAGTCTCATAGACTTGAATGGGACTTCCGGTATCGGCATCGGCGATACCAATACTTTTTTTAAAGATCGGCCGATCCATTCCGATCCGATATTTTGAAGTATCGGACGGTATCGCTCAACTCTATTGATCACCCATAAGGTATTACATCGTCTTGGGTTCATTTCTTTGCTATATATTATTATATTGTTCATCCATAGACTATTCCATGGTCTGGAGTACATTTCAGTGGTCTATAACCCTCAAAAAACACTAAAAAAAATTTAGCGTGCATACTTTGCAGATTTGTTTTTTGTTTTTTTGTCTCGTTTTTACTCTGCGGATTTGTGACAAAACCTGAAGCAAAACCTGATGCCAGCTAAGTGAATGAGAATCCTGTTTTTTCATGGAAATGTTTAGTATTTTTAACTTGCAGATTTGGTGCAGGAAATAATCTGCAGCATGTCAATTCTTTGTGCTTTCTTGCACTGCGTTTTTCACCATTGACTTCACTCCAATCAAAATCGCACGCAAAAATGCATGTGTTGCAGCTGCGGATTTCCTGCCAAGAGATGCAGAAATTATGCAGAAATTTTACTCAACATTTGCACATACTCTAATCAGTCTTAGATTGCTCACCCATAGACCCGTGGTGTGGAATACATATAGTTGACACATAACCCTCAAGAAACATGATAAAAATGTATCGGTATTATTTTGCTCACTCATAGAATATTCCATGGTCTGGGGTACATTTTCTTGGTATATAACCCTCAATAGTGCTCAGCATTTATGAATCTAGGAGTACTAATACATGACAATTAGAACTGAATATGTATGAGGCCCTCCCTTATGCCTAATACAGTGTGTAGCTGAGACACTCTGAGTCCCTAATTTTTGGCAGTTGTTTCCTTCATAAATTTAACTGAAATTTCCTATTTTTTAATTAAAAAAACTAATCTGGTTTACTTAAATTATATATGACAAAGCTTGAATTCTTCTGGTGCAGCTCAGCAACATCAAGGAAAGTGATAGGAATTCGGCACATACAAACGAAGGTAGTAGTAAAGAATCAGTCTTTATTTGAAGTCTAAAATACATGAAGCAGATCTGGTAATACATTATAATCCAATTAGATTTTAATGTGTTACTAGGACATGCTTGTGGTTTTATGGACTTCAAATATAAACTGATTCTTTTATACTACTACTCTTTGGATGAGACGTAAATGGGATTGCTACCAGTGTGGTGACTGCTTGGCATGTAGGAATCTAGTACTTGCCACGTCATTCACATCAGTGGATGGCTCCACGGAATTTAAAATTACAGGTTATGTTTCCTGTAATACAACCCATGTTGTATGCTATGCTATATGTATGCATAAATTGATCTTTAATGGTCTCACATCTCGTGAACTGCACATACAGACTCAAGAATGGGTGAGGAACATTATTGTCGCCTGTGATGTGGCTATTGTGTTCACATTAAAGACTTTTTCCAGGCATCTTAAGGTACACCACAATTGCAACCCTAAGGATCTAAAAATTAGGGGATTGACAGGCTATGCGGTGATATAAGGCGAGGAGACATGAAGCGCATGTTGGCACAGGTAGAATGTAGATGGATAACGGTTCTGGGTACCATGGTACCAACTCGCCTTAATGGATAATTAGCTTAGTTCTTTTTTTGTAATCAATGTTGTCCCTGGGTTTGGATTTTAATCTGTGTGTCTTTTTTAGTTTGGCCTTAACTTTCTATCTACTCTTGACCATCTACTGTGAATATCCTATACAACAGTACAAGTGACCATCTATGAATTGGATCCTTTTCTAATACTGAATTCTCCATACATCCTTGAAATGGTCCAGAAGGGTGACACTGGGGGTCACTATTTAATTATTGGTGTTTTGTCACTGTTGTGGCATATTGATACTGGCTTGCATTCTATCACATGTTAATTATCAAGAACCCTGCTGCAGACTTACATCAGTAGTCTGTGCACATGTTACAGAAGGACAGAGAGTATGTGAGGAGAACTGCGGTGAGCTTACCTTCCGGAGCGCAGGACCTGAGACACGTGACCATCGGGGGAGTGGCCAGAGGCAGAGCCCAACGCCAAGCGGAGGCGGTGACAGGCGAAGCCGGAGAGTAGTCTGAACGTGCCGAAGTCTAGCTGGGAGGTCGATAAAGTGCCAAAGAGTGGAAAGCTAAAGGCCCCTTTACATTTAGTGATGCACCAGCGATCCCGACAACTATATGACACGGTCAGGATCGCTGGTGCATCACTAAATGGTCGCAAGTGAGCTGCCACACAGGCAAATCTCACAGCGATGCAGCAGCAATACAGCGGTCGTTACTTACCGTTCAGACAAGGCTATCCTGACGTCCTCCCGTCCATGTCCACGCGTCGCTCGTTGGCACCAGCAGGAAGCAGCCGACGAGAAATGGAGCTGCGCAATCTCGCGCGATCAGCGACAGACAGCGGGTGAGCCGGTCGGAAGTAAGTATCACACATAGCGATATCGCTGCTGCGTCACCAAATCGGTGATGCTTTAGCGATATTGCTAGCGATATCACTATGTGTAAAACCCCCTTAAGAGTTGTCAGGATGGAGCAAAAAGGTCAGGAAGCCGGAGAGAGCGGTGCAGCAGCACAAACGGGGAAGACAGGTGGGAAGTTAGAGTACCAAGCCAAAGGTCAGAGCCAGAAACAGACAAGAAGCACAGAGTCACAAGGCAATGCACAGAATGAGAAAATAGACCGGGCCATACACGAGAAAGCAATCAGACTAAACAGTATGCAAGCACACCAGGGGGTCAGACACACAGCCAAGACAGCTGTATCACTGACAAAGATCCCCAGATGAAGGCAGGTAAATATAGCTCTCCCCAAACCAAAAGGAGGCCATATAAAATTAACCCTGAGAGGACAGGGAAGGAGCCCTGTCCACAACCATGACACTAATATTGTGGTTTCATATTATATATATATCATATATATATATATATATATATACTAGCTATTGGTACTTTTGACAGTGTGGACAGGTGCCAAGTTCTGCTGGAGTATTGCACTTCCATCTCCAAAAAGTTTGGCTATAAGCCATAATCATCAACATAAACAGAAATAAACACTTGAAATAGATCATTCTGCTTGTAGTGACTCTATATAATATGAGTTTCACTTTTTTATTGAAGAACTGAAATTAATTAACTTTTTGATGATCTTCTGGTTTTGTGAGAAGCACATTTATGTGTATATAGCTGAAGAGCCCGGCGCTGCCCGGGCATAGTAACTAACTGTGGTTAGTTCTAACAAATTATAATAATCCTCCATCCCATAGTCCCGTGCCCATATACCCATCACACATCCACCATCCCATAGGCCCGTGCCCATATACCCATCATACATATCCTCCATCCCATAGTCGAGTGCCCATATACCCATCCTCCATCCAATAGTCCCATGCCCATATACCCATCATACATCCACCATCCCATAGGCCCGTGCCCATATACCCATCATACATATCCTCCATCCCATAGTCGAGTGCCCATATACCCATCCTCCATCCCATAGTCCCATGCCCATATACCCATCATACATATCCTCCATCCCATAGTCGAGTGCCCATATACCCATCAGACATCCTCCATCCCATACTCGAGTGCCCATATACCCATCACACATCCTCCATCCCATAGTACCGTGCCCATATACCCATCATACCTAGCCTCCATCCCATAGTCCCGTGCCCATATACCCCTCATACACATCCTTCATCCCATAGTCCCGTGCCCATATACTCGTCATACATATCCTCCTTCCCACAGTCCCGTGCCCATATACCCATCATACATATCCTCCATCCCATAGTCCCGTGCCCATATACCCGTCATACATATCCTCCATACCATAGTCCCGTGCCCATATACCCATCATGCATATCCTCCATACCATAGTCCCGTGCCCATATACCCGTCATACATATCCTCCATCCCATAGTCCCGTGCCCATATACCCGTCATACATATCCTCCATCCCATAGTCCAGTGCCCATATACCCGTCATACATATCCTCCATCCCATAGTCCCGTGCCCATATACCCCTCATACATATCCACCATCCCATAGTCCAGTGCCCATATACCCGTCATACATATCCTCCATCCCATAGCATGCCCATATACCCGTCATACATATCCTCCATCCCATAGTCCCGTGCCCATATACCTGTCATACATATCCTCCATCCCATAGTCCAGTGCCCATATACCCGTCACACACATCCGCCATACCATAGTCCCGAGCCCATATACCCATCATACATATTCTCCATCCCATAGTCCCGTGCCCATATACCCATCACACATCTTCCATCCCATAGTCAACCATTATGACATCATAATGAGCGGCGGCAGGGCTTGCAACCTATGATGACATCAGCGTCGCCATGGCAACCATTGTGACATCATAATGAGGGGCGGCGCTTGATATGCACACACTGCTTCCCCAGTATGCAAATAGGGGCATTATGACATCATAATGAGGGGCGGAGCTTGACGCACACACACTTTTTCCCCAGTATGTAGACGGGGGCAAAATTGTTTGGTGAATTGGAATGCGCGGGGTTAAAATTTCGCCTCACAACATAGCTTAGGACGTTCTCGGGGTCAATTTTGTGGCTGTAGCTGCGACGGTGCGGATGCCTATGCCGGACATACACACATACACACACACATACATACATACATACACACAAACATACATACACACTTTGAGCTTTATATATTAGATATATATATATATATATATATATATATATATATACTAGCTGAAGAGCCCGGCGCTGCCCGGGCATAGTAACTAACTGTGGTTAGTTATAGAAAATTATAATTATCCTCCATCCCATAGTCCCGTGCCCATATACCCATCATACATTTCCACGATCCCATAGGCCCGTGCCCATATACCCATCGTACATATCCTCCATCCCAATGTCGAGTTCCCATATACCCATCACACATCCTCCATCTCATAGTCCCATGCCCATATACCCATCATACATATTCTCCATCCCATAGTCCCATGCCCATATACCCATCATACATATTCTCCATCCCATAGTCCCATGCCCATATACCCATCATACATATCCTCCATCCCATAGTCGAGTGCCCATATACCCATCAGACATCCTCCATCCCATACTCGAGTGCCCATATACCCATCACACATCCTTCATCTCATAGTCCCGGGCCCATATACCCATCATACATATCCTCCATCCCATAGTCGAGTGCCCATATACCCATCATACATATCCGCCATCTCATAGTCCCGTGCCCATATACCCGTCATACATATCCTCCATCCTATAGTCCAGTGCCCGCATACCCATCACACATCCTCCATCCCTTAATCCCGTGCCCATATACATATCCACCATCCCATAGTCCTGTGCCCATATACCCGTCAAACATATCCTCTATTCCATAGTCCAGTGCCCATATACCCATCACACATCTTCCATCCCATAGTCCCGTACCCATATACATATCCGCCATCCCATAGTCCCGTGCCCATATACCCGTCATACATATCCTCCATCCCATAGTCCAGTGCCCATATACCCGTCATACATATCCTCCATCCCATAGTCCAGTGCCCATATACCCATCACACATCCTCCATCCCATAGTCCCGTTCCCATATACCCATCATACATATCCTCCATCCCATAGTCCCGTGCCCATATACATATCCTCCATCCCATAGTGCCATTCCCATATACTCATCACACATCCTCCATCTCATAGTCAACCATTATGACATCATAATGAGCGGCGGCGGGGCTTGCAACCTTTGATGACATCAGCGTCGCCATGGCAACCATTGTGACATCATAATGAGGGGCGGGGCTTGGCACGCACACACTGCTTCCCCAGTATGCAAATAGGGGCATTGTGACATCACAATGAGGGGCGGGGCTTGACGCGCACACACTTTTTCCCCCAGTATGTAGATAGGGGCAAAATTGTTTGGTGAATTGGAACGCGCGGGGTTAAAATTTCACCTCACAACATAGCTTAGGACGCTCTCGGGGTCCAGACGTGTGACTGTGCCAAATTTTGTGGCTGTAGCTGCGACGGTGCGGATGCCTATCCCGGACATACACACATACACACACACATATATACATACATACACACATACATACATACACACTTTGAGCTTTATATATTAGATATATATACATTGAAATGTCTACAGCTTTTTTCACTCAGTGTCTTTGGTAATATCTCTAATGGTTCATTCTAGAGTTATAATTTGAAATATGCTTTTTTATAGATTTTTTTTGTACTTTGCACCTTCATTTTATCTGCTGTATATGGTATCATTACATGGGACTATTACTTCTGTCAGTCGCCACCTGCTACAGCTAATAACAGTGAGAGCAGGCAGCAGCTGATGAGAGTATTCATCAGCTGGCACCTGCGCTCTAAATAAATTTTTTTAAAAAATGACATGGGTTCCCCTATGTTTTGATAACCAGATAGGCAAAACTGACAGCTGCAGGCTCCAACCCTCAGCTGTCAGCTTTAGCAAGATTGGTTATCAAGAATAGAGAGGTCCTCATGCAATTTTTTAAAATTATTTGCTTTTATTTCAATTAAAAGACTTTATTCTTGTGTGTGTTTTTTATATATAACTATAGGATTAGTAATGGATAGGTGCCTTATAGACACCTCTCTATTACTAAGCCATGTGCTTGATGTCACCTGACAATACAATGGTGATATCAACCCCCTCAAATATGAACCTCACTTGCCGCCACCACAGGGCAAGTGGGAAGAGCTGGGCAAAGCACCAGAATTGTCACATCTAGTAGATGTGCCTTTTCTGGGCGGCTGCTACTTTTTAGGCTGGGGAGTCACCATTCATAGCCCCTTACCAATATGGGAATACCAGCCCCCAGCTGTCTGCTTAAGCTTGGCTGGTTGTCAAAAATGGGGGAAACCCCAAGCCAATTTTTAATTTTTTTTATTTAAATAACTAATAAAAATGGTGTGGGGCCCCTCTATTCTTGATAACCAACCTTGCTAAAGCTGACAGCTGAGAGTTGCAGCCCGCAGTTGTCAGTTTTGCACGGCTGGTTATAAAAAATACAGTGGAACCATGACAATTTTTTCTTTTATTGTCTATTTAGAGCACAGGTGGCAGTTGATGAATACTCCCATAAGCCACCGCCTGCTCTCACTGTTATTAGCGGCAGCAGGCTTCGGTTGATGGGAGTAGTAGTCCCATCAGCTAACCCCAGTAACCGGAGGTAAACTTTTTACCTCCGATCATAACTGCAGTCTCACACTGTCATTTGACAGCGTGGGAACCGTGGCTCTATAACCTGATATCTGACAGCGTGTCCCCACAGCACCCTGACTGACATTAATGATCTTACCATGATCAGAACTGCCGGTAAGATCACAGCCTTGGTGGAAACTCGACCATTTGTCGAATTTTGCAGGAAATGCTCGAGAATTTGAACACAAATCCGGAAGTGCAACATTTATGCTGACTTTGAGACATACTGATAGGGAATTTAGATTGTGAGACCCATCGGGGACAGTCATGATAATGTGTTCAAACTGTATTATTATTATTGGCGAATGTTTTTAGAACAAATTCGCTCATCTCTAACCCTGTCACATTTACAGTCTGTCAGGATACCCATCAGTATGCAAAATTAATCAGTATCCACTGCTGATAATTGATGTATTTTCCTCACTAGTTGCAATATAATGTGGATAGTCACTAATAATGTGTATATGTTTTTTTGTGGGAAGAGATAATCTGTTGGATACATTTTTGGGAATTACTGTTTGAAAGGGAGGTCTACTATAGCATCATACCAAAGAGAAATTTAATATGATGTGGTGGTGAAGTGACTTAAAGGGAATATGTCACCTAATCTGAGAGCAGCATGAAGTAGAGACAGAGACGCTGATTAAGGTGATGTATTACTTTTATTATCACTAGAGGACTTGTAAACCTGCTGAAGGTAGTTAAGCATATTCATGAGTGCTGTATAACCCTGCCTCCAACACTAACTGGCAGCTTTCTGTGTAGACTGCACATGGGCAGAAAGCTGCCAATCAGTGGTATGGGTGGAGTTATATAGAGCTTAGTATTCAGATAACTACAAGATCTGCAGCAGAGAAACCAGCGATTTCACATTGCTGGAATCAGGGTCTCTGTCCATTCTGCTATTAGATGGAGTAGAAAAAACCCAATGACACTTTAACTTTTAGTAATATTAGTTACTGTGAAAACTCTTTGATATAATCCCCCATATATTCCTTTATTGGGTAGTCATCTCTAAGAAGAAGTCAATATGAACATGAAATAAATTATTTAAAGATGCAAACATAGCTATCTTAGCATCTACCTAATCCTAACCTTACATCGATTCCTCCCTTCCTCTCGCCCTCAAAGTACTTCTTGTGACCAATAAACAAAATATTTTTCTGCCTAAGTCAAGTCTTCCCCTGGAAGATTAAACATTTTTTCACATTACGCTTTTCTTGCCTCCAGCTGACATTGGAAAGTGTGGAAAGACCGTTGTTTAATTTCCCAATTGGAGACATCCCTTGTATCAATTGCTATGTGTTTCATAAGCAATTGCCCTAAGGGGAAAAAAAAATCATTCGCTGGGAATTATCCAAAGACAAAAAACAACAATACATCCCTGCATAACAGCAACAATATGAAAAGCAATATAACCAAAATACATGGAATTCATTAAGCAGGGCACAATATAAAATTGAGAACATATGCAATACTTAATTTCTGTGAACATTTCTACTAATTGTTGTGACTTTGCTTTCCTTTAATGCAACAATTAATAATTCTTGTTTCCCATAGTGTTTTTATTTCTGTTTCTATATGTCCCATTCCTTCCGGCAATTAGCAGTTCTACCTTTTTTTGACTGTCATTTCTCTTTATATTACAAATACGGAGATTTCAAATTCTATCCATTGTTTAATTTCACTATTGTATCACCTTCTACCATCTCTGTTGGATACTCCCTCTATGAACCAAGTGCTGTTTAATTTTCTCGCCCCCTTACTTTCCATAAAACTCTGTTTAATGCCTTTGGCTTCGAGACTCCAGCTAAGATCTTCAGCCTGCTTCCCACCTCTTTGCTCTTTTATTTCATGTTATAACTGTTACAAACCGGTCAAGCGCATTTTTGTTTGCTCTCTTGCTAACACAGAGTCTTGATAATTCCCTTTCAAGCAATTAAGGCAGGTAATTTCTCCTCAATCAGCCCCTATTTGAATATGGAAATGATTTTAATTACTTGGAGTCAATATCATTTTATCACTAAAATGTGTTTGAATTAGGTCTAGCTGTGTTTTCAGCAGTCTAATAGGCTGCAAGTAAATGCCACCTCATTTAGAGCTTCAAGTTATCAGTTATATAAAAACCTTTTAGCAGATGGAAACTATTGTTCATTGTTATTAACAAGCAATGTGGCGGCTCTGACCTGCCCTCGCTACATCTTTCAAAGGTTTTTTTTCTATTGCATTTTTTTTCTTTGCACTCTTACATTGCAGAATGAAATTTATATTGTTCGTAAAGGGACTTTGGTTGTTAAATGTTTATATACATACTGGTCAAAAGTTTGTCCACAATTGGACATGCATTAGTTTTCCTTGTTCTTATTGGAGTATGATCAATGTAGATTGAGACTGAAGGCAGCAATATGATGGAGGTGCATATATGGAAACCAGTAGTAAAGAATCATATATGGTGCAAACTGAATTTGTGTTAAAGGTAACCAATCAGCACTGCTCAGTAACCTAGAGACAGTGTCAGGTTGGTGCCGGTATACTAAGTAAAATGATACCTTGGTTGATGAAATCCATCTTGTGGTTTCTGTTTAATCTTTATTTTCTTTTTTGAGTTAATGATATGCTTGTGCTCCGGGGTGGCCTGTGGGGGGCCTTCATGTGTCTTCATCAGTATGGCTTCTGACAGGTCCCTGATGCCACAGTGACCTCCCCCCTAGTTTACATAAAGAATATTTAAAAAAATAATCCCCTTCTGCAGGCAGGCGCTTGCGACGGCGCCTGCACTGCAGCATGATCGCATCTATAATGTGTATTTAATTATTGTTTTAGATGGTATGCAGTACATAAATTTAAAGAAAAATCAGTCTGAGAATGGCGCCGACTGCGCCTGTGCAGTAGCAGATATCGGCGATCCGATTGATGCTACGGCACAGGCCCCGGCAGCACCATATTGGAGGTGGCAAAATTCTAATTTTTCATATTAAATTATTGTATGGATAGACAGGGTACCTCCTTCTTTTTTCCTTCAACAATTCCTTTTCGTATAAGCCATAAAACACCAGCTGAAATCTATCAGTAATTAGAAAGCAATTTTGCTACTTAGTGAAAAATAATATCATCTGGTCCAACTATAAAAAGGTGTCTTAATACCAAGATGTCACATCTCATGATGGGTAAAACCAGTGAGCTGTCTGAATACCTTTGCAACTTCATTATTGCAGGCATACTGCTGGCATTGGTTCCAGAAGAATTTATAATCTACAGAAGATTCCAGTTTTAACTTTACCATAAATAAAATGTTCATTTTTAATACTTTGTAAAGAATCCTTTGCAGGCAATAACTGCCTGATGTTTGGAAGCTGTGGACTTCATCAAACAACTGGTTTTCTCCTTTGTAATGCTTTGCCAGGCTTTTATTGCATTTAACATCAGTTGTTGCTTGTTTGTGAGTTTTTCTGCCTTAAATTTTGTCTTGCGTATGTGAAATGCAAATTTTAAGGTATTGAGATGTGGTGATTGACTTAGTCATTGCAGAATATTACACTTCTTTGCCTTAAAAAACTCCTGGATAACTTTTGCAGTATGTTTTGGGTAATTGTCCATCTGAACTGTGAAGCACCGTCCAATGAACCTTGCTGCATTTGGTTGAATCTGAGCGGAAAGTATAGCTCATACACTTCAGAATTAACCTGCCTACTTCTATCTGCAGTCATATAATCAGTAAAAACACTAGAGACCCAGTGCCATTATAAGTCATGCATGCTTATGCCAGTGAAAGATGGCACCAGTGAAATCAAGCTGAATCCCTCCGCTGCCACCACATGTGAAGATCCCGCACCTCACCACCCCACCTGACATCACTATTACATCAGCGAGATCATGAGGTATATTCTCCTCATTTGCATCAATGTGACATTCCACAATCCCTGGGGACAGCTTGGCGCAGTTTTACACAAACTCTACCTGTCTACAAGGGTTCAGGGAGGCATGGGGAGTGAAAGGATGTGGCCCATGCAGTCACTTACTTGGCATCACACTTGTTCACAACCCTGACAGGCTGAGTAGCCCCTTTCACGATCACCAGTGAAGCAGAATGCTGCCAGTCCAGTAGGACGGCCACCAGTTCTCATTAAATATAAGCCTGATCTGTTAACGGAATTATATCAGGCCAGAAACCACACCCGTTAGCATGGGAATTTAAACTGAGAAACAGACATGTGGATTTGTGGATGGAGATAAAAGAGCATGCAAAGATTACATTTTATATTTAATAACTGTAAGGTAAAATTAGACAATGCACTATATACACATTGGTTAAACATATACAATAATCAGATATGCAAATACAGATGGTAGGACAAAAGATTTAAGCAGAATATATGTCAATTACCAGGTGATGTTATATTATGGGTGCACTGGGCCACAGGGTTTCTGGAAGCGGCCCCCACTTTCGAAGGTAATAGCATGCATCACAAAGAGAGAGATCACAGTACACTAGCCTTTATCCCCTTTAGGTCACTTCCCTCCTGCCCTCTGGGCTGAACCTAAATCCTGTCCCCTGGCCTTTGCAGCTGCAAGTTCCAAAATTTATGAAAGATCATAATTCCTTTATGGATGGTCCTAGGGTGGCAGGTCTGGCACCATCAGATACAGCCGGGCCCTTGCTATGCATTTAGACCAAAAATTGCTTTGCTATATGGCTTCTACTGACTATTTTATGCATCTACATACCACTGGGTACTAGAAAGGGTCGAGATCCAGCTGGGCGCTATCCATGTTCTGGGGATCTCGGAAATATACATGATGTATGGCTAGGACATATAGTATCTCCATAACACCGTATGGAATCATAGCTGACACACCAAAGCAGTTCAGACCACATAGCCTTATGTTCGGCTCTGAGCTGGCTCAAGGTGTGAGATCTGTCACTCATAGCCCTTTGAGGCTTGACTCCGCCTTTTGAGCTAGCTGCACACTGAAAGGGGTTTTATATTCCAATACCAGATAGATAAGAAATGATTGGCATGAAATTATATCTCCAATATTCTTCACAATGCCATCATACTGCTTCCACTATGTTTTACAGACAATGTGGTATGCTTTGGATCATAACGATTCTTCTTCCCATCATTATGGTACAGATTGGTACAGATTGATCTTCATTTCATCTGTCCAAAAAATAATTTTATAGAACTAGACTGACAATTTTAGATGTTTTTGGCAAAGTCTAAGCTTTTTATTTTTAAAGGACAGCTTTACTAGTTGCACCTTGTGATGAACCCTCTATATTTGCTTTTATGAAGTCTTGTCTTTTTGGTAGACTTAGGCTAGTTTCACACTAGCGTTCGGCAGGGCAGCGGCTGGCAGCCTTCTTCCTCTGTTAAGCCCCGCCCACTGCCACATCCCTTCCTTCAGCTTCACCTAAACCTGCATGCGTCCTGCGTACCCTATCTTTAACATTGGGTATGCAGGCCATGCGGATGTATGCAGATGCCTCCGCATACATCATTTTGACACTGCACTGAACTGCGTTTAACGCAACATGTTGCATTTTGTTGCAGTTGGCACAGCGTCAAAATGACGCATGCAGAAGAATCCACATACATCCGCATGGTCTGGTACCCAATGTTAAAGATAGGGTACGCAGGACGCATGCAGATGTAGGTGGGGCTGAAAGAAGAGGTGCAGCAGTGGGCAGGGCTTAACGGAGGATGAAGGCTGCCATCCGCAGCCCTGTCGAATGCTAGTGTGAAACTAGCCTTAGATAATGAAACACCTACTTCCTGGAGAGTATTCTTCTCTTGGATGGATGTTGTGAAGAGTTTTCCTTCACCATGGAAAGGAATCTGCCATCATCCACCAATGATGCCTTCTCTGGATGTCCAGGCCTTTTTGAGTTCCCAAACCCACTCTGCGCTCTTTTTTTTACAGAACGTACCAAACTGTTGATTTTGCCACTCCTGACATTTCAGCTATCTTTCTGATGGATTTATTTTTTCTTCAGCTTAATGATGTTCTGTTTCTCTTCCATTAAGAGCTTCTTTTACTGCATGTTGTTGGTTCACAGCAGTAGCTTCAAAATGCAAATTTCAAACCTGGAATAAGTTCCAGACCTTTTATCTGCTTAATAGTGATGAGTGTAATGAATGGGTCACCGAGGAGGATAGCAGGACCAGGCTAAGCCACCAGAAAACCAGAGAGGTTGGTAACTAAGCGGATTGCAGACCCCTGATCCTATCCACACAACTAGCAGTAGCCGTGGAGCGCACCTACGATGCCCTAGACGCCTCGGCACAGCTGGAGAACTAACTCAGCCTAAAGCAAGAAAGATGAAATCTAAACTGCCCCGGAGCAGACCCCAAAGGAATAGACAGCCCCCAAACATATAGTGTCGGTGAGACAAGATGAAAACACAAATGCAGGCAGAAAGATAGACTGAGCAAATGATGGGGATCAAACTGACTAGACAGGTCAGGAAAGTAAAGACACTGTCTTCAATCACACAAAAACCCTGAAAAATCCAACACGTCTGATGCACAAAAAACACTGAAGTCACACAACTTCGCCCCCACTATATCAGCACTCTGGTATATATTGAAAGCAAAGCAAAAAGAGACCAATATAACAGGGGACAGAACAAACTGACACAAGCAGTAACATATGGGCAGTCATCCAGCACAGCCCCAGCAGGAGCAAGCTGACCCGCACAAAGCAGAGATAGACAAAACCAGATCAAATGCAAAAAGATTAGCAAATGAACCACTTAGCTGAACCATGCAGGAACAGAGCAGGAGACATCAGACATCAGACCTTGGAAGGCACAGAAAAAAAATCACCAGAAGGGATTGAAGGAAGTCAGCTGTCTTAAATACACCAGTCAGAAACCCCAGATCTCCAATCGTCATCATCATTATCAGGTGGCAAGCCTTTGTCAATCTGACCAACTCCACTACCTCCAGTAACCAGCAGTGGGAGCCTAGAAAGAGAACTCGCAACACCTCTGTCAATCTGACCAGCTCCACTACCTTCAGTAACCACCAGAGGGAGCCCAGAAAGAGAATTCACAACAGATGAGCTAGTATGCTCGTTGCTCGGGTTTTCCCGAGCATGCTTGAGTGATCTCCGAGTATTTGTAAGTGCTCGGAGATTTAGTTTCTGTTGCTGCAGCTGCAAGATTTGCTGCTACTTGACAGCCTGAATACATGTGGGAATTCCCTAACAAATAGGCATTCCTCACATGTATTCAGGATGTCATGTAGCTGCAAATCATGCAGCTGTGGCGACAGAAACTAAATCTCCAAGCACTTCCAAATACTCAGAGACCACCCGAGCATGCTCCGGGAAATCCGAGCAATGAGCATTCTCGCTCATCACTACTGCTTAATTAATAATGGATTTTGAGATACATATCCAATTACTTTTGGCACCTTGAAAAAGAGGCAGATACATATTAGAGGTGTCATTCCTAAACCATTGCACAAATTAGGATGTGAATACCCTCAAATTAAAGCTGAGAGTCTACACTTTAAGCCCATATTAATTATATAATTGAATCTTGAATGTTTTGGTAAACAGCTAAATGCCAAAACTTGTGTCACTGTCCTAATATTTCTGGACCTAACTGTCAATTGGCCATGTCAGAAAGGGGTTAAGGCACTGAGGGCTCAATTCATTAAGTCTGGCATTTTACACCCAAGTCTTAATGAAATTGAATTTTGAAATATCAGTCCTAGCATAAAAAATGCCATCACTATTTATGAACTTTGAAGGGTGAACAAAACCATGCCCTATCTCACCTTGGTTCCTCTTCAGCTCCGCCTATTTGGTGATGCTGGCCATAACTGGTGTGAAAATGTCAAATGTCATAACATTTTTGTGTAACTCCATGTAATGTAATGTAATGCTTTTTTGAGCAAACACTTTGACGAATCAAGGCCCTAGTTCCAATCTCTGAATATATTCCATTTTCAATCTGATGATTGTCTACTACTGATACTTTTAGGCTAAGGATAAAAATGTCTTTCACAATTCAACTCTAGCACCATCTAAAGGAGAAGAAATGTAGGTTACTGACATCATTACATTGGACTTATTTTATAGGAAAAAATGATATGTCAAAACGAGGTGGGAAGGTTGTATTTGTTTTACCAGTCTTACTGTTCTACCAGTGAAAAGCCATGTGGCATAGAGGCCATTATAACCTGACTGATGTACTAGAACATAAATGAAGCTTAGAGTTGATGAAACATGTTTCTGTCTGCTGAGTCATTGCCCTGGATAAAAATGCATTCAATTTACAGAGAGTGAATAGAGCATTGAGTCTGTTAGGCTGTTGTGAGTTTGAGTAGAAAATTATGAATTGAAGTAATCTAATATAGAGTCAATAATGTAGAAAATGCTGAAGTAGCATATGAATTTCAGGCCAAAGACTTTAATAACCCTTCTTAGAAAAACAATATTTTAATAACTCTGCATGTGTAAAGCAATAATTATCTTGTACTCATTTAGACTACCATTTTGGTGGTAAGGGCAAAAACAATGTGGAAGTAATATTATATTAATTTCTATCCTGTTATTTACAATATAGCATATAAAATGTAGACAGATAGATAGATAGATAGATAGATAGATAGATAGATAGATAGATAGATAGATAGATAGAAGTTTATAACGTCCAGCCGCACAGTTAAAAAATCCTATTTTTTCCACAAAAATGATTTTTTCACCCCAAATTTTTATTTTCCCAAGGGAAACAGGACCCCAGAACTTATTGGGCAATTTGTCCTTAGTACGCTGATACCCCACATGTGGCGGTAAACCACTGCTTGGGCTCATGGCAGAGCTTGGGTGCCGTTTGACTTTTTCAGCTCAGAATTGGCTTGACACTATATCGCAATTGGAAAGCCCCCGATGTGCCTAAACAGTAAAAAAAAAACCTCACAACTGACACCATTTTGGAAACTAGACCCACGAAGGAATGTATCTAGATGTGTGGTGAGAACCTTGAACCCCCATGGGCTTCACATAAGTTTATAACAAACAGCCGTACAATTAAAAAATCATATTTTTTCCACAAAAATGATCTTTTCACCCCCAATTTCTATTTTCCAAAGGAAAACAGGACCCCAAAAGTTTCTGTGCAATTTGTCCTGAGTACACTGATGCACCATATGTGGGGGTAGACCACTGTTTGGGCCCATGGCAAAGCTCAGAAGGGAAGGAGCGCCGTTTGACGCAAAATTGGCTGCAATTGAGATCGGGTGCCATGTTGCGTTTAGAAAGCCCCTAATGTGCCTGAACAGTGGAAACCCCCCACAAGTGACCCCTTTTTCGAAACTAAACCCCAAAAGGAACTTATCTAGATCTGTGATGAGCACTTTGAACCCCCAAATGCTTCACAGAAGTTTATAACACCTGGGTGTGAAAATAAAAAAATCATATTTTTTTCCACAAACATGATCTTTTAGTCCCCAATTTTTTTATTTTCCCAAGGGTAACAGGAGAAATTCGACCCCAAAAGCTGTTGTCTAATTTGTCCTGAGTACGCTGATACTCCATATATGGGAGAAAACGACTGCATGGGCACACGACGGGCTCGGAAGGGAAGTAGTGATGTTTTGGAATGCAGACTTTGATGGAATGGTCTGTGGGTGTTATGTCACGTTTGGAGAGCCCCTGATGTGCCTAAACTGGGGAAACCCTCCACAAGTGACCGCATTTTGGAAACTAGACCCCCCAAGGAACTTATCTAGATGTGTGGTGAGCACTTTGAACCCCCCAAGTGCTTCACAGAAGTTTATAACACCCGGGTGTGAAAATAAAATAATCAAATTTTTTTTTTCCACAAATGTGATCTTTTAGTCCCCAATTATTTTTATTTTCCCAAGGGTAACAGGAGAAATTGGATCCCAAAAGTTGTCCAATTTGTCCTGAGTATGCTGATACCCCATATGTGGGAGAAAACTACTGTATGGGCTCAGAAGGGAAGTAGCACTTTGAACCCCTTAGTGCTTCACAGAAATTTATAACGTAGAGCCATAAAAATAAAAAAAATCATATTTTTTTCTACAAAAATGATATTTTTGCCCCCAATTTTTTATTTTCCAATTTGTCCTGAGAATACTGATACCCCATTCCAGAATTGGCTGAAATTGAGATAAGATGCCATATTGCGTTTGGAGAGCCCCTGATGTGCCTAAACAGTGGAAACCCCCCCAATTCTAACTCCAACTCTAACCCAACATATCCCTAACCCTAATCTCAGCCCTAGCCCTAACTCTAGCCCTAACCTTAATTGGAAAATGGAAATAAATACATTTTTTAATTTTATTATTTTTCCCTAACTAGGGGGTGATAAAAGGGTGTTTGATTTACTATTTACAGCGGGTTTTTATGTTTGGCAGCTGTCACATGCTAAAAGACGCTTTTTATTGTAAAAATAGTTTTTGCATCACCATATTTTGAGAGCTTTAATTTTTCCATATTTTGACCCACAGAGTCATGTTAGGTCTTATTTTTTGCGAGACAAGTTGACGTTTTTATTGGTACCATTTTCGGGCTCGTGACATTTTTTGATCGCTTTTTATTTCGATTTTTGAGACGCAGAATGAACAAAAACCAGCGTTTCATAAATTTCTTTTGGGAGGCGTGTTTACACCATTCCGAGTGTGGTAAAATTGATAAAGCGGTTTTATTAATCAGGTCAGTATGATTACAGCGATACCTCATTTATTTTTTTATGTTTTGGCACTTTTATGCAATAAAAGCAATTTTATATAAAAAATAATTATTTTGCATTGCTTTATTCTGCGAGCTATAACTTTTTTTTTTCGCTGATGATGCTGTATGGCGGCTCGTTTTTTGTGGGACAAGATGATGTTTTCAGTAGCTACATGTTTATTTATATTCGTCTTTTTGATCGCTTGTTATTGCACTTTTTGATCGGCGGTATGATGATAAAGCATTGTTTTTTGCTTTGTTTTTTTTGAAGGGGTTCACTAAAGGGGTTAACTAGTGGGACAGTTTTATAGGACGGGTCATTACGGACACGGCGATACTAAATATGTGTACTTTTATTGTTTTTTTATTTAAAAAAAAGAATTAATTAGGGAATTTTTTTTATTTATTTATTTTTGAAAAATTATTTTTACACCTTTTTTTTCTTTTTACTTTACTATATTGTCCCACTGTGGGACATTACTATAAAGTGTCATATCGCTGATCTGATACTTTGCAGTGCACTGTGTCAGATTAGCGATCTGACAGGCAGTGCAGGCAGCTTCTCAGCGCCTGCTATCAGCAGTCACTGAGAAAGCCACCTCCCTGAAGGACCCCGAAGGCCCCCGCGGCCATCTTGGATCCGGGGGCCTGCAGGGAGGAGGCCCTTGAAGCAACGCGAGCACATCGCGTTGCTTCAAGGGTCACAGGGAAGCACGCAGGGAGCCCCCATCCTGCGTGATTCTTCCCTTTGCCCCCGGTACACTGCGATCGTGTTTGATCGCAGTATGCCAGTGGTTAATGTGCCTGGGGTGGTCTGTGACCACCCCTATCACATAATGCCGGGTGTCAGCTATGATAATCAGCTGACATCCGGCCGTGATCAGCGGTGCTCCCCTGTGAAAAGTGGGTAGAATCTTTTCTCTCTTTTTTAAAATGTGTAGGAGAAGTACAGAATGGGCCCAAGATTAGAGACTTTATACATGAAGGAGGACATAATGTTAAGCGTCGGATTTCTGTCGCTGGCTCTAACCCAGGGTTCATCTTTGGTCAGCCAGTATGCCATACTCTTCAGAACTCTGGCCTCAGAGCTTGAGTGGCCAGATAAGGTTCTCATACCCATATTCTGGAGAGACCTGGCTGATCATGTCAAAGACACCCTGGCCACTAGGGAGGTGCCCACCACTCTAGAGGAGCTCATTACGGTTTCCACCCGAATTGACGTTCGCTTCACTGAGCGAGGGTTGGAGCGCTCCAGGTTATAAGTTGGCTCCAAATTTTGCTAGACCGCTGGAACCCCCCGGTCCACTGCCCGAGTCTCCAGAGGCCATGGAGGTGTCCCGTACGGGGCCCAGGGCCCAGGCCGCGCGGGTACCTCCAGTCTGCTTCTGCTGTCGGCAGACTGGGCACCTTGCTAACCAGTGCCCACAGCGGTCGGGAAACGCTCCCGTCTAGTGGTTATCAAAGGGGGCCTACTAGACACCACTACTTTCTCCTCCAAGCTCCTGTTTAAAGGGGCGTTAGAGTTTGATTCTTCCACTGTGATGGTGGAGGTTTGCGTGGACTCTGGGGCAGAGGGCAATTTCATGTCATCTGCCTTTGCTCAACAACACTCAGTCCCCCTGGTCTTGCTACCTCAACCAGTCACCATCAGGGTGGTGAATAGGGCGACAGTCCCGTCCCAAATCACCCACCAGATGGCTCCACTGAGGCTCTCACTGTCTCCTTCTCATCAAGAAATGCTGTCATTCCTTGTGATGCCAGAAGGTATCAACCAGGTCCTCCTAGGGGTTCCCTGGTTAGCTCACACTCCCCACATAGAGTGGTCTTCGGGAAAAATCCTCGGTTGGAGCAAGTCCTGCGAGGGTAGGCGTCTGAGGGACTGCATATAGGTCGCTAGTTCCGAGGTCCCCGTAGATCTCTCCTCGCTTCCCAAGCCATATCAGCAGTATGCAGACGTTTTCTCCAAGAAGGCGGCGGAGACCCATCCGCCGCACTGCCCTTACGACTGCCCTATTGACCTCTTGCCCGGCGCTGAGCCTCCCCGGGGTCGAGTATACCCCCTATCTCTCCCAGAGACAGAGGCCATGTCTCAGTATATCAGAGAGAATCTGGCAAGAGGATTCATTAGGAAGTCGGTGTCTCTGGCGGGAGCGGGATTCTTCTTTGTCCAAAAGAAGAAAGGAGAATTACGTCCATGCATCGATTACAGGGGACTTAACGCCATAACCGTTAAGAATAAGTATCCTCTGCCACTGATATCGGAACTGTTTGATAGGCTACGGGGAGCGAGAGTGTTTACTAAGCTTGATCTGCGGGGAGCCTATAACCTGATTCGCATTCGTGAGGGGGACGAGTGGAAGACTGCTTTTAACACCAGAGACGGGCACTATGAATACCTGGTGATGCCCTTCAGGCTCTGTAACGCCCCAGCAGTCTTCCAAGATTTTGTGAACGATATCTTCTGGGATATGCTTGCCACCTCGGTAGTAGTCTATCTGGATGATATACTCATTTACTCTCCAGGCATTGACTCCCACCGGAGAGATTTTCGCAAAGTTTTCGATCTCCTGCGGGCCAACTCTCTTTATGCCAAATTGGAGAAATGTGTGTTTGAGCAGGAGTCCTTGCCTTTCCTGGGCTACTTCATCTCAGCCCAGGGTTTGGCCATGGATCCTGCCAAGCTACAGGCGGTGATGGATTGGCAGGAACCCCATTCTCTCAAAGCGGTGCAGTGCTTTATGGGGTTCATAAATTGCTATCGCCAATTCATTCCCCATTTCTCAACTTTGGTAGCACTCGTGGTAGCCCTCACCAAGAAGGGTGCAAATCACAAACTGTGGTCGGAAACTATCTCCAAGGCCTTCGCCTCCATTAAGTCCCACTTTGCTAGCGCTCCCATTCTACATCGCCCTGATGTAGATAAGCCATTCATTCTGGAGCGGTCCTTTTTCAGAAGGACTCGCAAGGTCGGAAGCATCCATGCTTCTTCTATTCCAAGACCTTCACACCGGCGGAGAGGAATTATTCCATCGGGGACAGGGAGTTGCTAGCAATGAAGCTGGCCTTCTCAGAGTGGAGACACCTCCTGGAGGGGGCTCACCACCCTTTCCAGGTGTTCACCGACCACAAAAATTTGGTCTATTTACAGACGGCTCTGCGGCTGAATTCTCGCCAGGCCAGATGGTCCTTGTTCTTCTCCTGATTCCATTTCACAGTGCATTTTCTCTCCGGGGAGAAGAACGTCCGGGCCGATGCTCTTTCTCACTCCGTGGTGTCATCGGAGGAGGAGGAGCCTCGACTGATAGTCCCATCAGAGAGCCTGAGGACCGTGGCTCCGGTTGCTCTCGAGTCTGTACTTCCGGGCAAGACTTTTGTCCCTGCCCATCTGCGACCGGAGGTCCTCTCTTGGGCTCATTCGTCCAGAGTGGGTGGCCATTTCGGGATCAAACGGATCTCTGAACTCCTGGCGAGGATGTACTGGTGGCCGCATATGGCCCGTGACGTCAGGGACTATATTCAGGCGTGCGTCTCTTGCGCCCAGAATTGGTCCTCTCGGCAGTGGCCCGCTGGGTTACTCTATCCTCTGCCAGTTGCGGACAGGCCCTGGGAGATTGTCGGTATGGACTTTGTGGTGGGTCTGCCCAAGTCCAGTGGCAGCTCCGTCATTTGGGTGATCACCGATCATTTCTCCAAAATGGTGCTTCTGGTACCACTCTCTCGGCTACCTTCGGCATGAGGCCTGGCAGCGTTGTTCATTAAACATGTTTTCCACCTACACGGCATGCCGGATAAGATTGTCAGCGACTGGGGTCCTCAGTTTGCGTCTCGGTTCTGGAGAGAGCTCTGTTCTCTGCTCAGCATTAAGCTAAATCTCTCCTCGGCCTATCATCCCGAGATGAATGGGTTGGTGGAGAGAGCCAACCAGACCCTGGTGACATATCTGTGACATTTTGTCTCGGCCAGGCAGGATGATCCTTGCTGCCGTGGGCAGAGTTCGCCTTGAACAATGCGGTGGCCAACTCCACCGGTCAGACCCCATTTCTCTTAAATTACGGTCAGCATCTGCGCGTCTCCGTGCCCATGTCCATGTCATCCACCGAATCTAGGGTGGCAGACTGGGCGGTGGAGGCACGTGACATTTGGGACCGCATGCAGGATGCTATCCGAGCCTCTAAGGAGAGAATGAGGTCCTCCGCTGATACTCGCCAGAGCCCTTCTCTGACCTGTGCCCCTGGCGACTTAGTGTGGCTTTTCGCTCGAAACATCAGACTGCGGGTGGAATCCGCTAAGTTCGCACCACGCTATATTGGCCCTTTCAAGGTCCTTGAGCAGATTAACCCTGTAGTCTGCCGACTGGCCCTTCCACCATACTTGGCTATCTCGGACACATTTCATGTGTCTCTCCTCAAGCCGGTTCACATTTCCTGGTTTTCTGAGCCATCTGCCAGGACATCAGACCTGTTGTCTGACGAGTTTGAGGTCAATGCCATCGTGGGATGCAAGGTGATGCGGGGCAAAAAGTTTTACTTGGTGGATTGGAAGGGTCATGGTCCAGAGGCCCAGACCTGGGAGCCGGTGGAGAACATCCATGCTCCTCTTCTCATTGCAGAGTTTGAGCGAAGCGAGGCTCAGCCCTAGGAGGGAGGGTAATGTTAGGCATCAGATTTCTGTTGCTGCACAGCAAGAATCTCAAGCTTTGCCTCTGACGGTCTCACATTCCTCTCCAGCCGCAGAGGAGGTTGCTCAGCAAACTCGTCGGTCCCGGCGCTCTGCCCAGACCAGCTCCATGGGTTTGCTTGCTGCTGCCACCTCTGGCACAGCTAGGGCAATGCATGCTGTTCAGCAGCGAGATTCTCCAGGAACTAAGTCCTCATGTCGGGCCACTGAGCATGCCCGTGGAGTGATTCCCATTGGAGATCGAAGGTCACGTGCTCAGGTCCTGCTCGTGTTTAGATTGGCCCAACCGAGAAACAAGGAAGGTCTTGAACGCTCGCGGCTATAAAAGGTTCGCATGGCCGCTCGGCCATTCGCTAGGATAGACTAATTTCAGACTATGAGGAGTGAGTGGTGTATGCACATATGAATGTCTCTGGTGACTGACTCATTAAGAAACCCCTACCCTTGGTACACATGTCTTGTGCAGCCTAGCCTGCCAGCGCCCAGGCTTAGGTGTAGGTAGGTCAGAGTTGGAGTAAGGCTTTAGTCCACACCAGTGACTTGGCACGCCTCAGTGCGAGTGCCCCACATTCCATAGCCAGTGTCTTTATCGGCGCTCGTGGCAGCGATGCCGCATGCTCAGTGTGCCTAGAGGGACTCTAACCTCGTGTCCTTGGGTTAGAGTTCTGTAGCCATTCACTGTGCGCTCTTTTGGCCGGGCTCTGTGAGCTAAACAGGCTCCGGCATTTACTTTCAGCGGTGGTGCGGCTCTGTGAGTTAACAGAGTTCGCTACTGTTCACATTGGGTGACGTAACCCACGTGTGACTGTTTTCACACCGTTTAAGTCTCCAGCCATTATCTAGCAGCAGCGTACCACCTCTGCACGGTGGACCCCGGGATGCGAACGCACCTACTACTATTTTATAAGTTGGTGCATTCCGCCAGCCGTAACACATTATATGATATTGTACCAGAATGAGGACATTATATTACTATGAGGAACTTTATACCAGAATAGGGACATTATAACATGATAAGGGTCATTATACAATCAAGGGACTCGAGATGGGGTTAAATGTTATAGCATGGGGCCCAGGATGGGGGAGATAATTGCAAGAAGGGGCCAGGAAGAGGACATTATATGACTTTATAGGATCTAGAACACTACAAGAACCATACATCTGACCAACATTTAGGTGGGGCACTCTCACGGTGCTAGCGGGGATGTCACCAAGTTCACGGCAGTTCAGCCTGGCTGGGAACGGAGCCTCAGTGACTGGACGTAACCTTAGTGACGTCACCACAGGTCTCTGAGGCTGCACTCGCAGCAGTTCAGTCAGCAGTGGTTTTCAGCCAGGTCGGTTGCATATTGGCACCATCCAGGTTGAAATCAATTTATCCCCCAGACATGGATTACGGCGTGGACAGAATGATGGACAGGTATAGTATATTGTTGTTTTTTTATTTTACTTTTATTACAGGAGAATGAGGGTTTTGCTGGAATTAGGCGCTTAAATAAAAATGGAAAACTGTGTTAAGTCTTATTTCAAATAAAGGACTTTATTCTTGCTGTGTCTTTATTTACCTTACAACTATAGGAATAGTAATGGATAGTTATCTTATACAGTGCCTTGCGAAAGTATTCGGACCCCTGGAACCTTTCAACCTTTTCCCACATATCATGCTTCAAACATAAAGATACCAAATGTAAATTTTTGGTGAAGAATCAACAACAAGTGGGACACAATTGTGAAGTTGAACAAAATTTATAGCTTATTTTAAATTTTTGTGGAAATTCTAAAACTGAAAAGGTTGAAAAGTTCTAGGGGGTTGAATACTTTCACAAGGCACTGTAGATGCTTCCCCACTACTAAGTCATGGGTTTGATGTCACATGACAATACAAAGGTGATAACAATCCCACAAATATGAACCCCTCTTGTCACTGCTAAAGGGCAAGTGGGAAGAGCCAGGCAAAGTGCCAGGATTTGCGCATCTAGTAGATGTGCCTTTTCTGGGCAGCTGCGGGCTGCTATTTTTAGTCTGGAGCGGGCAAAATCCATGGCCCCTCACGAGCCTAAGAATACCAGCCCTCATCTGTCTGCTTTATCAAGGCTGGTTGTCAAAAATGGCAGGGACCCGATGCCGTTTTTTTAAATTTTTTATTTAATTAAAAAAACAGTGTGGGGACCCCTCGATTCTTGATAACTAGCCTTGCTGAAGCTGACAGCTGAGGGTTGTAGCCCCAATCTGTGAGTTTTGTCTGATTGGTTAGCCAAAGTACATGCTTACCCACACCGTTTTTTTTAAATTATTTATTTAAAGCGCTGGAGCGGCTGATGAACACTCCCATCCGCCACTCCTGTTCTCACTGTAATTAGCAGCAGATGTCAGATGATGGGATCAGTAGTCCCATCAGTTCACACCAGTGACTGGAGGTAAAGTTTATAACTCCGATCACAGCTGAGCGCTCCCGCTTTTGGCAGCATAGGAACCGCGGCTCTCTGACCGGCCGGGACGATTTCACTGCCAATCAGAAGCGGTGTTTGCCACACTGTGATGCACGTTACAGTGCAGCAAACACTGGATGTTTGCGCCCCCAATTCAAGTGAATGGGGTCCGGGTTCGTTTTCGGTTCCAGGTGCTGTTCTGACACCCGAACCCAAACTTTTTGTAATTGTTTGGCTGAACTCCCAGACCTGAACATCCAGGTGTCCGTCCATCTTTAGTCGTTACCAAGTATTGAGTGAATTTACTAAATATGTGTTTCGGTAGGCCAACTTTTCTGATTTTAAAATCATTTTTTCAAGATGGCGTTATAAAGTATTCTAATTTATTGAGATAATGACTTTTGGGTTTTTTATTGGCTGTAAGCCATAATCATCAACATTAACAGAAATAAACACTTGAAATAGATCACTCTGTAATGACTCTAAGATATAAGTTTCACTTTTTGTATTGAAGAACTGTTGGAATATGTTTGGTGCAAGAACTCCATTCCTTTGTATGAGTGTTTAGTTGCGAGATTTGTATGCTGTTCATAAAGTTAGAACCAAAAGAAAACTCCCAGAGGCTCATACAGGGATAGCATGTGACTGTATTTCCTGTTTTCCTGTGTCTGTGTATGGAAGATGAAGCAGCCTACTGCAGATGCTGCACAGATAGAGACACATAAATGATTTATTCCTGATCTATTAAGCATTTTGTTTCTGATTGTTCCTTAATAAAGAATCTCTGTTGTCAAATGCTTAGAGAGTATCCTGAATAATCTGCTGCCAGCAGGTTATGGGCCCAGAGGGACACAGAACCCCAAAATAACACAGCAGCAGAAGCCCATAGCAAAAGCAGCACAAAGCAACAGAGAAGATGTCCACTAGCAGCTATCCTGTCAAGTTCTCAGTGCCAAGCCTCACTAATCAGAACTACCAGTCTTGGAAATTCAAGGTGAAGATGCTGCTCATAAGAGAAGGTATGTGTAAAAAATACTCAGGAACAAGGGCCTCATCCATTACCAGATGATTGGCTAGAGAAGGATAAGAAAGCACAAAGCATGATCACACTTAGAGTAGATGATAATCAGATTGTGCATATATGCAAGTGTGCAACTGCAAAGGAGATGTGGGATAAGTTACAGAAAGTGCATGAAAGCTCAAATCTCAGCAATAAGCTTTATCTCATGAGAAAGCTGTATCAGTCTAAGCTAAGTGATGGACAGAATATGCAAGACTATATAAGAAACACCCTAGAGATTGTGGAGCGTCTCAGGGGTATTGGAGAAGAAATTAAAGATTTTCATATTGCTGCATTTCTATTAAATGGTCTTCCAGAAAGTTATGACTCACTCGTGACTGCAATAGGTGCACAGCCAGATGATGAGCTGACAATAGAATATGTTAAAGGCAAACTTGTGGATGAATTCAAGAGAAAAACGCAGCATGTAAGCAGCAGTAATGAATCCAGAGCAGAAACGGCATTAAGGACACAGGATTTCCCTAACTATAATAACAACCTAAGAGAAACTCGTGAATGTTTTTGGAAAGCAAGAATGAGTCAGCTTAAAAATCACAACAGTCATCAAAGGTTTATAACAGCTGTAAAGGAAGATTCTGCATGTGTTGAAGCTGCATTTAATGCCGGTACAGACTCATCTGCAAAGCATATATGGTGTATAGATTCTGGTGCAAGCAGTGATATGACAAATAACAAGGATTTCTTCACTGACCTTAATGAAAGCAAGTCAGAAAAGGTCATCTTAGCTAATGGTCACTATATGACATCAGAAGGAGTAGTGTTATGAATGGGTCACCGAGGAGGATAGCAGGACCAAGCTAAGCCACCAGAAAACCAAAGAGGTTTGTAACTAAGCAGATTGCAGACCCCTGATCCTATCCAGACAACTAGCAGTAGCCGTGGAGCATACCTACGATCCCCTAGATGCCTCAGCATAGCCGGAGAGCTAACTCAGCCTAAAGCAAGAAAGGCCCAGATAGAGAATTCACAACAGAGTAGGAGACAGCTACCTCCACTGTCCAGTTTCCTCAGCATAAAACAGAAAAATCCCAATAAAAGATGTTCTCTGTGTTCCCAGCCTTGAAAGCAATCTTCTGTCAGTAAAGAAGCTCACGCAAAAAGGGAAGGCATTTATTTTTAGAGATAAATGCTGTATCATATCAAAGACGGGTCAAACTCTTGCAGAAGGAAAAATCCAAGATGAAATTTATCAGCTAAAATGCAAAGAAAGAGTGTACAGAGCTAGACAAGATCTGCATAAGAACTGTATAATTATATGGTACAGATGTCTTGGGCGCAGAGAGCCAGAAGTAATAAGGAAGCAATCTCAACTTGCAAATGGTATTGAAATCAACCAGTGTAGTAAAATGATGAAGTGCACTAGCTGTCTTAAAGGGAAAATGTCCAGAAAATCCTTTCCTAAAACAAGCACTACTAGATCTGCACATCCACTGGATCTGATACATACAGATGTATGTGGCCCAATGAGTGTTCAAACTCCTAGCAAGAAGAGATATTTGCTCACATTTATTGATGACTACTCCAGATACACAGTCACCTACCTGCTTCACAGTAAGTATGAAGTTCCACAGAAACTTGAAGAATTTCTTGCTGTAATGTTTAACAAGTTTGGAAGGATGCCAAAAGCCCTGCTTGCAGATAATGGAACCAAATATACACCACCGTTCAAAACTTTAGGGTCACTTAGAAATTTTCTTATTTTTGAAAGCAAAGCACAGTTTTTTCCAATGAAGCTAACATTAAATGATTCGGAAATACACTCTATGCATTGTTAATGTGGTAAATGACTATTCTAGCTGCAAACATCTGGTTTGTAATGCAATATCTTCATAGGTTTATTGAGGCCCATTTCCATCAACCATCACTCCAGTGTCCTTATGGTACTTTGTGTTTGCTAACTGCGTAAGAAGGCTAATGGATGGTTAGTATACCCTTGAAAACCCTTGTGCAAGTATGCTAGAACAGTTGAAAACAGTTTGGTTGATTAGAGAAGCTATAAACCTGACCTTCCTTTGAGCTAGTTGAGAATCTGGAGCATTACAATTGTTGGTTCCATTAAACTCTCAAAATGGCTTGAAAAAAAGAACTTTCATGTGAATCTCGACAGTCTAGTCTTGTTCTTAGAAATGAAGGCTATTTCATGCGAGAAATTGCCAAGAAACTGAAGATTTCCTACAACGTTTGTACTACTCCCTTCAGAGGAGAGCAAAACAGGCTCTAACCAGAGTAGAAAGAGAAGTGGGAGGCCCCTCTGCACAACTGAGCAACAAGACAAGTACATTAGAGTCTGTAGTTTGAGAAATCGATGCCTCACAGTTCCTCAACTGGCAGCTTCATTAAACAGTACAAGCAAAACGCCAGTGTCAACATCTACAGTGAAGAGGCGACTCCGGGATACTGGCCTTCAGGGCAGAGTGGCAAAGAAAAAGCCATATCTGATACTGGCTAATCAAAGGAAAAGATTAATATGGGCAAAAGAACACAGACATTGGACAGAGGAAGATTGTAAAAAAGTGTCATGGAAAGACGAATCCAAGTTTGAGATGTTTGGATCACACAAAAGAATATTTGTGAGACACAGAACAACTGAAAAGATGCTGGAAGAGTGCCTGATGCCATCTGTCAATCATGGTGGAGGTAATGTGACGGTCTGGCGTTGCTTTGGTGCTGGTAAAGTGGGAGATTTGTACAAGGTAAAAGGGATTTTGAGTAAGGAAGGCTATCACTCCATTGTGCAATGCCAAGCCAGATCCTGTGGACAGCGCTTGATTGGAACCAATTTCATCCTACAACAGGACAATGACCCAAAGCACACCTCCAAATTATGCAAGAACTATTTAGGGAAGAAGCAGGCAGCTGGTATTCTATCTGTAATGGAGTGGCCAGCGCAGTCAAGGAGCATTCTTTGACGAAAGCAAAGTTTGATGGAGAAAATTATTATTTCAAATAAAAATCTTTTTTTCGAACATTGTCAATGTCTGGACTAGATTTTAAATTCATTTGGCAACTCATTTGATTAATAAAAGTATGAGTTTTCATAGAAAACACAAAATTGACTGGGTGACCCCAAACTTTTGAACGGTAGTGTACAAGTGGTAAGGTGCAAACCATTTTTTCAAAGGATGGAATCATGTTCCAGTCTACTATTCCATACAACCCAGAAAAAAATGGCATTGCAGAGAGTAAGAACCATACTCTCTGTGAAAGTGGAAGAAGTATATTGTTTGATGTGAATCTACCTACAATTGGGAAGAAGCCATCATGACAGCTTGCTATCTTCAAAACAGAGTGTCAGGTAAAGCCACAAATAAAACTCCATATGAGCTATGGAACTGTGAGAAGCCTAACCTGAAGCACCTCAGGATATTTGGAAGCAAAATATTTGATTATGCTCCCAAAGAAAAATGTTCCAAGTGGGAATTACATGCAAAGCAAGGCGTCCTGATGTCCTATAGCGAAACTCAAAAGGGATACAGAATGCAGCACCCAGAGACCAACACAGTAACAATCAGTAGAGATGTAGTGATTGATGAAAACTCTGTATTGCTCAAATTCCATGAAGTCACACCAGTTATTCACCATTAGAAGCAAGAATAAGAATCTCAATCACCAAACACAGATGCCAAAAAGGAAAACACTGAAGTGTGGATAATAATAAAAATAATAATAATAATAAATTTTAGTTGTATAGCGCCAACAAATTCCGCAGCACTTTACATTTCATAGGGGATTTCTACAGGCAATACACATTACAGCATAATAATAATCACATAGATCATAACAGATACCAAGAGGAATGAGGGCCCTGCTTGCAAGCTTACAGTCTATGAGGAAAGAGGTAGACACGAAAGGTGGGTGGTAACAATTGCCCTGATTGTATGGACCAGCCATAATGTTAAGTTTGTAACAGTACAGACACAGAGGGCTAATGGATGCATAAAGCATGTGGGAACATGATGCGGGGAACCTGGTTATGGTAAAACTTTTGTCTGTGCCACACAGGGATAGATTAGGTTAATGTGTTGAGGCGATAGGCCAGTCTGAATAAATGCGTTTTCAGGGCACGCTTAAAATTGTGGGAATTGGGGACTAATCGTATTGACCTGGGAAGTGCATTCCAAAGAATTGGCGCAGCACGTGTAAAGTCTTGGAGACGGGAGTGGGAGGTTCTGATTATTGAGGATGCTAACCTCAGGTCATCAGCAGAATGATGGAGAAGTGGGCAGCGACTAACAGAATGGTTTTTAACAGGGAGAAATGCAAAGTACTACATCTGGGCAATAAAAATGGAAAAAGCATATATAGAATGGGAGGAATAGGGCTAAGTGACAGCACATGTGAAAAAGACTTGGGTATACTAATAGATCACAGACTGAATATGAGTCAACAGTGTGATGCAGCAGCAAAAAAGGCAAATGCAATTCTAGGATGTATTAACAGAAGCATACAGTCTAGATCACGTGAAGTCATTATTTCCCTCTACTCCTCTTTGGTCAGACCTCATCTGGAATATTGTGTCCAGTTTTGGGCACCACATTTTAAAAAAGACATCAACAAACTGGAGCAAGTTCAGAAAAGAGCGACCAGAATGGTGACCAGTCTGCAAACCCTGTCTTATGAGGAAAGGTTGCAGGATTTGGGAATGTTTAGTTTGCAAAAGAGAAGACTGAGAGGAGACTTAATAGCTGTCTACAAATATCTAAAGGGCTGTCACATTGTAGAAGGATCAACTTTATTCTCATTTGCACAAGGAAAGACTAGAAGCAATGGGATGAAACTGAATGGGAGGAGACACAGATTAGATATTAGAAAAAACTTTTTGACAGTTAGAGTGATCAATGAGTGGAACAGGCTGCCACGAGAAGTGGTGAGTTCTCCTTCAATGGAAGTCTTCAAACAGAGGCTGGACAGACATCTGACTGGGATGATTTAGCGAATCCTGCTTTGAGCAGGGGGTTGGACCAGATGGCCCAGGAGGTCCCTTCCAACTCTACAATTCTATGATTCTATGATTCAAAGAACGGAGGGCGCGGGTAGGGTGGTATACTGAAACAAGAGAGGTGATGTAGGTTGGTGCTGAGCCATGGAGGGCTTTGTGGGTGAGGGTAATAAGTTTATACTGAATTCTGCAGTGGATGGGTAGCCAGTGTAATGACTGGCACAAGGTAGAGGCATCGGTGTAACGATTGGTGAGGAATATGATCCTGGCTGCAGCATTCAAGACAGATTGGAGAGGGGAGAGTTTAGTAAGAGGGAGACCGATTAGAAGAGAGTTACAATAGTCGAGACGAGAATGAATAAGAGAAACAGTAAGGGATTCTGCAGAGTCAAAAGTAAGAAAAGGTTGAATTCTAGAAATGTTTTTGAGGTGCAAATGACAAGAGCGAGCCAGTGATCGAATGTGGGGGGCAAAGGAAAACTCGGAGTCAAGTATGACCCCAAGACAGCGGGCATGTTGCTGGGGAGTAAAAGTGGAACCACACACAGAAATGGCAATGTCGGGTATAGGTACATTAGTAGAGGGAGGAAACACAAGGAGTTCAGTCTTTGACAGGTTCAGTTTCAGATATAGTGAGGACATGATGTTAGACACAGCATTTAGACAATCGCCGGTATTTTATAGAAAGGCTGGCATGATGTCAGGAGAAGAAGCGTATAATTGGGTGTCATCAGCATATAGATGGTACTGGAAACCAAATCTACTGATTGTTTGACCAATAGGGGCAGTGTACAAGGAGAAGAGGAGGGGGCCTAGAACCGATCCTTGAGGAACCCCAACAGTAAGGGGAAGGTGAGAGTAGGAGGAACTGGCAAAAGATACAGTAAAGGAGCGGTCAGAGAGATAGAAGAACCAGGAGAGAACGGTGTCCTTGAGGCCAATGGAACGGAGCATAGTGAGGAGGAGCTGATGATCCACAGTGTCAAATGCAGCAGAGAGATTCAAGAGAATTAGCATGGAGTAATGACCATTTGATTTAGCTCTTAGTAGATCATTAGAGACTTTAGTGAGGGCAGTTTCAGTAGAGTGTAAAGAGCGGAAACCAGATTGGAGAGGGTCGAAAAGAGAGTTATCAAAGAGATAGCGGATAAGACGGGAGTGGACCAGGCGTTCCAGGAGTTTAGAGATGAAGGGAAGATTAGAGACAGGTCTATAGTTAGCGGCACAGTTTTGGTCGAGGGATGGTTTTTTAAGTAGTGGATGTATGCTGGCATGCTGAAATGAGGAGGGAAAGATACCAGAAGAGAGAGAGAGGTTAAATATTTTAGTTAGGTGAGGGGCGACAGCAAGGGAAAGGGACTGGAGGAGATGTGACGGAAATGGGTCACTGGTGCAAGTGGTTGGGCGAGAAGATGCAAGGAGCCTCCTTACTTCTTCTTCTGTGACTGGTTCAAAATCAGAGAGTGAGCTAGATACAGTGGGGGAGGGAGGACAGTGCATGGTATGAGGTGATTGAGAGATAATTTCCTGTCGAATCAGGTCAATTTTTTCTTTGAAGTAATTGGCCAGATCGTCAGCTCGGAGCTCCGTGGTTGGGGTCTGTACTCTTGGGTTGAGTAGAGAATGAAAAGTGTCAAAGAGACATTTCGGGTTATTGGACAGTGAGGTGATGAGGGTGTTGAAATAGGTTTGTTTGGAGAGGTAAAGGGCAGTGTTGTATGTTCTAAGCATAAACTTATAATGGATAAAATCTTCATGTAGATTGGATTTTCTCCACAGACGTTCGGCGCACCTGGAGCACTGCTGTAGGAAACGTGTTTGCAGGGTGTACCAGGGTTGTCGCCATCTGTGCTGTGGTGTTCTATTTATAGGGGGTGCAAATTCATCCAGGGCACTTTGAAGTGTTTCATTGTAATGCTTCATTGCACAATCAGGACATGAGAGGGAGGAGATAGGGGCCAATGAAGACTGTAAGTTCTTCATAAGTTTCTGGGTGTTAATGGCCTGTATGTTTCTATAAGTATGGACGGTGGGGGTGACTTGAGCAGCCTGGCAGTTCTTGATAGAGAATGAAAGAAGATTGTGGTCAGAGAGTGGGAGAGGGGAGTTTGCAAAATCATCCACTGCACAAAGCCGAGAGAAGACCAAGTCGAGGGAGTTTCAGTCTTCATGTGTTGGAGAATTAGTAAGCTGCAAAAGGCCAAATGAGGAGGTTAAAGATAAAAGGTGAGTAGCACATGGGGAGAGGGGAAGAGCAATAGGGATGTTGAAATCTCCCATGATGAGGGTAGGGATGTCACTGGAGAGAAAATGTGGAAGCCAAGTGGCAAAATGATCCTGGAACTGATGGGAGGGGTCGGGATGACTATGTACCACTGCCACTCGCATGGAGAAGGGGGTGTAGAGTCTCACGGCAGGACCTCAAAAGAAGGGAAGACTAGGGAAGGTAGTTGAGGGATAACCTGAAAGGTACATTTTGATGATAGGAGCAGACCAACGCTTCCACCTGCTCTATTGTCTGATCTTGGGGTATGAGAGAAATTTAGTCCCCCGTATGAAAGAGCAGCAGCAGCTGTAGTGTCTGACTGCTGGATCCAGTTGTCAGTAAGAGCCAGGAGGTTAAGAGAATTAGAAAGGAAAAAGTCATGAGTGAAGGATCGTTGTTACACACTGAGCGAGAATTTCAAAGTGCACAATTTAGAGAGACAGATAGCATGCAGGGAATATTAATAAGATTAGAGGGGTTTCTGAGTGTAGCAGTTGAGGGGTTTGACTTTCTATAACATGGGGGACCAGGGTTGGGAGCAATGTCTCCTGCAACTAGGAGAAGGAGGATAGAAAGAGTGAGCAGATGGTTAAGTGATTTGTGAGAGCGTCTCTTATGTTGAATAGCGGGACTGACTGGATCTGTGCAATTTAACAATGTGAAAAGAGCGTGAGTGCTATACATAGGAGAGGAAAGGAGCAAGGGGCCGATATGGATGGAGTGTAGAGAGTTAATGCCAGGGCGGTGGATGTGTGTAAATGCAGCGGCCATGATATAAATTACACAAATGCATATGGTATATAATTGTTGTACTCCAAATGTACAGGGAGTGGATGTATATAAATGTCATACCTGTCTCCTGCCCTGTCTAACTGCCATGTTATAACTGCCAGTACTTTGATCTATGTACTTTGATTACATGTGAATAAATGCCCCCTGCATAAATGTTCCCCCAAGCTATGTCTGAATATATAGGAGGCTAAGGCTTAGATTTTTTTTTTTGCTCTCTCTCTTCTCATTAATCAATCAAACTAAATTGAGACAGCAGGACCCAATAAAATGTTGTGGTCAGATAAACAGATGTCCAGCACTACATGGATCATAAAGCACTTTGAAAAGTTTCTTGACCTCACAACATACGGGGACAAGTTGAAATAACTATATACCAGATATAAGCTTGCATAGTTGAAAACACATATATAGCATTCAGGATTAACTGCTTGCTGACATTGAATGGAGTGGAGAAACACAGGAGTTGATTCAGAGCAGAGATTTAAAGAGCTGGTTACCTGTATGAAGAGAATAGATAAGCTCTGAAACCACCAAGAAAGACACAGAAGAACCAAGTTAACCTCCAGTCAGGAGATCAGAAAGGCCAAACAAAGGTATCCCAGCTAGACGCCTTTCTTATATGGTCAAAACACTTCCTGAACCAGAGCCACAGTCATGGCAAGAGAAGTAAAAACTGCTTGTTCACGAGAAGCAGAAGTGGATAAATGCTGCTAAGGAAGCGATGGAGTCTCTTCACCAACTCCAGACATAGGAGGAAAAAGAGATTTTGGATGTAAGTGGGTCTTCAAAAACAAATATGGCTCAGAAGGTAAAGTTCACCCATTTAAGGCATAATTGGTTGCAAAAGGGTACTCGCAAAACCATGGTAAAGATGATGATGCTACCCTGCAATTAGAGTTAGAGATAAACAGTGGGGGCACTTCTGTACATACCAACCACAACTTGTCCGGATATCACAGCCACAGTCGGAATTCTCTGCTGACATGTAAGCAAGCCATGCCAAAGAGACTAGAATGCAATTAAGAGAATTCTTCAATATCTTAAAGAAACTCAAATGCTAAATCTTAAGATATCTGCATCAAGAGATCTCAATCTCAGAAGTTATGTAAATGCAGATTGGGCTTGGAGGTTCAAGTGATTAGAAATTAACAAGTGGTTACTTGTTCAAGTTAGAAGAAAATTCAATTTCTTGGTCCAGCAGAAAACAAGTGTCAGTCGCATTATCTTCTACAGAAGCAGAATATATGTCTGCTGCTTATGCAAGTCAAGAAGTAATTTGGTTGAAAAAACTTTTGGAAGATTTCGGCAAACCATTAGCTCAACCAATAGTTATCTATGAGGACAACCAAGGATGCATTAAACTTGCCAGCAGTGAGATTAGTGCAAGGACTTAGTGCATTGATGTAAAACATCACCACTTAAGTGACTTAGCGGAACATGGTGTACTCGAGTTTGTTTATTGCGAGTCTGACAAGATGATAGCTGATGGTATGACAAAGCCATTATCAAGAACCACATTTGTGGACTTCAGAAGCACAATGGGACTAATAGGATAAATAGTTGTTGAGTGAGGGTGTTGGAATATGTTTGATGCAACAACTTTCCTGTCTATGAGTGTTTAGTTGCTAGACTTGTATGCTGTTCATAAAGTTAGAACAAAGAAAAAAACTCCCAGAGAGAGCATGTGACTGTATTTCCTGTTTTCCTGTGTCTGTGTATGGAAGATGAAGCAGCCTGCTGCAGATGCTGAGCAGCTAGAGACACACAAATGATTTATTCCTGACCTGTTAAGCATATTGTTCCTGATTGTTCCTAAATAAAGAAGCTATGTTGTCCACGCTTGGAAAGTATCCTGAATAATCCACTGCCAACAAGAGCTGAAATAAATTAACTTTTTGATGATAGTCTAATTTTGTGAAATGCATCTGTTTATTCAATATATCTTAGCGCACACAGTGGTATGTAGATTAGTTAGATAGACTAGAAACAGTGGAGAAAAAAGTATTTAGTCAGTCACCAATTGTGCAAATTCTCCCACGTAAAAAGATGAGAGAGGCCTATAATTGACATCATAGGTAGACCACAACTATGAGCGTCAAAATGAGAAAACATATCCAGAAAATAACCTTGTCTGATTTGGCAAGATTTATTTTGCAAATTATGGTGGATAGTAATTATTTGGTCACCTAAAAATATGCAACATTTCTGGCTCTCACTGACCTGTAACTTCTTCTTTAAGAGGCTCCTCTGTCCTCCACTCATTACATGTATTAAGGGTACCTTTTAGAACTTGTTATCAGTATAAAAGTCACCTGTCCACAACCTCAAACAGTCACACTCCAAACTCCACTATTTTTAAGACTAAATAACTGTCGAAGGATACCAGAAACAAAATTGTAGCCCTGCACCAGGCTGGGAAGACTGAATCTGCAATAGGCAAGCAGCTTGGTGTGATGAAATCAACTGTGGGAGCAATAATAAGAAAGTGGAAGACATAAACGACCACTGATAATCTCCCTTGATCTGGGGCTGCACGCAAGATCTCACCCTGTGGGGTCAAAATGATCACATGGATGGTGAGCAAAAATTTCAGAACCACACGGGGGGACCTAGTGAATGACCTGCAAAGAGCTGGGACTACCGTAACAAAGACTACCATTAGTAACACACTATGCCGCCAGGGACTCAGATCCTGCAGTTCCAGACGTGTCCCCCTGCTTAAGCCAGTACATGTCCAGGCCCGTCTGAAGTTTGCTAGAGAGCATTTGGATTATCCAGAAGAGTATTGGGAGAATGTCATGTGGTCTGCTGAAACCAAAGTAGAACTGTTTGGTAGAAACAAAACTCGTCGTATTTAGAGGAAACAGAATGCTTAGTCACATTCAAAGAACACCATACATACTGTGAAGCATGGGGATGGCAACATCATGCTTTGGGGATGTTTCTCTGCAAAGGGACCAGGATGACTGATCTGTGTACATGAAAGAATGAATGGGGCCATGTATCATGAGATTTTGAGCGCAAACCTCCTTCCATCAGCAAGGGCATTGAGGATGAGACATGGATGGGTCTTTCTGCATGATAATGCTCCCAAAACATAACTGCTCTATAGGAGATCTGCATGGAGGAATGGGCCAACAGTGTGTGCCAATCTTGTGAAGACTTGCAAAAGTGACACCATTCTAAAAACTGCACCCCTCAAGGTGCTCAAAACCACATTCAAGAAGTTTATTAACCCTTCAGATGCTTCACAGACATTTTTTGAATGTTTAAAGAAAAATGAACATTTAACTTTTTTTCACAAAAAAATTACTTCAGGTCCAATTTTTTTTATTTTACCAAGGGTACCAGGAGAAATTGGACTGCAAAAGTTATTGTGCAATTTGTCCTGAGTACGCTGATACCTGATATGTGGGGGGAGCCACTGTTTCGGCAAATGGCAGAGCTCAGAAGGGAAGGAGCGTCGTTTGACTTTTTCAATGCAAAATTGGCTGGAATTCAGATTGGACGTCATGTCAAGTTTGGAGAGCCCCTGATGTGCCTAAACAGAGGAAACCCCCCACAAGTGACCCCATTTTGGAAACTAGACCCCCAAGGAACTTATCTAGATATGTGGTGAGAACTTTGAACCCACAAGAGCTTCACAGAAGTTTATAACGTGCAGCCGTATAATTAAAAAATCATATTTTTTCCACAAAAATGATCTTTTCACCCCCAATATTTATTTTCCCAAGGATAACAATACCCTAAAAGTGATTGTGCAATTTGTCCTGAGTATGATGATACCCCATATGTGGGTGTAAGCGACTATTTGGGCGCATGGCAGAGCTCGGAAGGGAAGCAGCGCCTTTTAACTTTTTTGGCTGGAATTGAGATCGGACACCATGTCGCGTTTGGAAAGTCCCTGATGTGCCAAAACAGTGGAAACCCTGCACAAATGACACCATTTTGGAAACTAGACCCCCCCAGGGAACTTATCTAGATGTGTGGTGAGAACTTTGAACCCCAAAGGGCTTCACAGACGTTTATAACGTACACCGGACAATTTAAAAATCATATTTTTTCCACAAAAATTATCTTTTCACCCTCAATTTTTATTTTTCCAAGGGTCACAGGACCCCAAAAGTTATTGTGCAATTTATCCTGAGTACGCTGATATCCCATATGTGGGGGTAAACCACTATTTGGCGCATGGCATAGCTCGGAAGGGAAGCAGCGCCATTTGACTTTTATGGCTGGAATTTAGATCAGACACCAGGTCGCGTTTGGAAAGCCCCTGATGTTCCAAAACAGTGGAAACCCCCCACAAATGACACCAATTTGGAAACTAGACCCCCCCAAGGAACTTATCTAGATGTGTGGTGAGAACTTTGAACCGCCCAGGGATTTACAGAAGTTTATAACGTACAGCCATAAAATTAAAAAATCACATCTTTTCCACAAAAATGATCTTTTCACCCCCAATTTTTATTTTCCCAAGGGTAACAGGACCCTAAAAGTTATTGTGCAATTTGTCCTGAGTACGCTGATACCCCACATGTGGGGGTAAACCACTATGTGCCAAAACAGTGCAAACCCCCCACAAATGACACCAATTTGAAACTAGACCCCCCCCAAGGAACTTATCTAGATGTGTGGTGAACACTTTGAACCCCCAAGGGCTTCACAGAAGTTTATAACGCCCGGGCGTGAAATAAAAAAATCATATTTTTTCCACAAACATGATCTTTTAGTCCCCAATTTTTTTATTTTCCCAAGGGTACCAGGAGAAATTGGACCCCAAAAGTTGTTGTCCAATTTGTCCTGAGTACGCTGATACCCCATATGTGGGAGAAAACTACTGTATGGCTTCACGTCGGGGCTTGGAAGGGAAGTAGTGACGCTTTGGAATGCAGACTTTGATACAATGGTCTGTGGGTGTTATGTTGCATTTGGAGAGCCTCTGATGTGCCTAAACTGTCGAAACTCCCCACAAGTGACCCCATTTTGAAAACTATCCCCCCGGAACTTATCTAGATGTGTGGTGAGCACTTTGAACCCCCAAGTGCTTCACAGAAGTTTATAACGCCCGGGCGTGAAAATAAAAAAATCATATTTTTTTCCACAAAAATGATATTTTTACCCCCAATTTTTTATTTTCCTAAGGGTAACAGGAGAAATTGGACCCCAAAACTTGTTATGCAATTTGTCCTGAGTAGGCTGCTTCCCCATTTGTGGGGGGTAAAACACTGTTTGGGCTCATGGCAGAACTTGGAAGGGAAGGAGTACCATTTGACTTTTTCAACGCAGAATTGGCTTGAATTGAGATCAGACGCCATGTTGCATTTGGAGAGCACCTGATGTTCCCAAGCAGTGGAAACCCCCTAATTCTAACTCCAACAATAACCCCAACACACCTCTATCCCTAATCTCAGCCCTAACCTCAGACCTAGCCCTAACCCTAGCCCTAGCCCTAGCCCTAACCCTAACCCTAATGGGAAAATGGAAATAAATAAATTTTTCTAATGTTATTATTTTTCCCTAACTAAGGGGGTGATAAAGGCGGGTTTTGATTTACTATTTATGGTGGATTTTTATTTTTGGCAGCTGTCATACACTAAAAGACGCTTTTTATTGTAAAAATAGTTTTTGCATCACCACATTTTTTGAGCTATAATTTTTCCATATTTTGACCCACCGAGTCATGTGAGGTCCTATTTTTTGCGGGACGAGTTGTCGTTTTTATTGGTACCATTTTCGGGCATTTGACTTTTTTGATCACTTTTTATTCCGATTTTTGGGAAGCAGAATGAATAAAAGCCAGCATTTCAAGAATTTCTTTTGAGAGGTGCGTTTACACCGTTCCGCGTGCGTTAAAATTCATAAGGCGGTTTTATTCTTTGAGTCAGTACGATTACAGCGATACCTCATTTATGTCTTTTTTTATGTTTTGGCTCTTTTATGCAAGGAAAACAATTTGATATAAAAAATTATTTTTGCGTCGCTTTGTTCTGCGGGCTATAATTTTTTAATTTTTTTCGCTGATGATGCTGTTTGAAGGCTCGTTTTTTGACGGACAAGATGACGTTTTCAGCGGTACCATAGTTATTATATCTGTGTTTTTGATCGCGCGTTATTGCACTTTTTGTTCGGCGGTATGATAATAAAGCATTATTTTTTGCTTTGTGTTTTATTTTTATTTTTAAGCGGTTCGCTAAAGGGGTTAACTAATGGGACAGTTTTATAGGCCAGGTCGTTATGGACGCAGCGATACTAAATGTGTGTACTTTTATTGTTTTTTTTTATTTAAAAAAAATGAATTTATTAGGGAATATTTTTTTTAAATTTATTTAGCAATTTTCTATAAATTATTTTTACACTTTTTTAAAATTTATTACACTGTCCCAGGGGGGACATCATTGTCATGTGTGAGATCGCTGATCTGACACATCGCAGATCGCTGTGATGGATCAGCGATCTGACACAGGCACTGCAGAAGGCTTCCTTATGCCTGCGCTTTGCAGGCAGTGAGGAAGCCGGCTCCCTGCAGGCCCCCGAAGGTCCCCGCCACCATATTGGATCTGGGGACCTGCAGGGAATCATGGAGGGAACCCCCTCACTGCCAATGCTTCCCTAAACCCCTGGTACACTGCGATTGTGTTTGATCGCAGTGTGCCAGGGGTTAATGTGCTGGGGTGTCAGCTGTGATAATCAGCTGACACCTGGCCGCGATCAGAGGTGCTCACCCTGTGCGCGCCGCTGATCGGCATACTATCCCATCCATGGGCATAGGGGCCAGGGTCCCATGGACGGGATAGTACATCAGATGTCAGGAAGGGGTTAAACTTTTCTAAATTCTGGTGTAGGGCCCTACGTGGATGTGAAATTACATTACATGACCTATGGAAAAAAAAAGGCATTTGTGCATGCTTAAAGTATGTCCTAATTACAAATGAGCGTATCAATCTGCAGAGGATGGACTTCAAACCAAATTGCCTGAAATTCATAGAATCCCAAGAATTCAAAACCTCTTCAATTCGATTTCCAAGGATCATAAAAAATAATTCTGCTGTCATTTCACACATTACTGAAGACTCAGTGGGTTGGCTAGTAACATCTCCTAGCCTTCCCCGTAGTTCCTTGCAGCTATCACATGATATGGTCAAGCTCAACCTATCAAGTTGGAATACTACAGCCCTACAGCCAGTATAAAAGATGGTAGCCAAACAGCAGCGCTATTTTACGGTTGTACAGTGTATGGATATTAGGACAAAGCGTTTAGCTCATTCTAAGTAGGGATGAAAAAAGGCCTAATCTGATTGTGGTGTACTATTTCATTGCTGAATCACATTGAAATTGGAGTGATAGTCTCAGTCTGTGAATTATAATCCAGAAATTCCTATGAAATATAGGGAATTGCTATAGCTGTAAGGTCAGTCAGTGTGACTGAATTGATTGATTTGTGATATATTGCAGTAACTGAAACTTAATAACAGTATTTTTTACTCTTCACACACTACAAACAAAAAGAACAGTCATAAGGCTGTGTTCACACGTAGTGCTTTTTTACACTTTCTCGGCGATTTTAAACACGCGATTTTGAGCGAAAACGCAAAAAAAGCATCCCATGCAATCTTATGGCATTCCGCACATGCTGTGCTAATGCTGCAGATTTTTCCGCGGCGAAATTGCATCATGGAAAAATTTGCAGCATGCTCATTCTTTATGCGGAATCGCGGGAAAATCCGCGCACATAGGAATGCATTGTACTTTCCGCATGTGGCTGTGCCCACCATGACTATCCAGGAAACACACTTTTTGTGACAAACAAGCCATGGTTTCAGGATTTTGGGTTAGTAGCAAAACTAGTACTGAGAGGTTTAGGATGTGTGCATACGGTTTCGGAATTGCGGAGGAAATTTCCGTGGGAATTCCGGAATTCCATTCCGTGTGAAATATGCTAGAAAACCTTATTTTAATTCCCACCTATTTCCCACAGAAAAACTAGCAATTTGCAAGCGTAATTAGCTTGCAGAATGCTAGCGTTTTCCAAGCGATCTGCAGCATCGCTTGGAAAACTGATTGACAGGTTGGTCACACTCGTCAAACATAGTGTTTGACAAGTGTGACCAACTTTTTACTATTGAGGCTGCCTATGCAGCATCAATAGTAAAATGATCTAATGTTAAAAATAATAAAAAAATAAAAAATGGTGTTTTTCTCACCTTCCGACATCCCGCGCAGCGTCCCCGATCCTCATGATGCTCCTGGAAGGTCCCGTTCCCAGTGATGCATTGCAACAATGACCTTTGATGATGTTGCGGTCTCGCGAGACCGCAACAGTTTCGCGAGACGTCAACGTCATCATAGGTCATTGTCACAATGCATCACTGGGAACGGGAGTTGCCGGGAGCATCGCTGAGGCCTGCTGACGCTGCGATGGACATCGGAAGGTGAGAATATGACGATTTTTTAAATTTTAATTCTATTTTTTACAGGGATATAGTACCCCCAGCCTGGAGAATCTCCTCTCCCCCAGACCGTGGGTACCATCCGCAAATGTTCTGCTTACTTTTCGAGATGGTAAGTCATTATTTTTATAGCCAAAAGAAAAATCTCCATAATCCAGAATTTAGACACAGCTGTCTACCTCAGAAACTTTGTGTTTTAAAAAAAATTACCTTAGATTTTTTATACACTTATTTGATTTAGTAATTCATTATTAGATCCTTACATGCCACCAAAATACCGCTCTTGATTAACACTGTTTATCATTGGTTTTCCCTAGCCAGATAAGTTGAGATCACTTGAACAATAATAAGGCAGTATGTGTATTAAAGACCTCAAAATGAGTACTCACTACTCACCTATAGTAAGAAAACTCAAAAGTGTTACATTTTAATGCAATTAGAGGCTTTTCTGCTTTGCAATTGATATTTCTTTTGAAAATTTAGCAAAGCTGAAAAATTCAAATTTTAAATAACCCACCCAACACTAATCCTAATACACATTAGTACTGGATTACCTTGTAAACCCCAGGAGTCAGTATAAATCCATCAGTCCCATGTATTGCAATGTTGGCTCTGACGGTAGAGGCACATACAGTAAGTCAGCACATCTAGGTTCAGCACTGAAATCAATGTTTATCACTCTGTGAAAGGCATATGGCTGGAATGACAGTTATCTCTATTCTCCAATAATGCTGTCTATGCAATATGCTTAAATCCTTTCTAAAGGGGTTAAGCTCATGTCACATTTCTAGATATTTCTATATTAATACGGTAATGGGAACGCAACATACTCAAATCCTTTCTAGAAACATTAAGATTATTTTACATTTCTACAGGAAAGATGTATATCTTTGTACCGTGTTAGCCAGTAGATAGAAAAATATTCAGAATTGAGAGTCCTCAGTGGTTGATACCTGAAGAAGAGACCTGAGTAGTCTCGAAAGCTTGCAATGTGTTTACATTTCTAGACATTTCCATATTAATATTGTGATATACTGAAAGAAGTATAGTTCTCCATTTTCAGAAGTATTGAAAGAAGAGATCTAGGTAAATGGCAGTGATAGCCTCTCTGCAACCTCATTCCGCACGGTTTGCAAAACTTTGCTGCCTGCTATCACTCAAAAGGACTTGGATTACTGGAAAATGTAAAAATGACTAGGATCAGTGGTTTCACATATGATTCTCTAATTATATATGTTTATTAAGTCTTCTCAGGAAGCAAAACAGCTGAGAAATAAGTGGTTTAATTGACCTGTACAGACTCCTAATTAGCAGAAGTCCATTAGTGTAAATTTGCAGTGTCTGTCTCCTTTTCTAAAACACTGCTCTATCTTTCTCTTCGTCAGAGCTTAACCAGCCATTTCCAGCAATCCCAGCCAGGGCGATATGTGTCTCTGGAGACCACTTTCTCTTAACTGGTATCATTTTGATTTATAAACAATGCCAGAACTGTAATTGAAAGCCTAAAGTCTGGGACGCTGATTTACGCTGAGCGAAGAAATCAAACTCTCTTCTTCAAATGTGAAATTTGAAAGGGAAGCAGTCAGCAGATAATGCAAACTGCTGCATGTTGCATTGTGATCATAATTGCTATTCTTCAATTTTAAAACATACGTCATTTCCACAGAAAAAGACCACATAGCAGAAAATGATATCACCATCTAATTTAAAAATCATTTGGAGAATTATTACATTTTTGCACTTTCAAACAAAAGTTTTATGACATTGAAAAAAAAGAAATGGCAGCCTTTTTTTCATAAAAAGTATCACTATTATCCTTTAATAAGTTTCAAAAGTCAATAGGCCTGCAATACCAGACGCAGCCTAGGAACTACGGCGGCAGTATATTGGGAAGAAAGCAATATTTTTTCCCTTAAATTTCAAGCAGATATTTTACAGTCATTGGAAATTAATGTTACACAGTGATGGAACTTTACCATCTATATTCAGTTTTCTTGTAGTCAAAACTTCCTTTTGTTTTACTGCACATTCATATATGGCATATCTGTGTGTTGTGTATTGAAAATGTGGTCCAGGTTGATAAATGCTTCTATGCTGTGCAGTCTGCTGTTGCTAAATAATTGTACAATATGTTTAATATAATAATTCTACAGTAAAATAATAATACAATAATAATTTAATCATAATTCTAAAATAATACAATAATAATTATTCAGTAAATCTTATATTTACATTTGTGTTCTATTGATGATACACCTTTATATCTTCTCATTGATAATTGCACAAGACTTTTCTTGAAATGACCCGACTTGACAAAACTTCCATTTTACGCTCCCTATTGAAAAATATCCAATAAGCTTTTACAATTAATCTTGCTCTAAAGACTTAAGCTATAAACTAATTGATCAGAGTAAATCAATATTATTTTACAGTGGGGCTACTGAAGATAGGCAAATAGCCTCTAATGAAGGAAAATATGTCGCACAATCACTTAACCTACTACTTAGGTCACAGCAATAACTAGATCTACTGTTTGGCCCCAGCATTAGATGAGACCTTCTCCAGGAATGATTTACAGTAAATACTGTTGACTGGCTAGAAATGGGCATAGCTGATAGATCTATATTGTTTGCAAACTGTTGATGTTCTCACTAGTGGATGATGAATGCACTTAGAGAATTGAATTTCCAGAAATAGGTATTTGGTTTTGTGTCGGTAAAAATTACTGCAGTGATACGAGTGGCCTTATTATGGTAACAACTATCATTTGGATTCTTGAGAATGAATATAGCTATCAGGAAACAATGCAAAATCAGGAAACTTAGCAAACTTCACTTAAAATGTCCTAGCATTTTGCTTCTATAGACTCTATGCAACTCCTTTATATAACTGACTGTGCTGTTACTTCTAGATTCGGAAAACTATGAAATTCTATGCACAGTCATCTTGGAAAAAAGGATATTTTTTTTTGTAAAACAGGAGGCTATTTCCAACAGGAGTTTTTTACGCCTTTCTATTGGAGAAACAAACTTTCCTGGCATATTCCTTCATTGTAAAGGCTTTATTGAAGTCTTGACAAACTTGTAGAAATATAAGAAAGTAATTGCAGGAAGTTATGCATAGTAAGGAATAGCCTGAAATGAGACAGCAGGAGATCACACGGTGTTTATTAGTATACGAGACAGATGAAAACTCACTTCTGAAATTATAGGGAGAGGGGCAGAGATTACACCTGTCATTGTAAAAATAATCCATAGAAGAATATGCAGGAGGAGGTGGCAGATGACAGAAATAAGCTACATCAATGTCTATAACGAAAAATAGGAGAAAAGGGAAAACTGTACAAGAATAAACCTGTGCTGTACACATAAGAGCTAGTGAAGGCAACAGCATTGTGAAGTTACTGAACTCTCCTTCACTATGTATTACTAGCAGTCACAAAGAAACCAAATCTGAATTAAGGAGTAATGTTGTGATACCAGTGGAACACGGCAGGATTCCAATGGCTGGCGAGTACGAGCTGGGGACAGCAAGCAGTGATAAAAGTCCTTGGATGTAGCAATGGGAGTTGTAGAAACGATCTGGAAGAAAGTGGGAACAATCTGGTTAAGACAGTTCAGGAGCTAGAGACTGAAACTAGACAACAGTTAGCCAGAATACTCAAGTAAGTGAGTGTTCCATGTGGTTTTAAGTAGGTGCAAACAGGAAACAATATGGCTTCCATAGGTTCAACATCAGTCATCTAACTAAAGGGTAATTACAGAACATTATAACAGCCTGAATTGCAGCACAATTTAGAAAAATGAATAATAGTAGGCACTAGTGGTCAATCCACTGACGGACAATAGAATCTTGACATTAGTCCCCCTTTCAAAAGGACAATTTCTGACTTGGCTTCTCAGGATATCTATGAAGAAACCCTTTAAGCAGTCAGGGAGCATTGATATTTTCTACAGGCACCCAGGAATTATCCTCAGGGTTATACTTCTGCCTTTTTATTAGGTACCTCAATCTGTTTCTGAATATTCTTGAGTGCAGGATCTTTTCAACAGTATAATGATTTTGCTCACTCACTTAAACAGAATTAGGAGAAGGTAGGCAGCATTTTGAAAAGGGATTTGGAACAAATGGATTCAGTAAGGAAAAATGGTATACTGGATGTATCTTTATTGTCCTGGGAAGTTGAAGATGAAAAGCTACTGAGCTAGTGTGTCCAATAATTTTTAAAATACCAATACATTTTTCATTCAGTATTGGTGAAGGTATAAGAAGTTTAAAATTCTTGGTGGAAAGGCATACCTCATCCCACTTGGAAACTTGAAAAAGGCTTGCCAGATTTCCTACTGCTTCCTTATATTTCTCCTTGGCAATTCTTAACATGTCTTTTAGCATATCCGGATTCTTTTGGATTGATTGTATTCTATCAATAACAGCAGGAGTAGAAGTTTTTCTTGGAAAATTAGGAAGAATACTTGGATGGAATTCTAAATTTGCAAAGAATGGTGTCTGTTTAGTTAAAGCATTTTGAGAATTGTCTGAAAACTCTGCCATAGAAAGTAAATCAACCCCATCATCCTGAAGATGGCAAATGTAGCATCACAGATATTACTCTAGGGTTTGATTTGTAAGTTCAGTCTGATGATTAGTCTGGGGATGAAATGCAGATGATTAGCTGACATCAATGTCCAATGATGCACAAAACTCTTCCAAAATCTCAAAATAAACTGCACTCCATGATCAGAGATCACTTCACATGAACTCCATGAAGATGAAACATATTCTAATGATATTTTAATGTATGAAATCAACAGTCAGAAGACAAACCAGTGTAAGGAACAAAATGTGCTGCTTTGATGAGTCAGTCAACCATGACTAAGATGGAATTCTACCCCTCTGAAACTGGTAGATCAACAATAAAGTCCATAGATATAGAAACTAATGGATAAGATCGAATTGACAGAAGCTGTAACAATCCCATTGTTGATGTGTGGGGAATTTTACGCAAAGTATATGAGCTACAGGAAGAAATATATTTTTTAACACCCTTTTGGCATTTTTGGGACCTCCAAAAGAAGCGAGACCAACATTCTTGTGTTTTCTGAATTACCTTATACCCTGATAATTTGAAGTAAATTGTCAGCTTTAATAACTTTAGTCTCACAGTGTCTGGGTCATAGATACAATTATTACGATTCAATACTTTATTTTGAAAGGTAAAATCGAATGCAGAAAAATTGAGTCTGTCTCATATGGGGGCATGTGTGTCTTTGTTCCTCTCTGCAGCGCCATCCCTAATACACAACCCTGCAGACAGACTGGAGACTGGGCTTCTGAAACATTCTTCATTCTTTGAGCTAAAAGCAAATGTTTAAGGTGAGGGTATGAATACTTCTGCCCACCCATGGGGCTGATCCCAGGAGAGGGGGAACAATAAGCCACATGTTTAGTGAGGAGTTGGGGGCAGTGATGCTGAGGAACGATGATCTGTTGGTGAGGTCCTGGTGCCCCTGTATGGATGGCCTATGGACATTGGCTGCTGTTTGAAGCTTGATACACGTGCTACAGTCTTGATATCTTTCATCCGAATGTGAGGAACTATCTTAAGGACTGCTGTTGACAGCTGGAACAAGAGAAATATGGTACAGTCGCGTTATGTAGCATGGACTGTGACTACAGTCTATACTGGTGGGAAATACCAAAAGCTGTGGGCCAACCAAAAGTTGGGAGACCGTGGGTATCACCTGCTGCGAGGGCAGTGGAACTATCGGCTCCAGGATGGGATCTTTTGGACATTGCATTGTGGTGATCTACCACACCATACCACAGATGTAATGAATAAAAAATAGTTGCATTATTAACCTGCCTAGGTGATTACTACAACCCTCAACATCACATTTTTACACTTACCATTATGAGAACCAGGTCTATAAGAGATAACAAAGTTGAATCAATTAAGGAAAAGAATCCATCATGCTTGGCGGGAGGACAAACACTTGGTGGACATGACAAATTCAAGGCTATGATGGTCAGTTAGAACAACAATTTGCTGAGACTCTGCATCTAGATATCCCCATTCTTTGAAGGCAGCAATGATAGCTAGGAGCACCTTGATCTCCACATCATAGTTCCTTTCTGACACTGTCCAACTTCGGGAAAAATAGGCCCAAGGCTATAACAAATTTTGTATTGCTCTTTGGGATATAATGGCCCCAGTTGCATCATCTGAAGCATTACAGTTTTACAATAAAGGCATGTTTTGGAATGGAATAAATCAGTATAGGATCTGTAGTAAGTTTTATCTTCAGGCAAGAAAAAGCATCTTTTGCTTGAGATCATAAAGCAAATGGTATACCTTTCTTTATTAATTGGGTGATTGGTGCAATTATACCTGAAGCATTCTTAATAAAACATTTGTAAAAATTTAGTAAGCTCTCAAAACATTGGATCTCATTCACTTTTTCAGGGTTGGCCAGTCAATGACAGCTTGGATCTTGCTAGAGACCATTTGAGTTAATTTAAGATAATATAAGTTAAGATAATATAGCCAAGAATGGTATCTCTGATGGAATTCACGTTTTGCCAGCTTAATATAGAGATGGTGTTAGCTGTCAGGTTTCTGCGTCTGCTCTGCTGGAATCCAGAGCCTCACATTCTGCGGTCTCCTGCTGTCTAGCTACTGCAGAGAAGATTACTTTGCAGCAGACTGCTCCAGAGACTAAGTTCCTCTGTGCTCATACTGGGCATGCTCATGAGACTATCTCCCATTGGAGATCGGGAGTCATGTGCCCAGGTCTTGCTCCAGATCTCATTAGTCTATCTCGGAGATCTGGAAGGTCCCGCACAGCTATAAAAAGCACGCATGACCGTTCGGCCATGCGCTAGTATAGACTATACTTGCTATGTGTGAATGGTGACGGATGTATGATTCTGGTGACTGACTTATTAAGAAACTCCTTCCCTCTGATATTACGCATGTGGATAGGGAATTAGTTCAGTAGTCAGCACCAGTCAGTGGCAAGCCTTAGGCCACTGTGCACACCGCACCTCTGCGCTAGCGTCCGACATTGCGCCTGCTTTGTAGCTGTGTCGTACTGCAGCAGTGTCCTACGCCGCGCTGCAGTTGCAGCCCTTCTTGGCGCTCGCAGTAGCGACACCACACACACGGTAGGTCTAGAAGGATGCAGCTCTTCTGTCTTAGGTCCTGCATCTGTGACCTGATACCGTGTGTGCATTTACCTGAGGCCTGTGATACTAGCAGGCTCAGTGTTTTGTATGTTTACGTTGCGGCGCCTCTGTGTGTGAACAGAGCCCGCTTTGCGCACTACGGGAGAAGTCTAACCCGTGCGCATTATACCGCCATATTCCTTGTCTATCATTACCTAACATCTACTGCATGGTGGACCCCGAGCAGCGAACGCACTTTATTATTTACTTTTATTTAGTGCGTTCCGCCGTTCCTAACATTATACTAGCGCCAGGGTCTGGCTAGTGATGGCAGAACAGCAGCAAATCTTACAGTATATTCGGCAGCGGGAGGGCAGTTTGGCTACTCGTGAGATTGCTATCTCAGCTGGGAAATCCACTGAAGCTGCAGTACAGGCAATCGCAGACGCCGTTTCGCGTATGTCCACGTCCTCCCACGCGCCGACAGTTACCCACCTCCCGTTGCCCGATAAATTTTCTGGCGATGGCGCCTCCTGTAGGGGTTTTGTCAGCCAGTGCTCTATCCAGCTGGAGTTACTGGCTGTGCGATTCCCTATTGAACGGGCCAAGGTGGGGTTTATTGTTTCCCTTCTGTCGGGAAAGGCGTTGGAGTGGGCTACACCACTATGGGAGCATGGTGACCCAGAGGTTCGGACCGCTGCTCAGTTTTTAACAGCTATTAAGCAGGTCTTCCTGGGACCATGGGTCACGCATGACACCTCTCTTCAGCTACTTGTTTTGACTCAGGGATCCCTCTCGGTTAGTCAGTATGCCGTTCATTTCCGGACACTGGCTTCCGAGCTGGAGTGGTCTGACAAAGAGGTTTGGCGGAGCATGTTAAGGATGCTCTCCCTACCAGAGAGGTTCCTGCAAGTTTGGAAGAGCTGATTGCCATTTCCACCCGCATTGATCTCCGTTTTTCGGAGTGCAGCCTGGAGCGTGCTCAATCCAAAGGGAAGGTTACCTCGGCTCCCAACTTTTTTGAGTCTCTGGAACCATCCGAGCCAGAGACTCCATTCCCAGAGCCCATGGAGGTGTCTTGCACCATTCTCGAGGCACAACCGGCACAAAACTCCATTTGCGGCTACCATTGTCAACACGCTGTTCCCCAGGATAACGGCACCCCGCAATGGCCAAACTCTGTGCCGCCGGGCAAGACCTTTGTCCCCCTCACCTTCGGCCGAAGGTTCTCGCGTGGGCACACGCGTCCAGGGCGGGTGGTCACTGTGGCTACATGTGGACCACAAAACTCCTGGCAGGGTCTTATTGGTGGCCACACAGGGCTCGAGACATTAAAAAATATATTCAGGCATACGCCTCATGTGCTCAGGTTAGCCTCCTTAAACAGAGAGTGGGGACGTCCGCCGACACACCGCGGCTTTCCACTTCAACTTATGCTCCGGGAGGTTTTGCTGCTCCCGTTGTCTCCCATGTGTCCCTTCTTAAACCTGGCGATCTTGCCGCCTCTGATACCTTCCACGTGTCCCGGTTTTCCATGTCACCTATCGGGACATCAGACTTGCCTTCGTACGAGTCTGAGGCCTATGCCTCTGATGGGCACAAGGTGGTGGATTGGAAGGCTCAGAGGGGAGGGGGCCCTAGGAGGAGGGGAAATGTTACGCGTCAGGTTTCTGCATCTGCTCTGCAGGAATCTAGAGCCTCACATTCTGCGGTCTCCTGCTGTCTATCTACTGCAGAGAAGATTACTTTGCAGCAGACCGCTCCAGAGACTAAGTTCCTCTGTGCTCATACTGGGCATGCTCATGAGACGATCTCCCATTGGAGATCGGGAGTCATGTGCCCAGTTTCTGCTCCAGATCTCATTGGTCCATCTCGGAGATCTGGAAGCTCCCGCACGGCTATAAAAAGCGCGCATGACCGTTTGGCCATGCGCTAGTATAGACTATACATGATTCTGGTGACTGACTTAAGAAACCCCTTTCCTCTGATATTACGCATGTGGATAGGGAATTAGTTCAGTAGTCAGCGCCAGTCAATGGCAAGCCTTAGGCCACTGTGCACACCGCACCTCTGCGCTAGCGTCCGACATTGCGCCTGCTTTGTAGCTGTGTCGTCCTGCGGCAGTGTCCTACGCCGTGCTGCAGTTGCAGCCCTTCTTGGCGCTCGCAGTAGCGACGCCGCACACATGGTAGGTCTAGAAGGATGCAGCTCCTCTGTCTTAGGTCCTGCTCCTGTGACCTGATACCATGTGTGCATTTACTTGAGGCCTGTGACACTAACAGGCTCAGTGTTTTTGTATGTTTATGTTGCGGCGCCTCTGTGTGTGAACAGAGCCCGCTTTGCGCACTACAGGTGAAGTCTAACCCGTGCGCATTATACCGCCATATTCCTTGTCTGTCATTACCTAGCAGCGGTGTAACATCTACTGCACGGTGGACCCCGAGCGGCGAACGCACTTTATTATTTATTTTTATTTAGTGCGTTCCGTCATTCCTAACAGATGGTGGGTTCTCAGATGCTTCAACACAGTTTGCACATGATTCTCATGTTTTCTGCAGATAAATAGCTAAAAATTGATCAAACACGTCTCTGAAAACAATTAATTATCAACATGCTAAAATGCTGCAGAAGCTTTGCAAAGTCCACATGACATGACTAAATACTCAATGCCCATAATATGATTTAAGGACTGTTTTCCATTCAACATCTCGTCTGTGGTATGTCCTACGAACATCCAGTTTTGTGAAAATCTTTGCATGACAAGGTTTGTCCAGTAATACAGGAATCAAAGGCAGAGGATAACTAATTTTTTACAGTAATTTTATTTAGTTTTCTGTAATCAATGCAAGATACCAAGGAACCATCTTTGTTCTTAAGAAAAATTTTAGCTGCACCTGCTGGTGATAATGATGGACGAATAAACCCTTTGGCTACATTTTCACCAATGTGTTCTTTAAGGGCTTTTAATTCATGCTCCGTCAGTGTGTAAATGATTCCAAAGGGTATATAAACAATAAATGAAATTGGACAATCATATGGCCAATGGGGAGAAAATTTGTTGGCATTTTTCTTGTCCATTATATCAGGAAATTCTTTATATACAGTGAATTTACAGCAGATGAAAAGACACATCTTTGCTTTCCCTATTGATTGTGGGATTTGTAGTCTGTAGCCATGGCAACCACAGAATGACTGGAAAATGTGAAGATGAGATTAGGAAAAAGAATTAAACCGCATGGTGAGTAGGTTCCAGAGGTATCTCCAACTGTTCACTCTCTTGAATTACTGGTTCTGAGCTCAGTGGGGATCCATCAATAGTTTTCATAATTGTAGATGAAAGTCTGTCCTGAATTTTTACCCCATGTTTTTTGGGAAAATAAATATCCATAAATTTCTCTTTGCTCTTTAATCAATCATGGCAGATGTAGAATCCAATGAGAATCAACTTGAAACTTGACAGAAATGAAGAAATGAGAATCCTTGTTTTCTTTTTAATGTTCGGTACAATAGAAGAAATTTAATTGATGATGACTAGAGTTGAGCGAAACGGGTCGAAAAAATTCAAAAGTCGCCGACTTTTGGCAAAGTCGGGTTTCATGAAACGAAACCCGACCCTAGGATGAGGTCGGCCACGAGGTCGGCGACTTACTCGCCAAAGTCGCGTTTCAAAAGTTTGTTTTGCGCTCTTTTTCAGCCAATCAGGATCCACGGACACTGTGGGCAACGTGATGACATAGGCACGGGTCACCACGATCTTTCAGAAGGGCATGCAAGTGATTGGCTTGCTTTGGTGGGCGTCACAGGGGGTATAAAAGGGCGTGCACGCCGACCGCCATCTTACTTCTGCCGATCTTAGTATAGGGAGAGGTTGCTGCTGATTCTGTAGGGAGAGCGTTAGGCAGGGAAGAAGACAAAAAAACTGCTTCTGCTGCTAGCGATTTGGCCTGCACAACACACCAGTCACTGTGTGTGCAGTGCAAGGGGAGGCTATATAGTGGTGTATCAGTGGTGTTGGTTGTTGGGCTGCCTTTTAAGGCTTCTTGACAGGTTGGCATTGCTGTTTACCCACTGCTCCGCAAACTGCTTTTTTAAAAGCAATCCCAATTTTTTTTTTTGTCCAGCTGAGAAGAAAAAAAAACTGCTTCTGCTGCTAGCAATTTGGCCTGCACAACACACCAGTCACTGTGTGTGCAGTGCAAGGGGAGGCTATATAGTGGTGTATCAGTGGTATTGGTTGTTGGGCTGCCTTCTAAGGCTTCCTGACAGGCTGGCATTGCTGTTTACCCACTGCTCCACAAACTGCTTTTTTAAAAGCAATCCAATCTCCCTTATCCTCTAGTCACTTTTGTCACAGCTGTGCCATCGAGCCTGTCACATAGCGCTCAGATATTCATTGGGCCTCACACAATCCAAAAGTGTCCAGTGTCCAAAAGTGTGTGCAGAGATTCAAAATCTCCCTTATCTTCTAGTCACTTTGGTCACAGCTGTGCCATCGAGCCTGTCACATAGCGCTCAGATATCAGTGGGCCTCACACAATCCAAAAGTGTCCACTGTCCACAAGTGTGTGCAGAAATTCAAAATCTCCCTTATCCTCTTGTCACTTTTGTCACAGCTGTGCCATCGAGCCTGTCACATAGCGCTCAGATATCAGTGGGCCTCACACAATCCAAAAGTGTCCACTGTCCACAAGTGTGTGCAGAAATTCAAAATCTCCCTTATCCTCTAGTCACTTTTGTCACAGCAGTGCCATCGAGCCTGTCACATAGCGCTCAGATATCAGTGGGCCTCACACAATCCAAAAGTGTCCAGTGTCCAAAAGTGTGTGCAGATATTCAAAATCTCCCTTATCCTCTAGTCACTTTTGTCACAGCAGTGCCATCGAGCCTGTCACATAGCGCTCAGATATCAGTGGGCCTCACACAATCCAAAAGTGTCCACTGTCCACAAGTGTGTGCAGAAATTCAAAATCTCCCTTATCCTCTAGTCACTTTTGTCACAGCTGTGCCATCGAGCCTGTCACATAGCGCTCAGATATCAGTGGGCCTCACACAATCCAAAAGTGTCCAGTGTCCAAAAGTGTGTGCAGATATTCAAAATCTCCCTTATCCTCTAGTCACTTTTGTCACAGCAGTGCCATCGAGCCTGTCACATAGCGCTCAGATATCAGTGGGCCTCACACAATCCAAAAGTGTCCACTGTTCAAAAGTGTGTGCAGATATTCAAAATCTCCCTTATCCTCTAGTCACTTTTGTCACAGCAGTGCCATCGAGCCTGTCACATAGCGCTCAGATATCAGTGGGCCTCACACAATCCAAAAGTGTCCAGTGTCCAAAAGTGTGTGCAGATATTCAAAATCTCCCTTATCCTCTAGTCACTTTTGTCACAGCAGTGCCATCGAGCCTGTCACATAACGCTCAGATATCAGTGGGCCTCACACAATCCAAAAGTGTCCAGTGTCCAAAAGTGTGTGCAGATATTCAAAATCTCCCTTATCCTCTAGTCACTTTTGTCACAGCAGTGCCATCGAGCCTGTCACATAGCGCTCAGATATCAGTGGGCCTCACACAATCCAAAAGTGTCCACTGTCCACAAGTGTGTGCAGAAATTCAAAATCTCCCTTATCCTCTAGTCACTTTTGTCACAGCTGTGCCATCGAGCCTGTCACATAGCGCTCAGATATCAGTGGGCCTCACACAATCCAAAAGTGTCCAGTGTCCAAAAGTGTGTGCAGATATTCAAAATCTCCCTTATCCTCTAGTCACTTTTGTCACAGCAGTGCCATCGAGCCTGTCACATAGCGCTCAAATATCAGTGGACCTCACACAATCCAAAAGTGTCCAGTGTCCAAAAGTGTGTGCAGATATTCAAAATCTCCCTTATCCTCTAGTCACTTTTGTCACAGCAGTGCCATCGAGCCTGTCACATAGCGCTCAGATATCAGTGGGCCTCACACAATCCAAAAGTGTCCACTGTCCACAAGTGTGTGCAGAAATTCAAAATCTCCCTTATCCTCTAGTCACTTTTGTCACAGCAGTGCCATCGAGCCTGTCACATAGCGCTCAGATATCAGTGGGCCTCACACAATCCAAAAGTGTCCAGTGTCCAAAAGTGTGTGTAGATATTCAAAATCTCCCTTATCCTCTAGTCACTTTTGTCACAGCAGTGCCATCGAGCCTGTCACATAGCGCTCAGATATCAGTGGGCCTCACACAATCCAAAAGTGTCCACTGTTCAAAAGTGTGTGCAGATATTCAAAATCTCCCTTATCCTCTAGTCACTTTTGTCACAGCAGTGCCATCGAGCCTGTCACATAGCGCTCAGATATCAGTGGGCCTCACACAATCCAAAAGTGTCCAGTGTCCAAAAGTGTGTGCAGATATTCAAAATCTCCCTTATCCTCTAGTCACTATTGTCACAGCAGTGCCATCGAGCCTGTCACATAACGCTCAGATATCAGTGGGCCTCACACAATCCAAAAGTGTCCAGTGTCCAAAAGTGTGTGCAGATATTCAAAATCTCCCTTATCCTCTAGTCACTTTTGTCACAGCAGTGCCATCGAGCCTGTCACATAGCGCTCAGATATCAGTGGGCCTCACACAATCCAAAAGTGTCCACTGTCCACAAGTGTGTGCAGAAATTCAAAATCTCCCTTATCCTCTAGTCACTTTTGTCACAGCTGTGCCATCGAGCCTGTCACATAGCGCTCAGATATCAGTGGGCCTCACACAATCCAAAAGTGTCCAGTGTCCAAAAGTGTGTGCAGATATTCAAAATCTCCCTTATCCTCTAGTCACTTTTGTCACAGCAGTGCCATCGAGCCTGTCACATAGCGCTCAGATATCAGTGGGCCTCACACAATCCAAAAGTGTCCAGTGTCCAAAAGTGTGTGCAGATATTCAAAATCTCCCTTATCCTCTAGTCACTTTTGTCACAGCAGTGCCATCGAGCCTGTCACATAGCGCTCAGATATCAGTGGGCCTCACACAATCCAAAAGTGTCCACTGTCCACAAGTGTGTGCAGAAATTCAAAATCTCCCCTGTCCTATAGACACCTTGTACCTTGTTTTACATTACTATATAGTTTGTTGGATTTTGTCTACATTTCTACCAAAAATGAGGAAGGCTGGTGGAAGAGGCCGTGGAATTGGGCGGGGGTTGGCAGCTGATAATGATGGTGTTGGTGGTGGATCTGATGGTAGTGGCAAGAGCAAAATAGGACCGAATGCAGGAGGTGCTGACCCTGCGTCATCGTATGGCTACATAAGGCCTCGAACGCTTAGTTTTCTAGGAGTTGGCAAACCGCTTTTAAAGCCAGAGCATCAGGAAAAAGTTTTGTCTTACATTGCTGACTCAGCCTCCAGCTCTATCGCCTCCTCTTCTTCAGTTGTAAAAAGTAAAAGCAATGAGTCGTCATTGGAGGCTCATGTTCATGAACCACACCTTTCCTTGTGTCCTTCACCCCAACCAAGATTGAAGGATGACGCAGGCCATACTACTGATTACTCCATGGAGCTGTTTTCACATACCATGCCTGGATTATCAAGTCAAATGGTGAATTACCCAGGCCAAGATGAATCTGACATGGAGTGCACTGATGCACAGCCGCTGATGGATGATTCTGCTGGTACATTCACTCAGAGCACTACATTGTCCTCGCAGTGTACAGAGCCAGATTCTGACCCTGATGAGACTCAGGTGCCCCTTCCCGCACACTATACCACCATACACGGTGACACAGAGGAAGGTGCACATGACATAGAAGAGAAGGTGATGGATGACCCAGTTGTTGACCCAGATTGGCATCCATTGGGGGAAGAGGGTGCTGCTTCCAATAGCTCAGATGAGGAGCATCCACAGCAGACATCGACATCGCAACAGCTGTTATCTGGCAGGCCCAGAGCACTCCAAAGACAGGTTCCAAACATCAAAAGAGTTGCTGGACAGCTTGTCCAGAGGGTCAAAAGATCACAGCGTGCTAGGCCGCAAAATGTCTGCCAAAGTAGGAAGAGTGCAGTGTGGCACTTTTTTGAACAAAATCCTCATGATCAGGCCAAGGTTATCTGTAAGAAGTGCGCAAAGACCTTTAGCCGAGGGAAAAATCTGAAAAATTTGAAAACCAGTTGCATGCTTAGACATTTAACCAGCATGCACTTGCAAGCGTGGACACAACACCAAACCTCAAGTGCCACATGTGCAACTGATCACAACGAAGGTAGTCAGCAACGCTACATTGTTTCCCCCACTGTAAGCCCACCGGTTAGCACAGCAGCAAATGTTGAGGTGTCGTTGCAAGACCACAGCAGTCAGGGAATCCCACTGTTATATCAACGAAAGACTGATTCTAGGCCATCAGAAAGAACACCAACTCCATCACCATCATCAACCCTCTCTCAGTCCGCCCTGTCCACCGCTACTTCCACCATATGCAGCTCTCAAGTCCAGCTCACCCTCCCAGACACTATGAGTAGGTCAAGAAAGTACTCAGTCTCTCATCCGCGTACACTGGGTTTGAACGCCCACATTGCCAAACTAATCTCGTTTGAGATGATGCCCTTTCGGTTGGTGGAAAGCACAGCTTTCCGCGAACTCATGGCCTATGCAGTACCACGCTATGACCTACCCAGTCGCCACTTCTTCTCTCGCAAAGCCATCCCAGCCCTCCACCATCATGTGAAAGTCCATGCACTCAAGCAGTCAGTGAGCGGAAAGGTGCACCTCACAACTGATGCATGGTCCAGTCGGCATGGCCAGGGCTGTTACGTGTCCATCACTGCGCACTGGGTTAATGTGGTGGATGCAGGGTCTACAGGGGACAGCGGTGGTGGGACAGTGCTGCCTAGCCCACGGTATAGGAAACAGTTTCCTGTTGGCGTTCGACCATCCTCCTCCTCCACCTCCTCCAGAAGCGAAAGCTCGTCCACAGAGCGCAGTCGTACGAGCACTCCATCTGCAGCTGCCACTGTTGCACACGATGTATCCCCCTTTCGAGCAGCTAGTGGAAAGCGTCAGCAGGCTGTGTTGCAGATGATGTGTTTGGGCGACAGACACACCGCCGAGGTGCTGACCGAGTACTTGAAGCGACAAACTGAGTCATGGCTGGGCAGTGTACATCTTGAGGCAGGCAAGGTAGTTAGTGATAACGGCCGTAATTTTGTGGCAGCCATAGCCCTTTCAAAACTCAGCCACATACCTTGCTTGGCTCACACCTTGAACCTGGTGGTGCAGTGCTTCCTCAAAAATTATCCGGAGTTAACAGCCCTGCTCCAGAAGGTGCGAAGACTGTGCGCGCACATCCGCCGGTCGCCTGTACACTCCGTTCGTATGCAGAAGCTGCAGCGATTGCTCCACCTTCCCAACCACCGCCTCATTATCGACATTGCAACAAGGTGGAACTCTACCCTGCACATGGTGGAGCGGCTGTGCGAGCAGAGGCAGGCGATAATGCATTTGTGGGAGGATACACGGCCAGGCACTTTGAGAGCAGACATGGAGTTGACAGGTGTGCAGTGGTCGAAGCTGAAAGACCTTTGTAAAGTTCTTCAGTGTTTTGAGGAATGCACACGGCTGGTAAGCGCAGACGACGCCATCCTAAGCATGAGCATCCCACTTATGCGTCTGCTCATGCAAACTTTGACGCACCTTAAGGAGCAGGCGTCTGCAGCCAATGTTGATGAGGAGGAAGAGGAGGAGGGAATCCTTGATGACATTCAGCCATTGTCTGCTCAGGGACCTCTCCTGGACGAGGTGGACGAAGAAGAGAAGGAGGAGGAGGATGATGGGGATGATTACTTAGGGGAGGAGGATGCATCTCGTGGGGCAAGTGAAAATGTTGGCGTGGCAAGGTCTGGTACAGGGTTTGTGCGTGACTGGAGGGATGTGGATTTGCCAGAAAGTGCTCCTCCACCCAGCACTCGCAGTGCATCATTGACACCGGGAACATTGGCCCACATGTCAGATTATGCCTTGCGGATCCTAAAAAGGAACCCCCGCATTGCCAAAATGATGAACAATGACGACTACTGGTTGGCCAGCATCCTGGATCCACGCTATAAAGGCAAATTACAAAACATCATGCCACAGGAGAACCTTGACCTAATATTGGCTAATAAACAAGCAACTCTGGTAAATCGGTTGCTTGAGGCATTCCCAGCACACAGCAGCGGTGATGGTTCTCACACGAGCCGTACGGGCCGGGGGCAGCTTGGCAGAGGTGTTCGTGGTGCACACAGCAGAAGTGGCGTTGGAGACAGGGGTTTCATGACAATGTTGTGGACTGATTTTTCAAATACCGCTCACACAACTGGTAATACTGCATCGATGGAAAGTGACAGGAGACAGCAGTTGTCAACTATGGTAACAAACTACTTTTCCTCCCATATCGATGTTCTCCCACACAGGTCATTCCCCTTTGACTATTGGGCCGCTAAACTGGACACCTGGCCTGAATTGGCCCAATATGCCTTACAGGAGCTCGCTTGCCCAGCTGCAAGTGTGCTATCGGAAAGAGTCTTCAGTGCAGCTGGATCAATCCTGACAGAAAAAAGGACCTGTCTGTCAACCCAAAATGTGGATGATCTAACCTTCATTAAAATGAACCACGCATGGGTTTCCAAGGATTTTGTCCCACCTTCCCCTGATGACACATAGGGTGACAGAAAAATGGCTTGCTTTGGTCCACCTCTTCCTGGTACTTCACCTATTTCGCCTTTTGCATCAGCTGAATGTCCAACATCAACATATGCCACTTTCTAAAACTCCCTAACTGTGCTGCCTCCCCCCCCATGGCTGGGGTCACCACCTACCGCACGACACCGTGCGAGTGCCGTTGCCCTGGACAGGTGGGTAGGCCGACTCTTGGGCGCGGGCACTGGCACAGGGTCCCTCATAGTGCAATCAAGTGTCTCTGACGGTGGTGGTGCACACCCGCCGTCAGACACACCGCTGTACTATGAGGGGCCCAGTGCCAGTACCGACGCCCACGAGTGGGCCCCCCTTGCTTGGGCAGGGCCCCAGCATTTGCAATCTTTACCTCTCCCTGCTCCTCCGCTGTGTAATCTGGGCCGTCAAATCCATACTGTGCCTGACACCGTCTGAGCCTGCCTCCTGAGACATATATTTTGAATGTGTACGCTATCCATACATGTTATCCAGGGACACGGTACCCTTTCTAACCTTTGTGCAATCACGTGCAATCCATACTGGGCCTAACACCGTCTGAGCCTGCCTCATGCGACATATATTTTGAATGTGTACGCTATCCATACATGTTATCCAGGGATACGGTACCCTTTCTAACCTTTGTGCAATCACGTGCAATCCATACTGTGCCTAACACCGTCTGAGTCTGCCTCATGCTGTATAGACATATATTTTCAATGTGTACGCTATCCATACATGTTATCCAGGGATACGGTACCCTTTCTAACCTTTGTGCAATCACGTGCAATCCATACTGGGCCTAACACCGTCTGAGCCTGCCTCATGCTGTATAGACATATATTTTGAATGTGTACGCTATCCATACATGTTATCCGGGGATACGGTACCCTTTCTAACCTTTGTGCAATCACGTGCAATCCATACTGGGCCTAACACCTTCTGAGCCTGCCTCATGCTGTATAGACATATATTTTGAATGTGTACGCTATCCATACATGGTATCCGGGGATACGGTACCCTTTCTAACCTTTGTGCAATCACGTGCAATCCATACTGGGCCTAACACCGTCTGAGCCTGCCTCCTGAGACATATATTTTGAATGTGTACGCTATCCATACATGTTATCCAGGGATACGGTACCCTTTCTAACCTTTGTGCAATCACGTGCAATCCATACTGGGCCTAACACCGTCTGAGCCTGCCTCATGCTGTATAGACATATATTTTGAATGTGTACGCTATCCATACATGTTATCCAGGGATACGGTACCCTTTCTAACCTTTGTGCAATCACGTGCAATCCATACTGGGCCTAACACCGTCTGAGCCTGCCTCATGCTGTATAGACATATATTTTGAATGTGTATGCTATCTGTACATGTTATCCGGGGATACGGTACCCTTTCTAACCTTTGTGCAATCACGTGCAATCCATACTGGGCCTAACACCGTCTGAGCCTGCCTCATGCTGTATAGACATATATTTTGAATGTGTACGCTATCCATACATGTTATCCAGGGATACGGTACCCTTTCTAACCTTTGTGCAATCACGTGCAATCCATACTGGGCAGAACACCGTCTGAGCCTGCCTCATGCTGTATAGACATATATTTTGAATGTGTACGCTATCCATACATGTTATCCGGGGATACGGTACCCTTTCTAACCTTTGTGCAATCACGTGCAATCCATACTGGGCCTAACACCGTCTGAGCCTGCCTCCTGAGACATATATTTTGAATGTGTACGCTATCCATACATGTTATCCAGGGATACGGTACCCTTTCTAACCTTTGTGCAATCACGTGCAATCCATACTGGGCCTAACACCGTCTGAGCCTGCCTCATGATGTATAGACATATATTTTGAATGTGTACTCTATCCATTCATGTTATCCGGGGATACGGTACCCTTTCTAACCTTTGTGCAATCACGTGCAATCCATACTGGGCCTAACACCGTCTGAGCCTGCCTCCTGAGACATATATTTTGAATGTGTATGCTATCCATACATGTTATCCAGGGATACGGTACCCTTTCTAACCTTTGTGCAATCACGTGCAATCCATACTGGGCCTAACACCGTCTGAGCCTGCCTCATGCTGTATAGACATATATTTTGAATGTGTACGCTATCCATACATGTTATCCGGGGATACGGTACCCTTTCTAACCTTTGTGCAATCACGTGCAATCCATACTGGGCCTAACACCGTCTGAGCCTGCCTCCTGAGACATACATTTTGAATGTGTACGCTATCCATACATGTTATCCAGGGATACGGTACCCTTTCTAACCTTTGTGCAATCACGTGCAATCCATACTGGGCCTAACACCGTCTGAGCCTGCCTCATGCTGTATAGACATATATTTTGAATGTGTACGCTATCCATACATGTTATCCAGGGATACGGTACCCTTTCTAACCTTTGTCCTATCACGTGCAATCCATACTGGGCCTAACACTGTCTGAGCCTGCCTCATGCTGTATAGACATATATTTTGAATGTGTACGCTATCCATACATGTTATCCAGGGATACGGTACCCTTTCTAACCTTTGTGCAATCACGTGCAATCCATACTGGGCCTAACACCGTCTGAGCCTGCCTCATGCTGTATAGACATATATTTTGAATGTGTACGCTATCCATACATGTTATCCGGGGATACGGTACCCTTTCTAACCTTTGTGCAATCACGTGCAATCCATACTGTGCCTAACACCGTCTGAGCCTGCCTCCTGAGACATATATTTTGAATGTGTACGCTATCCATACATGTTATCCAGGGATACGGTACCCTTTCTAACCTTTGTGCAATCACGTGCAATCCATACTGGGCCTAACACCGTCTGAGCCTGCCTCCTGAGACATATATTTTGAATGTGTACGCTATCCATACATGTTATCCAGGGATACGGTACCCTTTCTAACCTTTGTGCAATCACGTGCAATCCATACTGGGCCTAACACCGTCTGAGCCTGCCTCATGCTGTATAGACATATATTTTGAATGTGTACTCTATCCATTCATGTTATCCGGGGATACGGTACCCTTTCTAACCTTTGTGCAATCACGTGCAATCCATACTGGGCCTAACACCGTCTGAGCCTGCCTCCTGAGACATATATTTTGAATGTGTATGCTATCCATACATGTTATCCAGGGATACGGTACCCTTTCTAACCTTTGTGCAATCACGTGCAATCCATACTGGGCCTAACACCGTCTGAGCCTGCCTCATGCTGTATAGACATATATTTTGAATGTGTACGCTATCCATACATGTTATCCGGGGATACGGTACCCTTTCTAACCTTTGTGCAATCACGTGCAATCCATACTGGGCCTAACACCGTCTGAGCCTGCCTCCTGAGACATACATTTTGAATGTGTACGCTATCCATACATGTTATCCAGGGATACGGTACCCTTTCTAACCTTTGTGCAATCACGTGCAATCCATACTGGGCCTAACACCGTCTGAGCCTGCCTCATGCTGTATAGACATATATTTTGAATGTGTACGCTATCCATACATGTTATCCAGGGATACGGTACCCTTTCTAACCTTTGTCCTATCACGTGCAATCCATACTGGGCCTAACACTGTCTGAGCCTGCCTCATGCTGTATAGACATATATTTTGAATGTGTACGCTATCCATACATGTTATCCAGGGATACGGTACCCTTTCTAACCTTTGTGCAATCACGTGCAATCCATACTGGGCCTAACACCGTCTGAGCCTGCCTCATGCTGTATAGACATATATTTTGAATGTGTACGCTATCCATACATGTTATCTGGGGATACGGTACCCTTTCTAACCTTTGTGCAATCACGTGCAATCCATACTGTGCCTAACACCGTCTGAGCCTGCCTCCTGAGACATATATTTTGAATGTGTACGCTATCCATACATGTTATCCAGGGATACGGTACCCTTTCTAACCTTTGTGCAATCACGTGCAATCCATACTGGGCCTAACACCGTCTGAGCCTGCCTCCTGAGACATATATTTTGAATGTGTACGCTATCCATACATGTTATCCAGGGATACGGTACCCTTTCTAACCTTTGTGCAATCACGTGCAATCCATACTGGGCCTAACACCGTCTGAGCCTGCCTCATGCTGTATAGACATATATTTTGAATGTGTACGCTATCCTTACATGTTATCCTTGGATACGGTACCCTTTCTAACCTTTGTCCTATCACGTGCAATCCATACTGGGCCTAACACCGTCTGAGCCTGCCTCATGCTGTATAGACATATATTTTGAATGTGTACGCTATCCATACATGTTATCCAGGGATACGGTACCCTTTCTAACCTTTGTGCAATCACGTGCAATCCATACTGGGCAGAACACCGTCTGAGCCTGCCTCATGCTGTATAGACATATATTTTGAATGTGTACGCTATCCATACATGTTATCCAGGGATACGGTACCCTTTCTAACCTTTGTGCAATCACGTGCAATCCATACTGGGCCTAACACCGTCTGAGCCTGCCTCCTGAGACATATATTTTGAATGTGTACGCTATCCATACATGTTATCCAGGGATACGGTACCCTTTCTAACCTTTGTGCAATCACGTGCAATCCATACTGGGCCTAACACCGTCTGAGCCTGCCTCATGCTGTGTAGACATATATTTTGAATGTGTACGCTATCCATACATGTTATCCAGGGATACGGTACCCTTTCTAACCTTTGTGCAATCACGTGCAATCCATACTGGGCCTAACACCGTCTGAGCCTGCCTCATGCTGTATAGACATATATTTTGAATGTGTACACTATCCATACATGTTATCCGGGGATACGGTACCCTTTCTAACCTTTGTGCAATCACGTGCAATCCATACTGGGCCTAACACCGTCTGAGCCTGCCTCCTGAGACATATATTTTGAATGTGTACGCTATCCATACATGTTATCTGGGGATACGGTACCCTTTCTCACCTTTGTGCAATCACGTGTAATCCATACTGGGCGTGAGAACGGCTGGCGAGCTGTTAAGCAAGCTACAGCACCTGTCCAGACAAGTACAGGGATTCCCTAGCGAGGAGACTTATTTGATTGTTTTCAATGTTGGGACAGCAATTTTTGGGGAGCACTATACTCTGGAGAATGATAGATGGGGCCCACCATACACTGGAACATTCCAAAGGTGGACATCAGACACTGGAGCAGCATTTACAGGGCCCATTATACACTAGAGCATTAGAAATGGGGCCCATTATGTTTGGAGCATTATTTGGGCCCATAAGACAGTGGAGCTTCATCCATGGGGACCAACATATACTGTAGCATTATGTGGAGCTCATCATATACTGTTTCAAACATTATATGGGACCAATGATTCTGTATGGAGAAATAGATGGGCCTCGTCATGAGATGTAAAAAGTGAGGTATTTTTCATTGTACTATACCGCTATTTCTCTGCCGTATCGGAGCATGATGAGTTGTGGTATGTGTTAAAGGGGCGCTCTTTCGCAGAAGAATTGATGCTTTTGGCATTCAAATGGGCACTGTAGGTGTGTTTCCTGTCCTCCTCTCACTGCCAACTTTTATTCCCCATTGACTTACATTGGGTTTCGTGTTTCGGTACGACCCCGACTTTTCCCTATAATCGGACGATCTTGCTCGACCCGACTTTTGGAAAAGTCGGGTTTCACGAAACGAAACGCGACCCTAAAAAACCAAAAGTCGCTCAACTCTAATGATGACATTTGCTGGTTCAGACAAGACTGATTCTTCATCAGAAAAGTTGGGATTCACTACCACTGTCACTGTTTTACATAGTTACTGAACCCCACTAACACTGGAGCATGTGTTTTTCTCTGTGCAGAAGGCACTTCTGAGCAGCAACTGGCGATGTTGGAGCCCAGGGTCAATCAGGGTTTAGGCTGAGGCCTAATTGGAGCAAGTTTTATATCTGATGTAGTTCGAATGTGGAGGCAGCAGGAGAGTTTGCCGGACACAGAGCAGGGGAGCAACTGGCGTTACTGAACCCCACTAACACTGGAGCATGTGTTTTTCTCTGTGCAGATGGCACTTCTGAGCAGCAACTGGCGATCTTGGAGCCCAGGGTCAATCAGGGTTTAGGCTGAGGCCTAATTGGAGCAAGTTTTAAATCTGATGGAGTTTGAATGTGGAGGCAGCAGGAGATATTGCCGGACACACAGCAGGGGAGCAGCTGGCATTACTGAACCCCACTAACACTGGAGCATGTGTTTTTCTCTGTGCAGATGGCACTTCTGAGCAACAACTGGCGGTGTTGGAGCCCAGGGATTAAAGTTCAGGTGGTAGAAACATGAACACAACAGGAGACCTGGATACTGTTGCCAACCAATTATTTATTCTGGAAGAGGACTGGCAAATTCCGGCGAGATCCAGGCCTTGTTCATTTTCAGAAAAGTAAGCCGGTCAATGTTATCGGAGGATAGTCGCTTGCGACGTTCTGTTACTACACCACCTGCAGCACTAAAGATGCGTTCCGATAATACACTAGCAGCAGGGCAAGCCAGCTTCTCCAATGCATACTGGCTAAGCTCTGGCCATGTTTTCAGCTTAGAGACCCAAAACTTGAAGGGGGAAGAGCCGTCTGGGAGTACACTGACAGGGCAAGACATGTAGTCTGTCACCATCTGATGGAAACGTTGCCTCCTGCTGACTGGGACCGTCTGTGATGGTGTAGACATTTGTGGCAGGCACACAAATCTTTGCCACATTTGGGCCATACTGGTCTTGCCTTGTGCTGAGGTGCTGCCTCTGCTCCCTCTTTGTGCAGAGCTTCCTCCACTGCCTCGACGCACAGAGCTGCTTTGTAGATCACTAAATACCCAAAAAAGAAAGAAAAAGGCGCATACCAATGGAATGAATACAATAAATTTTATTGAGCTAATATAGCATATACAAAGAGAAGAAACAAACAGGTGTGACCACCACCCTGTAGATATACACAAATATATATGTGTGGGCAGAAATGAAGAAAAACATGTATTCAATAAAGATGTTAGATGTAACCCATAATTTTAACAGTAGGCAATGTTAGCGTAAGTTCGCAAATAGCGGTTGTAGATCTCAAAATTTGAGAGAAAAGATTAGCCAAAAAATAATAATATAAAGCTGCAAGTAATATGTGCAATGTTGCAACTGTAACCTCTCTCAAATTGAGATGAAACAACCACCATATGGGTTACAAAAGGTAAATAACGTGCCATGTGCAAACAAAATGCATGATACCCAATTATCTTCATTCAAAATAGCAGCAAAAATTATAGCAGCAAGGGTTATAGTATGTTACATGATAGCCATCCAAAGTACATACATGTACTCAAAGTGACCCTGGAGGAATGGTTGCACATATATATAAGGCAATAATTATCAAACAAAGTTGCACCCATCCATATAATTGCACAAATGCCCATGTGTGGGATGAAAACCCCCATGACCGCATGTTTGGCCGCTAGTATAGAAAACCCATAATCCGAATCTGTAAATGGCAAACTGCCATGTGTATACCTGGGGTGGAGAAGTGCCCCGACGCGCGTTTCGCGTCAGCTTCCTCGGGGGGCAATGTGAAAGCGGACAGAGTGCGGCCATTAAATAGTTCCTCAATCACTCGGAAAGAATTGCGGTGTGGCGGCGCTTCCGGTGCTCGTGCCCCATACCGGAAGTGACGAAATGCGCGTCCCACGTCATAGGGGCCGGCCGGACAGCGACGCGTCAGCTGAGAGGCAGGACCCATGACGCTGGATGGGCGCGCATCCATGACAACCAGACAGAAGCCAAACATCCGGAAGCGCTCACCGCAAAAATAATCCGAGTGTCCATACAAGTCAAATATCCCTGCCCACATCTTAGCAAAAAGTTGTCCTTCAAAGTTGTAGAAGATATTAATACCGATACTAGGTATTTGCCAGTCGGATAGAAAACATTTTTACATTTACAAAACATGTGGAGAGGATATGTTATTCTAAGGAAGACATACATGAACATTATATCTAAATTAGTTAGATGAAATATATAAAAAGACACCAATCCTATATCAGAAACAATCCATCCGTTCTTGATCACCTGTATACATATGATTAGACAACACTAAAAGTCAAACATAAAACACAAGAACAGATGTGATGAAGGTTCTTCATAATTAGCACCATAATGGGGATGTCTTCAAAGATGTAAAACATACAATGTCACGAATCACCGTCACAACATTCCTAAGAACCCAGGAAAAAATATAAATGAGGAAATCATGGCCTAGAAAAACTAGAGAGATAAAGAAAAATGTTAGAAGAATAATAAAACCAGAATAAAAATGATAAAAAACAAAAATTACAAAAATGGAGCAAAACTCAAGACTTCATTAAGGCCTTTAGGTCGTACACAATCAACCCTCATAATCCACTTGGCTTCCAATTGGGAAAGGTTCTTTTTCCAGTCTCCCCCTCGACCATCCATGAGAACTCTATCTATCCCTCTTATTTTCAAGAGTTTGGCATTGCAGGAGTGTACTTTCCTGAAATGCCGAGGTATGGGTTTCAGGGTTAACACGTCCGTGACATCACCCGCCTTGATGTTTTACATCTTTGAAGACATCCCCATTATGGTGCTAATTATGAAGAACCTTCATCACATCTGTTCTTGTGTTTTATGTTTGACTTTTAGTGTTGTCTAATCATATGTATACAGGTGATCAAGAACGGATGGATTGTTTCTGATATAGGATTGGTGTCTTTTTATATATTTCATCTAACTAATTTAGATATAATGTTCATGTATGTCTTCCTTAGAATAACATATCCTCTCCACATGTTTTGTAAATGTAAAAATGTTTTCTATCCGACTGGCAAATACCTAGTATCGGTATTAATATCTTCTACAACTTTGAAGGACAACTTTTTGCTAAGATGTGGGCAGGGATATTTGACTTGTATGGACACTCGGATTATTTTTGCGGTGAGCGCTTCCGGATGTTTGGCTTCTGTCTGGTTGTCATGGATGCGCGCCCATCCAGTGTCATGGGTCCTGCCTCTCAGCTGACGCGTCGCTGTCCGGCCGGCCCCTATGACGTGGGACGCGCATTTCGTCACTTCCGGTATGGGGCACGAGCACCGGAAGCGCCGCCACACCGCAATTCTTTCCGAGTGATTGAGGAACTATTTAATGGCCGCACTCTGTCCGCTTTCACATTGCCCCCCGAGGAAGCTGATGCGAAACGCACGTCGGGGCACTTCTCCACCCCAGGTATACACATGGCAGTTTGCCATTTACAGATTCGGATTATGGGTTTTCTATACTAGCGGCCAAACATGCGGTCATGGGGGTTTTCATCCCACACATGGGCATTTGTGCAATTATATGGATGGGTGCAACTTTGTTTGATAATTATTGCCTTATATACTGTATATGTGCAACCATTCCTCCAGGGTCACTTTGAGTACATGTATGTACTTTGGATGGCTATCATGTAACATACTATAACCCTTGCTGCTATAATTTTTGCTGCTATTTTGAATGAAGATAATTGGGTATCATGCATTTTGTTTGCACATGGCACTTTATTTACCTTTTGTAACCCATATGGTGGTTGTTTCATCTCAATTTGAGAGAGGTTACAGTTGCAACATTGCACATATTACTTGCAGCTTTATATTATTATTTTTTGGCTAATCTTTTCTCTCAAATTTTGAGATCTACAACCGCTATTTGCGAACTTACGCTAACATTGCCTACTGTTAAAATTATGGGTTACATCTAACATCTTTATTGAATACATGTTTTTCTTCATTTCTGCCCACACATATATATTTGTGTATATCTACAGGGTGGTGGTCACACCTGTTTGTTTCTTCTCTTTGTATATGCTATATTAGCTCAATAAAATTTATTGTATTCATTCCATTGGTATGCGCCTTTTTCTTTCTTTTTTGGGTATTTATGTCATTTAAGAAGGGCGAAAATTAGCGACCGGTTTTTTGGACTTATTTGTAGATCACTAGCAGCACTGCTCTTGGGTGGAATGGAGAACATGATGGAATGCACCAGTGTGTCTTGGTACTCCCGCATTTTACGCTCCCGGTTCAAAGGTGTTATGATGCTTTGTAAGTTGTCCCGGTAGTGAGGATCTAGGAGGGTGTACACCCAATAACCAGCCATGTTGAGAATGTGGGTGATGCGGCGGTCGTTTCTCAGGCACTGCAGCATGAAGTCAACCATGTGCTGCAGACTCCCAACTGCCCAAGAAATGCTGTCCTCTCCTTGAGGCGTCATCTCTGCCTGCTCTGCATCACCCCACCCTCGCTCTACATACTGACTACTAGAGCATTTTGTACCTCCCTCCTCTGGAGAGATGTCTTCCTCCTCCATTGACTCCTCCTCACCCTCCTCACAAAGTGTCCCCTGCCTAGGCCTTTGTGAGGAATCACGTTGCGCAGACTGTCTAGAGGCAGATGGCATTTGTGACTCCTCATCCTCCACCTCTTCCAAAACCTCCTCCATTAGTGCTTGCAGTGTTTTTGAAGCAGACAGATAAGGGGGATAGTCATGCTGACTAGTGCATCATCTGCACTCGCCATACGCGTGGAATCATCGAAGGCACGCAAAACGTGGCAAATGTCCTTCATAGAGGCCCACTCAGTGGTGCTGATGCAGCTGGTACTCTATTACTGCTGCCTGCTGCTCACACAACCGCTCCAACATATGTAACATTGAATTCCACCTGGTGGGTAGGTTACATATGATGCGATGTTCCGAAAGGCGGAATCGGCGCTGCAGAGCTGCAATGCGCGATCTTGCCATGCTGGAACGTCGCAAGTGAGCGCACTCTATGCAAACCTTGCACAGCAGTGCATCGAGATCTGGATAGTCCCTCAGAAAGCTCTGCACGACCAAGTTGAGCACATGTGCCAGACATGGGATGTGAGTGAGGATGCCTAGGCCCAGAGCTGCCACCAGATTTCGGCCATTGTCACACACTACCAAGCCTGGCTGGAGATTCGCTGGCACAAACCACATGTCGCTCTCCTGCTTAATGGCATTCCAGAGCTCCTGCACTGTGTGGCTTCAATTCTCCAAAGAAATTAATTTCAGTATGGCCTGTTGACGTTTGGCCACGACTGTTCTCATATCGGTCGTAACAGGCTCCTGCAGCGCTGATTCAGAGGAACTGGAGTATGAGGAGGAGTCAATGTGTACAGACTGGATTCCTGCAATCCTTGGAGTTGGCAGAACACGTACAGCGACACTCTCAAGATCTGTACCTGGCTCCACAACATTGACCCAATGGGCAGTGAGGGAAAGGTATCGTCCCTGTCCATGGTTACTGGTCCACGCATCGGTGGTCCGGTGGACCTTGCTACTGACGGCGTTTAGTAGTGCATGTTTAATTTTTCCCTTCACATGCTTTTGTAGGGCAGGGACGGCTTGCCTGCTGAAATAAAAGCGGCTGGGCATGGTGTATTGTGGGACTGCCAATGCCATGAAGTTACGGAAGGTGTCAGTCTCCACCAGCCTGAATGAGAGCATTTCAAGGGACAGTAGTTTTGCAATGCCAGCATTCAGAGCCTGTGCTCGGGGATGGTTTGCCGAGTATGGCCGCCTTTTCTCCCATGCCTGTGCTACCGATGGCTGTAGAGTGGCCTGGGAGTGTAAGGATGACAGGGAACGTGGTGCTGTGGGTGGAATGCCACTGGGTCTCTGGAGAACAGTTCCAGAGGTTCTTCCGTGGCAATCCAGTGAGGAAGCCGAACCAGCTGTGTGTGAGCTGGAGGAAGAGGCTACAACACGAGCTGAAGAGGTGGTAGGTGGTGCTGTAGGTTGGCCTACCTCTTCAGTGTGTCTTTGTAACTCCACCACGTGCTTGGTCCACACATGTGTCCACATATTTGTGGTATTCAGGTTGCTGACACTTTTCCTTCTTTTGACTTTCTGATTACACAGCTTGCATTTGACAAAGCAAATGTCATCTGCAACTGTGTCCAAAAAGGACCACGCACTGCAAGTCCTGGGAGCGCCCGTTTTGGGTTTTGGAAGAGGAATGCCGAAGTGGAGGCTACAGGCAACCAAGTCTGCCCCCTCCCTCTCCCTCCTGTTTTGGCCGTTCGGGGAATCTCTTCCTCAGAGCTGCTCCCACCACCTTCCTGTTCCTCACGCAATGATGGGTCAAGGACCTCATCATCTACACTCCCCTCTTCAAACACCTGCTTCTCCTGGGTTGTCTTGCCAGCACAGTACGCACCAGAAAGTGGCACCTGAGTCTCATCATCTGATGCGTACTGAGGTGTGCTGACCATAGGCACTGGCCCACCCGCCTCTTCAGATTCAGAGGGACAAAGCAGTTGCGCATCACTGCATACTCCCTCTTCTTCACATTCTAGAATGCAGCTTAGCTCCCCCCTGTTTCCAAGCCAAGAGATTCAGAGAACAGAAGTAGAGATGACTCCTGTCCAGGGCTCCCTGACTGCCTTTGCAATTTGGCAGGTGGTGAAGAGACAGATGGTTGCTCTTCAGTGCTCTGGCCCTGAGAGGATGTGGAAGTAATTGAAGTCGATGCGTTAGCTGCCATCCATCCGACAACGGCTTCAATTTGTTCGTCCCGCAGCAGTGGGGTACGGCGAGGTCCTACAAAGCTGCGCATAAAGGACTGTTGCCTGGTAAAACTGGAGGATGCTGAGTCACTGGTGCCCGCAGCAGGCACAGAATCCCCACATCCTCTCTGTGCTGAAACACCACGCCCACGACCACATGCATTACTCCCTGCCTTCTTCATCTTGGTAGACTGATAAAGATAGGCAGAAAAGTACAATGGGGGGGCTTAGTGTGCTTATTCCTGAACAGCTGCTAACAGGTATAAGAAACACTAATTTTATAAAGTGTGTGGACTACACTAGTATCACAAACTTTTTGGAGCTATTACAATGCAGGAAGGTAACCTACAATGCAATAGATGAGGCTCCAAAAAGTAGGCTAATACTAATCTGGCTGGGCTGCAGGGCACAAGCCAGCAAAAAGGCTCCTCTATCTACTCCTATAAAGGGTTCCTATGACACTGCATTTTAATTGAACATAATTATGTTTGCCTGCCATAGTTCCCTGTCCTAATCTTCTGATTAATTTTCTAATTAATTATTCTTTAACCCCTTTCTGCCATGTGACATACTATCCCATCCATGTGCCCTGGGACTTAATTCCCAGGGACGGGATAGTACGTCACAGCGATCAGCGGTGCTCACAGTGACGCTGATCGCTGTGACATACTATCCCGTACGTCACAGTGTCATAGGAACCCTTTGATGACACCCAAGTTGTTTTATATTATGAAACCTAAATATATCTGTTGGCAATCACAATTTTATTTACTGGTTTATAATTTCATGAATGTATAATAATGTATTATTTTATAGCAAAAACGAGAGTTGTATAGTCTACTAGTGACATTTAGAAGGGCACAGCTATTATATATTCTGACAAGAAAGATGACGTGTAGCCATGGCTGCCTAATTGTTCCATTGATCGCGGCCGGGTGTCAGCTGACACCCGGCACTATGTGTCAGGGGCGGTCACGGACCGCCCCGAAACGTTAACCCCTTGCACACCATGATCAAACACGATCACGGTGTACGGGCAGTTAAAGGGAAGAATCGGCAGGGAGGGAGCTCCCTCCGTGCTTCCCTGAGTCCCCCACCGCAGCGCAATGTGCAGCGCTGCTGCGGGGGGCTCGTTCCCTGCAGGTCCCCGGATCCAAGATGGCGACGGGGACCTTCGGGGGCCTGCAGGGAGCTGGGTTCCTCAGTGCCTGCAAAGCACAGGCATGAGGAAGTCTGCTTCTATGCCTGTGACAGATCGCTGATCTGTCACAGTGATCTGTGATGTGACAGATCGGCGATCTGTCACATGACAGTGATGTCCCCCCTGGGACAATGTAATAAAGTAAAAAAAAAAGTGTAAAAATAATTTTAAAAAAATCGCTAAATAAAATAAAAAAAATTATACCCTAATAAATTCATTTCTTGGAAATAAAAGAAAAAACAATAAAAGTACACATATTTGGTATCGCCGCATCCGTAACGACCGGCCCTATAAAAATATCCCATTATTTAACCCCTTTAGCGAACCTCTTAAAAAATAAAAATAAAAAACGAAGCAAAAAATAATGATTTATTATCATACCGCCGAACAAAAAGTGCAATAACGCGCGATCAAAAAGACGCATATAAATATCCATGGTAATGCTGAAAACGGCATCTTGTCCCGCAAAAAACAAGCCACCACCCAGCATCATCAGCAAAAAAATATAAAACTTATAGCTCGCAGAATAAAGCGATGCAAAAATAATTATTTTTTACATAAAATTGTTTTCATTGTATAAAAGCGCCAAACCATAAAAAAAGACATAAATGAGGTGTCGCTGTAACCGTACTGACCCAAAGAATAAAACCGCCTTATCAATTTTACCGCACGCAGAATGATGTAAACGCACCCCCCAAAAGAAATTCATGAAACGCTGGTTTTTATTCATTCTGTGTCCCAAAAATCAGAATAAAAAGTGATCAAAAGATGTCACATGCCCAAAAATGGTACCAATAAAAACGTCAACTCGTGCCGCAAAAAATAAGACCTCACATGACTCGATGGATCAAAATACGGAAAAATTATAGCTCTCAATATGTGGTGATGCAAAAACTATTTTTACAATAAAAAGCATCTTTTAGCGTATGATAGCTGCCAAAAATAAAAACTGCCACAAATAGTAAATCAAACCCCCCGTTATCACCTCCTTAGCTAGGAAAAAATAATAAAATTTAAAAAGTGTATTTATTTCCATTTTCCCATTAGGGTTAGGGCTAGGGTTAGGGCTAGGGTTAGGGCTATGGTTAGGGCTAGGGTTAGGGTTAGGGCTAGGGCTAGAGTTAGGGCTGAGATTAGGGTTAGGGGTGTGTTGAGGTTAGGGTTGGAGTTAGAATTGGGGGTTTTCCACTGTTTGGGCACATCAGTTGCTCTCCAAATGCAACATGGCGTCTGATCTCAATTGCAGCCAATTCTGCATTGAAAAAGTCAAATGGTGCTCCTTCCCTTCCAAGCTCTGCCATGCGCCCAAACAGTGTTTTACCCCCACATATGGGGTATCAGCCTATTCAGGACAAATTGAAAAACAACTTTTGCGGTCCAATTTTTCCTGTTACCCTTAGGAAAATAAAAAATTGGGGGCAAAAATATCATTTTTGTGGAAAAAAATATGATTTTTTTACTTTCACACCCGGGCGTTATAAACTTCTGTGAAGCACTTGGGGGTTCAAAGTGCTCAACACACATCTAGATAAGTTCCGTGGGGGTCTAGTTTCCAAAACAGGGTCACTTGTGGGGGTTTCCACTGTTTAGGTACATCAGGGGCTCTCCAAAAGCAACATGACACCCGCAGACCATTCCATCAAAATCTGCATTCCAAAACGTCACTACTTCCCTTCCGAGCCCTAACATGTGCCCATTCAGTAGTTTTCTCCCACATATGGGGTATCAGCGTACTCAGGACAAATTGGACAACTTTTGGGGTCCAATTTATCCTGGTACCCTTGGGAAAATAAAAAAATTGGGGAATAAAAGATCATGTTTGTGGAAAAAATGTGATTCTTTTATTTTCACGCCCGGGCATTATAAAATTCTGTGAAGCACTGGGGGTTCAAAGTGTTCATCACACATCTAGATAAGTTCCTTGGGGATCCAGTTTCCAAAATGGGGTCACTTGTGGAGGGTTTCCACTGTTTAGGTACATCAGGGGCTCTCCAAACGTGACATGGCGTCCGATCTGAATTCCAGCCAATTTTGCATTGAAAAAATCAAACGGCGCTCCTTCCCTTCTGAGCTCTGCCATGTGATGAAACAGTGGTCCCCCCCACATATCAGGTATCAGCGTACTCTGGACAAATTGCACAATAACTTTTGCAGTCTAATTTCTCCTGTTACCCTTGGTAAAATAAAAAAAATTGAACCTTAAGTATTTTTTTTGTGAAAAAAGTTAAATGTTCATTTTTTTTTAAATATTCAAAAAATTCCTGTGAAGCACCTGAATGGTTAATAAACTTCTTGAATGTGGTTTTGAGCACCTTAAGGGGTGCAGTTTTTAGAATGGTGTCACTTTTGGGTATTTTCTGTCATATAGACTGCTCAAAGTGGCTTCCAATGTGATGTGGTCCGTAAAAATAAGATGGTGTTGCAAAAATGAGAAATCGCTGGTCAACTTTTAACCCTTATAACTTCCTAACAAAAAAAATTTGGTTCCAAAATTGTGCTCATGTAAAGTAAACATGTGGGAAATGTTACTTATTAAGTTTTTTGTGTGCCATATGATTTAAGGGCATAAAAATTCAAAGTTGGAAAATTGCAAAATTTTAAAAAATTTCGCCAAATTTCCATTTTTTTCACAAATAAACGCAAGTTATTTGAATGAAATTTTACCACTAACCTGAAATACAATATGTCACGAGAAAACAATGTCAGAATCATCAGGATCCATGGAAGCGTTTCAGAGTTATTACCTCATAAAGGGACAGTGGTCAGAATTGTAAAAATTGGCCCGGTCATGAAGGTGAAAACCACCCTTGGGGGTTAAGGGGTTAAATAGTAACTACACTTTGTTTGTATAAATCAACACTGTGCAAGTGACGATAAGAAACTTTATAATGTATTTTATGAGAGAAAAATGCCAAACAGAGTGATCTATTTCAAGTGTTAGGCCGGTTTCACATTTGCACTTTTTTTTTATAGCACGGCAAAATCCTGCTAGCGCACGGCCAGCACACGATCTGCACACCCTATGCTAAAGATAGGTTGCGCAGATCACAAGCGTCCATGTGCGCTAGTAGGCGGCGATGACCGGATGGGGCGGGCAGGGAGACGGGAGGGGGCGGGGCTTAGCGGCGGCCGTGCGCAGGCCGTCGCTGCGCTATAAAGCGCAAATGTGAAACCGGCCTTATTTATGTTAATGTTGATGATTATGGCTTGCAGCCAATGAAAACCCAAAAAGTCATTATCTCAGTAAAATAGAATACTTTACAACACCAGCTTGAAAAATGATTTTAACCCCTTAGTGACAGAGCCAATTTGCTACTTAATGACCAAGTCAATTTTTACAATTCTGTCCACTGTCACTTTATGAAGTCATAACTCTGGAACGCTTTAACGGATCCCGCTGATTCTAAGAAAGTTTTTTGTGACATATTGTACTTCATGTTAGTGGCAAAATTTATTCGATATGACTTGCGTTTATTTATGAAAAAAATTGAAATAAGGCAAAAAATGTAAAATTTTGCAATTTTCAAACTTTAATTTTTATGCCCTTAAATCAGAGAGATATATCACACAAAATACTTAATAAGCATTTCCCACATGTCTACTTTACATCAGCACAATTTTGGAAACAAAGTTTTTTTTTTGTCGGGAAGTTATAAGGGTTAAAATTTGACCAGCGATTTCTCATTTTTACAACTAAATTTACAAAACCATTTTTTTTAGGGACCACATTACATTTGAAGTCAGTTTGAGGGATGTTCATGACAGAAAATACCCAAACGTGACACCATTCTAAAAACTGCACCCATCAAGGTACTCAAAACCACATTCAAGATGTATATGAACCCCTTAATGTGCTTCACAGGAACTGAAGCAATGTGGAAGGAAAAAATGAACATTTAACTTTTTTCACAAACATTGTACTCCAGAATCAATTTTTTTTTTATTCTCACAAGTGTAAAATGAGAAAATGAACCATAAAATTTGTTGTGCAATTTCTACTAAATACGCTGATACCACATTAGTGGGGGTAAACCACTATTTGGGCACCCAGCAGAGCTCGAAAGGTAAGGAGCACAGTTTGACTTTTTCAACGCAGAATTGGATGGAATTGAGATTGGACACCATGTCGCCCTTATGTGCCTAAACAGTGGAAAACCCCCACAAGTGACAGCATTTTGGAAGCTAGACCCCCCAAGGAGCTTATCTAGATGTCTAGTGAGCACTTTGAACCTCCAAGTGCTTCACAGAAGTTTATAACATAGAGCTTTGAAAATAAAAATTCATATTTTTTCAACAAAAATGATATTTTACCACCAAATTTGTATTTTCTTAAGGGTAATGGGAGAAATTGCCCCTATAAAGTTGTTGTGCAATTTATCCTGTGTATGACGATACCCTAGATGTGGGGGTAAACCACTGTTTGGGCGCACTGCAGAGCTCGGAAGGGAAGGAGCGCCATTTGACTTTTTCAACGCAGAATTGGCTGGAATTGAGATTGGACTCCGTATTGTGTTTGGAGAGCCCCTGATGGAACCCCCCAATTCTAACTCCAACCCTAACTTCAACACTCCCCTAACCCTAATCCCAACCCTAGCCATAACACTAACCACAAACCTAATCCTAACACACCCCTAACCCTAATCCCAACCCTAACACTAATCCCAACCCTAAACCTAATCCCAACCCTAGCCCCAACCCTAACTCTAATTTTAGCCCCCACCCTAACCCTAACTTTACCACCAATCCTAACACTAACTTTAGCCCAACTCTCTTTAGCCCAACTCTAACCCTAATGGGAATATGGAAATAAATACATTTTTTTATTTTATCATTTTTCCCTAACTAAGGGGTGATAAAGGGGGGTTGATTTACTATTTTTTTTTATTTTGATCACTGTGGAAGAAGAAGATGCCTGTGGCTAGAGTTGAGCGACTTTTGCTTTTTTAAGGTCGAGTTTCGTTTCATGAAACCCGACTTTTCCAAAAGTCGGGTCGAGCAAAATCGGCCGACTATAGGGAAAAGTCGGGGGTCCGACCGAAACACAAAACCCAATGTAAGTCAATGGGGAATTAAAGTCAGCAGTGAGAGGAGGACAGGAAACACACCTACAGTGCCCATTTGAATGCCAAAAGCATCAATTCTTCTTACTTAAGCTTGTCAACCTTAAATAACTTCATAATACTAGCTACGCACTGAAAAATGGGGGTTATTTGGCTAAAGTTGTGGGGGGGGTAGGGCTGGCTCCAGGTTTTCATGTGCCCTGGGCAAAAGAGCGCCCCTTTAACACATACCACAACTCATGATGCTCCGATACGGCAGAGAAATAGCGGTATAGTACATTGAAAAGTACTTCACTTTTTACATCTCGTGACGAGGCCCATCTATTTCTCCATACAGAATCATTGGTCCCATATAATGTTTGAAACAGTATATGATGAGCTCCACATAATGCTACAGTATATGTTGGTCCCCATGGATGAAGCTCCACTGTCTTATGGGCCCAATTAATGCTCCAAACATAATGGGCCCCATTTCTAATGCTCTAGTGTATAATGGGCCCTGTAAATGCTGCTCCAGTGTCTGATGTCCACCTTTGGAATGTTCCAGTGTATGGTGGGCCACATCTATCATTCTCCAGAGTATAGTGCTCCCCAAAAATTGCTGTCCAAACATTGAAAACAATGAAATAAGTCTCCTCGCTAGGAAATCCCTGTACTAGTCTGGACTCCTCGTCGTCCCCATCTTCCATCTCACTGCACAGTATTTCAACCTTGCAAGTGCTGTGATCCTGAGCAAGTGGGGGGGGCCCACTCATTGGCGACGGCACTGGCACAGGGCCCCTGATAGTACAGTGGTGTGTCTGACGGCGGGTGTGCCGAACCTGCACTTTCATCTGCAGCTTCCTCTTTGTCACCGTAAAAGATAGAACTGTATATGGGAAGGGTAACCTGAGTTTCATCAGGGTCAGATTCAGGCCGTGTAGCGTGCGAGGGGAATGTAGTGGTCTGGGTCAATGTACCAGCAGATTCATCGAGCAGTGGCTGGGCATCAGTGCACTTGTGTCACCCCCAGGAGTATGGTCGCCACAGTGGCATTACCTTCCTCCTAGGGAGTGTGATGTCATGCTTGGGATCAACGAAGGATCTCTCAGCAGGCTAACTAATTGGGCGGTGTTATTCCCACGAGTCACGACCCTCCAAACAGCGTTCATGAAGGCAAAGTGTTTGTTTTATGTGGGCAGTATGGTTGCAAAGCTGAACCTTAAAGGAATGTCCAGAAGGGCACCACCAGGAGTGGAGCCTATGACGTAATTTGACTCAACATGGGCAACCTCAACCATCCAGCCACAAAAAAGATGCACACATTGCAAGCTTAATTCCGTTAACAAACGAGACTCCGTCATGGCCCGTGGTCCGAGTCCGGCTTACTAGAGGGACACGCGAGGCTCTGGCACGTGAGATTGGCCAATAACTGGTGTGTCATGCCCTTACATGTCCCTGGCTGCTTGTGCGCTACACTGAAAAGGCCAGCGTTTGTCGCATAGAGGTGCAGATAACCCGCTGAACAACGTTAGTGATGGGGATCTGGGATTACAATTATTACCCGCGAACGATGATTTCCCAGTAAGTGCAGGTCAACCGCAGTTCCGGAATTAGGCCTAACCGTCATTCCTGAAAAAATGAAAAACTTACGTGTGCAAACCACAGGTGCTGTAGCTTGCTTAACAGCTCGCCAGCCGTTCTCAGGCCCAGTATGGATTACGCGTGATTGCACAAAGGTGAGAAAGGGTACCGTATCCCCGGATAACATGTATGGATAGCATAGTGTACACATTCAAAATATATGTGTATAGATCAGGAGGCAGGCTCAAACGGTGTCAGGCCCAGTATGGATTACACGTGACTGCACAAAGGTGAGAAAGGGTACCGTATCCCCTGATAACATGTATGGATAGCATAGTGTACACATTCAAAATATATGTCTATAGATCAGGAGGCAGGCTCAGACGGTGTCAGGCCCAGTATGGATTACACGTGATTGCACAAAGGTGAGAAAGGGTACCGTATCCCCGGATAACATGTATGGATAGCATAGTGTACACATTCAAAATATATGTGTATAGATCAGGAGGCAGGCTCAAACGGTGTCAGGCCCAGTATGGATTACACGTGACTGCACAAAGGTGAGAAAGGGTACCGTATCCCCGGATAACATGTATGGATAGCATAGTGTGCACATTCAAAATATATGTCTATAGATCAGGAGGCAGGATCAGACGGTGTCAGGCCCAGTATGGATTCCACATGATTGCACAAAGGTGAGAAAGGGTACCGTATCCCCGGATAACATGTATGGATAGCATAGTGAACACATTCAAAATATATGTCTAGAGATCAGGAGGCAGGCTCAAACGGTGTCAGACCCAGTATGGATTACACGTGATTGCACAAAGGTGAGAAAGGGTACCGTATCCCCGGATAACATGTATGGATAGCATAGTGTACACATTCAAAATATATGTCTATAGATGAGGAGACAGGCTCAGACGGTGTCAGGCCCAGTATGGATTACACGTGATTGCACAAAGGTGAGAAAGGGTACCGTATCCCCGGATAACATGTATGGATAGCATAGTGTACACATTTAAAATATATGTCTATAGATCAGGAGGCAGGCTCAAACGGTGTCAGGCCCAGTATGGATTACACGTGATTGCACAAAGGTGAGAAAGGGTACCGTATCCCCGGATAACATGTATGGATAGCATAGTGTACACATTCAAAATATATGTCTATAGATGAGGAGGCAGGCTCAGACGGTGTCAGGCCCAGTATGGATTACACGTGATTGCACAAAGGTGAGAAAGGGTACCGTATCCCCGGATATCATGTATGGATAGCATAGTGTACACATTCAAAATATATATCTATAGATCAGGAGGCAGGCTCAAACGGTGTCAGGCCCAGTATGGATTACACGTGATTGCACAAAAGTGAGAAAGGGTACCGTATCCCCGGATAACATGTATGGATAGCATAGTGTACACATTTAAAATATATGTCTATAGATCAGGATGCAGGCTCAAATGGTGTCAGGCCCAGTATGGATTACACGTGATTTCACAAAGGTGAGAAAGGGTACCGTATCCCCGGATAACATGTATGGATAGCATAGTGTACACATTCAAAATATATGTCTATAGATCAGGAGGCAGGCTCAGACGGTGTCAGGCCCAGTATGGATTTGACGGCCCAGACTTCACAGCGGAGGAGCAGGGAGAGGTAAAAATTGCAAATGCTGGGGTCCTGCCCAAGCAAGGGGGCCCACTCGTGGGCGTCGGTACTGGCACTGGGCCCCTCATAGTACGGCGGTGTGTCTAACGGCGGGTGTGCACCACCACCGTCAGAGACACTTGATTGCACTATGAGGGACCCTGTGCCAGTGCCCGCGCCCAAGAGTCGGCCTACCCACCTGTCCAGGGCAACGGCACTCGCACGGTTTTGTGTGCTAGGTGGTGACCCCGGCCATGGGGGGAGGCAGCACAGTTAGGGAGTTTTAGAAAGTGGCATATGTTGATGTTGGACATTCAGCTGATGCAAAAGGCGAAATTGTTCAAGTCCCAGGAAGAGGAGGACCAAAGCAAGCCATTTTTCTGTCACCTTATGTGTCATCAGGGGAAGGTGGGACAAAATCCTTGGAAACCCATGCATGGTTCATTTTAATGAAGGTTAGATCATCCACATTTTGGGTTGACAGACGGGTCCTTTTTTCTGTCAGGATTGATCCAGCTGCACTGAAGACTCTTTCCAATAGCACACTTGCAGCTGGGCAAGCGAGCTCCTGTAAGGCATATTGTGCCAATTCAGGCCAGGTGTCCAGTTTAGCGGCCCAATAGTCAAAGGGGAATGACCTGTGCAGGAGAACATCGATATGGGAGGAAAAGTAGTTTGTAACCATAGTTGACAACTGCTGTCACTTTCCATCGATGCATTATTACCAGTTGTGTGAGCGGTATTTGAAAAATCAGTCCACAACATTGTCATGAAACCCCTGTCTCCAACGCCACTTCTGCTGTGTGCACCACGAACACCTCTGCCAAGCTGCCACCGGCCCGTACGGCTCATGTGAGAACCATCACCGCTGCTGTGTGCTGGGAATGCCTCAACCAACCGGTTTACCAGAGTTGCTTGTTTATTAGCCAATATTAGGTCAAGGTTCTCGTGTGGCATGATGTTTTGTAATTTGCCTTTATAGCGTGGATCCAGGATGCTGGCCAACCAGTAGTCATCATCGTTCATCATTTTGGCAATGCGGGGGTCCCTTTTTAGGATCTGCAAGGCATAATATGACATGTGGGCCAATGTTCCCGGTATCAATGATGCACTGCGAGTGCTGATTGGAGGAGCACTTTCTGGCAAATCCAAATGCCTCCAGTCACGCACAAACCCTGTTCCAGACCTTGCCACGCCAATATTTTCACTTGCCCCACGAGATGCATCCTCCTCCCCTAAGTAATCATCCCCATCATCATCCTCCTCATCCTCTTTTTCCTCCACCTAGTCCAGGAGAGGTCCCTGAGCAGACAATGGCTGAATGTCATCAAGGATTCCCTCCTCCTCTTCCTCCTCGTCAACATTGGCTGCAGACGCCTGCTCCTTAAGGTGCGTCAAAGATTGCATGAGCAGACGGCTAAGTGGGATGCTCATGCTTAGGATGGCGTCATCTGCGCTTACCAGCCGTGAGCATTCCTCAAAACACTGAAGGACTTTACAGAGGTCTTTCAGTTTCGACCACTGCACACCTGTCAACTTCATGTCTGCTCTCAAAGTGCCTGGCCGTGTATCCTCCCACAAATGCATTATGGCCTGCCTCTGTTCGCACAGCCGCTCAACCATGTGCAGGGTGGAGTTCCACCTTGTTGCAATGTCGATAATGAGGCGGTGGTTGGGAAGGTGGAGCAATCGCACCGGCGGATGTGCGCGCACAGTCTTCGCACCTTCTGGAACAGGGCTGTTAACTTCGGATAATTGTTGAGGAAGCACTGCACCACCAGGTTCAAGGTGTGAGCCAAGCAAGGTATGTGGCTGAGTTTTGAAAGGGCTATGGCTGCCACAAAATTACGGCCGTTATCACTAACTACCTTGCCTGCCTCAAGATGTATACTGCCCAGCCATGACTCAGTTTGTCTCTGAAAGTACTCGGCCAGCACCTCCGCGGTGTGTCTGTCGCCCAAACACATCATCTGCAACACAGCCTGCAGATGCTTCCCACTAGCTGCTCGATAGGGGACACCTCGTGTGCAACAGTGGCAGCTGCAGATGGAGTGCTCGTACGACTGCGCTCTGTGGATGAGCTTTCGCTTCTGCAGGAGGAGGGTCGAACGCCTACAGCCAACTGTTTCCTATTCCGTGGGCTAGGCAGCACTGTCCCACCACCGCTGTCCCCTGTGGACCCTGCATCCACCACATTAACCCAGTGCGCAGTGATGGACACGTAACGGCCCTGGCCATGCCGACTGGACCATGCATCTGTTGTGAGGTGCACCTTTCCACTCACTGACTGCTTGAGTGCATGGACAATGCGGTCTTTCACATGATGGTGGAGGGCTGGGATGGCTTTGCGAGAGACGAAGTGGCGACTGGGTACGTCATAGCATGGTACTGCATAGGCCATGAGTTCGCGGAAAGCTGCGCTTTCCACCAACTGATAGGGCATCATCTTTAACGAGATTAGTTTGGCAATGTGGGCGTTCAAACCCAGTGTACGCGGATGAGAGACTGAGTACTTTCTTGACCTACTCATAGTCTCTGGGAGGGTGAGCTGGACTTGAGAGCTGCATATGGTGGAACTAGTGGTGGACAGGGCGAACTGAGAGAGGGTTGATGATGGTGATGGAGTTGGTGTTCTTTCTGATGGCCTAGATTCAGTATTTCGTTGATATAACAGTGGGATTTCCTGACTGCTTTGGCCTTGCAACGACACCTCAACATTTGCTGCTGTGCTAACCGGTGGGCTTACAGTGGGGGAAACAATGCAGCGTTGCTGACTACCTTCTTTGTGATCAGTTGCACATGTGGTACTTGAGGTTTGGTGTTGTGTCCACGCTTGCAAGTGCATGCTGGTTAAATGTCTAAGCATGCAACTGGTATTCAAATTTTTCAGATTTTTCCCTCGGCTAAAGGTCTTTGCGCACTTCTTACAGATAACCTTGGCCTGATCGTGAGGATTTTGTTCAAAAAAGTGCCACACTGCACTCTTCCTTCTTTGGAAGACATTTTGTGGCCTAGCACGCTGTGCTATTTTGACCGTCTGGACAAGCTGTCCATCAACTCTTTTGATTTTTGGAACCTGTCTTTGGAGTGCTCCGGGCCTGCCAGATAACAGCTGTTGCGATGTCGATGTCTGCTGTGGATGCTCCTCCTCCTCATCTGAGCTATTGGAAGCAGCACCCTCTTCTCCCAATGGATGCCAATCTGGGTCAACAACTGGGTCATCCATCACCTCCTCTTCAATGTCATGTGCACCTTCCTCTGTGTCACCGTGTATGGTGGTATAGTATGCAGGAAGGGGCACCTGAGTCTCATCAGGGTCAGAATCTGGCTCATTACACTGTGAGGACAATGTAGTGCTCTGACTGAATGTACCAGCAGAATCATCTATCAGTGGCTGTGCATCAGTGCACTCCATGTCAGATTCATCTTGGCCTGGGTAATTCACCATTTCACTTGATAACCCAGGCATGGTATGTGAAAACAGCTCCATGGAGTAATCAGTTGTATGGCCTGCGTCATCCTTCAATCTTGGTTGGGGTGAAGGACACAAGGAAAGGTGTGGTTCATGAACATGAGCCTCCAATGACGACTCAGTAGTTTTATTTTTTACAACTTCAGAAGAGGAGGCGATAGAGCTGGAGGCTGAGTCAGGAATGTAAGCCAAAACTTTTTCCTGATGCTCTGGCTTTAAAAGCGGTTTGCCAACTCCTAGAAAACTAAGCCTTCGAGGCCTTGTGGAGCCAGACGATGACGCAGGCTCAACACCTCCTGCATTCGGTCCTATTTTGCTTTTGCCACTACCATCAGATCCACCACCAACACCATCATTACCAGCTGCCAACCCCCGCCCAATTCCACGGCCTCTTCCACCAGCCTTCCTCATTTTTGGTAAAAATGTACACAAAATCCCACAAACTATATAGTAATGTAAAACAAGGTACAAGGTGTATATAGGACAGGGGAGACGTCGAATTTCTGATCACACTTGTGGACACTGTTGGATTGTGTGAGGCCCAGTTAATATCACACCGCTATGTCACAGGCTCAATGTCGCAGGTGTGAAAAATGTCACTATAGGACAGGGGAGACGTCGAATTTCTGAACACACTTGTGGACACTGTTGTGTGAGGCCCAGTTAATATCACACCGCTATGTCACAGGCTCAATGTCGCAGGTTTGAAAAATGTCACTATAGGACAGGGCAGATGTAGAATTTCTGAACACACTTGTGGACACTGTTGTGTGAGGCCCAGTTAATATCACACCACTATGTCACAGGCTCAATGTCGCAGGTGTGAAAAATGTCACTATAGGACAGGGGAGACGTCGAATTTCTGAACACACTTGTGGACACTGTTGGATTGTGTGAGGCCCAGTTAATATCACACCACTATGTCACAGGCTCAATGTCGCAGGTGTGAAAAATGTCACTATAGGACAGGGGAGATGTCGAATTTCTGAACACACTTGTGGACACTGTTGTGTGAGGCCCAGTTAATATCACACCGCTATGTCACAGGCTCAATGTCGCAGGTGTGAAAAATGTCACTATAGGACAGGGGAGATGTAGAATTTCTGAACACACTTGTGGACACTGTTGTGTGAGGCCCAGTTAATATCACACCACTATGTCACAGGCTCAATGTCGCAGGTGTGAAAAATGTCACTATAGGACAGGGGAGATGTAGAATTTCTGAACACACTTGTGGACACTGTTGGATTGTGTGAGGCCCAGTGAATATCACACTGCTATGTCACAGGCTCAATGTCGCAGGTGTGAAAAATGTCACTATAGGACAGGGGAGATGTAGAATTTCTGAACACACTTGTGGACACTGTTGGATTGTGTGAGGCCCAGTGAATATCACACCGCTATGTCACAGGCAGAAATTGGCTAGTGTATGACAAACTACAAGGTGTATATAGAATTGGGCAGAATAGGAATCTCCCTAGAGTGTAGGTCTGTAAGAACGGAACATGTCCTCGACTTATTCTTACAGAGTGACACACAGATAGCTTCGCTGTGGCCGTGATAATAGCCGTTGCACGTTACTGAGAGAGGAGCGTGCACGTACACCGCTATCCGGTGTCCGTAAAATTGTCAAGCTCCGTGTTTTTTAAGTATACTGACTGACACACGCTGTCTCTCTATAGTTTTGAATGTGATCAAACAGAAAATATACTTAACTGTTTGAAAAGCAGACAAAACTAGAAGGTGTAGGTCTGTAAGAACGGGACATGTCCTCGACTTATTCTTACAGAGTGACACACAGATAGCTTCGCTGTGGCCGTGATAACAGCCGTTACACGGTACTGAGAGAGGAGCGTGCACGTACACCGCTGTCCGGTGTCCGTAAAATTGTCAAGCTAAGTGTTTTTTAAGTATACGGACTGACACACGCTGTCTCTCTATAGTTTTGAATGTGATCAAACAGCAAATATACTTAACTGTTTGAAAATCAGACAAAACTAGAAGGTGTAGGTCTGTAAGAACGGAACATGTCCTCGACTTATTCTTACAGAGTGACACACAGATAGCTTCGCTGTGGCCGTGATAACAGCCGTTACACGGTACTGAGAGAGGAGCGTGCACGTACACCGCTGTCCGGTGTCCGTAAAATTGTCAAGCTCCGTGTTTTTAAGTATACGTACTGACACATGCTGTCTCTCTATAGTTTTGAATGTGATCAAACAGCAAATATACTTAACTGTTTGAAAAGCAGACAAAACTAGAAGGTGTAGGTCTGTAAGAACGGGACATGTCCTCCGACTTATTCTTACAGAGTGACACACAGATAGCTTCGCTGTGGCCGTGATAACAGCCGTTACACGGTACTGAGAGAGGAGCGTGCACGTACACCGCTGTCCGGTGTCCGTAAAATTGTCAAGCTCCGTGTTTTTAAGTATACGTACTGACACACGCTGTCTCTCTATAGTTTTGAATGTGGTCAAACAGCAAATATACTTAACTGTTTGAAAAGCAGACAAAACTAGAAGGTGTAGGTCTGTAAGAACGGGACATGTCCTCCGACTTATTCTTACAGAGTGACACACAGATAGCTTCGCTGTGGCCGTGATAACAGCCGTTACACGGTACTGAGAGAGGAGCGTGCACGTACACCGCTGTCCGGTGTCCGTAAAATTGTCAAGCTCCGTGTTTTTTAAATATACGGACTGACACACGCTGTCTCTCTATAGTTTTGAATGTGATCAAACAGCAAATATACTTAACTGTTTGAAAAGCAGACAAAACTAGAAGGTGTAGGTCTGTCAGAAAGGAACATGTCCTCGACTTATTCTTACAGAGTGACACACAGCTTTGCTGTGGCCGTGATAACAGCCGTTACACGGTACTGAGAGAGGAGCGTGCACGTACACCACTGTCCAGTGTCCGTAAAATTGTCAAGCTCCATGTTTTTTAAGTATACGGACTGACACACACTGTCTCTCCATAGTTTTGAATGTGATCAAACAGCAAATATACTTAACTGTTTGAAAAGCAGACAAAACTAGAAGGTGGAGGTCTGTAAGAACGGAACATGTCCTCGACTTATTCTTACAGAGTGACACACAGATCAATGATGCATTGCGAGTGCTGATTGGAGGAGCACTTTCTGGCAAATCCAAATGCCTCCAGTCACGCACAAACCCTGTTCCAGACCTTGCCACGCCAATATTTTCACTTGCCCCACGAGATGCATCCTCTTCCCCTAAGTAATCATCCCCATCATCATCCTCCTCATCCTCTTTTTCCTCCACCTAGTCCAGGAGAGGTCCCTGAGCAGACAATGGCTGAATGTCATCAAGGATTCCCTCCTCCTCTTCCTCCTCGTCAACATTGGCTGCAGACGCCGGCTCCTTAAGGTGCGTCAAAGATTGCATGAGCAGACGGCTAAGTGGGATGCTCATGCTTAGGATGGCGTCATCTGCGCTTACCAGCCGTGAGCATTCCTCAAAACACTGAAGGACTTTACAGAGGTCTTTCAGCTTCGACCACTGCACACCTGTCAACTCCATGTCTGCTCTCAAAGTGCCTGGCCGTGTATCCTCCCACAAATGCATTATGGCCTGCCTCTGTTCGCACAGCCGCTCAACCATGTGCAGGTTGGAGTTCCACCTTGTTGCAATGTCGATAATGAGGCGGTGGTTGGGAAGGTGGAGCAATCGCACCGGCGGATGTGCGCGCACAGTCTTCGCACCTTCTGGAACAGGGCTGTTAACTTCGGATAATTGTTGAGGAAGCACTGCACCACCAGGTTCAAGGTGTGAGCCAAGCAAGGTATGTGGCTGAGTTTTGAAAGGGCTATGGCTGCCACAAAATTACGGCCGTTATCACTAACTACCTTGCCTGCCTCAAGATGTATACTGCCCAGCCATGACTCAGTTTGTCTCTGAAAGTACTCGGCCAGCACCTCCGCGGTGTGTCTGTCGCCCAAACACATCATCTGCAACACAGCCTGCAGATGCTTCCCACTAGCTGCTCGATAGGGGACACCTCGTGTGCAACAGTGGCAGCTGCAGATGGAGTGCTCGTACGACTGCGCTCTGTGGATGAGCTTTCGCTTCTGCAGGAGGAGGGTCGAACGCCTACAGCCAACTGTTTCCTATTCCGTGGGCTAGGCAGCACTGTCCCACCACCGCTGTCCCCTGTGGACCCTGCATCCACCACATTAACCCAGTGCGCAGTGATGGACACGTAACGGCCCTGGCCATGCCGACTGGACCATGCATCTGTTGTGAGGTGCACCTTTCCACTCACTGACTGCTTGAGTGCATGGACAATGCGGTCTTTCACATGATGGTGGAGGGCTGGGATGGCTTTGCGAGAGACGAAGTGGCGACTGGGTACGTCATAGCATGGTACTGCATAGGCCATGAGTTCGCGGAAAGCTGCGCTTTCCACCAACTGATAGGGCATCATCTTTAACGAGATTAGTTTGGCAATGTGGGCGTTCAAACCCAGTGTACGCGGATGAGAGACTGAGTACTTTCTTGACCTACTCATAGTCTCTGGGAGGGTGAGCTGGACTTGAGAGCTGCATATGGTGGAACTAGCGGTGGACAGGGCGAACTGAGAGAGGGTTGATGATGGTGATGGAGTTGGTGTTCTTTCTGATGGCCTAGATTCAGTATTTCGTTGATATAACAGTGGGATTCCCTGACTGCTTTGGCCTTGCAACGACACCTCAACATTTGCTGCTGTGCTAACCGGTGGGCTTACAGTGGGGGAAACAATGCAGCGTTGCTGACTACCTTCTTTGTGATCAGTTGCACATGTGGTACTTGAGGTTTGGTGTTGTGTCCACGCTTGCAAGTGCATGCTGGTTAAATGTCTAAGCATGCAACTGGTATTCAAATTTTTCAGATTTTTCCCTCGGCTAAAGGTCTTTGCGCACTTCTTACAGATAACCTTGGCCTGATCGTGAGGATTTTGTTCAAAAAAGTGCCACACTGCACTCTTCCTTCTTTGGAAGACATTTTGTGGCCTAGCACGCTGTGCTATTTTGACCGTTTGGACAAGCTGTCCATCAACTCTTTTGATTTTTGGAACCTGTCTTTGGAGTGCTCCGGGCCTGCCAGATAACAGCTGTTGCGATGTCGATGTCTGCTGTGGATGCTCCTCCTCCTCATCTGAGCTATTGGAAGCAGCACCCTCTTCCCCCAATGGATGCCAATCTGGGTCAACAACTGGGTCATCCATCACCTCCTCTTCAATGTCATGTGCACCTTCCTCTGTGTCACCGTGTATGGTGGTATAGTATGCAGGAAGGGGCACCTGAGTCTCATCAGGGTCAGAATCTGGCTCATTACACTGTGAGGACAATGTAGTGCTCTGACTGAATGTACCAGCAGAATCATCTATCAGTGGCTGTGCATCAGTGCACTCCATGTCAGATTCATCTTGGCCTGGGTAATTCACCATTTCACTTGATAACCCAGGCATGGTATGTGAAAACAGCTCCATGGAGTAATCAGTTGTATGGCCTGCGTCATCCTTCAATCTTGGTTGGGGTGAAGGACACAAGGAAAGGTGTGGTTCATGAACATGAGCCTCCAATGACGACTCAGTAGTTTTATTTTTTACAACTTCAGAAGAGGAGGCGATAGAGCTGGAGGCTGAGACAGGAATGTAAGCCAAAACTTTTTCCTGATGCTCTGGCTTTAAAAGCGGTTTGCCAACTCCTAGAAAACTAAGCCTTCGAGGCCTTGTGGAGCCAGACGATGACGCAGGCTCAACACCTCCTGCATTCGGTCCTATTTTGCTTTTGCCACTACCATCAGATCCACCACCAACACCATCATTACCAGCTGCCAACCCCCGCCCAATTCCACGGCCTCTTCCACCAGCCTTCCTCATTTTTGGTAAAAATGTACACAAAATCCCACAAACTATATAGTAATGTAAAACAAGGTACAAGGTGTATATAGGACAGGGGAGACGTCGAATTTCTGATCACACTTGTGGACACTGTTGGATTGTGTGAGGCCCAGTTAATATCACACCGCTATGTCACAGGCTCAATGTCGCAGGTGTGAAAAATGTCACTATAGGACAGGGGAGACATCGAATTTCTGAACACACTTGTGGACACTGTTGTGTGAGGCCCAGTTAATATCACACCGCTATGTCACAGGCTCAATGTCGCAGGTTTGAAAAATGTCACTATAGGACAGGGGAGATGTAGAATTTCTGAACACACTTGTGGACACTGTTGTGTGAGGCCCAGTTAATATCACACCACTATGTCACAGGCTCAATGTCGCAGGTGTGAAAAATGTCACTATAGGACAGGGGAGACGTCGAATTTCTGAACACACTTGTGGACACTGTTGGATTGTGTGAGGCCCAGTTAATATCACACCACTATGTCACAGGCTCAATGTCGCAGGTGTGAAAAATGTCACTATAGGACAGGGGAGATGTCGAATTTCTGAACACACTTGTGGACACTGTTGTGTGAGGCCCAGTTAATATCACACCGCTATGTCACAGGCTCAATGTCGCAGGTGTGAAAAATGTCACTATAGGACAGGGGAGATGTAGAATTTCTGAACACACTTGTGGACACTGTTGTGTGAGGCCCAGTTAATATCACACCACTATGTCACAGGCTCAATGTCGCAGGTGTGAAAAATGTCACTATAGGACAGGGGAGATGTAGAATTTCTGAACACACTTGTGGACACTGTTGGATTGTGTGAGGCCCAGTGAATATCACACTGCTATGTCACAGGCTCAATGTCGCAGGTGTGAAAAATGTCACTATAGGACAGGGGAGATGTAGAATTTCTGAACACACTTGTGGACACTGTTGGATTGTGTGAGGCCCAGTGAATATCACACCGCTATGTCACAGGCAGAAATTGGCTAGTGTATGACAAACTACAAGGTGTATATAGAATTGGGCAGAATAGGAATCTCCCTAGAGTGTAGGTCTGTAAGAACGGAACATGTCCTCAACTTATTCTTACAGAGTGACACACAGATAGCTTCGCTGTGGCCGTGATAATAGCCGTTGCACGGTACTGAGAGAGGAGCGTGCACGTACACCGCTGTCCGGTGTCCGTAAAATTGTCAAGCTCCGTGTTTTTTAAGTATACGGACTGACACACACTGTCTCTCTATAGTTTTGAATGTGATCAAACAGCAAATATACTTAACTGTTTGAAAATCAGACAAAACTAGAAGGTGTAGGTCTGTAAGAACGGAACATGTCCTCGACTTATTCTTACAGAGTGACACACAGATAGCTTCGCTGTGGCCGTGATAACAGCCGTTACACGGTACTGAGAGAGGAGCGTGCACGTACACCGCTGTCCGGTGTCCGTAAAATTGTCAAGCGCCGTGTTTTTAAGTATACGTACTGACACACGCTGTCTCTCTATAGTTTTGAATGTGATCAAACAGCAAATATACTTAACTGTTTGAAAAGCAGACAAAACTAGAAGGTGTAGGTCTGTAAGAACGGGACATGTCCTCGACTTATTCTTACAGAGTGACACACAGATAGCTTCGCTGTGGCCATGATAACAGCCGTTACACGGTACTGAGAGAGGAGCGTGCACGTACACCGCTGTCCGGTGTCCGTAAAATTGTCAAGCTCCGTGTTTTTTACATATACGGACTGACACACGCTGTCTCTCTATAGTTTTGAATGTGATCAAACAGCAAATATACTTAACTGTTTGAAAAGCAGACAAAACTAGAAGGTGTAGGTCTGTAAGAAAGGAACTTGTCCTCGACTTATTCTTACAGAGTGACACACAGCTTCGCTGTGGCCGTGATAACAGCCGTTACACGGTACTGAGAGAGGAGCGTGCACGTACACCACTGTCCAGTGTCCGTAAAATTGTCAAGCTCCATGCTTTTTAAGTATACGGACTGACACACACTGTCTCTCTATAGTTTTGAATGTGATCAAACAGCAAATATACTTAACTGTTTGAAAAGCAGACAAAACTAGAAGGTGGAGGTCTGTAAGAACGGAACATGTCCTCGACTTATTCTTACAGAGTGACACACAGATCAATGATGCACTGCGAGTGCTGATTGGAGGAGCACTTTCTGGCAAATCCAAATGCCTCCAGTCACGCACAAACCCTGTTCCAGACCTTGCCACGCCAATATTTTCACTTGCCCCACGAGATGCATCCTCCTCCCCTAAGTAATCATCCCCATCATCATCCTCCTCATCCTCTTTTTCCTCCACCTAGTCCAGGAGAGGTCCCTGAGCAGACAATGGCTGAATGTCATCAAGGATTCCCTCCTCCTCTTCCTCCTCGTCAACATTGGCTGCAGACGCCGGCTCCTTAAGGTGCGTCAAAGATTGCATGAGCAGACAGCTAAGTGGGATGCTCATGCTTAGGATGGCGTCATCTGCGCTTACCAGCCGTGAGCATTCCTCAAAACACTGAAGGACTTTACAGAGGTCTTTCAGCTTCGACCACTGCACACCTGTCAACTCCATGTCTGCTCTCAAAGTGCCTGGCCGTGTATCCTCCCACAAATGCATTATGGCCTGCCTCTGTTCGCACAGTCGCTCAACCATGTGCCGGGTGGAGTTCCACCTTGTTGCAATGTCGATAATGAGGCGGTGGTTGGGAAGGTGGAGCAATCGCACTGGCGGATGTGCGCGCACAGTCTTCTCACCTTCTGGAACAGGGCTGTTAACTTCGGATAATTGTTGAGGAAGCACTGCACCACCAGGTTCAAGGTGTGAGCCAAGCAAGGTATATGGCTGAGTTTTGAAAGGGCTATGGCTGCCACAAAATTACGGCCGTTATCACTAACTACCTTGCCTGCCTCAAGATGTATACTGCCCAGCCATGACTCAGTTTGTCTCTGAAAGTACTCGGCCAGCACCTCCGCGGTGTGTCTGTCGCCCAAACACATCATCTGCAACACAGCCTGCAGATGCTTCCCACTAGCTGCTCGATAGGGGACACCTCGTGTGCAACAGTGGCAGCTGCAGATGGAGTGCTCGTACGACTGCGCTCTGTGGATGAGCTTTCGCTTCTGCAGGAGGAGGGTCGAACGCCTACAGCCAACTGTTTCCTATTCCGTGGGCTAGGCAGCACTGTCCCACCACCGCTGTCCCCTGTGGACCCTGCATCCACCACATTAACCCAGTGCGCAGTGATGGACACGTAACGGCCCTGGCCATGCCGACTGGACCATGCATCTGTTGTGAGGTGCACCTTTCCACTCACTGACTGCTTGAGTGCATGGACAATGCGGTCTTTCACATGATGGTGGAGGGCTGGGATGGCTTTGCGAGAGACGAAGTGGCGACTGGGTACGTCATAGCATGGTACTGCATAGGCCATGAGTTCGCGGAAAGCTGCGCTTTCCACCAACTGATAGGGCATCATCTTTAACGAGATTAGTTTGGCAATGTGGGCGTTCAAACCCAGTGTACGCGGATGAGAGACTGAGTACTTTCTTGACCTACTCATAGTCTCTGGGAGGGTGAGCTGGACTTGAGAGCTGCATATGGTGGAACTAGCGGTGGACAGGGCGAACTGAGAGAGGGTTGATGATGGTGATGGAGTTGGTGTTCTTTCTGATGGCCTAGATTCAGTATTTCGTTGATATAACAGTGGGATTCCCTGACTGCTTTGGCCTTGCAACGACACCTCAACATTTGCTGCTGTGCTAACCGGTGGGCTTACAGTGGGGGAAACAATGCAGCGTTGCTGACTACCTTCTTTGTGATCAGTTGCACATGTGGTACTTGAGGTTTGGTGTTGTGTCCACGCTTGCAAGTGCATGCTGGTTAAATGTCTAAGCATGCAACTGGTATTCAAATTTTTCAGATTTTTCCCTCGGCTAAAGGTCTTTGCGCACTTCTTACAGATAACCTTGGCCTGATCGTGAGGATTTTGTTCAAAAAAGTGCCACACTGCACTCTTCCTTCTTTGGAAGACATTTTGTGGCCTAGCACGCTGTGCTATTTTGACCGTCTGGACAAGCTGTCCATCAACTCTTTTGATTTTTGGAACCTGTCTTTGGAGTGCTCCGGGCCTGCCAGATAACAGCTGTTGCGATGTCGATGTCTGCTGTGGATGCTCCTCCTCCTCATCTGAGCTATTGGAAGCAGCACCCTCTTCCCCCAATGGATGCCAATCTGGGTCAACAACTGGGTCATCCATCACCTCCTCTTCAATGTCATGTGCACCTTCCTCTGTGTCACCGTGTATGGTGGTATAGTATGCAGGAAGGGGCACCTGAGTCTCATCAGGGTCAGAATCTGGCTCATTACACTGTGAGGACAATGTAGTGCTCTGACTGAATGTACCAGCAGAATCATCTATCAGTGGCTGTGCATCAGTGCACTCCATGTCAGATTCATCTTGGCCTGGGTAATTCACCATTTCACTTGATAACCCAGGCATGGTATGTGAAAACAGCTCCATGGAGTAATCAGTTGTATGGCCTGCGTCATCCTTCAATCTTGGTTGGGGTGAAGGACACAAGGAAAGGTGTGGTTCATGAACATGAGCCTCCAATGACGACTCAGTAGTTTTATTTTTTACAACTTCAGAAGAGGAGGCGATAGAGCTGGAGGCTGAGTCAGGAATGTAAGCCAAAACTTTTTCCTGATGCTCTGGCTTTAAAAGCGGTTTGCCAACTCCTAGAAAACTAAGCCTTCGAGGCCTTGTGGAGCCAGACGATGACGCAGGCTCAACACCTCCTGCATTCGGTCCTATTTTGCTTTTGCCACTACCATCAGATCCACCACCAACACCATAATTACCAGCTGCCAACCCCCGCCCAATTCCACGGCCTCTTCCACCAGCCTTCCTCATTTTTGGTAAAAATGTACACAAAATCCCACAAACTATATAGTAATGTAAAACAAGGTACAAGGTGTATATAGGACAGGGGAGACGTCGAATTTCTGATCACACTTGTGGACACTGTTGGATTGTGTGAGGCCCAGTTAATATCACACCGCTATGTCACAGGCTCAATGTCGCAGGTGTGAAAAATGTCACTATAGGACAGGGGAGATGTCGAATTTCTGAACACACTTGTGGACACTGTTGTGTGAGGCCCAGTTAATATCACACCGCTATGTCACAGGCTCAATGTCGCAGGTGTGAAAAATGTCACTATAGGACAGGGGAGATGTAGAATTTCTGAACACACTTGTGGACACTGTTGTGTGAGGCCCAGTTAATATCACACCACTATGTCACAGGCTCAATGTCGCAGGTGTGAAAAATGTCACTATAGGACAGGGGAGATGTAGAATTTCTGAACACACTTGTGGACACTGTTGGATTGTGTGAGGCCCAGTGAATATCACACTGCTATGTCACAGGCTCAATGTCGCAGGTGTGAAAAATGTCACTATAGGACAGGGGAGATGTAGAATTTCTGAACACACTTGTGGACACTGTTGGATTGTGTGAGGCCCAGTGAATATCACACCGCTATGTCACAGGCAGAAATTGGCTAGTGTATGACAAACTACAAGGTGTATATAGAATTGGGCAGAATAGGAATCTCCCTAGAGTGTAGGTCTGTAAGAACGGAACATGTCCTCGACTTATTCTTACAGAGTGACACACAGATAGCTTCGCTGTGGCCGTGATAATAGCCGTTGCACGGTACTGAGAGAGGAGCGTGCACGTACACCGCTGTCCGGAGTCCGTAAAATTGTCAAGCTCCGTGTTTTTTAAGTATACTGACTGACACACGCTGTCTCTCTATAGTTTTGAATGTGATCAAACAGCAAATATACTTAACTGTTTGAAAAGCAGACAAAACTAGAAGGTGTAGGTCTGTAAGAACGGGACATGTCCTCGACTTATTCTTACAGAGTGACACACAGATAGCTTCGCTGTGGCCGTGATAACAGCCGTTACACGGTACTGAGAGAGGAGCGTGCACGTACACCGCTGTCCGGTGTCCGTAAAATTGTCAAGCTCCGTGTTTTTTAAGTATACGGACTGACACACGCTGTCTCTCTATAGTTTTGAATGTGATCAAACAGCAAATATACTTAACTGTTTGAAAATCAGACAAAACTAGAAGGTGTAGGTCTGTAAGAACGGAACATGTCCTCGACTTATTCTTACAGAGTGACACACAGATAGCTTCGCTGTGGCCGTGATAACAGCCGTTACACGGTACTGAGAGAGGAGCGTGCACGTACACCGCTGTCCGGTGTCCATAAAATTGTCAAGCTCCGTGTTTTTAAGTATACGTACTGACACACGCTGTCTCTCTATAGTTTTGAATGTGATCAAACAGCAAATATACTTAACTGTTTGAAAAGCAGACAAAACTAGAAGGTGTAGGTCTGTAAGAACGGGACATGTCCTCGACTTATTCTTACAGAGTGACACACAGATAGCTTCGCTGTGGCCGTGATAACAGCCGTTACACGGTACTGAGAGAGGAGCGTGCACGTACACCGCTGTCCGGTGTCCGTAAAATTGTCAAGCTCCGTGTTTTTAAGTATACGTACTGACACACGCTGTCTCTCTATAGTTTTGAATGTGATCAAACAGCAAATATACTTAACTGTTTGAAAAGCAGACAAAACTAGAAGGTGGAGGTCTGTAAGAACGGAACATGTCCTCGACTTATTCTTACAGAGTGACACACAGATAGCTTCGCTGTGGCCGTGATAACAGCCGTTACACGGTACTGAGAGAGGAGCGTGCACGTACACCACTGTCCAGTGTCCGTAAAATTGTCAAGCTCCATGTTTTTTAAGTATACGGACTGACACACACTGTCTCTCTATAGTTTTGAATGTGATCAAACAGCAAATATACTTAACTGTTTGAAAAGCAGACAAAACTAGAAGGTGGAGGTCTGTAAGAACGGAACATGTCCTCGACTTATTCTTACAGAGTGACACACAGATAGCTTCGCTGTGGCCGTGATAACAGCCGTTACACGGTACTGAGAGAGGAGCGTGCACGTACACCGCTGTCCGGTGTCCGTAAAATTGTCAAGCTCCATGTTTTTTAAGTATACGGACTGACACACACTGTCTCTCTATAGTTTTGAATGTGATCAAACAGAAAATATACTTAACTGTTTGAAAAGCAGACAAAACTAGAAGGTGTAGGTCTGTAAGAACGGAACATGTCCTCGACTTATTCTTACAGAGTGACACACAGATAGCTTCGCTGTGGCCGTGATAACAGCCGTTACACGGTACTGAGAGAGGAGCGTGCACGTACACCGCTGTCCGGTGTCCGTAAAATTGTCAAGCTCCATGTTTTTTAAGTATACGGACTGACACACACTGTCTCTCTATAGTTTTGAATGTGATCAAACAGCAAATATACTTAACTGTTTGAAAATCAGACAAAACTAGAAGGTGTAGGTCTGTAAGAACGGAACATGTCCTCGACTTATTCTTACAGAGTGACACACAGATAGCTTCGCTGTGGCCGTGATAACAGCCGTTACACGGTACTGAGAGAGGAGCGTGCACGTACACCGCTGTCCGGTGTCCATAAAATTGTCAAGCTCCGTGTTTTTAAGTATACGTACTGACACACGCTGTCTCTCTATAGTTTTGAATGTGATCAAACAGCAAATATACTTAACTGTTTGAAAAGCAGACAAAACTAGAAGGTGTAGGTCTGTAAGAACGGGACATGTCCTCGACTTATTCTTACAGAGTGACACACAGATAGCTTCGCTGTGGCCGTGATAACAGCCGTTACACGGTACTGAGAGAGGAGCGTGCACGTACACCGCTGTCCGGTGTCCGTAAAATTGTCAAGCTCCGTGTTTTTAAGTATACGTACTGACACACGCTGTCTCTCTATAGTTTTGAATGTGATCAAACAGCAAATATACTTAACTGTTTGAAAAGCAGACAAAACTAGAAGGTGGAGGTCTGTAAGAACGGAACATGTCCTCGACTTATTCTTACAGAGTGACACACAGATAGCTTCGCTGTGGCCGTGATAACAGCCGTTACACGGTACTGAGAGAGGAGCGTGCACGTACACCACTGTCCAGTGTCCGTAAAATTGTCAAGCTCCATGTTTTTTAAGTATACGGACTGACACACACTGTCTCTCTATAGTTTTGAATGTGATCAAACAGCAAATATACTTAACTGTTTGAAAAGCAGACAAAACTAGAAGGTGGAGGTCTGTAAGAACGGAACATGTCCTCGACTTATTCTTACAGAGTGACGCACAGATAGCTTCGCTGTGGTCGTGATAACAGCCGTTACACGGTACTGAGAGAGGAGCGTGCACGTACACCGCTGTCCGGTGTCCGTAAAATTGTCAAGCTCCATGTTTTTTAAGTATACGGACTGACACACACTGTCTCTCTATAGTTTTGAATGTGATCAAACAGCAAATATACTTAACTGTTTGAAAATCAGACAAAACTAGAAGGTGTAGGTCTGTAAGAACGGAACATGTCCTCGACTTATTCTTACAGAGTGACACACAGATAGCTTCGCTGTGGCCGTGATAACAGCCATTACACGGTACTGAGAGAGGAGCGTGCACGTACACCACTGTCCAGTGTCCGTAAAATTGTCAAGCTCCATGTTTTTTAAGTATACGGACTGACACACACTGTCTCTCTATAGTTTTGAATGTGATCAAACAGCAAATATACTTAACTGTTTGAAAAGCAGACAAAACTAGAAGGTGGAGGTCTGTAAGAATGGAACATGTCCTCGACTTATTCTTACAGAGTGACACACAGATAGCTTCGCTGTGGCCGTGATAACAGCCGTTACACGGTACTGAGAGAGGAGCGTGCACGTACACCGCTGTCCTTTGTCCGTAAAATTGTCAAGCTCCGTGTTTTTAAGTATACGTACTGACACACGCTGTCTCTCTATAGTTTTGAATGTGATCAAACAGCAAATATACTTAACTGTTTGAAAAGCAGACAAAACTAGAAGGTGTAGGTCTGTAAGAACGGGACATGTCCTCGACTTATTCTTACAGAGTGACACACAGATAGCTTCGCTGTGGCCGTGATAACAGCCGTTACACGGTACTGAGAGAGGAGCGTGCACGTACACCGCTGTCCGGTGTCCGTAAAATTGTCAAGCTCCATGTTTTTTAAGTATACGGACTGACACACACTGTCTCTCTATAGTTTTGAATGTGATCAAACAGCAAATATACTTAACTGTTTGAAAAGCAGACAAAACTAGAAGGTGTAGGTCTGTAAGAACGGAACATGTCCTCGACTTATTCTTACAGAGTGACACACAGATAGCTTCGCTGTGGCCGTGATAACAGCCGTTACACGGTACTGAGAGAGGAGCGTGCACGTACACCGCTGTCCGGTGTCCATAAAATTGTCAAGCTCCGTGTTTTTAAGTATACGGACTGACACACGCTTTCTCTCTATAGTTTTGAATGTGATCAAACAGCAAATATACTTAACTGTTTGAAAAGCAGACAAAACTAGAAGGTGTAGGTCTGTAAGAACGGGACATGTCCTCGACTTATTCTTACAGAGTGACACACAGATAGCTTCGCTGTGGCCGTGATAACAGCCGTTACACGGTACTGAGAGAGGAGCGTGCACGTACACCGCTGTCCTTTGTCCGTAAAATTGTCAAGCTCCGTGTTTTTAAGTATACGGACTGACACACGCTGTCTCTCTATAGTTTTGAATGTGATCAAACAGCAAATATACTTAACTGTTTGAAAAGCAGACAAAACTAGAAGGTGTAGGTCTGTAAGAACGGGACATGTCCTCGACTTATTCTTACAGAGTGACACACAGATAGCTTCGCTGTGGCCGTGATAACAGCCGTTACACGGTACTGAGAGAGGAGCGTGCACGTACACCGCTGTCCGGTGTCCGTAAAATTGTCAAGCTCCATGTTTTTTAAGTATACGGACTGACACACACTGTCTCTCTATAGTTTTGAATGTGATCAAACAGCAAATATACTTAACTGTTTGAAAAGCAGACAAAACTAGAAGGTGTAGGTCTGTAAGAACGGAACATGTCCTCGACTTATTCTTACAGAGTGACACACAGATAGCTTCGCTGTGGCCGTGATAACAGCCGTTACACGGTACTGAGAGAGGAGCGTGCACGTACACCGCTGTCCGGTGTCCGTAAAATTGTCAAGCTCCGTGTTTTTAAGTATACGGACTGACACACACTGTCTCTCTATAGTTTTGAATGTGATCAAACAGCAAATATACTTAACTGTTTGAAAAGCAGACAAAACTAGAAGGTGTAGGTCTGTAAGAACGGGACATGTCCTCGACTTATTCTTACAGAGTGACACACAGATAGCTTCGCTGTGGCCGTGATAACAGCCGTTACACGGTACTGAGAGAGGAGCGTGCACGTACACCGCTGTCCGGTGTCCGTAAAATTGTCAAGCTCCGTGTTTTTTAAGTATACGGACTGACACACACTGTCTCTCTATAGTTTTGAATGTGATCAAACAGCAAATATACTTAACTGTTTGAAAAGCAGACAAAACTAGAAGGTGTAGGTCTGTAAGAAAGGAACATGTCCTCGACTTATTCTTACAGAGTGACACACAGCTTCGCTGTGGCCGTGATAACAGCCGTTACACGGTACTGAGAGAGGAGCGTGCACGTACACCACTGTCCAGTGTCCGTAAAATTGTCAAGCTCCATGTTTTTTAAGTATACGGACTGACACACACTGTCTCTCTATAGTTTTGAATGTGATCAAACAGCAAATATACTTAACTGTTTGAAAAGCAGACAAAACTAGAAGGTGGAGGTCTGTAAGAACGGAACATGTCCTCGACTTATTCTTACAGAGTCACACACAGATAGCTTCACTGTGGCTGTGATAACAGCCGTTACACGGTACTCTGTGAGGAGCGTACACCGTTGTATGGTGTGAAAAAATGCACGCTCAGTACCTCACCAGGACAAAAAAAAAATTTGGATTGCTTTTAAAAAAGCAGTTTGCAGAGCAGTGGGAAAACAGCAATGCAGCTATCAGGAAGCCTTATAAGGCAGCCTAACAACCAACACAGCTGATCCAGCAAAATATAGCCTCCACTTGCACTGCACACATAGTGACTGGTGTGTTGTACAGGCAAAATCGCTAGCAGCATAAGCAGTTTTTGGTGTCTTCTTCCCTGCCTAACGCTCTCCCTACAGAATCATCATCAGCAGCTCTCCCTATTCTGAGATCAGCATGAGTAACATGGCGGTCGGCGTGCACGCCCTTTTATACCCCCTGTGACGCCCCCTAAAGCAAGCCAATCACTTGCATGCACTTCTCGAAGATGGTGGTGACCCCTGCCTATGTCATCACGTTGCCCACAGTGTCCGTGAATCATGATTGACTGAAAAAGGGCGGAAAAGAAACTTTTGAAACGCGACTTTGGCGCTAAAGTTGCCGAGCTCATGGCCGACCTCACCCTAGGGTCGGGTTTCGTTTCATGAAACCCGACTTTACCAAAAGTCGGCGACTTTTGAAATTTTTCGACCCGTTTCGCTCAACTCTACCGGTAGCCCTAAGGACTTCAGGGGGGCATGCACAGACACCAAAGGTATTGGGGGTGATCAAGGGACCCTATTTCTCTCTCCTCTGATGTGCGATCACATAAATTGAATGGGACATCAGACTTTTTTTGCGGTCGCTGTTATATCGTTAATAAAGGCGATCGCAAGGCCAGGGTCTGTAAAAACCGACCCAAATCATGAACTCTGAGGTCTTACCTACCTCGGTAGCCGAGACCCAGGAGAAATTCCAATGCTAGGGGGTGTTATAACGATAAACCTCAGTTTAACAGTGGCACTGTGGTTTAAGTACCCTTAACTGCCCTCATTAAAAGGTGCATCGGTGGTCGTTAAGGGATTAAAATCCCAAATGTTGGCCTACTGAAATGTATGTTTACTAAATGCACTCAATACTTGGTCAGGGCTCCTTTTGCATCAATTACTGCATCAATGTGGTGTGGCATGGAGGCGATCAGCCTGTGGCACTGCTGAGTGGTTATGGAAGCCCAGGTTGCTTTGATAGCAGCCTTCAGCTCTTCTGCATTGTTGGGTCTGGTGTTTCTCATCATCCTCTTGACAGTACCCCATAGAGTCTATATTGGGTTAACTTTTGTGGGCTTACCCTCCTTGTGGAGTATGTCAATGACTGCCTTCTGAAATCTGTCACGTCAGCAATCTTCCCCATGATTGTGAAGCCTACTGAAACAGACTAAGGGTCCCTTTTAAACCCTTAGGAAACCTTTACAGCTGTTTTTTTGTTAATTATTCTAATTTACTGAGGTAATAGCTTTTGGGTTTTCATTGGCTGTAATAATAATAATAATAATCTTTATTTATATAGCGCCAACATATTCCGCAGCGCTTTACAGTTTAACAGTTTCAAAAAACAAGTCATAAGTAACAGCGTTAACAATACAATAATTAAAGCAAAATAAGACGAAATAAGACGACCCTGCTCGTGAGAGCTTACAATCTACAATGAGGTGAGGGAGATACAAAGTACAGGTGTGTATTTACAATTGTGTATTTACAATGAAGGTCCAACCATCTTGAGGGAGTGAAGGATGGATGGAGATAGTGAATAGGCTACACACGCACACTTACACAGAGAATTACTTTGATTAGTGAACGTGATAGGACGCTCTGAACAAGTGTGTTTTGAGGGAGCGCCTAAAACTATGCAAATTGTGGATAGTCCTGATTTCTTGGGGTAGAGCATTCCAGAGGATAGGAGCAGCACGGAAGAAGTCTTGGAGTCGGGAGTGGGAGGTACGGATTAGTGCAGAGGTTAGTCGAAAGTCATTTGCAGAGCGCAGCGCTCGGCTAGGCCGATAGACAGAAATGAGGGAAGAATGTAAGGGGGTGCCGCACTGTGGAGAGCTTTGTGGGTGAGAACAAGTACTTTGAATTGGATCCTATAATGAATGGGCAGCCAATGTAAGGACTGGCGAAGGGCGGACTCGTCCGAGTACCGATTAGCCAGATGGACGATCCTGGCCTCTACATTAAGTATGGACTGGAGAGGGGATAGTCGAGTGACGGGGAGGCCAATTAATAGAGCATTGCAGTAATCCAGGCGGGAGTGGATCAATGCAACAGTCAGGGTTTTTGTTGTTTCCATAGTGAGAAAAGGGCGGATTCTAGAGATGTTCTTTAGGTGTAAGCGGCAAGATCGGGCAAGAGATTGTATATCGGATGTGAAGGAGAGATTGGTGTCAAACATAACACCCAGACAGCGCGCCTGCTGCCTGGGTGTTATTGTGGTACCACCGACGCATAGGGAAATGTCCGATTTATGGCTGTAAGCCATAATCATCAACATTAAAAGAAATAAACACTTGAAATAGATCACTCTGTGTGTAATGAGTCTATATAATATATGAATTTCACTTTTTGTATTGAAGAACTGAAATAAATTAACTTTTTTGATGATATTTTAATATTGTATGAAGCACCTGTAAATACAGTACATAGAGAGGGAAGGGAAAGAACTGGAGGAAAGCACAAAGGCACATAGAGAAACTGCTGTAGTTTCTAGAAAAGAGGGAACAATTGTAAAAAAATGCAGCATACTAGTAATTTAATGGACAGAAATACACTCACTGGCCACTTTATTAGGTACACCTGTCCAACTGTGTGTTAAGACTTAATTTCTAATCAGCCAATCACATGACGGCAACTCAGTGCATTTAGGCATGTAGACATGGTCAAGACAATCTCCTGCATTTCAAACCGAGCATCAGTATGGGGAAGAAAGGTGATTTGAGTGCCTTTGAACGTGGCATGATTGTTGATGCCAGAAGGGCTGGTCTGAGAATTTCAGAAACTGCTGATCTACTGGGATTTTCACGCACAACCATCTCTAGGGTTTACAGAGAATGGTCCGAAAAAGAAAAAAACCAGTGAGCGGCAGTTCTGTGGCCGGAAATGCCTTGTTGATGCCAGAGGTCAGAGGAGAATGGGCAGACTGGTTCGAGCTGATAGAAAGGCAACAGTGACTCAAATTGCCACCCGTTACAACCAAGGTAGGCAGAAGAGCATCTCTGAACGCACAGTGCGTCGAACTTTGAGGCAGATGGGCTACAGCAGCAGAAGACCACACTGGGTACCACTCCTCTCAGCTAAGAACAGGAAACTGAGGCTACAATTTGCACAAGCTCATCGAAATTGGACAGTAGAAGATTGGAAAAACGTTGCCTGGTCTGATGAGTCTCGATTTCTGCTGCGACATTCGGATGGTAGGGTCAGAATTTGGCGTAAACAACATGAAAGCATGGATCCATCCTGCCTTGTATCAACGGTTCAGGCTGGTGGTGGTGGTGTCATGGTGTGGGGAATTTTTTCTTGGCACTCTTTGGGCCCCTTGGTACCAATTGAGCATCGTTGCAACGCCACAGCCTACCTGAGTATTGTTGCTGACCATGTCCATCCCTTTATGACCACAATGTACCCAACATCTGATGGCTACTTTCAGCAGGATAATGCGCCATGTCATAAAGCTCGAATCATCTCAGATTGGTTTCTTGAACATGACAATGAGTTCACTGTACTCAAATGGCCTCCTCAGTCACCAGATCTCAATCCAATAGAGCATCTTTGGGATGAGGTGGAACGGGAGATTCGCATCAGGGATGTGCAGCCGACAAATCTGCGCCAACTGTGTGATGCCATCATGTCAATATGGTCCAAAATCTCTGAGGAATGCTTCCAGCACCTTGTTGAATCTCTGCCACGAAGAATTGAGGCAGTTCTGAAGGCAAAAGGGGGTCCAACCCCTTACTAGCATGGTGTACCTAATAAAGTGGCCAGTGAGTGTAGTGTTATTTTTCATGTACACATATATTAGCTTATTCTGACAAATCACTTCAAATGCATTTACTTTTAAGCAAATATTTCAGTATGTTACATTTTTTTCATCATATGGGATTTTTTCATTAAACACTGCAAGCCATCATTTACATATACTGTAAATTCATTAATGTTACTCAAAGCTGGGTTCACATGGATCAGAAATGATGCTATGATGCCGAGTCACTTCTCACTAACAAGCCTTGAGACGGGTAAGTCAAGGAGTCCGAGGTCAAGAGCCAGAATGATACATTATAAATAGAGGGGAGAGACAAAGATGTAGTCAAGTCAAAGTCTGGGGTAAGAATTGCAAGATCAGAGTGCACCAAGGCAAAACAGGTAATACAAATGGGAAATCAAAAGGCAACTCCAAGGTCTGGCAACAAAATTCAGAATATCTGAGAACAGAGCACAGAGCAATCATACCACTGGGCTAATATATGTGACTGGAAATATTCCCAGCATAACCAGCCAGCTAAATTGCCAAGCAGTCACCCTGAAAGGGCAACACCTGTAGGATTTCCAGCAGGCACCTCCTAAATGGGCTGCAAGAAAATCCCATGCATGAAATTGACAGCTCAGCACACCTCTGCATACTATAGTTTGATTGAGCTGTCAATCACAATGCTGACAGCCTGAAATGCACCTTCAATCCATAAGACTGGAAAGCTGTCACTCACTTCATCCCTAGGACACAGTGAGCAGCAGGATTATGGCAGGTGCTGTTGCTGTGGATTTCCACAAGTAAAATACACAATGGTTTACATTATCAAGCATGTGGATTAGACTTCAACAAATTTCATTGACATGCTGTTTACATTGTAATTTGCAAATACGTTATGATAATCAATTATTTGCAGATTTTTCTAGAGATTTCACCTCTTTCAATGTGGCAAATTTTGCTACAGATTCAGAATACTGCTTGTGGCCGTAAAAGTAATGTGTCATCATTTCCAAGTTTTTATGTTAAATACTTTTTTAAAAATTGATCTTTTTAAAAAATTTTCCTTGTCACTATGTTAAAAGATCTTCAGATCTTTTTATTTCCATTGTGGCTAATATGTCTTATCATTAAGCAATACCTCTTGATCTATAAAGACCACCTTTTAGCAGTACTCCACACTTGTATAATTACAAGTAAATGTAACACCAGAGAAGCATGGGTTGCAACTAGAGATATGCGGATTTTTAAAATTCAAATTTGCCAGGTACACCAAGATTTCCATAAAAATGTAATTTGTATCAATTTCACCATTAATCACAATATGGAAAAGTCACTAATTGCGAGAGACTGAGAGAATAATGGACACAATCAACTTACTTAAATTACTTGTCATACGTGTGAAAATGGAGATGGAATCCAGCGCTTTGGTATTATCTGCCAGTCTTTTTACATTTGTGCTCTACTTGGACTTATTGATCTCTGATACTAGGGATGATAAGAAAGCAGAGCACCCTAAGTCAGTTGTTGCCGTCTACATGTGAAAAATAATGTACCCGTGCAAAGTGATGTCAATGTCTTTCTTCCAATAGGGAATGTCACAAGTAATGTACTGCCGTACAATAATCCATTGGATATGCAGGGATAGAGTAGGTGATGTTATTGTTCCAGGGAAGTATGGAAAAACCTGCATGGCTGCGGAGAACATTGATGCTTCAGCAGTGTATGAAATGGTGCCAGGAAAGTTTTTTTCAAATTGAAGTTGATCCTCTGAGGATTGATCCACTCATCTCTAGATTCAACATTGACAACAAGTGCTGGACACAGCTTCTCTTCTCACATCCCTGCATGGTGACGTCTGGTTTACAGGTTCCTATTGTCAACATGACTGGTGTAACATTAGTGCCATTAAAGGTGTTTTCTAGGTTTGGCACAAAAGACTACAGTCTCTATATGTGACTGCAGATTTTTGAATCCTCACATCGCGCTCAGCATTCGCTGTCAGGATTCTTTGGTGCTGTCAGCAAGACTGGGCAGTCATGTGACCTACAAGTATGCAATATGTATACTTCGGACCACATTCTGACTAGACATGCATGGCCTAACTCAATAGAGGCAGCATGGTGGCTCAGTGGATAGCACTGCAGCCTTGCAGCACTGGCGTCCTGGGTTCAAATCCCAAGGACAACATCTGCAAGGAGTTTGTATGTTCTCCCCGTGTTTGCGTGGGTTTCCTCCGGGTACTCCGGTTTCCTCCCACATTTCAAAGACATACCGATAGGGAATTAAGATTGTGAGCCCCATCAGGGACAGTGATGATAATGTGTGCAAAACTGTGTAAAGTGCTGTGGAATATGTTAGCGCTATATAAAATAAAGATTATTATTATTAATAAAAAAAAAATAGAAGTGAATTAAGAGACCACTTAGATCTAGTCAAAATGTGGCCAGAAGTATGCATATTGTGTTCTTGCTGTCACTTGATGGCCCAGCCTTTCTGTTAACACCAAATAATCATGACAGTGCTTGGTGTGTGGACTCACAAGTTTTAAGTCACAAAAAGTGACTGCAGACTTTTGTGCCAAATCTGAATAACTACTATTTGGACATGACTCAAACAAAGCACATAAGGCTTGTTTAGAGTATGTTCACATCTGACTGAGCACTCCACCCATCAGCAGGTGGGGGTTTTAATTACCACAGGATTCTACCTATCCATATAAATGCAGGCTTCAGCCTAGGAGAGGATTCACATTAGGATAGTTTCCCAGCAACAAAAGATTACCTTGTTGTTGGCTGCTGGGCATGCATGAATTGGCCAAAATATTTGCTAAGTTTTTCCATTTTTTTCCTATTATCTAGAGCAGTAATGCAAATCAATTTTCATATATTTCATGTATACATGCTATAGCACTCATTTTGCTGTCCCAACACTAATACATCTGGCAATTAAAAATGGAAACAATATACTAACATTAAAAAAGTGTCTGATACAGAAAACAGTGAGAAAGTATAGTGATTAAGTCATTTCCCCCATGTTCTTAAAACAACGGAAAAAAAAATAAGCAGTTTAAAAAAAATGATTGAAACTCCTAAACTGACCAGATTAGTTATGATGTGAGAGTGCAGTTCATTATAAAACCTGTTTTCAATTCTCCTTCTCCTTCATGGATTTTGATAATCTTGAGCTGATTAACCCCCAGGCCCTTTTAGAGAGGCATTTAAACACTAATGATTACAACTCTTTCTAATCAAAAGTGCTTGCGGAGCTCTGCTCTATATTGACATCTCTAGTATTCTTACATGCAAGGCTTCTGTACCTGTAGGGTCATTTACTCCCTAGAGAGTTGCAGCACTACAACCAGTGGAAACAACAAACGCAATACATTATCACAGTACTGCAGATTGCACAACACTAGAAAATACTAGTCTAGTGAAGCAGTGCCAAATCTATCAAAGGACCTTGTTCTTTGAAGTTACCGGTGAAATACTTATTCAAAAAGCTTAGCAAATAGGTAATTGATATAATCTTAAGTTCTCCATATTTAAAACTGATTAAATAAAATTCCTAATGTAATTGTGAAAAAATCATGAATGTTAAAAAGGATCACATCAACATTTTACTTAAAGGGTAACTACACTTTCAGTTAACTTTCTAAGTAAGTTGTACTGTGTATGTACATGAGGAATAACTCTATTTCTGGCTATTATATGACTTGTATGATGCAATTTTTACCAGTTTTCCAGTATGCAGTTTCTATCTTTCTGTCTGCAATAGGCTATGATCTGATGGGAGGAGACTAGCTGCTATGTCTCTCATATACAAAGAGGTAGATTCTTGCTCTTTTTTACCCTAGGGTTTGAAGAACCAGTAAGGAGGACATTATACAGCAGTACTGAGAAGTGTAGATTTGAATCCAGATCTTGGCTGATGTAACAGACTTGTTAGAAAGCTTGGCAGGATCTTTCTGTGTTTACTTGTGGCTGTTTCCCCACATTGCCCCTTACTCCTCCCCAATTCCCTCTCCATCCAGGCTGTGAAACTTGACAGAGTGAACGGTAAGTTCAGGAGGCAGGTGGGAGGGGGAGAAATGGCACATAAGTGGTGAAGAAAATGTATTAAAAAGTTTCTTATAGTCACTTCTGCCATTGAATTATGCAAAGTACAGTTCCCATTTAAAAATGAAAACTGCATTGGCTAGAATAAAATTGAATGTTTAACATTTGCTTTAATAGCATTTGCAAGTAATATACAATATATAATATTAAATTATTTATATATTGATTTAATAGTGTTAACTCTTTCCAGATGGACAAATTTTGGGTGATTAAGAAGCATTTTTTTCGGTTATTCAGTGTCACATTCAAAGACATTTGTTTCTTTGTCGCCATATTCTGAGAGTCATAAGTTTAACACTTTACCATCAACAGAGCTGCTTGAGGGATTTTTTTCAAGGCAAGATGTAGTTTTTATTGGCATCATTATTTAGCATTTACAACTTTTAAATAATTTCTTTATTACAGTTACTGAGAGGTGAAAGGAACAAAAAAAATGATTTCTGGATTATTCCTACACATTTTTATAACTAGACAATTTTTTAAACACCGTTTGACGTTCAGGATAGTTTTTGCGTGATCTTTAATCTACAGATCAATACAATTATGATGATAGCAAAATGTATACAGTTTTTTATATATTTTTTTTGCAGAGAAAGAGAAAAACACTTTAAAAAATCATTTATGTTTGTATCATTCTATGGTTGCCATATTAATAAACCAATAACTATTTCATATTTCTGTAGACAGCTGTTTCAGTTTTTTGATTACCTTTTATTAGTTCTCTTTATACCAAGGCAATAAAATAACAATAATTGGAATGGTTTAAAATTGAATTGTTTTTTATCTATACTTTTTACAATGTTCCCCCTGCAGTCCAATTACTATGTTACTTATACTCTGCAGATCAATCCAATTTATGTATCCAATGTATGTAATCTGTTTCTACTTTTACAGCAGAAAATCTCTTATTACAGCAATTCACTTTTTGTCTCAAATTACCATAATTTTTGATCATTTTTTATTAATTTGCTTGACGAGATAAACATAAAAAAAAACAATATTGGCATTTTCTTTTAAGTTTTTTTTGCAGCTTTCACCATCTCCAAAATTATAATGAAACAGTTTTATTGTACAGGTTGTTACGAATGCAGCAATACCAAGTATTTGTAGTTTTTATAGAGTTTTTTTTAAACAAACCATTTTTATCATTTAAATTATTAGTTTTATATTTGTAATTTTTTTACACTTTAGACTCTTTTTCTTTACCATACTTGACTTGAAGATGTGACCCTTTGATCGCATTGATAATACACTGTACTACATAAGTAGTACAGTGCATTACTTAACCTGTCAGTTTTTGACTAACAAGTAGCCTATTAGACTGCACTTTTGGCTGGATCTCATAAGCTGAGGTGTATGGCAAACAGAGAGACTACTGTTAAGCCTCCGGTTAAATATTTACAACTATCCCTGTATCTAGTCTCATAACCAAAATTTATCTTCTTGAGCACAGTCAAAATTTCACAGGAACCTACTGGGAACAAAAACATGCTATTGGAGTGTAGGCGGAAATATAAAAAAATAATAAAAGCTCCAAGCAAATGTCTATTCTTGAATTTGAAATCAGGACATTACACTGACCTTATTAAATCTTTGCAATCTGCTAGAGCTTTATGTGCTAAAATGTAAAATGTAGTATTTTGCAGGCCTCTGAATAGAAAACCTTTAGCCAATTCACTAAAATGGAAATAGGATTTTAATTTTTTTTTTCAGTGGAATAACAATGAAGTAATTCTCACTCCAACCAGGAGAGGCAATAGGAATAAAGTAAATCTGATTTGTTGCAAACGTGATTTGCTAAGATCACTATGTATAAACTTTTAGTGACTTATTTCTAATTTATTCAGAACTCTCAGCAAGAACGTCTGAATCTAGGGCCCCAACCGAGTTTTAGTGCAAAATCTTTTTATATTTTATATTACATTTTGGTTTTATTGTCTTTTATCTTACTAGAAACATATATCAGGCCTCTTATCCTGTTACTGCTGTGCTGTACAACAGGGCTGAAGAGGGGAAGCCTGGCCTGAGGTTTTAAGAATATGTGTCCGCTGCTCTCATGTATATTAATGGGGATTTAAACATGAATATAACGCTAGTTTTATGGACTCTGCTGTGCTGGAGAATGTGAACGTTTGACTCCGCTCAAAGTCAATGAGCAAAATAAAAGTTAGAAATAAGAAGGAATGAAGCTTTATTGTCAAAAGAGACAATTTTTGTGGTGAGATTGGAAATGTAGGCGGCAATTCGGAGATAGAAAGAAATAATAATCATTATATGCAGTATGTGTGATGAGTATGTTGGAAGGTTGAAAGAAGAAGGAAGACATAAGCTTAATCCATCCCTCGCTAACACCACATTAGAGTACATCTGAACCTTCTCCAATGCAATCCACATGAAATTGTTTTATTGAAAAGCAATATATGTGATTTTTTGTCTATTATTTTTGTTATAATTTCTTCTCTATTTTTTTTGCTGTTCTTGACAAATTCAGACGTTGGTTAGAATTTAAAGAAGCACATTTGGATGGGTGAATACAAATCTCACGTTGTACAGCGAATTTCAAAAGGCCCCCTCAAAATTCATCAGGTTTCATTTTTGTATTGCTAATAGAACATTTGACCTTGCCGCCAATGCCAACCAATCAAATTTCAATTTTAATCTCTTATCTACTCTGGAAAAATAAAAGACGTGATGTTACTGGCTGCTATGAGCAACAAAACCAAGTTTGGATTTTTTAGTTATTTTGATAAATGAGACCCAATGGCTTTTATTGTTTTGTAAATTGAACCCCTTAAGGACTTGACAATTTTAAGTTGTTGCACTTTTGATTTTTTTATCCCCTCCCCCCAAGAGAAATAACTTTTATTTTTCCCATTGACAGATATTAGGGTTTGTTTTTATGCAAAATTTGTTGAAAGCACTTTAAAAATAAAATCCCTATTCGATGTAATAAAATTAAATGTTTTCTATGTTCTTTAACATATTTTGCAAAATATTTATGACATATTAGCATCTCATTGTAGTTTTGAATTAAACAAGTTGTTTTACCATAAAATATAATGAAAAATTGGGAAAAAATACATTTGATGTGATTTATAGGCTGCACAGTGGCTCAGTGGTGATATAGTGGAAAACTGTAGGTGAATAGCATTTAAATTAGCTGCTTTACTTGAGCAACTGCTACCATGAGAAAATGAAGTTCTGCCCTCTCTGTAGTCACTTGCTTCACTTGCACATGGAGCTGTTCCAGTCACCGCTCACTATTAAGTGAGAACAGCTGTAATCACTCCCTGTCACATTGATTGACAGTATTCTCTTCACACAGCAGGCTGTCATTCAATGTGATAAGGAATGATCACAGCGCATTCACTGTGTAGTGATCATGTAACGACACCCTGCACCATCTTCTTGACTGCAAGTGAGTGGCTGCAGGGAGGATACAACTTAATTTCCTCCCTGTAGCCACTGTCCCAGTAAAGCAGCTAGTCATGATTTAAAGGCTATTTACCAGCAGATTAACCTTATATCTGCAAGAAAATAACTTTTTTAAGAGACCAGTTTCCTTTAAGTAGTAAAAAAATTTCAGAACTTCCCCCCCCAAAAAATGCTTTGTATCATTTTCTAAGACCCTTCTGAGAATGTTTGTTCTTTTGCACATAGAGATGATGCTTTTTGGCACTATCTTGATCATGAATTACCTACATGTTTTGATATCTCTTTATTTCATGTTTGGGACAACTGAAAAATAAAAATTATAGCTTTTCGAGACTTTTACTGATTTCGGAATTAATTGTTTGGGATACATATTTGATTTTTTTTAGTTCAGGTAATTATGCAATCAAAATCTGTAATTTTTTTTTTTGCACTTTGACATTTACATTTTTTGGAGAAAAAGGAGGATTTAAAGTTTTTTCATTTTTTATCATTTTCAATTTTGTTTATCTTTTAATTAATCCACTTAGGGACAATTGCTTGATCACTTACTATCATATTGCAATGCTTTATGAAAAATAAGTACTTTCATGGTGCTCAGCTACAGGCTGGTCTTCACTAGTAATTTCACATGGTAGATATGAGGTTCTTTCAAGACCAGTCGCATCACTCAGTGTGTCAGTGGCCATCAAAAGTAATGGCCACCATCTTGACAACTTTAAATGCCACTGTCATGATTGACAGCTTACTTTAAAAAGCTAAATTGATGCAATCAGAGCTAGTTCCAATTGCAACTGTTATTGTTGGGTGTTGGCTGTGCAAAAGGACCAGCACCCGCATAGAATATATTGGTTTCAGCTCTGGAGCCCGCTACATACAGTTATATCCCATTTCCACCATTCAAATACTATTGTCATAGCTAGGAAGTTAAAAAAAAACTGTCATTGGACTGTGCAGCCTTATGTTTGTGAAACATAGAATGTGTGAATGTGTATAGCCATGAACAAAGAAACCATTAGACACACTGTGGGACATTTAATTAAGACTAACAATTTTCCTCCAGCATTACTGTAGAGTACAATCAACAGATATATTAAGAGTAGTGATGAGCGAACATGCCCAGGTAAGGCGTTATACAAGCGTGCTCATATGCTAACCAAGTGTCTTCAGTGTGATTGAAAAATATGTTCCAGTTCCTGCAGATGCATGTCTCAAGGTTGCAAGGCTTGGCAATCCCTGCATGTGTTGCGGCAGTCTAACAGCCATGAGACCTGCACCTGCATGGACTTAAACATATTTTTTGAGCACGCCAAAGACACTCGGTTGGCACACGAGCATGCTCGGATAAAGTTTTAATTAGTAGTTTTGAGGGAAGATAAAAAGTTGTGTATAAAATTTGCTCAAATTTGCCCCAAAATTTGTGACATTTGCAACCTTCATGTTATTTTCAATAGAGTTTTTGAAGATATTGCATATAAAATCACATCTTTGTATAGTTTAGTCATTTTAAGTTTTATCTTTGCTAATTCTAATAGCATCTCACATTTTGAATGTATCACAAAATCAGATTAACATATTGCAAATTATGCTTTAATAGACACTGGGCTTAGCAGAGATTCATATGAAATCATGAAGCTTCTGTTTTAATCTTGTGATTTATGTATTCCCTAAACAGTCTATGAGTGTTTAAATTGGCTAATTTGAAATAAATACAAGCGATGAATAGTAGGTAATATTTCATCACTGAAATACATTTGTAATGTTATGAGCTTCAAGCTTTGATTTTTGCTCCAAACAAGGCAGTCCTGTATTTTATGATTTGATTTGCTTGAATCTTCACAAAACTACTTATTTAAAACACATGAATAAAAGTAGCTAGCTTTTTCAAGTGACAGAGATACACTTCCACTGAAGAACTGAATTCAGCACTAAGACAACAATTGGCTTCTGGATCCTACCTGCTCTTTAATTTTGAATGCCTAAATCCAGCAGAGGTAAGTCTGTTAGTGTCAGATCAGTTCACACAATTTGAAAAAAAAGATGTGACAAGAGCCTCAATTGATAATTAAAGTCTATAATGTAAATTAAAATGTATATACTATTTTCTTGTATTTACCTTAGCAAGCTCAAAGAGCAGTTGCACTTGCTCTTGGAGAATGAGAACAAATTAAAGTGCCTGGAGGAAACCCACATAAAAATGAGAAGAACATGCAAACTTTAAGTAGATGGTAGACTTTGTAGGATCTCAAGCCTCAGTACAGAAACACATCAACATTGCTAGTCACTGAACCATTCCTTCATTTTCCATGATCATTTATATCAATGCTGGTAGACTTAGAAACGGCAAGTAAGTCATAAAAATGCAAATATTAAGCACTGCCCATGTTTTATTTTATCTTCTGGCCAAAGTAAATTATTATATTATGGCTTTATGTAACTAGAATGCTGGAACTACTGTGCCGTAGTCCGAGGAGAGCCTGGAGGGGTTAAACTAACTGAACACCTGAGTCTTCACTATAGTCCCTGATGGTGAGGTAGACTTGGGTCCACATGGACACCAGGTGCTACACAAGGACAGACCTTGGACGCACAGCAGCTGACTGCCAAGGAGCAGGAAGTTGGAACGGCCGAGAAGGTGAGTACAGCTGGTACAGGCAGACACGGCCAGATCACAGGAACCATAGGTGCTAGTGGAAACAGCAGGTATACAGGCAGGCAATGGCAGGGGCAGGCTCGTATGTCTGTTATACAGACAGGCACTGGCAGGTGTGTGACTAGGTGAGCACCTGACTCTTCACTAGAGCCCCTGATGGTGGGGTTAGGTTTGGATCCCAATGGACACCATGTGCTTCACTAGGATAGACCTCAGATCCATGGCAGTTGACCCCCAGGGGACAGGTAACTGGAAAGGCCCAGTAGGAGAGTACAGCTGATACAAGCAGGCATGGCAGGAACACAGGAACAACAGATGCTGATGGATATGATTGGTATACAGATAGGTGCTGGCAGGTGCAGGCTGGCATGGCTGGTATATGGATAGGCACTTGCAGGTGCAGGCTGGTCCGGCTGGAACACAGATAAGCACTGGTAGTTGTGGGTGGGTCTGACTGGAATACAGATAAGCACTGAAAGTCATGGGCTGGGCCGGCTGGTTTACAGAGAGGCACTTGCAGGTGTGGGCTGGTCTAGCTGGCATACAGATAGGCACTGGAAGATGTGGACTGGCTGGTATACAGATTAGCACTGTCAGGTATGAACTGGTACGGATAAAATACGGGAAGACTGATGGGTACTTGGGACCTGACACCTAGGAAGTGTGTAAGGGGTTAACTTTACACATTGCTCAAGCACCCCCATACAGATGGAATTGCCTTAAATAATAAGTTTCTCCCAGCCATTAGCTAGGGGCACTTTAGGACTGCATGCATAGCCCCTTTAAGAGGGATTGAGTGTGTGCGCTTGCACCCTAAGCATAGTGCCTGTGGTCTGCATGTCACATGCAGACCCAGGGCAGCTGCCGGAGAAGGAAGAAGTGTGAGACGGGGCCTCGGCGGTGAGTGAGCTGGCATCTCTGCCGGGGGAGGAGACAAGCATGCAGTGATCCCCAGTACTACACTTTATACAATCTCAATGCTGTATTGAAGTGCAATATAGCACCCAAAGACTTAGATGAAGCCTTCTATACCATTACATGTGTACAATTTTATATTATAGTATAAGAAGTTTTATTTCATGGATTATGAGTGAAATTTAAAAAACAAATAATTGAATAAATTGATTGTATTTAAATTCAAGGGGTAACTTTAAAAGCTGAGCAAATTTGTCATCTTCTTTGCAGAGATATTAAATTGTTTAGATAATAATTTCCCCATCCAACCAAGGGAGCATTAACAGAAATTCCTCTTTAGAGGCATTTACTTTTTTCCCTGTATGATGGCATCAGAGGTGCCAGTTCAGTGCCAAAATCTCAATCTGCTCATATGATGCCTTTTAAAGTTTATTTTGCAGTACTTGCCTGTAGCTGTCTGTGCCAGCCTGTGCCTGCCAGTTTACTAGCCATGTTTGCCATGCCTGCCTGCACTTTCCATCCCCATCTGTATTCCAGCCATGCCAGCCTGCACCTGCTAGTGCCTGCCTGTATATCATCCATCTTGTACCTGGCGTGCTAACCTATATACCAGCTGCACCAGACTGCACCTGCCATGCTCACCTGTATACCTGTATAACAGCCGTTGCAGTCTGCACCTACCATGCATACTTGAATACCATACATACCAGCCTGCACCTGCCATCCTCACTGGTATATCAGCCGTACTAGCCAGTACCCACCTGAATACCAGACATACCAGCCTGTAGCTGTCAATGCCTGCCTGTATACCAGCCATAGCAACTTTTATCTGCCAAGCGGTGGACACCGTGCTGATGAGCCTGACACACCATCCACTGAACCAACACTGGGCTGACGCTAATACTGCCTGGAGACACAGTGAGTCCATACAGTTGTGGCCAAAAGTATTGACACCCCTGCAATTCTGTCAGATTATACTCAGTTTCTTCCTGAAAATGATTGCAAACACAAATTCTTTGGTATTATTATCTTCATTTAATTTGTCTTAAATGCAAAAACACAAAAAGAATTGTCCTAAAGCCAAATTGGATATAATTCCACACCAAACATAAAAAATAGGGTGGACGAAAGTATTAGCACTGTTCGAAAAATCATGTGATGCTTCTCCAATTTGTGTAATTAACAGCACCTGTAACTTACCTGTGGCACCTAACAGGTGTTGGCAATAACTAAATCACACTTGCAGCCAGTTGACATGGATTAAAGTTGACTCAACCTCTGTCCTGTGTCCTGGTGTGTACCACATTGAGCATGGAGAAAAGAAAGAAGACCAAACAACTGTCTGAGGACTTGAGAAACCAAATTGTGAGGAAGCATGAGCAATCTCAAGGCTACAAGTCCATCTCCAAAGACCTGAATGTTCCTGTGTCTACCGTGCGCAGCGTCATCAAGAAGTTTAAAGCCCAGGGCACTGTGGCTAAACTCCCTAGATGTGGACGGAAAAGAAAAATTGACAAGAGATTTCAACGCAAGATTGTGCGGATGTTGGATAAAGAACCTCGACTAACATCCAAACAAGTTCAAGCTGCCCTGCAGTCCGAGAGTACAACAGTGTCAACCCGTACTATCCGTCGGTGTCTGAATGAAAAGGGACTGTATGGTAGGAGACCCAGGAAGACCCCACTTCTTACCCCGAGACATAAAAAAGCCAGGCTGGAGTTTGCCAAAACTTACCTGAAAAAGCCTAAAACGTTTTGGAAGAATGTTCTCTGGTCAGATGAGACAAAAGTAGAGCTTTTTGGGTAAAGGCATCAACATAGAGTTTACAGGAGAAAAAAAGAGGCATTCAAAGAAAAAAACACGGTCCCTACAGTCAAACATGGCGGAGGTTTCCAGATGTTTTGGGGTTGCTTTGCTGCCTCTGGCACAGGACTGCTTGACCGTGTGCATGGCATTATGAAGTCAGAAGACTACCAACAAATTTTGCAGCATAATGTAGGGCCCAGTGTGAGAAAGCTGGGTCTCTCTCAGAGGTCATGGGTCTTCCAACAGGACAATGACCTAAAACACACTTCAAAAAGCACTAGAAAATGGTTTGAGAGAAAGCACTGGAGACTTCTAAGGTGGCCAGAAATGAGTCCAGACCTGAATCCCATAGAACACCTGTGGAGAGATCTAAAAATGGCTGTTTGGAGAAGGCACCCTTCAAATATCAGGGACCTGGAGCAGTTTGCCAAAGAAGAATGGTCTAAAATTCCAGCAGAGCATTGTAAGAAACTCATTGATGGTTACCGGAAGCGGTTGGTCGCAGTTATTTTGGCTAAAGGTTGTGCAACCAAGTATTAGGCTGAGGGTGCCAATACTTTAGTCTGGCTCATTTTTGAAGTTTTGTGTGAAATGATCAATGTTTTGCTTTTTGCTTCATTCTCTTTTGTGTTTTTTCATTTAAGACAAATTAAATGAAGATAATAATACCAAAGAATTTGTGTTTGCAATCATTTTCAGGAAGAAACTGAGTATTATCTGACAGAATTGCAGGGGTGTCAATACTTTTGGCCACAACTGTATATGAGAGATTTAATCCCTTTTCCACTATCCTATTAGAGGACGTTTTCTCCTGAATACATCTGGCCATATTTAAGTGCCTTATGCCATCCATGAAAATTTTTTGGTGTTCACACTGAGCAGTCGGTACTTGATGAAGGTTCACTTTGGGACCGAAACGTTGTTGATTTTGGACTGCATTGAAATTTTCATAATCATCAAAAGTTGAGTGCCAAGTTTTCTCTTGCTATCCTCCACATTTAGTCCAAGGGGGATTGGGGTACGTACAAATTTGGGGCATGCCTTGCCTTCACTTCATGGGCAAACTTTATGGGAGTACCAAATGACTAATAATGGGAATCATAGTAGAAAAAGACAGCAGGATGGCACTCACCGTTCTCTTGAAATGATTCACTTTATTTCATATTAATAAAGCATAGGCAATGGCACGGGAGAAATGCAAAAAGACGGACGACAGCCGTTTCGTGTGCAATGCACTTCAACAGGTCCCATGTTGGGACCTGTTGAAGTGCATTGTGCACAAAACGGCTGTCGTCCGTCTTTTTGCATTTCTCCCGTGCCATTGCCTATGCTTTATTAATATGAAATAAAGTGAATCATTTCAAGAGAACGGTGAGTGCCATCCTGCTGTCTTTTTCTACTATGATATTTCATGTTTTTTCTTCACATGGATAGAGCACCCGTTCAGCAAGGGTTACAGGTGTCACATTGATAGCGGTTATAAGTGGCTTTGCGGGTATTTCTTTCTCAGGGACAGTGCCGGATGTTTATTTTTTCTTTGACTGACTACTAATAATGGGAATGTTGTTTTCATGTGGCCATTAAAGACGTCGGTTCAAAGGCTTATTGGGGTGCGAGTAACTTTTGTGCAGGGCAGGCCTTGCAGGCAATGCATAGGCAAACAGTATGGGAGTACCAAATGAATAATGGGAACTTTGGTTTCATGTGGACATCCAGGACATTGGTTCTACAGTATGGGAGTAAGAAATGAATAATGGGAACTTTGGTTGCATGTGGACATCCAGGACGTCAGTTCAAAGGATTACTGGGGTGCATGTAACTTTAGTGCAGGGCAGGCCTTGCATTCAATGCATAAGCAAACAGTATGGGAGCACCAAATGAATAATGGGAACTTTGGTTTCATGTGGCCATCCAGGACGTCTGTTCAATTGGTTATTGGGGTGCATCCAAATTTTGGGCAGCCCTGCCCTGCCACTCACTGCATATGCAATTACAGTATAAGAAACCCAATGTTTAATAATGAGAACAACAATGCATAGCCGGCTGATGGCTCTCTAAAAGTACTGAGGGCCAACTGCAGGCCATATAAAATGGGATTTGTGACTTTCAGAGTCCCTCTTTCATAAATGAAACGGGATGTGTCTGATGATGTGTCACACACCGCATGGCCAGATAAGGTTGTAAAATGTTCAAATGACTTTTCCCAGTGAATGCATTTCTCATGGTTGAAAGCAATGCTAAAGTTGAAAAAGGCATCAAAAACGTTACGTGTGAACATAGCCAAAGTGGTGGAGGAACATTTTTGCTTTGGGTTATTTATTTTGACATACATACAAATAATTACCCTGGAAAGGATGTTCCTTAACATATTTCCCAGGAAAATCCATTTTGTTTTTGTTTTTGTATGTTTTATTGTGCGCCTGTAAAAGTGGCGTAAGACTCTGACAATGTTGCTCAGAGTTGTGACCTGGGAGTCAGAAATGCTTCCAAGGGTCTTCCTCATGATGTTCCCATGTAATTTGAGCACTGTTCCCATCAATTTCAGATGTTTTAGACCCTAAAAGGACCCCCGTTGCTGGGGTTTCCCATAGACTTACATTGGGCTTGTTGCTCGGATCAAGCATCTGAGCATTCCAATTTGCTCGACCCCAGCAACGCGCACCCAAGCATTTCAGTGCTCGCTCATCACTAGTACATATGTATTTACTAAAACCTATGGGGCAAAGCCTCAATGATAACCCATCTCTAACAGGTCAATAGAATGTAACTTTTATTAAATATTTTAAAACTTTTAATTAGGAGGTTCCCATTAAAATTGTTTGGTAATTGCCTATAACTAATTACAATAAATTTACTAGATATAGATTTATCTCTCAAACTATGGCATAGCACCCCGGGGAACCATCAATGAATATTGTGGCAAATAATGAATATTAAAATTTATACACATAGCACATGTCCCCCCCCCAACATGTTTGTTGGGACAATAGCGTATCGACTTTTAAAATGTTTAAAAAAGTTACATTTTATTGACCAATTAGAATTGCACAAATTCACTTACAGTCATATGTTAAAGTTTGGGCACCTCTATTAATGTTAACCTTTTTTCTTTATAATAATTTTGTTTTTTGCAACAGCTATTTCAGTTTCATATATCTAATAACTGATGGACTCAGTTATATTTCTGGATTCAAATGAGGTTTATTGTACTAACAGAAAATGGGCAATCTGCCTTTAAACAAAATTCGACCGGTGCAAAAGTATGGGCACCCTTATCATTTTCTTGATTTGAACACTCCTAACTACTTTTTACTGACTTCCTGAAGCACTAAATTGGTTTTGTAACCTCATTGAGCTTTGAACTTCATAGCCAGGTGTATCAAATCATGAGAAAAGGTATTTAAGGTGGCCAATTGCAAGTAGTCCTCCTATTTGATTCTCCTATGAAGAGTGGCATCATGGGACCCTCAAAACAACTCTCAAATGATCTGAAAACAAAGATTATTCAACATAGCTTTTCAGGGGAAGGATACAAAAAGTTGTCTCAGAGATTTAACCTGTCAGTTTCCACTGTGAGGAACATAGTAAGGAAATGGAAGAACACAGGTACAGTTCTTGTTATGCCCAGAAGTGGCAGGCCAAGAAAAATATCCGAAAGACAGAGAAGAAGAATGGTGAGAACAGTCAAGGACAATCCACAGACCACCTCCAAAGACCTGTAGCATCATCTTGCTGCAGATGGTGTCACTGTGCATCGGTCAACAATACAGCGCACTTTGCACAAGGAGAAGCTGTATGGGAGAGTGATGCAAAAGAAGCCGTTTCTGCAAGCACGCCACAAACAGAGAAGCCTGAGGTATGCAAAAGCACATTTGGACAAGTCAGTTACATTTTGGAAGAAGGTCCTGTAGGCTGATGAAACAAAGATTGAGTTGTTTGGTCATACAAAAAGGCGTTATGCATGGAGGCTAAAAAACACAGCATTCCAAGAAAGACACTTGCTACCCACAGTAAAATTTGGTGGAGGTTCCATCATGCTTTGGGGCTGTGTGGCCAATGCCGGCACCAGGAATCTTGTTAAAGTTGAGGGTCGAATGGATTCAACTCAGTATCAGCAGATTCTTGACAATAATGTGCAAGAATCAGTGACGAAGTTGAAGTTACGCAGGGGATGGATATATCAGCAAGACAATGATCCAAAACACCGCTCCAAATCTACTCAGGCATTCATGCAGAGGAACAATTACAATGTTCTGGAATGGCCATCCCAGTCCCCAGACCTGAATATTATTGAACATCTGTGGGATGATTTGAAGCGGACTGTCCATGCTCGGCGACCATCAAACTTAACTGAACTGGAATTGTTTTGTAAACAGGAATGGTCACAAATACCTTCATCCAGGATCCAGGAACTCATTAATAGCTACAGGAAGCGAAAAGAGACTGTTATTTTTGCAAAAGGAGGATCTATGAAATATTAATGTCACTTTTATGTTGAGGTGCCCATACTTTTGCACCGGTCAAATTTTGTTTAAATGCAGATTGCACATTTTCTGTTAGTACAATAAACCTCATTTGAATCCAGAAATATAACTTAGTCTATCAGTTATTAGATATATGAAACTGAAATAGCTGTTGCAAAAACCAAAATTGTTATAAAGAAAAAAGGTTAACATTAATAGGAGGTGCCCAAACTTTAACATATGACTGTAATTGATTAATACTAATTCATTAAATTTAAAATTTAATTCATACATAAGTTTAGAATCAGTAGAATGTTTGGATCTTCTAATATCAATTATTGATCAACAGTTGAGGTATAGCACATTCCATAAACCCACAGCCTGTAATTCTTACTTTCTGAATTCCAGTTTCCACTCTTGGTGCAGTCTACTATTTTGTGCCCTGTTTGATGACATTACTCACTGTTGTGCACTGTAACTGGTTTGGGCCATCATGACAGGGCAACCCTCCAACCCTGTACAATGACAGCATATAGGAATGTAACTTCCTCATCAGTAAAGCTCTTAGAGCACTCACAAAAAGTAACATGGTTACCGTCTTTTTGTAGCACTATATTGTTATAATTCATCATGAGCGAATACATTCGGCACTATTCGTTCCTTGCATGAATAGTACGGCATTCAAGCTATTTGGTACTTGGCGGGTAATTAGATATTCACCTCAGTATATTAGAGTGTCCAGACCAGGATATTTGGAGCTTTATTTGCAGCCAAAGAACATGCTGGGCTGGCTTGCCAATCACAGTAATGCCGTCACCATCTTTGGTGTGGCATTACTGTGATTGGTTGGCCTTGCAGCATCATAGGGAATATTTAAATGCTGCCGACACCATTCTTGCACACATTGCAGTCGGAAACAGCGTAGGGAGTGCGTAGTTTTAGCATAAGGAAAGTGAAAATAGTGTAGGGAGAGTGATAGGAGGTTTTAGTGAGCATTTATTCATTCTAAAAAGCTCTTTCAAGAGCTGAAGATTGTGAAGAGATTAATTAGATTACTTGTTTGTTAGGTGGGGATTTCAGTAGTAGTGAGATATTTAAAAGGAGGGAGGGAGGGTGGGTGAAAAGCAGGCATGTGGGTGGGTGTTCTGATCATTGCAAGTACATGCTGCAGGTCTCTGCTATTTTTGACTGTGTTGTATAGTAGTTATCATTAGGAATAGACAGTGGGATTAGGGTGAAATAGGATGGGTTTCATCCACTACCATAATATACAAATAAGCTTTTTGTAGAGGGAAATAAATATTAGGTCGTAACAGCACACACAAAACCAATATTTTGGGAGCTTTATAATATTGCTGTCTAGCAGCCTATCTTTTTCTTTTACACAAAATAATACTCGTCAGTGCCAGCATATAGCAACATCTATTCTTTAATTTAATTGCTAAATAATAATCCTCGTCTATTGCTTAAATGCTTAATATTTGTCTAGCAGTTGTGCGACTGGCGCAAAACCTCTTGAGCTATGTTGGAAACGTCACTATTTCCCATTAATTTTCCTGAGTCTGCTGTTGGTGTGCCTTGAGTCTGCTGTTAATGAGCCTTATAAAGCCAATCTTAAAAAATCCCCCCAAAAAAGATATTTGTTTAAAAAATAGTGTTTCTTTATCTAGCTGTTGCGCAACTGGCGCAATCTGAGTAGAGATAATCTTATGAGGCAATTTAGCAGGGGCAATAATTTTCATTACTCCGCATTTGGAGTGTGTCAGCAAGGAGATTGAAAAAAAAAATTATAATTTTATCTTGCCTTAAAAAACTGCGCTTCTACATCTAGCAGTTGTGCAACTGGCGCAATCTGGGTAGAGATAATCTTACATGACAATTTAATAGGGGAAAATAATATCCAATACTCAGCATTTGGAATGTGTCAGCAAGATGTTTAAACAAAAATTCATAATTTCTATTGCTTTAAAAAATAGCATTTCTTTATCTAGCAGTTGTGCGACTGGTGCAATCCGGGTAGAGATAATCTTCCGTGACAATTTAGCAGGGGCAATAATCTGGATATCCTTAAAGACAAAAATGTCCAGGAAGGATGGGAAATCTTGAAAAATGAAATTCTCAAAGCACAATTGTTAACAATTCTGAAAAGAGGGAAGAATAGGAAGCATTTACGGAAACCAGGATGGATGACCACAGAACTTAAGCACAGGCTAAAAAGGAAGAAAGAAATGTTTATAAAATGGAAAGAGGGAGGCATATCTAAAGAAGAATATAATGATGTCTGCAGAACCTGCAGGGCACAAATCAGATTATCTAAAGCTGACAATGAATTGAGACTTGCAAGAGATGTCAAAAGCAATAATAAAGGATTTTGGGGATATGTCAAAAGTAAAAGAAAAGTCAAAGATGCTATAGGATTTTTACAGGATGAAAATGATGAAATGGTAAGACAGGATGTTGAGAAGGCCGAACTTTTAAATTCCTATTTTGCATCTGTTTTCTCTCAGAAAGGAAATGTAACATCAACTGTTCTTCACTGTCCTATTAAGGGAATAGAAGAATCCAGGATATCTATAAACAGAAAGATAGTGAGGAAACACTTAGCTAACCTAAATGAATTCAAGTCTCCAGATCCAGATGAATTACACCCCAGAGTACTGAAGGAGATAGCAGAAGAAATTTTTGAACCCCTCTCCATAATCTTTGAAAATTCTTGGAGAACAGGAGAAGTCCCAGAAGACTGGAGAAGAGCAAATGTTGTTCCTATCTTCAAAAAGGGGAAGAAGGTGGACCCTGGCAACTATAGGCTGGTGAGTCTGACTTCTATACCAGGAAAGATCTTTGATCAAATTATTAAACAACATGTATGTCAGTACCTGGATAAGAATGAAGTGATTAAACAGAGTCAGCATGGGTTTGTAACTAATAAGTCATGTCAGACTAACTTAATTTCCTTCTATGACGGAAACACTGATTTTAGTGGATCAAGGAAATGCTGTAGATATAGTATATCTTGACTTCAGCAAAGCATTTGACAAAGTATCTCATACAATCCTTATTGAAAAAATGACTAAGTATGGAATGGACAAGGCAACTGTTAGGTGGATTCATAACTGGCTTAGTGATCGGACCCAAAGAGTGGTCGTAAATGGCTGCACATCCAGTTGGAAGAATGTCTCAAGTGGGGTACCAGAGGGCTCTGTCCTGGGCCCTGTATTGTTCAACATCTTTATCAACGATTTAGATGAAGGAATTGAGGGTAAACTGATTAAATTTGCTGATGACACAAAGCTAGGAGGGATAGTTAATACTAGAGAAGAGAGAGAGGATTCAAAAAGATATAACTAAACTGGAGCAGTGGGCAGCAACTAACAGAATGGTTTTTAACAGGGAAAAATGCAAAGTACTACATCTGGGCAATAAAAATGAAAAAATCATATACAGAATGGGAGGAATAGGGCTAAGCAACAGCACATGTGAAAAAGACTTGGGTATACTAATAGATCACAGACTGAATATGAGTCAACAGTGTGATGCAGCAGCAAAAAAGGCAAATGCAGTTCTAGGATGTATTAACAGAAGCATACAGTCTAGATCACGTGAAGTCATTATTGCCCTCTACTCCTCTTTGGTCAGACCTCATCTGGAATTTTGTGTCCAGCTTTGGGCACCACATTTTAAAAAAGACTTCAATAAACTGGAGCAAGTTCAGAAAAGAGCGACCAGAATGGTGACCGGTCTGCAAATCCTGTCTTATGAGGAAAGGTTGCAGGATTTGGGAATGTTTAGTTTGCAAAAGAGAAGACTGAGAGGAGACTTAATAGCTGTCTACAAATATCTAAAGGGCTGTCACATTGTAGAAGGATCATCTTTATTCTCATTTGCACAAGGAAAGACTAGAAGCAATGGGATGAAACTGAAGGGGAGGAGACACAGATTAGATATTAGAAAAAACTTTTTGACAGTTAGAGTGATCAATAAGTGGAACAGGCTGCCACGAGAAGTGGTGAGTTCTCCTTCAATGGAAGTCTTCAAACAGAGGCTGGACAGACATCTGACTGGGATGATTTAGCGAATCCTGCTTTGAGCAGGGGGCTGGACCAGATGGCCCAGGAGGTCCCTTCCAACTCTACGATTCTATGATTCTATGGTTCTTGATTACTCCGCTGTTAGAGTGGATCAGCAAGGCAATCAATATGGAGCACGAGTTTCACCACTGCACAATGTGCAAAGTTTTCACAAAGTGCAAAACATTAGCCGCATGGGGTATACATACATGAACACTAAGTACTTGTTGCAGAAGCAGGAGGAGGAGGAGGTGATTTCATGAACAAAAGGGGTCTGGATTGTAAGAAATGGATGTTAACACAACTTCTCCCCAAAAATATTTGGGCAGCTTTTGCATTATGTTGCTGTCATCCGTATGGCTTACAAAGTTGCAGCAAATCCATCCCTTGTTCAATTTTTGACGAGTCAGCCTGTCTGCATTTACCGTTGACAGGTGTGTGCACCTACCCTTTATGATTGCACCAGCTGAACTAAAATCCTGCTCAGTCAACACACTTGCAGCAGAGCATGGCAGCAGCTCCAAAGTGTAGAAGGAGAGGTCGGCCAAATGTGAAGCTTGGACAACCAATAGTTAAAGGGAACTGAAGAAAAAGGAAGGACGCTGGTATGATAACCTATGTAGCCCTTCACCATCTTGGTCAACTTCTCCCTCCTCGTCAAAATTGCACCCACAGATAGCCCTTGCTGATGTGATGGGGTAAAGAAAATGTGTCAGTTGGTGGACATTTCCTCCCTGAGCTGCTGGTATGCATGGCCCTCCTCTGTAATCCTTGTGGGTGAAAAGCCGGTACCTCTGCCAGCAGCGTTGTCTGAGGATAATCTTTTAGCAAGTCTTCCAGGATCCCTGTATCTTGCTCTCATATGCTTTATGCATTTAATACCCCTCTGTGTCTGTACTTTTACACATACTGGTTGGTAACCGGTTCATGCATCATTAGATGAACACCTGATTTATTACATTATGGCTGGTCAGAACAGTGAAAGCAATTGTTACCACCCAACTTTCGTGTCTCCCCTATTTCCTCATAGATTATAAGCTTGAGAGCAGGGCCCTCATTCCTCTTGTATCTGTTGTTTATGTGATTATTGATATTCTGTAATGTCTAATTGTATGTACAAGTACCCTCCAAAATGTTTAGCACTGCGGAATATGATGGCGCTATTGAAATAAAATTATTATGATTTATTATTATTATTATTATTAAAGGTTGAATTATAGCATGTGGCAGGTCATAAATAAGTCAGTGACGAGGCAAATTAAAGTGCTGCTGCAGCAAAGCTAGCCAGGTGAAAGCCTAAGATGACTTTCGCAAATGTGCACTGACATGACGTACCCTTGGCAAGTAGGTCCAGTAAGTCAGGTTATGTCTTAAAAAGCGCTGTACAACCAAGTTCAGCACGTGGGTCATGCATGGAACATGTTTACCAGCTTTCGGAGCTTTAAAGTCACCACCAAGTTACACCCATTATCACCCACAATCAGACATGGTTGGAGGTTCAGCGGGGATAGCCGCTGATCGGTCTTTTCTTTTATCAACTTCAACAGTTTGGCTGCATTATGAGCTTTATTACGTAAACAGATGAGCTTCAGCAGACTGTGCTGCCACTTTGCCAAGGCAGTGCTGCAGACCTCCCAACTGGGAAGTGATGGGGAAGCTACTATCGGTGAGGAGAAGGAGGAAAGGCAGGAACTGTAATATGAGGAGACTGAAATCCTTATGGAAGTTGGGACTGCTATTCTTGGTGTGGGTAAGATGGGTGATGTCCCAGCCTCTGACTCTGTCTCAAACTCCACCAGGTTCAGCCAGTGTGTGTTAGGCATCAGGTTCCGACCTCTGCTCAAGAGGAATCCCCAGCCTTGCCTTCTGTGGTCTCCCATTCAGTCCCGACCACAGAGGAGGCTGCTCAGGAAAGGCGTTGTTCCCCCCGTCTTGCTCAAGCTAGTGCGGTCAGGTTGGTTGCTTCTGTCACCTCTGGTTCAGCTTTAGCAATCCGCACTAGTCAGCAGCGAGCAGCTCCAGAGGCTAAGTCCTTTTTGCAGCCTACTGAGAGCATGCTCGTGGGACGACTTCTCATTGGAGGTCGGAGGTCACAAGCTCAGGTCCAACAGGGTGGCACATGTTAAGGAGCTGAAACTCCTAAACCCTTCATCCAATTTTAATGTGGATACCCTCAAATGAAAGCAGAAAGTCTGAACTTCAACTGCATCTGAATTGTTTTGTTTAAAATTCATTGTGGTAATGTCTAGAACCAAAATTAGAAAAATGTTGTCGCTGTCCAAATATATGTGGACCTAACTGTAGGTAGCTAGTCTATGGAGATAGTTATTCAACCCCTCTTTTTCTCCTTTAATATAAGAGATCTATTCAATAAAGCAATAATGACTCATTTACACCAGTCTTATTTTATGTGACCTTGTAAATGTAGAATCTCTTGAGAACACTCTTGAAATCGAAAAGTTGAAATATGTTTTGTACATGACTTTAATTAGTTCTGCATGTTTTAGTGGAGTTGTAATAAATGGTCAAATCATTTCAATGCATCTCATATTAGATTTAAAACAAAATTGGCAATCGCATGAAAAAATATTTAAAAAAAGCAACTTGATAAGAAAAGTTGCATGACACTTAACAACATGTAATGTCCTGAACCTCTATAAAACTCCTGTGTATAAAAATATATGATGTTTTCAACAAAGAATTGATTCAAGGTCTGATAGATAAAAAAAAACCTTTTATGTGAAATATTCAAAATGATGGTTTCCAAAATTACCAATTAACAGTTTCGGTATATAGTGACTTAAGAACATCATTGACATACATAATAATAATAGAACATATTGTCTAAATAATAATCTTTCTATAAATTACTCTACATTTCACATAATTTGAGACTTATAGTTATACTGGAGGGCCAGCTTAATCATGATCTATAGGAAAGAGAACACCAGTGTACCCTGTATTTGGCTGGCCTGATGCTCTGATGTAGGTATATCAATGATATCAATTTTATTTGTCAATGTTCCCACTAGAATTATTTAAGTTGTTTATTTATATAAGTTAGCCCGGGAGGGTACATATTAGTGATGAGCGAGCATACTCGGTAATGCTCGGTATCGGGCGAGCATTGCTGTATTCGAGGTGCTCGGTGATCGCCAAGCATTTCTGTGATTATTTGGCTGCAGCTCAGGTCCCTGCCCTGCATGTTTGGCGCTCTTTAGGGATTGTCTGCCACACACTGTAATGCCACAGGTCATGTTGGTTGTGGCATTACAGTGATTGGCTGGTAGCATAGTGTCATCAGGTCTATATCAGACCTGGTGCTGCCCTGCTCATCCCAGTCAGCTCCGGAATCACCAGTGTAGAGAGAGATGCTGCAAAGATAGGGATAGAATAGGTGGGGTATACAGTTACTGTGGGTATACCATAATTGAATACACAAATCCAACTAAATCAATAGTCCTTCTAAGAACTAATACAGGGTATATAGATTGCAGTGCTAGGTAGGCAGGGAGTGTATGTGGGTATATACATACCAGTGCATGGCATGCAGGCGCTGTATGTGGGTATATAGATATCAGTGCTAGTCAGGCAGGCATTGTATCTGGCATGCTTCATTGCATACATCAAGAGGGTCAATTCCATTACTGTCTGCTGCTGCTCTCTATTACATATATTGACCATATATACATAACTACAAGGTATCAGTGGCCACTGGCCAGGAATATTTTTTTTTGCATCTTAATTCTGATTATTTTATTCAAAAGCAGTCAAGAGCATGTTTTTTTTCTCTATTTGCGTGTTGACACTGCAGAATACAGCCAGATTCTTTTCATAGCACAGCGTGAAAATCCAGCTAATTTAAATGGGTTTGCACATCCCAGTGATCACATCTAAGTGCGCAGAAAATTCTGCCATTTTTGTGGTACTGTAACATTTTTTTGGAGTGTCTTATACAATGTCTTGACACCATTTTACTGCCAAAAAAATATTTAGCTGCCAAAAAAATATTTAGCTACAGGGCCGATATTTTCCATGGGGTTTTGTCCGCCACACGGATCGCATATTATTGCGGTCAAAATTGTGCCATTTCGGGCCTCCATAGAATTGTTTTTGTTGTGTCTTAGGCTACTTTCAGACTTCAGGCTTTCGGTATCCGGCATGGTGCGGCGAAAAACCGGACTTCCGGATCCGGCGCCTGTTACGACCAGATCCAGCTTTTTCCCCGTGCTATTTCATTGCCGCAGCATTGCGCTGGATGGCAATGCGGCGCGTTCAGTTTTTGCCGGATCCGTTAAAGTAGCTGGTTTTTCGCACTGCGCATGCCCGGAAGACCTTCTCTGCCAGGAATATATCCAGCAGAAAGAAGGATCCAGTGTCTGCGTTTGCGGCCGGAAGCGGTAGTCAGGTTTTTCGCCGCACCATGCCGGGACAAAAAGCCTGAAATCTGAAAGTAGCCTTAGCCTACTTATTATATAAAATATAATATATAGCTCCTCCTGGTATGCACCTATTCACACTAGTCTGGATGTGCCAGTCAGTTTTTTGTCTTTTAGCCTACTTATTGACACAATTTTACTGGCCAAAAAAAAAATACAGGCCAGATAATTGAAAGTGTGGTAACTCCGACACACGCCTCATCTATCTGTGGGCTACAAATTGTGGCATTTGAGGCCTCCATTCAACTGTTTTTACTGGGTGTTACCCTAGTTCTTGACACAATTTTCCTGCAAAAAAATAAAAATATAGGCCACATATTTTACAGTGTGGTATCTCTGTCATACACCTCATCTATCTGTGGACTACAAATTGTGGCATTTGAGGCCTCCATTCAACTGTTTTTGCTGTGTGTTACCCTAGTTTTTGACACTATTTTCCTGCAAAAAAATAAAAATATACTGTAGGCCACATATTTTACAGTGTGGTATCTCTGTCACATGCCTTATCTATCTGTGGGCTAATACTTGTGGCATTTCAGACCTACATTGAACTGTTTTTGCTGTGTGCTACTGTCGTATCCCACAAAGTGGCCATTTCTATGGGATACTGTATATATAGTGTGTTTTTATATAAATGCTGTGAATTTTTATGTGGACTGTGCATTTTAAATACATTGTGACACCTGCTGACATGCAGCACACAAGGTTAATTTTCTCCCCTGCTTCATCAGGTGACCCAGCTCTGTTTTAATATGCAGAAGGTTCTGGAAAAATGCCTCAGGGCAGTCAGCCAATGACTGCAGCTCTACAGTCACATAGAAAGGGAGGAGCCAAGTCTTGGGAGAGAGTTTTAAATTTGATGTAGCAGTTGGTGGTCGGACATCTTGAGGAAGCCATTTTGTTGGTGAAGGAATTACCTACTTTCTCACTGCCAGCTTTGCTTAAAAAGTGGACTGGCATGAAAAGAGGAGTTAATAGTCTTCATATGAGGAAGACTACCATTGTACCTCTAGAAGGAAGAATTACCTCAGAGCAGAAATAGAGCACAGTGCTGAATAAGAGATAATCAGACTTAATAAGACCAGAGGTTACTAAGCTCTGACTGTCTGCAGGTACAAACCAATCATCAACCATAAGTGTAATTTTGCAGCTCAGTTTACTGCTGTTTGTAAATAATAATTTGCCCCATTATCTTCAGTAAAAGACTTCTGTTTCAAATTTTTATGGCTGCTTCATGACTGGGGCTCAAATGCACCAACTACTACCACCATCATCATCTTTGCCTAGAGGCAGTTACTGCGCAGATAGAAAGTCTGAGGAGCAGAGGGTGAATGCTTGGACGGTGTTGTATTCTGTCTGCGGATTACAAAGGTGAAAGATTCTAGATTAGATCATGACTGGAAGAGCCAGAGCAAGAGCATGTGGAAGAGCATGGGGCCAGGACTCACAACCACCCGAGCCTGGTGTTCCTGGACTGGATTCTGACAAGTCATCACCTACTAATACTGAACTTGCTAGATGAGAACGTCAAAAAAGAGACCCTGCATTTACTAGACCAGAAGCTAGAGATTTTTACATTTTGGCTGCATTTCAAGATGTGTCAATTGGATAGCGTGGTTTTCGTAGACGTGACTTCCGTGATATGTGTGTTTCCACTAGACAATCCATCCAGCATGTCATAGAATCAAAATCTGTTTCTTCTGGCAACTCTATTCAGCTGTGCACAAACTGTGTCAATTTGATTGCTAGACCCCAGTGGGTCTTGCACCAGTACCATGTTGACTACAGTCCACAGATGGAATCTAGATCCCCGAGGTCAGCTCTACTTTAGTAGCATGATGAATTAATAGGAAAAGTACGTGGTTTTGATTGAGCTGTTCTTTTCTTGCCAAAGAAACGAAGTAACATCAATGATGTTGTTAGCCGTACACGCTATGGAGAAATAGTAAAGATTACAATTACCGTATATACTCAAGTATAAGCCGACCTGAGTATAAGCTGAGACCCTAATTTTGTCACAACAAGCTGGGAAAACTTATCAACTCAAGTATAAGCCGAGGGTGGTGCGGCACAAGGGTTAATGGTGGTCCATAAAGATGCTGCATAGATAAATACCCCCATAAAATGCTGCACAAGGGTTAATGGTGGCCCAAGAAGATGCTCCATAGATAAAACACCCCCCCATAAAATGCTGCACAAGGGTTAATGGTGGGTCAAGAAGATGCTCCATAGATAAATATCCCCCTTAAAATGCTGCACAAGGGTTAATGGTGGCCCAAGAAGATGCTCCATAGATAAAATACCCCCCATAAAATGCTGCACAAGGATTAATGCTGGCTCAAGAAGATGCTCCATAGATAAAATACCCCCCATAAAATGCTACACAAGGGTTAATGGTGGCCCAAGAAGATGTTCCATAGATAAATACAACCCATATATTGCTGCTGCCACTGCAATTAAAAAAAGAAATGATATACTACTCACCTCTCATCGCTGGGGGCCAGGTGCCAGTGTCCTGAGAAGGCGGGGACACCGGCGTGCTATGTGTGCCAGGTGCCGGTGTCGCCGCTTGCTCAGGCCACCGGCACTGGTGATATTCACCTGTCCCTATTCCATTGCCGCATGCCGCTCTGTCTCCTGGGTCTCTGTGCCCTCTGACCTCAATGTCACAGTCAGAGGATGCGGAGGACAGAGCGGCGTGCAGCGGTGGAATGGGGACAGATGAATATTGCACTGCTACCTGTCCTGCCCCATCATACTCACTCCCTCCTGGTGCACGGTCTCTGCAGCCCCCCTGCTTCTTCCATGGTCTTGGTGCTGCTGCTCTACCAGGTTTCACTGGTCACGTGGTACTGCTCATTAAAGTCATGAACATGGGTATATAATTATAAGGGTAATCATTTAAAAAAAAAAATATTATTATATATGATGGATAATAATCAAATGGCGGCCCTTAGTCATCCAAAAACAAAAATTATATATCTGAAAAAATATTTAAATGTATATTTGACCACCAGGTGAATTTTACAAAACCCACCAAACCAAAAATACAAACAATGCTCAATAAAATAAAGAGCTATACGCCAAACACATCCCAAAACTTATCCTATTGCACCACCCAATTATAAAACCATTGACAAGAAATGACAAAGTCAGTAACCAACACTACAAGGCAAAACATATAATGTAAGATATCTATGATGATATCTTCATTTTTTGCAAGCTCCAAATATATATTTAGATTATGTCATGAGAAAACCAGTAAAGGTTAAGTCTTCATTTATGCCACCAGGCTTAACAGAATTAAGTTGAAAAATCCATCTGGATTCCAACCGTAATAGCTCCTCCTGTCGATCAGATCTTCGAATATTGGGTTTAACCCTCTGTAGCCCAACCATCACAAGACCCCTGGTTGATCCATTGTGAAAATCCCAAAAATGGGAAGCAACAGTAGTCAAAATTTTGCCTTTGGCCAGATCTGATCTGGCCAAATTGATGTTAGATGTGTACTGCTGCACATGTTTGCGTAACTCCTGTGATGTCTTTCCAATGTACACTAAAGGTACTGTCACACTTAGCGATGTACCAGCGATCCCGACCAGCGATATGACGCGGTCAGGATCGCTGATACATCGCTAAGTGGTCGCTAGTGAGCTGCCACACAGACAGATCTCACCAGCGACATCGCAGAGGTCAGGGGTCGCTACTTACCTGTCAGACGAGGCGATGAAGACGTCCTCCCGCCCGCGTGCACGCGTCGCTCGTCTCCACAGCAGGAAGCCCCAGCAGGAAGCTGACGACGAGAAACAGTCCAGGACGTTCTCGCGTGATCTGCGATAACCAGCGGGGGAGCCGGTCGGAGGTAAGTATCAGACATAGCGATATCGCTAGCAATATCGCTCTAACGTCACAAAAACCAGTGACGATATAGCGATATTGCTAGCGATATCGCTTAGTGTGACAGGCCCTTTAGGGACATGGGCAGACCAATGCATACACAACATTGTGTGTTTTACAATTGACATAATCTTTAAACTGATATTCACAAGAATCACCAGGGTTGATAAAACAATGGGTGCGAATCATGAAACCACAAACGTTGCATTCCCCACATGGAAAAGATCCTCGTACACGATAACCTGTTTGGGTCCTGACTGTTGGTCTCACAAAATGACTCTTCATGAGTGAGTCACGAGGGTTTGGAGCCCTACGTGCAGTCACCAGGGGTTTCTCTGGTAACAGATTTGAAATTCTCTTATCAGTTTTTAAAATTTGTCAGTGGGTATCAAACAACTTCCTCATCCTGTCCCACTGATTGTGGAACGTGGTAATAAACCTGATCTGATTATCTCTAATACGTGGAACAGGTTTTAAAAGATCATCATGAGTGACAGACGTGGTCCTCCGATATGCCTGACTAATTACCGATCGTGGATAATGTCGTTCACACAATCATTTAGACAAATCTCTCAATTGAGCCCTGAAATCTTCAATTTCAGAACAATTGCGGCGCAGTCTTGCAAATTGTCCATAGGGTATCCTCCTTTTCAAATGTTCTGGATGGAAGCTTCTATAGCCCAGAAGACTATTAGTAGCCATCACCTTGCGAAAAAGACCAGTGCGTATTTGCTTGCCATGGAGAAAGCCTGAGGTCTAAGAAATCTACGGTGGAAACAAAGAGATGATAAGTCAAGTGGATATTAAAAGGATTCTGGTTCAGAGACACAAAGAAATTTTCGGCTTGTGGGGCCAGAAAATAACGGCGGTGCCATATATAGAATGACCACGGTGATTAAAAGCACTGTGATTTTTTTTTTATTATAATATTTTTGGGGGGCTGACACTGCTTGTGCAGTTAGTATAATATATTGAATGTTCATGAGATCTTGTGCTAATTGCGGTGCTACTGTTGAACACTGGAGAGGGCGGATATATTAATCAGAATTTGCATGAATACTGCTATGTCATTTTCTGCCTCTTTATACATTGAATTTCGGGCTTTTGGATAGCAGGCGCGTCATAAACTTTGGATATGTCATCTCCTGCTGTCTGGAACTCAGGAGCTTTCATCTGTGACACGCAGGTGCGCCTCATACTGCTGTCTGGGACTTCCCACACTTCATCTGCGCATGCAATATCATGCAAACACACCCACATTATCTCCTTCACTCAGTGGACGCCAAACACAGGTGTCGGAACCCACTGTGGTGATTTGCAATTGCACTATTTAAGGGTCATATACACACCTCATAGCTACTACCCCTGATGAAGCTGCTGGACACAGTGACACGCGGTGGGCGCTGTGGAGAGGGTGATCTCTAGGTAATTATATGTGATTGTATATTGCATGTTTTTTCTTTCCATCTGAACAGCACGAGAGTAAAACTTGGGCATCATGGATTAACACTATATACTTGAATGGGGAGCATTCCTTTATTATTAGCTGTCAGTATTTTTCAGCTTTGATACATTGCTATTTTTTGTGAGTGTGCCTATTATCTGGGTATTATGGATTAACTCTATTTAGTCCAATAGGGAGCACTCCTTTATTATTAGCTGTCAGTATTTTTCAGCTTTAATACACTGCTATTTTTTGTGATTGCACCTATTATCTGGGTATTATTGATTAACCCTATTTAGTCCAATAAGGAGCACTCCTTTATTATTAGCTGCTAATACTATTCAGGGCTGACATATTTCTATCTTTGTGAATGCGCCCCTTGCACATGTTTTCTTCTCCTGCTGAGTAGTGATTTATCACTTTCATGTATTACCCTTTATTCATTTGAGCATAAATTTGCATTTCATCATGACACAGGACACAGGCATCTGGGAGGCACTCTTTATCCCCATATAGCATCTCAAGGGATTGTTCACTGGCTGCTTTCAGCATATCAGCGGCATACAATATAACAGAGTCTGCAGTTCATGGCTGGTGGTCCTGGTGCCTGGTATCCATCTGACCAGTGAATTATAACAGAAGATTACCTTTATTTCAACTGAGGATCAGAGATACAGTGGGCTGCTGGTATTGTTACTGCAGAATTGTGTGACTTTACACGCTCTCACTGAGGGTCTATCAGTTAACTCCTTTGGTGAAACTTGCTTTTTGACCATTTTTCTTAACTTGTTTGATTGAATAATTTAAAGGGGTCATAGATCTGATGTCTGGGAAGGGTTTGTGGCAAACCAAGATGCAGTCAGGTAGGGGCAGAGCTTCCAATAGCTCACACAGGGGCACGAGGCACAATTTTGGGGCACACTCTAAATCCTACAACAATATCCCTAATTTGTTAAGCCCAATAAAATCTAGGTCACCCCTGACAGGAGACGAGCCAAAAACGCCTTATCTAAAAAAAATCCCAGAACCCTGCATCTGTCAAAAGGTTTCAAAAGGGGAATCAGGTACTAATAGCTCATCGACCAAAACACTATCTAAAACACAACCTGAAATGCCTCAAAAAAAATAAAAATTTAGGGGGCAACATTAAACCCCCCCTCCAATTGAGACTCTTACGGAGGAAGTGGACACTTCCAAGTCAAACAAAAGGAAGGGACCAGGCGATCAGGAAAACACTGGGAGTCTCTCATCTGAGGACTCCGACAGTGTCTCAGCTGACTATACTCCAAACACAAGCCCTGAAAGGCAGAAGCCTAGAAGGGATAATGGAGGTCCATTTCCTTCATTTGAGGTTCCTCTTCCATCCATTAACCTGGGGGAATACAAGGGGTCCAACAAACAAGCCACTGAAGGATTCATGGCGGATCTCTTCCAGTCCTTCGGTGATGCCCTAAAAATAGGGTTTGAGACTCAGGCCAAGGCCCTACAGGAAACTTGCAGAAATCTTAGCCAAAAGGTTGAGAAATATGAGGTAAAGATGGTACAGGTGGAGAGGGATATAGTTTACCTCTCAAAGGAGAATTTACTCCTCAAAAAGGAGGTTATTTCTCTTAAAAACAAATTGACGGATCCTGAAGACAGAAGCAGGGGAAATAACTTAAAGATATGAGGTATCCCAGAGTCAGTCTCCCAGGCATATCTCTCTGATTACACTAAAAATTTGTTTAAAAAATTATCGACAAAATTGACAGAATTAGAAGTCAATATCGATCGTATACACCGCCTCCCACGTCCAAAAGGGGTCCCACAGGAAAAGCCCAGGTACCCTATCCTCAGGGTCCATTTCTTTGAAACCAAGGAGAAGGTTTTAAAATCTTTGCGAGAGAGAGGTTCACCTCCTGAGCCTTAGAAGGATCTTAAGATTTTCCAAGACTTTTCCAAAGAGACTATGGACGCAAGAAGCTCCTTCAGAGATCTGACCTCTAAACTTAGGGAACTTAGAGTGTCATATAGATGGGGTTTCCCTACCAAGCTTTTAGTCTGGTATAAAGATAAACACTACCCCATCTATACTCCACATGAGGGTCAGAGGTTTCTTAAATTCCTGATGGATGAGCCAATCTTTAGAGATAGGGATTAGGATTGATCTTTGTCTTATGTTTGAATTTGTTTGGGGGTCACTATTATTTCCTTTTCCTGAACATGAATATTAGTACCCGTAATTACAGTTTATTGTTGTCACTGTGGGAACTTGCCACTTAATTTTTTCCTCTTTTTCCCCCGATCTAAGGTGAGACACCAACCAGTATGGAGTCCTCCAGGAGAACTCTCAAGTTCTTAATTTTTTTTTCTGTATTTCATTTTTCTATTTGTTTCCCTTTCCTGTTTTGATATTGCATTCTAACGATGAAAATTTTATCGTTCAATGTTAGGGGGCTCAGCAGTCCGAATAAGAGGTATGCGGTATGGAAGGAGATCAACCGAACCCGGGCTGAATTGGTATGCCTTCATGAGGTTAAGCTGGCTTCAGATCGACACCCGGTCTTCCAGAACAAGAACTTTCCACACTTGTACAAGTCACTCTCCACAAAGTAAAAGTCTGGGGTCATCACATTAGTAGGTGGCACCATTCCTTTTCAGCTCATCAAAGAAATACCAGACTCCTTGGGCAGGTTTCATATACTCATATGCTTACTCCATGAAAGGCCATGCACAATAGTGAATGTATACGCACCCAACAAGGGACACATTCGTTTCTTGAACAAGCTTATCAAAAAAATCAACAAAGTTAAACCAGGCAAACTCATCTTATTGGGTGACTTTAATATTGTCCCAGATAGCAGCATTGATTCATCCTCTTTAGTTCGCCACAATGTCCAAGCTTTAAAAAACTGGTTAATTCAGAATGAGCTTTATGATGCTTTCCGCTGCATGAATACGTCGTCACGTGAGTATTCTCACTTTTCAGATGTACATAAGACAGCTTCCAGGATAGATCTACTACTTACTAACATATTCACTCTGTCCAAAGTTAAGGACATTTGCTTCATGCAGAATCGGATCATACCCCGGTTCTCATTGAGCTCCTTGTGGGTCCTCCCCCTGACAAACCATTCTGCTGGAATGTGAACATGCATTTATATGCTGCATGTGTACCAACTCAAAGCAAGCTCAATTTTTGTGTTTTTCTTTGTATTTTTGCATTCTGTGCCAGCTGGGGTGTGGCCTCCCTCTCCTAAGCTGGAAATTGTATTTAAAGGCTTCCCCTGACTGGTGTCCACTGGTTGGGACCCGGTCCTTGTCTGCTCTTATTCACACAGACGTCAACTTTGACACATGATAAGGTTATTAATACTAGACAGTGTAGGACCGCCCCGACCACAGAGTCACTTTGTCGATGGTGGGACGGCTTTTATGCTATGCTTGATCAAATACAGTATTACTAAGAACTCTGTATGATTTAAATGCACTTTTGCTTTTTACTTATTTAATTATAGCAGGGTTTTTTTTCATTTTGTCTTTTGTATTTTTTGTACATCATCCCCTGACCTTATTCCCGCTGTACTATAGAATGCCAGTGACTGTCCGCAGTTTCCAACATTATGTCCACTGTCTATCTGAAACTCAACCTCTCCAAAACTTAACTTCTTCTGCTCCCGCTGTCTTCTAACCTCCTTAAATCTGACATTTCCCTCTCCGTGGGTGGAACCATAATTACACACCAGCAGCAGGTGCGCTGTCTGGGTGTTATGTTTGACACCAATCTCTCCTTCACCTCCCATATACAATCTCTTGCCTGCTCTTGCCACTTACACCAAAACAACATCTCTAGAATCTGCCCTTTTCTCACCATGTAGACAACAAAAACCCTCAATGTCTCCCTGATCCACTCCCACCTGGACTACTGTAACACTCTATTAATTGGCCTCCCCCTCCATCGACTGTCCCCTTTCCAGTCCATCCTTAATGCCTCAGCCAGGGTTGTCCATCAGGCTAATCGGTACTCGGACGCGTCCGCTCTTCACCAGTTGTTACACTGACTGCCCATTCATTATAACATCCTATTCAAAGAACTTGTTCTAACGCACAAAGATCTCCACAGTGCAGCACCCCCTTACATCTCCTCCCTCATTTCTATCTATCGTCCAAGCTGATCGCTGCACTCTGCAAACAACTTTCGACTAACCTCTGCACTAATCCATACCTCCCATTCCCGACTCCAAGACTTCTCCTGCATTGCGCCAATCCTCTGGAATGCTCTACCCCAATAAATTAGGACCAGCCACAACTTGAACAGTTTTAGGTGATCCCTCCAAACACATTTGTTCAGAGCAGTCTATCACTTTCCCTAAGCAAAGTAATTTTATGTGTAAGTGTATGTGTGCGTGTGTGTGTGTGGCCAATTCACTATCTCTATCTATCCCCCACTTCCTCAAGATGGCTGGGCCATCATTGTAAATTTACACCTGTACTTTGTATCTCCCCCACCTCATTGTAGGTTGTAAGCAGGGTCGTTTTATTTTGCTTTAATTATTGTATTATTGTTAACGTTGTTAATTACGACTGTTGTGTTTGAAACTGTTAAAATGTCAAGCACTGCAGAATATGTTGGCGCTATATAAATAAAGATTTTTATTATTATTAGTATCATGTTGTGCATTGGTGTGAGCCACAAAGTCCTTAGAAGTGAAAGTGTTTTGGATGTAATGTACAATTTGCACTCGATCATTGGATCACATGCCATCCATGATGCTTGCAGTAAAGAACTGATTGGACAGATAGTTCTTACCAAATGCAACAATCGTACATCTTGATGATATCAACTGGGATTTAACTCCGGAGTCTACTTTTAAGCAGTCAGATATCTGTGAAATCAGTTTTATTGATTACTAGCTGAAGAGCCCGGCGTTGTCCGGGCATAGCATCCCCTGTATATAGTATATACCTGTATGTCATCTCCTTTTGTATATAGTATATACACTTGTTTGTCATCTCCTCCAGTATATAGTATATGCGTGTATGTCATCTCCTCCTGTATATAGTATATACCAGTACATCTCGCAGGTTCTCTCCTGTCTGTACATGGTGGAGATGCAGTCTCTGATGAGATGTTTCAGTGGCCCTTGAGGAAGCAGCTCTTACCTCCCTTTCTTCCATTTATGTACTCCTTTCTGTAAGTCTTGGCTCCCTTTCTTCTTTCTATATGTCTTGCTCATTGAGGCGTAATACAGCTTTTCTCTTAGAGAAAGCAGATTTGAACCGTGTGGGAGTGTAATACCATTTAGTTAGAAATTGTAAAGAAGGACTAATTTAGAGTGGCATTAGTTGCAGCTGTATAAATAAGTTTAAAGCAAACCAGGCATTGTCAGGTTGCCACTAGTGTTGAGCATTCCGATACCGCAAGTATCGGGTATCGGCCGATATTAGCGGTATCGGAATTCCGATACTTAATTCCGATACTTTTTTCATATCGGATTCCGGGATCGGAATCGGAATAGGAAGTTCCCATCATGCTATGAGCCTGCTTGCTTTGATTAAGCCAATGGGAATCCTCCGAAGTGTGGGCACATCCTGTTAGGCATGTAGGCATGTTAACTATTGGCATGGCTGTGATTGGCTGCCGAAATGATGTCATGATGCACTATAAAAGCCACCGCAGCCGCCATTTCTGGTCACTCTGCTGTGAATTCAGTTAGGGACAGGCTGCTGTAGAAGACTGTGAGGGACAGTTAGAAATAGCGATTCCACCAAACATCTAGTGCTTTACCCAGGCTACATAAACCACCACTGTAGCGTTCTTTGCCCTAGCAGCAGTGTTCACAGCTGTCTGCAAGGGCTGTGTGAGTGCAGCTCACGCTGTGGAGTGGGTCCTGCAGCCACGTCAGGCTGTAGGCCACCCAGTGTGATCACTGCTGCCTCATACATCTTTTATTTTTTGAGCTGCATTTTTTAAATAATTTCAATCTAGTGTGCTTCCATCCGTATCCATATACGTTGGTTGCAAACACTAGTAGTAGACAGCGGAGCCTTTCTGCAGCCTTTCAGTGCTAGTGTCCACTTTGCTGCACTGTTCACGGCTGTCTGAGAGGTCTCTGACTGTGTGTGAGTGCAGCTCACGCTGAGTAGTGTGTCCTGCAGCTACGTCTGGCTGTAGGACGCTCAGCGTGCGTCACTGCCTCACACATATTTTTATTTGAGTGCAGCTCATTTTTTCTTCTATTAGTGTGCATCCATCCGTCTCCATCTACGGTGGTTGCAAACACTATATAGGAGTACACAGCGGAGCCTTTCTGCAGCCTGTCAGTGCCATTGCCCACTTAGCTGCACTGTTGACGGCTGTCTGAGAGGTCTCTGACTGTGTGTGAGTGCAGCTCACGCTGAGTAGAGTGTCCTGCAGCTACGTCTGGTTGTAGGACGCTCAACGTGCGTCACTGCCTCACACATATTTGTCTTTGAGTGCAGCTCATTTTTTCTTCTCCTATTAGTGTGCATCCATCCGTATCCATCAACATTGGTTGGTTGCAAACACTATATAGGAGTAGATAGAGGAGCCTTTTTTTCTGGCTTGTGCCCTGCCGGCGCAGCCAGATTAGTATTACCCAATTTTTTTGGAGCCTCATCTTTTGCATTGTAGGTTACCTGCCTGCATTGTAATAGCTCCAAAAAGTTGGTGATACTATCAGTTTCAATTCTTTGTTCTCATACTTTGAGTTTGTTTCAAACAAAGAAACCACATAAAAAGTTCACCAAACACTACATTTTGAACTTGTGTAGGCCACATCAGCTCCTATTAAAGTCTAGTCCACACACACACACTTCATAAAATTAGTGTTTCTTGTACCTGTAACCAGCTGTTCAGGAATAAGCACACTAAGGCCCCCCTTTGTACTTTTTTGCCTATCTTAAGCAGTCTTGCAAGATGAAGAAGGCAGGGAGTAAGGCGCGGGGGCGTGGGAGTGGGCGTGGAGTTTCAGCAGGGAGAGGACGTGGGGATTCTGCAGGGAGAGGACGTGGGGATTCTACAGGTAGAGGACGTGGGGATTCTGGGCCTGCTGCGGGCACCAGTGGATCAGCATCCCCCAGTTTTAGCAGGCAACAGTCCTTTATGCGCAGCTTTGTAGGACCTCAACGTACCCCACTGCTGCGGGAGGAACAAATTGAAGCCGTTGTCGGATGGATGGCAGCTAACGCATCGACTTCAATTACTTCCGCATCCTCTCAGGGTCAGAGCACCGAAGAGCAACCATCTGTCTCTTCACCACCTGCCAAAGTGCCCAGGCAGTCAGAGAGACATGGACAGGAGCCATCACAGTCTCTACTTCTGTTCTCGGAATCTGTTGGCTTGGAAAGAGGGGGCCAGCCAAGCAGCATTCCTGAATATGAAGAAGAGGGAGTATGCAGTGATGCGCAACTTCTTTGTCCCTCTGAATCTGAAGAGGCGAGTGGGCCAGTGCCTATGGTCAGCACACCTCAGTACGCATCAGATGATGACGAGACTCAGTTGCCACTTTCTGGTGCGTACGGTGCTGGCGAGACAACCCCGGAGAAGCAGCTGTTTGAAGAGGGGAGGGAAGATGATGAGGTCCTTGACCCATCATGGCGTGAGCAACAGGAAGGTGGTGGTAGCAGCTCTGAGGAAGAGATTCCCCTACCGGCCAAAACAGGAGGCAGAGGGAGGGGGAAGACTTGGTTGCCTGTACCCTCCACTTCGGCACCCATTAGGAGCATTCCTCCTTCCAAAGGCAAACCGGGCGCTCACAAGAGTTGCAGTGCGTGGTCCTTTTTTGACACAGTTGCAGATGACATTTGCTTTGTCAAATGCAAGCTGTGTCATCAGAGAGTCAAAAGAGGGAGAAATGTCAGCAACCTCAATACCACAAATATGTGGAAACATGTGCGCACCAAGCACGAGTTGGAGTTGCAGAGACACCCTGAAGACGTAGGCCAACGTACAGCACCACCTACCACCTCTTCAGTTCGTGTTGGGCCCTCTTCCTCCAGCTCACACACTGCTGGTTCGGCTTCCTCACAGGATCGCCAAGGAAGAACCTCTGCCACTGTTGTCCGGAGACCCTGTCAGATTCCACCCATAACAGCACGTTCCCATCCATCACAGCCATCGGTAGCACAGGCATGGGATAAAAGGCGCCCTTACTCGGCAAACCATCCCCGAGCACAGTCTCTGAATGCTGGCATTGCCAAACTTCTGGCAGTTGAAATGCTGTCATTCAGGCTGGTGGACACTGACACCTTCCGGGACTTAATGGCATTGGCAGTCCCCCAATACAACGTGCCCAGCCGCTTTTATTTCAGCAGGCGAGCCGTCCCTGCCCTGCAGAAACATGTTGAGGGCAAAATAAAACATGCGCTACTAAACACCGTTAGTAGCAAGGTCCACCTGACCACCGATGCGTGGACCAGTAACCATGGACAGGGACGATACCTTTCCCTCACTGCCCACTGGGTCAATGTTGTGGAGCCGGGTACGGATCTGGAGAGTGGCGCTGTACGTGTTCTTCCAACGCCACGGATTGCAGGACTCCAGTCTGTACACATAGACTCCTCCTCCTACTCAAGTTCCTCAGAAACAGCAGAGCAGGAGCCTGTTACGACCGATATGAGCACAGCCGTGGCCAAACGTCAACAGGCTGTACTCAAATTAATTTCTTTGGGGAATCGAAGCCACACAGCGCAGGAGCTCTGGAATGCTATCAAGCTGGAGAGCGATGTGTGGTTTGGGCCAGCGAATCTCCAGCCGGGCTTGGTAGTGTGTGACAATGGCCGAAATCTGGTGGCAGCTCTTGGCCTAGGCAACCTCACACACATCCCATGTCTGGCACATGTTCTTAACTTGGTCGTGCAGAGCTTTCTGAGGGACTATCCGGATCTTGATGCACTGTTACACAAGGTCCGCATAGAGTGCACTCACTTGCGACGTTCCAGCACGGCAAGATCGCGCCTCGCTGCTCTGCAGCGACGATTTGGCCTTCCGGAACATCGCATCATATGTGACCTACCCACCCGGTGGAATTCAACGTTACATATGTTGGAGCGGTTGTGTGAGCAGCAGGCAGCAGTCATGGAGTACCAGCTGCATCAGGCGCAAACAAGTCGCACTGTGCGCCGTTCACACTTCAGCACCATTGAGTGGGCCTCTATGAAGGACATCTGCCTCGTTTTGCGTGCCTTCGATGAATCCACGCGGATGGCGAGTGCAGATGATGCACTAGTCAGCATGACTGTCCCCCTTATCAGCCTGCTTCAACAAACACTGCAAGCACTAAGGGATGAGGTTTCAGAAGAGGTGGAGGATGAGGAGTCCCAAATGCCATCTGCTTCTGGACAGTCTGCGCTACGTGTTTCCTCACAAAGGCCTAGGCAGGGGACACTTTGTGAGGAGGATGAGGAGGAGTCGATGGAGGAGGAAGACATCTCTCCAGAGGAGGGAGGTACACAAACCTCTACTCAGTATGTACAGCGAGGGTGGGGTGATGCAGAGCAGGTCGAGGTCACGCCTCAAACAGGGGACAGCGGTTCTTTGGCAGTTGGGAGTCTGCAGCACATGGTTGATTTCATGCTGCAGTGCCTGAGAAACGACCGCCGCATCGCCCACATTCTCGTCTCGGCTGATTATTGGGTGTACACCCTCCTAGATCCTCGCTACCGGGACAGCGTACAAAGGCTCATACCAACGTTGAACCGGGAGCATAAAATGCGGGAGTACGAAGAGTCACTGGTGCAGTCCATAATGTTTTCCATTCCACCCGACAGCATTGTTGCTAGTGCTTTACAAAGCAGCTCTGTGCGTCGAGGCAGTGGAGGAAACTCTGCACAAAGAGGGAGCAGAGGCAGTGCCGCAGCACAAGGCAAGACCACTATGGCCCAAATGTGGCAAAGTTTTGTGTGTCCACCACAATTGTCTACACCATCAGCGACGCCTCGAGTCAGCAGGAGGCAACGCTTCCGTCAGATGGTGTCAGACTACATGTCTTGCCCTGTCGCTGTACTCCCAGATGGCTCTTCCCCCTTCAAGTTTTGGGTCTCTAAGCTGGATACATGGCCAGAGCTTAGCCAGTATGCATTGGAGGTGCTGGCTTGCCCTGCTGCCAGTGTATTATCGGAACGTGTCTTTAGTGCCGCAGGTGGTGTACTAACAGACCGTCGCACGCGACTATCTTCCGATAATGTTGACCGGCTGACTTTTCTGAAAATGAACAAGGCCTGGATCTCCAAAGACTTTGCCATTCCTCTTACAGACTAAATTAGTGGTTGGCAACTGTATCCAGGTCTGCTGGTGTGTTCATTTTTCTACCACCTGAACTATAATCCCTGTGCTTCAACACAGCCAGTTGTCGCTCAGATGTGTCGTCTGCACAGAGAAACACACTAGCTCCTGTGTTACTGGGGTTCAGTAATGCCAGCTGATCCCCTGCTGTGTGGACGGCAGAGTCACCAGCTCCATCAACATTCAAACCACTACTGATTTTTAACCGTGCCCAACTTAGGTCTCTGGCTCCACTGTCTCTACTATTTCCCCTGACCTCCAACCCCGCCATCTACATCTCTGAAGTGGCGTCAGCACAATCTACACTTGTTCCTGTGTTCCTGTGGCTCAGTCCCATCAGTTTATCCCCTGATGTGTGTCCGGCAAGGTCTCCTGCTCTGTCCACATTCCCATAACCAGTAGTGGGAATGAGGACAGAGCTGGCGAACTTGCCGGACAAACATCAGGGGATCAACTGATGGGACTGAGCACCAGTAACACAGGAACAAGTGTAGATTGTGCTGACGCCACTTCAGAGATGTAGCTGGCGGGGTTGGAGGCCAGGGTAAATAGTAGAGACAGTGGAGCCAGAGGCCTAAGTGGAGCATGGTTAGAATCAGTAGTAGTCCACAACCTCCATAAAAACCGATGCCCATTGGCCTCTGCATGCGGCATGCGTAATCCTGGGCTCCAACAGCGTCAGTTGGTGTTCAGAAGTGTCGTCTCCACAGAGCCAAACACATTCGTTCAAGTGTTAGTGGGGTTCAGCACTGCCAGCTGTTCCCCTGCTGTGGAGATGGCAAGTCTCCTGCTGCCTTCACCTGCCAAAATCCAGTAGGCCCCAGCCTGCTCCTCGCCTAATCCTGGGCTCCAACAGCGTCAGTTGGTGTTCAGAAGTGTCGTCTCCACAGAGCCAAACACATTCGTTCAAGTGTTAGTGGGGTTCAGCACTGTCAGCTGTTCCCCTGCTGTGGAGATGGCAAGTCTCCTGCTGCCTTCACCTGCCAAAATCCAGTAGGCCCCAGCCTGCTCCTCGCCTAATCCTGGGCTCCAACAGCGTCAGTTGGTGTTCAGAAGTGTCGTCTCCACAGAGCCAAACACATTCGTTCAAGTGTTAGTGGGGTTCAGCACTGTCAGCTGTTCCCCTGCTGTGGAGATGGCAAGTCTCCTGCTGCATTCACCTGCCAAAATCCAGTAGGCCCCAGCCTGCTCCTCGCCTAATCCTGGGCTCCAACAGCGTCAGTTGGTGTTTAGAAGTGTCGTCTCCACAGAGCCAAACACATTCGTTCAAGTGTTAGTGGGGTTCAGCACTGTCAGCTGATCCCCTGCTGTGGAGATGGCAAGTCTCCTGCTGCATTCACCTGCCAAAATCCAGTAGGCCCCAGCCTGCTCCTCGCCTAATCCTGGGCTCCAACAGCGTCAGTTGGTGTTCAGAAGTGTCGTCTCCACAGAGCCAAACACATTCGTTCAAGTGTTAGTGGGGTTCAGCACTGTCAGCTGTTCCCCTGCTGTGGAGATGGCTAGTCTCCTGCTGTCTTCACCTGCCAAAATCCAGTAGGCCCCAGCCTGCTCCTCGCCTAATCCTGGGCTCCAACAGCGTCAGTTGGTGTTCAGAAGTGTCGTCTCCACAGAGCCAAACACATTCGTTCAAGTGTTAGTGGGGTTCAGCACTGTCAGCTGTTCCCCTGCTGTGGAGATGGCAAGTCTCCTGCTGCCTTCACCTGCCAAAATCCAGTAGGCCCCAGCCTGCTCCTCGCCTAATCCTGGGCTCCAACAGCGTCAGTTGGTGTTCAGAAGTGTCGTCTCCACAGAGCCAAACACATTCGTTCAAGTGTTAGTGGGGTTCAGCACTGTCAGCTGTTCCCCTGCTGTGGAGATGGCAAGTCTCCTGCTGCATTCACCTGCCAAAATCCAGTAGGCCCCAGCCTGCTCCTCGCCTAATCCTGGGCTCCAACAGCGTCAGTTGGTGTTCAGAAGTGTCGTCTCCACAGAGCCAAACACATTCGTTCAAGTGTTAGTGGGGTTCAGCACTGCCAGCTGTTCCCCTGCTGTGGAGATGGCAGTCTCTCCTGCTGTCTCCGCATTACAAAGACAGTAGGCCTCTGCCTACACCCTCCTATTTCCTGGGCTTCAACACAGCCAGTTGTAGCTCGGAAGTGCCGTCCACACGGAAAGAGACACTTGCTCCCGTGTCTCAGTGGGGTTCAGTAACGTCAGCTGATCCCCTGCTTTGTGGATGGCAGTCTCTCCTGCTGTCACCTCATTCAAAATACAGTAGGCCTCTGCCTACACCCTCCTATTTCCTGGGCTTCAACACAGCCAGTTGTAGCTCGGAAGTGCCGTCCACACGGAAAGAGATACTTGCTCCCGTGTCTCAGTGGGGTTCAGTAACGTCAGCTGATCCCCTGCTGTGTGGATGGCAGTCTCTCCTGCTGTCACCTCATTCAAAATACAGTAGGCCTCTGCCTACACCCTCCTATTTCCTGGGCTTCAACACAGCCAGTTGTAGTTCGGAAGTGCCGTCCACACGGAAAGAGACACTTGCTCCCGTGTCTCAGTGGGGTTCAGTAACGTCAGCTGATCCCCTGCTGTGTGGATGGCAGTCTCTCCTGCTGTCACCTCATTCAAAATACAGTAGGCCTCTGCCTACACCCTCCTATTTCCTGGGCTTCAACACAGCCAGTTGTAGTTCGGAAGTGCCGTCCACACGGAAAGAGACACTTGCTCCCGTGTCTCAGTGGGGTTCAGTAACGTCAGCTGATCCCCTGCTGTGTGGATGGCAGTCTCTCCTGCTGTCACCTCATTCAAAATACAGTAGGCCTCTGCCTACACCCTCCTATTTCCTGGGCTTCAACACAGACAGTTGTAGTTCGGAAGTGCCGTCCACACGGAAAGAGACACTTGCTCCCGTGTCTCAGTGGGGTTCAGTAACGTCAGCTGATCCCCTGCTGTGTGGATGGCAGTCTCTCCTGCTGTCACCTCATTCAAAATACAGTAGGCCTCTGCCTACACCCTCCTATTTCCTGGGCTTCAACACAGACAGTTGTAGTTCGGAAGTGCCGTCCACACGGAAAGAGATACTTGCTCCCGTGTCTCAGTGGGGTTCAGTAACGTCAGCTGATCCCCTGCTGTGTGGATGGCAGTCTCTCCTGCTGTCACCTCTTTCAAAATACAGTAGGCCTCTGCCTACACCCTCCTATTTCCTGGGCTTCAACACAGCCAGTTGTAGTTCGGAAGTGCCGTCCACACGGAAAGAGACACTTGCTCCCGTGTCTCAGTGGGGTTCAGTAACGTCAGCTGATCCCCTGCTGTGTGGATGGCAGTCTCTCCTGCTGTCACCTCATTCAAAATACAGTAGGCCTCTGCCTACACCCTCCTATTTCCTGGGCTTCAACACAGCCAGTTGTAGTTCGGAAGTGCCGTCCACACGGAAAGAGACACTTGCTCCCGTGTCTCAGTGGGGTTCAGTAACGTCAGCTGATCCCCTGCTGTGTGGATGGCAGTCTCTCCTGCTGTCACCTCATTCAAAATACAGTAGGCCTCTGCCTACACCCTCCTATTTCCTGGGCTTCAACACAGACAGTTGTAGTTCGGAAGTGCCGTCCACACGGAAAGAGACACTTGCTCCCGTGTCTCAGTGGGGTTCAGTAACGTCAGCTGATCCCCTGCTGTGTGGATGGCAGTCTCTCCTGCTGTCACCTCATTCAAAATACAGTAGGCCTCTGCCTACACCCTCCTATTTCCTGGGCTTCAACACAGACAGTTGTAGTTCGGAAGTGCCGTCCACACGGAAAGAGATACTTGCTCCCGTGTCTCAGTGGGGTTCAGTAACGTCAGCTGATCCCCTGCTGTGTGGATGGCAGTCTCTCCTGCTGTCACCTCTTTCAAAATACAGTAGGCCTCTGCCTACACCCTCCTATTTCCTGGGCTTCAACACAGCCAGTTGTAGTTCGGAAGTGCCGTCCACACGGAAAGAGACACTTGCTCCCGTGTCTCAGTGGGGTTCAGTAACGTCAGCTGATCCCCTGCTGTGTGGATGGCAGTCTCTCCTGCTGTCACCTCATTCAAAATACAGTAGGCCTCTGCCTACACCCTCCTATTTCCTGGGCTTCAACACAGCCAGTTGTAGTTCGGAAGTGCCGTCCACACGGAAAGAGACACTTGCTCCCGTGTCTCAGTGGGGTTCAGTAACGTCAGCTGATCCCCTGCTGTGTGGATGGCAGTCTCTCCTGCTGTCACCTCATTCAAAATACAGTAGGCCTCTGCCTACACCATCCTATTTCCTGGGCTTCAACACAGCCAGTTGTAGTTCGGAAGTGCCGTCCACACGGAAAGAGACACTTGCTCCCGTGTCTCAGTGGGGTTCAGTAACGTCAGCTGATCCCCTGCTGTGTGGATGGCAGTCTCTCCTGCTGTCACCTCATTCAAAATACAGTAGGCCTCTGCCTACACCATCCTATTTCCTGGGCTTCAACACAGCCAGTTGTAGTTCGGAAGTGCCGTCCACACGGAAAGAGACACTTGCTCCCGTGTCTCAGTGGGGTTCAGTAACGTCAGCTGATCCCCTGCTGTGTGGATGGCAGTCTCTCCTGCTGTCACCTCTTTCAAAATACAGTAGGCCTCTGCCTACACCCTCCTATTTCCTGGGCTTCAACACAGCCAGTTGTAGTTCGGAAGTGCCGTCCACACGGAAAGAGACACTTGCTCCCGTGTCTCAGTGGGGTTCAGTAACGTCAGCTGATCCCCTGCTGTGTGGATGGCAGTCTCTCCTGCTGTCACCTCATTCAAAATACAGTAGGCCTCTGCCTACACCCTCCTATTTCCTGGGCTTCAACACAGCCAGTTGTAGTTCGGAAGTGCCGTCCACACGGAAAGAGACACTTGCTCCCGTGTCTCAGTGGGGTTCAGTAACGTCAGCTGATCCCCTGCTGTGTGGATGGCAGTCTCTCCTGCTGTCACCTCATTCAAAATACAGTAGGCCTCTGCCTACACCCTCCTATTTCCTGGGCTTCAACACAGCCAGTTGTAGTTCGGAAGTGCCGTCCACACGGAAAGAGACACTTGCTCCCGTGTCTCAGTGGGGTTCAGTAACGTCAGCTGATCCCCTGCTGTGTGGATGGCAGTCTCTCCTGCTGTCACCTCATTCAAAATACAGTAGGCCTCTGCCTATACCATCCTATTTCCTGGGCTTCAACACAGCCAGTTGTAGTTCGGAAGTGCCGTCCACACGGAAAGAGACACTTGCTCCCGTGTCTCAGTGGGGTTCAGTAACGTCAGCTGATCCCCTGCTGTGTGGATGGCAGTCTCTCCTGCTGTCACCTCATTCAAAATACAGTAGGCCTCTGCCTACACCATCCTATTTCCTGGGCTTCAACACAGCCAGTTGTAGTTCGGAAGTGCCGTCCACACGGAAAGAGACACTTGCTCCCGTGTCTCAGTGGGGTTCATTAACGTCAGCTGATCCCCTGCTGTGTGGATGGCAGTCTCTCCTGCTGTCACCTCTTTCAAAATACAGTAGGCCTCTGCCTACACCATCCTATTTCCTGGGCTTCAACACAGCCAGTTGTAGTTCGGAAGTGCCGTCCACACGGAAAGAGACACTTGCTCCCGTGTCTCAGTGGGGTTCAGTAACGTCAGCTGATCCCCTGCTGTGTGGATGGCAGTCTCTCCTGCTGTCACCTCATTCAAAATACAGTAGGCCTCTGCCTACACCCTCCTATTTCCTGGGCTTCAACACAGACAGTTGTAGTTCGGAAGTGCCGTCCACACGGAAAGAGACACTTGCTCCCGTGTCTCAGTGGGGTTCAGTAACGTCAGCTGATCCCCTGCTGTGTGGATGGCAGTCTCTCCTGCTGTCACCTCATTCAAAATACAGTAGGCCTCTGCCTACACCCTCCTATTTCCTGGGCTTCAACACAGCCAGTTGTAGTTCGGAAGTGCCGTCCACACGGAAAGAGACACTTGCTCCCGTGTCTCAGTGGGGTTCAGTAACGTCAGCTGATCCCCTGCTGTGTGGATGGCAGTCTCTCCTGCTGTCACCTCATTCAAAATACAGTAGGCCTCTGCCTACACCATCCTATTTCCTGGGCTTCAACACAGCCAGTTGTAGTTCGGAAGTGCCGTCCACACGGAAAGAGACACTTGCTCCCGTGTCTCAGTGGGGTTCAGTAACGTCAGCTGATCCCCTGCTGTGTGGATGGCAGTCTCTCCTGCTGTCACCTCATTCAAAATACAGTAGGCCTCTGCCTACACCATCCTATTTCCTGGGCTTCAACACAGCCAGTTGTAGTTCGGAAGTGCCGTCCACACGGAAAGAGACACTTGCTCCCGTGTCTCAGTGGGGTTCATTAACGTCAGCTGATCCCCTGCTGTGTGGATGGCAGTCTCTCCTGCTGTCACCTCTTTCAAAATACAGTAGGCCTCTGCCTACACCATCCTATTTCCTGGGCTTCAACACAGCCAGTTGTAGTTCGGAAGTGCCGTCCACACGGAAAGAGACACTTGCTCCCGTGTCTCAGTGGGGTTCAGTAACGTCAGCTGATCCCCTGCTGTGTGGATGGCAGTCTCTCCTGCTGTCACCTCATTCAAAATACAGTAGGCCTCTGCCTACACCCTCCTATTTCCTGGGCTTCAACACAGCCAGTTGTAGTTCGGAAGTGCCGTCCACACGGAAAGAGACACTTGCTCCCGTGTCTCAGTGGGGTTCAGTAACGTCAGCTGATCCCCTGCTGTGTGGATGGCAGTCTCTCCTGCTGTCACCTCATTCAAAATACAGTAGGCCTCTGCCTACACCCTCCTATTTCCTGGGCTTCAACACAGCCAGTTGTAGTTCGGAAGTGCCGTCCACACGGAAAGAGACACTTGCTCCCGTGTCTCAGTGGGGTTCAGTAACTTCAGCTGATCCCCTGCTTTGTGGATGGCAGTCTCTCCTGCTGTCACCTCATTCAAAATACAGTAGGCCTCTGCCTACACCCTCCTATTTCCTGGGCTTCAACACAGCCAGTTGTAGTTCGGAAGTGCCGTCCACACGGAAAGAGACACTTGCTCCCGTGTCTCAGTGGGGTTCAGTAACGTCAGCTGATCCCCTGCTGTGTAGATGGCAAAGTCTCCTGCTGCCTACACAGTCATACCACTACTGATTTTTAACCGTGCTCCAATTAGGCCTGTGGCTCCACTGTCTCTCGTATTTCCCCTGTCCTCCAACCCCGCCAGTTACAGCTCCGAAGTGGCGTCTGCACAATCCACACTTGTTCCTGTGTTACAGGTGTTCAGTCCGGTCAGTTAATCCCCTGATGTGTGTCCGGCAATGTCGCCTGCTCTGTCCACATTCCCATAATGCGACATTGCCGGACACACATCAGGGGATTAACTGACCGGACTGAACACCTGTAACACAGGAACAAGTGTGGATTGTGCAGACGCCACTTCGGAGCTGTAACTGGCGGGGTTGGAGGACAGGGGAAATACGAAAATCAGTGAAGCCACAGGCCTAAGTGGAGCTTGGTTCAAATTAGTAGTCTACAACCGATCTTAAAATTTCTTCAATGCAGCCTCAGCCTGCTCCGTGCTTGTCCCTGGGCTTCAACACAGCCAGTTGTTGCTCGGAAGTGCCGTCTTCACAGAGTAAAACACTAGCTCCTGTGTTTGTGGGGTTCAGTAACGTCAGCTGTTCCCCTGCTGTTTTGATGGCAATCTGTCCTGCTGCCTCCCAATTGACAGCACATCAGGCCTCAGCCTGCTAAGTGCTTGTCCTGGGCTCCAACATCGCCAGTTGCTGCTCATAACTGACTTTGGCATGGGTACTCCCTCCTGCCCAGCTTGGTTCCAGCCCTGCCTGCTGTTTCCGGGAAGTGTCAATGTCAGTTTGCCACCCCAAGTTGCCATGTCGTGTTGCGGTTGGGTTAGCCGAGGCTAGGGTGCCAGCAGTTTAGGTGCTTCCTATGTGGACTGCGGGTTCTGGTAAGAAAGGCTTGTTCCATAGTGCCAGTAGGACAAGCACCCCCTGTAGGACTGTGTGATTCGGTAACTGCGGCCAGCTTGCGGCATGCCAACTTTGCTTTTCAGGGGTAACTTCTGATACCCCTCCGTGTTCCAGCACCGTCAGCTGGTTCTCGTCAGAGCCTTTGGCCTAGGTGCCTCCATCTCGGTATCCGAGTTCCGGCAACGTCTGCTGGTCCTTGGTAGTGCTTTGTAGCACAGGTACCTCCTGCTTAGTAACCGGGTTCCAGCACCGTCAGCTGGTCCTCGGTTGTGCCATTGGCTCTTATTCCTTCTGCTGCCCCTCCGGGTGCCAGCACTGTCAGCTGGTCCTCGCTATTTCCATTTGCTCTTGCAGCTTATGCTACCCCTCCGGGTTCCTGCACCGTCAGCTGGTTCTCGGCAGAGCCTTTGGCCTAGGTGCCTCCATCTCGGTATCCGAGTTCCGGCAACGTCTGCTGGTCCTTGGTAGTGCTTTGTAGCACAGGTACCTCCTGCTTAGTAACCGGGTTCCAGCACCGTCAGCTGGTCCTTGGTTGTGCCATTGGCTCTTATTCCTTCTGCTGCCCCTCCGGGTGCCAGCACTGTCAGCTGGTCCTCGCTATTTCCATTTGCTCTTGCAGCTTATGCTACCCCTCCGGGTTCCAGCACCGTCAGCTGGTTCTCGTCAGAGCCTTTGGCCTAGGTGCCTCCATCTCGGTATCCGAGTTCCGGCAACGTCTGCTGGTCCTTGGTAGTGCTTTGTAGCACAGGTACCTCCTGCTTAGTAACCGGGTTCCAGCACCGTCAGCTGGTCCTCGGTTGTGCCATTGGCTCTTATTCCTTCTGCTGCCCCTCCGGGTGCCAGCACTGTCAGCTGGTCCTCGCTATTTCCATTTGCTCTTGCAGCTTATGCTACCCCTCCGGGTTCCTGCACCGTCAGCTGGTTCTCGGCAGAGCCTTTGGCCTAGGTGCCTCCATCTCGGTATCCGAGTTCCGGCAACGTCTGCTGGTCCTTGGTAGTGCTTTGTAGCACAGGTACCTCCTGCTTAGTAACCGGGTTCCAGCACCGTCAGCTGGTCCTTGGTTGTGCCATTGGCTCTTATTCCTTCTGCTGCCCCTCCGGGTGCCAGCACTGTCAGCTGGTCCTCGCTATTTCCATTTGCTCTTGCAGCTTATGCTACCCCTCCGGGTTCCAGCACCGTCAGCTGGTTCTCGTCAGAGCCTTTGGCCTAGGTGCCTCCATCTCGGTATCCGAGTTCCGGCAACGTCTGCTGGTCCTTGGTAGTGCTTTGTAGCACAGGTACCTCCTGCTTAGTAACCGGGTTCCAGCACCGTCAGCTGGTCCTTGGTTGTGCCATTGGCTCTTATTCCTTCTGCTGCCCCTCCGGGTGCCAGCACTGTCAGCTGGTCCTCGCTATTTCCATTTGCTCTTGCAGCTTATGCTACCCCTCCGGGTTCCAGCACCGTCAGCTGGTTCTCGTCAGAGCCTTTGGCCTAGGTGCCTCCATCTCGGTATCCGAGTTCCGGCAACGTCTGCTGGTCCTTGGTAGTGCTTTGTAGCACAGGTACCTCCTGCTTAGTAACCGGGTTCCAGCACCGTCAGCTGGTCCTCGGTAGTGCCATTGGCTCTTGTTCCTTCTGCTGCCCCTCCCGGTGCCAGTACCGTCAGCTGGTTCAAGAGGACAAAGAACAGGAAGACAACCACCAAGATGCAGAACAACAAGAGAGAGAAGACCAAGAAGCATAAAAAAAACAAAGCAGAAGAACATTAAGCATAAGACTAATACTCTGAGCAAATGATATTATCTTATTTATAAGCAGAAGAAGACTAAGCAGTGTATGGGGGTGAGTCCGTTCCTCCTCGTGGTGCCCATGGAAAAGGCCTGCTGCTGCAGGCCAAACTGAACGCGGACAAATCCTGTTGTAAATCTTTTGTGACAGGCAGAACGGAAGGTGTAAACTTCTAACTTTTCCAGATAACAACTACAGGAATGCCTGACACAAACAAGAATATGATGAAGAAGAATAGGAAGAAGATGAAGAAGTTGAATATGTAGAATAATAATTGTTGAATAAGAAGAATATGAAGAATGTAAGAAAAGGAAGAAGAAGAAGAAGAATGTAAAAAAAGGAAGTAGAAGAATTTTAAAAAGGAAGAAGAAGAAGAATGTAAAAAAAGGAATAAGAAGAAGAATGTAAAAAAAGGAAGAAGAAGAATGTAAAAAAAGGAAGTAGAAGAATGTAAAAAAAGGAGGAAGAAGAAGAAGAAGAATGTAAAAAAAGGAATAAGAAGAAGAAGAAGGTAAAAAAAAGGAAGAAGAATAAGGAAGAAGAAGAAAGAAGAAGAAGACATACATGTCTGGCAAAATATAAATGAGGCTAACATAGTCAATATCTTTGTAACTCCTAACATCTTTAAAAAAAAAGTTTAATTCCTGCTATTCCATTTGATTGGGCTAAACCTCTATGGCTTTAATGACTCCTCCACCTCCCACAATACATTCTACATTATTCTTAGTTGTTTTTCTTCATGTAGAATTAACCTACAAGGAAAGAAAGGTTTTTTTTTAATTCCGATATTTTGGCCCCATTGACTTGCATTGGTTCCCGGTATCGGAATCGGCGATACCGATACTTTTTTTTAAGATCGGCCGATCCATTCCGATCCGATATTTTCAAGTATCGGCTGGTATCGCTCAACTCTAGTTGCCACTGTTACACCGATTAAAATGATACCTGTATTGGAGAAATCCATCTTGTGTTTCTTTTTTTGATCTGTGTTTGAATTGTTAAGTTGATGAGATGCTTCATGCCAGACAAAGAGAAGTTCCTGATTCTGGGCTCCCCCTGCAGTCTGTGTCAGCATGGTAATAAATTGTGTTATTTCCAGCAGAATGATAATACCATAGAAATGATAAGAATAATAGGCCTCAGTTACCATTACTGTCCAAAAAGAAAACTGTTGCTTATAGCAACTAATCACAGCTCAGCTTTCATCTTTTAAACAGCTCTGGTGAAATGAAAGATGCTTAGTGATTGGTTGCTATGGGCAACACAGGCAGTGTAACCTGTTGTGGTCAAGAAGATGTACCTATGAAATAGATATATTAGATAATATATATATATATATATATATATAGGGTGGGCCAATTATATGGATACACCTAAATAAAATGTGAATGGTTGCTGATATCAGCTTCCTGTTTGTGGCACATTAGTATATGGGAGGGGGGTAAATTTTCAAGATGGATGGTGACCATGGAGGCCATTTTGAAGTTGGCCATTTTGGATCCAACTTTATTTTTTTAATGGGAAGAGGGTAATGTGACACAAAATTTTTTGAGAATTTCACAAGAAAATCAATAGTGTTCTTGGTTGCAACGTAACTTTATTCTTTCATGAGTTATTTACAAGTTTATGACCACTTATAAAATGTGTTCAAAGTGCTGCCCATTGTGTTGGATTGTCAAAGCAACCCTCTTCTCTCACTCATGATACACTGATAGCAACACCACAAAAGAAATGTTAGCACAGGCTTCCAGTATGCGTTGTTTCTGATGCTGCACATCTCGTATCTTCACAGCATAGACAATTGCCTTCAGATGACCCAAAGATAAAAGTCTAAGGGGGTCAGATCGGGAGATCTTGGTGGCCATTCAACTGGCCTACGACAACCAATCCACTTTGAAGGAAATCGTTCAAGTAGGAACGCTCGGACCTGACACCCATAATTGATGGTACAAAGATAGGGGGGCCATTCTTCATCAATGGAAACCTCAATGCCACTGGATATCTAAAATTGCTACATGATGATGTGTTGCCCTCTTTATGCACTGAAGATGGCACGTTTCCTGAGTTTTTCCAGCAAGATGGTGCACCACCACATTATGGTCCGGTCCGAGCATTCCTACAAGGAATCTGACCCCTTTAGACTAGCATTTCTTCTGTGGTGTTACTATCAGTGTGTCAAGAGTGGGAAAAGAGGGTTGCATTGACAATCCAACACAAAGGGCAGCACTTTGAACACATTTTATAAGTGGCCCTTTGAAAATGGGAAGGCAGGGCCGCATAATGACATGGCGGTGGACATAGTGGTGGTGGCGGGCCATACCTAAAATTCAAATGGGTATGTTTGAACTGGCATTCTAAAGGGATGGGGAATATGTATTCCACTATCTTGCTAACTATATGGAATGAGGGAGGGAGCTCCCAAATGTAGGAGTGAGAGCCCTCAAAAATGTTAAAAGAAAAACTGAAGGAAAAACGCTCCATGTGAACAAATAATAAAGCGGAGGTATAATTTTTCTTATTTTTATTTTGAGTTATATACATATAATTATGAAGGAAAAAAATGTTTCTTAGCATTTTTACGTTTAGAAAAAATTTGGTTTGGTTTAGTAGGTCTTTTTAAAAATCCTTAATAGTCTGACAGCATTATTCCCAGATACCATATGTGAGTCAGAAAGGTATGCAGACATCTTCTCCATACTGTTCACGTTTAGTTTTAGATTTTCCCATCCAATTTATCTTTTTTCCCACGCCCCTGACCTGTTTGTTGAGTCCAGTAGAAAAATATTCGACCTTTCCTATTGTCTTGCAATGGATTCATTATTCGGTACGAATACACGGATATCAGAAATTATTTCTGCCGATTTTCCAGAATCCGAATATTTCACTATTCATAATACGTTAGACACTATGTATATTTCTTGCATTTTTATGCACAGGAAAATTGTGGGATTCATTTTTGGGGAAAACAGCACAATGTAGGTGATGATCCATGTTACAGCTTTTGCATTAGTGTCCTAGCGCTTGAAGTTATACCTCTTACCAAAAGACTAACCTAATCAGAGTCAAAGAAGAAATTTCTATTAGTGCTCTAGGGCTTCAAGTTATTCTTATGACCGAAACTCTGTAAAATTCTGGGTCTAATAAGAATGACTTTTCAATATTTGTAAATGCAGCAGTTTCTACGCATGAATGATTACTATCAAAGAGGACAGATAAATGGAATCTTACACAAGTACACGAATGTACATTTTAATGTCGTAATTCTCATACTCCCATTTAAGACATACAGATATCTAACCTTGCGTTTGAGAAGGAGCACCATTGTTGAGAGGATGTGCATGTTGCTGACAAATAACCTATAAAAGGAACATTTCTAAAAATGACTCAGACCTATGACTAGATAAGCCATCTAAATGTAGATGCAAACATAAAAAACAGACTGGACAAAAAGTCAAAAGATATGGACAATCCTTGGATGTACACTTAGGAGTCTTTAGAGGGCAAGACAAGTGAACAATTTCCAGCTCTCCTGTGGTGCAGCACATTTACAGCATTTATTTAAAAATACATTTCTGTTCCTCCAGTCTCAGCGAATGTTCCTACAAGAGAGCAAAGTCTTGTTTGAAAATTCTGCCTCAGGCTCTTGAGCGTTTTTTATTTTCCTCAAGGAGCATCATATCAATTTACTGAATTATAAACATAACTGAAGCCAAGCTCCCTCATGTTATTTTGCAAATCGACAACCTTTTGACCTACAGGCTTTGTCCTACGATTTATTGTAAGCTTTTAGTCATAACTTTAATTTAAGTACTCTCTTTTATTATTAAAAGAAAAGCATAAGGGGTGGAAAAAGCAAATGAAATGTGACAGAATATAAGGACCTCTTGTCCCAAATGGTTTATCCCTTCACTTTAAATGTTATATACATTCCCTTATTACCTCATTCTTCTCAACAATATTACTTCTCATAGACAAGGGTATACATTTGTGCGTCTCATGCTGGAGTACAGAGATTGCACAAACATGAGATCATAGGCCCTATCAATTCCCTTACTTACTAAACAGGCGAATACGCGAGACCACGGCTGGCATGAAATGGCAGAGAGACTTTTAATAGGGTTGCTTAAATAATTAATCCAATCTATGTAATAAATTATTTAATAAATAACATCAAATATTTTCAAAGTCCACTTTAAAAAGACCAATAAACTCAAGGATCAACTTTAAAATCCCTCGAAAAGCCTCTCAACAACGCTCCTTCCTGTAATAAAGACTAACAAAGGGGGCAGGTGACAGTTGCTTTGTCTCTTCAGAGAGAACAGGCTAATACATTAGGGAGGGGGTGGAAATAGAGTACCTTCCTGCACTTTTTCCAACCAATTCAAATGACAGCTGACAGACAGCCAGGCAAGCCAATCAGGGCGATCACCTACTTCTGTTACATGACAACAGGGACTAAGCCCTTTACTAGATCAATCACGAGGATACCTCATAAGACACTTAAGGCAACCTACAGTAAACCAAAATGGTTAGAGATAGCATATTCCTAACAATATCCCTACATATCATACATTTAACCCTAAGTGCCACAAGCCCATACAGCCCACACTATAACTGATGTGGTGGCTTTCCATGAAAATCAGTTCATCTGTGCGCACATCATAAAAATGATCCGTCCACCTTGACAGTAATAATTCATGAAGAGAGGCTGCAGAATACACAAATGTAGAAAAATCACTACAGCTACAGTACATTGTTCTATTTGAAATACTGATGCATTCTAATGTAGTATAGGAGCAGGGCCAGTGCCAGGTTTTTGTGGGCCCCGGGCAAAAGAGTCTCAGTGGGCCCCTTTTTACACACACCATGATTTATGATGCACATATATGGCAGAGAAATATAGGCATAGTACAATGCCAAAGATTTCACTTACTTCTTATATTACATGAGTGATAATGTTACAATCACGGACGCAGCATGGCTTACCCAGCCAACACTCCCACATTGTTGAACAATAATGATGACGGGGTATGCGTTCCAGGTGATCGTGGAATGTGGACCCACTGGATCACAGGGGGACCCGGGCCTACCCGGACTAGGGAAGGGTAGCGACCGGGGTCTGTGACAGCTGAGCTTGTGGACGAGATGGCCATATGAAGGACTAAAAGACACCACACGACTTCAGGTATGAAGAGACTTAAAGTATACTTAAATAAAGCAAATGACATCTAAACACCAGGTTCCGGATGATGCACAGCACGAAGGAAACATATCTCAGGTTGGCAGGCGAAGCAAGAGGTCATCACAGGTTGACGCAGTCCAGGGTTATCTGGCACCGGCATACTAGGATGGCCTCTCTCTTAGGCCTCAGGTGTAGCACAGGCACAGCAGGAGAACATCAGACACTGACCTCGGACTAGCTTCAGACGATGGCAAGAGGTCATCACGGGTGGACGCAGTCCAGGGTTATCTGGCATGGGCTTACTAGAATGGCCTCTATCTCAGGCTTCGGGCATAGCACAGGCACAGCAGGAGAACATCAGACACTGACCTCAGGCAGACTTCAAATGATGGCTAGGGTCATCATGGGTTGATGCAGTCCAGGGTTATCTGACACAGGCATACTAGGATGGCTTCTCTCTTAGGCCTCAGGCGTAGCACAGGCACAGCAGGAGAACATCAGACACTTACCTCAGGCAGCCTTCAGACAATGGCAGGAGCCATCATGGGTCAGACCCCAGGGAACCATCAGAATATTAGAGCATAAGCAAGACATGGATAGCACAGGTCCAGGAATGTTGGCACTACAGCACCGGGCATCGGCTGGTCAGGTCCAGGACTCGCTGGCGGAACTGGGTCGCCTTACCAGGGCTGTGGGGTACTCGGTACCGGGCCGGTGTCAGGGGAATGTGTCACAGCAGCGGTGACCCGGTCCGTGGCCCTGGGCGCCCAAGTAATGGGGGAATGTAGTTAATGGAATGGAATAGTTCGTGACGCCACCTGTGGTGCTCGGCAAGGGAGGTGTTAAGCCGACGCTGCATGCAGATCCACTGGGACTGATGGTAGGGTGCAGCAAGGATGTAAAAGCTCCCCACATCCCCACAGGTGAAGCTATAGTCCCAGGGAAGTGTAGAGGTGGTTGGCACGGGGATGTAGCAGTGCCGAAAGGGTAGGAAGCAGACAAGACAAAGTGGGGTGCAATTTCTGTACCTTTACTTGATAACTGCAGTCCAGGGTCATGATTACAGATGATAGCAGAGCAGGCTAGCCTGGAAGCAACTCAGGGATTCTCTCTCAGCAGACGGGCTGTGCAGTCTCTTTCCTAGCGCTTGTTTGAAGGAAGTACTCCTAGTACTGAGTTACACTGAAGTTCCTCCTGTCAGATGCTCTCAAGAACCTTACTTGCACGGCAGACAGCTGTAGCCTATCACGGGGACTCCATTCTCCTGAGTCCCGGCTCTCTATCCAAGCTGCTGTTGTGCCTCAAGTCTTAGATGGGAGTATGGCATTTACAGCCTCCTACTCCTCTGGTATCTGTTGTAGGACTGTTAGTATCCGTACAACCGTGGAGACCAGGCTCCAGTTCATGCGCTCACTGTGAGGGAGCTCTCCTTTCCCAGCTCTTGACTCTCAGAGAGCACTCCTCCCCTTAATCCTGGTTCAGAGTTCCCCCTGCTGGCATGGAGTGGAACTGTGTTGCATGCATGGATGGACTGCGAGAGAGACCCATCATTGCCTCCAAGCCTGGCATTACCCTCCCCTGGAGGAAGGCAAAGCCACTGTGCCGACCATATCCCTGGGGGCGCCACAGAACCGTCACTGGGGAACAGAGCTGGAGACTCCCGGAATCCACTGGGGAGAAATCCATCCAGGAACATGAGCAGGACCGGCTCAAGAACACAATTTGGACCACCAGGACCACGGACTAGACATCTGGACACAGGCTTGACTTCGTAACACAGACTGGACATCCGAACACGGATGGGACAATGGAACATGGACAGGCATCTGGACTCAGACAGGACATCAGGACACAGGACTCAGGTAGGACATCAGGACATCAGCCGGATGCGCTTATCTGTCAGGACACCGCTAGCAGCACTGAAAACACATTAAGAGAGAACGTTTGCTGCCAGGCATGACAAAACCTCCAAGGCGTGGCAGGCGACCTCAGATGACGCTTCTGTTTTTGAAGACCAAAATGCAAAAGGGTCTAAATTCCCCCTTACAGCACTGATATTTAGCTTGAGAAACTCCTGCACCATTCTCTCAAGTGTTCACAAGGTGTCAGACTCTGTTCTTCTGATGCACTGGTGGGTGTAAAAAATGTGTGAAATAACTGACAGAAATTGCTTATGCGACTTACATTGCGGCTGCTAATGTTCATGAGGTGATGCCTTTATGTTCCTGGGGTTGTAAGTCTAGTGCTGCAATGCACACTGTGTGCCTCACTGCTGTCTTGGGGAAAACCACTCTTAAGATTGTCTACAAGCGTGCTTTGATACTCCAGCATGCTCATGTCCCTTTCCAGGGGAAAAGCATCCGGCAAAATTTACGCTTGTACCGTGGATCTAACCTGAGTGGCAACCCAGTATTCAGCACTATTTCTAACCCTAACAATACAGTCATCATATTGCAGATAGTGCAGCAAGAAGGCGTTCATGTGTCTGGTGCTTCCAAGAGGTTCAAGTCAATGGTGTGTTGGTGGTGGGGTAACACTCAAGATTGCTTCCTCCATCCCCTCTCATCTCACCAGCCATGGACAACAAAGAGGGGATCATTATCCTCTTCATCTCAAGAATGTTGGGTGGCCATCACTTCTCCCTCCTCTTCCTCCTCCATTTTTTCCTCAGCTCCTGCACCTTCACTAACAGTTTGTCTGGTACCATGCTGATGACAGTATCCTCAGCATTAACTATCTTAGTAGTAATTTCAACACTGTGCAGAAGAGTGCAGAAGTCTTTCATCTGTGCCCACTCTGCAAGCGTGATTTGCACCACGCCTGTAGTGCGTTGGTCCAGGCTCTGCAATAGGACATACAGCACTAGGGTTTGTTTCTGCTGCCACAATCGTTGCAACATGTCCAGAGTGGAATTCCAACATGTTGGAGCATCGCAAATCAAACGGTTAACCAGTAGACTGAAGGACCTCTGTTATGAATGAGTCACCGTAGGAGGCGAAAACAGAAATGCTAGCTAAGTCCAGAAAACCAGAGAAGTTGGCAGCTATCGGATTGCAGACCCCTGAACCTATCAACAACAACTAGCAGTAGCCGTGAGGGGTTCCTACGATGCCCTAGACCCCTCGATCACAGCCGGAGAACTGCCTAGCCTAAAGACAGAAAGGGAAATCTAAACTGCCCCAGAGCAGACCCCAAAGCAATAGGCAGCCCCCAACATATAATGACGGTGAAGCAAGAAGAAAAAACACTAACACAGATAGAAAGATAGACTGAGCAAATGATGGGGCCCAAGCTAACTAGACAGGACAGGATAGGAAAGCTGCTGTCTGCAATCCACGAAAAACCCTATGAAAATAAGAGCCAACAGACTGACAGGGAAAAAGGCCCTGAAGACGCTAGGCTTCAAAAAGACTATGTCAGTACTCAGGTATTTTCTGAAGACAGAGCAACCGACAAAAAAGGAATTCAGCTCACCCCAGCAGGGAATGGCAGAATCCAGAAAAGCAAAGCAAACTAAAACCAAAACACAAATGCAAAAAGGCAAAGCAGAAAATTTAGCTTTTGAGGAGCAGGAATCAGACTGGTCTCCTAGAATTCCACAGAGAAATCACCAGCGAGGAGGAAGGGCGTCGGCTGCCTTATATCCAGTCAGAGATCCCCGTCGCCCAGTCATCCTCTCCCAGCTCAGGTGCTTGGTAATCAGCCTCACTACCTTCCTTCACCAGAAGAGGGAGTTCATCAGACCTCAATGGTGAAGGGGAAAATTAACTCAAAACAGTACCTCCCCCTTGAGGAGGGGTCACCGAACCCTCATCCACGCCACCAGGGTGATCAGGGTGAGCCCGATGAAAGGCACGCACCAATCTTTTGACATGAATATCAGAGGCAGAGACCCAGGAATTATCCTCCTGACCATAACCCTTCCACTTAACCAAATACTGGAGTCTCCGTCTAGCCAGACGGGAATCCAGTATCTTCTCTACCTCATATTCCATGTTACCTTCAACCAATACAGGGTCCGGAGGTGCCACCCCAGGAACTACTGGTTCAACAAACCTCTTCAACAAGGACTTATGAAACACATTATGGATTTTAAATGTGACAGGAAGAGCCAACCGAAAAGAGACCGGATTAATGATCTCCAAAATCTTGTAAGGCCCAATAAATCTAGGCTTAAACTTCGGAGAAGCTACCTTCATAGCGATATTTTTTGATGATAACCAAACCATATCACCCACCTTAAACTGGGGACCAATGGTCCTATGTCGGTTGGAAAACCGCTGGGCCTTTTCCTGTGAGAGAGATAACTTATCCACCACTTGGTCCCAGATCTGGTGCATTCTCTCCACCACAGTCTCAACACCTGGGCAGGCAGAAGGCTCCACCTGCCCTGAAGAAAATCGAGGATGAAACCCAAAGTTACAAAAAAAAGTGACATCAAAGTGGCAGAACTAGCTCTATTATTTAAAGCAAATTCGGCCAAGGGCAAAAATGAGACCCAATCATCCTGATCAGCGGAAATAAAACATCTCAAATACGACTCCAAGGTCTGGTTTGTTCTCTCCGTCTGCTCATTGGTCTGAGGGTGAAACGCAGAGGAGAAGGACAACTGAATTCCCAGCTTGGAACAGAACGTCCTCCCAAATCTAGACACAAACTGAACTCCTCTGTCAGATACAATGTTCTCAGGAATCCCGTGCAAGCGAACCACCTGTTGCAAAAACAGGGGCACCAACTCAGAAGAAGATGGCAACTTAGGGAGTGGTACAAGATGAACCATCTTAGAGAACCTATCACAAATCACCCAAATAACAGTCATTCTCTGAGAGACAGGCATATCAGAGATGAAATCCATTGAAATATGGGTCCATGGCCTCCTTGGGACCGGCAAAGGCATCAACAACCCACTAAAGCGAGAACAAGGTTTAGACCGGGAGCAAGTCCCACAGGACTGCACAAAACTCCTGACATCACGAGACAAGGTGGGCCACCAAAAAGAGCGACTCACCAGATCTCTAGTACCAAAAATACCTGGATGACCAGCCAATGCAGAGCAATGAACTTCAGACATCACTCTCTTCTTCCACTGGTCAGGAACATACAACATTCCACTGGGACAACGCTCAGGTTTGTCCTCCTGGAACTTCCAGAGCACGTCTCAAATCGGGCGAGATGGCAGAAAGAACTACCCCTTCGCCTAAGATGGTAGCAGGCTTGGTCACCACAGGAGAATCAGCAAAGAAGCTCCTAGAAAGAGCGTCAGCCTTGACATTCTTAGTGCCAGGAAGAAAAGAGACCACAAAATCAAAACGTGTAAAAAACAAGGCCCATCTAGCCTGTCTAGGGTTCAAGCGTTTGGCCGACTCCAGGTAAATCAAATTCTTGTGGTCAGTGAGGACCACGACTTGATGTTTAGCTCCCTCCAACCAATGTCTCCATTCCTCAAATGCCCATTTCATGGCCAACAGTTCCCGATTCTCCACATCATAGTTACGTTCAGATGGGGAGAACTTTCGGGAAAAGAAAGCACAGGGATTCATTTTAGATGTTACAGGATCCTTTTGGGACAAAACAGTTCCTGCACCAATCTCAGAAGCGTCCACCTCTACCTGGAACGGGAGTGAGACATCAGGTTGCCGCAAAACCGGGGCGGAGGTGAATCTTCGCTTCAGCTCCTGAAAGGAAGAAACAGCCTCCGGAGACCAATTCAACACATCAGCACCCTTCTTAGTCAGATCAGTCAATGGCTTGGCAATACTAGAAAATTTTGCTATAAATTTCCGATAAAAATTAGCAAAACCTAAAAACTTCTGAAGGGTCTTCAAAGAAGTGGGCTGAACCCAATCATAAATGGCCTGTACCTTGGCCGGATCCATTTCAATAGTTGACGGAGACAAAATAAATCCCAAAAATGAAATCCTCTGTACCCCAAAAGGCATTTCGATCCTTTGACATATAGGGAATTCTCCCTCAAGATCCGGAACACCGTCCGAACAAGTTCCACATGAGAATCCCAATCCTTGGGGAAGATCAAAATATCATCCAGATAGATAATCAAAAATGTATCCACAAAGTCTCGGAAAATGTCGTTCTTGAAGCACTGGAAGACAGAAGGGGCATTAGTGAGCCCAAAAGGCATCACCAGGTACTCAAAATGTCCCTCTGGAGTATTAAACGCCGTCTTCCATTCATTCCCATGCTTAATGCGGGTAAGATTATACGCCCCCTGAGGTCAAGCTTGGTAAACCAGCAAGCACCTTTAACTTTGGAGAATAGATCCGAAATCAGGGGTAACGGATACTGATAATTAATAGTAATCTTGTTGAGGGCACGATAATCAATAAAAGGCCTTAATGAACCATCCTTTTTGGCCACGAAAAAAAACCCAGCACCTAATGGTGAAGAGGATGGTCTAATATGACCCTTCTCCAACGCCTCCTTAATATAGGATCGCATAGCCTCGTGCTCGGGTACAGATAAATTGAAGAGCCGACCCTTGGGAAATTTACACCCCGGGCTCAGTTCAATTGCACAGTCATAACTCCTATGAGGAGGCAAAAATGCAGACTCATTCTCACTAAATACATCATAAAAGTCTGCCAAATAGTCAGGAACATCATGCGACTGAGGAGAGGTGGAAAAAACCGGAGCCTCACTAAGGGCACACCGACAACGCCAACTCACCACAGACACAGATTTCCAGTCCAAAACTGGATTATGAATTTGCAACCAGGGAAACCTCAGAACAATGGTATCATGCAAATTATGCAACACCAAAAATCTGCAATTGTCTTGATGGTTTCGGGCGACCCGCATTACCACCTGGGTCCAAAACTGAGGTTTATTTTTCGCCAAAGGAGTAGCATCAATCCCCCTCAAAGGGCTAGGCGTCCGCAGAGGTGTCATAGGAAATCCACAACGTTTAGCAAAATCCAAGTCCATTAGGTTCAAGGCTGCTCCCGAATCCACAAAAGCCTTGGTGGTGGACAGGGAGCAGATCAGAGTAATTGCCAGAAGAAACTTAGGTTGAACACCACCCACAGAAAACGTGTGTGCAAAACATTTCTCTCGTTTAGGACAGACAGAAATAATATGCGAGGCATCGCCACAAAAAAACACAGCTTATTACGCTTTCTGAAATCCCGACGTTGCTCCCTGGACAAAACTCTATCACATTGCATAGGTTCAGACATTTGTTCAACAGGTGGCAACACCTCTCGTGCAGTCCTGCGTTCACGTCAACGCCGATCAACCTGAATGGCTAATGACATAGAATCGTCCAGACAAGAGGGAAAAGGAAATCCCACCATAGTATCTTTTACGGCTTCTGACAAACCCTTCCGAAAGAGAGCAGCCAAGGCATTATCATTCCAGGCAGTAAGGACCGCCCACTTTCAGAATTTTTGACAGTACAATTCTGCAGAATCTCGACCCTGGCTCAATGCCAACAGGGTCTTTTCAGCCTGATCAATAGCATTAGGTTCATCATATAACAACCCCAAGGCTTGAAAAAATGCATTCACATTAGTCAGACTAGGATCATCAGGTTTCAAAGAAAACGCCCAATCCTGGGGATCGCCACGCAGCAAAGAGATGACAATTTTAACCTGCTGCGCGAAGCTCCCTGACGAGTTAGTCCTCAAGGCAAAAAATAATTTACAATTATTTTTGAAATTCAAAAATTTAGACCGATCCCCAAAAAACACATCAGGAGTAGGGATCTTTGGTTCAGCAGCATGTGAATGAGCAAGGTAGGCGGAAATTCCCCGCACTTCCACAGTGAGCTGCTCCACACGATCAGACAATTGCTTTATCTCCATTGAGAGAAAAAAAAATTCCCCCTACGGCCTCAGAGATATAGAGGAAAAAATATACACATTTTTTTTTTTTTTAAATTCTTTCCTGCTATTGAGTACCCTAGGATCTGCGGTATGGCTGGTGATTCTGTTATGAATGAGTCACCATAGGAGGCGAAAACAGAAATGCTAGCTAAGTCTAGAAAACCAGAGAAGTTGGCAGCTATCGGATTGCAGACCCCTGAACCTATCAACAACAACTAGCAGTAGCCGTGGGGGGTTCCTACGATGCCCTAGATCCCTCGATCACAGTCAGAGAACTGCCTAGCCTAAAGACAGAAAGGGAAATCTAAACTGTCCCAGAGCAGACCCCAAAGCAATAGGCAGCCCCCAACATATAATGACGGTGAAGCAAGACGAAAAAACACTAACACAGATAGAAAGATAGACTGAGCAAATCATGGGGCCCAAACTAACTAGACAGGACAGGATAGGAAAGCTGCTGTCTGCAATCCACGAAAAACCCTATGAAAATAAGAGCCAACAGACTGACAGGGAAAAAGGCCCTGAAGACGCTAGGCTTCAAAAAGACTATGTCAGCACTCAGGTATTTTCTGAAGACAGAGCAACCGACAAAAAAGGAATTCAGCTCACCCCAGCAGGGAATGGCAGAATCCAGAAAAGCAAGGCAAACTAAAATCAAAACACAAATGCAAAAAGGCAAAGCAGAAATCTTAGCTTTTGAGGAGCAGGAATCATACTGGTCTCCTAGAATTCCACAGAGAAATCACCAGCGAGGAGGAAGGGCATCGGCTGCCTTATATCCAGTCAGAGATCCCCGTCTCCCAGTCATCCTTTCCCAGCTCAGGTGCTTGGTAATCAGCCTCACTACCTTCCTTCACCAGAAGAGGGAGTTCATCAGACCTCAATGGTGAAGGGGAAAATGAACTCATAACAGACCTCTATAGTGATGCAAGCTGATGACCTGCGAGGTGCGATCAGTGGAAGTGAGCACACAGTGACCGTGCTTTCTGCAGCACCATATCTAGGCCAGGATAGTGGCGGTGAAATTGCTGTACCACCAGGTTGTGGACATAAGCCATACAAGGCACGTGTGTGAGCTTGCCCAGTGCAGAGGCAATGCAGAGCATCAGATCAGCGATATGATAATGTACAGTGATGTGCCATCTTCATACAATGTAAAAAAGTAAAACTTATATTTAAAAAATCCCCAAATAAATAACAAAAAAATAACAAAAAGTACTACTCCAACAAATACATTTATTTATGCAAAAAAAAGTGCACATATTTGGTATTGCTGCATCTGAAATGACCCGGTCTATAAAATTCTCCCATTAGTTAACCCCTTCAGTGAATACTTCACACAAAAAAATGAGGCAAAATACAATGCTTTATCATCATACCACCGAAGAAAATGTGCAATAAAAACGCAATCAGAGACAAATATAAATAATAATGCAAATGTCATCTTGTCCCGCAAAAAGCAAGGTGCCTCACAGCTCCAATAGTGGAAAAGTAAAAAAGTTATGGCTCTCAGAGTAAAGCGGTGCAAAAAAAATTATTTTGTCTATAAAATAGTTTTTATTTCATAAACGCGACAAAACATAAAAAATATAAATGTAATAGTACTGACCCAAAGAATAAGGCTGCCTTACCAATTTTACCACATGCGGAACAGTATAAAAAAATCAAAACAAAAAGCAAATCCTGAGTTGCTGTTTTTGTTCATTTTATCTCCAAAAAATAAGAATAGAAAGCGATCAAAAAAAGTAATGTGCCCGAAAATGCCACTAATAAAAATGTCAGCTTGTCATGCAATAAACAAGCCATTGCATGACTCGGTCAGCCAAAATATGGAAAAATTATAGCTGTTTAAATATGATACAAAAAGTTTTTTTCACAATAAAAAGCGTCTTTTAGTGTGTGACAGCAGCCAAACATAAAAACCCAATATAAATATGGTATCGCTGTAATTGCACAGACCGGGAGAATAAAGTCACCGAATCACTTATACTGCACAAGGAACGCTGTAAAAAATAAACAAAACCAATTCTTCACATGCTGTTGATTTTTTCATTCTGCCTCCGAAAGATCGCAATAAGGCTCGGCGCACACTTATCCTGCACTCTGTGCTTAGCGCTTACACCACGGCTTCTATGTAAATCTCTGAAATACAAGATTCACATGGAACCACATGAGGAAGATTCCCTATAATGAGGCAGATGGAGGCACTGTGGACGCCATAAGACCTGTAAGGTGGCAGTGTCCATCATTTTAGGATTGCATAAAAGTGCCATCGGCCACAGTTTTGTGCACTTCTGAAATGGAGGATGCTGAACAGAGGCCAGACGGAGTCCACAGTAACTCTGCTGCCTCATTATAGTGATTGGATCCATTGGGGGTTTCATCTGTCACTTCACTCAGAGATTTAGCTGGAAACCCCAAAGTAAGTGCTCAGCGTAGAGTGCCAGATGAATGTGATCATAAATGTTTTGTAAAATGTTCCTAATAAAAACTTCAACTCAACCCACAATAAAAGAAAATCCCCACTCAGGTCTGTCATCTGTCAATGGATAGGGGGCTTCCACATTACTGGTACCACAAAGGCTCTAGAATAGCGAAATGGCTCCTTGCCCCACAAAATAAATTCAGCAAATTCTGCATTCCCAAATCCAAATGCCCCCCTTCCCTTTTGAGCCCCAATGTGCTTAAACAATATTTAGCTCTCACATGTTTGGCATTTCTGTAATGATGAGAACCCGCCTAATTTTCAAGTGCGTCTCTCCAGAAGCATGAGCTTGGCATAATGTACTGGTTACTACAACATACTGATCAATACAGCGAACTGGTCACTACAACGGCAGTTTGCAATTTTCACTCAGCAACATCCACTGCTGCTTGTTTCTGGAAAAAAACGATTGAGTCAAAACCATCACTATACTGTAGCTGTAGATAAATTCCAAAAAGGTTATAATTTCCAAAATGGGGACACTTGAAGGGGATTCTGCTTTTCTAGAACTTAGGAGTTCTTCCTATGGAATCCGTAAACTATTCTTGGAAAATCTGCTCTTCAGGTGGCAGATAGTGCTCCGTCAATCCTAAGTCTCTCCGTATGGCTAAGCATTACTGTACATCCATATATGGGGTATTTCTACATTCAACAAAAATTGTGGGACAAATTTTTTTGTCATTTTTACCCATTTCCCACTATGAAAATGTAAAACTTGGGGCTAACACAAAATCATGGTGGCAAAAAAGTAAATTATTTTTTCTTCACTGCCCAATAGTATAAAATTCTGTGACACACCTGTGGTGTCAGTAAAATCACTGCACCCCTATATTGATACAGGAAAGATGTATATCTTTGTACTGTGTTAGCCAGTAGATAGAAAAATATTCAGAATTGAGAGTCCTCAGTGGTTGATACCTTTTAATGGCTAACTGAAAATATGATAACACATTGCAAGCATTCAAGACTACTCAGGTCTCTTCATCAGGCATTAACTAATACAAAATCTGAAGAGTCACATATTTATGCACAACACAGCACAAAAAAATGCAATAGATAAGACAAGTGATGTGAAGCAGAACTATTATTAGGGCAGAGGGAGAAACATAAATATTGGACCAGTTCATAGATAAGGAGTCTGGATGTTTTATTGTCCTCTGATTGGGGTCTCCTAATGTGTTGTGATGCCCCCACAAGATCATAGGAGCAAATTACTTAATTGATGTAAAAAGACATAAATCCATGCGACACATTCATTCCAGCATTAAGAGTGTCAAAGTGTCATGATCCATGCTGGATCAGGACATATAAAAAGCACATGTAACCTTTTTTTCCTAAGCTGTGCTTAAGGTTGGTTTTTGATCCCAGTGGCCATTAGGATTATTGCACTGTGGTGTCGTTTGTTCTAAGTTTACCCCGGTGGGGGTGGGCGACATTGCACTCTGGTTTCTTTAGTTAGTGCACATGATTATTATGCAGGTGTGATTGCTGGCTCTGCTATAAAAGAGTCACAGGTGTTGCAATCAGTGTTGTTGATAGTGTTCATTTCAACCATCCTTGGTGGAGGAAGGAGCTGGAGAGCATTCCTTGCAGCACTCTCTTAGCACTCTCTTGAAAGGAGTCATATGGGATTTCCTTGTAGCTCTGACAGAGCTTGGTGGCAGAGATTCAGGAGGAGAGCTGCATGCTGGTGGTGGACTCTGTTGCCAGGAGCAAGTGCAACAGAGTAAAGCTATGTGGTGACTCCCTGTTTGTGTTTTTCCTTAGTGTGTATTAGTACAGCGGTGGGGCCAGTGCCTGCGCCACCCAGTTCCCTAGCAAGGGATAGGTGTAGGGTGTGGTAGGGCGACAGGTTCCTGATCAGCGCCTGGTGCGGAACCGGCATAGGGAACGTTAGGAGCGTTAGGGACACTGACTCAGGGGAGTGCAGGAGGTCTCCACATCCCCTTTCCCTATCGCAGGGGCCACCATTGTAACTGTTTCCCTTCCCTTTGTTTTGTTGTTTTAGTTACCAGCCTGCGAGCCCTGTCACACAGCACAGTATCACGTGCCGTGTCCTGTTGTTCTAGTTACCGGCCTGCTGGTCGCGTCACACAGGACGGGTCCACGTGACATTATCACCTAAGACAACTTTTTCCCTTGCTGAGCCATGAGCCCAGTTCAGATCTTTGCCCAAATGCTGCAGACCCTTACTGATGAGATGTTAGGGCTGCGTGGTGAGTTGGTGCAGCGACTGCAGCAGTTGGTGGGCTTTGGGGGCTTGGTTCAGAGACAGGCTCAGCCAGAACCCAAGATATCCCTCCCTGACAGATTTTCTGGAGAGAGAGATCAATTCTTGGTGTTTCAACAAGCCTGTAAATTGTATTTCAGGCTGCGCCCTCGTTCATCAGGGAGTGAAGAGCAACGGGTGGGAATCATTATGTCCCTTCTTAAAGGGGATCCCCAATCCTGGGCATTCTCCCTACAGGACGATTCTCCATCTTTAGTGTCCGTGGACGAGTTCTTTGCGGCTTTGGCGCTTGTGTATGGGGATCCTGATGGCGTCGCCCTGGCGGAATCTCGAATCCGTAGGTGTAAACAGAGAGCCCGGGTCGCTGAGGAGTACTGCTCAGAGTTTAGGAGATGGGCCACTAATACTCAGTGGAAAGACCCTGCACTTAGGAGTCAATTTGTGCAGGGTTTGTCTCCAAAGTTGCAGGTTACTCTGGTGCAGTACGCTGCTTCCAGGTCGCTGGAGGCCACCATGTCCCTTGCCATCCGGGTGGATAGACGCCTTAGGGAAAGACATATACAAAGGGTGCCCCCTGATGTCCTAGCTAGGGAGGAGGACCCACCAGTGTGGACGGAGGAACCCAGACAGCCTGGTGTTGTTGATACAAAAAAGGGGGTGTCTGCGGCTCGTCGTGGTGGGGGGTATCCTTTTCCTGTGGGAAACCTGGCCATTTTATGAGAGCCTGCCCAGTTCATGCCAAGTCTCCTGACGAACCCATGCAAGTAGGATGAGCTAGTTTGTGTACGGAGCTGCCTACGGTTCGGGGAGTGGTGTCGGCATGTTTGTACTGTGGGCAGACTGGTCATGTCCTGAAGGCTTGCCCATTGCGCGCCAAATTATCCATGCCATCTGAGAAGCCGCATTCCCCTGGTCACTTGGATGGAGGTGACCAGGGAGTATACATTTCCTCCATTTTGCCCTCCCAAAATACCATGTCAGCAGAGGTCTTTGCTGGCAGGGTACCGGAGGTGATACTGGTGTTTGTGGACAGCGGAGCAGGAGTCAGTCTGGTGGATGCTCGCTTTGTCCAGACTCATGCTCTGAGGTGTAGGACGCTAGCTCAGCCTATAAGCGTCCGGGCCATAAACTCTGTTCCACTGAGCCAGGGGAGCTTGACCAAGGTCGTAGAGAATATCCATCTGCGTATAGGACATCATGAGGAGTCCTTGTCATGCTACGTTTTGGAGGGATTGCCAGTACCTATTGATTTAGGCCTCTCTTGGCTGAAGAGACACAACCCGGTAATAGATTGGCGGGCGAGGGAAGTGGTCAGCTGGGGGCACTCGTGTGAGGACTGCTGCCTAGGAACTATTGTCTCTGCTGTCTCTCTTCAACGGACCCCTTCCTCTCCGGTGTGGGCAGCTGATATGCTGCAGGAGAGTGGGGGCAAGTCTCAACCCTCGCCACAGGCCAACCCTGGGAGGCGCAGACCTCGTGGTGGAAGGGGTCGGAGGGTGGTGTACCCCTTGATGAGGTGCGGGGGTGAGTGTGGTGACACAGAGGGACGCCTCTGTTAGCGATCCCAGAAAGAGTTCTCCAAGTGGTGACAAACGAACGAGTGGCAATAAACGTTCAGGTCCGGACCTGTGTGTGAATGAGCGTGTATGGGTGGCCACCAAAGAACATCCAGTGGAAGTGTGTTGTGGAGTCTTACCAGCTTATACCAAACATACACATACACAACCCGTTCCCCAGTTCAGAGCTTCGGAGATGTGTGTTGCCTCCAGAACATACGTTGCCAATACCAGCGGGCATGTTTCTCATCAACCTCACATGCAGGTGGTTGCGGGGGTGAATTCTGGGTCTGGGCGTCCCCGCTGTAGGTGGTTCCCTGATGGGGAGTGGTTTTGAGGGTCCAGAGGCCCCTCATTAAGGTGAGGGTACTGTCATGATCCATGCTGGATCAGGACATATAAAAAGCACAGGTAACCTTTTTTTTCCTAAGCTGTGCTTAAGGTTGTTTTTTTCCCCCGGTGGCCATTAGGATTATTGCACTGTGGTGTCGTTTGTTCTAAGTTTACCCCGGTGGTGGTGGGTGTCATTGCACTCTGGTTTCTTTAGTTAGTGCACATGATAATTATGCAGGTGTGATTGCTGGCTCTGCTATAAAAGAGTCACAGGTGTTGCAATCAGTGTTGGTGATAGTGTTCATTTCAACCATCCTTGGTGGAGGAAGGAGCTGGAGAGCGTTCCTTGCAGCACTCTCTTAGCCTTGTGTGAAAGTGTCATATGGGATTTCCTTGTAGCTCTGACAGAGCTTGGTGGCAGCGATTCAGGAGGAGAGCTGCATGCTGGTGGTGGACTCTGTTGCCAGGAGCAAGTGCAACAGAGTAAAGCTAAGTGGTGTCTCCCTGTTTGTGTTTTTCCTTAGTGTGTATTAGTACAGCGGTGGGGCCAGTGCCTGCGCCACCCAGTTCCCTAGCAAGGGATAGGTGTAGGGTGTGGTAGGGCGACAGGTTCCTGATCGGCGCCCGGTGCAGAACTGGTATAGGGAACATTAGGAGCGTTAGGGACACTGACTCAGGGGAGTCCAGGAGGTCTCCACATCCCCTTTCCCTATTGCAGGGGCCACCGTTGTAACTGTTTCCCTTCCCTTAATCTTGTTGTTTTAGTTACCGGCCTGCGAACTGTGTCACACAGGACAGTATCACGTGCCGCGTCCTGTTGTTCTAGTTACCGGCCTGCTGGTCGCGTCACACAGGATGGGTCCATGTGACACAAAGGTCATCATTATTATTATTATTATTATTATTATTATTATTAATATTTATTTATATAGCGCCATTGATTCCAAGGTGCTGTACATGAGAAGGGGTTACATACAAATTACAGATATCACTTACAGTAAACAAACTAACAATCACAGACTGATATAGAGGGGAGAGAGGCCCCTGCCCTTTTGGGCTTACATTCTACAGGATGGTGGGGATGGAGACAGTAGGTTGGGGGGTTGCAGCAGCTCCAGTGATGGTGAGGAGGTGGATCCAGTAGTAGTGAGGGGACAGCAGGGATCATTGCAGGCTGTAGGCTTTCCTGAAGACATGGGTTTTCAGGTTCCGTCTGAAGGATCCGAGTGTAGTTGACAGCTGGACATGTTGGGGCAAAGAATTCCAGAGGATGGGGGCTTTTCGGGAAAAGTCTTTGAGGCGGTTGGGTGAGGAGCGAATAAGTGTGGAGGAGAGAAGGAGGTCTTGGGAGGATCGGAGATTACATGAGGGAGAATAATTCAGAGATATATGGAGGAGACAGGTTATAGATGGCCTTGTAGGTCAGTATTAGTAATTTGAATTGGATAAGCTGAGGGAGTGGGAGCCAGTGAAGAGATTTGCAGAGGGGAGAAGCGGAGGAGTAGGGAGGAGAGAGAAGAATTAGTCGGGCAGCAGAGTTAAGGATGGACTGGAGAACTGCGAGGGTGTTAGCAGGGAGGCCACAGAAAAGGATGTTGCAGTAGTCGAGACGGGAGATGATGAGGGCATGCACAAGCATTTTAGAAGAGGATTGATGAAGGAATGGATTCTGGAAATATTTTTGAGCTGGAGGCGGCAGGAAGTGGAGAGCATGGATGTGCGGTTTGAAGGACAGGGCAGAGTAAAGGGTTACACCGAGGCAGCGGACCTTCGGTACGGGGGAAAGCGTGATGTCGTCAATAGTTATAGATAGGGAGGAGATCCGGAATAGGGCAAGGTCTTTGATGCCAAAGGAAGAGAGGATCTGTGTTAGGAGGCAGTGATCAACTGTGTTGAAGGCAGAGGACAGGTCTAGAAGGAGGAGTATAGAGTATTGTCCGTTCGCTTTGGCTGTAAGTAGGTCGTTAGTAATTTTGGTCAGGGCTGTCTCAGTGGAGTAATGGGGGCGGAAACCAGATTGTAGATTGTCAAAGAGCCGGTTAGATGAGAGATGGGAGGAAAGTTCAGCGTGGACGAGCTGCTCCAGGAGTTTGGAAGCGAATGGGAGCAGCGATATTGGGTGATAGCTGGATATAGCGGTTGGGTCGAGGGTTGGCTTTTTGAGGATAGTCGTGATTGTAGCATGTTTGAAAGCAGAAGAGAAGGTACCAGAAGTTAGTGATAGGTTGAAGAGGTGGGTTAGAGATGGAATAAGAGTGGTGGCGAGGTTGGGGAGGAGGTGGGATAAAATGGGGTCAAGTGCACAAGTGGTGATGTGTGATTTGGATAGAAGATGAGTAAGCTCCCCCTCAGTGATGTTGGATAAGGAGGTTATGGGGTTTGGGCATTGGTCTGGTATACATAGGGGTTGTGGTGGTTGAATAATAAAGACTTGCCGTGTTTGGTCTATCTTCTTTTTGAAGCGCATGGTGAAGTCCTCAGCAGAGATTAGGGAAGTTGAAGGGGGCAGTGATGGGCGGAGGAGGGAGTTAAAAGCATTGAACAACTGTTTAGGGTTGTGGGATAAGGAAGATACAAGGGATGTAAAGTAGGCCTGTTTAGCAGAGGTGAAAGTTGATTTGAATGCAAGTGTTGCTTGTTTGAGTGCAGTGAAGTCGTCTTGAGAATGTGTTTTCTTTCAGCGCTGTTCTGCAGTTCTGGATGCTTGCCGAAGCTTTTTAGTGGTATTATTGTGCCAGGGTTGTCTATTAATAATAATAATAATAATCTTTATTTATATAGCGCCAACATATTCCGCAGCGCTTTACAGTTTAACAGTTTCAAAACACAAGTCATAAGTAACAATGCTAACAATACAATAATTAAAGCAAAATAAGACGAAATAAGACGACCCTGCTCGTGAGAGCTTACAATCTACAATGAGGTGAGGGAGATACAGAGTACAGGTGTGTATTTACAATGGTGTATTTACAATGAAGGTCCAGCCATCTTGCGGGAGTGAAGGATGGATGGAGATAGTAAATGGGCTACACACGCACACTTACACAGAGAATGACTTTGATTAGTGAATGTGATAGGCCGCTCTGAACAGGAGTGTTTTGAGGGAGCGCCTAAAACTATGCAAATTGTGGATAGTCCTGATTTCTTGGGGTAGAGCATTCCAGAGGATAGGAGCAGCACGGGAGAAGTCTTGGAGTCGGGAGTGGGAGGTACAGATTAGTGCAGAGGTTAGACGAAAGTCGTTTGCAGAGCGCAGCGATTGGCTAGGCCGATAGACAGAAATGAGATAAGAGATGTAAGGGGGTGCCGCACTGTGGAGAGCTTTGTGGGTGAGAACAAGTACTTTGAATTGGATCCTATAATGAATGTAAGGACTGGCGAAGAGCGGACACGTCCGAGTACCGATTACCCAGATGGATGATCCTGGCCGCTGCATTAAGTATGGACTGGAGAGGGGATAGTCGAGTGACGGGGAGGCCAATTAATAGAGCGTTGCAGTAATCCAGGCGAGAGTGGATCAATGCAACAGTGAGGGTTTTTGTTGTTTCCATAGTGAGAAAGGGGTCTATTAATTCCATGCACTCTGTTATGCATGACAGCGGCGACTGAGTCGATGGCTGATGCAAGAGTGGCATTGTAGAAGCTAGTGGCAGTGTCTGTGTCGTGGAGTGAGGATATGGAGGACAGTGGTAGAATAGAGTCAGAGAGTGTGCGAGTGTCTAGATGTGCGAGGTTTCTGCGGGGGGGTGTGTGTTGCTGGGCATGGGTGACAGGTGAAGCGGACAGGGATGAGAAAGTGAATAGATGGTGGTCAGATAGAGGGAGAGGGGAGGTTGTGAAGTTAGATAGGGAGCAGAGATAGGTGAAGACCAGGTCTAATGTTTGTCCGTCTGTATGGATGGCTGAGGAGGACCACTGAGTAAGTCCAAAGGAAGAAGTAAATAAAGTCCGTGGAGCCTCATTTAAGAGTCTCAAACACGGGACTAGCCAGATCTTTCTCCAGTGAATGACCCAGCCAAGGGGTGGCTCCTTTCGGAAACCACCATATTAAGTGGCCCTTTAAGTCAATATTCAGCACCTTTATGAGTTTACAGATATGACAAGGGAAATACCAAGGCCAGGTATCCATCCACAGACAGCTGTTTCGGGGTGTTGCCCCTCATAAGTGTGGAGTAGGATTCTGGCTAGGTGGGAGCAATGCCTAGTAGACCAACATCTCAAAGCAATCACTGACCTCAGGGAGACCAGTCAAAGAAAACACTGTGGCAGCTGGCAAAGGCGCTCAATCAGTGAAATCCTAGGTGCAATGCTCCCTGGGAACTACAAATATGCAAATAAAGTCCATGGAGCCTCATTTAAAAGTCTCAAACACGGGACTAGCCAGATCTTCCTCCAGTGAAGGACCCAGCAAAGGGGTGGCTCCTTTCGGAAACCACCATTACCACCATATTAAGTGGCCCTTTAAGTCAATATCCAGCTCTTTTCGAGTTTACAGATATGACAAGGGAAATACCAAGGCCAGGTATCCATCCACAAACAGCTGTTTCGGGGTGTTGCCCCTCATAAGTGTGGAGTAGGATTCTGGCTAGGTGGGAGCAATGCCTAGTAGACCAACATCTCAAAGCAATCACTGACCTCAGGGAGACCAGTCAAAGAAAACACTGCGGCAGCTGGCAAAGGCGCTCAATCAGTGAAATCCTAGGTGCAATGCTCCCTGGGAACTACAAATATGCAAATAAAGTCCATGGAGCCTCATTTAAAAGTCTCAAACACGGGACTAGCCAGATCTTCCTCCAGTGAAGGACCCAGCAAAGGGGTGGCTCCTTTCGGAAACCACCATTACCACCATATTAAGTGGCCCTTTAAGTCAATATCCAGCTCTTTTCGAGTTTACAGATATGACAAGGGAAATACCAAGGCCAGGTATCCATCCACAAACAGCTGTTTCGGGGTGTTGCCCCTCATCAGTGTGGAGTAGGATTCTGGCTAGGTGGGAGCAATGCCTAGTAGACCAACATCTCAAAACAATCACTGACCTCAGGGAGACCAGTCAAAGAAAACACTGCGGCAGCTGGCAAAGGCGCTCAATCAGTGAAATCCTAGGTGCAATGCTCCCTGGGAAATACAAATATGCAAATAAAGTCCGTGGAGCCTTATTCAAGAGTCTCAAACACGGGACTAGCCAGATCTTCCTCCAGTGAAGGACCCAGCAAAGGGGTGGCTCCTTTCGGAAACCACCATTACCACCATATTAAGTGGCCCTTTAAGTCAATATCCAGCTCTTTACGAGTTTACAGATATAACAAGGCTAGGACTTTATTTGCATATTTGTATTTCCCAGGGAGCATTGCACCTAGGATTTCACTGATTGAGTGCCTTTGCCGGCTGCCGCAGTGTTTTCTTTGACTGGTTTCCCTGAGGTCAGTGACTGTTTTGCAAAGGAAGAAGTAAGGGACAGGAGTTTGGAAGCTGCTGACTGGTGGGTGTCAATGGGGATCTTGAAGTCACCCATGATGATGGCGGGAATTTCAGCAGAGAGAAAGTGAAGGAGCCAGGTGGAGAATTGGTCAGCAAAGGCAGTGGTGGGGCCTGGAGGTCGGTATATGACAGCTACTTGGAGGTTGGAGGGAGAGTAGATGCGGACAGAGTGGACTTCAAAAGAGGGGAGGACAAGGGAGGGAAGAGGTGGGATTGGGTTGAAGGTGCAGTTGGAAGAAAAGAGAAGGCCCACTCCTCCACCATGTCTGTTGCCAGGGCGAGGAGTGTGGGTGAAGTGGAGGCTGCCATAGCATAGCGCAGCAGGGGAGGCAGTGACGCGGAGTGTGCCAGCCATGTTTCAGTGAGGCCAAGGAAGGAAAAATTGTGAGAGGTATAGAGGTCGTGAATCACATGGAGTTTATTGCAGACGGACTGGGCATTCCAGAGTTATCCAGAGAGAGGGAGCAGGGTGGTGGGCGTAAAAGGCATGGATTTGAGGTTGGAAAGATTTCAGGTGATTTTTTCTGGATTGGGAGTGATAGAAGGAGGTAATAATTGGAGGTATGAGCTGTGGGGGTTCAGGATTGGGAGATGTGTCGCCAGCAGTGAGGAGAAGCAGAAAGAGGCAGGGCAGGTGGGAGGAGGAGAGTGGAGATGTGTTTTGTGTGTTGTTAGGAGAGATCTGAAGTTGAGGAGCAGGTCAGCGGAGGAAGTCAGGTGGGGGGGAAGAGGGAAAGAGAGATTATTACTTGGTTAGAGGGTGCTGGGGTCTGTGGATAGCGAATGAGAGTCAGGAGTAATGGCGGCAAAACCATTAGAGCATATTTCAGCATGGTAAGAGTAAGTGTGGAGCTGACAGAAAGAAATTTGGTGTATTTAAACAGAGTTATGGTGTATCTTCTGGTCACTTCTGGCTCATTTCTGGCAAATTTCAATTATTATCTGTTGTGAGTTCATTTTCCCCTTCACTACTGAGGCCAGAGGAACTCCCTCTTCTGGTGAAGAAAGGTAGTGAGCCTGATTGTCAAACACCTGGGGCTGATGATGATGACTGGCTGAGTGGAGTTAATGACTGGATATAAGGCTGCCAACGCCCTTCTGGCCTGCGGGTGATTTCTCTGTGGACTTCTAGGAAACCAGTCTGATTCCTGCTCATCTAAAGCTAAGATTTCTGCTTTGCCTTTTTGCATTAGTGTTTTGTTTTCCTTGCTTTTCTGGATTCTGCCATTCCCTGCTGGGGTGAGCTGAATCTCCTTTTGCCTGTTGCTCTGTCTTCAGAATATTCCTGAGTACTGACATAGCTTTTTGAAGCCTAGCGTCTTCAGGGCCTTTTTTACTGTCAGTTGTTGGCTCTTATTTTCATAGGGTTTTTCATGGATTGCAGACAGCAGCCTTCCTGTCCTTTCCTATCTAAGCTAGCGTGGGCCCCATCTTTGCTCAGTCTATCTTTCTGTCTGTGTTTTGTTCTTTCTTCTTGCTTCACCGTCATTATATGTTGGGGGCTGCCTTTTGCTTTGGGGTCTGCTCTGAGGCAGTTTAGATTTCCCTTTCTGTCTTTAGGCTATGTAGTCCTCCGGCTGTGATCGAGGGGCCTAGGGCATCGTAGGAGCCCCCCACGGCTACTGCTAGTTGTGTTGACAGGTTCATTCAGGGGTCTGCAATCCGATAGCTGCCAACTTCTCTGGTTTTCTGGACATAGCTAGCATTTCTATTTTTGCCTCCTACGGTGACTCAATCATAACAGAATCACCCGCCATACCGCAGATCCTAGGGTACTCAATTGCAGGAAAGAATTGTATAAAAAAAAAAAAAAAGGTGTGTATATTTTTTCCTCTATATCTCTGAGGCCGTAGGGGGAATTTTTTTTCTCTCAATGGAGATAAAGCAATTGTCTGATCGTGTGGAGCAGCTCGCTGCGGAAGTGCGGGGAATTTCCGCCTACCTTGCTCATTCACATGCTGCTGAACCAAAGATTCCTACACCTGATGTATTTTTTGGGGATCGGTCTAAAGTTTTGAATTTCAAAAATAATTGTAAATTATTTTTTGCCTTGAAGCCTAACTCGTCAGGGAGCTCCGCGCAGCAGGTTAAAATTGTCATCTCTTTGCTGCGTGGCGATCCCCAGGATTGGGCGTTTTCTGATGATCCTATTCTGACTAATGTGAATGCATTTTTTCAGGCCTTGGGGTTGTTGTATGACGAACCAAATGCCATTGATCAGGCTGAAAAGACCCTGCTGGCATTGAACCAGGGTCGTGATTCTGCAGAATTGTACTGTCAAAAATTCCGAAAGTGGGCAGTACTTACTACCTGGAATGATAATGCCTTGGCTGCTCTCTTTCGGAAGGGGTTGTCAGAAGCCGTAAAAGATACTATGGTGGGATTTCCTGTTCCCTCTGGTCTTGACGATTCTATGACTTTAGCCATTCAGGTTGATCGGCGTTTGCGCGAACGCAGAGCTGCACGAGAGGTGTTGCCACCTGTTGAAGAGATGTCTGAACCTATGCAATGTGATAGAGTTTTTTCCAGAGAGCAGCGTCAGGAGTTCAGAAGGCGTAATAAGTTGTGTTTTTTCTGTGGAGATGCCTCGCATATTATTTCTGTCTGTCCTAAACGCGAGAAACGCCTTGCACACACGTTTTCTGTTGGTGGTGTTCAAGTTTCTTCTGGCTATTACTCTGATCTGCTCCCTGTCCACATTTTCCGCCAAGGCTTTTGTGGATTCGGGAGCAGCTCTTAACCTAATGGACTTGGATTTTGCTAAACGTTGTGGATTTCCGATGACACCTCTGCAGACGCCTATCCCTTTGAGGGGGATTGATGCTACTCCTTTGGCTAAAAATAAACCTCAGTTTTGGACCCAGGTGGTAATGCGGGTCGCCCCAGACCATCAAGAAAATTGCAGGTTTTTGGTGTTACATAATCTGCATGATACTATTGTTCTGGGGTTTCCCTGGTTACAAATTCACAATCCAGTTTTGGATTGGAAATCTGTGTCTGTGGTGAGTTGGGGTTGTCGGTGTGCCTCTAGTGAGGCTCCGGTGTTTTCCACCTCTCCTCAGTCGCATGATGTTCCTGATTATTTGGCGGACTTTTATGATGTATTTAGTGAGAATGAGTCTGCGTCTCTGCCTCTTCATAGGAGTTATGACTGTGCAATTGAACTGAGCCCGGGGTGTAAATTTCCCAAGGGTCGGCTCTTCGATTTATCTGTACCCGAGCACGAGGCTATGCGATCCTATATTAAGGAGGCTTTGGAGAAGGGTCATATTAGACCATCCTCGTCACCCTTAGGTGCCGTTTTTTTTTTTGTAGCCAAAAAGGATGGATCATTAAGACCTTGTATTGATTATCGTGCTCTCAACAAAATTACTGTTAAATATCAGTATCCGTTACCCCTGATTTCTGATCTATTCTCCAGAGTTAAAGGTGCTTGCTGGTTTACCAAGCTTGACCTCAGGGGGGCGTATAATCTTATTCGCATTAAGCATGGGGATGAATGGAAGACGGCGTTTAATACTCCGGAGGGACATTTTGAGTACCTGGTGATGCCTTTTGGGCTCACTAATGCCCCTTCTGTCTTCCAGTGCTTCATGAACGATATTTTCCGAGATTTTGTCGATAAATTTTTGATTATCTATCTGGATGATATTTTGATCTTCTCCAAGGATTGGGATTCTCATGTGGAACATATTCGGACTGTGTTCCGGATCTTGAGGGAGATTTCCCTGTATGTCAAAGGATCTAAATGCCTTTTTGGAGTACAGAGGATTTCTTTTTTGGGATTTATTTTGTCCCCGTCAACTATTGAAATGGACCCGGCCAAGGTACAGGCCATTTACGATTGGGTTCAGCCCATTTCTTTGAAGGCCCTCCAGAAGTTTTTGGGTTTTGCTAATTTTTATCGGAAATTTATAGCAAAATTTTCTAGTATTGCCAAGCCATTGACTGATTTGACTAAGAAGGGTGCTGATGTGTTAAATTGGTCTCCGGAGGCTGTTTCTTCCTTTCAGGAGGAGAAGCGAAGATTCACCTCCGCCCCGGTTTTGCGGCAACCTGATGTCTCTCTTCCGTTCCAGGTAGAGGTGGACGCTTCTGAGATTGGTGCAGGAGCTGTTTTGTCCCAAAAGAATCCTGTAACATCTAAAATGAATCCCTGTGCTTTCTTTTCCCGAAAGTTCACTCCATCTGAACGTAACTATGATGTGGGGAATCGGGAACTGTTAGCCATGAAATGGGCATTTGAGGAGTGGAGACATTGGTTGGAGGGAGCTAAGCATCAAGTCGTGGTCCTCACTGACCACAAGAATTTGATTTACCTAGAGTCGGCTAAGCGCTTGAACCCTAGACAGGCTAGGTGGGCCTTGTTTTTTTTGGAACTAAGAATGTCAAGGCTGACGCCCTCTCTAGGAGCTTCTTTGCTGATTCTCCTGTGGTGACCAAGCCTGCTACCATCTTAGGCGAAGGGGTAGTTCTTTCTGCCATCTCGCCCGATTTGAGACGTGCTCTGGAAGAGTTCCAGGAGGACAAACCTGAGCGTTGTCCCAGTGGAAAGTTGTATGTTCCTGACCAGTGGAAGAAGAGAGTGATGTCTGAAGTTCATTGCTCTGCTTTGGCTGGTCATCCAGGTATTTTTGGTACTAGAGATCTGGTGAGTCGGTCTTTTTGGTGGCCCTCCTTGTCTCGTGATGTCAGGAATTTTGTGCAGTCCTGTGGGACGTGCTCCCGGCCTAAATCGTGTTCTCGCTCTAGTGGGTTGTTGATGCCTTTGCCTGTCCCCAAGAGGCCATGGACCCATATTTCAATGGATTTCATCTCTTATATGCCTGTCTCTCAAAGGATGACTGTTATTTGGGTGATTTGTGATAGGTTCTCTAAGATGGTTCATCTTGTACCACTCCCTAAGTTGCCGTCTTCCTCTGAATTGGTGCCCCTGTTTTTACAACAGGTGGTTCGCTTGCACGGGATTCCTGAGAACATTGTATCTGACAGAGGAGTCCAGTTTGTGTCTAGATTTTGGAGAACTTTCTGTTCCAAGAACGTACTGGATTCCTGTCTGGCTAGACGGAGACTCCAGTATTTGGTTAAGTGGAAGGGTTATGGTCAGGAGGATAATTCCTGGGTCTCTGCCTCTGATATTCATGCCAAAAGATTGGTGCGTGCCTTTCATCGGGCTCACCCTGATCGCCCTGGTGGCGTGGTTGAGGGTTCGGTGACCCCTCCTCAAGGGGGAGGTACTGTTGTGAGTTCATTTTCCCCTTCACTACTGAGGCCCGAGGAACTCCCTCTTCTGGTGAAGAAAGGTAGTGAGCCTGATTGTCAAACACCTGGGGCTGATGATGATGACTGGCTGAGTGGAGTTAATGACTGGATATAAGGCTGCCAACGCCCTTCTGGCCTGCGGGTGATTTCTCTGTGGACTTCTAGGAAACCAGTCTGATTCCTGCTCATCTAAAGCTAAGATTTCTGCTTTGCCTTTTTGCATTAATGTTTTGTTTTCCTTGCTTTTCTGGATTCTGCCATTCCCTGCTGGGGTGAGCTGAATCTCCTTTTGCCTGTTGCTCTGTCTTCAGAATATTCCTGAGTACTGACATAGCTTTTTGAAGCCTAGCGTCTTCAGGGCCTTTTTTACTGTCAGTTGTTGGCTCTTATTTTCATAGGGTTTTTCACAGATTGCAGACAGCAGCCTTCCTGTCCTTTCCTATCTAAGCTAGCATGGGCCCCATCTTTGCTCAGTCTATCTTTCTGTCTGTGTTTTGTTCTTTCTTCTTGCTTCACCATCATTATATGTTGGGGGCTGCCTTTTGCTTTGGGGTCTGCTCTGGGGCAGTTTAGATTTCCCTTTCTGTCTTTAGGCTATGTAGTCCTCCGGCTGTGATCGAGGGGCCGAGGGCATCGTAGGAGCCCCCCACGGCTACTGCTAGTTGTGTTGATAGGTTCAGGGGTCTGCAATCCGATAGCTGCCAACTTCTCTGGTTTTCTGGACATAGCTAGCATTTCTATTTTTGCCTCCTACGGTGACTCAATCATAACAATTATCCTTATAATGGCATCCTTGCAGTGGCAGACCAGGGTCAAGGCAGACCAATCTCTAAGAATTTATAACAGCTCAAATGCACATCAAACAGGCCCAGGTGTGATCAGGAGGGAGGAGCAGCAGGGACACTGCTTGCACACACAGGAAGGGATTAATTAGAAGTCAGGAAGGAAGAGAGAAAGCAGAAAAAAAAACAAAAGGACAGAGACTATTGATAGACAGGAGTGAATGGGGGTTCAGGAAAGATGGGTGCTGAAGGTATTGCAACCACGAGACATACCATTGATAGCAGACAGATACAGGAGTGATTGGGGGTTCAGGAAAGATGGGTGCTGAAGGTATTGCAGCCACGAGACATACCATTGATAGCAGACAGATACAGGAGTGATTGGGGGTTAAGTAAAAATGGGTTCTGAAGGTATTGCAGCCACGGGACATACCTGAGGATGAAGCAGATCGATTGTCAGATTGATACCAATAGTGAAGCATAGTGACAACAACAATGAAGCATCTATAGCAGGGAGTTATTCGTCTGGCATATTTCAATTATTATCCTTATAAAGGCATCCTTGCAATGGCATCATGAGCTTGTACTGCCAGACTCTTCTCTCTCTCTGAGATGTGAAGTTACTTTTCAATACCAGTAATTTCATATCCATGGTGTTTTGATCAGACATACAAAAATGTTTTGCCACAGCTAGATCCATTCTTTTTTCTCTTATTGTGTGACGATGAGCATTCATCCTTGTTCTAAGCTTTTGCCCTGTCTCCCCCACATACCGACCCCCAGTTGGACATTTAGTACAAGTAATTAAGTACACCACATTAGATGTGATGCAGCTGAAAGTACCTAGGATCTTGTAGTCCTGATGTGAATTGGGGATCTTTATCTTGTCCGTGGTCATTATAAATGGACAGGTTTTACATTTTTTCTGGTTGCAAGGAAAGGTTCCTGCAGCTGTTGGAGAGGACAGGTGGCACAATCCATGTATGGATTGTGGCAGATCTGGCTCACATATAACCATTTTTTTTCTTCAAGCCTCTGGCTTTATGGGTTTTTGCCCCCGGTGGCCGCTGGGGTTATTGCAACCTTGGTTGCTGCTAATGAGTTGCCCCCTGGTGTCTACTGGGATTACTACATGTGTAAATTAGCCAGCCGGTGTTAGCCCTCCCCTCCTTCCTATAAAAAGGTGTCAGGTTCTCTGAATCACTGTTGGTGATATTGTTCATTCCCTTACCAACCTTGGAGGAGAGAGGAGCTATTGGGAGCAGTGCTTTGCAGCTCATCCAGAGCTTTGGTGTATCAGCTGTTCAGGTGGAAACTGTGTCCGGGTGCCGTACTCTGTTGCCTCAGGTGCATTGGCAACAGAGAAAGCTAAGTTGTTTGTTTTTCCCTGTTTGTTGTTTTCCCTAATGTTATATTAGTACAGCAATGGGACCAGTGTCTGCACTAACCAGTTCCCTAGTAAGGGATAGGTGCAGGGCTAGGGAGAGATCCAGGTATCCTGGTCGATGACAGGTGGAGAGCCTGTTTAGGGAACGTTAGGAGTGTTTAGGGACACTGCCTCAGGGAGTACAGGAGGTCTCCATGTCCCCATTCCCTATTGCAGAGCTCAGTGTTGTAACTGTGTCCCCGGTGTTACCTTGTTTATCTTGTCGTTTTAGTTACCAACTTGTGGGTTGCGTCACACAGGACGAGTCTATGCGACAACAGGGAGCTTCTGACAATGATGCTTCTTAGATTTGGGGGCTGCCTAAAGCACAGTAGTGGGGGGTCTGGAAAAATGGATTGTAATCGGGCATCTTTTTGTAGTAAAGGTTGTAATTTCTGTGCAGCTCCCCTTAGCACTTCAAGATTTGGGTTGTAGGTGACTACTAGAGGCACCCGGTTATTTTCTTCTTTAGCTTTGTAATGTAGCAGGTGATTCCTTGACATTCTGGTGGCTCTTGTAATTTGGTTTTCAATTGTTCTTGGATGGTAGCCCTGATTCAAAAAGGTCTTTTTGAGGTGATCAAGGTGTTCATCTCTATCCATGGGGATGGAACATATACGATTATATCTGATGGCTTGGCTATAGATAATAGAGTTTTTTATGTGTTTTGGATGGAAACTGTCCCATTTAAGGTATGTTGGACGGTCTATTGGCTTCTGATACAGGGATGTCTCTATTTCATTGTTTTTTAGCTTAATGAGGGTGTCCAAAAAGTTAATCTCAGTGCTGGAGTAGTTGAGTGTTAAGTTGATGGTGGGTTGAAATTGATTAAACTGTTCATGGAACGTCTTTAGCTGTTGCTTAGACTCCGTCCAGATGATTAAAATATCATCAATGAAGCGGTAGTAGGGCAGAGGCCTGATGGGACATGAGGACAAAAAGTCACTTTCAAGCTTGGCCATGAAAAGGTTTGCATACCGCGGAGCCATTTTACTTCCCATTTTACATCATTTAAGGAATTTGCTCCTAAGACCTTGTGGGGGCATGACAACACATTAGGAGACCCCAATCAAAGGACAATAAAACATCCAGACTCCTTATCTATGAACTGGTCCAATATTTATGCTTCTTCCTCTCCCATAATGATAGTTCTGCTTCACATCACTTGTCTTATCTATTGCATTTTTTCTGTGCTGTGTTGTGCATAAACATGTGACTCTTCGGATTTTGTATTAGTTAATGCCTGATGAAGAGACCTGAGTAGTCTCGAAAGCTTGCAATGTGTTACCATCTTTTCAGTTAGCCATTAAAAGGTATCAACCACTGAGGACTCTGAATTCTGAATATTTTGCACCCCTATATGAATTCATTGAGAGGTTTAGTTAGTAAAATGGTGTCACTTATGGAGGGATTCTTCTGTTCCGCACCTCAGGGGCTCTGCCATTGTAACTTGGCAACCTCAAACAAGTGGGGCAAAATATACTCTGCAATATGGCATTCCTTTCATTCTGAGCTTTGTATCTGTGAAAACAGGAGAACTTGCACAACAAATTTTAGGGTCCATTGTGGGGTGTTTCCATTGTTTATGCACATCAGGGGCTCTCCAAACGCATCATGGCATCCGCTAATTATTCCAGCAAATTTTGCATTCAAAAATTCAAATGGCACTCCATCCCTTCCAAACCCTGTCAAGCACCCAAACTGTTGTTTCCCTCCACAAGTTGGGTATCAACGTACTCAGGAGAAATTGCACAACAAATTGTATGAAGCAAATTTCTTCTGTTACTCTTATGAAAATGCAAAATTTGGAGCCAAGCAAGATTTAACTAGGAAAAATTAGATTTTTTTTTTCATGGCTCAGTTATAAACTTCTGTGAAGCACCTGGGCTTCAAGGTGCTAAATACACATATAGAATAGTTCCCTTAGGGGTCTGGTTTCCAAAATGTTGTCACTTGTGGGGGGTTTCCAATGTTTAGGCACATCAGGGGCTTTGCAAATGCGACATGGCATCCGTTAATTATTCAAGCAAATTTTGCATTCAAAATGTGAATTAGCGCTCTTTCCCTTCCAAGCCCTGCTGTGTGCCCAAACATTTATTTTCCTCCACATATTGGGTATCAGCAGGAGAAATTTCACAACAAATTGTATGGTCCATTTTCTCCTGTTACTCTTGCAAAGGTAAGAAAAATTAGGTCTATAGGAAAATATTTGTTAAAAAAGTTATATGTTTATTTTTTTCTTCCACATTCTATTAATTCCTATGAAGCACCTAAAGTGTTAATAAACTGCTTGAATGGGATTTTGAGTACCTTGACAGATACAGTTTTTAGAATGGTGTCACTTACGGGCATATTCTGTCATATAGGCCCCTCAAAATCACTTCAAATGGGAGGTTGTCCCTAAAAAACTGGTTTTGCAAATTTTGTTGTAAAATGAGAAATCGTTGGTCAACTTTTAACCCTTATAACTTCCTAAAAGAAACTTGTTTCAAAAATTGTGCTGAAGTAAAGTCGACATGTGGGAAATATTATTTATTAACTTTTTTGTGTGAAATTAATTTTTGATTAAAGGGCATAAAAATTAATATTTTGAAAATTGTAAAATTTTCAACATTTTCACCAAATTTCTGATTTTTTCACAAATAAATGCAAGTCATATGAAATAAATATTACCATTATCATGAAGTACAATATGTCAAGAAAAATTTTTCTCAGAATCAGTGGGATCCATTGAAGCGTTCCAGAGTTATGACTTCATAAAATGAGAGTGCTCAGAATTGTAAAAATTTGCCTGGTTAGGAAGATGTAAAAAGGCTTCAGGATGAAGGGGTTAACTCGGCCTGGATATCTGTCCACAACTCTTGCACTGTGTGACTGCAATCCCCAAGTCATATTAATGTTAAGGCTGGTTTCACATTAGCGCTTTTTAAGCGCACGCACGGCCGGGGGTAGCTCCGCCCCCGAGCCGGCTCTCTGCCCGGCGTGCCCGCCCCTTGCTTGTAGCGCCGCCTCCTAGCGCACAGCGGCGCCTGCGATCGGCGCACCCTATCTTTAGCATAGGGTGCGCAGATCGTGCGCAGGCCGTGCGCTAGTTGCGCTTTGACCTGCGCTGCGCACTTTTGACGGTGCGCCGAGCACGCCGAAATCCGAAAAGTTTGATTTCGGCGTGCTCGGCGCACCGTCAAAAGTGCGCAGCGCAGGTCAAAGCGCAACTAGCGCACGGCCTGCGCACGATCTGCGCACCCTATGCTAAAGATAGGGTGCGCCGATCGCAGGCGCCGCTGTGCGCTAGGAGGCGGCGCTACAAGCAAGGGGCGGGCACGCCGGGCAGAGAGCCGGCTCGGGGGCGGAGCTACCCCCGGCCGTGTGTACGCTTAAAAAGCGCTAATGTGAAACCAGCCTAACACTGCCTGATTGTGGTGAGCCCTGGCTGCGCAGTATGGAGGTGGGGAGGATTCTAACTGCACTGTTGGAATGTGTGTCATTAAGGGAGAGGATGCGGGTGCAGGTGGAGACCCAAAAGGAGGTGGAGGAACCAGAAGCATTGGAGGATGTGTTAGATACAGAGGTTATTCCTGCAAGCCTTGGGGATTCCAATACTTGTCGAGCAACCCTTGACCACCTTCCTTCACAGCCACCAGAGTCACTCAGTGACCAGTCAGCGAGATGCACTTGCCCATATTTGCTCGTCCAGGTGTCAGTGGTGAAAAGCACCTTGGCAGACATAGATTTTTTCATAGAACAGGTTATGCTGTCTGTGACATACTGGTGTAGAGCAGGCATAACTTTCTTAGAGAACTAATGGCAACTGTGCAACTGGTACTGGGGGACTGCAACAGCCATCATCTTTTGGACAACATCTGTATCTACCAGGCAGAAAGGCAGCATTTCCATGGCCAACAGATTGCAGATGGTGGAATTTAAGCTCCTAGCTGTGGCATGCATAGGTGGAAACATTCTTTTACGTGACCACTAGTGATTGCCTGTTTGTTAGGAAATTCCCAAATGTATTCAGGCTGTCTAGCAGCTGCAAATCATGCAGCTGCGACTACAGAAACTAAATCTCCGAGCACATCCAAATACTCAGAGATCACCCGATCATGCTCAAGAAATCTCAATTAACGAGTATACTCGCTCATCACTAGTGACCACAATGGCAGGACCATGGGCTGGCTGCTGTGCTGAGAGAGGGTGGAGTAGGGAGAACAGGACAAACTGCTTGACTGTGCATGAATTGCAAGCGGAGATGTTATGTTGGATTGAGAAAGATGAGGTGTGCTTGGTGAAACAAAAACAGCAGGAATCTCCACTTTCAAATCAGCTGTCAGGTTCTCACTCACCCCAACTCTAGGGGGTAAACAAGTGGAGTCTCTGCGACCATAGTCCTGTGTGAGAAGACCTGGCATAGTGACAGGAGAAAGAAGCAGTAGATGGGGTTGATGGGATGGCCGGTGGATGGCGAGGCTCCCTAGTCCGCATTTTAGCGCAGTGAGATTCCCACACTAAGACATGTTGATCGCACATGTGCCATTCCATACATGGCTTCATGCATGCAGTTGTAAAATTATTGCAATTTTGGCCTCTATTTATTTTTTTCTTGCAAATTTGACAGATATAGTGTGTTGGGTCATCCTTTATGGTTTCAAAAAAGGCTCAGGCTAGGCAACCTTTGCCATCGATGTGATCTGCACACTCACAACCATTGCTGGCCACAGACAGAGTTAGGGCTGAGGATGCAGTGCTTGTCATGGCTACATCATTTTGTGTCTTTGTGGGAAGTCGCAACATAACCTTCTCATCTTCCTCCTCTTCCACCACTTCTGCTGAGCTACTCAGTTGCTTACTTATGGGTTCACATCAAGTGAGATCTACAACCTCATCTTCATTCTCTCTGTTCTCACACTGCTCACCCTGAGAGTCACCCTACTCCTCTTCCTGCCCTAACACCACAGTATAGTCCAAGTGCTCTTCTGGTATCTGAGTCTCATCAGGATCACCTCTACCCTTGGTGGTTATCTTCTGGTGATGAGGGTTTGGATTCTGCTCAGACTCTACTTTGTCTGGCCCCAGATCCAATATGAAAACATTTTGGGCATTGATGCAGATCCTTTCATCCTCTGGATTCTGTGATTCTTCGGAGAAGACCTCTGATGCCCATAGAATATAATGTGTGAACAGCTCTGCAGAATGGCCCATCTTTGATTCCCCACAGTCCATTGGATGTTTGGAAATTCATTATGGGGGAAACAAGGGGGAATGGGGTGCCACCTTTTAGGATTATACTGTGTGTGATTTTAAAGTAGAGGAAGAGGAGGAGAGGCCACTTGATGCAGTGCTTGCCATCCACTGTAGCAAATGCTCTTACTGAGCCTCATCTACAGTACAAGGCATACCGCTATGCAGCTGCCAAAGAAAGGAAGTCTAGTAGCCTGTCCAGTAACAGATGTTGTCAGTGGATAGGATGAAATGGTGTTTGTTCAGTTGAACTTTCATTAACATTAACACCTAACCCAGATACACGTTGAACTACAAGCCTATTTCTCATTCCACCACAATCTCGGCTTTTTCCCACTCCTGTTCAAAGTAGCCTTCCTCTCTTTTAACCTGCTGCTTCAAAACTTTAGGCTCACAGCTGTCAGGAACCTCTCACTAAAATGAACAATCAGTATTTAATTTCTTAGATAGTGTACCTGAACAACACTGTTATACCAAACAATTTTTAAGTGGAAATCTGGCCTTCTGATTTGCCAATGAAATACAGTTTTATCACAAATGTTTTGGAGTGGACAATTGTGGAAGGCAATTTCATGTCATCAGGCTTCGCTCAATGGCACACAATACCCCTGGTTATGATGGCCAAGCCAGTCACCGTCAGGGTGGTGAATGGAGCGACTCTACCCTCTCAAATTACCCACCAGACCGCCCCGTTTATACTCTCAGTGTCTCCGTCTCATCAGGAGACGATATCCCTCCTCGTCATGCCCGAGGGTATCGATCAGGTCCTCTTAGGGGTTTCCTGGTTTACGGTTCCACTCTCACCATATAGAGTGGTCCTCGGGGAGGATTCTCGGTTGGGGTAAAGCCTGTGAGGGTAGATGTCAGAGGGAGTGCGTTCAGGTTGCTTCCACCGAAGTCCACGCAGATCTTTCCTCTCTCCCCAAGCACTATCAACAGTATGCAGACATGTTCTCCAAAAGGGAGGCGGAGACTCTTCCGCCCCATTGCCCCTACGACTGTCCTATTGACCTCTTGCCTGGTGCTGAGCTTCCTCAGGGTCGAGTCAATCCCCTTTCTCTCCCGGAGACAGAGGCCATGTCTCAATATATCATGGAGAATCTGGCAAGGGGGTTCATTAGGAAGTCGGTGTCACCAGCAGGGGTGGGATTCTTCTTCGTCCAGAAGAATAACAGAGAACTGCGTCACTGCATCGATTACAGGGGTCTTAACGCTATCACCGTTAAGAATAAGTACCCTCTGCACCTGATATTGGAGCTGTTTGATAGGCTACGGGGAGCGAGAGTGTTTACCAAACTCGATCTGCGGAGGGCTTCCACCCTGATTCACATCCGTGAGGGGGACAAATGGAAGCCGGCATTTAACACCAGGGATAAGCACTATGAATACCTGGTGATGCCCTTCGGGCTCTGCAATGCTCCGGCCGTCTTCCAAGACTTTGTGAACGATATCTTCCGGGATATGCTTACCACCTCGGTAGTAGTCTATCTGGATGATAGTCTCATCTACTCTCCAGATATCGACTCCCACCGGAGAGATGTTCACAAAGTTTTTGACCTCCTGCGGACAAACTCCCTCTATGCCAAGTTGGAGAAATGTGTGTTTGAGCAAGAGTCCTTGCCTTTCCTGGGCTATATCATCTCCGCCAGGGATTGGCCATGGATCCTGCCAAGCTACAGGCAGTGATGGATTGGCAGGAGCCCCTTTCTCTCAAAGCAGTGGGGTTCATAAACTGCTATCGCCAATTCATCCCCCACTTCTCGACTTTGGTAGCCCCCTTGGTGGCCCTCACCAAGAAGGGCGCAAATCCCAAGTTGTGGTTGGTGTCTGTCTCCAAGGCCTTCTCCTCCATTAAGTCCCATTTCGCTAGCGGTCCCATTCTACATCGCCCCGATGTAGCTAAGCCCTTCATACTGGAGATGGATGCCTATTCCGTCGGTGCTGGAGCGGTCCTTTTCCAGAAGGACACGCAAGGTCGGAAGCAGCCATGCTTCTTTTTATCCAAGACCTTCACACCGGCGGAGAGGAATTATTCCATTGGGGACAGGGAGTTGCTAACAATGAAGTTGACCTTTTCGGAGTGGAGATACCTCCTGGAGGGGGCTCGCCACCCTTTTCAGGTGTTCACCGACCACAAGAACTTAGTGTATTTGCAAACGGCCCAGCGGCTGAACTTTTGCCAGGCCAAATGATCCCTGTTCTTCTCACGGTTCCATTTTACCCTACACTTTCTCTCCGGGGAGAAGATCGTCCGTGCCGATGCTCTTTCTCGCTCCATGGTGTCATCGGAGGAGGAGCCTCGGCTGATTATTCCATCCGAGAGCCTGAGGACCGTGGCTCTGGTCGCCTTTGAGTCAGTTCCTCTGGGCAAAACATTTGTCTCTGCCCGTCTGCGACTGGAGGTCCTCTTGGGCTCACTGATCCAGGGTGGGTGGACATTTTGAGACAAAACGGACCTCTGAGCTTCTGGCGAAGGCGTACTGGTGGCCGCATATGGCCTGTGACATCAGGGACTATATTCAGGCATGCGTCTCTTGCACCCAGAATATGTCTCCCTGGCAGGGGCCCGCTGGGCTACTTTACTTCCTGCTGGTAGCGGACAAGCCCTGGGAGATGATCGGTATGGACTTCGTGGTGGGTTGCCCAAGTACAGTGGCAGCATGGTCATTTGGGTTGTCACCGACCATTTCTCTAAGATGGTGCGCCTGGTACCTCTCTCCCGGTTACCTTCTGCACGGGGCCTGGCAGCGTTGTTCATTAAGCACGTTTTCCACCTGTACGGTATGCCAGACAAGATTGTCAGCGACCGGGGTCCCCAGTTTGCGTCTTGGTGTGGCTCTCCTCCTGTAACATCATGCTGCTGGTCGAGTCCTCTAAATTCGCACCTCGTTACATTAGCCCCTTCAAGGTCCTTGAGCAGATCAACCCGGTAGTCTACCATCTGACCCTTCCACCACACTTGGCTATCACTGACACCTTCCATGTTTCCCTCCTTAAGCCTGTCCACATGTCTCGGTTCTCCGAGTCATCTGCCGGGACATCAGACTTGTCCTCGGACGAGTTTGAGGTTAATGCCATTGTGGGATGTAGGCTGGTACATGGAAAAAAGTTTTATTTGGTGCACTGGAAGGGTCATGGTCCAGAGGCTCGGACCTGGGAGCCAGTGGAGAACATCCACGCTCCGCTTCTCGTTGCGGCATTTGAGCATAGAGAGGCTCAGAGAGGAGGGAGCCCTAGGAGGGGGGTAATGTTAGGCGTCGGGTTCCTGTCGCTGCACAGCAGGAATCCCGTGCCTTGCCTTTGGCAGTCTCCCGTTCCTCTCCGGCCGCAGAGGAGACTGCTCAGCAGACTCGTCGATCCCAGCACTCTGCTCAGACTAGCACTGTGAATATGGTTGCTGCTGCCACCTCTAGTCCAGCTATAGCAACACATGCTGGTCAGCAGCGAGCTACTCCAGAGACTAAGTTCTCCTTTCGGTCTACTGAGCATGCCTGTGGGGCAATCACTCATTGGAGATCGGAGGTCACATGCTCAGGTCCTTTTCCAGCTTGGATTGGACCATCAGGAAGGTCCCGGAAGGACGCTGCTGTAAAAGGTTTACATGGTCACTCGGCCATGCGCTAGTATAGACAGGATTGGTAGTGATGTGTGTGATGATGGATGCTTGGGAACAGCTGAATGATTCATTATGAAACCCCTTCCCTTTGATACACATGTTGGTAGGGTTTAGAGTCCTGAGTCAGTGCCGAGCGGTGGCACTGCATAGCACCGCAGTGCTTCCAGTCTCACACGTTATGCCAGAGAGTGAAATCTGCACGAGACACCTCTGTACCGCATACGTCGCAGTGTCCGTCTCAACTGTGCCATGCGCAGTTACTGCACTTTCCAGCGCTGAGCTTAGGTTGGCTAATGGCATCCGCCAGGGCGGCGCTGTACGCACACAGTGCGGTAACACAACTGTCAGCTGCACACTGTGAATGCTAACAGGGCACAGCGTTTCTCTAGGGTTAATCCCTGGCACCGCGGTAGCGGTTCCCTAAGCTGTAGTCTGTGAGGTAACAGGCTTCGGTGTCTCCTTCTGCGGCTCTGTGCTGTACCAGAGTTCGCTCCTGAGCACACCAGGTCAGCGGTTACTCCGCTGGTGTTCAGCTAGTGTCCGCCAATAGCAAGCAGCAGTTTACCATCTCTGCACTTTGGACTCTGGGTTGCGATCGCACTTTATTATATTTTATATTTAGTGCGATCCGCAACCCTAACACCTCCCTTCTCCCAACATCTCCATGTAGCCAGGTGACCAGTGTGTCCCAATCCTGATTTTCCCAAATGTATCCATGGAGCTCAGGTGACTGGTAGGTCCAAATCCTAGTTTCCACAAACGTATGCATAGGTTCAGTGATGGTCAATGGATCACATCTGTAATTCTTCACCCAGGGCCATGGTCCCTTAAGTTGGCATCCTGTAGAATGTCAAATCTGTGTCCCTCGTGATGGAGACATGATGTCTTGCCTGCTGTTTTGTAGAGTGTTTTTGGCTGTGATTTTGTAAAGAGTCTCTGGTTCTTTGGATCTCTTGGATGTCATGTTACAAAGGCATATCCCTTTTTATAGTTCACAACTGTTGCCCTTCAAGTAATATTCCACAGGTCAAGAGTAATGGGTGATGAGTTTAACCAGCATTGGTTGATTATTTAAAGTTTATTCTTTAATGTTTGCAAGTTAATAAATTGCATAGCTTAGTATAATGTGTAATTAAAATATCAGCAAACATAATTGTTCAGTGACCCTGCATCCTTGTTTTGCACAGATAACAGTACAATAAACTGTAGGAGATGATATGAGAGGTAAATAACAGCCATTCATCAATTTACAAATATCAATTCAACCTACAAGAAGAGCCAATGTAAAGATAACAGTCTATGCCTCCTGGTTTACTGAAAATAGACATTTAGATAATTAAGATTAAAAGCTGTGTCATCACAGGAATGTAAGAGTTAATCTGAGCTGCAGATATAGTAGAATGGAGAAGTTGAACAATATACAGGGATGTGGTTTGTTAGTAGATGCATTTTTGACTTCCAAATGTCTTAAAGGGAATCTGTCACCCCATTTACGGCCTATAAGCTGCGGCCATCGCCATCAGGGGTTTATCTACAGCATTCTGTAATCCTGTTGAAAAGCCCCCGATGTAACCTGAAAGATAAGAAAAACGAGTTAGATTATACTCACCCGGGCGTCCGGTCCGGTCAGATGGGTGTCGTGGTCCGGTCTGGCACCTCCCATCTTCTAGAGATGACATCCTCCTCTTTGCCTCATGCTGTGCTCCTGTGCAGACATACTTTCTCTGCTATGTTGAGGGCAGAGTAAAGTACTGCAGGCACTCTCTGACCTTTCCCAGACGTCATCTCTAGAAGATGGGAGGTGCCGGACCGGACCGTGACACCCACCGCACCTGACCGTGCTCCCTGGTGAGTATAATCTAACTTGTTTTTCTTATCTTTCAGGTTACATCGAGGGCTTACCTACAACATTACAGAATATATTGGTTTTAAGATTGTCTCAGTAAAAAAGGTAGTAGAACCTCTTGTTCTCATCCACTAGTCTACAAGAATATAACTTTTCAAGAACAAACCCACTGCCACCAAACTTACAAATTTATTAATATTAAAAGGTTGCAAATTCTGTGCACCATTGATAGTTTTAATAGCCCCCATCCACTCCAATAGAGAGCCAAAATTTCTATATGATCTCCTTGGGCATATAAACGTATAAGAATATCCCACTTCAGCCAAACGGGAGAGCAACTTGAAAAGTCTTTGGTCATCACTGTGTCAAGTATATAGTTATTTACCCTATGAATCAGTTCACTTTTGGCAGGAGTTGACTTTAAGGCCGGCATCACACTTGCCGTACTAAAAATTGGTCCAATTTTCTTGGCCGAGAATCGCAGGAGTGTTCTCCGTATGGTGAGCCTTATGTAATCCGTTTGCATTGCGATGATGTGATTTCCTCACATCTAGTATCCGTATGACATCCGTATGCAATCTATATGCAATGCGATTTTAACATGAGTTTTTACATACAGCAGTTCTCTGTCATTGACACATCGTTGTAAAACAAAATATTCTTCAAAACACACACACACACACACACACACACACATATATATATATATACATATTAGATTGATAGATATATAGATAGATTAAAAGCCAGCAAATGATCTGCCGCATACAGTATAATCACAAAGTGACAGGTTAGAATAGAATAGATAGCATAGATGTGATGACACCATTGGTGTCACAGGCACACCCTATGGAGTGCTATCAGGGGGCACATGCATGAGCGCAGGGAGGGTAAGAGCCAGGCACACAGTGCGCAAGGACCTGAGCCTAAGCAGTGAGCACAGGACCTGGAACTAGGCAGTCACGTGACCAGGGGGCGGAGTCACCACGCAAGAGGACAGGTAAGGAAACTAAGCACCTGGAGTACATGGCACAGAAAGTAAATGTAATCAAAGATGAGTGGAGGGTCAAAAGCCAGATGAGAGCGTGGTACCTAGGGATTATACAAAGAGCAAACGGAGACAAGCCAAGGGAGCAGATAACCAGGAGAGACAGCGCAGTACAAAGAAGGATACAGAGGCAAAAGTCAAGGGGCAAACCCAGGTCATACACAGCAAGGCACACAAGCACAGAGGCACAACAATTACGGATGAGAAACCTAGGTCAGGAACCACAAACCGAGTATACAGAAGTATCACCGGCACCAAAACCAGGAACTGCCAACATGAAATAGCCGCCCCAGAACTAAAGAGAGGCGAATATAAAATTAACCTTGACCTTACCAGGATGGAGGCGGAACCATCCTGTCCAGAGTCATGACAATAGATATATACACATAGAATATACTGTATGTCTTTATATTTCATAGAGAGATAGATAGAAGAATAGCTGGTAATTCATTTGTCGGCTTCTGTAATATCACTGCAGGAGCCGACAGGATAGAAGAGATGGATTACAAACATTAAATCCATATAGAATCGGTAGATATGTAGATTTCAGTGACAAATACAATTAGTACAGTGTGTGCAAAATTTTGGACATGTATTTAATGAATAAAAGATTATTTTACAGAAAAAAATGACGTGGGGTCCCCCAATAATTAATAGCCAGCAATGGCTAGGCAGATAGCTGAGGGCTGATGTTAATAGCCTACAAAGGGGCCATGGATAGGGTCCCCCAGGGCTAAAAACATCAGGTTTCAGCTGCCCCAGAAAAGGTGCATCTCTAAGATGTGCCAATTCTGGACATAGCCTTGCTCTTCCCACTGCCCTGTAGCAGTGGCATATAGGGGTAATAGTTGAGGGGTTGATGTCACCGTTTAGGTGACATCAAGCCCCTAGGTTAGTGATGGAGAGGCGTCAATTAGATGCCCCTATTACTAACCTTACTAATGTAGGCCCATTAAAAAATTGTGAGGAAAGTATGGTTGTAGATGATGAGGAAAAAGCTAATATATTAAACACTTTCTTCTCCACGGTATTCACGGTGGAAAATGAAATGCTAGGTGAAATGCCGAGAGACAAAGAAAACCCTATATTAAGGGTCACCAATCTAACCAAAAAAGAGGTGCAAAACCAGCTAAATAAGATTAAATAGATAAATCTTCGGGTCCGGATGGCATACACCCACGAGTACTAAGAGAACTAAGTAATGTAATAGGCAAACCATTATTTCTTATATTTAGAGACTCTATAGCGACGGGGTCTGTTCCACAGGACTGGCGCATAGCAAATGTGGTACCAATATTCAAAAAGGGATCTAAAAGTGAACCTGGAAATTATAGGCCAGTAAGTATAACCTCTATTGTTGGTAAAATATTTGAAGGGTTTCTGAGGGATGTTATTCTGGATTATCTCAATGAGAATAACTGTTTAACGCCATATCAGCATGGGTTTATGAGGAATCGCTCCTGTCAAGACAATCTAATCAGTTTTTATGAAGAGGTAAGCTATAGACTGGACCAAGGTGAGTCATTGGATGTGGTATATCTTGATTTTTCCAAAGCGTTTGATACCGTGCCACACAAGAGGTTGGTACACAAAATGAGAATGCTGGGCCTGGGGGAAAATGTGTGTAAATGGGTAAGTAACTGGCTTAGTGATAGAAAGCAGAGGGTGGTTATTAATGGTATATTCTCTAACTGGGTCGCTGTGACCAGTGGGGTACCGCAGGGGTCGGTGTTGGGACCTATTCTCGTCAACATATTTATTAACGATCTGGTAGAAGGTTTGCACAGTAAAATATCGATATTTGCAGATGATACAAAACTATGTAAATCAGTCAATACAAGAGAAGATAGTATTCTGCTACAGATGGATCTGGATAAGTTGGGAACTTGGGCCGAAAGGTGGCAGATGCAGTTTAACAATGATAAATGTAAGGTTATACACATGGGAAGAAGGAATCAATATCACCATTACACACTGAATGGTAAACCACTGCGTAAATCTGACAAGGAGAAGGACTTGGGGATGCTAGTTAATGATAAACTTACCTGGAGCAGCCAGTGCCAGGCAGCGGCTGCCAAGGCAAACAGGATCATGGGGTGCATTAAAAGAGGTCTGGATACACATGATGAGAGCATTATACTGCCTCTGTACAAATCTCTGGTTAGACCGCACATGGAGTATTGTGTGAAAAAAACTCCAAAAGAACATCCTATTAAATGCAAGAGTAAAATACCTTAATAATGCCTCATGAAGTCAAATATAATGGAGACGATTCTCAATATCATGAGAAAAAGGAGGACATAGAATCCATTTCCATTGCGAAACATGTATAAATTTATTAAACAAAGAGAAGGACACATATCAAAGATACAGGATATTACAAAATTAAGTAAAATGGGTAATCACATAAGGCCCGATACTAGAAAAACAAACAAGTAGGCAGCCTGTGATGGGAATGGATATCCGGAATCTATACCACAAAAGTTGATGATGTAAAATAATTGAACAAAGAAATGTAGTTATTCTACCAGCCAAAGGAGTATATGCTAGGATATATTAGTGCAGAGGTCACCAATAAAACGTAATTTCTCTTGGGCATTATTGTACCATACATATAGCCTGAATAAATAGTACTGGTGATACCAATAAAAGCTGCACTGGATATAAGCAAGCTGGCATATACCACCACTTGATCTATGCAGGGTTCAGCTACATAACATACGATGGAAAATAGTGTGGCATGTGAGTAGAAAATTATGTGTAAAGAAACAAAGTGTGCTTAAATAAGCTGGATAAACCTACCCATCATGTCCAGTTATATACCAGGCGCCGACCTGTATACCCCTACGCGCGTTTCGCGGTATGCAGGACCGCTTCCTCGGGGGGCGTGGCTATTATGATGAACATCCCAGTTATATGACTGGCTGGGAAAAGTCACCTGACTACCGTAAGCCTATCATGGAACGAGCCCCACGCATGCGCATATCTATTTGTGACGCCACTTATTAGTCAGCTGGCGTCATCCAAAAGCGGCCAGCATCTGACCGCTACCTAGGTAACCGCCAGGACAGGCGAACATAGTAAACAGACGCCACGTGAGGGCGGCCGGCGCTAGACCGCCACACAGGCAGCGTCCGTCCAATGTGTTTTTTTTGCTCCATGTATAGCGCGCGTGAACTCAGCCATAACAGGGTCACGGCAACCAGATGACTGAACCCGTATGAATAAGAAATAAGAGGGTGTGGGGAAAGGAATGGGAAGAGGGAAAGGAGGGGGGAGGGGGGGAGGGGAGGGGGGGAGAAAAGGATGGGAGGGGGGAGAAGAGAAATGTGAATGAATGGGAGAAAATATTAAGCTAGTCAACCATGCGTGTGCTGCCTGTAAATGGTGTCTACTAGGGAAATAACCAATAAACAAAAAACAAAAAACAAAAAACAGGATGGCACATATAACAATGCAACCAATAAAGGATGAATGCAATGCAAGGCAAAATGAGAGGTAATGAAATATCACCATAAGACATATTCTTCCATTCGCACCAAGTCCTCCATTTTTCTACTTTCTGTAGATAGTGTGCCAAGACATAAGTGTATATTGTCGTGAGTTCAGTGATGAGCTTGCCACGTAGATCACCATGCCGCATGTTGATTGCGAGATAGTAAAATTCCCAATACAGGACATCAACGAAAGAGTTATGTTATCTAAAGCCAGGCAAATAACAGATTAAAAATGAGTGCAACAATCCAGAAACACTCATAACATAAAAACAACATGTGAAGAATTAAAAGCAGGGAAAGAGAGAGAGAGATACCTATCTAGAGATGGCAGGCAGAAAAAGTAAAAATAAAAAATAAAAAATAAAAATAAAACTGTAGATCACAAAAATGGCGCGAAACTGAGTGATTCATTCAGCCCTTGTGGTGTCATGGTCCCAAGGACCATGATCCATCTGCATTCCTTCTGTGCAAGAAGGCGTTTGATGTCACCGCCTCTGATACCACTTTTGACGTGTTGGATGCCTCTCACTGAAAAAGATTTGGGGTCGCTATTATGTACAAGTTTGTAGTGTTTAGGTATCGTTTTGAGCTGTGTCAGATCAGTGGTTGTTTTGGACGCCAAGATGTCACGGACATGTTCACGGACACGTAGTTTAAATTGGCGGCTCGTAAGGCCTATATACACTTTCGGGCACCCACACGTAGCGTAGTAGATGACCTGTGCAGTATTGCAAGTTATGTGTTGTCTAATTGAATACGTTCTTGTTCCATCTACAGATTGGAAGGACGATGTCCGTACGATATTTTTACATGCGATACAGTTACCGCAAGGGTAGCATCCCAGAGGAGGACCACGGGAATCAAAAGGATTTTTGATATGTGGGACATAATGTGAACGTACCAACATATCCCCCAAATTGGGGCTTCTACGATATGTCATGAGCGGGTGCTCAGAGATTATATTCATCAATGAGACCTCCGTCCTTAAAATATTCCAATGTTTGGTGAGTATGTCCTTCATTTGGTTCCATCCCCCATTAAAAGTCGAAATGAATCTGACACAGCCCTGCTCTTGTTTTTTCTTATTGACATTTGGTTGTAATAGGGCCAGTCGGTTTGTTTTTCTTGCTCTGTCAAAACCCTTCTTGACACAGCGTCGACTGTAACCCCGTTTGAGAAAACGATCTCTAAGTTCCCCAGCTTGATCCAAAAATGTTGCCTCCGAAGAGCAGATGCGCCTGATGCGCAAAAATTGACCAACCGGGATGGCCCTGATGGTTGCCCATGGGTGGCAGGATCCAGCATGGAGAAGTGAATTCACTGAGGTGGGCTTCCTGTAAACATCAGTCTGTAGGTTGGACGTGTTGTCCACCCGAATCTTGATGTCCAGGAAATCCACCTCAGAACTACTGCAAGTATAAGTCAATTTAATGTTGTACCCATTGTTATTTAAGCTCTCCATGAATTCTTGAAGATCTCGTTTGGAGCCCTGCCACACCATGAGCAAATCATCAATATAACGCAGCCAGCACTGCACATGGTCAACGGCCTGCCCCCCCTCCCCCGCAAAAACCTCCTGCTCCCAGTACCCCAGGAAGAGGCCAGCGAAAGAGGGGGCACAGGCCGCGCCCATGGCAGTGCCGCACTGCTGCAAATAAAAAACGTCTCTGAAAACAAAAAAGTTGTGTGTAAGAACATATTCAAGTAACTCTAGGACCAGATCACATGTGGGGCCATCCCAATTGCTACTTCTGAGGAAGAATCGACAAGCGTCTATGCCATCTTGGTGGCGGATGCATGTGTACAGCGACTCAATGTCTGCAGTGACAAGAAACATATCTGATTCCAAGGACATCCCATCGATCCGAGCCAGGACGTCCGTCGTGTCTCTGACATAGGAAGGAAGTGCTTCAACTAATGGTTTTAAATAATAATCAATGAATTGACATACAGGTTCACATAACCCTCCTATGCCCGACACGATAGGGCGTCCCGGCAGATCGAGGGGGTCCTTGTGAATCTTAGGCACAAAATATATGGTAGGGATCCTTGGGAATTTGGTCAGGAGGCCCTCAAAGATTTGTTTAGGGATAATACCCTGTTCAAGGGCCCTAAAAAGAATCTCCTCCAAAGCATCTGAAAAGATCTTCAGGGGACTACAATCCAGTTTGCGGTAAGTTACTCTATCTCGCAATTGTTTGTTGGCCTCTTTTTCATACATTTCCTGAGGCCAAACCACTATGTTCCCCCCCTTGTCTGCAGGTTTTATGACCACATCTGGAAAGGATTTTAATTCCTCAATGGCCATACGTTGTTGTGCCGTGAGGTTATCGGGATTACGTCTCGTGGAGATCCTGCAAAAATCCTCGACAACCAACCTTGTAAAGATCTCTACTGCTGGACATAGGGACAGGGGAGGGAACCTAGTGGATTTGGGACGTATGGTCTGAGGAAACATACCTGTAGAATTAGGCTGTTGTTCCCCCAAAAGCTCCTCCAGTATGGAGAGGGCCTCCTCCTCCAACTGACTAGTTGTCGGTGGATCCTGTTTCTTACTGTTGTGAAATTTTTTTAGAATCAATTTTCGAGAAAACAGGTACAGGTCTTTTACAGCTGTAAACAGGTCAAAAGAATTTGTGGGAGAAAAAGTTAGACCTTTAGATAATAAATCAACTTGAATCGGAGTCAACACATGATTGGACAGGTTAATTACCTGAAGCGTCTGACTTTTAGATTTGTCAATTTTCTTAGGTGGAAGAGATTTTGTTTTATTAGCTTGTGCTTCCCGATTGATACCAAATCGTATTCCCAACGAATTAGAGTTGGATTTAGCAGATCCTTCACTTGAAGCATATGAAGTGACTGAAAAAGATCTCCCCCGTTTGGACTTTCTTGATGATTTAAATCTATGATTCCATCTGTACACTGTATCAGATTGATAGTCACTAGTGTCTCTTGAGAATTTCTTTGTTTTCATCTCACAAATTTCCTTCTCCCATTTATTAAAGTCACAATCCAATTCACGATTGAATAAAACCAATTCGTCACTGGACATGTCTTTTTTGATCAGATTTTGTAACTCCTCAATCTCCTGATCAAGGTCAGCTATAGTTTTATCATTCAGTCGGATAAGGAGTTCCATAAACCCCCTGGAACATACATTGGCCAACTCCTCCCATTGCCCCTTAATCTCTAAATCATCAATAGGAAAAGAAGGGAAAACCTGAACCCTAAGTCCACGTGGGATGAGGCCCTTTTCGATGTATTTCTGAAGGAATGCACGATTCCACCAAGTCTTGGTTCGCCGATTTAACAGTGATCTAATTTTTCTGCCTGCCTCCCTAAGGTCTCTGCTACTCGTAGCCACAATAGTACCGGGTTTGTCATTAAAAACCTCATCGATTTGATTTAGCCAAGCCTGTTCTCGTGCCTTATAATCCATATGAGGCTTGGAGCGTGTTGCTGTGAAAAACACAGAAAAAGCATATACGTGAAAAAAACTCCAAAAGAACATCCTATTAAATGCAAGAGTAAAATACCTTAATAATGCCTCATGAAGTCAAATATAATGGAGACGATTCTCAATATCATGAGAAAAAGGAGGACATAGAATCCATTTCCATTGCGAAACATGTATAAATTTATTAAACAAAGAGAAGGACACATATCAAAGATACAGGATATTACAAAATTAAGTAAAATGGGTAATCACATAAGGCCCGATACTAGAAAAACAAACAAGTAGGCAGCCTGTGATGGGAATGGATATCCGGAATCTATACCACAAAAGTTGATGATGTAAAATAATTGAACAATGAAATGTAGTTATTCTACCAGCCAAAGGAGTATATGCTAGGATATATTAGTGCAGAGGTCACCAATAAAACGTAATTTCTCTTGGGCATTATTGTACCATACATATAGCCTGAATAAATAGTACTGGCTGGTACTATTAAAAGTCGAAATGAATCTGACACAGCCCTGCTCTTGTTTTTTCTTATTGACATTTGGTTGTAATAGGGCCAGTCGGTTTGTTTTTCTTGCTCTGTCAAAACCCTTCTTGACACAGCGTCGACTGTAACCCCGTTTGAGAAAACGATCTCTAAGTTCCCCAGCTTGATCCAAAAATGTTGCCTCCGAAGAGCAGATGCGCCTGATGCGCAAAAATTGACCAACCGGGATGGCCCTGATGGTTGCCCATGGGTGGCAGGATCCAGCATGGAGAAGTGAATTCACTGAGGTGGGCTTCCTGTAAACATCAGTCTGTAGGTTGGACGTGTTGTCCACCCGAATCTTGATGTCCAGGAAATCCACCTCAGAACTACTGCAAGTATAAGTCAATTTAATGTTGTACCCATTGTTATTTAAGCTCTCCATGAATTCTTGAAGATCTCGTTTGGAGCCCTGCCACACCATGAGCAAATCATCAATATAACGCAGCCAGCACTGCACATGGTCAACGGCCTGCCCCCCCTCCCCCGCAAAAACCTCCCGCTCCCAGTACCCCAGGAAGAGGCCAGCGAAAGAGGGGGCACAGGCCTACGGTAGTCAGGTGACTTTTCCCAGCCAGTCATATAACTGGGATGTTCATCATAATAGCCACGCCCCCCGAGGAAGCGGTCCTGCATACCGCGAAACGCGCGTAGGGGTATACAGGTCGGCGCCTGGTATATAACTGGACATGATGGGTAGGTTTATCCAGCTTATTTAAGCACACTTTGTTTCTTTACACATAATTTTCTACTCACATGCCACACTATTTTCCATCGTATGTTATGTAGCTGAACCCTGCATAGATCAAGTGGTGGTATATGCCAGCTTGCTTATATCCAGTGCAGCTTTTATTGGTATCACCAGTACTATTTATTCAGGCTATATGTATGGTACAATAATGCCCAAGAGAAATTACGTTTTATTGGTGACCTCTGCACTAATATATCCTAGCATATACTCCTTTGGCTGGTAGAACTACATTTCATTGTTCAACTATTTTACATCATCAACTTTTGTGGTATAGATTCCGGATATCCATTCCCATCACAGGCTGCCTACTTGTTTGTTTTTCTAGTATCGGGCCTTATGTGATTACCCATTTTACTTAATTTTGTAATATCCTGTATCTTTGATATGTGTCCTTCTCTTTGTTTAATAAATTTATACATGTTTCGCAATGGAAATGGATTCTATGTCCTCCTTTTTCTCACATGGAGTATTGTGTACAATTTTGGGCACTGATGCTCAGGAGGGATATAATGGAACTAGAGCGGGTACAAAGGAGGGCAACAAAATTAATAAAGGGGATGGGGGAACTACAATACCCAGAGAGATTAGCAAAATTAGGATTATTTAGTCTAGAAAAAAGACGACTGAGGGGCGATCTAATGACCATGTATAAGTATATAAGGGGACAATACAAATATCTCTCCAAGGATCTGTTTATACCAAGGAAGGTGACGGTCACAAGGGGGCATTCTCTGTGTCTGGAGGAGAAAAGGTTTTTCCACCAACATAGAAGAGGATTCTTTACTGTTAGGGCAGTGAGAATCTGGAATTCCCTGCCTGAGGAGGTGGTGATGGCGAACTCAGTCGAAGGGGTCAAGAGAGGCCTGGATGTCTTCCTGGAGCGTAACAATATTGTATCTTACAGTTATTGTTAGGCTCTTTAGAAGGACGTAGATCTGGGGATTTATTCTGACAGAATTTTATAGGCTGAACTGGATGGAGTAATGTCTTTTTTCGGCCTTACTAACTCGTGTATGTTACTATGTCACTATATGTAACCCCATAGTCAAATTGTAAAGAAAACACAGACGCCCAGTAAAAAATCCTTTAATTGAAATAAAGACACAGACTCCTTTATTGTTCTTAATTAAACCATACTTACAAACACACCTAATCCATGCAAAGTCCTTGTTCTCCTGTAATCAAACTAAAATAAAAAGCAACAATATACTATACCTGTCCGTTGTTGTGTCCCACCCCGTAATCCATATCTGGGGATATACATTTTTCTACCTGGACGGTGCTATGATGAAACCGCACTGGCGAAAAAACCACTGGTGAGTGAGGAGATGCTGCCAGTGCAGCCTCAGTGACTAGCTCTGATGTCACTGAGCCTGTGCTTCCTCACAGCCTGACCCATGCTGAACTCTGGAGCGTAGAAAAATGCCAGTTCATTTTCCCACGCTCCAGACATCATCTCAGGTCAGGCTGTGAGGGAGCGCAGCATCAGTGGCATCAACGCTATTCCCTGAAGCAGCTCTCGCAGCCGGGCTGAACTGCTGTGAACTCAGGACCGTGGAAAATGCCAGTGATGAGATCACGGCAGTTCTTGCTCAGTGAGAATTTCTCATGGTGATCTCTCTTATCCTGCCAGCTCCTGCAGTGATTTTGCAGAAGTCAACGAATAAATTCCCAGCTATTCTTCTATCTATCTCTCTATGAAATATAAAGACATACAGTGTGTATATATATATACTGTGTATATATATATATATATATATATATAATTTGTGTGTGTGTGTGTGTCACTGACATCTATATACTGTATATATGTATGTATTCTATGTGTATATATCTATACATTTCTAACCTGTCAGTGTGCTTTTACTGTATAGCGCACATGACTTGTCGGCATTTCAAAGGACACTGGTGCGTATTTCTTGCAAGTCACACGGATGGTTCATGTGGTGTGCGATTTTTTTCTCGCACCCATAGACTTGCATTGGTGAGTCTCGGCCGATATACGCAGCAAATCGCAGCATGCTGTGATTTCACTCGCACACATAATGCGGCCGAGAAACAAAACGGCGATGGGAGCTGCCCCATAGATTAAAAGCGGTCCGAGTGCTATGCAATGTTTTATCGCATAGCACTCATCCGTATTCCTCGCTAGTGTGACTCCGGCCTAACTGTGAATGTTGGATTTCCAACATTTTGGTACAGGTTAGCTAAGGCTATAATCATTGCAACAAGAAAGAAGAAAAATAATTTGATCTATATAGCGTATCTCAGAAAGGAAACCAATTTCTGTCAGTGACCAAGGATAACTGTCACAACTTGTGCAGGGCCCAACTAGAGGGACAGCCCTTCTGGACTTAATTTTAAGCAACAGGCCAGATAGAATAACAGAAGTATGAGTCGATGGGCACCTAGGGAACAGTGACCACAATATAATACAATTCCACTTGTCCTTCAGTAAGGTGCCCTGGAAGGGGGTTACAAAAACGCTGGATTTCAGGAAAGCAAAATGTGATCAGCTTAGAGAGGACCTTCGCCGAATTGATTGGGACAATGTCCTCAAAAATAGGAGCACAGAAAATAAATGGGAAATATTTAAATCAGTTTTACACACCCACTGCGAGCTAGCCATACCGTACAGAAATAAAAGGGATAGGAACAGGAGAACACCAATGTGGCTAAATAAGGATGTAAAAAGGGCAATAAATAACAAGAACAAGGCATTTAAGAAACTAAAACAAGAAGGCAATGAAGAAGCATTCAAAAGTTATAGAGAAAAAAATAAAATGTGTAAAAAAACAAATACATTTAGCCAAAAGTGGAAACTGAGAGACTCATTGCTAAGGAAAGTAAAACAAACCCCAAACTATTCTTTAATTATATAAACAGTAAAATGATTAAAATTGATGGTGTCGGCCCTTTAAAGAATAATGAGGGTGAAATCATAGAGAGCGATGTGGGAAAAGCAAATGTTTTAAATACTTTTTTCTCAACAGTGTTCACACAGGAAAAGGATTTGCCAGGGGAAATGCAAAGTGATAATGTAAACTCCCCATTAAGTATTACCTGCCTAACCCAGGAAGAAGTGCAGAACCACCTTAGTAAGATTAAAATTGACAAATCACCAGGCCCTGATGGCATTCACCCTCGGGTATTAAGGGAGTTAAGTAATGTGATAGACAGGCCTCTATTCCTTATATTTAAAGACTCTATAGAAACAGTGTCTGTTCCTTTTGATTGGCGGCAAGCAAATGTGGTACAAATATTCAAAAAGGGGTGTAAAAGGGAACCAGGAAACTATAGGCCAGTAAGCTTAACATCTGTTGTGGGTAAAATTTTTGAAGGGTTTCTAAGGGATACCATTATGGAATATCTCAATGTTAATAAATGTTTAACTCCATATCAACATGGATTTATGAAGGATCGCTACTGTCAAACTAACCTGATCAGCTTCTATGAGGATGTAAGCTCTCAAATGGACCAAGGAGAATCATTGGATGTAATTTATCTCGACTTCTCTAAAGCATTTGACACTGTCCCACATAAAAGATTGGTAAGTAAGGTGAGAAAGCTTGGGCTAGGGGAAAATGTGTGTAGATGGGTAGGTAGCTGGCTTAGTGATAGAAAACAAAGAGTGGTTACTAATGGGGCATACTCAGATTGGGCCAGGGTTACTAGTGGGGTACCACAGGGTTCTGTATTGGGCTCCCTACTATTTAATATATTTATTAATGATCTAGTGGATGGCTTACACAGTAAAATATCAGTATTTGCAGATGATACAAAACTATGTAAGGCAGTTAACACAAAGGAGGACAGTTTGCAACTACAGACAGATTTGAGTAAATTGGAGAATTGGGCTGAAAAATGGCAAATGAGATTTAACACAGACAGGTGTAAGGTTATGCACATGGGAAGGAGAAACAGATGCTATAATTACTTACTAAATGGGAAACTGCTGGGGAAATCAGACATGGAAAAAGACTTAGGCATCTTAGTCAATAAGAAGCTAAATTGGAGTGCCCAGTGTCAGGCAGCTACCACCAAAGCAAATAGGGTCATGGGATGCATTAGAAGAGGTCTGGGGACACGAGATGAAAACATAATTCTCCCTCTGTATAAATCACTCGTCAGACCACACTTGGAGTATTGTGTGCAATTTTGGACGCCCGTGCTCAAGAAAGACATTACTGAACTTGAAAGGGTTCAAAGGCGGGCTACTAAAATGATAAATGGAGTTGGTTCAGTACAATACCCAGAAAGGTTATCAAAATTAGGTCTATTTACTCTAGAAAAGAGAAGACTTAGGGGAGACTTAATATATATGTACAAGTATATCAGAGGGCAATACAGAGATCTCTCCAATGAACTGTTTGCACCAAGGACTGTGACAAGAAAAAAGGGGCATTCTCTTCGTTTGGAGGAAAGACAATTTCTGCACCAGCATAGAAAAGGGTTCTTCACGGTAAGAGCAGTGAGGCTCTGAAATTCTCTTCCTGGGGAAGTGGTGATGGCCAACTCACTGAATGAATTTAAGAAAGGAATGGATGCTTTTCTTGTGAGTAACAGTATAGAAGGTTATGAATAACATAATATTATAGGTAGATGGTTGACCCAGCCTAAGGGAAGGAATTTTTTTTCCCTATGAAGAAAATTGGCTTCTACTCTGTGGGTTTTTTGCCTTCCCCAGGATCAACAATGCAGAACAGCTGCACTAAGAATAGGCTGATCTAGATGGACATAATGTCTTTCTTCAGCCTTCAAAACTATGTTACTATGTTACTATTATTTCTGCAAATTGTCACATAAGCCAAGTGCAGTGTTTGAATTTTCATTCAATAGTTTTAATTTTGGCTCAAAATTGCCAACATGTCTTTTGATGCATGATTCAGCCTTATTGTCTATTCATTACTTCCATTTATTCTTACCATTCTGTTATCCTATGACCTTGGTAATTGCCAATTTCAATTGAAGAGGACTAAAATGACTTGATCTGCTAGATGCACCATAAAGAAATGAAAAGGCAAGACATAGAAAGTGCAGCTACAATGAAGACTAATTTGGCTCCAAAGAGACCGACTTTCTATCAAGTAGCTTTATCACAATGACGCAGATCCAATCTGTTAATATAATCACACTGACAGTATCTCTACCATTCGGTTACTGCAGATAAGGCACTTGTTATTTTTCATTTATTCATACGTTTTATAAAAAAAAAACTTAGTCTCAAATAATTTGTTCATTTATATTTCATATTGCAATAAAAAAATTACTTATTTTTTCTATATCTATAATAATAAATGCGCTAAGCAGCTTCCGTCCGGTTGTAATGCAGCTTCCGTCCGGTTGTAACTTGGTGACGTCACATCCAAAACACACCTCTTGCCATGTTAACCCTCAACACACACTCCTCCTCAACACACACATCTCCTCAACACACACTCCTTTCACCTTTCACCATCTCCACTCACGTCCCCCCCTCTTTCACTCCACATACGACCCTATCTCACACTCCGTCTCTCATACTCACGCCGTCATCGCCGCTGCTCCACGATCTCCGACATCTTCTTCCGCCGGTGCCATCTTGGATCCCGATGTCGTCCACGCCCGCGACATTTTCTTGTGGCGACGCCATCTTGGATCGGCGAAATCCTGCGATACTCAAGATGGCGTCACCGCAAGAACATGTCGCCGGCATGGACGACGTCGGGATCCAGGATGGCGTCTGCGAAATCTCGCGAGATTTCACCGATGCCATCTTGGATCCCGCGGAATTTCGTCATTTACCTCACGCTGACTTGCTGTGCGGACATGTTGCCTTGCTCCTCTGCCTGTTCTCTGCCGGTGTCTAATTACAGGGCCAATTTGCCTCTACCACTTCATAACTACTGCTGCCTTGCTCCTCTGCCTGTTCACTGCAGGTGTCTAATTACAGGGCCAATTTGCCTCTACCACTTCATAACTACTGCTGTGCAACTACAGGGCCAATTTGCCTCTACCACTTCATAACTACTGCTGGGCAATCACAGGGCCAATTTGCCTCTACCACTTCATAACTACTGCTGGGCAATTACAGGGCCAATTTGACGCTACCACTTCATAACTACTGCTGGGCAATTACAGGACCAATTTGACTCTACCACTTCATAACTACTGCTGGGCAATTACAGGGCCAATTTACCTCTACCACTCCAGAACTACTGCTGGGCAATTACAGGGCCAATTTGCCTCTACCACTTCATAACTACTGCTGGGCAATTACAGGGCCAATTTGCCGCTACCACTTCATAACTACTTCTGGGCAATTACAGGGCCAATTTGCCGCTACCACTTCATAACTACTGCTGGGCAATTACAGGGCCAATTTGACGCTACCACTTCATAACTACTGCTGGGCAATTACAGGGCCAATTTGCCGCTACCACCTCATAACTACTGCTGGGCAATTACAGGGCCAATTTGCCGCTACCACTTCATAACTACTGCTGGGCAATTACAGGGCCAATTTGACGCTACCACTTCATAACTACTGCTGGGCAATTACAGGGCCAATTTGCCGCTAACACTTCATAACTACTGCTGGGTAATTACAGGGCTAATTTGCCGCTACCACTTCATAACTACTGCTGGGCAATTACAGGGCCAATTTGCCGCTACCACTTCATAACTACTGCTGGGCAATTACAGGGCCAATTAGTATCTGTTTACACTAAAATACTCCAGGACGCCATCTTCACTGCCAGATAACTGCCAAATAGACTCCTTTACCTGTGCCAACATGAGTCATAACAAAAAGTATGCCAATGCCAGTGAAAGGAAAGCAGCTTTAGCACTACGACAAAAACAACGCAGTGCTAATTGTCATGATCTCAGTGCGGGTTTGACTCGCTCACATGGGGTTAATGTTTGGAACCAGTGCTGATGACTGGCATTTCTGGGGTTAAAGGTTGTGATCCCGGTGCAGGCTTACCTGCACACCTGGGGCTATGATTGTGGCCTCTCCCTGGTTCTGGGGGAGGCTTCTTATAGCCTCAGGATGCTCCCATCCCTGTCAGTTATACTCTTGCCCTTGGCATTGTGTGGTGACCCCTGAGTGTGTTTGTGCTGTGTTCTGGTTACTTGATTCTCTGTGTATGACTCGGTCTGTTCCCTGGATATCGCTTTGGATTCTGCCTGGTACCTTATATGTCTGTTTGGTTTTGATCTCTGCTTGGCCCTGATTATCCGCTCTGTCTCCTCCCTGGTACTGTACTGTGATCCTGTGTATGACCTTTGGCTTTGTCTGACCTCCCATCTGTTTATCTCTCCTGTACCTCGCTGGTCTGCACTGTGCATAACCTCTGCTTTGCTTGGACTCTGAGTTCTCTTCCTTCTCTGTGTGCAGGACGCTAAGCCCCGCCCCCTTGCAGTCACATGACCATTCACATGACCATAGGTCCTATGCTGGCTTCCTAAACTTCAGCATCCACAGGTCCTGTGCATCGGTACTTTCTGGCTGTACGTGACCCCGGTACCCCTACATTGCGGGTGAGTCACTGCTCAGCGGAGGCTGCACGCCGGCGCTGACACTCAGGACACGCGCACTGGCTCAGTGAGCAAGTACAGTGCGGTGTTCCTGACATTATAACTGACCATTTCAGTTTTTTTTTTCTTCAGAAAAAAAAAAAAAAAAAAAGGTGTGTGTTATCCTCATGGATCCCATACAAGCCTTGTCTGATCAGGTCAAGCACCTGACCCAAATGTTTCATAAGCTCAATGTGGAACAACGCACGATGGCCCAGACCCAGCAACAGTTGGTAGTTACTGTGCAGGAGGCTGTCAATGCAGGGGCTTCTAGTTCTGGGGGTAGGGATGTGTCATTAGCGTCCCCCGAATCTCCGGTCAAATTGCCAGACTTTTTCTCAGGGGACAAAAAGGAGTTCAGGTCTTTCAGAGAAGGATGCAAGCTTTTTTTTCTCTAAGGCCCCGCTCCTCCGGGGATGAGTTCCAGAGGGTGGGGGTCATTATTTCCCTACTTCGGGGGGCTCCGCAAGCATGGGCTTTCTCTCTGTCTTCCTCTGCTCCTGAACGTATGTCAGTGAACGCATTCTTTGAGGCCCTCGGGCACATTTATGATGAACCTGACCGAGTGCGATTGGCAGAGGATATGTTGATGAGTGTCTGTCAGGGGAAACATTCAGCTGAGTGGTTTTGTTCTGAGTTCCACCGCTGGGCGGCAGAGGTCTTTTGGAGCGACGCCGCACTCCGAGGACTCTTTCGCAGAGGCTTGTCCGAGTGGCTGCAGGATGCCTTGGCGTTACATCCCCCACCTAACTCTCTCGAGGACGCCATGACCCAGGCCGTCCGGATGGACCGCAGGCTGCGGGCCAGAGGGGTGATGCAGGTGGATACTCCATTATTCCCCAGTGGAAAAGAGACTGCCCCTGAGCCCATGGATGTAGGCGCCCTCTCCCTGAAGGATACGGAGAGGAAACGCCGGAAGGACAAGCAGTTATGCTTTTACTGAGGTAAAACGGGACATTGGAAAAGGGAGTACCCGAATTGCCCGTCTTCAAACCCGGTCGGCGGGAAACGACTAGGTCTGGGTAGTCAACGGGGAGGCTGCTCAGACCCTCAGGTACCATTTTCCTCGTTTTCTAAAGTATTACTGCCTGTGGAACTATTTGTGGACGGTAGTTCTTTTTCCTCTACAGCCTTCGTCGACTGCGGATCATCTATTAACCTCATTGACTCCCAATTGGTCACACACTGCAAGATAGGGACAGTTAAGCTCAAGGTTCCGATCAAGGTGATGGCCATTGACTCATCTCCCCTCACTAAGGAGGGAATTCGCTTTATGTCTGATGTGTTTTCGCTCAGAGTGGGCGCTATTCATGTGGAAAACATAAGTTGTTTTGTGCTGGACAATCTACCTGCAGGGTTGGTGTTGGGCATGCCCTGGTTACAACGCCATAACCCAGTTATAAACTGGAAAACAGGGGAGATTGTTTAATGGGGGTTTAATGATTTTGAGTTATGTGATAAATCCGCACTGCTGGTTGAACCAGTTAAATCTGTGTCTGTATCATCTGTCGAGCTGGAAGGTATTCCGGAATGCCTGAAGGACTTCGAAGATGTATTCTCCGAAAGCGAGGCCGAGACGTTACCGCCACATAGACCCTTTGACTGCGCTATTGAGCTGGTCCCGGGGGCTAAATTACCCAAAGCCCGTCTGTTTAATTTGTCTGGTCCTGAGCGCTTGGCTATGAAGGAGTACATTACTGAAAGTCTGCGCAAAGGACACATACGTCCTTCAGTCTCACCTGTAGCGGCAGGTTTCTTTTTTGTAAAGAAAAAAGATGGCGGGTTACGTCCCTGTCTCGACTTCCGGGAGCTTAATCAAATTACTGTACGGAATACGTACCCCCTTCCGTTGATTCCCGATTTATGTAACCAGCTATCAGGGGCAAAGTGGTTTTCTAAACTTGACCTTCGGGGGGCATATAATTTGATAAGGGTCCGGGAGGGGGATGAATGGAAAACCGCGTTCCTCACGACCGAGGGACTATTTGAAAATTTAGTCATGCCGTTTGGTCTTACCAACGCCCCTGCCATATTTCAGAATTTCATCAACGTGATATTCTCGGATCTCATTGGTCGTTTTGTCGTTATCTACTTAGATGATATTTTGATATATTCCCCCGACAAGTATTCTCATTTGGAACATGTACGAACTGTGCTCCAAAGGCTTAGAGAAAATCATTTGTATGCCAAATTGGAGAAATGTGTATTCTGTGTACAAGAGTTGTCCTTTTTGGGGTTAATTGTATCCGGTGAGGGTTTTCGCATGGACCCCAAGAAGGTGCAGGCCATTGCGGATTGGGTGCAACCCCGAGATCTTAAGGGTCTTCAGGGCTTCTTGGGGTTCACCAATTATTACCGCAAATTTATCCGGGGGTTTTCGCAAGTGGTCAAACCTCTCACGGATCTAACATGCAAAGGTGCGGATGTGAGAAATTGGTCCTCGCTCGCAAAAGAGGCCTTTGCGACGCTGAAAAAATGTTTTATGTCTGCTCCTGTGTTAGTGCAGCCAGATCCGTCCAAACCATTCGTCGTGGAAGTGGACGCCTCTGAGGTGGGGGTGGGGGCGGTGTTGTCCCAAGGGCCTGCCACTCTAACCAACCTCAGGCCATGTGCTTTCTTTTCCAAGAAGTTCTCTGCTGCGGAAAGAAATTACGACGTAGGCAATAGAGAGCTTCTTGTGGTCAAATTGGCATTTGAAGAATGGAGGCACTTTTTGGAGGGGGCCAGTCACCCGGTTACGGTGATCACAGATCACAAAAATCTGTCGTACATTGAGTCTGCTAAAAGACTAACGCCCAGACAGGCCCGTTGGTCACTTTTTTTTTCCCGTTTTCAGTTTACGATTACATTTCGTCCAGGGTCTAAGAATGTCAAGGCTGACGCCTTATCACGCAGTTTTCAGCCGGTGTCGCCCCCTGAGCCACCGTCCTCCATTCTTCACCCTGGGGTTGTGATAGCAGAGGTCTCATCTGAATTGGAACGGGAGATTCTGGGGGCCCAGTCGCAGGCCTCGGCGGCCAAGCCGGAGGGGAAGTTGTTTGTCCCTGAGCAACTTCGCCTGAAACTCTTGCAGGAGTTCCATGAATCCAAGCTGAGTGCTCACCCTGGTATTTCAGCCACACGTCTGGCGGTGGCTAGGATCTTTTGGTGGCCTACCCTTGGTTCGGACATAAAAAAATTCATTGCTGGTTGTGGGGTCTGCGCTCGTTCTAAAAGCTCTCATAGCCGGCCCGCAGGGGAGCTGATACCCTTGGCAGTGCCCGAAAGGCCATGGACTCATTTATCCATGGATTTTGTTGCCAATCTCCCTCCATCTAAGGGTAATACAGTGGTATGGGTAGTGGTGGACAGGTTTTCTTAGCAGGCTCATTTCGTACCCCTGTCCGCACTACCGTCAGCTGAGACGTTGTCCAGGTTGTTTGTGCAGCATGTGATCTGGTTGCATGGGGTACCCCTGAATGTGGTGTCTGATCGTGGTGTGCAGTTTGTGGCTAAGTTTTGGCGTGCTTTCTGCAAAAAATTAGGTATGTCTCTGTCCTTTTCGTCTGCATACCATCCTGAGAGCAATGGGCAGACGGAGCGCACTAACCAGTCCCTGGAACAGATCCTCAGGTGTCTAACCTCTGCTAGACAGAATGACTGGTGCGATGCACTGCCGTTGGCTGAATTTGCCTTCAATAGTCGGGTGAGTCAATCCACTGGTAGGTCCCCTTTCTTGATTAACTATGGGTTCAGTCCTCATTTTGGTGAGTTTTCTCGTCTGGATTCGGGGTGTCCCGGGGCTGAGGATTCTGTTCAGCGGTTAAAAGATACATGGGCAGAAGTCCAGTGGCGTATATCTAGGTCTCAAGGCTGGTATAAGTTTTTCGCGGACAGTATACGAACACCTGGTCCCATGTTTCGGGTGGGAGAGAAAGTTTGGCTCTCCACGCGAAACATTAAGTTAAAGATTCCGTCAGCCAAGTTGGGACCCAAATTCATTGGCCCATACAAGATTGTGGAAAAAATCAATCCAGTGGCGTATAGGCTGTGCCTTCCACCCTCTTTCAAGATCCCTAACGTCTTCCACAAATCTCTACTGAAACCTTTTGAAGCAGTACAGGGAGACTCCGAGTCTGCTGCTCCTCCGGTTTTGGTCGAGGGGCAGGTGGAGTATGAGGTTGGTCATATCGTACATTCCAGGTTGGTACGGCGGTCGGTACAGTACCTGGTTCATTGGAAGGGGTATGGACCGGAGGACAGGTCCTGGGTACCAGCCCGGTTGATGCATGCTGATCGCCTGGTGTGGGCTTTCCATGCTAAGTACCCGGGCAAGCCTGGGGGTCCAGAGGCCCCCCGTTGAGAGGGGGGTACTGTCATGATCTCAGTGCGGGTTTGACTCGCACACGTGGGGTTAATGTTTGGAACCAGTGCTGATGACTGGCATTTCTGGGGTTAAAGGTTGTGATCCCGGTGCAGGCTTACCTGCACACCTGGGGCTATGATTGTGGCCTCTCCCTGGTTCTGGGGGAGGCTTCTTATAGCCTCAGGACGCTCCCATCCCTGTCAGTTATACTCTTGCCCTTGGCATTGTGTGGTGACCCCTGAGTGTGTTTGTGCTGTGTTCTGGTTACTTGATTCTCTGTGTATGACTCGGTCTGTTCCCTGGATATCGCTTTGGATTCTGCCTGGTACCTTATATGTCTGTTTGGTTTTGATCTCTGCTTGGCCCTGATTATCCGCTCTGTCTCCTCCCTGGTACTGTACTGTGATCCTGTGTATGACCTTTGGCTTTGTCTGACCTCCCATCTGTTTATCTCTCCTGTACCTTGCTGGTCTGTACTGTGCATAACCTCTGCTTTGCTTGGACTCTGAGTTCTCTTCCTTCTCTGTGTGCAGGACGCTAAGCCCTGCCCCCTTGCAGTCACATGACCATAGGTCCTATGCTGGCTTCCTAAACTTCAGCATCCACAGGTCCTGTGCATCGGTACTTTCTGGCTGTACCTGACCCCGGTACCCCTACATTGCGGGTGAGTCACTGCTCAGCGGAGGCTGCACGCCGGCGCTGACACTCAGGACACGCGCACTGGCTCAGTGAGCAAGTACAGTGCGGTGTTCCTGACACTAATGAGACTCCTGAGGAAAAACACCATCGCCTTGACAAGATTAAGGCTTATAAACGCCGTCACCTCACACACGAATCCCCTAACTCTAAATCCATTAGATTGGCTGAAGAAGCCTTTGCACGCCTCCTTCAAGAACATCTACTCAAAAAATTGGTTCAAAAGGGCATCCCTATTGGAAAAACCGTCATTTTACCATCTTCTTTTGAAGGCAGTCCAAGAAACATGCAGCAGTGCTACCAGGATGCTGTGGCTATTGTTACGAAGTATGGTCGACCAGATCTATTTATCACCATGACATGTAATCCTAAGTGGAGTGAGATTGCTACACATTTAGAACCGTGGCACCGTGTTGAACACAGACCAGACTTGGTTGCACGCGTCTTTAAAATTAAACTAGAATCCCTCTTAAAAGACATTAGCAGTGGATTATTTGGAAAAGTCACTGCAATGGTCCATGTCATTGAATTTCAGAAGCGTGGTCTCCCACACGCTCATATTTTAATTATTCTTGACAGCCTGTCTAAATTACGGACTGAGGCGGACATAGACAATATAGTCTGGGCTGAAGTACCTGATTAAACAATCTACCCTCACCTCCATAACATTGTTCTTCAACACATGATTCATGGTCCCTGTGGAGAACACAATCCTAATTCTCCCTGTATGGAACTTGGAAAGTGTAGCAAAGGTTTCCCTAAACAATACCAACCATATACCATGAAAGAAAAGGATGGATATCCCACTTACCGCAGACCCATTGGCAAAACATATGAACACAATTCTAAGACAATTGACAATTCATGGGTAGTTCCATATAACCCATTTTTACTCACCAAATACAAGTGGCATATTAATGTAGAAATATGTGCTTCCATTCAAAGTGTAAAATATTTATTTAAATACGTTTACAAAGGACATGACAAAGCCAATCTTGAAATTTCCCAAAATTACATCCAACATGATGAAGCACACCAATTTACGGATACCAGATATGTTAGTGCACCTGAGGCTGCGTGGCGGATATTTGCTTTTCCGATGCATAAACAATCTCATGCCATCATTCGCCTAGCCGTACATCTGCCTAATTCTCAACCATTCTATTTTCATGAGAATGACTCTGCAGACAACATCCATCAAAAGCTCAATTCCAATTCTACACTTATGGCGTATTTCAACCTTAATAAGATCGACCACAATGCACATAACTATTTCTACCGTGAAATTCCAGAACACTACGCTTGGAAACAAGGCACATGGGAACAAAGAAAACGAGGGGGTCTCACAGTTATTGGAAGAATGTATACTGTTAGTGTGAAAGACCAAGAACGCTACTATTTACGTTTGTTGTTACTGCATGTAAAAGCTGCTACCAGTTTTGACAGCATTAAAACCGTCAATGGAGTTATGCATGAAACCTTTAAGGATGCTGCGATAGCACTCGGATTATTATTCGATGATAGCATCTAGAAACATACTTTTAGAGATGCTTGCATTCTTAACATGCCTTCCCAACTTAGAGACATGTTTGCTTATATTTGTATTTTTGCCCCCCCCCCCCCGAGTAATCCACTTGAATTGTGAAATGAATTTAAGGACCATTTTTTGCAAGACTACTGTCATACATACTGTACCACATCAACACTGAAGAGTGTATCGATTGTGAAGGATATGCTATGAAAGATGTCCAAGATGTCCTCATAGTCCATGGAAAAACTTTTGCTGATTTCAATTTACCACGCCCAGCAAAAATATTAAACACCCCCTTAAACAATATGATAAAGATTATGAGTTAAAAAAAAGCTGCAGAGATGAAAGAAACTCTTAATCAGGAGCAACTTTTTGCCTATGATGTCATTACTGAAGCTTTACAAAATAGCAGTTTAACACCAAAGTGCTTTTTTCTCCACGGACCCGTTGGCAGTGGAAAGACCTACCTATACCATCTACTTACACATCATTTAAGAGGACAAGGAGAAATTGTCTCACCTGCAGCGACTACAGGAATAGCCTCTAACTTGATACAAGGAGGCCGAACAATCCACTCTCTATATGGCATACCTATTCCGATCAACGAAACATCCGTTTCCAGGATTAAAAACGATACAAATGCAGGAAAACATTTACAGAGTACAAAACTTTTTATTATTGATGAGTGCACTATGGTCCAAAAACATGCATTGAATGTGATAAATAGACTTCTACGTGACATCATGACAACAAATGTTGCTGAAAAAAATAAAACACCGTTTGGAGGTAAAGTTATTGTTCTTGGAGGAGACTTCAGACAATGTCTTCCTGTCATCGCTCATGGAACAAGAATAGACATTGTAGATTCCTGCATAAAATATTCACAACATTGGCAACATTTTGCCAGACTACCGCTAATCAACAACATGCGCTCCACTCATCCTGAATACAGCACTTGGTTGCTTAAACTTGGAAATGGTGAGCTGTCTAATGAACATAACTGTAATGTTTTAGGAGAAACTACATCAGAGAGTGGACCCTCTGGATCGCGGATCCGGAGCCCCTGGGCCGAGCACGCCAGGTGAAGACCGACCCCTATACAGGGATCGTTTGGGGCAGGACCACAGAGGACGGAGGTGCGATAGCCGGAACCAAGAGGGACGGCTCCACGGACATAAGGGGCTGGGGAGGCAGAGGGCTGAGATACGAGAAGGGACCGGTAGCACAGGGGAAGACACAATACGGGGAATGGCAAGAGGAAGGACCAGGGCTGACCGGAGACAGAGGGAAGGGCACAGAGGATAGGAAGGAAGCAGCGCCTGGACAGACTGGGGAAGGCGAGGGAGACGAGACCGAGGACGGCAGGGAGGACAAGGCAGAGGAAGGCAGAGCTACAGGAGAACTGTAGAGGCCAGAGGGTGCAGAATACTACACAATCATCAGGCGTCCTCCTAACAGCGAGGACGCCTGAAATACACCAACCCCCGGAAGTGCGTCCCCCAGTCCAGCCCCTCAGCGCCGCCCACCGCTGGTGAGAGAGAGCGGGAGGGGGCGTGCGCGAGACAGGGGGCGGGTGCCAGGAGCCGCCGTGAGGGCGAATGGGCGACGGGCGTGCGCCCGGACGGTGGCGCGCAGGTAAGGGAACGCTGCGGCGCACGCTGCTGCAGGAGGGGCATCGGCGTGCATAGCCGCCGATGTCACAGTACCCCTCTCCTTACGTCCTCCCCTACTGAGATTGGCCAAAAACTTTTTCAGAATCCGGGGAGCGTTGATATTTTCCCGAGGCTCCCAGGACCTTTCCTCGGGACCAAAACCCACCCAATCGATAAGAAAAAGGGTCTTACCCCTGACTCTTTTCATAGCCAAGATGTCCTTGACCTCGAAGACGTTGTCCGAGATAACAGGTGAAGGAGGGACGATGGAAACTGGTTGGAACCGATTCAGGACTACGGGTTTCAAGAGCGAGACATGGAAAGCGTTGGGAACCCGGAGCGAAGCAGGCAACCTCAGTTTGTAAGCCACTTCATTAATGCGTCCAATCACTTCAAACGGCCCAATGTACCGAGGACTCAGCTTATAAGAGGGAACTCTCAGACGGATATGTCAAGTTGAAAGCCAGACTTTGTCACCTGGATGGTACGGAGGCACGTCCTTCCGTCTTTTGTCTGCATGTTTCTTGATTCGGTTGTTGGCACCCTTGAGCGCGTCCCTGGTCTCTCTCCAAATCTGCGAGAATTCCTTAGCGAGAGAATCGGCTGCGGGTACTCCTGTAGACGTGGAGAAAGGTAACGGAATACCTGGGTTTTGACCGGTTACCACAAAAAATGGTGACTTGGTGGTAGATTCGCTGGGATGGTTATTGTGCGAGAATTCAGCCCAAGGTAAGAGCGCGACCCAATTGTCCTGATGGGCGTTGGAGAAGTGACGTAGGAAGGTGGTTAACACCTGATTAATTCGCTCCACTTGCCCGTTGGTCTGAGGATGGTATGCGGAGGAGAAGTCGAGAGATGTACCCATAAGCCGGCAGAGAGCCCTCCAGAAGCGGGAGGTGAACTGGACCCCCCGATCCGACACAATCCGCTGAGGAAGACCATGCAGCCTGAAGACCTGGTGGATGAAGATCTCTGCCAACTTCGGGGCGGACGGCAGTCCCGGTAAGGGAATGAAATGGGCCATCTTGGAAAAACGATCTGCTACGACTAAGATGGTGGTACATCCAGCTGAGTGGGGTAAATCAGTCACAAAATCCATGGCGATCTGCTGCCAGGGGACCTCAGGAACTGGCAATGGGTGAAGAAGACCGGCGGGCAAAGTCCTAGCCACCTTGTTCTGGGCACAGATTGTGCACGAGGCAACATAGTCCATCACATCCTGGCGAAGCGTGGGCCACCAGTAATACCGGGACAGCAGCAAGAGAGTCTTTTTAGTCCCAACGTGACCAGCAATTTTGGAGGAATGCCCCCAGCCCAACACCTCTGTACGTCTGCTTTGAGGGACGAAAGTCTTACCAGGCGGAGGAATAGCAAAATTCACAGGGGCCACGGTGATCATCTTAGTAGGCTCGATAATATAGGATGGGACTTCATCCCTCTCCGATGACTGTAACGACCTGGAAAGGGCATCGGCCTTGATGTTCCTATTACCAGGTCGAAAGTGAAGATGAAAGTCAAAGCGGGAGAAATACAGGGCCCACCTGGCTTGCCGGGCATTGAGTCTTTGGGCAGACTGCAGGTAAGCCAGGTTCTTGTGGTCCGTGAGGATGGTGAAGGGATGTACAGCCCCCTCGAGTAAATACCGCCATTCAGCCAAGGCCATCTTAATGGCCAGTAATTCTCGGTCTCCAATGGAGTAGTTGCACTCCGCAGGTGAAAAGGCTTTAAAAAAGAAGCCGCAAGGGACCAGCCGTCCGGATGAAGCCTGCTGGGACAGGACCACCCCCGCTCCAGTGGAGGAGGCATCCACTTCCAGGACGAAGGGCCTGCTGGTCACAGGCCGATGCAAAATGGGTGCTGACGCAAAAGAACGTTTCAGAGCCTGGAAGGCGTTTTCAGCTTCGGGGGACCAGCTGTTGGGCTTCGTTCCCTTACGGGTCAAGGCCGTGATGGGTTTGGTAACCGTTAGAGTTGAGCGATACCATCCGATACTTCAAAGTATCGTATCGGATGGTATCGGCCGATCTTTAAAAAAAGTATCGGTATCGCCGATTCCGATACCGGAAGTCCCATTCAAGTCTATGGGACTTCCGGTATCGGAATAAGAAAAACCCTTTCCTGCCCTTGTACAGCCTCTCTGGGGTCTGTACGGGCCTTTCGGGGGGCTGTGCCGGCCTGCCAGGGGGTCTGTGCAGGCTCCGGTGGTCTGTGCCGGCCTGCCGGTGGTCTGTGCAGGTTCCGGGGGGCTGTGCCGGCCTGCCGGGGGGCTGTGCCGGCCTGCCGGGGGGCTGTGCCGGCCTGCCAGGGGGTCTGTGCAGGCTCCGGTGGTCTGTGCCGGCCTGCCGGTGGTCTGTGCAGGCTCCGGGGGGCTGTGCCGGCCTGCCGGGGGGCTGTGCCGGCCTGCCGGGGGGCTGTGCCGGCCTGCCGGTGGTCTGTGCAGGCTCCGGGGGTCTGTGCAGGCATCGTCCGATGGGACTACAAGTCCCATCTGGCGATGCCTGCTACCATGACAGTGATTGACACATTAGCCAATGATGGGACAGTAGTAGTCCCATCATCCGGCTAATGTGTTAAATGTAAAAAAAAAAAAAAAAAAAAAAAAATTACATGCTACATTCATACTACATACTACATACATGCTACATTCATACTACATACTACATACATGCTACATTCATACTACATGCAACATACATACTACATATATACTACATGCATGCTACATATATACTACATGCATGCTACATACATACTACATGATACATACTACATATATACTACATGCATGCTACATACATACTACATATATACTACATGCATGCTACATACATACTACATGCTACATGCATGCTACATACATACTACATGCTACATGCATGCTACATACATACTACATACATGCTACATATATACTACATACATACTACATATATACTACATGCATGCTACATATATACTACATGCATGCTACATACATACTACATATATACTACATGCATGCTACATACATACTACATGCTACATGCATGCTACATATATACTACATACATGCTACATATATACTACATGCATGCTACATACATACTACATATATACTACATGCATGCTACATACATACTACATGCTACATGCATGCTACATACATACTACATACATGCTACATATATACTACATACATACTACATATATACTACATACATACCACATACATACTACATGCATGCTACATATATACTACATGCATGCTACATACATACTACATATATACTACATGCATGCTACATACATACTACATGCTACATGCATGCTACATACATACTACATGCTACATACATACCACATATATACTACATACATACAATACATTCATACAATACATACATAGACATACAGTACATATAACATAGAGTAACATACTTACCAATACTTGTCACATTGTTCCCCGAAGCCATTGTCGTCTACGGAATAAATATTAACATAACAAACCACAAAAATACTCACCCACGATCCGAAGCAGTCCACGAGTGTGTCCCACGACGATCTTGGGTAGAGAACTGCAGCATCAGCTGATGCTGCCGTTCTCTACGGGCTGCAGGAATCCAATGACGGAAGGTAGGTATCCTTCCGCACTGTATTCCTCCGCCACTTAAAAAAAAAAAAAGTCCCTAGTCTCACTTTATGCCATTGCTGTGTGGGAATTTCCCACACAGCAATGGCATAAAGTGAGACTAGGGACTTTTTTTTTTTTAAGTGGCGGAGGAATACAGTGCGGAAGGATACCTACCTTCCGTCATTGGATTCCTGCAGCCCGTAGAGAACGGCAGCATCATCTGATGCTGCAGTTCTCTACCCAAGATCGTCGTGGGACACACTCGTGGACTGCTTCGGATCGTGGGTGAGTATTTTTGTGGTTTGTTATGTTAATATTTATTCCGGAAAGACAATGGCTTCGGGGAACAATGTGACAAGTATTGGTAAGTATGTTACTCTATGTTATATGTACTGTATGTCTATGTATGTATTGTATGAATGTATTGTATGTATGTAGTATATATGTGGTATGTATGTAGCATGTAGTATGTATGTAGTATGTATGTAGCATGCATGTAGCATGTAGTATGTATGTAGCATGCATGTAGTATATATGTAGTATGTATGTAGCATGCATGTAGTATATATGTAGCATGTATGTAGTATGTATGTGGTATGTATGTAGCATGTAGTATATATGTAGCATGCATGTAGTATATATGTAGTATGTATGTAGTATGTATGTAGCATGTATGTAGTATATATGTAGTATGTATGTAGTATATATGTAGCATGTATGTAGTATATATGTAGTATGTATGTAGTATATATGTAGCATGCATGTAGTATATATGTAGTATGTATGTAGTATATATGTAGCATGCATGTAGTATATATGTAGTATGTATGTAGTATATATGTAGCATGTATGTAGTATGTATGTAGCATGCATGTAGCATGTAGTATGTATGTAGCATGCATGTAGTATATATGTAGTATGTATGTAGCATGCATGTAGTATATATGTAGCATGCATGTAGTATGTATGTGGTATGTATGTAGCATGTAGTATATATGTAGCATGCATGTAGTATGTATGTAGTATGTATGTAGTATGTATGTAGCATGCAGTATGTATGTAGTATGTATGTAGTATATATGTAGTATGTATGTAGCATGCATGTAGTATGTATGTAGTATGTATGTAGTATGTATGTAGTATATATGTAGTATGTATGTAGCATGTAGTATGTATGTAGTATTTTTTTTTTTTTTTTTTTTTTTTTTTTTAACATTTAACACATTAGCCGGATGATGGGACTACTACTGTCCCATCATTGGCTAATGTGTCAATCACTGTCATGGTAGCAGGCATCGCCCGATGGGACTTGTAGTCCCATCGGACGATGCTTGCACAGACCCCCGGACATCAGCACAGCCCCCCGGCAGGCCGGCACAGCCCCCCGGCAGGCCGGTACAGACCCCCACAGGGTGCACAGCCCCCCGGCAGGCCGGCACAGCCCCCCGGCAGGCCGGCAGAGACCCCGGGCAGTCCACACAGCCCCCCGGCAGGCCGGCACAGCCCCCCGGCAGGCCGGCAGAGACCCCCGGAAGGCCCGAAATGACGGCGCATCATGATGCGCACACACCGCGCATCATGATGACGTCAGGCCGTCAATCAACTGAACTTCCGATTCCGATGCCGAATTCCGATATTGAAAAAATATCGGAAGTCGGTATCGGAATTCCGATACAGCAAGTATCGGCCGATACCCGATACTTGCGGTATCGGAATGCTCAACACTAGTAACCGTAGAAAAATGAGGCACGAACTGACGGTAATAATTTGCAAACCCAAGAAACCGCTGGATGGCCTTAATCCCCACTGGACGGGGCCACTTGAGTACCGCACTGAGTTTTTCGGGATCCATCTTTAGACCAGAATCGGTGACGACATATCCCAAGAAGGGCAGTGACGTCTGCTCAAAAAGGCATTTCTCAATCTTGGCGTAGAGTTGGTTCTCTCAAAGGCGGTGCAAGACCAAGCGTACGCTTTTGCGATGGGAGGACAGATCGGGCGAGAAAACGAGAATGTCGTCTAGATAGATGACCACACAGGAATAGAGTAGATCACGGAACACCTCGTTGATAAATTCTTGAAACACAGCGGGGGCATTGCAAAGGCCGAATGGCATGACTAGGTATTCATAATGCCCGTCACGGGTATTGAAGGCCATTTTCCACTCATCCCCAGCACGGATCCGGACCAAATTGTAGGCTCCCCGCAGATCTAACTTCGTGAAGATCCGAGCTCCTCTCAGCCGGTCAAAGAGCTCCGGAATCAACGGAAGGGGGTAACGATTTTTAACGGTGATATTGTTTAGGCCCCGGTAATCAATGCAAGGCCGCAGTGATCCGTCTTTCTTCCGGACGAAGAAGAAACCTGCGCCCGCAGGAGAGGAGGACTTCCGGATAAACCCCTTGGACAGATTTTCATGAATATATTCCGTCATGGCAGAGGTCTCGGCAGGAGAAAGAGGGTATGTTCTACCTCTGGGAGGAACCGCTCCAGGAATCAGGTCGATGGGACAGTCATAGGACCGGTGCGGGGGCAGGGAGTCCGCCTCCCTCTTGCAGAAAACATCAGCGTAGGCGTGGTATGGAACAGGAAGGCCCGAGAGATCCGTTGGCCTAGGCTGAGAATGGGAACGAACCAGGGTACGTAAACAGCTTGCATGGCAGGTGTGCCCCCAGCGCAAGATCTCCCCGGAGCGCCAGTCGACAACTGGCTCATGCCGCCTAAGCCAAGGTAGTCCCAAGAGAATGGCGTGGGATAATTGAGGCAGGACATAAAAGGCAATCTTCTCGGAATGAAGTGCGCCAATTTGTAGTTTTACTTCAGTGGTAACCGTGGTGATGAGCCCAGGTAGAGGTTTGCCATCGACGGAGGTGATTGCTCGGGGGTTACTTAAGATGACCACGGGAATCTGGAGTTTGTCAACCTCCTCCTGGCGGACGAAGTTGCCTGCTGCGCCCGAGTCCACATACGCCTCCACGGAGCCACGCCCCCGACCTGTAATAAGCAGAGCTGAAAGAGTAAGTGGGAGAGAGGGGGTCTGATCACCTAGGGGGCCCTCTCCTACCTGGCCTAGGCGGATGCGTTTCCCGGTCTCTCAGGACAAGTGCGTATGAAGTGATTGGCCCCTCCACAATATAGACAGAGTCCCTTAGTCATCCTCTCCTTACGCCGTTGTTCGGACAGCTTGATGCGATCCACCTGCATAGGCTCGGGAGCAGTGTTACTAGGGAGAGCAACGGAGCGCGGAATGGGAGCTTGGTATAATCTAAAGGGCCTCTTCTCCCTGGCTGACTCTCTAGCGCGTTCCTGAAAACGCAGGTCAATACGAGTAGCCAGAGAGATGAGATCTTCCAGGGTGGTTGGAAGGTCACGCCCGGCCAACTTGTCCTTGATTTTACTAGAAAGGCCTCTCCAAAAGGCACCAACCAGGGCTTCATTATTCCACCCCAGCTCCGAGGACAAGGTCCGGAAACGGATGGCGTATTGCCCTACCGTAAGGGACCCCTGGCAGAGGTTAAAAAGGGCCTCTGTAGAGGAAGCAAGGCGTCCGGGTTCATCAAAAACCTTACGGAATGTTTCCAAAAAATTCTGGATGTTAGTCACCACCGGGTCATCCCTCTCCCACAACGGATTCACACAAGCCAACGCCTCCCCCTCTAGATGGGAGATTATAAAGGCCACCTTAGCACTGTCCGTGGGGTATTGTTGGGGCAGAAGATCAAAGTGCAGTCTGCACTGGTTTAAAAATCCCCTACACAACTTTAGGTCCCCACAGTACCTAGGCGGCTTACCAAGACGGGGAGGAGGGAAAGAGACAGCGTCCCGGGCTTGGGTAGAAGCGGCCACAGAGGACTGCAAAGAAAGCAGACGATCATCCACGGACGCCATATACCCCAAAATGTGAGATTGCGCATCGCGCTGCTGTGCGAGCTCCTGCTGGAGGCTGACTAAGAGAGGTGCATGCGCTGGGTCAGCGGTTTGCAGGGCGGAGAGCCGGGTGTCCATGGACTTCATGAATGACATGATACGGGTCTGATTCTCTCTTAAGAAAAGCAGTTCCTTTTGAGTGGCAGCCGCGGCACCGGCGGGGTCCATGGCCTGATGATACTGTAATGTTTTAGGAGAAACTACGTCAGAGAGTGGACCCTCTGGATCGCGGATCCGGAGCCCCTGGGCCGAGCACGCCAGGTGAAGACCGACCCCTATACAGGGATCGTTTGGGGCAGGACCACAGAGGACGGAGGCGCGACAGCCGGAACCAAGAGGGACGGCTCCACGGACATAAGGGGCTGGGGAGGCAGAGGGCTGAGATACGAGCAGGGACCGGTAGCACAGGGGATGACACAATACGGGGAATGGCAAGAGGAAGGACCAGGGCTGACCGGAGAAAGAGGGAAGGGCACAGAGGATAGGAAGGAAGCAGCGCCTGGACAGAATGGGGAGGGCGAGGGAGACGAGACCGAGGACGGCAGGGAGGACAAGGCAGAGGAAGGCAGAGCTACAGGAGAACTGTAGAGGCCAGAGGGTGCAGAATACTACACAATCATCAGGCGTCCTCCTAACAGCGAGGACGCCTGAAATACACCAACCCCCGGAAGTGCGTCCCCCAGTCCAGCCCCTCAGCGCCGCCTACCGCTGGTGAGAGAGAGCGGGAGGGGGCGTGCGCGAGACAGGGGGCGGGTGCCAGGAGCCGCCGTGAGGGCGAATGGGCGACGGGCGCGTGCCCGGACGGTGGCGCGCAGGTAAGGGAACGCTGCGGCGCGCGCTGCTGCAGGAGGGGCATCGGCGGGCATAGCCGCCGATGTCACAATAACCTTGGAGAGGATGTCATTGAAATTCCTCCAGACATGCTTTGCACTGGCTCTATAGTAACCAAGATCTTTGGAGACCATATTTGCATTGATGTTAATGACAAACAAAGCATCAACACTGCTGCATCACATGCTATACTACAGTTGTGGCAAAAAGTATTGACACCCCTGCAATTCTGTCAGATAATACTCAGTTTCTTCCTGAAAATGATTGCAAACACAAATTCTTTGGTATTATTATCTTCATTTAATTTGTCTTAAATGAAAAAACACAAAAAGAATTGTCCTAAAGCCAAATTGGATATAATTCCACACCAAACATAAAAAAGAGGGTGGACAAAAGTATTGGCACTGTTTGAAAAATCATGTAATGCTTCTCTAATTTGTGTAATTAACAGCACCTGTAACTTACCTGTGGCACCTAACAGGTGTTGGCAATAACTAAATCACACTTGCAGCCAGTTGACATGGATTAAAGTTGACTCAACCTCTGTCCTGTGTCATTGTGTGTACCACATTGAGCATGGAGAAAAGAAAGAAGACCAAAGAACTGTCTGAGGACTTGAGAAACCAAATTGTGAGGAAGCATGAGCAATCTCAAGGCTACAAGTCCATCGCCAAAGACCTGAATGTTCCTGTGTCTACCGTGCGCAGTGTCATCAAGAAGTTTAAAGCCCATGGCACTGTGGTTAACCTCCCTAGATGTGGACGGAAAAGAAAAATTGACGAGATTTCAACGCAAGATTGTGCGGATGTTGGATAAAGAACATCGACTAACATCCAAACAAGTTCAAGCTGCCCTGCAGTCTGAGTTTACAACAATGTCAACCCATACTATCCGTCGGCGTCTGAATGAAAAGGGACTGTATGGTAGGAGACCCAGGAAGACCCCACTTCTTACGCCGAGACATAAAAAAGCCAGGCTGGAGTTTGCCAAAACTTACCTGAAAAAGCCTAAAACGATTTGGAAGAATGTTCTCTGGTCAGATGAGACAAAAGTAGAGCTTTTTGGGCAAAGGCATCAACATAGAGTTTACAGAAGAAAAAAAAGAGGCATTCAAAGAAAAGAACACAGTCCCTACAGTCAAACATGGTGGAGGTTCCCTGATGTTTTGGGTTGCTTTGCTGCCTCTGGCACTGGACTGCTTGACCGTGTGCATGGCATTATGAAGTCTGAAGACTACCAACAAATTTTGCAGCATAATGTAGGGCCCAGTGTGAGAAAGCTGGGTCTCCCTCAGAGGTCAGGGGTCTTCCAGCAGGACAATGACCCAAAACACACTTCAAAAAGCACTAGAAAATGGTTTGAGAGAAAGCACTGGAGACTTCTAAGGTGGCCAGCAATGAGTCCAGACCTGAATCCCATAGAACACCTGTGGAGAGATCTAAAAATGGCAGTTTGGAGAAGGCACCCTTCAAATATCAGGGACCTGGAGCAGTTTGCCAAAGAAGAATGGTCTAAAATTCCAGCAGAGCATTGTAAGAAACTCATTGATGGTTACTGGAAGCGGTTGGTTGCAGTTATTTTGGCTAAAGGTTGTGCAACCAAGTATTAGGCTGAGGGTGCCAATACTTTAGTCTGGCCCATTTTTGGAGTTTTGTGTGAAATGATCAATGTTTTGCTTCTTGCTTCATTCTCTTTTGTGTTTTTTCATTTAAGACAAATTAAATGAAGATAATAATACCAAAGAATTTGTGTTTGCAATCATTTTCAGGAAGAAACTGAGTATTATCTGACAGAATTGCAGGGGTGTCAATACTTTTGGCCACAACTGTATGTCCAAAAAATGATGACGTAGATTTTCTGAACTGTAAAGTAATGGATCGCATCAGTGGTGGTTATACTGTATATACAAGCAATGATTCTGTCGATGCTGATGAGGCAGAGGAATGTGAAAACTACCCAGTTGAATTTTTAAACTCTCTGACACCATCAGGAATGCCATCACATCTCTTAAAACTTAAAATTGGCACCATTGTGATGCTATTAAGAAGCCTAAGGCTAGTTTCACACTAGCGCATATTCCACGCAGCGCTCAGCGCCACTAAGCCCCGCCCCATCCGGTCATCGCCGCCTACTATCACACACGGCCGCATGCGATCTGCGCACCCTATCTTTAGCATAGGGTGCGCAGATCGTGCGCTGGCCGTGCGCTAGTAGGATTTTAGCGTGCGCTGCGCACTTTTGAAGGTGCACCAAGCGCGCCAAAATGCAACATGCTGCGTTCGGCGCACACCGGAAATGGTGAGCTGTCTAATGAACATAACCTTGGAGACGATGTCATTGAAATTCCTCCAAACATGCTTTGCACTGGCTCTATAGTAACCAAGATCTTTGGAGACCATATTTGCATTGATGTTAATGACAAACAAAGCCTCAACACTGCTGCATCACATGCTATACTATGTCCAAAAAATGATGACGTAAATTTTCTGAACTGTAAAGTAATGGATCGCATCAGTGGTGGTTATACTGTACAGTATACAAGCAATGATTCTGTTGATGCTGATGAGGCAGAGGAATGTGAAAACTACCCAGTTGAATTTTTAAACTCTCTGACACCATCAGGAATGCCATCACATCTCTTAAAACTTAAAATTGGCACCATTATGATGCTATTAAGAAGCCTAAGGCTAGTTTCACACTAGCGCATATTCCACGCAGCGCTCAGCGCCACTAAGCCCCGCCCCCTGCGGGCTCCCTGCCCGCCCCATCCGGTCGTCGCCGCCTACTATCACACACGGCCGCATGCGATCTGCGCACCCTATCTTTAGCATAGGGTGCGCAGATCGTGCGCTGGCCGTGCGCTAGTAGGATTTTAGCGTGCGCTGCGCACTTTTGAAGGTGCACCAAGCGCGCCAAAATGCAACATGCTGCGTTCGGCGCACACCGGAAATGGTGAGCTGTCTAATGAACATAACCTTGGAGACGATGTCATTAAAATTCCTCCAGACATGCTTTGCACTGGCTCTATAGTAACCAAGATCTTTGGAGACCATATTTGCATTGATGTTAATGACAAACAAAGCCTCAACACTGCTGCATCACATGCTATACTATGTCCAAAAAATGATGACGTAGATTTTCTGAACTGTAAAGTAATGGATCGCATCAGTGGTGGTTATACTGTATATACAAGCAATGATTCTGTCGATGCTGATGAGGCAGAGGAATGTGAAAACTACCCAGCTGAATTTTTAAACTCTCTGACACCATCAGGAATGCCATCACATCTCTTAAAACTTAAAATTGGCACCATCGTGATGCTATTAAGAAACCTAAGGCTAGTTTCACACTAGCGCATATTCCATGCAGCGCTCAGCGCCGCTAAGCCCCACCCCCTGCTGGCTCCCTGCCCGCCCCATCCGGTCATCGCCGCCTACTATGGCACACGGCCGCATGCGATCTGCGCACCGCTGGCCGTGCGCTAGTAGGATTTTAGCGTGCGCTGCGCACTTTTGAAGGTGTGACGGTGTGCGCCGAACGCAGCATGTTGAAATTTCTGCGTGCTCGGCGCACCTTCAAAAGTTCACATCGCACGCTAAAATCCTACTAGCGCAAGGCCAGCGCACGATCTGCGCACCCTATGCTAAAAATAGGGTGCGCATATCGCATGCGGCCGTGTGCGATAGTAGGCGGCAATGACCGGATGGGGCGGGCAGGGAACAGGCAGGGGGCGGGGCTTAGCGGCACCGAGAGCTGCGTGGAATATGCGCTAGTGTGAAACTATGAAAACGAAAAATAGTCAAAATAAGCATACATAAACTATAATAGATACTGAAGAGATAACTTCAATCCAAAAAGTAAGGCCAAGGCCTAACAACAATTAGAAAATGGAAATGCTCCCATTGATATATTAGACACAGTGAAAACAGAGCAGACAACACCATCCAATAAAAAACATTAATTTATTGATTCAAACAATTGAAAATACAAAAAGGTATACATACCAATAATGGCTTATACAGTAAAAAGGAAAAGGAGGGATACTAAGGCCAAAACAGTGGTACACATGGTGATCTTGCGACCAAGGGTTATAAAGTGTATAAAGCGACAATATGGTACAACATGATAAGTCCCGGGCGAAGTACCCATGCAAGATATAATAAATATTGTCTAAAGCATTAAGCAAATCAAGTGCCCTTCAGCATCTGACTAATGGCACTTACCCATGATCGCCAGTACACCAATGTGCTTTAGACAATATTTATTATATCTTGCATGGATACTTCGCCCGGGACTTATCATGTTGTACCATATTGTCGCTTTATACACTTTATAACCCTTGGTCGCAAGATCACCATGTGTACCTCTGTTTTGGCCTTAGTATCCCTCCTTTTCCTTTTTACTGTATAAGCCATTATTGGTATGTATACCTTTTTGTATTTTCAATTGTTTGAATCAATAAATTAATGTTTTTTTATTGGATGGTGTTCTCTGCTCCGTTTTCTCTGTGGCTAGTGTGAAACTAGCCTAAACACCAAGAAAGGTCTCTGCAATGGCACTCACCTTATTGTCACTGCCTTACTCCGCAACATCATACAGGCTAAAGTGATTACTGGCTCAGCTGAAGGAGACATTGTATTTATTCCACGCATCGATTTGTGTCCTTCAGAAACTGGGTTACCGTTTAAATTAAAACGTCGACAGTTTCCTCTAAAACCTGCTTTTGCTATGACCATTAACAAATCCCAAGGACAGACCCTCAATCGAGTTGGAATTTTTTTTGCCCGAACCTGTATTTGCCCATGGACAATTGTATGTTGCATTCTCCCGAGTAAAGCAACGCAGCAACGTTAGGGTCAAAGTGGTGGATACACCACTTCAAGGACAATTGCTACCTAATAGCCCAAAAATCTTCACTAGAAATGTCGTTTACAAAAATGTCTTACTTTAAACTATTTAAGTTGGTCCTGGAATGGATAGATATATAGATATATAAATAATAGTTACATTCTAAATAGATATAGATAATAGACTCCTAAGACTTCTATACATAGCTTGATATATGTTATATATATAGATATTCTAAGCAGATAGATATATCATACACTAATTATCTCTTTCACATATATGTCATAGACATTTAAATCCATAAAAACATACATAGGTATAGGTATATATAGATTAAAAAAATAAATAAATAAAAATACAAAAACAAAAAAAAATTTAGGCACACATACATAGATTTCAACTACAAAGCTAACACATTCCTACATAACTTAGGTAATAATAATTAATTTTTTATTTATTTATAGAGTACTATTATTTCAATAGCACTTTACATACGTCAGTAATACTTTCCCTCTTGAGGCTCACTATGTAAATATTCTATCTACATAAAAACATAGGTGTGATACATTTACACATAATTCTCAATATTACTGTAACACACATTAAGTATAAAAGGGGAGATGTGTATCATCAAAATTCTTTCATTTTGTGATATAGACCCGGATGTCAAGGTCCAGCATCATATTTGCTGCTGAGATATGTTATTTCTTCTTTTAACAGGGCCGGGTTTTTGTGAACAGCTAAAGAGATGGGCTGGATGGCTGTTCACCACATCTCCTTCTCAAAGTGTGCTACTCACAGTGCCGCACAACACATGGTCAACGCTACATCCATATCCTCCCGATGTGATAGCATCGGGCCTTAATCTAGTGTTCCATAATACCAGCCATTCCTCTCATCTCCCCACAAAATTGTGTCTGTAAAACAAATTGTTGCAGAAGGTAAGGAGCTGCCACCTCTGCTCCATCTGAAATAAGAAAAATCATTGATCTAAGGTCCAAGCAAGCACTCAATCACCTACCAGCAAAAATGGAAAGGACCAAATGGAAATTATCTCCTGTGTACGCTTTAAATAATTCTACTGTAAATAGCTGCGGAATATGTTAGCACTATATAAAAATAAATATTATTATTATTACTTTTTGTTTCAGAAACAGAGTCATACATATAATCATGCAGACTGACACTCTGGACTTTATTGTTTAATTATCAGATTTGTGTCAAATTTTTAGTTGCATAAAATGGCTACCACCACTTTATGCAAAGCAGAAGATTACATCAGCCATAGGAAGCTTACAAGAACCTGGGCGTGGATGGGCTTTCTTCCCATAATTCCTTACCGCTATCCCATAACATAGCATAGTACAATGATTTAGGAGGGACAAGCTTAGGGCTCATTCCCACTTGCGCTGAAAAATCGGATTGCCTTCGGACCAATTTTATTCTATCATGGTGAATTCATCTGCATTTTTTTTTCCAGCTCGGATTGGATCACGATGGGACTGGAAAAAAATTGCAGAATTCTGCAATTGCAATCTAAAATCAGATCGCATTCAGCAATAAAAGTCAATGGGTGCAACAAAAATTTTTTTAAAAAAAAATCGCACAGCATTCAGACCATGCGAGTGCCATCCAATTTTTACACACCGATTTTCTTTGAAAAGGCAGCAATTCAGCAGCCGCGTACAGTAAAATCACAGCGGGACCCAACAGGAAAGAATAGCTAAAATAGATATATACACATGGAATAAATAGATATAAAGAGGTTAGTGACATACAGTACATAGATAGATAGGGAGATCGATAGACTAAAAGCCAGCAATTCAGCAGCCGGGTACAATAAATTTACAGCAGGACCCGACAGGTAAGAATAGATGGATTACATACAGTATAAAATACAGTATAAATACATAGGATAGATATATAGATGTCAGTCACATATACAATTAGTACAGTGTGTGCAGCTTACTGTGCATGTATTTAATTATTGCCAGATTTTTTTTCTGAAAAAAATGTGGGCTCCTACGTAATTTTCTTAACCAGCAGAGGAAAAACTGACAGCTGAGGGCAGATTTTTATAGCCTGTGAAGAGGGTAATACCCGTGGAGCTTCCCAGGCTATTAATATCAGCTCACAACTGTATACTTAGCCTTTACTGGCTATTAAAATGGGGGAGCTCCCAAAAAAATGATCTAGGATATTGGCCCCCCAGGTTAAAAACATCAGATCTCAGCTACCCCAGAATAGGCACATCTGTAAGATGTTCCAGTTCTGGCACTAAGCCTCACTTTTCCCACCTGCCCTGATGTGGTGGCAAGTGGGGTGATAGTTGCGGGGTGATGTCACCTTTGTATTGTCAGGTGACATCAAGCCCAGAGGTTTGTAATGGAGAGACACCCCCATTACTAACTCCATAGTCAAGTCATATTGTATTAAAACACACACACTCAGAATAAAGTCCTTTAATTAAAAGAATGACACAGACTCCTTTAATGAATCTTAATTAAACCATACATACAGCATCACCCATTCCAGTGACACCATTGTCCCCTGCAAGAGAATTAAAATAACAAACAACAATATACCTCACCTGTCCGCTGAGAAGATGATAATCCATCCTTGGTCCCTGAAGGGAGTAGAACAGCAGGAAGTTTACACCGAGTCTCAGTAGAGAGAATGATAACTCCCATCGTGCAGAGCAGACTGTAAACCTGGTGAGAGTTGTAATTTCTCCTCGGAACTGCATCTGAACTTCAGTAAATGCTAAAGTGACTTTCTTTGTCTCCTGCCTTATTACTCCTTGCCATCTACTTCCATCACAATCTCTGGGCGTCAGCCCTAGTTGGAGGGGGTTAAACATCTGCACTGCCATCACCATCTACTCCCCCAGGGATCATCTGCAGTGCTGGCTATCCTACAGTTGAACACTCCAACTGGCATCATGTACTCTTTTTCAAATTTCTTTTATTTTTACTTTATTTTTCAACCCCCATTTCACTGTTCCTGGAGAACAGGCACCGGGCACAGCTGCCACCCCCATGACCTCCTGAATCTAACGCCGCCCGGTGACCTGAGTATCCCGCTCTGGGTGAGACATTAGCATCACTTAGGCCATGTGCACACATTGAGTATTTGGTGAGTTTTTTACCCCAGTATTTGTAAGACAAAACCAGGAGTGGAAAGGTCAGAGGAAAAGCATAATAGAAATATGTGCACCACTTCTGCATTTTTCACCCACTCCTGGTTTTGGCTTACAAATACTTAGATACAAAAACTCACCAAATACTGAAAGTGTGCATGTGGCCTTAGGGAGAGATTGTGCTGAAGGGATAGTGTAGAACAGGATAGAGTTAATTGTACATCCTTTCTGCTGCAACTCATACCAAAAGCCCTTCAAAATCCCAGAGCTAATAATATTATTTTTGCTCTTAATCCTGAAAATTGTTCTGAGCAAGGAAATATATTTATACTGCACCAGTTGTGCTTCAAAAGCATACAGCCAGACTTGGTTGGTTAGCAATAGCATCGCTATATTGCTTCTGCACTGTAATCAGTCCATCCTAGTTGGACAAATTTTCATATATACAAATATATATACATATATATAAATGTTTTATATATACATTAAATTTAGCTTTTTTTTTTCCTTTTGTTCCCATTCTCTATGATAGTAATGCAGTTTCTCTATTTGTATCAAAAATCAGCCACAGGTGATTTTACAGTTGTGGCCAAAAGTATTGACACCCCTGCAATTCTGTCAGATAATGCTCCGTTTCTTCCTGAAAATGATTGCAAACACAAATTCTTTGGTATTATTATCTTCATTTAATTTGTCTTAAATGAAAAAACACAAAAGAGAATGAAGCAAAAAGCAAAACATTGATCATTTCACACAAAACTCCAAAAATGGGCCAGACAAAAGTATTGGCACCCTCAGCCTAATACTTGGTTGCACAACCTATAGCCAAAATAACTGCAACCAAACGCTTCCGGTAACCATCAATGAGTTTCTTACAATGCTCTGCTGGAATTTTAGACCATTCTTCTTTGGCAAACTGCTCCAGGTCCCTGATATTTGAAGGGTGCCTTCTCCAAACAGGCATTTTTAGATCTCTCCACTGGTGTTCTATGGGATTCAGGTCTGGACTCATTGCTGGCCACCTTAGAAGTCTCCAGTGCTTTCTCTCAAACCATTTTCTAGTGCTTTTTGAAGTGTTTTGGGTCATTGTCCTGCTGGAAGACCCATGACCTCTGAGGGAGAACCAGCTTTCTCACACTGGGCCCTACATTATGCTGCAAGATTTGTTGGTAGTCTTCTGACTTCATAATGCCATGCACATAGTCAAGCAGTCCAGTGCCAGGGGCAGCAAAGCAACCCCAAAACATCAGGGAACCTCTGCCATGTTTGACTGTAGGGACTGTGTTCTTTTCTTTGAATGCCTCTTTTTTCTCCTGTAAACTCTATGTTGATGCCTTTGCCCAAAAAGCTCTACTTTGGTCTCATCTGACCAGAGAACATTCTTCCAAAACGTTTTAGGCTTTTTCAGGTAAATTTTGGCAAACTCCAGCCTGGCTTTTTTATGTCTCGGGGTAAAAAGTGGGGTCTTCCTGGGTCTCCTACCATACAGTCACTTTTCATTCAGACGCCGACGGATAGTACGGGTTGACACTGTTGTACCCTCAGACTGCAGGGCAGCTTGAACTTGTTTAGATGTTAGTCGAGGTCGTTTATCCAACATCCGCACAATCTTGCATTGAAATCTCTTGTCAATTTTTCTTTTCCATCCACATCTAGGGAGGTTAGCCACAGTGCCCTGGGCTTTAAACTTCTTGATGACACAGCGCACGGTAGACACAGGAACATTCAGGTCTTTGGAGATGGACTTGTAGCCTTGAGATTGCTCCTGCTTCCTCATAATTTGGTTTCTCAAGTCCTCAGACAGTTCTTTGGTCTTCTTTCTTTTCTCCATGCTCAATGTGGTACACACAAGGACACAGGACAGAGGTTGAGTCAACTTTAATCCATGTCAACTGGCTGCAAGTGTGATTTAGTTATTGCCAACACCTGTTAGGTGCCACAGGTAAGTTACAGGTGCTGTTAATTACACAAATTAGGGAAGCATCACATGATTTTTCGAACAGTGCCAATACTTTTGTCCACCCTCTTTTTTCTGTTTGGTGTGGAATTATATCCAATTTGGCTTTAGGACAATTCTTTTTGTGTTTTTTCATTTAAGACAAATTAAATGAAGATAATAATACCAAAGAATGTGTGTTTGCAATCATTTCCAGGAAGAAACAGTATTATCTGACAGAATTGTAGGGGTGTCAATACTTTTGGCCACAACTGTAAGTATTTAGGTGGTCCCTTCCTGACTCATAAATTGTAGGCTTTTTTGCCCAATAGAAGTGAGATATCAGAACAAGGATACAACTTTTGAAGGACGCCTTGACATGGCAGCTGGGCTTATATACTGTATATTGGCCAATCTATGCGTTAAGTTCCTTCCTTATTACTGTATTTTTCACACCAATTTTGCAGATGAATATTTCATATATACATTATATAGTGTTTTTTTTTTCCTTTTTTCCCCATTTTTTATAGCAGTAATGCAGTTTCAATGTTCTAGAGCAATCATTTATGGCAAATCATGGTGCAACCTTTATCGTTTTTCAAGTTATATACTTTTTTTGGTTGCCACCTGTTCACACTAGCTTGAATGTGCTGGTCTTTTTCTTTATTTGTAGCCCAACCTGCACCTGTCACTGCACACTTGCAACCACCGTCAACATTCACAACCACCTTCTTGTCCCAGCACAGCGTACAGTTGTCCCTATTCCAGTCCTAGGAGCACAAGTGTAAATAGGCAGCCTTCCACCCACAGGCAACAATACTAAATGGTCACATTTCCAGACTGCTTCCCCTTGAAATGTTACATGTAGAGACGGAAGCTTTCCACAACATTATGGTGGCAGCCGACTCTCGGTATTTGTTCCCACTATTTCTCCCGGTGAGCTGTCCCCGCCTTACACAAGCATATGTCTCATAATATCAGCCATACCCTGAACAACACCGTTTCTGGGAAGGTCCACTTAACTACAGACAAGTGCTTGTGGCCAGGGATGCTACATTGCCCTGACTGCACAATGAGTGAACATTGTGGTAGCCAGGACCCAGTTGAACCCTGGGATGGAATACATTCTACCGACACCGAGGATTGCGGGCCCTGGTTCAATCAGGGTTTCCCCTAACTTCTACTGCAGTTCCTGCACCTCTTCCTCATCCTCACCCTCCCTCTCTGAAACGTTAACATCAGTCGCAAGGTGGAAGCACTGCAGCACTTTCTCGGCTAAGCATCACCAGGCTCTGTTGAAGCTAACTGCTTTAGAACCGCAAGAATGTAGGCCCCCTCATCATAATATGGAGGATGCATGGTCACACAGACCATATCTCCCAACCATCCCGGATCCAGCGGGACAGTCCCAATTTCGAGTCTCTGTCCCGCTGTCCTTGCTGGGAGTTTACTTTTCCTGCAGTTGCGAACACAGCAGAGTACACGGCAGAAGCCCCAGGGACTGGAAGCACTTTAAAGCTCGCACATGACGTTCCACCGGAAGTGACGTGCTGGAACCTGACCGCCGGAAATGAGGTAATTTGTCATTCGGGAGGAGATGATAGTGACTGAATCATGGAGCTGCAAGAGAGAGTGAGAGGCAGGATCTGTTAGGAGTGAGAGCCAGGTATGGAGTGCTCACACAGCGGTGAAGGGATTGTTTACAGCCGGAGATGCAGGCAGGGCTTAGTTACAACTGACCGGCCGTGCTGAGAGCAGATGTCAGGTGCACTGATGGCTGGGCACAACTCCCAGACTAGACACAAACTCCCCTCATCCAGCTGAGAGCACTGTGCCAGCCATTTCCACATAATCCTATAAATTCCAGCAATGATGTCGCTAGGCTGTTCTGTCACAGGAGGGGAAGAGTCAGGGGTTACATGATCAGGGACCTCAGTGTATGCAGGACTGCTGTGCTGGTTGCCATGGTGCTGGATGAGGGGAAATTTATGTGTGGAGTCAGGAGGGGTTTATAAGGTGGATGTAGCAGAGCCATGTGTGTACGAGGTGTACGGAGCGGAGTCGCATGTGTACAGGTTGTGCGCAGCGGAACCACATGTGTACAAGGTGTACGGAGTGGAGCCATGTATTAAAGGAGTGTTGCTGTGTGTGTACAAGGTGTATGGAGCTGAGCCGTGTGTGTGTACGAGGTGTGCGAAGTGGAGCCACGAGTGTACAGGGTGTGTGGAGCAGAGCAGCATGCGCACAATGTGTACGGAGAGGAGCCGTGCGTGTATGAGGTGTACGGAGCGGAGCCGTGTGTGTATGAGGTGTACGGAGCTGAGCAGTGTGTGTTAGAGGTTTGCGGAGTGGAGCCATGTGTGTGCTGAGTGGAACTGTGTGTGCAAGGTGTATGGAGCGGAGCCATGTGTGTACGAGGCATACAAAGAGGGACCGTGTGTGTATTATGTGTGTGGAGCCGTGCGTGTACAAGGTGTATGGTGGGGAGCATTCATACCTCCCAACCGTCCCCGGATCAAGCGGGACAGTCCTGATTTTGAGAGTCTGCCCCACTGTCCCTGCTGGGAGCTTACTTTTCCCATGGACACTGGAGTACACTGCGGAGACCTGAGGAGCACTTTAAAACTCACACGTGATTTTCCACTGGAAGTGATGTGCTGGAAGCTGACTGGAAATGAGGTAATTTTGAGAGGAGATTGTGATGGAACCATGGAGGCACTTCAGGGAATGCTTCAGATTAGAGTTGAGCGACTTTTGGTTTTTTAGGGTCGCGTTTCGTTTCGTGAAACCCGACTTTTCCAAAAGTCGGGTCGAGCAAGATCGTCCGATTATAGGGAAAAGTCGGGGTCGTCCCGTAACACGAAACCCAATGTAAGTCAATGGGGAATATAAGTCGGCAGTGAGAGGAGGACAGGAAACACACCAACAGTGCCCATTTGAATGCCAAAAGCATCAATTCTTCTTACTTAAGCTTGTCAACCTTAATTAACTTCATAATACAAGTTACGCACTGAAAAATGGGGGTTATTTGGCTACAGACTGTGGGGGGGGGGCTGGCTCCAGGTTTTCATGTGCCCTGGGCGAAAGAGCGCCCCTTTAACACATACCACAACTCATCATGCTCCGATACGGCAGAGAAATAGCGGTATAGTACAATGAAAAATACCTCACTTTTTACATCTCATGACGAGGCCCATCTATTTCTCCATACAGAATCATTGGTCCCATATAATGTTTGAAACAGTATATGATGAGCTCCACATAATGCTACAGTATATGTTGGTCCCCATGGATGAAGCTCTACTGTCTTATGGGCCCAAATAATGCTCCAAACATAATGGGCCCCATTTCTAATGCTCTAGTGTATTATGGGCCCTGTAAATGCTGCTCCAGTGTCTGATGTCCACCTTTGGAATGTTCCAGTGTATGGTGGGCCCCATCTATCATTCTCAGACGGTGTTAGGCCCAGTATGGATTGCACGTGATTGCACAAAGGTTAGAAAGGGTACCGTATCCCCAGATAACATGTATGGATAGCGTACACATTCAAAATATATGTCTCAGGAGGCAGGCTCAGACGGTGTCAGGCCCAGTATGGATTGCACGTGATTGCACAAAGGTTAGAAAGGGTACCGTATCCCCAGATAACATGTATGGATAGCGTACACATTCAAAATATATGTCTCAGGAGGCAGGCTCAGACGGTGTCAGGCCCAGTATGGATTGCACGTGATTGCACAAAGGTTAGAAAGGGTACCGTTTCCCCAGATAACATGTATGGATAGCGTACACATTCAAAATATATGTCTCAGGAGGCAGGCTCAGACGGTGTTAGGCCCAGTATGGATTGCACGTGATTGCACAAAGGTTAGAAAGGGTACCGTTTCCCCAGATAACATGTATGGATAGCGTACACATTCAAAATATATGTCTCAGGAGGCAGGCTCAGACGGTGTTAGGCCCAGTATGGATTGCACGTGATTGCACAAAGGTTAGAAAGGGTACCGTTTCCCCAGATAACATGTATGGATAGCGTACACATTCAAAATATATGTCTCAGGAGGCAGGCTCAGACGGTGTTAGGCCCAGTATGGATTGCACGTGATTGCACAAAGGTTAGAAAGGGTACCGTTTCCCCAGATAACATGTATGGATAGCGTACACATTCAAAATATATGTCTCAGGAGGCAGGCTCAGACGGTGTTAGGCCCAGTATGGATTGCACGTGATTGCACAAAGGTTAGAAAGGGTACCGTTTCCCCAGATAACATGTATGGATAGCGTACACATTCAAAATATATGTCTCAGGAGGCAGGCTCAGACGGTGTTAGGCCCAGTATGGATTGCACGTGATTGCACAAAGGTTAGAAAGGGTGCCGTATCCCCAGATAACATGTATGGATAGCGTATACATTCAAAATATATGTCTCAGGAGGCAGGCTCAGACGGTTTCAGGCCCAGTATGGATTGCACGTGATTGCACAAAGGTTAGAAAGGGTACCGTTTCCCCAGATAACATGTATGGATAGCGTACACATTCAAAATATATGTCTCAGGAGGCAGGCTCAGACGGTGTTAGGCCCAGTATGGATTGCACGTGATTGCACAAAGGTTAGAAAGGGTACCGTTTCCCCAGATAACATGTATGGATAGCGTACACATTCAAAATATATGTCTCAGGAGGCAGGCTCAGACGGTGTTAGGCCCAGTATGGATTGCACGTGATTGCACAAAGGTTAGAAAGGGTACCGTATCCCCAGATAACATGTATGGATAGCGTACACATTCAAAATATATGTTTCAGGAGGCAGGCTCAGACGGTGTCAGGCCCAGTATGGATTGCACGTGATTGCACAAAGGTTAGAAAGGGTACCGTTTCCCCAGATAACATGTATGGATAGCGTACACATTCAAAATATATGTCTCAGGAGGCAGGCTCAGACGGTGTTAGGCCCAGTATGGATTGCACGTGATTGCACAAAGGTTAGAAAGGGTACCGTTTCCCCGGATAACATGTATGGATAGCGTACACATTCAAAATATATGTCTCAGGAGGCAGGCTCAGACGGTGTTAGGCCCAGTATGGATTGCACGTGATTGCACAAAGGTTAGAAAGGGTACCGTTTCCCCAGATAACATGTATGGATAGCGTACACATTCAAAATATATGTCTCAGGAGGCAGGCTCAGACGGTGTTAGGCCCAGTATGGATTGCACGTGATTGCACAAAGGTTAGAAAGGGTACCGTATCCCCAGATAACATGTATGGATAGCGTACACATTCAAAATATATGTCTCAGGAGGCAGGCTCAGACGGTGTTAGGCCCAGTATGGATTGCACGTGATTGCACAAAGGTTAGAAAGGGTACCGTTTCCCCGGATAACATGTATGGATAGCGTACACATTCAAAATATATGTCTCAGGAGGCAGGCTCAGACGGTGTCAGGCCCAGTATGGATTGCACGTGATTGCACAAAGGTTAGAAAGGGTACCGTATCCCCGGATAACATGTATGGATAGCGTACACATTCAAAATATATGTCTCAGGAGGCAGGCTCAGACGGTGTCAGGCACAGTATGGATTTGACGGCCCAGATTACACAGCGGAGGAGCAGGGAGAGGTAAAGATTGCAAATGCTGGGGCCCTGCCCAAGCAAGGGGGGCCCACTCGTGGGCGTCGGTACTGGCACTGGGCCCCTCATAGTACAGCGGTGTGTCTGACGGCGGGTGTGCACCACCACCGTCAGAGACACTTGATTGCACTATGAGGGACCCTGTGCCAGTGCCCGCGCCCAAGAGTCGGCCTACCCACCTGTCCAGGGCAACGGCACTCGCACGGTGTCGTGCGCTAGGTGATGACCCCGGCCATGGGGGGGGAGGCAGCACAGTTAGGGAGTTTTAGAAAGTGGCATATGTTGATGTTGGACATTCAGCTGATGCAAAAGGTGAAATAGGTGAAGTCCCAGGAAGAGGTGGACCAAAGCAAGCCATTTTTCTGTCACCCTATGTGTCATCAGGGGAAGGTGGGACAAAATCCTTGGAAACCCATGCGTGGTTCATTTTAATGAAGGTTAGATCATGCACATTTTGGGTTGACAGACGGGTCCTTTTTTCTGTCAGGATTGATCCAGCTGCACTGAAGACTCTTTCCGATAGCACACTTGCAGCTGGGCAAGCGAGCTCCTGTAAGGCATATTGGGCCAATTCAGGCCAGGTGTCCAGTTTAGTGGCCCAATAGTCAAAGGGGAATGACCTGTGTGGGAGAACATCGATATGGGAGGAAAAGTAGTTTGTAACCATAGTTGACAACTGCTGTCTCCTGTCACTTTCCATCGATGCAGTATTACCAGTTGTGTGAGCGGTATTTGCAAAATCAGTCCACAACATTGTCATGAAACCCCTGTCTCCAACGCCACTTCTGCTGTGTGCACCACGAACACCTCTGCCAAGCTGCCCCCGGCCCGTACGGCTCGTGTGAGAACCATCACCGCTGCTGTGTGCTGGGAATGCCTCAAGCAACCGATTTACCAGAGTTGCTTGTTTATTAGCCAATTTTAGGTCAAGGTTCTCCTGTGGCATGATGTTTTGTAATTTGCCTTTATAGCGTGGATCCAGGATGCTGGCCAACCAGTAGTCGTCATCGTTCATCATTTTGGCAATGCGGGGGTCCCTTTTTAGGATCCGCAAGGCATAATCTGACATGTGGGCCAATGTTCCCGGTGTCAATGATGCACTGCGAGTGCTGGGTGGAGGAGCACTTTCTGGCAAATCCACATCCCTCCAGTCACGCACAAACCCTGTACCAGACCTTGCCACGCCAACATTTTCACTTGCCCCACGAGATGCATCCTCCTCCCCTAAGTAATCATCCCCATCATCATCCTCCTCCTCCTCTTCTTCCTCCACCTCGTCCAGGAGAGGTCCCTGAGCAGACAATGGCTGAATGTCATCAAGGATTCCCTCCTCCTCTTCCTCCTCATCAACATTGGCTGCAGACGCCTGCTCCTTAAGGTGCGTCAAAGTTTGCATGAGCAGACGCATAAGTGGGATGCTCATGCTTAGGATGGCGTCATCTGCGCTTACCAGCCATGTGCATTCCTCAAAACACTGAAGGACTTTACAGAGGTCTTTCAGCTTCGACCACTGCACACCTGTCAACTCCATGTCTGCTCTCAAAGTGCCTGGCCGTGTATCCTCCCACAAATGCATTATGGCCTGCCTCTGCTCGCACAGCCACTCCACCATGTGCAGGGTGGAGTTCCACCTAGTTGCAATGTCGATAATGAGGCCATGGTTGGGAAGGTGGAGCAATCGCTGCAGCTTCTGCATACGAACGGAGTGTACAGGCGACCGGCGGATGTGCGCGCACAGTCTTCGCACCTTCTGGAGCAGGGCTGTTAACTCCGGATAATTTTTGAGGAAGCACTGCACCACCAGGTTCAAGGTGTGAGCCAAGCAAGGTATGTGGCTGAGTTTTGAAAGGGCTATGGCTGCCACAAAATTACGGATGTTATCACTAACTACCTTGCCTGCCTCAAGATGTACACTGCCCAGCCATGACTCAGTTTGTCGCTTCAAGTACTCGGCCAGCACCTCGGCGGTGTGTCTGTCGCCCAAACACATCATCTGCAACACAGCCTGCTGACGCTTTCCACTAGCTGCTCGATAGGGGGACACATCGTGTGCAACAGTGGCAGCTGCAGATGGAGTGCTCGTACGACTGCGCTCTGTGGACGAGCTTTCGCTTCTGGAGGAGGAGGAGGAGGAGGAGGAGGGTCGAACGCCTACAGCCAACTGTTTCCTATACCGTGGGCTAGGCAGCACTGTCCCACCACCGCTGTCCCCTGTGGACCCTGCATCCACCACATTAACCCAGTGCGCAGTGATGGACACGTAACGGCCCTGGCCATGCCGACTGGACCATGCATCAGTTGTGAGGTGCACCTTTCCGCTCACTGACTGCTTGAGTGCATGGACAATGCGGTCTTTCACATGATGGTGGAGGGCTGGGATGGCTTTGCGAGAGAAGAAGTGGCGACTGGGTAGGTCATAGCGTGGTACAGCATAGGCCATGAGTTCGCGGAAAGCTGTGCTTTCCACCAACCGAAAGGGCATCATCTCAAACGAGATTAGTTTGGCAATGTGGGCGTTCAAACCCAGTGTACGCGGATGAGAGACTGAGTACTTTCTTGACCTACTCATAGTGTCTGGGAGGGTGAGCTGGACTTGGTGGTGCTGCATATGGGGGAAGTAGCGGTGGACAGGGCGGACTGAGAGAGGGTTGATGATGGTGATGGAGTTGGTGTTCTTTCTGATGGCCTAGAATCAGTCTTTCGTTGATATAACAGTGGGATTCCCTGACTGCTGTGGCCTTGCAACGACACCTCAACATTTGCTGCTGTGCTAACCGGTGGGCTTACAGTGGGGGAAACAATGTAGCGTTGCTGACTACCTTCGTTGTGATCAGTTGCACATGTGGCACTTGAGGTTTGGTGTTGTGTCCACGCTTGCAAGTGCATGCTGGTTAAATGTCTAAGCATGCAACTGGTATTCAAATTTTTCAGATTTTTCCCTCGGCTAAAGGTCTTTGCGCACTTCTTACAGATAACCTTGGCCTGATCATGAGGATTTTGTTCAAAAAAGTGCCACACTGCACTCTTCCTACTTTGGCAGACATTTTGCGGCCTAGCACGCTGTGATCTTTTGACCCTCTGGACAAGCTGTCCAGCAACTCTTTTGATGTTTGGAACCTGTCTTTGGAGTGCTCCGGGCCTGCCAGATAACAGCTGTTGCGATGTCGATGTCTGCTGTGGATGCTCCTCATCTGAGCTATTGGAAGCAGCACCCTCTTCCCCCAATGGATGCCAATCTGGGTCAACAACTGGGTCATCCATCACCTCCTCTTCTATGTCATGTGCACCTTCCTCTGTGTCACCGTGTATGGTGGTATAGTGTGCGGGAAGGGGCACCTGAGTCTCATCAGGGTCAGAATCTGGCTCTGTACACTGCGAGGACAATGTAATGCTCTGAGTGAATGTACCAGCAGAATCATCCATCAGCGGCTGTGCATCAGTGCACTCCTTGTCAGATTCATCTTGGCCTGGGTAATTCACCATTTCACTTGATAATCCAGGCATGGTATGTGAAAACAGCTCCATGGAGTAATCAGTAGTATGGCCTGCGTCATCCTTCAATCTTTGTTGTGGTGAAGGACACAAGGAAAGGTGTGGTTCATGAACATGAGCCTCCAATGATGACTCAGTGCTTTTACTTTTTACAACTGAAGAAGAGGAGGCGATAGAGCTGGAGGCTGAGTCAGCAATGTAAGACAAAACTTTTTCCTGATGCTCTGGCTTTAAAAGCGGTTTGCCAACTCCTAGAAAACTAAGCGTTCGAGGCCTTATGTAGCCAGACGATGATGCAGGCTCAACACCTCCTGCATTCGGTCCTATTTTGCTCTTGCCACTACCATCAGATCCACCACCAACACCATCATTACTAGCTGCCAACCCCCGGCCAATTCCACGGCCTCTTCCACCAGCCTTCCTCATTTTTGGTAGAAATGTAGACAAAATCCAACAAACTATATAGTAATGTAAAACAAGGTACAAGGTGTCTATAGGACAGGGGAGATTTTGAATTTCTGCAGACACTTGTGGACAGTTTTGGATTGTGTGAGGCCCACTGATATCTGAGCGCTATGTGACAGGCTCAATGGCAAAGCTGTGACAAAAGTGACGAGAGGATAAGGGAGATTTTGAATTTCTGCAGACACTTGTGGACAGTTTTGGATTGTGTGAGGCCCACTGATATCTGAGCGCTATGTGACAGGCTCGATGGCACAGCTGTGACAAAAGTGACGAGAGGATAAGGGAGATTTTGAATTTCTGCAGACACTTGTGGACAGTTTTGGATTGTGTGAGGCCCACTGATATCTGAGCGCTATGTCACAGGCTCGATGGCACAGCTGTGACAAAAGTGACGAGAGGATAAGGGAGATTTTGAATTTCTGCAGACACTTGTGGACAGTTTTGGATTGTGTGAGGCCCACTGATATCTGAGCGCTATGTGACAGGCTCGATGGCACAGCTGTGACAAAAGTGACGAGAGGATAATGGAGATTTTGAATTTCTGCAGACACTTGTGGACAGTTTTGGATTGTGTGAGGCCCACTGATATCTGAGCGCTATGTGACAGGCTCGATGGCACAGCTGTGACAAAAGTGACGAGAGGATAAGGGAGATTTTGAATTTCTGCAGACACTTGTGGACAGTTTTGGATTGTGTGAGGCCCACTGATATCTGAGCGCTATGTGACAGGCTCGATGGCACAGCTGTGACAAAAGGGACTAGAGGATAAGGGAGATTGGATTGCTTTTAAAAAAGCAGTTTGCGGAGCAGTGGGTAAACAGCAATGCCAGCCTGTCAGGAAGCCTTAAAAGGCAGCCCAACAACCAACACCACTGATACACCACAATATAGCCTCCCCTTGCACTGCACACACAGTGACTGGTGTGTTGTGCAGGCCAAATTGCTAGCAGCAGAAGCAGTTTTTTTTTCTTCTCAGGACAAAAAAAAAAATTGGGATTGCTTTTAAAAAAGCAGTTTGCGGAGCAGTGGGTAAACAGCAATGCAGGAATGTCAAGAAGCCTTAGAAGGCAGCCCAACAACCAACACCACTGATACACCACTATATAGCCTCCCCTTGCACTGCACACACAGTGACTGGTGTGTTGTGCAGGCCAAATCGCTAGCAGCAGAAGCAGTTTTTTTGTCTTCTTCCCTGCCTAACGCTCTCCCTACAGAATCAGCAGCAACCTCTCCCTATACTGAGATCGGCAGAAGTAAGATGGCGGTCGGCGTGCACGCCCTTTTATACCCCCTGTGACGCCCACCAAAGCAAGCCAATCACTTGCATGCCCTTCTGAAAGATGGTGGTGACCCCTGCCTATGTCATCACGTTGCCCACAGTGTCCGTGGATCCTGATTGGCTGAAAAAGAGCGCAAAACAAACTTTTGAAACGCAACTTTGGCGCGTAAGTCGCCGACCTCGTGGCCGACCTCATCCTAGGGTCGGGTTTCGTTTCATGAAACCCGACTTTGCCAAAAGTCGGCGACTTTTGAAATTTTTCGACCCGTTTCGCTCAACTCTACTTCAGATACATCACCGCTTCCTCCTCCGACAGCGCGGACTGCGGGATCGCCTTGGTATCGGGGATGCCGGTCATGTGAGCGGATCATGATATGTCCTGCACTGGGAGGCTCAGGTTAGCATTACAATGGGAGCCGGGCTGCTATAGTATCTTTATAGAATCTTTATTTCTTTCACTCTCTGTTCTTTCTTTCCTTCTCTAATCTTTCTTTCTTACTCTGTTTCTTTCTCTCTCTGTTCTTTCTTTCCCTCTCTAATCTTTCTTTCTTTCTCTGTTCTTTTTTCTCTCTCTTATATTTATTTTTTTCTTTCTCGTTCTCTCAGTTCTTTCTTTCTCTCTATTCTTTCTTTCTCTCTGTTCTTTCTTTCCCCTCTCTCTTTCTCTCTCTGTTCTTTCTTTCTCTCTCTGTTCTTTCTTTCTTTCCTCTCTTTCTTTCCCTCTATCTGTTCTTTCTTTCCCCTCTTTCTTTCTCTCTGTTCTTTCTTTCCCCTTTCTCTCTCTGTTCTTTCTTTCTCTCTGTTCTTTTTTCCCCTTTCTCTCTGTTCTTTCTTTTGCTCTCTGTTCTTTCTTTCTTTCTCCTCTTTCTTTCTCTCCGTCACTGTTCTTCCTTTCTCTCTCTGTTCTTTCTTTCTCTCTCTAATCTTTCTTTCTCTCTTTCTCTCTGTTCTTTATCTCTCTGTTCTCTCTTTCTGCTCTTTCTTTCTCTCTCTGTGTTCTTTCTTTCCCCCCTTTCTTCCCCCTCTTTCTTTTTCTCTTTCTGTTTTATTCTTTATCTCTCTGTTCTTTCTTTCTTTTTATTTTTTCCTTCTTTGTTCTTTCTTTCCTTCCCCTCTTTCTTTCTTGTTTCACTGCTCTTTCTTTCTCTTTCTTTCGCTCTCTGTTCTTTCTTTCCCCTTTCTTTCTTTCTTTCTCTCTCTGTTCTTTTTTTTCTTTCCCCTCTTTCTTTCTCTCTCCCTGTTCTTTCTTTCTCTCTCTTCTCTTTCAATCTTTCTTTCTTTCTCTCTTTGTTCTCTCTTTCTTTCTTTCCATTCTTTCTTTCTCTCTCTGTTCTTTCTTTCTTTCTTTCCCCTCTTTCTTTCTCTCTCTCTGTTCTTTCTTTTGCTTTCTGCTCTTTCTTTCTTTCTCTCTTTGTTCTTTCATTCTTTCTCTCTCTCCTTTCTTTCTTTCTTTCTTTCTTTCTATCTATCTTTCTTTCTCTCTCTGTTTTCTTTTTTCTCTCTCTGTTCTTTCTTTTACTCAGTACCAGTCAGTGTGCCCACAGTACCAGCCACTGTGACCATAATGCCAGCAACTGTGCCCCCAGTACCAGTCAAAACAAACTATAGAACAAATACTGTACAATAGTGCCACAATATAAAAGGCTACAGGAATGCTCAAAATCATATAGCATACCACAAAGAAAAGAGTACAAAAGCATGTTTAAAATATTATGCAAAATTTAATTTTATTAATCATACACATAATTTAAAATTAATTTGGACCAAAATTGTTCAATAATTGAGTACCAGTCAGTGTGATCAGCAGTGCTAAATGGGTGCGGTTGAGGAGCCGACATGGGTGTGACTAGTTGTGAAATGGGTGTGGTCTAAAATTTGCTGCAACGCGCTGCATGTGCTGCAGCCTTTGATTCTCTTTCCCTTCTTCAAAGTTGGGAGGCATACAAAGACCACATGTAATTTTCCTGGCAATTTCTCTCTCTTTCAATCTCCATTTTGTTCTCTCTATCTCCCTCACCTACATTGTATTTGCCAGGGCAAAGGTCAATTTCCCTTCAGGCTATTTTTAGTATTTTTGGTTCCAGCTAGTTCACAGCTGCTTGGTTTCCCGTTTTTTTCTAGAGGGCTTTTTACACATAGCGATATCGCTAGAGTCACCGATTTTGTGACACAACAGCAATATCACCAGCGATCTCGTTACATGTGACACTTACCTCCAACCGGCCCCCCCCCTGCTGGATATCGCTGATCGCGCGAGAAGACCTGGGCAATTTTCTTCTTGTTGGCGTCCCGCTGGCGCATGGACGCAGGCAGAAGTCTTCATCATCGCTGCCGTCTGACAGGTAAGTAACGACCGCTGAGCATCGCTGTGTCGCAGGTGAGATCTGCCTGTTTGGCAGCTCATTTAGCGATGTACCAGCGATCCTGACCGGGTCGTATCGTTGTCAGGATCGCTGGTGCATTGCTAAATGTAACAGGACCTTTGGTCTCTCTGGCTCTTACCAAAAAATGTGGAAGCATTCATCTATTTAATCCCCCTGGATGCACTGATCAGCTGTCAGTGTCAAAGAAGATCGAAGACTCCCGCCCTCCCTCTCTTTATAATGTCATGATGTTTTTTAGTGGGATAATCACCCGACTTAGGCTGGGTGGATTTGGACATTGGGTGATTCTGATGTTGGTTATCTGTTTTTAATAAATCTTATTAGTAACTCTTAATAAAACATCACGGCCTGTATTATCCAACATTTGTTTCAGTTTGCTCTTTCAATTAATGATTGTTTTAGTTAGGAATGAGTCGGTCTTTTGTTACCATGAAAGAATATAAATACAATTTTTATTGAACAATTGATAAAATCATCAATAAAATTAATAGGCATAAAATAAGGAAAGACCACAGATGGAGAACCATGTTGGACTAACCCAGACATATCATATTTGTATAAAGTGAGGCAACACAGATTTCAAATAACTTGTGTAAAAGTATAATCTAACTAAGGGTACAATCATTATGCAAGCAATAATACAGCTGAATATGCCCATGTGAAATATAATCAAACAATATTAATAACCAACGGCATGCTCATCCCAAGTATAAATAATGGGTGGTCTGACATGCACTGTGAGCTGTGATATCTTATATAGACAAGTGTGTGCCTTTCCAAATCAAGCCCTATCAGTTTCATTAAACACAGCTGGACTCCAATGAAGGAGTAGAACCATCTCAAGGAGGATCACAAGGAAATGGACAGCATGTGACTTAAATATCAGTGTCTGAGCAAAGGGTCTGAAAACTTATGACCATGTGTGTTTTTCTTTTTTAATAAATTTGCAAAAATTTCTACATTTCTGTTTTTTATATATACAGTACATATATCTACACGTACACAACAATGTGAATACACATAAAAATTCACATATACATGGCCATACAGAATGACCAAGAAATAGCATGGGGCAGCACGTTGGCTCAGTGGTTAGCACTGTAGCCTTGCAGCGCTGGAGTCCAGGGTTCAAATCCCACCAAGGATGACATCTGCATGGAGTTTGTATGTTCTCCCTATGTTTGCGTGGGTTTCCTCCAGGTACTCTGGTTTTCTCACACATTCCAAAGACATACTGATAGGGATTTTAGACTGTGAGCCCCATCGGGGACATCAATGATAATGTGTGCAAACTGTAAGGCGCTGCAGAATATGTTAGTGCTATATAAAAATAAAGATTATTATTGATGGAATCCTACAGCAAAGAAACGTGAACAACTGAACAGGAGACACCTAAATAAGAACAGAGGAAAAAAATGATTTAAAAAAAGCAATTAAATGGAGACATAGAGATCACAATGATGGTAAGTAATATACAGATATGCATATATAGATATGAATAATATGCTTAGGTGACAAACTGCACACCACAGCATTGTTGTTGAACAGTCTAACTGGCCAGGCATGGATGTGTGTGACAATGGCCTTAACCTGGTGGAAGCTCTGAAGATTGGTAACCTCACACAAATGCCTGTGCTTGACCTACGTGCTCAGCCTAGTGGCTCAGCGGATTCTCAAAATCTACCCAAAATCTGACTGACCTACTTGTGACAGTACGCCATGTGTGTGCCCATTTCCGCAAGTCACCAGTGCTGCAACAGAGTTTGCAATTTCCAGCTCACCCACTGATGTGCGATGTCACCACATTTTGGAACTCAACATTACATATGTTGGCAAGGCTTTGTCACTAACAGAGGGCAGTAGTTGAATAACAACTGCAACATGCCCATTGGTATTCCAGTCAGCCTCTGCACATAAAAGCTGATGAGTGGGCATGGATGTCTGACATCTGTGCAGTTCTCCAAAACTTTAATAAGGACTCAATCAAGATGGTGAGCAGCGATGATGCCACAATTAGCACAATCATCCCGCTTCTCTGTGTATTGAAACACTTATTGCTCACAATTAAAGAGGAAGCTTTGCAGGTGGAGCAAGTTGAGATGAAGGAAGAAACTATACAGTGTGATGCTGCACAGCCCAGCCTCATCTCATCTTCTCAATTCAGATTAGGTGATAATGAAGAGGATGAGAAGGAACAGGAGCTGGTTGCCTGAGCTACAGGTGGTAGTACCCACACCACATTCATCCCATCTGTTCTGTGTGTATGGCCTGAATATGAGGAGGAGAGGGAGGAAGAGGAGGAAGAGGACAAGGAATTAGAAAATGGACAGTTGTCTTCTTGGTGGGGACAGGGAAATCTTGGCTGTTGGCGGTCTGGCACACATGGCTGAGTTTATGTTTCCACTGCCTTTCCCGTGACCCACGCATTGTTCGAATTTTGAACAACACTAATTACTGTTTAGTCACCCTTCTAGACCCATGCTATATGGTGAACTTTACATCTTTCCTTCCTGTTGCAGAGAGGTCTAATAAAATGTTGCAGTACCAGAAGGTCTTAGTTGAAAAATTACTTAAAAAATTCCAATCTGACAATGCTAGCGTCAGAGGTCACAGTTCCTTGAACAACAAAGGAGTAGAGATGAAAAAGACACATACCAGATGCAGAAGAGGAAGGGAAACACTATCAAAGGTCTAGGACTGTTTTCTCAGACCCTCCCATCACCATGGCCCTGATGCGTGGGTTGCATGGAGGGAAAAGTTTTGGAAGATGCTGAAGGAGTACCTTGCTGACCATACCAGCCTCTTCCATGATACTTCTGTGCTTGCAATTATTGTGAACCAAGCTAGTCACGTGGCATGGACAGTCTCTCTTTGCCTTGGAGGTCCTAGCCTGTCCTGCCACTAGCATTTTGTCAGAGCAGGTTTTTAGTACCACTGGGGGTATTACAACTGATAGGTACATCCACCTGTCAACTGAAAATGGTGTCTGACTCTTATCAAAATGAACAGGGGATGGATTGGCCTTAGTGCATGTGCATTATCAGTCTAAGATACCCACTTCTTAATAATTGGAAAATGTTTTCTGAGGCCCTCCACTACGTCTCTTCACAGGATATTGGAGTACCTCTTTCTAATTTTTTGCATCTCTTGCACTTAGTGCATACACTTTACCTGTCTAGGAGACCTACTCCTTAGTAATGAGAAAAAATGCTTTTCTGATGCTCCACCTTTTAGTTTTGGGAACATTTTTGGAAACCAAAAGAGCAGGTGGGTTCTATTAGTATTTAATCCTGTGTCTTGTTGTGAGCCATCAGGTGGTCGTTTCATAGGGAATTCTCACACTGCATACAGGATTTCACCACTGGGACAAGAGACTTTATACAGTAAGTACAGAAGATCATGGTCTCCCCCATATCAGGCTGAGTAGATGCAAAACACTCCTCTATATTCCTCACCAGGGTTGATGAAAAAACAGTCCTTGATGCTGCTAAGTTAAAGGTGTTGTCCACTACTAGGAAAACCTCTTGTTACACTAAATGTTCAGCCCCTATCAGCTGGGGATAATCTGCAGTCCAGATTTCCTCTTCATGTTCAGTTGTTCCGAAGGTGGAGACTGTGACGTCAGGGCTGATTGTGCATTTAAGAAGGAGTGGTCCTAGTAGTGGACAACCCCTTTAAACTAACAGTTTTTTCAGGGCTAATTAAAATAAATTCTATTCTCTAATAATACCGCTGTTATCTGCAATTCTTGTAGGGTGAGTTGACGCTGTAGGGATATCATCATCAAGAAGGAAAAAGAGGACAAACTGGACCCCACAACCTGAGCACAACCAAACTCTGGACCACTACATAAACTGTTTCTGCAAAAAAGCATAATCTGACATTTTGGATAAACACCTCAAAGTACCACATAATATCAGCACGGAGGAAAGAAGAGCCATGAAATCCTTAAAATCCAACAACAATATAATCATTAAACCATCAGATAAAGGAGGAGCTGTAGTAATTATGAATAAGTCAGATTACATCCAGGAAGCACACAGACAACTCCTGGACAAAATATACTATAACTCCCTTCAGGAAGATCCCACCAAAAAATACAAAGAGGAATTAACAAAGATCATCAATGTATTTGACTCTATGTCATCCTCCCATTTGGACCTAATACCAGACAACCCCTAAATAGGTACCTTCTACATGTTACCTAAAATAAATAAAGAAGGTAATCAATTTAGACCGATCATCTCTGGTATTGGGACATTAACCGAGAATATCTCTGGCTGGGTGGAGAATATTTTAAAACCCGTGGTAAGGCAAACACCCAGCTACATCCAGGACACCACAGACATTCTGTGCAAATTGTCAGCCCTGAGTCCACTTCCAGAGGATACAATATTGGCCTCCATGGATGTAGAGTCCATTTGCACCAACATTCCCCACAAAGATGGGATTGCTGCATGCAAACATTTCCTCCAAAAAGACAATCAGGCCATGGAACCAGCCTTGCAATTCATCGGTTTTGTGCTCCACCACAACTATTTTTCCTTTGGGAATAATATATATCAACAGTGTATGGGCAGCGCAATAGGAAGCAAAATGTCACCCCTAGAGTTAAGCGAAACGGGTCGATCCAATTCAAAAGTCGCCAACTTCCGCGGATCAAAACCAGACCATAGCATGAGGTCGGCCATGCGGTCGCCGACCCGAGTGCCAAAGTCGTGTTTCCCATAATGCTTTCAGGCGCCTTTTCTCTGCCAATTAGCAAGGACGCACACTGTGGGCAACGCGATGACATGGGCAGCGGCCACCACCATCTTAGAGAAGGGCATTGCAGTGATTGGCTTGCTTTGTGTGGCATCACAGTGGCTATAAAAGCTCTGAACACCAACCGCCATCTTACTTCTGCCGATCTTAGCATAGGGAGAGGTTGCTGCTGCTGCTCGTTCTCAATAGGGAGAGTCTTTAGGCAGGAAAGAAAAAAAAATCTCTGCTTCTGCTGATAGCGATTTTCACTGTATCGCAAAAAAATAGACGGAGATTTACATTTTTCCATACATACACCGTATAGAGCTGTCCGCTTCTCAAACAGTATCGTATATCTGCTGTTTGGATTATGGTCAAATCTATACAGAGACAGCGTGTGCGTGTGACTCCATAAAAAAATAGATGGAGGTTTAAAATTTTCCATACATACACCGTATAGAGCTGTTCGCTTCTCAAACAGTATTGTACATCTGCTGTTTGGATTGCGGTCACATCTATACAGAGACAGCGTGTGTGTGTGACTCCGGAAAAAAACAGACGGAGATTTAAAATTTTCCATACATACACCGTATAGAGCTGTCCGCTTCACAAACAGTATGGTATATCTGCTGTTTGGATTATGGTCACATCTATACATAGACAGCGTGTGTGTGTGAGACTCCGGAAATACATATATGGACATTTCCATTTTTCCATACACCGTATAGAGCTGTCAGCTTCTCAAACAGTATCGTATATCTGCTGTTTGGATTACTGTCACATCTAAACAGAGACAGCGTGTGTGAGACTCCGGAAATACATCTACAGACATTTCCATTTTTCCATACACCGTATAGAGCTCTCCGCTTCTCAAACAGTATCGTATATCTGCTGTTTGGATTACTGTCACATCTATACAGAGACAGCGTGTGTGTATGAGTCTCCGCAAATACATATACAGTGTGGTACAGTAAAGGGTGTTTTACTAGATGGAAGATATGTTTCTCCCCGCAGATTAGCAGAGACACCATCACATGTTTCTCAACGCAGTGATTCTAGAGCAATGCCCCCATCCCTTATGGGAAATATGCAAAAACATGCAAAACACAAGCCGCGGAGACACATCACATGTTTCTCAATGCAAGCAATGACTAGCCAGGTCTTTCCCCGGGAAGGAACAACCACGGGAAGGGCAGTCTCCAATGAAGGAAACTACCTATGCCAAAACATGGTATCCATCCACAGACAGCTGTTTCAGTGTATTGGTCCTCATCAGTATGGAGTAGGAAACTGGCTAGTAGGAGCATTGCCTAGTAAAAGACTGTGAAAAATGAGGATGAATGAACTCATGGAGATCAACATCCAACACTGCGGAGACACTATCACATGTTTCTCAATGCAGTCATTCTAGAGCAATGCCCCCATCCCTTATGGGAAATATGCAAAAACATGCAAAACACAAGCCGTGGAGACACCATCTATACAGAGACAGCGTGTGTGTGTGAGACTCTGGAAATACATATACAGACTTTTCTATTTTTCCAGACACTGTATAGAGCTGTCCGGTTCTCAAACAGTATCGTATATCTGCTGTTTGGATTACTGTAACATCTATACAGAGACAGCGTGTTTGTGTGACACTTCGGAAATACATATGCGGACATTTCCATTTTTCCATACACCGTATAGAGCTGTCCGCTTCCCAAACAGTATCGTATAGCTGCTGTTTGGATTACTGTCACATCTATACAGAGACAGCGTGTGTGTGTGTGAGACTCCGCAAATGCATATACAGTGTGGGTACAGTAAAGGGCGTTTTACTGGATGGAAGATATGTTTCTCCAAACAGATTAATGTTTGGCCGGGTTTTTCCCTAAAGACGGGACCTGCGATGATGTCAGGGTCACGTGATCAGCCCATATGGTGTCTACCTCACTGGTGGGAGGGGTTGGGCCCTATGTAATGGAGGTTGGTAATTGCCACAGAGTGAGTGTGTTTCTGGAAGCTACAGGAACTTGTGTCTGGGACCAGTGGTTCTCCAAGCTGGAGTATGTGTTTGGTTTTCCTTATGTTTTGTTAAGCTGCTGGTTACTGAGTGACATTAAAACCACTGGAATTGGACTTTATGCCTGTGTGTTGCCTCGTTACTGCCGCCCGGCTATTGCCTACCAGAGCAAATCCCTACAATTGGTGGACTGAATGCGGGCACAAGCAGTGAGGCCAGGCTGTTTTGATTTTTGATTGGTACCCCAGCCTATGTCTTGGGTGAAATGAGTGGCAGAGACCCAGGCGGGGAACTTTCCAGAAGTGGAGGCCACGGTAAAAGCGCTCATACAGGCTATGCAGTAGCAACAGGAGGCCATGCGACAGCAGGCTATGCAGCAGCAGGCTATGCAGCAGCAGCTGTTGATACAGCATATCACGACAGCGCAAGCAAAAGGAGCTGACCGGGGAATCCATGATATTCGGAAAGCGGTTCGTACAGCAATTCCTAAAATGGAGAAATTGAACGATGTGGAGGCGTATCTGGAGGTGTTCGAAGGAGTCGCTGAGAGAGAAGCTCCCCCGGGACCATTGGGCAGGTGTCCTCGCTCCGTTTCTGACCCCAGGACCGTTGAAAGCATATCAGGACCTACCCCCCGAGCAAAGGGCGGACTACACAGTCGTCAAGGGTGAGATACTGGCACGCCTTGGGGTAAATGTGTTAGTGCGGGCCGCCCAGCGGGTACACCAGTGGGAGTTTACCCCCTCCAAGCCGGCCCGGTCCTAGTATTACGACCTGTTGCACCTGTTACAAAAGGGGTTGCAGCCTGAAGTGTTGTCCCCCACGGCCATGCTGGACCGCCTAGTGACTGATAGATTTTGGAGGGCTTTGCCCCACTCCCTCCAGACCTGGGTCGGACAGACATCCCCAACTAATGCCATGCAGATGATAGACCTCATAGAAAGATATGGGGCTACCAAAGAGTTAGAGGGAGGGACCCCCCGAAAGGTAACAGGAAGGTTCCCTAAGTCTCCGCCCCTGGTTAGGCGAGCGGAGCCCAGGAAGGCCGCTCCGGACTTATCTGGGGAAGTAAGGAGCCCCATAATCTGCTGGCGGTACCAGGAACCAGGTCATATGAGAGCTGATTGCCCCCACCTGACTGAGCCCATGGACACCAATTTTGGGCACCGCCAGTCCCACTATGCCGAAACAATGTGTGCAATGGACACCCCAAAAGGCCCTAATATGGAACATTTGTGTCGGGTGGAAGTGGAGGGCACCCCAGCTGTGGCCCTATTGGACTCAGGGAGTCTTGTAACCCTGGTACGAGCCAGCTGGATACACACCAGCGAGTATACGGGTCAGAAAATTGGGGTGTTGTGTATACATGGAGACTTAAAAGACTATCCTGCCGCACTAGTGGTAATCAGCACGCCAGCAGGGAGGCGATGCCACGAGGTGGGGGTGGTGACCAATTAACATTATGAAGTGATAATTGGAAGAGACTTTCCGTTGTTTTCTGTGCTGTGGCCGTCTGTTGTACCATCCACTGAGCAACTGCCGGTACCAGAGGCAACCAGGTTACATTCTCCAGAAGGGGGGCATGAACTTGGTGGCCTGGAGGAAGATGTGCTGGTGGTAGGAATAACCTTCCCTTCGGGGGAGGAAGGCGAGAATTCTCCCTTAGAAGGATTGGCTGGAGAGGTGGAAGACTTGCCGCCGGGACCCGAGTTGTCAGACTTGAATGTATCAGGTGACAATTTTGGTACAGCGCAACTCCGATACCTTACTTTAGCCCGGGCCTGAAAAAATGTACTGTTTGTCAATTGGTAACCCCAACAACCTGGGGCAGATATGGTGTGGCCGCGCTTTGAGTTGAACCAGGATTTGTTGTACCGAGTGGAGAAAATACGTGGGGAAATCGTAGAACAATTACTGGTACCTCAGACATATCGCAGGCTGGTAATGGATTTAGCGCATGTACTTGGGGGGGCATTTGGGCCAAAAGAAGACCCTCGACCGAATTCTGCAGCGATTTTTACTGGCCAGGGGTTCATGAAGAAGTTAAATGGTACTGTAGCTCCTGTCCAGTATGCCAGGTAACCAGTCCCCAGCCTCACCTTCGGAGCCTTTTGGTACCTTTGCCAATTATAGAGGTACCATTCGAGAGAGTGGCCATGGACCTGGTGGAGCCTCTCAATGAGTCGGCAAGGGAACACCAACATATTCTTGTAGTTCTAGACTATGCTACCCGATATCCTGAGGCCATTCCTCCGCGCCATACATCAGCTAAGCTTATAGCAAAGGAACTCATGGGTATGTTTTCACGGGTGGGAATTCCGCAAGAGATTCTAACAGACCAGGGAACCCCCTTTATGTCAAAAATCATGAAGTAACTCTGCTGGTTGTTAAATGTTAAACAGTTGCGCACATCGGTCTATCATACCCAAACAGATGGTCTGGTAGAAAGGTTCAATAAAACGCTGAAGAGCATGTTAAAAAAGGCAGTCTCCAAAGATGGGAAGGATTGGGATCTCTTATTGCCATATTTGTTGTTTGCAGTATGGAAGGTGCCTCAGGCATCTACGGGGTTCTCACCCTTTGAACTATTGTATGGCAGACATCCGCGGGGCTTACTAGATATAGCCAAGGAAGCCTGGGAGAATCAACCTACCCCCCACAAAAGTGTGATAGAACATGTTGCAAAAATGCAAGAGAGAATGGAAACAGTCCTACCCTTGGTCCGGGAATATATGGAGGCAGCACAACGCTCACAGAGTCGGGTCTATAACCGGGAGGCTCGGGTAAGAACCTTTAGCCCTGGTGATCGGGTTTTGGTGGTTGTGCCTACCATAGATAGCAAATTTCTTGCAAGGTGACAGGGACCCTATGAGGTCATGGAGAAGGTGGGGCCAGTAGACTACAAGGTACGCCAGCCAGAACAACCAGAACAGGTTTATCATATTAATTTACTTAAGCCCTGGAAAGATAGAGAGCACCTTTTTGGGGATAGTCCGCTGCCAGCGTTTCAGATGGAAAAGGTTCCCTTACCTTGGGGCGAGACAGGAGAAATCCAACCCGGGGTCAAAATTGCAGATACTTTGTCCCCTAGACAAGTTCAGGAGGTCCGGGAGTTCATTAGCCGAAATACAGCAGTTTTTTCGGAGCTCCCTGGATGCACCTCCCTAATCCAACATGATATTGTCACAGAGCCACAGGCCAAGGTCCGACTAAAGCCATATCAGGTGCCTGAGGCCCGGCGACAAGCCATCTCGGAAGAGGTAAAAATGATGCTACAGTTAGGGGTCATAGAAGAGTCTCAAAGTGAGTGGGCCAGCCCAATAGTCCTAATACCCAAGCCTGATGGGTCTCTAAGATTCTGTAATGATTTTAGAAAACTCAATGACATTTCAAAGTTTGACGCCTACCCCATGCCCCGGGTTGACGAGTTGATAGAACGCTTTGGGCAAGCACGGTATTTTACGACTCTGGACTTCACAAAAGGCTTTTGGCAGGTACCCCTAACAGAGGTAGCAAAGGGAAAAACGGCTTTTATAACACCTGAGGGGCTGTTCCAGTATAAGGTGTTACCCTTTGGTTTGCATGGCGCTCCAGCAACGTTCCAACGGTTAATGGATATTGTTCTCCGTCCCCATCGCCGCTATGCCTCAGCCTATCTAGATGATATCATTGTGTTCAGCACCGATTGGGAAAGCCACTTAGCAAAAGCACAGGCAGTGGTAGACTCCCTGCGACAAGCAGGGCTAACTGCCAACCCAAAGAAGTGTTCCATAGGGTTGGAGGAAGCCCGTTACTTGGGGTATGTCATTGGGAGAGGAGTTCTCAAGCCCCAAGTAAACAAAGTAGAGGCAATTCAGAACTGGCCCCGCCCCCTCACAACAAAACAGATAAAAGCCTTTTTGGGGTTAGTGGGATATTACAGGCGGTTCATTCCCAACTTTGCAACCCTGTCCGTGCCTTTAACAGATTGTTTAAAAGGGAAAAAAATCTGTGATGGTCCACTGGAATGATCAGTTAGAGGAGGCCTTTACAAAATATAAAGGGGTACTGTGTGGTACACCAGTCCTAATCACTCCAAATTTCAAAAAAGAGTTTGTGGTGCAGACTGATGCTTCTGAGATAGGCCTCGGTGCTGTGCTGTCTCAGGAAGTTAACGGGGAAGAGCATCCCGTTAGCTTCCTAAGCCGGAAGCTTACCCCAGCTGAAACCCGATACAGTATTGTGGAGAGAGAGTGCCTGGCCATCAAGTGGGACTGGAATCGTTGCGCTACTATTTGCTGGGGAGAACATTTCGATTGGTGACAGATCATTACCCTCTTATGTGGATGAGTCAAGCTAAGGAGAGGAATGCCCGAGTCAACAGGTGGTTCCTGTCCCTGCAAAATTTTAAATTTTCAGTGGAACATCGTGCAGGCAGACTACAGGGGAATGCAGATGCCCTGTCCAGAGTTCACTGTATGTCATGTGTCCACCCCCTTGGGGTTGAACATAGGGGGGAGGTATGTGGTACAGTAAAGGGTGTTTTACTGGATGGAAGATATGTTTCTCCCAGCAGATTAATGTTTGGTCGGGTTTTTCCCTAAAGACGGGACCTGCGATGATGTCAGGGTCACGTGATCAGCCCATGTGTCTACCTCACTGGTGGGAGGGGTTGGGCCCTATGTAAAGGAAGTTGGTAATTGCCACAGAGTGAGTGTGTTTCTGGAAGCTACAGGAACTTGTGTGGACTCAGCCAGAAACTTGCATACTGGATTCCCGTGCTGCAGGACTATCACAGCAAGACTCGGAAGAACCCCGGGAATGGCACCTGACGGATGCTGCAGGACCTGGCAGCCGCTTAGTTACGCCCGTTCCATGCAAGGGGTGAGTCTGGGACCAGTGGTTCTCCAAGCTGGAGTATATGTTTGGTTTTCCTTATGTTTTGTTAAGCTGCTGTTTACTGAGTGACATTAAAACCACTGGAATTGGACTTTATGCCTGTGTGTTGCCTCGTTACTGCCGCCCGGCTATTGCCTACCAGAGCAAATCCCTACAACAGACATTTCCATTTTTCCATACACCGTATAGAGCTGTCCGCTTCTCAAACAGTATCGTATATCTGCTGTTTGGATTACTGTCACATCTATAAACAGACAGCGTGTGTGTGTGTGAGACCCCGGAAATACATATACGGACATTTCCATTTTTCCATACACCGTATAGAGCTGTCCACTTCTCAAACAGTATTGTAAATCTGCTGTTTGGATTACTGTCACATCTATACAGAGAAAAATGAGGATGAATGAACTCATGAAGATCAACATCCAACACTGCGGAGACACCATCACATGTTTCTCAACACAGTGATTCTAGAGCAATGCCACCATCCCTTATGGGAAATATGCAAAAACATGCAAAACATAAGACGCAGAGACACCATCACATGTTTCTCAACGCAAGCAATGACTAGCCAAGTCTTTCCCCGGGAAGGAACAACCACGGGAAGGGCAGTTTCCAATGAAGGAAACCACCTATTCCAAAACATGGTATCCATCCACAGACAGCTGTTTCGGGGTATTGGCCCTCATCAGTATGGAGTAGGAAACTGGCTAGTAGGAGCATTGCCTAGTAAAAGACTGTGAAAAATGAGGATGAATGAACTCATGGAGATCAACATCCAACACTGCGGAGACACTATCACATGTTTCTCAACGCAGTCATTCTAGAGCAATGCCCCCATCCCTTATGGGAAATATGCAAAACCATGCAAAACACAAGCCGCGGAGACACCATCTATACAGAGACAGCGTGTGTGTGTGAGACTCTGGAAATACATATACAGACTTTTCTATTTTTCCAGACACCGTATAGAGCTGTCCGCTTCTCAAACAGTATCGTATATCTGCTGTTTGGATTACTGTAACATCTATACAGAGACAGCGTGTGTGTGTGACACTTCGGAAATACATATGCGGACATTTCCATTTTTCCATACACCGTATAGAGCTGTCCGCTTCTCAAGCAATATTGTATTTCTGCTGTTTGGATTACGGTCACATCTATACAGAGACAGCGTGTGTGACTCCGGAAAAAAATAGACGGAGGTTTAAAATTTTCCATACATACACTGTATAGAGCTGTCGGCTTCTCAAACAGCATTGTATATCTGCTGTTTGGATTTGGGTCACAGCTATACAAAGACAGCATGTGTGTGAGACTCGGGAAATACGTATACTGTATGGACATTTCCATTTTTCCATACACCGTATAGAGCTGTTCACTTCTCAAACAGTATCGTATATCTGCTGTTTGGAATATTGTCACAACTATACAGAGACAGCGTGTGTGTGAGACTCCGGAAATACATATACAGACATTTCCATTTTTCCATACACCGTATAGAGCTGTCCGCTTCTCAAACAGTATCGTATATCTGCTGTTTGGATTACTGTCACAACTATACAGAGACAGCGTGTGTGTGCGAGACTCTGCAAATGCATATATGGACATTTCCATTTTTCCATACACCGTATAGAGCTGTCCGCTTCTCAAACGGTATCGTAAATCTGCTGTTTGGATTACTGTCACAACTATACAGAGACAGCGTGTGTGTGTGACACTTCGGAAATACATGTACGGACACTTCCATTTTTCCATACACCGTATAGAGCTGTCCACTTCTCAAACAGTATCGTATATCTGCTGTTTGGATTACTGTCACATCTATACAGAGACAGCATGTGTGAGTGAGACTCCGGAAATACATATATGGACATTTCCATTTTTCCATACACCGTATAGAGCTGTCCGCTTCTCAAACGGTATCGTAAATCTGCTGTTTGGATTACTGTCACAACTATACAGAGACAGCGTGTGTGTGACACTTCGGAAATACATGTACGGACACTTCCATTTTTCCATACACCGTATAGAGCTGTCCACTTCTCAAACAGTATCGTATATCTGCTGTTTGGATTACTGTCACATCTATACAGAGACAGCGTGTGTGTGTGAGACTCCGGAAATACATATATGCACATTTCCATTTTTCCATACACCGTATAGAGATGTCCGCTTCTCAAACAGTATTGTGTATCTGCTGCTCGGATTACGGTCACATCTATACAGAGACGGCGTGTGTGTGCGAGACTCTGGAAATACATATACAGACTTTTCTATTTTTCCAGACACCGTATAGAGCAGTCCGCTTCTCAAACAGTATCGTATATCTGCTGGTTGGATTACTGTCACATCTATACAGAGACAGCGTGTTTGTGTGAGACTCCAGAAATATATATACGGACATTTCCATTTTTACATACACCGTATAGAGCTGTCTGCTTCTCAAACAGTATCTTATATCTGCTGTTTGGATTACTGCCATATCTATACAGAGACAGCGTGTGTGAGACTTCAGAAACACATATACGGACATTTCCATTTTTCCATATACCATATAGAGCTGTCCGCTTCTCAAACAGTATCATATCTGCTGAATGGATTACTGTCACATCTAAACAGAGACAGCGTGTGTGTGAGACTCTGCAAATACATATACAGACATTTTTCCATACACCGTATACAGCTGTCCGCTTCTCAAACAGTATTGTATATCTGCTGTTCATAATACTGTCAAATCTAGACAGAGACAGCGTGTGTGTGAGTCCGTAAATACATATACGGACATTTCCATTTTTCCATACACCGTATAGAGCTGTCTGCATCTCAAACAGTATCGTTTATCTGCTATTCTGATTACGGTCACATGTATACAGAGACAGCGTCTGTGTGAGACTCTGGAAATGCATATACGGACATTTCCATTTTTCCATACACCGTATAGAGCTGTCCGCTTCTCAAACAGTATCGTATATCTGCTGTTCGGATTACGGTCAAATCTATACAGAGACAGTGTGTGTGTAAGAGTCCATAAATACATATATGAACATTTCCATTTTTCCATACACCGTATAGAGCTGTCCGCTTCTGATACAGTACCGTATATCTGCTGTTTGTATCATGGTCAAATACATAATGGCAGAGCGTCTGTGTGTGACTCCGGAAACAAATATACCGAGATTGACATTTTCCCCAAAAATGTATAAGCTGTACACTTCTGATGCAGTACCGTATATCTGCTGGTTGGATTACGATCAAATACATACTGGGAGAGCGTCTTTGACTAAGGAAATATACACGGAGATTTTAATTTGTCCTTACACCTTATACACCTGTACGCTCCTCAAACAGTACCATTTCTCTGCTGGTATTTTTGGTACATTTTCCCAAACATGAGGAAGAATGGTGGAAGAGGCCGTGTACATGAGCGGGGGGCGCAGCTGGTACTGATGGTGGTGTTGGTGGTGCATCTACTTGTTATGCCAAAAGCACAATAGCAGCTAAGGAAGGTGGTGTTGAGTCTGTGTCATCGTCTGGCACAAGAAGGCCTTTAAGGTTCCCTTTTCTGGGAGTAGGTAAACCGCTTTTAAAGCCGGAGCATCAGGAACAGGTTTTGGCTTACATTGCCGAAACAGCCTCTAACTCTATTGCTTCCACTTCTGAAGATTCAAAAACTGCAAGCACTGAGTCGTCAGTGCAGGCTTCTGGTCAGGAACAACACCTTTCCTTGTGTCCTTCACCCACACCAAAAGTTAAGGATGCAGCAGGCCACACTTCAGATTACTACATGGAGCTCTTTTCACATACCATGCTTGGGTTATCAAACCAAATCCTGAATTCCCCAGTCCAAGATGAATCTGACATGGAGTGCACTGATGCACAACCACTGCTAGATGATTCTGCTGGTACATTGACCCAGAGCAATACATTTCCCTCACTCTCTACTGAGCCAGAATCAGACCCTGTTGAAACTCAGGTATCCCTTCCCGCATACTATACCACCTTACACAGTGACACAGAGGAAGGTGCACATGAAATTGAAGAGGAGGTGATGGATGACCCAGTTGTTGACCCAGATTAGCATCCATTGGGGGAAGAGGGTGCCGCTGGCAATAGCTCAGAAGAGGAGGAGGATCCGCAGCAGGCGACATCGCAGCAGCGGTTATCTGGCAGGCCCATAGCTGTACAAAACTTGTTAAAAAAACCAAAAGAGTTGCAGGACAGCTTGGCCAGACGGTCAAATTAGTACAGCGTGCAAGCCCTGAAAATTTATACCATAGTAGGAAGAGTGCAGTGTGGCACTTTTTTGACCAAAATTCTATTGATGAGGCAAAGGTTATCTGTAAGAAGTGCGGAAGGACCTTTAGCCGACGTACAAATCTCCAAAATTTGAATACCAGTTGCATGCTTAGACATTTAACCACCATGCTCTTGCAAGCGTGGATGGACTACAAAACCTCAGGTAGCACATGTGCACCTGCTCTGAATGAAGGTATCCAGCAACGCTCCATTGCTTCCCCCACTGAAAGCCTACCGGTAAGCACACCACCAGCAAGAAATGTTGAGGTGTCGTTGCAAGGCCAATGCAGTCAGAGAATCACAATGTTTTTGAAATGAAAGACTGAATCTAGGACATCACCACCACCACCATCACTATCACAAACCCCCTCTCAGTCCGTCAGGTCCACCGCTAGTTCCCCCATATGCAGCTCTCAAGTCCAGCTCACCCTACCAGACACTCTGAGTAGGACAAGAAAGTACTCATCCTCTCATCCGCGTACACTGGCTTTGAACGCCTACATTGCCAAACTGATCTCATTAGAGATGATGCCTTTCCGTTTGGTTGAAAGTGAAGCGTTCCGAGAGCTCATGGCCTACGCTGTCCCACGCTATGACCTACCCAGTCGGCACTTCTTTTCTCGAAAAGCCATCCTGTTATGATTGGGTCACTGAGGAGGAAAGCAAGACCAAGCTAAGCCATAGAAAACCAGAGAGGTTGGCAACTAAGCGTATTGCAGACCCCTGATCCTATCCACACAACTAGCAGTAGCCATGGAGCATACCTACAATGATTCTAGATGCCTTGACACAGCCGGAGAAATAAATAAGCCTAAAGCAGGAAAAGGGAAATCTAAACTGCCCCAGAGCAGACCCCAAAGGAATAGATAGCCCCCAAACATATATTGTCGGTGAGACAAGATGAAAACACAAATGCAGGTAGAAAAATAGGCTGAGCAAATGATGGGGCCCAAACTAACTAGACAGGACAGGAAAGGAAAGACACTATCTGCAATCACACAAAAAACCCTGCAAAAAATGCCCAACACGTCTGATAGAAAAAATACTGAAGTCACTAGACTTCACCCACTATATCAGCACTCTGGTATATTCTGAAAACAGAGCAAAGAGAGGCCAATCTAATAAGGGACAAAAACAAACTGGCACAAACAGTAACATAAGGAAGGAAATTCAGCACAGCCCCAGCCGGGGCTGGCTGACCACACAAAACTGAAATAAACAAAACCAAATCAAATGTGAACAATAGCAAAAGAACACTTAGCTTGAGCATGCAGGGACTGAGCTGGAAACTAAGACCTCAGGAGGCAGGAAAAAATCACCAGCAGGGATAGAGGGAGTCGGCTGTCTTAAATCCAGAAACTCCCAATGTCCAATCGTCCTCCTCATTATCAGGTGGCAGGCCTCTGTTAATTAGATCTGCTCCATTACCTCCTGTAACCACCAGAGGGAGCCCGGAAAGAGAACTTGCGACCCCTCTGTCATTGCAACCATCTCCACTACCTTCACCAACGACCAGAGGTAGGCCAGAAAGTGAATTCACAACACCATCCCTGCTCTCCACCTGCATGTGAAAGACCGCATTGTCCGTGAACGCAAGCAATCAGTGAGTGGAAAGGTGCACCTCACAACAGATGCATGGGCCAGTAGGCATGGCCAGGGCCGTTACGTGTCCATCACTGCGCACTGGGTTAATGTGGTGGATGCAGGCTCCACAGGGGACAGCGGCGGTGGAACAGTGCTGCCTAGCCCACGGTATAGGAAACAGTTGGCTGTAGGCGTTCGACCCTCCTCCTCCTCCAGAAGCGAAAGCTCGCTGACAGAGCACAGTTGCAAGAGCACTCCATCTGCAGCCACCAGTGTTGAACAGGAGGTGTCCCACTATCAAACAGCTAGTGGTAAGTGGCAGCAGGCTGTTTTAAAGATGATGTCTTTGGGCGACAACAGACACACCGCGGAGGTACTGGCCGACTACTTGCAGCGGCAAACTGAGTCATGGCTGGGCAGTCTACATCTTGAGCCAGGCAAGGTAGTCAGTGATAACGGCTGGAATTTTGTTTCAGCCATAGCTAGTGTTGAGCATTCCGATACTGCAAATATCGGGTATCGGCCGATATTTGCTGTGTCGGAGTTCGATACCGAGTTCCGATATTTTTACAATATCGAATACCGGAATCGGAAGTTCCCATAATGCAATGAGCCAGTTGTGGTAGCCATGTTAACTAATGGCATGACTGTGATTGGCTGCTGAAATGATGTCATCATGATGCGAGGTCTGTGAGGGCCTGCCGGGGGTCTGTGCGGGCCTGCCGGGGGTCTGTACGGGCCTGCCGGGGGTCTGTGCGGGCTGCCGGGGGTCTGTACGGGCCTTCCGGGGGTCTGTGTGGGCTGCCGGGGGTCTGTGCGGGCCTGCCGGGGGTCTGTGCGGGCTGCCGGGGGTCTGTGCGGGCCTGCCGGGGGTCTGTGAGGGATGCCGGGGGTCTGCACGGGCCTGCCATGGGTCTGTGTGGGCCTGCCGGGGGTCTGTGCGGGCTGCTGGGGGTCTGTGCGGGCCTGCCGGGGCTTGTGTGTGTGTGGAGGCATCGTCCGATGGGACTACAAGTCCCATCGGGCGATGCCTGCTACAATGACAGTGATTGACACATTAGCCAATGATGGGACAGTAGTAGTCCCATCATCCGGCTAATGTGTTGAATGTAAAAAAAAAACATACATATTACATACATTCTGCATACTGCATATTGTTGTGAGTTCATTTTCCCCTTCACCATTGAGGTCTGATGAACTCCCTCTTCTGGTGAAGGAAGGTAGTGAGGCTGATTACCAAACACCTGAGCTGGTAGAGGATGACTGGGTGACGGGAATTGCTGACTGGATATAAAGCAGCCGACGCCCTTCTGCCTCGCTGGTGATTTCTCTGAGGGATTCTAGGAGACCAGTCTGGTTCCTGCTCCTCCAAAGCTAAGTTTTCTGCCTTGCTTTTTGCATTTGTGCTTTGGTTTTATTTTGCCTTGCTTTTCTGGATTCTGCCATTCCCTGCTGGGGTGAGCTGAATTCCTTTGTGTCTTTTTGCTCTGTCTTCAGAAAATACCTGAGTACTGACATAGTCTTTTTGAAGCCTAGCGTCTTCAGGGCCTTTTTCCCTGTCAGTCTGTTGGCTCTTGTTTTAGGGTTTTTGGCGGATTGCAGACAGCAGCTTTTCTATCCTGTCCTATCTAGTTAGCTTGGGCCCCATCATTTGCTCAGGCTATCTTTCTATCTGTGTTAGTGTTTTTTCTTCTTGCCTCACCGTCATTATATGTTGGGGGCTGCCTATTGCTTTGGGGTCTGCTCTGGGGCAGTTTAGATTTCCCTTTCTGTCTTTAGGCTATGTAGTTCTCCGGCTGTGATCGAGGGGTCTAGGGCACCGTAGGGACCCCCCACGGCTACTGCTAGTTGTTGTTGATAGGTTCAGGGGTCTGCAATCCGATAGCTGCCAACTTCTCTGGTTTTCTGGACTTAGCTAGCATTTCTGTTTTTGCCTCCTACGGTGACTCGTTCATAACAGCATACATACTACATACATACTACATATATACAACATTCATACAACATACATACATACTACATATATACTACATTCCTACAACATACATACTACATACATACTGCATATATACTACATTCATACAGCATACATACTACATACTACATATGAATGATACAACTTCCCACCTCTGCTGCCTCTATTTCTCTGCTGTAATATATCCAAATGGTAATCAACTGAGCCACCCTGCATGTATTTACTCCATTCACTGCCAGCAAGCAGCCTGAATGATACAACTTCCCACCTCTGCTGCCTCTATTTCTCTGCTGTAATATATCCAAATGGTAATCAACTGAGCCACCCTGCATGTATTTACTCCATTCACTGCCAGCAAGCAGCCTGAATGATACAACTTCCCACCTCTGCTGCCTCTATTTCTCTGCTGTAATATATCCAAATGGTAATCAACTGAGCCACCCTGCATGTATTTACTCCATTCACTGCCAGCAAGCAGCCTGAATGATACAACTTCCCACCTCTGCTGCCTCTATTTCTCTGCTGTAATATATCCAAATGGTACAACTCCATACTTCTGCTGCTTGACCATTTTGCTGCATATTTAAATGTGCTTGCTAAAGCTTTGGTATAATTCATTTGTTGCACTGTATGTAATACTTACTGCTTTAGATCTGTGACTGGGGCCTTTCTAGATCTTATCAGGTGGAAGGTGCTATAGCATTTTGCCACATCTTGGTCTAGTGCCTTTGATCATCTAACCATCCCCTGGTGTGCTGGCCCCAGCTGCCAAATTATACCCAACCATCTCCCACAATCCCTCTCTCCTGACCCTGTAGTGTGGCCTATATATGTAGTAGTTGCTAAGGGGAAGCACGCAGTGTGGGGAAGCACGCAAGCATCCCATAAGCAAAGCATCACAGAAGATAAGCATCCAGCAAAATGGCAGTTATACATGGCAGTTAGTCAGGGCAGGAGTCAGGTAACCCACACCTTGCCTTCCCCTTTAACCATGTGCTTTATTTTTATCCTCCTGTGTTCCCTTGCCATCCACATTCATCACCCTATCCCCCCTCCATCACGACTCATACACATCAGCCCCTCTATACTTCCCTCTCCCATGTACAGCTCCCACACACTCCTCACCTTCCTGAGAAACCTCAGCCCATCTTGCCCAAACACATCGCAGAAAAAAACTACTTACAATTCCAACAACTATTGGCTCTTTATCTTCCTTCTCCTACTGATTTCAGGGGACATCTCCCCCAACCCTGGTCCACCATCCCCCAACCTCGACCCCTACCCTACCTCATATCGAAACCACAATAATCTGATTAACATTACTTGCACTCCCTCATCTCAATCTTTTAATTGTGCCCTCTGGAATCCACGGTCTGCTTGTAACAAGCTTCCTTTCCTACACAACTACTTTCTGAACAACTCTCTTAATCTGTTGGCCCTCACTGAAACCTGGATTCAGGATTCTGACACTGTCTCTCCTGCTGCCATTTCCTATGGTGGCTTACAATTCTCTCACTCCCCGAGACCCACAAACAGACCTGGTGGTGGAGTTGGCATACTCCTGTCCCCACAATGCACTTTCCAGGTCATCCCCCCAGTCCCATCACTCTTATTCCCTTCTTTTGAGGTCCACACCATCAGGCTCTTCCGTCCCCTCTCCCTCAGGGTAGCGGTCATATACCGGCCCCCAGGCTCACCCACCCTCTTCCTTGACCACTTTTCAGCCTGGCTGCCACACTTCATGTCCTCAGAACTACCAACCCTCATCCTGGGAGACTTCAACATCCCCATTAACAGCCCTAATTCCACATCTGCATCCCAGCTTCTATCACTAACCACCTCTCTAGGCCTCTCACAGCTTTCAACCTCTGAGACACATAAGGACGGTAACACCCTTGATCTGGTCTTCTGCCGGCTCTGTTCAATCTCCCACCTAAACAACTCACCGCTTCCACTCTCTGACCACAACATTCTCTCCTTCACGCTCACAAATCCTCGCCCACCCCAGCTCATTCCTACCTAACACACAGTCAGAAATCTACAAGCTATTAACCCTCAGACACTTTCAGATTCCCTACACTCATCTGTCCCCAATCTCCTCTCTTTCCTGTCCTAATCTGGCTGTTCATCACTACAATGACACCCTTAGAAGCACCCTTGACCAAGTAGCTCCCCTCACCCTCAGAACCTCCAAACACAGAGTAAAAGAGCCCTGGCTCACATCGCAAACTCAACTTCTCCAGCGATGCTCCAGGAGTGCTGAACGCCTATGGAAAAAAACCCGCACACCAGAAGACTTCATCCACTTCAAATTTATGTTAAGAACCTATAACGCTGCCCTTCACCTTGCCAAACAGACCTACTTCACCACCCTGATCTCCTCACTAGCCAACAACCCCAAGAAACTTTTTGACACTTTTCACTCCCTCCTCAGGCCAAAAGCACAAGCCCCTATCACAGACATTTGTGCTGATGACCTGGCCTCCCACTTTACAGAAAAAATAGATAATATCCGTCAAGAAATCTGCTCCCAACCACCAAGTGCTGTGACTCCCATCCCTTCCTACATCTCCCCTGGCTCACTCTCCACATTTGATCCCATAACAGAAGAAGAAGTCTCCAGACTCCTCTCTTCTTCTCGTCCGACTACATGCACTACCGACCCCATTCCCTCACATCTCCTCCAGTCTCTCTCTCCAGTCGTCACAACCCACCTAACTACAATCTTTAATCTCTCCCTCTCCTCGGGCTTTTTCCCATCCTCCTTCAAACACGCCATCGTTACTCCACTACTAAAGAAACCTGCTCTCGACCCATCCTGCACAAACAACTACAGACCAGTCTCCAATTTCCCCTTCATCTCTAAACTTTTGGAACGCCTAGTTTACTCCCGCCTTACCCGTTACCTCTCCATTCACTCCCTTCTAGACCCTTCACAGTCCGGCTTCCGCCCCCTACATTCGACTGAAACTGCACTCATCAAAGTGACCAATGACCTTCTGACAGCAAAACGTAACGGTGACCACTCTCTGCTCATTCTTCTTGACCTATCTGCAGCTTTCGATACTGTTGACCACCATCTCCTACTCTCTAGGCTCCAGTCACTAGGCATTAAGGACACTGCACTCTCCTGGTTCTCTTCCTATCTCTCTGACCGCTCCTTCAGTGTTTTGTTCTCTGGCTCCACGTCATCTCCTCTTCCTCTTGCTGTCGGGGTACCTCAGGGCTCAGTCCTTGGCCCCCTTCTTTTCTCTCTCTACACGGCCCCAATTGGACAGACCATCAGCAGATTTGGCTTTCAGTACCATCTTTATGCTGATGACACACAACTATACACGTCTTCCCCCGACCTTACCCCCGCTGTACTACAGAACGCCAGTGACTGTCTGTCCGCAGTCTCCAATATCATGTCCGCTCTCTATCTGAAACTCAACCTCTCCAAAACTGAACTTCTTCTTCTCCGGCCGTCTACTAACCTCCCTAAATCTGACATTTCCTTCTCCGTGGGTGGTACCACAATAACACCCCGGCAGCAGGTGCGCTGTCTGGGTGTTATGTTTGACACCAATCTCTCCTTTACATCCCATATACAATCCCTTGCCCGCTCCTGCCGCTTACACCTAAAGAACATCTCTAGAATCCGCCCTTTTCTCACTATGGAAACAACAAAAACCCTCACTGTTGCATTGATCCACTCTCGCCTGGATTACTGCAACGCTCTATTAATTGGCCTCCCCGTCACTCGACTATCCCCTCTCTAGTCCATACTCAATGCAGCAGCCAGGATCGTCCATCTGGGTAATCGGTACTCGGACGCGTCTGCTCTTCGCCAGTCCATACATTGGCTGCCCATTCATTATAGGATCCAATTCAAAGTACTTGTTCTCACCCACAAAGCTCTCCACAGTGCGGCACCCCCTTACATCTCTTCTCTCATTTCTGTCTATCGGCCTAGCCGATCGCTGCGCTCTGCAAACGACTTTCGACTAACCTCTGCACTAATCCGTACCTCCCACTCCCGACTCCAAGACTTCTCCCGTGCTGCTCCTATCCTCTGGAATGCTCTACCCCAAGAAATCAGGACTATCCACAATTTGCATAGTTTTAGGCGCTCCCTCAAAACACACCTGTTCAGAGCAGCCTATCACATTCACTAATCAAAGTCATTCTCTGTGTAAGTGTGCGTGCGTAGCCCATTCACTATCTCCATCCATCCTTCACTCCTGCAAGATGGCTGGACCTTCATTGTAAATACACCATTGTAAATACACACCTGTACTCTGTATCTCCCTCACCTCATTGTAGATTGTACGCTCTCACGAGCAGGGTCGTCTTATTTCGTCTTATTTTGCTTTAATTATTGTATTGTTAGCGTTGTTACTTATGACTTGTGTTTTGAAACTGTTAAACTGTAAAGCGCTGCGGAATATGTTGGCGCTATATAAATAAAGATTATTATTATTATTATTTACATACATACTACATATATACTACATTCATACAACATACATACTACATACATACTACATATACACTACATTCATACAACATACATACATACTACATACATACTATATATATACAAACAAAAAGCACAGAATGATAAATGTGCAGAAATACCTTGCAGTAAGACATATGACAATAGTCAGCAAGTGCTGATAAAAGGTAACAACAAATACAGGGTATTTAGTCGATACATTTTTTTGCAAAAAAATGTATGCCAAGCTGCTCCACCTCGTCAACGTAACCCGTATTGAAGCAGTCCCTATCTAATGTATTTAAAACCTGAACACATGAACAGTGTCTAAATGAGCAGGATTAAGACAGACACTTTCTAGTATGGGCACGTGGTGTAAGACAGCTACTTATGTCCATGTCACACAAGAGAGGGGTGGGGTATCTCAAATCATGCATAAGCTTGAAAAAAACTGGATTAAAAATACATGTGACATGCACATATGTAAACAAGTCTGTTGGACAATGTTCACACCACCCACTGACCGAAACACAAACAAAAAGCACAGAATGATAAATGTGCAGAAATACCTTGCAGTCAGACATATGACAATAGTCAGCAAGTGCTGATAAAAGGTAACAACAAATACAGGGTATTTAGTCGATACGTTTTTTTGCAAAAAAATGTATGCCTAGCTGCTCCACCTCGTCAAGGTAACCCGTATTGAAGCATACATACTACATACTACATACATACTACATATATACTAAATTCATACAACATACATACATACATACTACATACTTACTACATACATACAGCATGCTACATACATACAACATACATACTACATACATACTACATACTACATACAATACATTCATACATTCATACAATACATACATATAGACATACAGTACATATAACATAGAGTACATACTCACCATCACTTGTCACTTTGATCCCCGAAGCCAGTGTCATCTCACTGTAAAAAATATTAAAATAACAAACAACCAATATACTCTCTGATCCGCAGAAATCCACGAGTGTCCCACGATGATCTCCTGCAGTGCATCACTGAGAGGTTACTATAGTTTACTGGTCTCACTTTATGGCAAAAGCTGCATGTGAACTTTCTCACACAGCAATGCCAAAAGTGAGACTAGAGACTATTTTTTTACAGTGGTGGAGGAATACAGTGCGTAAGGATACCTACCTCCCGTCATTGTATTCCTGGAGCCCCTAGAGAGCGGTCGCATCAGCTGATGCTGCTGTTCTCCACGGGAGATCGTCATGGGACATTGCGGATCAGGGAGTATATTGGTTGTTTGTTATTTTAATATTTTTTACAGATAACACTGGCTTCAGGGATCAAAGTGACAAGTGATGGTGAGTATGTACTCTATGTTATATGTACTGTATGTCTATATGTATGTATTGTATGAATGTATTGTATGTAGTATGTATGTAGTATGTATGTTGCATGTCTGTAGCATGTTTTATGTATGTTGTATGTATGTAGTATGTATGCAGCATGTACTATGTATGTATGTTGTATGAATGTAGTATATATGTAGTATGTATGTTGTATGAATGTAGTATATATGAAGTATGTATGTAGTATATAGCATGTATGTATGTTGTATGAATGTAGTATATATGTAGTATGTATGTAGTATGTATGTATGCATGTATGTTGTATGAATGTAGTATATATGCTTCCTGCTACACTGCTCCAAGTACTCAGCAGTGAGGGACACTCACTTCAGGAGACTCTCACATCTCTTCCCGGATTTCACCACCATGAAGGAGGAAGAGAAAACATACATCCTGCTGGGGGAAGAAGAGAGAGCAGTGGAGATAGCAGCGCAATATGTGAGCGAATGCCATAGACTGCGAGAAAGAGAACTATGATATGCCATGGACTTCTATAGCTTCATCCTGGATATGCCCCAATCCCCCATCCACCTTCCCTATGCCATGAACTTTTATAGCCCCATCCTGGATCTGCCCCATCCACCTTCCCTACAGTCCCTATCCCAATTCCCTTCTGTACACCTGCTTTGGCAAAACTAATGTATATTTAGTCCTGCCAATAAAGCTTCTTTGAATCTTGAATCTATATGTAGTATTTAATATATATGTATGTTGTATGAATGTAGTATATATGTAGTATGTATGTAGTATGTATGTATGTTGTATGAATGTAGTATATATGTAGTATGTATATAGCATGTATGTATGTTGTATGAATGTAGTATATTTGTAGTATGTATGTACGTTGTATGAATGTAGTATATATGAAGTATGTATGTAGTATGTATGTTGTATATATGTAGTATGTATGTAGTATGTATGTATGTTTTTTTCTTTTTTTACATTCAACACATTAGCCGGATGATGGGACAACTACTGTCCCATCATTGGCTAATGTGTCAATCACTGTCATTGTAGCAGGCATAGCCCGAGAGGCCCGTACAGACCCCGCCCGCACACGCACAGTCTCCGCCCACGCACTGCCCACACTCTTCCCCCCTCCCGAACTGGATGTGCAAGGAAAGAAAGGGTTTATTTTCATTCCGATATTTGTGCCCCATTGACTTGCATGGGTTTCTGGTATCAGAATTGGCGATACCCGATATTTTTGGGGTATCGGTCCGATCCAATCCGATCCGATATTTCCTGATATAGGAAGGTATCGCTCAACACTAGCCATAGCCTTGCAAAACTCAGACACAAACCTTGCCTGGCTCACACCTTGAACCTGGTGATGCAGTGCTTCCTAAATAATTATCCGGAATTAACAGCCCTGCTCCATAAAGTGCGAAGACTGTGCTCGCCTGTACACTCCAGTCGTATGCAGAAGCTGCAGCGATCGCTCCACCTCCCCAAGCACCGCCTAATCACAGACGTTGCAACAAGGTGGAACTCCACCATGCACATGGTTGAGAGGCTGTGCGAACAGAAGCAGGCTGTAATGCATTTGTGGGAGGATACATGGGCAGGCAGTTTGAGGGCAGACATGGAGTTGTCGGGTGTGCAGTGGTAGCTGAAAGACCTCTGTAAAGTCCTTCAGTGTTTTGCGGAATGCACACGGCTGGTTAGCGCAGACGACGCCATCATAAGCATGAGCATCCCACTTATGCATCTGCTCATGCAAACTTTGACACACATCAAGGATCAGGCGTCTGCAGCAGAGGAGGAGGAAAAGGAGGAGGAAAGCCTTGATGACAGTTAGCCATTATCAGCAAGGGCAACTGACGTAGACGAGGTGGAGGAAGGAGAGGAAGAGGAGGAGGAGGATGAGGGGGATGATTATTTTGGGGAGGAGGGTGCCTCTCAAGGGGCAAGAGAAAATATTGGCATGCCAAGGTCAGATACAGGGTTTGTGCATGACTGGAGGGATGTGGATTTGCCAGAAAGTGCTCCTCCACCCACCACTGGCAGTGCATCATTGATAAAGAGAAAAAAAAAGAGAAAAAAAAGCCAGCTCACCTGAAGGCATGTGTAGTGGATAGCCCGGACCACGTGCAGTCTTCACGCAGTAACCAAGGAAAAAGAAAAAAGGTCCAGCTTTGCAAATTCAAGTCCAATTTATTGTTAAAAACAAGTCCAAAACAGAGCAAAAAATGGTGTGTTCACATGAGTAACAAGTAGTAGATTACGCGTTTCGAACAATAGCTTGTTCTTTCTCAAAACTACTTCCCTTGGGTGTTACTGCAATATATACTCTTTACACCCAGTAAATTACAAACACATGGTGTGAAGGGAGAAAAAAAAAAAAAAAAAAAAAAAAAGGGGAGAGGGAAACATGTGTGAGATATAAAAAATAACATTACAAAGTAAAACACATTTTTTGTGAAAAGAGGGGGGAGCCAAAAAAGAAAAAAAAAAAGAATAAAAAAAAAAAAAACAAACAATTTTTTTTAAAAGTTTTTTTGTGCATATATATATATATAAATACAATTATAATAACATCAATAATGAAACATAATTTCTCTTCTGGCATTCAATCCATTTGGAAAGCATGTATTTAGATAGAAAATCCAATATGCTTCGCGTGTTAGAAGACGTTTTTTCAGATCTCCACCTCTTATATGTGGTGTTATTCTCTCAATGCCCATGACACGAAAAAATTCAGTACTTCTTTGGTGTTCATTAATGAAGTGTCTGGATGCAGATGAGATGGAGCGATTAATACTGGAAGGAGATAAGATGTCAGTTATATGTAAAGATATGTGAGTCTTGAGCATGCGAGATGTGCAGCCCACATATCTCAAGTTGCATTTGGAGCAAACAATCACATATACTACATTTTTACTATTGCAATTAATATATTGTTTTATTTTATGTTCATTACACTTAGTACCATCAAAAAAGGAATGAACATTATTAGAATGTGCACATGTTCTGCATCTGGATGTACCGCAGCGGTAAAAACCGCAGCAGTGTAGCCATGTCCGAGATCCAGTTTTAGAGCTAAAAAAGCTAGGAGACACTATGTCTGATAAGGTGTTGGCTTTTTTAGCAACCACTCTGCAGCCGTTAGATAAAATGCTAGACAAAACCTCATCTTCAAACAGAATAGGTAGATGTTTCAAGAAGAGTGCTTTAATGGTGTTAAACTGAGAACTATATTGGATAGAGCAAACCATCTTATCTGGATTTTTATCATTATTATATACCTTTGGCAATAACAAATCATGTCTTTTTTTCTTTTGTACAATTTTCTTTGCTCTATCAAGACACCAATTAGAATAACCCCTCTTGCTCAGCTTGTTGCAGCATGACTCAATTTCTCCTTTCAGGGCATTGTCATCACTGCAATTTCTAGTGATTCTAGTGAGCTCCCCCACTGGTATAGATTTAATAGTGTGCCCGGGATGGCTACTAGATGCATGTAAAATGGTGTTACCAGAAAGTGGCTTGCAGAATGTAGCAGTGCTGATGACAGCACCTGCAATACCTTTTAGTTTAAGATCCAGAAACGAAATTACATGTGGATCCGTCATAAATGTAAATTTGAGATTGAAATAATTAAAGTTGAAATATTCTATTAGTTCTGGTATGGCAGATACATCACCACTCCAAATAAGGAGTGTATCATCAATGAATATGCCATACCAAAAAATACTAGACAAAAATGGATTATTGTCAGAATACAAACTTACCTCCTCCCAGTGCGACATAACAAGATTAGCCACCGATGGCAAATGTTTGCCGCCCATTGATACTCCTCTGCATTGTAGAAAAAAATCTCCATCAAAAAAGAAATAATTGTGAAGCATTAGGAAATAAATAACCTGCATGATATAATCACACAATTCATTAGTATAGTTACTATATTTATGCAGGTGAAATTCCAATGCGCTGATTGCAACATCTTGAGGAATAGAGGTGTAAAGAGCAGTAACGTCACAGCTAATCCACTGAAAAATCACTATTCCAAACTACATTAGAAAATTGATGCAATATGGCTTTTGAGTCCCTCAGGAACCCCGGCACTCGTGTAACCAGAGGCTGTAGCAAAGAATCTACCCACTGGCTGAGGTGTTCCATGAGAGACCCAATGCCTGAAACAATTGGGCGCATAGGGGGTGGTGATATATTTTTATGAACCTTAGGAAGCCCATAGATTGTAGGAATAGTTGGAGAATCAATTTTTAAAAAATCTACCTGAGCCTTTTGTCAGAACACCCAATGCTGCCCCCTCTTCAATTAGTTTGAAAATTTTTCTTTGAAAATCCTTTGTAGGATCATGAGGCAATTTTCTATATGTAGAACTGTCACTCAGTAGAACATTCATTTGGTCTCTATATTGCGCAGTGTCCATGATCACAATCAAGCCGCCCTTGTCTGCACTTTTGACTGTTATTTCAGTAGTTTTCTTAATTTCATCAATAGCTTTTCGTTGTTTGTAGCTCAAGTTGTTATTTTGTTGTTGAATTTTAATTGAAGCATCCAATTTTCTAAGTTCACGCTCCATAACGCTCTGAAACTTATCCATGCATTCTGCTCTGGATTGGATGGGATAAAAACTCGGATTTTTTATGCATAAATTTTCTGCTTGAAAAACATCCTTAGACACAATGTTAGTAGAGTCTAGTTCATTCAAATTTTTCAATGCCATTTGCTCAGAAAAATTAAGACCATTGTATTCATTTTGTGCAGGGATTTTCATAGCAATAGAGTCAGATTCGTGTGCAAAAAAATGCTTTTTAACGGTTAGATTTCGTACAAATTTATTTATGTCCAAAAGTGTATTAAAAAGGTTGAAATGTTGATCTGGTGCAAAACTTAATCCCAATGTCAATACCTGAAGTTGTTCCGTTGTAAGATTGTAGCCAGAGATGTTTAAAATATTAGAAAAATCATTTTGAGAGGTTGAAGCTATTTTTTGTTGTTACGGGTTGTCATCCGTGTATTTATTGCGGTGCTTCCGGCCCCCCCGCCTTTTGCGTTTTTTGAAAAATACCTTTTAGGTTTTCTATAGTAAGAATTGTTGTTACTCATGCCATTCATGCTGGTGTCACTCTGAATATCATTTGAGCTAATATCAGTGGATTCCACATCTGAGGAGCTAAAGGAAACCCGTCGTTCAGGTGTGTTAGAAAAAACATAGCTGCGTTTTAAAATTGACCTGGGAGTTTTTTGAGGTTTCTGCCATCTTCCCCATTCATAAACTTGATTCATCTGATAATCATCCAAGTCACGCTGGAACTTATTCCGCTTACGTTTTATAATAATTTCTTCCAACTTGGAGATAGATTTTTTTATGTTGGCAAGTTCTTCCTCAAACTTAGTATTATTATTCAACTCCAACTTTGACTTAATTTGGTCAATTTCAGTTTGAAAATCCTTTAGCTTGGTGGACTCATATTTCATGATTAATTGCATGAGCTGTATAGAGCAATTGCTGAGAATCAGATTCCATTATTTGACAAAGTCTTGGGAGTACACAGTAGTTGGAACCTTTTTTATGCGTAAACCCATTGGAATCATATTTTTATGGACATAGTTCTCAAGGGTTGTATAGTCCCACCATACTTTGGTTTCATTAATCATTGTTTTCTCTAACTTGCTAATATCTGTCACAAATGGATCAGATTCCAAGCAACCTGCAAATGTGGATCCATCTGAAATAAATAATTGAGCCGCTTTGCGCACTCTTTCTGGACTTGTATTCATTATGATTTATTCAAAAAATAGGACTTTAACACATACACAATGCCTTGTAGCTATTAATTATTATAGAGCATTCCTTAAAAATATAGCTATTGGTGTGCACGGCCAAAAAACTGTAAACATTCAAAAAGAGAAAAAAAAGCCAGCTCACCTGAAGGCATGTGTAGTGGATAGCCCGGACCACGTGCAGTCTTCACGCAGTAACCAAGGAAAAAGAAAAAAGGTCCAGCTTTGCAAATTCAAGTCCAATTTATTGTTAAAAACAAGTCCAAAACAGAGCAAAAAATGATGTGTTCACATGAGTAACAAGTAGTAGATTACGGGTTTCGAACAATAGCTTGTTCTTTCTCAAAACTACTTCCCTTGGGTGTTACTGCAATATATACTCTTTACACCCAGTAAATTACAAACACATGGTGTGAAGGGAGAAAAAAAAAAAAAAAAAAAAAAAAAAAAAAAAGGGGAGAGGGAAACATGTGTGAGATATAAAAAATAACATTACAAAGTAAAACACATTTTTTGTGAAAAGAGGGGGGAGCCAAAAAAGAAAACAAAAAAGAATAAAAAAAAAAAACAAACAATTTTTTTTAAAAGTTTTTTTGTGCATATATATATATAAATACAATTATAATAACATCAATAATGAAACATAATTTCTCTTCTGGCATTCAATCCATTTGGAAAGCATGTATTTAGATAGAAAATCCAATATGCTTTGCGTGTTAGAAGACGTTTTTTCAGATCTCCACCTCTTATATGTGGTGTTATTCTCTCAATGCCCATGACACGAAAAAATTCAGTACTTCTTTGGTGTTCATTAATGAAGTGTCTGGATGCAGATGAGATGGCGCGATTAATACTGGAAGGAGATAAGATGTCAGTTATATGTTCAGATATGCGAGTCTTGAGCATGCGAGATGTGCAGCCCACATATCTCAAGTTGCATTTGGAGCAAACAATCACATATACTACATTTTTACTATTGCAATTAATATATTGTTTTATTTTATGTTCATTACACTTAGTACCATCAAAAAAGGAATGAACATTATTAGAATGTGCACATGTTCTGCATCTGGATGTACCACAGCGGTAAAAACCGCAGCAGTGTAGCCATGTCCGAGATCCAGTTTTAGAGCTAAAAAAGCTAGGGGACACTATGTCTGATAAGGTGTTGGCTTTGTAATGTTATTTTTTATATCTCACACATGTTTCCCTCTCCCCTTTTTTTTTTTTTTTTTCTCCCTTCACACCATGTGTTTGTAATTTACTGGGTGTAAAGAGTATATATTGCAGTAACACCCAAGGGAAGTAGTTTTGAGAAAGAACAAGCTATTGTTCGAAACGCGTAATCTACTACTTGTTACTCATGTGAACACACCATTTTTTGCTCTGTTTTGGACTTGTTTTTAACAATAAATTGGACTTGAATTTGCAAAGCTGGACCTTTTTTCTTTTTCCAGTGCATCATTGATACCTGGAACATTGGCCCACATGTGTGATTGTGCCTTGCAGATCCTAAAAAGGGACCTCCGCATTGCCAAAATGATGAAGGATGACGATTACTGGTTGGTCAGCATCCTCGATCCACGCTATAAAGGCAAGTTACAGAACATCATGCCACAGGAGAACCTAGAGATAATATTGGCTAACAAACAAGCAACTCTGGTAAACCATTGTGGTGCTGGTTCGCCCACGAGCCGTAGAGGGCAAAATGGAAGAGGTGTTCGTGGTGCACACAGCCAAAATGGCGTCGGAGACTGGGGTTTCATGACCATGATGTGGACTGATTTCTCAAGTACCGCTCACACCACTGGTATTACTGAATCGATTGCAAGTGACAGGAAACCGCAGTTGTCAATTATGGTTACAAATTACTTCTCTCATATCGATGTTCTCCCTCACAGGTCATTCCCCTTTGACTATTGGGCCTGTAAACTGGACACCTGGCCTGAATTGGCACAAAATGCCTTACAGGAGCTCGCTTGCCCTGCTGCTAGTGTGCTATCTGAAAGAGTCTTCAGTGCTGCTGAATCAATCCTGACAGAAAAAAGAACCCATCTGTTGACCCAAAATGTTGATGATCTAACCTTCATTAAAATGAACCACGCATGGGTTTCAAAGGATTTTGTCCCACCTTCCCCTGATGACTCATAGGTTGCAATAAAAATGGATTGCTTTTGTCCTCCTCTTCCTCGGACTTCTCCATTTCCTCCATTTGCAGCTGCTGAATGTCCAGCCTACACATCAACATATGCCATTTTTTCAACCTCCATAACTGGGCTGCCCCCAGGGCCGTGGTCACCACCTGGCACACCCGGGCAAGTGCCGTTGCCCTGAACAGGTGGGTGGGCCGACTCTTGGGCGACGGCACTGGCACAGGGCCCCTCATAGTACAATAAAGTGTCTCTGACAGTGGGGGAACCCACTCGCCATCAGACACACCTGCATACTATGAGGGGCCCTGTGCCAGTGCCATTGCCCATGAGTGGGCCCCCCTGCTTGCTCAGGGCCCCAGCACTTGCAATACGTACTTTTCCCTGCTCCAGTGCTGTGTAGTCTGGGCAGTTAAATCCTTCACAGGGACGGGCACTGCAAATTTGGTGAACTGATCGATGATGGTTAAGACGTAGCTATGACCTGTCCTGCTGGGCTCTACCTTCAGATGATCAATGGCTACCATTTGAAATGGATGTCAACTTACAAGCGGATGCAGTGGTGGTTTATGATCACCTTTCACAGTTGTGATAGTCACAGACGTGTGACATTCCTGCCACCATTTTTCAATGTCTCCTCTCATGCCAATCCAATAGAATTGCCTACGGCCTGTGTCTTCTGCACTCCCAAATGACCAGAACCATCATGATAGGCAGTGAGGACCATGGGTACATCTCTCCCTGTGATCACAATTTGATGGAGATGAGTAACGGTGATGTGATCCACGCTACTGCGATAAAGCAATCCTTTCTTCACAAAGAACCTTTTTTGCTTTCTCCACAGACACAGTAATTGAGGGTCTGCATCACTTCTGCGACATATACTGGGAGGTTTTCCCGCGATGAGTAATTCCAAAATTTCAGCTAACACTCGACTTTGCGTCTATACTTGTATCCATGTAGTTTCCAGTAGCGGAGATTCTTGACTGGCTTACTGAGATTGACATATTTACGAACATTTAAAAGTACCACAACACTGTATAATGATGTACACTATGAATACTTTTCTCTTTTTCTACTTTTTTAATTCTGGTGTAATACATAGTGAGCCTGTGAGTGTCTGTGTCTGACTCTGGAAGTATAGACTGAAATTTAACCCTAGACTGGACACTCCTGGTATGTGCTGATACAGCGCCTTGTTTCAAAAATTTGTAATAAGGTATCATCTGTAGGATAACCAACTGTGGGGGGGGACCCTCTTCTTGCCGCAGACAAACACGAGACTGAGACAGAGTTTGTATTGAACAGGTCCGTTTTTAGTGCCCATTCTTCTATTGACAACAGCAATTCACCACAGCCGTTTCACATTTCTTTGTACACAGGCCCTGGTACCTTCACTTCCTTTGTAACTATAATCGTGGCATCCTCTGTGGCTCTTCCTCTGTGGCTGGCCTAGGCCCAACCACCACAGCGCTGCACCAGTCTGAGCACACCGTCCGTATGATAGCCCCAGTCTGTCTTCGCTTGTGGCTACCGTCCCTTGGGCCACCCCCCCATGACCGCCTCAACTGTCATTCCTCTCTGGAGCCTTTCCACTGTCTCTATTTCCTCAGCAGAACTTCCTCTTTACTGTGCTCTCTTCACTGACTGACTCTTCCAGAACCTTCCCTCAGCCTTTTATACATCCAGTACTGGTAACTCCGCCCACCATCACCTAACAGTTTCTCTGACCAATGGCAGTTATTCAGTCCCACTCCTACACTCTCCACTGCCCTCCAATGGGCAAGCTAAAACACTGCACCCTTTCTCTTTATCTTAGCGGTTCACACCTACACTGCGCTACACCTCTACTTCTCACTACAGGCTGGTTTGTCTGTCAGTCCAACTTCCCTACATGATCCATATTGATTGAGCGTGTGTGGGTTACGCCTTCTATATATATGGTGAATCAAATTTTTATACTATACTCAATACAGCTTGTATCTTGTTATACATTACCTTTGTTCGACATTTAGCATTACGGTCAAATCCATACTGTGTAAGCGTCTGAGAGTGACTATGGGACTATTTATGCGGAGATTTCAATTGTACTCTAAAAAATATATATTTGCTATCTTGTTATCCACCAACTTTTTTACAACATTTTTTATTATGGTCAAAACCAAACTGAGTGAGCGGCTGAGGATGACTACGGAAATATATACCGATATTTTCAATTTAGCCAACACTGTATACAGCAGAATGCTTCTGATACAGTAACCATTTTAGCTATTTAGATTCTGATGTAATTTATAATGAGCCTGTAAACGTCTGTCTGTTACTCCGGCAATATATTTGGAACTTTACACAGTATACAGCTGTACGTTTGTGTTACATAACCCATTTACAGCTTTTCATATTCTTTTGTAATCCATACTGGGCCTGAGAGCGTTTGTGTCTGCCTCCTGAAATGCATATGGAAAATCAGACTGTTTACACTATACAATATATACCTTGTATCTGTTGATACTGTTCCTGTTTTTCAACTTGTTATTTTATTGGGTAATTCATACTGATCCTGTGAGCGTCTGTGTATGCCTCATGAAATATATGCGGAGATTTACTGTTATCCATATACTGCATAGAGCTGTACGCTTCTGATACAGTACCATATATCTGCTTGTATTTTGGGTTCATTTTAAAAAACATGAGGAAGTATGGTGGAAGAGGACGCGGATGTGGGCGTGGAGGGCCACCTGGTACTGATGGTGGTGCATCTGCTGGTAGAGCCAAAAACACAATAGCAGTTAAGGCAGGAGGTGTTGAGCCAGCATCATGGTGTAGCTCTGGAAGGCCTGTAAGGCTCCCTTTTCTGGGAGTAGGTAGACTGCTTTTAAAGCCGGAGTATCAGGAACTGTTTCTGGCTTACATTGCTGAAACAGCCTCCAGCTCTATCGCTTCCTCTTCTGAAGTTGTAGAAAATGCAAGCACTGAGTCGTAACTGCAGGCTTCTGGTCAGGAGTAACCCCTTTCCCTGTGTCCTTCACTCACACCAAAAGTGAAGGATGTGGAAGTACACACCCCAGATTACTCCATGGAGCTCTTTTCACATACCATGCCTGGGTAAATTAAAAATGGAGCCCATCATGTACTGGAGCAATGTAAATGGGGCAGATCAGACACTGGACAGCATCTAAGGGGCACATTATGTTTTACGGTTGGGAGAAGGCAGTCTGGATGGAATGCTTCTTTTGGCTGTCTCCAAACGTACACTCGGCCGGAGGTCGGAAAAAGGGTAAACGATGATTCGTCTGAGAATATCACATGTTTCCACTGCTCGAGGGACCTATTCTTGAGGTTTCTACACCACTCTAAACGCTTGGAAACATTTGTCATTGAGAGCAGCGTTTTTAATATTGCAGCTCTTCCGTGGAATCCTGATTTGTGCAGCTCCCGACGAACATTTTTTGTGGAAACTGTGTTCTGTAGGTGCTCAGCATTGATTTTCCGAGCTGTGGTCTTGCGATCCTCTCTCACAATTTGCTTTACAGTCCGACAGTCTCAGTCAACTTCAACTTTCAGCCGGACCTGTGCTTTGCTGCAGACGTTTTTCCTTCTCTTTCAAATGCAGTCATTACTTTGGAGACAGTACCTCTTGACACGCCAAACATACTTGCACTTTCTGTTAAACTAGTGCATGCCATACGAGCATCAACAATTTGGCCTCTTTGAAAATCAGAGAGGTCTGCCATTGGTATCAGGTTTTCCTCAATGTTCTTACAATTATGCAAAACAAACAGTTAATTTACATACACATAACACAATAACACATAACACAAATAATCAACAAGAAAACATTACCATATATCACGGTTTGCATGTTTATAACATGTTTGTTTGAAGATTATGATGCCAAAATGTTAGGTGTTTGCATTATTTTGTCCATCCCCTGTATATACGGAGTGTGTATAAAAGCCCTCACCGCCGACCGCCATTTTTTCTTCTGCCCATCTTTATAGTAGGGAGAGGTTGCTGATGCTGTTTATCATTTGGGAGACATTTAGGCCTGTAAACAGAAGTTCTTATGTGCTTGTGCTGAACACAATTCTTGTGTGCAGATAGTGTACAGTGAAAGGGGAGGATTTTCTTGTGTGCAGCAGCGCTAGTTATTAGGCTGCCTGCCAGTGACAGGGAGGATTTTCTTGTGTGCAGCAGCGCTGATTATTAGCCTGCCTTATAGCAGTATTGCTGTGTGGACACTTCTGTGCAGACTGCTTTTTACACAGCACTCATACTTTTATTCTGTTTTTCTGCACAGTGAATGAACGTTCATTATTGCCCACACAGTATAGAGCTGTATGCTCCTCACACACTACCGTGTACCGGCTGGTATCAGAAATACATGCTGACTATCTGTATGAGACTCCGGAAATATATAGGGAAATTTACATTTTCACTTAAACTATGTATACCTGGTCTCTGCTGATACAGTACCTTAGTTCTAAATTTTTTAGTACGGTATAATCCATACTGAGTGAGCGTGTGTAGTTTACTCCTTCAATGTATATGGAGATAAAAATTTTACCCTATACTATATGCACCTCCTAACTTGTGATACAGTACCTTTGTTACACATTTTGTATTACGGTCAAATTCATACTGGGTGAGCGTCTGAGGGTGACTACGGAAATATAAACGGAAATTTAAATTGTACCCTACAATATATATACTTGCTATCTTGTTATCCAGTACCTTTTTTAAACATTTTGTATTATGGTCAAATCCAGACTGAGTGAGCATCTGAGGGTGACTCCGGAAATATATACTGAGATTTAAATTTAGCCCAAGACTGTATACAGCTGTACGCTTCTGATACAGTACACTTTTTGCTATTTAGATTCTGGTGTAATCCATACTCAGCCTGTGAACATCTGTCTGTTACTCCGGAAATATATTTGGAGATTTACGATTACCACAATACTCTATACAGCTGTACGCTTGTGATACATTACCCATTTATTGCTTTTTATATTCTGATCTAATGCATACAGAGCCAGTGAGAGTCTGTTTCTGACTCTGGAAATATATACAGAGATTTACAATGACCCCTACACTGTATACAGCTGTACGCTTCTGATCCATTACCCTTTTACTGCTTTTTATATTGTGGTGTAATCCATACTGAGCCTGAGAGCGTTTGTGTCTGCTTACTGAAATATATTCGGAGATTTAGAATGTTTAAACTATACTATTTATACCTGGTATCTGGTGTTACTGTGCCCTTTCTCAACTTTCTATATTCTAGTTGAATCCATACTGGGCCTGAGAGTGTCTGTGTCTGGCTCCTGAAATATATGCGGAGATTTAGAATGTTTAAACTATACTATATATACCTGGTATCTGGTGTTACTGTACCCTTTCTCAACTTTCTATATTTTTGTCGAATCCATACTGGGCCTGAGACAGTCTGTGTATGCTTCCTGAAATATATACGGAGATTTAGAATGTTTAAACTATACTATATATACCTGGTATCTGGTTTTACTGTACCCTTTCTCAGCTTTCTATATTCTTGTCGAATCCATACTGGGCCTGAGAGCGTCCTTGTCCGCTTAATGAAATATATACCTGAGATTTAGAATGTTTAAACTGTACTATATGCACCTGGTATCTGGTGATACTGTACCCTTTTTCAACTTTTTATGTTATTGTCTAATCCATACTGAGTCTAAGAGTGTCTGCCTCCTGAAATACATACGGAGATTTTTTATATTTTCACTATACTATATATACCTGGTATCTGTTGATACAGTACCCTTTGTGCCAGAAAGTCCTCCTCCACCCACCACTGTAAGTGCATCATTGACGCTTTGAACATTGGCCCACATGTGTGATTATTTCTTGCGGATCTTCTTTTCATATTGTGGTGTGATCCATACTGAGCCTGTGAAAGTCTGTGTGTTACTCCTGAAATATAAATGTAGATTTAAAAATTACCCCAACACTGTATACAGCTGTACGCTTGTGATACATTACTCATTTACTGCTTTTTATATTCTGGTCTAATGCATACAGATCCAGTGAGAGTCAGTTTCTGACTCTGGAAATATATACAGAGATTTACAATGACTCCTACACTGTATACAGCTGTACGCTTCTGATCCATTAACTTTTTACTGCTTTTTATATTGTGGTGTAATCCATACTGAGCCTGAGAGCATCTGTGTCTGCTTACTGAAATATATTCGGAGATTTAGAATGTTTAAACTATACTATATATACCTGGTATCTGGTGTTACTGTACCCTTTCTCAACTTTCTATATTCTTGCCTAATCCATACTAGGCCTGAGAACGTCTGTGTCTGCCTCCTGAAATATATACGGAGATTTAGAATGTTTAAATTATACTGTATATACCTTGTATCTGGTGATACTGTACCCTTTTTCAACTTTTTATATTATTGTCTAATCCATACTGAGCCTGTGAGTGTCTATGTCTGACTAATTAAATATATACGGAGATTTACAATGACCCCTACACTGTATACAGCTGTACGCTTCTGATCCATTACCCTTTTACTGCTTTTTATATTGTGGTGTAATCCATACTGAGCCTGAGAGCATCTGTGTCTGCTTACTGAAATATATACGGAGATTTAGAATGTTTAAACTATACTATATATACCTGGTATCTGGTGATACTGTACCCTTTTTCAACTTTTTATGTTCTTGTCTAATCCATACTGGGCCAGAGAGAGTCTGTGTCTGCCTCCTGAAATATATATGGAGATTTAGAATGTTCAAACTATACTATGCATACCTTGTATCTGGTGATACTGTACCCTTTTTTAACTTTTTATATTATTGTCTAATCCATACTGAGCCTGTGAGCATCTGTGTCTTACTCATGAAATATATATGGAGATTTACAATTATCCCTAGACTGTATACAGCTGTACACTTCTGATACAGTACCATATATCTGCTGGTATTTTGTTTTTTTTTTCACAAAAATTAGGAAGTATGATGGAAGAGGCCGCGGATATGGGCGTGGGGGCCAGCGGGTACTGATGGTGGTGGTGGTGCATCTGCTGGTAGTGCCAAAAGCACAATAGCAGCTAAGGCAGGAGGTGTTGAGACTGTGGCATGGTCTGGCTCCGGAAGGCCTGGAAGACTCCCTTTTCTGGGAGTAGGTAAACCGCTTTTAAAGCCGGAGCATCAGGAACTGGTTTTGGCTTACATCGCCGAAACAGCATCCAGCTCTATCGCCTCCTCTTCTGAAGTTTCAAAAAATGAAAGCACTTAGGCTGTGTGCACACGTTGCGGATTCTAGTGCGTTTCCGCAGTGGTTTTGGCCCTGTGGAAACGCAGCAGTTCCGCAGACATGGTACAGTACCATGTAACATTATGGCTTTTCAAAAACGCTGTGCTCACGATACGTTTGTTTCCGCGCGGTTTTGCTGCGGTTTACAAACTGCAGCATGTCAATTGTTTGGGCGGTTTCCGCAGCGGTTTCACACCTTTAACATAGTAGAGGTGTGAAACCGCAGGGCTAGACCGCAGGCTAAACCGCAGGTGTCATGTCGGACGCTGTTCACACCACAGCATCCGGCAGGCAGAGGTAGTTCCACCTCCAGCCACTATAGCCTCAGTGGCGCCGGTTTGATCTTCAGGCTCTCGGGGGTTAATCCTGCTGGAGACCAGGTTGGAAGGTTAGTCACGCCCACGGTCTTTAAATAGTCATACTGGCATATGGGCGTCGCCGATTATAGCTTGTGTTTCATACCAAGTGGTTCCGGTCTGGAGTGGAGGTGTTCAAGAGAGAGAGATTCATATCTGGTGTCGTAGGATCCGTCGTTATCCTTTCTCCTTCCCATATTTGTGTTTAGTTGTGCCCTGTTCACATTACTGTTTATTCCTGTGTGTGTGCGGCGCAGTGCAGTTTAAGTTCTCCCTGTCTGTCATTATTTGTGTGGGAGCTTTGGTGGTGTGACTCCTCACTGGGTGGAGGGTGGAGGGTTAAGTGCAGGGCTGAGCAGGAGATAAGGAAAGGTCGGAGGCTCAGGCATTTGCACCTTCAGCAAAAACCCTGGGTTGAGGGTCAGACAGGGTTTCCCCTAGTAAAAGGGACACCACAGGGGCCCCGGGTATTTCAGCCTTAGTTGAACTAAGCCCCCGTGACATTATAATCGGCCCACATTTTTTCAGGAGTCCATGGATCCATTAGATTCCATAACCCGCCAGTTGGCGGCGCTGTCCATACAGGTCTCCGAGTTGAAAGGGGCAGTTCAGCAGCAGGGCCTGGTAGTAGCAAAGGTGCAAACGGCATCTGCAGGTATCGGTGCAGAGCCGAAGTTTCCGCTGCCAGAACGATTTTCAGGCGATCGCAGCAAATTTGTCGTATTTCGGGAGGCCTGCAAATTATACTTCCGCATGCGGCCAATATCCTCAGGTAATGAGGCCCAGCGAGTAGGGCTGGTGTTGTCATTACTGAGTGGTGACCCCCAAGCATGGGCATTTTCCTTACCAGCTGACTCTGCTACATTTCATTCGGTCGATAATGTTTTTTCTGCCCTCGGGCTCATTTACGATGACCCTGACCGACTGGCTCTAGCGGAATCTAAAATCCGCGCCCTCCGCCAGGGGGAGCGCTTGGCAGAAGACTATTGTTCGGAATTTCGCCGCTGGGCTGTAGACACACAGTGGAATGACCCAGCACTGCGGAGCCAGTTTATTCATGGGGTATCAGGGAGGGTGAAACAAGCCCTCCTGATGTATGAGACTCCGGCATCATTGGAGTCTGCCATGAGTTTGGTGATACGTATTGATCGCCGTTTTCGTCAGGGGGCACAGGAGACGCTACCTCTGGGGGAAAACAGAGGTGCAGGTGTGGTTGAAGTAGATGAGTCCCCTGAACCTATGCAGATTGCTGGCGTGGCACAGGTTCAGCCTCGCGCTCCGGGATTCCGGAAGCCCGGAGCATGTTTCTACTGTGGTAAAGGAGGTCATTATGTTAACGTTTGCCCGGTACTACCTAAGAGGGTCACACCGGCGGAAAACTGTTAAGCTCAGAGGGTATGGAGGAGACCCAACTGAGCGTATGCATATCCTCCATGATGGTATCTCAATGTATGCTCCCTGCCAAGGTTATTATCGCCGGCAGAGAGCTACCTATATCAGTGTTTGTGGATAGCGGTTCCGCCACCAATCTCATAGATGAGGAGTTTGCACACACCGCCGGGTTTAAGATCGAAAAACTTCCTCACCCCATACAGGTGGTGACCATTAATGCTGTTCCCCTCCCTCAAGGGGAGATTACTGAGTTTGTGGCAGAGGTGAAACTCCACATTGGGGTCCTACATTCTGAGTCGGTTACATGTAGGGTCCTCCGTAATCTTCCAGCTCAAATGGTCCTGGGTTTTCCATGGCTGTCCAGGCACAACCCGGTAATTGATTGGAAAACTCAGGACATAGTACAATGGAGTGGTTTCTGCCAAGACAATTGCTTGGCCACATGTGTGTCCGCCGTGACGCCCAGCCTGCCGGAGGCTTTGCAGGATTTCGCGGATGTTTTCTCTGAGAAGGGTTGCTCAGAACTGCCTCCACATAGAGCCTATGACTGTGCTATTAGGTTAAAACCCGGGGCCAAATTACCTAAGGCCAGGATGTTTAATATTTCTGGTCCTGAGAGACAAGCTCTGAAAGACTACATCGCGGAGAGTCTGAGCAAAGGTCACATCCGGCCTTCGTCCTCGCCTGTAGCCGCGGGGTTTTTCTTCATTAAGAAGAAAGATGGGGGGTTACGCCCGTGTCTGGATTTCCGAGAGTTAAACCAGATTACTATCCGTGATCCCTACCCAATGCCGTTGATCCCGGATTTGTTCAACCAGGTAGCGGGGGCGAAATGGTTTTCCAAGCTGGACCTCAGGGGGGCGTATAACCTCATAAGGGTCCGTCAGGGGGATGAGTGGAAGACGGCGTTTAACACTCCTGAGGGTCATTTTGAGAGTCTGGTTATGCCGTTTGGGTTGACCACCGCGCCTGCCGTTTTCCAACATTTTATTAATGATGTATTTGCTCATGTCCTGGGGAGATTTGTGATTGTATACCTGGATGATATCCTCATTTATTCTAGCGATCGGGACACTCATTTGGAGCATGTTAGGCAGGTGTTACAGTTGCTCCGGGAGAACCAGCTCTATGCTAAGCTGGAAAAATGTTTATTTTTTGTCCAGGAGTTGCCCTTTTTGGGATATATTGTGTCCGCAGCCGGTTTTAAAATGGACACCGCTAAGGTGCAAGCGGTGTTGCAATGGGAGAGGCCGGAGAGTCTGAAAGCACTCCAGCGGTTCCTTGGGTTTGCGAATTATTATAGGAAATTTATAAAACACTTTTCGACTGTCGCCAAACCGCTCACGGACATGACAAAGAAGGGTGCCGATCTGGCGAACTGGCCTGAGGTGGCTATACGTGCATTTGAGCGTCTGAAGAATAGTTTTGCTTCAGCCCCCATTCTGGTGCAACCAGACGTGTCTAAACCTTTTGTGGTAGAGGTTGATGCGTCGGAGGTGGGAGTGGGGGCAGTACTGTCTCAAGGCTCGTCCTTGAGCGAGATGCATCCATGCGCCTACTTCTCCAAGAAGCTGTCGCCGGCCGAACGGAATTATGATATCGGCAACAGGGAGTTGTTGGCCATCAAACTGGCTTTTGAGGAATGGCGACACTTCTTGGAGGGGGCGGCTCACCAGGTCACAGTTATCACCGACCATAAGAATCTGCTCTACCTGGAGTCGGCCAAGCGTCTGTCTCCTAGGCAGGCTCGCTGGGCATTGTTTTTTACTCGTTTCAATTTTCTTGTGACGTACCGTCCCGGGGCTAAAAACACCAAGGCGGATGCTTTGTCTAGGTGTTTTCCGGGGGGAGAACCTCGGGAAGAGCCGGTACCCATCCTCCAGAAAGGGGTAGTGGTCTCGGCTCTCACGACTGAGGTAGAGGCGGAGATTGCCGAGGCCCAAGAGGAGGTACCACCAGGACTTCCCGCCAACAAATCATTTGTACCCCTGCATCTTCGGCCTAAGGTGTTGAAGGAACACCACGATTCGGTACTGGCTGGTCACCCAGGGGTGAAGGGCACCTTAGAGCTGGTATCGCGTCGTTTCTGGTGGCCCAAAATCCGGCAGGACGTGGTCTCGTACGTGGCAGCTTGCATCACGTGCGCTAGGGCTAAGTCACCCCGAACCCGTCCTGCTGGCACGCTACAGCCTCTGGGGGTACCCAATAGGCCATGGACAGAAATCTCCATGGATTTTATCACTGACTTGCCAGCCTCGGCAGGGAACACGGTCATCCTGGTGGTGGTTGACCGTTTTTCAAAGATGGCGCATTTTGTGGCGTTGTCCTCTTTGCCCAATGCTAAGACGTTGGCTCAGGTATTTGTGAAGGAGGTGGTCAGACTCCACGGAGTACCGTCTGACATAGTATCTGATAGGGGTACGCAATTTGTGGCGAGGTTTTGGAAAGCTTTTTGCTCTAGGTTGGGGATCAAGTTGTCACATTCATCGGCGTTTCATCCACAGTCTAATGGACAAACTGAGCGCATGAACCAAAATCTAGAACAGTATTTACGATGCTTTGTGTCCGACAACCAGGAGGAGTGGTCTACTTTCCTTCCTCTGGCCGAATTCGCATTAAATAATCACCGCCAAGAGTCATCAGGAGAGTCTCCATTCTTTTGTGTGTACGGTCAACATCCTCAGTTTTGTACCTTACGTCAGGGTGACTCCGGGGGTGTCCCGGAGGAGGATCAGCTAGGAGCCCAATTGTCATCAGTCTGGAGGCGGGTGAAACAGCGTTTGTTGAGCATGAGTGCCAGGTACAAACGGGTGGCTGACAGTAGACGCGTGCCATGTCCGGACCTGTGTGTGGGTGAATGGGTGTGGTTAGCTTAGAAGAACATAAAACTCAAAATCCCATCTTTAAAACTGGGTCCAAGGTTTATTGGGCCTTTTAGGATTTCTGCCATCATTAACCCAGTGGCTTATCGGTTGGAACTTCCTGCGGTGTACAGAATACATAACGTTTTTCACAGGGCTTTATTGAAAAAGGTGGTAGGCTTGGTGGACACGACGCCGATGCCACCTCCAGTCATGGTGGATGGCGAGTTAGAGTTCGAGGTCGCCAAGGTGGTGGACTCTCGAGTAGTACGCCGTACTCTTCAGTATTTGGTGCACTGGCGGGGGTATGGTCCAGAGGAGGGGTCTTGGGTTCCAGCCTCAGACATACATGCGGATCGGCTGGTCAGTTCTTTTCACCGTCGTCATCCGGACAAGCCGGGTCCTATGAGTCTTGAGGGCCCTGGGGTCCCTCGTAGAAGACGGGGTACTGTCATGTCGGACGCTGTTCACACCACAGCATCCGGCAGGCAGAGGTAGTTCCACCTCCAGCCACTATAGCCTCAGTGGCGCCGGTTTGATCTTCAGGCTCTCGGGGGTTAATCCTGCTGGAGACCAGGTTGGAAGGTTAGTCACGCCCACGGTCTTTAAATAGTCATACTGGCATATGGGCGTCGCCGATTATAGCTTGTGTTTCATACCAAGTGGTTCCGGTCTGGAGTGGAGGTGTTCAAGAGAGAGAGATTCATATCTGGTGTCGTAGGATCCGTCGTTATCCTTTCTCCTTCCCATATTTGTGTTTAGTTGTGCCCTGTTCACATTACTGTTTATTCCTGTGTGTGTGCGGCGCAGTGCAGTTTAAGTTCTCCCTGTCTGTCATTATTTGTGTGGGAGCTTTGGTGGTGTGACTCCTCACTGGGTGGAGGGTGGAGGGTTAAGTGCAGGGCTGAGCAGGAGATAAGGAAAGGTCGGAGGCTCAGGCATTTGCACCTTCAGCAAAAACCCTGGGTTGAGGGTCAGACAGGGTTTCCCCTAGTAAAAGGGACACCACAGGGGCCCCGGGTATTTCAGCCTTAGTTGAACTAAGCCCCCGTGACAGCAGGTCACTTTACCTGCAGTTTTACGTGCGGATCCGCGTGGAAAAACCCGCAGCTGAATCTGCAACATGTGCACATAGCCTGAGTCGTCAGTGCAGGCTTCTGGTCAGGAACAACCCCTTTCGTTGCGTCCTTCACCCCCACCAAAAGTGAAGGATGCGGCAGCCCACACTTCAGATTACTCCATGGAGCTCTTTTCACTTACCATGCCTGGGTTATCAAGTCAAATCCTGAATTCCTCAGTCCAACGTGAATCAGAGATGGAGTGCACAGATGCACAGCCACTGCTAAATGATTCTGCTGGTACATTCACCCACAGCATTACAGCATACTCGTGGGTGACGGCACTGGCTCAGGGCCCCTCATAGTACGAAAAAGTGTGTCTGCCATTGGGAAGGCCCACTCACCATCAGACACACCGGCGTACTATAAGGGGCCCTGCGCCAGTGCTGCCGCCCAGGAGTGGGCCCCCTGCTTGCTCAGGGCCACAGCACTTGCAATACTTGCCTCTCACTGCTCCACCGCCGTGATGTCTTCTGCATTTCCTGACAGTGACATTCAGGTCAGAGAGCGTGAAAACATCACGTCTGTATGCCCTCTGCCTAAACAGTCCAAGTGCAGAGAGCTGGAAAATGGCAACACTGGGGAGTCCAGAGTAGAGCAGTGCCCAGTGAGGAGAGGTATTTAATTTTTTTAAAGGTTGGGAGCAATTTTTGGTGAGCACTATACATTGGAGAATGATATATTGGGCCCATCATACACTGGAGCATCATCCATGAGGCCCATCATATACTGGAGCATTCCAAATGGGGACATCAGACACTGGAGCAGCATTTACGGGGCCCATTATACAATGGAGCATTAGAAATGGGGCCCATTATATATGGAGCATTAGTTGGGCCCATAAGACACTGGAACATCATCCATTGGGCCCATCATATACTTGTGCATTCTGAATGGGGCAGATCAGACACTGGAGCAACATATATGGGGCCTATTATATACTGGAGCATTAGAAATGGGGCCCATTATATATGGAGCATTATTTGGGACTAAAAGACACTGGAGCATCATCCATGGGGCCCATAATATACTGGAGCTTTCTAAATGGGGCAGATTATATATGGAGCATTATTTGGGCCCATCATACACTGGAGCATCATCCATGAGGCCCATCATATACTGGAGGATTCCAAATGGGGGATATTAGACACTGGAGCAGCATTATGGGGCCCATTATACACTGTAGCTTTAGAAATGGGGCCCATTATATATGGAGCATTATTTGGGCCCTAAAGATACTGGAGCATCATCCATGGGGCCCACCATATACTGGAGCATTTTAAATGGGGCCGATATATGGAGCATTATTTGGGCCCATCATACACTGGAGCATCATTCATGAGGCCCACCATATACTGGAGCATTCTAAATGGGGCCGATTATATATGGAGCATTATTTGGGCCCATCATACACTGGAGCATCATTCATGAGGCCCACCATATACTGGAGCATTCTAAATGGGTCAGATCAGATACTGGAGCTGCATCTATGGTGCCCATTATACTCTGAAGCATTAGAAATGGGGTCCATTATTTATGGAGAATTATATGGGCCCATAAGACACTGGAGCATCATCCATGGGGCCCATCATATACTGGAGCATTCTAAATGGGGCAGATTAGACACTGGAAGAGCATCTATAGGGGCCCATTATACACTGTAGCATTAGAAATGGGGCCCATTATATATGGAGCATTATTTGGGCCCATAAGACACTGGAGCATCATCCATGGGGCCCATCATATACTGGAGCATTGTAAATGGGGCAGTCTAAATATGGAGCATTATTTGTGCCCATCAAACACTGGTGCATCATCCATGAGGCCCATCATATACCGGAGCATTCCAAATGGGGGACATCGGACAATGGAGCAGCATTTATGGGGCCCATTATACACTGGAGCATTAGAAATGGGGTCCATTATTTATGGAGAATAATATGGGCCCATAAGACACTGGAGCATCATCCATGGGGCCCATCATATACTGGAGCATTCTAAATGGGGCAGATTAGACACTGGAACAGCATCTATGGGGCCCATTATACACTGTAGCATTAGAAATGAGGCCCATTATATATGGAGCATTATTTGGGCCCATAAGACACTGGAGCATCCTCCATGGGGCCCATCATATAATGGAGCATTCTAAATGGGGCAGATTATATATGGAGCATTATTTGGGCCCATCATACACTGGAGCATCATCAATGTGGCCCATCATATACTGGAGCATTCCAAATGGGGGACATCAGACACTGGAGCAGCATTTACGGGGCCCATTATACACTGGAGCATTAGAAATATATATTTTTATTTTTTTATTATTATTTATTTATATAACAAGATTAATTCCATGGTGCTGTACATGAGAAGGGGTTACATACAAATTACAGATATCACTTACAGTAAACAAACTAACAATGACAGACTGATACAGAGGGGAGAGAGGACCCTGCCCTTTTAGGCTTACATGCTACAGGATGCTGGGGAAGGAGACAGTAGATGGGGGGTTGCAGCAGTTCTGGTGTTGGTTGAGGTGATATCACCGGTAGTGGGGAGAGAGAAGGAGGTAGAGGGTCATTGCAGGCTGTAGGCTTTCTTGATGTGTATATATGTAGCATTATGCATATATATGGAGCAATATTTGGGCCTATAAGATAATGGAGCATCATCCATGGAGCCCATCATATACTGGATCATTGTAAATTGGGCAGATTAGATATGGAGCATTATTTGGGCCCATCATACACTGCAGCATCATCCATGAGGCACATCATATACTGGAGTATTCCAAATGGGGGACATCAGACTCTGGAGCAGCATTTTTGGGGCCCATTATACACTGGAGCATTAGAAATGGGGCCCATTATATATGGAACATTATTTGGGCCCATAAGACATTGGAGCATCATCCATGGGGACCAACATATACTGTAGCATTATGTGGAGCTCATCATATACTGTATGGAACATTATATGGGACCAAATATTCTGTATGGAGAAATATATGGGGCTCATTATTCTGTATGGTGTACTATGTGGTGGCCATAATACTGTATGGAGTAATATACTGTCCGTTTTTTGAGCTATTGTAGAATTTAAAATAGATATCAGTCATATCATGTAAGAAGTGAAGTATGTTTTATTGTACTATACCAATATTTCTCTGCCGTATCGGAGCATCATGAATTGTGGTATGTGTTAAAGGGGCCCACTGACACTCTTTTGCCCGGGGCACACGAAAACCTGGAGCCAGCCGTACCCCCCCCCCCACAACTTTAGCCAAATAACCCCCAGTTTTCAATGCGTAACTATTATTATAAAGTAAATTAAGGTTGACAAGCTTAAGTAATAAGAATTGATGTTGTTGGCATTGAAATGGGCACTGCAGGTGTGTTTACTGTCCTTCACTCCCTGTCGAGTTTGCTTCCCCATTGACTTGCATTGGGTTTCTTGTTTCAGTCGGACCCCCGACTTTTCCTGATAGTTGGCCGATTTCGTTCGACTCGACTTTTGAGAAAGTTGAGTTTCATGAAACCCGACTCTACCCTAAAAAAGACAAAGTCGCTCATCTCTAGTCACCACAGAATGCTAACCTGTTTATGACTAAAATAGAGCAAGACTTTTTGATATCCTGCACTATCAAACCTCTAGCATACTTCCGCTACTTTGATGACCTAAACTGGACAGGCTCAAAGGAGGATCTGCTTACCTTCCACAAAAACTTCAACAAGTTCCACCCAACCATCAAGCTCACCCTCAACTTATCAAAGTCCCAAATTTATTTTCTAGACACTACCATATACATCAAAGACAATACTATACATACTTCTATTTGCCATAAACCCACAGGACGTCCAGCATACCTGAGATGGAACAGCTTTCATCCAAGACACACAAAAAAATCAATAATCTACAGTCAAGCTCTAAAGTACATTCGGATCTGTTCAGACAATGAGGAAAGAAAACCACCTACTGTCACTGAGGAAAGCATTCCTACAATAAGGGTATCATCCACTTGTAATTGATGAGCAGATCCACAGAGCTACAAGAATCCCAAGAAGCAGCCTCCTGGATTACAAACAGAAGGAAGACAACAATAGGGTGCCTTGTGTGGTCAAATACAACCATCACATGAACATCTTAACCCCTTAATGTCCAATGATGGACACAGTCCGTCATCAAACATTTCCCCTGCTTTGATGAGGGCTCCGGCGCTGAGCCCGCATCAAAGCCGGGACATGTCAGCTGTTATGAACAGCTGACATGTGCCCGCAATAGCGGGCATTTAAATAGCATTTCCGGCCGCCGGGCCGGAAATGACGTCATCGCCGACCCCCGTCACGTGATCAGGGGTAGGCGTCATGTTGCCTGGACAACCAGAGATCTCTATGAGACCTCTATGGTTGTTCCAGCCATATGACTTTCAGCGCCACCCAGTGGTCGGCGCTGAAAGCACAGCAGTAAATCTGCTACATATGGGCGATCTGCTCATCGCCCATATGTAGCAGAACCGATCGGGTTGCACAAGCTTCTAGCCTCCTATGGAGGCTATTGAAGCATGCCAAAAGTAAAAAAAAAAAAAATGTTTAAAAATAAAAAAAAAATTAAAAAAACCTAAAAGTTCAAATCACCCCCCTTTCGCCCCAATTAAAATAAAACAGTAAATAAAAAATCCCACATACACATATTAGGTATTGCCGCGTTCAGAATCGCCTGATCTATCAATAAAAAAAGCATTAACCCGATCGGTAAACGGCGTAGCGAGAAAAAAATTCAAAACGCCAGAATTACGCTTTTTTGGTCACCAAGACATTGCATTAAAATGCAATAACGGGCGATCAAAAGAACGTATCTGCACAAACGTGGTAACATCCCGACCCCAGATCATGAAAAATGGAGACGCTACGGGTCTCGGAAAATTGCCCAATTTTTATTTTTTTATTTTTTTTTAGCAAATTTTGGAATTTTTTTTCACCACTTAGATAAAAGAGGACATAGACATGTTTGGTGTCTATGAACTCATAATGACCTGAAGAATCATAATGGCAGGTCAGATTTAGCATCTAGTGAACCTAACAAAAAAGCCAAGCAAAAAACAAGTGTGGGATTGCACTTTTTTTGCAATTTCACCGCACTTGGAATTCTTTTCCCATTTTCGAGTACACGATATGGTAAAACCAATGATGTCATTTAAAAGTACAACTCGTCCCGCAAAAAATAAGCCCTCACAAGGCCATATAAACGGAAAAATAAAAAAGTTATGGCTCTGGAAAGAAGGGGAGGGAAAAATCAAAATGTAAAACCAAAAATACCCCTGGTCGTTAAGGGGTTAAGGAAAATTGGCGCTGACCTCCAACCCATATTCCACAGAGACCACCGACTGAAAGCAATATTCCTAGAAGTGCCACTGCTCTCCTGCAAACAGCCTCCCAACCTAAGGAATATCCTTGTCAGAAATGTCCTCACATCACCATCAGAGACAGGCACAGTCCTTTGTAACAGTAAGAAATGTAAGATCTGTACCCACATATCATAAACAGAAAAAGTCCTCATACCCAACACAAATCAGGAATATAAGATCATATCATAGACTCTTTTTCATGTACATCCTCCAATGTGGTGTTCATGATACAATGTACAAGGTGCAAAGCAGGGACATACATCGGGGGAAAGAAAACAATAACTACAAACAAGGATGAATCTGCATAGACAATGAAAAATGAGCTGGACACGCCTGTAGGAATCCACTTCTCTAGATCTGGACACAGTATGAAAGATCTAAAAGTCGTAATATTGAGAGGTCATTTTCATAGTGAAAGAGAAAGAAATATCTGGGAGTTCAAGTTGATAAATATGTTTCAATCTCTAACAATAGGACTCAACTTGACATCTGGATTCATGACTCATTACTTTAACACAGTTCACACCTCTACAATAAGGTCTTCAGATCTCTAATAGAATGCTTCCACCTCATCTGCATGTATAACAAAAAAATTAATTTCATTTCCTTGGCCTATCTCTACCAAGCAACATCTCATGTCCTTGAGTAATTTGTTTTTAAATGTTGCCATCTTTTCTCAGTAATTCACTTGTAATAGAGCCTGAAGAAGGGACCTTTTGAGCTCTGAAAGATTGCAAATGTAATTTGTCTGGTTTGCCAAAAAAAGTATCACTCCTTGAATTTTTTTCTCAATTTTTTGGGGGACATAAGTATTTACATCGATTTTTCTGGCTAACACGGAGCCACAATATTATTTTGTATTGTACATCGTAGTTAGGGATGAGCGAGTAGTGAAATACTCGGACTCGCTGTACTCATTACGAGTAGCTCCTAATACTCGGGTACTCGTAAAGAGTATCAAGTCCAATGTAAGTCTATGGGAAATGCGAGTAATGGGCAGAGAATGTGTGTGGGTGGAGAATGTGTGTGGGCAGAGACAATGTGTGCGGGCGGAGAATGTGTGTGGGGGTCTATGGGGCTGTGTGTGTGCGCGTGCCTGTGCCAGCCTCTGTGGGTTCTGCCAGGCTCTGCAGGCTCTGCTGAGCTGTGCGGAGCCTGTGTGGGCTTTGTGTGGCTGTTCGGGGCCTATGCGGGCTATGTGTAGGCTGTGCAGGCGCTGTGCGGGCTCTGTGCGGGCTGTGCCAAGCTGTGCGTGGCCTGTGCGGACTCTGTGCGGGCTGTGCGAGCTCTGTGCGGGCTGTGCGGGGCCTGTGTGGGCTCTGTGCGGGCATGGTCCGATGGGTTACTTGTCCCATCCGGCTATGCACACTACAGTGACAGCATTAGCAGATGTTGAGAAAGTAGTATTCCCATCATCCGGCTAATGTGGTGAATACAAAAAAACCCTACAGAACATACAACATACATAGAGCACATACACATAACATACAACGCATAGAGTACATACTCACCGCACACACCTAATTCCCCAAAGCCTTCGATCACCTGTAAAAAAATAAAAATAATAAAACAACCTATACTCACCTTTCTGCCGTAATTCCATTAATAATGAGGGTCCCATGTTGATTTCCCTTGGATAGCAGCCGCATCAGCTGATGCTACCGCTCTCCAGGAGCTCCAGCGCTGCATCACTCCACCGGAGGTCACAGGAGTTCATCTGTGACTTACAACAGCACTACAGAGTGATAATTTTCTCACGCAGCAGTGCTGCTGTAAAGGAACTCCAATGACACACTGCGGAAGGTTATCTCTGGTCAGTGTGTCATTGGAGGCCCTATAGAGATGTCACATCTGCTGATGTGATGGCTTTATAGGGGAGATCATAGTGGGACACTCGTAATTAAAGAGGGACTGCTTCGGAAGGTAAGTATAGGTTGGTTTGTTTTTTTAAATTTTTTGCAGGTGATCGATGGCTTTGCTTGGATATGGGCGTGCAATAAAAATTATGAAAAACCATGTCATGTTTTATTTCATTAAAATACTTTATTCTTATATGTGTGTCTTTTTTAACCCTTTATTAACATAAGATTAATAATGGATAGGCGTCTTCTCCATTATTAACTGGGCTTAATGTCACCTTACAATAGCAAGGTGACATTAACCCCTTATATTACCCCATATCCCACCACTACACGGGAGTGGGAAGAGAGGTGCTAAGTGCCAGAATTGGCACATCTTATAGATGCGCGATTTCTGGGGCAGCTGTGGGCTGGTTTTTGTAGCCAGGAGGGGGGCAATATCTATGGCCCTTTCCTAGGCTATGAATATTAGCCTGCAGCTGTCTGCGTTGCCTTTCTAGCTATAAAATATAGGGGGACCCACCTCATTTTTTGGGGGTCCCCCTATTTTAATAGCCAGTAAAGGCTATGCAGACAGCTGCGGGCTGATATTCATAGCCTGGGAAGGAGCCAGGGGTATTACCCCCTTCCCAGGCTCAAATATTGGCTCCCGGCCATCAGCTTTCCCCCTCTGGCACAGAAAATTGCATGGGAGCCCATTTTTTTTTCGATTTTTTTTTTTAAATTACACTAATTGTTCATTAATAAACATCGGCCTTGCTTCTACAGTATTTATCTATCTATACATTGATATATCAAAAGATAGATATATCTATAGTTATATCTATGGATATATCTATGAATGTTACTGTTACCACACCTGTTTTTTAGATATGTGCCTAGTTTTTATTTTTCAGGTTTTTTTTGTGAAAGTGGCAGTAGCAATGAATGGAATAATGTAATATAAAAAACATATCTGGGTAATACAAATGTGGGAACTGTAAGATGCATTGGCACCATCACTGGGTCCAGCTAACAAAAATAAAGAAACCAAATATTATCTCATCTGTTGAGGAAATCAATGAATATTGGTAGGGTGTAAGGAAACTTCAGGCCATTTCCTGAGCAATGTGAGCCATGGAGAGAAGAGGAAAAAAGCCCATCAACCACAAAAAAATAGGAAAAATGTTGTATTAAAACATCACATTTGTTCAGTAAGTTAAAACCAGCAATAAAAATCAAGCTACATGAAAAGAGGGGAAAATACATTGGGTCTACGCATTTAAAGCTACTTGTTGTTACTCATGACAAGTAGTGGTGGGCGAACCTGTGGATGTTCTGGCCAGGTAGTTCAGTCGAACATCAAAAAAAAATTTAGTTCGGGTACCAGAACAGTACCAGAACCCAAACCCAAAACTGGACCTATTCAGATGAATGGGAAGCCCAAACGTCTGTTGTTTGTCACGCTGCTATTTGCATGACAGCATGGCACACACGGGCTCTGATCAGCCGTAAAATCATTACTACCGGTCAGATGGCTGCGATTTCCATGCTGTCAGATGACAGTGTGAGCCAGCAGCTGTGGCCAGTGGTGAAAAGGTTACCTTTGGTCACACTCGTCAGCTGATGAGAGTACTACTCCTATCAGCCTACACCTGCTGTTGCTGATAACAGCTAGAGTAGGCGCCACTGATGGGAGTATTTATCAGCCGGCTCCTGTGCTATAAATAAATAGATTAAAAAAAGACGTGGAGTCTCTTCTATTTTTGATAACTAGAGCAGGCAAAAGTGACAGATGTGTGCTGCAACCATTAGCTGTCAGCTTCATCATGGCTGATTATCAAAATTATAGGGGTCCCCATGTCGTTTTTTTAATTATTTAAACAAATAATTTAAAAAAACGACATGGGGTCCTCTCATTTTGTACAACCAGTCAAGCTAAAGCAAACAGGGGGGTGATATTCTCAGGCTGGTAGGGGGCCATGTATATTGGACCCCCAGTTTGAAAATAGCAGCACACAGTCACCCCAGAAAAAGTGCATCTATTATATTCATCAATTCTGGTGATTTTTGCGGTTCTTTCCACTTGCCATGGTGTGGTGGAAAGTGGGGTAATGGTCATGGGGCTAATGTCAGCTATTTTATGGCCGCTGACATCAAGCCTACAGGTTAGTAATGGAGAAGTGTCTATAAGACACCCCCTTTACTAAACCCATAGTTAGGCCGGCGTCACACTAGAGAGAAATATGGACAAGTGAGAGGCGTTAAAAAATCGCATTGCACACGGACTAATGATTCTCTATGGGGTAGCTCTCATCAGCAGTTTTTTTCTCGCGTAGTTTTTACGGGCCGAGACAATTGCAGCATGCTGCGATTGTCAGCGTACTACGACCATAGTACGCCAATGCAAGTCTATGGGTGCGCAAAAAAAAACACATTACACACGGAACACGTGTGACATGCGGGAAATACGCAAGACTTCTGGTGACAGGAAATGGTCCAATCCATCATCAGGTAGCTTAGACATGCAAATTAGCTCAAAAAGCATTCCAGACATCCAGGAAGTACGCCTCCACGGAGTACAGCAGCATGTCTACCCACATTAATGTGGAGCTGTTGATTGTTTTGGCCCAGGAAAGGTCCGAAATTTGGGACCAACGTGATGCCCATTATTCTGACAGGGCCAGAAAAGAGGTGGCACGGAGGCGCATCTGTGTGCAGATGTTTCCAGACTTTACCCAACGGCCACGTGAGGAGCAACAACAAATTCATAAGTAATTGCCTTTTTTAACAATCATCTTAAAGGCCAGAAGTCACCTTTTATTAAAGTAGCCCCTACAATCCTATACTGTGTATGTAGGTATCCTTGTTTGCTAATGAAAAAGTTTGCTAAAAAACACACCCTACTAGGCCACATGACTATGTGAAATGTTAGGAATATTGCTTGGCACATTTCGCAAAGGTCAAAGTCCATTTTCTCTTCACATTGCAGTTGAGGATGTGATGAAACGCTGGCGCAGCATCCGCGACCATTTACGGCAAGAAAGACAGCAGAGGGCCAGAAGTGGGGCAGCAGCACCGACCAAGCAGAAATACATATATTTTGACCGCTTGTCATTTTTGGCACCCAGTATGGATCTCAGACCGTAAGTACAGACATCACACCACATGACACATACTGTATGCTGTTTAGGGTCAGAGCTACATTTTTTTATTACATTTCCTAACAGAACTCAGTCCAACCTCACAGAGAGAGAGACAGGGTCGGATTCTGAGGCCATTATAAACCCGACCGGGGAGGTGAAGAGGTGGCTGGCCCATATTCTGACCTGAGCATTTGCAACCCCCAAGCTCCACTAGCACCAGGACCAGCATCAGGTTCTGGACCTGGTCCAGAACCAGCAGAGCCACCAGCACCTAGCAATGTCGAAGGCCCCGGCAACAGCACCAGCCCTACTGGCCGTCTTGAGGGGTCCCCCCAGCCTGCAGCCGTAGGCCACTGTGGGAGACGGAGAAGAGACAACACTGCCTCTGATACCCAGAGACATGTAGACACAGGTGTCCTCAATTACCTGTCCAGAGCTGCCCAGGATGACGGTGAAGAAGCATATTCCCGAAGCCTGGCCCAGTACCTCCGTCCCCTACCCCATGAGGTGAGGCTACGTGTGCGAGGATCCATTCAGATCCTAATTGATGCATGCACACACCTCAATGACCCATATGAGCTGTTTGAGTATCTTGAGAGGTGGCAGCTCTCACCCCGTAACCGTCTCCACCATGCCCGACAACGAGATGTGCATGCTCAATTAGGATCTGAAGTTCCGCCTGCACGTGTGCCTACACCTCCATTCCCCCCAAACCAACCTTGGCCACAACAGGGCCAAATGGCAGCCTATAACCAACCTGCCCCATATGGCCACTTGTACAGACCCGGTGTTGGAGGTTGGCCCCAACCTGGGTTTGGACGACATGGTCATATTGGGGGGTATGATAGTTAGTTAGTTAGTTAGTAAGTAAGGCCAAAAAAAGACATTAGTCCATCCAGTTCAGCCTATAAAATTCTGTCAGAATAAATCCCCAGATCTACGTCCTTCTAAAGAACCTAACAATAACTGTAAGATACAATATTGTTACGCTCCAGGAAGACATCCAGGCCTCTCTTGAACCCTTCGACTGAGTTCACCATCACCACCTCCTCAGGCAGGGAATTCCAGATTCTCACTGCCTTAACAGTAAAGAAACGTCTTCTATGTGGGTGGAAAAGCCTTCTCTCCTTCAGACGCAGAGTATGCCCCCTTGTGACCGTCACCTTCCTTGGTATAAACAGATCCTTGGATAGATATTTGTATTGTCCCCTTATATACTTAAACATGGTTATTAGATCGCCCCTCAGTCATCTTTTTTCTAGACTAAATAATCCTATCTTTGCTAATCTCTCTGGGTATTGTAGTTCCCCCATCCCCTTTATTAATTTTGTTGCCCTCCTTTGTATCCGCTCTAGTTCCATTATATCCTTCCTGAGTGCCCAAAACTGTACACAGTACTCCATGTGCGGTCTAACCAGAGATTTGTACAAAGGCAGTATAATGCTTTCATCATGTGTATCCAGACCTCTTTTAATGCACCCCATGATCCTGTTTGCCTGGCACTGGCTGCACCAGGTAAGTTTATCATTAACTAGGATCCCCAAGTCCTTCTCCATGTCAGATTTACCCAGTGGTTTACCGTTCAGTGTGTAATGGTGAAATTGATTCCTTCTTCCCATGTGTATAACCTTACGTTTATCATTGTTAAACTACATCTGCCACCTTTCTGCCCAAGTTCCCAACTTATCCAGATCCATCTGTAGCAGAATACTATCTTCTCTTGTATTGACTGCTTTACATAGTTTTGTATCATCTGCAAATATCAATATTTTACTGTGCAAACCTTCTACCAGATCGTTAATAAATATGTTGAAGAGAAAAGGTCCCAACACCGACCCCTGTGGTACCCCACTGGTCACAGCGACCCAGTTAGAGAATATACCATTTATAACCACCCTCTGCTTTCTATCACTAAGCCAGTTACTTACCCATTTGCAAACATTTTCCCAGCGACTCAGCAATCTCATTATGTGTACCAACCTCTTGTGTGGCACGGTATCAAACGTTTTGGAAAAATCAAGATATACCACATCCAATGACTCACCTCTGTCCAGTCTATAGCTTACTTCTTCATAAAAACTAATGAGGTTGGTTTGACAGGAGCGATTCCTCATAAACCCATGCTGATATGGCGTTAAACAGTTATTCTCATTGGATAATCCAGAATAACATCCCTCAGAAACCCTTCAAATATTTTACCAACAATAGAGGTTATACTTACTGGCATATAATTTCCAGGTTCACTTTTAGAGCCCTTTTTGAATATTGGTACCACATTTGCTATGCGCAAGTCCTGTGGAACAGACCCCGTCGCTATAGAGTCTCTAAATATAAGAAATAATGGTTTGTCTATTACATTAATTAGTTCTCTTAGTACTCGTGGGTGTATGACATCCGAACCCGGAGATATATCTATTTTAATCTTACTTAGCTGGTTTTGCACCTCTTTTTGGGTTAGATTGGTGACCCTTAATATAGGGTTTTCTTTGTCTCTCGGCATTTCACCTAGCTTTTCATTTTCCACTGTGAATATCATGGAGAAGAAGGTGTTTAACCCCCTAACCCCCAAAGGTGGTTTGCACGTTCATGACCGGGCCAATTTTTACAATTCTGACCACTGTCCCTTAATGAGGTAATAACTCCGGGTGATTCAGACAGTGTTTTCTCGTGACATATTGTACTTCATGATAATGGTAAAATTTCATTCATATAACTTGTGTTTGCGAAAATTTTGAAAATTTCGCAGTTTTTCAAATTTGAATTTTTATGCCCTTAAATCACAGAGATATGGCACACAAAAAACTTAATAAGTAACATTTCCCACATGTTTACTTTATATCAGCACAATTTTGGAACCAACATTTTTTTTTGTTAGGAAGTTATAAGGGTTAAAAGTTGACCAGCGATTTCTCATTTTTGCAACACCATTTTATTTTTACGGACCACATCACCTTTGAAGCCACTTTGAGGGGTCTATATGATAGAAAATACCCAAAAGTGACACCATTCTAAAAACTGCACCCCTTACGGTGCTCAAAAGCACATTCAAGAAGTTTATTAACCCTTCAGGTGCTTCACAGGAAGTTTTTGAATATTTAAAAAAATGAACATTTAACTTTTTTTCAAAAAAAAAATAATTCAGGTTCAATTTTTTTTATTTTACCAAGGGTAAAAGGAGAAATTGGACTGGAAAAGTTATTGTGCAATTTGTCCTGAGTACGCTGATACCTGATATGTGGGTGGGAACCACTGTTTCGGCCATGACAGAGCTCAGAAGGGAAGGAGCGCCGTTTGACTTTTTCAATGCAAAATTGGCTCAAATTCAGATCGGGCGCCATGTCACGTTTGGAGAGCCCCTGATGTACCTAAACAGTGGAAACCCCCCACAAGTGACCCCATTTTGGAAACTAGACCCCCCAAGAAACTTATCTAGATATGTGGTGAGAATTTTAAACCCACAAGGGCTTCACAAAAGTTTATAATGTACAGCGGTACAATTAAAAATTCATATTTTTTCCACAAAAATGATCTTTTCACCCCCAATTTTTACTTTCCCAAGGGTAACAGGACCCTAAATGTTATTGTTCAATTTGTCCCGAGTACGCTGATACCCCATATGTGGGTGTAAACGACTATTTGGGTGCATGGCAGAGCTCGGAAGGGAAGCAGCACCATTTGACGTTTTTGGCTGGAATTGAGATCGGACACCATGTCGCGTTTGGAAAGCCCCTGATGTACCTAAACAGTGGAATCCCCCCACAAGTGACCCCATTTTGGAAACTAGACCCCCTAAGGAACTTATCTCGATGTGTGGTGAGTAGAGTTGAGCGAAACGGGTCGAAAAATTTCAAAGGTCGCTGACTTTTGGCAAAGTCGGGTTTCATGAAACGAAACCCGACCCTAGGATGAGGTCGGCCACGAGGTCAGCGACTTAAGCGTCAAAGTCACGTTTCAAAAGTTTGTTTTGCGCTCTTTTTCAGCCAATCAGGATCCACGGACACTGTGGGCAGCGTGGTGACATAGGCAGGGGTCACCACCATCTTTCAGAAGGGCATGCAAGTGATTGGCTTGCTTTGGTGGGCGTCACAGGGGGTATAAAAGGGCGTGCACGCCGACCGCCATGTTACTCATGCTGATCTCAGAATAAGGAGAGCTGCTGCTGCTGATGATTTTGTAGGGAGAGCATTAGGCAGGGAAGAAGACACCAAAAACTGCTTCTGCTGCTAACGATTTTGCCTGTACAGCACAGCAGTCACTGTGTGTGCAGTGCAAGTGGAGGCTATATTTTGCTGGATCAGCGGTGTTGGTTCTTAGGCTGCCTTCTAAGGCTTCCTGACGGCTGCATTGCTGTTTACCCACTGCTCTGCAAACTGCTTTTTTAAAAGCAATCCCAATTTTTTTTTTGTCCTGGTGAGGTACTGAGCGTGCATTTTTTCACACCATACAGCGGTGCACACTCCTCACACAGTACCGTGTAACGGCTGTCATCACAGCCACAGTGAAGCTATCTGTGTGTCACTCTGTAAGGATAAGTCGAGGACATGTTCCGTTCTTACAGACCTGCACCTTCTAGTTTTGTCTAGTTTTCAAACAGTTAAATATATTTGCTGTTTGATCACATTCAAAACTATAGAGAGACAGCGTGTGTCAGTCCGTATACTTAAAAAACACGGAGCTTGACAATTTTACGTACACCGGACAGCCGTGTATGTGCACGCTCCTCTCTCAGTACCGTGTAACGGCTGTTATCACGGCCACAGTGAAGCTATCTGTGTGTCGCTCTGTAAGGATAAGTCGAGGACTTGTTCCATTCTTACAGACCTACACTCTAGGGAGATTCCTATTCTGCCCAATTCTATATACACCTTGTAGTTTGTGATACACTAGCCAATTTCTGCCTGTGACATAGCGCTGTGATATTCACTGGGCCTCACACAATCCAAAAGTGTCCAGTGTCCACAAGTGTGTGCTGAAATTCAAAATATCCGTTATCCTCTAGTGACATTTTTCACACCTGCGACATCGAGCCAGTGACATAGCGCTGTGATATTCACTGGACCTCACACAATCCAAAAGTGTCCAGTGTCCACAAGTGTGTGCAGAAATTCAAAATCTCTGTTATCCTCTAGTGACATTTTTCACACCTGCGACATCGAGCCTGTGACATAGCGCTGTGATATTCACTGGACCTCACACAATCCAAAAGTGTCCAGTGTCCACATGTGTGTGCAGAAATTCAAAATCTCCGTTATCCTCTAGTGACATTTTTCACACCTGCGACATCGAGCCTGTGACATAGCGCTGTGATATTCAGTGGGCCTCACACAATCCAAAAGTGTCCAGTGTCCACAAGTGTGTGCAGAAATTCAAAATCTCCCCTGTCCTATAGACACCTTGTACCTTGTTTTACATTACTACATAGATTACATAGTTTGTTGGATTTTGTCTACATTTCTACCAAAAATGAGGAAGGCTGGTGGAAGAGGCCGTGGAATTGGGCGGGGGTTGGCAGCTGGTAATGATGGTGTTGGTGGTGGATCTCATGGTAGTGGCAAAAGCAAAATAGGACCGAATGCAGGAGGTGTTGAGCCTGCGTCATCGTCTGGCTCCACAAGGCCACGAAGGCTTAGTTTTCTAGGAGTTGGCAAACCGTTTTTAAAGCCAGAGCTTCAGGAAAAAGTTTTGTCTTACATTGCTGACTCAGCCTCCAGCTCTATCGCCTCCTCTTCTGAAGTTGTAAAAAATAAAAGCACTGAGTCGTCATTGGAGGCTCATGTTCATGAACCACACCTTTCCTTGTGTCCTTCACCTGAACCAAGATTGAAGGATGACGCAGGCCATACTAATGATTACTCCATGGAGCTGTTTTCACATACCATGCCTGGATTATCAAGTGAAATGGCGAATTACCCAGGCCAAGATGAATCTGACATGGAGTGCACTGATGCACAGCCACTGATAGATGATTCTGCTGGTACATTCACTCAGAGCACTACATTGTCCTCATAGTGTACAGAGCCAGATTCTGATCCTGATGAGACTCAGGTGCCCCTTCCCGCACACTATACCACCATACACGGTGACACAGAGGAAGGTGCATATGACATTGAAGAGGAGGTGATGGATGACACAGTTGTTGACCCAGATTGGCATCCATTGGGGGAAGAGGGTGCTGCTTCCAATAGCTCAGATGAGGAGGAGGAGCATCCACAGCAGACATCGACATCGCAACAGCTGTTATCTGGCAGGCCCGGAGCACTTCAAAGACAGGTTCCAAAAATCAAAAGAGTTGCTGGACAGCTTGTCCAGAGGGTCAAAATATCACAGCGTGCTAGGCCGCAAAATGTCTGCCTAAGTAGGAAGAGTGCAGTGTGGCACTTTTTTGAACAAAATCCTCATGATCAGGCCAAGGTTATCAGTAAGAAGTGCGAAAAAACCTTTAGCCGAGGGAAAAATCTGAAAAATTTGAATACCAGTTGCATGCTTAGAAGACATTTAACCAGCATGCACTTGCAAGCGTGGACACAACACCAAACCTCAAGTACCACATGTGCAACTGATCACAAAGAAGGTAGTCAGCAACGCTACATTGTTTCCCCCACTGTAAGCCCACTGGTTAGCACAGCAGCAAATGTTGAGGTGTCATTGCAAGGCCACAGCAGTCAGGGAATCCCACTGTTATATCAATGAAAGACTGAATCTAGGCCATCAGAAAGAACACCAACTCCATCACCATCATCAACCCTCTCTCAGTCCGCCCTGTCCACCGCTACTTCCACCATATGCAGCTCTCAAGTCCAGCTCACCCTCCCAGACACTATGAGTAGGTCAAGAAAGTACTCAGTCTCTCATCCGCGTACACTGGGTTTGAACGCCCACATTGCCAAACTAATCTCGTTAGAGACGATGGCCTATCGGTTGGTGGAAAGTGCAGCTTTCCGCGAACTCATGGCCTATGCAGTACCACGCTATGACCTACCCAGTCGACACTTCTTCTCTCGCAAAGCCATCCCAGCCCTCCACCATCATGTGAAAGACCGCATTGTCCATGCACTCAAGCAGTCAGTGAGTGGAAAGGTGCACCTCACAACTGATGCATGGTCCAGTCGGCATGGCCAGGGCCGTTACGTGTCCATCACTGTGCACTGGGTTAATGTGGTGGATGCAGGGTCCACAGGGGACAGCAGTGGTGGGACAGTGCTGCCTTGCCCACGGTATAGGAAACAGTTGGCTGTAGGCGTTCGACCCTCCTCCTCCTCCTCCAGAAGCGAAAGCTCGTCCACAGAGTGCAGTCGTACGAGCACTCCATCTGCAGCTGCCACTGTTGCACACGAGGTGTCCCCCTATCGAGCAGCTAGTGGAAAGCGTCAACAGGCTGTGTTGCAGATGATGTGTTTGGGCGACAGACACACTGCCGAGGTGCTGGCCGAGTACTTTCAGCGACAAACTGAGTCATGGCTGGGCAGTGTACATCTTGAGGCAGGCAAGGTAGTTAGTGATAATGGCCGTAATTTTGTGGCAGCCATAGCCCTTTCAAAACTCAGCCACATACCTTGCTTGGCTCACACCTTGAACCTGGTGGTGCAGTGCTTCCTCAAAAATTATCCGGAGTTAACAGCCCTGCTCCAGAAGGTGCGAAGACTGTGCGCGCACATCCTCCGGTCGCCTGTACACTCCATTCGTATGCAGAAGCTGCAGCGATTGCTCCACCTTCCCAACCACCGCCTCTTTATCGACATTGCAACAAGGTGGAACTCCACCCTGCACATGGTTGAGCGGCTGTGCGAGCAGAGGCAGGCCATAATGCATTTGTGGGAGGATACACGGCCAGGCACTTTGAGAGCAGACATGGAGTTGACAGGTGTGCAATGGTCGAAGCTGAAAGACCTCTGTAAAGTCCTTCAGTGTTTTGAGGAATGCACACGACTGGTAAGCGCAGACGACGCCATCCTAAGCATGAGCATCCCACTTACGCATCTGCTCATGCAAACTTTGACGCACCTTAAGGAGCAGGCGTCTGCAGCCAATGTTGACGAGGAGGAAGAGGTGGAGGGAATCCTTGATGACATTCAGCCATTGTCTGCTCAGGGACCTCTCCTGGATGAGGTGGAGGAAGAAGAGGAGGAGGAGGATGATGGGGATGATTACTTAGGGGAGGAGGATGCATCTCGTGGGGCAAGTGAAAATGTTGGCGTGGCGAGGTCTGGTACAGGGTTTGTGCGTGACTGGAGGGATGTGGATTTGCCAGAAAGTGCTCCTCCAACCAGCACTCGCAGTGCATCATTGACACCGGGAACATTGGCCCACATGTCAGATTATGCCTTGCAGATCCTAAAAAGGGACCTACGCATTGCCAAAATGATGAACGATGACAACTACTGGTTGGCCAGCATCCTGGATCCACGCTATAAAGGCAAATTACAAAACATCATGCCACAGGAGAACCTTGACCTAATATTGGCTACTAAACAACTCTGGTTAACCGGTTGGTTGAGGCATTCCCAGCACACAGCAGCGGTGATGGTTCTCACACGAGCCGTACGGGCCGGAGGCAGCTTGGCAGAGGTGTTCGTGGTGCACACAGCAGAAGTGGCGTTGGAGACAGGGGTTTCATGACAATGTTGTGGACTGATTTTTCACGGACCGCTCACACAACTGGTAATACTGCATCGATGGAAAGTGACAGGAGACAGCAGTTGTCAACTATGGTTAACAACTACTTTTCCTTCCATATCGATGTTCTCCCGCAGAGGTCATTCCCCTTTGACTATTGGGCCGCTAAACTGGACACCTGGCCTGAATTGGCACAATATGCCTTACAGGAGCTCGCTTGCCCAGCTGCAAGTGTGCTATCGGAAAGAGTCTTCAGTGCAGCTGGATCAAGGACCCGTCTGTCAACCCAAAATGTGGATGATCTAACCTTCATTAAAATGAACCATGCATGGGTTTCCAAGGATTTTGTACCACCTTCCCTTGATGACACATAGGCTGCCAGAAAAATGGCTTGCTTTGGTCCTCCTCCTATTCCACGAACTTGACCTATTTCGCCTTTTGCAGCAGCTGAATGACCCACATCTACATATGCCACTTTGTAAACCTCCCTAAGTGGGCGGCCCCCCCATGGCCGGGGTCACCACCTAGCGCACAAAATCGTGCGAGTGCCGTTGCCCTGGACAGGTGGGTAGGCCGACTCTTGGGCACGGGCACTGGCATAGGGTCCCTCATAGTGCAATCAAGTGTCTCTGACAGTGGTGGTGCACACCCGCCGTCAGACACACCGCCGTACTATGAGGGGCCCAGTGCCAGTACCGACGCCAACTAGTGTGCCCCCCTTGCTTGGGCAGGGCCCCAGCATTTGCAATGTTTACCTCTCCCTGCCCCTCCGCTGTGTAGTCTGGGCTGTCAAATCCTTCACTGGGACTGCCACTACAAATTGATTGAACTGAAAGATGATGGTTAAGATGTAGCTATGCCCTGTCCTCCTGGCCGGGCTCTAGCTCCAGATGATCAGTGGCTTCCATTTCTTATGGACATCGACTCACAATTACATGCAGTGGTGGTTTATCATCAGCTTTCACAGTTTTCCTACTCACAAACGTGTAACATTCCGGCGCACATTTCAAAATGTGCCCTCTCATGCCAATCAAATAGAATCGCCAACGGCCTGTGGCTTCTGTCTTTTGCACTCCAAAGTTACGTGACAGATCATGATAGCCAGTGAGCACCATGTTTACATGGCTCCCTGTGATAAAAATTGGATTGAGATGAGTAACAGTGATGGAATCCATGGAAGTGCGATACAGCAAGAATTTATTCACAAAAAAATGTTTTCACTGTCTCAACACACAAATTAATTGAGGGTCAGCATCGCCTATGAGAATTGTGACGGAAGTTTTTCCCGTGAATAATAATTCCTAGATTTCTGCAATCAATAGCCTTTATGTCACTATGTATGCATCTCATTTCCTATTGCGGAGAGGCTGTACTGTATTACTGAGACAGAAATATATATGAAGATTTAAAAATAACACCAAAAGTATATAGTTGTGTACTCCTCAAATGCATTTCCTTTTTTCCACCTTTTAGATTGCTGTGTAATCCATACTGAGAACACGGAGATTTTACATGTTTAAACTGTGCTATATATACCTGCTATCCAGTGATAAAGTACCCTTTCTCAACTTTGTACAATCTGGTCAAATCCATACTGGGCCTGAGAACATCTGAGTCTGCCTCCTGATCTATAGACATATATTTTTAATGTGTAAACTAGGCTACATATATACGTGTTATCCGGTGAAACTGTACCCTTTATCAACTTTCTACATTGTTGTTTAATCCATACTGGGCTTGAGAACGGCTGCCGAGCTGTTAAGCAAGCTACAGCACCTGTGGTTTGGACACGTAATTTTTTCAGGAATGACGGTTAGGCCTAACTCCGGAATTGCGGTTGACCTGAACTTACTGGGAAATCATTGTTCGCGGGGAATAATTTGAATCCCAGATCCCCATCACTAACGGAGTTCAGCAGGTTATCTGCACCTGTAAGCGACAAAAGCTGGTCCTTTCAGTGTAGCGTGCATGCAGCCCTGGACATGTACTGGAATGCTAGACCTGTTATTGCTCGATCTCACGTGCCACAGCCTTGCGTATCCCTCTAGTAAGCTTGACGCGTACCGCGGGGCCATGCCGGAGTCTCGGTCGTTAATGGAATAAAGCTGAGAAATCGCTAGCACAACTACAAACGGACATACCACACCACACACAGAATCGACAAAGCTTGCAATCTGTCCATCTTTTCTGTAGCTTGTATGGTAGTGGTTTCCCGGGTGCAGTCCAATTAAGCCACAGGCTTCACTCCTGGTGGTGCCCTTTTGGACATTCCTTTAAGGTTCAGCTTTGCAATCATACTGCCCCCGGAAACCAAAAACATTGGTGTCAGTGGGATGTTTCACAGCAGCGGTGACCCGGACGGTGGCCCTGGGCGCCCATGTAAATGGCGTGGTATAATGGTAAAGAGTTTATATAGATAGTTTGACGCCACCTGTGGTGTTCGGCAACATAGATGTTAGGCCGACGCTGCATGCAGATCCTCTGGGACTGATGGTGTTGTGCAGCAAAGATGGTGACGCTCCCCACAGGTGGAGCTGGAGTCCCAGGGAAGTGTAGATGTAGTGATAGGGGAAAGGCACAGGCGGTGTAGGTGCTGGTACCCAGATGTAGCGGTGCTGGAATAACTGTAGGACACCAGAGCATGCAGTTCCAAAGCTTTACTCACAGTCTGCAGGTTACACAGATGCCTGCCTCCGTGCTGTGTCCTCCGAGTCAGGACCTCTGCCAACCTCCGGGACCAGAATGGAATGCTCCCTTCCAATACTCCGCCAACATGTACCTTCCTGAACGTCTCCTTTCTAGCGCTTGTGGGGGAAGCACTCACAGGACCGTGGTTCACTGAAACACCTCCTGTCTAACAGATGTTCCTCAGACTTTACTTGTATGGCAGACAGCTGTAGCCTTTTCCTTCTGCCTCGCACATGTCGATGCTGGGGCCTCCGAGCCTTAGTTCGGTACAGAGCATTTATAGCTGCTACTTCCCTCGGTTTCTGCTGCAGGAACGTCAGTGTCCCTACAAACTCGGAGACCGGAATCCGGACCATGCGCTCCAGCTAGGAGTCAGCCTTAACTCTGCTCATCCTCCAGCTCCCCTTCTCACGTCCACACACTTCCCCTTCCCTGCACAGAGTGCCCTAACTTACCTCCTCCCGACCACAGAGAGCAGCTCCTCAGCAGTCAGGTTCAGAGGTCTCCCTGCTGGCCTGGAGTGGGAAATGTGTTGTGTGTTGGTTTCACTGCTAGAGAGATCCTTCGTTGCTCCCAAGCTTGAGAACACACTCCCTAGGAGGAAGGCAATGCCACAGTGGTGACCGTACTCTTGGGGATGCCACAAGTGCACTGAGGCCCAGCCACTGCTGGATGATGCTGCTGGTACATTGACCCAGACCACTACATTCCCCTCGCACTCTACACAGCCAGAATCTGACCCAGAGGAAACTCAGGTTCCCCTTCCCGCATTCTATACCACCTTACACGGTGACAAAGAGGAAGGTGCAGATGAAAGTGCAGGTTCCTTGAGCAGGTGGGGGGCATACTCATGGGCGATGGCACTGGCACAGGGCACCGCATAGTACGCAAAAGTGTCTCTGCCAGTTGGAGGGCCTAAACAGCCAAGTGCAGTGAGATGGAAGATGGGGACGACAAGGAGTTCAGAGCAGTGCAGGGATTCCCTAGCAAGAAGACTTATGTAATTGTTTTCAATGTTGGGACAGCAATTTTTGGGGAGCACTATGGTGAATGATATATGGGGCCCACCATACACTGGAGCATTCCAAAGGTGGACATCAGACACTGGAGCAGCATTTACAGGGCCCATTATACACTAGAGCAGTAGAAATGGGGCCCATTATATATGGAGCATTATTTGGGCCCATAAGACAGTGGAGCTTCATCCATTGGGACCAACATATACTGTAGCATTATGTGGAGCTCATCATATACGGTTTGAAACACTATATGGGAATAATGATTCCGTATGGAGAAATATATGGGCCTCATTACTCTGTATACAAACAAGAAGTATTCAGCTCACCCCTCTTCATTCCTGATCACACCTCCGACGCACGGAAACACCCTGACCCGGGTGTATAGTGCATGCACAACATAAAGAAGGATTTTTCCAGCGTCTCCAGGAGATAAAATAATAATTGCTTTATTGATTAAGCCCTCTCAGGGTGAAACGCGTAGGAAATTGCTCCCCTCCATACGCCTCTTTATGTCGTTTTTACCTGATGGTATGAAGATTTTATATTCTCAATAAAGCAATTATTATTTTATCTCCTGGAGACGCTGGAAAAATCCTTCTTTATGTTGTGCACTCATTACTCTGTATAGAGCGCTGGCCATAATACTGTATGGAGTTATATACTGTCCTGTTGTGAGTTCATTTTCCCCTTCATTACTGAGGCCCGAGGAACTCCCTCTTCTGGTAAAGAAAGGTAGTGAGCCTGATTATCAAACACCTGAGGCTGATGATGATGACTGGCTGAGTGGAGTTACTGACTGGGTATAAGGCTGCCGACGCCCTTCTGCCCTGCGGGTGATTTCTCTGTGGGATCCTTGGAGACCAGTCTGAATTCCTGCTCCTCTAAAGCTAAGTTTGCTGCTCGGCCTTTTGCTTTTGTGCTTTGACTTTGTTTTGCTTTGTTTTTCTGGATTTCTGCCATTCCCTGCTGGGGTGTGCTGAATTCCTTTAGCTCTGTCTTCTGAAAATACCTGAGTGCTGATTTAGTTTTTGAAGCCTAGCAGCTTCAGGGCCTTTTTCATATCAGCTTGTTGGCTTATGTCTTTGATAGGGTTTTGGCAGATTGCAGACAGCAGCATTCCTGTCCTTTCCTATCTAGGTAGTTTTGGGCCCCGTCTTTGCTCAGTCTATCTTTCTGTCTGTGTTAGTATTTTCATCTTGCTTCACCGTCATTATATGTTGGGGGCTGCCTATTACTTTGGGGTCTGCTCTGGGGCAGTTTAGATTTCCCCTTTCTTTCTTTAGGCCTATGTAATTCTCCGGCTGTGATCGAGGGGTCTAGGGCATCGTAGGAACCCCCCACGGCTACTGCTAGTTGTGTTGCTAGGTTCAGGGGTCTGCAATCTGATAGTTGCCAACGTCTCTGGTTTTCTGGACTTAGCTTGTATTTCTGCTTTTGCCTCCTACGGTTACTCAATCATAACAGAATCACCCGCCATACCGCAGATTCTAGGGTACTCAATAGCAGGAAAGAATTGTAAAAAAAAAAAAAAGTGTGTATATTTTTTCCTCTATATCTCTGAGGCTGTAGGGGGAATTTTTTTTTCTCTCAATGGAGATAAAGCAATTGTCTGATCGTGTGGAGCAGCTCGCTGCGGAAGTGCGTGGAATTTCCACCTACCTTGCTCATTCACATGCTGCTGAACCAAAGATTCCTACACCTGATGTATTTTTTGGGGATCGGTCTAAATTTTTGAATTTCAAAAATAATTGTAAATTATTTTTTGCCTTGAAGCCTAACTCGTCAGGGAGATCCGTGCAGCAGGTTAAAATTGTCATCTCTTTGCTGCGTGGCGATCCCCAGGATTGGGCGTTTTCTTTGAAACCAGATGATCCTATTCTGACTAATGTGAACGCATTCTTTCAAGCTTTGGGGTTGTTGTATGACGAACCTAATGCCATTGATCAGGCTGAAAAGACCCTGCTGGCATTGAGCCAGGGTCGTGATTCTGCAGAATTGTACTATCAAAAATTCCGAAAGTGGGCAGTACTTACTACCTGGAATGATAATGCCTTGGCTGCTCTCTTTCGGAAGGGGTTGTCAGAAGCCGTAAAAGATACTATGGTGGGATTTCCTGTTCCCTCTGGTCTTGACGATTCTATGTCATTAGCCATTCAGGTTGATCGGCGTTTGCGCGAACGCAAAGCTGCACGAGAGGTGTTGCCACCTGTTGAACAAATGTCTGAACCTATGCAATGTGATAGAGTTTTTTCCAGAGAGCAGCGTCAGGAGTTCAGAAGGCGTAATAAGTTGTGTTTTTTCTGTGGAGATGCCTCGCATATTATTTCTCTTTGTCCTAAACGAGAGAAACGCTTTGCACACACGTTTTCTGTTGGGGGTGTTCAACCTAAGTTTCTTCTGGCTATTACTCTGATCTGCTCCCTGTCCACATTTTCCGCCAAGGCTTTTGTGGATTCGGGAGCAGCCCTAAACCTAATGGACTTGGATTTTGCTAAACGTTGTGGATTTCCGATGACACCTCTGCAGACGCCTATCCCTTTGAGAGGGATTGATGCTACTCCTTTGGCTAAAAATAAACCCCAGTTTTGGACCCAGGTGGTAATGCGGGTCGCCCCAGACCATCAAGAAAATTGCAGATTTTTGGTGTTGCATAATCTGCATGATACTATTGTTCTGGGGTTTCCCTGGTTACAGATTCATAATCCAGTTTTGGATTGGAAATCTGTGTCTGTGGTGAGTTGGGGTTGTCGGTGTGCCTTTAGTGAGGCTCCGGTGTTTTCCACCTCTCCTCAGTCGCATGATGTTCCTGATTATTTGGCGGACTTTTATGATGTATTTAGTGAGAATGAGTCTGCGTCTCTGCCTCCTCATAGGAGTTATGACTGTGCAATTGAACTGTGCCCGGGGTGTAAATTTCCCAAGGGTCGGCTCTTCAATTTATCTGTACCCGAGCATGAGGCTATGCGATCCTATATTAAGGAGGCGTTGGAGAAGGGTCATATTAGACCATCCTCGTCACCCTTAGGTGCCGTTTTTTTTTTTTTTAGCCAAAAAGGATGGATCATTAAGACCTTGTATTGATTATCGTGCCGTCAACCAAATTACTGTTAAATATCAGTATCCGTTACCCCTGATTTCTGATCTATTCTCCAGAGTTAAAGGTGCTTGCTGGTTTACCAAGCTTGACCTCAGGGGGGCGTATAATCTTATTCGCATTAAGCACGGGGATGAATGGAAGACGGCATTTAATACTCCAGAGGGACATTTTGAGTACCTGGTGATGCCTTTTGGGCTCACTAATGCCCCTTCTGTCTTCCAGTGCTTCATGAATGATATTTTCCGAGATTTTGTCGATAAATTTTTGATTATCTATCTGGATGATATTTTGATCTTCTCCAAGGATTGGGATTCTCATGTGGAACATATTCGGACTGTGTTCCGGATCTTGAGGGAGAATTCCCTGTATGTCAAAGGATCTAAATGCCTTTTTGGAGTACAGAGGATTTCTTTTTTGGGATTTATTTTGTCCCCGTCAACTATTGAAATGGACCCGGCCAAGGTACAGGCCATTCACGATTGGGTTCAGCCCACTTCTTTGAAGGCCCTCCAGAAGTTTTTGGGTTTTGCTAATTTTTATCGGAAATTTATAGCAAAATTTTCTAGTATTGCCAAGCCATTGACTGATTTGACTAAAAAGGGTGCTGATGTGTTAAATTGGTCTCCGGAGGCTGTTTCTTCCTTTCAGGAGCTGAAGCAAAGATTCACCTCCGCCCCGGTTTTGCGGCAACCTGATGTCTCACTTCCATTCCAGGTAGAGGTGGATGCTTCTGAGATTGGTGCAGGAGCTGTTTTGTCCCAAAAGGATCCTGTAACATCTAAAATGAATCCCTGTGCTTTCTTTTCCCGAAAGTTCTCTCCATCTGAACGTAACTATGATGTGGGGAATAGGGAACTGTTGGCCATGAAATGGGCATTTGAGGAGTGGAGATAAGCATCAAGTCGTGGTCCTCACTGACCACAAGAATTTGATTTACCTAGAGTCGGCTAAGCGCTTGAACCCTAGACAGGCTAGGTGGGCCTTGTTTTTTACACGTTTTGATTTTGTGGTTTCTTTTCTTCCTGGAACAAAGAATGTCAAGGCAGACGCCCTCTCTAGGAGCTTCTTTGCTGATTCTCCTGTGGTGACGAAGCCTGCTACCATCTTAGGCGAAGGGGTAGTTCTTTCTGCCATCTCGCCCGATTTGAGACGTGCTCTGGAAGAGTTCCAGGAGGACAAACCTGAGCGTTGTCCCAGTGGAAAGTTGTATGTTCCTGACCAGTGGAAGAAGAGAGTGATGTCTGAAGTTCATTGCTCTGCTTTGGCTGGTCATCCAGGTATTTTTGGTACTAGAGATCTGGTGAGTCGGTTTTTTTGGTGGCCCTCCTTGTCTCGTGATGTCAGGAATTTTGTGCAGTCCTGTGGGACGTGCTCCCGGTCTAAATCGTGTTCTCGCTCTAGTGGGTTGTTGATGCCTTTGCCTGTCCCCAAGAGGCCATGGACCCATATTTCAATGGATTTCATCTCTGATATGCCTGTCTCTCAGAGGATGACTGTTATTTGGGTGATTTGTGATAGGTTCTCTAAGATGGTTCATCTTGTACCACTCCCTAAGTTGCCGTCTTCCTCTGAGTTGGTGCCCCTGTTTTTACAACAGGTGGTTCGTTTGCACGGGATTCCTGAGAACATTGTATCTGACAGAGGAGTCCAGTTTGTGTCTAGATTTTGGAGAACTTTCTGTTCCAGGCTGGGAATTCAGTTGTCCTTCTCCTCTGCTTTTCACCCTCAGACCAATGGGCAGACAGAGAGAACAAACCAGACCTTGGAGTCATATTTGAGATGTTTTATTTCTGCTGATCAGGATGATTGGGTTTCATTTTTGCCCTTGGCCGAATTTGCTTTAAATAATAGAGCTAGTTCTGCCACTTTGATGTCACCTTTTTTTTGTAACTTTGGGTTTCATCCTCGATTTTCTTCAGGGCAGGTGGAGCCCTCTGCCTGCCCAGGTGTTGACACTGTGGTGGAGAGAATGCACCAGATCTGGGACCAAGTGGTGGATAAGTTATCTTTCTCCCAGGAAAAGGCCCAGCGGTTTTGCAACCGACATAGGACCATTGGTCCCCAGTTTAAGGTTGGTGATATGGTGTGGTTATCATCAAAAAATATTGCTATGAAGGTGGCTTCTCCTAAGTTTAAGCCTAGATTTATTGGACCTTACAATATTGTGGAGATTATTAATCCGGTCTCTTTTCGTTTGGCTCTTCCTGTCACATTTAAAATCCATAATGTGTTCCATAAATCTTTGTTGAAGAGGTTTGTTGAACCTGTTGTTCCGGGGGTGGCACCTCCAGACCCTGTATTGGTTGAAGGTAACATGGAATATGAGGTAGAGAAAGAACTGGATTCCCGTCTGGCTAGACGGAGACTCCAGTATTTGGTTAAGTGGAAGGGTTATGGTCAGGAGGATAATTCCTGGGTCTCTGCCTCTGATATTCATGCCAAAAGATTGGTGCGTGCCTTTCATCGGGCTCACCCTGATCGCCCTGGTGGCATAGTTGAGGGTTCGGTGACCCCTCCTCAAGGGGGAGGTACTGTTGTGAGTTCATTTTCCCCTTCATTACTGAGGCCCGAGGAACTCCCTCTTCTGGTAAAGAAAAGTAGTGAGCCTGATTATCAAACACCTGAGGCTGATGATGATGACTGGCTGAGTGGAGTTACTGACTGGATATAAGGCTGCCGACGCCCTTCTGCCCTGCGGGTGATTTCTCTGTGGGATCCTTGGAGACCAGTCTGAATTCCTGCTCCTCTAAAGCTAAGTTTGCTGCTCGGCCTTTTGCTTTTGTGCTTTGACTTTGTTTTGCTTTGTTTTTCTGGATTTCTGCCATTCCCTGCTGGGGTGTGCTGAATTCCTTTAGCTCTGTCTTCTGAAAATACCTGAGTGCTGATTTAGTTTTTGAAGCCTAGCAGCTTCAGGGCCTTTTTCATATCAGCTTGTTGGCTTATGTCTTTGATAGGGTTTTGGCAGATTGCAGACAGCAGCATTCCTGTCCTTTCCTATCTAGGTAGTTTTGGGCCCCGTCTTTGCTCAGTCTATCTTTCTGTCTGTGTTAGTATTTTCATCTTGCTTCACCGTCATTATATGTTGGGGGCTGCCTATTGCTTTGGGGTCTGCTCTGGGGCAGTTTAGATTTCCCCTTTCTTTCTTTAGGCCTATGTAATTCTCCGGCTGTGATCGAGGGGTCTAGGGCATCGTAGGAACCCCCCACGGCTACTGCTAGTTGTGTTGCTAGGTTCAGGGGTCTGCAATCTGATAGTTGCCAACTTCTCTGGTTTTCTGGAATTAGCTTGTATTTCTGCTTTTGCCTCCTACGGTGACTCAATCATAACACTGTCCGTTTTTGGAGGTATTGGAGAATTTAAAATGGATATCAGTCATGAGATGTAAGAAGTGAAGTATTTTTCATTGTACTATACTGCTATTTCTCTGCCGTATCGTAGCATCATGAGTTGTGGTATGTGTTAAAGGGGCGATCTTTGGCCCTGGGCCCACGAAAACCTGGAGCCAGCCCTCCCCCCACAACTGTAGCCAAATAACCCCCATTTTTCAGTGCGTAACTAGTATTATGAAGTTAATTAAGGTTGACAAGCTTTAGTAACAAGAATTTATGCTTTTGGCATTCAAATGGGCACTGTTGGTGTGTTTCCTGTCCTCCTCTCACTGCCGACTTTAATTCTCCATTGACTTACATTGGGTTTCGTGTTTCGGGACGACCCCGACTTTTCCCTATAGTCGGCCGATTTTGCTCGACCCGACTTTTGGAAAAGTCGGGTTTCATGAAACGAAACTCGACCCTAAAAAACCATAAGTCGCGCAACACTAGTGGTGAGCACTTTGAACTCCCCAGAGCTTCACAGAAGTTTATAACGCCCAGGCGTGGAAATAAAAAAATCTTATTTTTTCCACAAACATGATCATTTAGTCCCCAATTTTTTTTATTTTCCCAAGCGTACCAGGAGAAAATGGACTCCAAAAGTTGTTGTCCAATTTGTCCTGAGTACACTGATACCCCATATGTGGGAGAAAACTACTGTATGGGCACACGTCGGGGCTCGGAAGGGAAGTAGTGACGTTATGTAATGCAGACTTTGATGGAATGGTCTGCGGGTGTCATGTTGCCTTTGGAGAGCCCTTGATGTACCTAAACAGTGGAAACCCCCCACAAATGACACCATTTTGGAAACTAGACCCCCTAAGGAACTTATATAGATGTGTGGTGAGCACTTTGAACCCCCAAGGGCTTCACACAGTACGGTATAATCCATACTGAGTGAGCGTGTGTAGTTTACTCCTTCAATGTATACGGAGATAAAAATTTTACCCTATACTATATGCACCTCCTAACTTGTGATACAGTACCTTTGTTACACATTTTGTATTACGGTCAAATTCATACTGGGTGCGCGTCTGAGGGTGACTACGGAAATATAAACGGAAATTTAAATTGTACCCTACAATATATATACTTGCTATCTTGTTATCCAGTACCTTTTTTAAACATTTTGTATTATGGTCAAATCCAGACTGAGTGAGCATCTGAGGGTGACTCCGGAAATATATACTGAGATTTAACTTTAGCCCAAGACTGTATACAGCTGTACGCTTCTGATACAGTACACTTTTTGCTATTTAGATTCTGGTGTAGTCCATACTCAGCCTGTGAACATCTGTCTGTTACTCCGGAAATATATTTGGAGATTTACGATTACCACAATACTCTATACAGCTGTACGCTTGTGATACATTACCCATTTATTGCTTTTTATATTCTGATCTAATGCATACAGAGCCAGTGAGAGTCTGTTTCTGACTCTGGAAATATATACAGAGATTTACAATGACCCCTACACTGTATACAGCTGTACGCTTCTGATCCATTACCCTTTTACTGCTTTTTATATTGTGGTGTAATCCATACTGAGCCTGAGAGCGTTTGTGTCTGCTTACTGAAATATATTCGGAGATTTAGAATGTTTAAACTATACTATTTATACCTGGTATCTGGTGTTACTGTGCCCTTTCTCAACTTTCTATATTCTAGTTGAATCCATACTGGGCCTGAGAGCGTCTGTGTCTGGCTCCTGAAATATATGCGGAGATTTAGAATGTTTAAACTATACTATATATACCTGGTATCTGGTGTTACTGTACCCTTTCTCAACTTTCTATATTTTTGTCGAATCCATACTGGGCCTGAGACAGTCTGTGTATGCCTCCTGAAATATATACGGAGATTTAGAATGTTTAAACTATACTATATATACCTGGCATCTGGTGTTACTGTACCCTTTCTCAGCTTTCTATATTCTTGTCGAATCTATACTGGGCCTGAGAGCGTCCTTGTCTGCTTAATGAAATATATACGGAGATTTAGAATGTTTAAACTGTACTATATATACCTGGTATCTGGTGATACTGTACCCTTTTTCAACTTTTTATGTTATTGTCTAATCCATACTGAGTCTAAGAGTGTCTGCCTCCTGAAATACATACGGAGATTTTTTATATTTTCACTATACTATATATACCTGGTATCTGTTGATACAGTACCCTTTGTGCCAGAAAGTCCTCCTCCACCCACCACTGTAAGTGCATTATTGACGCTTTGAACATTGGCCCACATGTGTGATTATTTCTTGCGGATCTTCTTTTCATATTGTGGTGTGATCCATACTGAGCCTGTGAGAGTCTGTGTGTTACTCCTGAAATATAAATGTAGATTTAAAAATTACCCCAACACTGTATACAGCTGTACGCTTGTGATACATTACTCATTTACTGCTTTTTATATTCTGGTCTAATGCATACAGATCCAGTGAGAGTCAGTTTCTGACTCTGGAAATATATACAGAGATTTACAATGACTCCTACACTGTATACAGCTGTACGCTTCTGATCCATTAACTTTTTACTGCTTTTTATATTGTGGTGTAATCCATACTGAGCCTGAGAGCATCTGTGTCTGCTTACTGAAATATATTCGGAGATTTAGAATGTTTAAACTATACTATATATACCTGGTATCAGGTGTTACTGTACCCTTTCTCAACTTTCTATATTCTTGCCTAATCCATACTAGGCCTGAGAACGTCTGTGTCTGCCTCCTGAAATATATACGGAGATTTAGAATGTTTAAACTATACTGTATATACCTTGTATCTGGTGATACTGTACCCTTTTTCAACTTTTTATATTATTGTCTAATCCATACTGAGCCTGTGAGTGTCTATGTCTGACTAATTAAATATATACGGAGATTTACAATGACCCCTACACTGTATACAGCTGTACGCTTCTGATCCATTACCCTTTTACTGCTTTTTATATTGTGGTGTAATCCATACTGAGCCTGAGAGCATCTGTGTCTGCTTACTGAAATATATACGGAGATTTAGAATGTTTAAACTATACTATATATACCTGGTATCTGGTGATACTGTACCCTTTTTCAACTTTTTATGTTCTTGTCTAATCCATACTGGGCCAGAGAGAGTCTGTGTCTGCCTCCTGAAATATATATGGAGATTTAGAATGTTCAAACTGTACTATGCATACCTTGTATCTGGTGATACTGTACCCTTTTTTAACTATTTATATTATTGTCTAATCCATACTGAGCCTGTGAGCATCTGTGTCTTACTCATGAAATATATATGGAGATTTACAATTATCCCTAGACTGTATACAGCTGTACGCTTCTGATACAGTACCATATATCTGCTGGTATTTTGGGGTTTTTTTCACAAAAATTAGGAAGTATGATGGAAGAGGCCGCGGATATGGGTGTGGGGGCCAGCGGGTACTGATGGTGGTGGTGGTGCATCTGCTGGTAGTGCCAAAAGCACAATAGCAGCTAAGGCAGGAGGTGTTGAGACTGTGGCATGGTCTGGCTCCGGAAGGCCTGGAAGACTCCCTTTTCTGGGAGTAGGTAAACCGCTTTTAAAGCCGGAGCATCAGGAACTGGTTTTGGCTTAAATCGCCGAAACAGCATCCAGCTCTATCGCCTCCTCTTCTGAAGTTTCAAAAAATGAAAGCACTTAGGCTGTGTGCACACGTTGCGGATTCTAGTGCATTTCCGCAGTGGTTTTGGCCCTGTGGAAACGCAGCAGTTCCGCAGACATGGTACAGTACCATGTAACATTATGGCTTTTCAAAAACGCTGTGCTCACGATACGTTTGTTTACGCGCGGTTTTGCTGCGGTTTACAAACTGCAGCATGTCAATTGTTTGGGCGGTTTCCGCAGCGGTTTCACACCTTTAACATAGTAGAGGTGTGAAACCGCAGGGCTAGACCGCAGGCTAAACCGCAGGTCACTTTACCTGCGGTTTTACGTGCGGATCCGCGTGGAAAAACCCGCAGCTGAATCTGCAACATGTGCACATAGCCTGAGTCGTCAGTGCAGGCTTCTGGTCAGGAACAACCCCTTTCGTTGCGTCCTTCACCCCCACCAAAAGTGAAGGATGCGGCTGCCCACACTTCAGATTACTCCATGGAGCTCTTTTCACATACCATGCCTGGGTTATCAAGTCAAATCCTGAATTCCTCAGTCCAACGTGAATCAGAGATGGAGTGCACAGATGCACAGCCACTGCTAAATGATTCTGCTGGTACATTCACCCACAGCACTACAGCATACTCGTGGGTGACGGCACTGGCTCAGGGCCCCTCATAGTACGAAAAAGTGTGTCTGCCATTGGGAAGGCCCACTCACCATCAGACACACCGGCGTACTATAACGGGCCCTGCGCCAGTGCTGCCGCCCAGGAGTGGGCCCCCTGCTTGCTCAGGGCCACAGCACTTGCAATACTTGCCTCTCACTGCTCCACCGCCGTGATGTCTTCTGCATTTCCTGACAGTGACATTCAGGTCAGAGAGCGTGAAAACATCACATCTGTATGCCCTCTGCCTAAACAGTCCAAGTGCAGAGAGCTGGAAAATGGCAACACTGGGGAGTCCAGAGTAGAGCAGTGCCCAGTGAGGAGAGGTATTTAATTTTTTTAAAGGTTGGGAGCAATTTTTGGTGAGCACTATACATTGGAGAATGATATATTGGGCCCATCATACACTGGAGCATCATCCATGAGGCCCATCATATACTGGAGCATTCCAAATGGGGACATCAGACACTGGAGCAGCATTTACGGGGCCCATTATACAATGGAGCATTAGAAATGGGGCCCATTATATATGGAACATTAGTTGGGCCCATAAGACACTGGAACATCATCCATTGGGCCCATCATATACTTGTGCATTCTGAATGGGGCAGATCAGACACTGGAGCAACATATATGGGGCCCATTATATACTGGAGCATTAGAAATGGGGCCCATTATATATGGAGCATTATTTGGGCCCATCATACACTGGAGCATCATCCATGAGGCCCATCATATACTGGAGGATTCCAAATGGGGGATATTAGACACTGGAGCAGCATTATGGGGCCCATTATACACTGGAGCTTTAGAAATGGGGCCCATTATATATGGAGCATTATTTGGGCCCTAAAGATACTGGAGCATCATCCATGGGGACAACCATATACTGGAGCATTCTAAATGGGGCCGATTATATATGGAGCATTATTTGGGCCCATCATACACTGGAGCATCATTCATGAGGCCCACCATATACTGGAGCATTCTAAATGGGTCAGATCAGATACTGGAGCTGCATCTATGGTGCCCATTATACTCTGAAGCATTAGAAATGGGGTCCATTATTTATGGAGAATTATATGGGCCCATAAGACACTGGAGCATCATCCATGGGGCCCATCATATACTGGAGCATTCTAAATGGGGCAGATTAGACACTGGAAGAGCATCTATAGGGGCCCATTATACACTGTAGCATTAGAAATGGGGCCCATTATATATGGAGCATTATTTGGGCCCATAAGACACTGGAGCATCATCCATGGGGCCCATCATATACTGGAGCATTGTAAATGGGGCAGTCTAAATATGGAGCATTATTTGTGCCCATCAAACACTGGTGTATCATCCATGAGGCCCATCATATACCGGAGCATTCCAAATGGGGGACATCGGACAATGGAGCAGCATTTATGGGGCCCATTATACACTGGAGCATTAGAAATGGGGTCCATTATTTATGGAGAATAATATGGGCCCATAAGACACTGGAGCATCATCCATGGGGCCCATCATATACTGGAGCATTCTAAATGGGGCAGATTAGACACTGGAACAGCATCTATGGGGCCCATTATACACTGTAGCATTAGAAATGGGGCCCATTATATATGGAGCATTATTTGGGCCCATAAGACACTGGAGCATCCTCCATGGGGCCCATCATATAATGGAGCATTCTAAATGGGGCAGATTATATATGGAGCATTATTTGGGCCCATCATACACTGGAGCATCATCAATGTGGCCCATCATATACTGGAGCATTCCAAATGGGGGACATCAGACACTGGAGCAGCATTTACGGGGCCCATTATACACCGGAGCATTAGAAATATATATTTTTATTTTTTATTATTATTTATTTATATAACAAGATTAATTCCATGGTGCTGTACATGAGAAGGGGTTACATACAAATTACAGATATCACTTACAGTAAACAAACTAACAATGACAGACTGATACAGAGGGGAGAGAGGACCCTGCCCTTTCAGGCTTACATGCTACAGGATGCTGGGGAAGGAGACAGTAGGTTGGTGGGTTGCAGCAGTTCTGGTGTTGGTTGAGGTGATATCACCGGTAGTGGTGAGAGAGAAGGAGGTAGAGGGTCATTGCAGGCTGTAGGCTTTCTTGATGTGTATATATTAGCATTATGCAGATATATGGAGCAATATTTGGGGCCATAAGATAATGGAGCATCATCCATGGAGCCCATCATATACTGGATCATTGTAAATTGGGCAGATTAGATATGGAGCATTATTTGGGCCCATCATACACTGCAGCATCATCCATGAGGCACATCATATACTGGAGTATTCCAAATGGGGGACATCAGACTCTGGAGCAGCATTTTCAGGGCCCATTATACACTGGAGCATTAGAAATGGGGCCCATTATATATGGAACATTATTTGGGCCCATAAGACATTGGAGCATCATCCATGGGGACCAACATATACTGTAGCATTATGTGGAGCTCATCATATACTGTATGGAACATTATATGGGACCAAATATTCTGTATGGAGAAATATATGGGGCTCATTATTCTGTATGGTGTACTATGTGGTGGCCATAATACTGTATGGAGTAATATACTGTCCGTTTTTTGAGCTATTGTAGAATTTAAAATAGATATCAGTCATATCATGTAAGAAGTGAAGTATGTTTTATTGTACTATACCAATATTTCTCTGCCGTATCGGAGCATCATGAATTGTGGTATGTGTTAAAGGGGCCCACTGACACTCTTTTGCCCGGGGCACACGAAAACCTGGAGCCAGCCGTACCCCCCCCACAACTTTAGCCAAATAACCCCCAGTTTTCAATGCGTAACTATTATTATAAAGTAAATTAAGGTTGACAAGCTTAAGTAACAAGAATTGATGTTGTTGGCATTGAAATGGGCACTGCAGGTGTGTTTACTGTCCTTCACTCCCTGTCGAGTTTGCTTCCCCATTGACTTGCATTGGGTTTCGTGTTTCAGTCGGACCCCCGACTTTTCCTGATAGTTGGCCGATTTCGTTCGACTCGACTTTTGAGAAAGTTGAGTTTCATGAAACCCGACTCTACCCTAAAAAAGACAAAGTCGCTCATCTCTAGTCACCACAGAATGCTAACCTGTTTATGACTAAAATAGAGCAAGACTTTTTGATATCCTGCACTATCAAACCTCTAGCATACTTCCGCTACTTTGATGACCTAAACTGGACAGGCTCAAAGGAGGATCTGCTTACCTTCCACAAAAACTTCAACAAGTTCCACCCAACCATCAAGCTCACCCTCAACTTATCAAAGTCCCAAATTTATTTTCTAGACACTACCATATACATCAAAGACAATACTATACATACTTCTATTTGCCATAAACCCACAGGACGTCCAGCATACCTGAGATGGAACAGCTTTCATCCAAGACACACAAAAAAATCAATAATCTACAGTCAAGCTCTAAAGTACATTCGGATCTGTTCAGACAATGAGGAAAGAAAACCACCTACTGTCACTGAGGAAAGCATTCCTACAATAAGGGTATCATCCACTTGTAATTGATGAGCAGATCCACAGAGCTAAAAGAATCCCAAGAAGCAGCCTCCTGGATTACAAACAGAAGGAAGACAACAATAGGGTGCCTTGTGTGGTCAAATATAACCATCACATGAACATCTTAACCCCTTAATGTCCAATGATGGACACAGTCCGTCATCAGACATTTCCCCTGCTTTGATGAGGGCTCCGGCGCTGAGCCCGCATCAAAGCCGGGACATGTCAGCTGTTATGAACAGCTGACATGTGCCCGCAATAGGCGCGAGCGGAATCGCCGTCCGCCTGCGCCTATTAACTAGTTAAATGCCGCTGTCAAAGCTGACAGCGGGCATTTAAATAGCATTTCCGGCCGCCGGGCCGGAAATGACGTCATCGCCGACCCCCGTCACGTGATCAGGGGTAGGCGTCATGTTGCCTGGACAACCAGAGGTCTCTATGAGACCTCTATGGTTGTTCCAGCCATATGACTTTCAGCGCCACCCAGTGGTCGGCGCTGAAAGCACAGCAGTAAATCTGCTACATATGGGCGATCTGCTCATCGCCCATATGTAGCAGAGCCGATCGGGTTGCGCAAGCTTCTAGCCTCCTATGGAGGCTATTGAAGCATGCCAAAAGTAAAAAAAAAAAAATGTTTAAAAATAAAAAAAAAATTAAAAAAACCTAAAAGTTCAAATCACCCCCCTTTCGCCCCAATTAAAATAAAACAGTAAATAAAAAATCCCACATACACATATTAGGTATCGCCGCGTTCAGAATCGCCTGATCTATCAATAAAAAAAAGCATTAACCCGATCGCTAAACGGCGTAGCGAGAAAAAAATTCAAAACGCCAGAATTACGCTTTTTTGGTCACCAAGACATTGCATTAAAATGCAATAACGGGCGATCAAAAGAATGTATCTGCACAAACGTGGTAACATCCCGACCCCAGATCATGAAAAATGGAGACGCTACGGGTCTCGGAAAATTGCCCAATTTTTTTTTTTTTTTTTTGTTTTTAGCAAACTTTGGAATTTTTTTTCACCACTTAGATAAAAGAGGACATAGACATGTTTGGTGTCTATGAACTTGTAATGACCTGAAGAATCATAATGGCAGGTCAGATTTAGCATCTAGTGAACCTAACAAAACAGCCAAGCAAAAAACAAGTGTGGGATTGCACTTTTTTTGCAATTTCACCGCACTTGGAATTCTTTTCCCATTTTCGAGTACACGATATGGTAAAACCAATGATGTCATTTAAAAGTACAACTCGTCCCGCAAAAAATAAGCCCTCACACGGCCATATAAACGGAAAAATAAAAAAGTTATGGCTCTGGAAAGAAGGGGAGGGAAAAATCAAAATGTAAAACCAAAAATACCCCTGGTCGTTAAGGGGTTAAGGAAAATTGGCGCTGACCTCCAACCCATATTCCACAGAGACCACCGACTGAAAGCAATATTCCTAGAAGTGCCACTGCTCTCCTGCAAACAGCCTCCCAACCTAAGGAATATCCTTGTCAGAAATGTCCTCACATCACCATCAGAGACAGGCACAGTCCTTTGTAACAGTAAGAAATGCAAGATCTGTACCCACATATCATAAACAGAAAAAGTCCTCATACCCAACACAAATCAGGAATATAAGATCATATCATAGACTCTTTTTCATGTACATCCTCCAATGTGGTGTTCATGATACAATGTACAAGGTGCAAAGCAGGGACATACATCGGGGGAAAGAAAACAATAACTACAAACAAGGATGAATCTGCATAGACAATGAAAAATGAGCTGGACACGCCTGTAGGAATCCACTTCTCTAGATCTGGACACAGTATGAAAGATCTAAAAGTCGTAATATTGAGAGGTCATTTTCATAGTGACAGAGAAAGAAAGATCTGGGAGTTCAAGTTGATAAATATGTTTCAATCTCTAACAATAGGACTCAACTTGACATCTGGATTCATGACTCATTACTTTAACACAGTTCACACCTCTACAATAAGGTCTTCAGATCTCTAATAGAATGCTTCCACCTCATCTGCATGTATAACAAAAAAATTAATTTCATTTCCTTGGCCTATCTCTACCAAGCAACATCTCATGTCCTTGAGTAATTTGTTTTTAAATGTTGCCATCTTTTCTCAGTAATTCACTTGTAATAAAGCCTGAAGAAGGGACCTTTTGAGCTCTGAAAGATTGCAAATGTAATTTGTCTGGTTTGCCAAAAAAAGTATCACTCCTTGAATTCTTTTCTCAATTTTTTGGGGGACATAAGTATTTACATCGATTTTTCTGGCTAACACGGAGCCACAATATTATTTTGTATTGTACATCGTAGTTAGGGATGAGCGATTAGTGAAATACTCGGACTCGCTGTACTCATTACGAGTAGCTCCTAATACTCGGGTACTCGTAAAGAGTATCAAGTCCAATGTAAGTCTATGGGAAATGCGAGTAATGGGCAGAGAATGTGTGTGGGTGGAGAATGTGTGTGGGCAGAGACAATGTGTGCGGGCGGAGAATGTGTGTGGGGGTCTATGGGGCTGTGTGTGTGCGCGTGCCTGTGCCAGCCTCTGTGGGTTCTGCCAGGCTCTGCAGGCTCTGCTGAGCTGTGCGGAGCCTGTGTGGGCTTTGTGTGGCTGTTCGGGGCCTGTGCGGGCTATGTGTAGGCTGTGCAGGCGCTGTGCGGGCTCTGTGCGGGCTGTGCCAAGCTGTGCGTGGCCTGTGCGTGCTGCGTGGGGCCTGTGCGGACTCTGTGCGGGCTGTGCGAGCTTTGTGCGGGCTGTGCGGGGCCTGTGTGGGCTTTGTGCGGGCATGGTCCGATGGGTTACTTGTCCCATCCGGCTATGCACACTACAGTGACAGCATTAGCAGATGTTGAGAAAGTAGTATTCCCATCATCCGGCTAATGTGGTGAATACAAAAAAACCCCTACAGAACATACAACATACATAGAGCACATACACATAACATACAACGCATAGAGTACATACTCACCACACACACCTAATTCCCCAAAGCCTTCGATCACCTGTAAAAAAATAAAAATAATAAAACAACTTATACTCACCTTTCTGCCGTAATTCCATTAATAATGAGGGTCCCATGTTGATTTCCCTTGGATAGCAGATGCATCAGCTGATGCTACCGCTCTCCAGGAGCTCCAGCGCTGCATCACTCCACCGGAGGTCACAGGAGTTCATCTGTGACTTACAACAGCACTACAGAGTGATAATTTTCTCACGCAGCAGTGCTGCTGTAAAGGAACTCCAATGACACACTGCGGAAGGTTATCTCTGGTCAGTGTGTCATTGGAGGCCCTATAGAGATGTCACATCTGCTGATGTGATGGCTTTATAGGGGAGATCATAGTGGGACACTCGTAATTAAAGAGGGACTGCTTCGGAAGGTAAGTATAGGTTGGTTTGTTTTTTTAAATTTTTTGCAGGTGATCGATGGCTTTGCTTGGACATGGGCGTGCAATAAAAATTATGAAAAACCATGTCATGTTTTATTTCATTAAAATACTTTATTCTTATATGTGTGTCTTTTTTAACCCTTTATTAACATAAGATTAATAATGGATAGGTGTCTTCTCCATTATTAACTGGGCTTAATGTCACCTTACAATAGCAAGGTGACATTAACCCCTTATATTACCCCATATCCCACCACTACACGGGAGTGGGAAGAGAGGTGCTAAGTGCCAGAATTGGCACATCTTATAGATGCGCGATTTCTGGGGCAGCTGTGGGCTGGTTTTTGTAGCCAGGAGGGGGGCAATATCTATGGCCCTTTCCTAGGCTATGAATATTAGCCTGCAGCTGTCTGCGTTGCCTTTCTAGCTATAAAATATAGGGGGACCCACCTCATTTTTTGGGGGTCCCCCTATTTTAATAGCCAGTAAAGGCTATGCAGACAGCTGCGGGCTGATATTCATAGCCTGGGAAGGAGCCAGGGGTATTACCCCCTTCCCAGGCTACAAATATTGGCTCCCGGCCATCAGCTTTCCCCCTCTGGCACAGAAAATTGCATGGGAGCCCATTTTTTTTTCGATTTTTTTTTTTAAATTACACTAATTGTTCATTAATAAACATCGGCCTTGCTTCTACAGTATTTATCTATCTATACATTGATATATCAAAAGATAGATATATCTATAGTTATATCTATGGATATATCTATGAATGTTACTGTTACCACACCTGTTTTTTAGATATGTGCCTAGTTTTTATTTTTCAGGTTTTTTTTGTGAAAGTGGCAGTAGCAATGAATGGAATAATGTAATATAAAAAACATATCTGGGTAATACAAATGTGGGAACTGTAAGATGCATTGGCACCATCACTGGGTCCAGCTAACAAAAATAAAGAAACCAAATATTATCTCATCTGTTGAGGAAATCAATGAATATTGGTAGGGTGTAAGGAAACTTCAGGCCATTTACTGAGCAATGTGAGCCATGGAGAGAAGAGGAAAAAAGCCCATCAACCACAAAAAAATAGGAAAAATGTTGTATTAAAACATCACATTTGTTCAGTAAGTTAAAACCAGCAATAAAAATCAAGCTACATGAAAAGAGGGGAAAATACATTGGGTCTACGCATTTAAAGCTACTTGTTCTTACTCATGACAAGTAGTGGTGGGCGAACCTGTGGATGTTCTGGCCAGGTAGTTCAGTCGAACATCAAAAAAAAATTTAGTTCGGGTACCAGAACAGTACCAGAATCCAAACCCAAAACTGGACCCATTCAGATGAATGGGAAGCCCAAACGTCTGTTGTTTGTCACGCTGCTATTTGCATGACAGCATGGCACACACGGGCTCTGATCAGCCGTAAAATCATTACTACCGGTCAGATGGCTGCGATTTCCATGCTGTCAGATGACAGTGTGAGCCAGCAGCTGTGGCCAGTGGTGAAAAGGTTACCTTTGGTCACACTCATCAGCTGATGAGAGTACTACTCCTATCAGCCTACACCTGCTGTTGCTGATAACAGCTAGAGTAGGCGCCACTGATGGGAGTATTTATCAGCCGGCTCCTGTGCTATAAATAAATAGATTAAAAAAAGACGTGGAGTCTCTTCTATTTTTGATAACTAGAGCAGGCAAAAGTGACAGATGTGTGCTGCAACCATTAGCTGTCAGCTTCATCATGGCTGATTATCAAAATTATAGGGGTCCCCATGCCGTTTTTTTAATTATTTAAACAAATAATTTAAAAAAACGACATGGGGTCCTCTCATTTTGTACAACCAGTCAAGCTAAAGCAAACAGGGGGCTGATATTCTCAGGCTGGTAGGGGGCCATGTACATTGGACCCCCAGTTTGAAAATAGCAGCACACAGTCACCCCAGAAAAAGTGCATCTATTATATTCATCAATTCTGGTGATTTTTGCGGTTCTTTCCACTTGCCATGGTGTGGTGGAAAGTGGGGTAATGGTCATGGGGCTAATGTCAGCTATTTTATGGCCGCTGACATCAAGCCTACAGGTTAGTAATGGAGAAGTGTCTATAAGACACCCCCTTTACTAAACCCATAGTTAGGCCGGCGTCACACTAGAGAGAAATACGGACAAGTGAGAGGCGTTAAAAAATCGCATTGCACACGGACTAATGATTCTCTATGGGGTAGCTCTCATCAGCAGTTTTTTTCTCGCGTAGTTTTTACGGGCCGAGACAATTGCAGCATGCTGCGATTGTCAGCGTACTACGACCATAGTACGCCAATGCAAGTCTATGGGTGCGCAAAAAAAAACACATTACACACGGAACACGTGTGACATGCGGGAAATACGCAAGACTTCTGGTGACAGGAAATGGTCCAATCCATCATCAGGTAGCTTAGACATGCAAATTAGCTCAAAAAGCATTCCAGACATCCAGGAAGTACGCCTCCACGGAGTACAGCAGCATGTCTACCCACATTAATGTGGAGCTGTTGATTGTTTTGGCCCAGGAAAGGCCCGAAATTTGGGACCAACGTGATGCCCATTATTCTGACAGGGCCAGAAAAGAGGTGGCACGGAGGCGCATCTGTGTGCAGATGTTTCCAGACTTTACCCAACGGCCACGTGAGGAGCAACAACAAATTCATAAGTAATTGCCTTTTTTAACAATCATCTTAAAGGCCAGAAGTCACCTTTTATTAAAGTAGCCCCTACAATCCTATACTGTGTATGTAGGTATCCTTGTTTGCTAATGAAAAAGTTTGCTAAAAGACACACCCTACTAGGCCACATGACTATGTGAAATGTTAGGAATATTGCTTGGCACATTTCGCAAAGGTCAAAGTCCATTTTCTCTTCACATTGCAGTTGAGGATGTGATGAAACGCTGGCGCAGCATCCGCGACCATTTACGGCAGGAAAGACAGCAGAGGGCCAGAAGTGGGGCAGCAGCACCGACCAAGCAGAAATACATATATTTTGACCGCTTGTCATTTTTGGCACCCAGTATGGATCTCAGACCGTAAGTACAGACATCACACCACATGACACATACTGTATGCTGTTTAGGGTCAGAGCTACATTTTTTTATTACATTTCCTAACAGAACTCAGTCCAACCTCACAGAGAGAGAGACAGGGTCGGATTCTGAGGCCATTATAAACCCGACCGGGGAGGTGAAGAGGTGGCTGGCCCATATTCTGACCTGAGCATTTGCAACACCCAAGCTCCACTAGCACCAGGACCAGCATCAGGTTCTGGACCTGGTCCAGAACCAGCAGAGCCACCAGCACCTAGCAACGTCGAAGGCCCTGGCAACAGCACCAGCCCTACTGGCCATCTTGAGGGGTCCCCCCAGCCTGCAGCCGTAGGCCACTGTGGGAGACGGAGAAGAGACAACACTGCCTCTGATACCCAGAGGCATGTAGACACAGGTGTCCTCAATTACCTGTCCAGAGCTGCCCAGGATGACGGTGAAGAAGCATATTCCTGAAGCCTGGCCCAGTACCTCCGTCCCCTACCCCATGAGGTGAGGCTACGTGTGCGAGGATCCATTCAGATCCTAATTGATGCATGCACACACCTCAATGACCCATATGAGCTGTTTGAGTATCTTGAGAGGTGGCAGCTCTCACCCCGTAACCGTCTCCACCATGCCCGACAACGAGATGTGCATGCTCAATTAGGATCTGAAGTTCCGCCTGCACGTGTGCCTACACCTCCATTCCCCCCAAACCAACCTTGGCCACAACAGGGCCAAATGGCAGCCTATAACCAACCTGCCCCATATGGCCACTTGTACAGACCCGGTGTTGGAGGTTGGCCCCAACCTGGGTTTGGACGACATGGTCATATTGGGGGGTATGATAGTTAGTTAGTTAGTTAGTAAGTAAGGCCGAAAAAAGACATTAGTCCATCCAGTTCAGCCTATAAAATTCTGTCAGAATAAATCCCCAGATCTACGTCCTTCTAAAGAACCTAACAATAACTGTAAGATGCAATATTGTTACGCTCCAGGAAGATATCCAGGCCTCTCTTGAACCCTTCGACTGAGTTCACCATCACCACCTCCTCAGGCAGGGAATTCCAGATTCTCACTGCCTTAACAGTAAAGAAACGTCTTCTATGTGGGTGGAAAAGCCTTCTCTCCTTAGACGCAGAGTATGCCCCCTTGTGACCGTCACCTTCCTTGGTATAAACAGATCCTTGGATAGATATTTGTATTGTCCCCTTATATACTTAAACATGGTTATTAGATCGCCCCTCAGTCATCTTTTTTCTAGACTAAATAATCCTATCTTTGCTAATCTCTCTGGGTATTGTAGTTCCCCCATCCCCTTTATTAATTTTGTTGCCCTCCTTTGTATCCGCTCTAGTTCCATTATATCCTTCCTGAGTGCCCAAAACTGTACACAGTACTCCATATGCGGTCTAACCAGAGATTTGTACAAAGGCAGTATAATGCTCTCATCATGTGTATCCAGACCTCTTTTAATGCACCCCATGATCCTGTTTGCCTGGCACTGGCTGCACCAGGTAAGTTTATCATTAACTAGGATCCCCAAGTCCTTCTCCATGTCAGATTTACCCAGTGGTTTACCGTTCAGTGTGTAATGGTGAAATTGATTCCTTCTTCCCATGTGTATAACCTTACGTTTATCATTGTTAAACTACATCTGCCACCTTTCTGCCCAAGTTCCCAACTTATCCAGATCCATCTGTAGCAGAATACTATCTTCTCTTGTATTGACTGCTTTACATAGTTTTGTATCATCTGCAAATATCAATATTTTACTGTGCAAACCTTCTACCAGATCGTTAATAAATATGTTGAAGAGAAAAGGTCCCAACACCGACCCCTGTGGTACCCCACTGGTCACAGCGACCCAGTTAGAGAATATACCATTTATAACCACCCTCTGCTTTCTATCACTAAGCCAGTTACTTACCCATTTGCAAACATTTTCCCAGCGACTCAGCAATCTCATTTTGTGTACCAACCTCTTGTGTGGCACGGTATCAAACGTTTTGGAAAAATCAAGATATACCACATCCAATGACTCACCTCGGTCCAGTCTATAGCTTACTTCTTCATAAAAACTAATGAGGTTGGTTTGACAGGAGCGATTCCTCATAAACCCATGCTGATATGGTGTTAAACAGTTATTCTCATTGGATAATCCAGAATAACATCCCTCAGAAACCCTTCAAATATTTTACCAACAATAGAGGTTATACTTACTGGCATATAATTTCCAGATTCACTTTTAGAGCCCTTTTTGAATATTGGTACCACATTTGCTATGCGCAAGTCCTGTGGAACAGACCCCGTCGCTATAGAGTCTCTAAATATAAGAAATAATGGTTTGTCTATTACATTAATTAGTTCTCTTAGTACTCGTGGGTGTATGACATCCGAACCCGGAGATATATCTATTTTAATCTTACTTAGCTGGTTTTGCACCTCTTTTTGGGTTAGATTGGTGACCCTTAATATAGGGTTTTCTTTGTCTCTCGGCATTTCACCTAGCATTTCATTTTCCACTGTGAATATCGTGGAGAAGAAGGTGTTTAACCCCCTAACCCCCAAAGGTGGTTTGCACGTTCATGACCGGGCCAATTTTTACAATTCTGACCACTGTCCCTTTATGAGGTAATAACTCCGGGTGATTCAGACAGTGTTTTCTCGTGACATATTGTACTTCATGATAATGGTAAAATTTCATTCATATAACTTGTGTTTGCGAAAATTTTGAAAATTTCGCAGTTTTTCAAATTTGAATTTTTATGCCCTTAAATCACAGAGATATGGCACACAAAAAACTTAATAAGTAACATTTCCCACATATTTACTTTATATCAGCACAATTTTGGAACCAACATTTTTTTTTTGTTAGGAAGTTATAAGGGTTAAAAGTTGACCAGCGATTTCTCATTTTTGCAACACCATTTTATTTTTACGGACCACATCACATTTGAAGCCACTTTGAGGGGTCTATATGATAGAAAATACCCAAAAGTGACACCATTCTAAAAACTGCACCCCTTACGGTGCTCAAAAGCACATTCAAGAAGTTTATTAACCCTTCAGGTGCTTCACAGGAAGTTTTTGAATATTTAAAAAAATGAACATTTAACTTTTTTTCACAAAAAAAATAATTCAGGTTCAATTTTTTTTATTTTACCAAGGGTAAAAGGAGAAATTGGACTGGAAAAGTTATTGTGCAATTTGTCCTGAGTACGCTGATACCTGATATGTGGGTGGGAACCACTGTTTCGGCCATGACAGAGCTCAGAAGGGAAGGAGCGCCGTTTGACTTTTTCAATGCAAAATTGGCTCGAATTCAGATCGGGCGCCATGTCACGTTTGGAGAGCCCCTGATGTACCTAAACAGTGGAAACCCCCCACAAGTGACCCCATTTTGGAAACTAGACCCCCAAGAAACTTATCTAGATATGTGGTGAGAATTTTAAACCCACAAGGGCTTCACAAAAGTTTATAATGTACAGCGGTACAATTAAAAATTCATATTTTTTCCACAAAAATGATCTTTTCACCCCCAATTTTTACTTTCCCAAGGGTAACAGGACCCTAAAAGTTATTGTGCAATTTGTCTTGAGTACGCTGATACCCCATATGCGGGTGTAAACGACTATTTGGGCGCATGGCAGAGATCGGAAGGGAAGCAGCGCCATTTGACTTTTTTGGCTGGAATTGAGATCGGACACCATGTCACGTTTGGAAAGCCCCTGATGTACCAAAACAATGGAAACCCCCCACAAATGACACTATTTTGGAAATCAGACCCCCCAAGAAACTTATCTAGATATGTGGTGAGAATTTTAAACCCACAAGGGCTTCACAAAAGTTTATAACGTACAGCGGTACAATTAAAAATTCATATTTTTTCCACAAAAATGATCTTTTCACCCCCAATTTTTATTTTCCCAAGGGTAACAGGACACTAAAAGCTATTGTACAATTTGTCTTGAGTACGCTGATACCCCATATGCGGGTGTAAATGACTATTTGGGTGCATGGCAGAGCTCGGAAGGGAAGCAGCGCCATTTGACTTTTTTGGCTGGAATTGAGATCAGACACCATGTCGCGTTTGGAAAGCCCCTGATGTACCAAAACAGTGGAAACCCCCCACAAATGACACCATTTTGGAAATTAGACCCCCTAAGGAACTTATCTAGATGTGTGTTGAGAACTTTGAACCTCCAAGGGCTTCACAGAACTTTATAACGTACAGCCGTACAATTAAAAAATCATATTTTTTCCACAAAAATGATCTTTTCACCCTCAATTCTTACTTTTCCAAGGGTAACAGGACCCTAAATGTTATTGTTCAATTTGTCCCGAGTACGCTGATACCCCATATGTGGGTGTAAACGACTATTTGGGTGCATGGCAGAGCTCGGAAGGGAAGCAGCACCATTTGACGTTTTTGGCTGGAATTGAGATCGGACACCATGTCGCTTTTGGAAAGCCCCTGATGTACCTAAACAGTGGAATCCCCCCACAAGTGACCCCATTTTGGAAACTAGACCCCTAAGGAACTTATCTCGATGTGTGGTGAGTAGAGTTGAGCGAAACGGGTTGAAAAATTTCAAAGGTCGCTGACTTTTGGCAAAGTCGGGTTTCATGAAACGAAACCCGACCCTAGGATGAGGTCGGCCACGAGGTCAGCGACTTAAGCGTCAAAGTCACGTTTCAAAAGTTTGTTTTGCGCTCTTTTTCAGCCAATCAGGATCCACGGACACTGTGGGCAGCGTGATGACATAGGCAGGGGTCACCACCATCTTTCAGAAGGGCATGCAAGTGATTGGCTTGCTTTGGTGGGCGTCACAGGGGGTATAAAAGGGCGTGCACGCCGACCGCCATGTTACTCATGCTGATCTCAGAATAAGGAGAGCTGCTGCTGATGATTTTGTAGGGAGAGCATTAGGCAGGGAAGAAGACACCAAAAACTGCTTCTGCTGCTAACGATTTTGCCTGTACAGCACAGCAGTCACTGTGTGTGCAGTGCAAGTGGAGGCTATATTTTGCTGGATCAGCGGTGTTGGTTGTTAGGCTGCCTTCTAAGGCTTCCTGACGGCTGCATTGCTGTTTACCCACTGCTCTGCAAACTGCTTTTTTAAAAGCAATCCCAATTTTTTTTTTGTCCTGGTGAGGTACTGAGCGTGCATTTTTTCACACCATACAGCGGTGCACACTCCTCACACAGTACCGTGTAACGGCTGTTATCACAGCCACAGTGAAGCTATCTGTGTGTCACTCTGTAAGGATAAGTCGAGGACATGTTCCGTTCTTACAGACCTGCACCTTCTAGTTTTGTCTAGTTTTCAAACAGTTAAATATATTTGCTGTTTGATCACATTCAAAACTATAGAGAGACAGCGTGTGTCAGTCCGTATACTTAAAAAACACGGAGCTTGACAATTTTACGTACACCGGACAGCCGTGTATGTGCACGCTCCTCTCTCAGTACCGTGTAACGGCTGTTATCACGGCCACAGTGAAGCTATCTGTGTGTCGCTCTGTAAGGATAAGTCGAGGACTTGTTCCATTCTTACAGACCTACACTCTAGGGAGATTCCTATTCTGCCCAATTCTATATACACCTTGTAGTTTGTGATACACTAGCCAATTTCTGCCTGTGACATAGCGCTGTGATATTCACTGGGCCTCACACAATCCAAAAGTGTCCAGTGTCCACAAGTGTGTGCTGAAATTCAAAATATCCGTTATCCTCTAGTGACATTTTTCACACCTGCGACATTGTTAAATATTAATAATTCGTTAAATATTTCTTATTACACCCAGTTCTGTAGATTGCTTTAGCTTATATGACATAGGCTATTTTTAAGCTTGGCTCATGGTAGAAATGTCAGCTCACTACATATTTAGCCTTGAGGTAAATGTCAAACTCCATATATACCGAGATCACGTGCTTCAAGAGACGTATATAATTCATGGCTAACTGTAGAGGTCGCTGTCTTCTTCCCTCACCATCATGAAAGACAGACACGAAGATGTCGCCTGTGTTGGGCCATGACATGACATAACAGCTGGTATATTACTTGACGGCGATGTGAGAAGCCGAACTGAGAGACAGCAGCCATTTTTGCTATTCAGGATCTCGGAGAGAAGAAGAATACATGCTGCTTTGCTATGAACAATGGACAATCTCTCTTTCACTTATTTTTATTCACCTGTTTTTCTGTAATAACCTTTCTTTGATGGAAGAATCCAAATAAACCACTATATTTTTATCTGGTAACTAGTCCTGAGTATTTTACAGGATAAGCATTATTTTACATTGGAGAGCCAGCCAGATCTGAATTTTTGTACTTTTTTGTGGATGTCCCTCCACTTGCCCACAAGGGGGATTGAACTTTGCTCATATGTGCAAGTTGTCAGGAACTCCACTATTCACAAGAATCAGACGGAACCTAGACGTGAGGACTAAGAAGTGCCAGATAGATTGAGAAGTACTACAAGGGCCAAAAGTACCAGACGTAAGCCAGACGTGTGAAGACAGGAGCCCAGCGTTGTCCATCAAAGGAACAAGCTGAGACATTTCAAGGTAAGATAAAATGGATGTCATTAATTGTCTTGCTAAGCAGAGTAAATTGAAATTTAAGTCTGTAGACAATTCTAATTCAGAAGTTTTATGGTTAAGTTTATATGCCGAGTGTGAACTCGAGAATCAAAGGTTAGATTCTAAGTTTTTCAATAGAGAAAGAGAGAGATTAAAAAATATTCTACAGATGGTAGATATATTTCATAGATCTGTGTCAGAGAAATCTAAAAATGATTGTGTAGAGGATAGTGATATTCCCGAGATTCACTGTAATGTGGAGAAACAGTTACAAGTAGCAGCAGCTATTGAAGGTGACCTTGCAGACGTGGAACAAGATGGAGAAGTAGGAGGAGACTTCAGAACTGACGTAGAGGACGTACAAGGGAAAGACGTACCACTAAAAATAGACGACTCACAGGCCCAAATCCGAAGGAAAGTAAGGAAAACTTTGCTAACGATATGCAAAATCATTCCTGCATATGACAACAAAATGCATGTTTGTAGAAACTCTGAGGTTTTTGAAAGTTGTGTTGATAAATTTGATTTATCTAACGAGGAGAAGAATCAGTTGTTCAAAATGTGGATCCCTGTAAATTTTGCTAGGAGATTGACTTTAAAGTTATCTGGTGAAACACATGAGAATTTAACTGATAAAGACAGATTAAAAATTCTCATTTTTTGTTCATCAAATGAAAATCATCCAGATATTGATATTCTTCAAAAATTAAGGATTGGTCGGAAGGAATGTATTTTTACGTTCATGTCCATATATGAATGTTTGTATAGAATGCTGAGTGAGAATGTCAAAACACCGTCCCTCATAAGGAGTTTTGTAAGCAAATTTTGGTTTCTAAATCCTGCATCTCGTGTTATTGCGTCACAAAAAGATTCATTGTTTGAATGTGCGCAATCCCTTGATTTTGCCAGGAAACACGAGAATCGTGAAAGGACAGTAAACCGTGCTAATTTTGTGAAGACAGGCGGAGTAAAATCTTATCAAAAGCCTGTATTAGCAAAACCTTCTAAAATGAGTTTTCCCCAAAATCAAATATATGAAGAACAAAGGAAATCACATGTTTGTTATAAGCCATATGGAATGATGCAAAGGAACACCGAAAAGACACAAATTGAATTAAGAAAAATGATGAGTTTTGATCTTCTTTCTGTAACCAAGATGGCCGAATTTGACAGACAGAAACAGGTGGTGAGTGACATCATGGCCTGTAAACTGAATACTCTGCTCCAAGAATCTATCAGCTTTAAAATGGCAAGAACCTTTCAGGATATTTTTTGCAGAGAAATAAGTATGGGTTTAGGAATTGGCTAGAAAAAGTAATTATATATATACACTCACTGGCCACTTTATTAGGTACACCATGCTAGTAAGGGGTTGGACCCCCTTTTGCCTTCAGAACTGCCTCAATTCTTCGTGGCAGAGATTCAACAAGGTGCTGGAAGCATTCCTCAGAGATTTTGGACCATATTGACATGATGGCATCACACAGTTGGCGCAGATTTGTCGGCTGCACATCCCTGATGCGAATCTCCCGTTCCACCACATCCCAAAGATGCTCTATTGGATTGAGATCTGGTGACTGAGGAGGCCATTTGAGTACAGTAAACTCATTGTCATGTTCAAGAAACCAATCTGAGATGATTCGAGCTTTATGACATGGCGCATTATCCTGCTGAAAGTAGCCATCAGATGTTGGGTACATTGTGGTCATAAAGGGATGGACATGGTCAGCAACAATACTCAGGTAGGCTGTGGCGTTGCAACGATGCTCAATTGGTACCAAGGGGCCCAAAGAGTGCCCAGAAAAAATTCCCCACACCATGACACCACCACCACCAGCCTGAACCGTTGATACAAGGCAGGATGGATCCATGCTTTCATGTTGTTTACGCCAAATTCTGACCCTACCATCCGAATGTCGCAGCAGAAATCGAGACTCATCAGACCAGGCAACGTTTTTCCAATCTTCTACTGTCCAATTTCGATGAGCTTGTGCAAATTGTAGCCTCAGTTTCCTGTTCTTAGCTGAGAGGAGTGGTACCCAGTGTGGTCTTCTGCTGCTGTAGCCCATCTGCCTCAAAGTTCGACGCACTGTGCGTTCAGAGATGCTCTTCTGCCTACCTTGGTTGTAACGGGTGGCAATTTGAGTCACTGTTGCCTTTCTATCAGCTCGAACCAGTCTGCCCATTCTCCTCTGACCTCTGGCATCAACATGGCATTTCCGGCCACAGAACTGCCGCTCACTGGATTTTTTTTCTTTTTCGGACCATTCTCTGTAAACCCTAGAGATGGTTGTGCGTGAAAATCCCAGTAGATCAGCAGTTTCTGAAATTCTCAGACCAGCCCTTCTGGCACCAACAATCATGCCACGTTCAAAGGCACTCAAATCACCTTTCTTCCCCATACTGATGCTCGGTTTGAACTGCAGGAGATTGTCTTGACCATGTCTACATGCCTAAATGCACTGAGTTGCCGTCATGTGATTGGCTGATTAGAAATTAAGTCTTAACACACAGTTGGACAGGTGTACCTAATAAAGTGGCCAGTGAGTGTATATTTTGTATAACAGTGTTATACAATTAGTGAGTTATATGTAATTATTATATAGAGTATAATCCTGTAGTTCAATGGTTTGTGGATATATACATAGTCATACAGTATATATAGAGTGTTTGTAGAAGTAGAAATAGTAGAACTGTATTTTTTAATGAAAATTAAAATCTACATCAGTAATAATATTTAGAAATATGAATATGATATTAACTTTATTTTTTATGTTTCCTTAGAATTTTCATTTCAAAGCAGGACTTAATCGGGAAAAATTCTCTTCCAAGGATTTATGCCTTTATTTACACAGGAAGTTGCAATAATTGTATGATTTTATATATTTAACACTTAAAAGGAAATAACTGATTGCATTTTAAAATATGTTCTGTGTGTGTGCTTTTCTGCATGGTTCGAATGACAACCACAGCAGGTGGAATTTGTACCTTGTTCTAATAATAAGTATACCAGACCAGTATACTATGTCCCTGTTCGTTAGGGAAAGAATTTTTAAAGGGGTCTCAGCTTTTGCAAAGCAATGGAATTTTTTTTCCAGGCCTAAATGTCAAGTATAGCTATACATATATTTATGTCATGTGTATTTGGGGAATATTCAAAGAAATATTAAGAGACTAAATTGAAATAGTTTACAATGCATTGATAATTAGGATAATTTGGGTTAAAATACGTGTATTCATCACACCTTCGTATGTGAGGTATTTGGTTTAAACTTAAATATGTGACACAGTCTGAGTGACAGTGACTGAGTGTATGAGCAGCTGCTGAGCGAGTGATGTGATACGTTTGTATGAGGCCTCAGGATTCTGAATGAGAAAAAAAAAAAAAAAAACCCAAAGCTTTTATCTTTAGGAGAAATATGCAGATCAGATAAATTATTAGAATATTAAGATACATAATGAAATATTATCTACACTACATATATTTCTATAGTTCTTTAGTAATTATTTCTTGATTTAGTTAATTGTGGATAAGTGCAATCGCACAACAAAATAGAAAATAGTTTATGAAGAAAATCTATTCTTTCCTTATCAGCTTTAGCTCTTTTAAACAGGCACCAGCACAGAGCCTGGTATTCACCAGCTGCATCTGGGAATAGTGGACCTTCCTTCTCTGTCCAAGTGTGTTAATCTTAAACTACATTTAAATTAATTTTTCCAAAGGATAATTTTATGATATTCAAATTAATTTTAATGGTTACACATCTTCAGACAAATAATGGTATAAGCAAGTATAATATTTACACAATTTATACATTAATTATTTTTAATTTTGGTTTTGATAAATGAATTATTTCATGAAACAATATTTTTTGGTATTAAGGGGGAAAATATGTTTTTTATCCTGACTACATCATCACATTTGATTAATACCTCTTCTTCACACATTTTAATAGGAAAAAATATTAATAAGGTACAATGGTATAAGTATTGGGTATAATAACAAGTATTATAAAGAGTCATTTCTTTACACTAAGAGGAATTACATGCAAAGTTGCATGATTTGAATATTTTGATAACACAAGTTTATGACAATTATGAAATAATCCAGATCATGGAAATATTAAGGGTATATGTTACTGAAGACATAACTACTCTGCATCAACATAAAGGCCTTATTCTTATTTTTATTTTTATTCTTATTTTTCATTATTTTTAATTCTTTCACCAATATTTAGTAAAGTAATATCTACTGAGAATATTGCTTCATTAAATATAGCAATTATATGGTTCTATTACTAAGGAAATGTTTCACTTCTGAGTTATATGCAACAATTCTTTTATTCATTCATTCGCTCACTCATATATTCTTATTTTGGTTCATGGCTTTACATTCCTACATATTATTAGTATAATAAATATATTCCTTATTAATAAAGATGAAAACACTGGTTACATAAAACACAGTGACACCTAAGGGTTGAAAAAGGTAATTACACCTATGACATAAAAATGTTCTATCACATGAAAAAAAAATGGATAATAATGTATTATCACTTATTATTGGTTTATTATTTCAAATATTGAAATCTATATATGGTACAAATTCTGATAATTATATGGATATTACTGATTGCTATGGTACGCTGTGATATTATAGGATAGGAAAATTACCAGATTTGGTATAGACTAGGGAATGAAGACTTCAAGCAAGATACTGAAATTATGTTAATAAAGACTTTTCACATTTCTAAACTTCATTGATTCTTATCAGTTGCAAGAAGAAGAATGCCGCGATCCAGAAGTCCCAGAAGGTAACAAAGCTATGATTACTGAGTAATATACTGTGTTAATTACAAATGCAGTATTCACCACTGACAGTCACAAGTGCAGTATCCACCACTGACGGTCACGATTAAAGTGTCTAACCTGACAACCAGAGGACGATGATCCTATGATGCTGAGATGAACTGTGTTATCATGTTCTTATCAAGTTCCAGAGGTTTTCAATCACCGGTAAAGCTTCAATGTAAAGCTGGTGAACAATGAAGGTAATTAACCCTGACATATGTCCTGTGCATTAGGACAAGGACTGGTTATGGTGCTATGTTTAGCAAGGAAGAGTCATTTTAACCCTTGCTTTGCTGACCAAAGACGTCACACCTGTTCAAAGACCAGTGCCGATGGAGGATTCCAGAATATCCAAGGCGAGCCAATGTAAGCCCAGGTTTTTAAAGATGACACTGCACAGATATTAAAGCTGCATTTCATCTATAGACTTTGTTTCTTATCAACATTTGAATTTATGAACTTTGATTTGATACACAACACAATTTCTACAACATCTATATGCTAGAGAAAAACTGTGGTTTTAAAAGAACCAAGAAGAAGACAGAAGACATCAAAATGAAGACCAGATGACATCAGATGATGATGACTGGACCTGAGATGCTTCAATTTAGACTTAGGGAAGTATAATTATACATACTTTATATGAATATTGTTCACGGCTTACCATAACATGAATTCACATCAATTGTGTCATTGAGTACTTATAACGGTAATCTGATATTATTATTGTTATTGATATTAAATTATTTTGTCAAAGAAGAAGAAAAGAAGAAAGAAGATCTTGTTATATTTGAGGGTTCCAATTAATGTCTGTCTCCCTCAAAAGGGGGAATTGTTAAATATTAATAATTCGTTAAATATTTCTTATTACACCCAGTTCTGTAGATTGCTTTAGCTTATATGACATAGGCTATTTTTAAGCTTGGCTCATGGTAGAAATGTCAGCTCACTACATATTTAGCCTTGAGGTAAATGTCAAACTCCATATATACCGAGATCACGTGCTTCAAGAGACGTATATAATTCATGGCTAACTGTAGAGGTCGCTGTCTTCTTCCCTCACCATCATGAAAGACAGACACGAAGATGTCGCCTGTGTTGGGCCATGACATGACATAACAGCTGGTATATTACTTGACGGCGATGTGAGAAGCCGAACTGAAAGACAGCAGCCATTTTTGCTATTCAGGATCTCGGAGAGAAGAAGAATACATGCTGCTTTGCTATGAACAATGGACAATCTCTCTTTCACTTATTTTTATTCACCTGTTTTTCTGTAATAACCTTTCTTTGATGGAAGAATCCAAATAAACCACTATATTTTTATCTGGTAACTAGTCCTGAGTATTTTACAGGATAAGCATTATTTTACAGACATCGAGCCAGTGACATAGCGCTGTGATATTCACTGGACCTCACACAATCCAAAAGTGTCCAGTGTCCACAAGTGTGTGCAGAAATTCAAAATCTCTGTTATCCTCTAGTGACATTTTTCACACCTGCGACATCGAGCCTGTGACATAGCGCTGTGATATTCAGTGGGCCTCACACAATCCAAAAGTGTCCAGTGTCCACATGTGTGTGCAGAAATTCAAAATCTCCGTTATCCTCTAGTGACATTTTTCACACCTGCGACATCGAGCCTGTGACATAGTGCTGTGATATTCAGTGGGCCTCACACAATCCAAAAGTGTCCAGTGTCCACAAGTGTGTGCAGAAATTCAAAATCTCCCCTGTCCTATAGACACCTTGTACCTTGTTTTACATTACTACATAGATTACATAGTTTGTTGGATTTTGTCTACATTTCTACCAAAAATGAGGAAGGCTGGTGGAAGAGGCCGTGGAATTGGGCGGGGGTTGGCAGCTGGTAATGATGGTGTTGGTGGTGGATCTCATGGTAGTGGCAAAAGCAAAATAGGACCGAATGCAGGAGGTGTTGAGCCTGCGTCATCGTCTGGCTCCACAAGGCCACGAAGGCTTAGTTTTCTAGGAGTTGGCAAACCGTTTTTAAAGCCAGAGCTTCAGGAAAAAGTTTTGTCTTACATTGCTGACTCAGCCTCCAGCTCTATCGCCTCCTCTTCTGAAGTTGTAAAAAATAAAAGCACTGAGTCGTCATTGGAGGCTCATGTTCATGAACCACACCTTTCCTTGTGTCCTTCACCCGAACCAAGATTGAAGGATGACGCAGGCCATACTAATGATTACTCCATGGAGCTGTTTTCACATACCATGCCTGGATTATCAAGTGAAATGGCGAATTACCCAGGCCAAGATGAATCTGACATGGAGTGCACTGATGCACAGCCACTGATAGATGATTCTGCTGGTACATTCACTCAGAGCACTACATTGTCCTCGTAGTGTACAGAGCCAGATTCTGATCCTGATGAGACTCAGGTTCCCCTTCCCGCACACTATACCACCATACACGGTGACACAGAGGAAGGTGCATATGACATTGAAGAGGAGGTGATGGATGACACAGTTGTTGACCCAGATTGGCATCCATTGGGGGAAGAGGGTGCTGCTTCCAATAGCTCAGATGAGGAGGAGGAGCATCCAGAGCAGACATCGACATTGCAACACCTGTTATCTGGCAGGCCCGGAGCACTTCAAAGACAGGTTCCAAAAATCAAAAGAGTTGCTGGACAGCTTGTCCAGAGGGTCAAAATATCACAGCGTGCTAGGCCGCAAAATGTCTGCCTAAGTAGGAAGAGTGCAGTGTGGCACTTTTTTGAACAAAATCCTCATGATCTGGCCAAGGTTATCAGTAAGAAGTGCGAAAAAACCTTTAGCCGAGGGAAAAATCTGAAAAATTTGAATACCAGTTGCATGCTTAGAAGACATTTAACCAGCATGCACTTGCAAGCGTGGACACAACACCAAACCTCAAGTACCACATGTGCAACTGATCACAAAGAAGGTAGTCAGCAACGCTACATTGTTTCCCCCACTGTAAGCCCACCGGTTAGCACAGCAGCAAATGTTGAGGTGTCATTGCAAGGCCACAGCAGTCAGGGAATCCCACTGTTATATCAATGAAAGACTGAATCTAGGCCATCAGAAAGAACACCAACTCCATCACCATCATCAACCCTCTCTCAGTCCGCCCTGTCCACCGCTACTTCCACCATATGCAGCTCTCAAGTCCAGCTCACCCTCCCAGACACTATGAGTAGGTCAAGAAAGTACTCAGTCTCTCATCCGCGTACACTGGGTTTGAACGCCCACATTGCCAAACTAATCTCGTTAGAGACGATGCCCTATCAGTTGGTGGAAAGTGCAGCTTTCCGCGAACTCATGGCCTATGCAGTACCACGCTATGACCTACCCAGTCGACACTTCTTCTCTCGCAAAGCCATCCCAGCCCTCCACCATCATGTGAAAGACCGCATTGTCCATGCACTCAAGCAGTCAGTGAGTGGAAAGGTGCACCTCACAACTGATGCATGGTCCAGTCGGCATGGCCAGGGCCGTTACGTGTCCATCACTGTGCACTGGGTTAATGTGGTGGATGCAGGGTCCACAGGGGACAGCGGTGGTGGGACAGTGCTGCCTTGCCCACGGTATAGGAAACAGTTGGCTGTAGGCGTTCGACCCTCCTCCTCCTCCTCCAGAAGCGAAAGCTCGTCCACAGAGTGCAGTCGTACGAGCACTCCATCTGCAACTGCCACTGTTGCACACGAGGTGTCCACCTATCGAGCAGCTAGTGGAAAGCGTCAACAGGCTGTGTTGCAGATGATGTGTTTGGGCGACAGACACACTGCCAAGGTGCTGGCCGAGTACTTTCAGCGACAAACTGAGTCATGGCAGGGCAGTGTACATCTTGAGGCAGGCAAGGTAGTTAGTGATAATGGCCGTAATTTTGTGGCAGCCATAGCCCTTTCAAAACTCAGCCACATACCTTGCTTGGCTCACACCTTGAACCTGGTGGTGCAGTGCTTCCTCAAAAATTATCCGGAGTTAACAGCCCTGCTCCAGAAGGTGCGAAGACTGTGCGCGCACATCCGCCGGTCGCCTGTACACTCCATTCGTATGCAGAAGCTGCAGCGATTGCTCCACCTTCCCAACCACCGCCTCTTTATTGACATTGCAACAAGGTGGAACTCCACCCTGCACATGGTTTAGCGGCTGTGCGAGCAGAGGCAGGCCATAATGCATTTGTGGGAGGATACACGGCCAGGCACTTTGAGAGCAGACATAGAGTTGACAGGTGTGCAGTGGTCGAAGCTGAAAGACCTCTGTAAAGTCCTTCAGTGTTTTGAGGAATGCACACAACTGGTAAGCGCAGACGACGCCATCCTAAGCATGAGCATCCCACTTACGCATCTGCTCATGCAAACTTTGATGCACCTTAAGGAGCAGGCGTCTGCAGCCAATGTTGACGAGGAGGAAGAGGTGGAGGGAATCCTTGATGACATTCAGCCATTGTCTGCTCAGGGACCTCTCCTGGATGAGGTGGAGGAAGAAGAGGAGGATGATGATGGGGATGATTACTTAGGGGAGGAGGATGCATCTCGTGGGGCAAGTGAAAATGTTGGCGTGGCAAGGTCTGGTACAGGGTTTGTGCGTGACTGGAGGGATGTGGATTTGCCAGAAAGTGCTCCTCCAACCAGCACTCGCAGTGCATCATTGACACCGGGAACATTGGCCCACATGTCAGATTATGCCTTGCAGATCCTAAAAAGGGACCTACGCATTGCCAAAATGATGAACGATGACAACTACTGGTTGGCCAGCATCCTGGATCCACGCTATAAAGGCAAATTACAAAACATCATGCCACAGGAGAACCTTGACCTAATATTGGCTACTAAACAACTCTGGTTAACCGGTTGGTTGAGGCATTCCCAGCACACAGCAGCGGTGATGGTTCTCACACGAGCCGTACGGGCCGGAGGCAGCTTGGCAGAGGTGTTCGTGGTGCACACAGCAGAAGTGGCGTTGGAGACAGGGGTTTCATGACAATGTTGTGGACTGATTTTTCACGGACCGCTCACACAACTGGTAATACTGCATCGATGGAAAGTGACAGGAGACAGCAGTTATCAACTATGGTTAACAACTACTTTTCCTTCCATATCGATGTTCTCCCGCAGAGGTCATTCCCCTTTGACTATTGGGCCGCTAAACTGGACACCTGGCCTGAATTGGCACAATATGCCTTACAGGAGCTCGCTTGCCCAGCTGCAAGTGTGCTATCGGAAAGAGTCTTCAGTGCAGCTGGATCAAGGACCCGTCTGTCAACCCAAAATGTGGATGATCTAACCTTCATTAACCCCTTCCTGACATGAGACGTACTATCCCGTCCACGGTACCCGGGCCCGTATGACCGGGGACGGGATAGTACGTCTACCGCGATCAGCGGCGCCCACGTGGTGAGCGCCGCTGATCGCGGCCGGGTGTCAGCTGATTATCACAGCTGACACCCGGCACAATGTGTCAGGGGCGGTCACGGACCGCCCCCGACACATTAACCCCTTGCACACCGCGATCAAACGCGATCGCGGTGTACCGGGAGTTAAAGGGAAGCATCGGCAGGGAGGGGGCTCCCTCCGTGCTTCCCTGAGCCCCCCACGGCAGCGCAATGTGCAGCGCTGCTGCGGGGGACTCCTATCCTCCAGGCCCCCGAATCCAAGATGGCGACGGGGGCCTTCGGGGGCCTGGGGAAGCTGGCTTCCTCAGTGCCTGCAAAGCGCAGGCATGAGGAAGCCTTGTGCACTGCCTGTGACAGATTGCTGATCTGTCACAGTGATCTGTGATGTGACAGATCAGCGATCTGTCACAGGACAGTGATGTCCCACCTGGGACTATGTAATAAAGTAAAAAAAAATTTAAAAAAAAGTGTAAAAATAAATTAAAAAAAATCGCCAAATAAATTAGTAAAAAAAAAAAAAAATATTCCCCAATAAATTCATTTTTTTAAAATAATAAAAAAAAAAAACAATAAATGTACACATATTAGGTATCGCCGCGTCCATAACGACCTGCCCTATAAAACTGTCCCATTAGTTAACCCCTTTAGCGAACCCCTTAAAAAATAAAAATAAAAAACGAAGCAAAAAATAATGATTTATTATCATACCGCCAAACAAAAAGTGCAATAACGCGAGATCAAAAAGACGCATATAAATATCCATGGTACCGCTGAAAACGTCATCTTGTCCCGCAAAAAACAAGCCGCCACACAGCATCATCAGCAAAAAAATAAAAAAGTTATAACTCGCAGAATAAAGCGATGCAAAAATAATTATTTTTTATATAAAATAGTTTTCATTGCATAAAACCGACAAAAACATAAAAAAAGACCTAAATGAGGTATCGCTGTAACCGTACTGACCCGAAGAATAAAAGCGCTTTATCAATTTTACCGCACGCGGAACGGTGTAAACGCACCCCCCCCAAAAGAAATTCATGAAACGCTGGTTTTTGTTCATTCTGCGTCCCAAAAATCGGAATAAAAAGCGATCAAAAAATTTCACGTGCCCGAAAATGGTACCAATAAAAACGTCAACTCGTCCCGCAAAAAATAAGACCTCACATGACTCGGTGGGTCAAAATACGGAAAAATTATAGCTCTCAATATGTGGTGATGCAAAAACTATTTTTACAATAAAAAGCGTCTTTTAGCGTGCGACAGCCGCCAAACATAAAAACCGCCATAAATAGTAAATCAAACCCCCCGTTATCACCCCTTTAGTTAGGGAAAAATAATAAAATAAAAAAAATGTATTTATTTCCATTTTTCCATTAGGGTTAGGGCTAGGGTTAGGGCTAGGGGTGTGTTGGGTTAGGGTTAGGGTTAGGGCTAGGGTTAGGGTTAGGGCTAGGGCTAGGGCTAGGGTTAGGGCTAGGGTTAGGGCTAGGGTTAGGGCTAGGGTTAGGGGCGTGTTGGGGTTCGGGTTGGAGTTAGAATTGGGGGTTTCCACTGTTTGGGCACATCAGGGGCTCTCCAAATGCAACATGGCGTCTGATCTCAATTCCAGCCAATTCTGAGTTGAAAAAGTCAAATGGTGCTCCTTCCCTTCCAAGCTCTGCTATGCGCCCAAACAGTGTTTTACCCCCTCATGTAGGGTATCAGCCTACTCAGGACAAATTGCAAAACAATTTTTGGGGTCCAATTTCTCCTGTTACCCTTAGGAAAATAAAAAATTGGGGGCAAAAATATCATTTTTGTGGAAAAAAAATGATTTTTTTATTTTCACGTCCGAGTGTTATAAACTTCTGTGAAGCACTTGGGGGTTCAAAGTGCTCACCACACATCTAGATAAGTTCCGTGGGGGGTCTAGTGTCCAAAATGGGGTCACTTGTGGGGAGTTTCAATAGTTTAGGTACATCAGGGGCTCTCCAAACGCACATGACAACCGCAGACCATTCCATCAAAGTCTGCGTTCCAAAACGTCACTGCTTCCCTTCCGAGCCCCGACGTGTGTCCATACAGTAGTTTTCTCCCACATATGGGGTGTCAGCGTACTCAGGACAAATTGGACAACAACTTTTGGGGTCCAATTTCTCCTGGTACCCTTGGGAAAATAAAAAAAATGGTGACTAAAAGATCATGTTTGTGGAAAAAATACAAATTTTTTATTTTCACGCCCGGGCGTTGTAAACTTCTGTGAAGCACTGGGGGGGTCAAAGTGCTCACCACACATCTAGATAAGTTCCTTGGGGGGTCTAGTTTACAAAATGGTGTCATTTGTGGGGGGTTTCCACTGTTTAGGTACATTAGGGGCTCTACAAAGGCAACATGACACCCGCAGACCATTCCATCAAAGTCTGCATTCCAAAACGTCACTACTTCCCTTCCGAGCCCTGACGTGTGCCCATACAGTAGTTTTCTCCCACATATGGGGTAGCAGCGTACTCAGGACAAATTGTAAAACAACTTTTGGGGTCCAATTTCTCCTGGTACCCTTGGGAAAATAAAAAAAATGGTGACTAAAAGATCATGTTTGTGGAAAAAATACGAATTTTTTATTTTCACGCCCGGGCGTTGTAAACTTCTGTGAAGCACTGGGGGGGTCAAAGTGCTCACCACACATCTAGATAAGTTCCTTGGGGGGTCTAGTTTACAAAATGGTGTCATTTGTGGGGGGTTTCCACTGTTTAGGTACATTAGGGGCTCTCCAAAGGCAACATGACACCCGCAGACCATTCCATCAAAGTCTGCATTCCAAAACGTCACTACTTCCCTTCCGAGCCCCGACGTGTGCCCATACAGTAGTTTTCTCCCACATATGGGGTATCAGCATACTCAGGACAAATTGGACAACAACTTTTGGGGTCCAATTTCTCCTGGTACCCTTGGGAAAATAAAAAAATGGTGACTAAAAGATCATGTTTGTGGAAAAAATACGAATTTTTTATTTTCACGCCCGGGCGTTGTAAACTTCTGTGAAGCACTGGGGGGGTCAAAGTGCTCACCACACATCTAGATAAGTTCCTTAGGGGGTCTAGTTTCCAAAATGGTGTCATTTGTGGGGGGTTTCCACTGTTTTGGTACATCAGGGGCTTTCCAAACGCGACATGGTGTCCGATCTCAATTCCAGCCAAAAACGTCAAATGGCGCTGCTTCCCTTCCGAGCTCTGCCATGCGCCCAAATAGTGGTTTACCCCCACATGTGGGGTATCAGCGTACTCAGGACAAATTGCACAATAACTTTTAGGGTCCTGTTACCCTTGGAAAAATAAGAATTGAGGGTGAAAATATCATTTTTGTTTAAAAAATATGATTTTTTAATTGTATGGCTTTATGTTATAAACTTCTGTGAAGCCCATGGGGGTTCAAAGTTCTCACCACACATCTAGATAAGTTCCTTAGGGGGTCTAGTTTCCAAAATGGTGTCATTTGTGGGGGGTTTCCACTGTTTTGGTACATCAGGGGTTTTCCAAACGCGACATGGTGTCCGATCTCAATTCCAGCCAAAAACGTCAAATGGCGCTGCTTCCCTTCCGAGCTCTGCCATGCGCCCAAATAGTGGTTTACCCCCACATGTGGGGTATCAGCGTACTCAGGACAAATTGCACAATAACTTTTAGGGTCCTGTTACCCTTGGGAAAATAAAAATTGGGGTGAAAAGATCATTTTTGTGGAAAAAATATGATTTTTTAATTGTACCGCTGTACGTTATAAACTTCTGTAAAGCCCTTGTGGGTTCAAAGTTCTCACCACATATGTAGATAAGTTCCTTGGGGGGTCTAGTTTCCAAAATGGGGTCACTTGTAGGGGGTTTCCACTGTTTAGGTACATCAGGGACTCTCCAAACGTGACATGGCGTCCAATCTGAATTCCAGCCAATTTTGCATTGAAAAAGTCAAACGGCGCTCCTTCCATTCTGAGCTCTGCCATGCGCCGAAACAGTCGTTCCCCCCCACATATCAGGTATCTGCGTACTCAGGACAAATTGCACAATAACTTTTGCAGTTCAATTTCTCCTGTTACCCTTGGTAAAATAAAAAAAATTGAACCTGAAGTATTTTTTTTATGAAAAAAAGTTAGATGTTCATTTTTTTTTAAATATTCAAAAAAATTCCTGTGACGCACCTAAAGGGTTAATAAACTTCTTGAATGTGGTTTTGAGCACCTTAAGGGGTGCAGTTTTTAGAATGGTGTCACTTTTGTGTATTTTCTATCATATAGACCCCTCAAAGTGGCTTCAAATGTGATGTGGTCCTAAAAATAAAATGGTGTTGTAAAAATGAGAAATCGCTGGTCAACTTTTAACCCTTATAACTTCCTAACAAAAAAAAATTTTGGTTCCAAAATTGTGCTGATGTAAAGTAAACATGTGGGAAATTATCTCTGTGATTTAAGGGCATAAAAATTCAAAGTTGGAAAATTGCGAAATTTTCAAAATTTTCGCCAAATTTCCGTTTTTCTCACAAATAAACGCAAGTTATTTGAATGAAATTTTACCACTAACATGAAGTACAATATGTCACGAGAAAACAATGTCAGAATCACCGGGATCCATGGAAGCGTTCGAGAGTTATGACCTCATAAAGGTACAGTGGTCAGAATTGTAAAAATTGGCCCGGTCATGAACGTGCAAACCACCCTTGGGGGTGAAGGGGTTAAAATGAACCATGCATGGGTTTCCAAGGATTTTGTACCACCTTCCCTTGATGACACATAGGCTGCCAGAAAAATGGCTTGCTTTGGTCCTCCTCCTATTCCACGAACTTGACCTATTTCGCCTTTTGCAGCAGCTGAATGACCCACATCTACATATGCCACTTTGTAAACCTCCCTAAGTGGGCGTCCCCCCCCATGGCCGGGGTCACCACCTAGCGCACAAAATCGTGCGAGTGCCGTTGTCCTAGACAGGTGGGTAGGCCGACTCTTGGGCACAGGCACTGGCATAGGGTCCCTCATAGTGCAATCAAGTGTCTCTGACAGTGGTGGTGCACACCCGCCGTCAGACACACCGCCGTACTATGAGGGGCCCAGTGCCAGTACCGACGCCAACTAGTGTGCCCCCCTTGCTTGGGCAGGGCCCCAGCATTTGCAATGTTTACCTCTCCCTGCCCCTCCGCTGTGTAGTCTGGGCTGGGCTGTCAAATCCTTCACTGGGACTGCTACTACAAATTGATTGAACTGAAAGATGATGGTTAAGATGTAGCTATGCCCTGTCCTCCTGGCCGGGCTCTAGCTCCAGATGATCAGTGGCTTCCATTTCTTATGGACATCGACTCACAATTACATGCAGTGGTGGTTTATCATCAGCTTTCACAGTTTTCCTACTCACAAACGTGTAACATTCCGGCGCACATTTCAAAATGTGCCCTCTCATGCCAATCAAATAGAATCGCCTACGGCCTGTGGCTTCTGTCTTTTGCACTCCAAAGTTACGTGACAGATCATGATAGCCAGTGAGCACCATGTTTACATGGCTCCCTGTGATAAAAATTGGATTGAGATGAGTAACAGTGATGGAATCCATGGAAGTGCGATACAGCAAGAATTTATTCACAAAAAAATGTTTTCACTGTCTCAACACACAAATTAATTGAGGGTCAGCATCGCCTATGAGAATTGTGACGGAAGTTTTTCCTGTGAATAATAATTCCTAGATTTCTGCAATCAATAGCCTTTATGTCACTAATTGTATGCATCTCATTTCCTATTGCGGAGAGGCTGGACTGTATTACTGAGACAGAAATATATATGAAGATTTAAAAATAACACCAAAAGTATATAGTTGTGTACTCCTCAAATGCATTTCCTTTTTTCCACCTTTTAGATTGCTGTGTAATCCATACTGAGAACACGGAGATTTTACATGTTTAAACTGTGCTATATATACCTGCTATCCAGTGATAAAGTACCCTTTCTCAACTTTGTACAATCTGGTCAAATCCATACTGGGCCTGAGAACATCTGAGTCTGCCTCCTGATCTATAGACATATATTTTTAATGTGTAAACTAGGCTACATATATACGTGTTATCCGGTGAAACTGTACCCTTTATCAACTTTCTACAATGTTGTTTAATCCATACTGGGCTTGAGAACGGCTGCCGAGCTGTTAAGCAAGCTACAGCACCTGTGGTTTGGACACGTAATTTTTTCAGGAATGACGGTTAGGCCTAACTCCGGAATTGCAGTTGACCTGAACTTACTGGGAAATCATTGTTCGCGGGGAATAATTTGAATCCCAGATCCCCATCACTAACGGAGTTCAGCAGGTTATCTGCACCTGTAAGCGACAAAAGCTGGTCCTTTCAGTGTAGCGTGCATGCAGCCCTGGACATGTACTGGAATGCTAGACCTGTTATTGCTCGATCTCACGTGCCACAGCCTTGCGTATCCCTCTAGTAAGCTTGACGCGTACCGCGGGGCCATGCCGGAGTCTCGGTCGTTAATGGAATAAAGCTGAGAAATCGTTAGCACAACTACAAACGGACATACCATACCACACACAGAATCGACAAAGCTTGCAATCTGTCCATCTTTTCTGTAGCTTGTATGGTAGTGGTTTCCCGGGTGCAGTCCAATTAAGCCACAGGCTTCACTCCTGGTGGTGCCCTTTTGGATATTCCTTTAAGGTTCAGCTTTGCAATCATACTGCCCCCGGAAACCAAAAACATTGGTGTCAGTGGGATGTTTCACAGCAGCGGTGACCCGGACGGTGGCCCTGGGCGCCCATGTAAATGGCGTGGTATAATGGTAAAGAGTTTATATAGATAGTTTGACGCCACCTGTGGTGTTCGGCAACATAGATGTTAGGCCGACGCTGCATGCAGATCCTCTGGGACTGATGGTGTTGTGCAGCAAAGATGGTGACGCTCCCCACAGGTGGAGCTGGAGTCCCAGGGAAGTGTAGATGTAGTGATGGGGGAAAGGCACAGGCGGTGTAGGTGCTGGTACCCAGATGTAGCGGTGCTGGAATAACTGTAGGACACCAGAGCGTGCAGTTCCAAAGCTTTACTCACAGTCTGCAGGTTACACAGATGCCTGCCTCCGTGCTGTGTCCTCCGAGTCAGGACTTCTGCCAACCTCCGGGACCAGAATGGAATGCTCCCTTCCAATACTCCGCCAACATGTACCTTCCTGAACGTCTCCTTTCTAGCGCTTGTGGGGGAAGCACTCACAGGACCGTGGTTCACTGAAACGCCTCCTGTCTAACAGATGTCCCTCAGACTTTACTTGTATGGCAGACAGCTGTAGCCTTTTCCTTCTGTCTCGCACACGTCGATGCTGGGGCCTCCGAGCCTTAGTTCGGTACAGAGCATTTATAGCTGCTACTTCCCTCGGTTTCTGCAGCAGGAACATCAGTGTCCCTACAAACTCGGAGACCGGAATCCGGACCATGCGCTCCAGCTAGGAGTCAGCCTTAACTCTGCTCATCCTCCAGCTCCCCTTCTCACATCCACACACTTCCCCTTCCCTGCACAGAGTGCCCTAACTTACCTCCTCCCGACCACAGAGAGCAGCTCCTCAGCAGTCAGGTTCAGAGGTCTCCCTGCTGGCCTGGAGTGGGAAATGTGTTGTGTGTTGGTTTCACTGCTAGAGAGATCCTTCGTTGCTCCCAAGCTTGACAACACACTCCCTAGGAGGAAGGCAATGCCACAGTGGTGACTGTACTCTTGGGGATGCCACAAGTGCACTGAGGCCCAGCCACTGCTGGATGATGCTGCTGGTACATTGACCCAGACCACTACATTCCCCTCGCACTCTACACAGCCAGAATCTGACCCAGAGGAAACTCAGGTTCCCCTTCCCGCATACTATACCACCTTACACGGTGACAAAGAGGAAGGTGCAGATGAAAGTGCAGGTTCCTTGAGCAGGTGGGGGGCATACTCATGGGCTATGGCACTGGCACAGGGCACCGCATAGTACGCAAAAGTGTCTCTGCCGGTGGGAGGGCCTAAACAGCCAAGTGCAGTGAGATGGAAGATGGGGACGACAAGGAGTTCAGAGCAGTGCAGGGATTCCCTAGCAAGGAGACTTATGTAATTGTTTTCAATGTTGGAACAGCAATTTTTGGGGAGCACTATGGTGAATGATATATGGGGCCCACCATACACTGGAGCATTCCAAAGGTGGACATCAGACACTGGAGCAGCATTTACAGGGCCCATTATACACTAGAGCAGTAGAAATGGGGCCCATTATATATGGAGCATTATTTGGGCCCATAAGACAGTGGAGCTTCATCCATTGGGACCAACATATACTGTAGCATTATGTGGAGCTCATCATATACGGTTTGAAACACTATATGGGAATAATGATTCCGTATGGAGAAATATATGGGCCTCATTACTCTGTATACAAACAAGAAGTATTCAGCTCACCCCTCTTCACTCCTGATCACACCTCCGACGCACGGAAACACCCTGACCCGGGTGTATAGTGCATGCACAACATAAAGAAGGATTTTTCCAGCGTCTCCAGGAGATAAAATAATAATTGCTTTATTGATTAAGCCCTCTCAGGGTGAAACGCGTAGGAAATTGCTCCCCTCCATACGCCTCTTTATGTCATTTTTACCTGATGGTATGAAGATTTTATATTCTCAATAAAGCAATTATTATTTTATCTCCTGGAGACGCTGGAAAAATCCTTCTTTATGTTGTGCACTCATTACTCTGTATAGAACGCTGGCCATAATACTGTATGGAGTTATATACTGTCCTGTTGTGAGTTCATTTTCCCCTTCATTACTGAGGCCCGAGGAACTCCCTCTTCTGGTAAAGAAAGGTAGTGAGCCTGATTATCAAACACCTGAGGCTGATGATGATGACTGGCTGAGTGGAGTTACTGACTGGGTATAAGGCTGCCGACGCCCTTCTGCCCTGCGGGTGATTTCTCTGTGGGATCCTTGGAGACCAGTCTGAATTCCTGCTCCTCTAAAGCTAAGTTTGCTGCTCGGCCTTTTGCTTTTGTGCTTTGACTTTGTTTTGCTTTGTTTTTCTGGATTTCTGCCATTCCCTGCTGGGGTGTGCTGAATTCCTTTAGCTCTGTCTTCTGAAAATACCTGAGTGCTGATTTAGTTTTTGAAGCCTAGCAGCTTCAGGGCCTTTTTCATATCAGCTTGTTGGCTTATGTCTTTGATAGGGTTTTGGCAGATTGCAGACAGCAGCATTCCTGTCCTTTCCTATCTAGGTAGTTTTGGGCCCCGTCTTTGCTCAGTCTATCTTTCTGTCTGTGTTAGTATTTTCATCTTGCTTCACCGTCATTATATGTTGGGGGCTGCCTATTACTTTGGGGTCTGCTCTGGGGCAGTTTAGATTTCCCCTTTCTTTCTTTAGGCCTATGTAATTCTCCGGCTGTGATCGAGGGGTCTAGGGCATCGTAGGAACCCCCCACGGCTACTGCTAGTTGTGTTGATAGGTTCAGGGGTCTGCAATCTGATAGTTGCCAACGTCTCTGGTTTTCTGGACTTAGCTTGTATTTCTGCTTTTGCCTCCTACGGTTACTCAATCATAACAGAATCACCCGCCATACCGCAGATTCTAGGGTACTCAATAGCAGGAAAGAATTGTAAAAAAAAAAAAAAGTGTGTATATTTTTTCCTCTATATCTCTGAGGCTGTAGGGGGAATTTTTTTTTCTCTCAATGGAGATAAAGCAATTGTCTGATCGTGTGGAGCAGCTCGCTGCGGAAGTGCGTGGAATTTCCACCTACCTTGCTCATTCACATGCTGCTGAACCAAAGATTCCTACACCTGATGTATTTTTTGGGGATCGGTCTAAATTTTTGAATTTCAAAAATAATTGTAAATTATTTTTTGCCTTGAAGCCTAACTCGTCAGGGAGATCCGTGCAGCAGGTTAAAATTGTCATCTCTTTGCTGCGTGGCGATCCCCAGGATTGGGCGTTTTCTTTGAAACCAGATGATCCTATTCTGACTAATGTGAACGCATTCTTTCAAGCTTTGGGGTTGTTGTATGACGAACCTAATGCCATTGATCAGGCTGAAAAGACCCTGCTGGCATTGAGCCAGGGTCGTGATTCTGCAGAATTGTACTATCAAAAATTCCGAAAGTGGGCAGTACTTACTACCTGGAATGATAATGCCTTGGCTGCTCTCTTTCGGAAGGGGTTGTCAGAAGCCGTAAAAGATACTATGGTGGGATTTCCTGTTCCCTCTGGTCTTGACGATTCTATGTCATTAGCCATTCAGGTTGATCGGCGTTTGCGCGAACGCAAAGCTGCACGAGAGGTGTTGCCACCTGTTGAACAAATGTCTGAACCTATGCAATGTGATAGAGTTTTTTCCAGAGAGCAGCGTCAGGAGTTCAGAAGGCGTAATAAGTTGTGTTTTTTCTGTGGAGATGCCTCGCATATTATTTCTCTTTGTCCTAAACGAGAGAAACGCTTTGCACACACGTTTTCTGTTGGGGGTGTTCAACCTAAGTTTCTTCTGGCTATTACTCTGATCTGCTCCCTGTCCACATTTTCCGCCAAGGCTTTTGTGGATTCGGGAGCAGCCCTAAACCTAATGGACTTGGATTTTGCTAAACGTTGTGGATTTCCGATGACACCTCTGCAGACGCCTATCCCTTTGAGAGGGATTGATGCTACTCCTTTGGCTAAAAATAAACCCCAGTTTTGGACCCAGGTGGTAATGCGGGTCGCCCCAGACCATCAAGAAAATTGCAGATTTTTGGTGTTGCATAATCTGCATGATACTATTGTTCTGGGGTTTCCCTGGTTACAGATTCATAATCCAGTTTTGGATTGGAAATCTGTGTCTGTGGTGAGTTGGGGTTGTCGGTGTGCCTTTAGTGAGGCTCCAGTGTTTTCCACCTCTCCTCAGTCGCATGATGTTCCTGATTATTTGGCGGACTTTTATGATGTATTTAGTGAGAATGAGTCTGCGTCTCTGCCTCCTCATAGGGTTATGACTGTGCAATTGAACTGAGCCCAGGGTGTAAATTTCCCAAGGGTCGGCTCTTCAATTTATCTGTACCCGAGCACGAGGCTATGCGATCCTATATTAAGGAGGCGTTGGAGAAGGGTCATATTAGACCATCCTCGTCACCCTTAGGTGCCGTTTTTTTTTTTTTAGCCAAAAAGGATGGATCATTAAGACCTTGTATTGATTATCGTGCCGTCAACCAAATTACTGTTAAATATCAGTATCCGTTACCCCTGATTTCTGATCTATTCTCCAGAGTTAAAGGTGCTTGCTGGTTTACCAAGCTTGACCTCAGGGGGGCGTATAATCTTATTCGCATTAAGCATGGGGATGAATGGAAGACGGCGTTTAATACTCCAGAGGGACATTTTGAGTACCTGGTGATGCCTTTTGGGCTCACTAATGCCCCTTCTGTCTTCCAGTGCTTCATGAATGATATTTTCCGAGATTTTGTCGATAAATTTTTGATTATCTATCTGGATGATATTTTGATCTTCTCCAAGGATTGGGATTCTCATGTGGAACATATTCGGACTGTGTTCTGGATCTTGAGGGAGAATTCCCTGTATGTCAAAGGATCTAAATGCCTTTTTGGAGTACAGAGGATTTCTTTTTTGGGATTTATTTTGTCCCCGTCAACTATTGAAATGGACCCGGCCAAGGTACAGGCCATTCACGATTGGGTTCAGCCCACTTCTTTGAAGGCCCTCCAGAAGTTTTTGGGTTTTGCTAATTTTTATCGGAAATTTATAGCAAAATTTTCTAGTATTGCCAAGCCATTGACTGATTTGACTAAAAAGGGTGCTGATGTGTTAAATTGGTCTCCGGAGGCTGTTTCTTCCTTTCAGGAGCTGAAGCAAAGATTCACCTCCGCCCCGGTTTTGCGGCAACCTGATGTCTCACTTCCATTCCAGGTAGAGGTGGATGCTTCTGAGATTGGTGCAGGAGCTGTTTTGTCCCAAAAGGATCCTGTAACATCTAAAATGAATCCCTGTGCTTTCTTTTCCCGAAAGTTCTCTCCATCTGAACGTAACTATGATGTGGGGAATAGGGAACTGTTGGCCATGAAATGGGCATTTGAGGAGTGGAGATAAGCATCAAGTCGTGGTCCTCACTGACCACAAGAATTTGATTTACCTAGAGTCGGCTAAGCGCTTGAACCCTAGACAGGCTAGGTGGGCCTTGTTTTTTACACGTTTTGATTTTGTGGTTTCTTTTCTTCCTGGAACAAAGAATGTCAAGGCAGACGCCCTCTCTAGGAGCTTCTTTGCTGATTCTCCTGTGGTGACGAAGCCTGCTACCATCTTAGGCGAAGGGGTAGTTCTTTCTGCCATCTCGCCCGATTTGAGACGTGCTCTGGAAGAGTTCCAGGAGGACAAACCTGAGCGTTGTCCCAGTGGAAAGTTGTATGTTCCTGACCAGTGGAAGAAGAGAGTGATGTCTGAAGTTCATTGCTCTGCTTTGGCTGGTCATCCAGGTATTTTTGGTACTAGAGATCTGGTGAGTCGTTTTTTTTGGTGGCCCTCCTTGTCTCGTGATGTCAGGAATTTTGTGCAGTCCTGTGGGACGTGCTCCCAGTCTAAATCGTGTTCTCGCTCTAGTGGGTTGTTGATGCCTTTGCCTGTCCCCAAGAGGCCATGGACCCATATTTCAATGGATTTCATCTCTGATATGCCTGTCTCTCAGAGGATGACTGTTATTTGGGTGATTTGTGATAGGTTCTCTAAGATGGTTCATCTTGTACCACTCCCTAAGTTGCCGTCTTCCTCTGAGTTGGTGCCCCTGTTTTTACAACAGGTGGTTCGTTTGCACGGGATTCCTGAGAACATTGTATCTGACAGAGGAGTCCAGTTTGTGTCTAGATTTTGGAGAACTTTCTGTTCCAGGCTGGGAATTCAGTTGTCCTTCTCCTCTGCTTTTCACCCTCAGACCAATGGGCAGACAGAGAGAACAAACCAGACCTTGGAGTCATATTTGAGATGTTTTATTTCTGCTGATCAGGATGATTGGGTTTCATTTTTGCCCTTGGCCGAATTTGCTTTAAATAATAGAGCTAGTTCTGCCACTTTGATGTCACCTTTTTTTTGTAACTTTGGGTTTCATCCTCGATTTTCTTCAGGGCAGGTGGAGCCCTCTGCCTGCCCAGGTGTTGACACTGTGGTGGAGAGAATGCACCAGATCTGGGACCAAGTGGTGGATAAGTTATCTTTCTCCCAGGAAAAGGCCCAGCGGTTTTCCAACCGACATAGGACCATTGGTCCCCAGTTTAAGATTGGTGATATGGTGTGGTTATCATCAAAAAATATTGCTATGAAGGTGGCTTCTCCTAAGTTTGAGCCTAGATTTATTGGACCTTACAAGATTGTGGAGATTATTAATCCGGTCTCTTTTCGTTTGGCTCTTCCTGTCACATTTAAAATCCATAATGTGTTCCATATATCTTTGTTGAAGAGGTTTGTTGAACCTGTTGTTCCGGGGGTGGCACCTCCAGACCCTGTATTGCTTGAAGGTAACATGGAATATGAGGTAGAGAAAGAACTGGATTCCCGTCTGGCTAGACGGAGACTCCAGTATTTGGTTAAGTGGAAGGGTTATGGTCAGGAGGATAATTCCTGGGTCTCTGCCTCTGATATTCATGCCAAAAGATTGGTGCGTGCCTTTCATCGGGCTCACCCTGATCGCCCTGGTGGCATAGTTGAGGGTTCGGTGACCCCTCCTCAAGGGGGAGGTACTGTTGTGAGTTCATTTTCCCCTTCATTACTGAGGCCCGAGGAACTCCCTCTTCTGGTAAAGAAAGGTAGTGAGCCTGATTATCAAACACCTGAGGCTGATGATGATGACTGGCTAAGTGGAGTTACTGACTGGATATAAGGCTGCCGACGCCCTTCTGCCCTGCGGGTGATTTCTCTGTGGGATCCTTGGAGACCAGTCTGAATTCCTGCTCCTCTAAAGCTAAGTTTGCTGCTCGGCCTTTTGCTTTTGTGCTTTGACTTTGTTTTGCTTTGTTTTTCTGGATTTCTGCCATTCCCTGCTGGGGTGTGCTGAATTCCTTTAGCTCTGTCTTCTGAAAATACCTGAGTGCTGATTTAGTTTTTGAAGCCTAGCAGCTTCAGGGCCTTTTTCATATCAGCTTGTTGGCTTATGTCTTTGATAGGGTTTTGGCAGATTGCAGACAGCAGCATTCCTGTCCTTTCCTATCTAGGTAGTTTTGGGCCCCGTCTTTGCTCAGTCTATCTTTCTGTCTGTGTTAGTATTTTCATCTTGCTTCACCGTCATTATATGTTGGGGGCTGCCTATTGCTTTGGGGTCTGCTCTGGGGCAGTTTAGATTTCCCCTTTCTTTCTTTAGGCCTATGTAATTCTCCGGCTGTGATCGAGGGGTCTAGGGCATCGTAGGAACCCCCCACGGCTACTGCTAGTTGTGTTGCTAGGTTCAGGGGTCTGCAATCTGATAGTTGCCAACTTCTCTGGTTTTCTGGAATTAGCTTGTATTTCTGCTTTTGCCTCCTACGGTGACTCAATCATAACACTGTCCGTTTTTGGAGGTATTGGAGAATTTAAAATGGATATCAGTCATGAGATGTAAGAAGTGAAGTATTTTTCATTGTACTATACTGCTATTTCTCTGCCGTATCGTAGCATCATGAGTTGTGGTATGTGTTAAAGGGGCGCTCTTTGGCCCTGGGCCCACGAAAACCTGGAGCCAGCCCTCCCCCCCACAACTGTAGCCAAATAACCCCCATTTTTCAGTGCGTAACTAGTATTATGAAGTTAATTAAGGTTGACAAGCTTTAGTAACAAGAATTTATGCTTTTGGCATTCAAATGGGCACTGTTGGTGTGTTTCCTGTCCTCCTCTCACTGCCGACTTTAATTCTCCATTGACTTACATTGGGTTTCATGTTTCGGGACGACCCCGACTTTTCCCTATAGTCGGCCGATTTTGCTCGACCCGACTTTTGGAAAAGTCGGGTTTCATGAAACGAAACTCGACCCTAAAAAACCAAAAGTCGCTCAACACTAGTGGTGAGCACTTTGAACTCCCCAGAGCTTAACAGAAGTTTATAACGCCCAGGTGTGGAAATAAAAAAATCTTATTTTTTCCACAAACATGATCATTTAGTCCCCAATTTTTTTTATTTTCCCAAGCGTACCAGGAGAAAATGGACTCCAAAAGTTGTTGTCCAATTTGTCCTGAGTACACTGATACCCCATATGTGGGAGAAAACTACTGTATGGGCACACGTTGGGGCTCGGAAGGGAAGTAGTGACGTTATGGAATGCAGACTTTGATGGAATGGTCTGCGGGTGTCATGTTGCCTTTGGAGAGCCCTTGATGTACCTAAACAGTGGAAACCCCCCACAAATGACACCATTTTGGAAACTAGACCCCCTAAGGAACTTATATAGATGTGTGGTGAGCACTTTGAACCCCCAAGGGCTTCACACAAGTTTATAATGCCCGGGCATGAAAATAAAAAAATCGTAGCTTTCCACAAACATGATCATTTAGTCGCCAATTTTTTATTTTCCCAAGGGTACCAGGAGAAATTGGACCCCAAAAGTTGTCCAATTTGTCCTGAGTACGCTGATACCTCATATGTGGGAGAAAACTACTGTATGGGCACACGTCGGGGATTGGAAGTGAAGTAGTGATGTTTTGGAATGCAGACTTTGATGGAATGGTATGCGGGTGTCATGTGCGTTTGGAGAGCCTCTGATGTGCCTAAACTATTGAAACTTCCCACAAGTGACCCCATTTTGGAAACTAGACCCCCCTGGAACTTATCTAGATGTGTGGTGAGCACTTTGAACCCCCAAGTGCTTCAGAGAAGTTTATAACGCCCAGATGTGAAAATAAAAAAATCATATTTTTTCACCACAAAAATGATATTTTTGCCCCCAATTTTTTATTTTCCTAAGGGCAACAGGAGAAATAGGACACCAAAAGTTGTTTTGCAAACTGTCCCATATGTGGGGGTAAACCACTGTTTGGGTGCATGGCAGAGCTTGGAAGGGAAGGAGCACCATTTGACTTATTCAATGCAGAATTTGCTGGAATTGAGATCAGACGCCATGTTGCATTTGGAGAGCACCTGATGTGCCCAAACAGTGGAAACCCCCAATTCTAACTCCAACCCTAACCCCAACACACCCCTAGCCCTAGCCCTAACCCTAGCCCTAACCCTAGCCGTAACCCTAGCCCTAACCCTAATGGGAAAATGGAAATAAATACAATTTTTTAATTTTATTATTTTTCCCTAACTAAGGGGGTGATAACGGGGGGTTTGATTCACTATTTATGGTGGTTTTATATTTGGCAGCTGTCATACGCTATATGACGCTTTTTATTGTAAAAATAGTTTTTGCATCACCACATGTCACGTGAGGTCTTATTTTTTGTTGGACGAGTTGACGCTTTTATTAGTATCATGTTCGGGCACGTGACATCTTTTGATCGCTTTTTATTCCGATTTTTGGGACGCAGAATAAACAAGAACCAGCGTTTCATGAATTTCTTTTGGGGGGTGCGTTTACACCATTCCGTGTGCGGTAAAATTCATAAAGCAGTTTTATTCTTCGGGTCAGTATGGTTACAGCTATACCTCATTTATGTCATTTTTTTATGTTTTGGCGCTTTTATGCATTAAAAACAATTTTATATAGAACATAATTATTTTTGCTTCGCTTTATTCTGCGAGCTATAACTTTTTTTTCTCTGGTTTTGCTGTGTGGTGGCTCGTTTTTTGCGGGACAAGATGCCGTTTTCAGCGTTACCATGGATATTTATATGCATCTTTTTGATCGTGCGTTATTGTACTTTTTGTTCGGCAGTATGATAATAAAACATTATTTTTTGCTTCGTTTTTATTTTTATTGTTTTAGGGGGTCGCTAAAGGGGTTAACTAATGGGACAGTTTTATAGGGAAGGTCGTTATGGATGCGACGATACCAAATATGTATACTTTTATTGTTTCTTTTTTTTCCCAAAAAATGAATTTGTTAGGGAATTTTTTTTTTTTATTCATTTAGCGATTTTTAAAAAAATTATTTTTACACTTTTTTTTAACTTTATTAGGTTGTCCCAGGGGGGACATCACTGTCCTGTGACAGATCGCTCCTTATAGTTTTTTAGAGCTTCAACGGTGCCATCCTGCTTTAGTAGTTTAAATGCTTTCTTTTTACTGTTAATTGCCCCTCTTACTTTTTTGTCTAGCCACATTGGGTTTTTCCTATTTCTTGTCCTTTTATTCCCACAAGGTATAAACCGCTTACAGTGCCTATTAAGGATGTTCTTAAACATTTCCCATTTATTTTCTGTATTCTTATTTCTGAGGACATTGTCCCAGTCAACTAGATTAAGGGCATCTCTAAGCTGGTCAAACTTTGCCTTCCTAAAGTTCAGTGTTTTTGTGATGCCCTGACATGTCCCCCTAGCGAAAGACAAGTGAAACTGTACAAAAACACTGGCTACAATCAGCCACAGGAGTATAATCGCCATTATCCTTATGGTCTCTTTGGCACATAGCTACATGACCATGGCCACATATTACCACAGGGCTAAGAACATCCACCCCAACAGGGTGATGGTCAAGCTGGGCACCCCAACCCCCAAGAAAGAGATTAAGGCCTCCCACCATCACCTTCGCCAAGCTACCAGCAGTTATAAAAAAAAGTTGTTTATGTTTTTGCGTTAGCAAATGTTTCTTTCTTGTTACCTATATGGGTGTCCAAATAATAATGTGCAATACAGAAAAGCCCCAAAGGACAGGGCAATATCTGCCATATGACAAAAATGTGGTAAACAGTATCATAAGTTATTTTTTGCATTTATAAAAATTGTGAAAATGCAACTTTGGGAATCTTCTTTCATTATTTTTAAGCATTCTAATAAGACAACTTTAGGCCATATAAACAGAACACACAAATCATAGGACAGTAAAAAATCATATTTATATACACACACATAAGAACATCACAACATAGATAAAGCCTGATCTTGCCAGGTAGTAGCACCCTGAGGTGAAACAAAATACTGGGTGAACACATCACAGACTTTGATTCCTGAGAGAGGACGACGTAAAGGGAGCACATGTGGGCTAAGCCTATCCCCATTGTCCAACACACCTTCAGCCACATCAGATGAGAAGCAATCATGCGGTCTAGTGAAGTTATGAAGGACCACAGAAGCTTTCATGACCTCATTGACGTTGGCTTCACTCAGCTGAATGGTAGACTGGAGGACACTCCGAAGGTGCACTCCACCAGTCTTCGAGCACGTGAAAGGCGCAAATTAAAAATCCTGCGCCGGTGGTCAAGGTTTCTGCGTGAGTATGGCCTCATTACATGCCTGGTCAATTGGAAGGCTTCATCCCCCACTAGGACATAAGGCACCGCTTCTTGATTTGAGCCTGGCAGCTGACGTGGTAGTTGGTCCAACTGGTTATTGCGCAGCCGCAGACACATAATGGAAGAATTGAAGACTCGAGAGTCTCCAGTTCTTCCATAAGCCCCAATGTCTACAATTATAAACCTGTAGCTACTGTCAACGAGAACTAACAAAACTACAGAAAAATATTGTTTATAATTATAGAATTGGGACCCTGAGTTCGGCGGCTAATGCACACCGATGTGCTTCCCATCCAGGACTGCAATACAATTGGGGAATTGGCAGTGTGACTCAAATCCCCTGGCAATCCTCAACCAGTCTCCCATCTTGGGCTCTGGCATGACCAGTTGATTAAGTCTGGTCCAGATTTCCAAACATGTTGCCCGAACGATGCCAGATATTGTCGATCGCCCAATCAAAACTACAGATGGAGTGCGGCATAAGAAAGGCCAGTTATGAGGAAGCTACAATTAAACAAATGGAGAAAATATATAGATTACTACATGCTAATGGATGCACACATTACATATAGAACACCAAAACAGTGGATAAGTAAGAATATAGGCGAACAATACATATACACATGTACCACGGCTATGTAATGTGTCAGAACACATCAAAGTCTTCTTACTTAGAGTATATCTTTGGGAACAATTCAAAATGTCACTCAGCCAAAAAGGTGTCACTGAGTAAGAAAATTATTTTGGAAATGAATCATCTACAGTACATACATTCTGTAGATGAGGAATACATACTGTAACATAAGCCGCTCCTCCGCAGAGATACATTTGTGCATCCGGGTGTCCAGGAAGGTGATCCCTGGGCGCAATGTCTCCAACAAAACATCAAAGGTAGAAACCGTCATCCAACAATAGAGGAAAAACTTGTTGGGATGTGTCCTCAGAGCTGCATAAAGCCGGTGAAAATGGCCTTTAGTGAGTCGTCTCAAAAGTGGATGCACCCACATTCGTCTCCGCCTCCTCTGATCCACAATCACAGGTATGGCTGGCCAAGGCGGCGGGACAAAACCCAGTTGAACAGGCTGACACCTGATGTAGAGGCAATGAATAGGGTTGGTGATGATGATTTAAATTATGTGCAGGCCTCAAAACCGTTAAATGTCCATTTTACAAGGTTGCAAGAAAAAAACGCTATACGGATCACATACGGATTACATGCGGTTGCTTACATGAGAAAAATACACGGCCACATCCTGACAACGGATGACAAACGGATCACTATTTAGGGACCATTTATGCATATTACGGCCGTACAATACAGTCGGTATTTTTATACGTTGTGTGTGACGCCGGCCTTAGGTTGTAAAAAAGACACAGCAAGAATAAAATCCTTTATTTGAATGAAAGACACAGACTCCTTTATTTGAAATAAAAAAAGCATAATTATACTAACCGTATGCCTATTCTAGTGAAGCCGTTGTCACCTTAAAAAAACAGAAATGATACTCAGAAAAAAACTAAGAGAAAAAATCCTCCAATAAATTATTATAAAAACAGAAATTTTATTGAACTATGTCTAAAAATCTTTTAAAAGGGAAGACAATGTACATTGCAGCAGGTTGGACTCTTATGATCTATGGATATTATGTGTTTTTCTCTATTATCATGCATTTTCTATCATGACGTGCAAAGAAATCTTTTTACTCTGCAATTGAAATGCCCTGGGTAGAGCTGTGTCCCAGGGCAGTTGAGCCAGTGACGGTGATGGTGTTTGCAGTGTGAGGCAGGCAGTTGTAAGATAACTCAAAGGACATGTTGGGTGCAGTTTCTGGGTTTTTACTCACAAGTTTCGTGTACACGTTGGTCCATTTAGTGATGCGTCCTCCAAGGGAGGGGTCCAGCAAGCTCCCAGGCAGATTGGGTACACCTTTCTGGACTCCTCCTTGTGTCTTCCCTCAAGGCCATGTCTCTGCGCTGAATTCTACTCATACCGCTGCCTTTTGGAGGGTGCTTGTGGCTGAGGCACTTAAAGTTACCTTAGCCTCCGGCTTCCTATCTGAGTCCTATAATCCTCCACTAGTTTCAGGGGCCGGCTCCCCCACTTCGGCCAGATTCTTCCCTTCCGGGATCCGGGCTCCACGTGTGGCCAGTCGCACTACCCGTGCCCCTAGGACCCCTTCTTCCCAGTCCAGGAGTGTGGACAAGATGTTTCTCTCACTTCCATCCACAGTCCTCTACAGCAATCTTGCTCTCTCGCTGGTCCTGTCACCGACTGACTAGTTTCTGGAAGGATCTCTTTACCTCAGAACTAGCTCCTCCCACCAACTGTCACCTTTCTCACTCTGATTGGATGCCTAACAATCTCTCCACTACCTAAGCTCCTCCCACTCTACCTACCGCACTAGTGTGTATGTTGAGTGCAGTGTTAGGAGTCCTGGGTGGTGATCCATCCTTACCTGAGGGTGGGATACCACACCTCTGGATGAGGTGCAGTACCTCTGTGGCGACCGGACCCTCTGGGGCGCCACACAATCTCTCAACATCTTCTTGTATATGCTGTTTATGAACTTTATGGAGTCTTTTTTATTGAATTATCTTCAACCCAGTTTAGTCCTGCAAGAAACGTTTAGTCCTGGTCTATTCATACTGCTATGTGACCACTTAAAAACATTTTTGCTTCTATTTATTTACTTTGGATCTTACTTGTAAAAATTTATTTTGGATCGTTATTTATCTATGATGAATTTATCCCTCTGCTCAATGTTTGCTGTTTTGTCATATTTTTTGAGTATTGTCTTCCCTTTTTAAAGATTTTTAGACATTCAATAAAATTTCTATTTTTATAATAATTTATTGGAGGATTTTTTCTCTTTGGTTTTCTCTGTTCTCAGGGTCCTCCGTGTTTCATTTTGGGGCAGTTTTTATGCTAGCCATAATACTCACCTTACATCTAGTCCACCGATGCCCATGTCCTGTGTAAAAAAATATAAAAATAATAAACAACCAAATCCCTCACCTGTCTGATGTGAAGATAATCTATACTGTCCCATGATGATTCGAATAATTTGGTGAGCAGTCACTGCTCTCCGCACCAGCCATAACACACTGACAGGAGTATAATTGCTCCTCCAGTGTTCATGGCTGAATCCCATTGACCGCAGCGAGAGGTGCCATAAGTGACTTCACCAGAGTTCAGCTATGAACACGGCTGAACTTTCTCATGGCTGCTCACTGCTAGATAACGCAAGAGTGATTACACTTCTGTCAAAGTGTTCTGGCTTGCAGGGAGAGCAGTCACTGACATTAATGACAGCAGGCGTAGGCTGATGGGAATACTACTCTCTCATCAGTCGTTGCCTGTTACAGTCATTAATCTTTTTTTCCCAGTTCACAATGGCTGGCTCACGCTATCACCTGACAGCATGGGAACCACAGCTCTATTGACCGGTGGTCATGACCTTACCGCTTAGCAGAGCCACCAAGACAGCGCAGGAAACACCCGATGTTTGGGGAGCTGAACCAAACAGTAACACAGACTTCCTGGAGAGGGTCGTGTTTCGGGGTCCATGTCAGAACACTAGGTGTTTGGTACGGACTCAAGACTTTACTGTTTGGGTTCGCTCATCTTTAATGACAAGGTATGTCTAAGAGAATAGGAGATTTATATCTGAAAGCCCTGGAGGAATAAAATGAAGAGGGGAAGGGAGGGAGGAAAAAAGCATCTGCAGAGCACAAAAATATTAAACCTTTAAAGTATATTTGACAAAATATAAAAGCATTTCTGTAGAAATAAGCAAAACTATATCATTATAAAGGGAAAAGAAATTAAGGAAAATAAACTACTTATGTCAATTAATATTATTAATGTAAATACATGAGGTTAGTTTTAAAATTGAGACCATTTGAGGATCTTGCATCTAGTTTTCAGATCCAGTAAGCCTCACATTTGAAAAGCAATTTAGACCAGTCCCCAACATCTAATAATTATTAATGAATTAAGCATGAACAAAATAAATTTAAAGCATTGGAAAATATTATTTCTAAATTACAAATGTCTCTCAGTGATTTTTCAAGAAATAAAGAGTTTAGTATTTTGAAGGAGAAATTATAGAAAACTAAATGACCATGAGGGCGCTGTCATGCCAATAAAAAGGAAAAAATTCAACAGAACTCTCAAAGACTACAGAAAAAAAACTCTATATACGTGTCATATGGACAGGAAAAATATTTACCTAAGTCTATCTTAAAAATATAATAACATAATTTTCAAACAGAAAATCATCACAAAATAAATCTCACCCGCGTGTCAGTCTCGGTTCATCTGAACAGTACTCCTATGAAAGTTCCTTTGATATTGCTGATTCCAGTGGATCAGAAGAGGACCGCATGACCCACCGAAAAACTAATGGCTCTAATGAATGTTTTTCTTCAGCTCAAAATCAATTCACTCAATCTTCAAAAAGCGATCAAAACAGCGAGCTGGAAAGCAACACAAGAAAAAAATATTTATGTCCCATTTGGAGGAAAAAATAGTGTTATCTGTTTCTCCAAGTAATGAATCATTTCAAACTTTTACAGTAATAAATTTATCAGCTGCTATTATTTAATTTGAGAAAAAAGAAATCCTTTCTAGGAGATTTAGTTTTGTTCCTACAACCAATGCAAATTTGCTTAACCCGTTAACACCTGGGCCATTTTCTGTTTTTTTGCTCCCCTTCTTCCCTGAGCCATAACGTTTACATTGTTACGTCAAAATTGCCATGTGAGGGCTTGTTTTCTTGTGGGATAAGAAGTACTATTGAATGACATGATTGGTTTTTAGATATCGTGTGTTCTGGAAAATGGGAAAAAAAAATTCCAAATGCTGTGAAATTGCAAAAAAGTGCAATTCCACACTTAGTTTTTTTTTTTACCATGCTCATTAAATGCTAAAACTGACCTTCCATTATGATTCTCCAGGTCATTACAAGTTCATAGACTTCAAACATGTGTAGGTTCTTTTTAATTTAAGTGGTGAAAAAACAATCCAAACTTTGGTAAAAAAAAAAATTGCCCCATTTTCTGAGACCCATAGACTCTCCATTTTTCATGATTTTAGGCTGTATTTGGGTTTACTTTTTGCACACCATGCTGGGGTTTTTATTGATACCATTTTGGTGTATATACGATCTTTTGATCGCCCATTATTGCATTTATTGCAATGTAACGGCGACCAAGCAAACATAATTCTGGCGTTTTTAATTTTTTTCTTGTTACGCCGTTTATTGCTCGGGCTAATTCTTTTAATGTGGATAAATCGGATGATTCTGAACGCGGTTGTTAGGGATGGTGGAACGCACCAAATATAAATAATAGGACGTGCGTTCGCCACCCGGGGTCCACCGTGCGGTAGATGGGAAGACCGCTGCTGACCAATGGCAGACTCACCAGGAGGCGGAGTACTGTGCTCGGGTTAGCGTCACCCGAGGCACTTAAGGCAGGCTTGTGTTAAAGGCACAGAGAAGCCCTAATATAAATTAGGAGTACACACTGGGCCTGTTGACTTCACAGGGCCAGCCAGCGTGTGGCATCGCAGCTGCGAACGCCAAGAGGTGCTGCTGAGCGCAGTGCGGCAGTAACTGCAGCCGCTTAACGACAGTGCCGGAAGACCGGACACCGTCGGACGCTAGTGGTAGGCGCGGTAAGCACAGTGGCGCATAGCTTGCCACAACCTGGCGCTGACTAATACCAACACTCTGTCACCATTCGTAATATCAGAGGGAAGGGGTTTCAAATAAGTCAGTCACCAGACACATGCATCCGTCACCATACACAAATAGCAGATAAGTCTACACTAGCGCATGGCCGAGCCGCCATGCGGGTGAGACGAGCGTCAGCTTATGCTGAGTCGTTTCTTCTTTGAATGAGTGGACCCTCTGGGCCATGGCACCCACCCTCCTAGGGCGAGCTAACCTAGTGAGAACCACCCCCTATACAGGGAGTGTCAGGGGCAAGACCAAGGGGGTGAGCCACCACGGCAGCTGGACCAGACGGCCAGCTCAGGGAAACAAGACAAGGCTGTGACGTCCGCCTGCGGGTCTGGGCTGCAGCCAGGCAACACCCCGAGAAACACTGATACCCTTTACCCCTATACAGGGATCTGGATTTATAGCAGAGCCCAGGAGGCGCTGTCTGAGTAGAAGCAGTGACCAGAGCAGGACGGTCGTCAGAAAGGTGTTCCAATACAGGACACAAACGTGGAGATATGCGGGTCTAAACCAGTCGGGCAGCAATGGTACAAAAACGGTAGACAGAAGCAGAGTCAGATTCAGGCCGAGAGTCATAAACCAGGAGAGTAGCAGAGGTACAGAATCGTTAGGCAGAAGCAGAGTCAGATTCAGGCCGAAAGTCATAAACCAGGAGAGTAGCAGAGGTACAGAATCGTTAGGCAGAAGCAGAGTCAGATTCAGGCTGAAAGTCATAAACCAGGAGAGTCGCAGAGGTACAGAATCGTTAGGCAGAAGGAGAGTCAGAAGTCCAGGCCAAAGTCAGTCAGTCAGAAAGTAATTCACACAGCAACACACAGGGGAACCAAGAATATATCCGGCGGCTTGCAAGACCAGTCCCAAGGTATTTCAGGGATCAGGTCACCCCTCATAGGTTCCTGGACTGATGATGTCATCAGTACCGCCCCCAGGACCAGGCCAGATGGAGATGCAGTAACCACTTGATGACTGACAGAGGGGTGGAGCCTGCGTCCACCAGATGCCTGCGCAGGTGCCCTTACTCTGTCAGCACCATAACTCCCGGGCGAGCCATGGCGCCTCCTAGTGACCGCGACAGGAGCAGCAGACCCAGAATTTAACGGCGACGTGACAGACCGGCGCCTCCTAGAGGCTAAAGCCGGGACAGTAGGCTCTGAGCCTGACGTGACAGAACCACGGCCCCTTCCAGTGGCCGAGGCAGGAACAGCCGTCCCTGAGTCTGACGATAAAGTGGCGGTCCGGCGCCTCCTAGTGGCCGCGACCGGAACAGCAGGCCCTAAGTCTGGCGGAAACGTGACAAAGGCGAGACGAGACGATAGCTCAAAGAAACTTCATTTAAGGAAGGCTTCAGGGATAACATCAGGTACAAACATAACCAGAAAAGGGACAACATAGCAAGGTGCGTGCAAGGGCACGCCAAGGTCCAAGCATGGTACGTGCAGATGGAAGGCGGAGGCACGATGACATCAGACTCCGGACAGCAAGCGAAGATAAACTGGGACATCAGATTCTGAAGCTCTGTAGGCAATCATCAGGATCCGGACATCCGAGAGTCAGCCAGGGTTCCATGCAAGGAAACAAGACAGGGTTAACGACATGATGCGTGTTCACAGGACGAGGCCTGCACATGCCAAGGGGCATGCCAGGGAGAGACACCAGGACTGTGGCCTGAGCATGCGAGGACATGCCAGGGACAGATACAATGGCATCGGAAACCGAGGTACTGGCATCGACCGACAGGGTCCAGGTATCTGGCTACGGACATCAGCTCCGTACATCAGGCCGCAGTCATCTAGGTCCGGACCTCTGGCAGCGGTCGGCAGTTTACGGAATCCGGCAGGCAAACTAGGGTTAAGGGAAGAGCAAAAGAGGCAAAAGGCTTTGTTCAAGAGTAGCACGAAAAGGCACAGTGCGAGAACCAGCGTGCGTGCAAGAGAGCACGGAGACCACGTCGGAGGCACAGGCAGGTGGTACCAACGATGGCAGTTGCAGGCGGGCATGACTAGAGGCGACACTGCTGCGGGGCCACACAGATGGGAACCACTTTAGCACTGGACGGGGGCACGGCTGAGGCACACAGGCGAGCACGGCTAGGGCGGCACGGCTGAGGGACACCAGGCAGGCACAGGCGACCAGGCACGTGCATGTAGGCATGGAGCTACAAGGCAGGGCTAGGCAAAGGTACAGGACAGAGACGCGTGCGATACCGCACGGCAAAGCCTAGTATGAAAAGTGCAAGAGCGCACGAAACATCAGGGAAAAGACAAAGAACGAGGCAGAGACCTGCGCATGCAGAGAGCATGCCAGGGACAGTCTAGCAGCGGAGCGTAGGCCGAAGCCCAGAGCCGGGCCAAGGCAGGGCCTTGGGACTAGACAGGGTACAGAGCGGAGGCCTGCATGTCTAGAAAGGCACGTCAGGAACAGGAACAGAGTCTAGCAGCGGAGCGTTGGCCGAAGTCCAGAGCCGGGCCAAGGGAGAACCTTGGGATTAGACAGGGTACAGAGATGGAGGCCTGCACGTGTAGAGAGACACGTAAGGGACAGGGTACAGAGACGGGGGCCTGCACGTGTAAGGAGATACCTCAGGGACAGGGTTCAGAGGCAGGGTACCTGAAGCCACAAAGCAAAGCGAGACAGGAAACATGGAAAGAAACACGGAACAGAATCAGAGCAAACAAGTACTACAAGGCATAGCAAGGCAAAGACAAAACATGGCACGAAGGACAAACACTAGACAAGGCACTAGACAAGAGACGGAATATGAGCACGGAGCGTGTGCAGAGACACACTACAGAGCTAGGTGCAAGGGCACAGAATAGAGGGAGCGCCCCACAGACGAAGCAGCCATGCAGGGACACATCACAATACTCAGGCCCTGAGCATAGGAAGGGGAGGTCTGATATAGGGCACAGCACCTCCTCTTCCGGGTCAGGACCAGGGGAGAACTTCCTAGTTCAGATGCTCCAGATCACAGAGCGCAGTCACATGATCAGGGTTTCAGACATGACGAGATGATCACCGAACCAGGCAGTGCAGGATCCTAGGAAGGACACATGATCAAGGATTCTAGACATGGAGATGATTGCAGAACCAGACAGTGCAGGAACCTAGGAAAGGTCACATGATCAGAGTTTCAGACATGACGAGATAATTGCAGAACCAGACAGTGCAGGATCTTAGGAAATGTCACATGATCAAGGTTTCAGACATGACGAGATGATTGCAGAACCAGACAGTGCAGGATCCTAGGAAGGACACATGATCAGGGATTCTAGACATGATGAGAAGATCACAGAAGGCAAAGCAGAAACGCAGGCATCTTGCAGCTCAGCAGACATGAGGTGAGTGTGCACACTGCTCTAGGGAACAAGCAGGATAGCAGACAAGATATGCGCATGCACATCGCTCCAGGAGTTCTTGAGACAAAACAGACATGGCAGACATGACAGACATGGCGGCCATGACAGCGGGCTTTTTATAGCCATGCGCTTCAGGGACCTTCCAGTACTTTGGGAAGGACCAATCAGACCTGACGCAGGACCTGAGCATGTGACCCCTGCTCTCCACTGAGAGGTCATCTTGCGGGCATGCCCAGTAGCACAGCGAGAGGACTTAGCCTCTGGAGCGGTTCCCTGCAAAGCAGGTTGCGCTACCTTTGCTGCATCAGAGGTGGCAGCAACATCCAGGCTCACAGAGCGGGTCTGAGCAGGACGCCTGGATTGCTGAGATTGCTGAGCAGAACCCTGAGTGGTTGGAGGGGAATGGGAGACCACTGGATGTATGGCTCTGGATTCCTGTTGTGCAGAGTCAGAAATCCGACGCCTAACATTACCCCCCCTCTGAAGGCCGCGATCAGGAGTGGGGCATGGATATTCTCCACCGGCTCCCAGGTCTGAGCCTCCGGTCCATGACCCTTCCAATCCACCAAATAAAATTTTTTGCCACGGACAATCCTGCGTCCCACAATGGCATTAACCTCGAATTCGTCAGACGACAAGTCTGATGACCTGGCAGATGACTCGGAGAATCGGGCCATATGAACTGGCTTGAGGAGGGACACATGAAAAACGTCCGAAATGGCTAAGTGTGGAGGAAGAGCCAGGCGGTAGACCACCGAACAGAGACGCTCGAGAACCTTAAAAGGTCCAATGTATCGCGGCGCGAACTTGGGGGACTCGACTCGCAGCTTGATGTTTCGAGTAGAGAGCCACACCATGTCGTCAGGGGAGAAGCTTGGAGCGGTCGCCGATGCGTGTCGGCGGACGCCCTCATCCTTTCTTTAGAGGCCCGAATAGCATCCTGAGTGCAATCCCAAATGTCGCGAGCCTCCACTGCCCAGTATGCCACCCTGGAGTCAGCGGAGGACACTGGCATCGGGACAGGGACGCGCAGATGTTGGCTGTAGTTTAAGAGAAAGGGCATCTGACCCATGGAATCAGCCACTGCATTGTTCAGGGCAAACTCAGCCCATGGTAGCAAGGATGCCCAGTCATCCTGCCTGGCAGAGACAAAATGTCTGAGGTACGTGACCAAGGTCTGATTGGCTCTCTCAACCAAGCCGTTCGTCTCGGGATGATAAGCGGAGGACAGGTTTAGCTCAATGCTGAGTAGACTGCAGAGCTCCCTCCAAAACCGAGACGCGAACTGGGGACCTCGATCACTAACAATTTTGTCCGGCATGCCATGTAGGTGGAATACGTGTTTTATGAACAGTGTGGCAAGACCACGAGCGGAAGGCAACTGTGCGAGTGGCACCAAATGCACCATTTTAGAAAAATGATCGGTGACCACCCAGATGACTGTACTGCCACCGGACTTGGGCAAGCCAACCACAAAGTCCATGCCAACCATCTTCCAAGGTCTATCCGCCACTGGCAGAGGATACAATAGCCCCGCCGGCCTCTGTCTAGACGGTCTGTTCCGTGCACATGAGACGCATGCTTGTACGCATTCCTTAACATCTCGAGCCATATGTGGCCACCAATACGACCTAGCCAGGAGTTCTGCGGTCCGTTTGTTGCCAAATTGACCACCCACCCTGGAGGCGTGTGCCTAGGCGAGAACCTCCTGCCGTAGCTGAGGAGGCACCAAGGTCTTGCCCGGTGGCACTGACTCCAGAGCAACTGGAGCCACGGTCATAAAGCTCTCCGGCGGGAGAATTAGCCGAGGCTCAGCCTCTCCTTCTTCCGCTGAAACCACCAAACGCGAGAGAGCATCTGCACGGACGTTCTTCTCAACTGACAGGTAGTGCAAGGTGAAGCAGGAGCGGGAAAAGAAGAGTGACCACCTAGCCTGACTAGAGTTCAGGCGCTGAGCCATTTGTAAATAGACCAGATTTTTATGGTCTGTATATACCTGGAAGGGAAACCGAGCTCCCTCCAGGAGATGTCTCCACTCGGAAAAGGCCAACTTCATGGCTAGCAACTCCCTGTCACCGATGGAGTAATTCTTCTCCGCCGGTGAGAAGGTCTTTGAGAAGAAGAAGCAGGGATGCTTCCTACCTTGAGCTTCCTTCAGGAAAAGGACTGCTCCTGCACCGACGGAAGAGGCATCAACCTCCAGAATAAATGGCTTATCTACATTGGGACGATGTAAGATGGGAGCGCCAGCAAAATGAGATTTTATAGACGTGAAGGCCTTGGAGACCTGTTCAGACCAAGCGTTGGGGTTAGCTCCTTTTTTAGTGAGAGCAACCAAATGAGCCACCAGTGTGGAAAAGTGCGGTATAAACTGGCGGTAATAATTCACGAACCCTAAAAAGCGCCGCACCGCATTGAGTGAATGGGGTTCCTGCCAATCCATCACGGCCTGCAGTTTAGCAGGATCCATAGCCAACCCCTGGGCCGAGATGATATAGCCCAGGAACGGCAAGGACTCCTCCTCAAACTGGCACTTCTCCAGCTTGGCAAAGAGAGAGTTCGCCCGCAGACGGTCGAAGACCCTGCAGACGTTTCTCCGGTGGGTGGTCAAATCTGGCGAGAAGATGAGTATGTCATCCAGATAGACCACCACCGAGGTAGAAAGCATGTCGTGGAAGACGTCGTTAACGAAATCCTGGAAGACAACAGGCGCATTATAAAGATCCGGGCCCCTTGCAACCTGTCAAATAACTCAGAGATCAACGGGAGAGGGTGTTTGTTTTTGACCGTTATAGCGTTAAGACCTCTTTAGTCAATGCATTTACGTAACTCTCCGTTCTTCTTCTGTACGAAGAAGAACCCTGCACCTGCCGGCGACACTGATTTTCTGATTAAACCTCTAGCCAGATTCTCCCGGATATATTGAGACATAGCCTCTGTCTCAGGGAGAGATAGCGGATACACACAGCCTCTAGGAGGTTTTGTGCCTGGCAGGAGATCTATCGGGCAATCATAGGGACGGTGCGGCGGGAGCGTCTCTGCAGATTTTTTGGAGAAGACGTCCGCGTACTGGTGGTAGGGCTTAGGGAGCGCGGAGAGATCCGCAGGCACTTCAGTGGAAGCCACCTGAACACTGCCACTCAGGCATCTTCCCTCACAGTCCTTGCTCCAACCCAGTATATTCCATGAAGCCCAATCAATATGAGGGGAATGGCAACGGAGCTAGGGAACCCCGAGAAGCACCTGGTCGATGCCATTTGGCAGAATGAGCAGAGACAGAATCTCACGATTAGAGGGTGAGATAGAAAGCCCGAGTGGAACTGTCTGATGGGTCACCGGAGAGGGTAAAGGTGCACTATTAACCACCCTGATGGTCAGAGGTTGGGGCAGTAATACCAGATGGATAGCGTGTTTCTGGGCGAAGGTAGAGGACATAAAGTTTCCCTCGGCCCCGGAATCCACAGTAACCTCTGCCTCCCAGCTGGAGGACCCACTGTCTAAGGTACCCCGGAATACCAGTTTGGGTGAGAAGGGTTTCATATTGTACTGACCACCACCCACAGCCACTGGACGTGGACGTTTTTTCGTCCGCAGAGGACACGTGCTAGCCAAGTGACCAAACTGTCGGCACTGATAGCAACATATGGAGCTTCGCATCGGACGTGGCCTGGGACCGGTGAGAGACACCTCCATAGGTTCGGAGGATGAGAGCTCCTGTCCGGGGTATCTTAGCGGCTCGGTGAATGTGGGAGCCAAGTTAATGCTACGTCTGGATTGTGCTCGCTCCAGCCCTCGCTCCGTAAACCGGAGGTCAATGCGGGAGGAGACTGCAATCAATTCATCCAGACTTGTGGGAACCTCTCTGGTAGCTAGAGCATCTTTGATGTGCTCAGCTAACCCACTCCAAAACACCGGAACTAAAGCTTTGTCCGGCCACTCTAATTCGGAAGCCAGTGTCCGGAACCCGACGGCATAATGGCTAACCGAGAGCGACCCCTGTGTTAGGGATAATAATTGAAGTCAGGTATCGTAAGTGATCCGTGGTCCCAATAAGACCTGCTTCAGGGCCGCGAGGAACTGAGCAGCAACCTGAACCACAGGATCATCACGTTCCCACAATGGCGTAACCCACTGTAATGCCCTGCCAGACAGCAATGAGACAATAAACCCCACCTTGGCCCGCTCTGTAGGGAACTGTGCAGCCAGTAACTCGTGCTGAATTGAGCACTGGCTCATGAATCCCCTACAGGTGGCGCTGTCACCCGAAAACTTGTCGGGGAGCGGGAGGCGAGAAATTGTCGGCGTGGGCAATAGTGCGGGCACACGTGAGACAGCCTCAGCGACTGTCTGTGCAGCAGCTAGCGCGGCATTCGCAGCTGAGTTGGCGCTCTCAATAGCCGCCAACCTGCTCTCCAGCTGCTGAATGTAGCGCTGCAACTGCTGCGGATCTGCCATTACCAGCCAGACACTGGTGCTAGTTTAATGTTAGGGACGGCGGAACGCACCAAATATAAATAATAGGAGGTGCGTTCACCGCCCCGGGTCCACCGTGCGGTAGATGGGAAGACCGCTGCTGACTAATGGCAGACTCGCCAGGAGGCGGAGTACTGCGCTCGGGTTAGCGTCACCCGAGGCACTTAAGGCAGGCTTCTGTTAAAGGCACAGAGAAGTCCTAATATAAATTAGGAGTACACGCTGGGCCTGTTGACTTCACAGAGCCAGCAAGCGTGTGGCGTTGCAGCCACGAACGCCAAGAGGTGCTGCTGAGCGCAGTGCGGCAGTAACTGCAGCCGCTTAACGACAGTGCCGGAAGACCGGACACCGTCGGACGCTAGTGATAGGTGCGGTAAGCACAGTGGCGCATAGCTTGCCACAACCTGGCGCTGACTAATACCAACACTCTGTCACCATTCGTAATATCAGAGGGAAGGGGTTTCAAACAAGTCAGTCACCAGACACATGCATCCGTCACCATACACACATAGCAGATAAGTCTACACTAGCACATGGCCGAGCCGCCATGCAGGCTTTTTCTAGCCATGCGCTTCCGGGACCTTCCAGTACTTTGGGAAGGACCAATCAGACCTGACGCAGGACCTGAGCATGTGACCCCTGCTCTCCATTGAGAGGTCATCTTGCGGGCATGCCCAGTAGCACGGCGAGAGGACTTAGCCTCTGGAGCGGTTCCCTGCAAAGCAAGTTGCGCTACCTTTGCTGCACCAGAGGTGGCAGCAACATCCAAACTCACAGAGCGGGTCTGAGCAGGACACCTGGATCGCCGAGATTGCTGAGCAGTCGGAGTGGAATGGGAGACCGCTGGATGTACGGCTCTGGATTCCTGTTGTGCAGTCAGAAATCTGACGCCTAACAGCGGTGATACCAAATATGTGTATGTTTAATTTTGAATGGGGCAAAAGGGGGGGTGATCTGAACATTATATTTTTTTAAAACTTTTGGCATGCTTCAATAGTCTCCATTGTTGTTAGGCGTCAAGTTTTCCCCACTGCATAGAAGGAATCTCAAGCCATTTCCTCTGCGGTCTCCCATTCTCCTGCGCCTGCAGAGTTTCCTGCTCAGCAGAGACGTCTGCCACTGCATCTTGCCAAGGCTAGTGCTAGGCGTCTGGTTGGTCCTCCAGGCTCAGCTATTGTACCATGTATGAGTCAACGGTGAGCAGACGCTCCTGGGACTAAGTCCTGCCTTTCTCCTACTGAGCGTGCCCGTGGGACGACTTCTCATTGGAGATCGAAGGTCACATGCTCAGGTCCTGTTGCTGCTCCGATTCCACCATCAGGAAGGTTCCAGAAGGCTGCAACTATAAATGATTTGCATGGCTGCCGGGCCATGTGCTAATATAAGATTACAGACCATGTGGAGTGAGTGTTGTATGCATGTATGAATGTATCTGGTGAATGACTCATTATGAAACCCCTTCCATTGGTACACATGTGTTGTATAGCCTAGCCTGTTAAGTGCCCAGGCTGAGGTGCAGGTAGGAGGCAGAGTCAGAGACTGGCATTAGCGTCCACCGGTGGCTTTGTCTGTACGCCACCGTGCACATGATCGGCACTCCACGGTAGCCAGCATACATTAGTGGCGTCCGCAGGTGCGACGACGCACGCTTAGTATGTCTAGAAGAACTCTGACCCCGTGTCCTTGGCGCTGAGTTCTGTGACCGTTTACTGAGTGTTCCCTTGCCGAGCTCTGTGTGCTTAAACAGGCTCCAGCATTTATGTTCTGCGGTAGTGCGACTCTGTGAGGTAACAGAGTTCACTCCTGTACACACCAGGTGACGTTATTCCGCGTGTGGTCTTCCTTTATACCACCATATAGCATCCACCATTGCCAAGCAGCAGTTTACCATGTCTGCACGGTGGACCCCGGGCTGCGAATGCACCTTATTATCATCTTTTGTTATTTGGTGCGTTCCGCCGGCCCTAACATTGGGAGACGGCAGTTGTCTGATTGGGTCTGCTACATACAGGTGATGATCAAATCACCTGTATGCAATAGAAATGCTCACTTGACATGAGCACCAACCATCGGGTGGTGCTCATAGCAATCTGGCTATGACAGCCATAGGGGTCTGCTGGAGACCTCTGGTTGTCATACCATCCCATCCCTGATACGCAATCAGCTGATCAAAACGTCGGAAAGGGGTTAATACCCTTATGGACAGCGTCGGAGCACCTTGGACCCACCAGAGAAAATCTTTCTTGGGGCCCAATATGTAGCTGCACTGAAAAAAACACAAGAAAACTAATTGTGCTGTAAAACATGTTAATATCAGGGTAAAATATAAGGTAGTACACATCTTAATGATATACAGTGGGTACGGAAATCATTCAGGCCCCTTTAAATTTTTCACTCTTTGTTTAATTGCAGCCATTTGGTATATTCAAAAAAGTTCATTTTTTTCTGATTAATGTACACTCTGCACCCCATTTTGACTCAAAAAAACAGAAATGCAGAAATTTTTGCAAATTTATTAAAAAATAAAAACTGACATATTATATAGTCATAAGTATTCAGACCCTTTGCTCAGACACTCATATTTAAGTCACATGCTGTCCATTTCCTTGTGATCCTCCTTGAGATTGTTCTACTCCCTCATTGGAGTTCAGCTGTGTTTAATTAAAGTGATAGGACTTGATTTGGAAAGGCACAGCCCGACCAAGTATTGAGTGCAATTACTGAACATACATTTCAGTAGGACAACGTTTCGGATTTTAAAATCATTTATCAAGCTGGTGTTATAAAGTATTTTAATTTACTGAGACTTTTGGGTTTTCATCGGCTGTAAGCCATAAGCATATATAAGCCATCTTCCACAGCATGTCCACATCGGACATTACATTTCTGAATCCTGCTCATATAGGTACCATATAGGTACCATACACAGTCAGGTGTTTTTGTTGCCTTGCAGAGCGGATTGGTGACATAATGTATATACTGAGCATTCTAGTATACTGTAACAGAAGGCTTACAGGTGCTGGTCATATTTTATATGGGAAAAACCTGGTGACAAGTTCTCTTTAAGAGGTATCATTTTTGGACATTTTTAATGTTCTAAAGTATTAAAAAAATTGCAACATGTTATTAACCCCTTTAATCCCAAGGGTGGTTTGCACGTTAATGCCCGGGCTAATTTTTACAATTCTGACCACTGTCCCTTTATGAGGTAATAACTCTGGAACGCTTCAATGGATCCCACTGAATCTGACATTGTTTTCTTCTGACATATTGTACTTCATGTTAGTGGTAAAATTTCATTCATATAACTTGTGTTTATGTGTGAAAAAATGGAAATTTGGTGAAAATTTTGCAATTTTCCAACTTTGAATTTTTATGCCCTTAAATCACAGAGATATGGCACACAAAAAACTTAAGTAACATTTCCCACATGTTTACTTTACATCAGCACAATTTTGTAACCAAAATTTTTTTTTGTTAGGAAGTTATAAGTGTTAAAAGTTGACCAGCGATTTCTCATTTTTGCAACACCATTTTATTTTTATGGAGCACATCATATTTGAAGTCACTTTGAGGGGTCTATATGATAGAAAATACCCAAAAGTCACACTATTCTAAAAACTGCACCCCTCAATGTGCTCAAAAACACATTCAAGAAGTTTATTAACCCTTCAGGTGTTTCACAGGATTTTTTTGAATGTTTAAAAAAATGAACATTTAACTTTTTTCACAAAAAAAATTACTTCAGGTCCAATTTTTTATTTTACCAAGGGTAACAGGAGAAATTGGACTGCAAAAGTTATTGTACAATTTGTCCAGAGTGCACTGATACTTGATATGTGTGGGGGGAACCACTGTTTCGGCACAGAGCTCAGAAGGGAACGAGCGACGTTTGACTTCTTCACTGCAAAAAATTGGCTCAATAGATCGGGCGCCATGTCACGTTTGGAGATCCCCTGATGTGTCTAAACAGTGGAAACCACTGACAAAAGACACCATTTTGGAAACTAGACTCCCCAAGGAACTTATCTAGATTTGTGGTGAGAACTTTGAACCCCAATCAGATTCACAGAAGTTTATAATGCTCAGGCGTAAAATTAAAAAATCATATTTTTTCCACAAAAATGATCTTTTCACCACCAATTTGTATTTTCCCAGGGGAAACAGGACCCCAAAAGTTATTGTGCAATTTGCCCTGAGTACGCTGATACCCCATATGTGGGGGTAAACCACTATTTGGGCGCATGGCAGAGCTCAGAAGGGAAGCAGCGCCATTTGACTTTTTTGGCTGGAATTGAGATCGGACGCCATGTTGCATTTGGCGAGCCCCTGATGTGCCTAAACAGTAGAAACCCTCCACAAATGACACTATTTTGTAAACTAAATCCCCAAGGAACCTATCTAGATGTGTGGTGAGCACTTTGAACCCCTAAGTGCTTCACAGACGTTTATAACGTCAGGGCATGAAAAAAAATCATATTTTTTCCACAAACACGACATTTTAGTCCCCAATTTTTTGATTTTCCCAAGGGTAACAGGAGAAATTGGACCTCAAAAGTTGTTATGCAATTTATCCTTAGTACGCTGATACCCCATATGTAGGGGTAAACCACTGTTTGTGCGCATGGCAGAGCTTGGAAGGGAAGGAGCACCGTTTTACTTTTTCAACGCAGAATTGGCTGGAATTGAGATCAGATGCCATGTTGCATTTGGAGAGCCCCTGATGTGCCCAAACAGTGGAAACACCGCAATTCTAACTCCAACCCTAACCCCAACACACCCCTAACCCTAATCTCAGCCCTAGCCCTAACCCTAGCCCTAACCCTAATGGGAAAACGGAAATAAATAATTTTTTTTCTATTTTATTATTTTTCACTAACTAAGGCAGTAGTGATAAAGAGGGTATGATTTACTATTTTTGGCGGGTTTTTATGTTTGGTAGCTGTCATACGCTAAAAGATGCTTTTTACTGTAAAAATAGTTTTTGCATCACCACATTATGAGCGCTATAGTTTTTCCATATTTTGACCCACAGAGTCATGTGAGGTCTTATTTTTTGCGGCACGAGTTGACGATTTTATTGTTACCATTTTCAGGCATGTGACATTTTTTGATCGCTTTTTATTCCAATTTTTGGGATGCAGAATGAACAAAAACCTGCAATTCATGAATTTCATTTTTGGGGGGCGCTTACACCATTCTATGTGTGGTAAAATTGATAAGGGGGTTTTATTCTTTGGGTCAGTACGATTGCAGCAATTTCTCATTTATATCTTTTTTTATGTTTTGGAGCTTTTGTACAATAAAAACAATTTTATATAAAAAATAATTATTTTTGCATCACTATATTCTGCGAGCTATAACTTTTTTACTTTTTTGCTGACGATTCTTTTTGGTGGCTCATTTTTTGCGGAACAAGATGACGTGTTCAGAGGTACCATGATTATTTATATATGTCTTTTTGAACGCGCGTTATTGCACTTTTTGTTCGGCGGTACGATGATAAAGCATTGTTTTTTGCATTGATTTTTAAGGAGCTCACTAAAGGGGTTAGCTAGTGGGACAAATTTATAGGGTGGGTCGTTACAGATGCGGCAATACTAAATATGTGTACATTTATTGTTTGTTTTTTATTTAGAAAAAAAAAGAATTTATTAGGGAATATTTTTAATTTTTTATTTATTTAGGAATTTTATTAAAATTATTTTTACAAGTGTTCTTTTTTTTTACTTTATTACATTGTCCCAGCGGGGAAAATCACTATCTAGTGTCAGATCGCTGATCTGACAGTTTGCACAGCACTCTGTCAGATCAGCAATTTGACAGGAGCTGCACAGGCTTCCTCTGTGCCTTATCTCAGCAGGCACTGAGGAGCCGCCTTTCTGCAGGACCCCGAAGACCCCCATGGCCATATTGGATCCAGGGGCCTGCTGGGAGGAGACCCTCAGAGCAACGCTGTCATGTCGGACGCTGTTCACACCACAGCGTCCGGCAGGCAGCGGTAGTTCCATCTCCGTCCACTATAGCCTCAGTGGCGCCGGCTTGATTTTACTCAGGTTATCTGGGGTTAATCTAGCTGGAAATCAGGTGGGATGTTTGGTCACGCCCACGGTCTTTAAATAGTCGTGCTGGCCTGTGGGCGTCGCCGATTATAGCTTGTGTTTTGTGCCAAGTGGTTCCGGTCTGGAGTGGAGGTGTTGGAGAGAGAAATTCATAGCTGGTGTCGTATGATCCGTTGTTACCTTTTCGTCTTCCTATATTTGTGCTTTGTTTTGCCCTGTTCACATTATAGTATTGTCCTGTGTGGTTGCGGCGTGGTGTGGTTTGAGTTCTCCCTGTCTGTCATTACTGTGTGGGTTTTGGTGGTTTGACAACTCACTGGGTGGAGGGTGGAGGGTTCAGCTTAGGGCTGAGCAGGAGATAAGGAGAGGCTGGAGGCTCAGGCATTTGCACCTTTAGCAAAAACCCTGGGTTGAGGGTCAGACAGGGTTTTCCCTAGTTTGAGGGACTCCGCAGGGGCCCGGGTTTTGTCAGCCTCCTTCGACCTAAGCCTCGCATAACATTATAATCGGCCAAACATTTTTCCATGGATTCTATGACTTCCATAAACCGCCAGGTGGCGGCGCTGTCCGTACAGGTCACCGAGTTGAAGGGGGCAGTTCAGCAGCAGGGCCTGGTTGTAGCTAATGTACAAGCGGCTTCTGCTGGTGCAGGTGCAGAGCCTAAGATTCCGCTGCCTGAACGATTTTCTGGGGAACGCAGCAAATTTGTCATCTTTCGGGAGGCCTGCAAGTTATACTTTCGCATGCGCCCGGTCTCCTCAGGTAATGAGGCTCAGCGGGTGGGTCTGGTGTTATCATTACTGAGTGGGGACCCCCAAGCATGGGCGTTTTCCTTACCAGCCGACTCTGCTACATTTCATTCGGTTGAGAATGTTTTTTCAGCACTCGGGCTCATTTATGATGACCCCGACAGATTGGCTTTAGCAGAATCTAAGATCCGCGCCCTCCGTCAGGGGGAACGTATGGCGGAAGACTATTGTTCAGAATTTCGCCGTTGGGCAGTAGACACACAGTGGAACGACCCAGCGCTGCGGAGTCAGTTTATTCATGGGGTCTCAGAAAGAGTTAAACAGGCCCTCCTGATGTATGAGACTCCTGCTTCGTTAGAATCTGCCATGAGTTTGGTTATCCGTATTGATCGCCGTTTGCGTCAAGGGGCGCAGGAGACGCTGCCTCTGGGGGAAAGCAGGGGTGCCAGTGTGGTTGCTGCAGATGAGCCCACGGAACCTATGCAAATCGCTGGGGTATCACATGTGCAGCGTCGCGTTCCTGGGTTCAGGAAGCATGGAGCATGTTTTTACTGTGGTAAAAGAGATCATTATGTAAATGCTTGTCCTGTGCTACCAAAGAAAGTCGCACCGGCAGAAAACTGGTAAGCTCAGAGGGTATGGAGGAGGCCCAACTGAGCGTATGCATATCCTCCATGATGGTATCTCAATGTATGCTCCCTGCCAGGGTTATTATTGCGGGCAGAGAGCTACCAATATCAGTGTTTGTGGATAGCGGTTCAGCCACCAATCTCATGGATGAGGAGTTTGCACGCATGGCAGGTTTCAAGATCGAAAAACTCCCTCATCCTATTCGCATGGTTACCATTAATGCCGCTCCCCTCCCACAGGGGGAGATTACTGAGTTTGTAGCTGAGGTTAAACTCCACATTGGGGTCCTACATTCTGAGTGGGTTACATGTAAGGTACTCAATAATCTCCCAGCACAAATAGTCCTGGGTTTCCCATGGTTGTCTAAGCACAACCCGGTGATTGACTGGAGAACCCAGGACATAGTCCAGTGGAGCAGTTTCTGCCAGGAAAATTGCTTGGCCACATGTGTGTCCACCGTGAAGTCCAGCCTTCCGGAGGCATTGCTGGATTTTGCGGACGTATTCTCTGAGAGGGGTTGCTCAGAACTACCTCCACATCGAGCCTATGACTGTCAAATTAGGTTAAAACCCGGGGCTAAATTGCCAAAGGCGAGGATGTTTAGTATTTCTGGTCCGGAGAGACAAGCTCTCAAGGACTACATTGCGGAGAGTTTAAGTAAAGGGCACATCCGGCCTTCATCCTCACCTGTAGCAGCGAGGTTTTTCTTTATTAAGAAGAAAGATGGGGGGTTACGCCCGTGTCTGGATTTCCGGGAGTTAAACCAGATTACGGTCCGTGATCCCTACCCGATGCCTCTGATCCCTGATTTGTTCAACCAGGTGGCTGGTGCGAAGTGGTTTTCCAAACTTGACCTCAGGGGGGCATATAACCTCATAAGGGTCCGTCAGGGGGATGAGTGGAAGACGGCATTTAATACCCCTGAGGGTCATTTTGAAAGCCTAGTTATGCCATTTGGGTTGACAACCGCGCCTGCTGTGTTCCAACATTTCATAAATGATGTATTTGCTCATGTGCTGGGGAAATTTGTGATTGTGTACCTGGATGATATCCTTATTTATTCAAGCGACCAGGACACTCATTTAGAGCATGTCAGGCAGGTGTTACAGCTGCTCCGTGAGAATAAGCTCTATGCTAAGCTTGAAAAATGCGTGTTTTTTGTTCAAGAGTTGCCTATTTTGGGATATATTGTGTCCGCCGCAGGGTTTAAAATGGATGCCGCAAAGGTGCAAGCGGTGCTGCGATGGGAACGGCCTGGTAATCTAAAGGCGCTCCAGCGGTTCCTTGGGTTTGCCAACTATTATAGGAAGTTTATTAAGAATTTCTCTACTATAGCCAAACCGCTCACGGACATGACGAAAAAAGGTACCAATCTCGCTATCTGGTCTGAGGATGCGGTGCGTGCATTTGAGCTTCTGAAGAACCGTTTTGCTTCAGCCCACATTCTGGTGCAACCGGACGTATCTAAACCTTTTACGGTGGAGGTCGATGCGTCTGAGGTGGGAGTGGGGGCAGTACTGTCACAGGGCTCGTCCTTGAGCAATTTGCGTCCATGCGCCTACTTCTCCAAGAAGCTGTCGCCGGCCGAACGGAATTACGACATCGGCAACAGGGAATTGTTGGCCATCAAATTGGCTTTTGAGGAATGGCGACACTTCTTGGAGGGGGCGGCCCACCAGGTCACAGTCATCACCGACCATAAAAACCTGCTCTATCTGGAGTCGGCCAAGCGTCTGTCTCCCAGGCAGGCTCGCTGGGCATTGTTTTTTACACGTTTTAACTTTCTGGTGACTTACCGTCCTGGGGCGAAAAACACCAAGGCGGATGCCTTGTCCAGCCGGTACCCATCCTCCAGGAAGGTGTAGTGGTTTCGGCTCTCACGACTGAGGTAGAGGCGGAGATTGCCGAGGCCCAGGAGGAGGTACCACCAGGACTTCCCGCTAATAAGTCGTTCGTACCCCTTCATCTTCGTCTTAAAGTGTTGGGGGAACACCAGGACTCGGTCCTGGCCGGTCATCCAGGGGTTAGGGGCACCTTGGAACTGGTATCGCGCCGCTTCTGGTGGCCAAAAATCCGGCAGGATGTGGTTTCCTACGTGACAGCTTGCATCACGTGCGCCAGGGCCAAGTCGCCCAGAACCCGTCCTGCTGGCACTCTACAGCCTCTGGGGATACCTAGTAGGCCATGGACAGAAATCTCCATGGACTTTATCACAGACTTGCCTGCCTCGGCGGGGAACACGGTCATCCTGGTGGTGGTTGATCGATTTTCGAAGATGGCGGATTTTGTGTCATTGCCTTCCTTGCCCAACGCGAAGACGTTGGCTCAGGTCTTTGTGCAGGAGGTGGTCAGACTGCACGGAGTTCCGTCGGACATAGTGTCTGATAGGGGTACCCAGTTTGTGGCGAAGTTTTGGAAAGCTTTTTGCTCACGATTGGGGATCAAGTTGTCTCATTCGTCGGCGTTTCATCCGCAGTCAAATGGTCAAACTGAGCGCATGAACCAAAATCTGGAGCAGTATTTGCGATGTTTTGTGTCTGACAACCAAGAGGAGTGGTCGACGTTCCTTCCCTTGGCCGAGTTCGCATTAAATAATCACCGCCAAGAATCATCGGGAGAGTCTCCGTTCTTTTGTGTTTATGGGCACCATCCTCAATTTTGTACCTTGCATCAGGGGGGCTCTGGGGGCGTCCCAGAGGAGGACCGGTTAGGAGTTCAACTATCATCGGTCTGGAGGGGTGTGAAACAGCGATTGCTGAGCATGAGTGCAAGATACAAACGTGTGGCTGACTCTAGACGCGTGCCAGGTCCGGACCTGTGTGTGGGTGATTGGGTGTGGTTAGCTACTAAAAACATAAAACTCAAAATTCCATCATTGAAATTGGGTCCAAGGTTTATTGGCCCTTTTAAGATTGCTGCCATCATAAACCCGGTTGCTTTTCGGTTGGAGCTTCCTGCGGTATACAAGATACACAACGTGTTTCACAGGTCTTTAATGAAAAAGGTGGTAGGCTCTGTGGACACGACGCCGATGCCACCTCCAGTCATGGTGGATGGCAATTTAGAGTTTGAAGTCTCCAAAGTGGTGGACTCTCAAGTACTGCGCCGTACTCTTCAGTATTTGGTGCACTGGCGGGGGTATGGTCCGGAGGAGAGGTCTTGGGTTCCAGCCTCAGACATACATGCGGAGCGGCTGGTCAGTTCCTTTCACCGCCGTCATCCGGACAAGCCGGGTCCTATGAGTCTTGAGGGCCCTGGGGTCCCTCGTAGAAGACGGGGTACTGTCATGTCGGACGCTGTTCACACCACAGCATCTGGCAGGCAGCGGTAGTTCCATCTCCGTCCACTATAGCCTCAGTGGCGCCGGCTTGATTTTACTCAGGTTATCTGGGGTTAATCTAGCTGGAAATCAGGTGGGATGTTTGGTCACGCCCACGGTCTTTATATAGTCGTGCTAGCTTGTGTTTTGTGCCAAGTGGTTCCGGTCTGGAGTGGAGGTGTTGGAGAGAGAAATTCATAGCTGGTGTCGTATGATCCGTTGTTACCTTTTCGTCTTCCTATATTTGTGCTTTGTTTTGCCCTGTTCACATTATAGTATTGTCCTGTGTGGTTGCGGCGCGGTGTGGTTTGAGTTCTCCCTGTCTGTCATTACTGTGTGGGTTTTGGTGGTTTGACAACTCACTGGGTGGAGGGTGGAGGGTTCAGTTTAGGGCTGAGCAGGAGATAAGGAGAGGCTGGAGGCTCAGGCATTTGGACCTTTAGCAAAAACCCTGGGTTGAGGGTCAGACAGGGTTTTCCCTAGTTTGAGGGACTCCGCAGGGGCCCGGGTTTTGTCAGCCTCCTTCGACCTAAGCCTCGCATAACAAACGCAGCACATTCCATCGCTCTGGGGGTCTTAGGCAAGCATGCAGGGAGCCCCCCTCCCTGCGCGATTCTTCTCTATGTCCCCGGTACACTGTGATCATGTTTGATCGCAGTGTGCCAGGGGTTAATGTGCTGGGGCAGTCCGTGTCGGCCACTGAAACATAGTGCCGGGTGTCAGCTGTGATAATCAGCTGACACCCGGCCGCGATTAGCGGCCCCCTCCCAGGAGCGCCACTGACCACGCTGGACGTACTATTCTGTCCTTGGGACTTAGGTCCCAGGTCACACGGAATAGTACGTCCAATATAGGTAATGGGTTAATCAGACTGATGAGTACTAGGGAGACTACAGGCTATTAGACATCTCAACAGTGCAATTAAATGCTTAGCAGTGCTTGCGATTGGTGGTGAATTGATTAGCTGCAAATAGAACTTTTGGGTAAACTTCAAAAAAGCTGCCAAATTTGAAAAATTTGATCACCTCTAAAAGTAAGCAATTGTTTTTTCATGGTTCATGAAAAACAGTGAGCAAAAATATTTGTTGTTTTTTTGCTTCCACAGTTTAAATTTTACCCCCACAAATTTTCAATATTGTCCATTTTTACAACCAAACGTTTAATCGTACCCAAAAAAATCTTTAGTGTTCTTGACATAGGCTATTGAAATAAGCCATTGCTTCTGCATCATTTTTTCTAAAAGGGAGGATGACCATACTGTTCTATTGCTAATGGCTCCCGCTTTCACTGTAACGCAATTACAGGGTGCTGATGGGTTGCCATGTCAGGCATGCCATCCTTGTGTGTCAACCTATTCATTATAAATTAACAGGTACCATAGGTCCTAATGGGAGATTACTGAAAGATAGAACTTTTGTAAGCTTGAGGTACTGTGTTTTGGGGATTTGGGATATGAAAGTAATTCTAATCTACTCTCAGATAGGGGCTACTAAAGCTGCTTTAGCTTTGATAACATTCTATATAAAACACCTTGCCCTTGAACAAGTATTGTGTCAGCAAAGAAGAGGCTGATGTTGGTTTATTTATATTGACACACCATTATTGATGCTGCTTTGCCATTTTCTTCTTTGCACAATGTTATTCCTATCTCTGCAAATACAGTATGTTACTTCATTAAATAAGGTCACAACTAAGCAAAGATTTGTTTCGTAATTTGATAGAAGACTCTCCTGATAATAGAATTAGATTTTTAAGCTCTTAAATTAAGGCCCAGGAGAATTCTACAATGTACTATTTTGTACACTGGAAACAATTTCTATGATGTATAACTCAAAAATGAAGACTTCATGTGTACTTTAGCAATGCACATATTATACTGTGAAAATAGCTTACCTTCAACTCTAGCTATCTGTATTTTATTACTGCTCTGTTCTAACAGGGAACTTCAGATCTCCATTTTCAAGATTAGTAGGGATCCAAACAGTCAGGCCAAGCATGATCATCAAGTTATCACTTATCAATTGGATATTTGATAACTGGACAAGCCGGAATAACACTGTTTAAGACTAAACAATAAAGGTATAATAGGCAGAAAAAAAGAAGAAATAATTCAGACATAGCAGAAATGTTAGGAATGGCCTAATCAGCAATTTAGTATATTCTTGAGAATGTTTGCACGTCCACAGAAGATAACAGTAGTGAATAATGATTGCAGAATCCTTCCCATAGTGAGGAAAATCCCCTTCACATCCGCCACCCAAGTGAAGAACACTCTCCAGTAAGTATGTTTTTCAGTATCTAAATCTACTATGAAGAAAAGACTTCATAAGAACAAATACAGAGGGTTCACCACAAGGTGCAAACCATTAATCATCCTTTTAAATAGAAAGGCCAGATTCGACTTTGCGAAAAAAAAAAATCTAAAGAAGCCAACCCAGTTCTGGAAAAACATTCTTTGGACACATAAAACTAAAACAAACCAGTACCAAAATGATGGAAAGAAGAAAGTATGGAGAACTCTGGGAACAGCTCATGCGCACCACATCCTCTCTAAAACATGGTGGAGGCAATGTGATTGCATAGACATGCATGGTTTCCGATGTCACTGGATCACTAGTGTTTATTGATTTTGTGACTGAAGACAGAAGCAGCCGAATAAATTCTAAAGTATACAGGGCTATACTTTCTGCTCAGATTCAGCCAAAAGCAATGTTGATTAAACGGCGCTTCACAGTAGAGATAGATAACCCAAAAGATACTGTGAAAGCAACTCAGGAGCTTTTTAAGACAAAGAAGTGTAATAATCTGCAATATCACCAGATCTTAACCCCATCAAGAATACATTTCACATGTTTAAGACTCACAAACAACCAAGAAGTCAGCTGCAGTAAAGGCCTGGCAAAGCATCACAAAGGAGGAAACCCAGCGTTTGGTCATGTCCATGACTTCCAGAGTTCAGACATTCATTGCCTTCAAAAGATTCTCTACAAAGTAATAAATATGAACATTTTATTTATGGTAAAGTTAATTTGTCTAATTACGTTTGAGCCTCTAAAATGAGGAGGCTTTGTATAAAAATGGTTGCAATTCCTAAACATTTGACATGATATTTTTGTGCAAACACCTCTAATTAAATCTTAAAATCTACTTTTCAAATGTATCTCAGTTGTTTCATTTTAAAGCAAACACAGTGGCATGCAGGATCCAAATCATGTAGATTCGGTCAAATATCTGTTCAAATATTTCTGGACCCACACACGTGGTCAAAATTGTTGGTACCCCTCATTTAATGACAGAAAAAAACACAATCGTCACAGAAGTAACTTGAATCTAACAAAAGTAATAATAAATAAAAAACCTATGAAAATAAACAAATGAAAGTCAGACATTGTTTTTCAACCATGCTTCCACAGAATTAAAAAAAAAAAGAAAAACTCATGAAATAGGCCTAGAAAGAAATGATGTTACCCCTGGTGACATGGTGTGTATCACACTCAACATGGACAAGAGGAAGCAAAGGAAAGAGCTGTCTCAGGAGATTAGAAAGAAAATTATAGACAAGCATGTTAAAGGTAAAAGTTATAAGAACAACTACAAGCTGATTGATGTTCCTGTTACTACAGTTGCACATATTATTCAGAAATTTAAGCTCCATGGAACTGTAGCCAACCTCCCTGGACATGGCTGCAGGAGGAAAATTGATGACAAATCAAAGAGATGGATAACACTAATGGTAACAAAAGAGTCTATAAAAACTTCTGAACAGATTAAAAGTGAACTTCAAGCTCAAGGAACATCAGTGTCAGATCGCACCATCTGTCGTTGTATGAGCAAAAGTGGACTTCATGGGAGATGACAAAGGAGGACACAATTGTTGGAAAAAAAATCATAAAATCGTCAGACTGGAATTTGCCAAACTACATGTTGACAAGCCACAAAGCTTTTTGTAGAATGTCTTATGGACAGATGAGACAAAAATGGATCTTTTTGGCAAGGCACATCAGCTCTATGTTTACACATGGAAAAATGAAGCATATCAAGAAAAGAACACTGTACCTACTGTGAAACATGGAGGAGGCTCTGTTATGTTCTGGGGCTGCTTTGCTGCATCTGGCACAGGGTGTCTAGAATCTTTGCAAGGTACAATGAAATCTCAAGACTATCGAGGGATTCTAGAAAGAAATGTGCTGCCCACTGTCAGAAAGCTTGGTCTCAGTCGCAGGTCATGGGTCTTGCAACAGGATAATGACCCAAATCACACAGCTAAAAACACTCAAGAATGGCTAAGAGAAAAACATTGGACTATTCTGAAGTGACCTTCTATGAGCCATGACCTAAATCCTATTGAGCATCTTTGGAAAGAGCTGAAACATGCTGTCTGGAAAACGCAACCTTCAAACACGAAACAACTGGAGCAGTTTGCTCTTGAGGAGTGGGCCAAAATACCTTTCGAGAGGTGCAGAAGTCTCATTGACAGTTACAGGAATCGTTTTATTGCAGTGATTGCCTCAAAAGGTTGTGCAACAAAATATTAGGTTAAGGGTATCTTCATTTCTGTCCAGGCCTATTTCATGAGTTTTATTTTTATTTTTTTAAATTTTGTGGAAGCATGGTTGAAAAGCAATGTCTGACTTTCATTTGTTCATTTTCATAGATTTTTGATGTATTATTACTTTTGTCAGATTCAAGTTATTTCTGTGACCATTATGGGTTTTTCTGTCATTAAACAAGGGGTACCAACAATTTTGACCATGTGTGTAACTGTAAGATTTTCCACTATTACAAACGCCGTGTTTGTAATAGTGGAAAATCTTACAGTTACACACAGAGCTTTTAGATGCTATTGAACCACCTCCACCAATAAGAGTTGCAGTAATACTTGCTCCTGAGATGACTGCAGAAGAAGCAGATCTGTCTACAGAATATCTTTAGGCCAAACATTGGTTCCACTATTTATCACCAGTGCCCACACCTTCTCTGATGATATTACCTTCCCACTACCCTGATAACACATATATTCACCCCAAATCCATAATCATCATCATTCTTGACTCAACAATCTGGGAAATATCTTAAGCTCCTTGTCCCCACCTCCTGATTCACATCTCTAGATTTACTATTACTTACAGTGCTACTAGCACCTCAGCTGACAAAGTCACCAATAGAGCTAGGTGTTTGAGTCCTCCTCCAACCCTATCTCCTCTGAGAAACACTGAATGTTCATTTCATCTAATACAACTGAAAGAACTTCTTGTTGAGAAATATTTTCCTATGTACAAGGAGTGCTGTGGCTCAGGAATGTAAAGGGCAAAATAGATAAAGGCATCATTGACAGAATTGAGAGGCCACAATGTAACTGATTAACTGTTACTGAGAAAGGGGAGAAGGACTGTGCAGAACACTGACAATTGACAGTGTTACTGTCAGAGGTAAAATAATTCTGCTGTGACTTAAGTGAGGTGAGTGATATGCAAAATATTGGATGGCTAGTGGCACTGATGATCATGGTGCTGCTAGGGGCTTCTACATTCTTAGTTATGGTATATGATATTTTCTTTAACCCTTTCGAGCCAGTGGCTGTTTTCATCTTCGTGGCCAAGCCAGTTTTTACAAATCTGACCAGTGTTACTTTAGGTGGTAATAATTCTGAAATGCTTCAACATATCCGAGTAATTCTGAGACTTTTTTTTTCGTGACATATTGTACATCATGATAGTGGTAAAATTTGTTTGATGTGACTTGCGTTTATTTCTGAAAATATCATAAATTTGGTCGGAAGTTTTGAAAATTTAGCAATTTTCAATCTTTTAATTTTTATACCCCTAAACCAGTTATGTCACACAAAATAGTTAATAAATATTTGAAACATATTTTCTTGTTAGGTAGTTAGAAGGGTTAAAAGTTCATCAGCAATTTCTCATTTTTCCAGCAACATTTATGAAACCAATTTTTTTAGAGATCCCATCACATTTGAAGTGACTTTGAGGGTCCTGTATGAAAGAAAATACCTAAAAATGACACCATTCAAAAAACTGCAACCCTCTAACTGCTCAAAACCACATCCAATAAATTTATTAACCCTTCAGGTTCTTCACAGGAACTAAAACAATGTGGAAATAAAAAATGAAAGTTTTATTTTTTCCCACAAAAATGTTACTTTAGCCCCAAATTTTGCATTTTACCGAGAGTAGCAGAAGAAAATGCACCATAAAATTTGACCCATTTTGTAAATGAAAACTATGGTTTATGGTGAACTGCAGGGCTCAGAAGGGAAGGAGCATCATTTGACTTTTAGAATGCAAAATTGGCTGGAATCAATAGACGCAATGTCACATTTGGAGAGCCCTTAATGTGCTTAAATTGTGGAAAACCCTCATAAGTGGAAACCCCCCATATTTTGGAAACTACACCACTCAAGTAATTTATCAAGATTTGTGGTGAGAACCTTGAACACCAGGGGCTTCACAGAATTTTGTAATGTTGAGCAGTGAAAATTAAAAAACACATTTTTCCCACAAAAATATTATTTTAGCACCATTTTTTAATTTTCACAAGGGTAGCAAGAAAAAATAGACCCTACAATTTGTCTCGTAAGAGACCTTTCATGACCTCTGGCTGCCATGACAATGTTCGGCTCCTCCGTGATCATGTCAAGAGTGCACAATCTTTTAAATGCCGTGATTGGGGCATCAAGAACATATCAAAGGTTTAACATCATGGAGACCAGATCCAATCAGGTCCCGATTATGTCAACTGTCAGAGCTATCGCTCTGCACCGCAATCGCACTGCTTGCAGGACTCTGGGGGTTTTTGAGCTATGCGAGACTCCCCACCCGATAAACATCGGCTGTGCACAAAGCCCAGAAAGTGCCGACGTTTATCTACAGTGGGCAGTTGCAAACCTGTTAACATCAACCATTCCATTTTCATTGCAATTTTTTTTTTACCAAACATTTTTTAACACACTATATTTAACTTCTATTACTGTTTTCATCCTCAATTTTCACCCCTTTTCAAAAGGACTGAGCAAGAAATGCTAGTAGGAACACATTCAAAAATCCAGCATTGTCAACAGGCCGCAGAATTCATGTGGCATATACAGGTATCAAATTGGGATATTGAAACAAGTGTAAAAAAAAACACAGTCCCATTTATGTGTCTGAGGCCTTCTTCACACATTTCTTGTGTTCATATGTGGTCCATTTTTTAAGGGTCACAAATATGGATACATGCACACCCATTGTATTCAACAGTGGTGAAAACATGTCAGGTTTTTCACGTGGACCAGCCTGACAGGCAGTAGTACACTCCCAGTGCTCCCTGCTGACACGCCCCCTCTATGTCTCTCTCGGTGTCCGGAGCTTATGGTGACGTGTCTAATACACGCCCACTGACTTCCGGTGGCGCGCCCCCAACCAGGGCTCATAATTCACAGGGTTATATAACCCTGCCACTCTCACACTTTGCAGCACTTGGGATTCGCGGTGGATACTGCGTCCACACTCCACAAATCACCACGGTAAGAGTTCTATGCCTCTTATAGACAGATTTTGTGACTTCATGTCACGTCACTGCAGTATTACTATAGTGCTATTCTTTACCTTCAGCAGTGGGACGGCTTCATGTGCCTCCTCACAGGATTGGTATGTAACTTAGGTAACACTAACCATCTCATCACTTACTAAGTTATATTGGCTATTATAGCACCTTTATCCTCTCCCAGGTCTATCTCACAAAGCCCAGTCACTAAGAATCTCACAGTACAATATATCGGTATGTGTGTTCTTTTCTACGTTGATCTTGTTCTTCATGATTATTTATTACTCTCTGCCAATATATATTATGTGCGATAATGTGACCGATGTCTCAGCATTTTTTTCAAAAGTATTTACCTAGAAAACCCATATATTGTTGTATATACTTTCTTTTTTAATTGTATTATTTTCATCTTTATTTTTATTTCACAGTACATTGATGAAGGTCCTAGACCGAAACGTCTGTGTATGTATGTACTGTATAATTAAAAATCACCTTTCTGCATCAGAAACCTTTGGTGTGTGCCAAGTTTATATATAATTATTTTCACGTGGACCATGTGATAGTGTGAAAAACCAGCACACATGTTATTTTTTTACCAGCATGGACAAAATGCGTGCTGCATACATGCACCCTGATGACACCTTAGAAAAAGCGGTACAGTTTGTGCTGTTTCCAGGAGCTGGTGACTGAAGGTAAAAATGATGGGACTTTCATTCAGTAGCTGCTCTGTCCCTCCTGTGTAAAATAAAGAATGAAATAAAAAAACAGTGTGGGCTGCCACGCAATTTTCATAATCAGCAGAGGGAAACCATAATACTCACCTTACACCTAATCCATTGAAGCCCTTGTCCCCTTAGAAAAAAACAAAATAATAAACAACCATATCCCTCAGCTGTCTGAAGTGAAGATAAGCCATACTGTCCCAGGCCATAATCCATCCCTGCGATATCTAGTTTTCAATCTGAACAGTGGCATGATGTGACCATCCTGGCTGGAAACCATGATTCAATGAGGTGCTGCAAGAGCAACTTCAGTGATGAGCGCTAACATCAAAGGGGTTACCACAGGTCACTTAAAAAGATTTTCCAGGGTCACTACACTGAGAGATCACTGATAGCACCATGAGAATTTTTTGCACTCACAGCAGCACATTGTGTCCTGCTTTTCAGCGTTAATGGTCACATCATGGCACTGTTCATGTTGAAAATCAGATATCAGAGAGATGGATTACAGCGTAGGACAGAATTTATTATCTTCGCATCGGACAGGTGAAGGATATGGTTGTTATTTATTTTGGTTGTTTTTTTACAGGGAACAAGGGCTTCAATGAATTAGGTGTAAAGGTGAGTATAAAGTATCCAAACATGTATCAATAGCACATAGACTTCCTCAGAAAAAACACTTCCACCATCATTTCAAAATTGAACTAGAAGCAAATTAATCTCAACTCTTACCCATTCTGCTGAATGATCCCAAATAATATGCAGATATATGCCCAACTGGCGTTTGGCTTGTTATCTCATTGCGCTTCTCAGCCAGTTTTGGAATAATGGTGGGAAGGGTTTTTTTCTGAGGAAGTCTATGTGCGATTGATAAATTTATAGATACTTTTTTCTGACTTCCTCCCCTTCATTTACCCACCCGCAGGACTCATCTGTTTAAAATGATTCCCATTCTTTGTTTGTTACCACTAGTTTGTCCATTTTATAGCTCATGTGTGGTCTTTTAATATTTTTATATAAATAAAAGCATATTTTATATTTTAGCTTCAAATACTCCACTTTGTTTTCCTTTATTGCTCATGTTTGTAAGGAGTGACTTTCCTATTTTTGCATTTGTATTTTAGGTCTATTATGGCTTGAAATTTATTCAACTTAAATGCTCCTGGGACTTGTTTCATTAGCATATACATCCCATTGAAGACTCTGAGACTCCGGTATATACATCACATTGAGGAAACTGGGGTTGTAATATATACATCACAAAGGAGACCCCAATACTGCTGTATATACATCATATAGAAGACACTGGAGTTGCTGCATATACTTCATATAGAAGACACTGGGGCTGATGCATATACTTCACAAATGAGACACCGTGGCTGGAGCATATACATCACATAGGATACACTGGGACTGCAGAATACACATCACAGAAAACACTAGGATAAAAATATCACAGGAGATGTTGGGCCTGGGACATACACATCATAGGAGATGCTGGAGCTGCAGCATACTTATCACAAGAGATGATGGAGCTGAGACATATTACATCATAGAAGATGCTGGGGCATATACATCATAGGAGATGCAGTGACTGTGGCATATACATTATAGTAGGCACTGGGGTTGCATATACATCACAGGGGATGATGGAGTTGGGACATATTAATCACAGGAGACTCTTTGGAATACACATCACTGGAAAAGCTGGGGCATATACATCACACAGGAGATGCTGAGGCATATACATCACAGGAGATGCTGGAGCTGGGCATACACATCACAGTAGATGCTTGAGCATGCACATTGTAGGAGACACAAGGGCATACACATCACAGAAAACACTGGGGCATACATATCACAGGAGATGTTGGAGCTGGTATATATGCATAAGATAGAAATGCTGGGCATGAAGCATATACATCACATAGGTGATACTGGAGCTGGAGTATATACACAACGTAGGACACAATTGGGACTGCATCATATACAGTACATCACAGGAGACGCTAGACCAGGGGCATGTACATCAAAGAAGATGCTGCCCAGGGTATATATATATATATATATATATATAAGCAGGCACTTGGACATATACATCACAGGAGATGCTGGAGCATATACATCACAAAAGATGCTTGGTCTGTGGCATGTACTTCACAGTAGACAATGCGGCTGCAGAATATACATCACAAGAGATGCTGGGGCACACACATGACAGAAAACTCTGGAGAATACACATTGAGGCATACACATCACAGGAGACCCTGGGGCATATACATCACAGGACATGTAATCCTTCTTTGCAGGCATCACAGCATTCAGTAGTGAATACTACAATATGTGCACGTGCTTACATTGTAAGGAACAATGAAATGGCCAGTGGTCGGCAAAGTGTGGCAGCCCGCCAAAGCTCTGCGGTCCCGGGGGGGGGCGAAAAAACATCTCAAAGTCCTGACGTTCCCCACATCTGTTCTAGATGCTTTTAGGGTTGCAGGGGGTTCCCTTAACTACAGGACGCACTTGTAGTTGCAGATATTGAACATGTTTGTTTTTGTAAAAGCTAAAGTTGAAGCAATTCTGAACAGCACATCTATGTGAATCCAAATCAAAACTGGTGTTACTTTAGGATTATATTATTTGCTGACCAATTTCTTATTTGCCTTAAGTAAATAAAGTCTTGTAATTTAGATGCCGTACATTTTCATATCCTAGTCTTACCCTCCAGCTTCTATTGTCTGTTCTACATCTCAATCTATATTTCATTTGTTGGCAGGGTCATTTAGAGCCATTTTGAAGCCTTCTGGCTGGAAGGAGGCAGCACTGTATTATTCTAATCTATATTTTATCTTCGTATTGTGCTCCATTTGATGAGCAGCCCTCACTGTTGAGTAGGATACGTTAATGAAATCCTCAGAGCTTCTTGTTAAATGTTGGCCATTTGCATAAAATATTTAATTCCTTCTACAAATTGACATGACAGCCTGCCTTGGAAATAAAATTTAGTGTCCATGAAATCTGATAGAAAGGTTTTTGGATAGTAGATTTGGCTGCGAGTTAAAGTGGACAAGATTTCAGATGATTGTGCCTATAATAGCTGCAACAAACATGTTCTAGAAAGGAAAAAAACATTTAAAGACAAGACGTGTCAGATGTAGGGACAAGCATCTGCTTATTAAATCAGCAGCCTGTCCTAAATCAGGCTAAATTCAGAACAGCAAAATTATTCCAATCTGTGACTTTACTGCAGAAAGTGTGATGTTTCTTAGCTTGAAGGGAAGAAGTGGGAGCGACATGAGAGCAACTTTCAGAAGTAATATGACATAACAGAACAGCAACATATTTTCCTGGAGAAGTGATAGAATATGAGCTTACATTCTAAACCTTGAAGGCATTACAAAAAGCTAAAACATTTTAATTCTAGACCAGGGACCGAACCAGCATGCTATTCCCAGGATATATTCATTACTGTAGATCATCATAACTGCCCGCTGAGCAGATCGCTTCCCTACACTATGGTGCATAGCCCTTGATGTATATACAATTTACCCATATGTGACTTAGATATAACTGTTGATGGTTCAATTGCTGCCAGAGAGGTTGCAATTGGAACATAATCAATCACAAAATTGTTTATTTACTCTACAGCTAAATTACTACCACATACACAAGTTGCATATATAATGATCACACTTCCAAAAAAAGTGCATACAAATATAGAAATGCAGAAAATCCTTTCATCATTAATACGTTCAAAGTGTTCTCTGATCCCTGAGAAGTTTTTGTTAAACTTCAAAGGCGAAACAAAACTGAATGCATTTTAGAAATGTGAAATTCATCCCATGTTAAATTTATCCCAATACCATAAACAGTAAATGCATATACCCTTTCTATGCAGTCCTTCACGCCGGTGCCTGAAATTCAGCCCTGTTACAGAATACAAACTGGGACAATAAGGAGTTTGTATGTTCTCCCCTTGTTTCCTCCGGGTACTCCAGTTTCCTTCCACACTCCAAAGACATACTAATAGGGAATGTAGATTGTAGCCCCATCGGGGACAGCGATGATAATGTGTGCAAACTGTAAAGCGCTGCGGAATATGTTAGCGCTATATAAAAATAAAGATTATTATTTATTGTGAACCCCAATGGGGACAGTGACGATGATGTCTGTAAAGCGTTGTGGAATTAATGGTGTTATACAGTATAAAGTAATAAACTTTTATTTAACAATACTGCCTCATTATAGTATTACTAGATGGTGGCCCGATTCTAACGCATCAGATATTCTAGTGTCTCTCTGTCTGCCGCTGTTCTCCCGATGGAGGCATGTGTCTTTCGAATACGCTGACTGGTTGCGGCCGTCCTGGCGCGACCAATCAGCGCCGCGCGATTTCTGTTACAGACAGACCGAATTAGAGGATTATATAGTAGATTATGCCTCGATATAGTATTAGTACCTTCTCTTTGCCTCTAAAACGTAATATTGGCTGCTCTGTGCCTCCACATAGTGATAGTTCCCAATTATGCCTCTAAATAGAAATAGTCACCGCTCTGTAACTCCTCAAATTAAAAGTACCTCCATAAAGTAATAATGTCTCCATGGTGCCCCCATAAAATAATAGTGAGCCCATTGTAATTCTACATATCAGTAGTGCCTACATTCAAGTACTTTAATACTTTCTTCTAAATAGAATTGTGATTGCAATGCAGGAGTAGCCCAACAACAGCCCAAACATGTGATTGCCAGGCATGCACTGTGATATTATACTAAGTGATGTTAAAGATCACAATTTGTCAGCTCGGTGCTCTCATAGTAAATCCTCCCATGAAATTTGTATATCAAGAGATGACGTCCAGCACTCTGATTCCAAACTATAAAACCTAATGTTTATTTAAGAAACATAAATAAAACTGCAATCTCCAGCATTAAGAATCCAGCGCATTTTCACCTTACAGTAATAGTGAAGGCAAATCCTTGACAAAATCATTGCATGAATAAGACCATAAGGTCTAAACCTGATTGCTTTTAATAGTGGAGATAGGTGTTCTACATGTGTTCATCAAAGCACAAGTTTTTAGACTCTGGAGTTGTAGTTCTGGACTTTTTCCCGTCCTTTACTGATATTGTACTTATGAGTGTAGCAACATTTTTCAAAGTTTTCTAATCTAGTTTTTTGTCATGTGTAAATTTTGAGATTTTAGCATTACTCTCAGTGTGCAGTAGAGTTGAGCAGATCAATTTGCAAAGAAATGAATTCAAGTTGAATTTCTTGAAAGGTGCAGTTCCATACAATTTCGAAATATCTGTGATTCAAGTCATAAAGGTCAGCAAACAAAATGCGGTCCCGGGGGGGGGCGAAAAAACATCTCAAAGTCCTGACGTTCCCCACATCTGTTCTAGATGCTTTTAGGGTTGCAGGGGGTTCCCTTAACTACAGGACGCACTTGTAGTTGCAGATATTGAACATGTTTGTTTTTGTAAAAGCTAAAGTTGAAGCAATTCTGAACAGCACATCTATGTGAATCCAAATCAAAACTGGTGTTACTTTAGGATTATATTATTTGCTGACCAATTTCTTATTTGCCTTAAGTAAATAAAGTCTTGTAATTTAGATGCCGTACATTTTCATATCCTAGTCTTACCCTCCAGCTTCTATTGTCTGTTCTACATCTCAATCTATATTTCATTTGTTGGCAGGGTCATTTAGAGCCATTTTGAAGCCTTCTGGCTGGAAGGAGGCAGCACTGTATTATTCTAATCTATATTTTATCTTCGTATTGTGCTCCATTTGATGAGCAGCCCTCACTGTTGAGTAGGATACGTTAATGAAATCCTCAGAGCTTCTTGTTAAATGTTGGCCATTTGCATAAAATATTTAATTCCTTCTACAAATTGACATGACAGCCTGCCTTGGAAATAAAATTTAGTGTCCATGAAATCTGATAGAAAGGTTTTTGGATAGTAGATTTGGCTGCGAGTTAAAGTGGACAAGATTTCAGATGATTGTGCCTATAATAGCTGCAACAAACATGTTCTAGAAAGGAAAAAAACATTTAAAGACAAGACGTGTCAGATGTAGGGACAAGCATCTGCTTATTAAATCAGCAGCCTGTCCTAAATCAGGCTAAATTCAGAACAGCAAAATTATTCCAATCTGTGACTTTACTGCAGAAAGTGTGATGTTTCTTAGCTTGAAGGGAAGAAGTGGGAGCGACATGAGAGCAACTTTCAGAAGTAATATGACATAACAGAACAGCAACATATTTTCCTGGAGAAGTGATAGAATATGAGCTTACATTCTAAACCTTGAAGGCATTACAAAAAGCTAAAACATTTTAATTCTAGACCAGGGACCGAACCAGCATGCTATTCCCAGGATATATTCATTACTGTAGATCATCATAACTGCCCGCTGAGCAGATCGCTTCCCTACACTATGGTGCATAGCCCTTGATGTATATACAATTTACCCATATGTGACTTAGATATAACTGTTGATGGTTCAATTGCTGCCAGAGAGGTTGCAATTGGAACATAATCAATCACAAAATTGTTTATTTACTCTACAGCTAAATTACTACCACATACACAAGTTGCATATATAATGATCACACTTCCAAAAAAAGTGCATACAAATATAGAAATGCAGAAAATCCTTTCATCATTAATACGTTCAAAGTGTTCTCTGATCCCTGAGAAGTTTTTGTTAAACTTCAAAGGCGAAACAAAACTGAATGCATTTTAGAAATGTGAAATTCATCCCATGTTAAATTTATCCCAATACCATAAACAGTAAATGCATATACCCTTTCTATGCAGTCCTTCACGCCGGTGCCTGAAATTCAGCCCTGTTACAGAATACAAACTGGGACAATAAGGAGTTTGTATGTTCTCCCCTTGTTTCCTCCGGGTACTCCAGTTTCCTTCCACACTCCAAAGACATACTAATAGGGAATGTAGATTGTAGCCCCATCGGGGACAGCGATGATAATGTGTGCAAACTGTAAAGCGCTGCGGAATATGTTAGCGCTATATAAAAATAAAGATTATTATTTATTGTGAACCCCAATGGGGACAGTGACGATGATGTCTGTAAAGCGTTGTGGAATTAATGGTGTTATACAGTATAAAGTAATAAACTTTTATTTAACAATACTGCCTCATTATAGTATTACTAGATGGTGGCCCGATTCTAACGCATCAGATATTCTAGTGTCTCTCTGTCTGCCGCTGTTCTCCCGATGGAGGCATGTGTCTTTCGAATACGCTGACTGGTTGCGGCCGTCCTGGCGCGACCAATCAGCGCCGCGTGATTTCTGTTACAGACAGACCGAATTAGAGGATTATATAGTAGATTATGCCTCGATATAGTATTAGTACCTTCTCTTTGCCTCTAAAACGTAATATTGGCTGCTCTGTGCCTCCACATAGTGATAGTTCCCAATTATGCCTCTAAATAGAAATAGTCACCGCTCTGTAACTCCTCAAATTAAAAGTACCTCCATAAAGTAATAATGTCTCCATGGTGCCCCCATAAAATAATAGTGAGCCCATTGTAATTCTACATATCAGTAGTGCCTACATTCAAGTACTTTAATACTTTCTTCTAAATAGAATTGTGATTGCAATGCAGGAGTAGCCCAACAACAGCCCAAACATGTGATTGCCAGGCATGCACTGTGATATTATACTAAGTGATGTTAAAGATCACAATTTGTCAGCTCGGTGCTCTCATAGTAAATCCTCCCATGAAATTTGTATATCAAGAGATGACGTCCAGCACTCTGATTCCAAACTATAAAACCTAATGTTTATTTAAGAAACATAAATAAAACTGCAATCTCCAGCATTAAGAATCCAGCGCATTTTCACCTTACAGTAATAGTGAAGGCAAATCCTTGACAAAATCATTGCATGAATAAGACCATAAGGTCTAAACCTGATTGCTTTTAATAGTGGAGATAGGTGTTCTACATGTGTTCATCAAAGCACAAGTTTTTAGACTCTGGAGTTGTAGTTCTGGACTTTTTCCCGTCCTTTACTGATATTGTACTTATGAGTGTAGCAACATTTTTCAAAGTTTTCTAATCTAGTTTTTTGTCATGTGTAAATTTTGAGATTTTAGCATTACTCTCAGTGTGCAGTAGAGTTGAGCAGATCAATTTGCAAAGAAATGAATTCAAGTTGAATTTCTTGAAAGGTGCAGTTCCATACAATTTCGAAATATCTGTGATTCAAGTCATAAAGGTCAGCAAACAAAATGCTCTGCACCATTTCACACATGCGCTGCACTCAATGAATGGGTTAATGGTGTCACGGACATCCACATAATGCCCTACAGCAATCTGATCACATGATCTAGTACAGGTATCACAGGAAGTGACAAATACAGGGGCTGGCCTGCCAAGGAGCGCATTTTTATCCTTGTACTGTGCAGGGCTAGGACCATGTAGGGTTGAGCAGATTCTCAGGATGCAGTGACGAGACAGGGTATGACTTGTGAAATCAACTTTTATAACTTGGAGCCGCTGGGGCTATTCTGAACAAGTAAAAGGGGTAACAACAATCTGTCCTCGCAGGAACTCAACAAAATAAACAATACTTTTCTTATATTCTTATATTCAATGTGACTAACCCGGCTAATCCGGGTGTCGAAGGCCACGTATGGCCAAACTATGGGTCCTTATTTCCTATAGTTCACTTATCCTTCCAGACATCACTCGGGATCACAGGTGCGGCCGCTTAGAGGTCGCTGATGTGGCTGCCTTGACGCCTCGATATCCCTGGATGATTTGGGCTCAACAGGCCCTGAAGAAACTGTGCTGGTGGGGCACAACAGGCCCTGAAGGATCTGTGCTGGTGGGGCACAACAGGCCCTGAAGGATCTGTGCTGGTGGGGCACAACAGGCCCTGAAGACTCTGTGCTGGTGGGGCACAACAGGCCCTGAAGACTCTGTGCTGGGGGGGCACAACAGGCCCAGAAGACTCTGTGCTGGTGGGGCACAACAGGCCCTGAAGACTCTGTGCTGGTGGGGCACAACAGGCCCTGAAGACTCTGTGCTGGTGGGGAACAACAGGCCCTGAAGAATCTGTGCTGGTGGGGCACAACAGGCCCAGAAGACTCTGTGCTGGTGGGGCACAACAGGCCCTGAAGACTCTGTGCTGGTGGGGCACAACAGGCCCTGAAGACTCTGTGCTGGTGGGGAACAACAGGCCCTGAAGAATCTGTGCTGGTGGGGCACAACAGGCCCTGAAGAATCTGTGCTGGTGGGGCACAACAGGCCCTGAAGAATCTGTGCTGGTGGGGCTTTCACGTCTTTTACCGGCTCTCCTCTCACAGCGCAGTGATGACGCAGTTTCCCAAATGACGATTGGCCGGCCTCTGCTCATGGTCCCTTTGTAGACGGGACATGGGCCTCTATTGCTGCCTATGGCGAGGTGGAGTCCACTGAGGCCGGTGATGGCAGGGCCGCAGCTATGGAAGGAGACAGGGGGGCAGTGTCCAGGCCGCTGTAGCCGTTTTACGTGTCGTCGCAGCGGCGGCTTGAGATAACGGACCTGTCTCAAAAGGGCAGGGGACAGCGGACGTGGCTGTGTGTGACCGTGAGCGGGGAGCGGCCTCCGGCAAAAGTCTCTCACGTCTCTCTTGTCAGTGAGTGCGTAGCTTTCTCCTCACAGACTCCTGATGGTGTCTCTTACACACACCACTCGTCACCCCGTCTCTCTCTAAGTCACTCGGCTTCTCGCCTCCTGTCACACTCTCTGCCAACTGCCACCTGAGCACGCCCCCTCCTCCTTTTATCTTCGCCCCACCCCCTCTTGCCCTGACACCTTTAGTCGTGTGTCTCCCTTTGTTGTTCTCCGAGTATTTTTCCTTCAGGAACCCTGATGGCGGTCCCCTGGGTTCCGGCCCAGTCACTGTCTGGGAGTCCTCCTCCCCACAACCACTCAGAACACACAGCATAAGGATAGAAAAAGGCCTAATATGATTTTGGTTCCCTACTTCAGTGCTAATATATTATTATTATTATTATTTATTGTTATAGCGCCATTTATTCCATGGCGCTTTACATGTAAGGAGGAGTATACATAAAAACAAGTACAATAATCTTAAACAATACAAGTCATAACTGGTACAGGAGGAGAGAGGACCCTGCCCGCGAGGGCTCACAATCTTCAAGGGATGGGTGATAATACAGTAGGCGAGGGTAGAGCTGGTCGTGCAGCGGTTTGGTCGATCGGTGGTTACTGCAGGTTGTAGGCTTGTCGGAAGAGGTGGGTCTTCAGGCTCTTTTTGAAGGTTTCGATGGTAGGTGAGAGTCTGATATGTTGTGGTAGAGAGTTCCAGAGTAGGGGTGATGCGCGAGAGAAATCTTGTATGCGATTGTGGGAAGAGGAGATAAGAGGGGAGTAGAGAAGGAGATCTTGTGAGGATCGGAGGTTGCGTGCGGGAAAGTACCGGGAGATGAGGTCACAGATGTATGGAGGAGACAGGTTGTGGATGGCTTTGTATGTCATGGTTAGGGTTTTGTAATGGAGTCTCTGGGCAATTGGGAGCCAGTGAAGGGATTGACAGAGGGGAGAAGCTGGGGAATAGCGGGGGGACAGGTGGATTAGTTGGGCAGCAGAGTTTAGAATAGATTGGAGGGGTGCGAGAGTGTTTGAGGGGAGGCCACAGAGCATGAGGTTGCAGTAGTCAAGGCGAGAGATGATGAGGGCATGGACTAGGGTTTTTGCAGATTCTTGGGTGAGGAATGAACGGATTCGTGAAATATTTTTGAGTTGAAGTCGGCAGGAAGTGGAAAGGGCTTGGATATGTGGTTTGAAGGAGAGATCAGCGTCAAGGATTACTCCGAGGCAGCGAGCTTGTGGGACTGGGGAGAGTGGGCAGTCATTTACTGTAATTGATAGGTTCGTAGGGGGGGTCACGTGAGATGGGGGAAAGATGATGAATTCTGTTTTGTCCATGTTGAGTTTCAGAAATCTAGCGGAGAAGAAGGATGAAATAGTGGATAGACTTTGAGGGATTCTGTTTAGTAGGGAGGTGATATCTGGTCCAGAGATGTAGATCTGTGTGTCATCAGCGTAAAGAAGATACTGAAAGCCATGAGATTCTATGAGCTGTCCCAGGCCAAAGGTGTAAATAGAGAACAGCAGGGGCCCAAGGACTGAACCTTGTGGGACTCCGACAGATAGGGGGCGAGGTGAGGAGGTGGTGTGTGAGTGGGAGACGCTGAATGTCCGGTCTGTTAGGTATGATGAGATCCAGGATAGGGCCAAGTCTGTGATGCCGAGGGATGAGAGGGTCTGTAATAATAGGGAATGGTCCACTGTGTCAAAGGCAGCCGACAGGTCCAGGAGGAGGAGGACAGAGTAGTGTCGCTTGCTCTTGGCGGTTAAGAGGTCATTGGTGACCTTAGTAAGGGCAGTTTCAGTGGAGTGGTGTGACCGGAAGCCAGATTGAAAATGGATCTGATAGTCTCAATCTGTGAATAGAAATCCAAGATGCAAGTGATACACATTGAAATGTCGTAGTGAATAATAGACGTGTACACATGCCAGTACTGCGGACAGTTACAGGTGCTTGCTTGTAATACTAGGAAGTTATTGTAATAGAAAAAAGGCAAGAAGCCAGCTCACCAAGGTGGCAAAGACATCCAATGTTCTCGGAACTATGTTCTAAACACGTGGAATAAATGAGAAAGAAAAAAGTTTTTTACAGCTCCTGGGCGATAGATAAAATGTTACTTTATTGAAGAATCCGTAAAAATACAGGTGCTTCTCACAAAATTAGAATATCATCAAAAAGTTAATTAATTTCAGTTCTTCAATATAAAAAGTGAAGCTCATATATTATATAGAGTCATGACAAACAGAGTGATTTATTTTAAGTGTTTATCTTTGTTAATGTTGATAATTATGGCTTACAGCCAATGAATACCCAAAAGTCATTATCTCAGTAAATTAGAATAATTAACAAAAAACACCTGCAAAGGCTTCCTAAGCGTTTAAAATGGTCCCTTACTCTGTATCAGCAGGCTCCACAATTATGGGGAAGACTGCTGTCTTGACAGATGTCCAGAAGGCAGTCATTGACACACTGCACAAGGAGGGTAAGCCACCAAAGGTCATTGCTAAAGAACCTGGCTGTTCACAGAGTGCTGTATCCAAGCATATTAATGGAAAGATGAGTGGAAGAAGAAAGTGTGGTAGAAAAAGGTGCACAAGCAACCGGGATAACCACAGCATGTGCAGAGCGGTTTTTGTTTTTCATTGATTTTAATGGTACTGTAGCAGAAACTGCTGCGGATCCGCAGGGCCAAAACCACTGCGGATCCGCAGCAGAATCCGCAGCGTGTGCACACACCCTTAAGGTCACTTTTTATTTTTAGAATGCCAATTTTAATTGTCTACTCTTCATGCAATTCTCCCCACAACCATGCAGCCATTGTTGCCACATAATTGTTATCAGTTGTCAAAGTACATGTGGTTACTTTGCAACCTAGAACTTTAGATTTCATTAAACTTATTTTCATTTTGGTTGAATGTCTTTATTTAACCCATTAAGAACCTAGAATATTTCCGTTTTGCGTTTCCATTTTTTGCTCCCCTTCTTCCCATGGCGATAATTTTTTTTCCATTTTTATGGCTATGTGAGGGCTTGTTTTTTGTGGGATGAGTTGTACTTTTAAATAGCATCATTGACTTTACCATATCATGTACTAAAAATGGGAAAAAAAAAATTCAAATGTGGTGAAATTGCAAAAAAGTGCAATTCCACAATTGTTTTTTGATTTTTTTTACCATGTTCACTAAATGCTAAAACTGCCTTGCCATTATGATTCTCCAAGTCATTACAAGTTCACAGACACCAAACATGTCTAGGTTCATTTTATTTAAATGGTGAAAAAAAATCCAAAGTTTGAAAAAAAAAAAGTGGCCATTTTCCGAGACCCATAGCATCTCCAATTTTCAGGATCTCGGCTTGGGTGAGGGCTTCTTTTTTGCAAGCTGATCTGATTATTTTATTGATACCATTTTGGTCACCCGCTATTGCATTTTATTGCAGTGTTGCAGTGACCAAAAAGTGTAAATCTGGCATTCAATTTTTTTTTTCTCTCTACACCATTTACCACTGGATTAATTATTTTTATATATTGATATGACGGGCAATTCTGAATGCGGTGATACCAAATATGTGTATATACTATTTTTTATTGCTTTATTTTGAATTGGGCAAAACTTTTATATTTTTTTATTTTTTAAATATTTTTAAAAACATTTTTTCTTACTTTTTACTTGCTTCAATGGTCTCTATGGGAGACTAGAGGTTGCGATCATCCGATCGCTTGTGCTATGTAGAGCAGGGCTGTAGCAGATATATTCACTTGCTATGAGTGCCAACTGCTGGGGTGAAATCAAAATGATTTTAGCTGTTATTAGATCTAGCAAGTGCAAGATTTAAACACTGAGCAGCTCCATTCAATGTATAGCAGCCTGTGCTGAGAAGTGTACAGTGGATATGGAAAGTTTCCAGACCACTTTAAATTTTTCACTCTTTGTTTCATAACAGCTATTTGGTAAATTTAAAAAAGTTAATTTTTTTCTCATTAATGTACACTCTGCACCCCATCTTGACTAAAAAACATGAATGTGGAAAAAACTGAAATCTCACATGGTCATAAGTATTCAGACCCTTTGCTCAGACACTCATATTTAAGTCACATGCTGTCCATTTCCTTGTGATCCTCCTTGAGATGGTTCTACTCCTTCATTGGAGTCCAGCTGTGTTTAATTAAACTGATTGGACTTGATTTGTTAAGGCACACACTTGTCTATATAAGACCTCACAGCTCACAGTGCATGCCAGACCAAATGAGATTCATGAGGTCAAAGGAACTGGCCAAGGAACTCAGAGACAGAATTGTGGCAAGGCACAGATCTGGCTAAGGTTACAAAAGATTTTCTGCAGTACTCAAGGTTCCTAAGAGCACAGTGACCTCCATAATCCTTACATGGAAGAAGTTTGGGACCACTAGAAGTCTTCCTTGACCTGGCCGTCCAGCAAAACTGAGCAATCGCGGGAGAAGAGCCTTGGTGAGAGAGGTAAAGCAGAACCCCAAGACCACTGTGGCTGAGCTCCACAGATGCAGCAGGGAGATGGGAGAAAGTTCCACAAAGTCAACTATCACTGCAGCCCTCCACCAGTCAGGCTTTTCGGGCCTTTATGGCAGAGTGGCCCGACGGAAGCCTCTCCTCAGTGCCAGACATATGAAAGCCCACATAGCATTTGCTAAAAAGCACATGAAGGACTCCCAGACTATGAGAAATAAGATTTGCTGGTCTGATGAGACGAAGATAGACCTTTTTGGTGATAATTCTAAGCGGTATGTGTGGAGAAAGCCAGGCACTGCTCATCATCTGCCCAATATAATCACAACAGTGAAACATGGTGGTGGCAGCATCATGCTATGGGGGTGTTTTTCAGCTGCAGGGACAGGATGACTGGTTGCAATTGAAGGAAACATGCATGCCTCCAAGTACAGAGATTTCCTGGATGAAAACCTCTTCCAGAGTGCTCTGGACCTCAGACTTGGTCGAAGGTTCACCTTCCAACAAGACAATGACCCTAAGCACACAGCTAAAATAACAAAGGAGTGGCTTCAGAACATCTCTGTGACCATTCTTGTCTGGTCCAGCTAGAGCTCTGACCTAAACCCAATTGAGCATCTCTGGAGAGACCTGAAAATGGCTGTCATTCAACGTTCACCATCCAACCTGACGGAACTGGAGAGGATCTGCAAGGAAGAATGGCAGAGGATCCCCAAATCCAGGTGTGAAAAACTTGTTGCATCATTCCAAATCAGACTCATGGCTGTACTAGCTCAAAAGGATGCATCTACTCAATACTGAGCAAAGGGTCTGAATAATTATTGCCATGTGTTATTTCAGTTTTTCTTTTCTAATAATAAATTTGCAAACATTTCTACATTTCTGTTTTTTTTAGTCAAGATAGGGTGCAGAGTGTACATTAATGAGAAAAAAATGAACTTTTTTGAATTTACTAAATGGCTGCAATGAAACAAAGTGACAAATTCAAAAGGGTTTGAATTCTTTCAGTACCCACTGTTTATCAACTCCTACCCATATGAATAAGAAATGATCTTCAGTACTTAGAAGTGGCCACTACACTTTAAGCAGAGCTGCGCTGTTCATATCCGTTCAATGTTTATATCTGCCTGCCACCGGAGCTAGTAACAGTTGATCATGGGGGTGCCAGTTGTTAAACCTCCTAGAAAACTAATATTGATGGCTTATTCCAAAGATAGGTCATCAATATTTTATGCACAAGCATTATTTCATTAATAAACTGAAAGATAGCAGACCAGGAAACAAAAGTATGAATTATGATCCAGCGTACAAATTAAAATTTATTTCTAAAATAGAAGTTCAAAAGCAAAAAAATGGTGTCATTGTCAGTAGGATAAACATGACCAGAATATATATAGCATGTGTTTTATAAAGCCCAGGGTTTTCTCTAGTTTTGAGTACATGAAAATGGATAAATAAATGAAGCAGTTTTGGTGACCTTTCTCTCGCAAACCTCCTAAAGATGAAATTTATGGAATGTCTTTTCACTTTAGTATTTTCCAGAGATTATCTCTGAGTGTTCACCAAGATGTTCACAACATGCCAAACCAGTATTACTGATGAACAGACCCATTTATCAAACATATCATTTGTCTCATCTTCTAGTACAAATGCACTATTTGCAGAAAGATAAATTCCTGTTATGTTGTAACTTTTCACCTTACAAAGTTGGATAAGGATAAAAGGTAAATGCAATATTCACGTCTCTAAAAACTCTTCTCCTTTGTCATTCTGGCACTAATACCATATCTGGGATAGTAGTTTTCTCTGGAATAAAATAATAGATTTACTAAAACATCAACAGACTTTTTCATTTTATTCTCAGAAAGAAATTCACATTGATGCTAACAAGGAATCTTTAAATAGTTGTCCACTCATCCTATTCTTTCTAACACTAGATTCCTCAATATAAAATAAAAATAATAGATACATCTCGCAAATTAGCAATGTTAATGACAGGTCTCCCAGGGCTTGCATCACATTATTATGCCATGAGAACACTGCAGCCCATCAGTGGCTGCTGATGGGCTGATTCACTCACACTTCCTTTAGATAATTCACATTTCTGTGAGGAATGCATTCTATCAGAGACTTCGAATGGGCTGTAGTGCTCACGTTACATAACAATGTCAACTTATCTCTGGGAAACCTGGCGCTGATGCAGGAGATGAATACCTGTGATTTTTTTTTATACTAGGGGGAAAATATTAACTAAATAGAGGTTGTCCACGTAATGCACACCCCCTTCAAATATCTGTCCTACTCAATAATTATTGTTCATGGGATGGGCAAATATTAGGACCAAAACACAACCATACAATAGAGAAAAAAGTAAAGTGGAGAACAAATTGAATCTATATAAAAGCATAATAAAACTTTCTAAATACATAACTACTGGACTAAGAATGAGTACTATGAACTTAAATTATTTACCTTTAACACATTCACCCCCACATTCAAATTTTCTGTTTCTTTTGGGTTTTTTTTGTGGTAACAGTTGTACTTTTGAATGACATCACTCATTTTATTATGAGATGCACATGATAGCAAGAACAAAATTCCAAATGTGATGAAATTGCAAAAAAAAGTGCAATTCCACAATTATTACTTTTTTTTTTTTAGATACCATGTTCACTATATGGTAAATTGACCTATCACTTTGATTCTCCAGGTCAGTACAAGTATGCACATACCAAACATGCATAGTTTTTTTTTGTTTAAGTGGTGAAAAGAAATTTTATAAACATTTTTTTGAAAAAAGAAAAATGTTAGCTTTTATCGCCAATTTACGAGACCCTAACGTTTTCATTTTTGAGGATATGGGGCTGTGTGAGAGCTTATTTTTTGTGCACTAAGCTGACGCTTTTATTAATACCATTTTGGGGCAGATGCAATCATTTGATCGCCTCTTATTGCAATTTATTGCAATGTCACGGAGGCCGAAAAAACATAATTCTGGCATTTGGATTTTTTTGCTCATTATGCTGTTTACAAATTGGATTAATTTTACTTCAAAGGAGAAACAAGATATAGAGGTAGAGCTTCAGAAACTAAAACTTAAATTGGCTGACATAGAAGATAGGTCAAGACGAAATAACATCAAAATAATGATTCCTGATTATATTAAATCTGTCTTCAAACACATGCTGCCAAATTTTTCTGATTCTGATTTAATAGTGGACCGTATCCATAGGCTGCCAAAACCATCTAATATCCCAAGAGAATTACCAAGAGACACTATAATGCGGATTCACTTTTACCATATCAAGGAAAGGATCCATAACTATGTCAAAGTAAAAAAGGGCTTCCCAGAACCTTATGGTCATCTTAAGTTATTCTCTGACCTCTCCAAAGAGACCATTGAGGGAAGAAAGCTTTTTAGACCCATTACATCAGTCTTAAGAGACAAAGAAATCCTGTATAAGTGGGGTTTCCTTCTGAAACTGTTGATCAATTTTAAAGGAAAGACATCTGTCGTATTCTCGCCGAAAGATGGGTATGAATTCCTGAAGATGAATGGCTTTGCGCTTCATTCGGGCAAAAATGGTTCTCCAGGCTCCAGACATATTACTTGAGATCTAAAATGTATATTCTGATCTAAAATTTTATGCCACCTGAATTGGTTATTGTTTAATATTTCATGATGCTTTAAGTGCTTTACTTTTCAGTGGTGCACTAAGTTTAGATTGGGCCATTTTATTCTTACATTAGAGGCTGTTTCCTCGGATAGTGCACCACAAGGACTTTTCCCCCACACCAGAAGAAGAATCCGTGGTGTAGGATTCCTTCTAGAGATTTGTATTTTGTGTTTATTTGTTTCATAGTTTGTAGTTTATTTTTCTACAAAAGCCCTTCGTTTTCTTTGTAATTAACCAACGGTCCATTGTTTAGTAATATGACTATTAAGTTGTGTTCTTATAATGTAAGGGGACTTAATAGTCCTAATAAACGCTTTACCAACCAGAAAGAAATTTTCAAATCTTTAGCAGACATAGTTTGTTTACAAGAGTCAAAGTTTAAACTAAATAATCACCCAGAATTTTCTGTACGAAATTACCCTATTAGTTTTGAGTCGTCAAGTTCCTCAAAGAAGGCGGGAGTCATCACTATGATAAGGAATTCTTTATCTTTTGAATTGTTAGAAGAGGTTTCTGATATTAATGGACACTACCATATCTTGGTTTGTAATCTAAACTCTCAAATTCACACAATAGTTAATCTATACGTCCCAAATAAGGGTCAAATTAAATTTTTAAATAAAATAATTAAAAAAGTTCATCAAATTAAAAGAGGTATTTTACTGATGTTAGGAGACTATAATATTGTACCAGATAACATTCTTGATTCATCCTCTACTAGTGGATGCAAATCTCCCTCACTAAATTGTTGGATTTTTAAGAATGAATTATTTGACTCATTTAGATGTCTTAATTCCACATAGAAGGAATATTCCTATTTCTCTGACACTCATTTATCTGCTTCAAGGATAGATCTTATCCTGACAGATATATTTTCTCTCCCTAGATTCAAATCCACTTCTATAGGTAGTAAGACTGTTCCCGAACATGCCCTATTGTTTGCTGAATTTGAAGAAGGCCATACAATTAATAATCAATTTTTATGGAAGTGTAATTCCTCAATATTTCAAAATTCCAAATATCATAAAGAAATTTCACAGGCCCTAACTAATTATTTTAGATAAAACCCTTTTGATTCTACGAAGCCCTTTTTACAGTGGAATGCTCATAAAGCGGTCATTAGAGGTACCTTAATACAAATCTCCTCTAAAATAAAAAAAATGCAACAGAAATAAAATCAAGGAATTACAGTCCATGATTAAAGATAAGGAATTGTCTCTGACTAATACTTCTTCCCCTTGTCCCAAAATAAAATCAGATATATTAAAATTAAGAAATGAATTGAAAGCCACTATATTCTCTTTTACGACTCAGCAGTCAAAAACTCCAAATTTAAATATTACATGTCTTTAAACAAGCCATCTAAATTTATGTTCAATAGAATAAAAAAGCAAAGAATTCGAAACAGGATTGATAAGATTACTACCCCCAAAGGAATTACACTTCTACACCCACAAAAAATTGTTAATTCATTTGCAGAGTTCTATAAAAAATTATGTATTTTAAATGAGAATCCCTCCCATCCTACTCCCAATGAGAAAACGATTAAAGATTTTTTATCCTCAATAAATCTTCCTAAGATTACTATGGCTGATTTGGAGTTTCTATCCTCTCCTTTTAATGATGAAGAAACATGTAATATTATAAAACAACTTCACTCCCATAAAGCGCCTGGTCCTGATGGATATAGTAATAACTATTATAAATCTTTCAGCAAGATTCTGGTACCCCATTTAAGGCAGATTTTTAATGCTGCTGCATCTACAGGTGCATTCTCGATAGAAAATCTTGAAGCTAATATAATTCTTATTCCTAAACCAAACTTAAACCCAGACCATATAATAAATTATAGGTCCATTTCCCTCATTAATACTGATTTAAAAATTTATTCCAAGATCATTGCTAATAGACTAAATTGTATTCTGCCCAGTTTAATTTCAAACGATCAAATTGGTTTTATAAAACAAAGACAGCCTGTTGAAGGTACCAGACGATTAATAAACATAATTAAATGAATAAATTCCCAAAAACTTTGTTCTGCTGTGATTAGATGCTTTAGATGCTGAAAAGGCATTTGATCGCTTGAATTAGAATTATTTAAATTGTACTCTACAAAAATTTGGTTTTAATATCCCCTGTATTACAAAAATGATGGCCCTTTATTCCAATCCACAAGCAAGAATTTATGTTAATAATCAACTTTCTACCCCTTTTAAAATTACTAATGGAACTAGACAGGGATGCCCACTTTCCCCTTTATTATTTGCTTTAGCAGTAGAGCCCCTTGCTCAATTAATTAGGGATGACCAAGATATTAAAGGTATTAGTACTAACTCCAGAAACTATAAAATTAGTTTATACGCTGATGATATTTTATTAACCCTGACAGAACCATCTAAATCCATCAATAAAATTCAAAATTTACTCAATGAATTCTCTTTTATCTCATATTTTAAAATAAATGTCACCAAATCTAAAATTCTACATTTTAATTTAAACTATTCTCAAATTCAAGAAGTTAAAACATATCCCCATGGAGCTGGGCAGAAAAAGACTTTGTATATCTAGGTTTAAAGTTTTCTAGGGATATTAACTCTTTGATCTCTACTAATCTCAATGATCTTATTAATTCTATTATTAAGGATTTTAATTTTTACAATGATACAGGACTTTCATGGTGGGTGAAAAATTTAATTGTCAAATTGTCAAATCCATTATTTTGCCCAAAATATTACATGTTTTTCTGTCTCTACCGTTATCTGTTTCAACCTCATTCTTAACCAGCCTACAATCTCATAATAATTTTTTCGTGTGGGGTAATAAAAGGGCTAGGATTGCTACTAATCAATTATTTAAAAGCAAACCCCATGGTGGAATGGGTCTGCCCAACATTACAGCATTTTATTATGCTAATCTCATAAAGCAGTCTATTTGGTGGTGGCCTAGCCTATATAAACCATCTTGGAGGATTGACTTGGAATTATTTTTCAATAAAGATACCCCACTAGAGTTGAGCGACTTTTGGTTTTTTAGGGTCGCGTTTCGTTTCGTGAAACCCGACTTTTCCAAAAGTCGGGTCGAGCAAGATCGTCCGATTATAGGGAAAAGTCGGGGTCGTCCCGAAACACGAAACCCAATGTAAGTCAATGGGGAATAAAAGTCGGCAGTGAGAGGAGGACAGGAAACACACCTACAGTGCCCATTTGAATGCCAAAAGCATCAATTCTTCTTACTTAAGCTTGTCAACCTTAATTAACTTCATAATACAAGTTACGCACTGAAAAATGGGGGTTATTTGGCTAAATTTGTGGGGGGGGAGGGCTGGCTGCAGGTTTTCATGTGCCCTGGGCGAAAGAGCGCCCCTTTAACACATACCACAACTCATCATGCTCCGATACGGCAGAGAAATAGCGGTATAGTACAATGAAAAATACCTCACTTTTTACATCTCATGACGAGGCCCATCTATTTCTCCATACAAAATCATTGGTCCCATATAATGTTTGAAACAGTATATGATGAGCTCCACATAATGCTACAGTATATGTTGGTCCCCATGGATGAAGCTCCACTGTCTTATGGGCCCAAATAATGCTCCAAACATAATGGGCCCCATTTCTAATGCTCTAGTGTATAATGGGCCCTGTAAATGCTGCTCCAGTGTCTGATGTCCACCTTTGGAATGTTCCAGTGTATGGTGGGCCCCATCTATCATTCTCCAGAGTATAGTGCTCCCCAAAAATTGCTGTCCCAACATAGAAAACAATCAAATAAGTCTCCTCGCTAGGGAATCCCTGTACTTGTCTGGACAGGTGCTGTAGCTTGCTTAACAGCTCGCCAGCCGTTCTCACGCCCAGTATGGATTGCACGTGATTGCACAAAGGTTAGAAAGGGTACCGTATCCCTGGATAACATGTATGGATAGCGTACACATTCAAAATATATGTCTATACAGCATGAGGCAGGCTCAGACGGTGTTAGGCCCAGTATGGATTGCACGTCATTGCACAAAGGTTAGAAGGGGTACCGTATCCCCGGATAACATGTATGGATAGCGTACACATTCAAAATATATGTCTATACAGCATGAGGCAGGCTCAGACGGTGTTAGGCCCAGTATGGATTGCACGTCATTGCACAAAGGTTAGAAGGGGTACCGTATCCCCGGATAACATGTATGGATAGCGTACACATTCAAAATATATGTCTATACAGCATGAGGCAGGCTCAGACGGTGTTAGGCCCAGTATGGATTGCACGTCATTGCACAAAGGTTAGAAGGGGTACCGTATACCCGGATAACATGTATGGATAGCGTACACATTCAAAATATATGTCTATACAGCATGAGGCAGGCTCAGACGGTGTTGGGCCCAGTATGGATTGCACGTCATTGCACAAAGGTTAGAAGGGGTACCGTATCCCCGGATAACATGGATGGATAGCGTACACATTCAAAATATATGTCTATACAGCATGAGGCAGGCTCAGACGGTGTTAGGCCCACTATGGATTGCACGTCATTGCACAAAGGTTAGAAGGGGTACCGTATCCCCGGATAACATGTATGGATAGCGTACACATTCAAAATATATGTCTATACAGCATGAGGCAGGCTCAGACGGTGTTAGGCCCAGTATGGATTGCACATCATTGCACAAAGGTTAGAAAGGGTACCGTATCCCCGGATAACATGTATGGATAGCGTACACATTCAAAATATATGTCTCAGGAGGCAGGCTCAGACGGTGTCAGGCACAGTATGGATTTGACGGCCCAGATTACACAGCGGAGGAGCAGGGAGAGGTAAAGATTGCAAATGCTGGGGCCCTGGCCAAGCAAGGGGGGCCCACTCGTGGGCGTCGGTACTGGCACTGGGCCCCTCATAGTACAGCGGTGTGTCTGACGGCGGGTGTGCACCACCACCGTCAGAGACACTTGATTGCACTATGAGGGACCCTGTGCCAGTGCCCGCGCCCAAGAGTCGGCCTACCCACCTGTCCAGGGCAACGGCACTCGCACAGTGTCATGCGCTAGGTGGTGACCCCGGCCATGGGGGGGGAGGCAGCACAGTTAGGGAGTTTTAGAAAGTGGCATATGTTGATGTTGGACATTCAACTGATGCAAAAGGCGAAATAGGTGAAGTACCAGGAAGAGGTGGACCAAAGCAAGCCATTTTTCTGTCACCCTATGTGTCATCAGGGGAAGGTGGGACAAAATCCTTGGAAACCCATGCGTGGTTCATTTTAATGAAGGTTAGATCATCCACATTTTGGGTTGACAGACGGGTCCTTTTTTCTGTCAGGATTGATCCAGCTGCACTGAAGACTCTTTCCGATAGCACACTTGCAGCTGGGCAAGCGAGCTCCTGTAAGGCATATTGTGCCAATTCAGGCCAGGTGTCCAGTTTAGCGGCCCAATAGTCAAAGGGGAATGACCTGTGTGGGAGAACATCGATATGGGAGGAAAAGTAGTTTGTAACCATAGTTGACAACTGCTGTCTCCTGTCACTTTCCATCGATGCAGTATTACCAGTTGTGTGAGCGGTATTTGAAAAATCAGTCCACAACATTGTCATGAAACCCCTGTCTCCAACGCCACTTCTGCTGTGTGCACCACGAACACCTCTGCCAAGCTGCCCCCGGCCCGTACGGCTCGTGTGAGAACCATCACCGCTGCTGTGTGCTGGGAATGCCTCAAGCAACCGATTTACCAGAGTTGCTTGTTTATTAGCCAATATTAGGTCAAGGTTCTCCTGTGGCATGATGTTTTGTAATTTGCCTTTATAGCGTGGATCCAGGATGCTGGCCAACCAGTAGTCGTCATCGTTCATCATTTTGGCAATGCGGGGGTCCCTTTTTAGGATCCGCAAGGCATAATCTGACATGTGGGCCAATGTTCCCGGTGTCAATGATGCACTGCGAGTGCTGGGTGGAGGAGCACTTTCTGGCAAATCCACATCCCTCCAGTCACGCACAAACCCTGTACCAGACCTTGCCACGCCAACATTTTCACTTGCCCCACGAGATGCATCCTCCTCCCCTAAGTAATCATCCCCATCATCCTCCTCCTCCTCCTCCTCTTCTTCCTCCACCTCGTCCAGGAGAGGTCCCTGAGCAGACAATGGCTGAATGTCATCAAGGATTCCCTCCTCCTCTTCCTCCTCATCAACATTGGCTGCAGACGCCTGCTCCTTAAGGTGCGTCAAAGTTTGCATGAGCAGACGCATAAGTGGGATGCTCATGCTTAGGATGGCGTCGTCTGCGCTTACCAGCCGTGTGCATCCCTCAAAACACTGAAGGACTTTACAAAGGTCTTTCAGCCTTGACCACTGCACGCCTGTCAACTCCATGTCTGCTCTCAAAGTGCCTGGCCGTGTATCCTCCCACAAATGCATTATGGCCTGCCTCTGCTCGCACAGCCGCTCCACCATGTGCAGGGTGGAGTTCCACCTTGTTGCAATGTCGATAATGAGGCGGTAGTTGGGAAGGTGGAGCAATCGCTGCAGCTTCTGCATACGAACGGAGTGTACAGGCGACCGGCGGATGTGCGCGCACAGTCTTCGCACCTTCTGGAGCAGGGCTGTAAACTCCGGATAATTTTTGAGGAAGCACTGCACCACCAGGTTCAAGGTGTGAGCCAAGCAAGGTATGTGGCTGAGTTTTGAAAGGGCTATGGCTGCCACAAAATTGCGGCCGTTATCACTAACTACCTTGCCTGCCTCAAGATGTACACTGCCCAGCCATGACTCAGTTTGCCGCTTCAAGTACTCGGCCAGCACCTCGGCGGTGTGTCTGTCGCCCAAACACATCATCTGCAACACAGCCTGCTGACGCTTTCCACTAGCTGCTCGATAGGGGGACACATCGTGTGCAACAGTGGCAGCTGCAGATGGAGTGCTCGTACGACTGCGCTCTGTGGACGAGCTGTCGCTTCTGGAGGAGGAGGAGGAGGGTCGAACGCCTACAGCCAACTGTTTCCTATACCGTGGGCTAGGCAGCACTGTCCCACCACCGCTGTCCCCTGTGGACCCTGCATCCACCACATTAACCCAGTGCGCAGTGATGGACACGTAACGGCCCTGGCCATGCCGACTGGACCATGCATCAGTTGTGAGGTGCACCTTTCCGCTCACTGACTGCTTGAGTGCATGGACAATGCGGTCTTTCACATGATGGTGGAGGGCTGGGATGGCTTTGCGAGAGAAGAAGTGGCGACTGGGTAGGTCATAGCGTGGTACTGCATAGGCCATGAGTTCGCGGAAAGCTGTGCTTTCCACCAACCGAAAGGGCATCATCTCAAACGAGATTAGTTTGGCAATGTGGGCGTTCAAACCCAGTGTACGCGGATGAGAGACTGAGTACTTTCTTGACCTACTCATAGTGTCTGGGAGGGTGAGCTGGACTTGAGAGCTGCATATGGTGGAAGTAGCGGTGGACAGGGCGGACTGAGAGAGGGTTGATGATGGTGATGGAGTTGTTGTTCTTTCTGATGGCCTAGAATCAGTCTTTCGTTGATATAACAGTGGGATTCCCTGACTGCTGTGGCCTTGCAACGACACCTCAACATTTGCTGCTGTGCTAACCGGTGGGCTTACAGTGGGGGAAACAATGTAGCGTTGCTGACTACCTTTGTTGTGATCAGTTGCACATGTGGCACTTGAGGTTTGGTGTTGTGTCCACGCTTGCAAGTGCATGCTGGTTAAATGTCTAAGCATGCAACTGGTATTCAAATTTTTCAGATTTTTCCCTCGGCTAAAGGTCTTTGCGCACTTCTTACAGATAACCTTGGCCTGATCATGAGGATTTTGTTCAAAAAAGTGCCACACTGCACTCTTCCTACTTTGGCAGACATTTTGCGGCCTAGCACGCTGTGATCTTTTGACCCTCTGGACAAGCTGTCCAGCAACTCTTTTGATGTTTGGAACCTGTCTTTGGAGTGCTCCGGGCCTGTCAGATAACAGCTGTTGCGATGTCGATGTCTGCTGTGGATGCTCCTCATCTGAGCTATTGGAAGCAGCACCCTCTTCCCCCAATGGATGCCAATCTGGGTCAACAACTGGGTCATCCATCACCTCCTCTTCTATGTCATGTGCACCTTTCTCTGTGTCACCGTGTATGGTGGTATAGTGTGCGGGAAGGGGCACCTGAGTCTCATCAGGGTCAAAATCTGGCTCTGTACACTGCGAGGACAATGTAGTGCTCTGAGTGAATGTACCAGCAGAATCATCCATCAGCGGCTGTGCATCAGTGCACTCCATGTCAGATTCATCTTGGCCTGGGTAATTCACCATTTGACTTGATAATCCAGGCATGGTATGTGAAAACAGCTCCATGGAGTAATCAGTAGTATGGCCTGCGTCATCCTTCAATCTTGGTTGGGGTGAAGGACACAAGGAAAGGTGTGGTTCATGAACATGAGCCTCCAATGACGACTCAGTGCTTTTACTTTTTACAACTGAAGAAGAGGAGGCGATAGAGCTGGAGGCTGAGTCAGCAATGTAAGACAAAACTTTTTCCTGATGCTCTGCCTTTAAAAGTGGTTTGCCAACTCCTAGAAAACTAAGCGTTCGAGGCCTTATGTAGCCAGACGATGATGCAGGGTCAGCACCTCCTGCATTCGGTCCTATTTTGCTCTTGCCACTACCATCAGATCCACCACCAACACCATCATTACCAGCTGCCAACCCCCGCCCAATTCCACGGCCTCTTCCACCAGCCTTCCTCATTTTTGGTAGAAATGTAGACAAAATCCAACAAACTATATAGTAATGTAAAACAAGGTACAAGGTGTCTATAGGACAGGGGAGTTTTAGAATTTCTGCACACACTTGTGGACAGTGGACACTTGTGGATTGTGTGCGGCCCACTGATATCTGAGCGCTATGTGACACGCTCGATGGCACAGCTGCCTGTGACCAAAGTGACGAGAGGATAATGGAGATTTTGAATCTCTGCGTGCACTTTTGGACACTGGACACTTGTGGATTGTGTGCGGCCCACTGATATCTGAGCGCTATGTGACACGCTCGATGGCACAGCTGCCTGTGACCAAAGTGACGAGAGGATAATGGAGATTTTGAATCTCTGCGTACACTTTTGGACACTGGACACTTGTGGATTGTGTGCGGCCCACTGATATCTGAGCGCTATGAGACACGCTCGATGGCACAGCTGCCTGTGACCAAAGTGACGAGAGGATAATGGAGATTTTGAATCTCTGCGTACACTTTTGGACACTGGACACTTGTGGATTGTGTGCGGCCCACTGATATCTGAGCGCTATGTGACACGCTCGATGGCACAGCTGCCTGTGACCAAAGTGACGAGAGGATAATGGAGATTTTGAATCTCTGCGTACACTTTTGGACACTGGACACTTGTGGATTGTGTGCGGCCCACTGATATCTGAGCGCTATGTGACACGCTCGATGGCACAGCTGCCTGTGACCAAAGTGACGAGAGGATAATGGAGATTTTGAATCTCTGCGTACACTTGTGGACAGTGGACACTTGTGGATTGTGTGCGGCCCACTGATATCTGAGCGCTATGTGACACGCTCGATGGCACAGCTGCCTGTGACCAAAGTGACGAGAGGATAATGGAGATTTTGAATCTCTGCGTACACTTTTTGACACTGGACACTTGTGGATTGTGTGCGGCCCACTGATATCTGAGCGCTATGTGACACGCTCGATGGCACAGCTGCCTGTGACCAAAGTGACGAGAGGATAATGGAGATTTTGAATCTCTGCGTACACTTGTGGACAGTGGACACTTGTGGATTGTGTGCGGCCCACTGATATCTGAGCGCTATGTGACACGCTCGATGGCACAGCTGCCTGTGACCAAAGTGACGAGAGGATAATGGAGATTTTGAATCTCTGCGTACACTTTTGGACACTGGACACTTGTGGATTGTGTGTGGCCCACTGATATCTGAGCGCTATGTGACACGCTCGATGGCACAGCTGCCTGTGACCAAAGTGACGAGAGGATAATGGAGATTTTGAATCTCTGCGTACACTTGTGGACAGTGGACACTTGTGGATTGTGTGCGGCCCACTGATATCTGAGCGCTATGTGACACGCTCGATGGCACAGCTGCCTGTACCAAAGTGACGAGAGGATAATGGAGATTTTGAATCTCTGCGTACACTTGTGGACAGTGGACACTTGTGGATTGTGTGCGGCCCACTGATATCTGAGCGCTATGTGACACGCTCGATGGCACAGCTGCCTGTGACCAAAGTGACGAGAGGATAATGGAGATTTTGAATCTCTGCGTACACTTGTGGACAGTGGACACTTGTGGATTGTGTGCGGCCCACTGATATCTGAGCGCTATGTGACACGCTCGATGGCACAGCTGCCTGTGACCAAAGTGACGAGAGGATAATGGAGATTTTGAATCTCTGCGTACACTTGTGGACAGTGGACACTTGTGGATTGTGTGCGGCCCACTGATATCTGAGCGCTATGTGACACGCTCGATGGCACAGCTGCCTGTGACCAAAGTGAGGAGAGGATAATGGAGATTTTGAATCTCTGCGTACACTTTTGGACACTGGACACTTGTGGATTGTGTGCGGCCCACTGATATCTGAGCGCTATGTGACACGCTCGATGGCACAGCTGCCTGTGACCAAAGTGACGAGAGGATAATGGAGATTTTGAATCTCTGCGTACACTTGTGGACAGTGGACACTTGTGGATTGTGTGCGGCCCACTGATATCTGAGCGCTATGTGACACGCTCGATGGCACAGCTGCCTGTGACCAAAGTGATGAGAGGATAATGGAGATTTTGAATCTCTGCGTACACTTTTGGACACTGGACACTTGTGGATTGTGTGCGGCCCACTGATATCTGAGCGCTATGTGACACGCTCGATGGCACAGCTGCCTGTGACCAAAGTGACGAGAGGATAATGGAGATTTTGAATCTCTGCGTACACTTTTGGACACTGGACACTTGTGGATTGTGTGTGGCCCACTGATATCTGAGCGCTATGTGACACGCTCGATGGCACAGCTGCCTGTGACCAAAGTGACGAGAGGATAATGGAGATTTTGAATCTCTGCGTACACTTGTGGACAGTGGACACTTGTGGATTGTGTGCGGCCCACTGATATCTGAGCGCTATGTGACACGCTCGATGGCACAGCTGCCTGTGACCAAAGTGACGAGAGGATAATGGAGATTTTGAATCTCTGCGTACACTTGTGGACAGTGGACACTTGTGGATTGTGTGCGGCCCACTGATATCTGAGCGCTATGTGACACGCTCGATGGCACAGCTGCCTGTGACCAAAGTGACGAGAGGATAATGGAGATTTTGAATCTCTGCGTACACTTTTGGACACTGGACACTTGTGGATTGTGTGCGGCCCACTGATATCTGAGCGCTATGTGACACGCTCGATGGCACAGCTGCCTGTGACCAAAGTGACGAGAGGATAATGGAGATTTTGAATCTCTGCGTACACTTGTGGACAGTGGACACTTGTGGATTGTGTGCGGCCCACTGATATCTGAGCGCTATGTGACACGCTCGATGGCACAGCTGCCTGTGACCAAAGTGACGAGAGGATAATGGAGATTTTGAATCTCTGCGTACACTTTTGGACACTGGACACTTGTGGATTGTGTGCGGCCCACTGATATCTGAGCGCTATGTGACACGCTCGATGGCACAGCTGCCTGTGACCAAAGTGACGAGAGGATAATGGAGATTTTGAATCTCTGCGTACACTTGTGGACAGTGGACACTTGTGGATTGTGTGCGGCCCACTGATATCTGAGCGCTATGTGACACGCTCGATGGCACAGCTGCCTGTGACCAAAGTGACGAGAGGATAATGGAGATTTTGAATCTCTGCGTACACTTTTGGACACTGGACACTTGTGGATTGTGTGCGGCCCACTGATATCTGAGCGCTATGTGACACGCTCGATGGCACAGCTGCCTGTGACCAAAGTGACGAGAGGATAATGGAGATTTTGAATCTCTGCGTACACTTGTGGACAGTGGACACTTGTGGATTGTGTGCGGCCCACTGATATCTGAGCGCTATGTGACACGCTCGATGGCACAGCTGCCTGTGACCAAAGTGACGAGAGGATAATGGAGATTTTGAATCTCTGCGTACACTTTTGGACACTGGACACTTGTGGATTGTGTGCGGCCCACTGATATCTGAGCGCTATGTGACACGCTCGATGGCACAGCTGCCTGTAACCAAAGTGACGAGAGGATAAGGGAGATTGGATTGCTTTTAAAAAAGCAGTTTGCGGAGCAGTGGGTAAACAGCAATGCCAGCGTGTCAGGAAGCCTTAAAAGGCAGCCCAACAACCAACACCACTGATACACCACAATATAGCCTCCCCTTGCACTGCACACACAGTGACTTGTGTGTTGTGCAGGCCAAATCGCTAGCAGCAGAAGCAGTTTTTTTGTCTTCTTCCCTGCCTAACGCTCTCCCTACAGAATCAGCAGCAACCTCTCCCTATACTAAGATCGGCAGAAGTAAGATGGCGGTCGGCGTGCACGCCCTTTTATACCCCCTGTGACGCCCACCAAAGCAAGCCAATCACTTGCATGCCCTTCTGAAAGATGGTGGTGACCCGTGCCTATGTCATCACGTTGCCCACAGTGTCCGTGGATCCTGATTGGCTGAAAAAGAGCGCAAAACAAACTTTTGAAACGCGACTTTGGCGCGTAAGTCGCCGACCTCGTGGCCGACTTCATCCTAGGGTCGGGTTTCGTTTCATGAAACCCGACTTTGCCAAAAGTCGGCGACTTTTGAATTTTTTCGACCCGTTTCGCTCAACTCTATACCCCACTAAACAGAATTATTTTCAATCTGCTTATCAAAAAAGTGGCTTTCCCTAATAATCATCCTATTTTCTTAGCGATTTCAGAAGCTTGGATGAAACTATTCATACTTAGAAGGCAAATTCCTAAATCAGAAATTATTAAAGGACTCCCTCTTTCTTTGGTTGAGGTTATTGCAGAGTTTAATCTAGATCCACTCTGGGCTACTTGTGGTGTTACCAAAATTCAAGACATTTACGATGGTAAATTTTTCTACCCATTTACACAAATCAAGGCCACATTTGGGATTCCCTCTTCTGCCTTTTTACAATTCTTAATCTTTAAGAACCAAATAGAGCTTTTTCTGCAGACCAAACCATATCTCTCTGAACCTTCTGTCCTTATGTTAAAACATTTAGGTCATAATATTTTTTGGAGCATTCAATACTCTTATAAATGGTTTAACTTGGATCAAACCTTTTGTAAATCACCCTACATGATTAAATGGGAAGAGGACCTCCACCTTTCAGTACAGATAAACGATTGGGAAAAGGCGATTACAACAACGTACTCTTCCACTATTTCAATGACTCTCCAAGAGTCATTTTATAAACTATTTTCACGGTGGTACTATACTCCCTCTAGATTAGCCAAGATCAACTCAGACAACTCCCCAAATTGTTGGAGAGAATGTGGACAGATTGGTTCTCTATTTCACATATACTGGTCATGTCCAAAGATTAGACCATTATGGATAGGGGTTGAGTCCTTGGTTGGTCAAATTTTAAATATTAATGATTTTATTTTAACCCCTCAGTTGGCCTTACTCTCTATGGGCATTGATCAGTTCAATCCATTCTTAAGACAACTTGTTCTTCACTTTTTTTTAGTTACCAAAAATAATATTGCTTTTTTTGGAAGTCCCCTAATATTCCCTCATTACAAGATTTAATTAATAAAACTTCCTTACATAAATCTTATGAAAATAAAATTGCTATTTCAAATAATTGCTTTAACAAATTGGCTTGTAAATGGAACCGTTGGATAGAACTATTTCCATAAGGGCATTGTTTTTTTTATTTCTAGTTTATATTTGTGTAAAATATTTTGACTATGTTTTTGATCTGACAAATATCTATCTGTTCTCTATGTATTTTATGGATTGATTTCATGACAATTGTGAGAATCATGTGGGAATAGTGGATGAGGGCAGGTATATCTCGCCCAGATTCCTTTCCTATGTGGCCTAGTCTGGTCAGTATCGCACCTGCTTACTAATGGATAATGGGAGGTGGATATAAAAGGATGCAAGGTGGTTGTGTGAGTGTCTCAGCCTGGGAACACAGAGAGCCTGTCGGTGTGAGAGACACACTTGAGTGGAAGCAGTGCCCACTGCAACTGTGATTTGGCTGGACGGGAGAAGCCCGCCAGTTGGTAGTTAGGTTGTCCATTGTTTAGCTAGTGCCGGACAGGCAAGGATTTGTTTTATGTTTTATTTCCTTTTGCATTGCTTTCACCGTTAATAAACCTGACCCAGGGTCAGTTACACCCGAATCCCAGCTCTGCGCCTGAGTTTCATGCTGAATGCACGTGACCTTTGACCCCAGCAAAGGCGATCCCGGAGTGTTTCATCACACAATGCATTATTTGCCTTTCCCCCTACCCTTTCCCTTTCCCGGTTATTATAAATTTTAATAAAATGTATTGGAAAAACAAAATGGATTAATTGACTTCATATTTTGATAGATCAGACTTTTACGAACACACCAAGACCAAATATGTGTATTCTCTTGTTTGTTTCTTTTATTTTTCAAGAGGCAAAAGGACGGTGATTTGAACTTGTTTTTTTTTTTTTACACACATAGCCCTAAAAACTATATGATTTCCCCCATATAGCCCTTCAACCTGTATAAGGGCCCTCACATATCTCTGCAAATGGTATAAAGGCCCACACATAGCCTTACGAACTTTGCCAGGCAAAGTAGATGACATTGACACTGACTTCCAACCCCCGACTCTCTAGCTCCACAGTCGCTGCTGTGTCATGCTCAAGAATAGCAATCTCCTATCTTCCATCACATCCCTATATTTGTTGAAATGTTACCCCATATAAACCTCAGACCAACACTTGTTTGGAATAAATAATTTGCAGTTTTTCATTTTAGAATTAGACCTTTCCCTAATGGGTAATACTTGTAGAATCTTCTAATTTCTAATTGACTAAAATAGAATTTTCCCTTTCAAGAAAGGATGACATTCAGCAAGATCACAATATAAGTTACATGAAGAAAATAGCTCTAAAATAATCTAAATTATACTCATTGTATCATTCTAAAATGGTTGGTCGAAAAATATATAAAACAGAATTTTGCTGACAGCTGATCTTTAAAAACCAAAGCTCGCTTATAGCTAGCAAGGTGCAAAAGCAAGTTGGATCTACTGTATGATCCCACTTTCTAAGAAGTAAAAAAAAAGAGATTATTTGGAATGAGATTAAAACTGCTTAGGACATAGGCTTATTTTCTACATTGTTGGATATATTGGAAATATTAATCAAATACCTATATGCCTTTCTCAGGCTTCTCCTGATACTTGAACTAATATTTTATTGTCTTCTCAAGTTATTCCAAACCCAAATTAACAATTCTGCTGCTTTCTTTTTAAAAAAGTGCAGTGCATTCTGGAAGCAAAGATACGAATTAAGGAACACCTGGCCCTGTGCACAGTGATAGAATCATAGAATCATAGAATCATAGAATCATAGAATTGTAGAGTTGGAAGGGACCTCCTGGGCCATCTGGTTCAACCCCCTGCTCAAAGCAGGATTCGCTAAATCATCCCAGTCAGATGTCTGTCCAGCCTCTGTTTGAAGACTTCCATTGAAGGAGAACTCACCACTTCTCGTGGCAGCCTGTTCCACTCATTGATCACTCTAACTATCAAAAAGTTTTTTCTAATATCTAATCTGTGTCTCCTCCCATTCAGTTTCATCCCATTGCTTCTAGTCTTTCCTTGTGCAAATGAGAATAAAGTTGATCCTTCTACAATGTGACAGCCCTTTAGATATTTGTAGACAGCTATTAAGTCTCCTCTCAGTCTTCTCTTTTGCAAACTAAACATTCCCAAATCCTGCAACCTTTCCTCATAAGACAGGGTTTGCAGATCGGTCACCATTCTGGTCGCTCTTTTCTGAACTTGCTCCAGTTTGTTGATGTCTTTTTTAAAATGTGGTGCCCAAAACTGGACACAATATTCCAGATGAGGTCTGACCAAAGAGGAGTAGAGGGAAATAATGACTTCACGTGATCTAGACTGTATGCTTCTGTTAATACATCCTAGAATTGCATTTGCCTTTTTTGCTGCTGCATCACACTGTTGACTCATATTCAGTCTGTGATCTATTAGTATACCCAAGTCTTTTTCACATGTGCTGTCACTTAGCCCTATTACTCCCATTCTATATATGCTTTTTTCATTTTTATTGCCCAGATGTAGTACTTTGCATTTCTCCCTGTTAAAAACCATTCTGTTAGTTGCTGCCCACTTCTCCAGTTTATTTAAATCTTTTTGAATCCTCTCTCTCTCTTCTCTAGTATTAGCTATCCCTCCTAGCTTTGTGTCATCAGCAAATTTAATCAGTTTACCCTCAATTCCTTCATCAAAATAGTTGATAAAGATGTTGAACAATACAGGGCCCAGGACAGAGCCCTGTGGTACCCCACTTGAGACATTCTTCCAACTGGATGTGCAGCCATTTTCGACCACTCTTTGGGTCCGATCACTAAGCCAGTTATGAATCCACCTAACAGTTGCCTTGTCCATTCCATACTTAGTCATTTTTTCAATAAGGATTGTATGAGAGACTTTGTCAAATGCTTTGCTGAACAATTAGTTAATATCTGATTGAGCACCGTTGTTGGTGTGCTAACATAGAAAATTGTAATTATATAGAGATGACATATTATTAGGAACATGCTTTTAACACTGAAGAGATACCCAAAATCAAGATAATTTGTAATACTAAAGTTACAAATCAGTAAAAATTATTCTAGGTCATATCACAGATATAAGGCCTATTTTTTTCTAGAATAAGTACAAGGCTGTACCTGCTAAGTAGCGGAGGTTAGCACCCTAGTAAATTGGGAATTGGCAACCCGTTCCACTGTGGCGTGCTCTCACTTGCCCTAGTTGTCCCTGCAAGTCATAAAGATACAGATATATTAATAATCTAGTGTGACACCCCAGAGTCCGGTTGTCACAGCGACATTGCCTCCCTCTAAGAGGTGAAGTCATGCTTGGAGGCAGAAAGGGGACCCCCATGCCAGGTAACATAGATTAAATCACAATTCCTGCTGCAGGTCAGAAAAGGGAGCTGCCTTATAAATTCTGGCCAGCAGAGGGGGTTGGTGAGTCAGCTAGAAGTGGGAGGGAGTTGTCATGGAAACGACAGCAGCTGAGCGAAAATGACAAGACAGTTAAACGTGAGGTAAAAAGATCTTTCTGGAAGATCCAGTCAGTTCAAGACAGAGAGCTGATCTGACAGGAGGGGAAGGACGATAGCAGAGAGAAGAGGCTCCGGGTAAGCTAAAACTGTGTATGGCAGACCCCTGAGCAAAGCGCTAATAAAGAGAAAGGGACGCCAGAGTTCTGGGTGGCAGGAGCTGTATGTCCTGACCACTGAATCTGGAAGTACAGGGGACTGTAAGTTCCTGTGTGACTTTAAACACCTGAGGGCACGGCAGTGGATAAGGAGCCCGGGGCTGACAGAGAAAAGGACGGTACCCGTGGAATAGGCTCATGCTGACAGCTGTACAGGTTAGAGAAATCATCACAATAGAGGGTCTCAGCTTAGTTATAAACAGCAGAGACCCACACACAAAGTGCAGAAGGAAGGTCCTAAACCCCCACCTGGCAGGGTGGATCCCCTGAATGCCTCCAGGCGAGCCGGACTCAAGCCATCACCTGTATGTGGTACTCCGGATTGCAACCAATTGCCAGTAAAAGGTAAAGAAACTACACCTCTCTGTGTCCTTCTCTCATTTCTCTGCACCGCAACGTTCACAGCCATCTTAACTATTAATCAAACATCTTTGCCCTGGGACTATTGCTCTACCTGTGGAGAGCTATTTTCACCTCAGCTGCGACACACCAACAGTCTCAGGGGAACAATACCGCAGCGCTGGTCACCTCTGACCAGAATACCACAGGTTGCGTCCTGTATTTAATCATCTAAAAACTTTATCTTCATTTTTACCACATCTAACAACATCACAAACAACTTTTCCCCTTTCCCTATTTTATTATTTAATGGACGCCCCAGGGCCACGGACCTGGTCACTGCCGCCGTGACACCGTCCCCCATTGAAGTCGATGGGCCCGGTACCGAGTAGCCCATGGCCCATGGGGCGCTCCAACTGGCATCACGAGCAGGATTTAGCGAGCCTAGCAAAGCTGGGTAAAGGAGCCTGGCAAAGCTGGGTACTGTGTGCCATAGACTTTATTAAATTGAGTGCTAAAGACTTTAATGCGCTTTCAAATAACCGCCATAACTGCATCACACAGTGCGTGCGAGTAGAGAGGGGCGTGCCAGTGAAGCTGGAGGTGCGCTCTATTGTGAGCAAGAGAAAAGCAGGAAGAAAATGCCCAACTTGGGTGAAGATTCAGCGGCGGTCGCAGCCACAGCCTCAATAATGCCGCTATCAATGCCATATATACCAGGAGCAGCCTGGTTACCACAGTTCTCAGGGGAGTCGCACACCCTGAGCGATTTTAAAGAAAGACTATGTAGTTTGTTCTAAGTGTACCCCTTGTCAGAGAGCCAAAAAGTCAGTATCCTCATTGGCCAGTTAACTGGTGCGGCCCAGAGTGAAGTAAAGTCCTGGCCGGACACTGATAAAGGGACTGTCCAACAAATCTTGGCCAGACTGAAGAACACTTTTGATACCCGTACTGCAGCAGAGATAAAAGTGAGATTCTTTGGGTGCAAACAGAGAGTGCAGGACAGTATACGGGACTATGCCCTTAATCTTCAGGAGGCACTACGGGCCGTAAAGCAGGTTGACCCTGAGAGCGTGCAAGATGAAGATAGATTGCTAATAGAGCAGTTCATAGAGGGACAACAGTTTAACAATCAAAGGACACAGCTGCGCATAATGGCCCTACAAAATCCTGAATTGGACTTTACACACTTTAAGTATAGAGCCAGCCGAGTGCTGCGTGAACCAAACCCTAGCAGCACAGAGCCCTCTAAGTATCCAGCAATTACATACCAGCAAGAGACAGCATCCTTTCCAAAAATCCCTATTGAGACTGACAAGTCGTCCCAAGATGATGATTCTGCTGCAGACTTACGTCTCCAAGTCAAGGAAATAACCAAAAGTGTGGCTACACTCACAAAAACTGTGCAATCCCTGCAAGTGACTACAAAGAAGAAAATCCAGTTGGCTTCCAGTCCAGATGACGTCCCGTGGCGACAGCAGAAGAGGATCCCACCGACCCGAGGGAGAGACAGCGATCGTTACGACAAGGACGGACAGTCGCAGCTGCAACAAGGCAGGACACCTAGCAAGATTCTGCCATTTATACAAGCAACCCCTGGGGCAAAGGGCCAACCCTCAGGAGTAAGATGACCAGGCCCACCAAATTGGAGAGACAAGTACGTAGGAGGATGGCCAGTCCTGCCTGTCGTGATTGACGGCTTTCTGATCAACGCTTTACTGGACACCGGCTCTCAGGTGACAACGATACCATATTTTCTTTTAAAGCTGTACTGGGCAGATTCAGACATTACTCATAGCCCAGATAAAGACCTTGGCATACTTGCCAGCAAAGGTCAGCCCTTGCTTCAGATGGGATATAAAGAGGTGACCATCAAGATTGGATGAGTAGAATTGCAATCGCAAGGTTTGATTATAGTAGATATTGACAAACGAGAATGCCATCCTATGATCACTTTAGGCACTAATGTAATTGAAAATTGTCTTTGAGAAATTATTGCTTCGTTACAACAGGTAGCCGAAACCACCAGCTCCAGTCAGCAATGGGTTCTGCAAAAGGAGATCAAAGCCCTGATGCAGAGACAACAGGTAGAGCTGTCTGGTGGAGAAGTCGTTAGTGTCAGAGTAAGTGATCCTTTCCCCATTGCAGTACCTCCCAGAAGTGAAATGTTAATTTGTTGTCAGGTAGCAATAGGCATAAGGGGTCATAATTACCAAGCCCTGGTAGAACCCATGTACTCTGATAGTAGGCCCACTATCCTGACAGCAAGAAGGGTAGTTGATGTCCGCAAGGGGAGAGTACCAATACGCATCTTAAATTGTGGGGAGAGAGAGTTCCAGTTACCCCGGTATGCCACCCTTGCTAAATTGTTCACTGTCAGCAACAATGCAATAGAGGCACTAGAACCCTTGCTTCCATCTGACAAGGTGGAAGAGAATGGCTCTGAAGGGCAACAGGAGGATTAGTGTTAGCAGCTACATGTAAGCACTGACTCCACCCCTTCACACCAAAAGCATGGGGCTTACCGGGTGGCTCGAGAATTTGAAAGGGTCTTCAGCTAGCATCCTCTAGACTTTGGGCAGGCAAAAGGGGTCCAACATCATATCCCCACTGGATATCATCCACCCATTAAAGAGAGACACCGGCCTGTACCCCCCAGCACACTATCAATGTGCCAAGAGTATGTTACGGGAGATGAAGGAGGCTGGGGTAATCAGAGATAGTTGTAGCCCCTGGGCAGCTCCATGTGTTCTCGTTAAGAAGAAAGATGGTACTATGAGAATGTGTGTAGACTACAGGCGGATTAACAGTATTACACATAAAGACGCTTACCCATTGCCTAGAATTGAGGAATCACTAGCCGCACTGAGAACTGCTAATTATTTATCTACCTTAGATATCACCAGTGGGTATTGGCAGGTTCCTGTGGCAGAGGCAGACAAAGAGAAGACAGCGGTTACAACACTAATGGGCCTCTGCGAGTTTAACTACATGCCGTTCGGGCTCAGCAATGTGCCAGGAACATTTCAGCTGTTAATGGAATGCTGCCTTGGATATAAAAACTTTGAAACTGTTCTACTGTACCTAGATGACATCATTGTCTTCTCCAAAATCTACGAAGACCATTTGAAGCACCTGGCCGAGGTATTCGAAGCCCTGTCAAACTTTGGCTTGAAAGTAAGAGAGATTTAAAACCATCCAAATGTCACCTTTTGAAACCCAAGGTGCAGTACCTAGGCCATGTGGTGAGTGCAGAAGGTGTGGCACCTGATCCTGACAAAGTCACCGTTATCCAGGACTGGCAGAGACCCAGCACTATCCATGAAGTGAGGTCATTTGTTGGGTTAGTAGGCTACTACCGAAGATTTATCAAGGACTTCACCAAGATCATGAAATGCAAAAGGAGGGGTGCACTACTGTCATATCAATCTCTAGTGGAGTGCAATATCTAGCCTGTGAGCAGAGAAGCAAAAAAAAAGGGAGAAAAAGACTAGTCTAATGATGGTGTGCACATCCCAAAAGACAATAAAAAACCTTTATTTCATATTGGATACAATAAGCTAAAACCATTTAAAATACAAACAAAGAACCAATGACCCAGACACCCCCAAAATAGGTAATATGAACCTAAGATGTGGCCCATATTGGACTTTTCATAACCACCCATAAGCTGGCACATATCATGCAATTCTATATAACAAGACAGCCATGTACATTGCTGGCAAAGATAAGGCAGAAAGACAGACTTGATATCAAGCATATAATAAATGTAAGAAAATTGATAAATCCTAATTGCCCTAAAGCATGTGGAACTAACCACAGAATGAAATTGCCTAGTGCAAAAGATGCCCAAGAATGGTTATACCATGGCTGAAATTGCAAAGTTGCAGTGGATGCATAATGAGCAAATTCGAACCACTAGATATAGGTCAGAGCAGCAAGAGTCCCAAAGGGGTTAAAGAAAGAGGGTGGTTGGCAGGCCCCACGCGCATCACTGCTGCGACTAGCAACTTCATCAGGGAAGTGAGTCCAATATTGAAAAGAGTAGGTTTAAATACCTGTACCAATGATCAGAGAGGCGGAGCAATGCACAGCAAAGACACCTGGAACTCGTGGACGCACCAGCGTTACAGCTGTATCACTGGAAGTAATAATCAGGCATCCTAACAACAGCACATGCGCACTGTATGACACTGGTCAGAAAGTTTTTCATGGTGGCCATAGTAACAGCCGCATGTGCACATATCATGCCACAGACTGCAAACAAGGCTGCCTCCAAACACAAAAATATGGACAGATGCAGAAGTTTATTTGTAGTGGTCTAGGTAACGGCCATGAAAAAAAAAAAAGGTTTATATAAATGTAGGAGGCGGAATCACGGCTATGCTGTCACCATCGCAATAGCGCATGCGCGCTACGTATTAATGGCACAAAGATCGTTTCAGCAATGCTTACACTGGTCAGAGATTTTACTGTGGCGGTAATAATGGCGGCCGTGCGTGCGCACAAAATGCCACAGGCGGCAATCCATGACCCAAAGGTAGTGACAGCCGTGCATACACTGGTCAGAGCATTTGCTGTAGCAACGGCCGCACAAAAAGTCGCAAGCAGCAAGCAGGGCAGCCCCCAGAGCAAAAATCCAGAAATGCTCAGAAATCTCTGCATGATGGCCCAAAAATTTTATATCCAAAAAAAAAAAAATATAATATGGATATAAAATCATTACAAAGTGCATTTGTGCACCCATACTCACTAATATGCTTAATGATCACCACTCATGAAGTGCTTAATGGATAATATATGAAAGGGCAGAGTTTGTGCGCGCGCTGGTACCAGCAGTAAGGAAGGGAACAGATATGAACAATGCAAGAACCCTTTTAGTTTTCCATTTTTCTTGACGTGAGCAAATACCAAAAGAAATATAGCAAGATGAATAAATCCAAAAGAAAAAATGATAATAAATAAATCCACAATCTCAAAAGGGGGGCAACAAGTTCTACTAAGATATCCCTGTAATGCATAGGTAACCAACCATTTCTATTACCCCTATAATCATGTTATATTACAAGCAAAGATATATCAAGAATCATAAAAAAAAAAAACTAAAAAAACCCCACAGACGATGGGTGAATAACCTGGAAGGGAACAGCCGGTGAAAGATTAGTATTCAAGAAAATTGTAAACTAATGAATCAGATAATTTAACCATATATATATATCTGTCTAGGGTTGAAAGTCCATAAAATGCTAGGATTAATCTGGCTAAAACCAACAATTCCATATTTGATGTCCATAGGATGTTGAAACTCATCAGGAACCGAACCAATTCCAAATCATGTGGTGGGGATATATATGCATATCAGAGAACCAAATGATGTTCTATTTGACGATTGAAGATGTCCTTGACACGGGCTTAAGAGGTAGCTGGTCCCATTCGACAGATATGTCAGGCAAACAGAAGGCCACTCCGCAATAGAGATTGATATGACAGTAGTGCACCCCTCCTTTTGCATTTCTTGTACTTGTCTTCCTCTATGTTCCAGGGGTCATTTCTCGGGGTAGCACACGTTTATTATAACGTTGTCTATACATATTTATATCTGCTATATTTCTTGATTGGTTGTACTGGTGGTCAGTCATGGATTGGGATGCCAGAGAGGCTGCCTGTTTGGCTGAATCATCCAATCAATTTCAAATGATGGACACTTCTGTATCTGACTCCGGTTTTTCTTCACTCTGTAAAGAGCTTACTAAAGCTCATAAAATGGGAGTTAGGCTTTGGTGGAACATGAGAAGTCTGGAAGAGTATCTAAAGGTGGGCTTTGTGCCCCGGGGCTTGCGTATTTCTATTTTTCCAGCTTGGGAACCCTCTGCTGCTTTTCAGCAGACCTGGGAGCAGGGTCTGGCACGTTGCTCTGGTATACTGATTAATATGCATTTAGACCATGACAGGTCCCTCTTTGCTTCCACCAAGACACAGATAAAAGATTTAGAAACTAAGCTTAGCAAATTTGAGGCCACTCAGGTCAATACTAGTGTTGAGCGATACCTTCCGATATCGGGAAATATCGGATCGGATTGGATCGGACCGATACCCCAAAAATATCTGGTATCGCCGATTCCGATACCGGAAACCCATGCAAGTCAATGGGGCACAAATATCGGAATGAAAATAAAGCCCTTTCTTTACTTGCACATCCAGTTTGGGAGGGGGGAAGAGGGTGGGCTGTGCGTGGGCGGAGCCTGTGCGTGTGTGTGTGCCGGTGGGGTCTGTACGGGCCTCTCGGGGGTCTATGCGGGCCTGCTGAGGGTCTGTGCGGGCCTGCCGGGGGTCTGTGCGGTCAGCCAGGGGTCTGTGCGGGCCTGCCGGGGGTCTGTACGGGCTGCCGGGGGTCTGTGCGGGCCTGCCGGGGGTTTGTACGGGCCTGCCAAGGGTCTGTGCGGGCCTGCCGGGAGTTGTGTGTGTGTGCAGGCATCATCCGATGGGACTACAAGTCCCATCGGACTATGCCTGCTACAATGGCAGTGATTGACACATTAGCTAATGATGGGACAGTAGTAGTCCCATCATCCGGCTAATGTGTTGAATGTAAAAAAAAAAAAGCATACATACTACATAAATACTACATATATACAACATTCATACAACATACATACTGTACATACTACATACTTCATACATACTTCATATATACTACATTCATGCAACATACATACATACTACGTACATACTACATATATACTACATTCATACAACATACATACATACTACATATATACTACATTCATACAACATACATAAATACTACATACATACTACATATATGCTACATTCATACAACATACATATATACTACGCACTACATACATACTACATATATACTACATTCATACAACATACATACATACTACATACTACATACATACTACATTCATACAACAAACATACATACTACATACATACTACATATATACTACATTCATACAACATACATACATACTACATACTACATACATACTTCATATATACTACATTCATACAACATACATACATACTACATATATGCTACATTCATACAACATACATACATACTATGTACTACATGCATACTACATATATACTACATTCATACAACATACATACATACTACATACTACATACATACTACATATATACTACATTCATACAACATACATACATACTACATATATACTACATATATACTACATTCATACATACATACATACTACATATATACAACATACATACATAGTAAATGCTACATTCATACTACATACCTACAACATACATAAAACATGCTACAGACATACAACATACTGTACATACTACATACATACTACATACAATACATTCATACATTCATACAATACATACATATAGACATACAGAACATATAACATAGAGTACATACTCACCATCACTTGTCACTTTCATCCCCGAAGCCAGTGTCATCCGTAAAAAAAAATATAAAAATAACAAACAACCAATATACTCCCTGATCCACATAAATCCATGAGCGTCCCATGACGATCTCCCGTGGAGAACAGCAGCATCAGCTGATGCGACCACTCTCTAGGGGCACCAGGAATACAATGACGGGAGGTAGGTATCCTTTCGCACTGTATTCCTCCGCCACTGTAAAAAAATAGTCCCTAGTCTCACTTTTGGCATGGCTGTGTGAGAAAGTTCCCACACAGCTTTTGCCATAAAGTGAGACCAGTGAACTATAGTAACCTCTCAGTGATGCACTGCAGGAGATCGTCATGGGACACTCGTGGATTTCTGTGGATCAGGGAGTATATTGGTTGTTTGTTATTTTAATATTTTTTACAGTGAGATGACACTGGCTTCGGGGATCAAAGTGACAAGTGATGGTGAGTATGTACTCTATGTTATATGTATGTTTTGTATGAATGTATTGCATGTAGTATGTGTGTAGTATGTAAGTTGTATGTATGTAGCGTGTTGTATGTAGTAGGTATGTAGTATGTATGTATGCATGTTGTATGAATGTAGTATATATGTAGTATGTATGTATTATGTAGTATGTATGTTGTATGAATGTAGTATATATGTCGTTTGTATGTAGTATGTATGTATGTTGTATGCATGTAGTATATATGTAGTATGTATGTAGTATGTATGTATGTATGTTGTATGAATGTAGTATATATGTAGTATGTATGTATTATGTAGTATGTATGTATGCTGTATGAATGTAGTATATATGTAGTATGTATGTAGTATGCATGTATGTTTTTATGAATGTAGTATATATGAAGTATGTATGTAGTATGTATGTATGTTGTATGAATGTTGTATATATGTAGTATGTATGTAGTATGAATTTTTTTTTTTTGTTTTTCATTCAACAAATTAGCCGGATGATGGGACTACTACTGTCCCATCATTGGCTAATGTGTCAATCACTGTCATTGTAGCAGGCATCGCCCGATGGGACTTGTAGTCCCATTGGACGATGCCTGCACACACACACAACCCCCGGCAGGCCCATACAGACCCCCAGCAGGCCCGCACAGACCCCCGGCAGCCTGCACAGACCACCAGCAGGCCCGCATAGACCCCCGGCAGGCCCGTACAGACCTCCGGCAGCCCGCACAGACCCCCGGCAGGCCCGCACAGACCCCCGGCAGCCCGCACAGACCCCCGGCAGGCCCGTACAGACCCCCGGCAGGCCCGCACAGCCCGCGCATCATGATGACATCATTTCAGCAGCCAATCACAGCCATGCCATTAGTTAACATGGCTAACACAACTGGCTCATTGCATTATGGGAACTTCCTATTCCGGTATTCAATATTGTAAAAATATCGGAACTCGGTATCGAAACTCCGATACAGCGAATATCGGCCGATACCCGATATTTGCAGTATCGGAATGCTCAACACTGGTCAATACATTCAAGACCAAATTGAAAGAATCTCTTGATAAGTATGAGGCTGAGGTGACGTCAAGGAAACGCAGTAAATTTCAAATGGACAAAACTGATTATGAGCAACAGACGGTCTATAGGTGGAAGCATAAGGGCAATGCTCGTGTACATAGACCAAGTAGGAATAATTCCCCACCTCCTGGAACCGAACCTTCCCTTAGGGAGGCTAGTTGGAGTGATTTTTTTTTTTATCCTCAACCGGAAGCGAAATAGACCACCGACCAGACGCAGTAGGGGAAATAAGAATCGCCAAAAGAAAGCCGAGCCATCACAGGGGTCGGCCTCTCCTTATCGGCATACGTACCAGACCAGACGCAAAAAAATGCAGAGACTGTATTGGCTCCTTTAGAGTCTGAATCTAGGATGTCATCTAATGATTTACAGGTGATTAATCTATCTGAGTATACTTTATCACCTGCAGAATTATCTGTATTACAAAGGGGTCTGACCTTCGTTCCCACTCATAAAATTGACAAATTTTCTTTAACCAAAGATTTATATCTTTTTTGCAGGAACCTTACCTTTCAGGTCATGTATAAGAAACCAGACCTGATACAGTCCATTCCTTCGGATGAACGTCAGGCCTTTCAAGATTTATTGGAATTGCTTGAGGAAAATGAGTCTGTGACTAATAGGAGAAAATTTCCGAATAAGAATAAGTCTTCCAGGGCTCCCTCTTTCTCTTTGGTTCCCGCCATCTAAATTTTCTTTGAGTTGGTCAAACATGACATTTCATCAATGTCCCCTCAGGTGGGTACCATGCCTAATTTGACACCACTAGAGAAACGTGCTTTGATAGATCTTAAGTCTATTTACTCTAAAAAAGAGAAGACTTAGGGGAGACCTAATATATATGCACAAGTATATCAGAGGGCAATACAGAGATCTCTCCAATGAACTGTTTGTACCAAGGACTGTGACAAGAATAAGGGGGCATTCTTTTCGTTTGGAGGAATGACAATTTCTGCACCAGCATAGAAGAGGGTTCTTCACGGCAAGAGCAGTGAGACTCTGGAATTCTCTTCCTGAGGAAGTGGTGATGGCCAACTCACTGAATGAATTTAAGAAAGGAATGGATGCTTTGCTTGTGAGTAACAGTATAGAAGGTTACGAATGACATAATATTATAGGTAGATGGTTGACCCAGCTTAGGGGAAGGAATTTTTTTCCCTATGGAGAAAATTGGCTTCTACTCTGTGGGTTTTTTGCCTTCCCCAGGATCAACAATGCAGAACAGCTGCACTAAAAATAGGCTGAACTAGATGGACATAAGGTCTTCCTCCAGCCTTGAAAACTATGTTACTATGTATGTTAAGAACAACAAGGAGATAATTATTAAGGAAGCTGACAAGGGGGGAAATGTCGTCTTATGGCCCATACAAATGTACTTGGAGGAGGCTAGTAGACAACTGAACAACTCTCGTTTTTATAAAAAGCTGCCTTCTGATCCCACACATGTATACCTCTCTAAATTTTAGGGACTGCTCTGCAAAGCCCACAGCTATGGTATCACTGACAGTGAGAAGCGGTACTTGTGGGTGGACAATCCGGTTACGGCAACATTTTATATGTTGCCAAAACTACACAAAGACGACAAAAAGCCTCCAGGTCGGCCGATCATCTCCAGCATAGGGAGTCTATGCGAAAAAGCTGGCAAATACTTGGATTTTTTTCTACAGCCTTTTCTGCTTTCCTTTCCCTCATTTGTCAGGGACTCTGCCCATTTTATTGACATTTGCCATCATATTTCTTTACCTATGGAAGTCTGTATGGCAACATGTGACGGTGGAGTCACTCTACTCCAACATTAGTCATGACAATGGCATCGAGGCTGTTACATTCTTCTTGAACAAGGTCGGTCCAATGGACTATCGACATAATGCATTTCTTCTTGAACTCCTCAGATTTGTCCTCCATCACAATTTTTTTCTCTTTGATAGGACATTTTATTTACAAACATCGTGAGTGGCAATGGTGGCTAATTGTGCACCGGCCTATGCTAATATCATTTTAGGCTGGTGGGAGGAGAACACCGTTTACCCATTGGAGATTTTTCAATCCCAGGTCTGTCATTGGCATCGCTACATCGATGACCTTTTCTTTATCTGGAGAGGTGCGGAGGAAGACTGCAAACGATTCTTGAGCAGTCTCAATGTCAACTCTTATAATATCTTCTTGACACATTCCATTTCTAACACCTCTGTTACATTTCTAGATTTTACAATTGAAGTCAATGGCCAACATTTGGTTACCAACCTTTTTCGTAAATCAATGGCAACTAACTCCTTATTTGAGTTCAATAGTTTTCACCCAACACATACAAAGGTGGGTGTACCCGTTGGTCAATTCTTACGCATAAGACGTAACTGCACTCGTGACCAAGACTTTTTGTTCCAGGCTCGTCAACTTACCGACAGATTTCGGCAGAGGGGTTATCCTCAAAGAATTATATCTAAAGCATTTCAACGGGCAAAGGGACAGGACCAGGTATCACTTCACTCCACAAAGAGGCGTAATCAGAATCCACAGATCAGATTTGTCACTGATTTTAACAGCAGCTGGCATCAGGTAAGATCTATGTTATCCAAACATTGGCCTATTTTGAGGACTGATTCTCAGACTGCTGCTGTGACCACGGAAAGGCCACTTCTTACATCAAGAAGGGCCCCGAATTTACATGACATACTGACTCAGAGTCACTTCGTTAGGCCCACTATTAGGCTTGATAGGGGTATTACACTTAAGGGTTCATTCCCCGTGTGGACTGCAGTATTTGTTCCTTCATGTCTCCCACAAGGGATATTTTCGTGGACCCGATAAACTCTAAGAAACATCCATTAAGGACATATGTGAATTGCAAAACAAGGGGGGTGATTTATGCCATCGTTTGCCCCTGTAGCAAAGTAAATGTTGGACAAACTTCACAAGAGCTTCGTAAGAGGGCTCAGAAACATTTGCCCACTATACACCTGGTGGCAGCTGACCAAGAGAAAGGTAAAACATTGACACCAATAGCTGCCCATTTTTTGGAGACTCATGGAGGATCTCCCAAGAATTTAAGGATCATTGGGCTACAGAAAGTCTTTCTAGGCACTAGGGAGGGTAGTTCCCACAAATTGTTACTACGTATGGAATCCCGGTGGATTTACACCCTGAATTCGGTGGCACCAGCAGGGCTTAATGAAGAGTTACTCTTCACTGGCTTCCTAGGATGAATATCTTGTTTTTTTTGCACTTCATGTGGTGTTTCTCCTCCATTCATACTGTGCCCCCCTTTTTTCCTTCTGTAGGTGGTACAGACCGCATTTGATGATGTATCTATGACATCTTTTGCGGAGTGGCCTTCTGTTTGCCTGACATATCTGTCGAATGGGACCAGCTACCTCTCAAGCCGGTGTCAAGGACATCTTCAATCGTCAGATAGTACATCATTTGCTTCTCTGATATGCCTATATTTCCCCACCACATGATTTGGAGTTGGTTTGGTTCCTGATAAATTTCAACATCCTATGGACATCAAATATGGAATTGTTGGTTTTGGCCGGATTAATCCTAGCATTTTATGGACTTTCAACCCTGGACAGATATATATACGGTTAAATTATCCGATTCATTAGTTTAACAATTTTCTTGAAAACTAATATTTTGACATCTGTTCCCTTTCAGGTTATTCACCCATCATCTGTGGGGTTTTTTATGCATCTTGATATATCTTTGCTTGTAATTAGTGTTGAGCTTTCCGATACCGCAAGTATCGGGTATCGGCCGATATTTGCCGTATCGGAATTCCGATACCGAGTACCGATACTTTTTTCGTATCGGATACCGGAATCGGAAGTCCAAAATGCAATGAGCCACTTTTGTGGCTCTGATTGGCTGCCGAAATGACGTCATCATGATGCGCTGTCTGTGCGCATCATGATGCGCCGTCAGTTCGGGCCTTCGGGGGGGCTGTGCCGACTGTCCGGGGGTCTGTGCCGGCCTGCCGGTGGTCTGTGCAGGCTCCGGGGGGCTGTGCTGGCCTGCCGGGGGGCTGTGCCGGCCTGCCGGTGGTCTATGCAGGCTCCGGGGGTCTGTGCCGGCCTGCCGGTGTTCTGTGCAGGCTCCGGGGGGCTATGCCGGCCTGCCGGGGGGGCTGTGCCGGCCTGCCGGTGGTCTGTGCAGGCTCCGGGGGGCTGTGCCGGCCTGCTGGGGGTCTGTGCAGGCTCCGGGGGTCTGTGCAGGCATCGTCCGATGGGACTACAAGTCCCATCGGGCGATGCCTGCTACCATGACAGTGATTGACACATTAGCCAATGATGGGACAGTAGTAGTCCCATCATCCGGCTAATGTGTTGAATGTAAAAAAAAAAAAAATTTACATGCTACATACATGCTACATACATACTACATAAATACTACATATATACTACATGTAACATACATACTACATGCAACATGCATACTACATACATGCTACATACATAATACATATATACTACATGCATGCAACATACATACAACATATATGCTACATGCATGCAACATGCATACTACATATATACTATATATACTACATGTAACATACATACTACATATATACTACATGCTACATACATGCTACATACTACATACATGCTACATACTACATACATAATACATATATACTACATGCATGCAACACACATACAACATATATACTACATGCATACTACATATATACTATATATACACTACATGTAACATACATACTACATATATACTACATGCTACATACATGCAACATACACACTACATGCTACATACATGCAACATACATACTACATACATGCTACATACATACACACTACATGCTACATACATGCAACATACGTACTACATACATGCTACATACTACATACATGCTACATACATACTACATATATACCACATGCATGCAACATGCATACTACATATATACTGCATATATACTGCATGCATGCAACATACATATATACTACATACAATACATACATATAGACATACAGTACATATAACATAGAGTACATACTCACCGTCACTTGTCACTTTGATCCCCGAAGCCAGTGTCCCCTTGAGGAATAAATATCAAAATAAAAAAACACCAATATACTTACCCCGATCCGCAGAAGTCCACGAGGGTCCCACGTCCATCTTGCGTGGAGAACAGCAGCATCAGCTGATGCTACCGTTCTCTACCAGCTCCAGGAATACAATGACGGAAGGTAGGTATCCTTCCGCACTGTATTCCTCCACCACTTTAAAATCAGCTGATGCTGCTGTTCTCCACGCAAGATGGACGTGGGACCCTCGTGGACTTCTGCGGATCGGGGTAAGTATATTGGTGTTTTTTTATTTTGATATTTATTCCTCAAGGGGACACTGGCTTCGGGGATCAAAGTGACAAGTGACGGTGAGTATGTACTCTATGTTATATGTACTGTATGTCTATATGTATGTATTGTATGTAGTATATATGTATGTTGCATGCATGTAGTATATATGCAGTATATATGTAGTATGCATGTTGCATGCATGTGGTATATATGTATGTAGTATGTAGTATGTAGCATGTATGTAGTATGTATGTTGCATGTATGTAGCATGTAGTGTGTATGTATGTAGTATGTATGTTGCATGTATGTAGCATGTAGTGTGTATGTTGCATGTATGTAGCATGTAGTATATATGTAGTATGTATGTTACATGTAGTATATATAGTATATATGTAGTATGCATGTTGCATGCATGTAGTATATATGTTGTATGTATGTTGCATGCATGTAGTATATATGTAGCATGTATGTAGTATGTATGTTGCATGCATGTAGCATATATGTAGTATGTATGTTACATGTAGTATATATAGTATATATGTAGTATGCATGTTGCATGCATGTAGTATATATGTTGTATGTATGTTGCATGCATGTAGTATATATGTATTATGTATGTAGTATGTAGCATGTATGTAGTATGTAGCATGTATGTAGCATGTAGTATATATGTAGTATGTATATTACATGTAGTATATATGTAGTATGCATGTTGCATGCATGTAGTATATATGTTGTATGTATGTTGCATGCATGTAGTATATATGTATTATGTATGTAGTATGTATGTAGTATGTAGCATGTATGTAGCATGTATGTAGTATGCATGTTGCATGTAGTATATATGTAGTATGCATGTTGTATGTATGTAGCATGTAAATTTATTTTTTTTTACATTCAACACATTAGCCGGATGATGGGACTACTACTGTCCCATCAATGGCTAATGTGTCAATCACTGTCATGGTAGCAGGCATCGCCCGATGGGACTTGTAGTCCCATCGGACGATGCCTGCACAGACCCCCGGAGCCTGCACAGCCCACCGGCAGGCCGGCACAGCCCCCCGGCAGGCCGGCACAGACCACCGGTGCCTGCACAGACCCCCGGAGCCTGCACAGACCACCGGCAGGCCGGCACAGCTCCCCGGCAGGCCGGCACAGACCCCCGGAGCCTGCACAGACCACCGGCAGGCCGGCACAGCCCCCCCGGCAGGCCGGCACAGCCCCCCGGAGCCTGCACTGACCACCGGCAGGCCGGCACAGCCCCCTGGCAGGCCGGCACAGCCCCCCAGAGCCTGCACAGACCCCCCGGCAGGCCGGCACAGCCCCCCGGAGCCTGCACAGACCACCGGCAGGCCGGCACAGCCCCCCTGGCAGGCCTGCACAGACCACCGGAGCCTGCACAGACCACCGGCAGGCCGGCACAGCTCCCCGGCAGGCCTGCACAGACCACCGGAGCCTGCACAGACCCCCCAGCAGGCCGGCACAGCCCCCCGAAAGGCCCGTACAGACCCCAGAGAGGCTGTACAAGGCAAAAATAGGGTTTTTCTTATTCCGATACTGGAAGTCCCATAGACTTGAATGGGACTTCCGGTATCGGAATTGGCGATACCCAATATTTTTTTTAGATCGGCCGATACCATCCGATCCGATACTTTTAAGTATCGGACGGTATCGCTCAACACTACTTGTAATATAACAGGATTATAGGGGTATAAAGAATGGTTGGTTACCTATGCATTACAGGGATATCTTAGTAGGACTTGTTGCCCCCCTTTTGATATTGTGGGTTTATTTATTATCATTTTTTTCTTTTGTATTTATTCATCTTACTATATTTCTTTTAGTATTTGCTCACCTCATGAAAAATGGAAAACTAAAAGGGTTCTTGCATTATTCATATCTATTCCCTTGCTTACTGCTGGTACCAGCGCGCGTGCACAAACTCTGCCCTTTCATATATTATCCATTAAGCACTTCATGAGTGGTGATCATTATGCATATTAGTGAGTATAGGTGCACAAATGCACTTTGTCATGATTTTATATCCATATTATATATATTTTTTTTTTGGATATAAAATATATGTGTGGCATTAATATGTTGGGGGCAGCCTTATTGTCTGCATATGCCACTTTATGTTCATTTTGTGCTGTGACTTTTGTCACCGTCAATCAATTTTTGGTTATGACAATATAATTGGGTTTCATTTTATGCGACTTCATATGTGCATGTGTGGCCGAGATTGTGGCCGCTGTTTGACTCTTTGCACACAGCTGCAGATTTCTGTTGAAGGTGGCTTGACTGCCCCTGGTGGCGCTTTGTATGCATGCATGGGTACTATTATGCCTCCTTCAACAAACTCCTGGGTTATCTATGCATAATGTGCATGATGACTGATTACCATCTTGATGATATAGCTGTGACCCTGGTGTTTTATTATTTTTTCAAGCGCACATGTGGCCGATATTATGGCCAACACTTGGGCCATCATGCACAGATTCTGAGCATTTCTGGATTTTTGCTCTGGGGGCAGCCCTGCTTGCCGCTTGTGACATTTTGTGCGGCTGTTGCTATGACCGCTACAGCAAACACTCTGACCAGTGTGTACACGGCTGTCACTACCTTTGGGTCATGGATTGCCACCTGTGGCATTTTGTGCCGCCATTATTACCACCACAGTAATATTTCTGACCAGTGTAAGCATGGCTGATAATATCTTTGGGCCATTAGTACGTAGCGCGCATGCGCTATTGCGATGGTGACAGCATAGCCGTGATTCCGCCTCCTACATTTATATAAACCTTTTTTTTTTCATGGCCGTTACCTAGACCACTACAAAAACACTTCTGCATCTGTCCATATTTTTGTGTTTGGAGGCAGCCTTGTTTGCAGTCTGTGGCATGATATGCGCACATGCGGCTGTTACTATGGCCACCATGAAAAACTTTCTGACCAGTGTCATACAGTGCGCATGTGCTGTTGTTAGGATGTCTGATTATTACTTCCAGCGATACGGCTGTAACGGTGGTGCGTTCACGAGTTCCAGGTGTCTTTGCTGTGCATTGCTCTGCCTCTCTGATCATTGGTACAGGTATTTAAACCTACTCTTTTCAATATTGGACTCACTTTCCCTGACAAAGTCGCTAGTCGCAGTGGCGATACACATGGGGCCTGCCAACCATCCCCTTTCTTTAACCCCTTTGGGATTCTTGCTGCTCTGACCTGTATCTGGTGGTTCTAATTTTCTCATTATGCATCCACTGCAACTTTGCAATTTCAGCCATGGTATGACCATTCTTGGGCGTCTTTTGCACTAGGCAATTTCATTCTGTGGTTAGTTCCACATGCTTTAGGGCAATTAGGATTTATCAATTTTCTTACATTTATTATATGCTTGATATCAAGTCTGTCTTTCTGCCTTATCTTTGCCAGCAATGTACATGGCTGTCTTGTTATATAGAATTGCATGATATGTGCCAGCATATGGGTGGCTATGAATAGTCCAATAGATTTTCATTAATTGTTGTTGTTAACAATTCTTGTTATGTTTTCCTCAGTCCGGGAGTACTGAACTTAACTGGGGGAAATGTGACACCCCAGAGTCCGGTTGTCACAGTGACATTGCCTCCCTCTAAGAGGTGAAGTCATGCTTGGAGGCAGAAAGGGGACCCCCATGCCAGGTAACATAGATTAAATCACAATTCCTGCTGCAGGTCAGAAAAGGGAGCTGCCTTATAAATTCTGGCCAGCAGAGGGGGTGGGTTAGTCAGCTAGAAGTGACCTGAGGGAGTTGTCATGGAAACGACAGCAGCTGTGAGCTGAGAGAAAATGACTAGACAGTTAAACGTGAGGTAAAAAGATCTTTCTGGAAGATCCAGTCAGTTCAACACAGACAGCTGATCTGACAGGAGGGGAAGGACGATAGCAGAGAGAAGAGGCTCCAGGGAAGCTAAAACTGTGTATAGCAGACCCCAGAACGAAGCGCTAATAAAGAGAAAAGGACGCCAGAGTCCTGGGTGTCAGGAGCTGTATGTCCTGACCGCCGAATCTAGAAGTACAGGGTACTGTAATTTTCTGTGCCACATTAAACACCTGAGGGCACGGCAGCGGATAAGGAGCCTGGGGCTGACGGAGAAAAAGACAGTACTCGTGGAATAGGCTCACGCCGACAGCCGTACAGGTTAGAGAAATCATCACAATAGAGAGTCTCAGCTTAGTTATAAACAGCAGTGACCCACACACAAAGCGCAGAAGGAAGGTCCTAAACCCCCACCTGGCAGGGTGGATCCCCTGAATGCCTCCAGGCGAGCCGGACTCAAGCCATCACCTGTATGTAGTACTCTGGATTGCAACCAATTGCCAGTAAATGGTAAAGAAACTGCACCTCTCTGTGTCCTTCTCTCATGTCTCTGCACCCCAACGTTCACAGCCATCTTAACTATTAATCAAACATCTTTGCCCTGGGACTATTGCTCCACCTGTGGAGAGCTATTTTCACCTCAGCTTCGACACACCAACAGTCTCAGGGGAACAATACCGCAGCGCTGGTCACCTCTGACCAGAATACCACAGGTGGCGTCACGTATTTAATCATCTAAAAACTTTATCTTCATTTTTACCACATCTAACAACATCACAAACAACTTTTCCCCTTTCCCTATTTTATTATTTAATGGACGCCCCAGGGCCACGGACCCGGTCACCGCCGCCGTGACACCGTCCCCCATTGAAGTCGACAGGCCAGGTACCGAGTACCCCATGGCCCTGCTGCTGCACCGCTGTTGCGTGCACGGGGGCTCCACTAGACATCATAGGTGCCCTTCTACATAAGTAACAAATGCACATAATAGAACTAATAAAAAGCTTAGACGTTTAGTCATGATGTCAATGTCCATTTCTCATGCCTCGATGCATTTCCCAAAAAAAGTGGATCATCAGGAGGCCAAATTGTAGGTCTAAGCCAGGTAGAGATAGATATAAGAATGCAGTAAAATCATGGGCCCATTGTGATATGATGATTATCCTGTGTTCTTCTTCTAATGCTCACAAAGGAAATAAACGCGTATAGCAAAACATGTCATTGCAATAATTTTCTGGGAGAAATGCTTCACTTTCTGGAACAATTTCAAGGGTGCCAACATTTTTGATCATGACTTTATATATATATATATATATGTATATAAGTACAGAGAGAGCTAACCTTTTCTATGGTATCAGGTGCTTCACAGAATTGTATAATGTTGAGTAGTGAAAATAACAGGTGGTTCAGGGTAATTAAAGGAATCTGTCACATATTTTTTCGTATATAAGCTGCAGCCACTGCCATTAGGGGCTTATCTACAGCATTCTATGCTGTAGATAAGCCCCCGATGTAACCTGAAAGATAAGAAAAACAGGCTATATTATACTCACCCCGGGGGACCTTCCGGTCCGATGGGTGTCGCGGTCCGACGACTCCCATTTTCATGCGATGACATCCTCTTTCTTGTTGCCTGTCGCAGCTCCTGCGCAGGCGTACTTTATCTGCCCCGTTGATGGCAGAGCACAGTACCGCAGTGCGCAGGCGCTGGGCCTCTCCAACCTTTCCCAGCTCCTGCGCACTGTAGTACTTTGCTCTGCCCTCAACAGGGCAGATAAAGCACACCTCCGCAGGAGTCACTACAGACAGCAAGGAAGAGGATGTCATCGCATGAAGATGGGAGGCGCCAGACCGGACCATCCCCCGGGTGAGTATAATATAACTCGCATTTCTTATCTTTCAGGTTACATCGGGGGCTTATCTACAGCATTACAGATAAGCCCCTGATGGCAGTGGCCACATATTATATACGAAAAATTGGTGACAGATTCCCTTTAAAGAAATGTGGAAGGAAAAAAATGAACATTTTACTTTTCCCCACAAAAATATTGATTTAGCCCCAAATTTTGCATTTTCACATTAGTAACAGGAGAAAATTGACCATACAATTTGTTGTGCGATTTCTCCTGAGTATACCAATACCCTATATTGGGTGGAAAACTACTGTTTGTGCACAAGGCAAAGCTCAGAAGGGAAGAACCATTTGACTTTTGGAGTGCAAAATTGGCTTGAATAGATTGCAGATGCCATGTCACATTTGAAGAGCCTCTGACATGGTAAAACAGCAGGAACCCTTCTCAAGTGACCCCATTTTGAAAATTACATCAGTCTAGAAATTTTTCTACTAGGGTAATGCCAATATTGATTACATGGGTGTGTTCCAGAAACAAGCAGCAGTAGATGTTTGTGAGTGGAAATTGAAAATCTGCCAGTGCAGTGCCTTGCATATTGTTGAGCCCAGTACATTTTAGTGCAGATATATTAATCCTGGCTCATGTTTCTGGAGATACGAACCTCATTAATTAAGTGGGCTCTCATTGCTACAGAAATGCCAAATAAGTAGATGCTAAATGTTGTTTAGCTACTGTACATTGAGGTTCAGAAGGGAGTGGGACATTTGGATTTGGGAGCGCAGAATTCACTGGATTTCTTTTGAGTGGCGAGGACTGGAGCCATTTCACTTTTACAGAGTCTTTGTGCTACCAGTAATGTGGAATCCCCCTATATTTGCATTGATAGATGACAGAACTTGCTCTTTTTGTGGATTGAGTTGAAACATTTACTGGAAACATTTTACATAACATTTTGGATCAAATTTATCTTGCACTCTGTGCAGAGCACTTACATCGGGGTTTCCATCTAAATCTCCTAATGACATGATTCAGCTGAAACTGATTCACAATAATGAGGCAGAAAATAGTTGAAAAAAAATTGAATTCTCCCATTATTTTTTATACTTCATTTTCACAACGTTCATTGTGTGCTAAAAATTAGTTAGCAAAATCATTTTACTGGTCCATATCATTATGATGATCACAAACTTGCATAGTTTTGTTTTTTTTTTATTAAAATTCTTTGTAACAATAAAAATTGTTGTTTTTTTATTTCCTTTGGGTGATTCAAATTTTTATGTTTTTTCATTTTTATTTGAGCTGCTACTGTACCTCCTTCAATTGTGGGGGACAGCTATCGATCATGCCATATAACCCCTTTACCTCTAAGGGTGGTTTGCACATTAATGACCGGGCCAATTTTTACAATTCTGACCATTGTCCATTTTATGAGGTAACTTTGGAATGCTTCAACTGATCTTGGCAATTCTGAGATTGCTTTTTCATGACATATTGTACTTAATGTTAGTGGTAAAATTTCTTCGATTTAACCTGCGTTTATTTGTGTAAAAAATAGAAATTTGTTGAAAATTTGGAAAATTTTAGTTTTCAAATTTTTATGCCATTAAAACAGAGAAATATGTCATTAAAAATAGTTAATAAATAATATTTCCCACATGTTTACTTTACATCAGCACAATTTTGTAAACAAAAAAATTTTTGTTATAAAGTTATAAGGGTTAAAAAGTTGACCTCCGATTTCTCATTTTTACAACAAAATTTAGAAAACCATTTTTTTTGGGGAACTTATCACAATTGAAGTCACTTTGAGGGGTCTATATGGCAGAAAATACCCCAAACTGACATCATTATAAAAAAGGCACCCCTCAAGCTGATCAAAACCACTTCAAGAAGTTTATTAACCCTTCAGGTGTTTCACAGGAGCAGAAGCAACGTGGAAGGAAAAAATGAACATTTAACTTTTTTGTCACAAAAATGATCTTTTAGCAACAATTTTTTTATTTTCATAAGGGTAAAAGGAGAAAATGGACATATAAAGTTGTTGGGAAATTTCTCCTGAGTAGGCCAATAACCCATATGTGGGGTAAAACTACTGTTTGGGCGCATGGCAGGGCTCAGAAGGGAAAGAGCACCATTTGACTTTTTCAAACCAAAACTGGCTGGAATTGAAATTGGGCACCATGTCGCATTTGGAGAGCCCCTGATGTGCCTAAACAGTGGAAGCCCCCCACAAGTGACCCCATTTTGGAAACTTGACACAATCAAGGAACCTATCTGGATGTGTGATGACCACTTTGAACCCCCAAGTGCTTCACAGAAGTTTATAACTTAGAGCCATGAAAATAAAAAATCATATTTTTCCCACAAATACAATCTTTTAGTCCCCAATTTTTTATTCTCTAAAGGGTAACAGGAGAAATTGGACCCCAAAAGTTGTTGTCCAATTTGTCCTGAGTACGCTGATACTCAATATATGGGGGAACCACTATTTGGGTGCAAGAAAGAGCTCGGAAGATAAGGAGCACCGTTTGACTTTTTTAAACCAAAATTGGTTGGAATTCAGATTGGACGCCATGTCGCATTTAGAGAGCCCCTGATGTGCCTAAAGGGTGGAAAACCCCACAATTGACCCTATTTTGGAAACTAGACCCCACCTTGAACTAATCTATATGTGTGTTGAGCATTTTTAACCCCCAAGTGCTTCACTAAAGTTTATAACGCCCGGGCGTGAAAATAAAATAATCATATTTTTTCCACAAACATGATCTTTTAGTCCCCATTTTCTATTTTTCCAAGGTTAACAGGAGAAACTGGACTCCAAAAGTTGTTGCCCAATTTGTCCTGAGTACGCTGATACCCAATATGTGAGGGGAACCACTGTTTGAGTGCACGGCAGAGCTCGTAAGGGAAGGAGCGCCGTTTGACTTTTTCAAACCAAAATTGGCTGGAATTGAGATCGGAAGCCATGTCACGTTTGAAGAATCCCTGATGCGCCTAAACAGTGGAAATCCCCCCACAAGTGACCCAATTTTGGAAACTAGACCCCTCAGGGAACTTATATAGATGTGTGGTGAGCACTTTGAACCCCCTAGTGTTTCACTAAAGTTTAAATTGCCTGGCCATGAAAAAAAATCCTATTTTTTTTCCTACAAAAATGATCTTTTAGTCCCCAATTTTTAATTTTACCACAGGTAACAGGAGAAATTGGACCCCAAAAGTTGTTGTCCAATTTGAAATGAGTACGCTGATATCCAATTGTTAGTAACGGCGGAACGCACTAAACAAAAATAAATAATAGTGTGTTCGCCGCTCGGGGTCCACCGTGCAGTAGGTGTTACACCGCTACTAGGTAATGACAGAGGAGCAATATGGCGGTATAATACGCACGGGTTCAGCTTCACCCGGAGTGCACAGAATGGGCTCTGTTCACACACAGAGATGCCGAAATGGCGGTATAATGCGCATGGGTTCAATTTCACCCGGAGTGCGCAGAGCGGGCTCTGTTCACACACAGGTGCCGCAACAAAAACATACAAAATGCTAAACCTGTTAGTGACACAGTTTCACCAAAAAAGAAATACAGATGGCACTCACTGATTAAAATCTTCTTTATTCTATTTCTTTAAAACATCGGCATAGGGAGGATGGGAGCAGGAGTGGAGATGACGACGGCATGTGCACAATGAATGCATTTTCTTGATGTGCGGATTAATTCCTGGTTGGAGATATTCTGTTAGTGACACAGGCCTCAGGTAAATGCACACACGGTATCTGGTCACAGGAGCAGGACCCAAGACAGAGGAGCAGCGTCCCTCTAGACCTACCGTGTGTGCGGTGTCGCTTCTGCAAGCGCCAATAAGGGCTGCAACTGCCGCTCGATGACAAAGCCAGAAAGCAAGCGCAATGTCGGACGCTAGCGTAGCGGTGCGGTGTGCACAGTGGCTTAAGGCTTGCCACTGACTGGTGTTGACTGCTAAACTAATTCCCTATTCACATGCGTAATATCAGAGGGAAGGGGTTTATAATGAGTCAGTCACCAGAAACATACATCCGTCACCATTCACACATAGCAAGTATAGTCTATACTAGCGCATGGCGGAACGGCCATGCGTACTTTTTATAGCCGTGCGGGACCTTCCAGATCTCCGAGATGGACCAATGAGATCTGGAACAGGACCTGGGCACATGACTCCCGATCTCCAATGGGAGATCGTCTCGTGAGCATGCCCAGTAGGAGCACAGAAGGACATAGTCTCTGGAGCGGTCTGCTGCAAAGTAATCTCCTCTGCAGTAGAAAGACAGCAGGAGACCGCAGAATGTGAGGCTCTGGATTCCTGCAGAGCAGATGCAGAAACCTGATGCCTAACACCAATATGTTGGAAAAAAACTACTGTTTGGGCACACGTCAGGGCTCGCAAGGGAAGTAGTGACGTTTTGGAATGCAAACTTTAATGGAATGGTCTGCAGGCGTCATGTCGCTTTTGCAGAGCCCCTGATGTGCCTAAACAATAAAAAAACACAAGTGACATCACTTTCGAAACTAGTAAATAAATTAGTAGTGCATGGAGGTGTGGTACAGTTTGAAGCAATCATTCATACACAGGCCAGGTTTGTTGGGGTAAGTGTCACATTGATAAATGGAGTCCTTTCTTATTGGTTTGTAACAAACACGGCACCTCTTTTGCGATCTTCCTTTTTTTCCAGTTTGCGAGACCTGGTACAATACAAGCACCTTCAGTTCCAGAAGTACTGGGGCCTTCCTGGTTTCCAAAGATTACCTCCTAGAACTGAAGGTACGATGTAGTGGTCTGGCCTGCACAACGTGACAGCAGGAAAGCGTTGAGCACTGCCATTTGTACGATGTGCACGGCCATTTTTTTGTACCACACCCTGGCCTTTGTCAAAGCACTGTATGGCTGGAGGAAATGATCAGAGAGATCAACACCCCCTATGTTTTTGCTGTACCCCAGTACACAGTCTGGTTTGCTGACCTGTGCAGGGGTACCTCATACAGTGCCGAAGGTGCTGCGATCACCATGTATGGTGGTCAAGAGAAGAACATCCCTTTTGTCCATGTACTTGACCACCAGCAGGTGGTTGCTACATTGGGCTCTGCTGTCACCTCTTCTGAGCATCTTCCCAAGTAGCGTTTTTGGGAGGCCTCTCTAATTTTTGCGGACAGTACCGCAGGCTGTAGTACCGCACGCAGAGAGGGATTTCAAAAGTTGGATGCTGGTATAAATGTTATCGGTGTAGAGGTGATAAAATTTATTATCCAGCAGTGGGTGTACAAAATCCCACACAATTTTCCCACTCACTCCCAGGACAGGGGGGAGATTCAGGGGGATTCTGGTGTCCTTTCCTTCGTAAACTCTAAACTGTGGGTGTACCCTGAGGTACTCTCACACAGTTTGTAGAGTTTAATTCCTTACTTGGCCCTCTTGCTGGGCAGGTACTGATGGAATCTGAGCCTTCCCTTAAAAAGAATTAAGGATGTCCCTTTGGGGTGAGTACACTTCAGCAAACTTTTTGTCGAAGTGTTCGATGACCAGTCGAACTTTGAACAGACGGCCAAAGTTGGGGTCATCTCGTAGGGAACACTGTGCATTATCGGTGTAATGCAGAAATTTGTGGATGGCCTCAAAACGCATCAGGGCCATGACCATTTGGAACACTTGAGTGTTGAATAAAACATCAGCACTCCAATACTGCCGAAGTTCTGGCTTCTTCAGAATCCCCATGTGAAGGACCAGGCCCCAAAACTGCATCATTTCAACTGTGTCTACAGGAGATCAGTGAGAAAATGATGAACTGGGGTTTTGTGCCAAAAATTGACGAGCATATGAATTAGTTTGGCCCACCATGAGGTTAACAAAATCCTCAGAGAAAAAGACTTTGAAAAAGTCTAGTTCTGTGAGGCCGGTGATGTCAACCTTGATTCCCGATTCTGCCACAAAATCAGGAATCAGTGGTTCATAATTTTTGGGGGGCGAGGTCAATACGTGGTCCGCAATGGGGTGCGCTGGTTCATCTTCATCCTCTGGAATGGTGGGCGCTGCCTCATCTTCTGTCCTGGGAAGTCTGTGTAGTGGTTCCACAGGACCCGAGGAAGAGGAAGAGAATGAGGATGAAAAATCTGCGAAATAAAGAAATGTGAGATCCTCTCCCTCGCTATCAGTGTCGGAGGCAAGAAAAGCATGTGCCTCCTCCACAGAATATCGCCGCTGTTGGGACAAACGGGACGGGCGGGACAACATTTTATGAATATGGTGACTGTGTCAGCACTTTGTTTTTAACTGTTTGTGTATGTGTGAGGGTGAGATAGTGCTTGGTGCAAACTTGTCTGAAAAGAAAAAGTTAAAAGAAGAAAAGAACCAAGGAGAAAAAAACGTCTGTGAAAAAAAAGTGTAAAACAGTAGGCAAGAGCTCTGATAAGTGAAATGCTTCACTTATCAAAGTTTGTCAGCTGCTGGATGTGCGCATGGGGGTGGCGCAAGGGGGGAGAGAAAGAAAATCGAGCACGAGTGTTGCTCAGTAAGCTGTATCACCAGTCAACACTCGTCGGCTGCTAAATGTGTGCACAGAGGTGGCGCAATGGGGGGTGAAAAAGAAAAGTGAGCACGAGTGTTGATTGGTAAACTGTGCCACCAATCAACGCTCGGCGGCTGCTAAATGTGCGCATAGAGGCGGTGCAAAGGGGGGGTGGAGGGGGGTAAAAAGAGGGAGAAAGTGAAGGGGGAAGTGGGGGATGGGGGAATGGGGTGGATGAAGAGAGATTGGGCAAGGATCAGAGATCAAAACACTTACGGTTGTAGTCTCTCTTCTTTCTTCTGTCTTGTCCTCTTTCTTCAGCAGGGATTGTGGTGTCACAGGCTTCTGTGACACCACAAGGCCCAGCACAGCAGGAGATCCAGCAGTGTGACCGCTCTGCAGGAATCCTCAGCTAGCGTGAGAACCTGCAGAGCAGTCACAGACAGGTCACAGAGCAGTCATACCGCTGCTGTGACATGTCATTGGTGTGATCGATGATGATGACATTGATCACACCAATCAGAGCTGGCCCTGGTGACGCCGGTGTTGCTAGGCACTTGCCTAGGATCGGAGCTCACAGCTCCGATCCTACTCAGGTCACCGGCAGGGCACAGCATGGTCACACCGTGGCTGTGCCCTGTGATTGGCGCAATCGGCGATTATATCGATCGTGCCAATTAGCAGCTCCAGGCCATGCCTAGGATCGGAGCTCACATCCCCAATACTAGGCAGGTCAGCGACAGGTCAGCTGCAGGGCACAGCACGGTCATACCACAGCTGTGATCAATGTGATTGGCGATCGCGCCAATCAGGTCCTTTCAGGCCATGCTTGGCATGGCCAGGCACCAGCCTAGGACCGGTGCACAATCCGAGGCTGGGACCTCAGTGTTTCAGGCAATCTGATTGGCTGAAACACTGAGAAATGCTGTGGTTGGCTGTTCAGAAATGAACAGCCAATCACAGTGATTGTGGGTGCGGAAGGTGGCGACACCCCACAGCATAATGGCACCATCTACTCATAGGTAAGATGGCGTCAGAATTTTAGTGTGATCACAGATTGAACATATGACGTAATGATCCATCTATAGTAATACAGGCCCAGGTCACATGGATGGATCATTGTGTCAGATGTCAAAAAGGGGTTAAATTCTAATATCAAATATTAACAGACATATCTCAGTGATTAAGCAGCATTGGTTTGGCCACCGACAATCACTGCTGTTAGAGATAGATGCTGTCTGTTTAATATACCCCTCATCTGCCAAGTAAGGAGCTCCTCATCCCACTCCATACACCTGCATTCAGAAGGACCTCTTACATCTAACAAGCTTAGTTACTTCGAAAGTCCATGTTAAACTTCCTATGTTATTCTATTAGAAAGTTTCCCTGTCTAATATTAAAATGAAGCTGTTTCTTCCCAAATTTTCATTATTTTACAAGCAACCAAACTCTAAACTTCTGTTCTATTATGGATGTCCTTCTGATTTGGCCAAAGCTCACCATCAACATATAGCTCTCTTTCAATATGTCAAAAAGTGAATCTTAAGCTATTGATGATGATGATGATACCTAGGTAATTATGAAATAAACCATCTATGAGTCATCTTGTGGAAAAAAAACTTAATTATGTTGTAATGTATAACTACTAAACAGTGTCTGCGAGCAATGACAAAAATAATTTTCTACGTTTCTGTTCCCAAAAGATTTTTTTTTCTAGAATTTATCTTAAGCTATTGCTAAGCCCCTGGGCACAAGAACATTTTTTTGTAACATGTAGGAAAATGATTAATTTAAGCACAAAATTCAGTGTAATGCTGTTAAACCAAGTAAAGAAAAATAGAGGTTCCAAGGTGCTCCAAATTTACTACATGTTCAGTGTCCATTAACTGTTTTGTCTAAACTACCAAAAATATAATATATTAAGCCTGCATAAATGTAATATCCTCTAGCTAAAAATCTATCTATGCCCAGCAGAAGTAAAGCGAATTATTAGAATAACCAATAATAGAAATCTGATCTGCTTCCCTGATATACGCTTCTTCATGAGAGCTAAGAGATCAAATAAAACATAGATGAGCTGTTTAATTTGAGCATTTTTTTATTTATATCTATATTCTTACAAGTCAGGGCCTACTAGGTTTATATAAAGCTGCATTTCGACATGATGGTTAATCATAAGATTTATTAATTTATATTTTGTGGTTGCACATAGATTAGTAGTTTTACATTTTCACTTTGCAATAATTTGAAATAATGATTGAGGCCATTAAAGAATCATCAGAACACCCACACTACACTTTATATGCCTCAATAATATTGACTCAACTTAAAAAAAGATAAATTTTCAAGTTGCGATATCACTAACAATCAATTTATCAATATTACTTATTGTCAAAGGAAACCTGTCATCTTATTCATGCTGCCCTAACCGTGGGAAGAATTAATCGCAGGCCAATTGCAGAAAGGTCAATTTTTCTCTGAAACGCTCCGGTGTAGTTGGAGGATCCGGCTAGGGATCCTAGCTTGTGACAAAACTAGTCTAGCTCTTCCAAACATGCTGCAGGTGAATAACATGGCTCTACTTCTGTACGCATGGAGACCTGTCAGTTACCTGGAGTAGCGATGGGAAGAGTTGGCTGGGGGTGCGCTGGACTAGTCTGCTCTCTGGCTATGATCCCTAGATCTTCTATTTTTTATGAAATTCTGAAGCTGTACATTTGTTTGTGACTGTGCCTGGTACTACAGCTTAGTCCTATTGAGTGAGGGTGTCAGGAGTCAGACTACCAATGATCAGATATTGATGACTTATGCTGATAATACTATATTCCCTGAAAAATCCTTAAACATTCATATAAATAAGTATATTCTCTTTATATAACTTGGCTGCACACTGGCCCCCTCAATGGATAACCTAATAACGCCTATACCTTAACTTACAGTACTTGCATGTCTATCCTCAAACATGTTGTCCAGGCCTGAGACAAATGTCTGTAGTCATTGTATGTAACTCACAATTCCCTGGTATCCCCAGTAGAAGTGGGACACATTAGGCTTCACTCTATATAAGTGAATTGGAGAAGACTAGTTGGCATGTGACTGCAACTAGGCAATCACATACATGGGGTCATGTGACTGCCTGTTTGTATCGGGGATATCGGGTGTTTACGATGTCACGATTTGCACAGAGAATGACTATAGACTTTTGTCCCATGTCCGGACAGCTCCTTTTACATCTTTGTCATCGGCATCATGCTATTAAATGGGTGGAGACGTACATCATTGATGTCTTTAATGGAAAGGAGTGGTGGAAAGAAGTGGTGAAAGAACCACAGATCAGTGTGGGTGACCTAGGAACAGAGGCTGTGGCAGTGGCAGAGGCAGCGTAATAATAGACATGTGAGGGCCTAGGACAGTTGAGAACTATTTATTTTATTATTTTAATCCTTGCTATGCCCTCTAAAGAAAGCAGCCAAATGGTAGTCTGATGAATCTTAGAGAATGATTTGCTCACCTTTAGTTTTGACTGATTTAGTTGACATCTGGAAATGTACTAAAAAATTTAATTCAGATACAGCTGTCCCTCACTCCATCTGAAATATAGGTAACCTAGTGCATGGCATACATATTGTTGGACAGTTGCAATGTTCGGTTATGCCTCAGATTTGCATGCTGGCTATGGCTTTACAATGTATTCCCATAGCTGCTAGAATCTTCCCGTTGTTGATTCCATTTATAAATCTCTAAAGAACTGTTTATTGTTCTTCACACAGAAGCAAAGAATTAATACAGCTTGTTTTCCAAGCTACTCGATTGGCCTGAATACAACAGCACCAAGAAACGGAATTCTATCAATTTATCTGCGAGAGCTGCAGCAATTTCAGTAGCATTTCAATTAATTTTCTGCAGTGGATTGATTAAAATTGATTAGCACGAGAAGGACAAATATGTTCAAAATTTTAGAGCTAATCAAGTTAATTCAATCCTAAGCCAGCAGGAGAAACAGCGTGTACTCCTTGAATAGTCTCAGGTAGCAAAGTGCATGGAGTATGTGAGGATGGTAGATAAGTCAGTGGGGGGTCCATAATTTAGTACCTTATGTCAATAAGATGTGTGTCTTCTCTCCCTGCATTTTGTCATTGTACAGAAGCCTTGGCGACCTAAATAGATCATCCTGTTTCTAGTAAATACAGAAGGTGTGCAAACCATTAACTCTGTCTGCAGCTTCTACAGAGAGGAAAAGAGATTGTGACATATGATGAAGAAGCCTGTACAGAAAACCCTTCCAAGGTTTTGCAGAAAACCTCCTCCTATTCTTTTGTACATGGTAAATATCCCATCACATTTTGTTTCACCGATCTTCCTACTGTCTGTCTATCACTTAGAAATTCTGTACCTTATGTAGGATTGCTGTAAATTGCAGCCATTAGAGGAGTTGGATAAATAAATTGCACAGGTTATCATAGTCTGATTTTAATACTTAAAATGTATTCTAATATTATTTTACTGTCAAAATATAGTCTATGCGATTAACTCACAGATTGTGATTGTGCAGCCAGCAGTAGTCTGTCCGACACAGAGGTTACTGAAGACAAACAGTGCAACATTTTTTATGAAACCCAAGCCAAAAACACATGCATTAAATAAAATAATTGACCCATAGGGTGTCCATATCTGTTATTTTTTGGATTGTGAACCAATACACCTCTTACCTTGCTTACATGTCAATTGTGTGCTTGGTATTACAACAATACTGTCATTATGTGACTAGTACTGTAATGTGTTAAAAGGATGTGATTAGGAGCACTTTGGGGCTGGTGATCTGTGGCTTGCATAGTCTGCGAGGCACAATGTAGTTATTTTTTCATAAAACAGTTCACAGTCATTTGGAGTTCTGTGTAGTACTATGAATACTTCACAATCTTGAAAGACAGGAAAGAGGAACGCTAAACCATTTGCCTAACTGCAGAGTCCTTTATACAGCAAGGAAAAAAAGGATTGAACACATCACCAATTTTCTAAATAAATATATTTCTAAAGGTACTATTGACATGAATTTCTCCCCAGATGTCGGTAACAACCCATCCAATCGACACAGACAAATAAATCAAACCATAGCTGTCCATTAAGTTATGCATAATACTAAGAAATGAAACAGGCAAAACATATTGAACAAATGAAGAAAGAAAGGTGCAAAAAGCTATGGAAAGTCATGAAGCCAGCTGAAATCTATCAGTAATAAGAAATCAATCCTGCTATTTAATAAAAAATAATATCAGCTAGTTCAACTGATGATCTATAGAAAGGTGTAACATTACCAAGTGTGACACAGGAAACAGCTCATGATGGGTAAAACCAGTGAACTGTCTCAAGACCTTCACAATCTTATTGTTGCAAAACATATTGATGACATTGAAAAAATAATTTCTACACTACTGAAGGTTCCAGTGAGCACTGTTGGGGTTATAATCTGGAAGTGGAAAGAACATCATTTCAGCAAAACCCATCACAATCAGGTACTCTATATTGTAATGCTTCCATAGCATATTACCCCCCACAAAATATTATACTGCTCAGTGCATTTCCACAAAGAGTATGATGCCCTCACAGTGGCCCCCACATAAAATGATGCCCATTATATACCCCACATACACAGTGTGATGCCATTACAGTCCCTCCACACACAGTATGATACCACCACAGTACATTCTCTCACATAGTAAGATGCTCAAAAAATGGCCACCACAGGTGTCCTACACAGAGTAAAGTTTTCCACAGTGTCCCTCACACAGTATCATGTCTCCACAGTAGCACATCAAAATATAATGCCTCCAATGTCCCTCCCCACAAACACTGTGATGCCCATAGCCCATAACCTAGTATGATGCCCCTACATTCTTTCTCACACAGTCTGATACCCTACAGTCCAACCTCACACAGTATGATGGCTGCAAAGTCACTCTCACACTATTATGCTAATAAATCCCAGCTACAAAGTATAATGATCCAATAATCACTGAAATAGCATGATGCCCCAACAGTCCCCCACACAGTATGTTGCCCTTACAACCCCCCACACACAATATAATGATGACCACAGTTCCTGCCACACAGTACGATGCCTCCACACAAGCATCCCCCTTGCCTGCCACATCCCTGCTCTCTGCTCGTGTTATTAGACTCTGTTGAAAGTCTAGGCAGTGTCTAAAAAACTGACGAGACCTTTTGACCACATACCAAATGCAGTAAAAAAAATAAATAATAACAGATTTTGTATTATTTAATAATTTCAAAACACTTTCAATTTTTTCACATTTTTCAGTACATTGCATGGTAAAATTAATTACGTCATTCAAAACTAAAACTTATCTAACAAATAATATCCCTCATATAGCTATGTTGTTGGAGAAGTAAAAAAGTTATTTCTCTTGGAAGAATTAGAGGAAAAAAGCCCCCCAACAAATAATTGTCAGGTCTTGAAAGGCTTAATACTTTTAATTATATATACACATTCCTATTGCACAAAAAGCACATACAAAGATGATAACTAGAGATAAGCGACTTTGCCTTTTTTAGAGTCGAGTCGGGTTTCATGAAACCCAACTTTCTCAAAAGTCGGGTCGAACGAAATCGGCCGACGAAACCCAATGCAAGTCAAAGGGGAAGCAAAGTCGGCAGGGAGTGGAGGACAGTAAACACACCTACAGTGCCCATTTCAATGCCAAAAACATCAATTCTTATTACTGAAGCTTGTCAACCTTAATTTACTTCATAATAATAGTTACGCATTGAAAACAGGGGGTTATTAGGCTAAAGTTGAGGAGGGGGAGGTAGGGCTGGCTCCAGGTTTTCGTGTGCCCTGGGCCAAAGAGTTTCAGTGCGCCCCTTTAACACATACCACAACTCATGATGCTCCGATACGGCACAGAAATATAGGTATAGTACAATGACAAATACTTCACTGCTTACATGACATGACTGATCTATTTTAAATTGTACAATAGCTCAAAAAAAGGACAGTATATTACTCCATACAGTATTATTGTGAGCCATACAGAATAATAAGCCCCATATATTTTTCCATACAGAATAATTGGCCACATATAATGTTCCATACAGTATATGATGAGCTCCACATAATGCTACAGTATATGATGGTCCCCATGGACGATGCTCCAGTGTGTTATGGGCCCAAATAATGCTCTACATATAATGGGCTCCATTTCTAATGCTCCAGTTTATAATGGGCCCCATAAATGCTGCTCCAGTGTCTGATGTCCCCAATCTGGAATGCTCCAGTATATGATGGGCCTCATGGATGATGCTCCAGTGTCTTATGGGCCCTAATAATGCTCCATATATAATGGGTCCCATTTCTAATGCTCCAGTGTATCATGTGCCCCATAGATGCTGCTCCAGTGTCTGATCTGCCCCATTTGGAATGCTCCAATATATGATGTGCCCCATAGATGCTGCTCCAGCGTCTGATCTGCCCCATTTAGAATGCTCCAGTATGTGATGGGCCTCATGGATGATGCTCCAGTGTCAGATGTCCCCCATTTTGAATGCTCCGGTATATGATGGGCCCCATTTTTAATTAACCCAGGCATGGTATGTGAAAAGATCTCCATGGAGTAATCTGAAGTGTGTGCTGCCGCATCCTTCACTTTTGGTGTGGGTGAAGGACACATGGAAAGAGGTTGCTCCTGACCAGAAGCCTGCACTTACGACTCAGTGCTAGCATTTTTTTAAACTTCAGAAGAGGAGGAGATAGAGCTGGAGGCTGTTTCAGCAATGTAAGCCAAAAACAGTTCCTGATGCTCAGGCTTTAAAAGCAGTCTACCTACTCCCAGAAAATGGAGCCTTACAGGCCTTCCAGCGCGACACCATGACATAGGCTCAACACCTCCTGCCTTAGCTGCTATTGTGTTTTTGGCACTACCAGCAGAGGCACCACCATCAGTGCCAGGTGGCCCCCCACGTCCACGTCCACTTCCTCTTCCACCATACTTCCTCATGTTTTAGAAAATTGACCCAAAATACCAGCAGATATATGGTACTGTATCAGAAGCCTACAGCTCTATACAGTCTAGGGATAACAGTAAATCTCCATATATATTTTAGGAGTCATACACAGATGCTCACAGGCTCAGTATGGATTACCCAATAAAATAAAAAGGTGAAAAAGGGTACAGTATCACCAGATACAAGGTATATATAGTATAGTGTAAACATTCTGAATTTCCATATACATTTCAGGAGGCAGACACAAGCGCTCTCAGGTCCAGTATGGATTGCACAAGAATATGAAAAGCTGTAAATGGGTAATGTAACACAATCGTACAGCTGTATACAGTGTTGGGCAAATTTGAAATCTTGGTATATATTTCCAGAGTCACCCTCAGACGCTCACTCAGTCTGGGTTTGACCATAATAAAAAATGTTGTAAAAAAGGTACTGGATAACAAGATAACAAGTATATATATTATAGGGTACAATTGAAATCTCCATATACATAGTCCCGTAGTCACTCTCAGACGCTTACTCAGTATGGATTTGACCGTAATACTAAATGTCAAACAAATGTACTGTATAACAAGATACAAGCTGTGTTATGATGAGTCACCGAAGGAGGAAAAAACAAAATACCAGCTAAGTCCAGAAAAACCAGAGAGGTTGGCAGCTATCGGATTGCAGACCCCTGAACCTATCCACAACAACTAGCAGTAGCCGTGGGGGGTTCCTACGGTGCCCTAGACCCCTCGATCACAGCCGGAGAACTATATAGCCTAAAGACAGAAAGGGGAAAAACTAAACTGCCCCAGAGCAGACCCCAAAGCAATAGGCAGCCCCCAACATATAATGACGGTGAAGCAAGATGAAAACACTAACACAGATAGAAAGATAGGTTGAGCAAATGATGGGGCCCAAGCTAACTACATAGGACAGGATAGGAAAGCTGCTGTCTGCCATCCGCAAAAACCCTATCAAAATGAGCCAACCGACTGATAGGAAAAACAGGCCCTGAAGTCGCTAGGCTTCAAAAGACTATATCAGCACTCAGGTATATTCTGAAGACAGAGCAAAATATCAACAGATCAGAGACAAAAATGGAGTTCAGCTCACCCCCGACCGGGGATGGCAGAACTCCCAAAAAACAAGGCAAAAACAAAAAAAAACTGAAGAGTACAAAGAAGAGCAGAAAACTTAGCTTTGGGGTGCAGGAATCAGACTGGTCTCCAAGAATCCAGCAGGAAATCACCAGCCAGGAAGAAGGGCGTCGGCAGCCTTATATACAGTCCTCAATTCCAGCCACCCATTCATCATCTAGCTGCCCATGTGTTTGGTAATCAGCCTCACTACCTTCCTTCACCAGATGAGGGAGTTCATCAGACCTCAATGGTGAAGGGAAAAAATGAACTCACAACAAAGCTGTATCGAGTATAGGGTAAAAACTGGTATCTCCTATTCACCGTATATATAGAAGGTGTAAACCACACATGCTCACTCACTATGGATGATACCATAATGCAAAATTTGGAACAAAGGTACTGTATCAGCACATACCAGGTCCATTCATTCTAGGGGTAATTTTAAATTTCTGTCTATACTTCTGGAGTCAGACACAGACACTCACAGGCTCAGTATGTATTACACCAGAATTTAACAAGTAGAAAAGGGGAAAGGTAGTCGAAGCGTACAACAGTATACAGTGCTGTGGTACTTTTAAATCTTCATATATATTTCAATATCAGTAAGCCAGTTCAGAGTCTCCACTACTGGAAACTACATGGATACAAGTACAGACGGAAAGTCGAGTGTTAGCAGAAATTTGGGAATTACTCATCGCGGGAAAACCTCCCGGTAGATGTTACAGAGGCAATGCAGACCCTCAATTACTGTGTCTGTGGAGACTGCGAAAACAGTTCTTTGTGAAGAAAGGATTGATTTATCACAGTAGAGTGGATCACATCACCGTTACTCGTCTCCATCAAACTGTGATCACAGGGAGAGATATAGACATGGTCCTCACTGCCTATCATGATGTGTCTGGTCATTTTGGAGTGCCAAAGACAGAAGCCACATGCCGTAGGCGATTCTATTGAATTGGCATGAGAGGAGACATTGAAAAATGGTGGCAGGAATGTCACACATCTGTGACTATCACAACTGTGAAAGGTGATCATAAAGCACCACTGCATCAACTTGTAAGTTGACATTCATTACAAATGGTAGCCATTGATCATCTGAAAGTAGAGGCCAGCAGGACAGGGCATAGCTACATCTTAACCATCATCGATCAATACACCAAATTTCTAGTGGCCGTCCCTGTGAAGGATTTAACTGCCCAGATTACATAGAGCAGGGAGAGGTAAGTATTGCAACTTGCAAGTGCTGTGGCCATGACCAAGCAGGGGGGGCACACTCATGGTCGACGATACTGGCACAGGGCCCCTCATAGTACGCTGGTGTGTCTGACGGCGAGTGGGCCCCCCCACCATCAGAGACACTGTATTGTACTATGAGGGGCCTTGTACCAGTGCCGTCGGCCATCTGTGGGCCCATCCACCTGTTCAGAGCAACTGCACTTGCCCGGGTGCGCCAGTAGTTGACCCCAGCCATTGGGGGGGTGGGCAGCCCACTTAGAGAGGTTTAAAAGATGGCATATGTTGATGTGTTGGCTGGACATTCAGCTGCTGCAAAGGGCGGAATTGGGCAAGTCCGAGGAAGAGGAGGATAAAAGCGAGGCAGATTTCTGGTAATCTATGTGTCATCAGGGGAAGGTGGAACAAAATCCTTTGAAACCCATGCATGGTTCATTTTAAAGAAGGTTAGATCATCAACATTTTGGGTAAACAGACGGGTCCTTTTTCTGTCAGGATTGATCCAGCAGCACTGAAGACTCTTTCAGATAACACACTAGCAGCAGGGCAAGCGAGCTCCTGTAAGGCATATTGTGCCAATTCAGGCCAGGCATCCAGTTTAGAGGCCCAATAGACAAAGGAGAATGACTTGTGAGGGAGAACATCGATATGGGAGGAGAAGTAGTTTGTAACCATAGTTGACAACTGCTGTCTTCAGTCACTTTTAATCGATGCAGTATTAGCAGTCGTGTGAGAGGTACTTGAGAAATCATTCCACAACATGGTCATTAAACCCCTGTCTCCAACGCCACTTCGGTTGTGTGCACCACGAACACCTCTTCCATTGTGCCCACTACGGCTCGTGGGAGAACCAGCACCATTGCTGTGTGCTGGAAAAGCCTCAAGCAACCTGTTTACCAGAGTTGCTTGTTTGTTAGCCAATATTATATCTAGGTTCTCCTGTGGCATGATGTTGTGTAATTTGCCTTTGCAGCATGGATCGAGGATGCTGGCCAGCCAGTAGTCATCATCTCTCATCATTTTGGCAATGCGGGGGTCCCTTTTTAGAATCCGCAAGGCATAAACGCACATGTGGGCCAATGTTCCAGGTGTCAATGATGCACTGCCAGAGTGGTGGGTGGAGGAGCACTTTCTGGCAAATCCACATCCCTACAGTCATGCACAAACACTGTACCTGACCTTGGAATGCCAACATTTTCTCTTGCCCCCTGAGAAGCATCCTCCTGCCCAAAATAATCATCCCCCTCATCTTCCTCCTCCTCAAACTGGAGCAAGTTCAGAAAAGAGCGACCAGAATGGTGACCGGTCTGCAAACCCTGTCTTATGAGGAAAGGTTGCAGGATTTGGGAATGTTTAGTTTGCAAAAGAGAAGACTGAGAGGAGACTTAATAGCTGCCTACAAATATCTAAAGGGCTGTCACATTGTAGAAGGATCAACTTTATTCTCATTTGCACAAGGAAAGACTAGTAGCAATGGGATGAAACTGAATGGGAGGAGACACAGATATTAGAAAAAACTTTTTGACAGTTAGAGTGATCAATGAGTGGAACAGGCTGCCACGAGAAGTGGTGAGTCCTCCTTCAATGGAAGTCTTCAAACAGAGGCTGGACAGACATCTGACTGGGATGATTTAGCGAATCCTGCTTTGAGCAGGGGGTTGGACCAGATGGCCCAGGAGGTCCCTTCCAACTCTACGATTCTATGATTCTATGATTCTATGATTCCTCTTCCTCTTCTTCCTCCACCTCGTCCAGGACAGTTCCCTGACCAGACAATGGCTGACTGTCAGCAAGGCTTCCCTCCTCCTCCTCCTCCGCTGCAGATGCCTGATCCTTAACGTGCATCAAACTTTGCATGAGCAGACGCATAAGTGGAATGCTCATGCTTATGATGGCGTAGTCTGCGCTTACCAGCCGCGGGCATTCCTCAAAACACTGAAGGACTTTACAGAGGTCTTTCAGCTTTGACCATTGCACACCTGACAATTCCATGTCTTCCCTCAAACTGCCTGCCCGTGTATCCTCTCACAAATGCATTACAGCCTGCCTCTGTTCACACAGCCTCTCAACCATGTGCAGGGTGGAGTTCCACCTTGTTGCAACGTCTATGATTAGGCGGTGCTTGGGGAGGTGGAGCAATCGCTGCAGCTTCTGCATACGAGTGGAGTGGACGTTTGAGTGACGGATGTGTGAGCACAGTCTTCGCACCTTATGGAGCAGGGATGTTAACTCTGGATAATTATTAAGGAAGCACTGCACCACCAGGTTGAAAGTGTGAGCCAGGCAAGGTATGTGTGTGAGTTTTGCACGGGCTATGGCTACCACAAAATTACGGCCGTTATCACGGACTACCTTGCCTGCCTCAAGATGTAGACTGCCCAGCCATGACTCTTAGTCGCTGCTAGTAGTCGGCCAGTACCTCCGCGGTGTGTCTGTTGTCACCCAAAGACATCATCTTTAACACAGCCTGCTGACGCTTACCACTAGCTGTTCGATAGTGGGACACCTTGTGTGCAATACTGCCAGCTGCGGATGGAGTGCTCATGCGACTGCGCTCTGTGGACGAGCTTTCACTGATAGAGGAGGAGGAGCGAAAGCCTACAGCCAACTGTTTCCTATACGGTTGGCTAGGCAGCACTGTTCCACCACTGCTGTTCCCAGTGGAGCCTGCATCCACCACATTAACCTAGTGATGGACACGTAACGGCCCTGGCCATGCCTACTGGTCCATGCATCTGTTGTGAGGTGCACCTTTCCACTCACTGACTGTTTTAGTGCATGGACAATGCGGTCTTTCACATGCCGGTGGAGGGCAGGGATGGCTTTTCGAGAAAAGAAGTGCCGACTGGGTAGGTCATAGCGTGGGATAGCATAGGCCATGAGGTCGCGGAAAGCTTCGCTTTTAACCATACAGTAGGGCATCATCTCTAATGATATTAGTTTGGCAATGTAGGCGTTCAAACAAAGTGTACGCGGATGAGAGGATGAGTACTTTCTTGTAGTACTCAGAGTGTCTGGTAGGGTGAACTGGACTGGAGAGCTGCATATGGGGGAAGTAGCGGTGGACCGGACGGAGTGAGAGGGGGTTGGAGGTGGTATTGGTGGTGATGGCCTAGATTCACTGTTGTGTTGCAAAACCATTGTGATTCCCTGAGTGCTTTGGCCTTGCGATGACACCTCCACATTTAGTGCTGGTGGTGTGCTTAACGGTGGCGGTGGTCTTACAGTGGGGGAAGCGATGGAGCATTGCTGGCTACCTTCAGTCGGAGCAGGTGCACACGTGCTACCTGAGGTTTTGTAGTCCGTCCATGCTTGCAAGTGTATGTTGATTAAATGTCTAAGCATGCAACTGGTATTCAAATTTCTGAGTTGTTTACCTCGGCTAAAGGTCCTTCCGCACATCTTACAGGTAACCTTTGCCTCATCAGTAGGATTTTGGACAAAGAAGTGCCACACTGTACTCTTCCTACTATGGTATACATTTTCTGGCCTTGCACACTGTGCTAAGTTGTCCGTCTGGCCAAGCTGTCCTGCAACTCTTTTAGTTTTTGTTCCACGTTTTTGGACAGGTACGGACCTGGCAGATAACCGCTGCTGCGATGTCAATGCCTGCTGCGGATCCTTCTCCTTATCTGAACTATTGCCAGCGCCACCTTCCTCCCCCAATGGATGCCAATCCGGGTCAAGAACTGGGTCATCCATCACCTCTTCAAAGTCAGCTGCACCTTCCTCTTTACCTTCCTCTGTGTCACCGTGTAAGGTGCTATAGTATGCGGGAAGGGGCACCTGAGTTTCATCAGGGTCAGATTCTGGCTCAATAGACTGTGAGGGCAATGTAGTGCTCTGGGTCGATGTACCAGCAGAATCATCTAGCAGTGGCTGTGCATCAGTGCACTCCATGTCAGATTCATCTTGGACTGGGGAATTCTGGATTTGACTGGACAACACAAGCATGGTATGTGAAATGAGCTCCATAGAGTAATCTGAAGTGTGGGCTGCCTCATCCTTAACTTTTGGTGGGGGTGAAGGACACAAAGAAAGGTGTTTTTCCTAACCAGAACCCTGCACTGACAACTCCGTGCTTGCAGGTTTAGAACGTTCAGAAGAGGAGGCAATAGAGCTGGTGGCTGTTTTGGCAATGTACGCCAAAACCTGTTCCTGATGCTCCGGCTTTAAGAGCGGTTTTCCTACTCCAAGAAAAGGCAACCTTACAGGCTTTCTTGGGCCAGACGATGATGCAGGCTCAACACCTTCTGCCTTAGCTGCTATTGTGCTTTTGCCAGAACCAGCCGATGCACCACCACCATCAGTACCAGCTGCGTCCCCGTGCCCACGTCCACGGACTCTTCCACCATACTTCCTCATGTTTGGGAAAATGTACCAAAAATACCAGTAGAGAGATAGTACTGTATGAGGAGCGTCCAGCTGTGTAAGGTGTATTAAACAAATTAAATCTATGTATATATCTTGTTAGTCACAGACGCTCTCACAGTATGTATTGGACCGTAATCCAACAAGCAGATATACGGAACTGTATCAGAAGTGTACAGCTGTATACGTTTTTTGTGCAACTAACAATCTCCGCATATGTATTTACGGAGTATCACACACACACTCTGACTCTGTACAGATGTGACTGTAATGCGAACGGCAGATATACAATACTGTTTGAGAATCGGACAGCTCCATACGGTGTGTGTATGGAAAATTGTCAATCTCCATCTATTTGTATAGGGACTGACACATGCTCTCTCTGTCTAGTTTTGACCGTGATCAAACAGCAGATATACGAAACTGTTTGAAAAGCGGACAGCACTCTAAGGTGTAGGTCTGGAAAAACGGAAAAACTCCTTGGCTTTTTTTCCAGAGTCACACACAGATAGCTTCTATTTGTCCGTGATACAAGGCGGTACACAGTAGTGTGTGAGGAGCGTACACCGCTATACGGTGTGTGAAAAAATGAAAGCTCAGTAAGTCACCAGGACAAAATAATAAAAGTTGGAGTGCTTTGAAAAAAGCTGTTTGAACAGCAGTGTGCACACAGCAATGCAGCTAGCAGGTAGCCTTAAAAGGCAGCCTGATCACCACCAGCGCTGCTGCATAAAAGCAAAAATCCTCCCCTCTCACTGCACACTAACTGTACAGTGAAAAGCGCTATCAGCAGAAGCAGTTTTTTTTCTTCTTCCCTGCCTCACGCTCTCCCTGTTCAGAATCAGCAGCAGCACCTCTCCCTATTCTAAGATCGGCAGAAGTAAGATGGCGGTCGGCGGTCACAGCCTTTTATACCCACTGTGATGCCACGCAAAGCCAGCCAATCACTTCAATGCCCTTCTCTAAGATGGTGGTGGCCGCTGCCTATGTCATCGCGTTGCCCATAGTGTGCGTCCACCTTCATTGGCTTAGAAAAGGCGCTGGAAGCATTATTTGAAACGCAACTTTGGCGCAATGATCGGCGACCTCATGGCCCACCTCACGCTATGGTCGGGTTTCGATCGGCGAAACCCGATTTTAGCTAAAGTCAGCATTTTTTCAATTTGACCGACCCGTTTCGCTCAACACTAATGATACCGAATACAGAAAAAGACCAAAACTTTCTATTGCATCAAGTAGTAAGGCTAGTTTATTTCCTGCAGCGCATGGCGCCACTAAGCCCCGCCCCCTGCCGGCTCCCTGCCCGCCCCATCCGGTCATCGCCGCCTACTAGCGCACATGGGCGCTTGCGATCTGCGCACCCTATCTTTAGCATAGGGTGCACAGATCGTGCGCTGGCCGTGCGCTAGCAGGATTTTGCCGTGCGCTGCGCACTTTTGAAGGTGCGCCCGTGTGCGCCGAACGCAGCATGTTGCATTTCGGCGCACCTTCAAAAGTGCAACATGCTGCGTTCGGCGCACACGGGCGCACATTCAAAAGTGCGCAGCGCACGGCAAAATCCTGCTAGCGCACGGCCAGCGCATGATCTGCGCACCCTATGCTAAAGATAGGGTGCGCAGATCGCAAGAGCCCATGTGCGCTAGTAGGCGGCGATGACCGGACGGGGCGGGCAGGGAGCCGGGAGGGGGCAGGGGCTTAGCGGCGCCGTGTGCTGCAGGAAATAAACGCCAGTGTGAAACTAGCATAAGCTTTTTAAATAGATATATTACCAACATCAAGTTTACTGAATAGGCACAATAACAGAACCAAACTTTTTAGATAGGTAAGTTAACAGAAGCAAAATTACTACATAGATACAGCACCAGAACCAAGCCAGTACATAAATACTTGATTTACTTTGCTAAAATAGCCCCATAGCTCCATCATATTCCAGAGTGCTTTACAGACATTATCATCACTGTTCCATTAGGCTCACAATCTAAATCAGTATATCTATGGATTGTGTAAAGAAACGCACACAAACATGAGGAACATATAAACTCCTTGCAGTTGTAATTGGTGGCATTTGAAACCCTGAATGTAGGGCTGCAAAGCAACAGTGCTAGCCACTCAACTAGAGTCTTTTAAAATTAAGCTCACTACATAGATGCAAAACAGAACCAACCTAATTGCATAGATGCAGCAGAACCTAACTTATTGCATAAATATGGTAACAGAGCCAAACTTGCTACATAGATACAGTAACAAACTCAACCTTACTACATAGATATGGTAACAGAATCTAATGTACTACATAGAAATAGTAAAAGAATCAAGTTTAGTTAGAAATTGTAACTATCTAAATACAATAATAGAACCAAGCTTAGCACAGTCACAAAACCAACCCTACTGAATATACTGTAACAGAATCAAGCTTACAACATGAATAGAGTAACAGAACCCAGATAACTACATTGGTACAATAACTAAACCAAGCTTACTATATGCTACAGCAAAACCAAGTTTAACATTACCATGATCACCTGATATGACAGCGTGGCACTGTAAACAGTCTTGCTTAATGGAGATAACCAGTTGTGGTCATGAAGGGTGGTATGTAGAGATGAACAAGCATGAAAATGGGTGCTCGTTGCTCGAACCGAGCAATTCCTAATAGTATCATGCTTGATTCGAGTAACGAGTATAATGAAAGTCAATTGGAAATCCAAGCTTTTTTCCAGCAGTCCCTACAAAGATGTCTGTGGGGCAGTGAAAATGTTGGAATGGATGGGAAAAGTGCTGAATGGAAGCAGAGCAGCATGGGGAAAACCCCTTGAAGCATTTTTAATCCCAGATTGCTGCTCAGAACAATGGCGTCACACTTTTATTTCATATTAGGCCTCTTTCACACATCAGTTTTTTGCCTTCAGGCGCGATCCGGCTTTTTTTTGTAAAACCGGATCCGGCAAAATGCAATGCCGGATCCAGTTTTTCCCCATTGACTTGCATTAGCGCCGGATCGCGCCGGATGGCATTGCGTTCCATCCGTTTTTTGCCGGCTCCAGCAACTTGTCTCATTCCGGCGTCTGGAAAAAACGGCTACTGTAACGTTTTTTGTCTCCGGCGAAAAAGCCGGAAGCGCCGGATCCGGCGCTTCCAGCTTTTTGCTACAATGAAAGTCTATGGGCGCCGGAATGTGCCGGATCCAGAAAAAGACGGTTCCAGCCACCGGATCCGTTTTTTTTAAGTCTGCGCATGCTCAGATCCAATTGGCCAGCCCCCAGGAACAGATATAACCTGCTAGACGGATCCAGCAAAAAAACGGATCCGTTTCTACAGTTCTCCAAAATTTATGCCGGATCCGTTTTTTCTAAAAATAGCCGGATCCTGTCTGACGGCAAAAAACTGATGTGTGAAAGTAGCCTTATGGAGTGACAATAAAACATTCCAAACCGAAGAGAAATTGCATTTTATAGGAAACACTTTTTCCTGTATAATGATTTGTATATAAGGCAAATTTTAAAAAAGGATTTAAAAAAGAATATAATTTAAGTAAACCAAAATCGATTTTTTTTTTTATTGAAAAATGGGAAATTTCAGTGTAATGTATGAAGGAAGCAAAAATTGCCAAAAGTAAGGGACTCAGATACACCCTGAATTAACGCTCCGTCAGGAACAATGGATCTGACAGGCGCAGCTCTTCTACTTTCATTTCTCCCTTCTCACCAGATTTTCAGGAAACCCCCTCCCTCTAGATAGTCTCCTGGCTCCTGCTGCTGTGTGAAACCTGATACCACAGTTGGTCTGCAGAGCTTCAGGAAGGAAGATATAGCTGCGCTGGCTTCTCAGGCTCATTGGTCCCGAACACATCACACTTTATAAGGTTGGTATGTAATGTTTTTAGTCATTACTATTGTTTATTTAGCTTGTTTTATGAATGGATAGAGAAAGGTTTGAGGAAATTTCATATAAATAAGGCAGATTTTCTTACAAATGAAAGTGTGCATCTCAGGCACATTGTTCCCTAATGCATATTCTCTCTCTTGCTTCAGATTATCTTCTGAAATGGAGAAGAAAATGTATGATCTTTCAAAACCCCATCATGTTGAGGAAGTGGGAAACATGCTGTTAGATGATGATGATGATGCAGACCCCACAATGAATGAGGATTTTGAAGAAAGTGAGATTGATTCTCATGATGAGGTGGAAGTCTGTGAACTAAATTCTGAAACAGAGCAAGATGGTGACAGTGATGAGGAGGAAGAAGATATAGAATCTTATTATATGGGAAAAGATAAAAAAAAGCAAATGGAACAAAAATCCACCCATAAAAAGACGTATGGAACCTCATAACATTATCACTCACCTTCCTGCAGTTATGGGAACAGCGTAAAGCAAAAAATGCAGCTGAATGCTGGAATACTTTTTTCACAGATGACATTCTGGACTCTATTGTCATATACACTAATCAATATATAGACAATATAAAGCACAAGTTCATCTGTGACAGAATCCTGAAGCCCACGGATGAAATCGAACTGCGTGCATTTTTTGGATTATTATACCTTGCAGGAGCTTATAGGGAAAATCGGCAAAGTTTGGAGGAACTTTGGGGTATAGAAAGTGATGGAATTGAAAAATTTAGCCTTGTTATGTCTCTAAAAAGATTCAAGATTCAAATTCGTTGCCTTCGGTTTGATGACAGAACTACCCGAACCGAACGTAAAACATATGACCGGCTTGCTCCAATTCGCGATGTATTCCAAAAATTTGTGGAAAACTGTAAGATAAACTATCACCCTGGGGCAAATGTCACAATTGACGAAATGCTCCCTGGTTTTCGTGGCAGATGCGCATTTCGTCAATACATACCATCAAAACCTAGCAAATACGGAATAAAAATGTGTGCCCTTGTTGATGCCAGTAAGACCTACACATACAACATTGAAATTTATGCTGGAAAACAGCCAGATGGTCCTTACTGTGTCAGCAACAAACCCACTGATGTTGGGAAAAGAATGTCTGAGCCCTTATTTGGATCAGGTCGCAATATAACTGCTGATATTTGGTTTTCAAATTGTGATCTTAATGATTATCTAAAAACGCAGAAGCTTTCATATGTCAGAACTGTAAGAAAAAATAAAAAAGAATTGCCGCCACAGCTTGTTACTGTGACAGGGAGAAAACAGTACAGCAGTATGTTTGCATTCCATGATGGAAAGGTTTTGGCTTCCTATGTACCACGCGAAAAAAAAAATGTACTTCTTCTCTCAACTAGGGATGGGCGAATCCTGAAATATTTGGAATCGCTAGGCTGTAACGAGTCCGACTTGGAAACTCGCTATTCGTTGCAAGTCTAGCGAGTCCAATGTTAATGAATGGGGATGCTAGTTTTGCAGCGATTCCTGTGCTGGGGAGGAGGAGAATGGGGATGCAGAATTTTTTTTTTGCAGAGTTTCTTAGCGATTTTGTGTCAGCAGCTGGACACAAAATCGCTAAGAAACTAGGATTGCTTGTATTAAACTGTTAAAAAACTAGCTAGGAGTTCTCTCTCTCTGTTTTGCAGCGATTCCTGTGCTGGGGAGGAGGAGAATGGGGATGCGAGGAGAGAGAGAGAGAGGGAGAGAGAGAGAGAGAGAGGGAGAGAGAGAGAGGGGGAGAGAGAGAGAGAGGAGAGAGGGAGAGAGAGAGAGAGAGAGGGAGAGAGAGGGGGAGAGAGAGAGAGGGAGAGAGAGAGGGAGAGAGAGGGGGAGAGAGAGAGAGAACTCCTAGCTAGTTTTTTCACAGTTTAATACAAGCAATCCTAGTTTCTTAGCGATTTTGTGTCCAGCTAGGAAACACAAAACTAGCTAGGAGTTCTCTCTCTCTCTCTCCCCTCCAGCACAGGAATCGCTGCAAACTCGCATCCCCATTCTCCTCCTCCCCAGCACAGGAATCGCTGCAAAACAGAGAGAGAACTCCTAGCTAGTTTTTTCACAGTTTAATACAAGCAATCCTAGTTTCTTACCGATTTTGTGTCCAACTGCTGACACAAAATCGCTAAGAAACTCTGCAAAAACTAGGATTGCCATTCATTTGCATTGGACTCGTTACTGTGCGAGTAATCGCTTGGAAACTCGCAGAGTACCGACTCCTGCGAGTCCCCTACTACTCGCAGAGTAACGAGTCCTAACGAGTAGATTCGCCCATCCCTACTCTCAACGCTTCATAATGATGATGCTATCGATCCTAAATCTGAAGCACAACAAAAACCAGAGATTATTACATTTTATAATGAAACCAAAGGGGGTGTTGATACAGCTGATCAGATGTGCTCAACTTTCAGCGTCAGCAGAAACACCAAGCGCTGGCCAATGGTCATATTTTTCGCTATGCTAAATTTGGGTGGTATAAATTCAGAAATCATTTACCTTGAAAACCAGCTTGAACCACTCTGTAGACGATTGTACCTGAAAAAATTGGCCCATGAACTAATGCTTGGAGAGCTACGCAGGAGCAGTATGACAACCATCGGTATCCCCTCTGGCCTTCAAGTTAGGCTCAAAAGATTCCGCCCAGATATTGATACTGAAAATCCAACACCTGTGCCACCTCCCAAAAGAAGGAGATGCACCACCTGCACCATGGAAAGCGGGAACAGAAGGCTTTCTAATTATGAATGTCTCAAATGTCATCATGCAATCTGCCTGACACATGCAAAAATGTATTGCAATTCTTGCTCTTTGCTTTGCAAATGTGTTTTTTCTGGGGAACCTTCAGGATCTAATTCAGATTAATTCTGTGTGTAATATTATTCTAGGTGCCTAGAAAATGTTTTTGTGCCAAAATTTTCTCTTTTTAATAACCGTTACTTGATATCATTGGGGGCTATTAGGTGGGAGTTTTGAAATTTGTGTATATCAAAGTTATTACTTTTATGTTGAGTAAATGGGTTTGTTTTGTAAATAATATGTAGTCTCTTTTATTACATCCCTATGAAGGTCTCTTATCACTTTTAGATCACTGAAAATGAGAAAATTAGATATTCTAGGCATTTTTCTAGCCTGCGCTTGACAGGCACATTGTTCCATTACGAGTTAGTGCGAATATTGTTCCTGACGGAGGGTTAAACATAAAGGAGGACCTCATACACATTCTGTTTGAATTGTCATGCATTGGTACTCCTAGAGGGCTATATACCAAGGTAATGTACTCCGGACTGCAGAATAGTCTATGGGTGAGCAATAAAATACCAATAAGGGCATGTGCAGAAGTTGAGTAAAATTTCTCCACCATTTCTGCATCTCTTGGCAGGAAAAACGCAGCTGCAAAAACACACACTTTGGCCTGCGTTTTTGATTGATTTGAATGAAGTTAACGGTGAAAAATGCTGGGCAAGAACACACAGTGTATTGACATGCAGCAGATTATTTTCTGCACCAAATCTGCAAGTCAGAAATATTCAACGTGTGCATGACACGTCACGTTTCTCATTCACTTTGCTGAAATAAGGTTTTGCTTAAGTCTTACTACAAATCCAGTTAGAAAAAACGCAACAAATATGTACCAAATCTGCAATGTGTGCACACAACCTAATACCAATGAAATTTTATTCAACAAGATGTAATACCCTATGGATGAGCAATATTAGACCAATACATTTTTTGGGGGTTACCGTATTTTGCGGATTATAAGATGCTCCATATTATAAGACGCACCCCAAAATTTTGAGAAGAAAAATAGGAAAAAAACTTTTTATAACAAAATGGTGGTGCTTCTTATAACCCATTCATCTTACTGCTTATTGGGGGTGGTGGCTGCAGTGAAGTTGGGTCCCAGTGTTGCTGTTGGAGAAGGCAAGAGTGTAGCGTTGCTGCAGACTGCAGGCTGGGATGAGTGGGTGTTCTGATGTGTGCTGCTGTGGGTGTTCGGTGGTGCAGGGTCTCTGTCTACATTTTGTGAAAGCCCAGAACCCCCACACTTACATGGTTCACTGTGTGGTGAACTCCAGGAAAATGGCTGCTGGGGGCAGCACATACGAAGAGGGAGATCTCGGCACCAAGATCTCGGGAGATTAGATCTTGGTCCCAGACTGGGGAACACTTAACTCTTTAATGGAGAAATTCAGGTGTGTCGTGCTCTGCGGAAAAGTTGCTGCCATCTCTCTAGTCACCTCACTGCCTCTTATCTGTTTCAGAGCCGCAGATCTCTCCCCCTCAGCACTTCTGGCCTTGCTCTGCATGCCAGTTTCCCAGGATATTCCGGTTGCTTGTGCACCTTTTTCTACCACACTTTTTCCTTCCACTCATCTTTTCCATTAATATGCTAATATGCTTGGATACAGCACTCTGTGAACAGCCAGCTTTTTTAACAATGACATTTTGTGGCTTACCCTCCTTGTGGAGTATGTCAATACCTTCCTTCTGGACATCTGCCAAATCAGCAGTCACCCCAATTATTGTGGAGCCTGCTGAAACAGACTAATCGACCTTTCTGAACACTTAGGAAACCTTTTCAGGTGTTAATTATTCCTAATTTACTTAGATAGTGACTTTTGGGTTTTCATTCGCTGTAAGCCATAATTATCAACATTAACAGAAATAAATACTTGAAATAGATCACTCTGTTTGTAATGACTCTATATAATATATGAGTTTCACTTTTTGTATTGAAGAACTGAAATAAATTAACTTTTTGTTGATGTTCTAATTTAGTGAGAAGCACTTGTATGTCTTTTTATACTACATAGTTAAATACAAGAGAGAAAATGAAAAACAACAATGTAAAACAAAAAAAATTAAGGGAAAGAAAAATAGGAAAACCTAAAGCTTGCTGTGAAATTGGTATTGGCACCCTTTACATTAAATTAGTACGGAAACACATTTTGACTTGCCTGTGGTAAATCACAAATGGGAATCACCTATAATAAATTGTCGGTGCCCATGTGACATAAATTAGTCAATGAATGATGACTTTGGTGTTTTAAAAAGCCACATGGTAGGCCACGATCCTTTGTCACAATGGTGAAGACAAAGGAGCTGTCTGAGGACATCAGAACTGTTATTACTAGAAAACACAAGACTTCCAAAGGGTATAAGACATCTCCAAAAGCCTTAGAATCCCAGTTTCAACAGTGTGCAACGTTATTAAGAAGTTTGTCATGCATGGAGCCATCAAGAACCTCCCTGGATGTGGGGGAAATAGATAAATTGGCAAGATGCCTTGGAAGGTTGGTGCGAATTTTGGAAAAAAACACCACATCAAACATCCAAAGACCCGAAGGCCAACAAGTAACAGTCTGTGGTCATGGTTTCAATAAGTACCATATGCCACACACTAAACCAATCAGTAGCTTTATGGGCGAAGGTGAATGAAGAAATCATTGCTGAAGAAAATACATAAAAAGGAATGACTGATCTCTGACAAAAAGTACCTCGACAAACTACAATTCTTCTGAGAAAATGTGATGTGGACAGATGAAACAAAAATAGAGATTTTTGGCAATGCAAAGCAACAGTTTGTTTACAGATGGCACAATGAAGCTTATAAGGAAAAGAACACACTACCAACAGTTAGGCAGGGTGGAGGATCCATAATGTTGTGGGCTTGCTTTGCTGTGTCTGGTACTGGAGGCCTTGACCGTATCACAGGAATCATGAAATTAGAGAATTATCAAGAGATTTTAGAACAAAATTTCTTACCCAGTGTAAGAAAACTTGTTTGATTAGAAGATCGTGGGTCCTCCAGCAAGATAATGACCCAAAGCACACATCCAAAAGTACACAGGAATGGTTGAAAAAGAAAAAAATGGACTGTTTTAAAATTGCCAGCAATGAGTCCTGACCTCAATCACATTGAAAATATTTGGGGTGAGCAGAAATCGGCCATTGGAAAAAGAAACCTGCAAACATTCAAGAGCTTGAACAGACTGCAAAGGAAGAGTGCTAGAAAATGCCATCTGAGAAGTGCAAGAAGCTTTTAGATGGCTACAAGAAATGTTTGGAGGCTGTCATCAATGTCAAAGGGTGTGCAACAAAATATTAATTAGGGGTGCCTTTATTGCTGCACATGCTTTTTTTTTCATTTTCTTGTTAGAAAATGTAACATGTAAGTTTAAAAACAATGTTTTATTGTTGTATTACTTTGGACCACTAATTAAAAATCCTGAGGACATAACTTTGGTTCAGTTCCATTTATTTCTGAAGATACTGTACTGTCTATGAAAAAATGAAGGGGTGCAAATAATGGTCAGCAGCACTGTATACATAAACTCATTATCTCACTGTTGTAGAGGATAGAGCCATTGACTCCTTGCTCTGCCCTTAGCTCTGATAAATGACAGGCCCCTTAAGGCTTTTGACATACCATATTTTGGAAGTTCACAGAGAAAGTCAAGCAACTCAATGATGTCTCATCATCACACCGCCTGTGTCTGGCCTGTGTTCAGAATGACCCACAGAGAAACAGGTTAACTCACCGGTCGGTGGCTGTACAGGAGTGAGCCCCTCACATGAACAGTGGGGGCATAGCACAATTTATATAACATGCATATGTAAGGGGAAAGACCGGGCTGAGGGTACCTGCTTGCCGGGTCCGGAACTGTTGAGGCTGTATCCCCTGTTGCATGGGAGAAGAAATGAGAAGCCGGACAAACCTCCTGTCCCAGGGAGGTGGAGTTACATAAAAGGCAAAGTGCAAGCAGCAGCAGGGAGTTTGGCGCCAACCCGGAGCAGTGCACAGTCAGGCGAGCCGCACGCGCCGTTCCCCTCCACCGAGTTCCGGCACTGCGACAGGTTCCGCTGCCTGAAGAGGGACCGCAGCACTGAGAGGAGCCGGGCGTTCTGCAGCAGCCCAGAGAGAGAAGTGCTGCGTGCTCTGGCAGTGTGCAGGCCGGGGTCCGTTGCCTCACGCCGCCAACAGCGGGGACTAGAAAGAAAGGTGCAGTGTGCCCGGTGGCTACTAGAAAGCAAGGTGCTGTATGCTCTGTGTCCGTGAGTACCGTGCACTTGCTGCATAAGGGAGACCAGGTACAGGACAGACACTCACACCCTGATTTGCCAGTCTACATTGGACTCAGACAGTGCTGCGGCTTTAATTGACCCAGCCACATCAATTTATATACTAGGGGCTCAGCGGAAGGCACAAGAGACTGACCGCTGCCACCAGAAGACAGATTCTCTTTGCCTACAGGACCTTCTTGGATCAGCACCACACCAGCCGTTGTTGGCGCTATTGACTTCACATGTGGTGTTATCTACAGTAAATTGATTGAAAGAACACTTTGCACCTAAAAGTAAATTTGCATGATGTGGAATCTGAAAAAACATTTATTCTTCACGGTAATATGACTTTTTAAAGTATAACTTTTACAAACCTATGTTCACACATCATCAGCTAATGATCCTCCCACAACTTCAGAACAGTAACATACTGCAATGCCTTATAGGTCAAACCCCAGAAAATACAGCCATTTGACTTTACGTCTTTACTCTTTTTATGTGTTTGTCGATTAAGAGTGCCTTTCTCCAGTGCTACTCTGAGAACCTGTATATCACATTGTGTCTCCCCAGTGGAAGAGCCTCTCTCCTAACATGGTTACCTGCAGAAAAATGAATGAGAGTAAGACAGATCTATTTAGCTAAGTGTAAATCCTTCAGTAAATTCAAGTATATTATTCAACTCAGTGATGCCCATCATTTGATATATATTCTTATGCCAGACTGCCTGGATCTGCTCTTAGAAACAAACAGAAGAAGAAAACTTATGGCATCATAGTATTCGCTTTCTTTCTTTTTCATATAAAAGCTATATATTTAGCAAGTGTAAAAGTCACCTATATTCCAAGAGCAATTTGGAATCCTGACATATCACAGCAAAACATACAGGAAAAAATTTAGTAAGTGACGTGCCCAGTTTTCTGGCAGAAAAATGTTGTAAATTTGGCAAATGTGTGATTTGTGCAAAAAAAGATTGCAACTCTTTTATCTTTTTTTGCTTATGGTACTTACATGAAAGATGGGCAAAGCCTCTTGTTGCACTTCAAATGTATTAGAATTTATGTCAGAAAGTGGCATAAATCACAGTTCAGCTCCAAGCAAGCTGTAGATTTGACTACAAAAATGCAACAATTTTTAGGTGAATGATAATAATACATTTGTGACATTTTCCTTTAGCAGGCATTGCTTTGAGACGAGATTATTAAACACCTAAATAAAATTCCTTTACGTCTGTCCCTTTTGGACCAAAATATATTTTTTACCTATTTTCTGGCACATAACATATTGGGTAATTTGCAGGTTGGGGGAACATTAAGTAAAGTGAGCATGGCTTTGTTTGCTTTGTATTTTTGGCAGTCTTTTCTTCAATAAAGCAATTTATATTAAAAATATTAAACATATTTTAATAATAAAAATTTGAAATTTTGCAATTTTCAGGCTGGTTACTTGAACTTTTTAGAGGTTAACTTCCTGTTGCAGGAAACAACACATGTACATAGCCACAGTAATCAGTCTCTGATCATTTCTTTTGTATTGAAGCATCTAATGAGCATGTGCAAAGGTCATTGTGAAGGGAAGGGGAACAGTGTCAGCTGTGATATTGCCAATTGACATTGGTGGGTCCTGTGTTATCAGCAGTGTATAGAGGTGTTGCTTGCGTTGTTTATTTGCAGAACAAGTTGTAGTTTTGAATTACACCATTAGTTTTAACACTCAATGTACTGACATGAAAAAAAAATCCAAGGGTGGTGAAATTGTGATAAAAGAAATGCAAATCCACCATGGTTTTGGTGCTTTGTTTTAAAGAATTACATTTTCTGAATTGTGATACTACAGGTCATTGTGTGCATGGTGATAAACTCGTATAGATTATTTTTCATTTAAGTGAAGAAATTTGTAGTTTAAAAAAAAAATTGGAGTGAGGGTTTGTGTTGCAATATTCCAACACTTGTAGTGCTTTTATTTTTCCATCGATTGAGCCTGGTGAGAGCTTTTTTTTGTGTGACGAGCTTACAGTTTTTTTATAACATCTGTGATTGGAAAACATTTTAATTGCATGTGTAAAGTTGCTTGTCATCCAAGGGAGTGGCCACACTTACAATTTTACCTAAGAATACTGCTCTAAGGCTGGGTTCACATGTACCGGAACTCTCGCGGAAATTACTGCGAGAATTCCGGAATTCCATTCCGTGGGAAAATCGCATTTTAAATTCCCGCGATTTTCCCACGGAAAAACTAGCATTTTGCAAGCGTAATTAGCTTGCAGAATTGCTAGCGTTTTCCAAGCGATCTGTAGCATCGCTTGGAGAACTGATTGACAGGTTGGTCATACTCGTCAAACATAGCGTTTGACGAGTGTGACCAACTTTTTGCTATTGAGGCCGCCTATGCGGCATCAATAGTAAAAGATAGAATGTAAAAAATAATAATAAAAAAAAATTATTGTTATTCTCACCTTCCGACGTCCCGCGCGGCCTTCCACGCTCCCGGTCCCAGTAATCCTTTGCGACAATTACCGCGATGACGTCCGTTCTCGCGGGATTTCGACGTCTCGCGGTCATTCGCGATGACGTTGTGCGAATGTCCGCTAGACCTCACAATCCCGCGAGAACGGACGTCATCGCTCGCAAAGGCTTACTGGGACGGGGAGCGTGGAGAGCGGCGGGAAGGCTGCGTGGGACGTCGGAAGGTGAGAATAGCAATATTTTTTATTTTAAATTCTATTTTTTTACAGGGATATGGTACCCAAAGCCTGGAGGACAATCTCCTCTCCTCCGGACCGTGGGTACCATCCGCAAATGTTCTGCTTACTTTTCGCATGGTGTGCACAGCCACATGCGGAAAGTAAGCAGAACAATGCATTCCTATGGGTGCGGGATCGCCGCGATTCCGCGATATTAATGAGCATGCTGCGTTTTTTACCGCAAAGCGATTCCGCCACGGTAAAAACCGCATTAGCACAGCATTGCGGAATCCCATAGGAATGCATGGGATGCATGTTTTTTGTGTTTTCACGGCAAAAACGCACGGAAAATACCGCCGCGGAAACACGAAAAAAACGGTACGTGTGAATGAGGCCTGAATCGTAATAAAACATCCTCCAAGAGTAACATCTCCCAATGATCTAGGAGCAATTCGGGCACTCGTTCAGTTACCCATCTGAGCTTATGTCCGAACTAACCACAAAATGGGAATCTTACGCATGTGCCAGCAGGGCAATAGATTATAATGGTTCTGACAGAGTGAATGTGTTCTCTAATGTGCACAATTTCCCAGCGTGTAGGATTGTACTGGAGGTGAACACTCAGACAAAGTGTACATTCACAGAAGATCTGTGGTCAGCTCTCCAAGATGTTTGGAACAAGCATTCTGCCACGTTCCTTCAAAAACTGTGTACAAGTGTAACTAAAAAGGCTTCGGGGATCAAAGTGACAAGTGATGGTGAGTATGTACTCTATGTTATATGTACTGCATGTCTATATGTATGTATTGTATGAATGCATGAATGTATTGTATGTAGTATGTATGTTGTATGTCTGTAGCATGTTTTATGCATGTTGTATGTATGTAGCATGTATGTAGTATGTACTATGTATGTATGTTGCATGAATGTAGTATATATGTAGTATGTATGTTGTATGTATGTATGTTGTATGAATGTAGTATATATGTAGTATGTATGTAGTATGTATGTATGTTGTATGAATGTAGTATATATGTAGTATGTATGTTGTATGTATGTTGTATGCATGTTGTATGAATGTAGTATATATGTAGTATGTATGTGGCATGTAGTATGTATGTTGTATGAATGTAGTATATATGTAGTATGTAGTATGTATGTATGTTGTATGAATGTAGTATATATGTAGTATGTATGCTTTATGTATGTTGTATGAATGTAGTATATATGTAGTATGTATGTAGCATGTAGTATGTATGTAGTATATATGTAGTATGTATGTAGTATGTATGTATGTTGTATGAATGTAGTATATATGTAGTATGTATGTTGTATGTATGTTGTATGAATGTAGTATATATGTAGTATGCATGTAGTATGTATGTTGTATGAATGTAGTATATATGATGTATGTATGTTTTTTTTTTTTTACATTCAACACATTAGCCGGATGACGGGACTACTACTGTCCCATCATTGGCTAATGTGTCAATCACTGTCATTGTAGCAGGCATCGCCCGACGGGACTTGTAGTCCCATCGGACGATGCCTGCACACATACACAACCCCCGGCAGCCCCGCACAGACCCCCGGCAGCCCGCACAGACCCCCGGCAGCCCGCACAGAACCCCGGCAGGCCCGTACAGACCCCCAGCAGGCCTGCACAGACCCCTGGCAGGCCCGCACAGACCCCCGAGAGGCCCATACAGACCCCACCCGCACACACAGACACGCACAGTGTCCGCCCACACACTGCCCACACTCTTCCCCCCTGGATGTACAAGTAAAGAAAAGGTTTTTTTTAATTCCGATATTTCTGTCCCATTGACTTGAATGGGGTTTCCGGTATCGGAATCGGCGATACCCGATACTTTTTGGGTATCAGTCCGATCCAATCCGATACAATACTTCACGATATCGGATGGTATCGCTCAACACTAGTTGTCAAGGCAAAAGGTAGTAACACAAAATATTAAGTCACATTTTTTTTATTGTTTATTCATTTTGCATTTTGTTAATTGACAAAAATAAACTGTTAGCAATTCTATTTTTTAATATACTTTTAGTTTGCAGCATTTGTTTCCACATCTGCCTAAAACCTTTGCATAGTACTGCACATAATTTTTTCTGTACACATATTTGTGTTTATTGAGCTGATTTTTCATGTAAGCGGAACAATTAATACCTTTGCGTCTAAAATGTTGCCTTTGGGTACAAGTAGCATTTGCTGAATGACTAGCACACCAATTATGGAAAGCACCGTAAGCAATCTTCACATTAGTTAACACCCAAGATGTACCAACTAGTGTAAAAGTGTGCACATCTGCTTCAAATCTCTGCTTCCCATCACACCTTATTTAAAAATGATTATATAAATGGTACAATTAACCCAAGAAAGAGTGAGAAACTGCTGAGGCGAATACCCTCACAAGGGTGTGCATGCAGTGATAATTTAAAGATGGCTTTCACATTAAAAAGGAGGTAGAAAAGAATTAATGATGTACTTGACTAATTCCTTTCTTCTCTCTCATTAAATCTTCTAAGGGAAAGATCATCCAATTGGAAAGCAGTTTGCAGAACAAGCTTTTTTATATTTTTATTCTGTTTCCATAAGAACTAACAAAGAGGATTTTTATTAGGCGGCATTCACATCCAGATTCCAATAATAAAACCAGTACATGGAGACATCTACCCAAACTTTAATTTTAATAATAATCCCACTTATCCTCTACAAGCATCTGTTCACCAAACATACAATTTAGGATATAATTACAATCGTTCATAATGGTCAAAAAAAAAAGAAAATAAGAGTGATTGTTTTATATGATAAAGAAACATATTAGGTAAATATATTACTCTCTTTTTACAGTAAACCCCAAATCAACATACAAAACCACTTTCAGTAGATTAAAGAAACCCAGCTGTTATAACATGATGCTACTGAGCTATACCAGTTATATCATATTCTAAGGGCACCATTCTACCAGGTGCCAAATACTAAAGGTACACTACCATTCAAAAGTTTAGGGTCACTTAGAAATTTCCTTATTTTTTAAAGAAAAGCACAGTTTTTCTAATGAAGCTAACATTAAATGATTCAGAAATACACTCTATACATTGTTAATGTGGCAAATGACTATTCTAGCTGCAAACGTCTGGTTTGTAATGCAATATCTTCATAGGTGTATAGTGCCCATTTACATCAACCATCACTCCAGTGTTCTTATGGTACTTTGTGTTTGCTAACTGTGTAAGAAGGCTAATGGATGGTTAGAATACCGTTGAAAACCCTTGTGCAAGTATGTTAGCACAACTGAAAACAGTTTGGCTGATTAGAGAAGCTATAAACCTTACCTTCCTTTGAGGTAGTTGAGAATCTGGAGCATTACATTTGTTGGTTCCATTAAACTCTCAAAATGGCAAGAAAAAAAGAACTCTCATGTGAAACTCATCAGCCTATTCTTGTTCTTAGAAATGAAGGCTATTCTATGCGAGAAATGGCCAAGAAACTGAAGATTTCCTACAACGGTGTGTACTACTCCCTTCAGAGAAGAGCAGAAACAGGCTCTAACCAGAGTAGAAAGAGAAGTGGGAGGCCCCGCTGCACAACTGAGCAACAAGACAAGCACATTAGAGTCTGTAGTTTGTGAAATCAAGGCCTCACAGGTCCTCAACTGGCAGCTTCATTAAATAGTACATGCAAAACGCCAGTGTCAACATCTACACTGAAGAGGCGACTCCGGGATGCTGGCCTTCAGGGCAGAGTGACAAAGAAAAAGCCATATATGAGACTGGCTAAAAAAAGGAAAAGATTAATATGGGCAAAAGAACACAGACATTGGACAGAGGAAGATTGGAAAAAAGTGTTATGGACAGATGAATCCAAGTTTGAGGTGTTTGGATCACACCGAAGAACACTTGTGAGACGGAGAAGAACTGAAAAGATGCTGGAAGAGTGCCTGACGCCATCTGTCAAGCATGATGGAGGTAATGTGATGGTCTGGGGTTTCTTTGGTGCTGGTAAAGTGGGAGATTTGCACAAGGTAAAAGGGATTTTGAATAAGGAAGGCTATCACTCCATTTTGCAACGCCATGCCATATTCTGTGGACAGTGCTTGATTGGAGCTAATTTCGTCCTACAACAGGACAATGACCCAAAGCACACCTCCAAATTAAGCAAGAACTATTTAGGGAAGAAGCAGGCAGCTGGTATTCTATCTGTAATGGAGTGGCCAGCGCAGTCACCAAATCTCAACCCCATTCAGCTGTTGTGGGAGCAGCTTGACTGTATGGTATGCAAAAAGTGCCCATCAAGCCAAACCAACTTGTGGGAGGGCCTTCTGGAAGCATGGGGTGAAATTTCTCCAGATTACCTCAGCAAATTAACTGCTAGAATGCCAAAGGTCTGCAATGCTGTAATTGCTGCAAAGGGAGTATTCTTTGATGAAAGCAAAGTTTTAGGGAGAAAATCACTATTTCAAACAAATATCTTTTTTTCAAATCTTGTCAATGTCTGAACTAGATTTTAAATTCATTTGGCAACTCATTTGATTAATAAAGGTATGAGTTTTCATGGAAAGCACAAAATTGTCTGGGTGACCCCACCTTTTGAACGGTAGTGTATTGGTAGTTTCAAAATGGTTCCTAGTCATTGCTGAAGCTGGAGGAAAAGGTGCAGAAAATAAGGAGAAGGGTCAAACAAAATTAGTGAGACTTAAAACATCATTAAAAACAGGCAGTGAAATGTTTTACCTCACAGAAAGAATCAGCTCCAATCTAATGATGTGATGCCTGTATATTCTCTTTTGCTTCCTCCCCTGCCCAGGAGATGCGGTATGATCAGACCATGTCCTTGCATGGTCAGACATGGCCATTACAATGTACATAACAGGGGCACAATTATAAGATATCTCAGCACAGGAACATTTTTTAACACATCCAAATGTGGAACTTATTATTTTTTCGAGATCTGGGATCTCGAAGAAGCATCGTTTCTCCTTGTGGAGATTGACATGCTAAGCATGCCAGGATGAGGAGACTTAAAGCCACAATGCTCCTCTGGGAAATATGCAAATTGTCTTTTCAGAGAGGAAGTGGACTAGAACACCAGTGTCACCTATTGGAAGTAACAATCCTAAAAGTCAATGCTGACCCTTTAACGAGCCTTGCATGTCAATCTCCGCAAGGAGAAACGATACTTCTTGGATATCAATCAGATGCCTCTCACATAGCCAAACCAGATCTCACACTTCACACTGATGAGGGGCAGTACCCCGAAACACAGTGCCTGCAAATTGAGATTCTGGTTTGGCTTTTATCCTAAGTCATGTGACAAGGCTCGTTAAAGGGTCGACATTGACTTTTAGGATTGCTACTTCCAATAGGTGGCACAAGAGTTCTAGTCCTCTTCCTCTTTGAAGAGACAATTTGCAAAGATCTGGTATTAAAATGTACTTTGTTGTGGGAAAAACCCTTTTAAGGCTGTAAATCTGTATTATTGCACATATTTGTATTTTTAGCTTCAAGAATATTATATATTTTTAACCTTTTATATTATATATGCTGTATCTTTTTTTTACTGTTGAAAGATACTTTTATGAAGACATATCAAGTGTGGTGCTAAAGTGACTATTCACTACTAAGGAATAGTCTTCAATATCAGATGGGTTGGGGTCAGCCACTACACAGGGTACTGAGTCATGCTGTTTTAGCTCTGCACAATTTTAATACTGTATCTGTCTGCCGCCTTTGTGGTTAACTACTGATTGGGGGTATCAGAAATGAAAGCCAAAAATGGGATTGTATCCCATCAGTGGACACAATGGATGGACAGTAAAACAGAGCGGTTTGAGAAGTGTGAAAAAATAAAAATAACACAAGTTGTAAGGCTCATATTTGATATGCTGCTTCACTGGTTTGCTCAGGTGCCTCATGCCCATGGATTGAGTTAGATCAGGACAAATTGTGAATGGATTACTTTTTCTTACCTGGTTTATACGAATTTCCTTGGGGTATTCAGTTTACTTTTAGGCTGTGTGCCCATGTTGAGTTTTTTAAGCGTTTCCGCAGCGCTTTTAGACAAGCGATTCTGCTGCGGAAACGCTTAAGAAAAGCATCTAATGTAATAGAATGGAAAACATGTTGTGCTAATGGTGCGTTTTTTTCCGCTGCGGAAACGCTTAGCGGGAAAAAAACGCAGCATGTTCATTAATTGTGCGGAATCGCATGCGATTCCGCATACATACACTGTAATTGCAAAAACGCATAGGAAAAGGCATGTCAAAACGCTTGACAATCACGTCAAAAACGCGTGTCAAAAAGCGCATGGATTTTCCCTGGCAAGGGCATGCGTTTCTGCTCAGGAAAAAAATGTTTGAAAAATGCTACGTGGGCACATAGCCTCACTGTCCAGTTCTGGATTGATGCGCCTTTCAATTTTAACGTTAAATAGCCTTAAATATATAGCTTTTACTTAGTTTTACTTTTTTTATTACCTACTGTAACCCAAAGGCAAACCTGCACATCTATAGTACAGCAATAAAGGGATATATACAGTGGGTATGGAAAGTATTCAGACCCCATTTTAACCCCTTCAAGTCAGAGCCCTTTTTCGGTTTTGCGTTTCTGTTTTTTGCTCCCCTTCTTCTCAGAGCCATAACTTTTTATTTTTCCATCAATATGGCCATGTGCATTTTTTTTTTGCGGGACGAGCTGTACTTTTGAAGGACACCATTGGCTTTACCATGTCATTTACTCGAAAACCAGAAAAAAATTCCAAGTGCGGTGAAATTGCAATCCCACACTTGTTTTTTGTTTGACTTTTTTGCTAGGTTCACTAAATGCTAAAACTGACCTGCCATTATGATTCTCCAGGTCATTACAAGTTCATAGACATCAAACATGTCTAGGCTCTCTTTATCTAAGTGGTGAAAAAAAATTCCAAAGTTTGCTAAAAAAAAAAAAATTGCACCATTTTCTGAGACCCGTATCGTCTCTATTTTTAGTGATCTCGGGTTGGGTGAGGGCTTTTTTTCTTGCAAGCCGAGCTAACGGTTTTAGTGATACCAGTTTTGTCAGTTTTGTTCTTTTGATTGCCTGTTATTGCATTTTAATGCAATTTGCGGCGACCAAAAAAAACGTAATTCTGGCGTTTTGATTTTTTTTCTCGCTACGTCGATTAGCGATCAGGTTAATTTTTTTTTTTATTGATATATCAGGTGATTCTGAACGCAGCGATACCAAATATGTGCATGTTTGATTTTTCTTAATTGCTTTATTTTGATTGGCGGCGAAAGGGGGGTGATTTGAAATTTTATGTTTTTTTATTTTTTTATATTTTTAAACACTTTTTTTAATTTTGACATGCTTCAATATCCTCCATAGGAGGCTCGAAGCTGCCACAACTGGAACGCCTCTGCTACATAGAGGTGATGCATAGATCACCTCTATGTAGTAGAATTACAGCATTGCTATGAGTGCCGACGATTCCGCTCACACCTATTGCGGGCACATGTCGGCTGTTCAAATCAGCTGACATGTCCCGACTTTGATGTGGACTCAGCGCTGGAGCCCACGTCAAAGGGGGAGACACGACATGTGCAGTACTAGTACGGCGCATGTTGTGAAGGGGTTACAATTTTCCCTCTTTGTTTCATTGCAGCCATTTGGTAAATTCAAAAAAGTTCATTTTTTTTCTTATTAATGTACACTCTGCACCCCATCTTGACTGAAAAAAACAGAAGTTTAGAAATTTTAGCAAGTTTATTAAAAAAGAAAAACTGAAATATCAGATAGTCATAAATATTCAGACCCTTTGCACAGTATTGAGTAGAAGCACCCTTTTGAGCTAGTACAGTTTTTCACACTTGGAATGGGGAATCCTCTGCCATCCTTCCTCGCAGATCCTCTCCAGTTCCATCAGGCTGGATGGGGAACGTTGGTGTACAGCCATTTTCAGGTCTCTCCAGAGGTGCTCAATTGGGTTTAGGTCAGGGCTCTGGCTGGTCTAGTCAAAAATGGTTGCAGAGTTGTTCTGAAGCCACTCCTTTTTATTTTAGCTCTGTGCTTAGGGTTATTGTCTGATTGGAAGGTGAACCTTCAGCCATGTCTGAGGTATAGAGCACTCTGGAAGAGGTTTTCATCCTGGATATCTCTGTACTTGGCCGCATTCATGCTTCCTTCAATTGCAACCAGTCATCCTGTCTCTGCAGCTGAAAAACACCCCCATAGCATGATACTGCCACCAACATGTTTCACTGTTGGGATTGTATTGGGCAGGTGATGAGCAGTGCATGGTTTTCTCCATATATACCACTTAGAATTATCACCAAAAAGTTCTATCCTTATCTCATCAGACCAAAGAATCTTATTTCTCATAGTCTGGAAGTCCTTCATGTGTTCTTTAGCTAACTCTATGCGGGCTTTCATATGTCTGGCACTGAGGAGAGGCTTCCGTTGGACCACTCTGCCATAAAGGCCCTACTGCATCTGTGAAGCTCAGCCACAGTGATCTTGGGGCTCTTCTTTACCTCTCTCACCAAGGCTCTTCTCTCATGATAGTTCAGTTTGGCTGGACGACCAGGTCTCGGAAGACTTCTGGTAGTCCTAAACTTCTTCCATTTAAGGATTGTGGAGGCCACTGTGCTCTTAGGAACATTGAGTACTGCAGAAATTCTTTTGTAACCTTGGTCAGATCCGTGCTTTGCCACAATTCTGTCTCTGAGTTCTTGGCCATGATTCTCATTTGGTCTGACGTACTGTGCTGTTAGGTCTTATATAGATAGGTGTGTGCTTTCACAAATCAAGTCCCATCAGTTTAATTAAACACAGTAGGACTCCAATGAAGGAGTAGACCCATCTAATGGAGGATCACAAGGAAATGGACAGCATGTGACTTAAATATGGGTGTCTGAGCAAAGGGTCTGAATACTTATGACCAGGTGATATTTCACTTTTTCTTTTTTAATAAATTTGCAAAATTTTCTACATTTCTGTTTTTTCAATCATTATGGGGTGCAAAGTATACATTAATGCGAAAAAAATGAACTTTTTTGAATTTACTAAATGGCTGCAATGAAACAAAGAGTGAAAAATGTAAAGGGGTCTGAATACTTTCCGTACCCACTGTATATTTAATATATATATATATATAAATATATATATATACAGTACAGACCAAGAGTTTGGACACACCTTCTCATTCAAAGAGTTTTCTTTATTTTCATGACTATGAAAATTGTAGATTCACTCTGAAGGCATCAAAACTATGAATTAACACATGTGGAATTATATAATTAACAAAAAAGTGTGAAACAACTGAAAATATGTCTTATATTCTAGGTTCTTCAAAGTCGCCACTAGTGTTGAGCATTCCGATACCGCAAGTATCGGGTATCAGCCGATATTCACTGTATCGGAATTCCGATACTGAGTTCCGATACTTTTAGCATATCGAATACCGGAATCGGAAGTTCCCATAATGCTATGAGCCAGTTTGATTTGATTCAGCCAATGACAATCCTCAGAAGTGTGGGCACATCCTGTTAGGCATGTAGGCATGTTAACTAATGGCATGGCTGTGATTGGCTGCTGAAATGATGTCATGATGCACTGTAAAAGCCACCGTCGCCATTTCTGGTTCACTCTGCTGTGAATTCAGTTAGGGACAGGCTGCTGTTCAAGACTCTGAGGGACAGTTAGTGATAGCGATTTTCAAAATCATATTGTGCTTTACCCAGGCTACATTCTCAATAAGTGTAGCTTTCTTTTGCCTTGCAGCAGTGTTCACAGCTGTCTGCAAGGTCTATGTGAGTGCAGCTCACGCTGTGTAGTGTGTCCTGCAGGCACATCTGCTTGTAGGCCGCTCAGCGTGTCACTGCCTCATACATATATTTCTTTTATTGCTGCAAATTTTTCATTCTCCTATTAGTGTGCAATTGCATCCATCCGTATCCATATACGTTGGTTGCAACCACTATAGGAGTAGAGAGCGGAGCCTTTCTGCAGCCTTTCAGTGCTAGTGCCCATTTATCTGCACTGTTCACGGCTGTCTGAGAGGTCTCTGTGTGAGTGCAGCTCACGCTGTAGTGTGTCCCGTAGGCACATCTGCTTGTAGGCTGCTCAGTGTGCGTCACTCCTTCACACATATTTTTCTTTTATTGCAGCTAATTTTTGATTCTCCTATTAGTGTGCATCCATCCGTATCCATATATGGTGGTTGCAAACACTATAGGAGTAGACAGCGGAGCCTCTCTGCAGCCTTTCAGTGCTAGTGCCCACTTATGTGCACTGTTCACGGCTGAGAGGTCTCTGTGTGTGAGTGCAGCTCCCGCTGACTAGTGTGTCCTGCAGCTACGTCTGGTTGTAGGCCGCTCAGCGTGCGTCACTGCCTCACACATATTTTTCTTTTATTGCAGCTCATTTTTTATTCTCCTATTAGTGTGCATCCATCCGTATCCATCTACATTGGTTGGTTGCAAACACTATATAGGAGTAGATAGAGGAGCCTTTTTTCTGGCTTGTGCCCTTCAGCTGCAGCCAGATTAGTATTACCCTATTTTTTGGAGCCTCATCTTTTGCATTGTAGGTTACCTTCCTGCATTGTAATAGCTCCAAAAAGTTTGTGATACTATCGCTTTCAAATCTTTGGTCACATCCTTTTAGTTTTTTTAAAAAACAAAATAAAGTTCACCAAACACTACATTTGACAGTTGTGTAGGCCACATTAGCTCCTATTAAAGTGTAGTCCACACACACTATTCATAAAATTAGTGTTTCTTATGCCTGTTACCAGCTGTTCAGGAATAAGCACACTAAGCCCCCCCTTTGTACTTTTCTGCCTATCTTTATCAGTCTACCAAGATGAAGAAGGCAGGGAGCAAGGCACGTGGGCGTGGGCGTGGAGTTTCAGCAGGGAGAGGACGTAGGGATTCTGCAGGTAGAGGACGTGGGGATTCTGCAGGGAGAAGACGTGGGGATTCTGTGCCTGCTGCGGGCACCAGTGAGTCAGCATCCCCCAGTTTTAGCAGGCAACAGTCCTTTATGCGCAGCTTTGTTGGACCTCGCTGTTGTGAGCTCATTTTCTCTTTCACCTTTGATGTCCGATGAACTCCCTCTGCTGGTGAAAGGAGGTGGTGAAACTGATTTGGATGGGAGAAACCTGTCACCTGAACAGGTGGATTGCGATTGGACATCCGGAATCTCTGAGTGGATATAAGGCAGCCGACGCCCTGTAGGTTGCTGGTGATTTCTCTGCTCTGAGCTCTGGCCTCCAGTTCAGTTCCTGTCTTCTAAAGCTAAGTTTTGCACTGTTATTGTTCCATGAGATTTTGTCTGATTTGCTTAGTTTTGTGCTCTGCCAGCCCCGGCTGGGGCTCTGCTGAATTTCCATTTTTGTCCCTGATCGGTTAAATCTCTTTTGCTCTGTCTTCAGAATATATCGAAGTGCTGATATAGGGATTTTGAAGTCTAGTGACTTCAGGGCTGTTTTTCCTATCAGACGTGTTGGGACATTTTTGGTAGGGTTTTTGCGGATTGCAGCCAGCATCTTTTCTGTCCTTTCCTATCTAGTTAGTTGGGCCCCATCGTTTGCTCTGCCTGTCTTTCTGTCTGTGTTTGTGTTTTCATCTGTTTTCACCGACAATACATGTTGGGGGCTGTCTATTCCTTTGGGGTCTGCTCTTGGGCAGTTTAGATTTCCCCTTTCTTTCTTTAGGCTTATTTAGTTCTCCGGCTGTGAAGAGGCGTCTAGAACCACCGTAGGAACGCTCCATGGCTACTGTTAGTTGTTGTGAATAGGATCAGGGGTCTGCAATCCGCTAGCTACCAGCTCTCCGGTTTCTGGACTTAGCTTGCATTTTTGTTTCTTCCTCCTCCAGTGACTCATTCATAACAGAATCACCAGCCATACCGCAGATTCTAGGGTATACAATAGCAGGTAAGAATTGTAAAAAAAAAAAAAAGAAAAAAAAAGTGTCAGAATTTTTTTTTTTTTAATGTATATTTTTTCCTCTTTTTCTCTGGGGCCGTAGGAGGAATTTTTTCTTAATGGAGATTAATTGTCTGATCGTGTGGAGCAGCGCGCTGCTGAAGTGCGGGGAATTTCCGCCTATCTTGCTCATTCACATGCTGCTGAACCAAAGATCCCTACTCCTGATGTGTTTTTTGGGGATAGGTTTAAATTTTTGAATTTTAAGAATAATTGTAAATTATTTCTTGCCTTGAAGCCTAGCTCATCGGGAAGCTCTGCGCAGCAGGATAAAATTGTCATCTCTTTGCTGCTCGGCGATCCCCAGGATTGGGCGTTTTCTTTGACACCTGATGATCCTATTCTAACTAATGTGGACGCATTTTTTCAAGCCTTGGGGTTGTTGTATGATGAACTTAATGCTATTGATCAAGCTGAGAAAGCCCTGTTGGCATTGAGCCAGGGTCAGGATTCTGCAGAGTTGTACTGTTAAAAATTCCGAAAGTGGGCGGTCGTTACTACCTGGAATGATGGTGCCTTGGCAGCTCTTTTTCGGAAGGGTTTGACAGAAACCGTAAAGGATGCTATGGTGGGATTTCCTGTTCCCTTTGGTCTTGACGATTCTATGTCATTAGCCATTCAGGGTGATCTGCGTTTAAGTGAACGTAAAATTACACGAGAAATGTTGCCACCTGTTGAACAAATGTCTGAACCTATGCAATGTGATAGAGTTTTGTCTAGGGCGCAATGTCAGGAGTTCAGAAGGCGTAATAAGCTGTGTTTTTTCTGTGGAGATGCCTCTCATAATATTTCTGTCTGCCCTAAACAAGAGAAATGTTTTGCACACACATTTGCTGTGAGTGGTGTACAACTTAAGTTTCTTCTGGCAATTGCTCTGATCTGCTCCCTGTCCAAATTTTCCGCTAAGGCTTTTGTGGATTCAGGAGCGGCTCTGAACCTGATGGACTTGGATTTTGCTAAACGTTGTGGGTTTCCTATGACACCTCTGCGGATGCCTATCCCTTTGAGGGGTATTGATGCTACTCCTTTGGCGGAGAATAAACCTCAGTTTTGGACCCAGGTGGTAATGCGGGTCGCCCCAGACCATCAAGAAAATTGCAAATTTTTGGTGATGCATAATTTGCATGATACCATTGTTCCGGGGTTTCCCTGGTTGCAAATCCATAATCCAGTTTTGGATTGGAAATCTGTGTCTGTGGTGAGTTGGGGTTGTCAGTGTGCTCTTAGTGACACTCCTGTTTTCTCCACCTCTCCCCAGTCGCATGATGTTCCTGACTATTTGGCTGATTTTTATGATGTATTTAGTGAGAATAAGTCTGCGTCTTTGCCTCCTCATAGGAGTTATGACTGTGCAATTGAGCTGAGCCCTGGGGGTAAATTTCCCAAGGGTGGACTTTTCAATTTATCTGTACCCGAGCATGAGGCTATGCGATCTTATATTAAGGAGTTGTTGGAGAAGGGTCATATTAGACCATCCTCTTCACCCTTGGGTGCTGGGTTTTTTTTCGTGGCCAAGAAAGATGGTTCATTAAGGCCTTGTATTGACTATCATTCCCTCAACAAAATTACTGTTAAATATCAGTGTCCGTTACCCCTGATTTCTGATCTATTCTCCAGAGTTAAAGGTGCTTGCTGGATCACCAAGCTTGACCTCAGGGGGGCGTATAATCTTATTCGCATTAAGCATGGGGATGAATGGAAGACGGCATTTAATACTCCAGAGGGACATTTTGAGTACCTGGTGATGCCTTTTTGGCTCACCAATGCCCCTTCTGTCTTCCAGTGCTTCATGAATGATATTTTCTGGGACTTTGTGGATACATTTTTGATCATCTATCTGGATGATATTTTGATCTTTTCCAGGGATTGGGACTCTCATGTGAAACATGTTCGGATTGTGTTCTGCATTTTGAGGGAGAATTCCCTGTATGTTAAGGGGTCAAAATGCTTTTTTGGTGTACAGAGGATTTCATTTTTGGGATTTATTTTGTCTCTGTCAACTATTGAAATGGACCCGGCCAAGGTACAGGCCATTTATGATTGGGTTCAGCCCACTTCTTTGAAGGCCCTCCAGAAGTTTTTGGGTTTTGCTAATTTTTATCGTAAATTTATAGCTAATTTTTCTGGTATTGCCAAACCATTGACTGATTTGACTAAGAAGGGTGCTGATGTGCTGAATTGGTCTCCAGAGGCTGTTTCTTCCTTTCAGGAGCTGAAGCGGAGGTTCACTTCTGCTCCGGTTTTGTGGCAACCTGATGTCTCACTCCCGTTTCAGGTAGAGGTGGACGCTTCTGAGATTGGTGCAGGAGCTGTCTTGTCCCAAAAAGATCCGGTAATATCTAAAATCAATCTCTGTGCTTTCTTTTCCCGAAAGTTCTCCCCATCTGAACGCAACTATGATGTGGGGAATCGGGAACTGTTAGCCATGAAATGGGCATTTGAGGAGTGGAGACATTGGTTGGAGGGAGCTAGACATCAAGTCGTGGTCCTCACTGACCACAAGAATTTGATTTACCTTGAGTCGGCCAAACACTTGAATCCTAGACAGGGTAGGTGGGCCTTGTTTTTCACATGTTTTGATTTTGTGGTCTCTTTTCTTCCGGGCACTAAGAATGTCAAGGCAGACGCCCTCTCTAGGAGTTTCTTTGCTGATTCTTCTATTGTGACCAAGCCTGCTACCATCTTAGGTGAGGGGGTAGTTCTTTCTGCCATCTCGCCCGATTTGAGACGTGCTCTGGAAGAGTTTCAGGAGGACAAACCTGAGCGCTGTCCCATTGGAAAATTGTATGTTCCTGACAAGTGGAGGAAGAGAGTAAAGTCTGAAGTTCATTGCTCCGCATTGGCTGGTCATCCAGGTAATTTTGGTACTAGAGATTTGGTAAGTCGGTCTTTTTGGTGGCTCGCCTTATCTCGTGATGTCAGGAATTTTGTGCAGTCCTGTGGGACTTGCTCCCGGTCTAAACCTTGTTCTCGCTCTATTGGGTTGTTGATGCCTTTGCCGGTGCCCAGGAGGCCATGGACCCATATTTCAATGGATTTTATTTCTGATCTGCCTGTCTCTCAGAGAATGACTGTTATCTGGGTGATTTGTGATAGATTCTCTAAGATGGTCCATCTTGTACCACTCCCTAAGTTGCCATCTTCCTCAGAGTTGGTGCCCTTGTTTTTGCAACAGGTGGTTCGCTTGCACGGGATTCCTGAGAACATTGTATCTGACAGAGGAGTTCAGTTTGTCTCTAGATTTTGGAGGACTTTTTGTTCCAAGCTGGGAATTCAGTTGTCCTTCTCCTCTGCGTTTCACCCTCAGACCAATGGGCAGACGGAGAGAACAAACCAGACTTTGGAGTCTTATTTGAGAGGTTTTATCTCTGCTGATCAGGATGATTGGGTCTCATTTTTGCCCTTGGCCAAATTTGCTTTAAATAATAGAGCTAGTTCTGCCACTTTGATGTCACCTTTTTTTTGTAACTTTGGGTTTCATCCTCGATTCTCTTCAGGGCAGGTGGAGTCTTCTGCCTGCCCAGGTGTTGACACTGTGGTGAAGAGAATGCACCAGATTTGGGACCAAGTGGTGGATAAGTTGTCTCTCTCCCAGGAAAAGGCCCAGCGGTTTTCCAACCGGCATAGGACCATTGGTCCCTGGTTTAAGGTGAGTGATATGGTTTGGTTGTCATCAAAGAATATCTCTATGAAGGTGGCTTCTCCAAAGTTTAAACCTAGATTTATTGGACCTTACAAGATTTTGGAGATTCTTAATCCGGTCTCTTTTCGATTGGCTCTTCCTGTTACGTTTAAGATTCTTAACGTGTTTCATAAGTCTCTGTTGAAGAGGTTTGTTGAGCCAGTAGTTCCTGTGGTGGCACCTCCTGACCCTGTATTGGTTGAAGGTAATGTGGAATATGAGGTTGAGAAGATACTGGATTCTCATCTGGCAAGACGGAGACTCCAGTATTTGATTAAGTGGAAGGGTTATGGCCAGAAGGATAATTCTTGGGTCTCTGCATCTGATATTCATGCCGATAGATTGGTTCGTGCTTTTCATTGGGCCCATCCTGATCGGCCTGGTGGCGTGGATGAGGGTTCGGTGACCCCTCCTCAAGGGGGAGGTACTGTTGTGAGCTCATTTTCTCGTTCACCTTTGATGTCCGATGAACTCCCTCTGCTGGTGAAAGGAGGTGGTGAATGTTGTGAGTTCATTTTTCCCTTCACCGTTGAGGTCTGATGAACTCCCTCCTCTGGTGAAGGAAGGTAGTGAAGCTGATTACCAAACACCTGGGCAGCTAGATGATGACTGGGTGGCTGGAATTGAGGACTGGATATAAGGCAGCCGATGCCCTTCTGCCTTGCTGGTGATCCTGCTGGATTCTTGGAGACCAGTCTGATTCCTGCGTCTCAAAGCTAAGTTTTTCTGCTCTGCTTTGTACACTTCAGTTTTGTTTTTGTTTTGCCTTGTTTTTTGGGAGTTCTGCCATCCCCGGCCAGGGGTGAGCTGAATTCCATTTTTGTCTCTGATCTGTTGATCTTTTGCTCTGTCTTCAGAATATACCTGAGTGCTGATTTAGTCTTTTGAAGCCTAGTGACTTCAGGGCCTGTTTTTCCTATCAGTTGGTGGCACATTTTGGATAGGGTTTTTGCGGATGGCAGACAGCAGTTTTCCTATCCTGTCCTATTTTAGTTAGCTTGGGCCCCATCATTTGCTCAACCTATCTTTCTTATCTGTGTTAGTGTTTTCATCTTGCTTCACCATCATTATATGTTGGGGGCTGCCTATTGCTTTGGGGTCTGCTCTGGGGCAGTTTAGTTTTTCCCCTTTCTGTTTATAGGCTATGTAGTTCTTCGGCTGTGATCGAGGGGTCTAGGGCACCGTAGGAACCCCCCACGGCTACTGCTAGTTGTTGTGGATAGGTTCAGGGGTCTGCAATCCGATAGCTGCCAACCTCTCTGGTTTTTCTGGACTTAGCTAGTATTTTGTTTTTTCCTCCTTCGGTGACTCATCTTAACAGAATCACCAGCCATACTGCAGATCCTAGGGTACTCAATAGCAGGAGAGAATTGTAAAAAAAAAAAAAAAAGTGTGTCAGAATTTTTTTTTCTTGTGCATATTTTTTCCTCTATATCTCTGAGGCCGTAGGGGGAATTTTTCTCTCAATGGAGATGAAGCAATTGTCTGATCGTGTGGAGCAGCTCGCTGCTGAAGTGTGGGGAATTTCCGCCTATCTTGCTCATTCCCATGCTGCTGAACCAAAGATCCCTACTCCTGATGTGTTTTTTGGGGATCGGTCTAAATTCTTGAATTTCAAGAATTATTGTAAATTATTTTTTGCCTTGAAGCCTAACTCGTCGGGGAACTCCGCGCAGCAGGTTAAAATTGTCATCTGTTTGCTGCGCGGCGATCCCCAGGATTGCGCGTTTTCTTTGAATCCTGATGATCCTATTCTGAATAATGTGAACGCATTTTTTCAAGCCTTGTGGTTGTTGTATGATGAACCTAATGCTATTGATCAGGCTGAAAAGACCCTGTTGGCATTAAGCCAGGGTCGGGATTCGGCAGAGTTGTACTGTCAAAAATTCCGAAAGTGGGCGGTCCTTACTACCTGGAATGATGGTGCCTTGGCAGCCCTCTTTCGGAAGGGTTTGTCAGAAACTGTAAAGGATACTATGGTGGGATTTCCTGTTCCCTCTGGTCTTGACGATTCTATGTCATTAGCCATTCAGGTTGATCGGTGTTTAAGTGAACGCAAAACTACATGAGAGATGTTGCCACCTGTTGAACAAATGTCTGAACCTATGCAATGTGATAGAGTTTTGTCTAGGGCGCAACGTCAGGAGATCAGAAGGCGTAATAAGCTGTGTTTTTTTTTTGGAGTTGCCTCGCATATTATTTCTGTCTGCCCTAAACGAGAGAAACGTTGTGCACACACGTTTTCTGTGGGTGGTGTTCAACCTAAGTTTCTTCTGGCAATTACTCTGATCTGCTCCCTGTCCACATTTTCCGCCAAGGCTTTTGTGGATTCGGGAGCAGCTCTGAACCTGATGGACTTGGATTTTGCTAAACGTTGTGGATTTCCTATGACACCTCTGCAGACGCCTATCCCTTTGAGGGGTATTGATGCTACTCCTTTGGCGAAGAATAAACCTCAGTTTTGGACCCAGGTGGTAATGCGGGTCGCCCCAGACCATCAAGAAAATTGTATATTTTTGGTGTTGCATAATTTGCATGATACCATTGTTCCGGTTTCCCTTGTTGCAAATCCATAATCCAGTTCTGGATTGAAAATCTTTGTCTGTGGTGAATTGGGGTTGTCGGTGTGCCCTTAGTGATGCTCCTGTTTTCTCCACCTCTCCCCAGTCGCATGATGTTCATGACTATTTGGCTGACTTTTATGATGTATTTAGTGAGAATGAGTGTGCGTCTTTACCTCCTCATAGGAGTTATGACTATGAAATTGAGCTGAACCCGGGGTCTAACTTCCCCAAGGGTCGGCTTTTAAATTTACAGTGGGGCAAAAAAGTATTTAGTCAGTCAGCAATAGTGCAAGTTCCACCACTTAAAAAGATGAGAGGCGTCTGTAATTTACATCATAGGTAGACCTCAACTATGGGAGACAAACTGAGAAAAAAAAATCCAGAAAATCACATTGTCTGTTTTTTTTTCATTTTATTTGCATATTATGGTGGAAAATAAGTATTTGGTCAGAAACAAGCAATCAAGATTTCTGGCTCTCACAGACCTGTAACTTCTTCTTTAAGAGTCTCCTCTTTCCTCCACTCATTACCTGTAGTAATGGCACCTGTTTAAACTTGTTATCAGTATAAAAAGACACCTGTGCACACCCTCAAACAGTCTGACTCCAAACTCCACTATGGTGAAGACCAAAGAGCTGTCAAAGGACACCAGAAACAAAATTGTAGCCCTGCACCAGGCTGGGAAGACTGAATCTGCAATAGCCAACCAGCTTGGAGTGAAGAAATCAACTGTGGGAGCAATAATTAGAAAATGGAAGACATACAAGACCACTGATAATCTCCCTCGATCTGGTGCTCCACGCAAAATCCCACCCCGTGGGGTCAGAATGATCACAAGAACGGTGAGCAAAAATCCCAGAACCACGCGGGGGGACCTAGTGAATGAACTGCAGAGAGCTGGGACCAATGTAACAAGGCCTACCATAAGTAACACACTACGCCACCATGGACTCAGATCCTGCAGTGCCAGACGTGTCCCACTGCTTAAGCCTGTACATGTCCGGGCCCGTCTGAAGTTTGCTAGAGAGCATTTGGATGATCCAGAGGAGTTTTGGGAGAATGTCCTATGGTCTGATGAAACCAAACTGGAACTGTTTGGTAGAAACACAACTTGTCGTGTTTGGAGGAAAAAGAATACTGAGTTGCATCCATCAAACACCATACCTACTGTAAAGAATGGTGGTGGAAACATCATGCTTTGGGGCTGTTTCTCTGCAAAGGGGCCAGGATGACTGATCCGGGTACATGAAAGAATGAATGGGGCCATGTATCGTGAGATTTTGAGTGCAAACCTCCTTCCATCAGCAAGGGCATTGAAGATGAAATGTGGCTGGGTCTTTCAACATGACAATGATCCAAAGCACACCGCCAGGGCAACGAAGGAGTGGCTTTGTAAGAAGCATTTCAAGGTCCTGGAGTGGCCTAGCCAGTCTCCAGATCTCAACCCTATAGAAAACCTTTGGAGGGAGTTGAAAGTCCGTGTTGCCAAGCGAAAAGCCAAAAACATCACTGCTCTAGAGGAGATCTGCATGGAGGAATGGGCCAACATACCAACAACAGTGTGTGGCAACCTTGTGAAGACTTACAGAAAACGTTTGACCTCTGTCATTGCCAACAAAGGATATATCACAAAGTATTGAGATGAAATTTTGTTTCTGACCAAATACTTATTTTCCACCATAATATGCAAATAAAATGAAAAAAAACAGACAATGTGATTTTCTGGATTTTTTTTTCTCAGTTTGTCCCCCATAGTTGAGGTCTACCCATGTTGTAAATTACAGACGCCTCTCATCTTTTTAAGTGGTGGAACTTGCACTATTGCTGACTGACTAAATACTTTTTTTCCCCACTGTATCTGTACCCGAGCACGAGGCTATGCGATCCTATATTAAGGAGTCGTTGGAGAAGGGTCATATTAGACCATCCTCTTCACCCTTAGGTGCTGGTTTTTTTTTCGTGGCTAAAAAGGATGGTTCATTAAGGCCTTGTATTGACTATCGTGCCCTCAACAAAATTACTGTTAAATATCAGTATCCATTACCCCTGATTTCTGATCTATTCTCCAGAGTTAAAGGTGCTTGCTGGTTTACCAAGCTTGACCTCAGGGGGCGTATAATCTTATTCGCATTAAGCATGGGGATGAATGGAAGACGGCGTTTAATACTCCGTAGGGACATTTTGAGTACCTGGTGATGCCTTTTGGGCTCACTAATGCCCTTTCTGTCTTCCAGTGCTTCATGAACGATATATTCCGAGACTTTGTGGATAAATTTTTGATTATCTATGTGGATGATATTTTGATCTTCTCCAAGAATTGGGACTCTCATGTGGAACATGTTCGGACTGGGTTCCGGATTTTGAGGGAGAATTCCCTGTATGTCAAGGGATCGAAATGCCTTTTTGGGGTACAGAGGATTTCATTTTTGGGATTTATTTTGTCTCCATCAACTATTGAAATGGACCCGGCCAAGGTACAGGCCATTTATGATTGGGTTCAGCCCACTTCTTTGAAGGCCCTCCAGAAGTTTTTGGGTTTTGCTAATTTTTATCGTAAATTTATAGCTAATTTTTCTGGTATTGCCAAGCCATTGACTGATTTGACTAGGAAGGGTGCTGATGTGCTGAATTGGTCTCCGGAGGCTGTTTCTTCCTTTCAGGAGCTGAAGCGAAGATTCACTTCTGCTCCGGTTTTGCGGCAACCTGATGTCTCACTCCGGTTTCAGGTGGAGGTGGACGCTTCTGAGATTGGTGCAGGAGCGGTGCTGTCCCAAAAAGATCCTGTGACATCTAAAATGAATCCTTGTGCTTTCATTTCCCGAAAGTTCTCCCCATCCGAGCGTAACTATGATGTGGGGAATCGGGAACTGTTGACCATGAAATGGGCTTTTGAGAAGTGGAGACATTGGTTGGAGGGAGCCAAACACCAATTCATGGTCCTTACTGACCACAAGAATTTGATTTACCTGGAGTCGGCCAAGCGCTTGAATCCTAGACAGGCTAGGTGGGCCTTGTTTTTTACATGCTTTGATTTTGTGGTCTCTTTTCTTCCGGGCACTAAGAATGTCAAGGCAGACGCCCTCTCTAGGAGCTTCCTTGCTGATTCTCCTGTTGTGACTAAGCCTGCTACCATCTTAGGTGAGGGGGTAGTTCTTTCTGCCATCTCGCCCGATTTGAGACGTGCTCTGGAAGAGTTTCAGGAGGACAAACCTGAGCGTAGTCCCAGTGGAAAGTTGTATGTTCCTGACCAGTGGAGGAAGAGAGTGATGTCTGAAGTTCATTGCTCTGCATTGGCTGGTCATCCAGGTATTTTTGGTAATAGAGATCTGGTGAGTTGGTCTTTTTGGTGGCCCGCCTTGTCTCATGATGTCAGGAATTTTGTGCAGTCCTGTGGGACTTGCTCCCGGTCTAAACCTTGTTCTCACTCTAGTGGCTTGTTGATGCCTTTGCCGGTGCCCAGGAGGCCATGGACCCATATTTCAATGGATTTTAGCTCTGATATGCCTGTCTCTCAGAGAATGACTGTTATTTGGGTGATTTGTGATAGATTCTCTAAGATGGTCCATCTTGTACCACTCCCTAAGTTGCCATCTTCCTCTGAGTTGGTGCCCTTGCTTTTGCAACAGGTGGTTCGCTTGCACGGGATTCCTGAGAACATTGTATCTGACAGAGGAGTTCAGATTGTGTCTAGATTTTGGAGGTCTTTCTGTTCCAAGCTGGGAATTCAGTTGTCCTTCTCCTCTGCGTTTCACCCTCAGACCAATGGGCAGACGGAGAGAACAAACCAGACTTTGGAGTCGTATTTGAGATGTTTTATTTCTGCCGATCAGGATGATTGGGTTTCATTTTTGCCCTTGGCCAAATTTGCTTTAAATAATAGAGCTAGTTCTGCCACTTTGATGTCACCTTTTTTTTGTAACTTTGGGTTTCACCCTTGATTTTCTTCAGGGCAGGTGGAGCCTTCTGCCTGCCCAGGTGTTGACACTGTGGTGGGGAGAATGCACCAGATCTGGGACCAAGTAGTGGATAAGTTATCTCTCTCCCAGGAAAAGGCCCAGCGGTTTTCCAACCGGTTTAGGACCGTTGGTCCCCAGTTTAAGGTGGGTGATATGGTTTGGTTGTCATCAAAAAATATCGCTATGAAGGTGGCTTCTCCTAAGTTTAAGCCTAGATTTATTGGACCTTACAAGATTTTGGAGATTATTAATCCAGTCTCTTTTCGGTTGGCTCTTCCTGTCACATTTAAAATCCATAATGTGTTTCATGAGTCCTTGTTGAAGACGTTTGTTGAACCAGTTGTTCCTGGGGTGGCACCTCCTGACTCTGTATTGGTTGAAGGTAACATGGAATATGAGGTAGAGAAGATACTGGATTCCCGTCTGGCTAGATGGAGACTCCAGTATTTCGTTAAGTGGAAGGGTTATGGTCAGGAGGATAATTCCTGGGTCTTTGCCTCTGATATTCATGCCGAAAGATTGGTGCGTGCCTTTCATCGGGCTCACCCGGATCGCCCTGGTGGCATGGATGAGCGTTCGGTGACCACTCCTCAAGGGGGAGGTTCTGTTGTGAGTTCATTTTTCCCTTCACCGTTGAGGTCTGATGAACTCCCTCCTCTGGTGAAGGAAGGTAATGAGGCTGATTACCAAACACCTGGGCAGCTAGATGATGACTGGGTGGCTGGAATTGAGGACTGGATATAAGGCAGCCGATGCCCTTCTGCCTTGCTGGTGATCCTGCTGGATTCTTGGAGACCAGTCTGATTCCTGCGTCTCAAAGCTAAGTTTTTCTGCTCTGCTTTGTACACTTCAGTTTTGTTTTTGTTTTGCCTTGTTTTTTGGGAGTTCTGCCATCCCCGGCCAGGGGTGAGCTGAATTCCATTTTTGTCTCTGATCTGTTGATCTTTTGCTCTGTCTTCAGAATATACCTGAGTGCTGATTTAGTCTTTTGAAGCCTAGCGACTTCAGGGCCTGTTTTTCCTATCAGTCGGTTGGCACATTTTGGATAGGGTTTTTGCGGATGGCAGACAGTAGCTTTCCTATCCTGTCCTATTTTAGTTAGCTTGGGCCCCATCATTTGCTCAACCTATCTTTCTTATCTGTGTTAGTGTTTTCATCTTGCTTCACCGTCATTATATGTTGGGGGCTGCCTATTGCTTTGGGGTCTGCTCTGGGTCAGTTTAGTTTTTCCCCTTTCTGTTTTTAGGCTATGTAGTTCTTCGGCTGTGATCGAGGGGTCTAGGGCACCGTAGGAACCCCCCACAGCTACTGCTAGTTGTTGTGGATAGGTTCAGGGGTCTGCAATCCGATAGCTGCCAACCTCTCTGGTTTTTCTGGACTTAGCTAGTATTTTGTTTTTTCCTCCTTCGGTGACTCATCATAACAGGTGAAACTGATTTGGATGGGAGAAACCTGTCACCTGAACAGGTGGATTGCGATTGGACATCCGGAATCTCTAAGTGGATATAAGGCAGCCGACGCCCTGTAGGGTTGCTGGTGATTTCTCTGCTCTGAGCTCTGGCCTCCAGTTCAGTTCCTGTCTTCTAAAGCTAAGTTTTGCTCTGTAATTGTTCCATGAGATTTTGTCTGATTTGCTTAGTTTTGTTTTCTGCCAGCCCTGGCTGGGGCTCTGCTGAATTTCCATTTTTGTCCCTGATCGGTTAAATCTCTTTTGCTCTGTCTTCAGAATATATCGGAGTGCTGATATAGGGATTCTGAAGTCTAGTGACTTCATGGCCATATTTCCTATCAGACGTGTTGGGACATTTTCGGTAGAGTTTTTGCGGATTGCAGCCAGCATCTTTTCTGTCCTTTCCTATCTAGTTAGTTGGGCCCCATCATTTGCTCTGCCTGTCTTTCTGTCTGTGTTTGTGTTTTCTTCTGTTTTCACCGACAATACATGTTGGGGGCTGTCTATTGCTTTGGGGTCTGCTCTGGGGCAGTTTAGATTTCCCCTTTCTTTCTTTAGGCTTCTTTAATTCTCCGGCTCTGAAGAGGCGTCTAGGACCACCGTAGGAGCGCTCCACGGCTACTGTTAGTTGTTGTGAATAGGATCAGGGGTCTGCAATCCGCTAGCTAGCAACCTCTCCGGTTTTCTGGACTTAGCTTGCATTTTTGTTTTTTCCTCCTCCGGTGACTCATTCATAACACCTCGTTGTACCCCACTGCTGCGGGAGGAACAAATTGAAGCCGTTGTCGGATGGATGGCAGCTAATGCATCGACTTCAATGACTTCCACGTCCTCTCAGGGCCAGAGCACTGAAGAGCAACCATCTGTCTCTTCACCACCTGCCAAAGTGCCCAGGCAGTCAGAGAGCCCTGGACAGGAGCCATCACAGCCTCTACTTCTGTTCTCTGAATCTGTTGGCTTGGAAAGAGGGGGCCAGCCAAGCAGCATTCAAGAATGTGAAGAAGAGGGAGTATGCAGTGATGCACAACTTCTTTGTCCCTCTGAATCTGAAGAGGTGGGTGGGCCAGTGCCTATGGTCAGCACACCTCAGTATGCATCAGATGATGACGAGACTCTGTTGCCACTTTCTGTTGCGTACGGTGCTGGCGAGACAACCCAGGAGAAACAGGTGTTTGAAGAGGGGAATGTAGATGATGAGGTCCTTGACCCATCATGGCGTGAGGAACAGGAAGGTGGTGGGAGCAGCTCTGAGGAAGAGATTCCCCGAATGGCCAAAACAGGAGGGAGAGGGAGCAGACTTGGTTGCCTGTAGCCTCCACTTCGGCACCCTTAAGGAGCATTCCTCTTCCAAAAGCCAAAATGGGCGCTCCCAAGACTTGCAGTGCATGGTCCTTTTTTGACACAGTTGCAGATGACATTTGCTTTGTCAAATGCAAGCTGTGTCATCAGAAAGTCAAAAGAGGGAAAAATGTGAGCAACCTCAATACCACAAATATGTGGAAACATGTGCGGACCAAGCACGAGGTGGAGTTACACAGACACACTGAAGACGTAGGCCAACGTACAGCACCACCTACCACCTCTTCAGCTCGTGTTGGGGCCTCTTCCTCCAGCTCACACACAGCTGGTTCGGCTTCCTCACCGGATCGCCAAGGAAGAACCTCTGGCACTGTTGTCCGGAGACCCAGTGACATTCCACCCACAGCACCACGTTCCCAGTCATCCTCACACTCCCAGGCCACTCTACAGCCATCGGTACCACAGGCATGGGATAAAAGGCGGCCATATTTGGCAAACCATCCCCGAGCACAAGCTCTGAATGCTGGCATTGCCAAACTACTGGCCCTTGAATTGCTCTCATTCAGGCTGGTGGAGACTGACACCTTCCGTAACTTCATGACATTGGCAGTCCCACAATGCACCGTGCCCAGCTGCTTTTATTTCAGCAGGCAAGCTGTCCCTGCCCTGCAAAAGCAGGTGGAGGGAAAAATAAAACATGCGCTACTAAACGCCTTCAGTAGCAAGGTCCACCTGACCATCGATGTGTGGACCAGTAACCATGGACTGGGACGATACCTTTCCCTCACTGCCCATTGGGTGGGTCAATGTTGTGGAGCCGGGTACAGATCTGGACAGTGGCACTGTACATGTTCTGCCAACTCCACGGATTGCAGGAATCCAGTCTCTACACATTGACTCCTCCTCCTACTCAAGTTCCTCAGAAACAGCGCTGCAGGAGCCTGTTACGACCGATATGAGCACAGCCGTGGCCAAACATCAACAGGCCGTACTCAAATTAATTTCTTTGGGGAATCGAAGCCACACAGTGCAGGAGCTCTGGATTGCCATCAAGCAGGAGAGCGACGTATGGTTTGTGCCAGCGAATCTCCAGCCAGGCTTGGTAGTGTGTGACAATGGCCGAAATCTGGTGGCAGCTCTGGGCCTAGGCAACCTCTCTCACATCCCATGTCTGGCACATGTGCTCAATTTGGTCGTGCAGAGCTTTCTGAGGGACTATCCGGATCTTGATGCACTGCTGCACAAGGTCCGCATAGAGTGCGATCACTTGCGGCGTTCCAGCACGGCAAGATCGCGCCTTGCTGCTCTGCAGCGCCGATTACGCCTTCCGGAACACTGCATCATATGTGACCTACCCACCAGGTGGAATTCAACGTTACATATGTTGGAGCGGTTGTGTGAGCTGCAGGCAGCAGTCATGGAGTACCAGCTGTATCAGGTGCAAGCAAGTCGCACTGTGCGCCGGTTACACTTCAGCACCACTGAGTGGGTCTCTATGAAGGACATCTGCCTCGTTTTGCGTGCCTTCGATGAATCCACGCAGATGGCGAGTGCAGATGATGCACTAGTCAGCATGACTGTCCCCCTTATCTGCCTGCTTCAAAAAACACTGCAAGAACTAAGGGAGGAGGTTTTGGAAGAGGTGGAGGATGAGGAGTCACAAATGCCATCTGCTTCTGGAAAGTCTGTGCTACGTGGTTCCTCACAAAGGCCTAGGCAGGGGACACTTTGTGAGGAGGAGTCAATGAAGGAGGAAGACATCTCTCCAGAGGAGGGAGGTACACAATGCTCTAGTCAGTATGTACAGCGAGGGTGGGGTGACGCAGAGCAGGCAGAGATGACGTCTCAAGCAGGGGACAGCGTTTCTTTGGCAGTTGGGAGTCTGCAGCACATGGTTGATTTCATGCTGCAGTGCCTGAGAAACGACCGCCGCATCGCCCACATTCTCAACATGGCTGATTATTGGGTGTACACCCTCCTAGATCCTCGCTACCGGGACAACTTACAAAGACTCATACCACCGTTGAACCAGGAGCGTAAAATGCGGGAGTACCAAGACACACTGGTGCAGTCCATCATGTTCTCCATTCCACCCAACAGCAGTGCTGCTAGTGCTTTACAAAGCAGCTCTGTGCGTCGAGGCAGTGGAGGAAGCACTGCACAAAGAGGGAGCAGAAGCAGCGCCTCAGCACAAGGCAAGACCAGTATGGCCCAAATGTGGCAAAGTTTTGTGTGTCCGCCACAATTGTCTACACCATCACAGACGGCTCCAGTCAGCAGGAGGCAACGTTTCTGTCAGATGGTAACAGACTACATGTCTTACCCTGTCAGTGTACTCCCAGATGGCTCTTCCCCCTTCAAGTTTTGGGTCTCTAAGCTGGATACATGGCCAGAGCTTAGCCAGTATGCATTGGAGGTGCTGGCTTGCCCTGCTGCCAGTGTATTATCGGAAAGCGTCTTTAGTGCCGCAGGTGGTGTACTAACAGACCGTCGCACGCGACTATCCTCCTATAGCGTTGACCGGCTTACTTTTCTGAAAATTAACAAGGTCTGGATCTCACCAGAATTTGCCAGTCTTCTTCCAGAATAAATAATTGGTTGGCAACAGTATCCAGGTCTCCTGTTGTGTTGATGTTTCTACCACTTGAACTGTAATCCCTGGGCTTCAACACAGCCAGTTGTCCCTCAGAAGTGCCGTCTGCACAGAGAAAAACACTAGCTCCTGTGTTAGTCGGGTTCAGTAACGCCAGCTGCTCCCCTGCTGTGTGGACGGCAAAGTCTCCTGCTCCCTCCACTATCGAACTACTACTGATTTTTAAACGTGCTCCACTTAGGCCTCTGGCTCCACTGTCTCTAGTATTTCCCCTGGCCTCCAACCCCGCCAGTTGCTGCTCTGAAGTGGCGTCTGCACAATCCACACTTGTTCCTGTGTTACTGGGGCTCAGTCACGTCAGTTGATCCCCTGATGTGTGTCCGGCAATTTCTCCTGCTCTGTCCACATTCCCATTACTAGTAGTGGGAATGTGGACAGAGCAGGAGACCTTGCCGGACACACATCAGGGGATCAACTGACGTGACTGAGCCCCAGTAACACAGGAACAAGTGTGGATTGTGCAGACGCCACTTCAGAGCAGTAACTGGCAGGGTTGGAGGCCAGGGGAAATACTAGAGACAGTGGAGCCACAGGCCATAGTGGAGCACGGTTACAATCAGTAGTAGTCTACAACCTATATAAAATTTGCTGAAAGTTGGCCTCCGCCTGCTGCATCATTGATCCTGGGCATCAACACAGCCAGTTGTCACTCGGAAGTGCTGTCCGCACAGAGAAAAACACTCTCTCCTGTGTTAGTGGGGTTCAGTAACGTCAGCTGTTCCACTGCTGTGTGGACGGCAATGTCTCCTGCTGCCTCCAAATTCAAAAAACAGCAGGCCTCAGCCTGCTCCCTGCTTGATCCTGGGCTCCAACAATGCCAGTTGGTGTTCAGAAGTGCCGTCTTCATAGAGAAAAACACACTAGCTCCGGTGTTAGTGGGGTTCAGTAGCGTCAGCTGTTCCCCTGCTGTGTGGACGGCAATGTCTCCTGCTGCCTCCAAATTCAAAAAACAGCAGGCCTCAGCCTGCTCCAGGCTTGATCCTGGGCTCTAACAATGCCAGTTGGTGTTCAGAAGTGCCGTCTTCACAGAGAAAAACACACTAGCTCCTGTGTTTGTGGGGTTCACTAACGTCAGCTGTTCCCCTGCTGTGTGGACGGCAATGTCTCCTGCTGCCTCCAAATTCAAAAAACAGCAGACCTCAGCCTGCTCCCTGCTTGATCCTGGGCTCCAACAATGCCAGTTGGTGTTCAGAAGTGCCGTCTTCATAGAGAAAAACACACTAGCTCCGGTGTTAGTGGGGTTCAGTAGCGTCAGCTGTTCCCCTGCTGTGTGGACGGCAATGTCTCCTGCTGCCTCCAAATTCAAAAAACAGCAGGCCTCAGCCTGCTCCAGGCTTGATCCTGGGCTCTAACAATGCCAGTTGGTGTTCAGAAGTGCCGTCTTCACAGAGAAAAACACACTAGCTCCTGTGTTTGTGGGGTTCACTAACGTCAGCTGTTCCCCTGCTGTGTGGACGGAAATGTCTCCTGCTGCCTCCAAATTCAAAAAACAGCAGGCCTCAGCCTGCTCCATGCTTGATCCTGGGCTCCAACAATGCCAATTGGTGTTCAGAAGTGCCATCTTCACAGAGAAAAACACTAGCTCCTGTGTTAGTGGGGTTCAGTAACGTCAGCTGTTCCCCTGCTGTGTGGACGGCAATTTCTCCTGCTGCCTCCACATTCAAAAAACAGCAGGCCTGAGCCTGCTCCATGCTTGATCCTGGGCTCCAACAACGCCAGTTGGTGTTCAGAAGTGCAGTCTGCACAGAGAAAAACACATGCTCCAGTGTTAGTGGGGTTCAGTAACGCCAGCTGCTCCCCTGCTGTGTGGACGACAAAGTCTCCTGCTGCCTCCAAAATCACACTACATCTTATTTACTACTTGCTGCAAGTAGGCCTCAGCCTGCTCCTTGATTGTTCCTGGGCTTCAACACAGCCAGTTGTTGCTTGGAAGTGCCGTCTGCACAGAGAAAAATGCATGCTCCAGTGTTAGTGGGGTTCAGTAATGCCAGCTGCTCCCCTGCTGTGTGGTCGACAAAGTCTCCTGCTGCCTCCAAAATCACACTACGTCTTATTTACTACTTGCTGCAAGTAGGCCTCAGCCTGCTCCTTGATTGTTCCTGGGCTTCAACACAGCCATTTGTTGCTTGGAAGTGCTGTCTGCACAGAGAAAAACAAATGCTCCAGTGTTAGTGGGGTTCAGTAACGCCAGCTGCTCCCCTGCTATCTGGAAGACAAAGTCTCCTGCAGCCTCCAAAATCACACTACATCTTAGTTACTACTTGCTGCAAGTAGGCCTCAGCCTGCTCCTTGATTGATCCTGGGCTTCAACACAGCCAGTTGTTGCTTGGAAGTGCCGTCTGCACAGAGAAAAACACATGCTCCAGTGTTAGTGGGGTTCAGTAACGCCAGCTGCTCCCCTGCTGTGTGGACGACAAAGTCTCCTGCTGCTTCCAAAATCACACTACATCTTATTTTCTACTTGCTCCAAGTAGGCCTCAGCCTGCTCCATGATTGATCCTGGGCTTCAACACAGCCAGTTGTTGCTTGGAAGTGCCGTCCGCACAGAGAGAAACACTAGCTCCTGTGTCAGTGGGGTTCAATAACGCCAGCTGCTCCCCTGCTGTGTGGATAGCAAAGTCTCCTGCTGCCTACACAGTCCCACTACCACAGATTTTTAACTGTGCTCCACTTAGGCCTCTGGCTCCACTGTCTCTAGTATTTCCCCTGGCCTCCAACCCCGCCAGTTGCTGCTCAGAAGTGGCGTCTGCACAATCCACACATGTTCCTGTGTTACTGGGGCCCATTTACATCAGTTGATCTCCTGATGTGTGTCCGGCAATGTCTCCTGCTCTGTCCACATTCCCACTAACAGTAGGAAGTGTCCCCAAGTGCAGTGGCAAAAATCATCAAGCGCTACAAAGAAACTGGCTCACATGAGGACCGCCCCAGGAAAGGAAGACCAATAGTCACCTCTGCTGCGGAGGATAAGTTCATCCGAGTCACCTAAGAAATTGCAGGTTAACTGCAGCTCAGATTAGAGACCAGGTCAATGCCACATAGAGTTCTAGCAGCAGACACATCTCTACAACAACTGTTAAGAGGAGACTTTGTGCAGCAGGCCTTCATGGTAAAATAGCTGCTAGGAAACCACTGCTAAGGACAGGCAACAAGCAGAAGAGACTTGTTTGGGCTATAGAACACAAGGAATGGACATTAGACCAGAGAAAATCTTTGCCTTGGTCTGATGAGTCCAAATTTGAGATCTTTTTGCGACGCAGAAAAGGAGAACGGATGAACTCTACATGCCTGGTTCCCACCGTGAAGCATGGAGGAGGAGGTGTGATGGTGTGGGGGTGCTTTGCTGGTGACACTGTTGGGGATTTATTCAAAATGGAAGGCATACTGAACCAGCATGGCTACCACAGCATCTTGCAGCGGCATGCTATTCCATCCGGTTTGCATTTATTTGGACTTTCATTTATTTTTCAACAGGACAATGATCCCAAACACACCTCCAGGCTGTGTAAGGGCTATTTGACCGAGAAAGAGAGTGATGGGGTGCTGAACCAGACCTGAACCCAATCGAGATGGTTTGGGGTGAGCTCGACCGCAGAGTGAAGGCAAAAGGGCCAACAAGTGCTAAGCATCTCTGGGAACTCCTTCAAGACTGTTGGAAGACCATTTCCGGTGACTACTTCTTGAAGCTCATCAAGAGAAAGCCAAGAGTGTGCAAAGTAGTAATCAAAGCAAAAGGTGGCTACTTTGAAGAATCTAGAATATAAGACATATTTTCAGTAGTTTCACACTTTTGTTAATTGTATAATTCCACTTGTTAATGCATAGTTTTGATGCCTTTAGAGTGAATCTACAATTTTCATAGTCATGAAAATGAAGAAAACTCTTTGAATGAGAAGGTGTGTCCAAACTTTTGGTCTGTACTGTATATATACAGTATATATATATATATATATATATATATAATGCATCATAAACATTTCCTAGAATCATGAATCATAGAATGGTAGAGTTGGATGGGACCTCCTGGGCCATCTGGTCCAACCCCCTGCTCAAAACAGAATTCACTTAATCATCCCAGACAGATGTCTGTACAGCCTCTGTTTGAAGACTTCTGTTGAAGAACTCTCCACCTCTTGTGGCAGCCTGTTCCATTCATTGATCACCCTAACTGTCAAAAAGTTTTTTTTAATAACTAATCTGTGACTCCTCCCATTCACTTTCATCCCATTGCTTCTAGTCTTTCCTTGAGCAAATGAGAATAAAGATGATCCTTCTACAATGTGACAGCTCTTCTGATAATTGTAGACAGTTATTAAGTCTCCTCTCAATCTTCTCTTTTGCAAGCTAAACATTCCCAAATCCTATAACCGTTCCTCATAGGACATGGTTTACAGACCGGTCACCATTCTGGTCACGCTTCTCTGAACTTGCTCCAGTTTGCTGATGTCTTTTTTAAAATGTGGTGCCCAAAACTGGGCACAGTATTCCAGATGAGGTCTGACCAAAGAGGAATAGAGGGCAATAATGACTTCACATGATCTAGACTGTATGCTTCTGTTACTACATCCTAGAAATGTATTTGCCTTTTTTGCTGCTGCATCACTGTCATGATCCATGCTTGGATCATGACAGATAAAATGCACTAGTAATCTTTTTTTTTCTTGCACTGTGGTGGTTTCAGTTCTAGTTTTGCCCCCGGTGGCCATTAGGATCATTGCATGCTGGTTGATTCAGTTCTAGTTTTGCCCCCGGTGGCCGTTAGGGTCATTGCACTTGATGTTTTCTTTGCTTTGCCTTTTGCCCACGGTGGTCACTGGAATTATAGCAGCCTTTAGCCCCTGATCATTTGACCATTCCCTTTTCCTATATAGGGTCACATGGTCTATGAGGAGTTGTTGGTGATATTGCTCATTTCCAACCAAGACGGGTGAAGGAAGGATAGAGAGAGTTCCTGGCAGCTCAGTCAGAGTCCTGGTGTGGAAGGAGTCAGAGAGGAATTCCTTGCAGCTCTGACAGAGCTTGGTGGCAGCTATTCAGGAGGAAGGCTGCATTCTGGTGGTGGACTCTGTTGCTGGGAGCAAGAGCAACGGTGCAAAGCTAAGTGGTGTTTCCCTGTTTGTATTTTTCCTTGGTGTGTATTAGTACAGCGGTGGGGCCAGTGACTGCACCACCCAGCTCCCTAGCAAGGGATAGGTGTAGGGTGTGCTGGGGTGACAGGTATCCTGATCGGCGCCCGGTGCGGAACCAGCCTAGGGATCGTTAGGAGTGTGAGGGACACTGACTCAGGGGAGTGCAGGAGGTCTCCACATCCCCATTCCCTATCGCAGGGCCCACCGTTGTAACTGTCTTCCCTTCCCCCGTGTCTAGTCGGTTTAGTTACCGGCCTGCGGGTCGTGTCACACTGGACGGGTCCACATGACAATCACACTGTTGACTCATGTTCAGTCTGTGATCTATTAGTATACGCAAGTCTTTTTCACATTTGCTGTTGCTTAGCCCTATTCCTCCCATTCTGTATATGCTTTTTCACTTTTATTGCCAAGATGTAGTACTTTGCATTTTTCCCTGTTAAAAACCATTCTGTTAGTTGCTGCCCACTGCTCCAGTTTATTTATATCTTTTTGAATCCTCTCTCTCTTCTCTAGTATTAGCTATCCCTCCTAGCTTTGTGTCATCAGCAAATGTAATTAGTTTACCCTCAATTCCTTCATTTAAATCATTGATAAAGAGGTTGAACAATACAGGGCCCAGGACAGAGTCTCGTGGTACCCCACTTGAGACATTCTTCCAACTGGATGTGCAGCCATTTACAACCACTCTTTGCGTACAATCACTAAGCCTGTTATGAATCCACCTAACAGTTGCCTTGTCCAATCCATACTTAGTCATTTTTTTAATAAGGATTGTGTGAGATACTTTGTCAAATGCTTTGCTAAAGTCAAGATATACTATATCTACAGCATTTCCTTGATCCACCCAGTCAGTGATTCTGTCATAGAAGAAAATTAAGTTAGTCTGACATGACTTATTAGTTACAAACCCATGCTGATTCTGTTTAATCACTTCATTCTTATCCAGGTTCTTACATACATGGTGTTTAATAATTTGTTCAAAGATCTTTCCTGGTATAGAAGTCAGACTCACCGGCCTATAGTTCCCTGAGTCCGCCTTCTTTCCCTTTTTGAAGATAGGAACAACATTTGCTTTTTCCAGTCTTCTGGGACTTCTCCTGTTCTCCAAGACTTTTCAAAAATTATGGAGAGTGGTTCAAAAATTTCTTCTGCTGTCTGTCATGATCCATGCTGGATCAGGACATATCAAAAGCACAAGTAACCTTTTTTTTTTCCTAAGCTGTGCTTAAGGTTGGTTTTTACACCCAGTGGCCATTAGGATTATTGCACTGTGGTGTCGTTTGTTCTAAGTTTGCCCCGGTGGTGGTGAGCATCATTGCACTCTAGTTTCTTTAGTTAAGTGCACATGATTATTATGCAGGTGTGATTGCTGGCTCTGCTATAAAAGAGTCACAGGTGTTGCAATCAGTGTTGGTGATAGTGTTCATTTCAACCATCCTTGGTGGAGGAAGGAGCTGGAGAGCGTTCCTTGCAGCACTGTCTTTGCCTGGTGTGAAAGGAGTCATAGGGGATTTCCTTGTAGTTCTGACAGAGCTTGGTGGCAGCTATTCAGGAGGAGAACTGCATGATGGTGGTGGACTCTGTTGTCAGGAGCAAGTGCAACAGAGTAAAGCTAAGTGGTGTTTCCCTGTTTGTGTTTTTCCTTAGTGTGTATTAGTACAGTGGTGGGGCCAGTGCCTGCACCACCCAGTTCCCTAGCAAGGGATAGGTGTAGGGTGTGCTAGGGCTACAGGTTCCTGTTCAGCGCCTGGTGCGGAACCGGCATAGGGAACGTTAGGAGCGTTAGGGACACTGTCTCAGGGGAGTGCAGGAGGTCTCCACGTCTCCTTTCCCTATCGCAGGGCCCACCGTTGTAACTGTTTCCCTTCCCTTTGTCTTGTTGTTTTAGTTACCGGCCTGTGAGCCGTGTCACACAGGACAGTATCACGCGCCACGTCCTGTTGTTCTAGTTACCGGCCTGCTGGTCGCTTCACACAGTCACACCCATAATAGGAAACATGCTGGAATATTTATTTTTTATGCTTTGTTTATATCTACATAGTTTTATTAATTGCACTAAATGATAAAAAGAATTATTATTATTAGTAGACACAAATTTTGGTTAATTAAATAAACATAGTACACATGTGGCTGTTTATTATTCCAGCATGTTTCCTATTATGGGTGTGACTTTATATACAGGATAGCATTGCCCCATTTTTTCCATGAATTTGATATTAAATAGTATATGTCTACATTGATGCTTTGCAAAAAATGTTTTTAAAATCCTGTTCTTAATTTGATAATTAATAAAAGATATAATTTTACACATAGGACGTATGGTCATTGTTTTTTGTATGGTATGCTATGTTTAGATGATCCATGGTATTTCCTTTGCACATGCAATAGACATTATGGTGAAATAAGGATCTTTATATATACCCTGTGTTTGTGTCCATGATCTGTTGTAGCACTGCAGTGTTTTGTACAATTTTTACAAAGTGACCTTGGCCATCACTACCTGATCCTGTAGTGTAATATTGTTTGTATTCTTATTTATATGATGTATGTTTAATAAAATCTATACATTTTATATTATTATGGACTCTTTACTCCTTTGCGGTCCTTTGGTTTTCTTTTATGATTTGTAGTAGCTTCCTGCAAGGCAGCAGTAGGTCTCCACCATTCCCCAAAAATGCAGCCCATTGCTCAGCCTAAGCATACAGTTTCAACTAAGTGCAGTATTGGTTTCCTAATGTCTTCTCTGCTTCATAAGTAGATGTTTGTTAGGTGTCAGGATTTTCCCGCTGCGCGAAATGGATCCCAGGCATTGTCTGGTCCTGCTGTCTCCCATTTAGATCCGGCCACTGTGATTGCTGGTCAGCACAGACATCTGTCCCAGCGTTTTTCTGAGGCTTGCGTGGACTCCGGGGCTGAGGGCAATTTCATGTGAACTACCTTCGCCCAATGGCACACAATTCCATTAGTGATGCTTCCTAAGCTTATGTCCATTTGGGTAGCTAATGGATCCATTTTACCAACCCCGATTTCCTATCAGATTACACCTCTTAGGCCGGGGTCACACTTGCAAGAAACTCGCATGAGTCTCATGTCTCAATACCAGGCACTGAGCCGACACTTGGGAACGGAGTCCTCAGCTGCATAGAAATACATGCAGCCGCACACTCCAGTCCCGAGTGCTGGTGGCAGTGCCAGGGATTGAGACGTGAGACTCGTGCAATTTTCTCCCAAGTGTGACCCCGGCCTTAGGGCCCTGTCACACATAGTGATCTCACTAGCGAGATCGCTGCTGAGTCACAATTTTTGTGACACAACAGCGATCTCACCAGCAAGATCGCTGTGTGTGACAGCGATCAGTGACCGGCCCCCCTGCCGGGATCGCTGTAGGAAAGCCCTGGACATTTTTTTGGTCACTGGTCTCCCGCTGGCCAGCACGCATCGCTGCATGTGACAGGCGGGAGACCAGCGATCAGCTGGTAACTAAGGTAAATGCAGGGTTTCTAAGCACGGCGCTGATTTAGGGAACTGGTAACTAAGGTACACATCGGGTTTCTAAGTGACGCACGTGCCTTAGAAACCTGATGTGTACCTTAGTTACCAGCTCCTGCATCAGCACGCTGGTAACTAAGTACACAGCAATGCAGTGTGCTGGGCATCGCTGGTGCTGATCGCTGGTCAGGCTGTCTGTCTGACAGCTCACCAGCGATCGTGTAGCGACTCACCAGCGATCCTGACACGTTGATATCGTTGTCGGGATCGCTGGTGAGTCGCTATGTGTGACGGGGCCCTTACACTCACTACGTCTCCAAAACATCAGGAGACAGTATCTTTTCTTGTTATCTCTGAGGGTATGGATGAGGTACTTCCGGGGATGCCTTGGCTGTGCCTCCATTCTCCCCAGATTGATTGGTCAGTAGGGAGCATACAGAAATGGGGCAGTTTCTGTGAGAGTCTGTGTCTTAAGGCCCAGGTGCCCCCACATGAGATCTATGTACCATCTAACCTTCAGTCAGAGTGCCACTCTGGGGCACATATCTTCAAATGGGGTAGTCTCTCTAGTACTAAAAGGACCACTGAGCAGTTGGAGCAAAGGAGAGCTTTGGCCCATGAGCAATAGCACATCCATGCCCCCCTCCCCGCTTGTGGCAACTTTCAAATGTCACCGGGGGATGTTAGGGATGGGGGCAATGTTAGGCATCAGAATCTTTCTGCTTGCCGGGATGGAATCCAGGCATTGTCTGGTCCTGTGGTCTCCCATTTGTGTCTAGCCGCTGCAATTGCTGCTCAGCAAAGACGTCGGTCCCAGCATCTTGCTCAGGCTCGTGGTATACATTTGGTTACTGCTGGCACTCCAGCCAAGTCTATGGTAACCAGTGATACACTGGTGCACCCTTGCGCTCTGGAGCCTAAGTCCAGAAATCACCTTACTGAGCATGTCCGTGATGTGGCATCTTCTCATTGGTGGTCACACGTTAGCTCCTTTGGTGATGTGGCAGCTCCGCATTGGCCCGCAGGCGATGTCATGGCTGGCTGGCCATGAGTGTTTGGGGTGGAGCTTTGGGTTTAATAGGCTCTCAGTGGTGCATGTGGGTGCACTAGTATCATTCAGGTTCGGTGTGTATGAGTGGATACTCTACCACTCTGTCTGCATGTGTGTGTATCTGTCTACCTTCTGAGTCTGAGCTTCTTATGTGTTATTCCACTTGGCTTAGCATCTGTCTCGCTCATGTGTGCAGTTAGAACGGTTCCGTTTCAGAGCTAGCTCAACCTATGTGCTGTACGTCTCTGTGAAGTCAACAGGGTTTTTTACCTAGCGTCATTTGAGTTGTTTCTCTTGACTTAGCATCTGTTTCGCTCTAGTGTGTCGTTAGCACAGTTCAGTTTCAGAGCAAGATCAACTCTTTTGCACTACCTCTCTGTGAAATTAAGAGAGTTGGGTATTTTGTGGTCTGTTCATACTTTGTGGAGTTAACGCAGTCTGATTTAGGAAAACTCTCACTGCTTCGTTCCGCCATTGTTCACACTAGCAGCTGTTATTCATCTCTGCACGGAGGGTCCTGGGTTGCGATTGCACTTTATTTTTTATTTTATTTAGTGCAATCTGGCAACCCTAACAATGCTTTTCTATCATTTGCAGCTAAGGATAGGATCACTTTTGTCTGGCTTTGTCTTGTACGGTGCTTCCCAAACTCCAGTCCTTACGTCCCCCAGCATGTCATGTTTTCAGGATTTTTTTAGTATTGCACAAGTGATGGAATTATTATTAAGGCATCAGAAACTGTCACAGGTTCTCTGTGCAATACTAAGGAAATCCAGAAAACATTATTTGTGGGGCCCTTGTGAGGACGAGGTTTGGGAAGCCCTAGTCTAGTTTGACCAGTTTTTTAGGGAAGTGTAAAGAGCGCTATGTAGGCAAGTTATGTGCAATAGAAATCTGGGTTTCTGTGGCAGTTGGAGTTATAGCAGCAGCTGCATTAATGCTGGAGTGACTGTGCTAGCCAAGAGCTAATGGCCTTGCGTTCTAGACTGTATTCTATGATCTCTCTGTTTTGATCCAGTTCTCTTTTGCATCATTGCTGTTGGGATGAACCAGATAATGATTTCTGCATGTTCCGAACAAAACAGTTAACTCTCCCACAATTTCTGAATGCTGATGATCCTGTCAAAAGTTGAAATTCTGCAATAGGTTAGAGACCCACTTGCAGAATGACACAAAAAGAGAAAAAGCACAGCATATCTTGATCAACAGACTGGTGCAGGGATTCTCTCCGAGCTTTTCATGTCCTGTAAACAAGTAAAAAAATTCAGAATTTTCATATAATGCAGAGAAGGAAAATGTCCAACAGCTCAGAGCTTTAAGAGAATCTGACAGCAGAATGGTGCTATGTAATCTGAAAGCAGCAAGGTATAAGAGCTGAGACCTTGCAATGTTGTGTCACCTACTAGGCTGTGTGTTGCTCTTTCAATATAATCCGTTTTTTATCAGCACAAGATTATTACTACAGGACTAGATGTCTCATGTCTCCTAGTCAACTGCTTTGTGTAATCCCACCTCCATCACTGATTAGCAGCTTTCTGTCAATATACGGTGTACATAGATAGCAGGCAGTCAGTGGTCTGGGCGGAGTTATACAGGGCTCAGCATTCTGAGCCCTGCTGCAGCAGATGAAACAGTGTATTAAAATGACAACGAGCAGTCCAGCAAGTCACACATTGCTGGAATCAGGGTCTCTGCTGCTACATCATGTTGCTCTCAGACTATACTGCAAAAAGCTGGTGTAGGATTCCCTTTTCACATACAGTGTCCAAGTTGAATATCAGCTTCAGAAGTTACAAATGAAAATTTTACTGTCTACAGATGACCTGTGCTAGGTTCTTACTACTGAGAGACCAAAGATTAATAATCAGAAATAGGACAAGAAAAATAGACATGGAAGAACAATTAGCTTCAGTGAAGGATATTCGACTGATCCACGTAAGATATGAGAATACTACTAAAGGCATTTACTATTCACTGCGAAGTTTCCATAAGAGATCCAGTCTAAACACCAAGTTAAGTTACTCCTGCTAAGGAAACTGTACAAAATAAAACTTACAAAGAAAAGGCTATGCAGAAGCACATAAGTGAAAAATGATTGTATAACTGAAATCAGTGGGTGAGCACATAGAAAACATCCAAGAATGTCTATCACTAGCATGGAGGGAACGAGATAACCCAAGAACCAACATATTCATGTGAAGTTCTATTTTCTGAAAACACAGAATTCTGGACTGCTCATCAAAGGACATGACTAAATATTTTTAAAGTCCTTGACTGCAAAAAGACATTCCTGGGTAATAAGGAACCTTGGCCTAATGAACTAAGCCTTAACTGCTGAGAAGTGGGGCTGGAGTTACAGCAACAGCTGCAGCTATGGTGCTGTTTTCTAGGCTGTATTGTATGACCTCTCAGGTTTGCTTTGTTTTAATTCTCTTCTGCATTCTGTATTCTTCTGTATTCTCAGTGTTGTGTTAATGCAGATAAGGGCTAGCTCACTGGAGTGTAAATTCTCTCATGAGTAGTGTTGAGCGATACCGTTCGATACCCAAAAATATCGTATCGGATGGTATCGCCCGATACGAAAAAAATATCGGGTATCGCCGATTCCGATACCGGAAGTCCCATTCAAGTCAATGGGACTTCCGGTATCGGAATTTAAAAAAGCCCTTTATTTCCTTGTTGGCTAATTCTACATAATTGAAAACAAATAAGAATCATGTAGAATGTAGGGCAGCACGGTGGTTCAGTGGTTAGTGCTGCAGCCTGGGTTCGAATCCCACCAAGGACAGCATCTGCAAGGAGTTTGTAAGTTCTCCCCGTGTTTGCGTGGGTTTCTTCCGGGCACTCCGGTTTCCTCCCACACTCCAAAGACATACTGATAGGGAATTCAGATTGTGAGCCCCCTCGGGGACATTGATGATAATGTGTGCAAACTGTAAAGCGCTGTGGAATATGTTAGCGCTATATAAAAATAAAGATTATTATTATTAAAAAATAAAGATTATTAATGTATTGTAGGAGGTGGAGGAGACATTAAAGGCATAGTGGTTTATTCAAATCACATGGCATAGCATTAATTCCAATTTTTTTTTCAAGACGTTCGGAGTTAAAAAGATATTGACTATGTTAACTTTTTTATATTTAGTCAGATATGTATGTTTCACAACTTCCATGCTCTTCACCTTCTTTTGTACTTCTCCCACACTTTCTTCTTCATGATCCGCAGCAGTAGCATTTTTTTCATCAACTTTTTCTTCACCTTATTCATCTTCTTCTTCTTCACCTTCTTCCCATTAATTTTTTTTTTCCATTCTTCATATTCTTCTTATTCAGTTATTATTAATTTTCATATGCTATTTCTTCATCTTCTTCCTCTTCTTCTTTTTCTTCATTTTCTTATGGTGACAGGCATTCCTGTAGTACTTATCTATAAAAGTTATAAGATTACACCTTGCGTTCTGCCTGTCACAAAAGATTTACAACAGGATTTGTCCGCGTTCAGTTTGGCCTGCAGCAGCAGGCATTTTCCAGGGGCACCACGAGGAGGAACGGACACACCCCCATTTACTGCTTAGTCTTCTTCTGCTTATAATTTTGATTTCTTCTATGCTGATTTTTAGTCCTATGCTTAATGTTCTTCTGCTTTCTGTTCTGCTTTTGCTTCTTCTGCTTCTTGTTCTTCTGTCTTTTGTTCTGTATCTTGGTGGTTGTCTTCAAGTTCTTTGTCCTCTTGGTCTTATTATTTAGGGTCATATTTCTGGTCTTCTTTGGTGTGGTCTACAGGGTCGTCATCATCAGGGTCGTCGTCATGGAGATCAATAAGGATTACCAAAGACAATTTCAAAAAGCTTGATCTTGGAAATGTAGCAGAAGGTACAAGAAGGCTGAGAAACTGGCGAGAACCAGCTGACAGTACTGGAACCCGTAGTGGCAGCAGAAGGAACAAGAGCCAATGGTACTACCGAGGACCAACTGACGGTGATGGACCATGGTTACTAAGCAGAAGGTTTCTGTGCTAAAAAGCACTAGCAAGGACCAGCTGACGGTGCTGGACTTCGGATACCGAGATGGAGGCACCTAGGCCAAAGGCTCTGGCGAGAACCAGCTGACAGTGCTGGCACCCGGATGGGTAGCAGAAGGAACAAGAGCCAATGGCACTACCGAGGACCAACTGATGGTGATGGACCATGGTTACTAAGCAGAAGGTACCTGTGCTAAAAAGCACTACCAAGGACCAGCTGACGGTGCTGGACCTCGGATACCGAGATGGAGGCACCTAGGCCAAAGGCTCTGGCGAGAACCAGCTGACAGTGCTGGAACCCGGATGGGTAGCAGAAGGAACAAGAGCCAATGGCACTACCGAGGACCAACTGATGGTGATGGACCACGGTTACTAAGCAGAAGGTACCTGTGCTAAAAAGCACTACCAAGGACCAGCTGACGGTGCTGGACTTCGAATACCGAGATGGAGGCACCTAGGCCAAAGGCTCTGGCGAGAACCAGCTGACAGTGCTGGAACCCGGATGGGTAGCAGAAGGAACAAGAGCCAATGGCACTACCGAGGACCAACTGACGGTGATGGACCATGGTTACTAAGCAGAAGGTACCTGTGCTAAAAAGCACTACCAAGGACCAGCTGACGGTGCTGGACCTCGGATACCGAGATGGAGGCACCTAGGCCAAAGGCTCTGGCGAGAACCAGCTGACAGTGCTGGAACCCGGATGGGTAGCAGAAGGAACAAGAGCCAATGGCACTACCGAGGACCAACTGATGGTGATGGACCACGGTTACTAAGCAGAAGGTACCTGTGCTAAAAAGCACTACCAAGGACCAGCTGACGGTGCTGGACTTCGGATACCGAGATGGAGGCACCTAGGCCAAAGGCTCTGGCGAGAACCAGCTGACAGTGCTGGAACCCGGATGGGTAGCAGAAGGAACAAGAGCCAATGGCACTACCGAGGACCAACTGACGGTGATGGACCACGGTTACTAAGCAGAAGGTACCTGTGCTAAAAAGCACTACCAAGGACCAGCTGACGGTGCTGGACTTCGGATACCGAGATGGAGGCACCAAGGCCAAAGGCTCTGGTGAGACCCAGCTGACAGTGCTGGCACCCGGATGGGTAGCAGAAGGTACCCATCCAAAGCAAAGTAGCCAGGCCGCAAGCCGGCCGCAGTTACCGAAACCCACTGTCCTACAGGGGGTCCATGTCCCATTGGCACTACGGATCCAGCCTTCAGTGCCAGTTCCCGCAGCCCACATAGGAGTCACCTAAACTGCAGGCACCGTAGAGTCGGCTAACCCGGCCGCAAGACGACAGGACAACAGATTGGTGGCATAGTGACCTTGACACTACCCGGCAAAAGCTGACGTGCTGGAACCAGGCTGGGCAACAGGGAATACCCGTGCCAAAGACACTGCCGAGAACCAGCTGACGGTGCTGGAACCCAGATGGGTAGCAAAAGCTACAAGAGCCAATGGCACTACCGAGGAACAGCTATGTTGCTGGACCACGGTTACTAGGCAGGAGGTACCTGTGCTAGAAAGCACTACCAAGGACCAGCTGACGGTGATGGACCTTCGGATACCGAGATGGAGGCACCTAGGCCAAAGGCTCTGGCAAGAACCAGCAGACAGTGCTGGAACCCGGATGGGTAGCAGAAGGAACAAGAGCCAATGGCACTACCGAGGACCAACTGACGGTGATGGACCACGGTTACTAAGCAGAAGGTACCTGTGCTAAAAAGCACTACCAAGGACCAATTGACGGTGCTGGACTTCGGATACCGAGATGGAGGCACCTAGGCCAAAGGCTCTGGCGAGAACCAGCTGACAGTGCTGGCACCCGGATGGGTAGCAGAAGGAACAAGAGCCAATGGCACTACCGAGGACGAACTGACGGTGATGGACCATGGTTACTAAGCAGAAGGTACCTGTGCTAAAAAGCACTACCAAGGACCAGCTGACGGTGCTGGACCTCGGATACCGAGATGGAGGCACCTAGGCCAAAGGCTCTGGCGAGAACCAGATGACAGTGCTGGAACCCGAATGGGTAGCAGAAGGTACCCATCCAAAGCAAAGTAGCCAGGCCGCAAGCCGGCCGCAGTTACCGAAACCCACAGTCCTACAGGGGGTCCATGTCCCATTGGCACTACGGATCCAGCCTTCAGTACCAGTTCCTGCAGCCCACATAGGAGTCACCTAAACTGCAGGCATCGTAGAGTCGGCTAACCCGGCCGCAAGACGACAGGACAACGGATTGGTGGCATAGTTACCTTGACACTACCCGGAAACAGCTGGCGTGCTGGAACCAGGCTGGGCAACAGGGAGTACCCGTGCCAAAGACACTGCCGAGCACCAACTGGCGTTGTTGGAACCCAGGGACAATCATGGTGAAGGCCGAGGCCTACTTGGTGGTAGTTTTAGATTGTTTGTAGGCTACAACAGACTGTCAACGTGCTCCAATTAGGCATCTGTCTCCACTCTGTTTCCAGGATTTCACGTGACCACCAACACCGCCAGTTTATGCGTACAGCAGCCGTCTGCCCAATCCACACGTGTTCCTGTGTTACTGGGGTTCTGTAATGTCAGCAGATCCCCTGATGTGTGTCTGCCACTGTCTCCTGCTCTGTCCACATTCCCACCGCTTGCTGTGGGAAGGTGGACAGCGCAGGAGACAGTGTCGGACACACATTGGGGGATCTGCTCACGTAACAGAACACCAGGAACAAGTGTGGAATGCGCGGATGGCAACTGTGAGCAGGAACTGGTGGTGCTGGAGGTCAGGGGAAATACTAGAGACAGAGTGGAGACAGAGGCCAAATCAGAGAATGTTTAAATCTGAAGTAGTTACTATTTGGAGGCAGCAGCACTTTGCCCTCCACACAGCAGGGGATCAGCTGACGTTACCGACCCCCACTTTCACATGAACGAGTGTTTTTTTCTGTGCGGACAGCACTTCTGAGCACCAACGGGCGTTGTCGGAGCCCAGGGAAAATCAGGTAGTAGGCCGAGGCCTACTTGGAGCCAGGCGTAAATCTGAGGTTGTTTGACTGTGGAGGGAGCAGGACACTTTGCCATACACACAGCAGGAGATCAGCTGATGTTACCGAACCCCACTTACACATGAGCAAGTGTTTTGTCTGTGCGGACAGCACTTCTGAGCACCAACTGGCGTTGTCGGAGCCCAGGGAAAATCAGGTAGTAGGCCGAGGCCTACTTGGAGCCAGGTGTAAATCTGAGGTTGTTGGACTGTGGAGGGAGCAGGACACTTTGCCATACACACAGCAGGGGATCAGCTGACGTTACCGAACCCCACTTACACATGAGCGAGTGTTTTGTTTGTGCGGACAGCACTTCTGAGCACCAACTGGTGGTGTCGGAGCCCAGGGAAAATCAGGTAGTAGGCCGAGGCCTACTTGGTGGCAGTTTTCAATTGTTTCTAGACTACTACTAACTGTCAACGTACTCCAATTAGGCCTGTGTCTTCACTCTGTTCGGAGTATTTCCTCTGGCTTCCAACCACGCCAGTTGCTGCTCTGAAATGCCGTCTGCACAACCCACACTTGTTCCTGTGTTACTGGGGTTCTGAAACAGCAGCTTCTCCCTAGAGGTGAGTCAGGCAATGTCTCCTGCTCTGTCCACTTTTCCACTAAAAGTAGTGGGAATGTAGACAAAGCAGGAGACATTGCCGGACTCACCTCTGGAGATGAGCAGATGTTACAGGACCCAGGTAACACAGGAACAAGTGTGGATTGTGCAGACGGCACTTGAGAGCAGAAACAGGCGGTGTTGTAGGCCGGAGGAAATACTCAAAACAGAGTGGAGACAGAGGGCAAATCAGAGAACATATTAAATCAGAGGTAGTCAGAAGTTGTAGGCAGCAGGAGAGTTTGCCGTACACACAGCAGGGGATCAGCTGACGTTACCGAACCCCACTTACACATGAGCGAGTGTTTTGTCTGTGTGGACAGCACTTCTGAGCAACAACAGGAGTTGCTGTAGCCCAGGAAATAAAGTTCAGGTCATAGAAACATGAACACAACAGGAGACCTGGATCCTGTTGCCAGCCAATAATTTCTTCTGGAAGAGGACTGGCAAATTCAGGTGAGATCCAGGCCTTGTTCATTTTCAGAAAAGTAAGCCGGTCAACATTATCAGCGGATAGTCGCGTGCGACGGTCTGTTACCACACCACCTGCAGCACTAAAGACACGTTCCGATAATACACTGGCAGCAGGGCAAGCCAGCACCTCCAATGCATACTGGCTAAGCTCTGGCCATGTATCCAGCTTAGAGACCCAATACTTGAATGGGGAAGAGCCGTCTGGGAGTACACTAACAGGGCAAGACAAGTAGTCTGTCACCATCTGACGGAAACGTTGCCTCCTGCTGACTGGAGCCGTCTGTGATGGTGTAGCCGTTTGTGGCGGTCCCACAAAACTTTTCCACATTTGGGCCATACTGGCCTTGCCTTGTCCTGCGGCACTGCCTCTGTTACCTCTTTGTGCAGAGCTTCCTCCACTGCCTCTACCCACATGGCTGCTTTGAAAAGCACTACCAGCAACACTTGCGGGGGGAATGGAGAACATGATGGCCTGCACAAGTGTTTCTTGGTACTCCCTCATTTTACGCTCCCGGTTCAACTGTGGTATGAGGCTTTGTAAGTTGTCCCGGTAGCGTGGATCTAGGAGGGTGTACACCCAATAATCAGCCGTGTGGAGAATGTTGGCGATGCGGTGGTCATTTAACAAGCACTGCAGCATGAAATCAACCATGTGCTGCAGACTGCCAACTGGACCGGAAACACTGTCCCCAGCTTGCGGCAGCATCTCAGCCTGCTCAGCATCACCCCACCCTCGCTGTACACACTGACTACTAGAGCCTTCTGTACCTCCCTCCTCTGGAGAGATGTGTTCCTCCTCCTCCATTGACTCCTCGTCATCCTCCTCACTAAGTGTCCCCTGCCTGGGCCTTTGTGTGGAGGCACGTTGCGCAGACTTGCCAGAAGCAGATGGCATTTCTGACTCCTCATCCTCGACCTCTTCAAAAACCTCCTCACTTAGTGCTTGTAAGGTTTTTTGAAGCAGACAGATAAGGGGGACAGTCATGCTGACTAGTGCATCATCTGCACTGGCCATCCGTGTGGAGTCATCGAAGGCACGCAAAACTTGGCAGATGTCCCTCATAGTGGCCCACTCAGTGGTGGTGAAGTGTGTCCGGCGCACAGTGCGACTTGTTTGCGCCTGATGCAGCTGGTACTCCATTACTGCTGCCTGCTGCTCACACAACCGCTCCAACATATGTAACGTTGAATTCCACCTGGTTGGGAGGTCACATATGATGCGATATTCTGGCAGACGGAATCAGCGTTGCAGAGATGCAATGCGCGTTCTTGCCATGCTGGAACGCCGCAAGTGAGCACACTCTAGGCGAACCTTGTGCAGCAGTGCATCAAGATCCGGATAGTCCCTCAGAAAGCTCTGCACGACCAAATTGAGCACGTGTGCCAGACATGGTATGTGAGTGAGGTTGCCTAGGCCCAGAGCTGCCACTAGATTTCGGCCATTGTCACTCACTACCAAACCTGGCTGGAGATTCGCTGGCACAAACCACACATCGCTCTCCTGCTTGATGGCATTCCAGAGCTCCTGTGCTGTGTGGCTCCGATTCCCCAAAGAAATTAATTTAAGGATGGCCTGTTGACGTTTGGCCACACCTGTGCTCATATCTGGCCTAACAGGCTCATGCAGTGCTGATTCCGAGGAACTAGAGTAGGAGGAGGACTCAATATGTACAGACTGCATTCCTGCAATATTTGGAGTTGGCAGAATACGTACAGAGCCACTCTCCAGATCTGTACCCAGCTCCACAACATTGACCCAATGGGCAGTGAGGGAAAGGTATCATCCCTGTCCATGGCTACTGGTCCACGCATCGGTGGTCAGGTGGACCTTGCTACTGACGGCGTTTAGTAGCGCATTTTTAATTTTTCCCTCCACATGCTTTTGCAGGGCAGGGACGGCTTGCCTGCTGAAATAAAAGCGGCTGGGCACATTGTATTGTGGAACTGCCAATGACATCAAGTTCCGGAAGGTGTCAGTCTCCACCAGCCTGAATGACAGCATCTCAAGGGCCAGTAGTTTGGCAATGCCGGCATTCAGAGCCAGTGCTCGGGGATGGTTTGCCGAGTATGGCCGTTTTTTCTCCCATGCCTTTGCTACCGATTGCTGGTGAGTGGCCTGGGAGTGTGCTGATGACTGAGAACGTGGTTCAGTGGGTGGAATTTCACTGGGTCTCTGGACAACAGTGGCAGTGGTTCTTCCATGGCGTTCCAGTGAGGAAGCCGAACCAGCTGTGTGTGAGCTGGAGGAAGAGGCCCCAACACGAGCTGAAGAGATGGTAGGTGCTGCTGAAGGTTGGCCTACATCTTCAGTGTGTCTGTGTAACTCCACCTCGTGCTTGGTACGCACATGTTTCCACATATTTGTGGTATTGAGGTTGCTCACATTTTTCCCTCGTTTAACTTTCTGATGACACAGCTTGCATTTGACAAAGCAAATGTCATCTGCAACTGTGTCAAAAAAAGACCACGCACTGCAAGTCCTGGGAGCGCCCGTTTTCTGTTTTGGAAGAGGATTGCTCCTCACGGGTGCCAAAGTGGAGGCTACAGGCAACCAAGTCTGCCCCCGCCCTCTCCCTCCTCTTTTGGCCGTTCGGGGAATCTCTTCCTCAGAGCTTCTCCCACCACCTTCCTGTGGCTGACGCCATGATGGGTCAAGGACCTTATCATCTCCACTCCCCTCTTCAAGCACCGGCTGGTCCTGGGTTGTCTCGCCAGCACCGTACGCACCAGAAATTGGCAACTGAGTCTCATCATCATCAGATGAGCACTGAGGTGTGCTGACAATAGGCACTGGCCCACCCACCTCTTCAGATTCAGAGGGACAAAGCAGTTGCGAATCACTGCATACTCCCTCTTCTTCACGCTCTAGAATGCTGCTTGGCTGGCCACCTCTTTCCAAGCCAACAGATTCTGAGAACAGAAGTAAAGATTGAGATGGCTCCTGTACAGGGCTCTCAGACTGCCTGGGCAATTTGGCAGGTGGTGAAGAGACAGATGGTTGCTCTTCAGTGCTCTGGCCCTGGGAGGATGCGGAAGTCATTGAAGTGGATGCGTTAGCTGCCATCCATCCGACAACGGCTTCAATTTGTTCGTCACGCAGCAGTGGGGTACGGCGAGGTCCTACAAAGCTGCGCATGAAGGACTGTTGCCTGGTAAAAGTGGGGGATGCCGGGTCACTGGTGGCCGCAGCAGACACCGAATCCCCACGTCCTCTCCCTGCTGAATCCCCCCGTCCTCTCCCTGCTGAAACTCCACGGCCACGACCACGTGCCTTACTCCCTGCCTTCTTCATCTTGGTAGACTGATAAAGATAGGCAGAAAAGTAAAAAAGGGGTGGCTTAGTGTTCTTATTCCTGAACACCTGCTAACCAGTATAAGAAACACTAGTTTGGCTAAGAGTGTGTGTACTACACTTTAATATGATCTAATGTGGCCTACACAACTGTAAAGTGGAGTGTTTGGTGAACTTTATTTCCTTTTTTTTTGGGGGGGGGGGAAGAAAAGGATGTGACCAAAGTTTGAAAGCTATAGTATCACAAACTTTTTGGAGCGATTACAATGCAGGAAGCTAACCTACAATGCAATTGATGAGGCTCCAAAAAATAGGGTGATACTAGTCTGGCTGGCCCTGAAGGGCACAAGCCAGCAAAAAGGCTCCTCTATCTAATCCTATATAGTGTTTGCAACCAACCAATGACAATGGATGCGGATGGAAGCACACTAATATAGGAACAAAAATCTGGATAAATTAGCTGCAAAAAAAGGACTATGTATGAGGCAGTGACGCACGCTGAGCGGACTACAGCTAGCGGTGGCTGTAGAACACACTGCAACGTGAGCTGCACTCACACACAGAGAGACCTATCAGACAGCCAAAAACAGTGCAGAGAAATGGGCTATAGCACTGAAAGGCTGCTGAAAGGCTCCGCTGTCACTCCTTTAGTGTTTGCAACCAACGTATATGGATACGTATGGAAGCACACTATAGAGGAGAAAAAAAAAAAGCAGCAATAAAATAAAAATGTGTATGAGGCAGAGACACACGCTGGGCGGCCTACAAGCAGACGTGCCTGCAGGACACACTACACAGCGTGGTTCTGCACTCACACAGCCCTTGCAGACAGCTATTAAAACAGTGCTGCTGGGCTACAAAAATGCTACAGTGGTGGATTATGTAGCCTGGGTAGAGCAATAGATATGTTTGATGATCGCTATTTCTAACTGTCCCTCACAGTCTTCAACAGCAGCCTGTCCCTAACTGAATTCACAGCAGAGTGACCAGAAATGGCGGCTGCAGCGGTTTTTATAGTGCATCATGACATCATTTCAGCAGCCAATCACAGCCATGCCAGTAGTTAACATGCCTACATGCCTAACAGGATGTGCCCACACTTCTGAGGATCCCCATTGGCTGAATCAAATCGAGCGGGCTCCTAGCATTATGGGAACTTCTGATTCCGGTATTCAATATGAAAAAAGTATCGGAACTAAGTTTCGGAATTCCGATACAGCTAATATTGGCTGATACCCGATACTTGCGGTATCAGAATGCTCAACACTACTCATGAGAGAGAATCAGATCAATTATGTAAATGACACTCGGCTCAAACTCTGATCAGCTTAGCGTTATCCAATTGTCTCGGATGAGAGAATCGTATCACAGGTGATGGAAGATGGAGAATGCAATTTCTCCATCTTTTCCATTGTGAGTCTGCGGAGAAACTCGCAACACATTGCAATTTTTTTCTCATGCTGAATCGGCATGAAAAAAAAAAGCTGATCAACACTGCCCTATAAAATAACATTGGTCCGAGTGCTATACGATAAGAAATCAGATAGCACTCATCCGAGTTATACGACAGTGTGAGCAATCCCTAGCAGTTATTACACACTTGGTCAAAATTGTTGGTACCCCTCGTTTAATGACAGAAAAACCCACAATGGCGACAGAAATAACTTGAATCTGACAAAAGTAATAATAAATCAAAAATCTATGAAAATGAACAAATGAAAATAAGACATTACTTTTCAACCATGTAATAACGTGTGTATATGTGTTAGTAAAACAGTTCATTCTCCCACAATGTCTAAAAGCTGAAATTCTGCAACGACAGGCATAATACAAAGCTATATTATGGCCTTGTGAATTCACCTTAATTCATATTAGCTAACTATTGGGACATGTCATGAAAATGTAACATTTTATCAGATAGATCCTTCAAGGTGAGCTTATCAAAAGTACCAGTAATGTATGTGGGATACAGTTTGCTCTCAGTGCTTAGCTTGCTGTGAAGTTTTGTTCTTCTTTCTGCTTACTTAAACTTAAAGCTGATTTAGTCAGGATTTTAATGCCCATAAAAACAATCCATACAAGGCTTGATTGATTAGCTGTGTAGCTGACTTCCTCTAACCCTGGCAGGGTCATGTCCTTAGAGGACTGGGTAGGACAACACTGCAATAAATGGAAAGCACATCCCGTTTACAAGCATTGTTTTTGTTTGCGCTTCTTTCATATACCAAAAAAGTGTTCCATAACACAAATTAGTTACTATACATAGAGAACCATATTTCTCTGGATAATTATGTTATCATGCTGTCATAATTATTGTTCCCCCATTGTTTATTGATGCATTATGTATAAAAACTGAACAATCTAATGCAACCTAGCATCCAAATTTTCTTGAGAAATGATGCAATTGTTGCATGGAATGATTTACACTGGAATCACAAGCATCTGAGAGCTACAAGAATAATAGATGTGCAATATGAAATTAAAGTCTGTTTTTCACTATAATTGTAATTTTAAAGATTTCATACCACCAAATTGAGTATGCATTGACTGAATCGGTTATATTAGTATTTATTATGAGGACTGTGTGCATAAGTAAAAGATCATTTGCATTAACAGAAATGTGTTTGCCTGGCCTATTTAATAAAATATCTATGAGATACTGCTGCGGTTTCAACTATAGTTTTGCTTTAATGGGTTGTACACTATTTAGGTCTCGTAAATGAAACAGTTTCCAAAGTAAAATATAAACATCATATACTCACCTCCCGGGCAGGCACCATTTCAGCAATGTCGGTGCAGTCTGTCTGTGTTCACATGCTATTGTTATGTCATGTGAATGCTGCAACCTGTCAACAATCGCTGATGGGCAGACTCACTCACGCAATATAACAATGTCATGTGAATGCATGTAGACACAGCACCAACATTGTTGGAAAAACGTTGGCGGGGAGGTGAGTGTATACTGTTTTTATATTATGTGGAGCACTTTTTCATCTACTATATAATCGTTTAATTCTGTCTGTTTGTAACGGAAATCCCGTGTCACTGATTCGGCCGCGACCAATCAGCGACAGGCGCAGTCTGGCCACAAATTGGCTCGGAATTCGAACGATGGACGGCACCGCTACCGTTGGGAGATCTGCGGTGCTAGCCGCTGATCTCCCAACGGTTGCCGCGGCTCATCTCCTGCAGTTGTATTACGTTCTATGAGCAATAATATTAAATGATAATGTATATATTTTACCTGGAAAATCCTGTGTATTCATTGCATTATTCTTAAATCTTCATAAATGAACTATATACATATTCTAGAATACCCGATGTGTTAGAATTGGGCCACCATCTAGTTTAAGAATAATGGACAACCACTTTAATCCATGGAAATCAATGCCTTAGGAAGAAGCTGCCTTCCATGATTTATTGACCTGATCCAGTGCTCCTACTTTTCTTTCTGATGTTACAGAGAACTACAGGTCTTTAAAAATACATGACCTCCAGTCCAGGAAGAAGAATCCTCATGCACGAAGAAACCTCAAAGTAAAACACGTGGAGGCTGGGGAGTAGGGTGACCGCAAAAAATCGATGTCGGAATTTTGTCCGTCTGGACCCCACAAAACGATTCCCCTTTCCAGATATTGAGATAGCCAAAATTTGAGCTCGATCAAACGACGTTAACCCGTGCCGCTCGTCGCTCAAAGTTTGAAAAAATCCAAATTTTTGGCCAAAAAGCTGACATATGGAGCCATAACTCCAGAACGGTAAATAATAAAAACACGCTTAATATCTCAAAAGAAAGCTAATGTTGTTCTTCAAAATTTATATTTTATACATAATTGTTGTTATTTTAAGTCAAACTGAGTTACAACAGCTTTTAGCCCCAAGAACGTGACCTGGTACCACTAGGAGCAATGGAGCATACTTCGTATATTTTGTTATTAAGTGATAAATTTTGTTTTTTTTTGGTATATTTTTGAGTTTAAAGTAGAAATATAACAAAAAACAAGTAATACTGATAAGTCTAATGACATTTTTTATTTTAAAATAAAAAAATGAGGTATATAATACATACAAAACAGACACAGAAAAGATACAGACGTAGTACCTACATGAGTTGATAATTTTACATAGTTATCTAATCTATTCTAGAGCTTTTGTTAAAGTAGTTTTTGAAACGTCAGAATATAATGTTCGGCATTTGCTTACAACTTGCAGGACATATTGCTTTTGTTCTTCATCTTTTGTCAGAAGGTCGTTAAAGTCGGTTATTAATTTAACACCACGCTCAGCCATATCATTAACTACTTTTAATGTTTTGACAATTTTCAATCCTTCTTGGAAGTCATTATTTTGAGGCCAGGTGTTTGGATTTTGTCTTAGGAAATCTGTTTTTATATTAAATCGGTCAAAGAATGTAAATGTTTCTTTGGTAAGTAAATTTACCAATCCTCCATCAACTACCTCTTTTAATTCTTCTTTCCTAACTTTTGGATTTACAACCCTAGCATGCTCTGATGGTTCATCTGTGCTACTGAGCAATTTATTAGCCATTAACAACTTTTCATCGTCTGTAATGGTGGGATCAAAAAACGATAATCCCACCAACTCTGCATTCAAATACCACAAATGGTTCGAAAATTTGGTCAGGGCTATTTCTGCAATGTCGTTGTCACATTCTTTATAGTCTAACAGACTATGCAAAATACCTAAATCTTGCTTTGGCGCAAGATGAGCTTTTGGAGCATTGAACCAAGCTTTACAATAAATTTTAACTAGGAAAACAGAAATGGCACGCACAGAACTTTCTTCTTCTTTAGACATCTTAAATTGACGACGAAAAATGAACATTTTTAAGCAGTAAATAGCCTTTGCCATCCACCTAGCGTGATGAATGGCTCCTGGAGTTCTAAAACCCACAACATTGCCGTCTAGTGATCCAACAAATATGAGAACCAACTGCAACAGTTCCTTGTAGTCATCTCTGGGGTGGCTCTCAGTTAATTTGGTCTCGAATTCAGCATTAACATTTGCAATTACTTCTGGAGTTAGCTGCTTTTGTATTAGATTGTCACTGATACCTGTGTCGTATTTTCCTTTGTCTATCTTGGGCCACGCAGTGAGGAATCTTTTGAAAATGTCTCGATGAGGTCCAGTGGTTGATCCCATTTTTGTGTCGAATACGCCTCTTAACACAATTTCCAAGATATGGTGACGGCAAGCTAGGTGTAGCAATTCTCTTCCTAACATTTGCTCCAATAGGACGCATGCTCCTTTGAGTCTTCCCGTGTTCGATGCTGCAGTGTCGAAGCACATCGCCTTGACGGTGTTGGGAAGACCCCATTCCTGTAGGCATTCATATACGGCTACGGCTTGCTCTTCTCCAGAGCTGCTTGCTGTTACAGGAACTCCCAGCAGCTGTTCCTTTTCGCCATATGAAATAGCAATAGCTATTCGCTCACATTGCTCATGTTTTAAAACACCCGGTAAAAGTTTACCATCCCAATGGACAACCACGGGCTCTTTTTCAGGAATGTTTACTTTATCTAAAAAATTTTTAGTATATTGTTCTCTGAACATTTGCCTTCTAGAATGTAATAAAGTTTTCAAGACTTTGTACTCAAGAGGGTCAAGGTTTAGTGCTTCTAGAGTAGCTATTAAAATTCTCGTGGCATTTCTGTCGGATACCTTACATCGATCTAACACAATGGATAATTTCATGTTTAAAATCTCTTTAACGCACCTTGCAAATGAAACTTTCATCCTCTTGCTCTCAGATGGTCTTGGATCTTCTGCAGCTTCTTCAGGGATGTCCATTTCCTCCAAGCTCTCAAGTTCCTGGTAGATGCTGTCCTCTTCAGTATCTTCTTCTTCTTTTCCTTCTTCGAGCTTGTCTTCATCATCCGTCTCTAAGAAGCAACAAAAGAAAGAGAAAAAAAAGACTATAAAAACTTGTCGTTTTAGCAGAATAGTAATAATACATAGGTACTAAATTACCTACTTCTAATTATCAATAGGTATTATTTTAAGAATATAAACTCAATCATAAAGATGCCAAATGATGCTCTCATGTACAATTTTCTTTCAATTATAATGAAACTATTTACTTATTTGTTTATCTACTTTTTAGAATAATAATAATAATAATAAAATAAACTCACCGATATCAAAAGTTTCTTCTTGGATTTGTCGGTTCATTTTTGCAAGTTCCTTTTGCGCCTTGATTTCTTCAGCTCGAGACAACTTGAGATCCACTCCAGCCATGGAACCTGGGCGGCCCTTCTGCCTCTGTTTCACGAGAAATGCCTTATTTTCTTCCAATTTCATCAGAGCCAAGGCATCTTGTTGAGCAATATCAAATAGATCATTCAACTTTTCAACAAACTGTTTAAATTTGTTCTTGGCCGTTTCCGATGTTTTCTTCCGGTCTTTTTGAAGACTTCTCCACTCGGCGTGAAGTTTTTCCAGCTTAGTAATTGCATCTTGCTCATGTTTAGTCGGGATTCGAGCTTTCCCCCAAAAAATGAACACTTCTCGTATGGTCAGTTTTGCTGATTCTCTTACAGTTAATTTCACAGTACGTAAATTATAAAATAAAGCACATAAGACTTGACGATTTGAGGGTAGTTTACAACCAGTGATCTGGTGAATGGGATAGCCCACAAGAAATAATTTATCCTTGTTCCGGCTTTGTACACCTGATGTGAATGCCATTTCAGAGTCCAATAGGTAAATAACAGTTAACTAGAAAAACGAAACAAAATATATTACAAACTTTAATTTCAATAAAATATTTTCAAATATCTTTTAAAATAATACTATAATATCGCGCATCACCCCTACTCTGGAACTCTCTACCACAACATATCAGACTCTCACCTACCATCGAAACCTTCAAAAACAGCCTGAAGACCCACCTCTTCCGACAAGCCTATAACCTGCAGTAACCACCGATCGACCAAACCGCTGCACGACCAGCTCTACCCTCGCCTACTGTATTATCACCCATCCCTTGTAGATTGTGAGCCCTCGCGGGCAGGGTCCTCTTTCCTCCTGTACCAGTTATGACTTGTATTGTTTAAGATTATTGTACTTTTATTATGTATACCCCTCCTTACATGTAAAGCGCCATGGAATAAATGGCGCTATAACAATAAATAATAATAATAATAATAATAATAATAATAATAATAATAATAATAACTATAAAAACAATAACACACACACTTGGAAAATTAAAAAAAAACGTTAAAATATCTTCACTGGATAATTGTTCGATCTAACAAGCTCAAAAGCCCCTTTAGAAACTAAACTGAATAAATAAAAGGTCGGTTGTACGCTGAAGTAAAATCACCATCCCTAAAATAGAAATTACATGCACCCTGTGTGTAACATATAAATTTTGAAGAACAACATTAGCTTTCTTTTGAGATATTAAGCGTGTTTTTATTATTTACCATTCTGGAGTTATGGCTCCATATGTCAGCTTTTTGGCCAAAAATTTGGATTTTTTCAAACTTTGAGCAACGAGCGGCACGGGTTAACGTCGTTTGATCGAGCTCAAATTTTGGCTATCTCAATATCTGGAAAGGGGAATCGTTTTGTGGGGTCCAGACGGACAAGATTCCGACATTTTTTTCCCCCATATGAGATCCGGTCACCCTACTGGGGAGTTTAGTAACTTGAACTGTATAGCGTACTGTCACCCAACAACAATTATACAGTTTTTGTGAAGATCCAATGTGTCAGTCAAAGGAAATCTAAAATAGAAGCTAAATGCAAATTAGACCGGTGGTGCACTGAGGGTGTCTCAGTGCACGTTGACAGCTTCTACCTAGTGCATTGAATCCACATAGTGCATTTCCAGCTTGATTTACATTTGGCTTCTATGCTAAATTTCTTATGACTGGCACATTTGATTGATCTTTAAACAAAATGTGTTAATTTTATAGTGAAACAAGCACCTATAAAGCCATACAACTACTTATATATTTTTGAACGTATTGATGGATTCCCTATAAAAATTTGTTATTCACAAAATCTTTTTCCTTTACACAGTTCCCAGCTAACTGGCTAATACATGATCATACAATCTGAATGGAAATGGATTTTATAAAGCAGTTAACCACCAGGGATAAAACCTTTGATGACCCTAACACTCTAGGGCTCCAAATCTCTTCACCCACTAGTCCAGTAAAGAACAATAAAACAATTTAGACTATTAGAGATATTAAAAATAACCATTTAAGCATTCTTTGATTTAAAATGTATACTAATAATATTTAGACATTGTTTAGATCTCAATTAACCCCTTCCTGACATCTGATGTACAATACCATCCATGGGACCCGTGCCCCTATGCCCATGGATGGGATAGTACGTCACGGAGTGAGCACTGCTGATCGTGGCCGGGTGTCAACTGATTATCACAGCTGACACCCGGCACTATGTGTCAGGGGCGGTAACGTACCGCCCCTGGCACGTTAACCCCCGGCACACTGCGATCAAACACGATCGCAGTGTACCGGGGGTTTAGGGAAACATCGGCAGGCAGGGGGCTCCCTCCGTGCTTCCCTGAGACCCCACAGCAGCGCGATGTGCAGCGCTGCTGCGGGGGCCTCCTTCCTTGCAGATCCCCGGATCCAATATGGCAGCGGGGACCTTCGGGGGCCTGCAGGGAGGTGGCTTCCTCACTGCCTGCAAAGCGCAGGCATGAGGAAGCCTGTGCAGCGCCTGTGTCAGATCGCTGATCTGTCACAGCGATCTGTGATGTCTCAGATCACCTATCTCACACATGACAGTGATGTCCCCCCTGGGACAGTATAATAAAGTTAAAAAAAAGTGTAAAAATAATTTATAAAAAATTGCTAAATAAATGTAAAAAAAAAAAAATTCCCTAATAAATTCATTTTTTGGAAATAAAAAAACCAAAAAGCTATAAAAGTACACATATTAGGTATCGGCGCGTCTGTAACGATCCACTCTATAAAACTGTCCCATTATTTAACCCCTTTAGCGAACCCCTTACAAAATAAAAATAAAAAATAAAGTAAAAAATAATGCTTTATTATCATACCGCCAAACAAAAAGTGCAATAACGCGCAATCAAAAAGACGGATATAAATATCCATGATACCGCTGAAAACGTCATCTTATCCTGCAAAATACGAGCTGCCACACAGCATCATCAGTGAAAAAATATAAAAGTTATAGCTCGCAGAATAAAGTGATGCAAAAATAATTATTTTTTATATAAAATAGTTTTCATAAAAGCGCCAAAACATAAAAAAAGAGATAAATGAGGTATCACTGTAACCGTACTGACCCGAAGACTAAAACCGTTTTATCAATTTTACCGCACGTGGAACGGTGTAAACGCACCCCCCAAAAGAAATTCTTGAAATGCTGGTTTTTGTTCATTCTGCGTCCTAAAAATCGGAATAAAAAGCGATCAAAAAAGAAATTGGTACCAAAATGGTACCAATAAAAACTTCAACTCGTCCCGCAAAAAATAAGATCTCACATGACTCGGTGGGTCAAAATATGGAAAAATTATAGCTCTCAAAATGTGGTGATGCAAAAACTAGAAAAAGCGTCTTTTAGCGTGCGACAGCTGCCAAATATAAAAACCCACCATAAATAGTAAACAAAACCCCCCTTTGCCACCCCCTTAGTTAGGGAAAAATAATCAAATTAAAAAAATGTATTTATTTCCATTTTCCCATTAGGGTTAGGGTTAGGGCTGAGATTAGGATTAGGGGTGAGTTGGGGTTAGGGTTGGAGTTAGAATTGGGGGGTTCCCACTGTTTGGGCACATCAGGTGCTCTCCAGACGCAACATGGCGTCTGATCTCAATTCCAGCCAATTCTGCGTTGAAAAAGTCAAATGGTGCTCCTTCCCTTCCAAGCTCTGCCATGTGCCCAAACAGTGTTTTACCCCCACATATGGGGTATCAGCCTACTCAGGACAAATTGCACAATAAATTTTAGAGTCCTGTTACCCTTGGGAAAATAAAAATTGGGGGTGAAGTTCATTTTTGTGGAAAAAAAATATGATTTTTTTATTTGTACGGCTGTACGTTATAAACTTCTGTGAAGCCCTTGTGGGTTCAAAGTTCTCACCACATATCTAGATAAGTTCCTTGGGGGATCTAGTTTCCAAAATGGGGTCACTTGTGGGGGGTTTCCACTGTTTAGGTACATCAGGGGCTCTCCAAACGTGACATGGCGTCCGATCTGAATTCCAGCCAATTTTGCATTGAAAAAGTCAAACGGCGCTCCTTCCCTTCTGAGCTCTTCCATGCACCGAAACAGTGGTCCCCCCCACATATCAGGTATCAACGTACTCAGGACAAATTGCACAATAACTTTTGCAGTCCAATTTCTCCTGTTACCCTTGGTAAAATAGAAAAAATTGGACCTGAAGTAATTTTGTTGTGAAAAAAAGTTAAATGTTCATTTTTTTAAACATTCAAAAAATTCCTGTGAAGCACCTGAAGGGTTAATAAACTTCTTGAATGTAGTTTTGAGCACCTTGAGGGGTGCAGTTTTTAGAATGGTGTCACTTTTGGGTATTTTCTATCATATAGACCCCTCAAAGTGGCTTCAAATGTGATGTGGTCCGTAAAAATAAAATGGTGTTGCAAAAATTAGAAATTGCTGGTCAACTTTTAACCCTTATAACTTCCTAACAAAAAAAATTTTGGTTCCAAAATTGTGCTAATGTAAAGTAAACATATGTGAAATGTTACTTATTAAGTTTTTTTGTGTGCCATATCTCTGATTTAAGGGCATAAAAATTCAAAGTTGGAAAATTGCAAACTTTTCAAAATTTTCGTAAAATTTCAGTTTTTTTCACAAATAAACGCAAGTTATATGAATGAAATTTTACCACTAACATGAAGTACAATATGTCATGAGAAAACAATGTCAGAATCAGTGGGATCCATTTAAGCGTTTCAGAGTTATTACCTCATAAAGGGACAGTGGTCAGAATTGTAAAAATTGGCCCGGTCATGAACGTGCAAACCACCCTTGGGAGTAAAGGGGTTAAATTATTATGAGGGAGGGAAGGGAGGAAGGAAGGACCTAAACCACCAATATTACTAATCTCCTCACCCTCCTAGTCCACAAAAGAACAATAAAACATCTTAAACTAAAAGACACATTAAAAATAACCATTTAACTACTAGTTGATATCAAATGTATACTAATACTATTTACAAAATGAGTAGATATAAATTAAATTGCTGTAATGAGAAAAAAAGAAAGAAAGAAAGAAAGAAAGAAAAAATGAACTCAGTAAACATAATTCATATTTCCAATAAATATTATTATACATCCATGCACATTTTATGCTGTCCATAGCTGTAACAGTAAAAATTAATATTTTGGCATGGCAGCGTAATATTCTGATGGTTTAGATAATTGTGGTCTTGCCATTACCAGGTCATTTTGAACGTTATTATCTTTCTGAAAATCTAACCTGCTGCACGCTATTTCCATTTTATAAATAAGTCATGATACATAATAATGAATAATACTCTTACGTAATACAAATTCCATATTCACAGATGTTACACCTCATCATTATTTCAGTATTTCACCCGCACTGATTATAAGCAAATACTATTGCATTTTACAGAGTCTCTAACAAAACATATTCATATAGTAAAACCAATTTTCTAGATGATTTCAAGCTATCACTTTGGATGAGGTCTTGTCAAGCGATTTCTTTGAGTTCTTTTGCTCTGGGTGTCCATCTATACAGCACAAGAAGATAATATACGGCAAATAAATCAGAATAAACAAAAGGCAACTCAACAAAGCAGAAGAATGTCTAGGTGATGTGGAAATAACTCTTTCGTCTACATCTAGGGTTTGTGTAACCTTAAGTACATATTTCAGCCGTGAATTGGTTATGTCTAGTTAATAGCGAGCGGAGTCAGTGCAGCATACAGAGAGCGCCGAGTTTAGGTCCTGTGTGCACTGAATGTGATTAATGATTTATATGAGCTCAGAAAGAAACAACCTATGTGATAGTGGAAAAGACCCACCAGGCACATAGTTCACCACTCAGCCCAAATTCATCCTTCTTCCATGATCTTCTGCTCTCCAACATATTAAATTTGCTACTGGCAAACAAAGTCACATTATTCTGTCTTCCAAAGCTGTGTATAAGGTCGGAACTAAAGATGTATTTTGGAGCCCTTGCACTGTCAACATTCAGCTGAGCTAGGGCTGTCATTTAATATTTATTTTTATTAAATATTTCTGATTCGGATTATTCATCTAAACATTTGTTTACAGGGTAACATAGGAAAATGGCAATTATTTATTTCTAATTGTTTTCTATGTGTAAGGTTCATTCTGCTGACAGTTTTTTCATGTGTTTTCCATGGATAAAACTCATAGCTAGTATAGTCTATGGAAGTGTTCACATGCCCAGAATGTGCAGTCTGCAAAAAAGCATGGGGACATGTCCACTCTTGATCCGAGTCTCGGATTAAACTTACCAGTGCAAACAGGGGTGAACCTAGCCTCTCTGCTGCCTGAGGCGAACAGCATATCTATCCTGTAAAACTGAGTACAATAGTGGACATTTTGATTTAGCTAAATAGAAAAAAAGGTGTGCAAACACAAGGATGTCAGCGCCATCACACGCACATACAAGAACAACACAGAAGTATCCAGAACAAGGGTCAATAATGGCAATGGCAGGCCTGGCACAGGGCCGGACTGGGACAAAAAAGCAGCCCTGCCACACAAATCCCACCAGCCCACAAACTATAAAACTATAACACTCCTCACCCTGATGAGTGAATTTTTGCTGTACTTTGTCATCCCCTCATCACTCTCTTTAAGGAGCTATTTGAAGATCCACATGTGAATGGCACCACAGTGCGTATGATTGACCACAGCTCCATTTACATGGTGCTCTTCAAAGCTACGTTTCCCAGGATCATGGAGGTCCCAGCGGTCTGATCCACAACAAACAAAGTCATCCCTGATCCCCAAATAATGCTCCATACAGTATTATGTGTCCCATATATTACTGCATACAGTATAATGGACACCATATATTACTTCATACAGTATAATGGACCCCATATATTACTTCATACAGCATAATGGGCACCATATATTACTTCATACAGCATAATGGGCACCATATATTACTTCATACAGCATAATGGGCACCATATATTACTTCATACAGTATAATAGGCACCATGTATTACTTCATACAGCATAATGGGCACCATATATTACTTCATACAGCATAATGGGCACCATATATTACTGCATACAGTATAATGGGCACCATATATTACTTCATACAGTATAATGGACCCCATATATTACTTCATACAGCATAATGGGCACCATATATTACTTCATACAGCATAATGGGCACCATATATTACTGCATACAGTATAATGGGCACCCTATATTACTTCATACAGTATAATGGGCACCATATATTACTTCATACAGTATAATAGGCACCATTTATTACTTCATACAGCATAATGGGCCCCATATATTACTTCATACATCATAATGGACCCCATATATTACTTCATACAGTATAATGGGCACCATATATTACTTCATACAGTATAATGGGCCCCATAAAATTCTTCTCCCCAAACCACGCTGCTCTGGTCTCCTCAGTGTATTATTATCCTCCACACTGCTTGGCACAGGGACATCTTTAACTTTACGTATATATTTGTCCACTTGGACTGATAGTAATAGTGATTTGTTTGTACCCTATTGTCTGGGGCTGGCCCACTTTATGGGGATGCTCAGGGCATATGATTATACACCAGTAAAAAGTATGAGAGGCTCAATGTAACCAGTGCCACTTAGTTTCCTACCCCTCTTATTCTACTGGTACTGTGGGCACACTGACTGGTACTGAGGAAAAGAAAGAAAGAACAGAGAGAAAAAAGAAAACAGAGACAGAAAGAAAGAATGAACAGAGAGAGAGAATGAAAGAAAGAAAGAACAGAGAGAGAGAGAAAAAGGGGAAATAAAGAAAGAAGAGAGAGAGAAAGAAAGAGTGGAAAGAAAGAAAGAAAGAAAGAAAGAAAGAAAGAAACAGAGAGAGAAAGAAAGAACAGAGAGAGAGAAAGAAAAAAAGAAAGATTAGAGAGATAAAGAAACAGAGAGAGAAAGAAAGATTCTATAAAGATACTATAGCAGCCCAGCTCCCACTGTCGTGCCCACCTGAGCCTCCCGATGCAGAACATATCATGATCCACTCACATGGCCGACATCCCCGAGTCCAAAGCGATCCTGCTGTCCGTGCTGTTGGAGGAGGACACGGTGATGAATCTGAAGCATTCCCTGAGGTGTCTCCATGGTTCCGTCACAATCTCCTCCTGAAATTACCTAATTTCCGACCAGCTTCTAGCACGTCACTTCCGGTGGAACGTCACGTGTGAATTTTAAAGTGCTCCTCTGGGCTCCGCCATGTACTCCTGTGTCCGCAGGAAAAGGAAGCTCCCAGCTGGGGCAGTGGGGCAGAATCTTCCTCAAAATCGGGACTGTCCCCCTGGGAGGTATGAATGCTCCCCACCACACACCTTGTACATGTATGGCTCCACACACATCATACATACACGGTTCCACTTTTTATGCCTCGTACACACACGGCTTCGCTCTGTACACCTCGCACATGGCTCCACTCAGTACATACATGGCTCGACTCCGTAAACCTCATACACATGCGGCTAAGCTCCGTACATCTTGTACACACGTGGCCACGCTCTGTAAACCTTGTACATAAATGGCTCCACTCTGTAAACCTTGTACACATGTGGCTTTGCTCCATACACCTTGCACACATGCGGTTCCGCTCCGTACACCTCGCACACACGCGGCTCCACTCCATACACTTGCGGCTCAACTCCATACACACATGGCTCCGTACACCTCACACACGTGCGACTCTGCTCCGTACACCTCATGCACACACACGGATCCGCTCCGTACACCTCATACACACACATGGCTCCGTTCCATACACCGCATACATACACACGGCTCTGCTCCTTACACCTCATACGCATGCGGCTCCGCTCTGTACAGCTCGCACACTCACAGCTCCGCTCCGTACACCTCGCACACACGCGGCTGCGCTCCATACACATGCGGCTCCGCTCCATACACACACGGCTCCGTACACCTCACACACGTGCGACTCTGCTCCGTACACGTGTGGCTCCACTCCGTACACATACACGGCTCCGCTATTTACACCTCGTACACACACGGCTCCGCTCCGCACACCTCGTACACACACGGCTCTGCTCCTTACACCTTGTACACACGTGGCTCTGCTCCGTACACCTCGCACACACATAGCTCCGCTCTGTGCACCTCGTACACACACACGGCTCCGATCTGTACACCTTGTACACCACATGGCTCCGCTCCATACACCTCACACATGCGCAGCTCCGTACACCTTGCACACATGTGACTCAACACCGTACACTGTTGTGAGTTCATTTTCCCCTTCACCATTGAGGTCTGATGAACTCCCTCTTCTGGTGAAGGAAGGTAGTGAGGCTGATTACCAAGCACCTGAGCTGGATGATGATGACTGGGTGACGGGAATTGCTGACTGGATATAAGGCAGCCGACGCCCTTCTGCCTGGCTGGTGATTTCTCTGAGGGATTCTAGGAGACCAGTCTGATTCCTGCTCCTCAAAAGCTAAGTTTTCTACTCTGCTTTTTGCATTTGTGTTTTGGTTTTGTTTTGCATTGTTTTTCTGGATTTCTGCCATTCCCTTCTGGGGTGAGCTGAATTCCTTTTTGCCTTTTTGCTCTGTCTTCAGAAAATACCTGAGTACTGATATAGTCTTTTTGAAGCCTAGCGTCTTCAGGGCTTTTTTTCCCTGTCAGTCTGTTGGCTCATGTTTTGATGCGGATTGCAGACAGCAGCTTTTCTATCCTGTCCTATTTAGTTAGCTTGGGCCCCATCATTTGCTCAGCCTATCTTTCTATCTGTGTTAGTGTTTTTTCATCTTGCTTCACCGTCATTATATGTTGGGGGCTGCCTATTGCTTTGGGGTCTGCTCTGGGGCAGTTTAGATTTCCCTTTCTGTCTTTAGGCTATTTAGCTCTCCAGCTGTGATCGAGGGATCTAGGGCACCGTAGGAACCCCCCACGGCTACTGCTAGTTGTTGTTGATAGGTTCAGGGGTCTGCAATCCGATAGCTGCCAACTTCTCTGGATTTCTGGACTTAGCTAGTATTTCTGTTTTTGCCTCCTACGGTGACTCATTCATAATAGTACACCTTGCACACGCGCTGCTCCGCTCCGTACACACACGGCTCTGCTCCGTGCACACACAGGGCTCCACTCCGTACACACACACCTTTGTTATGAGCTCATTTTCTGCTCCACCAGTTGAGAGTTCTCCTTCCGTTCTCCCTCTGGTGGTGACAGGAGGTAGTGAGGTTGGTTTAAGTGGTAGTGATCTGCCACCTGATGAGAAGGATTACGATTGGATCTCTGGAGTATCAGACTGGATTTAAGACAGCCGACGCCCTATCCTGGTGCTGGTGATTCAGTCTGCTTCTCAGGTCTTGGACTTCAGCTCTCTTCCAGTCTTCTCAAGTTAAGTTTGCTTTTTGCTAATGTTCACACTTGCGCTTGTTGGTCAATTCAGTTTCTTGATTGGTCAGCTTGCCCCTGCTGGGGCCATGCTGAACTTCCACTCCTATTTATCTGTATTTGCCAATTTGCCTTTTTGTCCCTTATTAGTTTGGGCTCTTTTTGCTCTGCTTCAGAATATTTCAGAGTGCTGATATAGTGGGAAAAGTCTAGTGACTTCAGGGTTAATTTTGCTATCAGACGTGTTGGACATTATTTTGGTAGGGTTTTTTGGCCGATTGCAGACAGTGACTTTCCTTTCCTGTCCTTTCTAGTTAGTCGGGCCCCATCGTTTGCTCAGCCTATTTTCCTGCCTGTGTTTGTGTTTTCATCTTGCTTCACCGTCAATACATGTGTGGGGGCTGTCTTTTCCTTTGGGGTCTGCTCTGGGGCAATTAGTTTTCCCTTTTCTTGCTTTAGGTTTATGTAGTCCTCTGGTGGTGACGAGGCATCTAGGAACAACGTAGGAACGCTCCACTGCTACTGTTAGTTGTGTGGTTAAGACCAGGGATCTGCAATCTGCATAGTTTCCAACCTCTCTGGTTTTCTGGGACTTAGCTTTTTGTTGTTCCTCCTCTATGACTCAATCATAACACACCTCCTCTCCGTGCACATCTCTGCTCTGTACATCTCGTACATGTGGGGCTCTGCTCCGTACACCTCGTACACGTGCAGCTCCGCTCCGTGCACCTCGTACACATGCGGCTCCGCTCCATGCACCTCGTACACACATGGCTCTGCTCCGTACACCTCGTACACACACACGGCTCCACTCTGTACACCTCGTACACACACATGGCTCCGCTCTGTACACCTGGTACATACGCGGCTCTGCTCCTTACAACTCGTAAACACGCGTGTTATGACCTCATTTTCTCCTTCACCTTTGATGTCCGATGAACTCCCTCTGCTGGTGAAAGGAGGTAGTGAAATTGATTTGGATGGGAAAAACCTGTCATCTGAACAGGTGGAGTGTGATTGGACATCCGGAATCTCTGAGTGGCTATAAGGCCGCTGACGCCCTGCTGGGTTGCTGGTGATCCTCTCTGCTCTGAGCTCTGGCCTCCAGTTTAGTCCTGTCTACTAAAGCTAAGTTTTTGCTCTGCTATTTTTCCATGAGATTTTGTCTGGTTTACTTAGTGCTTGTGTTCAGCCAGCCCTGGTTGGGACTGGCTGAACTCCATTTTTGTCTCTGATCATTTGATCTCTTTGCTCTGTTTTCAGAATATACCTGAGTGCTGATATAGTGATTTTGAAGTCTAGTGACTTCAGGGCCTTTTCTATCAGACGTGTTGGACATTATTTTTGGCAGGGTTTTTGCGTGATTGCAGACAGTTGCTTTTCTTTCCTGTCCTATCTAGTTAGTGAGGGCCCCATCATTTGCTCATCCTGTCTTTCTGTCTGTGTTTGTGTTTTCATCTGTTTTCACCGTCAATACATGTTGGGGGCTGTCTATTGCTTTAGGGTCTGCTCTGGGGCAGTTTAGATTTCCCCTTTCTTTCTTTAGGTTTATTTAGTTCTCCGGCTGTGAACGAGGTTTATAGGACCACCGTAGGAACACCCCACGGCTACTGTTAGTTGTTGTGAATAGGATCAGGGGTCTGCAATCCGCTAGCTACCAACCTCTCCGGTTTTCTGGACTTAGCTTGTATTTTTGTTTTTTCCTCCTCCGGTGACTCATTCATAACAGAATCACCCGCCATACCGCAGATTCTAGGGTACTCAATAGCAGGAAGGAATTGTAAAAAAAAAAAGTGTCGGAATTTTTTTTTATGCATATTTTTTCCTCTTTTTCTCTGGATCCGTAGGAGGAATTTTCTTAATGGAGATTAAGCAATTGTCTGATCGTGTGGAGCAGCTGGCTGCTGAAGTGCGGGGAATTTCCACCTATCTTGCTCATTCGCATGCTGCTGAACTAAAGATTCCTACTCCTGATGTGTTTTTTGGGGATTGGTCTAAATTTTTGAATTTTAAGAATAATTGTAAATTATTTATTGCCTTGAAGCCTAACTCATCGGGGAGCTCTGCGCAGCAGGTTAAAATTGTCATCTCTTTGCTGCGTGGCAATCCCCAGGATTGGGCGTTTTCTTTGACACCTGATGATCCTATTCTAACGAATGTGGATGCATTTTTTCAAGCCTTGGGGTTGTTGTATAATGAACCTAAGGCTATTGATCAAGCTGAGAAAGCCCTGTTGGCATTGAGCCAGGGTCAGGATTCTGTAGAGTTATACTGTCAAAAATTCAGAAAGTGGGCAGTCCTTACTACCTGGAATGATGGTGCTTTGGCAGCTCTCTTTCGGAAGGGTTTGTCAGAAACCGTAAAAGATACTATGGTGGGATTTCCTGTTCCCTCTGGTCCTGACGATTCTATGTCATTAACCATTCAGGTTGATCGGCGTTTACGTGAACGTAAAAGTACATGAGAAATGTTGCCACCTGTTGAACAAATGTCTATGCAATGTGATAGACTTTTGTCTAGGGCGCAACGTCAGGAGTTCAGAAGGCGTAATAAGCTGTATTTTTTCTGTGGAGATGCCTCTTATATGATTTCTGTCTGCCCTAAACGAGAGAAACTTTTTGCACACACATTTGCTGTGGGTGTTGTTCAACCTAAGTTTCTTCTGGCAATTACTCTGATCTGCTCCCTGTCCACATTTTCCGCTAAAGCTTTTGTGGATTCGGGAGCGGCTCTGAACCTGATGGACTTGGATTTTGCTAAATGTTGTGGGTTTCCTATGACACCTCTGCGGATGCCTATCCCTTTGAGGGGTATTGATGCTACTCTTTTGGCGAAGAATAAACCTCAGTTTTGGACCCAGGAGGTAATGCGGGTCGCCCCAGACCATCAAGAAAATTGCAGATTTTTGGTGTTGCATAATTTGCATGATACCATTGTTCTGGGATTTCCCTGGTTGCAAATCCATAATCCAGTTTTGGATTGGAAATCTGTGTCTGTGGTGAGTTGGGGTTGTCGGTGTGCTCTTGGTGACGCTCCTGTTTTCTCCACCTCTCCCCAGTCGCATGATGTTCCTGACTATTTGGCTGATTTTTATGCTGCATTTAGTGAGAATAAGTCTGCGTCTTTGCCTCCTCATAGGAGTTATGACTGTGCAATTGAGTTGAGCCCTGGATGTAAATTTCCCAGGGGCCGACTTTTTAATTTATCTGTACCCAAGCACGAGGCTATGCGATCTTATATTAAGGAGTCGTTGGAGAAGGGTCATATTAGACCATCCTCTTCACCCTTGGGTGCTGTTTTTTTTTTTCGTGGCCAAGAAAGATGGTTCAATAAGGCCTTGTATTGACTATCGTTCCCTCAACAAAATTACTGTTAAATATCAGTATCCGTTACCCCTGATTTCTGATCTATTCTCCAGAGTTAAAGGTGCTTGCTGGTTTACCAAGCTTGACCTCAGGGGTGGGTATAATCTTATTCGCATAAAGCATGGGGATGAATGGAAGATGGTGTTTAATACTCCGGAGGGACATTTTGAGTACCTGGTGATGCCTTTTGGGTTCACTAATGCCCCTTCTGTCTTCCAGTGCTTCATGAATGATATTTTCCGGGACTTTGTGGATACATTTTTGATCATCTATCTGGATGATATTTTGATCTTTTCCAGGGATTGGGACTCTCATGTGGAACATGTTCGGACTGTGTTCCGGATTTTGAGGGAGAATTCCCTGTATGTTAAGGGATCGAAATGCCTTTTTGGTGTACAGAGGATTTCATTTTTGGGATTTATTTTGTCTCTGTCAACTATTGAAATGGACCCGGCCAAGGTACAGGCCATTTATGATTGGGTTCAGCCCACTTCTTTGAAGGCCCTCCAGAAGTTTTTGGGTTTTACTAATTTTTATCATAAATTTATAGCTAATTTTTCTGGTATTGCCAAACCATTTACTGATTTGACTAAGAAGGGTGCTGATGTGCTTTATGGGTCTCCAGAGGCTGTTTCTTCCTTTCAGGAGCTGAAGCGGAGATTCACTTCTGCTCCGGTTTAGCGGCAACCTGATGTCTCACTCCCGTTTCAGGTAGAGGTGGACGCTTCTGAGATTGGTGCAGGAGCTGTTTTGTCCCAAAAAGATCCGGTAACATCTAAAATGAATCCCTGTGCTTTCTTTTCCCGAAAGTTCTCCCCATCCGAACGCAACTATGATGTGGGGAATCGGGAACTGTTAGCCATGAAATGGGCATTTGAGGAGTGGAGACATTGGTTGGAGGGAGCTAAACATCAAGTCGTGGTCCTTACTGACCACATGAATTTGATTTACGTTGAGTCAGCCAAACGCTTGAATCCTAGACAGGCCAGGTGGGCCTTGTTTTTCACATGTTTTGATTTTGTGGTCTCTTTTCTTCCGGGCACTAAGAATGTCAAGGCAGACGCCCTCTCTAGGTGTTTCTTTGCTGATTTTCCTATTGTGACCAAGCCTGCTACCATCTTAGGTGAGGGGGTAGTTTTTTCTGCCATTCTGCCCGATTTGAGACGTGCTCTGGAAGAGTTTCAGGAGGACAAACCTGAGCGTTAATACAAAAATGGTGGGGGGAACAAGAGGCGCAATAGTGCCCTATCACTAGTGACACTAGAAGTATGAGCGGTATAATACAGTTCCACTCACCTATTCCAGTTGTGTAACCCACAACTGGCTTGAGAGCATATCACAGAATCAGCTGCTGCAGGACCTCCACCAACCACTCGCACGTGGAAAAACCTTCAGAAAGTTGTGGGAAGCAGGGTGTGTTGCAGTCCGCGCTGCCGAGATTCACAAATCACCTGGGATGCAAGATGTTGTAGCAGTGTACTCCTTTATTTCCTCCTACGCGTTTCGGCGCCCTTCCTGGCACCTTCCTCAGGGATTATCCCTGAGGAAGGTGCCAGGAAGGGCGCCGAAACGCGTAGGAGGAAATAAAGGAGTACACTGCTACAACATCTTGCATCCCAGGTGATTTGTGAATCTCGGCAGCGCGGACTGCAACACACCCTGCTTCCCACAACTTTCTGAAACCTGAGCGTTGTTCCATTGGAAAATTGTATGTTCCTGACCAGTGGAGGAAGAGAGTAATGTCTGAAGTTCATTGCTCCGCATTGGCTGGTCATCCAGGTATTTTTGGTACTAGAGATTTGGTGAGTCAGTCGTTTTGGTGGCCCGCCTTGTCTCGTGATGTCAGGAATTTTGTGCAGTCCTGTGGGACTTGCTCCCGGTCTAAACCTTGTTCTCTCTCTCGTTGGTTGTTGATGCCTTTGCCGGTGCCCAGGAGGTCATGGACCCATATTTCAATGGATTTTATTTCTGATATGCCTGTCTCTCAGAGAATGACTGTTATTTGGGTGATTTGTGATAGATTCTCTAAGATGGTCCATCTTGTACCACTCCCTAAGTTGCCATCTTCCTCAGAGTTGGTGCCCTTGTTTTTGCAACAGGTGGTTCGCTTGCATGGGATTCCTGAGAACATTGTGTCTGACAGAGGAGTTCAGTTTGTTTCTAGATTTTGGAGGACTTTTTGTTCCAAGCTGGGAATTCAGTTGTCCTTCTCCTCTGCGTTTCACCCTCAGACCAATGAGCAGACGGAGAGAACAAACCAGACTTTGGAGTCTTATTCGAGATGTTTTATTTCTGCTGATCAGGATGATTGAGTTTCATTTTTGCCCTTGGCCGAATTTGCTTTAAATAATAGAGCTAGTTCTGCCACTTTGATGTCACCTTTTTTTTGCAACTTTGGGTTTCATCCTCGATTCTCTTCATGGCAGGTGGAGTCTTCTGCCTGCCCAGGTGTTGACACTGTGGTGGAAAGAATGCACCAGATCTAGGACCAAGTGGTGGATAAGTTGTCTCTCTCCCAGGAAAAGGCCCAGCGGTTTTCCAACCGGCATAGGACCATTGGTCCCCGGTTTAAGGTGGGTGATATGGTTTGGTTGTCATCAAAGAATATCTCTATGAAGGTGGCTTCTCCAAAGTTTAAATCTAGATTTATTGGACCTTACAAGATTTTAGAGATTTTTAAGCCTGTCTCTTTTCGATTGGCTCTTCCTGTTACATTCAAGATCCATAACGTGTTTCATAAGTCTCTGTTAACGAGGTTTGCTGAGCCAGTAGTTCCTGTGGTGGCACCTCCGGACCCTGTATTTGTTGAAGGTAATGTGGAATATGAGGTTGAGAAGATACTGGATTTTCGTCTGGCTAGACGGAGACTCCAGTATTTGGTTAAGTGGAAGGGTTATGGTCAGGAGGATAATTCTTGGGTCTCTGCATCCAATATTCATGCTGAAAGATTGGTTCGTTCTTTTCATCGGGCCCATCCTGATCGCCCTGGTGGCGTGGATGAGGGTTCGGTGACCCCTCCTCAAGGGGGAGGTACTGTTTTGAGCTCATTTTCTCCTTCACCTTTGATGTCCGATGAACTCCCTCTGCTGGTGAAAGGAGGTAGTGAAATTGATTTGGATGGGAAAAACCTGTCATCTGAACAGGTGGAGTGTGATTGGACATCCGGAATCTCTGAGTGGATATAAGGCCACCAACGCCCTGCTGGGTTGCTGGTGATCCTCTCTGCTCTGAGCTCTGGCCTCCAGTTTAGTCCTGTCTACTAAAGCTAAGTTTTTGCTCTGCTATTTTTCCATGAGATTTTGTCTGGTTTACTTAGTGCTTGTGTTCAGCCAGCCCTGGTTGGGACTGGCTGAACTCCATTTTTGTCTCTGATCAGTTGATCTCTTTGCTCTGTTTTCAGAATATACCTGAGTGCTGATATAGTGATTTTGAAGTCTAGTGACTTCAGGGCCTTTTCTATCAGACGTGTTGGACATTATTTTTGGCAGGGTTTTTGCGTGATTGCAGACAGTTGCTTTTCTTTCCTGTCCTATCTAGTTAGTGAGGGTCCCATCGTTTGCTAAGCCTGTCTTTCTGTCTGTGTTTGTGTTTTCATCTGTTTTCACCGTCAATACATGTTGGGGGCTGTCTATTGCTTTGGGGCAGTTTAGATTTCCCCTTTCTTTCTTTAGGTTTATTTAGTTCTCCGGCTGTGAACGAGGTGTGTAGCACCACCGTAGGAACACCCCACGGCTACTGTTAGTTGTTGTGAATAGGATCAAGGGTCTGCAATCCGCTAGCTACCAACCTCTCCGGTTTTCTGGACTTAGCTTGTATTTTTGTTTTTTCCTCCTCCGGTGACTCATTCATAACACACGCAGCTCCGCTCCGTATACCTTGCGCACACACACAGCTCCGTTCTGTAGAATTCATACACACACACGGCTCCGCTCCGGACACCTCGTACACACACATCTCCACTCCGTACACCTCACACACTCGCGGCTCTGCTCCATACACCTCGCACACACACGGCTCTGCTCCGTGCACCTCGCACACACGTGGCTCTGCTCCGTACACCTCACACATGCGCGGCTCTGCTCCGTACACCCTGTAAACCCCCCTGACCCCACACAAACTTCCCTCATCCAGCACGATGACAACCAGCACAGATATCAGAGTCCTGCATAAACCAAGGGCTGATGTGCACAGGACCTGTGATGAGGTCACATGAGGGGAGGAGTCAGGGGTCACATGATCAGGGGGCCCTGACTCCTTCCCTCCTGTGACCTCATCAATTACAAGCCTCTTGCACGACCGCAGCACCAGCGTGCAGAGGCTAAATTGTAGGTGCTGTGGGTAGAGGAGCGCATAATGCCACCCCCTGCTGCCTGCCGCTTGAGCAGCTGGCTCAAATCGCCTCATTATATCTGCAGTCCTGAGTGCAAATCTATGGGTCTGTGATAAAAACGCTATCACTCGGATGACATCTGTGTGCTGTCCATTTATAACTGACTGATAGGAGAAGGTGGTGAAACCTTCATCAGGTTAATTTCCATTCCAGAAAAACTGATGACACTCTAAACAAAATTCTGATGGTAAAAATTGACACAGCTGCCAAACTGTGATGAAACTGTGACAGAAAATGCTGATGAAACATGTTTTTGTGTACAAGAAGCATCACTGATGTCAGAATGAACCTTGTTAGATCATTTTGTCAGAAATTACATTGTGGAAAGCAAATAATTTTAACTGTGTTGTATATTCTGTTATGTGAACAACATAAAACACTAGAAATTTGTTATTTTCTTGTACCACAAAAGCAATATTGATCTGTCCTGAAAGGAATATACTATTTATGTGTTTCCTCTGTCTTTCTGTCCTGCTGTCTTTATAATTTATATTGTTTGTAAATGAAGCTTTTAAATAATTGCAAGGCAATTACATTGCTTACTATATTATTGCATACATTAGTCGTCCTGTTTCAACTCAATTCCTTGGTTAGTGCTCATGCTCACTTGCGATGAAATCGGACTAATTCAATCCGATGAAAATTCGGATTGAATTCGTACCAATGTTAATCTGTGATGGTGTCTTCATCTGCGTTTTTTTTTCCAGCTCGTATTGGATCAAGATTGGGCTGGAAAAAAATCACAGCATGCTACGATTGTAATCGCAAAATGGATTGCATCCCCCAACACAAGTCAATGGGTGCAATAAAAAAATCTCACAGTACTCACACCATGCGTGTGCTGTGCAATTTTTATTGCCTTTGAAAAGCCGGCAATTCATATGCGGCTATACAGTAAAATCACACTGACAGGTTAAAATAGAAAAGATATAATACATGTATACACATAGAATAGGTGTATATATACAGGGTGGGCAATTTTTATGGATACACCTAAATAAAATGGGAATGGTTGGTGATATCAAATTCCTGTTTGTGGCACATTAGTATATGGAAGGGGGGAAACTTACAGGATCCGTTGTTTCAGATGCTGCACATCTTGTATCTTCACAGCATAGACAATTGACTTCAGATGACACCAAAGATAAAAGTCTAAGGGGGTCAGATCGGGAGACCTTAGTGGCCATTCAACTGGCCCACAATGACAATCCACTTTCCAGGAAACTGTTCATGTAGAAATGCTCGGACCTGACTGTATTGCCAACTGTTCAGCAATAAGGTTCGGATACTGCTTTAAAGAAGGCTACTACTTGGATTTGACACAATTTTATTATACAATGATTAATTTAAATGATAGAACACCAAGTTAATGGAATGGCTGATATAATATTACCCTGTCTTGTTAATTAATTTCATTTGAATCATACAATTATTATGAATTATAGTACATAGAGAAATAAGTATCCATACTATACATTACCAAGCATTGTAGCCTCACTTCTCTACTGGAGGGACCGCAGTGTCAGTGAGAAGGAAAATACTCTGGTCTTGTCATCACAGAAACCGTGCACCCATGATAGCTTCTGGAAATGTCCCTCCCTCACTGACACAGGGTCCACCTTTTTATACACAACACTCCCACATTACAACTGTGCAGTATGTTTAGTCTGCATCAGAATCTTGAATCTGCACAAGACTTCAAGGTCTGTTTGTTATAGCCTTTTAGTGTGTTTGCACCAACCAGAGATTTGTTTGCCATTAGTATGTCTCTTAACAATAGCACAATGCATCAGGGTTGTTTTGCTACTGATTATAACCCAGGCTCTCTTTGTCAAAGTTGTCTATCAGTGTTTAAAGTTCAACATATGTTGCTTGTTGCAAAGTTAACTCTTCATGCTCATAGCATAACGCTCTAAGATGGTAACATATGGGCAGCATGACTTCCAAATCACCTATTCTGAAAACTGGATACCTATCGTAACCCAAGCACACACGCATACATGTCTTCATGTGTATCACAATCGGTCCTCGATTATTGATGTCATGCATGACCATGAGACCATAAAACATTTCGGTCTCTCTTGTCTTCGAGAATCATACTATTATTGAGCACAAGACTTCCTTGTTCAAGCAGCATAAATATTCATTATCTAAACAGTTGTTATTCCTATTGTCTTTGTAACTTTCCTAGCACATGTGTAAAGAATACACCACACAGAATTAGTTGGAAAGTTCCTTCCCATCAACCACCCCCCAAGTGAAAGTATTCAGTATCTATCACTGTTTGTCAACAGGGGTCACTTGCGTGCAAATCAGGATAATGAATCTTTGAAACACAGAGCTTCAAAGACCACAGAACAATTCCTTGTCTTACAGTATTGACACAGAGCAAATGCTTTGTGGCTCAGTGTCAAAGTTCAGCATTAATGATATTACACCATAGTATATTGCAATATAGTGTTTGAATTCAAACAATCATATTTCATATTTGCAATACTTTCCATCCTTGGTCTAATGACCACACTATATCAAAGCATATAAACAATATATTACAATATGTAGGCTATAAGATATCCATATTTTTATTAGCACCACACCTGACACCCATAATTGATGGCATGGTGTGGTATATGGGGTACAAAGATAGTAGGGTCATTCTTCACCAATGGAAACCTCAATGCCACTCCCTATCTGAAATTGTTACATGATGATGTGTTGCCCGCTTTATGCACTGAAGATGGCACGTTCACTGAGTTTTTCAGCACAGCCTCCCAGCCTGACCTGCGATAAACTCAGCAGCGTGGGAAAATGAACTGTCACTTTCCCACACTGCAGAGTTCACCTCGGATCAGGCTGGGAGGCTGCACCGGCAGCTTCTAATTCATTCCTCCCTGGTTTACAGCCGGGGGGAACGCATTATCACGGATCCCGATTGTAAACTATTTGACCCCTCGAGATGGCTTGCAGCGTGGGACTTGACTGTACGGCGGACAGGTATGGGATATTGTTGCTTTTTTATTATTTACTTTTTACAGGAAAATGATGGCTTCGATTGGATTGGGAGTTTAATAAAGATGGCAAAAATGTGTGTTTAACTATTTCATTAAAAGTCTTTATTCTTATTGTCTGTGTGTATTTTTAACCCCTTCATACTTTTGGATTAATAATGGATTGGAGTCTTATTGACACCTCTCCATTATTATCCAGGCTTAATGTCACCTTATATTTGCAAGGTGACATTAACCCCTTATTACCCCATATGCCACCTGCTACAGGGCAATGGGAAAAGAGAGGCTAAGTGCCAGAATTGGCGTACATTACAGATCTGCCTTCTCTGGGGTGGCTGAGGGCAGATGTTTTTAACCAGGGTGAGGGGGGGCAATAACCATGGTCCCTCTCTAGGCTATTAATATCTGCTCTCAGTCACTGGCCTTCCCTCTCTAGCAGAAAAAATTGCCCGGGAGGCCATGCAATTTTTTTCCCATGAATACATTCTTTTACTAAATACATACAGGTCCCAAATTTTACACACACATACTACTAACAGTATTATTGACTGACATATATAAATCTAACTGTTCTGCAATGGTTTAATGTATGGAAACCATGTATCATATCCTGTCGGCTTTTGTAATGCTTTTACAGAAGCCGACAAATTAATTAACGGCAATATAAAGATATACTATATATGTGGCGCCCCTGAGGCTTCAGTCGCCAGAGGTACTGCACCTTCTCCTAAGGTGTAGTGCCCCACCATCCAGGTAAGGTGAGAACTCCTGACCACGTTCCACACCTGTATTCCACACACAGGATAGTTCAGTGGGGCCTCCTAACAGCTTCAGGCTGGGGGTTAGCAGAGCACCCCTCGTGGAACCCTGCTTCGTAACACGAGATGTGCTGGGAGGCGGGTGGAGTGAGATGATATAAAAGAGTAGGACGAGTGAGAGTTAGTTGGTTGGTTATAGGAGAGAGGAGAGGGAAGATGGGTGTCTGAAGGATGTGCTGCAGCAGGCCCCAGGGATCTGGGCTGCTGGCACGTGAAAGACCAGAGAAAGAGACTGATAAGATTGATAACCTAGCCTTCCATAAGAGAGATAGAACAGATCGGAACAAAGGAGAATAGAAGGACGGTGGGAAGCTGGTTGAAGAAAGATAGAGAACCCTTCCAGTCCAGAGAGAGCAAAGGCCGGAGCCCGGTCCCCGAAGTTGATTGGATCTTTATGTCCGGCAACAGACACCGGAGGAGTAATGAGCCGCTAACGCCTTGCTCCCATCATAGACTTGGGACACAACAGCAACTGAATAGAGAGCTGGAACGCAGTGAGGAGTCCCTGAAGCAGGCAACAGCTGTCTGTCATGCAAGTAAAGACTAGGAACACCTAGAGAGAGGCATTCCAGAGTAACTAAGTACTGGAGTGCTTCGCACCTAAAGGCGCATTGGAGGAGTCGTTCAGTAAGGTACATGTTGGCGGAGTGTGTAAGGGAGAATCGTATCCTGCCTGGAGGTTGGCTGGAGCCCTGACCTGGAGAACACAGTACGGAGGCAGGCAGTGGAGTGAACTGCAAACAGTGAGTAAAGCTTTGGAACAGCATACTCTGGTGTCCTCCAGTTATTCCCGCACCGTTACACCTGAGTACCAGCATCTATACCATTCTGCGCCTCTCCTCATCCATTGCACCTACACTGCCCTGGGACTACAGCTCCACCTGTGGGGAGCTATACCATCTCTGCTGCACCATACCATCATTCCCAGCGGATCTGCATGCAGCGTTGGCTCAGCATCTTACTTGCCAAACACCACGGGTGGCATCACAAAATATTCTAATAAACTATAACACTATTAACATCACCGCCATTGATATTGGGCGCCCAGGGCCACGGACCGGGTCACCGCTGCTGTGACACATTCCTGCCTTGACACCGGCCCGGTACCGAGTACCCGGCTGCCCTGGGTGTGCGAGGGCGTCCCATATATATATACAGTATATATATATATATATATATATATATACACACATGTCAATGACATGTATATCTATAATCTAATATGTAAAGCTCAAAGTGTGTGTATGTACGCATGCATGTACAGTATGTATGTGTGTGTGTGTGTGTGTATGTCCGTGATTGGCATCCGCACCATCGCAGCTACAGCCACAAAATTTGGCACAGTCACACGTCTGGACCCCGAGAGCGTCCTAAGCTATGTTGTGAGACGAAATTTTAACCCCGCGCATTCCAATTCACCAAACAATTTTGCCCCTGTCTACATACTGGGGAAAAAGTGCGTGCGCAAGCCCCGCCCCTCATTAGGATGTCATAATGCCCCTATCTACATAATGGGGAAACAGTGTATGCTTATCAAGCCCCGCCCCTCATTATGATGTCATAATGGTTGCCATGGCGACGCTGATGTCATCATAGGTTGCAAGCCCCGCCGCTCATTATGATGTCATAATGGTTGACTATGGGATGGAGGATGTGTGATGGGTATATGGGCACTGGACTATGGGATGGAGGATATGTGTGACGGGTATGTGGGCACGGGACTATGGGATGGCGGATATTTATATTGGCACGGGACTATGGGATGGCACTGGACTATGGGATGGAGGATATGTATGATGGGTATATGGGCATGGGACTATGGGATGGAGGATGTGTGATGGGTATATGAGCACTCGACAATAGGATGGAGGATATGTATGATGGGTATATGGGCATGGGCCTATGGGATCGTGGATATGTATAATGGGTATATGGGCAGAGGAGGGTCTGGATCGTTTTGGGATGGTGATCTCGGGACCCCTTCACTGCCACATCCCCAGGCAGTTGCTCATCAGAGCAGAGGCCCTAGGAGCTAGACCTCATACCAGAATAGCGGAACCACCTATCAAGGGAGAGCAGTTGATGGGCATGGAGATACATCATGGATTCCATTTACCACAGTTTCAAGACCCCATAGCAAGGAACCAGAATCGGGATGAGAACAGTTCCAGTTCAGCTTCCAGAACCCCAGGAGGGGACCACAATTAAAATAATTTACTAAATCTTGTTACCCAGAAGGGTTTGTTGCACCGGTTTTGCCTTTGCCTTTTTGTTCATCATGTTGCCCAGTTTTTGATTGGCAGCGTTGTTTGCGTTGTTTTTTAAATGGAACTGTAGAGATCATAGATGCTGATTGGTCCAAAAACTTTTATTGTAAATAGTTGCACCTCTTAGGTGCCCTTTCTTGGTTTTACATATAAAGACACTTTGCGAAGATAATGTTTTTGCATGGACACTTTTCGAAGAATGATGTCTACCTCAAGTGACACTGCAAGAAATCCCGGCTGGGAGCAGTGTTCAGCACTTTGCAAGAATCTTTGAATGTTTTATGATAACGTATTTGATAATGTTGTGTCTTGTGAAAAGTAAATGTCTTTTATAGAATATTTGATACAGGGAATTAGAAAAGTTTTGAGATAGATTGTGAGAATTGAATAAAGACTGAAGAATTGAAAGTGACAGGTGACAGGCCAAGTGTAGATGGTCAGTGTCTTGCGTCCAGTAGAGAAAGAAGAGAAAGAAAAAGAATAATTGTAATGAAGAAAATGTGTTAAGTATAGCACTTTGAATTAAGAATTGCAGTTAAGTAAATTTTTGATACTAAAATAGGAAGTTAGCCTGTTTATAACGTTTAAGAAATGAGCCTCCTACATTAGGAAGATTAGATAAGTATTGTTGAATAGCATTTAAAATTTTTTGCGTGTTCCTGTATTGTACCTTTTGTTATCTTACAGCCCGCGGACGTGCTGTGTTTAGCGGGGGGGTATGTGGTGCCCCTCAGTGTTATAAGTTCATTTTCCCCTTCACCTTTGATGTCTGATGAACTCCCTCTGCTGGTGAAGAAAGGTAGTGAAATTGATTGGGATGGGAAGAACCTGTTATCTGAACAGGCGGAGTGTGATTGGAATTTCTGAGTGGATATAAGGCAGCCGACACCCTGCAGGGTTTGCTGGTGATCCGCTCTTGCATCCAGCTTAGTTCCTGTCTACTAAAAGCTAAGTTTTTGCCTGCTATTATTCCATGAGATTTTGTCTGGTTTCCTTTGTGTTTGTATTCAGCCAGTCCTGGTTGGGACTGGCTGAATTCCATTTTTGTCTCTGATCAGTTGATCTCTTTGCTCTGTTTTCAGAATATACCTGAGTGCTGATATAGTGATTTTGAAGTCTAGCGACTTCAGGGCCTTTTTTCCTATCAGACGGTTGGGACATTTTTGTAGGGTTTTTTGCGGATTGCAGCCAGCATCTTTTCTGTCCTGTCCTATCTAGTTAGTTTGGCCCCTTCGTTTGCTCAGCCTGTCTTTCTGTCTGTGTTTGTGTTTTCATCTGTTTTTCACCGACAATACATGTTGGGGGCTGTTTATTGCTTTGGGGTCTGCTCTGGGGCAGTTTAGATTTCCCCTTTCCTTCTTTAGGCTTATGTAGTTCTCCGGCTGTGACGAGGGGTCTAGGGCACCATAGGAACCCCCCACGGCTACTGTTAGTTGTGGTGAATAGGATCAGGGGTCCGCAATCCGATAGCTACCAACCTCTCCGGTTTTCTGGACTTAGCTTGTATTTTTGTTTTCTCCTCCTCCGGTGACTCATGATTGGTATATGGGCATGGGACTATGGGATGGAGAATATGTATGATGGGTATATGGGCATGGGACTATGGGATGGAGGATGTGTGATGAGTATATGGGCACTCGACTATGGGATGGAGGATATGTATGACGGGTATATGGGCATGGGCCTATGGGATGGTGGATATGTATGATGGGTATATGGGTACTGGACTATGGGATGGAGAATATGTATGATGGGTATATGGGCACAGGACTATGGGATGGAGGATAATTATAATTTGTTATAACTAACCACAGTTAGTTACTATGCCCGAGCAGCGCCGGGTTCTTCAGATAGTATATATATATATATATATATATATATATTAGACCTTCCAGGACCTTCCACATGAACTAATCAGGTCCATGCACTCTCTCATGTGCTAAACACACCTTCATTATGTAGCTGTAACCCCACCCCCAGGTGAGGTATGGATCACATGGCTGGTCACCTGGTCATGACCTTACGGCTGGTCCCGAATATACCTGCAGCTTCTGAAGGAAAACAGGGGTACAGCAAGCACCCTCACCCAAAGGTGAGGTCATATGGGTAGCCTGACCCTCCTAACTCTCATAGCTACCCAAAACCCGGACCCAGGTGCACTAACCGTTATCTTAGTGCTCACATGCACTAATAATAAAATACTCCGGGTTGCATCTCAGGGAGCATCCATCCCTGTGACGTATATCGGCCATTCACAACCCTGCCTGTCACTGTTTCTGCATCACCACAGAGGGAACGCCTGTATGCATGACCTGGGGATCCCGTACAGCACCCCCTAGCTGTCACAGGGGTCATTGCATCACATAATATATAATCACAGTATATATAACATATATATATTTTAGAAACCTTCTCAGCTAGATATGAATAAACCAAAATAAAGTCCAAATTATAAAGACTAAAAAAGTTTTTATTAATTACACAATAAAAGGAAAACCAGACAAGTTGGACATAATACAATACCATAAAATGTCATAATATAAGGAGATAGTTACATAGTGAACACATAAGCCGTGAATAAATATAGTGATCATAAAAATTCCATCAGCAAAAGAGTGCATATAGTAAGCAGACACGGGGTCTGAAAACTCAAATAAAGTGCATAGGAAATGTAATAAGATCATAAATACCCCGTGATCAGTGGCTCAATGTGTCTCCAGCTCCCTCCAATGTACGTTTTGCCTACTGTGGCTTTCTCAAGGAGAAAATATTATATATGCACTTTTTTGCTGATGGAATTTTTATGATCACTATATTTATTCATGGCTTATGTGTTCACTATGTAACTATCTCCTTATATTATGACATTTTATGGTATTGTATTATGTCCAACTTATCTGGTTTTCCTTTTATTGTGTAATTAATTAAAACTTTTTGTCTATAATTTGGACTTTATTTTGGTTTATTCATATCTAGCTGGGTTTCTATTGTCTTTCATGAATATCCATATATGCTATATATTGAGTGATTCTCACTGGTTGTTGGCTTATATATATATATTTTAGTTATATATATATATTATATATATATATATGTGTGTGTGTGTTTTGAAGAATGCTTTGATTTATAATGATCTGTCAATGACAGAGAAGTGCTCTATGTAAAAGCTCATGTTAAAATCGCATTTCATTCTGATAGCAATCACACTGCATTAGGATGTTAATAGGATGCTATGTGTGAAAAATCTGATTGTACTCGCACAAAAAATGCATGACACTCGCATGACAATTGCATTACACTCCTCCGACTCTCCTGCATCAAAATCTGACCGTTTTTTTAATCGCTAGTGTGTCTCTGCCCTTAGTCCAAAATGTATCTGCTAATCGCATTTCTAACCTACTGTAGGTTCACACCACACTTTATAGTTTCATAACTTTTAAGGAAGAAGGTAGACTTTAATCCATCGAGTTCAACCTATAGCCTAATATGTTTAGAAGATGGCAAAAACCCCAAGGGGCAAACAATAATAGTTCCATATTAGGAGAAAATGACAATCAGACTACTACATTGTACACAGTATTTTAAGTGTGACCACACTAGTGACTTTTACAGAGGAAAAACTATGTTCTCGTCCTGAATATGTTAAAAAATGAGGACCCAATATTAACCCCTATGGTATCCTACTGTCAACTGTGACCAAATCCGAGTGTGTTCCATTAATAGCCACCCTTTGTTTCCTATTACTGAGCCAGTTAATAACCCGGCTACACATATATTCCCCTTGTCCCATTATTCTCATTTTATATACCAACCTTTTGTGTGGCACCATTTAAAACACCTAAAATAACCATATAAACAACATCCACTGCATTTCTTTTATCTGCTCATAGAAGCTGATCAGATTAGTTAACATCTCATAGGAAATCCTCATATGATTTTTCCCACAATAGAGGTTAACTATAATTTCCAGGTTCAGATTTTGCAACCATTTTTTTAATATTGGCACCACATTTGCTATACACAAGATCTGTGGTACAGACCCTGATATTATGGAATCTGTGAATATTAAAAATATAGTCTATCTACTAAATTCCTGCAGTACTCGGGGGTAATGGGTTAATGCCATCTGGGTCTGGGGATTTGTCTTCTTTAGAGATTTTGAGGTGGTGCAGTTCCTGCTGGGTTAAGCAGGTGATATTTACTTAAAAATATCTAGTATCTATGATTATGTCATCTGTCATGGTATTTTCTTGTAGAAATATTGAAGAGAAAAAGATGTTTAGCATATTGGCCTCCACCACCATTTCACCCAGACTATTTTTGAGGTTGCCAACACAGTAATTTTTGAGTCTCTTACTGTTTATGTAGCTGAAGAATATTTTTGAATTATTTTTGCTTTCATTGGCAATGAGTCTCCCTGTCTCAATCTTTGCTGCCTTGATTGACTTTCTACATAATTTGTTTCTGCAATTATATAATGCTTTGTCACCACTCTCTTGCTTTAATTTCCCAAACGTTTTCATTTTGTCATTTATTGTGTCCATTACATCTCTATTTAGTCATAATGGCTTCCTCCTATTTCTAGCATGTTTATTCCCATAGGGTATATATTGTGCACAGGTCCTATTTAGGATGTTTACTAAAGTGTCCCATTTGCTTTGGGAACTTTTTTTTCTCTGGACTTTGTCACAGTTTATGGCACTAAGATCATCTGTCACCCGTTGCAAATTTGCCTTCCTGAAGCTTAGTGTCATTATAGCCCCTATACTAAACATCGTATTAAAGTATACATGAAACTTGTTATTTAGTGATCACTATTACTAAAGTGACCCCCAACCTGTATATTTTATATGCTGTGCAGCCTATTGGTCAATGTTAGAGTCTAGAGGTTCCCTCCTTCTTGTTGTGTCCTTAGCCACTTGTGAAAGGTCTTTCATTGTTGTCATAAACCTATTTCCTTTGCTGGACCTGGGGTATATACTCCCCATTTTATATCAGGGTAGTTGAAGCCACCCATAATAATTACTTCTTCCTGATTCTTTGCCTCATCTATTTTCTTTCTGAGGATATTTTCTGGCGCTTCCATTTTATTTGGAGACTTATATCTCTACCCAGGTTCTCTACATTTTCATTTGCCTCACAAATATTATCACATAGGATGGATTTTAGGGATGATTTTACATATAAACAAACCCATCCACCTTACTTATTTGTATGGTCATTCCTGAACAGACTATTGGTTTTAGTGATCATTTTACATTTAAACAAAACCTCCTTCTTGCTAATTTGTATGGTCATTCATGAACATATTATAGCCCTGTAAATTAACAGCCCAGTCATAGCTCTCGTCCAGCCATTTCTCAGTTATTCCCACCATATCATAATTTTCTCCTAAAAATATTAATTTCAATTCCTCCTTCTAGTTGGTGAGGTTCAGTCCTTAGTGTGCATGCACTTTAGGTATTCTCTGTACATCTAACCCTGCTAAGTGAATTCATTGTTCTAAACCCTACCGTCATGCTACTCACAATTTCATTATTTATGCCCAGGTCATTATCTACACTATCTTCCCAGGCTGTACAGTAATTGCCCACCCCCAGCCCCTAGTTTAAACACTCCCCCGGTCCCAATTTTATTTTTCCACAGCACAGCTGTGTCCTTCACATTCAGATGCATTCTTTCCCTATCATAGAGCCTGCAGCCAACAGAGAAGTTGACCCAGTTCTCCAGAAACCCCAAATTCTCCATTCTAAACCAATTCCTGAGCCACTTATTTACTTCCCTAATCTCCCAATGCTTCACTGGCGTGGCATGTGGTACAGGTATTTAAATATTAACTTCAAGATACTTACTTTAAGCTTACAGCCTAATTTTCTGAAATCATCTTTAATAGCCTTAAACCTAACTTTTTTTTATCATTGGTGCCGATGTGCACCCTGACCACTAGATCCTCACAAGCACCTCCCAGTAATCTGCTAACCCGATCAGCCATGTGCCAAACTCAAGCACCAGGAAGACATCACACCATTCAGAGATTACTGTCTTTGTGACAGATTTTCCTATCTCTACCCCTAATAATGGAGTCCCCCACTACCAGCACCTCTTTGACCTGCCCTGCGCTCCTATTTCACCTTCATACTGAAGCAGACACTCCCCCAGCTTTAAGAGGATATGTTTTGCCGCAGCAGTGCTACCCCAGTACTGAAGCTTCTCCTCATCTGCCAACCTTCGCAAACTTATTGGGTTGTGCCAAATCAGGACTAGCCTGTCTGACACTCTTCTATCTACCCCACCTTATAACTGTCATTCAGCTAGCTTTCATTCAGCTGCCTCACTGTCCTGAAACTCCATACTATGGTCCTTCCCCACACCTACCCCAGGGAGCACCTGCTCAGTGAGTAGCAAACTCCTTTCCATATTGTCAATGGATCTCAGTGTGGCCAGCTACTGATTTAGATCCAGTATGTGGTCTTCCAATTATACAGTGTATATACATTTCTCACAGCAGTATGCACCCTCAAACGGCTGACCGTGCATGCATGCATGCATGCATATAACAAAATGTAAACTCGACGGTATTGTCAATGATGGAGCACATTTTACTAATGGGAATTTCACAAGACAGAAATAAATAAGTAAATAAAAAAAGTAAATCCAAATAGTGAATGAATACAAGTTACTCCCTTCTTAACTCCCTAAATCCAAAGTCAATGAATCACATGTCACAGATTTAAGCCGAATCCAAGTTAGAACAAATCGCACTTGCAAGCTCTTTTACACTCACAATAATAAATGCTTTAAATATAGTTACATTTTCCCTTAATCAAAATACAACCAGCAACTCACAGCAATGTCTGCAAATGACCTTATAAATAGTACAATGATTTGAAGCAATTGACAGAATGAATGCCAAAATGCTTGCAACTGTATGACTTTACAATTGTATAAGAGGCAGCACTCTCAAACTTCAATGCAAAAAATGTGCATTTATAGTCCAATATTAGAGATGATGGAACCTTTTAAAATTCAAATTTGTCAGGATAGTCAAATTTTATCAAAAATATTTGAATTAATAGCAAATCAATTGGAACTGGAGAATTTGTGGCCGATGAAAAGACATGTGAAGCACTCTGAATTCACCTAGAAGGCCGGAGTCACACTAACCGACGCAAAATACGGTCAGTATTTTACATGCGTAATACGGATGAATGGCCCCTAAACAGTGCTCCGTATGTCATCTGTAATCACGGTGTGGTCGCGTATTTTGCGCATGTAAGCATCAGTATGTAATCCGTATGCCATCCGTATGACGAGATTCTCTCGCAGGCTTGCAAAATGGACATATAATGTAGCCCTGTGAAAGGGTTTCTAACAGAAACCAAAGAATAGATATAGACACATAGAATGCATATATATATATACAGTATATATATATATATTTATGTATTCTATGTGTCTATATCTATTCTTTTGTTTCTTTATTAAAACGGTCAGTGTGAGTTTACTGTACAGCGCACTGAATTGCCGGCTTTGCTAAAAGACACCTGGTGCGTATTTCTCGCAAGTCACATGTGTGGTCCGTGTGTAATCCGTATTTTTTGCGCACCCATAGACTTGCATTGGCGTACTATGGCCGTAGTATGCTGACAATCGGAGCATGCTGCGATTGGCGCGGACTGTAGAATACGGATGAGAAATATACGCCTGGTGTGAGGGACCCCATAGAGAATCATTGGTCCGTGTCTAATGCGTGCTTTTAGCGCCTCTCACTCGGCCGTATTCCTCGCCAGTGTGACCCCGGCCGAACTGTATCCCTTTAAATCTACTTTATTTAAAACAGCCTGAGTAAAGGGCCTGTCACACTAAGCGATATCGCTAGCAATATCGCTATAACGTCACTGTGACATTATAGCGATATTGCTAGCGATATCGCTATGTCTGATACTTACCTCCGACCGCTCCCCCGCTGGTTATCGCTGATCGCACGAGAACGTCCTGGACCATTTCTCGTCGTCAGCTTCCTGCTGGGCTTCCTGTTGTGGAGACGAGCGATGCGTGGACGCGGGCGGGAGGATGTCAGGATCGCCTCGTCTGACAGGTAAGTAGCGACCCCCGACCCCTGTGATGTCGCTGGTGAGATCTGCCTGTGTGGCAGCTAACTAGCGACCACTTAGCGATGCACCAGAGATCTTGACCGCGTCATATCGCTGGTCGGGATCGCTGGTGCATCGCTAAGTGTGACAGTACCTTAATGTCAAAGAGATCTTTCTATGCAAACGCCATGGTAAACAGCAGTGAACAACAGCCCATTTAATAACACAATGCACTAATAGATTCTACAGAATTTTTTTTAAATAAAAAACTGTTCAAATGGTCTTAATCAATTGTGATTAGGCAGACCATTCTGTGCAGAAAACTGATGGTGTATCTGATAGTGATGAGCGAGTATACTTGTTACTCAAGATTTCCCGAGCATGCTCGGGTGATCTCCGAGTATTTTGGCGTGCTCGGAGATTTAGTTTCTTTCACCGTAGAAGCATGATTTGTGGCTGCTAGCCAGCCTGAGTACAGTGGGGATTGCATGTTTGTTTGGAAAAAATTATGTTTCCAAAATTGTGCTGACGTAAAGTAGACATGTGGGAAATGTTATTTATTAACTATTTGGTGCACTATGACTCTATGATCTAAGGGCATAAAGATTTAAATTTTGAAATTGTGAAATATACCAAATTTTCCCAAATTTCTGCTTTTCTCACAAATAAACGCAAGTCATATCAGAGAAATTTTACCACTTCCATAAAGTACAATATGTCACTAGAAAACAATCTCTGAATCAACAGGATCTGAAAAAGCATTCCAGAGTTATGTCCTCATAAAGTGACAGTGGTCAGAATTGTAAAAATTGACCTGGTCAGGAAGGTGAAAGCAGGTTTTGGGGTGAAGGGGTTAAAGAAGCATAAATCATGCAGCATTCATTTTTATATAGAGCTGTATTGAAAAGCATAGTCCACAGTATTGTAATATACCGGCCAAACGTACAGTATGACAAAAGCTCCTTCTTGTATGTTGAGTTCTTGAAGCATACATGCAGCCATATTAAACATATAGTATACATACTATACAGTATGGTGGAAAATTTTCTTTCTGTATACCCAAATTTATTCCTCAAATGTAAAAGTGAAAATATACTGTATCTTCCCATTGTCAGAATATGTGAAAGTAGTGCAACACATGTGTCTAATTCTCTTAAAGGTTTGTTCACACATGACAGATTAGTTGCAGGTATTTCTGTGCCTGAAAAATCCATTCCATACATCTGAATGGAGTTCGTTCAGAAGTAAACACAGCATTTTGTAATCCTTAGTCAAATGAATGGGAGAGCAGCATGTGAATATACAGTAAGGGTGTGTGCACACGCTGCGGATTGGGGTGCGGATTTGGCCGCGCAGATTTTTGTAAAATCCTTGCCCTGCGGCCAAATCCGCTGTGGATCCGCAGCAGAATCCGCAGCGTGTGCGCACACGCTTACACCTTTGTCCTCATACTTTTCCGCCAACACGTAGCTGATAACAGCATTCTCCACACACATACACTTTAAGTTCTATAATAAACTGAAATAAAAAGTTACTTTTGAATGTCAAGATTACTTTTACAGTGAAAGTACTGTATTTTGTTTGACTACATTTTAGAAATCATCATTTAAATCAAAGGAAATGTATATAATAGAAGTAAGTTATTTTGAGAAATGAATAGAAGGAGTGGTACAAAGAAAGAGAATTGCAAGAAACACTAGACAGGCACAGTCTTACTCTGTGCATTATAAATTGGCATCTGAATTCCCATGCCCAGAGGAAATCTCAGACCAGAACTGGAATTTTAACATAATGAGCTTCTACAGAAAAAAAAAATAAAATAAAACAAGAGCGAATGTTAATAGAAGATGCGTGTCTTGAAGTTGATTGATAACTCAGTTCATTCTAGGGTGGAGAAATTCGTAACAAGTTCATATCTCCTGACTGAGCAGCAGATAATGTGAAAACGCAATCAATGCCTGCGGGGATTTGATTATTAATGAGGTTATTAATCTTTAACTACCATATTACATATTTTTTAGGTACATTAGCCAGGGTTTGTATTTGTAAACTCCCAGGTCTGCAGTCTTTGTCCTAACCTGTATGTTTATTTTTAATGATATAAAGGGGTTTCTCAAGGGTAGTCATATATCTACACTGCTTCCCTGTCATGGTATATATTCTATATAATTCATATTTAATGAAGATTGATATAAGCAATGATGATGTCTCTAGGGCCCTAGTCATAGGGGCCAATATTGAAAATTATTATGATTACATAACACCCCAGGTTGTATGTTTTAGTTTCCTTTGTTTTTCCCATCTGAGCTCAATTTTTCCATTACACTCCTGTTTAAGTTGTGCTTATGCAAATTTGCCTGGGATTTTGATGGAAGAGAAGAAGACATATACAAACACATTATATAGAACAGCCAACAGGTTTGAACCCCTTCAATTTTGAACCCCTTTTTTCAATTTCGTGTTTTCCTCCCCTTCTTCTAAAAGCCTTAACTTTTTTATTTTTCCACATAATACGGAGGATTATTTTGTGCAGGAGAAGTTGTAAAGTTGTACTTTTGAATGACATCATTCATTTTATCATGTGCTGCACTGGAAAGCAGGAAAAAATTCCAAGTTCTTTTTTTGCAAAAAAAAAATGCAGTTCCATAATAGTTTTTTGATTTTTTTTTGTCTACCATATTCCCTATATATAAAACTGACCTGCAATATGATTCCCTGTGTCAGTACGAGTACGCAGATACCAAACATGTATAGTTTTTAATATTTAAGTGGTGCAAAAAAATTGGGAATTTGTAAAAATAAAAAGTTTGCTTGTGTCGCAGTTTTCCAAGACTTTCAGCGTTTTCATTTTTCAGGATATGGGGCTGTAGGAGGACCTACTTTTTGTGCCCTGAGTGAATGTTTTTAATGGTACCATTTTGGGGTTGATACTAGTGATGGGCGAGTACTAAAATGCTCGGGTGCACGTTGCTCGGGTCAATCAAATTAGAATGCTCAGGTGCTCAACACGAGCAAAGAGCTCAATGTAAGTCTATGGGAAACTCGAGCATTTTTCCGGTGACTTGGCGGTCCTTAGAGGGACTAGAAATTGCGGAAATCAATGGGAAAAGTGCTCAAATGACATTGGAACAGCATGAGGAAGACCCCCTGGAAGCATTTCCGACTCCCAGGTCACTGCTGTGAACAATGTTGTTAGAATCTTACGCCACTTTTAGAGATTCACAAAACAACATACAAAAACGAAACCAAAATTGATTTTCCTGGGAAATATATAAAGGAACATTCTTTCAAGGGTAATGACTTGTATATAAGGCAAAATAAGTGACCAAAAAAATGCTCCTCCACACCTTGGGTTATTTTCACACGTAGCATTTTTGATGCGTTTTTGAACCTTTAGCATTGCTTTCAGCCAAGACAAATGCATTCACTGGGAAACATCATTTTAACAATTTACAACCTAACCTGGCTATGTGGTGTGTGACACATCATCAGACACATCCTGTTTCATTTATGAAGGACAGACTCTGAAAGTCACAAAACCTATTTTTATAGGGCCATTAGGTGGTCTTTACTATTCTTAAAGGGCCAGCAGTCGGCCCTCACTATTCTTAGAGATCCATAAGCCAGCTATGGTTTGTTGTTATCATTATTAAACCGTTGGTCTCCTATACTGTTATTGCGTATGCAGTGAGTGGCAGAGCTGCAAAAAAATTTGGACGCACCCCAATACCCCTTTGAAGAGATGTACAGGAGGGCCTCCTGAAAACAATTTTTCCATTCTTATGAAGTGGTTCTCCCATACTGTTTGCCTATGCAGTGAATGCAAGGCCTGCCCAAAATTTAGATGCACTCCATTACCCCTTTGAAGAGACGTACAAGAGGGCCTCCTGAAAACAATACTCCCATTCTTAGGAAGTGGGTTTCCCATACTGTTTGCCTATGCAGTGAATGCAAGAGCTGCCAAAAATTTAGATGCACCCCAACACCCCTTTGAAGAGACTACAGGAGGGCCTCCTGAAAACGATGTTCCCATTATTAGGAAGTGAGCCTCCCATAGCGTTTGCCTATGCAGTGAATGCAAGGGCTGTCAAAAATTTGGAGCCACTCCAATGCCCCTTTGAAGGGAAGTAGAGGCGGGCCTCATGAAAAAATGTTCCCATTATGAAGAAGTGGGTCTCCTATAGTGTTTGCCTATACAGTGAATGCAAGGGCTGCCAAAAATTTGGAGCCACTACAATGCCCCTTTGAAGAGAAGTAGAGGAGGGTCTCATGAAAAAATGTTTCCATTATGAAGAAGTGGGTCTCTCATAGTGTTTGCCTATGCAGTGAATGTAAGGGCTGCGAAAAATTTGGAGCCACTCCAATGCCCCTTGGAAGAGACACAGAGGAGGGCATCATGAAAAAAAGTTCCCATTATGAAGAAGTGGGTCTCCCATAGTGTTTGCCTATGCAGTGAATGCAAGGGCTGCCAAAAATTTGGAGGCACTCCAATGCCCCTTGGAAGAGACGTGGAGGAGGGCCTTATAAAAAATGTTCCCATTACAATAGAGCGGGTCTCCTATACTTATAATGTCCATGCACTAAGTGTGTTGACTGACAAACATTTACCCCTGGGGGGTATACATGAGCATACTATATAACCATTTTTTTGGTATGGGCATCATAAACACCCTTTAAAAAAATTATGTGGGTGTTGCATCACGGACCACGTTCACCCTGGTGATATGGTGGTGGAGGATGAAGATGAAAATAATGAGGAAGATAACATCAAATAGCCAAAATCAGGAAGTGTATGCCCATGTGTGGGTGTTAAGAGGTGCATGGGAAAACAGACCTCCCAAAAAAAGTCACTGGATTTGAGTTTGTTATGCTGCTATCATTCGGTGGTGTTGAGAAGTCTGCCCAATCCAGCCCTAGTTCATTTTTTTAAGAGTCAGCCTGTCAGCAATTTCAGTTGACAGGCAGATGCACTTATCAGTTATAAATCCATCAGCGGCACTTAAAACACACTCTGACAAAAATGCTAGCATCAGGGTAGGCCAGGACCTCCAAGGCGTAGAGAGCCAGTTCATGCCACATATCCAGCTTGGATACCCAATAATTATAAGGCACAGAGGAATCATGGAGGATATTGGTCTAGTCAGCAAGGTTCTCCCTCAGCACCTTCCAAAACTTTGCACTCATTGTGAGAGTACCCTCACCTGTACTCCTTGGTTGTCCAACGAACTGTGACCTCTTCCACCGGAGTTTTCAGATTGGAATATTTTTAACAATTCCGCAATAAGGGCCCTCTGATACTGCCCTATTTTAGTAGACCTGTCCACCTCGGGAATAAGAGACAGAAAGTTCTCCTTGTAGTGTGGGTCTAGATGTGTGACCAACCAGTAATGACCGTGACCCAAAATTTGGATAACGTGAGGGTCACGGGAAAGACAGTGTAACATAAACTCAGCCATGCATGACAGACTGCTAACACACAAAACTTCCGTGTCCTCACCAAGAGGATGACTTTCCATGCTCTCCTCTTCATTCTCCTCCTCCTCCCTGTCCTCGGGCCATCCACGTTGAACAAACGGTATGACAGTTGTGCAGGTAGTACCGTCTATAGAACATGAAACTAGCTCCTGTTCTTCCTCCTCCTCCTCTTCCTTATTATCACCCAATCCACGTTGGTATGAGATGAGGCTGGGCTGTGTGTAATCACCCTTTATGGTTCGTTGACCCATCTCTTTGTGCTTCACCTGCAATGCATCCTCTTTGATTGTGAGCAGAGAGCATGTCAGAACACAGAGAAGTGGGATGGTGATGCTAATTATGGCGTCATCGCCACTCACCATCTTGGTGGAATCCTCAAAGTTTTGGAGGATGGCACATATGTCTGACATCCATATCCACTCCTGAGGTCTTATGTGTGGAGTCTGAACTGAATACCAATGGCCTTGTTGATCCTGGTAGTCAACAACTCCCCTCTTCTGCTCACAAATCCTTTCCAACATATGCAGTGTAGAGTTCCAATGCATGGGGACGTCACACACCAGTTGGTGAGCTGGAAGCTGAAAATTCTGCTGAAACATGGCAAGGGCGGTGTAAGCTGTAGCTGACTTTCTAAAATTGGCACACAGGTGGCATACTTTGACAAGCAGATTTGGCAGCTCCTGGTAGGTTTTGAGAAACCGCTGAACCATGAAATTAAGCACATGTGCCAGGCATAGTACGTGTGCGAGCTCGCCTCACATAAGAGCTGTCACCAAGTTCCGGCCATTGTCACACATGACCATGCCTGGTTATAGGTTCAGCGGAGTCAGCCACAGATCTGTCTGCTCTTTCATATCTATCCACAACTCTTCAGCATTGTGCGGTTTGTCACCTAAGCATATTAGCTTCAGCACAGCCTGTTGCCGCTTGGCTGAGGCAGTGCTGCAGTATTTCCAGCTTGTGACTGATGTGGTCATTTCAGAGATGGAGACTGAAGAGGAGGAGGAGGAGATGCAGGAGCTGTAGACTGTGGGGGCAATCCTGATTGACGTAGAGCCCACAATCCTTGGCATCGGGAGGATGCGTTCCATCCCAAGGTCTGACTGTGTTAATCCAGTGTGCCCTCAGCGAGGTGCACAATCCCTGCCCACAAGCACTTGTCCATGTGTCTGTGGATAGGTGGACTTTCCTAGTAACTGTATTGTTGAGAGTAGAGTTGAGCGAAACGGGTCGGTCAAATTCAAAAATAGCCGACTTTCGCTAAAGTCGGGTTTCGCCGATCGAAACCCGACCATAGCTTGAGGTCAGCCATGAGGTCGCCGATCAGAGCGCCAAAGTCGCGTTTCAAATAATGCTTCCAGCACCTTTTCTCAGCCAATGATGGAGGATGCACACTGTGGGCAACGCGATGACATGTGCAGCGGCCACCACCATCTTAGAGAAGGGCATTGAAGTGATTGGCTGGCTTTGTGTGGCGTCACAGTGGGTATAAACGGCTGTGACCGCCGACCACCACCATACTTCTGCCAATCTTAGCATAGGGAGAGGTTGCTGGCTGCTGCTGATACTGAATAAGGGAGAATGTTAGGCAGGGAAGAAGAAAAAAAACTGCTTCTGCTGATAGCGCTTTTCACTGTACAGTTAGTGTGCAGTGAAAGGGGAGGATTTTTGCTTTTGTGCAGCAGCGCTGGTGGTGATTAGGCTGCCTTTTAAGGCTACCTGCTAGCTGCATTGCTATGTGCACACTGCTGTTCAAACTGCTTTTTTCAAAGCACTCCAACCTTTATTACTTTGTCCTGGTGAGTTACTGAGCATTCATTTTTTCACACACCATATAGCGGTGTACGCTCCTCACACAATACCGCATACCGGCGGCAGGTATCATGGACAAATAGAAGCTATCTTGGTGTGACTCTGGAAGAAAAAGCCGAGGAGTTTTTCTGTTTTTCCAGACCTACACCTTAGAGTGAGTGCTGTCCGCTTTGCAAACAGTTTTTTATATCTGCTGTTTGATAACAGTCAAAACTAGACAGAGACAGCGTGTGTCAGTCCCTATACAAATAGACGGAGATTGACAGTTTTCCATACAGACACCGTATAGTGGTGTACACTCCTCACACACTACCATGTACCGGCTGGTATCACGGACAAATAGAAGCTGTGTGTGACTCTGGAAAAAAAAGCCGAGGAGTTTTTCTGTTTTTCCAGAACTACAAATTAGAGTGCTGTCCGCTTTTCAAACAGTTTCATATATCTGCTGTTTGATAACGGTCAAAACTAGACAGAGACAGCGTGCGTCAGTCCCTATACAAACAGACGGAGATTGACAATTTTCCATACAGACACCGTATAGCGGTGAACGCTCTTCACAAACTACCGTGTACCAGCTGGTGTCACGGACAAATAGAAGCTATCTGTGTGTGACTCTGGGAAAAAAGCCGAGGAGTTTTTTCACTTTTCCGGACCTACACCCTAGAGTGAGTGCTGTCCGCTTTTCAAACAGTTTCGTATATCTGCTGCTTGATAACGGTCAAAACTAGACAGAGACAGCGTGTGTCAGTCCCTATACAAATAGACAGAGATTGACAATTTTCCATTCAGACACCGTATAGCGCTGTACGCTCCTCAAACACTACCATGTACTGGCTGATATCATGGACAAATAGAAGCTGTGTGTGACTCTGGAAAAAAAACCAGAGGAGTTTTTCTGTTTTTCCAGACCTACACCTTAGAGTGAGTGCTGTCCGCTTTTCAAACAGTTTCGTATATCTGCTGTTTGAGAACGGTCAAAACTAGACAGAGACAGCGTGTGTCAGTCACTATACAAATAGACAGAGATTGGCAATTTTCCATACAGACACCGTATAGTGGTGTACGCTCCTCATACACTACCGTGTACCGGCTGGTATCACAGACAAATAGAAGCTATCTGTGTGTGACTCTGGAAAAAAAAGCCAAGGAGGTTTTCCATTTTTCCAGACTTACACCTTAGAGTGAGTGCTGTCCGCTTTTCAAACAGTTTCGTATATCTGCTGTTTGATGACGGTCAAAACTAGACAGAGACAGCGTGTGTCAGTCCCTATACAAATAGATGGAGATTGACAATTTTCCATACAGACACCGTATAGCGGTGTATGCTCCTCACACACTACCGTGTACTGGCTGGCATCACAGACAAATAGAAGCTGTGTGTGACTGGAAAAAATAGCAGAGGAGTTTTTCCGTTTTTCCAGACCTACACCTTAGAGTGAGTGCTGTCCGCTTTTCAAACAGTTTCGTATATCTGCTGTTTGATTACTGTCAAATCTAGACAGAGACAGCGTGTGTCACTCGTTATACAAATAGACGGAGATTGACAATTTTCAATACACACACCGTATAGAGCTGTCTGATTCTCAAACTGTATTGTATATCTGCCATTCGCATTACGGTCACATCTATACAAAGTCAGGGTGTGTGTGACACTCCGTAAATACTTATACAGAGATTGTTAGTTACACAAAAAACGTATACAGCTGTACCCTTCTGATACAGTTCCGTATATCTGCTTGTTGGATTACGGTCCAATACATACTGTGAGAGCATATGTGACTAACAAAATATATACGTAGATTTAATTTTTTTAATACACCTCACACAGCTGGACGCTCCTCATACAGTACCATCTCTCTGCTGGTAGTTTTGGTACCTTTTCCCAAATATGAGGAAGTATGGTGGAAGAGTTCGCGGACGTGGGCAGGGGGGCGCAGCTGGTACTGATGGTGGTGGTGCATCGGCTGGTTCTGGCAAAAGCACAATAGCAGCTAAGGCAGGAGGTGTTGAGCCTGCATCATCGTCTGGCCCAAGAAGGCCTGTAAGGTTGCCTTTTCTTGGAGTAGGAAAACCGCTTTTAAAGCCAGAGCATCAGGAACAGGTTTTGGCGTACATTGCCGAAACAGCCACCAGCTCTATTGCCTCCTCTTCTGAACGTTCAAAACCTGCAAGCACGGAGTCATCAGTGCAGGGTTCTGGTCAGGAAAAACACCTTTCCTTGTGTCCTTCACCCCCACCAAAAGTTAAGGATGCGGCAGCCCACACTTCAGATTACTCTATGGAGCTCTTTTCACATACCAAGCCTGGGTTATCAAGTAAAATCCAGAATTCCCCAGTCCAAGATGAATCTGACATGGAGTGCACTGATGCATAGCCACTGCTAGATGATTCTGCTGGTACATCGACCCAGAGCACTACATTGCCCTCGCAGTCTATTGAGCCAGAATCTGACCCTGATGAAACTCAGGTGCCCCTTCCCGCATACTATACCATCTTACACAGTGATACAGAGGAAGGTAAAGAGGAAGGTGCAGATGACTTTGAAGAGGAGGTGATGGATGACCCAGTTCTTGACCCGGATTGGCATCCATTGGGGAGGAGGGTGGCGCTGGCAATTGTTCAGATAAGGAGAAGGATCCGCAGCAGGCATTGACATCGCAGCAGTGGTTATCTGGCAGGCCCGTAGCTGTCCAAAAACATGGACCAAAAACTAAAAGAGTTGCAGGACAGCTTGGCCAGACGGTCAACTTAGCACAGCGTGCAAGGCCAGAAAATGTATACCATAGTAGGAAGAGTGCAGTGTGGCACTTCTTTGTCCAAAATCCTACTGATGAGGCAAAGGGTACCTGTAAGAAGTGCTGAAGGAGCTTTAGCCAAGGTAAACAACAAACAAATTTGAATACCAGTTGCATGCTTAGACATTTAATCAACATGCACTTGCAAGCGTGGACAGACTACAAAACCTCAGGTAGCACATGTGTACCTGCTCCAACTCAAGGTAGCCAGCAACGCTCCATTGCTTCCCCCACTGTAAGACCACTGCCAACGTTAAGCACACCACCTGTCAGAGACACCGCACTGAACTTGCTCACTGAGCCAGTGCGCGTGTCCTGAGTAAAGCGAACAGTGCTCAAAGCTACCTGTGGAGCGGGCAGCAACCAAATAGATGTGTACTTCAGAGCCGCAGGACCTGAAGCACGTGACTGCTAGGGGCGTGGCCTAAACTCCACAGAGCTAGGAGCTGCAAGACAATTCCTAGCAGAGTAACTGCGAGACAAAGTTACCAAGGGCATAGACAGTGAGAATAGTCAGTCAGGACGTAGCCAATGAGTCACACACAGAGATAGCTGCAAGGTACCAGAGGGGCGAGCAGAGAGTAGTCAGATCACAGGCAATGAGTCATACACAGATAGTTGCAAGGTACCAGAGGGGCGAGCAGAGAGTAGTCAGGTCACAGGCAATGAGTCATACACAGATAATAACGCAGTACAAAATCAACAGGCAAACTCACAACGGGAAACAGAATCGGGTCAGAACCATATAAACAAGCTATAGCAACAAACAGGCACACGGGGGTCAGTACACTCGGCCAAAGGCAAAAGTATAACTGGCAGGGATTGAAGCTACCCAGGGGTTTATGAAGCTCTCCCAGAACCAGAAAGAGGCCACAATCATTAACCCCAAGTGTGCAGGTCAAAACCTGCACAGAGCTCCAGACATTAACCCCCGGTGTGCAGCTCAAAAACCTGCACTGGGATCATGACACCACCAGCACTAAATGTGGAGGTGTTGTTGCAAGGCCAAAGCACTCAGGGAATCACAATGGTTTTGCAACACAACACTGAATCTAGGCCCATCACCACCAATACCATCACCAACCCCCTCTCATTCAGTCCGGTCCACCGCTACTTCCCCCATATGCAGCTCTCCAGTCCAGCTTACCCTACCAGACACTCTGAGTAGGACAAGAAAGTACTCATCCTCTCATCCGCGTACACTTTGTTTGAACGCCTACATTGCCAAACTAATCTCATTAGAGATGATGCCCTACCGTTTGGTTTAAAGCGAAGCTTTCCACAACCTCATGGCCTACGCTGTCCCATGCTATGACCTACCCTGTCGCCACTTCTTTTCTCGAAAAGCCATCCCTGCCCTCCACCAGCATGTGAAAGACTGCATTGTCCATGCACTAAAACAGTCAGTGAGTGGAAAGGTGCATCTCACATCAGATGCATGGACTGCTAGGCATGGCCAGGGCCATTACGTGTCCCTCACTGCGCACTGGGTTAATGTGGTGGATGCAGGCTCCACTGGGGACAGCGGCGGTGGAACAGTGCTGCCTAGCCCACGGTATAGGAAACAGTTGGCTGTAGGCTTTCGATCCTCCTCCTGCTCTATCATCAAAAGCTTGTTCACAGAGCGCAGTCGCACGAGCACTCCATCCGCAGCTGGCAGTGTTGCACACGAGGTGTCCCACTATTGAACAGCTAGTGGTAAGAGTCAGCAGGCTGTGTTAAAGATGATGTCTTTGGGAGACAACAGACACACCACGGAGGTACTGGCCGACTACTTGCAGGGACAAACAGAGTCATAGCTGGGCAGTCTACATCTTGAGGCATGCAAGGTATTCAGTGATAACGGACGTAATTTTGTGGCAGCCATAGCCAGTGCAAAACTCACACACATACCTTGCCTGGCTCACACTTTGAACCTGGTGGTGCAGTGCTTCCTTAATAGTTATCTGGAGATAACATCCCTGCTCCATACGGTGCGAAGACTGTGCTCGCACATCCGTCGCTCGGCCATACAAGCCAGTCATATGCAGAAGCTGCAGCGATTGCTCCACCTCCCCAAGCACCACCTAATCATAGACGTTGCAACAAGGTGGAACTCCACCCTGCACATGTTTGAGAGTCTGTGCGAACAGAGGCAGGCTGTAATGCATTTGTGGGAGGATACACGGGCAGGCAGTTTGAGGGAAGACATGGAATTGTCGGGTGTGCAGTGATCAAAGCTGAAAGACCTCTGTAAAGTCCTTCAGTGCTTTGAGGAATGCACACGGCTGGTAAGCGCAGACGACGCCATCATAAGCATGAGCATCCCATTTATGCATCTGCTCATGCAAAGTTTGATGCACATTAAGGACCAGGGGTCTGCAGCAGAGGAGGAGGAGGAGGGAGGCCATTGTCTGGTCAGGGAACTGTCCTGGACGAGGTGGAGGAAGAAGAGGAAGAGGAGGATGAGGGGATGATTATTTTGGGCAGGAGGATGCTTCTCAGGGGGAAAGAGAAAATGTTGGCGTTCCAAGGTCAGGTACAGTGTTTGTGCGTGACTGTATGGATGTGGATTTGCCAGAAAGTGCTCCTCCACCCACCATTGGCAGTGCATCATTGACACCTGGAACATTGGCCCACATGCCTTGCGGATCCTAAAAAGGGACCCCCGCATTGCCAAAATGATGAGCGATGACGACTACTGACTGGCCAGCATCCTCGATCCACGCTACAAAGGCAAATTATACAACATCAGGAGAACCTAGAGATGATATTGGCTAACAAACAAGCAACTCTGGTAAACAGGTTGTTTGAGGTTTTCCCTCAGCGGTGCTGTTTCTCCCATGAGCCGTAGTGGGCACAATGGAAGAGGTGTTCGTGGTGCACACAGCCAAAGTGGCGTTGGAGACAGGGATTTAATGACCATGTTGTGGAATGATTTCTCAAGTACCGCTCACACGATTGCTAATACTGCATCGATTAAAAGTGACAGGAGACAGCAGTTGTCAACTATGGTTACAAACCACTTCTCGTCCCATATCGATGTTCTCCCTCACAAGTCATTCCCCTTTGACTATTGGGCCTCTAAACTGGACGCCTGGCCTGAATTGGCACAATATGACTTACAGGAGCTTGCTTGCCCTGCTTCTAGTGTGTTATCTGAAAGAGTCTTCAGTGCTGCTGGATCAATCCTGACAGAAAAAAGGACCCGTCTGTCTACCCAAAATGTTGATGATCTAACCTTCATTAAAATGACCTATGCATGGGTTTCAAAGGATTTTGTCCCACCTTCCCCTGATGACACATAGGTTCCCAGAAAACTTCCTCGCTTTTGTCCTCCTCTTCCTCAGACTTGCCCAATTCCGCCCTTTGCAGCAGCTGAATGTCCAGCCAACACATCAACATATGCCATTTTTTAAACCTCCCTAAGTGGGCTGCCCCCCCCAATGGCTGGGGTCAACACCTGGTGCACCCGGGCAAGTGCCGTTGCTCTGAACGGGTGGATGGGCCAACAGACGGTCAATGGCACTGGCAAAGGGCCTTTCATAGTACAATACAGTGTCTCTGATGGTGGGGGGACCTACTCGCCGTCAGACACACCAGCGTACTATGAGGGGCCCTGTGCCAGTACCATCGACCACGAGTGTGCCCCCCTGCTTGATCATGGCCACAGCACTTGCAAGTTGCAATACTTACCTCTCCCTGCTCCACCGCTGTGTAGTCTGGACAGATAAATCCTTCAAAGGGACGGTCACTAGAAATTTGGTGTATTGATCGATGATGGTTAAGATGTAGCTATGCCTGTCCTGCTTGCCTCTACCTTCAGATGATCTATAGCTACCATTTGTAATGGACGTCAACTTACAAGCGGATGCAATGGTGCTTTATGATCACATTTCACAGTTGTGATAGTCACAGACGTGTGACATTCCTGCCACCATTTTTCAATGTCTCCTCTCATGCCAATCCAATAGTAATTCCCAAATTTCTGCTAACACTCGACTTTCCATCTGTACTTGTATCTATGTTGTTTCCAGTAGCGGAGAGCCTGGACTGGCTTACTGAGATTGAAATATATACGAAGATTTAAACGTACCACAACACTGTATACTGTTGTACGCTTCGAATACCTTTCCCTTTTTCTACTTGTTAAATTCTGGTGTAATACATACTGAGCCTGTGAGTGTCTGTGTCTTACTCCGGAAGTATAGACGGCAATTTATAATTACCCCTAGAATGGATACACCTGGTATGTGCTGATACAGTACCCTTGTTCCAAATTTTGTATTACGGTATCATCCATAGTGAGTGAGCATGTGTGAGCGTGTGTGGTTTACACCTTCTATATATATGGTGAATTGGAGATACCAATTTTTACCCTATACTCTATACAGCTTGTATCTTATTATACAGTACCTTTGTTTGACATTTAGTATTATGGTCAAATCCATACTGAGTAAGCATCTGAGAGTGACTACGGGACTATGTATATGGAGAATTCAATTGTATCATTTAATATATATGCTTGCTATCTTGTTATCCAGTACCTTTTTAATAACATTATTTTTATGGTCAAAACCAAGCTGGGTGAGCATCTGAGGGTGACTCCGGAATTAAATACAGAGATTTCAAATTTGGCCAACACTGTATACAGCTGTACGCTTGTGTTACATTACCCATTTACTGCTTTTCAGATTCTTGTGTAATCCATACTGGGCCTGAGAGCGTTTGTGTCTGCCTCCTGAAATGTATATGGAGATTCAGAATGTTTACACTATACTATATATACCTTGTATCTGGTGATACTTTACCCTTCTTCACCTTTTTATTTTATTGGGTAATCCATACTGAGCCTGTGAGCGTCTGTGTATGACTCATGAAATATAAACGTAGATTTACTGTTATCCCTAGACTGTATAGAGCTGTACGCTTCTGATACAGTACCATATATTTGCTGATATTTTGCGTCAATTTTCTAAAACATGAGGAAGTATGGTGGAACAGGACGCTGACATTGGTGTGGGAGGCCACTGGTACTGATGGTGGTGGTGGTGCATCTGCTGGTAGTGCCAAAAACACAATAGCAGCTAAGGCAGGAGGTGTTGAGCCTGCATCATGGTGTAGCTCTGGAAGACCTGTAAGGCTCCGTTTTCTGGGAGTAGGTAGACTGTTTTTAAAGCCGGAGCATCAGGAACTGTTTTTGGCTTACATTGCTGAAACAGCCTCCAGCTCTATCGCCTCCTCTTCTGAAGTTTAAAAAAATGCATGCACTGAGTCGTAAGTGCAGGCTTCTGGTCAGGAGCAACCACTTTCCTTGTGTCCTTCACCCATACCAAAAGTGAAGGATGCGGCAGCACACACTTCAGATTACTCCATGGAGCTCTTTTCACATACCATGCCTGGGTTAATTAAAAATGGGGCCCATCATATACTGGAGCATTCAAAATGGGGGACATCTGACACTGGGGCATCATCCATGAGGCCCATCATATACTGGAGCATTCCAAATGGGGCAGATCAGACGCTGGAGCAACATCTATGGGGCACATGATACACTGGAGCATTAGATATGGGGCCCATTATATATGGAGCATTATTAGGGCCCATCATACACTGGAGCATCATCCATGAGGCCCATCATATACTGGAGCATTCCAAATGGGGGACATCAGACACTGGAGCAGCATTTACAGGGCCCCTTATACACTGGAGCATTACAAATGGAGCCCATTATATACTGAGCATTATTAGGGCCCATCATACACTGGAGCATCATCCATGAGGCCCATCATATCCTGAAGCATTCCAAATGGGGGACATCAGACACTGCAGCAGCATCTATGGGGCCCATCATATACTGGAGCATTCCAAATGGGGGACATCGGACACTGAAGCAGCATCTATAGGGCACATGATACACTGGAGCATTAGAAATGGGGCCCATTATATATGGAGCATTATTAAGGCCCATCATACACTGGAGCATCATCCATGAGGCCCATCATATACTGGAGCATTCCAAATGGGGGACATCAGACACTGGAGCAGCATTTATGGGGCCCTTTATACACTGGAGCATTATAAATGGAGCCCATTATATATTGAGCATTTTTAGGGCCCATCATACACTGAAGCATCATCCATGAGGCCCATCATATACTGGAGCATTCCAAATGGGGGACATCAGACACTGGAGCAGCATTTACTGGGCCCTTTATACACTGGAGCATTGCAAATGGAGCCCATTAAATATTGAGCATTATTAGGGCCCATCATACACTGGAGCATTATCCATGAGGTCCATCATATACTGGAGCATTCCAGTGTCATGGTCCAGTCCAGAGTTTATTTTCTGCTGTCTTCACTCTGGACTGGTCATGCAGGAGTTAATCTCCTCAGCCTCGTTCTGGAGCTAGCTGGGCTATTTCAGTCTCTCACAGCCTGCTGACCAGTGTTAGTGATGGCTCAAGCTTCCAGTTTAGAGCCTCTGACCATTGTACCTTGGTGATCCTCCTGCCTTTGACTGATATTCACGTGTATGACCCGGACTGATTTCTGACCCCGTCTCTTGGTATTCATCTCTGCTGTTACGTTCCCTCTCTGGCATCTGACTCCCCGGCTTGTACCCCAACCATGTATTTCATCTCACGTTTTGGACCCCTGTGCTCATGTTATGGCTTTCTGACTCTCGGCTTGGTATTTTGACTACATGTATTGCTGCTCCTTCTGGTACGTCTGCTCCTGCTAGTTTCTGACTCGGTTCGTCTGACTATTCTCTCTCGTTAACTGTGGCACCTGTGCTGTTGCTCAGGGTTGCTGCTCTTAGTGTGTAACCTCTCTTCCCTCACCAGCTCCCCCTGGTAGAGGTTTCACTACATTATCACTAACCTATACATTTAAACGGGATTTTGCATTTTTTTTCCTTTGGTCATGGATCTGCTGCATAACTTGGCAGATCAAGTATCCAGTTTGACGCAGATGGCGCAGGACTTTTCTGTTAATCATCAGTCCCTTGTAATGTCTCATACCCACTTACAGAAAGAACTGACTGAGACTATTAAGACCATGCAGGGAAACACCTCTCATATTGTTTGTCCACCAGGTGACTCTGTAGATGTTATTTTGCACTCTCCTGAACCCTCAGTTAAACTTCCTGACACATTTTCTGGCGAAAAAGATAAATTTCACATATTCAAGGAGAGTTGTAAATTATGGTTTTCTCTTAGACCCCGATCGTCTGGGGATGAGACTCAGCGGGTGGGGATTGTTATCTCCTTACTTAGGGAGGGTCCCCAATCCTGGGCTTTTTCATTGCCCCCTACTGCCCCTGAACGGATGTCGGTAGATAAGTCCTAGGGCCTCAAAGAACCTATCTATGACGAACCGGACCGTGTTAGGGTGGCAGAGGACACTATTTTGGGTCTGGGGCAACGGAAGCACTCAGCCGAATGGTACAGCTCCGAATTCCATCGATGGTCCACTGAGGTGTCCTGGGACGACTCCGCACTGAGATGTCTGTTCAGGAAGGGACTGTCGGATTGCTTGAAGGACGCTCTGGCTCTCCATCCACCTCCCAGCTCATTGGAGGAGGCTATGACTCAGGCTATCCGTATGGAACGGAGACTGCGGGAGAGAGGTGTTACTCAGCGAGGGTTTCCGTTTTTCCCTGCTAACCCTGATGTTTTGCTTCCATCTGAACCTATGGAGGTGGGAGCCACCAACCCCAAGGAGAAAGACAGGAAACGGCAATGTGATGGAAAATTGTGTTTTTACTGCGGAGATCCCGGACATTGGAAAAAAGACTGCCCCTCCTGTCCTCCGACTAACAAGCGGCTGAGTCTGGGTGATAATCGTGGAGGTCACCCAGACTCTCAGGTACCTTTTCATTCTTTTTCAAAGATACTGCTAAAGGTGGAACTTGGTGTTGAGAACGACTTTTTCCATACTTCGGCTTTTGTAGACTGTGGGTCATCCCTGAACCTGATTGACACTAAGCTGGTGGCTCGCTGTAGATTAGGGACAGTTAGGTTGGGGACTCCCTTAAAAATTGTGGCTATTGACTCTACACCTCTCACTAAGGATGGTCTCCATTTCATTTCTAAAGAATTCACCCTCAGGGTGGGGGCCCTACACCAGGAGCGCATGTTATGCTTTGTTTTGGATAACCTGCCTGATGGCCTGGTGTTAGGGTTTCCCTGGTTGCAACGGCATAATCCGGTTATTGACTGGGGTCCCGGGATATTGTTAAATGGGGACCTGGCTGTTCTGAAAACTGTCTTGCTACTGTATCTATGTCATCCGTCAGTCTGGAGTGTATTCCGGAATACCTGAAGGATTTTGAGGATGTGTACTCCGAAAAGGAGGCTGAGGTTCTACCACCACACCGCCCATTCGATTGTGCCGTGGATCTTGTTCCCGGTGCCACATTGCCCAAAGCCCGGCTGTACAATTTCTCCGGCCCTGAGCGGGCTGCTATGAAGGAGTATATCTCTGAGAGCCTCTGTAAAGGACATATACGGCCATCTGTCTCTCCCGTGGCAGCGGGGTTCTTTTTTTGTGAAAAAAAAAGGATGGTGGTTTACGCCCATGCCTCGATTTTCGAGAACTGAATAAAATAACCAAAAGAAACGCTTATCCTCTCCCACTGATACCTGATTTGTGCAATCAATTGTCAGGGGCCAGGTGGTTCTCTAAGTTGTACCTCAGGGGAGCATACAATCTCATCCATATGCAGGAGGGAGATGAATGGAAAACTGCGTTTCTCACCTCTGAGGGTCTGTTTGAAAATTTGGTTATGCCCTTTGGTTTGACTACCGCACCAGCGCTATTCCAGAATTTCATTAACCATGTTTTTTCTGATTTTATTGGACGCTTTGTAGTTGTTTATCTTGACGATATACTCATATATTCTTCTGATAGACAAAGTCATATGGGTCATCTTCATGCGGTTCTACAGAGGCTCAGGGAGAACTCAATCTTTGCCAAATTGGAGAAATGTTCATTTTTTACTCAAGAATTGTCCTTTCTAGTTGTCATCCTGTCCGCTGAGGGGTTTCGTATGGACCCTAGGAAGGTACAGGCCATTGTGGATTGGGTGCAACCCAGAGATCTCAAGGGTCTTCAGCGATTTCTGGGTTTCGCCAATTATTATAGAAAATTCATCAAGGGGTTCTCTCAAGTGGTCAAACCCTTCACTGATCTCACCCAAAAGGGGGCGGATCTCAAAAACTGGTCAGCTCCAGCTGTGGCGGCGTTTTCTTTGTTTAAAGAACGTTTCATGACTGCTCCGGTACTGGTGCAACCTGACTTTTGTAAACCATTCATCATAGAAGTGGATGCCTCTGGGCTGTGTTGTCCCAGGGGCCCACCACATTAACTAACTTAAGACCCTGTGCCTTCTTTTCCAAAAAATTTTCCTCTGCTGAAAGGAATTATGATGTTGATAACTGAGAGTTATTTGCCATTAAATTGGCTTTTGAAGAATAGAGGCATTTTTTGGAGGGGGCTGTCCATCGTATCACTGTCATTACAGATCACAAGAACCTGTCTTACATCGAATCCGCCAAACGTCTGACTCCGAGACAGGCAAGGTGGTCACTTTTTTTTTCCCGATTTCAGTTTTCCATCACTTTCAGACCGGGTTCCAAGAATGTGAAGGCGGATGCCTTGTCTCGCAGCCAATATCCGGTATCGCCTCCTGAGCCTCCTTCCTCCATTCTTCAGTGCGGGGTGGTGGTGGCTGTGGTGTCCCCGAGATTGGAGCAGGAGATTCGTGAGGCCCAATCTCTTGCTCCTCCGTCCATACCTGAAAATAAGCTCTTTGTGCCTGTCCAGTATCGGTTAAGAGTGCTTCGGGAGTTCCACGACTCAGCTCTGAGTGGGCATCCTGGAATCTCGGCCACTCGTAAAGCCATCACTAGGCTGTTCTGGTGGCCCTCGTTGACTTCTGACATCACTGGTTTTGTGTCCTCCTGTGAAACTTGTGCCCACGCTAAAGCCTCCCACAACCGGCCTGCCGGGGAATTGGTGCCACTGCCAATTCCGGATAGACCGTGGACTCACCTGTCCATGGATTTTATCACCGATCTCCCACCCTCTAATGGCAAAACCGTGATCTGGGTAGTTGTGGAAAGGTTCAGTAAACAAGCACATTTTGTACCCTTAATAGGCCTTCCTAATGCTGAGACTCTATCTAAGCTATTCATTGAGCATGTGATTCGGTTGCATGGTGTGCCTGTCACTGTGGTGTCTGATAGAGGGGTGCAATTCGTGGCAAAATTCAGGAGAGCTTTTTGTAAAAGGCTGGGCATCAGTCTGACCATTTCATCGGCCTACCATCCCGAGACCAATGGTCAGACTGAAAGGACCAATCAGTCTTTGGAGCAGATCCTGCGGTGTCTTGTCACATCCAGACAGGATGATTGGTGCTCTGTGATACCTATAGTGGAATTCGCCTTCAATAATCGTGTCAATCAGTCTACTGGTACTTCTCCTTTCTTCTGAAACTATGGGTTTCACCCTCATTTTGGTGAATTCTCCAGACTAGATTCAGAGTGTCCAGGGGCTGATTCGGCCTTTTTGCGATTGGAGGAGGTTTGGAGGGAGGTTCAGAGAAACATTGGGGAGGCTCAGGGCAAATATAATTTTTTTGCGGATAAACGACGCTCGGTGGGGCCGACTTATCAGGTGGGGGATAAGGTATGGTTATCCACCAAAAACATAAGGCTGAGAATTCCCTCTGCTAAGTTGGGTCCCAAGTTTATTGGTCTGTTTAGCTAGCTAGCTAGCTATTTAATTTAAAATAGATCAGTCATGTCATGTAAGCAGTGAAGTATTTGTCATTGTACTATAGCTATATTTCTGTGCCGCATCGGAGCATCATGAGTTGTGGCATGTGTTAAAGGGGCGCACTGACACTTTTTGGCCCAGGGCACACGAAAACCTGGAGCCAGCCCTACCCCCCCACAACTTTAGCCTAATAACCCCCAGTTTTCAATGCGGAACTATTATTATGAAGTAAATTAAGGTTGACAAGCTTCATTAATAAGAATTGATGTTTTTGGCATTGAAATGGGCACTGTAGGTGTGTTTACTATCCTCCACTCCCTGCCGACTTTGCTTCCCCATTGACTTGCATTGGGTTTCGTGTTTCAGTCGGACCTCCGACTTTTCCCTATAGTCGGACGATTTCGTTCGACCCAACTTTTGAGAAAGTCGGGTTTCATGAAACCCGACTCGACCTGAAAAAAGGAAAAGTCGCTCATCTAGTTGAGAGCACAGCTATTGTTGTGGGACACATGCTTATGTAATGAGGGGATGGCACACCGGGAGAAATAGTGGCGGCCATCAAGTTGCAGAAAGCTTCAGTCTCCACGAGCCTAAAAGGCAACATTTCTAGCACAAGCAGTCATGAAATGTGTGACTTTAGTAGTGTGGCCTATGGGGCATTGGTTGCGTATTTACGCTTGCGTTCCAAGGACTGGGGTATGGACAACTGAGCACTGCACTGGGATAAGGACATGGAAGTGCTTGATGATGGTGCTAGTTGAGTGTGTGCAATGACAGGTGCAGGGCAGGAGGCATCTTCGCATGCACTATGGACAGTAGATTGGCTTGCACACACAACAGCAAAAGAAGCAGTGGTGTCACCCACAGACATTGTTCATGGACCCTGGGTTTCGTACCACAAAGTCAGATGCTTTCCTGCCAAGTGCCTGTGCCTGATCATGCTGGTGGTGGTCAGGCTGGTAGTTTTGCTACCCCTGCTGATGCTGGCCTGGCAGGTGAGGCAAATGGCCTTTTTGGGGTTATCAGCAGAGTCTTTTAAAAGCAACCAACATCACAAAACAATCACTGACCTCAGGGAGACCAGTCAAAGAAAACACTGTGGCAGCCGGCAAAGGCGCTCAGTCACTTAATATGGTGGTAATGGTGGTTTCCGAAAGGAGCCACTCCTTGGCTGGGTCCTTCCCTGGAGGAAGATCTGGCTAGTCCCGTGTTTGAGACTCTTGAATAAGGCTCCACGGACTTTATTTGCATATTTAAAAAGCAACCATACTCAGGAAGACCTAACAGTTGTACTGGCAACTTCTGTCATGTTGGTGTTACAGGGAATTGTTACCCGCCTTCTGTCTGCGGCCACCGTACTGTTTCTTCTTGCCTGTTGGGGTTCTGTGCCTCCCTTCCTCTGTGTGATCCTGTCCTCGCTCTGCATGTCCTCCTGCCAGCTTTGGTCTTTTACTATATTATCCACCACCTCATCCTCCACTTCTGCACCCTCGTCCTCCTCCTGACTTTCTGGCAACTGTGTCTCATCATCACCCACCTCTTGTGACACTTTCCCACCATCGCCTTCATGTGACCATGGTGGCTGCTCAAATATTTGGGAATGACTACATGCGATCTCCTCATCAATATCTGAAATTGCTACATGATGATGTGTTGCCCTCTTTATGCACTGAAGATGGCACGTTCCCTGAGTTTTTCCAGCAAGATGGTGCACCACCGCATTATGGGTGTCAGGTCTGAACATTCCTACATGAAAAGTTTTCTGGAAAGTGGATTGGTCATCGTGGGCCAGTTGAATGGCTACCAAAGTCTCCCGATCTGACCCCCTTAGACGTTTATCTTTGGAGTCATCTGAAGGCAATTGTTTATGCTGTGAGTATACGAGATGTGCAGCATCTGAAGCAATGGATACTGGAAGGCTGTGCTAGCATTTCTTCTGCGGTGTTGCTATCAGTGTGTCAAGAGTGGGAGAAGATGGTTGCATTGACAATCCAACACAATGGGCAGCATTTTGAACATTTGAACACATTTTATAAGTGGTCATAAACTTGTAAATAACTCATGAAAGAATAAAGCTACGTTAAAACCAAGCACATCATTGTTTTCCTATTGAAAATTTCACAAGATTTGATGTGTCACATGACCATCTTCCCATTGAAAAAAATTTAGTTGGATCCAAAATGGCCAACTTCAAAATGGCTACCATGGTCACCAACCATCTTGAAAAGTTCCCCCCTTCAAAATACTAACGTGTCACAAACAGGAAGATGATATTACCAACCTTTCCCATTTTATTTAGGTGTATCCATAAAAATGGCCCACCCTGTAGATCAAATTTAAGTTTAAGGGAGAGAGAAGCCCTAAAAGAAATGGAACATTGGGATGATGTTATTTCCAAGAGCGCGGATAAGGGTGGTAACACGGTCATTTGGCCACATGTCATTTATGTACAACAAGCATTAAAGCTACTATATGACCCCAAATGCTACAAACCACTAACATTCAATCCAACAATACAATATCCAGATAAACTGGTAGCAATACTATCAGAAGCATTTGAACAGGGTATCATTCCCAAGAGACTACTGGATCTCTATAAAAAAAAAAATACATCCAAAATAACCAAGATTCTATTTAATTCTAAAAATACATAAAGATGCTGAGAATACTCCAGGGAGACCAATAGTCTCTGGGACTGATATCCTTTGTGAAGTCATCTGTAAAATTGTAGACCATTACTTAAAACCTTTAGTGTCCGAATTACTGTCACATGTGAAAGACACTACAACTGTTCTTGGTCATTTGGATCACATGGTTCTGAGTGAAAAAATGCTACTTGTTACCAACAGATGTTGAAGCATTATGTACTTCATTTGAACATCAAGATGGATTAAGAGCAGTTAATTTGCTCCTCCAAGCAAGTAGTATTGATAAACCTATGGCAGACTTTTCAATTACCCTCTTGGATTTCATACTAACAGAATATTTTTACCTTTAAGAGAAAGATTTACTTGCAACAACAAGGTACTGCAATGGGGGCAGCTTGTGCTCCCCTCATATGCAAATCTATTTTTAGGCTACTGGAGCGTGAAATTTTTCAAAGTGAATCCATTTCTGGTATTGATAAAATCCAGAAATGGATTTTTTATATTGATGACATTTTTTTCATTTTTGAAGGGACTGTGAATGAGTTGGAAGAACTAATGAAGAAACTGATAATGGATACAACATTAAATTGACATTTAGCTATGGCAGATCTGTAGAATTGTTGGATTTGCTAATCTCTTCAAATCCTGATGGATATCTCACTACAACTATTTTCAGGAAACCAACAGCAACAAATTCGCTCTTGGAAGCCACTTCCTCACACCCAAGATCTACTATCCAAGGAATACCTGTCGATCAATTTTTAAGGTTAAAGAGAATTTGTTCCGAAGTAAAGGATTTCTTGTTACAATCCAAAGAATTATCTGCATGCTTCAAAGCCATGGGTACAGTGACCGTAACATCAAGAGAGGTTTTCAACAAGCAAAAAATTCACCACAAAATTCTTTGTTATATGAAAACAATTCAAAAAGAGACCACTGATGGAGAAGTACGATTAATCACTAATTTTAATTTGCAGTGGTATAGCTTCAGGGAAATTATTGTTAATCATTGGGACATTTTGGCCACTGATCCAATTTTGAAAAGAATTTTACTCCCGACTAGAGATTAGCGACTTTGCCTTTTTTAGGGTCGGGTCGGGTCGGGTTTCATGAAACTCGACTTTCTCAAAAGTCGAGTCGAACGAAATCGGCCGACTATCGGGAAAAGTCGGAGGCCCGACTGAAACACGAAACCTAATGCAAGTCAATGGGGAAGCAAAGTCGGCAGGGAGTGGAGAACAGTAAGCACACATACAGTGCCCATTTCAATGCCAACAACATCAATTCTTATTGCTTAAGTTTGTCAACCTTAATTTACTTTATAATAATAGTTACGCATTGAAAACTGGGGGTTATTTGGCTAAAGTTGTGGGGGGGTAGGGCTGGCTCCAGGTTTTCGTGTGCCCCGGGCGAAAGAGTGTCAGTGGGCCCCTTTAAGACATACCACAATTCATGATGCTCCGATACGGCAGAGAAATGTAGGTATAGTACAATGACAAATACTTCACTTCTTACATTACATGACTGATATCTATTTTAAATTCTTCAATAGCTCAAAAACCGGACAGTATATTCCTCCATACAGTATTATGGCCACCACATAGTGCGCCATACAGAATAATGATCCCCATATATTTCTCCATGCAGAACAATTTGTCCCATGTAATGCTCCATACAGTATATGATGAGCTCCACATAATGCTACAGTATATGATGGTCCCCATATAATGTGCCATAGAATATAGGATAGTCCCCATAGAGTAGAATGAGCCCCACATATTGCTCTATACAGTATAATGAGTCGCATATAAAGCTCCATACAGTATATGATGGGCCCCATATATTGCTCCAAATAATGCTCCATACAGAATAGGCCCCATATGTGCTCCATATAATGCTCCACACCCTATTTGATGCTCATAAATAATGAACCCCATATGATGCTCCAGTATATGATTGGCCCCATGGATGATGCTCCATTGTATGATGGGCCTATATAATGCTCCATATATAATGGGCCCCATATGATGCTGCAGTATATGATGGGCCCCATGCATGATGCTCCAGTGTATGATGGGCCTATACACTGTGTGCAGAATTATAAGGCAAATGAGTATTTTGATCACATCATCCTTTTTATACATGTTGTCCTACTCCAAGCTGTATAGGCTTGAAAGCCAACTGCCAATTATGTAAATCAGGTGATTTGCATCTCTGTAATGAGGAGGGGTGTTGGCTAATGACAAGAAATATGTTAAGACAGATTTTTGTAAAGTTTTATGGACAGATGAAATGAGAGTGACTCTTGATGGGCCAGATGGATGGGCCCGAGGCTGGATCAGTAAAGGCCAGAGAGCTACACTCTGACTCAGATGCCAGCAAGGTGGAGGTGGGGTACGGGTATGGGCTGGTATCATCAAAGATGAACTTGTGGGACCTTTTCAGGTTGAGGATGGAGTTTCTGGAAGACACCTTCTTCAAGCAGTGGTACAGGAAGAAGTTGGTATCGTTCAAGAAAAACATGATTTTCATGCAGGACAATGCTCCATCACATGCATCCAAATACAGCGTGGCTGCCCAGTAAAGGTCTAAAAGAAGAAAAAATAATGACATGGCCCCCTTGTTCACCTCATCTGAACCCCATAGAGGACCTGTGGTCCCTCATAAAATGTGAGATCTACAGGGAGTGAAAACATTACACCTCTCGGAATAGTGTCAGGGAGGCTGTGTTGGCTGCTGCACGCAATATTGATCTTAAACAGAATCAATTGACAGAATGTATGGATGGAAGGCTTTTGAGTGTCATTGTAAAGAAAGGTGGCTATATTGGTCACTTTTTTTGGTTTTGAATGTCAGAAATGTTTATTTCTAAATTTTGTGCTGTTATGTTGGTGTTCCTGGTGAAAATAAACAAGTGAGATGGGTATATATTTGGTTTTTACTAAGTTGCCTAATAATTCTGCACAGTAATAGTTACCTGCACAAACAGATATCCTCCTAAGATAGCCAAATCTAAAAAAAAACCCATTCCAACTTCCAAAAATATTAAGCTTTGATATTTATGAGTCTTTTCGGTTGATTGAGAGGATTCTTTTTATTAGTGAACAACAACTATGTTCTCAAACACAACTTGCATAATAATAATTATGCAAACAGTGTATAATGCTCCATATATAATGGGCCCCATTTATAATGCTCAAGTGTATAATGGGCCCCGTATATGATGCTCTAGTGTATGATAGCCACATTTATAATGCTCCATTGTATGATGGGCCCCATTTATAATGCACAGGTGTATGAAGGGCCCCATGGATGATGCTACAGTGTATGATGGGCCCCATTTATAATGCTCCATATATAATGGGCCCCATATGATGCTCCAGTGTATAATGGGCCCTATCTATGATGCTCAAGTGTATGATGGGCCCCATATATAATTCTCCAGTGTATAATGCTCGCCATATATTACTCCAAACATTAAAAAATGAAATACCTCTCATCGCTGGGCACTGTTCTACTCTAGACTCCTCAGCTTCGCCATCTTCCAGCTCTCTGCACTTGGACTGTTCAGGCAGAGGGCGTACAGACGTGACGTCATCGTGCTCGCTGACCTGAACATCACTGTCAGGAAACGCGGAAGAGGTCACAGCGGTGGAGCAGGGAGAGGTAAGTATTGCAAGTGCTGGTGCCCTGAACAAGCAGGGGGGGCCCACTCGTGGGCGATGGCACTGGCACAGGGCCCTTCATAGTACGACGGTGTCCCTGACACCGTGGGCCCCCCAACATCAGAGACACTGGCGTACTGTGAGGGGCCCTGTGCAAGTGCCGTCGCCCACGAGTGAGCCCCCACATGCTCAGGGCACCACCACTTGCCTGGGTGCGCCAGGTGCTGACGCTGGCCCTGGGGGGGGTACAGCCCAGTTAGGGAGGTGTAAAAACTGGCATATGTTGAGGTGTAGGCTGGACGTTCAGCAGCTGCAAATGGAGGAATTGGAGAAGTCGGAGAAAGAGGAGGACAAAGCGAGCCATTTTGCTGGCAACCTATGTGTCATCAGGCGAAGGTGGGACAAAATCCTTTGAAACCCATGCATAGTTCACTTTAATGAAGGTGAGATCACCAACAGTTTGGGTCAACAGCCGGGTCCTTTTTTCTGTCAGGATTGATCCAGCAGCACTGAAAACTCTTTCTAACAGCACACTACCAGCAGGGCAACCGAGCTCCTGTAAGGCACACTGTGCCAATTCAGGCCAGGTGTCCAGTTTACAGGCCCAGTAGTCAAAGGGGAATGAACTGTAAGGGAGAACATCGATAGGGGAGGAGAGGTAATTTTGAACCATAGTTGACAACTGCTGTCTCCAGTCTGTTGCAATCAATTCAGTATTACAGTCATGTGAGCGGTACTCGAGAAATCAGTCCACAACATGGTCATGAAACCCCTGTCTCCAACGCCGGTTCGGCTGTGTGCACCATGAACACCTCTTCCATTTGGCCCAGTACGGCTCGTGGTAGAACCTGCACCGCTGCTGTGTGCTGGGAATGCCTCTAACAAACAGTTTACCAGAGTTGCTTGTTAGTTCGCCAATATTAGCTCTTGGTTCTCCTGTGGCATGATGTTCTGTAATTTGTCTTTATAGTGTGAATCGAGGATGCTGGCCAACCAGTAGTGGTCATCCTTCATAATTTTGGCAATGCGGGGGTCCCTTTTTAGGATCCGCAATACATAATCACACATGTGGGGGAATGTTCCAGGTGTCAATGATGCACTGACAGTGGTGGGTGGAGGAGCACTTTCTGCCAAATCCACATCCCTCCAGTCACGCACAAACCCTGTACCTGACCTTGGCAAGCCAATATTATCTCTTGCCCCCGAGAAGCATCCTCCTCCCCAAAATAATCATCCCCCTCATCCTCCTCCTCCTCTTCCTCTTCTTCCTCCACCTCGTCCAGGACAGTTCCCTGAGCAGACAATGGCTGACTGTCATCAAGGCTTCTCTCCTCTTCCTTCTCTGCTGCAGACTCCTGATCCTTAATGTGCGTCAAAGTTTGCATGAGTAGACGCATAAGTGGGATGCTCATGCTTATGGCGTCGTCTGCGCTTACCAGCCGTGTGCATTCCTCAAAACACTGAAGGACTTTACAGAGGTCTTTCAGCTTTGACCACTGCACACCCGACAATTCCATGTCTTCCCTCAAACTGCCTGCCCACGTATCCTCCCACAAATGCATTACAGCCTGCCTCTGTTCGCACAGCCTCTCAACCATGTGTATGGTGGAGTTCCACCTTGTTGCATCGTCTATGATTAGGCGGTGCTTGGGGAGGTGGAGCGATCGCTGCAGCCTCTGCATATGACTGGAGTCTACGGGTGAGCGACGAATGTGCGAACACAGTCTCGCACCTTAAGGAGCAGGGCTGATAACTCCGGATAATTATTAAGGAATCACTGCACCACCAGGTTCAAGGTGTGAGCCAGGCAATGTATGTGTCTGAGTTTTGCAAGGGCTATGGCCACCACAAAATTACTTCCGTTATCACTGAATACCTTGCCTGGCTCAAGGTGTAGACTGCCCAGCCATGACTCAATTTCTCACTGCAATGGGCTTACAATGGGGGAAACGATGGAGCGTTGCTGGCTACCTTCAGTCAGAGCAGGTGCACATGTGCTACCTGAGATTTTGTAGTCCGTCCACGCTTGCAAGTGCATGGTGATTAAATGTCTAAGCATGCAGCTGGTATTTAAATTTCAGAGATTTTTCCCTCGGCTAAAGGTCCTTCCGCACTTCTTACAGATAACCTTTGCCTTATCAATAGGATTTTGGTCAAAAAAGTGCCACACTGCACTCTTCCTACTATGGTATAAATTTTCAGGGCTTGCACGCTGTGCTAATTTGACCGTCTGGCTAAGCTGTCCTGCAACTTTTTTTTTTTTACCATGTTTTTGGACAGCTATGGGCCTGCCAGATAACTGCTGCTGCGATGTCGATGCCTGCTGTGGATCCTTCTCCTCTTCTGAGCTATTGCCAGCAGCATCCTCTTCCCCCAATGGATGCCAATCCGGGTCAACAACTGGGTCATCCATCACCTCTTCTTCAATTTCATCTGCACCTTCCTCTGTGTCACCGTGTAAGGTGGTATACTATGTGGGAAGGGGGCACCTGAATTTCATCAGGGTCAGATTGTGGCTCAGTAGACTGCGAGGGCAATGTAATGCTCTGGGTCAATTTACCAGCAGAATCATCTAGCAGTTGCTCAGTATGGATTAGACAAGAATATAAAAAGCTGAAAAAGGGTACTGTATCAGAAGATACCAGGTGTATATAGTGTTGGGGTAATTTTAAATCTCCGTATATATTTCAGGAGTCACACACAGACGCTCTCAGGCACAGTATGGATTAGACAAGAATATAAAAAGCTGAAAAAGGGTACTGTAAAGGGTAAAATCTATATTGGCCTCACCAGTAGAGAACTTAAGGTGAGGACAAGAGAGCATTGTCTAAACATAGAAAAAGCCGAAAGTATAATGAATGATTCTGACTTAAAAACGATACCTAGACATTTAAAAAAATTTCATCAGTGTAATCCAAAACTTTTAAAAATTCGAGGGATAAATTTGGTCACAATGGGTTTTAGAGGAGGTGACTTGAATAAATAATTAGCAAAAAGAGAAAATTGGTGGATTTTCCAACTAGGTTCATTAACACCACAGGACCTTAATGAGAACTTTGGTTTTGGGGCCTTTTTATAGAATAGGGTTATTTATAGAAGTTTCTGTTTCGCTTCAAGGTGTTTTTAGATATAGATATCTAATTTTAGTGTTTGTTTTGATTTTAATCATTGCTCTTTTATTAATTTCATCAGTTTTAGTGTATGCATACTTACCAGTTACGTGACGTTGCCACTTGATGCGGGTGGGAGATGTTCCGTTACTGGGGAATCTTGAGCAGATTCAGTGGTCTGGAAGGGTATGATTTAATATGGACCCAGAATGAAGAAAGAAAGAAATAAGAATAAAGGACAACATAAACTGTTGATTTTATAATCTATATATTTTATGGACTTATATACAAGCTATAATATGTATGAAATCAAATGTGAGAAGCTATGGTAATCAAAAGAATTTTACCTGTATTTCCAAGCTAACATACCTTCTGGCACTTCACATGTCACTAATTTATATGATCAATTTTATAGATAGTATGTTTTGACAAATATTTATTCAATACCTCCGGTATTCACTTTCTCATCACTTGCATTGTTTCATTCTGGATGAGACATGGGCGATCACTTGATGTATTTTTTTACCTCACTGTCACCTATTTATTATTAAATTTAATTATTTATTTCACTATGCATTCCTTGTCATCACTTTATATAATTTTCACTTTTATTTGTAGATTGAGTATCTAATATTGAGGGCACTTTCAATTGGAGCAATATTTCACGGGTGTAAGGGCTGGTGGAAAGCACCAAATAATAAAAGATGGTAATAAGGTGCGTTCGCAGCCCGGGGTCCACCGTGCAGAGATGGTAGACTGCTGCTTAGTAATAGCGGACAGAAACTGGCGGTATAGCAAACACACATGTTTTAACTTCACCCGGTGAATAAGAGGCGGACCATCTTGCTTCACAGGGCTGCGATACCGCAGAGTGAACGCTAGTGTTTTGGTCACAGGACCCTGCCCCAAGGACACAGGGTTAGAGTCCCTCTAGACCCACCAGCATTCGGCACCACAACTGCGACACCAGGCAGAGACCTTTACTGAATGCTGTGCCCTGTTAACAGTCACAGGGTGCAGCTGATAGAAATACCACACAAAGTACGTACCGCGCAGCTCTGGCAGACGCCACTAACCAACCTAAGCTTTGGCCTGGAAAGCGCATTAATGGCGCACGGCACCACTCTGACTGGTGCTGCTGAACGTGCAGTACCATAGTGCCTGATGTAGCGTGGCGCACACTGGCGCCAACATAGGAAAGGAGCTGGGAGCACTGCGGCACTAGGCAGAGACCCTTACTGAATGCTGTGCCTTGTTAACAGTCACAGGGTGCAGCTGATAGAAATACCGCACAAAGTACGTACAGCGCAGCTCTGGCGTACTCCACTAACCAGCCTAAGCTTTGGCCTGGAAAGCGCATTAATGGCGCACGGTGCTGCTCTGGCTGGTGCTGCTGAACGTGCGGTACCGTAGTGCTTGATGTAGTGTGGCGCACACTGGCAACAACATGTGAAAGGAGCTGGGAGCACTGCGGCGCTAGGCAGTGCCACTACTCGGCGCTGACTCGTAACTCTAAACCCTACTAACATACGTATCAGAGGGAAGGGGTTTCACAATGAGTCAGTCAGCAGTTCACAAGCATCCATCATCACACATACCACTACAAATTACAGACTATACTAGCGTACGGCCGAGCGGCCATGCGAACCTTCTATAGCAGTGTCCTTCCGGGACCTTCCTGATGGTCCAATCCGAGCTGGAGAAGGACCTGAGCATGTGACCCTCGAACTCCAATGAGAGTTCGTCCCCCGGGAATGCTCAGAAGGCTGCAAAAAGGACTTAGCCTCTGGAGCTGCTCGCTGCTGGCTAGTGCGGATTGCCAAAGCTGACCAAGAGGTGGCAGCAGCAACCAGTCTGATAGCACTAGCCTGAGCAAGACACTGGGAATGATGTCTTTGCTGAGCAGGCTCCTCTGTGGCTGGAGAGGAATGGGAGACCACAGAAGACAAGGCCTGGGATTCCTGCTGTGCAGATGCAGGAACCCGAAGCCTAACACACTGGTTTATAACTTCAATTTTCATTCTTATTTCACTTTGCACTAACATTTCTCATTGTAGTAGCCCCACTGCATCTTTTCTCATTTCCTCTCCCCTTTTTCCCTTCCCCCCTTATTGGGAATGCCTCTGGGTGATATTTTTTTGACAGAGTTATTGCAGGTCAGTGCTCGTCTTTGAGGTGTGCGTTCATTCAGCTTCAATAGGCAGCAGATCAAAAAGTGGTCACCATTTTCCCCACCTCATTAGGGTATGCGGTGGTAAAATTGTGGTCCACGGGATCTCTGCCATTGAGTCACATTACATAGAATTGAATGCGCCACTAACGTACGTGCCACAAGACCTTGTCATGACTTATGTCAGTCCCTAAAGATATTCTTTAAGATATATATCACTTTTTTCTTGCAACTGTGTTGTATACCTGATTATAGGTGCATGTTAGTAATGCCACCAGAGGAAGACGGATCTATTCCGTTGAAACGCGTTGTGGACTCTTTTGAATTCCAATTGTTTCTTTAATGAATGAAGAATTTTTTGCATCAATAGAATCCTGTCCTTTGCGCCCTGCAGACCGGGTCTTTCAGCAACTTTCCAGTAATAGAATTATGTCACTCCTGCATACAATATGACACATAGTAACTACCGTGCTGCCACTCCTTACATTGTTCTCACTTGCACAGGCGCTGCATATATCATGACTATCGTTGTCCCCTTATGGAGACTTTTTTCCTTTAATTTTTTTGAATCAAATAATTTTCTACTTATTTTTGCTGGTATAATATATTTGATTATATATGTGTTTTCAAAAATGCTTTTATCATTGCTTTGATAATATCTCCAATGGGAGGATTTAATTTCACTATGCGCAGTTGCTATGTTTATAACAACTGGTGATGTTATACTACTGGGGAGTTTTCTATTAGAAAGAAACACCTAGTCACGGATGTATTAAGCAAAAAGCTACATTACTCACGCATGCGCGATGGCACATGGCAACAACTGTGTCATCACATTGACAATATTTCCAATTGGTAGATTTTTTTCACTAGCGCATGCGCTGTTTGTATGACATCTCATGGGGAATTTTTCATTGGTTAGGCCCGATATTTATGCACACCCCCTTCCCATCAGAACATGTCCCATGAAGAAACTTGGTAAAATGTGCACGTCGGGGCTGGAGGTCTCCAGGTCCTGTCAGGGGCACTCTTTATATTATTGCAACATCTAGGGAAAGTTCTTTCCATGCTTGGATTGTATACTAATGGATTATTAGTAGGGATGAGCTTTCCGATATTGAAATATGGGAAATCGGCCCGATATTTGCGATATCGGAATTCCGATTTCCGATTCCGATATTTTTTTTACATCGGAAATCGGAAATCCCTACTAACCATAAGCATAACCCTAAACCCTAACCCTACTAATCCTAACCCCTAACCGTAACCCTACTAACTTTAAGCATAACCGTAAACCCTGACTCTACTAACCCTAACTAACTCTAACCCCTAACCCTAACCCCTAACTAACCCTAACCCCTAACCCTACTAACTATAAACATAACCCTAACCATAAACCCTGACTCTACTAACCCTAACTAACCCTAACCCTACAAACCCTAACCATAATGTCTAACCCTTAACCTAACCCTAACTAACCCTAACCCCTAACCCTAACCCTACTAACCCTAAACCCTAACCCTACTAACCCTAACCCCTAACCCTTAACCTATCCCTAACTAACCCTAGCCCCTAATCCTAATCCTAACCCCCTAACCCTTACCCTAACCCTTACTCTACTAACCATAAACCCTAACCCTACCCCAACTAATCCTAACCCAAAAAAAAAACACCACTGTTAAGAAGATGATGACCAGTTTTCCTGCTGTAGCTTTCACTCTGTGCATTTTTCTTGCAATTTTTTTGCTCCTCTACCTCTGCAAACTCCTTCCCCTTTATTCTGAGGTGTTTCCCCTCCATTTTATCCATTATATAGCACTGTAGTGGTCATTTTGTAATTCTGATTTTTTTTCTCCCATTGACTTGCATTCATATCGGAAATCGGAAATTCCGATATCCGATATTTTTTCAATATCAGAAATCGGAATTCCGATACGATATCGGGCAATATCGCTCATCCCTAATTATTAGCCTTTTTGTATCCCGAGGTTACTTCTTTCATTTTGGCTTTGCAATATGTTTGCACCCATATACCTTATTAGTGCATTTATGCCATAAGTTTTAGGCACCGCCCTATTAAATATCATTAGTGGTGGATAGTAAAGGTGATTATTCAGATGTTATTTGGAGTAGTGCTCGCTTCAGTTTTTGATTTTCCACAAAAATTTAAAATAACCAATAAATTTCAGAAAAATATATGTTTGGGGGCGCTAGTACTAATAAAGGAATGCCCGCTGCATGACAGAACAACACACCACAACGTTGTGAATGAAAATTGTAAGCATAGGTATATGTCTGCACTGAGATATCCTTAATATATCACACTAAATTAACCCTGGATTAAAATATATGAACTGAATGGTGGGACTGTAAGGTTCTATTGTGGTAAATGAATTTAGTATATGTGCTGCCGAAGCAATATAAATAAATGGAAATATATAAAAATATATGCAGAGGCGTTTATATAAATGATGATAAAGGTAGAATTTAGAAGCAATATAACAGAGAGCACAAAAAGGGGGAAACCCCTAAAATATAACTTTTAATTCAATGATTAAAAAAGACATACATATGTGAAATCACAAGATACCAGGGGGTCAAAAAATTTTTTTTTAGAACAACACAGTTGCATAGTCTATACTTGAGAATCAAGATATATACAAGATGGGCCAAAAGACTAGAACGCCCCTAATAAGCCTTAACATGGCCCTTCCTAACTGCGGAGGTTGGCACCCTAGTTGTTGATGACATGGCGCCCCCGCTCAACGTCGGCATCCCTAATAATGCCCTAGACCACCCTACGTATACAAAACGGGACACAAAAAAGAAAAACACACACTCATACCTAAATACCGAAAACCAATATTGAAAAAAGTGCTGTAGTGCTGTAAACTTATCTCGTAGTATAAATACTAGAGTTGAGCGAAACGGGTCAAACAATTTCAAAAGTCGCCGACTTTTGGCAAAGTCGGGTTTCATGAAACGAAACCCGACCCTAGGATGAGGTTGGCCACGAGGTCGGCGACTTACCTGCCAAAGTCGCGTTTCAAAAGTTTGTTTTGCGCTCTTTTTCAGCCAATCAGGATCCACGGACACTGTGGGCAACGTGATGACATAGGCAGGAGTCACCACCATCTTTCAGAAGGGCATGCAAGTGATTGGCTTGCTTTGGTGGGCGTCACAGGGGGTATAAAAGGGCGTGCACGCCGACCGCCATCTTACTTCTGCCGATCTCAGTATAGGGAGAGGTTGCTGCTGATTCTGTAGGGAGAGCGTTAGGCAGGGAAGAAGACAAAAAAACTGCTTCTGCTGCTAGCGATTTGGCCTGCACAACACACCAGTCACTGTGTGTGCAGTGCAAGGGGAGGCTATATAGTGGTGTATCAGTGGTGTTGGTTGTTGGGCTGCCTTCTAAGGCTTCCTGACATTCCTGCATTGCTGTTTACCCACTGCTCCGCAAACTGCTTTTTTAAAAGCAATCCAATCTCCCTTATCCTCTAGTCACTTTTGTCACAGCTGTGCCATCGAGCCTGTGACATAGCGCTCAGATATCAGTGGGCCTCACACAATCCAAAAGTGTCCAGTGTCCAAAAGTGTGTGCATAGATTCAAAATCTCCCTTATCCTCTAGTCACTTTGGTCACAGCTGTGCCATCGAGCCTGTGACATAGCGCTCAGATATCAGTGGGCCTCACACAATCCAAAAGTGTCCAGTGTCCAAAAGTGTGTGCATAGATTCAAAATCTCCCTTATCCTCTAGTCACTTTGGTCACAGCTGTGCCATCGAGCCTGTCACATAGCGCTCTGATATTAATTGGGCCTCACACAATCCAAAAGTGTCCAGTGTCCAAAAGTGTGTGCAGAGATTCAAAATCTCCCTTATCCTCTAGTCACTTTGGTCACAGCTGTGCCATCGAGCCTGTGACATAGCGCTCAGATATCAGTGGGCCTCACACAATCCAAAAGTGTCCAGTGTCCAAAAGTGTGTGCAGAGATTCAAAATCTCCCTTATCCTCTAGTCACTTTGGTCACAGCTGTGCCATCGAGCCTGTGACATAGCGCTCAGATATCAGTGGGCCTCACACAATCCAAAAGTGTCCAGTGTCGAAAAGTGTGTGCAGAGATTCAAAATCTCCCTTATCCTCTAGTCACTTTGGTCACAGCTGTGCCATTGAGCCTGTCACATAGCGCTCAGATATCAGTGGGCCTCACACAATCCAAAAGTGTCCAGTGTCCAAAAGTGTGTGCAGAGATTCAAAATCTCCCTTATCCTCTAGTCACTTTGGTCACAGCTGTGCCATCGAGCCTGTCACATAGCGCTCAGATATTCATTGGGCCTCACACAATCCAAAAGTGTCCAGTGTCCAAAAGTGTGTGCAGAGATTCAAAATCTCCCTTATCCTCTAGTCACTTTGGTCACAGCTGTGCCATCGAGCCTGTCACATAGCGCTCAGATATTCATTGGGCCTCACACAATCCAAAAGTGTCCAGTGTCCAAAAGTGTGTGCAGAGATTCAAAATCTCCCTTATCCTCTAGTCACTTTGGTCACAGCTGTGCCATCGAGCCTGTGACATAGCGCTCAGATATCAGTGGGCCTCACACAATCCAAAAGTGTCCAGTGCCCAAAAGTGTGTGCAGAGATTCAAAATCTCCCTTATCCTCTAGTCACTTTGGTCACAGCTGTGCCATCGAGCCTGTCACATAGCGCTCAGATATTCATTGGGCCTCACACAATCCAAAAGTGTCCAGTGTCCAAAAGTGTGTGCAGAGATTCAAAATCTCCCTTATCCTCTAGTCACTTTGGTCACAGCTGTGCCATCGAGCCTGTCACATAGCGCTCAGATATTCATTGGGCCTCACACAATCCAAAAGTGTCCAGTGTCCAAAAGTGTGTGCAGAGATTCAAAATCTCCCTTATCCTCTAGTCACTTTGGTCACAGCTGTGCCATCGAGCCTGTCACATAGCGCTCAGATATCAGTGGGCCTCACACAATCCAAAAGTGTCCAGTGTCCAAAAGTGTGTGCAGAGATTCAAAATCTCCCTTATCCTCTAGTCACTTTGGTCACAGCTGTGCCATCGAGCCTGTGACATAGCGCTCAGATATCAGTGGGCCTCACACAATCCAAAAGTGTCCAGTGTCCAAAAGTGTGTGCAGAGATTCAAAATCTCCCTTATCCTCTAGTCACTTTGGTCACAGCTGTGCCATCGAGCCTGTCACATAGCGCTCAGATATCAGTGGGCCTCACACAATCCAAAAGTGTCCAGTGTCCACAAGTGTCTGCAGAAATTCAAAATCTCCCCTGTCCTATAGACACCTTGTACCTTGTTTTACATTACTATATAGTTTGTTGGATTTTGTCTACATTTCTACCAAAAATGAGGAAGGCTGGTGGAAGAGGCCGTGGAATTGGGCGGGGGTTGGCAGCTGGTAATGATGGTGTTGGTGGTGGATCTGATGGTAGTGGCAAGAGCAAAATAGGACCGAATGCAGGAGGTGTTGAGCCTGCGTCATCGTCTGGCTACATAAGGCCTCGAACGCTTAGTTTTCTAGGAGTTGGCAAACCGCTTTTAAAGCCAGAGCATCAGGAAAAAGTTTTGTCTTACATTGCTGACTCAGCCTCCAGCTCTATCGCCTCCTCGTCTTCAGTTGTAAAAAGTAAAAGCACTGAGTCGTCATTGGAGGCTCATGTTCATGAACCACACCTTTCCTTGTGTCCTTCACCCCAACCAAGATTGAAGGATGACGCAGGCCATACTACTGATTACTCCATGGAGCTGTTTTCACATACCATGCCTGGATTATCAAGTCAAATGGTGAATTACCCAGGCCAAGATGAATCTGACATGGAGTGCACTGATGCACAGCCGCTGATGGATGATTCTGCTGGTACATTCACTCAGAGCACTACATTGTCCTCGCAGTGTACAGAGCCAGATTCTGACCCTGATGAGACTCAGGTGCCCCTTCCCGCACACTATACCACCATACACGGTGACACAGAGGAAGGTGCACATGACATAGGAGAGGAGGTGATGGATGACCCAGTTGTTGATCCAGATTGGCATCCATTGGGGGAAGAGGGTGCTGCTTCCAATAGCTCAGATGAGGAGCATCCACAGCAGACATCGACATCGCAACAGCTGTTATCTGGCAGGCCCGGAGCACTCCAAAGACAGGTTCCAAACATCAAAAGAGTTGCTGGACAGCTTGTCCAGAGGGTCAAAAGATCACAGCGTGCTAGGCCGCAAAATGTCTGCCAAAGTAGGAAGAGTGCAGTGTGGCACTTTTTTGAACAAAATCCTCATGATCAGGACAAGGTTATCTGTAAGAAGTGCGCAAAGACCTTTAGCCGAGGGAAAAATCTGAAAAATTTGAATACCAGTTGCATGCTTAGACATTTAACCAGCATGCACTTGCAAGCGTGGACACAACACCAAACCTCAAGTGCCACATGTGCAACTGATCACAACAAAGGTAGTCAGCAACGCTACATTGTTTCCACCACTGTAAGCCCACCGGTTAGCACAGCAGCAAATGTTGAGGTGTCGTTGCAAGGCCACAGCAGTCAGGGAATCCCACTGTTATATCAACGAAAGACTGATTCTAGGCCATCAGAAAGAACACCAACTCCATCACCATCATCAACCCTCTCTCAGTCCACCCTGTCCACCGCTACTTCCACCATATGCAGCTCTCAAGTCCAGCTCACCCTCCCAGACACTATGAGTAGGTCAAGAAAGTACTCAGTCTCTCATCCGCGTACACTGGGTTTGAACGCCCACATTGCCAAACTAATCTCGTTTGAGATGATGCCCTTTCGGTTGGTGGAAAGCACAGCTTTCCGCGAACTCATGGCCTATGCAGTACCACGCTATGACCTACCCAGTCGCCACTTCTTCTCTCGCAAAGCCATCCCAGCCCTCCACCATCATGTGAAAGACCGCATTGTCCATGCACTCAAGCAGTCAGTGAGCGGAAAGGTGCACCTCACAACTGATGCATGGTCCAGTCGGCATGGCCAGGGCCGTTACGTGTCCATCACTGCGCACTGGGTTAATGTGGTGGATGCAGGGTCCACAGGGGACAGCGGTGGTGGGACAGTGCTGCCTAGCCCACGGTATAGGAAACAGTTGGCTGTAGGCGTTCGACCCTCCTCCTCCTCCTCCTCCAGAAGCGAAAGCTCGTCCACAGAGCGCAGTCATACGAGCACTCCATCTGCAGCTGCCACTGTTGCACACGATGTGTCCCCCTATCGAGCAGCTAGTGGAAAGCGTCAGCAGGCTGTGTTGCAGATGATGTGTTTGGGCGACAGACACACCGCCGAGGTGCTGGCCGAGTACTTGAAGCGACAAACTGAGTCATGGCTGGGCAGTGTACATCTTGAGGCAGGCAAGGTAGTTAGTGATAATGGCCGTAATTTTGTGGCAGCCATAGCCCTTTCAAAACTCAGCAACATACCTTGCTTGGCTCACACCTTGAACCTGGTGGTGCAGTGCTTCCTCAAAAATTATCCGGAGTTAACAGCCCTGCTCCAGAAGGTGCGAAGACTGTGCGCGCACATCCGCCGGTCGCCTGTACACTCCGTTCGTATGCAGAAGCTGCAGCGATTGCTCCACCTTCCCAACCACCGCCTCATTATCGACATTGCAACAAGGTGGAACTCCACCCTGCACATGGTGGAGCGGCTGTGCGAGCAGAGGCAGGCCATAATGCATTTGTGGGAGGATACACGGCCAGGCACTTTGAGAGCAGACATGGAGTTGACAGGTGTGCAGTGGTCGAAGCTGAAAGACCTCTGTAAAGTCCTTCAGTGTTTTGAGGAATGCACACGGCTGGTAAGCGCAGACGATGCCATCCTAAGCATGAGCATCCCACTTATGCGTCTGCTCATGCAAACTTTGACGCACCTTAAGGAGCAGGCATCTGCAGCCAATGTTGATGAGGAGGAAGAGGAGGAGGGAATCCTTGATGACATTCAGCCACTGTCTGCTCAGGGACCTCTCCTGGACGAGGTGGAGGAAGAAGAGGAGGAGGAGGAGGAGGATGATGGGGATGATTACTTAGGGGAGGAGGATGCATCTCGTGGGGCAAGTGAAAATGTTGGCGTGGCAAGGTCTGGTACAGGGTTTGTGCGTGACTGGAGGGATGTGGATTTGCCAGAAAGTGCTCATCCACCCAGCACTCGCAGTGCATCATTGACACCGGGAACATTGGCCCACATGTCAGATTATGCCTTGCAGATCCTAAAAAGGGACCCCCGCATTGCCAAAATGATGAACGATGACGACTACTGGTTGGCCAGCATCCTGGATCCACGCTATAAAGGCAAATTACAAAACATAATGCCACAGGAGAACCTTGACCTAATATTGGCTAATAAACAAGCAACTCTGGTAAATCGGTTGCTTGAGGCATTCCCAGCACACAGCAGCGGTGATGGTTCTCACTCGAGCCGTACGGGCCGGGGGCAGCTTGGCAGAGGTGTTCGTGGTGCACACAGCAGAAGTGGCGTTGGAGACAGGGGTTTCATGACAATGTTGTGGACTGATTTTTCAAATACCGCTCACACAACTGGTAATACTGCATCGATGGAAAGTGACAGGAGACAGCAGTTGTCAACTATGGTTACAAACTACTTTTCCTCCCATATCGATGTTCTCCCACACAGGTCATTCCCCTTTGACTATTGGGCCGCTAAACTGGACACCTGGCCTGAATTGGCCCAATATGCCTTACAGGAGCTCGCTTGCCCAGCTGCAAGTGTGCTATCGGAAAGAGTCTTCAGTGCAGCTGGATCAATCCTGACAGAAAAAAGGACCCGTCTGTCAACCCAAAATGTGGATGATCTAACCTTCATTAAAATGAACTATGCATGGGTTTCCATGGATTTTGTCCCACCTTCCCCTGATGACACATAGGGTGACAGAAAAATGGCTTGCTTTGGTCCACCTCTTCCTGGTACTTCACCTATTTCGCCTTTTGCATCAGCTGAATGTCCAACATCAACATATGCCACTTTCTAAAACTCCCTAACTGTGCTGCCTCCCCCCCCATGGCCGGGGTCACCACCTAGCGCACGACACCGTGCGAGTGCCGTTGCCCTGGACAGGTGGGTAGGCCGACTCTTGGGCGTGGGCACTGGCACAGGGTCCCTCATAGTGCAATCAAGTGTCTCTGACGGTGGTGGTGCACACCCGCCGTCAGACACACCGCTGTACTATGAGGGGCCCAGTGCCAGTACCGACACCCACGAGTGGGCCCCCCTTGCTTGGGCAGGGCCCCAGCATTTGCAATCTTTACCTCTCCCTGCTCCTCCGCTGTGTAATCTGGGCCGTCAAATCCATACTGTGCCTGACACCGTCTGAGCCTGCCTCCTGATGTATAGACATATATATTGAATGTGTACGCTATCCATACATGTTATCTGGGGATACGGTACCCTTTCTAACCTTTGTGCAATCACGTGCAATCCATACTGGGCCTAACACCGTCTGAGCCTGCCTCCTGATGTATAGACATATATTTTGAATGTGTACGCTATCCATACATGTTATCCTGGGATACGGTACCCTTTCTAACCTTTGTGCAATCACGTGCAATCCATACTGGGCCTAACACTGTCTGAGCCTGCCTCCTGAGACATATATTTTGAATGTGTACGCTATCCATACATGTTATCTGGGGATACGGTACCCTTTCTAACCTTTGTGCAATCACGTGCAATCCATACTGGGCCTAACACCGTCTGAGCCTGCCTCCTGAGACATATATTTTGAATGTGTAAGCTATCCATACTTGTTATCTGGGGATACGGTACCCTTTCTAACCTTTGTGCAATCACGTGCAATCCATACTGGGCCTAACACCGTCTGAGCCTGCCTCCTGATGTATAGACATATATTTTGAATGTGTACGCTATCCATACATGTTATCCTGGGATACGGTACCCTTTCTAACCTTTGTGCAATCACGTGCAATCCATACTGGGCCTAACACCGTCTGAGCCTGCCTCCTGAGACATATATTTTGAATGTGTACGCTATCCATACATGTTATCTGGGGATACGGTACCCTTTCTAACCTTTGTGCAATCACGTGCAATCCATACTGGGCCTAACACCGTCTGAGCCTGCCTCCTGAGACATATATTTTGAATGTGTACGCTATCCATACATGTTATCTGGGGATACGGTACCCTTTCTAACCTTTGTGCAATCACGTGCAATCCATACTGGGCCTAACACCGTCTGAGCCTGCCTCCTGAGACATATATTTTGAATGTGTACGCTATCCATACATGTTATCTGGGGATACGGTACCCTTTCTAACCTTTGAGCAATCACGTGCAATCCATACTGGGCCTAACACCGTCTGAGCCTGCCTCCTGAGACATATATTTTGAATGTGTACGCTATCCATACATGTTATCCGGGGATACGGTACCCTTTCTAACCTTTGTGCAATCACGTGCAATCCATACTGGGCCTAACACCGTCTGAGCCTGCCTCCTGATGTATAGACATATATTTTGAATGTGTACGCTATCCATACATATTATCCGGGGATACGGTACCCTTTCTAACCTTTGTGCAATCACGTGCAATCCATACTGGGCCTAACACCGTCTGAGCCTGCCTCCTGAGACATATATTTTGAATGTGTATGCTATCCATACATGTTATCCGGGGATACGGTACCCTTTCTCACCTTTGTGCAATCACGTGTAATCCATACTGGGCGTGAGAACGGCTGGCGAGCTGTTAAGCAAGCTACAGCACCTGTGGTTTGCACACGTAAGTTTTTCATTTTTTCAGGAATGACGGTTAGGCCTAATTCCGGAACTGCGGTTGACCTGCACTTACTGGGAAATCATTGTTCGCGGGTAATAATTGTAATCAGTGATCCCCATCACTAACGTTGTTCATCGGGTTATCTGCACCTGTAAGCGACAAACGCTGGCCTTTTCAGTGTAGCGCACATGCAGCCACGGACATGTAAGGGCATGACACACCAGTTATTGGCCAATCTCATGTGCCAGAGCCTCACGTGTCCCTCTAGTAAGCCGGACTCGGACCGCGGGGCATGACGGAGTCTCGTTCGTTAACGGAATTAAGCTTGCAATGTGTGCATCTGTTCTGTAGATGGCATGGTTGAGGTTTCCCTGGTGGAGTCGAATTTAACCGTAGGCTCCACTCCTGGTGGTGCCCTTCTGGACATTCCTTTAAGGTTCAGCTTTGCAACCATACTGCCCACGTAAAACAAACACTTTGCCTTCATGAACGCTGTTTGGAGGGTCATGACTCGTGGGAATAACGCCGCCCAATCAGTTAACCTGCTAGAGAGATCCTTCGTTGCTCCCAAGCATGACATCACACTCCCTAGAAAGAAGGTAATGCCACTGTGGCGACCGTACTCCTGGGGGCGACACAAGTGCACTGATGCCCAGCCACTGCTCGATGAATCTGCTGGTACATTGACCCAGACCACTACATTCCCCTCGCACGCTACCCGGCCTGAATCTGAACCTGCCTCCTGATGTATAGACATATATTTTGAATGTGTACGCTATCCATACATGTTATCTGGGGATACGGTACCCTTTCTAACCTTTGTGCAATCACGTGCAATCCATACTGGGCCTAACACCGTCTGAGCCTGCCTCCTGAGACATATATTTTGAATGTGTACGCTATCCATACATGTTATCTGGGGATACGGTACCCTTTCTAACCTTTGAGCAATCACGTGCAATCCATACTGGGCCTAACACCGTCTGAGCCTGCCTCCTGAGACATATATTTTGAATGTGTACGCTATCCATACATGTTATCCGGGGATACGGTACCCTTTCTAACCTTTGTGCAATCACGTGCAATCCATACTGGGCCTAACACCGTCTGAGCCTGCCTCCTGATGTATAGACATATATTTTGAATGTGTACGCTATCCATACATATTATCCGGGGATACGGTACCCTTTCTAACCTTTGTGCAATCACGTGCAATCCATACTGGGCCTAACACCGTCTGAGCCTGCCTCCTGAGACATATATTTTGAATGTGTATGCTATCCATACATGTTATCCGGGGATACGGTACCCTTTCTCACCTTTGTGCAATCACGTGTAATCCATACTGGGCGTGAGAACGGCTGGCGAGCTGTTAAGCAAGCTACAGCACCTGTGGTTTGCACACGTAAGTTTTTCATTTTTTCAGGAATGACGGTTAGGCCTAATTCCGGAACTGCGGTTGACCTGCACTTACTGGGAAATCATTGTTCGCGGGTAATAATTGTAATCAGTGATCCCCATCACTAACGTTGTTCAGCGGGTTATCTGCACCTGTAAGCGACAAACGCTGGCCTTTTCAGTGTAGCGCACATGCAGCCACGGACATGTAAGGGCATGACACACCAGTTATTGGCCAATCTCATGTGCCAGAGCCTCACGTGTCCCTCTAGTAAGCCGGACTCGGACCGCGGGGCATGACGGAGTCTCGTTCGTTAACGGAATTAAGCTTGCAATGTGTGCATCTGTTCTGTAGATGGCATGGTTGAGGTTTCCCTGGTGGAGTCGAATTTAACCGTAGGCTCCACTCCTGGTGGTGCCCTTCTGGACATTCCTTTAAGGTTCAGCTTTGCAACCATACTGCCCACGTAAAACAAACACTTTGCCTTCATGAACGCTGTTTGGAGGGTCATGACTCGTGGGAATAACGCCGCCCAATCAGTTAACCTGCTAGAGAGATCCTTCGTTGCTCCCAAGCATGACATCACACTCCCTAGAAAGAAGGTAATGCCACTGTGGCGACCGTACTCCTGGGGGCGACACAAGTGCACTGATGCCCAGCCACTGCTCGATGAATCTGCTGGTACATTGACCCAGACCACTACATTCCCCTCGCACGCTACCCGGCCTGAATCTGAACCTGATGAAACTCAGGTTACCCTTCCCATATACAGTTCCATCTTACACGGTGACAAAGAGGAAGCTGCAGATGAAAGTGCAGGTTCGGCCCACCCGCCATCAGACACACCACCGTACTATCAGGGGCCCTGTGCCAGTGCCGTCGCCAACGATTTGGCCCCCCCTGCTTGCTCAGGATCACAGCACTTGCAAAGTTGAAATACTGTGCAGTGAGATGGAAGATGGGGACGACGAGGAGTCTAGACTAGTACAGGGATTCCCTAGCGAGGAGACTTATTTGATTGTTTTCAATGTTGGGACAGCAATTTTTGGGGAGCACTATACTCTGGAGAATGATAGATGGGGCCCACCATACACTGGAACATTCCAAAGGTGGACATCAGATACTGGAGCAGCATTTACAGGGCCCATTATACACTAGAGCATTAGAAATGGGGCCCATTATGTTTGGAGCATTATTTGGGCCCATAAGACAGTGGAGCTTCATCCATGGGGACCAACATATACTGTAGCATTATGTGGAGCTCATCATATACTGTATCAAACATTATATGGGACCAATGATTCTGTATGGAGAAATAGATGGGCCTCGTCATGAGATGTAAAAAGTGAGGTATTTTTCATTGTACTATACCGCTATTTCTCTGCCGTATCGGAGCATGATGAGTTGTGGTATGTGTTAAAGGGGCGCTCTTTCGCCCAGGGCACATGAAAACCTGCAGCCAGCCCTCCCCCCCCCACAACTTTAGCCAAATAACCCCCATTTTTCAGTGCGTAACTTGTATTATGAAGTTAATTAAGGTTGACAAGCTTAAGTAAGAAGAATTGATGCTTTTGGCATTCAAATGGGCACTGTAGGTGTGTTTCCTGTCCTCCTCTCACTGCCGACTTTTATTCCCCATTGACTTACATTGGGTTTCGTGTTTCGGGACGACCCCGACTTTTCCCTTTAATCGGACGATCTTGCTCGACCCGACTTTTGGAAAAGTCGGGTTTCACGAAACGAAACGCGACCCTAAAAAACCAAAAGTCGCTCAACTCTAATAAATACCCTTAAAAATTGAAATCTTATCTCGGCGTAGGACAAGGGTATAGAAAAAGCAGCTTCATGACACTTATCTTGTAGTCAAAAAATGCTGACACGCTGCTAAAGGCAGACAAATGGTTAAATACCGATTTAAAAAATACAAAAAAACGACTACAGAGAAATATAGTACATACAAAGCACTTTATGGAAGCTATCCATCCTCAGGACAAGCCTGTGGAATATTGCAAAAAATACTGAACATTCAATGACAGACAGGATTATGGAAAAATGTAATCCACATGCAACATCTATTGCAGAAAAAACAGGGGTATAAAATAACCCAAAGGCAGAGAGAGAGGCGGGGGTAACAATGACCCTGTGTAGCAAGAGGTTATATCCACTTCAACATGTGGTAACATACACAAAATGGAGATTCTTTGTCAGAGACACCGCAGTACACTGGCTCATAGAGCCAGTGCGCGTGTCCTGAGTACAGAAGCAGTGCTAAGAGTTACCTGGGGAGCAGGGCAGTAGAGGTGACCATGCGTGCTACAAGCTAATAGTGTCAGGGTCCAGTCAGCGCTGGAAAGTAAGGAGGCACGGGACCTGCGGACACTGACAATGAACAAGCTTGCACGGGACCTATGGTCATGTGACTGCAAGGGGGCGTGGCTTAGCGTCCTGCTTTCAGATACGACAGTACAACTCAGAGTCAGGCAAAACGGAGGTCACAACAGTACGGGCAAATGGAGTACAGGAGGGACAAACAGACGGGAGGTCAGACAAAGCCAAAGGTCATACACAGGATCACAGTACAGTACCAGGGATGAGACAGAGCGGATAATCAGGGCCAAGCAGAGATCAAAACCAAACAGACATAGAAGGTACCAGGCAGAATCCAAAGCGATATCCAGGGAACAGACCGAGTCATACACAGAGAATCAAGTAACCAGAACACAGCACAAACACACTCAGGGGTCACCACACAATGCCAAGGGCAAGAGTATAACTGACAGGGATGGGAGCATCCTGAAGCTATAAGAAGCCTCCCCAGAACCAGGGAGAGGCCACAATCATAGCCCCAGGTGTGCAGGTAAGCCTGCATCAGGATCACAACCTTTAACCCCAGAAATGCCAGTCATCAGCACTGGTTCCAAACATTAACCCCACGTGTGCGAGTCAAACCCGCACTGAGATCATGACAGTACCCCCCTCTCAACGGGGGGCCTCTGGACCCCCAGGCTTGCCCGGGTACTTAGCATGGAAAGCCCATACCAGGTGATCAGCATGCATCAACCGGGCCGGTACCCAGGACCTGTCCTCCGGTCCATACCCCTTCCAATGAACCAGGTACTGTACCGACCGCCGTACCAACCTGGAATCTACGATATGACCAACCTCGTACTCCACCTGCCCCTCGACCAAAACAGGAGAAGCAGCAGACTCTGAGTCTCCCTGGACTGCTTCAAAAGGTTTCAGTAGAGATTTGTGGAAGACGTTAGGGATCTTGAAAGAGAGTGGAAGGCACAGCCTATACGCCACTGGATTGATTTTTTCCACAATCTTGTACGGGCCAATGAATTTGTGTCCTAACTTGGCTGACGGAATCTTTAACTTAATGTTTCGCGTGGAGAGACAAACTTTCTCTCCAACCTGAAACGTGGGACCAGGTGTTCGTTTCCTGTCCGCGAAAAACTTATACCTGCCTTGAGACCTGAATATACGCCGCTGGACTTCTGCCCATGTATCTTTTAACCGCTGAACAGAGTCCTCAGCCCCGGGGCACCCCGAATCCAGACGAGAAAACTCACCAAAATGAGGACTGAACCCATAGTTAATCAAGAAAGGGGACCTACCAGTGGATTGACTCACCCGACTATTGAAGGCAAATTCAGCCAACGGCAGTGCATCGCACCAGTCACTCTGTCTAGCAGAGGTTAGGCACCTGAGGATCTGTTCCAGGGACTGGTTAGTGCGCTCCGTCTGCCCATTGCTCTCAGGATGGTATGCAGACGAAAAGGACAGAGACATACCTAATTTTTTGCAGAAAGCACGCCAAAACTTAGCCACAAACTGCACACCACGATCAGACACCACATTCAGGGGTACCCCATGCAACCGGATCACATGCTGCACAAACAACCTGGACAAAGTCTCAGCTGACGGTAGTGCGGACAGGGGTACAAAATAAGCCTGCTTAGAAAACCTGTCCACCACTACCCATACCACTGTATTACCCTTAGATGGAGGGAGATTGGTAACAAAATCCATGGACAAGTGAGTCCATGGCCTCTCGGGCACAGCCAAGGGTATCAGCTCCCCTGCCGGCCGGCTATGAGAGCTTTTAGAACGAGCGCAGACCCCACAACCAGCAATGAATTTTTTTATGTCCGAACCAAGGGTAGGCCACCAAAAGATCCTAGCCACCGCCAGACGTGTGGCTGAAATACCAGGGTGAGCACTCAGCTTGGATTCATGGAACTCCTGCAAGAGTTTCAGGCGAAGTTGCTCTGGGACAAACAACTTCCCCTCTGGCTTGGCCGCCGGGGCCTGCGACTGAGCCCCCTGAATCTCCCGTTCCAATTCAGATGAGACCTCTGCTATCACAACCCCAGGGTGAAGAATGGAGGACGGTGGCTCAGGGGGCGACACCGGCTGAAAACTGCGTGATAAGGCGTCAGCCTTGACATTCTTAGACCCTGGACGAAATGTAATTGTAAACTGAAAACGGGGAAAAAAAAGTGACCAACGGGCTTGTCTGGGCGTTAGTCTTTTAGCAGATTCAATGTACGACAAATTTTTGTGATCCGTGATCACCGTAACCGGGTGACTGACCCCCTCCAAAAAGTGCCTCCATTCTTCAAACGCCAATTTGACCGCAAGAAGCTCTCTATTGCCTACGTCGTAATTTCTTTCCGCAGCAGAGAACTTCTTGGAAAAGAAAGCACATGGCCTGAGGTTGGTTAGAGTGGCAGGCCCTTGGGACAACACCGCCTCCACTCCCACCTCAGAGGCGTCCACTTCCACGAAGAATGGTTTGGACGGATCTGGCTGCACTAACACAGGAGCAGACATAAAACATTTTTTCAGAGTCGCAAAGGCCTCTTTTGCGAGCGAGGACCAATTTCTCACATCCGCACCTTTGCATGTTAGATCCGTGAGAGGTTTGACCACTTGCGAAAACCCCCGGATAAATTTGCGGTAATAATTGGCGAACCCCAAGAAGCGCTGAAGACCCTTAAGATCTCGGGGTTGCACCCAATCCGCAATGGCCTGCACCTTCTTGGGGTCCATGCGAAAACCCTCACCGGATACAATTAACCCCAAAAAGGACAACTCTTGTACACAGAATACACATTTTTCCAATTTGGCATACAAATGATTTTCTCTCAGCCTTTGGAGCACAGTTCGTACATGTTCCAAATGAGAATACTTGTCGGGGGAATATATCAAAATATCATCTAAGTAGATAACAACAAAACGACCAATGAGATCCGAGAATACCACGTTGATGAAATTCTGAAATATGGCAGGGGCGTTGGTAAGACCAAACGGCATGACTAAATTTTCAAATAGTCCCTCAGTCGTGAGGAACGCGGTTTTCCATTCATCCCCCTCACGGACCCTTATCAAATTATATGCCCCCCGAAGGTCCAGTTTAGAAAACCACTTTGCCCCTGATAGTTGGTTACATAAATCGGGAATCAACGGAAGGGGGTACGTATTCCATACAGTAATTTGATTAAGCTCCCGGAAGTCGAGACAGGGACGTAACCCGCCATCTTTTTTCTTTACAAAAAAGAAACCTGCCGCCACAGGTGAGACTGAAGGACGTATGTGTCCTTTGCGCAGACTTTCAGTAATGTACTCCTTCATAGCCAAGCGCTCAGGACCGGACAAATTAAACAGACGGGCTTTGGGTAATTTAGCCCCCGGGACCAGCTCAATAGCGCAGTCAAAGGGTCTATGTGGCGGTAACGTCTCGGCCTCGCTTTAGGAGAATACATCTTTGAAGTCCTTCAGGCATTCCGGAATACCTTCCAGCTCGACAGATGATACAGACACAGATTTAACAGGTTCAACCAGCAGTGCAGATTTATCATACAACTCAAAATCATTAAACCCCCATTGTACAATCTCCCCCGTTTTCCAGTTAATAACTGGGTTATGGTGTTGTAACCAGGGCATGCCCAACGCCAACCCTGCAGGTAGATTGTCCAGCACAAAACAACTTATGTTTTCCACATGAGTAGCGCCCACTCTGAGCGAAAACACATCAGACATAAAGCGAATTCCCTCCTTAGTGAGGGGAGATGAGTCAATGGCCATCACCTTGATCGGAACCTTGAGCCTAACTGTCCCTATCTTGCAGTGTGTGACCAATTGGGAGTCAATAAGATTAATAGATGATCCGCAGTCCACGAAGGCTGTAGAGGAAAAAGAACTACCATCCACAAACAGTTCCACAGGCAGTACTACTTTAGAAAACGAGGAAAATGGTACCTGAGGGTCTGAGCAGCCTCCCCGTTGACTACCCAGACCTAGTCGTTTCCCGCCGACCGGATTTGAAGACGGGCAATTCGGCCACTCCCTTTTCCAATGTCCCGTTTTACCGCAGTAAAAGCATAACTGCATGTCCTTCCGGCGTTTCCTCTCCGTATCCTTCAGGGAGAGGGCGCCTACATCCATGGGCTCAGGGGCAGTCTCTTTTCCACTGGGGAATAATGGAGTATCCACCTGCATCACCCCTCTGGCCCGCATCCTGCGGTCCATCCGGACGGCCTGGGTCATGGCGTCCTCGAGAGAGTTAGGTGGGGGATGTAACGCCAAGGCATCCTGCAGCCGCTCGGACAAGCCTCTGCGAAAGAGTCCTCGGAGTGCGGCGTCGCTCCAAGAGACCTCTGCCGCCCATCGGCGGAACTCAGAACAAAACCACTCAGCTGAGTGTTTCCCCTGACAGACACTCATCAACATGCCCTCTGCCAATCGCACTCGGTCAGGTTCATCATAAATGTGCCCGAGGGCCTCAAAGAATGCGTTCACTGACATACATTCAGGAGCAGAGGAAGACAGAGAGAAAGCCCATGCTTGCGGAGCCCCCCGAAGTAGGGAAATAATGACCCCCACCCTCTGGAACTCATCCCCGGAGGAGCGGGGCCTTAGAGAAAAAAAAAGCTTGCTTCCTTCTCTGAAAGACCTGAACTCCTTTTTATCCCCTGAGAAAAGGTCTGGTAATTTGACCGGAGATTCGGGGGACGCTAATGACACATCCCTACCCCCAGAACCAGAAGCCCCTGCATCGACAGCCCCCTGCACAGTAACCACCAACTGTTGCTGGGTCTGGGCCATCGTGTGTTGTTCCACATTGAGCTTATGGAACATTTGGGTCAGGTGCTTGACCTGATCAGCCAAGGCTTGTATGGGATCCATGAGGATAACACACTTTTTTTTTTTTCTTCAGAAAAAAAAAAAAAAAGAAAACTGAAATGGTCAGTTATAATGTCAGAGACACCGCACTACACTTGCTCATAGAGCCAGTGCGCGTGTCCTGAGTACAGAAGCAGTGCTAAGAGTTACCTGGGGAGCAGGGCAGCAGAGGTGACCATGCGTGCTACAAGCTAATAGTGTCAGGGTCCAGTCAGCGCTGGAAAGTAAGGAGGCACGGGACCTGCAGACACTGACAATGAACAAGCTTGCACGGGACCTATGGTCATGTGACTGCAAGGGGGCGTGGCTTAGCATCCTGCTTTCAGATATGACAGTACAACTCAGAGTCAGGCAAAACGGAGGTCACAACAGTACAGGCAAATGGAGTACAGGAGGGACAAACAGACGGGAGGTCAGACAAAGCCAAAGGTCATACACAGGATCACAGTACAGTACCAGGGATGAGACAGAGCGGATAATCAGGGCCAAGCAGAGATCAAAACCAAACAGACATAGAAGGTACCAGGCAGAATCCAAAGCGATATCCAGGGAACAGACCGAGTCATACACAGAGAATCAAGTAACCAGAACACAGCACAAACACACTCAGGGGTCACCACACAATGCCAAGGGCAAGAGTATAACTGACAGGGATGGGAGCATCCTGAAGCTATAAGAAGCCTCCCCAGAACCAGGGAGAGGCCACAATCATAGCCCCAGGTGTGCAGGTAAGCCTGCATCAGGATCACAACCTTTAACCCCAGAAATGCCAGTCATCAGCACTGGTTCCAAACATTAACCCCATTTACATACAGTATGTGATCCTCCTTGCAAACACAGTCAATTCTTGAAAAAAACACCATCTCATGAGGTTAATACAGTTACCTCAGTCATGATAAAACATGTGGCGTAAGGGTACCGTTACACCTAGCGATGCACCAGCGATCCCGACCAGCGATATGACGTGGTCAGGATCGCTGGTGCATCGCTAGGTGGTCGCTAGTGAGCTGCCACACAGGCAGATCTCACCAGCGACATCGCTGGGGACGGGGATCGCTACTTACCTGTCAGACGCGGCGATCCTGCGTCCCTGCCACCTGGCTCCACGCATCACTCGTCGGCGCCACAGGAAGCGCCGCAGGAAGTGGCCGACAAAGAATGGTCCAGGAGCTTCTTGCGCGATCAGCGATAACCAGCGGGGGAGCTGGTCGGAGGTAAGTATCACATGCAGCGATATCGCTAGCAACGTCACAAAATCGGTGACTTTACAGCGATATTGCTAGCTATATTGCAGTGTGTAACGGGGGTTAACAGTCTGCCAAATGCAATGTGCAAAAGAAAAATACTTATTAGCCATTGGTGACAGCGGAACCTGACACGTTTCCCCCTCTAGGTAGCTGAGGGTTCATCAGGGGTCAAATAAGCAGGATCTCATTACCCCTGGCCGAGAGACAAATGCAGTCCTGGAAATGCTCGGTTTCCTTCCTCCCAGGAAGGAAAGGAATTGGTCCACATTGCTCTCTAGATCCCACCACGTGACTACTGATGTCACGAAGGTCCTGCAGACACTCTGCAGCCAGCAGCTCCACGCTGTGAACCACGCTAGCACGTCAAGGGATCTGTGAGTAATATGAAAGCCTGTTACTGGCTGGGGCAGTGCTCTAGAAACTAACAGTGTGTTGGAGATTTAACCCTGCTTTGTCCTCAGACTGACTGACCCGTCGAAGTGCTAGTAGGCACGAAACGGCCGTCATCAGACATTGCTCACTCCTCCCTCCAGCCTCCCGGCCATGAAGTTTTAATGTGGATTGCTAAATAAAGCGGACTTTTTCACCTGGATCTGTGAGTGCTTTGCTATTCTTTTCTCTTATTGGATCCATAGAAAAGAAATAACCTAGCATTGGTGGCGAACTTATGGCCCAAGTTGCAGCAGGGGCACTCAGAGCCATCTCTGTGGGCACACGCACAGTTGACCCTGCACTATGAAGCCCCAGCACTACGGAGCCCATGAACTCCAGCAGAGACGTAACAATCGTGATCAAAGAGGATCCGACTATGACCTAGCCTGTGTGGGAGGGGGACCCATCAAAGTTCGAGCCTATTTCAGCTGGATACATGTCAGAAAATGCAAATTCAGCTGGAATGTGTTGCAGAGACTCACTGAGCCAATCAAAGGCTGGCAGCTGATGCCGGCAGGCAACGCATAACAGTAATGTCATACATTGCCCATAGCAGGCACACCAATGTCAGCTACCGGCTTCTGCGTCTGTTACAGCTATTTATGCATTAGGGAACAGCGGCAGAACAAGCACATCTATACGAGGAAGGAACTCAGGATGTGGGCCATATATATTAGAATGGGGGGCATATATGCCAGGATGAGAGACTTAAATACAAGGAAGGTACTCAGGATGGAAGCATATATACCTGGTAAGGGCCCAGAATGAGAGCCATTTATACTAGGATGGAGGACATATATACCAGGAAGGAACCTAGGATGGGGAGCATACTGTATATACCAGGATGGAGATTAAACTACAACTACAACTAAACTACAAGAGAAAATGGCAGCGGAGCTGCAGCGATCCATCTTGCTTCTTGCCTACGCTTCCTGTCTCACACAGCAGTTAGCGGCACGGCTAGATAACATCATCATTCAGCGCCACGACCGTTATGCCAGTGAGAGGAAGCTGCTGGTGACAGTTATGCTGTGGCTGCAGGAGAGCTTGCAGAGAGGTGAGAGGTGCTGTCTGCTGTGTGTGTGTGTACATACAGGTGTGTGTGTGTAGAGATAAGTGGTGGTGGTGGTGTGTGTGAGTGAGCGTCCATGCATGCACGTGTAGTGCTGCGGGGGAACGTGCAGAAAGGTGAATGGTGCTGTATGTGTGTAGGTGGAAGAGAATGCAATGATGGGGTGATGGGGAGAAGACAATGATGGGGGTGATGGAGAGGACAATGATGGGGGTGGTGGGGGAGAAAGCAATGATGGGGTGGTGGAAAAGGCAATAATGGGTGGTGGAGGAGGAGGAAATGATGGAGGTGGTGGAATGGGCAATGGTGGTGGTGGGGAAGAAGGCAGTAATGGAGGTGAGGAAAAGGCAGTGATGTGGCGGTGGAAAGGACAATGATGGGGATAGTGGGAGAGGAGGAAATGATGGAGGTGGTCGAATGGCCAATGATGAGGGTGATGGGGGAGAAGGCAATGATGGTGGCAGTGGAAAGGACAATGATGGGGGTGATGGGGGAGAGGGCAATGATGGGCGGCACGGTGGCTCAGTGGTTAGCACTGCAGCCTTGCAGCACTGGGGTCCTGGATTCAAATCCCACAAAGGACAGCATCTGCAAGGAGTTTGTATGTTCTCCCCGTGTTTGTATGGGTTTCCTCCAGGTACTCCGGTTTCCTCCCACACTCCAAAAACATACAGATAGGGAATCTAGATTGTGAGCCCCATCGAGGACAGTGATGATAATATCTGCAAACTGTAAAGCGCTGCAGAATATGTTAGCGCTATATAAAAATAAAGATTATTATTATTAATGATGGGGGTGGTGGGGAAGAAAGCAATGATGGAGATGGTGGAAAGGGCAATGATGGGGTGGTGGGGGAGAAAGGAATGATAGAGGTGGTGGAAAGGACAATGATGAGGTGGTGGGGGAGAAAGCAATGATGGAGGTGGTGTAAAGGACAAAGATGGTTGTGATGGAAAGGGCAATGATGGGGTGATGGGAAGAAAGCAATGATGGGGTGGTGGGGGAGAAAGCAATGATGGAGGTGGTGGAAAGGACAATGATGGTCATGGTGGAAAGAGAATAATGGGGCTACTGGGGGGAGGAAATGGTGGAATGGGCAATGATGGGGGTGCTGAGGGAGAAGGCAATGATGGAGGTGGTGGAATGGGCAATGATGGTGTGGTCGGGAGAAAGCAATGATAGAGGTGGTGGAAAGGGCAATGATGAGTTGCTGGGGAGAAGGCAATGATGGGGGTGGGGGAGAGGTCAAAGAGGGGTGTGGGGGATTGGGAAGGGAGGAAGGGGGATTTATAATAGATTTAGGAACAGGGGGAGGTGGAGGAAGACGTTATTATCGCTTATTATGTTTAGCACAGTCTCTTAATATATAGTGTACTCACTTATTATGTATAGCACAGTCCCTTAGTATATAGCGTACTCACTTATAATGTATAACGCCATCCCTCAGTATATAGTGTAGTCACTTTTTATGTATAGCACAGTCCCTTATTATATACAGGGGTTGGACAAAATAATGGAAACACCTTGAAACCTCAACAAAAGTTAGTTTAATATGGTGTAGCTCCACCTTTTGCGGCGATTACAGCCTCAATACTCCGAGGTATGGATTCATACAAGGTGTGAATTGTTTCCAAAGAAATTTTAGCCCATTCTTCAGTTAAAACACCCTCCAGTCCTTTGAGCGACGATGGCGGCGGAAATTGACGTCTAACTTGAATCTCTAAAATCGACCAAAAATGCTCAATAATGTTGAGGTCTGGGGATTGTGGGGGCCAGATGAGATGCTCAACTTCATTAGAATGTTCCTCGTGCCAGCTTTAACGATTCTAGCTGTATGAATTGGTGCATTATCACCCTGAAAGATGGCGTTCCCCTCCGGGAACAGTGCTTGAACCATAGGATGCACTTGGTCGCCCAAAATGCCTAAATAATCTTGGCTGTTAATTCTTTCATGAAGGAATATCATTGGCCCGGCGGATCTCCACGAAATAGCACCCCAGATCATCACAGAACCTCCGCCATGTTTTACGGTTGGGAGAAGGCAGTCTGGATGGAATGCTTCTTTCGGCTGTCTCCAAGCATACACTCGGCCGGAGGTCGGAAATAGGGTAAACGATGATTCGTCTGAGAATATCACATGTTTCCACTGCTCGAGGGACCAATTCTGGAGGTTTCTACACCACTCTAAATGCTTGGAAATATTTGTCATTGAGAGCAGCCCTTTTCTAATTGCAGCTCTTCCATGGAATCCAGATTTGTGCAGCTCCCGATGAACAGTTTTCATGGAAACTGGGTTCTGTAGGTGTTCATTGAGCTCAGCAGTGATTTTCGGAGCCGTGGTCTTGCGATCTTCTCTCACAATTCATTTTAGAGTCCGACGGTCTCTCTCACTCAACTTTGACTTTCAGCCGGACCTGTGCTTTGCTGCGGACGTTTTTCCTTCTATTTCAAATGCAGTCATTACTTTGGAGACAGTACCTCTTGACACGCCAAGCATTCGGGCACTTTCTGTTACACTAGCGCCTGCCATAAAAGCACCAACAATTTGGCCTCTTTGAAAATCCAAGAGGTCTGCCATTGGTATCAGGTTCTCATCAATGTTCTTACAATCCTGCAAAACAAACAGTTAATTTACATACACATATCACATAACACAAATAATCAACTACAAAACATTACCATATGTCACGGTTTGCATGTTTATAACGTGTTCGAAGATTATGATGCCAAAACGTTAGGTGTTTCCACTATTTTGTCCAACCCCTGTAGTATACTCACTTATTATGTCTAACACAGTGCCTTAGTATATAGTGTACTCACTTATTATGTATAACACTATCCTTAGTTACCTTGTTTCCTCTTTTATCATGCATACCCTTATTACATACCATCCTCTCTAGTTATATATAATGCCGTCCCTTATTATATAGCTTTCTCTCCTGTTATGTACAGTGCTGTCTCTTACATAGTGTAATCTTGTTATTTTTGTTATTCACGGTGCCCTCTTTTATTACAAAGTCTGCTCTCTTTTAGATATAAAATGACTGCTGATGGAGGAGCCGTTCACCAGACTACCAGTCCATCATCTCCTCCATTAGAAAAGAAGCTTTCCGATGCTCCATCAGCCATTATTGCATTATATATCTAGCAAGAGAGGATGATATGTAATAAAAAACAGGGCTCTATATAATCCAATATGTAAGGGACGTTGCTGTATATAGCAAGAGAGGGCACTGTATAAGGGACAGTAATATACATAATAAAGGAGACTATGCAATATATATACAGTACATGTATGTGTGTGTGGATATATATATATATATAGATATATACGTAGCTTTGTCACCATAAAAGGAGGGGCCCAGACACATTTTTTTACACAGGGGCCCCAAGTTGTCAGTGCACCCCTGGGCTTTGCTGTGCCGTGTGCCTTTAATTAAATGTACGCGCCGCCATCACTCTGTACCTGGCTCCTCCTAACTCATCCTTTCTAGTCCTGGACTGCACCCGGCTGAACTTTCTGGCTTGATTTGCATAAGGACGCCATGCCTCCTGACTGATGGAGCTTTCCAGCTAGACAGAGCAGTGTATGCTGGGCCTGTCCGAAAATAGTTGCACATGTGAGGGTAGCTACCGGTAGTTGGAGGCGAAGCGTGAGGAGCTGAGGCTTTGTGGAGACACAAGACGGTGAGCTGGGCCCAGCGGTGTATTTTTTTTTATGGGGAGGCATTCACACTTTTGTTACGGGGCCCCATGATTTCTATGTATGCTCCTGACGGGGGACTGTGTGAGGAAGATTTAGAGCTACTTGCGAGGTGCTACATGTTGTGGAGGACTGTTTGGGGAACGTCGTTATGTTACATTCGTGGGGCTGGGTGATGAGCCATCTTTAGAATTGGTCATCAATATCAGTCCAGTATAGAATTCACATGCAATATTGATGAGTATGTGCTACTTGACAGAACCTTCCACTATTAATGAAACAAAAGGGGGTGATTTGAACTTTTATTCTTCTTTTATTTATTTTCAGCTTTTTAAAAACATTTTTTTTTACTTTTCACTGAATTTAATAGTCCCCATAGGACACATGCACACATTCAGTATTCGGTCAGTATTTTACCTTAGTAATTGTAAAACTAAAGCCAGGAGTGGGTGAAAAATGCAGAAGTGGTGACATGTTTCTATTATACTTTTCCTCTGATTGCTCCACTAGTGGTTTTGGCTTAGAAATACTGAGGGAAAAAAAATCACAAAATACTCAATGTGTGAATGCTGCCTTAGGGGACTTGAAGCTGCGATCGTCTAATCGCTTTTACTATACATAGCAGTACATCATTATTTCCTTTTAGGCCGGGGTCACACTAACCGACGCAAAATACGGTCCGTAGTTTACAGGCGTAATACGGATGAATGACCCCTAAATAGTGCTCCATATGTCATCCGTAAGCAAGGTGTGGTCGTGTATTTTGCGCATGTCAGCATCCGTATGTAATCCGTATGGCATCCGTATGCAATCCGTATGGCAAGATTTTCTCGCCGCCTTGCAAAATGGACATATAATGGAGCCCTATGACAGGATTTCTAACAGAAACTAAATGATAGATATAGACATATAGAATGCATATATATATATATATATATATATATATATATATATACATACATGTCATTGTGACAAACATATATACAGTGGGGCAAAAAAGTATTTAGTCAGTCAGCAATAGTGCAAGTTCCACCACTTAAAAAGATGAGAGGCGTCTGTAATTTACATCATAGGTAGACCTCAACTATGGGAGACAAACTGAGAAAAAAAATCCAGAAAATCACATTGTCTGTTTTTTTTTTCATATTATTTGCATATTATGGTGGAAAATAAGTATTTGGTCAGAAACAAGCAATCAAGATTTCTGGCTCTCACAGACCTGTAACTTCTTCTTTAAGAGTCTTCTCTTTCCTCCACTCATTACCTGTAGTAATGGCACCTGTTTAAACTTGTTATCAGTATAAAAAGACACCTGTGCACACCCTCAAACAGTCTGACTCCAAACTCCACTATGGTGAAGACCAAAGAGCTGTCAAAGTACACCAGAAACAAAATTGTAGCCCTGCACCAGGCTGGGAAGACTGAATCTGCAATAGCCAACCAGCTTGGAGTGAAGAAATCAACTGTGGGAGCAATAATTAGAAAATGGAAGACATACAAGACCACTGATAATCTCCCTCGATCTGGTGCTCCACGCAAAATCCCACCCCGTGGGGTCAGAATGATCACAAGAACGGTGAGCAAAAATCCCAGAACCACGCAGGGGGACCTAGTGAATGAACTGCAGAGAGCTGGGACCAATGTAACAAGGCCTACCATAAGTAACACACTACGCCACCATGGACTCAGATCCTGCAGTGCCAGACGTGTCCCACTGCTTAAGCCTGTACATGTCCGGGCCCGTCTGAAGTTTGCTAGAGAGCATTTGGATGATCCAGAGGAGTTTTGGGAGAATGTCCTATGGTCTGATGAAACCAAACTGGAACTGTTTGGTAGAAACACAACTTGTCGTGTTTGGAGGAAAAAGAATACTGAGTTGCATCCATCAAACACCATACCTACTGTAAAGCATGGTGGTGGAAACATCATGCTTTGGGGCTGTTTCTCTGCAAAGGGGCCAGGACGACTGATCCGGGTACATGAAAGAATGAATGGGGCCATGTATCGTGAGATTTTGAGTGCAAACCTCCTTCCATCAGCAAGGGCATTGAAGATGAAACGTGGCTGGGTCTTTCAACATGACAATGATCCAAACACACCGCCAGGGCAACGAAGGAGTGGCTTCGTAAGAAGCATTTCAAGGTCCTGGAGTGGCCTAGCCAGTCTCCAGATCTCAACCCTATAGAAAACCTTTGGAGGGAGTTGAAAGTCCGTGTTGCCAAGCGAAAAGCCAAAAACATCACTGCTCTAGAGGAGATCTGCATGGAGGAATGGGCCAACATACCAACAACAGTGTGTGGCAACCTTGTGAAGACTTACAGAAAACGTTTGACCTCTGTCATTGCCAACAAAGGATATATCATAAAGTATTGAGATGAAATTTTGTTTCTGACCAAATACTTATTTTCCACCATAATATGCAAATAAAATGAAAAAAAAACAGAGAATGTGATTTTCTGGATTTTTTTTTTCTCAGTTTGTCTCCCATAGTTGAGGTCTACCTATGATGTAAATTACAGACACCTCTCATCTTTTTAAGTGGTGGAACTTGCACTATTGCTGACTGACTAAATACTTTTTTGCCCCACTGTATATATATTTATACTTCACAGAGTTCTTCATAGCAGAATATCCGCTAATTAAATTGCCGGCTTCTATCAAATACTTCCCCAACCCGACATGAAATGACACATGGTTTACATTCAGTAAACCATTTCATTTCATGTTTTTTTATATGTCCCTGACTAATAATTAGATGATGGTTTGTGTGCAAAATTTGGGAGTTGTAGTTGTTATTTTAAGGGGTTAATTAGTTGTTACAAAATGTGTGGGCTTCCCATTGCCCTGTATTGGTGGCGAATGGGTTAATCTAACAAAGGGTTAATGTCACCTTACAATCGAATGGTGACATTAACCCTTAGTTAGATTAACCCACTCGCCACCGCTACAGGGCAATGGGAAGGCCACGCATTTTTTAACAACGAATTAACCCCTTAAAATAACAACTACAACTCCCAAATTTTGCACACAAACCATCATCTAATTATTAGTCAGGGACATATAAAAAAACATGAAATGAAATGCTTTACTGAGTGTAAACCATGTGTCATTTCATGTCGGGTTGGGGAAGGATTTGATAGAAGCTGGCAATTTAATTAGCAGATATTCTGCTATGAAGAACTCTGTGAAATATAAATATATATATATGTTTGTCACTATGACATGTGTGTGTATATATATATATATATATATATATATTCTATGTGTATATATCTATTATTTCTTTCTTTATTAAGACGGCTTTTCTAAAAGACACCGGGTGCATATTTCTCGCAAGTCACATGTGTGGTCCATGTGTAATCCGTATTTTTTGCACACCCATAGACTTGCATTGGCGTATTACAGGCGCAGTACGCTGACAATCGCAGCATGCTGTGATTGGCACGGACCGTAGAATACGCCCGAGAAATATATGGCTGTTGGGAGTAAACCCATAGTGAATCATTTGTCCGTGTGTAATGCGTGCTTTTAACGCCTCTCACTCATCCGTATTCCTCTCTAGTGTGACCCCGGCCTTATAGTGAAAATCACAATCTCCTATAAATGTCAGGTGCAATTGTCATGACAAGCACAGAAGTCTTCAGCAGATCCCAGTTGTCATTGCAATTCATCGGCGCCCCGCGAACACATCATGGTCACACCGATGGGTGGATGGAATGAAACGCCCCCTGCCGGCGCATATTTAAATACTGCCGTAAGACAGCCTCATTAAATATATAACAGGTTAACAGCTATGGGCGGAACTCTGCTCTAGCCAAGACTGTTACATGCACAACATGGCTGAATAAATCAGCCATCATCTGCCGGGAAAGATGTGGGCTTGGCATGGGAGCCTGCATCAAAGTCAGGGATACATATGACATAACAGTACATCATATGTTGTGAAGGGTTTAATATAATTGTATCTGTCTGACATCTATATATATAAAACTGAGTGTATGTATGTGTGTGTGTGTGTATCAAGCCACTCACTCCACATAGCCCCGCCCACTCCACATAGCCCCACCCACTCTACATACCCACACTCCACATGGAAAGTCCCGTATAATAAATATCTAATATATATATATTTCATAGGTACATCTTCTTGACCACAACAGGTACACTGCCTGTGTTGCCCATAGCAACCAGTCTCTAAGCATCTTTCATTTCACCAGAGCTGTTTAAAAGGTGAAAGCTGAGCTGTAATTGGTTGCTATGAGTAACAGTTTTCCTTGTAGACAGTCATGGCAAGTGAGGTCTGTTATTCTTATTACCCTGTATACTCGAGTATAAGCCAGGAATTTCAGCCCATTTTTTAAGGCTAAAATTGCCCCTCTAGGCTTATACTCGAGTCATACACCAGGGGTCGGCAGGGAGGGGGATAGCGGCTGTCAGATCATACTCACCCCCTCCTGGCACAGTCTTTGCAGTCACTGCTTCTCAGATCGTCTCTGACACAGCAGCTATTCCTGTGTTCAGCAGTCACATGGTCCCGCTCATTAAAGTAATGAATATGTGCATATTCATTACTTTAATGAGCAGTACCACGTGACCGCTGAATGCTGGAAGGAGCTTCCGGCATCAGAGAAGCAGGGACTACAGAGACGCACCAGGAGGGAGGTGAGTATGACGGGGGGAGCATATGTGATATTCACCTGTCTCCGCTCCACCGCCACGTGCCGCCCTCTCTTCCACATCCTCTAGCTGTGACAGTCAGGTCAGAGGGCGCAATGACGTAGTTAGTGTGCACCCTCTGCCTGAACAATCACTGCAGATACCCAGAAGACAGAGCGGCGCGCGACGGTGGAACAGGGACAGGTGAATATTGCAGGTGCCGGGGCCATAGCGAGCCGGTTCCCCCCATGCTCAGGACACTGGCACCTGGCCCCCAGCGACGAGAGGTGAGTATGTCATTTTATTTTTATACCAACAACTTAGTGGGATCAACCCACTCAATATTTTACATCATATTAGGATATTCACAATGTAATATGTAAACCTTCTCAAATGAGGTGAATAAACCAAGACAAAAAAATCCAAAAATATTCGGAAATTTGTAAAAAAATGCTTTATTATTGCTTCTTTTTTTTAAAAAGACAGGGAAAAAGAGTCCAGCAAACAATAGACAAAATGTAGTACCATAAGGGAATAGCGTTTTACATAATAAATACAAGGGCCATAATATGTGAAAAACATTCATACATAATCCTATTGCTCATTAATGTAAAGTGCAATAACAGTCTCAGAAAAACCTGAGATAAAGTGCATAATAATGCATAATAAATGTAAACAGGATTATAAATACCAGTGATAAGAGGCCCAAGAATCTCCAGCTCCAAAGCACGTTTCGCCTGATGTAGCTTTCTCAAGGAGAAAGTAGTCCGGTAGCTCTGATGGGATGATGTGGAATATTAGTGGTAGTAGTTCGATGGCTCGGGCTGACGGGATGATGTGGGATATTAGGAGTAGTACTCTGGTGGCTCTGATGGGATGATGTGGGATATTAGAGTGAGTGTGGCTATGCAGAGTGGGCGGAGCTTTTCACTCAGCTTTATATATATATGTTAGGGGCTGTCGGAACGCACCAAATAATTTGAAGATTGTAGTAAGGTGTGTTCGCAGCCTGTGGTTCACCGTGCAGAGATGTTAACTCCTGCTCAGTAATGGCAGACACAAAATGGCGGTATCACACTGGACACACATGGGTTAAACACCACCCAGTGTGTAGTAGCAACGGGTTCTGTTGCTTCACAGAGCCACGGAACCGCAGAACACAGATGCCGCAGCCCTAACTCACCCTATTTCCCGGGATACTTCTGAAGGTGAAGATGCCGAGGCCTTCACCCTTGCCTTATCTCCTGGGTTAGCTCTTTGTTCTTTTCCCCCACCCAGCAAAGAGAGGCACTATGGTTCACCACAGTGCACCAACATGACAAACAAAGGACCACAAAAAAGTGTTAAAAGAAAACTCCAAGCATACAAAATATTCACTCACATATAACAGAGGAATGCACCGGGGTGTGAAGGTAAGGGAATAAACCAAAATAGAGAAGGATAGGGAATTACCACACATACAAACCAAACAACAGTCACAGATAAATCCAACTTTCCTTCTCATATGAACTCCTCTCCCTCCGTTAGACATGCAGCAAATGCTAGCTCTAACGAGGATTAGTAACAGAGCCCAGATTATAAAGGGGAAAAGAGTGGCTTACTGAGCTCAGCTGTGAACACTGGGATTTCTAACATGGCTGATTAACCCCTGTTCAGAACAAATAAACACATTTAAAATGAAGAAGTGCTTCTTCTCAGCGCCGGAGTAGGAGCATACAGACGCTGTGGCTTTCTGGCTCCACACTGTCTCAGTAACCCCATGACAGATGGACCTAGGTCTTTTATCAAGCTATTTAACTATACTAAATGCATAGCTAGGACACTACAGCCAGTGGCTGATACATGCTATCCACGGTTTGGGCAGTATGTTATGGCTAACAGGTTCCCTTTAAATGGATTGGTCACTTTATCTTTATTTCAACTCGTCTTGGGGACATGATGTTGTGGAACTTGCAATTATATCAATATTACACGTTCTCCTCCTTTTTGAAATACTGCCCGATTGTTGTCCACAAATTGTACAGCTTTCCTGTTTTCAAAATGACACTTGATGGAGGTGCATGGGACCTAATTTGTCCATTAGATTCTTTCAATTAAAAGACACATTCCCCATGTGCAGCGTTTTTCATTTGGAGGAGGCTGATGGACAGGTCCAGTGACATACTTCTCCATTAGCAGCAATTTTGAGAGCAGGAGAGCTGCGTTTCTCAAAGGAGAAGAAACTGCAATACTTATATATTATTAAGTGCCTCAAATGTGCACAACGTATCTGTTAAAATCAAGATAACGTATCTATGCCATTTAAATGGAACAACTCTGAGTACAGCAAAGAATTTGCTAATCGCCATGTAATGTATGATTTGTAGATGTACCCTCTGACTTGTACCATGTGGCAGAATATGTTGGCGCTATAGAAAGATAAATGTAGTAATGTCCTTACTGAAATACACAAAAATCACTCATTAGTTATCCTTCCTGACATAACGTTCTGATCATTGTAATAGTGTAGAGAGGTTTTATTACTGTCATCAGTTTTAATTAAAGCAGGGCTAAAATAGGGGTATCTGCATAAGTCAGACATTACAGTATATCATGATCAACCATTCAAACAAGAGGACAGAGGGCCCAGCATAGCACAAATCACAATATAAGAAGGAACAGGTAAAAATAGAGTTCAAATCAGGAATAAAAGTGATACATTTTTACCTTGGTCCAGCCATCTGTGGTACTAAATTCGGGATGACATGTAGGCCTCAATTTAAAACTTTTCACCAAAACTAATTGAAATATTTGTCAAAAAACTGTAATGTTATGCCACGTGCACACGTTTAATGTTTATTGAGTATTTTACCTCAGTATTTGTAAGCCAAAACCAGGAGTTGAACAATCAGATTAAAAATATAATAGAAACACGTCACCCCTTCTGGATTTATCGCCCACTCCTGGTTTTGGTTTACAAATACTAAGGTAAAAAAACTCAACAAATACTCAATATGTGCAAGAGGTCCAAGTCTTTTCTTACGCCAGCCTCTGCCAGCTCCAGCAACTTTTTTGAAAAGTGAGTGAAGCTCAGCTGGAGGAGTGTGACAAATTCATCATAATTTGGGCTAAAAAATGATGGCTAAATTATTGCAAAAATTTTCTTTTCTGTAGAAGAACACAACAGCTGAAAGATTTGCAAAATTAATTAAGACATCCACATCTCTTAATGAATTTAGTGCCACCACATTTTACTCCAGTGGACCCTTTTTCGATCCCGACAAGCAAAACACAAGTGTTGACTAAGAATGGTCTTAAAATTGTATTTATCAGTCATAGAGCAACTTTGTATACTGACCAGGGGCGTAATTATCAGGGTCACAGAGTAAGCAACCGTGACATAGAGTGCTTGTGGGCCTGCCCATGCCATTGCTATTTTCAGCCAGGTGTGCATCCTTGACTATGTAACTATATAACTTGTGCTGGACAAAGAAGGAGCAGGGGGAATAAGGAGCCACTTGTCATGGGAGATAAGTGAGAAGCATGGCTGTTTTGTTTCTTTCTAGGATAACCCCTTAACGATCGCCGATACGCCTTTTAACTCTGGCAGTTAAGGGTACTTATTCCTCAGCGCTGCTTTTTAATGGTGCTGAGAAATAAGGTTATAGCACCCGCTAGCATCGGAAAATCTCCAGGGTCTTGGCTCCCGGGGGAGGCTGACACCCCAGAGAACAATGATTCAGGTCGGTTTTTACCAACCCCAGTGCTGTGATCGCAAATACAAAAAGTCAGAATTCCTATTTATTTCTCACTCCTCTGATATGATCTAGTACATCAGAATAGAGAGAAATGGGGTCCCCCCAGTCCCTCCGGTGTCCCTCGCTCCCTCCAGCTATGTCCCCCGGCCCTCGGTGTCTTCTTCCGGGAAGAAAATGGTGGGGGAATGCGCAGTGAGCCCACTGAGATCTGCCGGCTAGCAGCCGGCAACAGTAGGAGATTTTTCCTAATGGTTCATTTGACCCTATCACAGTGATCAAAATAAAAAAAGTATATCAAGCAACTCATTATCACACCCTTAGTTAGGTAAAAATAATAAAATAAAATAAAAATATTTTTTCCATTTTTCACTTAGGGTTAGAAATAGGGCTAGGGTAAGGGATATGGTTGGTGTTATAGTTTGGGTTATAGCTAGGGTTAGGATTGGGCTAGGGTTAGGATTGGGGCTAGGGTTAGAGCTAAGGTTAGGGTTGGGCCAGGGTTGGGATAGCATTAGGGTTGGGGCTAGGGTTAGGGTTGGGGCTAGGGTTAAAGCAGGGGTTAGGGTTGTAGGGTTGGGGTTAGGGTTGTGGTGTTGGGGTTAGGGTGGTGTTGGGGTTAGGGTTATGATTAAGGTTATGGTTATGGTTGGAATTAGGATTAGGGGTGTATTGGGCTTAGGCTGGGGTTAGGACTGTGTTAGGGTTGGAGTTAGAATTGGTGGGTTTCCACTGTTTAGGTACATAAGGGGGTCTCCAACACGACATGGTGCCCAGCATTGATTCCAGCCAATTTTGTGGTAAAGAAGTCAAACGTTACTCCCTCCCTTCTGAGCCCTGCCATGAGCCCAAACAGTGGCTTTCCCCCACATATGGGGTATCGTCGTACTCAGGAGAAATTTCAGAACAAATTTTGTGAAAAAAGTAAAATGTTAATTTATTCCTTCCACATTGCTTTAGTTCTAGTGAAGCACCAGAAGGGTTAATAAACATCTTGAATGTGGTTTTACGTACCTTGAGGGGTGCAGTTTTAAGAATGGTGTCACTTTTGGGTATTTTTTGTTATAATGACCACCCCCAATCTCACTTCAAATGTGAGGTGGTCCCTAAAAAAATGGTTTTGTAAAATTTGTTGGGAAAATGAGGAATTGCTGGTCAATTTTTAACCCTCATAACGTCCTAACAAAAAAAATTATGTTTCCAAAATTGTGCTGTTGTAAAGTAGACATGTGGGAAATGTTATTTATTAACAATTTTGTACGATAAGACTCTGATTTAACCCCTTCCTGACATCCGATGTACTATCCCGTCCACGGTACCCGGGCCCGTATAACCGTGGACGGGATAGTACGTCGGGCCCTTTAATGCGATACCGCGGTGATCGCATTAAAATTCCGACGCCATCTCACCTTACAAAAGATGGCGTCGGCATCCCGGGCTGCGATCCCGCCCCCCGGCATCCAGAGCGCTGTGATTGGCTGTTCAATTCTGAACAGCCAATCGCAGCGTTTCTCATTGTTTCAGCCAATCAGCTTGGCTGAAACAATGATGTCCTAGGCTGGGATCGAGTACTGATGTACTCGATCCTAGAGCCGGTGCCTGGCAACACCAGGCATCGGCAAAAAGCACCCGGATTGGCGCGATCGCCGATCTGATCGATCGCGCCAATCGCAGTGCACAGCGGCGCTATATTGCCGCTGTGCCCTGCCAGTACCGGCCGGATCGGTGCTATATAAGCACCGATCCTAGGCTGGAGCCTGATGCAGGCCCAGCAGGGCCTGCAGGAGTTGGCTGGCGCGATCGATTAGATCGGCGATCGCGCCAACCACAGGGCACAGCTGCGGTCACCATGTGACCGCTCTGTGCCCTGCTAGTGACCTGGGCATGACCTGCCTAGTAATCGGAGCTGTGAGCTCCGATTCTAGGCAGTTGCCATGGTCACCAGGCAGATCAGGGATTGGTGGGATCGATGTAATCATTCGATCCCACCAATGACAGGTCACAGCAGCGATGTGACCGCTCTGTGACCTGCCCCCTGACTTGCCTCTGACCTGTCTGACCTGTCTGCAGGGGTCCTCACTCTAGCTGAGGATTCCTGCAGAGAGGTCGGACGCAGCAAGAGCTCCTCTGCTGGGTATTGTGGTGCCACAGCTTGTAGCATCACAATCCCTGCAGAAGAAAGAAGAAAGAAAACTACAACTGTAAGTGCTAATTGATCCCTGATCCCCTGCCCAATCTATCTTCACCCCCCCAATCTATCTTCACCCCCCAATCTATCTTCATCCCCCCAATCCCCCCCTCCACCCCCCCTCTTACCCCCCTTCACCCCCCTTTTACCCCCCTCCACCCCACTTTTGCGCCACCTCCGTGCGCAGCCGGCGAGCATTGATCGGTGACGCAGTTCACCGATCAACACTCAAGCTCGCTTTTTTTCCTTAGCCCCCTTTGCGCCACTTCCGTACACCCATCCCGCAGCCGCAAAAGTTGGATAAGTGACACACGTCACTTATCCAAGCTTGTGCCTGCCATTTTTCATTTTTTTCACCCCCTTTGTGCCACCTAACTACAACCCTAACTGTTGATCCCTGCCCAATCTCTCTTCATCCACCCCAATCCCCCCATCCCCCTTCCCCCTATTTTTACCCCACCTCCGTGCGCAGCCGCCGAGCCTTGATTGGTGACGCAGTTCACTGATCAACACTCGAGCTCGCTTTTTTTTCCTTAGCCCCCTTTGCGCCACTTCCGTACACCCATCCCGCAGCCGCAAAAGTTGGATAAGTGACACATGTCACTTATCCAAGCTTGTGCCTGCCGTTTTTCATTTTTTTCACCCCCCTTTGTGCCGCCTAACTACAACCCTAACTGTTGTTCCCTGCCCAATCTCTCTTCATCCACCCCAATCCCCCCATCCCCCTTCCACCTATTTTTACCCCCCTCCACCCCACTTTTGCGCCACCTCCGTGCGCAGCCGCCGAGCGTTGATTGGTGACGCAGTTCACCGATCAACACTCGAGCTCGCTTTTTTTTACCTTAGCCCCTCCGTACACACATCCTGCAGCTGCAAAACTTGGATAAGTGACACAGTTCACTTATCAGAGTTTGTGCCTGCCGTTTTCCTCTTTTTTTTTTTTCCACCCCCCCCCTTGCATCACCCTGTGCACACATCCAGCAGCCTAGTTTTGATAAGTGACACTTATCAGCTAGGGCCTGCTGTTTTAGACTTTTTTCCACAGCTTTTTCTTTACAGAAAGTTTACACCAATCACTCCCCCCCTCACGTACACATACAGTTTTCAATAAAATGTACACCCAAGCACCATATTTACACAAAAATGTCATCAAATTCATCCCAACAGCGCTATTCAGTGGAGGAGGCATATGCTTTACTTGCCTCCGACACTGATAGCGATTTGGATGGCGATCCGACTTTTCTTTATTTTTCGGATTCTTCATCCTCTTCTTCTTCCTCTTCCCCCTCCTCATCTTCCTCCTCGGGTCCTGCGGAACCGCCACGCAGACGCTCCAGGACAGAAGATGAGGCAGCGCCCACCATGCCCGCAGCTGACCAAGTGCTCCCCGTATGGACCTCGCCCCCCGAAAATTACGAGCCACTGATTCCTGATTTTGTGGCAGAATCAGGAACCAAGTTTGACACCACCGGCCTCACAGAAATTGACTTTTTCAAAGTCTTTTTCTCTGAGGATTTTGTTAACCTCATGGTGGAGCAAACTAATTTGTACGCTCGTCAATTTTTGGAGCAAAACACGCGTTCAACATTTTCAAACTGATCTCCTGTAGACGCAGTTGAAATTACGCAGTTTTGGGGCCTGGTCCTCCATATGGGGATACTGAAGAAGCCGGAAATTCGGCAATATTGGAGTGTTGATATTTTATACAACACTCCAGTGTTCCGAATTGTCATGGCCCGGACGCGTTTTGAGGCCATCCACAAGTTTCTGCATTATACTGATAATGCAGAGTGTCCCGCACAAGATGACCCCAACTTTGACCGTCTGTTCAAAGTTCGGCCGGTCATCGAACACTTCAACAAAAAGTTTGCTGAAGTGTACGTGCCCCAAAGGGACATCTGCGTGGATGAGTCCTTGGTTCACTTCAAGGGAAGGCTGCGATTCTGTCAATACCTGCCCAGTAAGAGGGCAAGGTACGGAATCAAAGTTGTGTGAGAGTACCTCAGGGTACATCCACAAGTTTAGAGTTTACGAAGGGAAGGACACCCGGATTGAACCCCCTGAGTGTCCTCCTTTCCTGGGAGTGAGTGGGAAAATTGTGTGGGATTTGGTGCGCCCACTGCTGGATAAAGGTTATCACCTCTACACTGATAACTTTTATACCAGCATCCCACTCTACAAATCCCTCTCTGAGCGACGTACCGCAGCCTGCGGTACTGTATGCAAAAATCAGAGAGGCCTCCCGAAGACGCTACTTGGGCAGATGCTCCGAAAAGGTGAGAGCAGAGCCCAATGTAGCGACCACCTGCTGGTGGTCAAGTACAAGGACAAGAGAGATGTCCATCTCTTGACCACCATACACGGTGATGGCAGTACCCTCTGCACTGTACGGGGTACCTCTACACAGGTCCTCAAACCGACATGTGTAGTGGGGTACAATAAAAACATGGGGGGAGTTGATCTCTCCGATCAACTCCTCCAACCGTACAATGCATTGAGGAAGGCCAAGGCGTGGTACAAAAAGCTGGCCGTGCACATCGTCCAAATGGCAATGCTCAACGCATTCCTGCTGTCACAATGTGCATGCCCCAGCGATACGGCGTACCTTCATTTCCAGGAGGTAGTGGTTAAGGCCCTGATGTTTGGCGCTCAGGAAGGAGCGGGCCCCAGTACTTCTGGTACTGAAGGTGCTCGTATTGTCCCAGGTCAGCATTTTCCGGGGGTGGTCCCGCCAACCCCAAGAAAAGGTAAGCCACAAAAAAGGTGTCGAGTGTGTTACAAAAAAGGAATACGCAGGGACACCACTTATCAATGCGACACCTGCCCCGAAAAACCTGGCCTGTGCATGAAGGATTGCTTCAAATTGTACCACACCTCCATGCACTACTAATTTACATTAGATTAGTTGGGGGCACATCTAGATTTGTTCCTTGGGGGTCTAGTATCCAAAATGATGTCATATGTGGGGTTTTTTCCTGTTTAGGCACATCAGGGACTCTGCAAATGGAACATGACGCCAGCAGACCATCAAAGTCTGCATTCCAAAACAACACTACTTCCCTTTCGAGCCCTGACGTGTGCCTAAACAGTTTTTTCCCACATGTGGGGTACCAGAGTACCCAGGACAAATTGGACAACGACTTTTGGGGTCCAATTTCTCCTGTTACTCTTGGGAAAATTAAAAATTGGGGACTAAATGATCATTTATGTGGGAACAAAACAGGATTTTATATTTTCACGCCTGGGCATTAAAATCTTTAGTGAAACACTTGGGGGTTCAAAGTGCTCACCACACATCTAGATAAGTTCCTTAGGGAGTCTAGTTTCCAAAATGGGGTCACTTATGGGGGGTTTCTACTGTTTAGGAACATCAAGGGCTCTGCAAATGGAACATGACGCCCGCAGACCATTCCATCAAAGTCTGCTTTCCAAAACGTCAATACTTCCCTTTCGAGCCCTGACGTGTGCCCAAACAGTAGTTTTCTCCCACATGTGGGGTATCAGGGTACTCAGGACAAATTGGACAACAACTTTTGGGGTCCAATTTCTCCTGTTACTCTTGGGAAAATTAAAAATTGGGGACTAAATGATCATTTATGTGGGAACAAAACAGGATTTTATATTTTCATGCCTGGGCATTACAATCTTTAGTGAAACACTTGGGGGTTCAAAGTGCTCACCACACATCTAGATAAGTTCCTTAGGGGGTCTAGTTTCCAAAATGGGGTCACTTGTGGGGGGTTTCTACTGTTTAGGAACATCAAGGGCTCTGCAAATGGAACATGACGCCCGCAGACCATTCCATCAAAGTCTGCTTTCCAAAACGTCATTACTTCCCTTTCGAGCCCTGACGTGTGCCCAAACAGTAGTTTTCTCCCACATGTGGGGTATCAGGGTACTCAGGACAAATTGGACAACAACTTTTGGGGTCCAATTTCTCCTGTTACTCTTGGGAAAATTAAAAATTGGGGACTAAATGATCATTTATGTGGGAACAAAACAGGATTTTATATTTTCACGCCTGGGCATTATAATCTTTAGTGAAACACTTGGGGGTTCAAAGTGCTCACCACACATCTAGATAAGTTCCTTAGGGGGTCTAGTTTCCAAAATGGGGTCACTTGTGGGGGGTTTCCACTGTTTAGGCACATCAGACGCTCGTCAAACGCGTCCGATCTCAATTCCAGCCAATTTTAGGTTGAAAAAGTCAAACAGGGCTCCTTCCCTTCTGAGCCCTGCCATGTGCCCAAACAGTGGTTACCCCCCACATATTGTGTATCAGCATACTCAGGACAAATTTGACAACAACCTTTGGGGTCCAAATTCTCCTGTTACCCTTGGGAAAGCAAAATATTGGGGACTAAATGATCATGTTTGTGGAAAAAATATGATTATTTATTTTCACGCCCGGGTGTTATAAACTTATGTGAAGCCCTTGGGGGTTCAAAGTGGTCACCACACATCTAGATAAGTTCCCTAGGGGGTCTAGTTTCCAAAATGGGGTCACTTGTGGGGGGTTTCCACTGTTTAGGCACATCAGACACTCGTCAAACGCGACATGGCGTCCGATCTCAATTCCAGCCAATTTTAGGTTGAAAAAGTCAAACGGGGCGCCTTCCCTTCAGAGCCCTGCCATGTGCCCAAACAGTGGTTCCCCCCACATGTTGGGTATCAGCTTATTCAGGACAAATTTGACAACAACCTTTGGGGTCCACTTTCTCCTGTTACCCTTGGGAAAACAAAATATTGGGGACTAAATGATCATGTTTGTGGAAAAAATATGATTTTTTATTTTCACGCCCGGGTGTTATAAACTTCTGTGAAGTCCTTGAGGGTTCAAAGTGGTCACCACACATCTAGATAAGTTCCTTAGGGGGTCTAGTTTCCAAAATGGGGTCACTTGTGGGGGGTTTCCACTGTTTAGGCACATCAGACACTCGTCAAATGCGACATGGCGTTCGATCTCAATTCCAGCCAATTTTAGGTTGAAAAAGTCAAACGGGGCTCCTTCCCTTCTGAGCCCTGCCATGTGCCCAAACAGTGGTTCCCCCCCCACATATTGGGTATCAGCGTACTTAGGACAAATTTGACAACAACCTTTGGAGTCCAATTTCACCTGTTACCCTTGGGAAAACAAAATATTGGGGACTAAATGATCATGTTTGTGGAAAAAATATGATTTTTTATTTTCACGCCCAGGTGTTATAAACTTATGTGAAGCCCTTGGGGGTTCAAAGTGGTCACCACACATCTAGATAAGTTCCTTAGGGGGTCTAGTTTCCAAAATGGGGTCACTTGTGGGGGGTTTCCACTGTTTAGGCACATCAGACGCTCGTCAAACGCGACATGGCGTCCGATCTCAATTCCAGCCAATTTTAGGTTGAAAAAGTTAAACGGGGCTCCTTCCCTTCTGAGCCATGCCATGTGCCCAAACAGTGGTTCCCCCCACATATTGGGTATCAGCGTACTCAGGACAAATTTGACAACAACTTTGGAGTCCAATTTCTCCTGTTACCCTTGGGAAAACAAAATATTGGGGACTAAATGATCATGTTTGTGGAAAAAATATGATTTTTTATTTTCACGCCCGGGTGTTATAAACTTCTGTGAAGCCCTTGGGGGTTCAAAGTGGTCACCACACATCTAGATAAGTTCCCTAGGGGGTCTAGTTTCCAAAATGGGGTCACTTGTGGGGGGTTTCCACTGTTTAGGCACATCAGACACTCGTCAAACGCGACATGGCGTCCGATCTCAATTCCAGCCAATTTTTGGTTGAAAAAGTCAAACAGGGCTCCTTCCCTTCTGAGCCCTGCCATGTGCCCAAACAGTAGTTCCCCCCACATATTGGGTATCAGCGTACTCAGGACAAATTTGACAACAACCTTTGGGGTCCAATTTCTCCTGTTACCCTTGGAAAAATAAAAAAATTGTTGCTAAAATATTATTTTTGTGACTAAAAAGTTAAATGTTCATTTTTTCCTTCCACGTTGCTTCTGCTCCTGTGAAGCACCTGAAGGGTTAATAATCTTCTTGAATGTGTTTTTGAGTAGCTTCAGGGGTGCAGTTTTTAGAATGGTGCCACTTTTGGGTATTTTCTGCCATATAGACCCCTCAAAGTGACTTCAAATGTGAGGTGGTCCCTAAAAAAATGGTTTTGTAAGTTTTGTTGTAAAAATTAGAAATCGCTGGTCAAATTTTAACCCTTATAACTTCCTAACAAAAAAAGATGTTGTTTCCCAAATTGTGCTGATGTAAAGTAGACATGTGGAAAATGTTATTTAGTAACTATTTTGTGTCACATATTTCTCTGTTTTAAGGGCATACAAATTCAAAGTTTGAAAATTGCAAAATTTTCAAAATTTTCGCCATATTTCTGTTTTTTTCATAAATAAACACAAGTTATAGCGAAAATTTTTGCCACTAAAGTGAAGTACAATATGTCACGAGAAAACTATCTCAGAATCGCCTAGATCCGTTGACGCGTTCCAGAGTTATAACCTCATAAAGGGACAGTGGTCAGAATTGTAAAAATTGGCTCGGTCATGAACGTGCAAACCACCCTTGGGGGTGAAGGGGTTAAGGGCACAGAAATATAGAAGAAATTTTACCACTACCATGAAGTACAATATGTCATGAAAAAACATTCTCAGAATCAGTGGGATCTGTTGAAGTGTTCCAGATCTATAACCTCAAGAAGTGACAGTGGTCAGAATTGTAAAAATTGGCTTGGTCATTAAGTACCAAAGTGGCTCTCTCACTAAGGGGTTAAAAAAGCTACAACAGGGGTAATTACAAGCAGGGCTACCACCAGGAATTTCAGGGCCCCATACTGGCAAAATGTTTGGGCCCAGCTACAACCCAGCTTCGCCTCCACCCTTTGGAAATTCCACAGTCCCTCCTCCCACCCTTAAAAAACTCTACTTCTGGACCACGTCCTCACCAATCACACATTAATAGTTCCCATCAAACACTTTATCACATACATAGCCATCATCTTTTGTTTTGGCCAAAATATTCTTAAGCACTATGACAAGGTAGATTCTTTTGGCAGGGCCAAACTCTAACCTATTAAAAATGACAGGCAGCAAACAGATATGGCCTCCAACTTCATACTCCATGAGCAAAGCGTGAGGCAAAAGAAGAACAACGGGTAGGTGGGCCTATGGGAGGTCAGACGGGTGAATGGGAGGTAAAACCTTAGGAAAAGAGGACGAGCCGGCAGAGTCTGATGTCGGTGATGTCAGATGCGGCCAGCCCCCTCTGCTGTGGCCATACAATGTATGTAGCTGCACCTGTGAGTGACTGGGGCCCTAGGGCTTAATAAAGCAAAGTAAGTAATTAGCCCGGGCCCAAGCATTCCATGCATTCTGCTAGGCCGCTTATACAGTGGCTCTCCTGTGCTGCATTAGTGCAGGCTATTCAGTGTGCCTTACCCTGTCCAGGCCTCCCATCTTTGCTTTCGCTCACTGGGTCCCATACACCAGTAATGGCTGTAATACCCTGATGGCGACCCTGATTCAAAGTATATGAAGGATATTACAAGTATAATGTCCCTCCCAATCTGACTCCTATATACATAAAATATCCTGCATATTGCTATATTGGTCTTGATATAACAGGTTTTGCTTAGGTACAGGATGATGGTTATAGTAAGAATTTATATGGTAGTCATATATGGTCATGATGTTGCAGCATTATTTTACCCTTGTGCAGCGCTATTGGTCTTGGTAAAGTGAATTTTGCTCAGTAAAACAATAGTGATGGTAAGATTTGTTGTTTGGTAACTGTGTCTATTAGTTAGAAGTATTAGAAAAATTATATTTTATCAGTATTTTTCTTATTTACAGAGGCCGAACACACATGCCTGTATAGGCACTGGCTTTGGCCCATGTATCTGAGCAATATACTGTTGGTGCCAGGAGGGTTGGGGGCCCAGATCTTGTTACACCATCGGTGCTGACACAGATCCGAAGAACATAACAGAGCAAAGTACTCTGGATTTTCAGTTAATTATCAGACATTAATTATTTTTTCCACTTCTATTGAGATCTTGAGTACTAGTTGTCATGAGCAGCACAAAGACCATAGGGGTTTCCTGTACAAGTATTTGAGTAGCTCATAACCTCATCATACAGTAGAGGCCGCCTATGTCAAGACCCCCATGGATCTTCAGAAAGATGAAGCTCGTAATTAGAACTATAGGGGTTAGATACTTTTCTTCAGGGGAAAAGGATGCATTTTCAGCTTTTTCCCACAGTTTCATTTTAATTTGCTGCACAAAAAAAATACTCTTTGTAAAGTAGCACTTTTTTCAGAGACTAAGTATACACAGCTAATCTATTTTTTTTCCATTGGGAATTGCTTGACCGTATGCTCTGTTAACACTCAGGACAAAGAACATCTCTTACAAAAGAACATGCACACTTCTAGAAGGAGGAAAACTTGTATTCTGGACACTTGATATAATCAAAATGACCTTAATAATAAACATGTCCTGTAAGTAAACCAGTATCAGCAATAACACGGAGAAGGAAGGACATAACAAAATGCAACATTTCCGTCTTAACACTTTTCAGGGAGGGTTTAAACGATTTCTCGGGGACAGAGGGCATTAAATCATGTTTGTCATCGACTGTACAAGCTTGGCCCTACCCTGTCAGCTTCTTTCACTCATCAGTATTCTGAGCTGTCTCTATGCACATGCCTTTGGAAACACATACTGCATTGGCAAACTATTTGAAACCATGGACAGAAAATTTGAATTTATTTATTTATTTGCCAGCCTCCTAAAAGCTGGCTCTATCTCTATCTTCTCCTGATAGAGAAGGAGGAGGGTGAGAAAGAAAGAAAGAAAAAAAAAATAAATATTTCAACTTGTTTTCCTTTGATACCTACTTCCAATTTCAGACCTTTTATTTTTTAATTAGCAATTAAGTAAAAGGTTCAAAAACACAGCTTCTGTACGAGGAGGAGACAAGGAAAGCAATGCAAAGAGGACAGTGAGGCCAAAGTCTGGGATAAAGTCCAAAAAATGAAGCACATGACAAAATATTCTGCCATGTAAGATCTAATTCATATACTCTACACCCGGAATTTAGTGCTTTAATAAACACTAGGGATGTCTATGGCATCAGATTGGAGCCATCATTGCATGCTATACTCTACATCGTTTTCTCATTTAATTAATGCTGGCTTTCCCTTGTGATTTTGTTTCAGGGGGTTGAAATAAAAAAGAGAGCAAATGGGTTGTAGCCTATTGTTTTCAATCTGCAAGCAGAGACAAAAGGGTAGATCACTGCCCCGGAGACTATGATGGCAGATAATTAAAGAATGCATTATTATCAGTGTAGTGCTATTCATGCACAGATAATTTTACTGAAGATACTGTAGCAGAGGCTCGGAGGGAAATTTTAACAATGGATTTTAAGAAAAATGCTTAACACCATTTACAGTAAATGTGAGAGTTGCTTACAAAAAAAAAGAAAAGAAATAAATGAAAATAATTTCTTTTAGACTCATTTTCGTAAAAATCTTCAAGATTTGGCTAAAAAATCTACATTTTTTCCAATATGTACACAGATAGCTCTCTAAAAGCTTTTCACCTAAGCGTAGCATGATATTATACAATGCGATTTACTGGCATAACTGATGCATTTTGTGTATTAGTAATGTCATGTGCTCTACGGGGGTTATAGTACGTACTGTAGTTACATAGTTTGTAAATTTAAAAAAAAGCCCATTTATCTGGTTCAACCTATTATACCGGCAAGTGAATAGGTAAAATGCCAAAAGCGTTAGTCGTTGTTAGCTTCCGGCATTTAAGCAGAGATGAATAGCACAGTGTGATGTAGGTACGTATTACTTATCCTAAGGCATAAAATGTTAACACTGTAAAGGAAGGCTAGATTGTGGCAGCGAAGCATCTTGCAGATCTTTAGTAAAGAAGATAATGATAATTTTAGCTGCAGCCTACATTTTACTGAGAACACCTCTTGCTTCTGCTAATGGCTTAACACAGTTTCTTGTGCATTTTAGATTCCGACTAAATTCCAGTGTCCATTGTAGCAGGGTCAGAGGCGAACATAGAAAAGAAATGGCCTATAGCATTGGTGGCAAATCTATGGCCCAAGTTGCAGCAGGAGCACTCAGAGTCCTCTCTGAGGGAACACGCACACTTCTCTCAGCACTACAGAGCCCCCGCACTATGAAGCCCAAGCACTTCAGCAGGGGCATAACAATTGCGATCACAGAGGGTTGAACTGCAACCTGGCCTGTCAATGTTAACGCCCATTGCAGATGACTATACATCAGAGAATGCACAGCCAGCTGATATGTGTTGCAGAGACTCACTGAGCCAATCAGAGACTGACAGCTGACGTCGGCAGATGACACATGACAGTAACTTCATACGTTTCCCATAGCAGACACACCGATGACAGCTACCAGCTTCTGTGTCTGCTACAGAAAAGGTGGAAGCTGAGCCAAGTGAGTAGAATATTTTTTATGCGTTAGAGAACAACGGCAGAATGGGAACACCTATACCAATAAGGAACTCAGGATGGGGGGCATATATACCAGGATGAAGGACATATATACCAGGATAGGAGACATATATACCAGGAAGGTGCTCAGGATGGGGGCATATATACCCGGTAGGGTGTTGTGAGTTCATTTTCCCCTTCACCATTGAAGTCTGATGAACTCCCTCTTCTGGTGAAGGAAGGTAGTGAGGCTGATTACCAGGCACCTGAGCAGGATGATGATGACTGGGTGACTGGAATTGCTGACTGGATATAAGGCAGCCGACGCCCTTCTGCCTTGCTGGTGATTTCTCAGAGGGATTCTAGGAGACCAGTCTTATTCCTGCTCCTCAAAAGCTAAGTTTTCTGCTCTGCTTTTTGCATTTGTGTTTTGGCTTCGTTTTGCCTTGTTTTTCTGGATTTCTGCCATCCCCTGCTGGGGTGAGCTGAATTCCTTTTTGCTCTGTCTTCAGAAAATACCTGAGTACTGATATAGTCTTTTTGAAGCCTAGCGTCTTCAGGGCTTTTTTCCCTATCAGTCTGTTGGCTCTTGTTTTGATAGGGTTTTGGCGGATTGCAGACAGCAGCTTTTTTATCCTGTCCTATTTAGTTAGCTTGGGCCCCATCATTTGCTCAGCCTATCTTTCTATCTGTGTGAGTGTTTTTTCATCTTGCTTCACCGTCGTGATATGTTGGGGGCTGCCTATTGCTTTGGGGTCTGCTCTGGGGCAGTTTAGATTTCCCTTTCTGTCTTTAGGCTATTTAGTTCTCCGGCTGTGATCGAGAGGGTCTAGGGCACTGTAGGAACCCCCCACGGCTACTGCTAGTTGTTGTTGTTAGGTTCAGGGGTCTGCAATCCGATAGCTGCCAACTTCTCTGGTTTTCTGGACTTAGCTAGTATTTCTGTTTTTGCCTCCTACAGTGACTCATTCATAACAGTAGGGGCCCAGAATGGGAGACATCTATACCAGGATGGGGAACATATATACCAAGAAGAAGCTAGGATGGGGAGCATATATACCAGGATGAGGGACATATATAAACTGATGGGACACATAAACACCAGGAAGATATTCAGTATTCAGGATGGGAACATATATACCCAGTAGGGGCCCAGAATGGGAGGCATTTATACCAGGATGGGGGACATATATACCAGGAAGGAACCAAATATGAGAAGCATATATACCAGGATGGAGATTAAACTCTGATAAGACAGAGGTGCTGCATAATGGACAGATGTGCATTTAATACATAAGACTAAGTGTGAGTGCTCTGAGGCAGTGTTTTGGGGGCACAGGTAAGTGGATGTTCCTACATGTGAGCTGCATGTAGAAGAGTTGAACAGGGAAGGGACTGCTGATACTTGTGTGCGGCTCCATATTGGGGTGCAGAACAGGAAAGGGGTAAATGTTACGTGCGTGGGACAGCATGGGGAAAGGGGTGATTTTGTGTGTGGGGTTGCATGCAGGGGGCTGGTGTTAAATGTATGGGAAAGGGGGTGATATTATGCATGGGGGGCTGCGTGGAGAAGGGATAGAGCTACTTGAGAGGTGCTGCATGTTGGGGAGGGCTGCGTGGGGAACGAGGTGATGTTATATTCATGGGGCTGCATGCTGGGTGCTCTGCTGAGCCATCTTTAGAATAGGTCATCAATATCAGTCCAGTATATAATTCACATGCACTATTGATGAGTATGTGCAATTTGGCAGAGCCATCCACTATTTCCAAAACAGCAGCAAATTCAAATATATTTGAAGCACCATAGAGATCCTTGTAAACATCCAATCTTTATTCCAAAAGATTTAAAAGATCACAACAGTGAAGAGACAAAAACAGAGCTGCAGTGAGGAATCAGGAGGTCCAACTTGCTCATCAAAATCGTTAGATATAAGAGTGTTGTACAGGCACACTATCTAAGAAAATAAACCGTGATTGTTCATTTAGTGACGGGTGACTAACAGGTGTGGGCCTAAGGTTGCGAAACAGCAAATTACAACAGAGGAAGGGTACATATAGCATGAGTGGGAAAAGCGAAGTCAGAGTGGAAGGAAGAATAGGCTTGGTGTTCGACGTGTACATAGGTTAGGTTTTAATGCCATTGAAAGCTCAACTGAACAATCACGGACTTGTCTTATCCAAAGACCAGTGACAATATCTGTTACTGGATGGCTACTCCACTCCCCTTCTTTAGTACAATCCTCAGAGGTGGCACCCCAATCACCCTTGTTTCCCCCACCTTGCAAATTTCCAAACGCCCAAGTGACTGTGGGGAACCACACATGAGCCATTCTGCAGAGCTGTTCACTTAGTTCATTCCATGGGCATCAGATGTCTCCTCCAAAGATTGACAGAATCCAGAGGAGGAAAACATCTGCACCGATGTCCACATTTTTTTCATGATGGATCCAGGGCCGGACAAAGCATGATTTGAGCAGAAACCAGACTCCTCAGCACCAGATGTTAACTTGGTGGAGGTGGTCCTGATGAGACTCAGATACCAGAGGCGCATGGGGACTGTACTGTGTTGTAAGGGCAGGAAGAGGAAGAGAGTGACTGTCAGGGCGAGGAGTGGGAGAAGAGAGAGGATGATGATGAGGTTGTAGATCCCACTTGGTGTTAACTCAGAGACACGCAGCTGAGTAGCTCAGCAGAGGAGGTGGAGGAGGAGGAAGAGGAAGAGGTTGCATTGCAGTTTCACACACAGATATGGAGTAATGCAATCATAACAAGCCCTGCCACTGCATCCTCAGCCACAACTGTGGTTTTTGCCAGCAACAGTCACAAGTCTGCATTTCACAGTGGCGGCAAGGATTTTTTTGCGATTGTAAAGGATGACCCAACTCACGTTATTTGCCAAATTTGCAAATAAAAAACTCAGTAGCGGAAAAAATTGCAATAATTTGACTACCGCATGGATGCCACATGAATGAGCAGGCACATACGCGATCAACATGCCTTAGTCTGGAAATCTCACTGTGCTAAAATGTGTACCAGAGGGTCCCGCCAACCACAAGTTGTTCCATCAACCACATCTGCTGCTTTTTCCTCCTCCGTCATTTTGCCAAGTGTTCTCACACAGGTCTCTGGCGGCAGAAACTCCATTTGTTTACCTCCTACAGTCGGGGTGAGTGAGAGTCAGCAGTTAAGGAAGTGGAGATGCTTGATGCGTTTGTTTCACTGAGCACAACACATCTTTCTCATCCACCATAACATCTCCGCCTGCATCTCATTCACAGTCCAGCACTTTGAATCTCCAAGGTTTGCAGAACAAACCTCTGTATCTAACAGCTCCTCCACTGCTTCTGCCTCCTCCATCTCATCTAGGGCCTCCACCTGTGCCCTCCATCTCTCCCTTAATCAGACATGTGTTCCAACAGTGTAGATAGAATCTTCCCCATCTCCGTTCAGCACACAGTATGAATGTGGTGCAAATCACGCTTGCAGAGTGGGCACAGATGAAGGACCACTGCCCTGTTCTGCACAGTTTTGAAATGGCTACTAAGATGGTAAGCGCTGACGATGCCATCATCAGCATCACTATTCTGGTCATCTACATACTGGAGCAGACTTTGAATAGTCTGTGTGAGGAGGCGGTGGTCCCAGAGGAAGAGGTGGAAGCAGAGGAGGATTCAGAAGGAGTAACAAAATATCTAAGTTCCAGACTGTCATAGCACAGGTGGGTGCCATGGTGGGGGCGATTGCATCAATTAAAGGGGGCTCATAGTACCAGACAAACTGTTAGTGAAAGTGCAGGAGCCAAGGAGCAAATTGAAGAGGACGAGGAGGAAGAAGTGATGGATGCCGAACAGTCAAGAGATGAAGAGGATAACGATCCCCTCGCTATCGTCCGTGGTTGGAGGGAGGAAACAGAAGCAGCAACCTTGAGTGTTACTCCACCACCAACACATCTTGGACTTGGACCTCATGGAAGCACCCGACACATGAGCGCCTTCTTGCTGCGCTATCAACAACATGATGCCCATATTTCTAGGGTTAGAAATAATGCTGACAACTGGTTGCCACTTTATTAGATCTGCGGTAGAAGAGTACATTTTGCCAGATGTTTTCCCCCTGGAAAGGGACGCGCACATGCTATAGTATTGAAACACCCTTGTAGACAATCATAAGAGTGGTTTTCCCCAAAACAGCAGTGAGGCACACTGTCTGCATCGCAGTTCTAGACTTCAATCCCTGGGAACGTCAAGACGTCATCCCAAGAACATTAGCAGCAGCAACAATTACTGTGAGTCATTTTACAAATATTTTAGACCAGCCCGTACACTAGCAGAACAGAGTACGGCAGATTTTAAGGCAGATTTTAAGGGATTCAGAAAGAGAATTGGAGGGATCCAATGGCTGGATAAAGACAAAAATGTCCAGGAAGGATGGGAAATCTTGAAAAATGAAATTCTCAAAGCACAGTTGTTAACAATTCCGAAAAGAGGGAAGAATAGGAAGCATTTAAGGAAACCAGGATGGATGAACACAGAACTTAAGCACATGCTAAAAAGGAAGAAAAAAATGTTTATAAAATGGAAAGAGGGAGTCATATCTAAAGAAGAATATAATGCTGTCTGCAGAACCTGCAGGGCACAAATCAGATTAGCTAAAGCTGAAAATGAATTGAGGCTTGCAGGAGATGTCAAAAGCAATGATAAAGGATTTTTGGGATATGTCAAAAGTAAAAGAAAAGTCAAAGATGCTATAGGATTTTTACAGGATGAAAATGATGAAATGGTAAGACAGGATGTTGAGAAGGCTGAACTTTTAAATTCCTATTTTGCATCTGTTTTCTCTCAGAAAGGAAATGTAACATCAACAGTTCTTCACTGTCCTATTAAGGGAATAGAAGAATCCAGGATATCTATAAACAGAAAGATAGTGAGGAAACACTTAGCTAACCTAAATGAATTCAAGTCTTCAGGTCCAGACGAATTACACCCCAGAGTACTGAAGGAGATAGCAGAAGAAATTTTTGAACCCCTCTCCATAATCTTTGAAAATTCTTGGAGAACAGGAAAAGTCCCAGAAGACTGGAGAAGAGCAAATGTTGTTCCTATCTTCAAAAAGGGGAAGAAGGTGGACCCAGGCAACTATAGGCCGGTGAGTCTGACTTCTATACCAGGAAAGATCTTTGAACAAATTATTAAACAACATGTATGTCAGTACCTGGATAAGAATTAAGTGATTAAACAGAGTCAGCATGGGTTTGTAACTAATAAGTCATGTCAGACTAACTTAATTTCCTTCTATGACGGAATCACTGATTGGGTGGATCAAGGAAATGCTGTAGATATAGTATATCTTGACTTCAGCAAAGCATTTGACAAAGTCTCTCATACAATCCTCATTGAAAAAATGACTAAGTATGGAATGGACAAGGCAACTGTTAGGTGGATTTATAACTGGCTTAGTGATCGGACCCAAAGAGTGGTCGTAAATGGCTGCACATCCAGTTGGAAGAATGTCTCAAGTGGGGTACCACAGGGCTCTGTCCTGGGCCCTGTATTGCAACATCTTTATCAACGATTTAGATGAAGGAATTGAGGGTAAACTGATTAAATTTGCTGATGACACAAAGCTAGGAGGGATAGCTAATACTAGAGAAGAGAGAGAGAGGATTCAAAAAGATATATATAAACTGGAGAAGTGGGCAGCAACTAACAGAATGGTTTTTAACAGGGAGAAATGCAAAGTACTACATCTGGGCAATAAAAATGAAAAAGCATATACAGAATGGGAGGAATAGGGCTAAGTGACAGCACATGTGAAAAAGACTTGGGTATACTAATAGATCACAGACTGAATATGAGTCAACAGTGTGATGCAGCAGCAAAAAAGGCAAATGCAATTCTAGGATGTATTAACAGAAGCATACAGTCTAGATCACGTGAAGTCATTATTTCCCTCTACTCCTCTTTGGTCAGACCTCATCTGGAATATTGTGTCCAGTTTTGGGCACCACATTTTAAAAAAGACATCAACAAACTGGAGCAAGTTCAGAAAAGAGCGACCAGAATGGTGACCGGTCTGCAAACCCTGTCTTATGAGGAAAGGTTGCAGGATTTGGGAATGTTTAGTTTGCAAAAGAGAAGACTGAGAGGATACTTAATAGCTGTCTACAAATATCTAAAGGGCTGTCACATTGTAGAAGGATCAACTTTATTCTCATTTGCACAAGGAAAGACTAGAAGCAATGGGATGAAACTGAATGGGAGGAGACACAGATTAGATATTAGAAAAAACTTTTTGACAGTTAGAGTGGAACAGGCTGCCACGAGAAGTGGTGAGTTCTTCTTCAATGGAAGTCTTCAAACAGAGGCTGGACAGACATCTGACTGGGATGATTTAGCGAATCCTGCTTTGAGCAGGGGGTTGGACCAGATGGCCCAGGAGGTCCCTTCCAACTCTACGATTCTATGATTCTATGATTCTAAGTCTGACACATTGTGAACGACTGGAGAGGATGGTGCAGGAATATCTCAAGCTCAATATCAATGCCATCAGGGGTAATTTGGACCCTTTTGCATTTTGGTCTTCAAAAATGGATGAGTGACCTGAGCTCGCCTGTCATGCCTTGGAGGTTTTTTCATGCCCCACAGCCAGTGTTCTCTCAGAATGTGTCTTCAGCACTTCTGATTTTGTCCTGATGGATAAGTGCATCCGGGTGACCCCTAAAAGTGTAGACCACCTAAATTTCATCAAAATGAACAAGTCATTGATCTCCAATGACTTTTGTACCCCAGTCGCAGACTGGGCAGATTTGGCGACGGTGTCATTTTTAGTGTCATGCATTGATCTTGCATTATTGTAGTCTGTGAAATGTTTGTCATGGCTCCTGTACCTGCTGTTGCTACTGCTGCTGATGTTACAAACAATTTTTTGAAATGTGGAGACTCCAAGTTGGGACTCAATCTGGCGGGTTGCCTGTAGTGGAAGGTGTGTCAGAGACTTATTATACTGTTTCTACTCTGTGGAAATTGATGCCACTTTAGTGGTGTGTAAAAATAATTTTTTGAAATGTGGAGACTCGAAGTTGGGTCTCCATCTGTTCGGTTGCCTGTAGTTGAAGGTGTCTAAGAGGCCTATTATACTGTTTTTACTTTGTGGAGATTGCTGTCACTTTAGTGGTGTGTTGAAATGTGGATAATTCAAGTTGGGTATCCTTCATGTGTGTTGCCTGTATAAATAGGGCTCCCAGACAGGGACAGGCAAGCCTTAACTTACTTTCACTCAACTACCTGTGTTACTATTTATTTATTTTTATTTTATATTTTACTCATTTATATAGCTCCATTAATTCCACAGTGTTTTACAGACATTATTGGCACTGTCCCCGATGGGCTCACAATCTAAATTCCCTATCAGTATGTCTTTGGAATGTGGGAGGAAACCGGAGTACATGCAAACTCCTTGCAGATGTCCTTGGTGGGATTTGAACCCAGGACCCCAGCGCTGCAAGGCTGCAGTGCAAACCACTGAGCCTTTCTACTAATAGTACTCTAGGAAAATTTTGCTTATTCTATCTGAGTGTAGCTGAGAAAAAAAAAGCTGTTGCATGAGGTATCAGGTCTCCCAAATAAGAAGGCTTACACCACTCCCTCCTTAACCACCAGGTGTTAGGCCCCGTCACACTAAGCGATCTGAATAGCGAGATCGCAGATTTTGTGACACATCAGCGATCTCACCAGCGAGATCGCTGTGTGTGACGGGGATCGGCGACCGGCCCCCCTGCTGGTTATCGCTGATTGTGCTCGAGCGGCCTGGGCCGTTTTTCAATCATTGGTCTCCCGCTGCCCAGCGCGCATCGCTGCGTGTGACAGCAGGAGCCAGCGAATAGCGACGCTAGACGCTGGTTGCTAAAGTAAACGTCGGGTATCCAGGAGCCGCGGCTCCTGCATACCCACTGTTTACCTTGGAAACCAGAGTACACACTGGTTTCCAAGGTAAACGTCGGGTATCCAGGAGTCGCGCGACTCTTAGATACCAGATGTTTACCTTGGAAACCAGCGTGTGCGCCGGTTTCCAAGGTAAACAGCGGGTATCCAGGAGTCGCGCGGCTCCTGGATAACCGACGGTTACATTAGAAACCAGCGTCCAGCGTCGCTGGTCCTGATCGCTGGGGCTGTCTAACGATGTCCCAGCGATCCCATCATGTCGGATCGTTGGTGGGATTGCTGGGACATCGTTTAGGGTGACTGGGCCTTTAATTGAAACTTCAATTCAAAGCTCTAAATGCTGGCCCAGACCTTGATACCTCATTCATGACCCATGGTTTACTACTGTTGTGCCATTAACACATTTCTAATGTGGGTCAATTGATGACACTTTTCATGGTGTGTCCCTCCCCCTTCCTAATTTTAGCTGTTTGGGAAGCTTTTTGTCACTACTTGAGGTGTTGTATATATGTATGGTTTTGCCTCCCTTTGAATTTAATGGGGTTCCGGCATGTTTGGCGAGCATCTGGACATTCGGCGAACCGAATCGAACATTGGAAGGTTCGCTCATCTCTAGTTCTAACCACAACAATAAGGCTTACTGCATTTTATTACCATATCAATATCAGTATCAAACCAAGTATTGCATACTGACAGTGTCTTATTACCTACCCCTCATACACTTATTTCCATCACTTGACCCTTGCTCTGGCAATTCTGACATGAGAGTAAATAGTTTGCATAGAATATACACATAAAAAGTAAGCAGCCATCACATTACATTGAATTTTTTTTAAAGTAAAGTTGAATATGATCATTTATTCTAATAAATGTATTGCTGTTTTATACGGATATAAAAAGTGAAACTCAGGAATGTAATTGTCCAAGGACAAATGCTAAAGCAATGGTGGGAATGAGGTTAGCACAGTGGGTAAGCATTTCAAAGACATAGCATAATTGTAGCACCAATTAAATTGGTTGCATGGTGACTTGAAATGCAGAAAATAGTCAAAATGATTAGCGAAAACATGATGTAGCTGATTTAAAGTGCAGATCTTATGTCTTCTAATCTTCTAAAAAATTCACAAATATTCTTGTTCGCAGACAAATAAATGGCTACTGGAAGACGAAAATACATTCATTGATGATATACACACACCTTTAATTTCACACAGATGTAGCATTTAACCTAACACACTACGCTCAAGAAAATATCTTGATGCAGAAAACTATAACAGAACAAATTGTAGCCAATCTGTCCCCAAATTTCATAATACAAATTGCATGCATAATGGTTGAGGAGATAAGAGCGGCTGGAACCCAAGGAAGTAGCAACCATGCTATTTTAGAACTTTGGAAAACTAGAGGAGGAAGACCTGTGAAAACTCAGACTTCAAGGTGAGATTTCAGAAAGACAGATTTTAAGGGACTCAGAACGAGAATCGGAGGGATCCAACGGCTGGATATCCTTAAGGACAAAAATGTCCAGGAAGGATGGGAAATCTTGAAAAATGAGATTCTCAAAGCACAACCGTTAACAATTCGAAAAAGGGGGGAGAATACGAAGCACTTAAGGAAATCAGGATGGATGAACACAGAACTTAAACACATGCTAAAAAGAAAGAAAGAAATGTTTATCAAATGGAAAGAGGGAGGCATATCTAAAGAAGAATATAATGCTGTCTGCAGAACCTGCAGGGCACGAATCAGATTATCTAAAACTGACAATGAATTAAGGTTTGCAAGAGACGTCAAAAGCAATAAAAAAGGATTTTGGGGATATGTCAAAGTAAAAGAAAAGTCAAAGATGCTACAGGATTTTTAAAGAATGAAAATGATGAAATGGTGAGAAAGGATGTTGAGAAGGCTGAACCTTTAAATTCCTTTATTGCATCTGTTTTCTCTCAGAAAGGAAATGTAAAATCAACTGATCTTCACTATCCTATTAAAAGAATAGAAGAATCCAGGATATCTATAAACAGAGAGATAGTGAGGAAACATTTAGCTAATGTACATGAATTCAAGTCTCCAGGTCCAGATGAATTACTGAGTAAGATAAAGTAAAGTCCAGCTCACCGGTTTAGGACATCATGAAGATCGTAGCACGGAACCTCCATGTCATGGCGTAGAGGATTTCAAATGAGAAAAAATCCAGCTCGAAGATAAAGTGAAAAATCAATTCTTTTATTCACTCAAAAAAATTTTCAAATAGAGGATAAAAAGTATCAGCATAGATAGCAGCAGATAGTGCGTTATCAACGCGTTTCAGGTATCTCAGCACCCTAGTCTTGATAACCAGCATTTCTCAGCAGGACATATTTATGCTGAAATCCAGTGAACACACTGGTAAAACAATAAGCACAGTTCATTAGCATCAACAAGTGACAGGTGAGGACAAACACAATTAAAAACAAATAGTGAATTCACATGACTTGAATGCAAAATGAGAAAAATAAAGATAAAATGTATATTGCATACATAATATCTTTTATATTTTCCTCATACATATTTTAAATATATCTAGCGCATAGAAGCCATATTATTTTATACAAATGGACCAAAAGAAAAAAACACTGTTCATCAACAAAATAATGAAAAAAAAAATGATGTGATAGAATATTGGGTATAATGTGTAACTATGGTGATCCACAATGGAAAAAAAACTGCAATTGCAGATGAAGGTATTCTTTATGACTTGTGTGATCACAAAATAGAAGATTTCAATTATTAGAGGTCAACAGGAAAAATCCTATTGATTAAGAGCAGATTTAATCTGAAATAGAATGAATACCATATCAAAATTGCACAATTAGTTGTGTTAAAACAGAAATAGAAATGACAGTGGAAAACAAATACACAAGTGTAGATAGTCTTAGCGCATATGAATCAAGAATGGAAGCACAAACCTGAGCATTGCACATCATTGTAAAACAGAGTAGATGAATATATCTACAAAGAAAATTTTTCTGATAATAAAAAAACTATTTATTCATCTACACTTTTTATGAAAACAAATGATTAACCTCTTTACCCCCAAGGGTGGTTTGCACGTTTATGACAGGGCCTATTTTTACAATTCTGACCACTGTCCGTTTATGAGGTAATAACTCTGGAGCGCTTCCATGGATCCCGGTGATTCTGACAATGTTTCCTCGTAACATATTGTACTTCATGTTAGTGTTAAAATTTCATTCATATAACTTGTGTTTATTTGTGAAAAAAATGGAAATTTGGAAAAATTTTGAAAATTTTGCAATTTTCCAACTTTGAACTTTTATGCCCTTAAATCACAGAGATATGGCACACAAAAAAATTAATAAGTAACATTTCCCACATGTTTACTTTACATCAGCACAATTTGGGAACCAACATTTTTTTTGTTATGAAGTTATAATGGTTAAAAGTTGACCAGCGATTTCTCATTTTTACAACACCATTTTATTTTTAGGGACCACATCACATTTGAAGTCACTTTGAGGGGTCTATATGATAGAAAATACCCAAAAGTGACACCATTCTAAAGACTTCACCCCTTGAGGTGCTCAAAACCACATTCAAGAAATTTATTAACCCTTCAGGTGCTTCACAGAAATTTTTGATTGTTTAAAAAAAAATGAACATTTAACTTGTTTTCACAAAAAATTACTTCAGGTCCAATTGGGGAGGAACCACTGCTTCGGCACATGGCAGAGCTCGAAAGGGAATGAGCGCCGTTTGACTTTTTCACTGCAAAATTGGCTGGAATTGAAATCGGACGCCATGTCACATTTGGCAAGCCCCCTGATGTGCCTAAACTGTGGAAACCCTCCAAAAGTGACCCCATTTTGGAAACTAAACCCCCAAGGAACTTATCTAGATATGTGGTGAGAACTTTGAACCCCCAAGGGCTTCACAGAAGTTTATAATGTACAGCCGTACAATTAAAAAAATCATATTTTTTCCAAAAAAATGATCTTTTCACCCCCAATTTTTATTATCCCAAGGGTAACAGGACCCCAAAAGATATGGTGCAATTTGTCCTGAGTACGCTGATACCCCATATGTGGGGGTAAACAACTATTTGGGCGCATGGCAGAGCTCGGAAGGGAAGCAGCGCTATTTGACTTTTTTGGCTGGAATTGAGATCGGATGCCTTGTCGCATTTGGAAAGCCCCTGATGTGCCAAAACAGTGGAAACCCCCCACAAATGACACCATTTTGGAAACTAGACCCCCCAAGGAACTGATCTAAATGTGTGGTGAGAACTTTGAACCCCCAAGGGCTTCACAGAAATTTATAACGCCCCTACGTGAAAATAAAAAAACATATTTTTTCCACTAACATGATCTTTTAGTCCCCAATATTTTTATTTTCCCAATGGTAACAGGAGAAATTAGACCACAAAAGTTGTCCAATTTGTCCTGAGTACGCTGATACCCCATATGTGGGAGAAAACTACTGTATGGGCACACGTCGGGGCTCGGAAGGGAGTAGTAATGTTTTGGAATGCAGACTTTGATGGAATGGTCTGTGGCTGTCATGTTGCCTTTGGAGAGCCCCTGATGTGCCTAAACTATTGAAACCCCCACAAGTGACCCCATTTTGGAAACCAGACCCCCCAAGGAACTGAGCTAGATGTGTGGTGAGCACTTTGAACCCCCAAGAGCTTCACAGAACTTTATAACGTAGAGCCATAAAAATTAAAAAAATAATATTTTTTTTCCACAAAAATTATATTTTTGCCCCCAATTTTTTATTTTCCCAAGGGTAACAGGAGAAATTGGACCCCAAAAGTTGATGTGCAATTTGTCCTGAGTAGGCTGATACCCCATATGTGGGAGTAAACCACTGTTTGGGCGCATTGCAGAGCTTGGAAGGGAAGGAGCACCTTTTGATTTTTTCAATGCAGAATTGGCTGGAATTGAGATCAGATGCCATGTTGCGTTTGGAGAGCACTTGATGTGCCTAAACAGTGGAAACCCCCCAGTTGTAACTCCAACCCTAACCCCAACACACCCCTAACCCTAATCTCAGCCATAGCCCTAACCCTAGCCCTAACCCTAATGGGAAAATGGAAATAAATACATTTTTTAACTTTATTATTTTTCCTTAATTAAGGGGGTGATAAAGGGGGGTTTGATTTACTCTTTATGGTGAGTTTTTATGTTTGGCAGCTGTCATACGCTAAAAAACCCTTTTTATTGTAAAAATAGTTTTTGCATTACCACATTTTGAGAGCTATAATATATTTTGACACACCGAGGTCATAATTTTTGCTGGACAAGCTGACGTTTTTATTGGTACCATTTTCGGGCAGATGACATTTTTTGATCGCTTTTTATTCCGATTTTTGGGATGCAGAATGAACAAAAACCAGCATTTTATGAATTTCTTTTGGGGCGGGCGTTTACTCTGTTCTGCGTGTGGTGAATTTGATAAAGGGGTTTTATTCTTCGGGTCAGTACAATTACAGCGATACCTCATTTATAGAATTTTTTATGTTTTGGTACTTTTATGCAATAAAAACAATTTTTAAAAAAAAAATTATTTTTGCATCGCTTTATTATTCGAGCTATAACTTTTTAATTTTTTTGCTGATGACACTGTGTGGTGGCAAGATGACGTTTTCAGTGGTACCATGATTTTTCATATCTGTCTTTTTGATCGGGTATTATTGCACTTTTTGTTTGGTGGTATGATGATAAAGCATTGTTTTTTGCTTTGTTTTTTAATGGTTTTACTAAAGGGGTTAACTAGTGGGACCGTTTGATAGGGTGGGTCGTTAAGGCGCAGCGATACTAAATATGTGCACTTTTATTGTTTTTTTATATAGAAAAAAAGAATTTATTAGAGAATTTTTTTTAATTAATTTAGGAATTTTTAAAAAATTATTTTACAAGTGTTTTTTTTTTTTTACTTTATTTTATTATCCCAGGGGGGACATCACTATCTAGTGTCTGATCGCTGATCTGACAGTTTGTACAGCACTCTGTCAGATCAGCGATCTGATAGGCGCTGCACAGGCTTCCTCCGTGCCTATTCTCAGCAGGCACTGAGGAAGCCGCCTCCCTGCAGGACCCTGAAGGCCCCTGTGGCCATAGTGGATCCGGGGGTTTTCAGGGAAGGAGACCCTCAGAGCAGCACAGCACATCGTGCTACTCTGGGGGTCTCAGGGAAGCACACAGGGAACCCCCTGCCTGCGCGATTCTTCCCTAATCCCCCGGTACACTGCCATCTTTTTATCTCTATACTCTGGGAACCTATAAAGAACCCCAGATACAATTCATCATTGACAGTATTGATTTTATTCTATTATTTCATGTACAAAAATCAATACTACCTACAAACACACGGTACAGCGATGGGTACTTGTTTTGCACCAAGTTTTGCAAATCTTTATGTTGGAAAATGGGAACAGAATTACATCTATAAAGATAGTCATCTGCATAAGGGTCTGAAATTATGGCGACACTTTATAGACGATATTTTACTCATTTGGGAGGGCCCATATATGGAACTTCAAACATTCATTTCTGGTTTGAATTCTAATGAATATGGCTTAGAATTCACTCCATCCTACAGTTATACAAGTGTTAACTTTCTGGACTAGACGTGCCCGGCCTCGCTCCGTTCATTTTCATTGAGTGACGCCACATATGTCTAGTCAGCATGTGACTGCATGTATGTAAATTACCGGCACGAGAGAATCCTAACAGCATTCAGTGAGCACTGTGAGAATTCAGAAGTCTGCAGTCACAAAGAATGACAGCAGACTCAACACAAACCTGGACAACTCCTTTAATGTTCCTAATATGAATAAAAACATGAGAATTAGTCAGTATCACAAATAATATTTACATCCAGGTACCTTATAGATGACGTCGTCTCTGCAATCGTTCTCCTTCTTTTCTTCTTCTTGTCCAGACCCCATGATGAGTTTTCACATCCACAGCCGTCTCTGCAGACATCCATCTTCTCCGGTCTTCTGCAGAAAATCTCCATACGATCCCCTTAAAGATAGAAGTGTCATTATAATGCTCATGAATAAAAATGTCTGCAATATACTGTCTCCTCACACTATTCCCCTCCCCCCTCATACTGTCTCCTCTAACATCCCACCTGTTCACCATACTGTCTCCTCATATATCCTCCCTCACTCTCTATACTGTCTGCTCACACATACTCGACTCGCCATACTGTGTCTGCACACATTCCATCACCCTCACTCGCCATACTGTGTCCATACATACATTAACCTGTTCGCTCCCCATACTGTCTGCACCCATCCCCCATACTGTTTCCTCATACATACTCTTAATTTTGTCCTCAAATCTCCCCACACATTAAATCCCCCCATCCTCAATCCCTCACACACATTAAATAATCCCCCATCCCCACTCCAAATCCCCCCACCCATATTAAATCCCCCATCCCCACTCCAAGTCCCCCCATCCCCAATTCCTCACATACATTAAATAACCACCCATCCAACCTCCAAATCCCCCCACACACATTAAATCCCCCATCCACACTCCAAATCCCTCACACACATTAAATAACCCCCCATTCCCACTCCAAATCCCCCACCCACATTAAATCCCCCACCACACTCCAAATCCCTCACACACATAAAATAATCCCCTATCCCCACTCCAAGTCCCTCACACACATTAAATAACCCCCCATCCCCACTCCAAATCCCCCACACATTATATAACCCCCATTCCCAGTCCAAATACCCCCACACATTAAATAACCCCCCATCCCCACTCCAAATCCCCCCACACATTAAATAACCCACTGTCCCTACTCCAAATCCCCCAAAACATTATGTACCCCCCACTCCAAATCCCCCCACACATTAACCCCCATCCCCACTCATTAACCCCCCACACATTAACCCCCATCCCCACTCATTAACCCCCCACACATTACCCCCCATCTCCCATCTTTGGTGGCTCTTCAGCTCCACATTGGAGCACACTTACCACCAGCGTTCGCTCTGGGCGTCGGGGAGTGACGTCAGCTGTGTGATCACATGACCTGATCACGCTGCTGATGTCGCTCTGACCCGGCAGTCAGAGCTTCAGTTGTACTGACGTCTGTATAGACGCCAGTGCAATTGTTCCCTGGGAGTTGGCACACGCACCTTCTCTGCGCCAGCTGTCAGCTTGATAGCTGACACAGAGAACCGCTGACTCTCAGGCCGGGGTGGCGGCAGAACGCAGCCGCCAGGGGAGACACTGCGGACCACTGCATTAGGCGGCCCGACTGCACCCCCCTGCTGGCTGTGCCAGGGGCAACTGCCCTGGCTGCCCCCCCTAGATACGCCCTTGATGTAGACTCTAAGGCTGGAGTCACACTGGCGAATAAAACGGACAAATGCAATGCGATAAAAAATCGCATTGCATTCGAACCCATGTTATTCTATGGGGCAGCTCCCATCATGCGATTTTTTATCGCATCCGATCCTCTGACCGAGACAATCGCAGCATGCTGCGATTGTCACCGATTTTCGGATCGGATTCGACAATGCATGTCTATGGAGGTGAGAAAAAATGGGAGTAAAAACGGACCCGATGTGTGAGTTGCGATAAAAATCGCACCAAAAGCCGGCAATTTTTTTTCCTAAATACAGTAAAATCACAGTGTCCAGTTAAATAAAGCAACGAATTAATAGATGTAGACACATTAAATAAATATATATATATATTTTATATATATATATATATATTATACATGTTATAGAGACACATTAATATATATATTTCTAGTTCATACAGTTCTTAATTGCAGAATAGCCGCTGACACATTAGCCGGCTTTTGTATAACATTCTCCTGCCCGACATGAAATGACACATGGTTTACATATAGTTAACCATTTCATTTCATGTTTTTTATTTTATGTCTATCACTATTAATTATATGAGGGCTTGTGGGTTAAATTTTGGGCTTGTAGGGGTTCATTTAAGGGGTTAATTCATTGTATTAAATTGCGGAGACTCCCGCTGACGTCACTGAGGCTGCAGGGAACCCATCCCCCATACAGGAGAATGTTATACAAAAGCCGGCTAATGTGTCAGCGGCTATTCTGCAATTAAGAACTGTATGAACTAGAAATATATATATTAATGTGTCTCTATAACATGTATAAAATATATATATATATATATATATATATATATATATATATAAAAATATATATATATATATTTATTTAATGTGTCTATATCTATTAATTAGTTTGTGTGGGGAAACCTGTCATTAGGCTCCATTATTTGTCCATTTTGCTTTCCTGCGAGAAAATCTCCCCAGACGGATGTCAAAAGGATGCTTACATGCGATTAAAATCGCATCAATGAAGATAAATCGCATCAAAAACGCATCACTGGTTAAGATACCTTTGTGCGATTTCGGACCGTTAAAATGGGACCGATTTTTTATTCGTTGTGTGTGACTCCAGCCTAAAAGTTTCATTCACATTAACACTTGCCATTTACCTATCTGGCTGACCAATATCCCTAAAGGACAATATATGAGAATAAGAAGGAACTGTACAAATATCTGTGATTATCACAGGGAAACCAGAAATCTAATTGCACAATTCGAGGAAAAGGATACAACTCAGTAGTTTTGGACAAAGCAAGACAAGAAGTAGAAGTCACACCCAGAGAATCCCTACTGACCCAACCCCAATGAGATACAAACCCCTTAAATCTTAAAGAACAGATAAATCAATTACTCATAGTCACCCAATTCCATTCAGGATACAAACAGTTTAATAAGATCATTTTGAAGTATTGGCCGATATTACAAGGAGACAAATGCATTGGAGACTTATTACTAAAGTACCCCAAATTTGTATATAAAAGGGTACAAAATCTTGGTCTCCTTCTGGCACCTACAACTAAACCAGTCTTGTCATCTAGGATTAATAACAATACTAATCATCACAAATCATCTTTCATTAACCCAACAGCCCAAATACATGGCTTCAAGCCATGCGGAAAGTGTCCATGTTGCAAACAGACATCAATAGAAAAAAGTTATATACCACATTCATGGATTCAAATGATACACATCAATACCATATTAAAAATTATTTTACGTGCCAAACTGTGGGAGTTATCTATTTACTTTAATGTCCGTGCAATAAAATATATATTGGCAGCACAAAAAGACGCCTGATGGACAGAATTAAAGAGCATTTGGACAATATTAATAAGGGATTTAAAGGGCATCCATTATCTCGTCACTTAATCGAAAGACATAATCATTCTTGCCTAGGAATTTCTTTTTTGGCGTTCAAACAGTCCAATGTAACCCGAGGGGGGGGATTTCCTTAAAGCCATGTCAAGGGTGGAATCCAGGTCGATATTCACCCTTAACAGTCTAGCCCTAAATGGCTTAAATCAGGAGATCGAACTTTATGCATTTTAACCTAATTTATTTCCACCATAATTTTTGAATATTTTTAGATATTATGTATCAGAAGTAAGCCAAACAGTAATCTAAATTTTAATGCCAGTGTACCTTGCTCCCAAAGACACACTGACTAATGGTAACAGGCGTTTTATTATTTTTATAATCTAACAAGTTTTGGTAACACAAAACATACAGTCATATGTAAAAGTTTGGGCACCCCTATTAATGTTAACCTTTTTTCTTTATAACAATTTTGGTTTTTGCAACAGGTATTTCAGTTTCATATGTCTAATAACTGATGGACTCAGCTATATTTCTGGATTCAAATGAGGTTTATTGTACTAACAGAAAATGTGCAATCTGCATTTAAACAAAATTTGACCGGTGCAAAAGTATGGGCACCCTTATCATTTTCTTGATTTGAACACTCCTAACTACTTTTTACTGATTCCTGATGCACTAAATTGGTTTTGTAACCTCATTGAGCTTTGAACTTCATAGCCAGGTGTATCAAATCATGAGAAAAGGTATTTAAAGTGGCCACTTGCAAGTAGTTCTCCTATTTGATTCTCCTATGAAGAGTGGCATCATGGGCTCCTCAAAACAACTCTCAAATTATCTGAAAACAAAGATTATTCAACATAGCTTTTCAGGGGAAGGATACAAAAAGTTGTCTCAGAGATTTAACCTGTCAGTTTCCACTGTGAGGAACATAGTAAGGAATTGGAAGAACACAGGTACAGTTCTTGTTAAGCCCAGAAGTGGCAGGCCAAGAAAAATATCAGAAAGGCAGAGAAGAAGAATGGTGAGAACAGTCAAGGACAATCCACAGACCACCTCCAAAGACCTGCAGCATCATCTTGCTGCAGATGGTGTCACTGTGCATCAGTCAACAATACAGCGCATGCATAATGCCTTTTTGTATGACCAAACAACTCAATCTTTGTTTCATCAGTTCACAGGACCTTCTTCCAAAATGTAACTGGCTTGTCCCAATGTGCTTTTGCATACCTCAGGCGACTCTGTTTGTGGTGTGCTTGCAGAAACGTCTTCTTTCGCATCACTCTCCCATACAGCTTCTCCTTGTGCAAAGTGCGCTGTATTGTTGACCGATGCACAGTGACACCATCTGCAGCAAGATGATGCTGCAGGTCTTTGGAGGTGGTCTGTGGATTGTCCTTGACTGTTCTCACCATTCTTCTTCTCTGCCTTTCTGATATTTTTCTTGGCCTGCCACTTCTGGGCTTAACAAGAACTGTACCTGTGTTCTTCCATTTCCTTACTATATTCCTCACAGTGGAAACTGACAGGTTAAATCTCTGAGACAACTTTTTGTATCCTTCCCCTGAAAAGCTATGTTGAATAATCTTGGTTTTCAGATCATTTGAGAGTTGTTTTGAGGAGCCCATGGTGCCACTCTTCATAGGAGAATCAAATAGGAGAACTACTTGCAAGTGGCCACTTTAAATACCTTTTCTCATGATTTGATACACCTGGCTATGAAGTTCAAAGCTCAATGAGGTTACAAAACCAATTCAGTGCTTCAGGAAGTCAGTAAAAAGTAGTTAGGAGTGTTCAAATCAAGAAAATGATAAGGGTGCCCATACTTATGCACCGGTCAAATTTTGTTTAAATGCAGATTGCACATTTTCTGTTAGTACAATAAACCTCATTTGAATCCAGAAATATAACTGAGTCCATCAGTTATTAGATATATGAAACTGAAATACCTGTTGCAAAAACCAAAATTGTTATAAAGAAAAAAGGTTAACATTAATAGGGGTGCCCAAACTTTTACATATGACTGTATAATTTTTAATTATATCATAAACCATTTCTTGAAAGTTCTTAAATGATTTTCACTGCACAGCACATTTTTAACTTAAATCCATTATATAATTTACTAGCTGCTGGCCCGTGTCTAAAGCATTGGGTACTCTAGAATACGGCCAGCGGCAGATTAAAATAAAAAATGTGATATACTTACCATCTGACGGCCCCCGGAATCTGTCCCTCCTCTCCACACTGCCGACATCTTCCGTGCCTGATACTGCTTTGCGCAAAATACCGCTGCTGGCGTCCTCTCGCGAGAGCGTGACATCATCAGCGATATCTCGTGCAAAGCAGTACTGGGAATGGAAGATGCCGGCAGCGTTCAGAGGAGGGACAGATTCCGGAAGGTGAGTAGATCACTATTTTTCATTGTAATTCTATTTTTTACACGTTTATGGTACTGAGGGTCGGAAGGAGTCTCTTCTCCTCCGGACCCTGGGTACCGGCTACTACCGCGCATCTCAGGCTGCGTAGCCGCTGACGCCCGTGCGCCCGGAGATGACCCGCGGCAACCGTCGGGAGATCAGAAGCTAGCACTGCTGATCTCCTGAGGGCATGGTAGCAGTGGCATGCGTCCTGCTAATCGCAGACTTCACCTGCACATTGCGCCTGTTGCTGATTGGTTGCGGCCTGGCGGAGGCCTGGCGGACGCGACAAATCGGCGCAGCGGGATTTCGGTTACAGACAGACATGATAAGGCGTTTATATATATAGATATTCTTTTAAACCATATTAATTCTAGAGAACCTACATGTTTATAGATTATTAGTAATAAAATTCATGTTTTAATTAAACACCATTTTAATTACACTATGGCAAAACACATGTATCTGAACTGTCTACACATATTATTAACGTTCTCTATTAATTCACTCATTTATTTATTTATTTCATTAGTATGTTCCTACTAACAAACAATATAAAGCTCCAAGTGAGATCATTCTTTTCCAAAGCAGCTATCATGACAAATGCAGCACTATGTATCCGTGACATTAACCAGTGGCAGGCACAATCATGGAGGGAGAGGAGAAGCCTTTATAAGTAGTGTTGAGCGATACCGTCCAATACTTAAAAGTATCGGATCGGATGGTATCGGCCGATCTAAAAAAAATATCGGGTATCGCCGATTCCGATACCGGAAGTCCCATTCAAGTCTATGGGACTTCCGGTATCGGAAGAAGAAAAACCCTATTTTTGCCTTGTACAGCCTCTCTGGGGTCTGTACGGGCCTTTCGGGGGGCTGTGCTGGCCTGCCGGGGGGTCTGTGCAGGCTCCGGTGGTCTGTGCCGACCTGCCGGGGGGCTGTGCCGGCCTGCCGGGGGTCTGTGCAGGCTCCGGTGGTCTGTGCCGGCCTGCCGGGGGGCTGTGCCGGCCTGCTGGTGGTCTGTGCAGGCTCCGGTGGTCTGTGCCGGCCTGCCGGGGGGCTGTGCCGGCCTGCTGGTGGTCTGTGCAGGCTCCGGGGGGCTGTGCCGGCCTGCCGGGGGGCTGTGCCGGCCTGCCGGGGGGTCTGTGCAGGCTCCGGTAGTCTGTGCAGGCATCGTCCGATGGGACTTGTGGCGATGCCTGCTACCATGACAGTGATTGACACATTAGCCAATGATGGGACAGTAGTAGTCCCATCATCCGGCTAATGTGTTGAATGTAAAAAAAAAAAAAAAATTTACATGCTACATACATGCTACATACATGCTACATACATACAACATGCATACTACATATATACTACATGTAACATACATACTACATACATGCTACATACTACATGCATGCTACATACTACATACATGCTACATACATACTACATACATAATACATATATAATACATGCATGCAACATACATACAACATATATACTACATGCATGCAACATGCATACTATATATATACTACATGTAACATACATACTACATATATACTACATGCAACATGCATACTACATACATGCTACATACATACTACATACATAATACATATATACTACATGCATGCAACATACATACAACATATATATTACATGCATGCAACATGCATACTACATATATACTATATATACTACATGTAACATACATACTACATATATACTACATGCATACTACATACATACTACCTACATGCTACATACATACTACATACATGCTACATACATACTACATACATGCTACATACATACTACCTACATACACTACATGCATGCAACATACATACTACATATATACCACATGCATGCAACATGCATACTACATATATACTGCATATATACTACATGCATGCAACATACATATATACTACATACAATACATACATATAGACATACAGTACATATAACATAGAGTACATACTCACCGTCACTTGTCACTTTGATCCCCGAAGCCATTGTCGCCAGAGGAATAAATATCGAAATAAAAAAACACCAATATACTTACCCCGATCCGCAGAAGTCCACGAGGGTCCCACGTCCATCTTGCGTGGAGAACAGCAGCATCAGCTGATGCTACCGTTCTCTACCAGCTCCAGGAATACAATGACGGAAGGTAGGTATCCTTCCGCACTGTATTCCTCCACCACTGTAAAAAAAAGTCCCTACTCTCACTTTATGCCATTGCTGCGTGGGAAATTCCAACGCAGCAATGGCATAAAGTGAGAGTAGGGACTTTTTTTTACAGTGGTGGAGGAATACAGTGCGGAAGGATAGCTACCTTCCGTCATTGTATTCCTGGAGCTGGTAGAGAACGGTAGCATCAGCTGATGCTGCTGTTCTCCACGCAAGATGGACGTGGGACCCTCGTGGACTTCTGCGGATCGGGGTAAGTATATTGGTGTTTTTTTATTTTGATATTTATTCCTCAGGCGACAATGGCTTCGGGGATCAAAGTGACAAGTGACGGTGAGTATGTACTCTATGTTATATGTACTGTATGTCTATATGTATGTATTGTATGTAGTATATATGTATGTTGCATGCATGTAGTATATATGCAGTATATATGTAGTATGCATGTTGCATGCATGTGGTATATATGTAGTATGTATGTTGCATGCATGTAGTGTATGTATGTAGTATGTATGTAGCATGTATGTAGTATGTATGTAGTATGCATGTAGTATGTTGCATGTATGTAGCATGTAGTGTGTATGCTGCATGTATGTAGCATGTAGTATATATGTAGTAAGTATGTTACATGTAGTATATATAGTATATATGTAGTATGCATGTTGCATGCATGTAGTATATATGTTGTATGTATGTTGCATGCATGTAGTATATATGTATTATGTATGTAGTATGTATGTAGCATGTATGTAGTATGTATGTTACATGTAGTATATATGTAGTATGCATGTTGTATGTATGTAGCATGTATGTAGCATGTAAATTTTTTTTTTTTACATTCAGCACATTAGCCGGATGATGGGACTACTACTGTCCCATCATTGGCTAATGTGTCAATCACTGTCATGGTAGCAGGCATTGCCCGATGGGACTTGTAGTCCCATCGGACGATGCCTGCACAGACCCCCGGAGCCTGCACAGACCACCGGCAGGCCGGCACAGCCCCCCGGCAGGCCGGCACAGACCACCGGAGCCTGCGCAGACCACCGGCAGGCCGGCACAGCCCCCCGGCAGGCCGGCACAGACCACCAGAGCCTGCACAGACCACCGGCAGGCCGGCACAGTTCCCCGGCAGGCCGGCACAGACCACCGGAGCCTGCACAGACCCCCGGCAGGCCGGCACAGCCCCCTGGCAGGCCGGCACAGACCACCAGAGCCTGCACAGACCACCGGCAGGCCGGCACAGACCCCCGGAGCCTGCACAGACCACCGGCAGGCCGGCACAGCCCCCCGGCAGGCCGGCACAGACCACCGGAGCCTGCATAGATCACCGGCAGGCCGGCACAGCCCCCCGGCAGGCCGGCACAGACCACCGGAGCCTGCACAGACCACCGGCAGGCCGGTACAGACCCCCGGACAGTCGGCACAGCCCCCCCGAAGGCCCGAACTGACGGCACATCATGATGCGCACAGACAGCGCATCATGATGACGTCATTTCGGCAGCCAATCAGAGCCACAAAAGTGGCTCATTGCATTTTGGACTTCCGATTCCGGTATCCGATACGAAAAAAGTATCGGTACTCGGTATCGGAATTCCGATACGGCAAATATCGGCCGATACCCGATACTTGCGGTATCGGAAAGCTCAACAATATTTATAAGGACTGGATGCCTAATTAGGGCATAGCCCTGACAAAGAGGGGAGATACCCCTCAAAACACGTTGGTAGATTGTCCCATACGCCTATCCCTCCAGCAGCCCTGTGATGTCACAACAACTCCTCCCCTCCAACCATGCCACGTCCTCAGCGCCGATTCCGGCCGGAGCTTGCAAGGTGCAGGGTGTCCTCTCGCAGCCTAGCAACCTAACCACTGAGCTCTCTGAATCGCTGCTCTGTGCGGTGAGCAGCTCAGATTGCTGTATCCTGCACGCTTATGCTAGCGTACTCTGCTACCTAGCAACAGAGCTACCTGAAGCACCGCTTAGCTCGGCAAGCCTTCTAGCCTCCTGTGCCATCCTACAACCTAGCAAAGCCTAGCAACTTTACATATTAATGCTCCTGTCAGTGCTACCTTGTAATTTAGCACTACCTGGTAACCTTACATGCTAATTTAAGCTTATATACATTATTTTAGCATTACCATTGGGCCACTCCAATTTATCCTTGGATTACTGGACCAATATCTAATTAAATAAGTGACTACTATTGATGTTGGACACCGAGTCGTTTTATCATCATTATGTTGATGAATTCTTATCATTTTTCAGTTATTGATCCAACTGTAATCTCATCTGATCACCTAGTAGTCCTACTCATATACTGCATCAATATAAGTAAGTCTACTATAAAACCAGGGGAAGAGTCTTGAGGAGATCATTTGCATATTCCCAGTGCCTTCTGGGATAAGTGAAGAGTCTCCGCGAGCTCAACGATCACTGGGTTTTGGCCGTTGCAGCTGAAAAGAGGAAATCGGAAAACCAGGGGAAGAGTCTTGAGGAGATCATTTGCATATTCCCAGTGCCTTCTGGGATAAGTGAAGAGTCTCCGCGAGCTCAACGATCACTGGGTTTTGGCTGTTGCAGCTGAAAAGAGGAAATCAGAAAACCAGGGGAAGAGTCTTGAGGAGATCATTTGCATATTCCCAGTGCCTTCTGGGATAAGTGAAGAGTCTCCGCGAGCTCAACCATCACTGGGTTTTGGCCGTTGCAGCTGAAAAGAGGAAATCGGAAAACCAGGGGAAGAGTCTTGAGGAGATCATTTGCATATTCCCAGTGCCTTCTGGGATAAGTGAAGAGTCTCCGCGAGCTCAACGATCACTGGGTTTTGGCCGTTGCAGCTGAAAAGAGGAAATCGGAAAAACCGCGCGCTCATCTTTCATCATTTTTAAGAAATCTCAAGATGGAAGAGGCCAGGAGCCATTTGGTGAGCTGCATTTCTTGCTACATGTTCACAGATTTACCAGTGGAAAAGCCAAACTTCACATGCCACAAATGCAAGCTTGTGTCCCTGTTGGAGGAAAAGTTGCAAAATCTCGAAGAGAGGTTAGCTACGTTGAAGATCATCAAGGAAGGTGAAGAGTTCTTGGACAGAGCAGAATTATCTCTTCATGTTACAGAAAGAGAAGAAATTCGAAGTGCACCTGAAGAAACAGAGGAATGGAGACATGTGACCCAGAGAAGCAGGAGGATCAGGAGGCAGTCAGCACCCATACTGCTCAGAAACCAGTACCAGGCTCTCACGCAGGAAAACGATGAAGAAATACATCAGGATAAGACTTTGCCAACAAACAGCAACCTTTTACGCCTTCAGAGTCCTCCTGGATGGAGAAAGAAAAATGTTGTGAAGAAGAAACGGAGAGTGGTGGTCATGGGGGATTCCCTGTTGAGAGGAACAGAGGCCGCTATCTGCAGACCGGATATAACTTCAAGAGAAATGTGCTGTCTTCCAGGTGCAAAAATTAAAGATGTGTCTGACAGGATAGCAGGACTCTTCAGACCTACAGATGACTACCCATTCCTGCTACTACATGTGGGGACAAATGACACCGCAAGAAACGACCTGGAAACCATCTGCAGAGACTTTGAAGACTTAGGCAAGAAAGTGAAAGAACTGGGAGCGCAGGTGGTCTTCTCTTCCATCCTCCCAGTGGATGGCCATGGAACAAGGAGGTGGAATAAGATTCTGCAGGTGAACAACTGGCTACGTCGATGGTGCCGTCAGCAACGATTTGGATTTCTGGATCACGGAGTGAACTACTTATACGATGGACTACTTGCTAGAGATGGGGTGCACCTTACGAAGACTGGAAAGCATGTATTTGGAAGTCGCCTTGCTACACTTGTAAGGAGAGCTTTAAACTAGAACAACATGGGAAGGGAAGCAAAAGACCAGAAAAAGCCATACACCTGACAAATGCTATTGAGAACTCTGCTATTAGAAGTGGAAAGGAAGAACAAAGACGAAAGAATCTAATTAATAAAAATATTGGAGAAAGAGAAACCAATCACAAACTAAAATGTTTCTATACTAATGCACAAAGCATGGGCAACAAACAAGGAGAATTGGAACTACTAACACAGGAAAAGAAATATGATGTCATTGGAATCACTGAAACTTGGTGGGACAATACACATGATTGGAATACAAGACTAGAAGGATACAACTTATTTGCAAGAAACAGACTTGATAAACGAGGAGGGGGTGTCGCATTGTATGTTAGAAACACGTATATCTGCACAGAGATTGAAGCTTCAGAGACTGGGAGTTCTGTGGAAACTGTTTGGGTAAGAATACAAGGACAGAACAATGGAAAGGACACCATTGTAGGCATTTACTACAGGCCGCCTGTGCAAGCTAAAGATATGGATGAACTCTTTATGCATCAAATGGCCAAGTTCTCCAAAAAATATGATATAGTTGTCATGGGAGATTTCAACTATCCAGACATTTGTTGGGAATCTCTCTCAGGCAAAACTAACAGGTCAAGGAAATTCTTATCCTCTCTTGCTGACAACTTTATCTTCCAAAAGGTAAGGGAGAAAACAAGGGGAACTGCTACCTTGGATCTAATCCTTATAAACAGGGAGGAAATGGTTGAGGAGGTAAAAGTGGCTGGGACCCTAGGAGGTAGCGACCATGCTACTTTAGAATTTTGGATAACTAGAGGTGGAAGACCTGTGAAGACTCAGACGTCAAGGTTAGATTTCAGAAAGGCAGATTTTAAGGGATTCAGAAAGAGAATTGGAGGGATCCAATGGCTGGATATCCTAAAAGACAAAAATGTCCAGGAGGGATGGGAAATCTTGAAAAATGAAATTCTCAAAGCACAGTTGTTAACAATTCCGAAAAGAGGGAAGAATAGGAAGCATTTAAGGAAACCAGGATGGATGAACACAGAACTTAAGCACATGCTAAAAAGGAAGAAAAAAATGTTTATAAAATGGAAAGAAGGAGGCATATCGAAAGAAGAATATAATGCAGTCTGCAGAACCTGCGGGGCACAAATCAGATTATCTAAAGCTGAAAATGAATTGAGGCTTGCAAGAGATGTCAAAAGCAATAATAAAGGATTTTGGGGATATGTCAAAAGTAAAAGAAAAGTCAAAGATGCTATAGGATTTTTACAGGATGAAAATGATGAAATGGTAAGACAGGATGTTGAGAAGGCTGAACTTTTAAATTCCTATTTTGCATCTGTTTTCTCTCAGAAAGGAAATGTAACATCAACTGTTATTCACTGTCCTATTAAGGGAATAGAAGAATCCAGGATATCTATAAACAGAAAGATAGTGAGGAAACACTTAGCTAACCTAAGTGAATTCAAGTCTCCAGGTCCAGATGAATTACACCCCAGAGTACTGAAGGAGATAGCAGAAGAAATTTTTGAACCCCTCTCCATAATCTTTGAAAATTCTTGGAGAACAGGAAAAGTGCCAGAAGACTGGAGAAGAGCAAATGTTGTTCCTATCTTCAAAAAGGGGAAGAAGGTGGACCCAGGCAACTATAGGCCGGTGAGTCTGTCTTCTATACCAGGAAAGATCTTTGAACAAATTATTAAACAACATGTATGTCAATACCTGGATACGAATGAAGTGATTAAACAGAGTCAGCATGGGTTTGTAACTAATAAGTCATGTCAGACTAACTTAATTTCCTTCTATGACGGTATCACTGATTGGGTGGATCAAGGAAATGCTGTAGATATAGTATATCTTGACTTCAGCAAAGCATTTGACAAAGTCTCTCATACAATCCTTGTTGAAAAAATGACTAAGTATGGAATGGACAAGGCAACTGTTAGGTGGATTCATAACTGGCTTAGTGATCGGACCCAAAGAGTGGTCGTAAATGGCTGCACATCCAGTTGGAAGAATGTCTCAAGTGGGGTACCACAGGGCTCTGTCCTGGGCCCTGTATTGTTCAACATCTTTATCAATGATTTAGATGAAGGAATTGAGGGTAAACTGATTAAATTTGCTGATGACACAAAGCTAGGAGGGATAGCTAATACTAGAGAAGAGAGAGAGGATTCAAAAAGATTTAAATAAACTGGAGAAGTGGGCAGCAACTAACAGAATGGTTTTTAACAGGGAGAAATGCAAAGTACTACATCTGGGCAATAAAAATGAAAAAAGCATATATAGAATGGGAGGAATAGGGCTAAGTGACAGCACATGTGAAAAAGACTTGGGTATACTAATAGATCACAGACTGAATATGAGTCAACAGTGTGATGCAGCAGCAAAAAAGGCAAATGCAATTCTAGGATGTATTAACAGAAGCATACAGTCTAGATCACGTGAAGTCATTATTTCCCTCTACTCCTCTTTGGTCAGACCTCATCTGGAATATTGTGTCCAGTTTTGGGCACCACATTTTAAAAAAGACATCAACAAACTGGAGCAAGTTCAGAAAAGAGCGACCAGAATGGTGACCGGTCTGCAAACCCTGTCTTATGAGGAAAGGTTGCAGGATTTGGGAATGTTTAGTTTGCAAAAGAGAAGACTGAGAGGAGACTTAATAGCTGTCTACAAGTATCTAAAGGGCTGTCACATTGTAGAAGGATCAACTTTATTCTCATTTGCACAAGGAAAGACTAGAAGCAATGGGATGAAACTGAATGGGAGGAGACACAGATTAGATATTAGAAAAAACTTTTTGACAGTTAGAGTGATCAATGAGTGGAACAGGCTGCCATGAGAAGTGGTGAGTTCTCCTTCAATGGAAGTCTTCAAACAGAGGCTGGACAGACATCTGACTGGGATGATTTAGCGAATCCTGCTTTGAGCAGGGGGTTGGACCAGATGGCCCAGGAGGTCCCTTCCAACTCTACGATTCTATGATTCTATATATATATATATATATATATATATATATATATATATATTTATTTATATAATCTTTTGTTTCCACAAGAACCTCCTCAGTGTGTTTTAGCAAAAAAACATACAGAACCTGTTTTTATCACCAGCAGCTTCTACACCTACAGTCCTATCCTCTCTGGGTGGTAAGCACCAGTGTACATTCTTCATTCAATTCAAAAGTCAGACATTGCTTTTCAGCCATGCTTCCACAGAATTTAAAAAAAAAAACTGATGAAATAGGCCTCTACAGGAATGATGGTACCCTTAGCTTAATATTTTGCTGCACAACCTTTTGAGGCAATCACTGCAATCAAAAGATTCCTGTAACTGTCAATGAGACTTCTGCACCTCTCGACAGGTATTTTGGCCCACTCCTCAAGAGCAAATTGCTCCAGTTGTCTCGTGTTTGATGGTTGCCTTTTCCAGATGGCATGTTTCAGCTCTTTCCAGAGTTGCTTAATAGGATTTAGGTAAGGGCTCATAGAAGGCTACTTCAGAATTATCCAATGTTTTCCTGTTAGCCATTCATAGGTGTTTTTAGCTGTGTGTTTTGGGTCATTATCCTGTTGCAAGATCCATGACCTGCGACGGAGACCACACTTTCTAACATCGGGCAGCACATTTCTCTCTGTAATATGTGCAACTGTAGTCACAAGAACATCAAGCTGCTTGGAGATGATCTTATAACTTTTACCTTTAACATGTTTGTCTATAATCTTCTTTCTAATCTCCTGAGACAACTCTTTCCTTTGCTTCCCCTCTGGTCCATGCTTAGTGTGATACACACCATGTCACCAAACAGCACAGTGAATATCTGTAGCCCTCTATACAGGCCCAATCACTGATTCCAAGATTGTACACACCTGTGATGCTAATTAGTAGACACACCTTGATTTAACGTGTCCCTTTTGTCACAATATTTTCAGGGGTACCATCATTTTTTTCCAGATCTATTTCATGAGTTTTATTTATTTTTTTTTAATTATGTGAAAGCATGGTTGAAAAGCAATGTCTGCCTTTCATTTGCTCATTTTCATATAATTTTTATTTATTACTTCTTTTGTCAGATTCATGCTATTTCTGTGACCATTGTGGGTTTTTCTGTCACTACATGAGGGGTACCAACAATTTTGACCATGTTTGTACAGTATGTGACTCCTGTATGTTTTTTGATAACACGTGAAAAAATCTAGTTGTGGTGAAAAGAGCGCTCAATAGGGTGATACCCCATGGAGGGAGAATGGGTAAGTGCCGGTTACGCTCACCTGGTGGAGTTGTGACAGGCACAACTCCTATGTAGGCATGAAGAAAAACAGCTGCTGCCCCGAGCTGGTGGATAAATTCTCCAGAAAATATTGTATCCAGTTGGATAAAACACATTAGATGGGCTGCACTGCTGGATTAAATCAATTATTCAATAATTATGATGATTTTTTTTCACCAGTCAATGCTATAACGACATCTTTGTCAAGTTTAAAAAAAAAAAAATGTTTTTTTTTAATGACAACATGGATACCAGTTATATATGGGAACGCCCACAGGGAAATTTAAACCAATAAGGAAATAAGAAAGGGGAGGGAAATTCAACTGGCAATTGAAAAATTAATAAAGTTAGGGAAAATTGAAAGAAACAATACATATGAATGATAAAATATAGATGAATAGCAGACAAAGCGTTGAGGAGTAAGAAGATATAGGATTAGAACCCAGGATGGGTTAGGGAAGAAGAGAGAGAAGAACATTTAGTAAGGAAGCCACCTGGGGAGATGAAGGAAAGGCAACAACAAAAGGGATACTATACACATAAATGCTAAATTATTAATACATTAATAAAGTGTTGAAGAGAATGGAGTGAAATGATTGGAGTGCAGGAGAAATAGGAGTACAACACAGGATAGGCTACTGAATAGGATCCAGAAGGAGAATATTTAACAAAGGACCCACCTGGGAAGATGAAAGAAAAATAAAATAATCCTTTGATAATACATATCAGAATGACTGAATAAGCCTTTACGAAAGTTTAACTCATCCTCTGCCAGCCTGTCCTGATGAAGAGATCTTCATTGTCCTTCTCCTTGCTGCTGAGATCTCTCACTGCTCAGTACACGCTGCACTTTCTCAGTCAGGCTGATTTGTCGGAGTTAAATACACTTGGGCTCATCTGCTGTTTCTATAGCTGGACTCATAAAACTTATCTAAATATAAAGATTATACAGCTGTTCTAATATAAATGAACAAGGTAAACACATTAGTTTCATCAGGATTAAGATACCTATTTAATAATGTATACAGTTGGTATTGTGAAATCTTATGACAAATCCGATTAAACCCAGCACAAAACATTAAACATTGCTTTACCATGGTGTGCTTTTTAAGCAATGCAACTTCATCATCTTGTATTTATTACATATGTATTCTTTAAAATATTGTTATAGCTTTCAATGTGTACTTATTTTCATACATTGACAAGAATAGATTTTATGAGGGCATCAAAAAAATTGATTTCTTACTTAATTTAACTGCCAGTTATTATTTTTTTACACTCAAAGAACTTTTGTCCTTATTACAATTTACAAATGTATTATTATAGAGATCTAATTATCTTCTTATACAGTACCTGTGAACATAGCAGAGTGGCATCCAGAACATCTACAGAAACATTTCTACATCACCATGATTTGGGATGATTTATTGCATGAGCAGTAAGAATATGGGACTAAAGAGGAAAGAATCTGCCAAAATCCGAATTATGCAAATTCTCTCAAATTCAGCCAGATTCTCTCGAATTGCCAATAAAAAGACATTATGATCTGAGGTCTCTCTAGATCCCAGAGAATAATAAAGATATAATTAAAAAAATTAAATAAAATACTTAAAGGAAATCTGTCTCATTGGAAATGGTATCTCATCTGCAGGCTGGATATTATAGAGCAGGAGGAGCTGATCAGATTCATATACACTTTTGTGGAAAAAGTTTCAGTAAACTTTGCACTTTATTCATTAAAATCCACAGTGCTTGTATATATAATAGTACAATGGGAGTCATATTTAGTGACTGACAATCTTCCCTGTATGTGTGTGCATACAGAGATAGCTGTCAATTACTAGTAGGACCACCCACTGGACTTATATAGATACAGACACCATTCATTTAATTGAAAAAATTACATGTTAAACTGGATCCTTTCCTACAAACTTATATACAGTATAATTCTGCTCAGCTTATACTTCTCTATACCATCCTGTCCACAGATCATTATCCATGTGTAGCATGTTAGGTTCCCTTTAATTCTCCTGTACAGCATCCTCAAGCTCTGGTCACATTCAGGGGTATTTGGCAATATCATGATGCTCATCATCCTACTACAAGTGCTTCTCACAAAATTAGAATATCATCAAAAAGTTAATTTCAGTTCTTCAATACAAAAAGTGAAACTTATATATTATATAGAGTCATTACAAACAGAGTGATCTATTTCAAGTGTTTATTTCTGTTAATGTTGATGATTATGGTTTACAGCCAATGAAAACCCAAAAGTCATTATCTCAGTATATTATAATAAATTATAATGCCAGCTTGAAAAGCAATTTTAAAATCTGAAATGTTGACCTACTGAAGTCTATGTTCAGTAAATGCACTCAATACTTGGTCGGGGCTCCTTTTGCATCAATTACTGCATCAAGGTGGTATGGCATGGAGGTGATCAGCCTGTGGCACTGCAGATATGATATGTAAGCCCACATTGCTTTGATAGCAGCCTTCAGCTTGTCTGCATTGTTGGGTCTGGTGTCTCTCATCTTCCTCTTGATAATAATCCATAGATTCTCTGTAGCGTTAAGATTAGGCGAGTTTGCTGGCCAATCAAGCACAGTGATGGTGTTATTTTTAAACCAGATATTAGTACTTTTGGCAGTGTGGACAGGAGCTAAGTCCTGCTGGGAATGAAATTTCCATTTCAAAAAAGCTTGTCGGCAGAGGGAAGCATGAAGTGCTCTAAAATTTCCTGGTAGATGGCTGCGCTGACTTTGGTCTGGATAAAACACAGTGGACCTACACCAGCAGATGACATGGCTCCCCAAACTATCACTGATTGTGGAAACTTCACACTAGACCTCAAGCAGCTTGGATTGTGCGCCTCTCCACTCTTCCTCCAGAATCTGGGACCTTGATTCCCAAATGAAATGCAAAATTTTCTTTCCTTGTGGAGCGTGTCAATGACTGCCTTCTGGACATCTGTCAAGTCAGAAGTCTTCCCCATAATTGTGGAGCCTACTGAAACAGACTAAGGGACCTTTTTGGACACTTAGGAAGCATTTGCAGGTGTTTTTTGCTAATTATTGTAATTTACTGAGATAATGACTTTTGGGTTTTCATTGGCTGTAAGCGATAATCATCAACATTAACAGAAATAAACACTTGAAATAGATCATTCTGTTTGTAACGACTCTATATAATATATGAGCTTCCCTTTTTGTATTGAAGAACTGATATACATTAACTTTTTAATGATATCCTAATTTTGTGAGAAGCACCTGTATTTCATGACACCATGAGGTGCAGTCAGCAATGGAGGCACTGAAGACTCCTGAGAAGTCATCGGAGCAGGAGGGACTGATCTATAGCTGCCAAAGACCCCCTGAGAGAGACCAGAGCTGGTGTGAGCTTCACAGCAGGAAATATGAGGTCCAGAGAGAGGTGACAATTAATTTTTTATACTCCTTCTTGACCCAAACAAGAATTGAGCTAAAAAGCAGCTGGCTAGTCTGCATTATGAATATCTAATCAGAGTACACATATATAAACCCCGCCATACATAAACCCCGCCTTAGGATATGAGCATATCATTAACACAAAACTGAAAATAAAGATTAAGAAACAGCCACAAGATGGATTTCATCAACCAAGATATAATTTTATTCAGTATAATGGTGCAGACCTGATACTGTGTGTGGGTTATTATGCATAATCCTTCCTGGAAGGCTGCTGAACAGCTCCAGGAAGGAGCGTAGAGTATCTGCCAGCTGGGATCATTGGTCCTCAGTGAGCTGGTGGCCAACCTCTACATCCTCAAAGGATCCACCCGCCTTGGCTTGGGTGAGCAGATCTAGGAGGGTTTCGGCCTCTCCATCCTCGGGAAGGTTGCTCACAAGGAGGGTGCAAGCCTCCCGCTCATGATGGGCCTTCATCATGTTCACATGGAAGGCGCCTTCCTCCTTCCGCGGGCATGGTCTAGGGTGACCTGGTACGTGACGTCATTGAGCCGCTGGTGCACAAGTTATGGGCCCTCCCAGGCTGTCTGAAGCTTGTTCTGTGGTACGGGGACCAGTACCCACACTTTCTAACCCACCTAGTAGGTCCCTTCAAAAGCATTCTGGTCATACCAGCACTTCTGGTCAGCCTGAGCCTGGGCCATATTATCCTGCACCAGCTGCGACAAGGCCGTCATTTTGTCCAGAAAGCGCACGACATACTCAACGGCCAACACTCCAGGGGTGGCCAAGTCTCCTTCCCATGCCTCTTTCTCCTGAGCAATGGGCCCTTGTACACGCCACCCATACAGGAGCTCGAAGGAGGTGAACCCCGTTGAGGCCTGTGGAGCTTCCCGGTAGGCAAATAGTAGATGTGGGAGGTACCGCTCCCAGTCTCTCTCGTGAGAGTCAACCAACATCCTAAGCCTCTGCTTGAGGGTGCCATTGAACCGCTCGCACAGATGATTAGTCTGCAGATGGCACGGGCTGGCCACCAGATGTTGCACCTGTATTTGCTTACAAAGGGACTATATCAGCTGCGACATGAACTGGGTCCCTTTGTCGGTGAGCATTTCCAGGGGAAATCCCACTCTGGAGAAAATTTCCAGTAAAGTGGTGGCCACCTTTGTCGGCCTGAGTGGACGACAAGGCTACCGCTTCTGGGTACCGGGTGGAATAATCCACTACTGTTAGTATGTATCATTTCCCAGGGCAGCTGGGGATGGACAGCGGTCTGATGAGATCCACAGCCACCCTTTGGAAAGGCTCATCAGTGATGGGTAATAGCATCAGTGGGGCTTTGGGGTGCCACCCCACCTTCCCCACTCTCTGACAGGTGTCACACAAACCGCAGTAGGCAGCCACATCTGTCCCCATTTTAGGCAAGTAGAAATGCTGGGCTAGCCTGGCCTTGTTCTTAGCGATCCCTAAGTGTCCGGCCATCGGAACCTCATGTGTGATCCGCAACAACTCTGCCTGGATCAGATAGGCTACCACTGTCAATCCCTAGGCCATGCCTCTGGTGACTCTTGCTGAACCGAAACTTGGTACAGCCGTCCCTGGTCCCAGACCACCCGCTCGAGGTCTGAGTCCGTGAAAGGCTGTGCCACCTGCTCCTTAAGGGCCTTCAGGCTGTCATTGGCTTCCAACACTGCCTGAAACCCCTGATTAGAAGTGGCTAGGATGGATGAAACTGCCATGGTCTTCTGTCAGTTCCCCGGGTCCCGTCTCCAGGCCTCCCTCTGGCTCAGCCGGCACTTGGTCAGAAGGGGGAAAGCCATTGGACCTCCATGAGGCTCCTTGGGCTCAAGCGCTCCCAATCCTGGTGACAGCAGTCATGACCGCTGTAACCCTGGGTAGTGCCTGCCTCCCCTGGACTTCAACAGAAGTCGCCTAGTCAGTTCGACCAACCTGGTTTCCTTGTATCCCGGCTATGGGAACCTCCTGCCCTGGGGCCTTACCTGGAAGCTCCACCTCTCCTGTGACAGCCCCAACCCCATTGGCACGTTCCCCTTCCTGCAGATGTGCAGAACCCAGCAGTTCGGACTCATTTAGGGACCCTACAAAACCCTGCGGCAGCCCCTCCCACCAACTCTTGTTCTAGCCTTGCAGCTTCCTGCCCCCTACTTCTCCCTCCAGAGCACACGGTCTCATCACACCTTCCTGTGTCTTCTGGCTCCATCTCATCTGCGTGCGCTGCATGTGTCTTGTCAGCACAGGAGTGATTCTCAGCTCCCACCTCCCCCTTGTTGCAGAGGGAACAGGCAACACACTTACAACATTATTAGCAGTAGACAAATCAAAACACAGTGGGAGACCAGGATATGGGGTCTCAGTAGTCATACTACTGTGACACTAGCCGCTCCGAATCTGTTCCAAGTAAAACATTCACGTACAGTTGTGGCCAAAAGTATTGACACCCCTGCAATTCTGTCAGATAATACTCAGTTTCTTCCTGAAAATGATTGCAAACACAAATTCTTTGGTATTATTATCTTCATTTAATTTGTCTTAAATGAAAAAACACAAAAAGAATTGTCCTAAAGCCAAATTGGATATAATTCCACACCAAACATAAAAAAGAGGGTGGACAAAAGTATTGGCACTGTTCAAAAAATCATGTAATGCTTCTCTAATTTGTATAATTAACAGCACCTGTAACTTACCTGTGGCACCTAACAGGTGTTGGCAATAACTAAATCACACTTGCAGCCAGTTGACATGGATTAAAGTTGACTCAACCTCTGTCCTATGTCCTTGTGTGTACCACATTGAGCATGGAGAAAAGAAAGAAGACCAAAGAACTGTCTGAGGACTTGAGAAACTAAATTGTGAGGAAGCATGAGCAATCTCAAGGCTACAAGTCCATCGCCAAAGACCTGAATGTTCCTGTGTCTACCGTGCGCAGTGTCATCAAGAAGTTTAAAGCCCATGGCACTGTGGTTAACCTCCCTAGATGTGGACGGAAAAGAAAAATTGACGAGATTTCAACGCAAGATTGTGCGGATGTTGGATAAAGAACCTCGACTAACATCCAAACAAGTTCAAGCTGCCCTGCTGTCTGAGGGTACAACAGTGTCAACCCGTACTATCCGTCGGCGTCTGAATGAAAAGGGACTGTATGGTAGGAGACCCAGGAAGACCCCACTTCTTACGCCGAGACATAAAAAAGCCAGGCTGGAGTTTGCCAAAACTTACCTGAAAAAGCCTAAAACGATTTGGAAGAATGTTCTCTGGTCAGATGAGACAAAAGTAGAGCTTTTTGGGCAAAGGCATCAACATAGAGTTTACAGAAGAAAAAAGGAGGCATTCAAAGAAAAGAACACGGTCCCTACAGTCAAACATGGTAGAGGTTCCCTGATGTTTTGGGGTTGCTTTGCTGCCTCTGGCACTGGACTGCTTGACCGTGTGCATGGCCTTATGAAGTCTGAAGACTACCAACAAATTTTGCAGCATAATGTAGGGCCCAGTGTGAGAAAGCTGGGTCTCCCTCAGAGGTCAGGGGTCTTCCAGCAGGACAATGACCCAAAACACACTTCAAAAAGCAGTAGAAAATGGTTTGAGAGAAAGCACTGGAGACTTCTAAGGTGGCCAGCAATGAGTCCAGACCTGAATCCCATAGAACACCTGTGGAGAGATCTAAAAATGGCAGTTTGGAGAAGGCACCCTTCAAATATCAGGGACCTGGAGCAGTTTGCCAAAGAAGAATGGTCTAAAATTCCAGCAGAGCATTGTAAGAAACTCATTGATGGTTACCGGAAGCGGTTGGTTGCAGTTATTTTGGCTAAAGGTTGTGCAGCCAAGTATTAGGCTGAGGGTGCCAATACTTTTGTCTGGCCCATTTTTGGAGTTTTGTGTGAAATGATCAATGTTTTGCTTTTTGCTTCATTCTCTTTTGTGTTTTTTCATTTAAGACAAATTAAATGAAGATAATAGAATCATAGAATCATAGAATCGTAGAGTTGGAAGGGACCTCCTGGGCCATCTGGTCCAACCCCCTGCTCAAAGCAGGATTCGCTAAATCATCCCAGTCAGATGTCTGTCCAGCCTCTGTTTGAAGACTTCCATTGAAGGAGAACTCACCACTTCTCGTGGCAGCTTGTTCCACTCATTGATCTCTCTAACTGTCAAAAAGTTTTTTCTAATATCTAATCTGTGTCTCCTCCCATTCAGTTTCATCCCATTGCTTCTAGTCTTTCCTTGTGCAAATGAGAATAAAGTTGATCCTTCTACAATGTGACAGCCCTTTAGATATTTGTAGACAGCTATTAAGTCTCCTCTCAGTCTTCTCTTTTGCAAACTAAACATTCCCAAATCCTGCAACCTTTCCTCATAAGACAGGGTTTGCAGACCGGTCACCATTCTGGTCGCTCTTTTCTGAACTTGCTCCAGTTTGTTGATGTCTTTTTTAAAATGTGGTGCCCAAAACTGGACACAATATTCCAGATGAGGTCTGACCAAAGAGGAGTAGAGGGAAATAATGACTTCACGTGATCTAGACTGTATGCTTCTGTTAATACATCCTAGAATTGCATTTGCCTTTTTTGCTGCTGCATCACACTGTTGACTCATATTCAGTCTGTGATCTATTAGTATACCCAAGTCTTTTTCACATGTGCTGTCACTTAGCCCTATTCCTCCCATTCTATATATGCTTTTTTCATTTTTATTGCCCAGATGTAGTACTTTGCATTTCTCCCTGTTAAAAACCATTCTGTTAGTTGCTGCCCACTTCTCCAGTTTATTTAAATCTTTTTGAATCCTCTCTCTCTCTTCTCTAGTATTAGCTATCCCTCCTAGCTTTGTGTCATCAGCAAATTTAATCAGTTTACCCTCAATTCCTTCATCTAAATCGTTGATAAAGATGTTGAACAATACAGGGCCCAGGACAGAGCCCTGTGGTACCCCACTTGAGACATTCTTCCAACTGGATGTGCAGCCATTTAAGACCACTCTTTGGGTCCGATCAATAAGCCAGTTATGAATTCACCTAACTGTTGCCTTGTCCATTCCATACTTAGTCATTTTTTCAATAAGGATTGTATGAGAGACTTTGTCAAATGCTTTGCTGAAGTCAAGATATACTATATCTACAGCATTTCCTTGATCCACCCAATCAGTGATACCGTCATAGAAGGAAATTAAGTTAGTCTGACATGACTTATTAGTTACAAACCCATGCTGACTCTGTTTAATCACTTCATTCTTATCCAGGTATTGACATACATGTTGTTTAATAATTTGTTCAAAGATCTTTCCTGGTATAGAAGTCAGACTCACCGGCCTATAGTTGCCTGGGTCCACCTTCTTCCCCTTTTTGAAGATAGGAACAACATTTGCTCTTCTCCAGTCTTCTGGCACTTCTCCTGTTCTCCAAGAATTTTCAAAGATTATGGAGAGAGGCTCAAAAATTTCTTCTGCTATCTCCTTCAGTACTCTGGGGTGTAATTCATCTGGACCTGGAGACTTGAATTCATTTAGGTTAGCTAAGTGTTTCCTCACTATCTTTCTGTTTATAGATATCCTGGATTCTTCTATTCCCTTAATAGGACAGTGAATAACAGTTGATGTTACATTTCCTTTCTGAGAGAAAACAGATGCAAAATAGGAATTTAAAAGTTCAGCCTTCTCAACATCCTGTCTTACCATTTCATCATTTTCATCCTGTAAAAATCCTATAGCATCTTTGACTTTTCTTTTACTTTTGACATATCCCCAAAATCCTTTATTATTGCTTTTGACATCTCTTGCAAGCCTCAATTCATTTTCAGCTTTAGTAATCTTATTTGTGCCCTGCAGGTTCTGCAGACAGCTTTATATTCTTCTTTAGATATGCCTCCCTCTTTCCATTTTATAAACATTTTTTTCTTCCTTTTTAGCATGTGCTTAAGTTCTGTGTTCATCCATCCTGGTTTCCTTAAATGCTTCCTATTCTTCCCTCTTTTCGGAATTGTTAACAACTGTGCTTTGAGAATTTCATTTTTCAAGATTTCCCATCCTTCCTGGACATTTTTGTCTTTAAGGATATCCAGCCATTGCATCCCTCCAATTCTCTTTCTGAATCCCTTAATAATACCAAAGAATTTGTGTTTGCAATCATTTTCAGGAAGAAACTGAGTATTATCTGACAGAATTGCAGGGGTGTCAATACTTTTGGCCACAACTGTAAATATTCGCCGACACTTCCACCTCCTTCATTCCCCTCCCAGCACCCCAGTCCAGATGAACTCTGGTGACGTGCAGCGCTGGTTCGATGCCTCCAATCCTGGAGATGGCGAGGGTTTTGCCAGGTAACAAGTCCAGGGAAGACACCATCTCAGGCCGCATGAGGGTCATCTCGGCGCCGGTGTCCCGCAGTCCCATATCACTGTCGTGGTTTTCGGTGACGGACTGGTAATTGTCACGGGACCTTCCACCACCCCTACCCACACAGATGACAGGGGACAGTTTTGGGGATGAGGATGGGTCCTTGTGGCGCTGGGGACACATGGCCCTGAAGTGTCCGGGCTGGTTGCAGTGGTGACAGCTCCTGCATTCTACCCCTGGCCTGGAGAGGGAAACAGAGGGGGGTGCCCCTTGCATTCTAGAGGCTTGGGAAACAGAGGCAGGATGAGTCTTATCCCATCTCCAGGTGCTGTGGGCGGCCCGCTTTGCTTCAGGGGCCCGGTTATTGGCTTAGTCATCTGCCAGGGCGGCTGTAGCAGCTGCTCCTTTTGGTTTCCAGGCACGGATGTATAGCTGGAGGTCCTCTGGCATTTCCACAAGAATTGCTCCTTGACAAATGCCTCCTGGATCTCCTGGACAGTGGTGAGCTCCAGACCCTTGGTCCAGTGCTCTGCAACTCTCACAAGGGCCCGCATGTGGTCTGCCCACATTTCTTTGGGGCCTTTTTGCAGGCTCTGGAACTTCCTGCGGTAAGACTCTGGAGTGAGGTTGAACTGCTGGATCAGGGCCTGTTTGATGCTCTCATAGTCCTGTTCTGCCCTGGCAGGTAATTCCCCCAAAATTCCAGAGACTTACCCCTCAAATGGGGGGTCAGGTTCTTGGCTCACTGATCCGAGGCAAGATGGTGCTGTCGGCAGGTCAGCTCAAAGGCTCGCAGAAAGGAGTCCTTCTCCAGCAAGGGGAAGTCATCTGCTCAGACCTTGGCTATCTTGGGTTCTGGAGGTGCTGTGGTGGGCGGTACGAGACTCTGACGAGTCAATTGCAGCTGATGCTGTCGCTCTGCAGGTTCACGGTGCTCCACCGCCTCACACTCCTGCTCTGCTTGGCGTTCTGCCGACTCACGCTCTGCCTGGCGTTCTGCCGCTTTTAGGATGGCTGCGGAGGCTTCCTCGCGCTACGCCTCAAGACTCACCAGGGCAGCTTCAAAGAGGGCTTCCGACCTGAGCTGTCCGGGGAGAAGGGCAGTAGGAGGGCATTCTCCCACAGAGTAGTGCACTGGCGGCGAGTCACTTGGGGATCTCGGGTGGGATCCCCCTGGTTCACCCCTTCATTGGAGCCAGCATAGTCAGTCATTCTCCACATTACAGGCTAGCTCCATGGCCATCATTCTTGTCTTGCTTCGAGTGCTTGCAGCCAATATTTTCAGCCCTCGGTAACAGACACAGTGGCAACCCGAGCACCCACACACCTACAGTACTTTGCACTCGGACTGTCTAGTGCTGAGCTGATCTTAAGACCCCAGTAGCAAAAGCTACTGCTGGTAGTCCTTAGTGTCTGGGAGTAGAGATCCCACGCACAATATTATCTCGAACCAACCGCACCGCCACCAATCTGTGAGGGATCTCACAGGGGAAGGGGTCATCGACTTCACTCACCTCAGGGGAGGGGAGAGAAAGACCAGCAGGGAACAGACTGGGGGAATGCCAAGGTGGGGGCACATTCCAGGAGGGACATCTCCATCATCCCTCACAGAAGGTCATCCATACAACCTTGAAGGCCCCAAGTGAAGTGCCTCATAAAAAACAATAACATTTTAGTGTATTTGATGTACTCATACACTCATAAAGGCTTTGAACAAAGTGCAAAGTGCAAAGCCAAGAAAACATTTTGATGAGGGTCATCCATACACCTTTGAAGACAACAATTGGAAGGCCTCATTCAGTTAATGAACATTAAAAACACTATGGGCTGCTGTCATATGGTGGTGTGGAAAAGTGTGGGCTTATCCAGACTTTGGTCATTTTTATCATTTTTAACAGCAGCAAAAGACCTTCAAGGCATAGAGGGACAGCTCATGCCAGTTGTCCAGTTTTGAGACCCAATAGTTGAACGTCGAAGAGGAATTAGTTAGTACGCTGGCTTGGTAAGCCAGGTATTGCCTATGTTTAAAAACTTTTCCCTTGTTGTTAAAAATACCTGGTCATCAGGCCTTAGATGCTGGGATGGTGTTATGAATTTCGCACAGACCTTTGACAGTGTACCCCTGTCTCTGCTCTGTGTCTCCCTCACCTCTTTTCCTAGGTTGCGCAAAAAGGAAGCTTCCCCCCTGTTGCTAACATTGTCTGATGGGAATTTTTCAGCATATTTTTAACAATGGCCTTCTGGTATAGCAATATTTTAGAAGACCTCTACACCCCAGGAAGGAGAGATGTATAGTTCTCCTTGTAGCGAGAGTATAGCAGGGTGAACAGCCAGTACTCATTTTTGGCCAATGTAAATATAATGTGAGAGTCACAGGAAAGGCATTGGTACATAAAGTCGGCCATACAGTATGTGCCAAGCTCCCTACAGTCAACATTTCCCTGTCACCACCATGATGACAATATTCCATCTCCTCTTCTTCCTACTCATTCCCCTCCTCATCCCATCCACGTACAGTAGGAGAGATGAGGGTTGTGTGGGTACTATCCTCTGTTGCGCTAGCCAACAGCTCCTGTTCCTCTTTCTCCACCTCCACCTCCTCATTGTTGCCCAACCAATGCAGAGCAGATGAGATGACGTTGGGCTGGGTAGTATCTCCCGGTCTTATGTCTTCCTCCTTCTCCACCTGGGCCGCATGTATATCTTCTTGTTTAATTGTGAGCAGTGACTTTTTAAGTAGGCACAGAAGTAGAATCATTGCACTGACTATGGTGCCATCACCACTCACCGTCTTTGTGGAGTCTACAAAGTTTTGGAGAACTGCACAAATGTCAGACATTCATGCCCACTCTTCTGTCGTTATGTGCAGAGGCTGACCAGAATACCAATGGGCATGTTGGAGCTGGTATTCATCATCTGGCCGCTGCTGCTCACAAAGCCTTGCCAGAATGTGCAGTGTAGAGTTACAGCATATGGGCAGATCACACACCAGTTGGTGTGCTAGCACTTGCATACACTGCTGCAGTGCTGCCAGAATGGCTACAGGTGTAGCTGACTTGCAGAAATGGGCACTGATACAGCGTACCTTAACCATAAGCTCTTGCAAATCTGGGTAGGTTTAAAGAAACTGCTGAACTACCAAGTTGAGCACATGTGCCAAGCATGGTATGTGTGTGAGCTTGCCAAGCTTCACATTTGCCATCAGGTTACAGCTATTATCACACACAATCATGCCTGGTTTGAAGTTCAGCAGCAAAAGCCACATATCTGTCTGGTCTGTTATTCCTTTAAGTTAGGCTACTTTCACACATCAGGCATTCGGCGTCAGGCGCGATCCGGCGTCGTGCCGGAATGCCGGATCCGGCAAATGTTTTGTAAAACCTGATGTGCCGGATCCGGTTTTCTGCCGGATCCGTCTTGTTCTTGACAGACAAAACCGGATCCGTCTCATCCGGTTCATCCGTTTTTCTATCCGTTTTTCGACGGATTACGCCGGATCCGGTTTTTAAAATTGACCCTTGTGGCCTTCCGAACGGGATTGGCTACTGGAAAACTATATATAGCATGTTCCTACAGCCCTTCTTTGACAGGTTGTAGAGAAGAAAGTGCAGGTTGGAGAGAAGAGCAAGTTACTGGCGAAGATGGATGTTGTCATTGGAAATATTACCACTAGAAGTTCTGTGACGGTTTCAGTAATGAGGGACAATTTTGCACTATACTTTATGTCACCTCAAGGCAGAGTACACTGGCAGGATGACAGAGTGTGAAAGATTTGTGCCCTAACCAAACTTGTGTACCTTCTGTACCAACAGTATATACCTTTGCCAACCAAAATTGGCTATCTTGTCATGGTCTCTATTTTTAGCTTTAGGCCACAGGTGTGTACCTGGTTGTGTTTTATGCAAAGTATTTCACCTTTTAACAAAAGTTGTGTACATTGTTAGGAAATCACCAACAATAAACACAACTTTTTAGGTGAAATACTTTGCTTCAAACACAACCAGGAACACAACTGTGGCAAAAAGCTAAAATTTACCCACAGTTATATACCTGGTTTTGAATACCTTTTTACCTTTGAAATACCCTGTATTTAACCTTTTTTTTAAACATAGTTCGCCGCAGAAAGAAATGACAGACAACCATTGTGAAACGATAATTTAACTTTTATTTAAAATTTTTTTTTTTTGTAAAATGTTTTTAAAGTGCAAAAAACTTTTTTAATAAAGGTTTTAAACCCAATGGGCATTTTTATTAAAAAACACACATTACAAATCTGTGTAGTGTGGGGTGGAAATACTGCTGGAGGGGCTGCGGGACACTTCGACACTGGGTGTGTGGAGAGAGGACTGGGATCGTGGTGGGGAAGGAACAGTTAGAGGTGAAGGTGTGGAAAAAGCTACAGAATGGGTGGACATGTGGGAGGCAGAAGAGGTGGTGGGCGGTGGAGTGGAGGGTTGGGTAGGGACTGTAGGAGCAGATGATGTTGATGGAAAGTTGTGTGGGGAAGGAGTTTGGTACGGGGAAGGAGTTTGGTACGGGGAAGGAGTTTGGTACGGGGCAGGTTGCTGGAAGTGGGGAGATGTCTGGTACTGGGGAGGTTGCTGGTACTGGTGAGGTTGCTGGTATGTAATAGGAGGGGGAGGATGGAAAGTGGCTGGAGGGGGTGCAGATGTAATAGGAGGGGGAGGATGGAAAGTGGCTGGAGGGGGTGCAGGTGGAGGAACTACAGTGGTGGGAGGTGGAGGTTGGGAGGTAACCTGCTGTAGAGCACCGTGGCACGAATGCATTACATGCATCTGCTGGGTAGGAGATAGTGTTGCCATGCGCTCCACAACAGACCTGAAAAAGGTGTGGTTTGGCGAAGATCTTGCTTCTGAATGCATGGTTTGCAGAAGTGTCTTCACCTCCAGAATGCTGGAGTTGATCTGCTGAAAGCCTGCGGAGATTTGCTCTGACAAGACTTTTAGACAGTTCTGGAAAGATGCATTCAGATGCAAGAACTCTTGCGCATAACTCTTTTCCTGACCCCTCTGCCGCTGTCGCCCAGTACCCGCAGGTGTACTAGAGGTGGCAGGGGCAGAAGGGTGGGGTAAAGGGAAAGCGATCTCCTCACCAGCAGCTTCATGTAATGTAGGCGGCCATGATGCTCCTGTGCTGGTGGATGGGACAGATGGGTCGAATGTGTGGGAAGGCTGGGAAGGTGCAGATGTACTGGGGCGGTCGAAGTGTCCCTCGGTGCCGGTCTCCTCAGGGATCGCCTCAGAAGGGTCCAATCGTGCAGGCTCCCGAGTGCTGCTCACCGTGCTGTGGAATAAAGAGAAAAAAAAACAATTAAAATACTGACATGGTATGGCCCTGGCTGAAAAAAAAAAGTTACATCTAACATTTTTTTTCACATGTGGTGTGTAATATTTACCTTCTGGTGAGCATTGTCTCCCGGAGGAACGACAGGGCTTGTGCGTACTTGTACTTGCTCCTGCGTCCTCCAGATCCACTCGGGGCCCGCATCTCTTTATTGAACTCCTTCTTGAAACGATCCCTCACAGACCGCCACCGATTCACAATTCTGTTCCCTGAAACGAGAAAGGAGTGGTTAGTATACAACATCAGTGTTTCACAAACTCCAGTCCTCATGGTCCCCAGGGGTCATGTTTTCAGGATTTCCATAGTAAATAGAAATCCTGAACACATGATCCGTGGGGACCACGAGGACTGGAGTTCGGGAAACACTGGTTTACATCAAGCAACCGGTACTGTATATACTTACGCTCTTTAATCTGGGCCCGAACATCGAGGTCCTCCCAGCGGCCCACAAGGAGCGAACAGATTTCCTCCCAGAGTCGTCGGGTAACGATAAGGTCAGCGTGGCGGCGGTCAGCCATATTCCAGAGCGGCTCCCTTTCTCTGACGAGATCGATGAGGTGGTCCACATCGAGTCCTCCATCCTCACCGTCAGAGTCGGGAGCACGCTGTGAAGGCTGTTAAAGAAAAAGACAAAAATAACATAATTAGCCTCCACAAAAGAAAGGAAATAAAAAGTGCAAAAAAACAAAGCAAAAATATTTATACTTACACGCTGGTGACCGCCGCGTTGCTGTCGCCGACGACCCTGGGAGGCACTGCGAGGACCTCTTGGCCGAGCACCAGATTGGGAAGACTAGAGAAGAAAACAAAAAATGTTATGTCTTTGGATGTAGGCATTTGTTTGCTGTGTGTGGTCTGCAGAACATTGTTTTCTATGTGTTGTGTGTAGTGTGATGTTGTGTTTCTGCGTTTGATGCCAAAAACTTACCAATTGTGAGCCCATTCCAGGTGTCTGTCCACCCCTTCCTTCTTCTTCTGGGAGCTCCTCTTCATCTTGTGATTCCTGTTTTGAAATAAAAGGCAATGAATAGTATATTACAGAGATGATGGATTTTGGAAATAAAAACTTACCGTCAAACGCTGACGATGCGAGGGAGGGCTCCCAGAAGAAGATGTGCTGTCCTGTTGATGGCCAGACTCCATGGCTGTGGGTATTGCTGCTGCTGTTGCTGCTGCCAGTGATGCCATTTCTGCTGCTGCTGCTGCATCTCTTGGGCGGCTGTTGAATAAAGAGAAACAAAGGGCCAATGAATATCTTGATATTCCATGGCCCTAGTTTGGAGGAATGGGGGATTTGATAATTACCGTCTCTCATCTGCTGCTGGACTCCCCTCCTCAGCATGTTCCATTTGCTGCTCCATTTGGGGTGGTGGTGGTGCTGATGGTGCTGCAGTGGTCTCCTGCCTTCTCCTGCTGCGCTTGGTTGCTTTCTTGGGTGGCATGTTGGGTGTGGCTGTGGGTCCCACTGTCTTGCTTTTATATATGTCTTGTGGGCAGAGCTACTGAGCATGCTCAGACCAAAAAAAACGGATCCGGCCACCGGATCCGGCTTTCGCCGGATCAGGCGCATTGCGGCGCTCATAGGCTTTCATTGTGTGAAAAAGCCAGACCCGCCGGATCCGGCGGGTCCGGCTTTTTCGCCGGAGACAAAAAACGTTACAGTAGCCGTTTTTTCCAGACGCCGGATTGCGACACATTGCCGGATCCGGCGAAAACCGGATGAAACGCATGGCCATCCGGCGCGATCCGGCGCAAATGCAAGTCAATGGGGGGGAAACCGGATCCGGCATTGCATTTCGCCGGATCCGGTTTCTGTCAAAAGCGCCGGATCACGCCTGACGGCGAAAACCTGATGTGTGAAAGAGGCCTAACTCTGCTGCGGTGTGCGGTTTGTCTCCTAGTTGTCGCCTCACGGAGGCAGTGCTGCAGATCTTCCAGCTTTCGGCTGATGTGGACAAGGTGCTCTGAGATAACATATAAGAGATGGAGGATGAGGAGGAGCAGAAGGGAATGCAGGAAATGATGCATGAAGTGATACAAGGTGAACTGATGACTAAGGGTGCTGCGACACCAGAAATGCGTTGATAACGCTTTTTTGCTGCTACAGTGCCTTGCGAAAGTATTCAGCCCCCTGGAACTTTTCAACCTTTTCCCACATATCATGCTTCAAACATAAAGATGCCAAATGTAAATTTTTGGTGAAGAATAAACAACAAGTGGGGCACAATTGTGAAATTGAACGAAATGTATTGGTTATTTTAAATTTTTATGTAAATTCAAAAACTGAAAAGTGGGGCGTGCAATATTATTCAGCCCCTTTAACTTAACACTTTGTTGCGCCACCTTTTGCTGTGATTACAGCTGAAAGTCGCTTGGGGTAAATGTGGCGCCCCCAGGAGTATGGTCGCCACAGTGGCTTTGCCTTCCTCCAGGGGAGGGTAATGCCAGGCTTGGAGGCAATGATGGGTCTCTCTCGCAGTCAAACCATACATGCAACACATTTCCACTCCAGACCAGCAGGGGGAACTCTGAACCAGGATTAAGGGGGAGGAGTGCCCTCTGAAGGCGAGGAGGAGGGCGAAGTTAGTTAGTCTGCGGAGGGTGAAGTGTGCAGACGTGGAGAGAGAAGCTGGAGGTTGAGCTAGGAAGGAGAGCTCCCTCAGCTTGAGAGCGCATGAACTGGAGCCTGGTCTCCATGGTTGTACGGATACTAAGGGTCCTACAACAGATACCAGAGGAGTAGGAGGCTGTAAATGCCCTACTCCCATCTAGGACTTGAGGCACAACAGCAGCTTGGATAGAGAGCCAGGACTCAAGAGTGGAGTCCCCGAGAGAGGCTACAGCTGTTATGAGTTCATTTTCCCCTTCGTCACTGAGGTCTGGTGAACTCCCTATTCTGGTAAAGGAAGGTAATGAGCCTGATTATCAGGCACCTGAGCCTAATGATGATGACTGGCTGAGTGGAGTCATGGACTGGATATAAGGCTGACGACGCCCTTCTGCCCTGCGGGTGATTTCTCTGTGGACTTCAAGGAGACCAGTCTGATTCCTGCTCCTCTAAAGCTAAGTTTTCTGCTTTGCCTGTTAGCATTTGTGTTTTGTTTTTGTTTGCCTTGCTTTTCTGGATTCTGCCATTCCCTGCTGGGGTGAGCTGAATCTCCTTTTGCTGGTTGCTCTGTCTTCAGAATATTCCTGAGTACTGACATAGCCTTTTTGAAGCCTAGCGTCTTCAGGGCCTTTTTCACTGTCAGTTTGTTGGCTCTTATTTTCATAGGGTTTTTCACGGATTGCAGACAGCAGCCTTCCTGTCCTTTCCTATCTAGTTAGCTTGGGCCCCGTCTTTGCTCAGTCTATCTTTCTGTCTGTGTTAGTGTTCTTTCTTCTTGCTTCACCATCATTATATGTTGGGGGCTGCCTTTTGCTTTGGGGTCTGCTCTGGGGCAGTTTAGATTTCCCTTTCTGTCTTTAGGCTATATAGTCCTCCAGCTGTGATCGAGGGGTCTAGGGCTTCGTAGGAACCCCCCACGGCTACTGCTAGTTGTGTTCATAGGTTCAGGGGTCTGCAATCCGATAGCTGCCAACTTCTCTGGTTTTCTGGACTTAGCTAGCATTTCTGTTTTTGCCTCCTACGGTGACTCAATCATAACAGAATCACCCGCCATACCGCAGATCCTAGGGTACTCAATATCAGGAAAGAATTGTGTTTGAAAAAAAAAAAAAGAGTGTGTATACTCTTTCCTCTATATCTCTGAGGCCGTAGGGGGAATTTTTTTTTCTCTCAATGGAGATAAAGCAATTGTCTGATCATGTGGAGCAGCTCGCTGTGGAAGTGCGGGGAATTTCCGCCTACCTTGCTCGTTCGCATGCTGTTGAACCAAAGATCCCTACACCTGATGTATTTTTTGGGGATTGATCTAAATTTTTGAGTTTCAAAAATAATTGTAAATTATTTTTTGCCTTGAAGCCTAACTCGTCAGGGAGCTCCACGCAGCAGGTAAGGCTAGTTTCACACTTGCTTTTTTTTGCAGCGCGTTTTTCCCGCAAAAAAACGCATTAAAAAAACGCATACAAATGCATACAAACGCTGCGTTTTTTTCCAGCATTTTAATGCGCATGCAGGAAAAAAACGCAGCGTTTTTGCGCGTTTGTATGCGTTTTTTGTGCGTTTGCGTTTTTTTACAGATTTTGGAAAAACCCCACAAAAAAGAAAAAACAACCATTCAACAACACACAAGACCAATGGGACTTCATTGTGGGTGTGGTATGTTAATATATATACACCCTGTCTACAGTATTCTTCACATTTGCTTGATTCTTCTCGTGACCATGGATCTGCGCTGGAAGAGTTTTCACTTCAACTTGGATTTGGACATCGCGATGGCTCAGGCGTATGCAGTTGCTTGCCATGAACAAAGGAAGAGAGAGAGGCAGCGAAGACGGCGGCGTATGTGGATACATCCGATTGTTGAACTCCGGGAGAGCCGTGGGGCATACCACACCCTCTACAGCGAGCTACGTGCAAACCCGGAGAAATTTACTGATTATATCCGGATGTCCCACGAAAGTTTCATGGATTTGCTTGCTCGTGTCCAACAATCCATCCGGAGACAGGACACACAGCTCCGTCGTGCGATTCCTCCTGAGGAACGGCTACTGGTGACATTACGGTATGTTTTAAAAACAAAGGGGTGTGGTCTGATGTTTTTTTTTGTAAATTTAGTATTCAAAACCTTGGGTAATTAGTTTTCGTGAATGTACTAATATTTTTTTTATAGTTTTTAAAAATAATATACATAAATATTAATTTTACTTCTTTGTCTGTTCACAGATTCCTGGCGACTGGAGAAACCCTATCCTCACTACACTTCCAGTACCGTATTGGAATCTCTACCTTGTCTGGAATTGTTGCTGACACCTGCCGGGCTCTCTGGAATGTTCTTTGCCCAGAATTTATGCCCCTGCCCACCGCTGAAAAGTGGATGGAAATTGCTGACAAATTCTGGACAGTATGCAATTTTCCCAACTGTTTGGGAGCTGTTGATGGGAAACACATACGGATCATCAAACCCCAAAGAACGGGATCTGAGTACTATAATTACAAAAAGTACTTTTCAATAGTACTCATTGCAATTGCGGATGCCGGATGTATGTTTGTAGCAGTGGACATTGGAGCATTTGGCCGTGGTAATGACTCGCAGGCTTTTAAAAACTCAGACATGGGCCGGAGGTTGTATGGCAACCAATTTAATTTCCCTATGCCACGGCCTCTTCCTCACACCGAAGCTCCGCCACTGCCCTTTGTAATGGTTGGCGATGAGGCTTTTCAAATGTGCGGAAACTTACTGAAACCCTACTCCAGCCGGGACTTGGACCACACCAAAAAAATTTTTAATTACAGGCTGACCAGGGCCAGAAGAACTGTCGAGTGTGCTTTTGGGATTCTTGTTTCCAGATGGCGAATTCTGGGCACGGCCATTAATCTTAAACTTGAAACAGTCGATGAGGTGGTGAAGGCCTGTGTGGTTCTACATAACTTTGTGATGGCTAAAGAGCACCCGACCTTTGAACTGGACGATGATGCTCCTAACCCATTGCCTGAATTCACTCAGCACACTCTCAGGTCATCCGTTGAAGTTGGCCAAATGAGGGACAAATTTGCGGCCTACTTTATTTCTGATGTAGGACGGGTGCACTGGCAAGATGAAATGGTGTAATGTTGTTGTTTATGGTAATAAAAATCCTTATTTGATACCATTACTGAGTGCACTATATTTTTTAAACTCCGATTAATTAAAAAACTTCCCATGTATAACTGAATTTTGTTATGTTCACACACCTGGGCAGGTAAATACACATACGAGTTAAAATGCAGCATTGCTAGTCTGCGTGAAATATATTGGAATGAGCAAAGCTGCAGGCCATGAATCAGGAAACCATTTTTTTTCAAGATAAAATTGTGCAAATAGTTTAAAACAAAGTATGTGATTTTCTCAAAACACAACACTCAAAACCCAACCCCAATGAAAGTCCATGGGGAATACAAGTCAGCATTGAGTGGATGAATGTAATCTGCTCCATTAAAAGTTATTACACTAGGCCTTTGAATGACTATACTAGGCCGTGGTATTTCAAATATGAGTATACTAGGCCTTGGGGCTAGTAGTATAGTAATATGTGAAATACCACGGCCTAGTATAGTCATACCAAGGCCTACTGTAATAACTCGATTTTTAACAACTAGCATCTTGTTTCACCAAAAACAAACTGGTGAAACTAGAAAGAAACTTATTTTTTAGACAAGTTTCAACAGTTTGTTTTTCATGAAACCAGATTCTATTTGGTAAAACTAGAGTTATTACACTAGGCCTTGGAATGACTATACTAGGCCGTGGTATTTCAAATATGAGTATACTAGGCCTTGGGGCTAGTAGTATATGTGAAATACCACGGCCTAGTATAGTCATACCAAGGCCTACTGTAATAACTCGATTTTTAACAACTAGCATCTTGTTTCACCAAAAACAAACTGGTGAAACTAGAAAGAAACTTATTTTTTAGACAAGTTTCAACAGTTTGTTTTTCATGAAACCAGATTCTATTTGGTAAAACTAGAATTATTACACTAGGCCTTGGAATGACTATACTAGGCCGTGGTATTTCAAATATGAGTATACTAGGCCTTGGGGCTAGTAGTATATGTGAAATACCACGGCCTAGTATAGTCATACCAAGGCCTACTGTAATAACTCGATTTTTAACAACTAGCATTTTAAACAACTAGCATCTTGTTTCACCAAAAACAAAGTGGTGAAAATAGAAAGAAACTTTATTTTTTAGACAAGTTTCAACAATTTGTTTTTCATGAAACCAGATTCTATTTGGTAAAACTAGAGTTATTACACTAGGCCTTGGAATGACTATACTAGTCCATGTTATTTCACATATGACTATACTAGCCCTTGGGTTGGTTTTTAACATGTATTTACCCATCAGTGTGTGTGAGCGGCGCAAACAACATTAATGAAACTTATTAATGGTGAACCACAAATGTAAATTTATTTTTTATCACAAAAAAAAAAATTACAAATTATTTTTTACGGCGTTTGGGGGCAGATGGTTTCAATTTGGGGGTGTGCAGGGAATATGCAACACTTGCAGTTGAAGACGGTGTTTGAGGGGAAGGGGCAACAAAACTTGTGGGGGAAGGTAGTCCAGTTAAGGGAATTAAACTTGGAACACTTGTAGGAGAGGAAATCTGTTCAGTTACATTAGTTGTAATGGCATGTCGCCGTAGGCTTGTGTGCCTGGACCGACTTTGGCCCAATGCCCGCCTTGATTGATTTCGCCTTGAAGTAGGGGCAAATATGGAATGTAGGTCCCCCGTCTGCTGGTATGGCTGCTGCTGCTGAGGTGGCGGCTGCTGATGCAGAGGTGGCGGCTGCTGCTGAGGTGGCGGCTGCTGCTGAGGTGGCAGCTGCTGCTGAGGTGGTTGCTGCTGCTGAGGTGGTTGCTGCTGCTGCTGAGGTGGCGGCTGCTGCTGAGGTGGTTGCTGCTGCTGCTGAGGTGGCGGCTGCTGCTGAGGTGGCTGCTGCTGCTGAGGTGGCGGCTGCTGAGTTGGCTGCTGCTGCTGAGGTGGCTGATGCTGCTCTTCTTGGTCAGTGCTCGTCCTTGCAGGAGGACTGGTGGCGGCAGTGATGGCCCAGGTTTGCAGAGTGGTGGTGGCAGGGCTACTACATGTTGTTGTAGCGGCAGGGCTGTTCCATGTTTGCCTAGTGGTGGCTGAGCTCCACGCATGCATGGGATTGGCGGTGGTGCTCCAGACAGGAGCAGCACTTGCCATGGTGGTGTCGGTGAAGTGACCAGCTGCACTCAGACTTGTGGTGGTGTAACGGTGGGTGTCCAGCCTTTGAAGAGAGGTGTCCGTGCAGTGGTATGCAGCACAAGTCGGTAGTGAGGTGAAGCGAGTCAATGGTGGCACAGGTGGAAAGGACACCACTGACTGCTGACCGTACCGATTATGCTGCATAGCCTGCAAGAAAGCATTGTTGCAGGCCTGCAGCACATTCAGCTGTTGATCAGGACTAAGGTGTTCCGCCATGCCCTTTTCAATCTTACTAAAAAAATGGTGTGCTGGTCTGTTGAGGTCGGCCTCCAGACGGTCAAGGCGCTGTTCTACAGAATTGAAGCGGTGTTCAAAGTGGTTAAAACCACGTTCCATCAGTGCAAAACCGCTTTCAACTCTGTCGGACAGTGACTTGAGGCTGGAATTAAATGTCTCGCTCAAATGCATAAACTCGGGCAAGACATTCCTGTCCAAGGCCCTCTGCCGCTGGCGGGTAGTGCCCGCATAACCAGTGGCAGAGACCTGGGACAGGGGAACACCTGATGGCCCAGCTTCCTGGTCACCAGCTGTGTGTGTGTGGGACCTGCAAGGTGCTTCCTGGCTGTCGGATGGCTGGGACGGGTCAGAGGACGTCCGAGGAAGGACCGCTCCAGGGCCAGGTTGCAGGGTGCTGCTCCAGGTGCTGTGGAAGAAAGGAAAATCATTACTACCATGCCTTTACAAGAAGCATCAGCTGTGGATTAGAAAAACACAGATTAATAAAAATAAAAACCCAAAATGTATAATACTTACGATCTTGTGGCAAGGACCGGTCTTAGGAACTGCAACGCGTGATAGTGACGGTATCTAGTTCTGGTCCTTGACGCAGATCCACTGCGAACCTGGCCCTCAGCACGAACATCACTGTTGAAGCGGTCCTTGATCGAACGCCAACGTGTTCGGACTTTGTCCACTGTTGATAAAAAAAAACAGTGCCGTCAAGGACAACAGTCACTGCTTCACAATTTAGCAATACAATACTCAAAGCAGTCACTGTACACCCCGATGACACTGTTGGGTTTCCTGCTAGAATACGCCTAGCACGAAACCCAACAGTGCCGTCAAGGACAACAGTCACTGCGGCACAATGTAGCAATACAATACTCAAAGCAGTCACTGTAGACCACGATGACACTGTTGGGTTTCCTGCTAGAATACGCCTAGCACGAAACCCAACAGTGCCGTCAAGGACAACAGTCACTGCGGCACAATGTAGCAATACAATACTCAAAGCAGTCACTGTAGACACCGATGACACTGTTGGGTTTCCTGCTAAAATACGCCTAGCACGAAACCCAACAGTGCCGTCAAGGACAACAGTCACTGCAGCACAATGTAGCAATACAATACTCAAAGCAGTCACTGTAGACCACGATGACACTGTTGGGTTTCCTGCTAGAATACGCCTAGCACGAAACCCAACAGTGCCGTCAAGGACAACAGTCACTGCGGCACAATGTAGCAATACAATACTCAAAGCAGTCACTGTAGACCACGATGACACTGTTGGGTTTCCTGCTAGAATACGCCTAGCACGAAACCCAACAGTGCCGTCAAGGACAACAGTCACTGCGGCACAATGTAGCAATACAATACTCAAAGCAGTCACTGTAGACCACGATGACACTGTTGGGTTTCCTGCTAGAATACGCCTAGCACGAAACCCAACAGTGCCGTCAAGGACAACAGTCACTGCGGCACAATGTAGCAATACAATACTCAAAGCAGTCACTGTAGACCACGATGACACTGTTGGGTTTCCTGCTAGAATACGCCTAGCACGAAACCCAACAGTGCCGTCAAGGACAACAGTCACTGCGGCACAATGTAGCAATACAATACTCAAAGCAGTCACTGTAGACCACGATGACACTGTTGGGTTTCCTGCTAGAATACGCCTAGCACGAAACCCAACAGTGCCGTCAAGGACAACAGTCACTGCGGCACAATGTAGCAATACAATACTCAAAGCAGTCACTGTAGACCACGATGACACTGTTGGGTTTCCTGCTAGAATACGCCTAGCACGAAACCCAACAGTGCCGTCAAGGACAACAGTCACTGCGGCACAATGTAGCAATACAATACTCAAAGCAGTCACTGTAGACCACGATGACACTGTTGGGTTTCCTGCTAGAATACGCCTAGCACGAAACCCAACAGTGCCGTCAAGGACAACAGTCACTGCGGCACAATACAGAGCAGGGAAATACTCACTAAACGCCTTTTTGGCGGATGCTGTGGCGCTGTCCCAGCCATCCATCAACGCTGCGGCCACCTCATTCCATAGCCGCCGTGTCACCACATTGTCCTTGTACAGCCGGTCACGGCTGTCCCACAACGGCGAACGCTCCTGGACCAGGCTGATGAGCTGCTCATTATCCAGGTAGACGTCTTCATCCCGTTGTGGAACCTAGACAAAACACATTCATTAGAATAATCAAATTTAAATTGACTAAAAAGTTACAAAAAAAGAAACAAAAAAAGAGTAAAAATAGAAGATAAAAAAAAAAAAAAAAACATTACAAATCATTTGATACTTACATTACGTATAACCACCGGGAATTGGCTTCGCTGCTCCTGCTGTTCGCCCTCACTATTCCCGTCCGCAGATGATGATGACGATGTCTGAAAGTTGAAAAAAACGTAAGAGATTTGGAGAAGCAGCAGATATACTTACCAGATGCACGAAAATAATCACCTCACGGTCTGCTTGCGCCAATTCCTGCCGCGATGGGGAATACTCCGATTCTGAAGACATACTGCATGTAAAAATAATAAAAATCATTAGTACATACATAATTTAAAAGGACAGGCATATAATGTAATATACTCACATTCTTCGCTGATATAATGGGTTCTTGGTTGAATGTCTGCTCTTCAATCTGTCTAGTGTAGTAGTGGCAGAGTTTTGGCAGGCACCTCCTTTATATAGACTTTTTTTTTTGGACTTTAGAAGATTCTAACTAGGATAAAAAGTGGACACCACCCAAAAAACGCTGCGCTAAAAAAGCGCATACCTGCGCATGCCAGTGCGCACGTATGCGCATCCATAGGCTATAATGGCCATTTTTAGCGCAAAACGTGCGCATACGTGCGCATGCGATTTTTTCAAGGGCCAAAAAATGCAACATGCAGCGTCTGGAAAATACCAACGCACACCCCAAAAAAACGCAGCGCATGAAAATCGCATACATGCGCTTACAAGTGCGCAGGTATGCGCACCCATGTTAAATATAGGGGAAAAATCGCATGCGCACGTATGCGTTTTTTTCCAGCGCTAAAAAACGCAAATGTGAAACCAGCCTTAAAATTGTCATTTCTTTGCTGCGTGGTGATCCCCAGGATTGGGCGTTTTCTTTGAAACCAGATGATCCTATTCTGACTAATGTGAACGCATTCTTTCAAGCCTTGGGGTTGTATGACGAACCTAATGCTATTGATCAGGCTGAAAAGACCCTGTTGGCATTGAACCAGGGTCGAGATTCTGCAGAGTTGTACTGTCAAAAGTTCCGAAAGTGGGCGGTCCTTACTACCTGGAATGATAATGCCTTGGCTGCTCTCTTTCGGAAGGGTTTGTCAGAAGCCGTAAAAGATACTATGGTGGGATTTCCTGTTCCCTCTTGTCTGGACGATTCTATGTCATTAGCCATTCATGTTGATCGGCGTTTACGTGAACGCAGGATTGCACGAGAGGTGTTGCCACCGGTTGAACAGACGTCTGAACCTATGCAATGTGATAGAGTTTTGTCTAGGGCGCAACGTCAGGAGTTCAGAAGGCGTAATAAGCTGTGTTTTTTCTGTGGAGATGCCTCGCATATTATTTCTGTTTGTCCTAAACGAGAGAAACGCTTTGCACACACGTTTTCTGTTGGTGGTGTTCAACCTAAGTTTCTTCTGGAAATTACTCTGATCTGCTCCCTGTCCACATTTTCCGCCAAGGCTTTTGTGGATTCGGGAGCAGCGCTGAACCTGATAGACTTGGATTTTGCTAAACGTTGTGGATTTCCGATGACACCTCTGCAGACGCCTATCCCTTTGAGGGGGATTGATGCTACTCCTTTGGCGAAAAATAAACCTCGGTTTTGGACCCAGGTGGTCATGCGGGTCGCCCCAGACCATCAAGAAAATTGCAGATTTTTGGTGTTGCATGGTCTGCATGATGCCGTTGTCCTGGGGTTTCCCTGGTTGCAAATTCATAATCCAGTTTTGGATTGGAAATCTGTGTCTGCGGTGAGTTGGGGTTGTCGGTGTGCCTTTAGTGAGGCTCCGGTTTTTTCCACCTCTCCTCAGTCGCATAATGTTCCTGACTATTTGGCGGACTTTTATGATGTATTTAGTGAGAATGAGTCTGCATCTTTGCCTCCTCATAGGAGTTATGACTGTGCAATTGAACTGAGCCCGGGGTGTAAATTTCCCAAGGGTCGGCTCTTCAATTTATCTGTACCCGAGCACGAGGCTATGCGATCATATATTAAGGAGGCGTTGGAGAAGGGTCATATTAGACCATCCTCTTCACCCTTAGGTGCCGGGTTTTTTTTTGTGGCCAAAAAGGATGGTTCTTTAAGGCCTTGTATTGATTATCGTGCCCTCAACAAAATTACTATTAAATATCAGTATCCGTTACCCCCGATTTCGGATCTATTCTCTAGAGTTAGAGGTGCTTGCTGGTTTACCAAGCTTGACCTCAGGGGGGCGTATAATCTTATCCGCATTAAGCATGGGGATGAATGGAAGACGGCATTTAATACTCCGGAGGGACATTTTGAGTACCTGGTGAGGCCTTTTGGGCTCACTAATGCCCCTTCTGTCTTCCAGTGCTTCATGAACGATATTTTCCGAGATTTTGTCGATAAATTTTTGATTATCTATCTGGATGATATTTTGATCTTCTCCAAGGATTGGGATTCTCATGTGGAACATATTCGGACTGTGTTCCGGATCTTGAGGGAGAATTCCCTGTATGTCAAAGGATCGAAATGCCTTTTTGGAGTACAGAGGATTTCATTTTTGGGATTTATTTTGTCTCCGTCAACTATTGAAATGGACCCGGCCAAGGTACAGGCCATTTATGATTGGGTTCAGCCCACTTCTTTGAAGGCCCTCCAGAAGTTTTTGGGTTTTGCTAATTTTTATCGGAAATTTATAGCAAAATTTTCTAGTATTGCCAAGCCATTGACTGATCTGACTAAGAAGGGTGCTGATGTGTTGAATTGGTCTCCGGAGGCTGTTGCTTCCTTTCAGGAGCTGAAGTGAAGATTTACCTCCGCCCCGGTTTTGCGGCAACCTGATGTCTCACTCCCGTTCCAGGTAGAGGTGGATGCTTCTGAGATTGGTGCAGGAGCTGTTTTGTCCCAAAAGGATCCTGTAACATCTAAAATGAATCCCTGTGCTTTCTTTTCCCGAAAGTTCTCTCCATCTGAACGTAACTATGATGTGGGGAATCGGGAACTGTTGGCCATGAAATGGGCATTTGAGGAGTGGAGACATTGGTTGGAGGGAAACATCAAGTTGTGGTCCTCACTGACTACAAGAATTTGATTTACCTAGAGTCGGCTAAACGCTTGAACCCTAGACAGGCTAGGTGGGCCTTGTTTTTTACACGTTTTGATTTTGTGGTCTCTTTTCTTCCTGGAACTAAAAATGTCAAGGCTGACGCCCTCTCTAGGAGCTTCTTTGCTGATTCTCCTGTGGTGACCAAGCCTGCTACCATCTTAGGCGAAGGGGTAGTTCTTTCTGCCATCTTGCCCGATTTGAGACTTGCTCTGCAAGAGTTCCAGGAGGACAAACCTGAGCGTTGTCCCAGTGGAAAGTTGTATGTTCCTGACCAGTGGAAGAAGAGAGTGATGTCTGAAGTTCATTGCTCTGCATTGGCTGGTCATCCAGGTATTTTTGGTACTAGAGATCTGGTGAGTCGCTCTTTTTGGTGGCCCACCTTGTCTCATGATGTCAGGAATTTTGTGCAGTCCTGTGGGACTTGCTCCCGGTCTAAATCTTGTTCTCGCTCTAGTGGGTTGTTGATGCCTTTGCCGGTCCCCAGGAGGCCATGGACCCATATTTCAATGGATTTCATCTCTGATATGCCGGTCTCTCAAAGAATGACTGTTATTTGGGTGATTTGTGATAGGTTCTCTAAGATGGTTCATCTTGTACCACTCCCTAAGTTGCCGTCTTCCTCTGAGTTGGTGCCCATGTTTTTGCAACAGGTGGTTCGCTTGCACGGGATTCCTGAGAACATTGTATCTGACAGAGGAGTTCAGTTTGTGTCTAGATTTTGGAGGACTTTCTGTTCCAAGCTGGGAATTCAGTTGTCCTTCTCCTCTGCTTTTCACCCTCAGACCAATGGGCAGACAGAGAGAACAAACCAGACCTTGGAGTCGTATTTGAGATGTTTTATTTCCGCTGATCAGGATGATTGGGTTTCATTTTTGCCCTTGGCCGAATTTGCTTTAAATAATAGAGCTAGTTCTGCCACTTTGATGTCACCTTTTTTTTGTAACTTTGGGTTTCATCCTCGATTTTCTTCAGGGCAGGTGGAGCCTTCTGCCTGCCCAGGTGTTGACACTGTGGTGGAGAGAATGCACCAGATCTGGGACCAAGTGGTGGATAAGTTATCTCTCTCCCAGGAAAAGGCCCAGCGGTTTTCCAATCGACATAGGACTATTGGTCCCCGGTTTAAGGTGGGTGATATGGTGTGGTTATCATCAAAAAATATTGCTATGAAGGTGGCTTCTCCTAAGTTTAAGCCTAGATTTATTGGACCTTACAAGATTTTGGAGATTATTAATCCGGTCTCTTTTCGTTTGGCTCTTCCTGTCACATTTAAGATCCATAATGTGTTCCATAAGTCCTTCTTGAAGAGGTTTGTTGAACCAGTTGTTCCTGGGGTGGCACCTCCGGACCCTGTATTGGTTGAAGGTAACATGGAATATGAGGTAGAGAAAATACTGGATTCCCATCTGGCTAGACGGAGACTCCAGTATTTGGTTAAGTGGAAGGGTTATGGTCAGGAGGATAATTCCTGGGTCTCTGCCTCTGATATTCATACCAAAAGATTGGTGCGTGCCTTTCATCGGGCTCACCCTGATCGCCCTGGAGGCGTGGTTGAGGGTTCGGTGACCCTCCTCAAGGGGGAGGTACTGTTGTGAGTTCATTTTCCCCTTCGTCACTGAGGTCTGGTGAACTCCCTATTCTTGTAAAGGAAGGTAATGAGCCTGATTATCAGGCACCTGAGCCTAATGATGATGACTGGCTGAGTGGAGTCATGGACTGGATATAAGGCTGCCGACGCCCTTCTGCCCTGCGGGTGATTTCTCTGTGGACTTCTTTGAGACCAGTCTGATTCCTGCTCCTCTAAAGCTAAGTTTTCTGCTTTGCCTGTTAGCATTTGTGTTTTGTTTTTGTTTGCCTTGCTTTTCTGGATTCTGCCATTCCCTGCTGGGGTGAGCTGAATCTCCTTTTGCTGGTTGCTCTGTCTTCAGAATATTCCTGAGTACTGACATAGCCTTTTTGAAGCCTAGCGTCTTCAGGGCCTTTTTCACTGTCAGTTTGTTGGCTCTTATTTTCATAGGGTTTTTCACGGATTGCAGACAGCAGCCTTCCTGTCCTTTCCTATCTAGTTAGCTTGGGCCCCGTCTTTGCTCAGTCTATCTTTCTGTCTGTGTTAGTGTTCTTTCTTCTTGCTTCACCGTCATTATATGTTGGGGGATGCCTTTTGCTTTGGGGTCTGCTCTGGGGCAGTTTAGATTTCCCTTTCTGTCTTTAGGCTATATAGTCCTCCAGCTGTGATCGAGGGGTCTAGGGCTTTGTAGGAACCCCCCACGGCTACTGCTAGTTTTGTTGATAGGTTCAGGGGTCTGCAATCCGATAGCTGCCAACTTCTCTGGTTTTCTGGACTTAGCTAGCATTTCTGTTTTTGCCTCCTACGGTGACTCAATCATAACATACAGCTGTCTGCTGTGCAAGTAAGGTTCTTGGGAATATCTGACTGGAGGAACTTCAGAGTAACTTAGTACTGGAGTGCTTCATTCAACCATTCATTGTTCAATCATTCAACAATCAAGTAAAGGTACAGAAATTGCACCCCGCTGTGTCTTGTCTGCTTCCTACCCTTACGGCACTGCTACATCCCCGTGCCAACCACCTCTACACTGCCCTGGGACTATAGCTTCACCTGTGGGGAGCTTTTACACCCTTGCTGCACCCTACCATCAGTTCCAGTGGATCTGTCTGCAGCGTCGGCTTAACACCTCTCTTGCCGAACACCACAGGTGGCGTCACGAACTATTCCATTCCATTAACTACATCCCCCATTACTTGGGCGCCCAGGGCCACGGACCAGGTCACCGCCGCTGTGACACATCCCACTGACACCGGCCCGGTACCAAGTACCCCACAGCCCTGGGAGGGCGACCCATATGTCTCTATCAGTTTTTTACATCGAGAGACTGAAATTCTTGCCCATTCTTCCTTGGCAAACAGTTCGAGCTCAGTGAGGTTTGATGGAGATCGTTTGTGAACAGCATTTTTCAGCTCTTTCCACAGATTCTCGATTGGATTCAGTTCTGGACTTTGACTTCGCCTTTCTAACACCTGGATACATTTATTTGTGAACTATTCCATAATAGATTTTGCTTTATGTTTGGGATCATTGTCTTGTTGGAAGACAAATCTCCGTCCCAGTCTAAGGTCTTTTGCAACTCCAACAGGTTTTCTTCAAGAATGGTCCTGCATTTGGCTCCATTTATCTTCCCATCAATTTTAACCATCTTTCCTGTCCCTGCTGAAGAAAAGCAGGCCCAAACCATGATGCTGTCACCACCATGTTCGACAGTGGGGATGGTGTGTTCAGGGTGATGAGCTGTGTTGCCTTTACGCCAAACATATCGTTTGGCATTGTTGCCAAAAGTTCGAATTTGGTTTCATCTGACCAGAGCACCTTCTTCCACATGTTTGGTGTGTCTTCCAGGTGGCTTGTTGCAAACTTTAAACAAAACTTTTTATGGCTATCTTTTAGAAATGGCTTTCTTCTTGCCACTCTTCCATAAAGGCCAGATTTGTGCAGAGTATGACTAATTGTTGTTGTCCTATGGACAGACTGTCCCACCTCAGCTGTAGATCTCTGCAGTTCATCCAGAGTTATCATGGGCCTCTTGGCTGCAACTCTGATCTGTCTTCTCCTTTTTTGAGATGAAAGTTTAGAGGGACGGACGGGTCTTGGTAGATTTGCAGTGGTATGATACTCCTATTTCAATATGATCGCTTGCACAGTGCTCCTTGGGATGTTTAAAGTTTTGGAAATCATTTTGTATCCAAATCTGGCTTTAAATTTCTCCACAACAGTATCATGGACCTGCCTGTTGTGCTCCTTGGTCTTCATAATGCTCTCTGTGCATGAAACAGAACCCTGAGACTATCACAGAGCAGGTGCATTTATACAGAGACTTGATTACACAGAGGTGGATTATATTTATCATCATTAGTCATTTAGGACAAGATTGGATCATTCAGAAATACACAATGAACTTTTGGATTGAGTTTGGTGCACAGAAAGTAAAGGGGCCGAATAATATTGCACGCCCCACTTTTCAGTTTTTGAGTTTCCACAAAAATATAAAATAACCAATAAATTTCATGCAACTTCACAATTGTGTTCCACTTGTTGTTGATTCTTTACCAAAAATTTACATTTGGTATCTTTATGTTTGAAGCATGATATGTGGGAAAAGGTTGAGAAGTTCCAGGGGGCTGAATACTTTTGCAAGGCACTGTATTTATGCTGATATTGTATCCTCTTTCTCTGAAATTTTATGTGAATAAAGAAATGGATTTTTCACTTTTCGTGAAGCTGGATTTTCTTCTATAGTCGCACCTGCCCCACATCCTCGGCATCTGTGTGTACCATCATCAGCAATTCCACTTCCCCATCCCTTACTGTGTGGCTTACTAATTTTATAATTGTTATGTCTCTTGAAACCTTCCCCATTGCTTACTGCGTGACTTACTCAATTTCTAATTACTATGTCTCTTGAAACCAAGTTTTTTTAAGATGATTAAAAAAATTGGTCACTGACTGCAGTCAAAGGAGTTTTTTGGAGTTTAATACCACTGTTAAGCACCACAAAACATTTAAAACTGTATGGATGAGTATTTGAATCAAGAATAATTTTACATCGCTTTTTGTGAGTGTTATATATCAATGAAATGTACTACAGACCATGCAATACTGTATGGCTGAGAAATTTAACCCAGCAAAATTTTTAAACTTTTTTTGAGTGTATCACAAAAATGTTCCTCAGACCACAAAATACTGTTTGGCTGAGAAATTTAACTCAGCAAAATTTTTGAATGCTTTTTTGGACTGATAGCTATCAAAGTAATCTACCCCAGACCACATAATTCAGTATGGATGGGGAATTGAGATCAGAAAAAAATTCAAAATTTTTGGAAGTGTTAGATATCACAGAAATGTACCCTACAAAACATAATACTGTATTGGTGAAAAGTTTAACCCAGCAAAATTTTTAAATGACTTTTTGGAGTGTTATATATCACAAACATGTACCTTACACCACATAATACTGTGCAGCTGAGAAATTTAACCCAGCAATATTTTTGAACACTTTTTTGGAGTGATAGATATCACAGTAATATACCCCATACCACTGAATACTGTATAAGTGAGTAATATTACCTAGAACATGTTTGAACGCTTTGTTATAGTGATAGATAGAACAGTAATGTACCTCAAACGATGGAATACTGTATGGGTGAGTAAACCCAGAAAAAATTTTAAATGCTTTTTGGAAGTGTTAGATATTATAGAATTGCACCCCACACTATGGAATACTGTATTGGTAAATAATTGAACCCAGAAAAAATGTCAATGCTTTTTTTGTAGTGCTAGATATCACATGGATGCACCCCAAACCATGGAATATGGCTGAGAAATCTGGCCAAGCTCATTTTTTTACTATTTCTTGGAATGTTATATATCACTAAGGCTGGTTTCACATTAGCGTTGAAACAACGCTGCGCACTGCGTCGGTAAGCCCCGCCCCGATCCGGCTCCCTGCTCGCCCCATCCGGGATCACCGCCTACTATTGCATTTGCACGCATGCGATCGGCGCACCCTATCTTTAGCATAGGGTGCGCAGATCATGCGCTACCAGTGTGAAAGTAGCGTGCTGCGCACTTTTGACGGTGCACCGTGCGCGCCGAAATGCAACATGTTGCATTTATTGTAAATTTTTTGGTGAAGAATCAACAACAAGTGGAACACAATTGTGAAGTTGAATGAAATTTATTGGTTATTTTAAATTTTTGCGGAAATTAAAAAACTGAAAAGTGGGGTGTGCAATATTATTCGGCCCCTTTACTTTCAGTGCAGCAAACTCACTCCAGAAGTTCATTGTCTATCTCTGAATGATCCAGTGTTGTCCTAAATGACTAATGATGATAAATATAATCCACCTGTGTGTAATCAAGTCTCCGTATAAATGCACCTTCTCTGTGATAGCCTCAGGGTTCTGTTTCATGCATAGAGAGCATCATGAAGACCAAGGAACACAACAGGCAGGTCCGTGATACTGTTGTGGAGAAGTTTAAAGCTGGATTTGGATACAAAATGATTTCCAAAACTTTAAACATCCCAAGGAGCACTGTGCAAGCGGTCATATTGAAATGGAAGGAGTATCATACCACTGCAAATCTACCAAGACCCGGCCGTCCCGCTAAACTTTCATCTCAAACAAACAGACAGATCAGAGATGCAGCCAAGAGGCCCATTATCACTCTGGATGAACTGCAGAGATCTACAGCTGAGGTGGGACAGTCTGTCCATAAGACAACAATCAGTCGTACACTGCACAAATCTGGCCTTTATGGAAGAGTGGCAAGAAGAAAGCCATTTCTAAAAGATAGCCATAAAAAGTGTTGTTTAAAGTTTGCAACAAGCCACCTGGGAGACACACCAAACATGTGGAAGAAGGTGCTCTGGTCAGATGAAACCAAAATCGAACTTTTTGGCAACAATGCCAAAAGATATGTTTGGCGTAAAGGCAACACAGCTCATCACCCTGAACACACCATCCCCACTGTCAAACATGGTGGTGGCAGCAGCATGATTTGGGCCTGCTTTTCTTCAGCAGGGACAGGGAAGATGGTTAAAATTGATGGGAAGATGGATGGAGACAAATGCAGGACCATTCTTGAAGAAAACCTGTTGGAGTCTGCAAAAGACCTGAGACTGGAACAGAGATTTGTCTTCCCGTAGTAGAAGCAACAAGGCACTCTCTCAAATAAAATGAAGCAGGTGTACAAGTAGGGTTTCCAGCCCACATAGTAGAATAAAGGAACTTGGCACTCAAATGGCGAATGGAGTAAATCTTTTGTTTTATTTGCATCCAGACTATGCGTGTTAAACGTTTTCGATCCGATAATGGATCTTCATCAGAACTTCTCTATAGGAACATATATACAAAAATAGAAGTGAATCTATATTATTGAGTATCACAGTATAGAGAAAATGTCAAATCTTACAATGCATAGAAGAGATATATATTTCAAAAAAAGTTAAACTATGTCAAGCAGTATAAGTCTTGCCAAATAGTATCTTGAGAGCGAATTTCAGGTGCAAGTGATATTATTGACCTATATTTTTGAAATATATATCTGGATAGTCTGGATGCAAATAAAACAAAAGATTTACTCCATTCGCCATCTGAGTGCCAAGTTCCTTTATTCTAGAGATTTGTCTTCCAACAAGACAATGATCCCAAACATAAAGCAAAATCTACAATAGAGTAGTTCACAAATAAGCGTATCCAGGTGTTAGAATAGCCACTCAAAGTCCAGACCTGAATCCAATCGAGAATCTGTGGAAAGAGCTGAAAACTGCTGTTCACAAACGATCTCCATCAAACCTCACTGAGCTCGAGCTGTTTGCCAAGGAAGAATGGGCAAGAATTTCAGTCTCTCGATGTACAAAACCGATAGAGACATACCCCATGCAACTTGCAGCTGTAATCGCAGCAAAAGGTTGCGCAACAAAGTATTAAGTTAAAGGGGCCGAATAATTTTCACGCCCCACTTTTCAGTTTTTGAATTTCCACAAAAATTTAAACTAACCAATAAATTTCGTTCAACTTCAAAATTGTGTCCTACTTGTTGTTGATTCTTCATCAAAAATTTACATTTGGTATCTTTATGTTTGAAGCATGATATGTGGGAAAAGGTTGAAAAGTTCCAGGGGGCCGAATACTTTTGCAAGGCACTGTAGCTGGACTTAAAATTATGGGCCATGAGGCACTACAAACTTATATGAAAGGTTTTGAAATCACGAGTGGTCTCTTGCGATGTGAATCTAAGTGGGTCCATGATTTTGGAGTCTTACCCCACATGGATTAAATAAGGAACTACTTTTCACGAGATTTTATAAGCAGTCGTAATGTACCCAGTTTGTCCTTGTGTCGTCCTGCGCTATTATCATGTGCTAATTTTGTGTTAGATTTTTTTCCTTTTTTTCACAGAACTTTCGGTTTAGTGGATACTCACCTGGATGAATATTTCACTAACATTACAATCCACCTGTTGTGGTTTCTTCTAATGGATTTTGTCCTCTTATTTTACTTATATGTCATTTTTGGTACTAGTATGATTACCCCTTACATTTTATGGCTGTTTAAAATCACACCTCTCGTGTAGGGAGGAGCGAGTAGTGAAGTATTCGGACTCGCTCTACTCTTTACGAGTACCTCCTAATACTCAGGTACTCGTAACGTCTATTGGAAATTAGAGAAATGGGCTGTGTGTGTGTGCGGGGCTGGGCGGGTCCTGTGCGAAGACTGTGTTGGGCTGTGTGGGACTGTGCTGGCCTGTGAGAAGACTGTGCCGGGCAGTGTGGGACTGTGCTGGCCTGTGAGAAGACTGTGCCGGGCAGTGTGGGACTGTGCTGGCATTTGCAGGTACTCTGCGGGGACTATGCTGTGTGGGACTGTGCTGGACTGTGCGGGGACTGTGTGGGGACTGTGCCAGGCTGTGTGGGACTGTGCTGGGTTGTGCGGGGACTGTGCAGGCTGTGCCGAATATTGCGAGGCGAGTAGTGAAATACTCGCCAGGATTCTAGTACTGCGAATACCACATTACTCGCCGAGTACCGTGTCCTAACGAGTATACTCGTTCATCCGTACTCTCGTGGTTGTTTTTTATGGATTCTACTCTTTTTTCACTGTTAATATATATTTGATCAGCACATTGTGTATTCTTGTTCTTTCATCATTAACCCCTTCACGACCCAGCCTATTTTGACCTTAATGACCTGGCCATTTTTTGCAGTTCTGACTAGTGTCCTTTATGACATAATAACTCAGGAACACTTCAATGGATCCTAGCAATTCTGAGATTGTTTTTTCGTGACATATTGGGCTTCATGTTAGTGGTAAATTTAGGTCCATAAGGCTAGTTTCACACTAGCACTTTTGAGCACAGCGACGGCCTGCGCACGGCTGCCGCTAAGCCCTGCCCCCTGCCACGCCTCCGCCGGTAGCTCCGCCTACCGGCGCATGACGCTGCATGCGTCCTGCATCCCCTATCTTTATCACTGGGGGCGCAGGCCGTGCGCAGCATGCGTTTGGCGGCGTATGCGCCTTTTTGACGGTGCGCCGGCGCAACCAAACTGCAGCAGGTTGCGTTTGGAGCAGGTCGGCGCACCGTCAAAAGGACGCATGCACCGCCAAACGCATACTGCGCACGGCCTGCGCACCCAGTGATGAAGATAGGGGACGCAGGACGCATGCAGCGTCATGCGCCGGTAGGCGGAGCTACTGGCGGAGGCGTGGCAGGGGCGGGGCTTAGCGGCGGCCGTGCGCAGGCCGTCGCTGCGCTCAAAAGCGCTAGTGTGAAACTAGCCTAATTTTTGAGTTTATTTGTGAAAAAATTGGAAATTTGGAGAAAATTTTGCAAATTTTGCAATTTTCCAATTTTGAATTTTTATTCTGTTAAACTAAAGAGTTGATGTCACTTTAAGGGGTCAATATGGCAGAAAATACCCAAAATTGACACCATTCTATAAACTGCATCCCTCAAGCTACTGAAAACTACATTCAAGAAGATTATTAACCCTTCAGGTGCTTCACAGGACCTAAAGCAACTTGGAAGGAAAAAACGGACATTTTAATTTTTCCAACAAAAATGTTTTTTAGCATCAATTTTTTCATTTTCATATCGGCAACAGGATAAAATGGATCCTAAAATTTGTTGGGCAATTTCTCCTGAGTACATCAACACCTCATATGTGGTCATAAACCACTGTTTGGGTGCAAGGCAGGGCTTGAAAGGGAAGTAGCACCATTTGACTTTTTGAATGGAAAATTAGCTCTAATTGTTAGCAGACACCATATGGAGAGCCCCTGTGTGCCTAAAAATTGGAGCTCCTCTACAAGTGACCCCATTTTGGAAATTAGACCCCCCAAGGAACTTAACTAGATGCATAGTAAGTACTTGGAACCCCCAGGTGCTTCACAAATTAATCTGTAAAAATGAAAAAGTACTTTTTTTTCACAAAAATTTTCTTTTACCCATAATTTTTTCATTTTCACATTGGCAACAGGATAAAATGGATCCTAAAATTTATTGGGCAATTTCTCCTGAGTGCACCTATACCTCATTTGTGGTCATAAACCACCGTTTGGGCACACGGCAGGGCTCGGAAGGACCGCCATTTGACTTTTTGAATGGAAAATGAGCTCCAATCGTTAGCGGACACCATGTCGCATATGGAGAGCCCCTGTGTGCCTGAACATTGGAGCTCCAACACAGGTGACCCCATTTTGGAAACTAGACCCTCTAAGGAACTTACTTAGATGTGTGGCAGGCCTGGATTGGCCACTTACCCAACTGGGCATTTTCCCACTGGGCCACCATTTTCATGCCGTTATGGGCCGCTGGCTGGGCGCCCGCTCCTTTGGCTGCTTGCCAGATAATGCGGCGGCGGCCACCGGCCTCTTTTTTTCCTGCCGCCGGCCCTTTAAATTTGCTGGCAAGGTGGCAGGCAGGGGCACCCTAGGGGGTTAAGAACGTGCTGCACGGCGCGACATGACACTGCACGTTGTCGGACGTTCTTTGAGGGCGGAGAGCCAGAAAGTGCGCGCCTCTGCTTTGCTCTTCTTCCGTCACTGGCTGGCTGCTTGTGCCAGGCACAGTGACTGACTGGGCCTATCAACGGCATCGCCGTGGCCACGTTCACCGACTCACCCAGGCCAGGAAGCAGGAATTTATCCAGCCTTAGTATCCAGGGACAAGTGGAGGCTGGGCAGTGGGAGCTGCTGTGTGTGACTCGACTTCTACCCCCACGCGCCAGGCTCAGGGCAGGCTGAAGTTCATTCAAAGCGGTGTGGGCCTTGGCCGGGGGTGAGTTAAAAGAGGCTGGGGGGTGCACTGATGTGATGATGGATAATATATATATATATATACACAGGGCAGGACTGGGGGGGCAGCCATCTGCCAGGGTGGATGCATATGCAGGGACTGGTCACTGGGTGGCTGCCATCTGCCTGCACTGATGTGGATGTATATTACAGGGCAGGACTGGGGGGTGGGGGGGCCGCCATCTGCCTGCGCTGATGTGGATGTATATACAGGGACTGGGTGGCCACCATCTGCCTGCGCTGATGTGGATGTATATACTTTACAGGGCAGGACTGGGGTGGCCACCATTTGCCTGCACTGATGTGGATGTACATACAGGGACTGGTCACTGGGTGGCTGCCATCTGCCTGCGCTGATGTGGATGTATATTACAGGGCAGGACTGGGGGGCCGCCATCTGCCTGCACTGATGTGGATGTATATACAGGGACTGTGGGGCCACTGTCTGCCTGCGCTGATGTGGATGTATATTACAGGGCAGGACTGGGGGCCGCCATCTGCCTCCACTGATGTGGATGTATATACAGGGACTGGGGGGCTGCCGTCTGCCTGCGCTGATGTGGATGTATATTACAGGGCAGGACTGGGGGGCCGCCATCTGCCTGCATTGATGTGGATGTATATACAGGGACTGGGGGGATGCTGTCTGCCTGCGCTGATGTGGATCTATATTACAGGGCAGGACTGGGGGGCCGACATCTGCCTGCGCTGATGTGGATGTATATACAGGGCAGGATTGGGGGGGCCGCCATCTGCCTGCGCTGATGTGGATGTATATACAGGGCAGGACTTCCTTTCTTTCTCTCTGTTCTTTCTTCCTCTGTTCTCTTTCTTTCCCCTCTTTCTTTCTATTCTCTCTCTGTCTCTGTGTTCTTTCTTTATTTCTCTCTTTCTCTCTCTGTTCTATCTTTCCGCTCTTTCTTTCTCTCTCTGTTCTTTCTTTCCCATCTTTATTTCTCCCTCTCTGTTCTTTCTTTCCCCTCTTTCTTTTTTTCCCTCTCTCTCTGTTCTTTTTTCTGTCCCCTCTTTCTTTCTCTCTGTTCTTTCTTTATTTCCTCTTTCTTTCTTTCTTTCTTTCTTTCTTTCTTTCTTTCTTTCTTCTTTCTTTCTTTCTTTCTTTCTTTCTTTCTTTCTCTCTCTGTTGTTTCTTTCTTTCCCCTCTTTCTTTCTTTCTTTCTTTCTTTCTCTCTCTGTTGTTTCTTTCTTTCCCCTCTTTCTTTCTTTCTTTCTTTCTTTCTCTCTCTCTGTTCTTTCTTTCCCCTCTTTCTCTTTCTTTCTCTCTCTGTTCTTTCTTTCCCCTCTTTCTTTCTCTCTCTCTGTTTTTTCTTTCTCCGCTTTCTTTTTTCTCTTTCTGTTCCTTTTTTCTGTCCCATCTATCTTTCTCTCTCTCTCTGTTATTTTTTTCTGTCCCCTCTTTCTTTTCTCTCTGTTTCTTTCCTCTTTTTTTCTTTCTTTCCTCTTTCTGTCTTTCTTTCTTTCTCTTTCTTTCTTTCTCTCTGTTGTTTCTTTCTTCCTTCTTTCTTACTTTCTTTCTTTCTCTCTCTCTTCTTTCTTTCTTTCTTTCTCTGTTTTCTTTTTTCTCTCTCTGTTCTTTTTCTGTCCCCTCGTTCTCTCTCTGTTCTTTCTTTCTTTCTTTCTTTATTTCTCTCTCTGTTGTTTCTTTCTTTCCCCTCTTTCTTTCTTTCTTTCTTTCTTTCTTTCTTTCTTTCTTTCTTTCTTTCTTTCTTTCTCTCTCTCTCTGTTCTTTCTTTCCCCTCTTTCTTTCTTTCTCTTTCTCTTCTTTCTTTCTCTCTCTGTTTTCTTTTTTATCTCTCTGTTCTTTTTTCTGTCCCCTCTTTCTTTCTCTCTGTTCTTTCTTTCTTTCCCCTTTCTTTCTTTCTCTTTCTTTATTTCTCTCTCTGTTGTTTCTTTCTTTCTTTCTCTCTCTGTTCTTTCTTTCCTCTATTTCTCTTTCTTTCTCTCTCTGTTCTTTCTTTCCCCACTTTCTTTCCCTCTTTCTCTCTATGTTCCTTCTTTCTTTCCCCTCTTTCTTTTTTTCTCTCTGTTCTTTTTTTCTGTCCCCTCTTTCTTTCTTTCTCTCTCTGTTTCTTCCTTCCTTCTTTCTTTCCCCTTTCTTTCTTTCTTTCTTTCCCCTTTCTTTCTTTCTTTCTTTCTTTCTCTCTCTGTTGTTTCTTTCTTTCTTCTTTCTTTTTCTCTCTGTTCTTTCTTTCCCCTCTTTCTTTCTTTCTCTGTTCTTTCGTTCACCTCTTTCTTTCTCTCTTCTTTCTTTCTCTCTCTCTGTTTTCTTTTTTTCCCTCTCTCTGCTCTTTCTTTCTTTCCCTCAGTACCAGTCAGTGTGCCCACAGTACTGGTAGAATAAGAGTGGTAGGAAACTAGGTAGCACTGGTCACATTGATCCTTTCATACTTTTTACTGGTGTATAATCATATGCCCTGAGCACCCCATAAAGTGGGCCAGCACCAGACAACAGGGTACAAATAAAATCACTAGTACTATCAGTACAAGTGGACAATTATATACGTAAATTTAATGATGTCCCTGTGCCAAGCAGTGCGGAGGATCAGAATACACTGAGGAGACCAGAGCAGCGGGATATGGTGAGAAGAATTATATGGGGCCCATTATGCTGTATGAAGTAATATATGGTGCCCATTATACTGTATGAAGTAATATATGGTGCCCATTATACTGTATGCAGTAATATATGGGGCACATAATACTGTATGGAGCATTATGTGGGGATATTGGATGGCTTTCTGTTTGTTGTGGTCTGACCGCTGGGACCCCCATGATCCTGGGAAACGTAGCTTTGAAGAGCACCATGTAAATAGAGCTGTGGTCAATCATACGCACTGTGATGCATTCACCTGTGACTCTTCAAATAACTCCTTTAAGAGAGTGATGAGGGGACGGCCCTGATGTATGGTGAGCACTTTGAACTCCTAAGTGCTTCACAGAAGTTTATAACACAGAGCCGTAAAAATAAAAAATCATTTTTTTTCCACAAAAATGATTTTTTAGCACCCAATTTTTTATTTTACCAAGAGTAACAGGAGAAATTAGACCCCCAAAGTTGTTTTGCAATTTTTCCTGAGTACGCTAATGCCCCATATGTTGGGGTAAACAACTGTTTGGGCACCCGTCGGGACTCAGAAGGGAGGGAGCACCATTTGACTTTTTGAGCGCAAAATTGGCATTTGGAGAGCCCCTGATGTGCCTAAGCAGTGGAAACCACTTAATTCTAACTCCAACCCTAATCAACACACCCCTAACCCAAATCCCAACACTAACCCCAACGCTAACCCTAACCCTAATCCCAACCCTAACCATAACCCCCACCACAAGCCTAACCTTAATCCCAACCCTAACCCCAACACACCCCTAACCTTAATCCCAAGCCTAACACTAATTCTAACCCTAACCCTAATTCCAACCCTAACCCTAACCCTAATTCCAACCCCAACCATAATTCTAACCCTAACCCTAATTCCTACCCTAACCCTAATTCCAACTCTTATCCTAACCCTAACCCTAAGCATAACCTTAATTCCAACCCTAACCCTAATTCTAACCATAATGGAAAATGAAAATATATTTTTTTTTTTATTATATTCTTTTTCCTTATCTAAGGCTAGTTTCACACTTGCTTTTTTTTGCAGCGCGTTTTTCCCACAAAAAAACGCATTGAAAAAACGCATACATAAGCATACAACTGCTGCGTTTTTTTCAAGCATTTTTATGAGCATGCATGAAAAAAACGCAGCGTTTTTATGCGTTTGTATGCGTTTTTAGTGCGTTTTTACCGCGTTTGCGTTTTTTTCCAACATTTTTAGGTGGCCCCTCACACTACCCAAACCATGACTTTACTAACCCTAACCCTGACCCTAACCCTAACCCTAACCCTGACCCTAACCCTAACCCTGACCCTAACCCTTAACCAAATCATACTTAACCCTAACCCAAACCCTAAACCCTAACTAACCCTAACCCTAACCCTAACCCTAACCCTGACCCTAACCCTAACCCTGACCCTAACCCTTAACAAAACCATACTTAACCCTAACCCTGACCCTAACCCTAACCCTAACCCTAACCCTGACCCTAACCCTTAACCAAACCATACTTAACCCTAACCCTGACCCTAACCCTAACCCTAACCCTAACCCTGACCCTAACCCTTAACCAAACCATACTTAACCCTAATCCTGACCCTAACCCTGACCCTAACCCTAACCCTAACCCTAACCCTGACCCTAACCCTTAACAAAACCATACTTAACCCTAATCCTGACCCTAACCCTGACCCTAATCCTTAACAAAACCATACTTAACCCTAACCCTGACCCTAACCCTAACCCTGACCCTAACCCTAACCCTAACCCTGACCCTAACCCTAACCCTAACCCTGACCCTAACCCTTAACAAAACCATACTTAACCCTAATCCTGACCCTAACCCTGACCCTAATCCTTAACAAAACCATACTTAACCCTAACCCTGACCCTAACCCTAACCCTGACCCTAACCCTAACCCTAACCCTGACCCTAACCCTAACCCTAACCCTGACCCTAACCCTTAACAAAACCATACTTAACCCTAATCCTGACCCTAACCCTGACCCTAACCCTTAACAAAACCATACTTAACCCTAACCCTGACCCTAACCCTAACCCTGACCCCAACCCTAACCCTAACCCTGACCCTAACTCTAACCCAAACCCCTAAATTCCATGGTTAAAAAAAAAAACGCATATGCAAAAAAACGCATACATGAGCATGCCAGTGCGCACATATGCGCATCCATAGGCTATAATGGCCATTTTTAGCGCAAAACGTGCGCATATGTGCGCATGCGCTTTTTTGCAGGGCCAAAAAATGCAACATGCTGCGTCTGGAAAATACCAACGCACACCCCAAAAAAACGCAGCGCATGAAAATCGCATACATGCGCTAACCAGCGCGCAGGTATGCGCACCCATGTTAAATATAGGGGAAAAAACGCATGCGCAGGTATGCGTTTTTTTCCAGCGCTAAAAAACGCAAATGTGAAACCAGTCTAAGGGGGTTATAAAGGGGTGGTCTATTGACTATTTTTTTATTTTGATCACTGTGATAGGGTCTATCACAGTGATCAAAATGTACCTGGAATGAATGAATGGAATCTGCTGGCCGGCAGATCTCAGCGGGCACACTGCGCATACGCCCGCCATTCTTTTACCGGAAGAAGATGGCGGCACCCATGGGGAATGGCCTGGAGACGGAGGTACACCAGGAGGTACCGGGGGTGGAATTGGATGGCGGAGGGAGCGGAGGACAGAAGGGAGGAAGTGGAGGGCAGAAGAGGGAAGCGGAGGGCAGAACGGAGGGAGGAAATACTGATGGCGGTGGCAGATCACTGCCGTCAGTCAGTGGGGGCAGCAGATCATGGTCTCCAGCCATGGCCGATGATAATGCAGCATCGGCCATGGCTGGATTGTAATATCTCACCAAGTTTCATTGGCATAATATTACAATTGCTCCAATTGACTGTTTCACTTTCAACAGCCAATCAGAGCGATCGTGGCCACGGGGGGGCAAAGCCACCCCTACTGGGGTCAAGTATAGGTCCTCCTGTACCTGCGGGTCGGGTGACATTTCAGTGACCCCGGTCACCCAACCCGCTGGAACGGGATCTCGCCATGATGCCTCATAGTCCTCACATGTCAGATTGGCACCGACTTTCATGACGCCTATGTGGCGTCACAGGTCGGGAAGGGGTTAAACCCCCTGACTGTATTGCCAACATACGGTATATATTATGAATACGGATTAGTTTCAGAATTAGCCATGAACAGTGTCTAGTGCCTTTTCTCATTGGCACACCCTTTGTACAATTAAAATTTGGGCTTTCACTTCATAAGTCTTATTGGCACCTACCATGAAGGCTTTCTTGCAGTCCACTTTGTATGTGTCTGTTGAGGAGTGGGCTATCTTGTCCTACAACGTGCTCTCTATGTGTATTAGTAATTTTCTAATAATTGTTTTTTGGATATGTTTCTTGATATATTTTTGCACCTGCAGATTAAATGCAGATGTATACTACCATAACATACCATTCTGTACAATCATTGGCTATTTTGCGCTTATTGTTTGCTTTTGTCTTTACATCTTCTATGTATTTAGGCTGTCTGTGCACTATGAATGTCCAGTTTTGGGTTCATATGAACAATTGGTAGTAGTTTTTTCTATATTGTGTCTAGCACTAATTTGATATAACCAGCCCATTCTATAGTCAACATATTCATAAATAAGTAGTTTAATAAATTTAAGAGATTATATTATATGTTTGATTGCAATTTATTGTGTATCCACATACTAGTTATCTAATCTGTTGGGTTGCATTGTTATAGGTGCATATACATTTTTACATGACTCGACTCATTACTTGTAACTTATAAGCTATATCTTAAATAAAGGTTCTTTATTCAACATGTTCCCTGCATGCACGAGTTTGCTCTATATTCATTTTATTAGCTATTGACAACATTATTATGTTTTTTTCACGCTATTAAAACTTTGGACATAGTTGCTCCTGATTACTGTCATTGTTACCCTTATTTTCCTTTTTTCTCATTCACTTTCTTCATTTGGTAAGCATCTATACAATTGCCTTTCATATAGAATACTAAATATGTCAACATAAGTATAATATTTACCTGGTCTCTACTGCTGTGTTGGAATTTGACTTTGGAAATCTTTACAGCTGCTTTTTCTGTTTTTATTATATATCTTTTGATGTGTTACCATTTCTTTGCAGTTCATCCATTTTGGTTCTTCCTTGACTTTTCACAGTGTTGACCTCTTGTTTACTGGTCAGTAGTATGGACACAAATATACAGACAATAGCCTCTCTGACCAATATGATATTGGTATATCTGTTATGATGTGCACACGTGAACTTCTAAAGTGAATCTGCTTAACATGCTATGTGTAACGATCAACGTGTGACTGGACACAGCGCCTCCAGCAGGGCGAATTTATGGCACACGTGACCTTGGATACACCGCCTCCAACTAGGCGAATTTAAATAATAATGGAACGTGCAGCCGGATACACCGCCTCCAGCTGGCGAATTTAAATAATAAGGGTAAACACAGGGAACAATTACAGTGGTGGGCCCTGCACTAGGGAATGGGGACATGGAGACCTCCTGCACTCTCCTGAGCCAGTGACCCTGCACTCATCAACAGTCCCTATGCCGTTTCTGCACCGGGCGCGGATCGGGAACCTAGAAACCCTGACTCACCCTGCACCTAGTCCCTCACTAGGGAATTGGTCAGTGCGGAAACTAATCCCACCACTGTGCTAGAACACACATAAGGAAAGTCACAAACAGGGATAAAGAAACACTTAGCTCTCTCTGTGCTAATGCTCCAGCACAGAGTCCACCACCAGAATGCAGCTCTCCTCCTGAAATGCTACTACCAAGCTCTGTCAGAGCTGCAAGGAAATCCCCTCTGACTACTTCCACAACAGGGCTCTGACCATGCTGCAAGGAGCTCTCTCCACTCCTTCCTCCACCAAGCTTGGTTACAAATGAACAACTATCACCAACTCTGATTGCAACACCTGTGACTCTTTTATAGCAGAGCCAGCAATCACACCTGCATGATAAATGTGCACTTTAACTAAAGTGTAATACCACTAACCACCACCGGGGTAACTTAGACCAAATGACACCACGTGTAATGACCCTAATGACCACCGGGGGCAATCAACCCACTTTGGCACCAAGCCAAAGGGAAAAAAGTTCACTATATACATTAAATCTGTCAGATCAAACTCAGATCATGACAGTACCCTCCCCTTAATGAGGGGCCTCTGGACCCTCAAGACCGCTCCTCATTAGGGAACACCCAACAGCGGGGACGCCCAGATCCAGAGTTTAACACCCCCACTACCTGAAACTCAGGTTTATGACAAACGAGTACTGTTGGTATTGGCAATGTATGTTCTGGAGGTACTACACATCTCCGAAGCGCCGACCTGGGGAACGAGTTGTGTATGTGTATGTTTGGTATGAGCTGGTAAGACTCCACAACACACTTCCACTGGATGTTTTTTGGTGGCCACCCTTACATGCTCATTCACACACAGGTCCGGACCTGAACGTTTATTGCCACTCGTTCGTTTGTCACCACTTGGAGAACTCTTTCTGGAATTGACAACAGAGGCGTCCCCCTGTGTCACCACACTCACACCCCCGCACTTCACCATGGGGTACACCACCCTCCAACCCTTTCCACCACGAGGTCTGCACCTCACAGGGTTGGCTAGCGGCGAGGGCTGAGACTTGCTCCTACTCTCCTGCAGCACATCCGCTGCTCTCACTGGAGAGGAAGGGGTCTGTTGAAGAGAGATGGCAGAGACAGTAGTCCCTAGGCAGCAGCCCTCACACGACTGCCCCCAGCTGACTTCTTCCCTCGCTCGCCAATCTATCACCGGGTTGTGTTTTTTCAGCCAAGGGAAGCCTAAAACAATAGGTACTGACTTTGCCTCCAAGTCGTAGCATGACAAGGACTCCTCATGATGTCCTATACGCAGATGGATATTTTCTACGACTTGGGTAAGGCTCCCCTGGCTCAGTGGAACAGAGTTAATGGCCTGGACGCTTATAGGTTGGGCCAGTGTCCTAGACTTCAGGCCATGAGTCTGGACAAAGCGAGCATCCACCAGACTGACTCCTGCTCTGCTGTCCACAAGCACCGGTACCCCGCCAGCCAACACTTCTGCTGACATGATACCTTGGGAGGACAAAATGGAGGAAATGTACACTCCCTGGTCGTCTCCCTCCAAATGACCAGGGGTATGCGGCTTCTGAGATGACACAGATAATTTGGTGTGCAATGGGCAAGCCTTAAGGACATGACCAGTCTGCCCACAGAGAAAACATGCCGACACCACTCCCTGAACCGTAGGCAGGCCGGAACTCAACCCAACACCTCCTACTTGCATAGGTTCCTCCGGAGACTTGGCATGCACTGGGCAGGCTCCCATGAAATGGCCCGGCTTCCCACAGGAAAAGCATACCCCCCCACCACGGCGAACCATAGGCAACCCCCTTTATGTACCAACAACACTGTGCTGCTTGGGTTCCACCAACCACACTGGTGGGTCCTCCCCCCTGGAGAGGACTACAGGGGCACATTTTGTGTATGTCTTTCCCTAAGGCGTCTATCCACCCAGTTGGCAAGGGACATGGCGGCCTCCAGTGACCTGGGGGCGGCGTACTGCACCAGAGTGTCCTGAAACTTTGGAGACAGACCCTGCACAAATTGACTCCTAAGCGCAGGGTCATTCCACTGAGTGTCAGTGGCGCACCTCCTAAACTCTGAGCAGTACTCCTCAGCAACCCGGGCACCCTGTTTTTACCTACGGAATCAGGATTCCGCCAGAGAGACGCCATCAGGATCCCTATACACAAGCGCCAAAGCCGCAAAAAACTCGTCCACGGACTCTAAAGATGGTGAATCGTCCGGCAGGGAGAAGGCCCAGGATGGGGGATCCCCCTTCAGAAGGGACTTAATGATTCCAACCCATTGCTCTTCACTCCCTGATGAGCGAGGGCGCAGCCTGAAATATAATTTGCAGACTTGCTGAAATACCAAGAATTGATCTCTCCCTCCAGAAAACCGGTCCGGGAGAGATATCTTGGGTTCTAGCTGAGCCTGTGCCTGAATCAAACCTCCAAAGCCCACCAACAGCTGCAGTTGCTGCACCATCTCACCGCGCAGCCCCCTAAGCTCTTCAGTAAAGGTCTGCAGTACCTGGGTAAAGGTTTGCATTAGGTCCATGGCTCAGCAGAAAAAAAAGTTTTTGGATTGGTGATAATGTAACAATCAACGTGTGACTGGACACAGCGCCTCCAGCAGGGCGAATTTATGGCACACGTGACCCTGGATACACCGCTTCCAGCTAGGCAAATTTAAATAATAATGGAACGTGCAGCCGGATACACCGCCTCCAGCTGGCGAATTTAAATAATAAGGGTAAACACAGGGAACAATTACAGTGTTGGGCCCTGCACTAGGGAATGGGGACGTGGAGACCTCCTGCACTCCCCTGAGCCAGTGACCCTGCACTCATCAACAGTCCCTATGCCGGTTCCGCACCGGGCGCGGATAGGGAACCTAGAAACCCTGACTCACCCTGCACCTAGTCCCTCACTAGGGAATTGGTCGGTGCAGACACTAATCCCACCACTGTACTAGAACACACATAAGGAAAGTCACAAACAGGGATAAAGAAACATTTAGCTCTCTCTGTGTTAATGCTCCAGCACAGAGTCCACCACCAGAATGCCGCTCTCCTCCTGAAATGCTGCTACCAAGCTCTGTCAGAGCTGCAAGGAAATCCCCTCTGACTACTTCCACAACAGGGCTCAGACCGTTCTGCAAGGAGCTCTCTCCAGCTCCTTCCTCTACCAAGCTTGGTTGCAAATGAACAACTATCACCAACTCTGATTGCAACACCTGTGACTCTTTTATAGCAGAGCCAGCAATCACACCTGCATGATAAATGTGCACTTTAACTAAAGTGTAATACCACTAACCACCACCGGGGTAACTTAGACCAAACGACACCACGTGTAATGACTAGAGTTGAGCGAAACGGGTCGAAAAATTTCAAAAGTCGCCGACTTTTGGCAAAGTCGGGTTTCATGAAACGAAACCCGACCCTAGGATGAGGTCGGCCACGAGGTCGGCGACTTACGCGCCAAAGTCGAGTTTCAAAAGTTTGTTTTGCGCTCTTTTTCAGCCAATCAGGATCCACGGACACTGTGGGCAACGTGATGACATAGGCACGGGTCACCACCATCTTTCAGAAGGGCATGCAAGTGATTGGCTTGCTTTGGGGGGCGTCACAGGGGGTATAAAAGGGCGTGCATGCCGACCGCCATGTTACTCATGCTGATCTCAGAATAGGGAGAGCTGCTGCTGCTGCTGATTTTGTAGGGAGAGAGTTAGGCAGGGAAGAAGACACCAAAAACTGCTTCTGCTGCTAGCGATTTTGCCTGTACAACACACCAGTCACTGTGTGTGCAGTGCAAGGGGAGGCTATATAGTGGTGTATCAGTGGTGTTGGTTGTTGGGCTGCCTTCTAAGGCTTCCTGACATTCCTGCATTGCTGTTTACCCACTGCTCCGCAAACTGCTTTTTTAAAAGCAATCCCAATTTTTTTTTTGTCCTGCTGAGAAGAAAAAAAAACTGCTTCTGCTGCTAGCGATTTTGCCTGTACAACACATCAGTCACTGTGTGTGCAGTGCAAGGGGAGGCTATATAGTGGTGTATCAGTGGTGTTGGTTGTTGGGCTGCCTTCTAAGGCTTCCTGACATTCCTGCATTGCTGTTTACCCACTGCTCCGCAAACTGCTTTTTTAAAAGCAATCCCAATTTTTTTTTTTGTCCTGCTGAGAAGAAAAAAAAACTGCTTCTGCTGCTAGCGATTTTGCCTGTAAAACACATCAGTCACTGTTAGTGTTGAGCATTCCGATACCGCAAGTATCGGGTATCGGCCGATACTTGCTGTATCTGAATTCCGATACAGACTTCCGATATTTTTTCAATATCGGAATTCGGCATCGGAATCGGAAGTTCAAAGTTGATTGACAGACTGACGTCATCATGATGCGCGGTGTGTGCGCATCATGATGCGCCGTCATTTCGGGCCTTCCGGGGGTCTCTGCCGGCCTGCCGGGGGGCTGTGCCGGCCTGCCGGGGGGCTGTGTGGACTGCCCGGGGTCTGTACCGGCCTGCCGGGGGGCTGTGCCGGCCTGCCGGTGGTCTGTGCACCCTGTGGGGGTCTGTACCGGCCTGCCGGGGGGCTGTGCCGGCCTGCCGGTGGTCTGTGCACCCTGTGGGGGTCTGTACCGGCCTGCCGGGGGGCTGTGCCGGCCTGCCGGGGGGCTGTGCTGATGTCCGGGGGTCTGTGCAAGCATCGTCCGATGGGACTACAAGTCCCATCGGGCGATGCCTGCTACCATGACAGTGATTGACACATTAGCCAATGATGGGACAGTAGTAGTCCCATCATCCGGCTAATGTGTTAAATGTTAAAAAAAAAAAAATACTACATACATACTACATGCATGCTACATACATACTACATGCATGCTACATACATACTACATGCTACATACATACTACATACATACTACATACATACTACATACATACTGCATGCTACATACATACTACATACATACTACATACATACTACATGCATGCTACATACATACTACATGCATGCTACATACATACTACATGCCACATACATACCACATACATACTACATACATACTACATACATACTACATGCTACATACATACTACATATATACTACATGCATGCTACATACATACTACATGCTACATACATACCACATACATACTACATACATGCTACATACATACTACATATATACTACATGCATGCTACATACATACTACATATATACTACATGCATGCTACATACATACTACATGCTACATGCATGCTACATACATACTACATACATACTACATACATGCTACATGCTACATACATACTACATATATACTACATGCATGCTACATACATACTACATATATACTACATGCATGCTACATACATACTACATGCTACATACATACCACATACATACTACATACATACTGCATGCTACATGCATGCTACATACATACTACATACATACTACATGCTACATACATACCACATATATACTACATACATACAATACATTCATACAATACATACATAGACATACAGTACATATAACATAGAGTAACATACTTACCAATACTTGTCACATTGTTCCCCGAAGCCATTGTCTTTTCCGGAATAAATATTAACATAACAAACCACAAAAATACTCACCCACGATCCGAAGCAGTCCACGAGTGTGTCCCACGACGATCTTGGGTAGAGAACGGCAGCATCAGCTGTTGCTGCCGTTCTCTACGGGCTGCAGGAATCCAATGACGGAAGGTAGGTTTCCTTCCGCACTGTATTCCTCCGCCACTTAAAAAAAAAAAAAGTCCCTAGTCTCACTTTATGCCATTGCTGTGTGGGAATTTCCCACGCAGCAATGCCATAAAGTGAGACTAGGGACTTTTATTTTTTTAAGTGGCGGAGGAATACAGTGCGGAAGGATACCTACCTTCCGTCATTGGATTCCTGCAGCCCGTAGAGAACGGCAGCAACAGCTGATGCTGCCGTTCTCTACCCAAGATCGTCGTGGGACACACTCGTGGACTGCTTCGGATCGTGGGTGAGTATTTTTGTGGTTTGTTATGTTAATATTTATTCCGGAAAAGACAATGGCTTCGGGGAACAATGTGACAAGTATTGGTAAGTATGTTACTCTATGTTATATGTACTGTATGTCTATGTATGTATTGTATGAATGTATTGTATGTATGTAGTATATATGTGGTATGTATGTAGCATGTAGTATGTATGTAGTATGTATGTAGCATGCATGTAGCATGCAGTATGTATGTAGTATGTATGTGGTATGTATGTAGCATGTAGTATGTATGTAGTATGTATGTAGCATGCATGTAGCATGTAGTATATATGTAGTATGTATGTGGTATGTATGTAGCATGTAGTATGTATGTAGCATGCATGTAGTATGTATGTAGCATGCATGTAGTATATATGTAGTATGTATGTAGCATGTAGTATGTATGTAGTATGTATGTAGTATATATGTAGTATGTATGTAGCATGTAGTATGTATGTAGCATGCATGTAGTATATATGTAGTATGTATGTAGCATGTAGTATGTATGTAGCATGCATGTAGTATATATGTAGTATGTAGCATGTAGTATGTATGTAGCATGCATGTAGTATATATGTAGTATGTAGCATGTAGTATGTATGTAGCATGCATGTAGTATGTATGTAGCATGTAGTATGTATGTAGCATGCATGTAGTATATATGTGTTATGTATGTAGCATGTAGCATGCATGTAGTATGTATGTAGTATATATGTGGTATGTATGTAGCATGCAGTATGTATGTAGCATGCATGTAGTATATATGTAGTATGTATGTTGCATGTAGTATTTATGTAGTATGAATGTAGCATGTATGTAGTATGCATGTTGTATGTATGTAGCATGTAATTTTTTTTTTTTTTTTTTTTTTTTTTTTTTTTTTACATTTAACACATTAGCCGGATGATGGGACTACTACTGTCCCATCATTGGCTAATGTGTCAATCACTGTCATGGTAGCAGGCATCGCCCGATGGGACTTGTAGTCCCATCGGACGATGCCTGCACAGACCCCCGGAGCCTGCACAGACCACCGACAGGCCGGCACAGCCCCCCGGCAGGCCGGCACAGCCCCCCGGCAGGCCGGCACAGCCCCCCGGAGCCTGCACAGCCCCCCGGCAGGCCGGCACAGCCCCCCGGCAGGCCGGCACAGCCCCCCGGAGCCTGCACAGACCACCGGCAGGCCGGCACAGACCACCGGAGCCTGCACAGACCCCCTGGCAGGCCGGCACAGCCCCCCGAAAGGCCCGTACAGACCCCAGAGAGGCTGTACAAGGGCAGGAAAGGGTTTTTCTTATTCCGATACTGGAAGTCCCATAGACTTTAATGGGACTTCCGGTATCGGAATCGGCGATACGGATACTTTTTTTAAAGATCGGCCGATACCATCCGATACGATACTTTGAAGTATCGGACGGTATCGCTCAACTCTAGTCACTGTGTGTGCAGTGCAAGGGGAGGCTATATAGTGGTGTATCAGTGGTGTTGGTTGTTGGGCTGCCTTCTAAGGCTTCCTGACATTCCTGCATTGCTGTTTACCCACTGCTCCGCAAACTGCTTTTTTAAAAGCAATCCCAATTTTTTTTTTTTGTCCTGCTGAGGTACTGAGCGTGAATTTTTTCACACCATACAGCGGTGTACGCTCCTCACACAGTACCGTGTAACGGCTGTTATCACAGCCACAGTGAAGCTATCAGTGTGTCACTCTGTGAGAATAAAACGAGGACATGTTCCGTTCTTACAGACCTGCACTCTAGGGAGATTCCTATTCTGCCCAATTCTACATACACCTTGTAGTTTGTGATACACTAGCCAATTTCTGCCTGTGACATAGCGCTGTGAAATTCAGTGGGCCTCACACAATCCATAAGTGTCCAGTGTCCACAAGTGTGTGCAGAAATTCAAAATCTCCCTTATCCTCTAGTCACTTTGGTCACAGCTGTGCCATCGAGCCTGTGACAGAGCGCTCAGATATCAGTGGGCCTCACACAATCCAAAAGTGTCCAGTGTCCACAAGGGTCTGCTGAAATTCAAAATCTCCCTTATCCTCTAGTCACTTTTGTCACAGCTGTGCCATCGAGCCTGTGACATAGCGCTCAGATATCAGTGGGCCTCACACAATCCAAAAGAGTCCAGTGTCCACAAGTGTCTGCAGAAATTCAAAATCTCCCTTATCCTCTCGTCACTTTTGTCACAGCAGTGCCATCGAGCCTGTCACATAGCGCTCAGATATTCATTGGGCTTCACACAATCCAAAAGTGTCCAGTGTCCACAAGTGTCTGCTGAAATTCAAAATCTCACTTATCCTCTAGTCACTTTGGTCACAGCTGTGCCATCGAGCCTGTCACATAGCGCTCAGATATTCATTGGGCCTCACACAATCCAAAAGTGTCCAGTGTCCACAAGTGTCTGCTGAAATTCAAAATCTCCCTTATCCTCTAGTCACTTTTGTCACAGCTGTGCCATCGAGCCTGTGACATAGCGCGCAGATATCAGTGGGCCTCACACAATCCAAAAGTGTCCAGTGTCCACAAGTGTCTGCAGAAATTCAAAATCTCCCTTATCCTCTCGTCACTTTTGTCACAGCTGTGCCATCGAGCCTGTCACATAGCGCTCAGATATTCATTGGGCCTCACACAATCCAAAAGTGTCCAGTGTCCACAAGTGTCTGCTGAAATTCAAAATCTCCCTTATCCTCTAGTCACTTTTGTCACAGCTGTGCCATCGAGCCTGTGACATAGCGCTCAGATATTCAGTGGGCCTCACACAATCCAATAGTGTCCAGTGTCCACAAGTGTCTGCTGAAATTCAAAATCTCACTTATCCTCTAGTCACTTTTGTCACAGCTGTGCCATCGAGCCTGTGACATAGCGCTCAGATATCAGTGGGCCTCACACAATCCAAAAGTGTCCAGTGTCCACAAGTGTCTGCAGAAATTCAAAATCTCCCTTATCCTCTAGTCACTTTGGTCACAGCTGTGCCATCGAGCCTGTGACAGAGTGCTCAGATATTCAGTGGGCCTCACACAATCCAAAAGTGTCCAGTGTCCACAAGTGTCTGCAGAAATTCAAAATCTCCCTTATCCTCTCGTCACTTTTGTCCCAGCTGTGCCATCGAGCCTGTCACATAGCGCTTAGATATTCATTGGGCCTCACACAATCCAAAAGTGTCCAGTGTCCACAAGTGTCTGCTGAAATTCAAAATCTTACTTATCCTCTCGTCACTTTTGTCACAGCTGTGCCATCGAGCCTGTCACATAGCGCTCAGATATTCATTGGGCCTCACACAATCCAAAAGTGTCCAGTGTCCACAAGTGTCTGCTGAAATTCAAAATCTCCCTTATCCTCTAGTCACTTTGGTCACAGCTGTGCCATCGAGCCTGTGATATAGCGCTCAGATATCAGTGGGCCTCACACAATCCAAAAGTGTCCAGTGTCCACAAGTGTCTGCTGAAATTCAAAATCTCCCTTATCCTCTAGTCACTTTGGTCACAGCTGTGCCATCGAGCCTGTGACAGAGCGCTCAGATATTCAGTGGGCCTCACACAATCCAAAAGTGTCCAGTGTCCACAAGTGTCTGCAGAAATTCAAAATCTCCCTTATCCTCTCGTCACTTTTGTCACAGCTGTGCCATCGAGCCTGTCACATAGCGCTCAGATATTCATTGGGCCTCACACAATCCAAAAGTGTCCAGTGTCCACAAGTGTCTGCTGAAATTCAAAATCTCACTTATCCTCTCGTCACTTTTGTCACAGCTGTGCCATCGAGCCTGTCACATAGCGCTCAGATATTCATTGGGCCTCACACAATCCAATAGTGTCCAGTGTCCACAAGTGTCTGCTGAAATTCAAAATCTCCCTTATCCTCTAGTCACTTTTGTCACAGCTGTGCCATCGAGCCTGTGACATAGCGCTCAGATATCAGTGGGCCTCACACAATCCAAAAGTGTCCAGTGTCCACAAGTGTGTGCAGAAATTCAAAATCTCCCTTATCCTCTAGTCACTTTGGTCACAGCTGTGCCATCGAGCCTGTGACAGAGCGCTCAGATATTCAGTGGGCCTCACACAATCCAAAAGTGTCCAGTGTCCACAAGTGTGTGCAGAAATTCAAAATCTCCCTTATCCTCTAGTCACTTTGGTCACAGCTGTGCCATCGAGCCTGTCACATAGCGCTCAGATATTCATTGGGCCTCACACAATCCAAAAGTGTCCAGTGTCCACAAGTGTCTGCTGAAATTCAAAATCTCCCTTATCCTCTAGTCACTTTTGTCACAGCTGTGCCATCGAGCTTGTGACATAGCGCGCAGATATCAGTGGGCCTCACACAATCCAAAAGTGTCCAGTGTCCACAAGTGTCTGCAGAAATTCAAAATCTCCCTTATCCTCTCGTCACTTTTGTCACAGCTGTGCCATCGAGCCTGTCACATAGCGCTCAGATATTCATTGGGCCTCACACAATCCAAAAGTGTCCAGTGTCCACAAGTGTCTGCTGAAATTCAAAATCTCCCTTATCCTCTAGTCACTTTTGTCACAGCTGTGCCATCGAGCCTGTGACATAGCGCTCAGATATTCAGTGGGCCTCACACAATCCAATAGTGTCCAGTGTCCACAAGTGTCTGCTGAAATTCAAAATCTCACTTATCCTCTAGTCACTTTTGTCACAGCTGTGCCATCGAGCCTGTGACATAGCGCTCAGATATCAGTGGGCCTCACACAATCCAAAAGTGTCCAGTGTCCACAAGTGTGTGCAGAAATTCAAAATCTCCCTTATCCTCTAGTCACTTTGGTCACAGCTGTGCCATCGAGCCTGTGACAGAGCGCTCAGATATTCAGTGGGCCTCACACAATCCAAAAGTGTCCAGTGTCCACAAGTGTCTGCAGAAATTCAAAATCTCCCTTATCCTCTCGTCACTTTTGTCCCAGCTGTGCCATCGAGCCTGTCACATAGCGCTCAGATATTCATTGGGCCTCACACAATCCAAAAGTGTCCAGTGTCCACAAGTGTCTGCTGAAATTCAAAATCTTACTTATCCTCTCGTCACTTTTGTCACAGCTGTGCCATCGAGCCTGTCACATAGCGCTCAGATATTCATTGGGCCTCACACAATCCAAAAGTGTCCAGTGTCCACAAGTGTCTGCTGAAATTCAAAATCTCCCTTATCCTCTAGTCACTTTTGTCACAGCTGTGCCATCGAGCCTGTGATATAGCGCTCAGATATCAGTGGGCCTCACACAATCCAAAAGTGTCCAGTGTCCACAAGTGTCTGCTGAAATTCAAAATCTCCCTTATCCTCTAGTCACTTTGGTCACAGCTGTGCCATCGAGCCTGTGACAGAGCGCTCAGATATTCTGTGGGCCTCACACAATCCAAAAGTGTCCAGTGTCCACAAGTGTCTGCAGAAATTCAAAATCTCCCTTATCCTCTCGTCACTTTTGTCACAGCTGTGCCATCGAGACTGTCACATAGCGCTCAGATATTCATTGGGCCTCACACAATCCAAAAGTGTCCAGTGTCCACAAGTGTCTGCTGAAATTCAAAATCTCACTTATCCTCTCGTCACTTTTGTCACAGCTGTGCCATCGAGCCTGTCACATAGCGCTCAGTTATTCATTGGGCCTCACACAATCCAATAGTGTCCAGTGTCCACAAGTGTCTGCTGAAATTCAAAATCTCCCTTATCCTCTAGTCACTTTTGTCACAGCTGTGCCATCGAGCCTGTGACATAGCGCTCAGATATCAGTGGGCCTCACACAATCCAAAAGTGTCCAGTGTCCACAAGTGTGTGCAGAAATTCAAAATCTCCCTTATCCTCTAGTCACTTTGGTCACAGCTGTGCCATCGAGCCTGTGACAGAGCGCTCAGATATTCAGTGGGCCTCACACAATCCAAAAGTGTCCAGTGTCCACAAGTGTGTGCAGAAATTCAAAATCTCCCTTATCCTCTAGTCACTTTGGTCACAGCTGTGCCATCGAGCCTGTGACAGAGCGCTCAGATATTCAGTGGGCCTCACACAATCCAAAAGTGTCTAGTGTCCACAAGTGTGTGCAGAAATTCAAAATCTCCCTTATCCTCTAGTCACTTTGGTCACAGCTGTGCCATCGAGCCTGTGACAGAGCGCTCAGATATTCAGTGGGCCTCACACAATCCAAAAGTGTCCAGTGTCCACAAGTGTGTGCAGAAATTCAAAATCTCCCTTATCCTCTAGTCACTTTGGTCGCAGCTGTGCCATCGAGCCTGTGACAGAGCGCTCAGATATTCAGTGGGCCTCACACAATCCAAAAGTGTCCAGTGTCCACAAGTGTCTGCAGAAATTCAAAATATCCCCTGTCCTATAGACACCTTGTACCTTGTTTTACATTACTATATAGTTTGTTGGATTTTGTCTACATTTCTACCAAAAATGAGGAAGGCTGGTGGAAGAGGCCGTGGAATTGGGCGGGGGTTGGCAGCTGGTAATGATGGTGTTGGTGGTGGATCTGATGGTAGTGGCAAGAGCAAAATACGACCGAATGCAGGAGGTGTTGAGCCTGCGTCATCGTCTGGCTACATAAGGCCTCGAACGCTTAGTTTTCTAGGAGTTGGCAAACCGCTTTTAAAGCCAGAGCATCAGGAAAAAGTTTTGTCTTACATTGCTGACTCAGCCTCCAGCTCTATCGCCTCCTCTTCTGAAGTTGTAAAAAGTAAAAGCACTGAGTCGTCATTGGAGGCTCATGTTCATGAACCACACTTTCCTTGTGTCCTTCACCCCAACCAAGATTGAAGGATGACGCAGGCCATACTACTGATTACTCCATGGAGCTGTTTTCACATACCATGCCTGGATTATCAAGTGAAATGGTGAATTACCCAGGCCAAGATGAATCTGACATGGAGTGCACTGATGCACAGCCGCTGATGGATGATTCTGCTGGTACATTCACTCAGAGCACTACATTGTCCTCGCAGTGTACAGAGCCAGATTCTGACCCTGATGAGACTCAGGTGCCCCTTCCCGCACACTATACCACCATACACGGTGACACAGAGCAAGGTGCACATGACATAGAAGAGGAGGTGATGGATGACCCAGTTATTGACCCAGATTGGCATCCATTGGGGGAAGAGGGTGCTGCTTCCAATAGCTCAGATGAGGGGCATCCACAGCAGACATCGACATCGCAACAGCTGTTATCTGGCAGGCCCGGAGCACTCCAAAGACAGGTTCCAAACATCAAAAGAGTTGCTGGACAGCTTGTCCAGAGGGTCAAAAGATCACAGTGTGCTAGGCCGCAAAATGTCTGCCAAAGTAGGAAGAGTGCAGTGTGGCACTTTTTTGAACAAAATCCTCATGATCAGGCCAAGGTTATCTGTAAGAAGTGCGCAAAGACCTTTAGCCGAGGGAAAAATCTGAAAAATTTGAATACCAGTTGCATGCTTAGACATTTAACCAGCATGCACTTGCAAGCGTGGATACAACACCAAACCTCAAGTGCCACATGTGCAACTGCTCACAACGAAGGTAGTCAGCAACATTACATTGTTTCCCCCACTGTAAGCCCACCGGTTAGCACAGCAGCAAATGTTGAGGTGTCGTTGCAAGGCCACAGCAGTCAGGGAATCCCACTGTTATATCAACGAAAGACTGATTCTAGGCCATCAGAAAGAACACCAACTCCATCACCATCATCAACCCTCTCTCAGTCCGCCCTGTCCACCTCTACTTCCACCATATGCAGCTCTCAAGTCCAGCTCACCCTCCCAGACACTATGAGTAGGTCAAGAAAGTACTCAGTCTCTCATCCGCGTACACTGGGTTTGAACGCCCACATTGCCAAACTAATCTCGTTTGAGATGATGCCATTTTGGTTGGTGGAAAGCGCAGCTTTCCGCGAACTCATGGCCTATGCAATACCACGCTATGACCTACCCAGTCGTCACTTCTTCTCTCGCAAAGCCATCCCAGCCCTCCACCATCATGTGAAAGACCGCATTGTCCATGCACTCAAGCAGTCAGTGAGCGGAAAGGTGCACCTCACAACTGATGCATGGTCCAGTCGGCATGGCCAGGGCCGTTACGTGTCCATCACTGCGCACTGGGTTAATGTGGTGGATGCAGGGTCCACAGGGGACAGCGGTGGTGGGACAGTGCTGCCTAGCCCACGGTATAGGAAACAGTTGGCTGTAGGCGTTCAACCCTCCTCCTCCTCCTCCTCCTCCAGAAGCGAAAGCTCGTCCACAGAGCGCAGTCGTACGAGCACTCCATCTGCAGCTGCCACTGTTGCACACGAGGTGTCCCCCTATCGAGCAGCTAGTGGAAAGCGTCAGCAGGCAGTGTTGCAGATGACGTGTTTGGGCGACAGACACACCGCCGAGGTGCTGGCCGAGTACTTTCAGCGACAAACTGAGTCATGGCTGGGCAGTGTACATCTTGAGGCAGGCAAGGTAGTTAGTGATAATGGGCGTAATTTTGTGGCAGCCATAGCCCTTTCAAAACTCAGCCACATACCTTGCATGGCTCACACCTTGAACCTGGTGGTGCAGTGCTTCCTCAAAAATTATCCGGAGTTAACAGCCCTGCTCCAGAAGGTGCGAAGACTGTGCGCGCACATCCGCCGGTCGCCTGTACACTCCGTTCGTTTGCAGAAGCTGCAGCGATTGCTCCACCTTCCCAACCACCGCCTCATTATCGACATTGCAACAAGGTGGAACTCCACCCTGCACATGGTGGAGCGGCTGTGCGAGCAGAGGCAGGCCATAATGCATTTGTGGGAGGATACACGGCCAGGCACTTTGAGAGCAGACATGGAGTTGACCGGTGTGCAGTGGTCAAAGCTGAAAGACCTCTGTAAAGTCCTTCAGTGTTTTGAGGAATGCACACGGCTGGTAAGTGCAGACGACGCCATCCTAAGCATGAGCATCCCACTTATGCATCTGCTCATGCAAACTTTGACGCACCTTAAGGAGCAGGCTTATGCAGCCAATGTTGATGAGGAGGAAGAGGAGGAGGGAATCCTTGATGACATTCAGCCATTGTCTGCTCAGGGACCTCTCCTGGACGAGGTGGAGGAAGAAGAGGAGGAGGAGGAGGATGATGGGGATGATTACTTAGGGGAGGAGGATGCATCTCGTGGGGCAAGTGAAAATGTTGGCGTGGCAAGGTCTGGTACAGGGTTTGTGCGTGACTGGAGGGATGTGGATTTGCCAGAAAGTGCTCCTCCAACCAGCACTCACAGTGCATCATTGACACCGGGAACATTGGCCCACATGTCAGATTATGCCTTGCAGATCCTAAAAAGGGACCCCCGCATTGACAAAATGATGAACGATGACGACTACTGGTTGGCCAGCATCCTGGATCCACGCTATAAAGGCAAATTACAAAACATCATGCCACAGGAGAACCTTGACCTAATATTGGCTAATAAACAAGCAACTCTGGTAAATCGGTTGCTTGAGGCATTCCCAGCACACAGCAGCGGTGATGGTTCTCACACGAGCCGTACGGGCCGGGGGCAGCTTGGCAGAGGTGTTCGTGGTGCACACAGCAGAAGTGGCGTTGGAGACAGGGGTTTCATGACAATGTTGTGGACTGATTTTTCAAGTACCTCTCACACAACTGGTAATACTGCATCGATGGAAAGTGATAGGAGACAGCAGTTGTCAACTATGGTTACAAACTACTTTTCCTCCCATATCGATGTTCTCCCACACAGGTCATTCCCCTTTGACTATTGGGCCGCTAAACTGGACACCTAGCCTGAATTGGCACAATATGCCTTACAGGAGCTGGCTTGCCCAGCTGCAAGTGTGCTATCGGAAAGAGTCTTCAGTGCAGCTGGATCAATCCTGACAGAAAAAAGGACCCGTCTGTCAACCCAAAATGTGGATGATCTAACCTTCATTAAAATGAACCACGCATGGGTTTCCAAGGATTTTGTCCCACCTTCCCCTGATGACACATAGGGTGACAGAAAAATGGCTTGCTTTGGTCCACCTCTTCCAGGGACTTGACCTATTTCACCTTTTGCATCAGCTGAATGTCCAACATCAACATATGCCACTTTCTAAAACTCCCTAACTGTGCTGCCTCCCCCCCCCATGGCCGGGGTCACCACCTAGCGCATGACACCGTGCGAGTGCCGTTGCCCTGGACAGGTGGGTAGGCCGACTCTTGGGCGCGGGCACTGGCACAGGGTCCTTCATAGTGCAATCAAGTGTCTCTGATGGTGGTGGTGCACACCCGCCGTCAGACACACCGCCGTACTATGAGGGGCCCAGTGCCAGTACCGATGCCCACGAGTGGGCCCCCCTTGCTTGGGCAGGGCCCCAGCATTTGCAATCTTTACCTCTCCCTGCTCCTCCGCTGTGTAGTCTGGGCCGTCAAATCCATACTGTGCCTGACACCGTCTGAGCCTGCCTCCTGATGTATAGACATATATTTTGAATGTGTACGCTATCCATACATGTTATCTGGGGATACGGTACCCTTTCTAACCTTTGTGCAATCACGTGCAATCCATACTGGGCCTAACACCGTCTGAGCCTGCCTCCTGATGTATAGACATATATTTTGAATGTGTACGCTATCCATACATGTTATCCGGGGATACGGTACCCTTTCTAACCTTTATGCAATCACGTGCAATCCATACTGGGCCTAACACCGTCTGAGCCTGCCTCCTGATGTATAGACATATATTTTGAATGTGTACGCTATCCATACATGTTATCTGGGGATACGGTACCCTTTCTAACCTTTGTGCAATCACGTGCAATCCATACTGGGCCTAACACCGTCTGAGCCTGCCTCCTGATGTATAGACATATATTTTGAATGTGTACGCTATCCATACATGTTATCTGGGGATACGGTACCCTTTCTAACCTTTGTGCAATCACGTGCAATCCATACTGGGCCTAACACCGTCTGAGCCTGCCTCCTGATATATAGACATATATTTTGAATGTGTACGCTATCCATACATGTTATCTGGGGATACGGTACCCTTTCTCACCTTTGTGCAATCACGTGTAATCCATACTGGGCGTGAGAACGGCTGGCGAGCTGTTAAGCAAGCTACAGCACCTGTGGTTTGCACACGTAAGTTTTTCATTTTTTCAGGAATGACGGTTAGGCCTAATTCCGGAACTGCGGTTGACCTGCACTTACTGGGAAATCATTGTTCGCGGGTAATAATTGTAATCAGTGATCCCCATCACTAACGTTGTTCAGCGGGTTATCTGCACCTGTAAGCAACAAACGCTGGCCTTTTCAGTGTAGCACACATGCAGCCACGGACATGTAAGGGCATGACACACCAGTTATTGGCCAATCTCATGTGCCAGAGCCTCACGTGTCCCTCTAGTAAGCCGGACTCGGACCGCGGGGCATGACGGAGTCTCGTTCGTTAACGGAATTAAGCTTGCAATGTGTGCATCTGTTCTGTAGCTCTCATGGTTGAGGTTTCCCAGGTGGAGTCGAATTTAACCATAGGCTCCACTCCTGGTGGTGCCCTTCTGGACATTCCTTTAAGGTTCAGCTTTGCAACCATACTGCCCACATAAAACAAACACTTTGCCTTCATGAACACTGTTTGGAGGGTCATGACTCGTGGGAATAACGCCGCCCAATCAGTTAACCTGCTAGAGAGATCGTTCGTTGCTCCCAAGCATGACATCACACTCCCTAGGAAGAAGGTAATGCCACTGTGGCGACCGTACTCCTGGGGGCGACACAAGTGCACTGATGCCCAGCCACTGCTCGATGAATCTGCTGGTACATTGACCCAGACCACTACATTCCCCTCGCACGCTACACGACCTGAATCTGACCCTGATGAAACTCATGTTACCCTTCCCATATACAGTTCCATCTTACACGGTGACAAAGAGGAAGCTGCAGATGAAAGTGCAGGTTCGGCCCACCCGCCATCAGACACACCACCGTACTATCAGGGGCCCTGTGCCAGTGCCGTCGCCAACGAGTGGGCCCCCCCTGCTTGCTCAGGATCACAGCACTTGCAAAGTTGAAATACTGTGCAGTGAGATGGAAGATGGGGACGACGAGGAGTCCAGACAAGTACAGGGATTCCCTAGCGAGGAGACTTATTTGATTGTTTTCAATGTTGGGACAGCAATTTTTGGGGAGCACTATACTCTGGAGAATGATAGATGTGGCCCACCATACACTGAAACATTCCAAAGGTGGACATCAGACACTGGAGCAGCATTTACAGGGCCCATTATACACTAGAGCATTAGAAATGGGGCCCATTATGTTTGGAGCATTATTTGGGCCCATAAGACAGTGGAGCTTCATCCATGGGGACCAACATATACTGTAGCATTATGTGGAGCTCATCATATACTGTTTCAAACATTATATAGGACCAATGATTCTGTATGGAGAAATAGATGCGCCTCGTCATGAGATGTGAAAAGTGAAGTATTTTTCATTGTACTATACCGCTATTTCTCTGCCGTATCGGAGCATGATAAGTTGTGGTATTTGTTAAAGGGGCGCTCTTTCGCCCAGGGCACATGAAAACCTGCAGCCAGCCCTCCCCCCACAACTTTAGCCAAATAACCCCCATTTTTCAGTGCGTAACTTGTATTATGAAGTTAATTAAGGTTGACAAGCTTAAGTAAGAAGAATTGATGCTTTTGGCATTCAAATGGGCACTGTAGGTGTGTTTCCTGTCCTCCTCTCACTGCCGACTTTTATTCCCCATTGACTTACATTGGGTTTCGTGTTTCGGGACGACCCCGACTTTTCCCTATAATCGGACGATCTTGCTCGACCCAACTTTTGGAAAAGTCGGGTTTCACGAAACGAAACTCGACCCTAAAAAACCAAAAGTCGCTCAACTCTAGTAATGACCCTAATGGCCACCGGGGGCAATCAACCCACTTTGGCACCAAGCCAAAGGAAAAAAGTTCACTATATACATTAAATCTGTCAGATCAAACTCAGATCATGTCACTATGTAGTTACCCACAGTGTTACACGCATGCGCATTGTTAGTATTTTTTGATCTGGTGCATACGCTGTATATAGTCTTAGTGCCCCTGCTAACTTTCTGGCACCGTACACACAACAAGTAACATGTGTCTCCTGCTGCGCTCGTGCATATTTTATACCTCTTTACCACAGACATATCACAGTATGCATGTGTACTTACGCTTGCATAAACCTTATATAGCAGTAGACATGCATTGGTTTCCTGCTGCACATGCGCATTGAATGCATTTCTTCAATTCCAGCATTGTGCAAGATGCATGCGTGCTTACTCTTTGCCAGTATCCAATTCTCACTTGGTAAGTCTCATAGCTGATTACTATTCCCCTTGATTATATATCTGTTGTAAGGTAGCACTTTTTGTTAGTGTTAGGGAACACTTACTTGGCATCGGATTCACTGCACACAGGAACACTTTCCATTTAAACAGTCTATGTGGTTTATTATACAGCATAAACCATAAAATGCAACAGTCTTACATCAGACAGGTCAGTGTTCATATTAGGGCTCCGCTCTCTCAGACCTGTGGCCACACAGTCTGTGCCATGTCCAGTAAACAGGGTCTACAGCCTCAACACAGTTATTTCCCCCTGTCTGGGGTTACATCTTAGGAGCTCCTGCTCCAGGTGCCGGCTCCATAGTCTGAACCGAGTCTCTTTCTGACCTCGGTCAGTATCACTCGTGTTTGTCAGGGAAGCTGCTGAACTGAGATCACCATCATAGACAACGCCTTGCTCACTAGGCCGCCTAACAGCGCCTTGCTCACTAGGCCGCCTAACAGTTTCAGATCCTCAGCTGGGCGGTAGCTTCCCAATTCAGAGCTGTCACAGACTCTGGAAACATGGCCTCTCTGTGTGCTGTTCAGGACTTCTGTCCCCACTTGGAACCGTCCAACACACAGGCCACCAGGTCCAAAGTCTACATGTGCTCTTCAGGGAGGTAGCACACCATCCAATACATAGGTCTTCCTGGACCTTCCACATGAACCAATCAGGTCCATGCACTCTCCCCATGTGACCAGACCTCAGGCACATTATATGGTCCATAACCACACCCACAGGTGAGGTATTGATCATATGGTTATGACCTCACTAAAGGTCCTATTTCACACAGCCACACACACACAGGCTTTATCCTGGACGTTCAGACACATGCCCTTGGGTAGGTTTGAGGGTGACTGGTCCCACCCATCTCACCATTTTTCCCTATTACGATGAAGGAACGCCTGCATGCATGTTCCATACAGCACCCCCTAGCTGTCACAGAGGTCACTGAATCACAGTATATATATACAGCTACCCAGAGCCATACTACATGCCACAGAGGAAGCCACCTTTGTGGTGAAACTCATTCGGCATCTTTTCCTACCTCATTCACATTCATTGGGTCTAGGACTGTAACATTACATGCAGCAGATATGTTAGATTGGTGAGATTGGGCATTTTGTTGCCTGACCATTACGAGGCCTGGCACATGGCGGAATTTACGTTGTACAAGTTATTTAGATGGCTTTGTGTCTTATATTCAATCTTGGATGTTTTATACATATTTATATTGTTCAAATACGGGCTATCTGCTAATAAGGTTTTATGATTTTTTTTTTACTGTAGATTACATGTTAATATGGAGTTAATATTTTTTTCAGATCAATTATGTTATTCCACTTTTTGCACAGAATGGTAGTGTCATATGTGTAAGCATTTGTCTTTGCACATGTTCTGTTCTTTGGCATCATATATACCTGAATACTTATTGTTTGCATATACACCAGGTGCTGATCATATATTTGTATATCCTCTTACTGGGTCCAATAAACGCTTTGGTGATATGTTATTATACAGTACATTGCATCTTTGATATTGAGTGTGTCATTTGTTAGGCAGGTTTCAGCTGTATTGTGAGTTGTTGTGTGACATGTTTCTTACTTTTAATTGTTTTTAAGAATTGCTTGTGGCTTTTATGTATCATTAAACCATTGTTACATTTTATGGTGATCCCTGGTTTATAGCATGTTTCTTTTTTCGACAACTAGATTTTTTATGATATACTACAGGCTGATAAAAAAATATATGGTGGTGCCCTAAGTTTATTTTTGTTGCAGAAAACTAACACCACGCTTTATCCTTAAAACACCATCCCCTCTGTCAAACATGGTGTGGGGATGCTTTTCTTTAGCAGGGACAATGAAGCAGGTCAGAGTTGATGGAAAGATGAATGGAGCTAAACCTGGGCAATCCTGCAGGAAAACCTGCTAGAGACTGAAAAACACTTGAGACTGGTACATATGTTCACCTTAGAGCAGCAGTACAATGACCCTAAACATACAGAGAGAACAAGAATGGAATGGTTTGAATCTAAGCAGGTTAATGAGCTTGAATGGCCCAGTCACAGTCCAGACCTAAATACAATTGAGAATCTGTTGCACAACTTGGAAATTCATAGAATCATAGAATCATAGAGTTGGAAGGGACCTCCTGGGCCATCTGGTCCAACCCCCTGCTCAAAGCAGGATTCGCTAAATAATCCCAGACAGATGTCTGTCCAGCCTCTGTTTGAAGACTTTCATTGAAGGAGAACTCACCGCTTCTCGTGGCAGCCTGTTCCACTCATTGATCACTCTTACTGTCAAAAAGTTTTTTCTAATATCTAATCTGTGTTTCCTTCCATTCAGTTTCATCCCATTGCTTCTAGTCTTTCCTTGTGCAAATGAGAATAAAGATGATCCTTCTACAATGTGACAGCCCATGAGATATTTGTAGACAGCTATTAAGTCTCCTCTCAGTCTTCTCTTTTGCAAGCTAAACATTGCCAAATCATGCAACCTTTCCTCATAAGACAGGGTTTGCAGATTGGTCACCATTCTGGTCGCTCTTTTCTGAACTTGCTCCAGTTTGTTGATGTCTTTTTTAAAATGTGGTGCCCAAAACTGGACACAGTATTCCAGATGAGGTCTGACCAAAGAGGAGTAGAGGGTAGAGTTGAGCGAAACGGGTCGGTCATATTCAAAAGTCGGGTTTCATGAAACGAAACCGGATCATAGCGTGAGGTAGACCACGAGGTCGGCGACCAGAGCGCCAAAGTTGCGTTTCAAAAAATGCTTCCAGCTCCCTTTTTCAGCCAATGATGGAGGACGCACACTGTGGGCAACGCAATGACATAAGCATCGGTCACCACCATCTTTGAGAAGGGCATGCAAATGATTGGCTGGCTTTGTGTGGCGTCAGAGGGGCTATAAAAGGGCATGCACACTGACCGCTATCTTACTTCTGCCGATCTTAGCATTAGGGAGAGGTTGCTGCTGCTGATTCAGAAGAAGGGAGAGCATTAGGCAGGGAAGAAGAAAAAAAACTGCTTCTGCTGTTAGTGATTTCCACTTACAATACACAACACTCTGTGTGCAGTGACAGGGGAGGCTCTATTTTAGTGCATCAGCTCTGTTGGTTATTAGGCTGCCTTATAAGGCTCCCTGATAGCTGCATTGCGGTTTGCACACTGCTGTGCAAACTGCTTTTTTAAAAGCAAAAAAACTTTTCTTCCTCTTTTCTGCACAGTTACCAAGCGTTCATTTTTCCACCCTTTTGTGTGCAGCAGTCCTGCTTATTAGGCTGCCTGCGTCCATACTTGGAGTGAGAGCATCATGTCAGCGTCCTCAAATCTCTAGTGAGATCCAAATTCTCACCAATCCTATAGACACCCTTCACCTTGTCATACACCATCCAATTTCAGCCTGTTACATTGAGGTGTAATCTCTATTGGGCCTGAGACAATAGTTCAGCGTCCTCAAATCTATAGTGAGATTCAAATATTCACTAATCCTATAGACACCCTTCACCTTGTCATAACCATCCAATTTCAGCTTGTTACATTTAGGTGTAATCTCTCCTGGGCCTGAGACAATAGTTCAGCGTCCTCAAATCTATAGTGAGATTCAAAATCTCACCAATCTATAGACACCCTACTCCTTGTCATACACCATCCAATTTCAGCCTGTTACATTGCGGTGTAATCTCTATTGGGCCTGAGACAATAGTTCAGCATCCTGAAATCTATAGTGAGATTCAAATTCTCACCAATCCTATAGACACCCTTCACCTTGTCATACACCATCCAATTTCAGCCTGTTACATTGAGGTGTAATCTCTCCTGGGCCTGAGACAATAGTTCAGCGTCCTCAAATCTATATTGAGATTCAAATTCTCACCAATCCTATAGACACCCTTCACCTTGTCATACACCATCCAATTTCAGCCTGTTACATTGAGGTGTAATCTCTACTGGGCCTGAGACAATAGTTCAGCGTCCTCAAATCTATAGTGAGATTCAAATACTCACCAATCCTACAGACACCCTTCACCTTGTCATAACCATCCAATTTCAGCTTGTTACATTGAGGTGTAATCTCTCCTGGGCCTGAGACAATAGTTCAGCGTCCTCAAATCTATAGTGAGATTCAAAATCTCACCAATCTATAAACACCCTACTCCTTGTCATACACCATCCAATTTCAGCCTGTTACATTGCAGTGTAATCTCTACTGGGCCTGAGACAATAGTTCAGCATCCTGAAATCTATAGTGAGATTCAAATTCTCACCAATCCTATAGACACCCTTCACCTTGTCATACACCATCCAATTTCAGCCTGTTACATTGCGATGTAATCTCTACTGGGCCTGAGACAATAGTTCAGCATCCTCAAATCTATAGTGAGATTCAAAATCTCACCAATCCTATAGACACCCTTCACCTTGTCATACACCATCCAATTTCAGCCTTTTATCTCTCCTGGGCCTGAGACAATAGTTCAGCGTCCTCAAATCTATAGTGAGATTCAAATTTTCACCAAGAGTAGATACACCTTCTACCTTGTTTTACAGTACCATATAGCTGGTGGTATTTTGGGTACACTTTCACAAAAATGAGAAAGTATGGTGGAAGACGCCATGGAAGTGGGTGGGGGTTGCCAGCTGGTCCCAATGGTGGTGGTGGTGCATCTGTTGGTAGTGGCAAAAGCACAATAGAACCTAAAGCAGGAGGTGTTGAGCCTGCGTCATCATCTGGCTCCACAAGGCCTCGAAGTCTCTCTTTTCTGGGAGTAGGTTAACCTCTTTTAAAGTCGGAACTTCAGGAACAAGTTTTGGCTTACATTGCTGACTCAGCCTCCAGCTCTGTCGCCTCCTCTTCTGAAGTTTCAAAAAATAAAAGCACTGAGTCATCAGTGGAGGCTCCTGGTCAGGATCAACACCTTTCCTTGTGTCCTTCACCCCTACCAAAAGTGAAGGATGTGGCAGGCCAACTACCGATTACTCCATGGAGCTCTTTTCACATACCATGCCTGGGTTATCAAGTCAAATTGTGAATTTCCCAGTTCAAGATGAATCTGACATGGAGTGCACTGATGCACAGCCACTGCTAGATTTTTCTGCTGGTACATTCACTCAGAGCACTACATTGTCCTCGCAGTGTACTGAGGCAGAAGCAGACCCTGATGAAACTCAGGTGCCCCTTCCCGCATACTATTCCACCTTACGTGGTGACACAGAGGAAGGTGCACATGAAATTGAAGAGGAGGTGATGGATGACCCAGTTGTTGACCCAGATTGGCATCCATTGGGGGAAGAGGGTGCCGCTGCTAATAGCTCAGAAGAGGAGGATCCGCAGCAGGCAACAACATCGCAACAGCTGTTATCTGGCATGACCGTAGCAGTCCAAAAACAGGTTACAGAAACAAAAGAGTTGCAGGACAGCTTGGCCAGACGGTCAAATTAGCACAGCGTGCAAGGTCTCAAAATGTCTTCCATAGTAGGAAGAGTGCAGTGTGGCACTTTTTTGAACAAAATCCTAATGATCAGGCAAAAGTTATCTGTAAGAAGTGCGCAAAGACCTTTAGCCGAAGGAAAAATCTGAGAAATTTGAATACCAGTTGCATGCTTAGACATTTAACCACCATGCACTTGCAAGCGTGGATGGACTTCCAAACCTCACGTACCACATGTGTACCTGCTCTGAATGAAGGTAGTCAGCAACGCTACATTGCTTCCCCCACTGTAAGCCCACCAGTTAGCACACCACCAGCAGCAAATGTTGAGGTGTCGTCGCAAGGGCAAATCAGTCATGGAATCACAATGTTATTGCTACGAAAGACTGAATATAGGCCATCAGCAACACCATCACCATCCCTCTCTCACTCCGCCATGTTCACCGCTAGTTCCACCATATGCAGCTCTCAAGTCCAGCTCACCCAAACAGAGACTCTGAGTAGGACAAAAAAGTACTCATCCTCTCATCCGCGTACACTGGCTTTGAACGGCCACATTGACAAACTAATCTCGTTAGAGATGATTCCCTACCGGTTGGTTGAAAGCAAAGCTTTCCGAGAGCTCATGGCCTACGCAGTACCACGCTATGACCTACCTAGTCAGCAATTCGTTTCACGAAAAGCCATCCCAGCCCTCCACGTGCATGTGAAAGACCGCATTGTCCATGCACTCAAGCAATCAGTGAGTGGAAAGGTGCACCTCACAACAGATGCATGGTCCAGTAGGCATGGCCAGGGCCGTTACGTGTCCATCACTGTGCACTGGGTTAATGTGGTGGATGCAGGATCCACAGGGGACAGCGGTGGTGGGACAGTGCTGCCTAGCCCACGGTATAGGAAACAGTTGGCTGTAGGCGTTCGACAGTCCTCCTCCTCCTGAAGCGAAAGCTCGTTCACAGAGCGCAGTCACACGAGCACTCCATCCGCAGCTGCCAGTGTTGCACACGAGTTGTCCCATCGAACAGCTAGTAGTAAGTGTCAGCAGGCTGTGTTGAAGATGATGTGTTTGGGTGACAATAGACACATCGCGGAGGTACTGGCCGACTACTTGCAGTTACAAACTGAGTCATGGCTGGGCAGTCTACATCTTGAGGCAGGCAAGGTAGTTAATGATAATGGCCGGAATTTTGTGGCAGCCATAGCCCTTTCAAAACTCAGACACATACCTTGCCTGGCTCACACCTTCAACCTGGTGGTGCAGTGCTTCCTCAATAATTATCCGGAGTGAACACCCCTGCTCCAAAAGGTGCGAAGACTGTGCTCGCACATCCGCCGGTTGCCCGTACACTCCAGTCGTATGCAGAAGCTGCAGCGATTGATCCACCTTCCCAAGCACCGCCTAATTATCGACGTTGCAACAAGGTGGAACTTCACCCTGCACATGGTTCAGAGGCTGTGCGAACAGAGGCAGGCTGTAATTAGTTTGTGGGAGGATACACGGGCAGGCAGTTTGCAGGCAGACATGGAGTTGTCTGTTGTGCAGTGGTCGAAGCTGAAAGACCTCTGTAAAGTCCTTCAGTGTTTTGAGGAATGCATACGGCTGGTAAGCACAGACAACACCATTATAAGCATGAGCATCCCACTTATGCGTCTGCTCATGCAAACTTTGGCGCACATTAAGGAGCAGGCGTCTGCAGCCGAGGAGGAAGAGGAGGAGGGAAGCCTTGATGACAGTCAGCCATTGTCTGCTCAGGGAAGTCTCGTGGACGAGGTGGAGGAAGAAGAGGAAGAGGAGGATGATGGGGATGATTATTTTTACGAGGAGGATGCTTCTCAGGGGGGAAGAAAAAATGTTGGCGTGGCAAGGTCAGGTACAGGGTTTGTGTGTGACTGGAGGGATGTTGATTTGCCAGAAAGTGCTCCTCCACCCAGCACTCGCAGTGCATCATTGACACCTGGAACATTGGCCCACATGTCTGATTATGCCTTGCAGATCCTAAAAAGGGACCCCCCCATTGCCAAAATGATGAACGATGACGACTACTGGTTGGCTAGCATCCTGGATCCTCGCTATAAAGGCAAATTCCTAAACATCATGCCACAGGAGAACCTAGAGCTAATATTGGCTAACAAACAAGCAACTCTGGTAAACCGTTTGTTTGAGGCATTCCAGCACACAGCGGAGGTGATGTTTTTCCAACGAGCCATAGGGGGCAACATGGAAGAGGTGTTCATGGTGCACACAGCCGAAGTAGCGTTGGACACAGGGGTTTCATGACCATGTTGTGGACTGATTTTTCATGTACCTCTCACACGACTGGTAATACTGCATCGATCGAAAGTGACAGGAGACAGCAGTTGTCAACTATGGTAACAAACTACTTCTCCTCCCATATCGATGTTCTCCCTCACCGGTCATTCCCCTTTGACTATTGGGCCAGTAAACTTGACACCTGGCCTGAATTGGCACAATATGCCATACAGGAGCTCGCTTGCCCTGCTGCTAGTGTGTTATCCGAACGAGTCTTCAGTGCTGTTGGATCAATCCTAACAGAAAAAAGGACCCGTCTGTAGACCCAAAATGTTGATGATCTAACCTTCATTAAAATGAACCATGCATGGGTATCAAAGGATTTTGTCCCACCCTCCCCTGCTGACACATAGGTTGCCAGAAAAATGGCTTGCTTTTGTCCTCCTCTTCCACGGACTTCTCCAATTACTCCATTTGCAGCTGCTGAATGTCCAACATCAACATATGCCATTTTTTCGTCCTCCCTAACTGGGCTGCCTCCCCCCACAGGGCCGAGGTCACCACCTGGCGCACGCACCCGTGCGAGTGCTGTTGCCCTGGACAGGTGGGTGGGCACACTCTTTGGCAACGGCACTGGCACAATTTCCCTCATAGTAGAATCAAGTGTCTCTGACGGTGGGGGTGCACACCTGCCGTCAGACACACCGGCATACTATGAGGGGCCCTGTGCCAGTACCTCCGCCCATGAGTGGGCCCCCCCTGCTTGCTCAGGGCACCAGCACTTGCAATACTTACCTCTCCCTGCTCCACCACTGTGTAGTCTGGCCTGTTAAATACTTCACTGGTACTGCCAATACAAATTTGGTGAAATGATAGATGATGGTTAAGACGTAGCTATGCCCTGTCCTGCTGGGCTCTATCTTCAGATGATCAATGGCTTCTATTTGTTATGGACGTCAACTCACAATGAGATGCAGTGGTGGTTTATCATCAGCTTTCACGGTTTTCCGACTCACACATGTGTGACATTCCTGCCACATTTTTAAATGTGTCCTCTCATGCCAATCCAATAGAATCACCTACGGCCTGTGGCTTGTGTCTTTTGCACTCCAAAGTTACCTGACAGATCATGATAGGCAGTGAGGACAATGTCTACATCTGTCCCTGTGATCACAATTTGATGGAGATGAGTAACAGTGATGAGTTCCACGGTACTGCGATACAGCAAACCTTTCTTCACAAGAACTGTTTTTGCTGTCTCCACAGACAAAGTAATTGAGGGTCAGCATCGCCTCTGAGAATTCTCCCGGGAGTTTTTACCGTGATTAGTAATTCCAAAATTTTGGCAATCAGTCGACTTTCCTTCTGTACTTGTATCCATCTCGTTTCCTCTTGCGGAGAGTCTGGACTGTCTTACTGAGACTGAAATATATATGAAGATTGAAAAATACCCCAACAGTGTATACTGGTGTACGCTTCCAATACATTACCCTTTTTCTACTTTTTAGATTCTTGTCTAATCCATACTGAGGCTGTGAGTGTCTTTGTCGGACTCCGGAAATATACATGCAGATGTTTAATGTTTAAACTATGCTATATATACCCGCTATCCAGTCATACTGTACCATTTCTCAACTTTCTACAATCACGTCAAATCCATACTGGGCCTGAGACCATCTGAGTCTGCCTCCTGATATATAGTCATAGGTTTTTAATGTTTAAACTATGCTATATATACCTGTTATCCGGTGATACTGTACCCTTTATCAACTTTGTACAATCTTTTCGAATCCATACTGGGCCTGAGAACGTCTGAGTCAGTCTGCCTCCTGATTAGAGATGAGCGGTGTTTGAGTCGACCTGTTCGCCAAGTTAAAATTCCAGCTGTTTTGGGCGGTGTTCGAACACTCGAACACTTTGCTTAAAATACGGCTGTTCGAGGTTCCGTTCGAGAACAGTTCGTTCACCAAAAGCGTAACTTCATTTTCTCATTAATAATGGTTTTCAATGTTAATAGACTGTTTCATGTCATAGTAGTGGTGTGTGGTAGCAAGCGGTGTAGTACACCTGTCAAGGAGCTACACCGTGTGTGTTTCTAATTATTTTTTACCGCATCTTGTCCAGAAAATCCTTTTGGGCCTAGTAGCACTGTCTGCTACTCAGCAGAGGAACCCACCAGTGAACCAAGCTATGCCACCTGTTTATGTAAGAACTGCGTGCTACTCAGCGTAGGAGCCCAGCTGTTAAGCAAGCTACAGCACCTGTGGTTTGGATACTTAATTTTTTCATTATTTCTGGAATGCCGGTTAGGCCTAATTCAGGAATTCCGGTTGACCGGCACTTACTGGGAAATCCTTGTTCACGGGGAAGAATTGGAATCCCAGATCCCCATCACTAACGGGGTTCAGCGGGTTATCTGCACCTGTAAGCGACACACGCTGGACCTTTCAGTGTAGCGCGCATGCAGCCCCGGACATTTAAGGGCATGACAGACCTGTCATTGATCGATCTCGCGTGCCAGAGCCTAGCGTGTCCCTCTAGTAAGCTTGACGCGTTCCGTGGGGGCATGCCGGAGTCTCGTTCGTTAACGGAATTAAGCTGACAAATCGCTAGCACAACTGAAAACGGACATCTACCACCACCCACAGAATCAACAAAGCTTGCAATCTGTCAATCTTTTCTGTAGCTGGCATGGTTGAGGTTTCCCAGGTGGAGTCGAATTAAGCCACAGGCTCCACTCCTGGTGGTGCCCTTTTGGACATTCCTATAAGGTTCAGCTTTGCAACCATACTGCCCCCTTAAACCAAACACTTTGCCTTCATAGACGCTGTTCGGAGGTTCATGGGAATAACGCCGCCCGATCAGCAGCTGGGAAGTCCGACGGTATATGATCGTCTTCAATTTCAGATTTTTACTGCTTTTTGGTATCTTACATTTTTATTCCAGCCTTTCTTGACTTCATAAGGGCATGACATGCCTATATCTGTGTCTCCTCCTCCTCCTTTTACTGTTCCACCTCTTTTCTATATTCTATATATAGTTGCCCTTTTCAATATGTTATTTGTGTCTTCTGAGCATTTTGTCTGCTTTGGGACACCTTTTAAGGTGTTTTGCAATTGTTTTCTATGTGTTTGTATGTGTTTGTGTTTGCCTGCCTTAGTTTTCAATGGTGTTCGACGTTGTTCGTCGAACGTTCAACAAACATTCGACGAACTTGCCTCGTGTTCGATGATCCAAAACGAACTGGAACACTAGCGGGGTGGCTCAACACTACTCCTGAATATATAGACGTACATTTTTAATGTTTAAACTATGCTATATATACCTGACATCTGGTGATACTGTACCCTTTCTGCCAGGAAGTCCTCCTCCACCCACCACTCTAAGTGTATCATTGATACCTGGAACATTGTCCCACATGTGTGATTATTTCTTGCGGATCTTCTTGTTATATTGTGGTGTGATCCATCTTGAGCATGTGGCAGTCTGTGGGTTACTCCTGCAATTTAGATGTACATTTAAAAATTACACCAACACTAGTGTATACAGCTCTACGCTTGTGATACATTACTCATTTACTGCTTATTATATTCTGGTCTAATCCAAACTGACCAAGTGAGAGTTATTTTCTGACTGTTTAAACTATACTATACATACCTGCTATCTGATGATACTGCACACTTTCTCTACTTTTTATATTCTTGTCTAATCCATACTGAGCCTGTGAGCGTCTCTGTGTGACTGATGGAATATATAGGGAGATTGACAATCACCCTTTGACTGTATAGAGCTGTACACTTCTGATACAGTACCATATATCTGATGTTATTTTGGGTTCATGTTCTGCAACATTTTGAAGTTTGGTGGAAGAGGCCGCGGACGTGGGCGTGGGGGGGCCAGCTGGTGCTGATGGTGGTGGTTCATCTGCTGGTAGTGGCAAAAGCACAATAGCAGCTAAGGCAGGAGGTGTTGAGCCTGCGTCATGGTCTGGCTCTGGAAGGCCTGGAAGGCTACCTTTTCTGGGAGTAGGTTAACCACTTTTAAAGCTGGCGCATCAGGAACTGGTTTTGGCTTACATTGTCGAAACAGACTCCAGCAAATAGGCCCTCCTCATCTGAAGTTTCAAAAAATGCAAGCATTGAGTCATCAAGTGCTGGCTCCTGGTCAGGAAGAACCCCTTTCCTTGTGTCCTTCACCCCCACCAAAAGTGAATGATGCAGCAGGCCACACTTCACATTAGTCCATGTAGCTCTTTCTAGCATACCATGCCTGGGTTATCAAGTCAAATCGTGAATTCCCCAGTCCAAGATGAATCTGACATGGAGTGTGGGTGGCCAGCCAGGGCAGTGGGGTTAATCGATGCCGGGCCGGTGTCTCAGAGGGATGTGTCTCGTTGGTGGTGATGACCCGTTCTGTGGCCCTGGGCATCCTTGCAAAGGGGTGAATTGACCCGCGCTGCAGTGTCGCTTCTCTGGGACAGATGTTGTGGTGCAGCTAAGATGTAGAAGCCCTGCACAGGTAGGGCCGTAGTCGCAGGGCAGATGAAAGAGTTGGTAGATGGTGTGCCTTGCAGGATGTAGCAGAGCCGTGCGCCAGGCGCAGGAGAAAGATGACAGACACAGTCATGCAGTTCCTTTACCTGCACTTGGTAAGTGCCGTCAGGACCCAGAGTACAGATGGAGAATGAGTTGGTCAGCCTGGAAGCAAATTTGGAATTCTCTCTCTGCAGATAGGTAGTGTGGCCTCCGTTCTAGCGCTTATCTGAGGTACTCACAGTACTGAGTTCACTGAAGGTCCCCTTGTTGACTCTCTTTTTGGAACTTTCTCGTATGGCAGGCAGCCATAGCCTTTTCCTTCTGGCTCACACACGTCGTTGCTGGGGCCTCCGAGCCTTAGTTGGGAGCAGAGCATTTACAGCTGCTACTTCCTCCGGTTTCTGCTGCAGGAACGTCAGTGTCCCTACAAACTCGTAGACCGGAATCCGGACCATGCGCTCCAGCTAGGAGTGAGCCTTAACTCTGCTCATTCTCCAGCTCCCCTTCTCACGTCCACACACTTCCCCTTCCCTTCACAGACTGCCCTAACTTACCTCCTCCTGACCACAGAGAGCAGCTCCTCAGCAGTCAGATTCAGAGGTCTCCCTGCTGGTCTGGAGTGGGAACTGTGTTGTGTCTTGGTTTAACTGCTAGAGAGATCCTTCGTTGCTCCCAAGCATGACATCACACTCCCTAGGAAGAAGGTAATGTCACTGTGGTGACCGTACTCCTGGGGGCGCCACAAGTGCACTGATGCCCAGCCACTGCTAGATGATTCTGCTGGTACATTGACCCAGACCACTACATTCCCCTCGTACTCTACACAGTCAGAATCTGACCCTGATGAAACTCAGGTTCCTCTTCCCGCATACTATACCACCTTACACGGTGACAAAGAGGAAGGTGCAGATGAAAGTGCAGGTTCCTTGAGCAGGTGGGGGGGCATACTCATGGGCGACGGCCCTGGCACAGGGCCCCTCAGAGTACACAAAAGTGTCTCTGTCGGTGGGAGAGAGGGCCCAACCGCCATCAGACACACCGCCGTACTATGAGGGGCCCTGTGCCAGTGCCGTCGCCAACGAGTGTGCCCCCCTGCTTGCTCAGGATCACAGCACTTGCAAAGTTGAAATACTTACCTCTCCCTGCTCCACCGTCGTGACGTCTTCCGCATTTCCTGACCGTGACATTCTGGTCAGAGAGCACGATGACATCACGTCTGTACGCCCAAACAGGCCAAATTCATTGAGATGCAAGATGGGGACAACGAGGAGTCCAGACTAGTACAGGGACTCCCTAGCGAGGAGACTTATTTAATTGTTTTCAATGTTGGGACAGCTATTTTTGGGGAGCACTATACTCTGGAGAATGATATATGAGGCCCACCATACACTGGAACATTCCAAAGGTGGACATCAGACACTGGAGCAGCATTTACAGGGCCCATTATGCACTGGAGCATTAGAAATGGGGCCCATTATATATGGAGCATTATTTGGGCTCATAACACAGTGGAGCTTCATTCATGGGGACCAACATATACTGTAGCATTATGTGGAGCTCATCATATACTGTTTCAAACATTATATGGGACCAATGATTCTGTATGGAGAAATATATGGGCCTCATTACTCTGTATAGCGCACTATGCGGTGGCCATAATACTGTATGGAGTAATATACTGTCCGTTTTTGGTGCTATTGGAGAATTTAAAATGGATATCAGTCATGAGATGTAAGAAGTGAAGTATTTTTCATTGTACTATAACGCTATATCTCTGCCGTACAGAGGATCATGAATTGTGGCATGTGTTAAAAGAGCCCAGTGACACTCTTTGGCTCAGGGCCCACGAAAATCCAGAGCCAGCCCTGCCCCCCCCACAACTTTAGCCAAATAACCCCCTGTTTTCAATGCCTAACTATTATTATAAAGTAAATTAAGGTTGACAAGCTTAAGTATTAAGAATAGATGTTTTGGCATTAAAATGGGCACTGTAGGTGTCTTTCCTGTCCTCCACTCCCTGCTGACCTTGCTTCCCCATTGACTTGCATTGGGTTTCGTGTTTGAGTTGGCCTTCGACTTTTCACGATAATCGGCCGATTTCGTTCTACCCGACTTTTGAGAAAGTCGGGTTTCATGAAACCCGACTCGACCCGAAAAAAGGCAAAGTTGCTCAACTCTAGTACAGGGCAATAATGACTTCACATGATCTAGACTATATGCTTCTGTTAATACATCCTAGAATTGCATTTGCATTTTTTGCTGCTGCAACACACTGTTGACTCATATTCAGTCTGTGATCTATTAGTATACCCAAGTCTTTTTCACATGTGCTGTTGCTTATCCCTATTCCTCCCATTCTGTATATGCTTTTTTCATTTTTATTGCCCAGATGTAGTACTTTGCATTTTTCCCTGTTAAAAACCATTCTGTTAGTTGCTGCCCACTGCTCCAGTTTATTTATATCTTTTTGAATCCTCTCTCTCTCTTCTCTAGTATTAGCTATCCCTCCTAGTTTTGTGTCATCAGCAAATTTAATCAGTTTACCCTCAATTCCTTCATCTAAATCATTGATAAAGATGTTGAACAATACAGGGCCCAGGACAGAACCCTGTGGTTCCCCACTTGAGACATTCTTCCATCTGGATGTGCAGCCATTTACGACCACTCTTTGGGTCCGATCACTAAGCCAGTTATGAATCCACCTAACAGTTGCCTTGTCCATTCCATACCTAGTCATTTTTTCAGTAAGGATTGTGTGAGATACTTTGTCAAATGCTTTGCTGAAGTCAAGATATACTATATCTACAGCATTTCCCTCATCCACTCAATCAGTGATTCCGTCATAGAAGGAAATTAAGATAGTCTGACATGACTTATTAGTTACAAACCCATGCTCACTCTGTTTAATCACTTCATTCTTATCCAGGTACTGACATACATGTTGTTTAATAATTTGTTCAAAGATCTTTCCTGGTATAGAAGTCAGACTCACCGGCCTATAGTTGCCTGGGTCCACCTTCTTCCCCTTTTTGAAGATAGGAATAACATTTGCTCTTCTCCAGTCTTCTGGGACTTCTGTTCTCCAAGAATTTTCAAAGATTGCTGTTCATAGACTCTCTCCATCCAGGCTCACTGAGCTACAGTTATTTTGCAAAGAAGAATGGCAAAGAAGACATCTTCTAGATGTGCGAAGCTGGTAGAGTCAAAAGACTTGTAGCAGTAATTGCATCAAAAGCTGGTCGTGCAACTTATTGACTCAGGGGGCTGAATACAAAGGCATATCATAATTTTCAAATTAAAATTTTTAAAATATCTAGAAAACCATGTGTCATTTCTTTTCCACTTAACAAATAATCGCTACTTTGTGTTGATATATCATATAAAATCCCAATAAAATACATTTAATTTTGTGTGTATAACGTGAAAAAATGTGGAAAAGTTCATGGGGTATATACTCTTTCAAAGACATTGTATATTTAGCAAACCTATTACGTAAAACACCAGCAGCAAAAGCAACCAACAACCCATCAAAATGGTGTTACAGTTGTGTCTGATTTTTTTAAGCTTAAAAAAATATATATGTATTTTGCCAGATAGTATTAAATGTGAAAAGCTAACAGACTTTTTTTTCCTCAAATATTTCATTAATTGTATTAAAAGTTGTCTTTGATTTTGAATACTTCAGAGGAAATTAGATAAATTACTACATAATTTAGATTTATGAAAAATTTGCTACAAAAACGTTTTTTCTCCTTTTTAGATCACTAAAATGATATATTAACATATTTGAAGCAAATTAAACTAAAGGTTGTTTTGGTACATTGCTTACATATATTACTGTATAGTAATCTTTTGTTGATCAAAAATAGCAATCATTTCAAGCATGGTATAAATAGGGATTGTGTTTATTCCAAATTCTTAGAGAAAAGGCACAATATTATATCAGCGTGTTCATTATTTTAATGCAATTAGACTTCCATTGATTATGTAGCAAATTTCTTTATATCTCGAAACAATGCTATCAAAACAAAGAGTTAAAAGGCATTACAATTATCTGCTGTGTTCAGTTAACACCAGATTCATTGAGCGTTATTGTTTCTAGTTTTAGTACAGATTTAGGAGTGATTGCATTGATTTTTACAGAATACGGAACAACTCAATGAATCTTTCTTAAAACTTTCCTTAGATACAATGTTCAGTTAGAAAACATCTTTAATTGATCACAAATTCCATGGCACCTCGGGCAAAGAAAGGTTTGTTGGGGACATGTTTTTCATTGCCAATCATGCAATTGCTGACTACATAATAGAGAGAAATTTGTTAATTGCCAGGATTAAAATAAACAATCCTTTAAATTTGGGTGGAGTGGATTTCTGCATTTAGAAAGTAGGTGAAGATGCCAAGAAATATGTAAATCCTCTCTGCTAAAAGCCTCAGAAAACAGCATGATAGTTTCAGTGAAGAGCTTAAGCATTGCTCTCTCTCCCTTATAAACAATAAGCCTTTAATGTAAAAACGACAGTAACAAAGGCCAATTATGAACCTGTTGCTTAAGATAATTTAAAGAATTAGTCAAGGTAACCATTATTGTATGGAACAGTGGATTGATCTTGGTTTTTTGCAACTCATCCTTTCTTTAACCTCCTTTCTTGTCCCTTCATTGGCTGACCATTAAACAAATACTATTCAGAATCCTTACCTTAATCTACAAAACAGCTTACAATGCTGCTCCTGTTTCCAATTCATATTTAACACTTTAGATGCTATACATGCAAGCTCCACTCTGTCATTGAATGAATGAATTGGCAAACACTTAACATAAGTGTTAAGCATCTCAATTTTCTCTTATTATCCAGAGCAGTATTGATATTCATATTTCATATATTCCATGTTTTCCTTTTCTTTTGTATACTGTTTATGGAGGTGGCTGCCCCTAGTATGCACCTATTCACATCAGCTTGAAAGTGCTAGTCAGTCTTTTGTTATTTGTATATTATCTCTCTGACCGAGCACTCATCTGTCAACATGTGGTGGTTTTAATTACAGGAGGATCCTACCTACCCAAAAATACAGGCTTTGACAGAGGTGTCCACATTTACCCGTTAAAGGGTTGATTGTGACTTGTAGGATCGCTACTACCAATAGGTGGCGCTGTAGAGTAAAAGTCCTCTTTCTTTCTGAAGAGGCAATTTGCATATTATTTTCCCAGAGGAGCATTGCACGGCGAATAAGTCTCCTTACCTTGACAAGCCACAGCTGGCATGTCACTCTCCGCAAGGAGAAACCTTACTTCTTAGACCACATTTACCCAGGAATTCAGACTTCAGCCTAAGAGTAAAGGTACTGTCACACTAAGTGATATCGCTAGCAATATCGCTATAACTTGTGACGTTATAGCGATATTGCTAGCGATATAGCTATGTCTGATACTTACCTACGACCCGCTCCCCCGCTGGTTATCGCTGATCGCGCGAGAACGTTCAGGACCGCTTCTCGTCGTCAGCTTCCTGCGGCGCTTCCTGTGGAGAGGCGAGCGACGAGCGTGGAGCCAGGCGGGAGGATGCAGGATCGCCTAGTGTGACAGGTAAGTAGCGATCCCCGTCCCCAGCAATGTCGCTGGTGAGATCTGCCTGTGTGACAGCTCACTAGCGACCACTTAGCGATGTACCAGCGATCCTGACCGCGTCATATCGCTGGTCGGGATCGCTGGTACATCGCTAAGTGTGACAGTACCTTTATTCACACTAGACATGTAGAGTCCCAGCAGCGTGAGACCACCTTGTCATTGCTTGCTGGACATGTATGAATTGGCCAAATTATGTGCTAAGCTTCTCAATTTTTTCTTATCATCCAGAGCAGTATTGCTATTCATATTTTCAACTTCTTTTGTATCTCATTCTGAGCTAGGCATTTCATCTATATAGCTTCCCGTGGACACATGTCTGCAAAGTTGGGCACCTGTCCTGCTCTGCCCTCATTCATATTGAGGTTGGTTGACACAAGTTAAGGTTTTAATACTAGAGACCGGACAGGACTATCCCAAATGGATACACCATGTCTTAGTGGGGTGGCTTTTACTCTATTTTGATCAAAATAGTGTTAACTAAGCATCCAAGGTTATTTAGATGGACTATTACTATTTACTTATTTACTTACTATAGGATATATGCTCATTTTTTTTTTTCTTGGGTTTTGTCTATCAAACGGCTACAGTGTGAACATGCTCTTATACATTGCATGTATACCAATTTATGATATGGTTCATTTCTTTGGTTTTGCTGTAGTTTCTTGTGCTTTGTACAAACAGAAGTGTGGCCCCCTTTCTGAGCTATGCATTTGGCTTTGCTGTTGTTTCTTATATTCGAGAAAGGCTGAAAGGTTTGCTAACTTACTGTACAGTAGTATGCAAAAGCTTTAGGCAGATGTGGAAATAGGCTGAAAAATATAAATGCATTAAAGATAAAAATTTATTATATAAGGTGGGCCATTTATATGGAGACATCTGGGTGGGCCATTTATATGGATAAACCTAAATAAAATGGGAATGGTTGGTGATATCAACTTCCTGTTTGTGGCACATTAGTATATGGGAGGGGGAAAACTTTTTAAGATGGGTGGTGACCATGGCGGCTAGTTTGAAGTTGGCCATTTTGGATTGCATCTTTATAAAGGGCCCACCCAGGTGTATCCATATAAATGGCCCACCCTGTAGTTTATTTTTATCAGTTAACAAAATTCAAAGTAAATGAACAAAATAGTAATCTAAATCAAATAAATATTTGGTATGATCAGGGCCGGACTGGCCATCTGACAATTCTGGCAAATGCCAAAAGGGCCTGTCTTGTCATGGGCTGCCTTGTCTGCTACATTGCTAACAGAATCGGTGTTCTCCGATTCTCTGACCCCCCCTACTGTTACTTACCCCAGCAGGCCACTGGTATCACACGGGTATCATTAGAAATATTGGTATTGTCGTAAATCTTCCTTTCCTCCTTCCAGGGTAATATTAGTAATATATCCCATCTGGTTCTTGGGGACGGGAACAACGTGGACCTGTGTGATTTCAAATGCCAGGGCTGAATTTCAGCCCCTGTCCGTACCTGGGTATGACCACCTTTTGCCTTTGAAACATCATCTCAGCACTAATTCTCTCCTAGATACACTTGTGCATAGTTTTTGAACAAATTTGGCAGGGTAATTGTTCCAAACATCTTGGAGAACTAACCTCAGATCTTCTGTCGATATAGGTTTACACTGATCCTCCTATCTCTTCATTAATCCCAGACAGACTTGATGATGTTAAGATCATAGCACTGTGGGGGGCATGTCACCTCTTTCAGAACTTATTGTTCTTCTTTATGCAGAATAGTTCTTAATGCCATCAGCTGTTTGATTGGGGCTATTGTCCTATCACAGAATAAATTTGGAACAAATCAGATCAAATCCCCTACTCCATTTACTGAAATGCAACCATAAACTTGTAAGGAACATCCACCATGCATCACTGTTGTCTGCAGACACTCATTATGGTACTGTTCTCCATCCCTATGACAAACTGCTTTCTGTTATAGCAAAATTTTTCAAATATTGACTCATCAGTCCCAATCACTTTAGCTTGTTTCCAAGTAGAAGGAACAGTATGGTTATGGCTGCAATTCTTCTATGAAGGCCAAACTTCTGGCCAGACTTCTCCGAACAGTAGATGAATGAAGCTGGGTCCCATTGGTTGTTTTCAGTCCTGAGCCACTGCTAAGTATTTTCTGATTTCAAAGGAAAGTAAGCATAATGTGACTTTCATTTGCTATACTGTTTCCTTTTCTTATATACATGCTGATGTGACACTTTCATGAAAACCACATACATTTTTACTTTGCCCCATATTTGTTTCTAAAGGCCCCGTCACACTAAGCGACTTGCCAGCGATCCCGACACCGATATCAAGGTGTCAGGATCGCTAGTAAGTCGCTATGTGATCGCTGGTGAGCTGTCACACAGACAGCTTCACCAGCGATCTGTACAGCGATGCCGAGCGCCCAGCATCGCTGGCTATCGCTGTAAAAAATAGAATCAAAATAAAAAATATAGTTATTCTCACCTTCCGACGTCGCGTTCAGCCATCCTGCCACTCTCCACGCTCCGGTCCCAGTGATCCTTTGCACGAATGACGGCGACACTTTGTTATCCCGTGAGACCGTGACATCTCGCGGTCATTCGTGCAAAGGATCACTGGGACCGGAGCGTGGAGAGAGGCAGGATGGCTGAACGGGACATCGGAAGGTGAGAATAACTATATTTTTTATTTTTTTTATTATTTTTTACACCTGATCGCTGGTCTCCCGCCTGTCACACACAGCGATGCGTGCTGGCCAGCGGGAGACCAGCGACCAAAGAAATGTCCAGAGGTTTCTTCCAGCGATCAGCGATACCGGCAGGGGGGCCGCTCGCTGATCGCTGTCACACACAGCGATCTCGCTGGTATGATCGCTGTTACGTCACAAAAGTTGTGACTCAGCAGCGATCTCGCTACCGAGATCGCTTAGTGAGACGGGGCCTTAAGGCTGTGTGATGAGATAACACAATCTCATTATCATAAGGGTTCAATACATTGGAAAAATCATATCCATTCAGAAATCATCATTTAAATACTTTCTGCATTTATTTTATCAGATATTTCTTAATTCTTCCAGAAAAACGTACTGGATTCCACACTAATTGGCAATAAAAATGACTTGGCAGAAGGATTATATGCCAGTTTTAAAAGTAGCAGTTGTGATGATGCATACTCTATGTAGGAAAAAAAACATCTAGATTACAAGCTGTCAAATTCCATGTTTTCTTTGAATTCAGAAAGTCTGCAAAGAATTTGGTCATTTAGTGTCTCCTTGGGACAGATGGCTGGGAATTAAAACCTTTTTATAATATAGTTCTACAAGCATTTGGAGCACAGATCTGTCCAACTTTTTGCTATATTGCTAAAAGCATCTTATACTTAGCTTTAGTTTATACTGCTGTTGTAAATTTAGTATTTTTATTTCTAAGTTTCTTAACTCAAATTAGAGAATATTCACAAGTAAAAGAATACAGCTATGCAAGTCCATTTGTACTTTTATATCAATACATTTTTACGTTTTCTTATAAATTAGGTTAAAGCACAAGTGATTTTAGCATCAAAGCGGTTGACTCTGGAACCCCTTGTGATAAGCAGAATCAGGAGACCATAGTATTTGTTGGGGTGCCCTGAACTCTTCATCATTTATCCAGAAAAAGCACCAGTACAATGGTACAGCTTTGCTTTTACTGATAGTTTACTTATTGATTGCTGTCCTATGAGTCAGGCTCAGCTGATCATAAATTGATAACACACAAATGATAGGCAAAAGTGATGAGGGAGCACTAAAATGCTCAGGTGCTCGTTGCTTGGGTCAAGCAAATTGCAATACTCGGGTACTCGGACAGAACAACGAGCCCAATGTAAACCTATGGGAGACCAGAGAATTTTTACCGCGATCCTCTCGGGGGTCCTTTCAAGGTCTAAAAACATCAGAAAACGATGGAAACACTGCTAAAATGACATGGGAACATCATGGCAACTGCCCCTGGAAGCATTTCTCACTCCTAGGTCACAGCTCTATACAATGTTGTCAGTTTCACGCCCTTTTTACAGTCACACCAAAAAAACATACAAAAGTGAAACCAAAATGGATTTTGCTGGGAAATATGTTAAAGGTACATCCATTCCAAGTTAATGACTTTTATCTAAGCGAAAATAATTAACCCAAAACAAAAATGTTCCTCCACCCTTGAGCTATGTTCACACACAGCATTTTTGAGGAGTTTTGCAACTTTAATATTGCTTTCAACCAATGCAAATGCATATACTGGGAAATGTCATTGTAACTTTTAACAATCCTAGCTAGCCATGTGGTGTGTGACACATAAGCAGACACATCTTGTTTCATTTATGAAGGAGGGACTCTTAAAGTCACAGAGCCTATTTTTACAAAGGCATCAGGCAGCATTAATCTTCTTAAAGGGCCATTATTAAACAGTGGGTCTCCTATGCTGTTATAGCATATGCAGTGAGTGGATGGGCTGCCAAGAATTACAACGTACCCCAATACCCCTTTCATGAGAGGTACAGGAGGGCTTCCTGAAAAAATGTTCCATTGAATGCAAGGCCTGGCCTGCCCCAAAGTTACATGCACCCCAATAAGATTTTCAAGCCACATACTGGATGGCCACAGGAAAATCCATTATTCATTTTGTACTCCCATATGGTTTTCTTATGCATTGACTGCAAGGCCTGCCATGCTACCAAGTCATATGCACCCCAATAAGACTTTGAACCCAGGTACTGGATGGGCACAGGAAAATCCACTTCACATTATTCATTATGTATTTCCATTCTGTTTTCTTATTCATTGACTGAAAGGCCTGTCCTGCTACCAAGTCATATGCACCCCAATAACCCCCATCCCCCTTGGAAGAAATATGGAGGAGGGCCTCATAGAAAAAATGTCCCATTACAAAGGAGCGGGTCTCCTAGACTTATAATGCCCATACACTAAGTGTATTGGCTGGCAAACATTTTCCCCTGTGAAGTACACCAACCTTTTTCAGAACAAGTATTTTATGTCCAGCATAACAACCCACCCTTGTTAGGAATTCAACACTGGCTGAAGCAGCACAGAACACGTTAACCCTGTTGATCTAGTGGTGGTGGATGATGACACGTGGGGGAAGGCCTGATTAAAAAATATGCCCAATTTAAAGGAGCGGGTCTCCCAGACTTGGAATGCCCATACATTAAGTGTATGGGCAGGCAAACATTTTCCCCAGTGGAGTACACCTCAACCTTTTCCATAACAAGTATTTTACGCCCAGCATAATCACCCACCCTTGTTAGGAATTCGACACTGGCTGTAGCAGCACGGAACACGTTAACCCTGGTGATCTAGTGGCGGTGGATGATGACACGTGGAGGAAGGCCTGATTAAAAAATATGCCCAATTTAAAGAAGTGGGTCTCCTAGACATGGAATGCCCATACACTAAGTGTATGGGCCGGCAAACATTTTCCCCAGTAGGGAACACCTCAACTTTTTCCATAACAAGTATGTATTTTACGCCCAGCATAACCATAACCACCAACCCTTGTTAGGAATTTGACCCTGGCCGTAGCAGCATGGAACACGTTAACCCTGGTGTTCTAGTGGCGGTGGATGATGACACATGGAGGAAGGCCTGATTAAAAACTATGCCCAAATTAAAGGAGCGGGTCTGGGAATGTTTAGTTTGCAAAAGAGAAGACTGAGAGGAGACTTAATAGCTGTCTACAAATATCTAAAGGGCTGTCACATTGTAGAAGGATCAACTTTATTCTCATTTGCACAAGGAAAGACTAGAAGCAATGGGATGAAGCTGAATGGGAGGAGACACAGATTAGATATTAGAAAAAACTTTTTGACAGTTAGAGTGATCAATGAGTGGAACAGGCTGCCACGAGAAGTGGTGAGTTCTCCTTCAATGGAAGTCTTCAAACAGAGGCTGGACAGACATCTAACTGGGATGATTTAGCGAATCCTGCTTTGAGCAGGGGGTTGGACCAGATGGCCCAGGAGGTCCCTTCCAACTCTACGATTCTATGATTCCTAGACTTGGAATGCCCATTCACTAAATGCATGGACTGGCAAATATTTTCCCCAGTGGGGTACACCTCAACCTTTTCCATCACAAGTACTGTATTTTATGCCCAGCATAACAACCCACCCTTGTTAGTAATTAGACACTGGCTATAGCAGCACGGAACACATTAGCCCTGGTGATCTAGTGGCGGTGGATGATGACACGTGGAGGAAGGCCTGATTAAAAAATATGCTCAATTTAAAACATTTTTGTATGCCTGATCACAGCACCATAGACATGAAATTACTGGTATTGAAAGGTAACTTCACATCTCAGAGAGAGAGAAGAGTCTGTGAGTACAAATTCATGATGACCTTTGACACTCTCAATGCAGGAATGAATGTGTTGCATGGATTTATGTCTTTTTACATCAATTAAGGAATTTGCTCCTTAAACCCTGTGGGGCAACACAACACAGAACCAGACCGCAATCAGAGGACAATAAAACATCCAGACTCCTTATCTATGAACTGTTCCAATATTTATGTCTATCCGTCTCCCATAATGATAATTCTTCTTGTGCTTCATGTCAGTTGTCTTATCTATTGCATTTTTTCTGTGCTGTGCATAAATATGTGATTCTTCAGATTTTGTATTAGTCAATGCCTGATGAAGAAACCTGAGTAAAAGAAGAAAGACGCGCACTCTTGCTGTGGAGGAGATAGGTGCTGACTGTACGTGGAGGGTCCACAAACAGTAGTCAGTAGAAAAACAGTCGCACTCAAGTGTGGATTAATCTTGCAAAAAATCTTGAAGATTTTGTGAAATTTTTGGATTTTTATTTTATTTCAAATGCATCAAATAGTGTAAAACCGCAGACAAAAGAAGTATCCAAAATGTGGGTATAATATCGTAATCCAGGATATGAGTATACTATGGTTACGTTTCGACCTACTAAGAGGCCTTTCTCAAACCATACTCAAGTAGTGTCAAGGAAAAGATTAATTAGAGCATTTTCAGAAGTCCCAAACAGGGGCTGATGGCATGGGAGCAGCCTGGACAACACCGCAGGTCCAGGCTGCTCCCATGCCATCAGCCCCTGTTTTGGATACTTCTTTTGTCTGCGGTGTTACACTATTTGATGCATTTGAAATAAAATAAAAATCCAAAAATTTCACAAAATCTTCAAGATTTTTTGCAAGATTAATCCACACTTGAGTGCGACTGTTTTTCTACTGAAGAAACCTGAGTAGTCTGGAAAGCTTGCAATGAATTACCATCTTTTCAGTTAGCCTTTAAAAAGTATCAACTAGGGATGAGCAAGCATATTCGTGGGTATTCGGTACTCGGCGAGTATTGCGGTACACGCAATACTCGAACCAAAGCGAGTATTTCACTACTCGCCTCGCTATTCGGTTCTCCCGTCCAGCATTTGCCAATCACAGTAATGCCGCACCCTTCTTGGTTGTGGGCGGCATTACTATGATTGGCTGGCCGCCCAGCTTCTTATGAGTCATCAATCATAGCTTGGCACTAAGCCCTACCTGCCGCTGCCATTTTCTGCACATTGCATGCAGAACACAGCTAGTGTAGGGAGAGTGTGAGCAGCCGCTAGGGAGAGTTGTGTTTTTTGGTTCAAATCAACCAGAAATCCTCTGTGAAAACCAAAAGCTCTTTTCAGAGCTGAAAGTATAAGTTCAGGGACTGAGTAGTGACCGTTTTCCCAGCTTTTTTTAGTTCAGACTTAGCCCTGCAGGGCAGGTTTTTTTGTGCTGCTGCCGTGCTGCATTCACAGTGAATAGCACGCACGGTACTGCACAACTAACACGCAGGCAGCACCACTGTCTTGTGTGGTGTCTGGGCTGCGTATTCTTGCCTTAAACCTCAGGGTAGAGATGAGCGACTTTGCCTTTTTTCAGGTCGAGTTGGGTTTCATGAAACCCGACTTTCGCAAAAGTCGGGTCGAACGAAATCGGCCGACTATAGGGAAAAGTCGGAGGCCAACTGAAACACAAAAAGCAGTGCAAGTCAATGGGGAAGCAAAGTCGGCAGAGAGTGGAAGACAGTGAACACACCTACAGTGCCCATTTCAATGCCAAAAACATCAATTCTTATAACTGAAGCTTGTCAACCTTATTTTACTTCCTAAGAATAGTTACGCATTGTCTAAAGTTGTGGGGGGGTTGGGCTGGCTCCAGGTTTTCGTGTGCCCTGGGCCAAAGAGTGTCAGTGCGACCCTTTAACACATACCACAACTCATGATGCTCTGATACGCCACAGAAATATAGGTATAGTACAATGACACATACTTCACTGCTTACATGACATGACTGATCTATTTTAAATTCTACAATAGCTCAAAAAAAAGGACAGTATATTACTCCATACAGTGTTATGGCCACCACATTGTGCGCCATACAGAATAATGAGCCCCATATATTTCTCCATACCAAATAATTAGTCACATATAATTTTCCATACAGTATATGATGAGCTCCACATAATGCTCCATATATAATGGGCGCCATTTGTAATGCTACAGTATATAATGTGCCCCTTAGATGCTGCTCCAGTGTATGATCTGCCCCATTTACATTGCTCCAGTACATGATGGGCCTCATGGATGATGGCTCCAGTGTAAGATGGTCTCTAAATAATGCTCCATATATAATGGGCCACATTTGTTATGCTCCAGTGTATAATGTGCCCCTTAGATGCTGCTCCAGTGTCTGATCTGCCGAATTTACATTGCTCCAGTACATGATGGGCCCTATTTTTAATTAACCCAGGCATGGTATGTGAAAAGAGCTCCATGGAGTAATCTGAGGTGTGTGCTTCCACATCCTTCACTTTTGGTGTGGGTGAAGGACACAAGGAAAGGGGTTGCTCCTGACCAGAAGCCTGCGGTTACGACTCAGTGCATTTTTTACAACTTCAGAAGAGGAGGCGATAGAGCTGGAGACTGTTTAAGCAATGCAAGCCACAAACAGTTCCTGATACTCTGGCTTTAAAAGCAGTCTACCTAAAAGGGAGCCTTACAGGCCTTCCAGAGCTACACCATGGCACTGGCTCAACACCTCCTGCCTTAGCTGCTATTGTGTTTTTGGCTCTACCAGCAGATGCACCACCACCACCATCAGTACCAGGTTGCCCTCCACGCCCACATCCGCATCCTCTTCCACCATACTGCCTCATGTTTTTTAAAATGGACCCAAAATACCAGCAGATATATGGTACTGTATCAGAAGCGTACAGCTCTATACAATATATGGATAACAGTAAATCTCCGTATATATTTCATGAGGCATACACAGACGCTCACAGGCTCAGTATGGATTACCCAATAAAATAACAAGTTTAAAAAGAGGAACAGTATCACCAGAAACAAGGTATATATAGTATAGTGTAAACATTCTGATTCTCCTTATGCATTTCAGGAGGCAGAGACAAACGCTCTCAGGCCCAGTATGGATTACACAAGAATATGAAAAGCTGTAAATGGGTTATGTAACACAAGCGTACAGCTGTATACAGTATTGGGGTAATCTTAAAGTTCCAACTATATTCCCGGAGTAACAGACAGACGTTTGCAGGCTCATTATGGATTACACCAGAATCTAAATAGCTAAAAAGGTTACTGTATCAGAAGCGTTCTGCTGTATACAGTGTTGGCCAAATTGAAAATATTGGTATATATTTCCGTAGTCACCCTCAGCCGCTCACTCAGTTTGGTTTTGAACATAATAAAAAATGTTGTAAAAAAGTTCCTGGATAACAAGATAGCAAGTATATATTTTTTAGGGTACAATTGAAATCTCCATATAAATAGTCCCGTAGTCACTCTCAGACGCTTACACAGTATGGATTTGACCGTAATGCTAAATGTTGAACAAAGGTACTGTATAACAAGATACAAGCTGTATTGAGTAGAGTACAAAAATTTGTTTCTCCGATTCACCGTGTATATAGAAGGCGTAACCCACACACGCTCACTCACTATGGATGAAGTAGGGAAGGTGGACTGACAGACAAACCAGCCTGTAGTGAGAAGCAGAGGTGTAGCACAGTGTAGGTGTGAAACCGCTAAGATAAAGAGAAAGGGTGCAGTGTTTTAGCTTGCACACTGGAGGGCAGTGGAGAGTGTAGGAATGGGAATGAATAACTGCCATTGGTCAGAGAAACTGTTAGGTGATGTTGGGCGGAGTTACAAGAACTGGAAGTATAAAAGGCTGAGGGAAGGTTCTGGAAGAGTCAGTCAGCGAAGGGAGCACAGTAAAGAGGAAGTTCTGCTGAGGAAATAGAGACAGTGGAAAAGCTCCAGAGAGGACTGACAGTTGAGGCGGTCACGGGGGGGTGGCCCAGAGGACGGTAGCCGCAGACGAAGACGGCCTGGGGCTATCATACGGACGGTGTGCTCAGACTGGTGCAGCGCTGTGGTGGTTGGGCCTAGGCCAGCCACAGTGGAAGAGCCACAGAGGACGCCACGATTATAGTTACAAAGGAAGAGAAATGTGAAACGGCTGTGGTGAATTGCTGATGTCGACAGAAGGATGGGCACTAAAAACGGACCTGTTCAATACAAACTCTGTCTCAGTCTCGTGTTTGTCTGTGGCAAGAAGAGGGCCCCCCACAGTTGGTTAACCTACAGATGATACTTTAATACAAAGTTTTGAAACAAGGTACTGTATCAGCACATACCAGGTGTGCCCAGTCTAGGGTTAAATTTCTGTCTATACTTCCGGAGTCAGACACAAACACTCACAGGCTCACTATGTATTACACCAGAATTAAAAAAGAAGAAGAAGGGAAAGATATTCATAGCGTATATACAGTGCTGTGGAACTTTTAAATGTTTGCATATATTTCAATCTCAGTAAGCCAGTCAAGAATCTCCGCTACTGGAAACTACATGGATACAAGTATAGACGCAAAGTCGAGTGTTAGCAGAAATTTTGGAATTACTCACCGCGGGAAAACCTCCCGGTATATGTTGCAGCAGCGATGCAGACCCTCAATTACTGTGTCTGTGGAGAAAGCGAAAAAGGTTCTTTGTTAAGAAAGGATTGCTTCATCTCAGTAGCGTGGATCACATCACCGTTACTCGTCTCCATCAAATTGTGATCACAGGGAGAGATGTACGCATGGTCCTCACTGCCTATCATGATGTGTCTGGTCATTTTGGAATGCAAAAGACAGAAGCCACAGGCCGTAGGCGATTCTATTGGATTGGCATGAGAGGAGACATTGAAAAATGGTAGCAGGAATGTCACACGTCTGTGACTATCACAACTGTGAAAGGTGATCATAAACCACCACTGCATCCGCTTGTAAGTTGATGTTCATTTCAAATGGTAGCCATTGATCATCTGAAGGTAGAGGCCAGCAGGACAGGCCATAGCGACATCTTAACCATCATTGATCAAAACACCAAATTTCTAGTGGCCGTCCCTGTGAAGGATTTAACTGCCCAGACTACACAGCGGTGGAGCAGGGAGAGGTAAGTATTGCAACTGCTGTTGGGGGAGGGGTGGGCAGCCCAGCTATGGAGGTTTAAAAATTGGCATATGTAGATGTGTTGGCTGCACATTCAGCTGCTGCAAAGGGCGTAATTGGGCAAGTCCGAGGAAGAGGATGGAAAAACCGAGGCACTTTTCTGGTAACCTACAAGTGCCTACAAGTAGTATTCAACCCCCTGCAGATTTAGCAGGTTTACACATTCGGAATTAACTTGGCATTGTGACATTTGGACTGTAGATCAGCCTGGAAGTGTGAAATGCACTGCAGCAAAAAAGAATGTTATTTCTTTGTTTAATTTTTTTTTAAATTGTGAAAAGTTTATTCAGAGGGTCATTTATTATTCAACCCCTCAAACCACCAGAATTCTGTTTGGTTCCCCTAAAGTATTAAGAAGTATTTCAGGCACAAAGAACAATGAGCTTCACATGTTTGGATTAATTATCTCTTTTTCCAGCCTTTTCTGACTATTTAAGACCCTCCCCAAACTTGTGAACAGCACTCATACATGGTCAACATGGGAAAGACAAAGGAGCATTCCAAGGCCATCAGAGACAAGATCGTGGAGGGTCACAAGGCTGGCAAGGGGTACAAAACCCTTTCCAAGGAGTTGGGCCTACCTGTCTCCACTGTTGGGAGCATCATCCGGAAGTGGAAGGCTTATGGAACTACTGTTAGCCTTCCACGGCCTGGACAGCCTTTGAAAGTTTCCTCACGTGCCGAGGCCAGGCTTGTCCGAAGAGTCAAGGCTAACCCAAGGATAACAAGGAAGGAGCTCCGGGAAGATCTCATGGCAGTGGGGACATTGGTTTCAGTCAATACCATAAGTAACGTACTCCACCGCAATGGTCTCCGTTCCAGACGAGCCCATAAGGTACCTTTACTTTCAAAGCGTCATGTCAAGGCTCGTCTACAGTTTGCTCATGATCACTTGGAGGACTCTGAGACAGACTGGTTCAAGGTTCTCTGGTCTGTTGAGACCAAGATCGAGATCTTTGGTGCCAACCACACACGTGACGTTTGGAGACTGGATGGCACTGCATACGACCCCAAGAATACCATCCCTACAGTCAAGCATGGTGGTGGCAGCATCATGCTGTGGGGCTGTTTCTCAGCCAAGGGGCCTGGCCATCTGGTCCGCATCCATGGGAAGATGGATAGCACGGCCTACCTGGAGATTTTGGCCAAGAACCTCCGCTCCTCCATCAAGGATCTTAAGATGGGTCGTCATTTCATCTTCCAACAAGACAACGACCCAAAGCACACAGCCAACAAAACCAAGGCCTGGTTCAAGAGGCAAAAAATCAAGGTGTTGGAGTGGCCTAGTCAGTCTCCTGACCTTAACCCAATTGAAAACTTGTGGAAGGAGCTCAAGATTAAAGTCCACATGAGACACCCAAAGAACCTAGATAACTTGGAGAAGATCTGCATGGAGGAGTGGGCCAAGATAACTCCAGAGACCTGTGCCGGCCTGATCAGGTCTTATAAAAGACGATTATTAGCTGTAATTGCAAACAAGGGTTATTCCACAAAATATTAAACCTAGGGGTTGAATAATATTTGAACCACACTTGTATGTTTAAAATTTATTACAATTTAACTGAGCAACATAACTTTTTGGTTTGTAAGATTTATGCATCTGTTAATAAATCCTGCTCTTGTGTGAAGTTTGAAGGCTCTAACTTATTTGCATCTTATCAAACCTGCTAAATCTGCAGGGGGTTGAATACTACTTGTAGGCACTGTATGTGTCATCAGGGGAAGGTGGGACAAAATCCTTTGAAACCCATGCATGGTTCATTTTAATGAAGGTTAGATCATCAACATTTTGGGTTGACAGACGGGTCCTTTTTTCTTGCCCCCTGAGAAACTTCCTCCTGCCCAAAATAATCATCCCCCTCATCCTCATCCTCCTCCTCTTCCTCCTCTTCCTCCACCTCGTCCAGGACAGTTCCCTGACCAGAAAATGGCTGACTGTCATCAAAGCTTCCCTCCTCCTCCTCCTCCTCCGCTGCAGACGCCTGATCCTTAATGTGCGTCAAACTTTGCGTGAGCAGATGCATAAGTGGGATGCTCATGCTTATGATATTGTCGTCTGCGCTTACCAGCCATGTGCATTCCTCAAAACACTGAAGGACTTTACAGAGGTCTTTCAGCTTTGACCACTGCACACCTGTCAACTCCATGTCTTCCCTCAAACTGCCTGCCCGTGTATCCTCCCACAGATGCTTTACAGCCTGCCTCTGTTCGCACTGCCTCTAAACTATGTGCAGGTTGGTGTTCCACCTTGTTGCACCGTCTATGATTAGGCGGTGCTTGGGGAGGTGGAGCAATTGCTGCAGCTTCTGCATATGACTGGAGTGTACGGCCGAACGACGGATGTGCGAGCACAGTCTTTGCACCTTATGGAGCAGGGATGTTAACTCCGGATAATTGTTAAGGAAGCACTGCACCACCAGGTTCAAAGTGTGAGCCAGGCAAGGTATGTGTGTGAGTTTTGCATGGGCTATGGCTGCCACAAAATTACGGCCGTTATCACTGACTACCTTGCCTGCCTCAAGATGTAGACTGCCCAGCCATGACTCTGTTTGTCGCTGCAAGTAGTCAGCCAGTACCTCCGTGGTGTGTCTGTTGTCACCCAAAGACATCATCTTTAACACAGCCTGCTGATGCTTACCACTAGCTGTTCGATAGTGGGACACCTCGTGTGCAACACTGCCAGCTGCGGATGTAGTGGTCGTGTGACTGCGCTCTGTGGACGAGCTTTCACTGATAGATGAGGAGGAGGAGGAGCGAAAGCCTACAGCCAACTGTTTCCTATACCGTGGGCTAGGCAGCACTGTTCCACCACCGCTGTCCCCAGTGGAGCCGGCTTCCACCACATTAACCCAGTGTGCAGTGATGGACAAGTAAGGCCCTGGCCATGCCTATTGGTCCATGCATCCGTTGTGAGGTGCACCTTTCCACTCACTGACTGTTTTAGTGCATGGACAATGCGATCTTTCACATGCCAGTGGAGGGCAGGGATGGCTTTTCGAGAAAAGAAGTGACAACTGGGTAGGTCATAGCGTGGGACAGCGTAGGCCATGAGGTTGCAGAAAGCTTCGCTTTCAACCAAACGGTAGGGCATCATCTCTAATGAGATTAGTTTGGCAATGTAGGCATTCAAACACAGTGTACGCGGATGAGAGGATGAGTACTTTCTTGTCTTACTCAGAGTGTCTGGTAGGGTGAGCTGGACTGGAGAGCTGCATATGGCCATATGGGGGAAGTAGCGGTGGACCGGATGGAGTGAGAGGCTGTTGGTGATGGTATTGGTGGTGATGGCCTAGATTCAGTGTTGTGTTTTGCAAACCATTGTGATTCCCTGAGTGCTTTGGCCTTGCGACGACACCTCCACATTTAGTGCTGGTGGTGTGCTTAATGGTGGCGGTGGTCTTACAGTGGAGGTAGCGATGGAGCGTTGTTGGCTACTTTCAGCCGGAGCAGGTGCACATGTGCTACCTGAGGTTTTGTAGTCCGTCCATGCTTGCAAATGCATGTTGATTAAATGTCTAAGCATGCAACTGGTATTAAAATTTCTGAGTTGTTTACCTCGGCTAAAGGTCCTTCCGCACTTTTTACAGGTAACCTTTGCTTCGTCAGTAGAATTTTGGACAAAGAATTGCCACACTGCGCTCTTCCTACTATGGTAAACATTTTCTGGCCTTGCACGCTGTACTAAGTTGACAGTCTGGTCAAGCTGTCCTGCAACTCTTTTAGTTTTTGCTCCACGTTTTAGGACAGCTACGGGCCTGCTAGATAACCACTGCTGCGATGTCAATGCCTGCTGCGGATCCTTCTCCTTATCTTAACTATTGCCAGCGCCACCCTCCTCCCCCAATGGATGCCAGTCCAGGTCCAGAACTGGGTCATCCATCACCTCCTCTTCAAAGTCATCTGCACCTTCCTCTTTACCTTCCTCTGTGTCACCGTGTAAGGTGGTATGGTATGCGGGAAAGGGCACCTGGGTTTCATCAGGGTCAGATTCTGGCTCAATAGACTGCGAGGGCAATGCAGTGCTGTGGGTCAATGTACCAGCAGAATCATCTAGCAGTGGCTGTGCATCAGGGCACTCCATGTCAGATTCATCTTGGACTGGGGAATTCTGGATTTGACTGGATAACCCAGGCATGGTATGTGAAAATAGCTCCACAGAATAATCTGAAGTGTGGGCTGCCGCATCCGTAACTTTTGGTGGGGGTGAAGGACACAAGGAAAGGGGTTTTTTGTGACCAGAACCCTGCACTGATGACTCCGTGCTTGGAGTTTTCGACTGTTTAGAAGAGGAGGCAATAGACCTGGTGGCTGTTTCGGCAATGTACGCCAAAACCTGTTCCTGATGCTCCGGCTTTAAAAGCGGTTTTCCAACTCCAAGAAAAGGCAACTTTACAGGCCATCTTGGCTCAGAGGATGATGCAGGCTCAATACCTCCTGCCTTAGCTGCTATTGTGCTTTTGCCAGAACCTGCCGATGCACCACCACCATCAGTACCAGCTGCGGCCCCCTGCCCACGTCCGCGGACTCTTCCACCATCCTTCCTCATGTTTGGGAAAATGTACCAAAAATACCAGCAGAGAGATGTTACTGTATGAGGAGCATCCAGCTGTGTAAGGTGTATTAAACAAATTAAATCAATGTATATATTATGTTAGTCACAGACGCTCTCACAGTATGTATTGGACCGTAATCCAACAAGCAGATATACGGAACTGTTTGAAAAACGGACACGACTCTAAGGTGTAGGTCTGGAAAACAGAAAAACTCCTCGGGTTTTTTTTCCAGAGTCACACACAGGTAGCTTCTATATGTCCGTGCTAGAAGGCGGTACACGGTAGTGTGTGAGGAGCGTACACTGCTGTATGGTGTGTGTAGGTAAAATTGTCAAGCTCCGTGTATTTATATACGGACTGACACACGATGTCTCTATCTAGTTTTGACTGTAATCAAACAGCAGATATACGAAAATGTTTGAAAAACGGACACGACTCTAAGGCGCAGGTCTGGAAAAATGGACAAACTCCTCGTTTCTCTTTTCCAGAGTCACACACAGGTAGCTTCTATTTGTCCGTGATACCAGCCAGAATACATGGTAGTGTGTGAGGAGCGTACACCGCTGTAGTGTGTGTATGTAAAATTGTCAAGCTCCGTGTATTTGAATAGGGAGTGACACACGCTGTCTCTGTCTAGTTTTGACTGTAATCAAACAGCAGATATACGAAACTGTTTGAAAAATGGACACGACTCTAAGGTGTAGGTGTGGAAAAACGGACAAACTCCTCGTTTCTTTTTTCCAGAGTCACACACATGTAGCTTCTATTTGTCCGTGATACCAGCCGGAATACACGGTAGTGTGTGAGCAGCGTACACCGCTGTAGGGTGTGTATGTAAAATTGTCAAGCTCCGTGTATTTGTATAGGGAGTGACACACGCTGTCTCTGTCTAGTTTTGATTGTAATCAAACAGCAGATATACGAAACTGTTTGAAAAATGGACACGACTCTAAGGTGTAGGTGTGGAAAAACGGACAAACTCCTCGTTTCTTTTTTCTAGAGTCACACACAGGTAGCTTCTATTTGTCCGTGATACCAGCCGGAATACACGGTAGTGTGTGAGCAGCGTACACCGCTGTACGGTGTGTATGTAAAATTGTCAAGCTCTGTGTATTTGTATACTGACTGACTCACGCTGTCTCTATGTAATTTTGACTGTAATCAAACAGCAGATATACGAAACTGTTTGAAAAACGGACACAACTCTAAGGTGTAGGTCTTTAAAAATGGACAAACTCCTCGGCTTTTTCTTCCAGAGTCACACCAAGATAGCTTCTATTTGTCCGTGATACCAGCCGGTACACGGTAGTGTGTGAGGCGCGTACACCGCAAAACGGTGTGTGAAAAAATGAATGCTCAGTAACTCACCAGGACAAAATAATAAAAGTTGGAGTGCTTTGAAAAAAGCAGTTTGAACAGCAGCGTGCACACAGCAATGCAGCTAGCAGGTAGCCTTAAAAGGCAGTCTAATCACCACCAGTGCTGCAGCACACAACAAAAATCCTCCCCTTTCACTGCACACTAACTGTACAGTGAAAAGCGCAGAAGCAGTTTTTTTTTTCTTCTTCCCTGCCTAACGCTCTCCCTGTTCAGAATCAGCAGCAGCACCTCTCCCTATTGTAAGATCGGCAGAAGTAAGATGGCGGTCGGCGTTTACAGCCTTTTATACCCCCTGTGACGCCACACAAAGCCAGCCAATCACTTCAATGCCCTTCTCTAACATGGTGCTGGCCGCTGCGCATGTCATCGCGTTGCCCATAGTGTGCGTCCTCCATCATTGGATGAGAAAAGGCGCTGAAAGTATTATTTGAAACGCGACTTTGGTGCGCTGATCGGCGACCTCATGGCCGACCTCACGCTAGGGTCGGGTTTTGATGAGCAAAACCCGACTTTGGTGAAAGTCGGTGATTTTTTAATCTGACCGACCTGTTTCGCTCAACTCTACCTCAGGGCAGTTTTTGTGCTGCTACCGTGCTGCGTTCACATAATAACAGCAAATAGTACGCACGCACGGTACTGAACAACTAACACGCAGGCAGCACCACTGTCTTGCGTGATATCTGGGGTGCGTATTCTTGCCTTAAACTTCAGGGCAGTTTTTTGTTGCTGCTACCGTGCTGCGTTCACATAATAGCAGCAAATAGTACTCACGCACGGTACTGCACAACTTACACGCAGGCAGCACCACTGTCTTGTGTGGTATCTGGGCTGCGTACTCTTGCCTTAAACCTCAGGGCAGTTTTTTTATGCTGCGTTCACAGTGAATAGCGAATAGCACGCACGGTACTGCACAACTGACACGCAGCCAGCACCGCTGTCTTATGTGGTGTCAGGGGTGCGTATTCTTGCCTTAAACCTCAGGGCAGTTTTTTGTGCTGCTACCGTGCTGCGTTCACATAATAACAGCAAATATTACGCACGCACAGTACTGCACAACTGACACACACGCAGCACCACTGTCTTGTGTGGTGTCTGGGGTGCGTATTCTTGCCTTAAACCTCAGGGCAATTTTTTTCTGCTGCTGTGAGGCTGTTTGTAAAACACAAAGCAATACTAGGCTGTAGTGCTACCTTCCACAAAGCACTAACTGCTCCTTGTTCCACAATATCTGCATCTGAACGTCTGCAACTAAGGCAGAAAAATCCAAAATTCCTGTTGTGAAGGGACAGGGACGTAGACGTGGGGTTGTTGGTGCCCAACAAGGCACAGAGCCTGGGAGATTGAAGAAGGTTGATGCAACTAGTTTCCTGGCGAAATTTCCCAGTCTGGAACATAAACGGGCCTGGAAGCCAGAAGAACAAGAGCAGATACTGTTTTGGATAGCTGACAAGGCCTCCACGAAATGTTCTAGCAGCACCCAATCGTCCATGACAAAGCAGTCTACTGTCTATACAGATAACGCTGGGTCATCCTATTCTCAACCTGTTCCTAGTTCATCACCCGGTCAAGAGTCACAGGAAGCATTTGACCCCAACCTTGGTCACTCCGAGGATCTCTTTGGTCCATCTTCTTTCGTTGCCTCTGGCCTCTCACCGCGCGACATTGAAGAGGAATGTGTGGGGGTATCGTCTGTTGAAGAAGGACAAATATTTGAAACCCCACGTCCAGAAGAAAGCCACTTTCATCCACGTGATATACCAGGTGAAGAGGTGGAGGCTGATGGTGATGACACACAGTTGCCATCTGTCCAGTCGCCAATATCAACACAGAAGGAGGATGACATGGACGAGGAGGTGGTCGATGAGGAGATCACCAATCCGACCAGGGCCATTGGCTTGCATAGCCAGCACAGCAGCGCAGAGGATGAAGGTGGATACGTAGTACCAACAAAGGCACCAAGGGCTACTGGTTTGAGCAGAGTGTGAAGTGTGTCAACTGTTGCCAAGAGCAATCCCTCTGTGCCCCGAATCAAGGCAAGGGTGTCTGGAAATTGTTTTCCAATAGTCCTTCTGAACCAAATGTTGTCATCTGTAGCAACTGCCATAGGAAGCTGAGCAGAGGCCAGGGCAAAGGCTACCAAAGCAACACCAGTATGCGGAAACACATGGCAGCCAAGCACCCTAGTCGGTGGGCTGAACAACAGGGTACCAAATCAGTGTCTGCGACTGCGGGTCAAACCACTGCCATGTCGCCTATGATATGGCCTCACAAATCTGCTGGGCAGGAAGCAAGTGTTCATCATACCTCTTGCTCACAAGCTGCGGTTGCACAGACACAGGCCACAACAAGCTCATCCACTTGTTTGTCCCAGGAAAGCGTCCAATTGTCCGTTCCCCAGATGTATGAAAGGAGGCATAAATACCAAGCCGCGCACCCACAAACACAAATACTGAACGTGCATATTGCCAAGTTGCTAGCCGTGGAGATGTTGCCGTTTAGGCTTGTGGGGACACAGTCTTTCCGTGATCTTTTGGCTGTGGCTGCTCCACGATACTCGGTTCCCAGCCAGCACTATATTTCCTGCTGTGCTGTCCCCGAGTTACACCAGCACGTCTTAAACAATCTAAAGCATGCTCTCACTGACGACGTAACCGGGAAGGTCCATCTTACAACAGACACGTGGACAAGTAATTGTGGCCAGGGATGATACATCTCTGTCACGGCACACTGGCTGAACCTGGTGGAGGGTGGGACAAAGTCTCAAACTGGACCATCAACACATATCCTATCCACGCCACGAATAGCGGGCCCAACCTCAATCAGGGTTTCCGCCTCATCATATACGTCCAGTCTCCCCTCTTCCTCCTCCTTGCCTCGTCATCCTATTCTGAATAACCCTCCACATCACTCCCAAGTTGGGAGCTGTGCAGCAGCGCATCGGCAAAGCGGCAAAACACTCTGCTGAAGCTGATCTGCTTAGGTGAAACACCACACACTGCAGCAGAGCTGTGGCAAGGAATAAAACAACAGACCAATCAGTGGCTCACCCCACCGCAACTCCAACCTAGTCTGGTTGTCTGTGACAATGGGTGTCACCTGGTGGCGGCTTCAAAGATCAGGAAGCTGGCACACGTGCCATGCATGGCTCACGTGCTGAACCTGGTGGTGCAGAAATTTATAAAAACATACCTTGACTTGCCGTACCTACTTGAGAAGGTGCGCCGTATTTGCGCCCATTTCCACCACTCCTCAACTGCTATTGCCAGTCTTGCAGCGCTTCAAAAGCAATTTAATTTGCTAAACCACAGACTGATTTGCGACCAGCCAACACGGTGGAACTCAACATATCATATGTTGGCAAGGGTAAGTGAGCAGCAGAGGGCACTTTCTAAATACCAGCTTAAACATGCCCGTCACACTGAGACTCAGCCAAGACACATAAAAACTGTCGAGTGGGTGTGGATCACTGATATTTGTGAGGTGCTTGATAACTTTGAGTACTGCACCAAGCTTGTGAGCGGGGATCAGTGTAACCATCCCTATGCTATGTCTGCTGAAAAAATCTCTGCAGAATCAAAAATTGGAATCTTTGCATGCCCAGCTGGGTATGGAGCAAGATTTCACAATGGGTGATCCTACCCAGCCCAGCCAATATCATCAGGTAACATTGGGGGATGAAGATGATGATGAAAATGAGGAGGGAGAGGATTTCTTTTTCAGTGGTACCGAGGGGACACGTCATGCTACAGAGGGGAATCCAAACCCCAGCTTCATGTCTGTCTAGCATGGGTGGGCTGAAGAGGAGGTGGAGGAGGAGAGTCAGTGTGAGGAGAGGATGGGTATTGTTCCTCCTTCAGGGGTCACAGAAAATTTGCCTCTATGCAGCTTGGCACACTTGGCACACCTCATATCTGACTGTCTGTGCCAAGACCCTTGCGTAATCCACATTTTCAATGGCAACCTATACTGGTTGGCCACCTTTCTAGACCCACGGTACAAGGACAAATTTCCTTCGCTACTGATGCAGTCACCAAGGGGTTTCACAATGGAATCCTTCAAGAAGGCCGTTGTCGATAATTTGATGGCAACAGCACCCTCAGACACCTCTGCTAGCAGAGATACCAGCTCTGTGCAACAGCATGCATTAATGGGGAGAGATACGCCAAGCAGGTCCGAAAGAGGTGGTGGTAAAATGTCCACAAACTGGGCCATCTTCAATAAACCGGCTCATCACCAAGGACTAGCTGCAACAGTAGCAATGTCAAGGAGGGAGAAGTTGAACAAGATGGTCAACGACTATCTAAGTGACCATACCTGCGTCCTTCCTGGCGCTTCTGTACCGTTTAATAACTGGGAATCCAAGCTGCATAGTTGGCCCGACCTCTCCTTCTATGCCTTGGAGGTGCTGGCCTACCCTGCTGCTAGTGTGATGTCAGAGCGTGTTTTCAGTGCCGCTGGGGCAATCATCACAGATACACGCACACGGTTGACTACGGAGAATGCAGACAGGCTGACTCTGATACAATTTAACAAGGACTGGATTTCGCAACAGTATTTAAGCCCTCCAGATGAGAGTATCCCAACCTAAAGTCACCCAGCATGTTTTTTTTAAAAATTGGTGATCACATCCATCCCATTCCATTCCCATACAAGCCCCTTTTCTTCTTCTTACACATGTTTTCAAAACCTGCTTCTGACACATGTACCTCATGGTCAATAAGCTAAAAACAATGTTACGTTAATATTTCCCACTTGTGATGAGAGTGAGACCCTTCTTCCTTCATCAACCATGCTATCATGCCCCTTGGACTAATTTTTGGAGACACTATTGCTATGCCTGGACACTGGGCACGGCCACCTCTATGCTAGTAGTCCGACTCCTAGCTTCATCATAATTGTTTGGCCCTTCAGACCTGCCTTGCTTCTTTCATCAACCATGATACAGCCCCTATGGCTAATGTTTGGAAGACACTAAATCTATGCCTACACATTGGGCAGTGGCACAACAAGGACAGTAGTCCAAGCTTTATAATTGGGAATCCCTTGTGATGATGATGATGGGTGGCTTCTTCCTGCGTTAACCATAACACAGCCCCTACCCCTAGGGCAGATTGCCTCCATCATCACTCGCTCTTACGGCACTTCTGATATATCACTGGCACTGCGTAAGTGGCGTACAAGTCCCGCTCTTCCGGCAACAAACAAAAGGACTTAAAATAGTGTTTATACATTCTAGTGAAGCAGTGGGGTAAAAACAATCATGCAGCCCCTGACCAGGTGCCCCCATGTTATATACATTTGTTTACAGCATACATTTTTTAACATTTACACATTTTTAAGTGTTTTCCTCAGCCCCCAGACCACTTTGAAGGGTCCAGCAGACAATTACTCGCATTTTCCATTGAGTATCATTGGACTCGCTATTCGTACCGAATACCCGAGTATTAGGGTATACTCTGTTGTGAGTTCATTTTCCCCTTCATTACTGAGGCCCGAGGCACTCCCTCTTCTGGTAAAGAAAGGTAGTGAGCCTGATTATCAAACACCTGAGGCTGATGATGATGACTGGCTGAGTGGAGTTACTGACTGGATATAAGGCTGCAGACGCCCTTCTGCCCTGCGGGTGATTTCTCTGTGGGATCCTTGGAGACCAGTCTGAATTCCTGCTCCTCTAAAGCTAAGTTTGCTGCTCAGCCTTTTGCTTTGGTGCTTTGACTTTGTTTTGCTTTGTTTTTCTGGATTTCTGCCATTCCCTGCTGGGGTGTGCTGAATTCATTTAGCTCTGTCTTCTGAAAATACCTGAGTGCTGATTTAGTTTTTGAAGCCTAGCTGCTTCAGGGCCTTTTTCATATCAGCTTGTTGGCTTTTGTCTTTGATAGGGTTTTGGCAGATTGCAGACAGCAGCCTTCCTGTCCTTTCCTATCTAGGTAGTTTTGGGCCCCGTCTTTGCTCAGTCTATCTTTCTGTCTGTGTTAGTATTTTCATCTTGCCTCACCGTCATTATATGTTGGGGGCTGCCTATTGCTTTGGGGTCTGCTCTGGGGCAGTTTAGATTTCCCCTTTCTTTCTTTAGGCCTATGTAATTCTCCGGCTGTGATCGAGGGGTCTAGGGCATTGTTGGAACCCCCCACGGCTACTGCTAGTTGTGTTGATAGGTTCAGGGGTCTGCAATCTGATAGTTGCCAACTTCTCTGGTTTTCTGAACTTAGCTTGTATTTCTGCTTTTGCCTCCTACGGTGACTCATTCATAACAGAATCACCCGCCATACCGCAGATCCTAGGGTACTCAATAGCAGGAAAGAATTGTAAAAAAAAAAAAAAAAAAGTGTGTATATTTTTTCCTCTATATCTCTGAGGCCGTAGGGGGAATTTTTTTTTCTCTCAATGGAGATAAAGCAATTGTCTGATCGTGTGGAGCAGCTCGCTGCGGAAGTGCGGGGAATTTCCGCCTACCTTGCTCATTCACATGCTGCTGAACCAAAGATTCCTACACCTGATGTATTTTTTGGGGATCGGTCTAAATTTTTGAATTTCAAAAATAATTGTAAATTATTTTTTGCCTTGAAGCCTAACTCGTCAGGGAGCTCCGCGCAGCAGGTTAAAATTGTCATCTCTTTGCTGCGTGGCGATCCCCAGGATTGGGCGTTTTCTTTGAAACCAGATGATCCTATTCTGACTAATGTGAACGCATTCTTTCAAGCTTTGGGGTTGTTGTATGACGAACCTAATGCCATTGATCAGGCTGAAAAGACCCTGCTGGCATTGAGCCAGGGTCGTGATTCTGCAAAATTGTACTGTCAAAAATTTCGAAAGTGGGCAGTACTTACTACCTGGAATGATAATGCCTTGGCTGCTCTCTTTCGGAAGGGGTTGTCAGAGGCCATAAAAGATACTATGGTGGGATTTCCTGTTCCCTCTGGTCTTGACGATTCTATGTCATTAGCCATTCAGGTTGATCGGCGTTTGCGCGAACGCAAAGCAGCACGAGAGGTGTTGCCACCTGTTGAACAAATGTCTGAACCTATGCAATGTGATAGAGTTTTTTCCAGAGAGCAGCGTCAGGAGTTCAGAAGGCGTAATAAGCTGTGTTTTTTCTGTGGAGATGCCTCGCATATTATTTCTCTTTGTCCTAAACGAGAGAAACGCTTTGCACACACGTTTTCTGTTGGGGGTGTTCAACCTAAGTTTCTTCTGGCTATTACTCTGATCTGCTCCCTGTCCACATTTTCCGCCAAGGCTTTTGTGGATTCGGGAGCAGCCCTAAACCTAATGGACTTGGATTTTGCTAAACGTTGTGGATTTCCGATGACACCTCTACAGACGCCTATCCCTTTGAGGGGGATTGATGCTACTCCTTTGGCTAAAAATAAACCCCAGTTTTGGACCCAGGTGGTAATGCGGGTCGCCCCAGACCATCAAGAAAATTGCAGATTTTTGGTGTTGCATAATCTGCATGATACTATTGTTCTGGGGTTTCCCTGGTTACAGATTCATAATCCAGTTTTGGATTGGAAATCTGTGTCTGTGGTGAGTTGGGGTTGTCGGTGTGCCTTTAGTGAGGCTCCGGTGTTTTCCACCTCTCCTCAGTCGCATGATGTTCCTGATTATTTAGCGGACTTTTATGATGTATTTAGTGAGAATGAGTCTGCGTCTCTGCCTCCTCATAGGAGTTATGACTGTGCAATTGAACTGAGCCCGGGGTGTAAATTTCCCAAGGGTCGGCTCTTCAATTTATCTGTACCCGAGCACGAGGCTATGCGATCCTATATTAAGGAGGCGTTGGAGAAGGGTCATATTAGACCATCCTCGTCACCCTTAGGTGCCGGGTTTTTTTTTGTAGCCAAAAAGGATGGATCATTAAGACCTTGTATTGATTATCATGCCCTCAACAAAATTACTGTTAAATATCAGTATCCGTTACCCCTGATTTCTGATCTATTCTCCAGAGTTAAAGGTGCTTGCTGGTTTACCAAGCTTGACCTCAGGGGGCGTACAATCTTATTCGCATTAAGCATAGGGATGAATGGAAGACGGCGTTTAATACTCCGGAGGGACATTTTGAGTACCTGGTGATGCCTTTTGGGCTCACTAATGCCCCTTCTGTCTTCCAGTGCTTCATGAACGATATTTTCCGAGATTTTGTAGATAAATTTTTGATTATCTATCTGGATGATATTTTGATCTTCTCCAAGGATTGGGATTCTCATGTGGAACATATTCGGACTGTCTTCCGGATCTTGAGGGAGAATTCCCTGTATGTCAAAGGATCTAAATGCCTTTTTGGAGTACAGAGGATTTCTTTTTTGGGATTTATTTTGTCTCCGTCAACTACTGAAATGGACCTGGCCAAGGTACAGGCCATTCACGATTGGGTTCAGCCCACTTCTTTGAAGGCCCTCCAGAAGTTTTTGGGTTTTGCTAATTTTTATCGGAAATTTATAGCAAAATTTTCTAGTATTGCCAAGCCATTGACTGATTTGACTAAAAAGGGTGCTGATGTGTTAAATTGGTGTCCGGAGGCTGTTTCTTCCTTTTAGGAGCTGAAGCGAAGATTCACCTCCGCCCCGGTTTTGCGGCAACCTGATGTCTCACTTCCATTCCAGGTAGAGGTGGATGCTTCTGAGATTGGTGCAGGAGCTGTTTTGTCCCAAAAGGATCCTGTAACATCTAAAATGAATCCCTGTGCTTTCTTTTCCCGAAAGTTCTCTCCATCTGAACGTAACTATGATGTGGGGAATAGGGAACTGTTGGCCATGAAATGGGCATTTGAGGAGTGGAGACATTGGTTGGAGGGAGCTAAGCACCAAGTCGTGGTCCTCACTGACCACAAGAATTTGATTTACCTAGAGTCGGCTAAACGCTTGAACCCTGTTTTTTACACGTTTTGATTTTGTGGTTTCTTTTCTTCCTGGAACAAAGAATGTCAAGGCAGACGCCCTCTCTAGGAGCTTCTTTGCTGATTCTCCTGTGGTGACCAAGCCTGCTACCATCTTAGGCGAAGGGGTAGTTCTTTCTGCCATCTCGCCCGATTTGAGACGTGCTCTGTAAGAGTTCCAGGAGGACAAACCTGAGCTTTGTCCCAGTGGAAAGTTGTATGTTCCTGACCAGTGGAAGAAGAGAGTGATGTCTGAAGTTCATTGCTCTGCTTTGGCTGGTCATCCAGGTATTTTTGGTACTAGAGATCTGGTGAGTCGGTTTTTTTGGTGGCCCTCCTTGTCTGGTGATGTCAGGAATTTTGTGCAGTCCTGTGGGACGTGCTCCCGGTCTAAATCGTGTTCTCGCTCTAGTGGGTTGTTGATGCCTTTGCCTGTCCCCAAGAGGCCATGGACCCATATTTCAATGGATTTCATCTCTGATATGCCTGTCTCTCAGAGGATGACTGTTATTTTATGTGATTTGTGATAGGTTTTCTAAGATGGTTCATCTTGTACCACTCCCTAAGTTGCCGTCTTCCTCTGAGTTGGTGCCCCTGTTTTTACAACAGGTGGTTCGTTTGCACGGGATTCCTGAGAACATTGTATCTGACAGAGAAGTCCAGTTTGTGTCTAGATTTTGGAGAACTTTCTGTTCCAGGCTGGGAATTCAGTTGTCCTTCTCCTCTGCTTTTCACCCTCAGACCAATGGGCAGACAGAGAGAACAAACCAGACCTTGGAGTCATATTTGAGATGTTTTATTTCTGCTGATCAGGATGATTGGGTTTCATTTTTGCCCTTGGCCGAATTTGCTTTAAATAATAGAGCTAGTTCTGCCACTTTGATGTCACCTTTTTTTTGTAACTTTGGGTTTCATCCTCGATTTTCTTCAGGGCAGGTGGAGCCCTCTGCCTGCCCAGGTGTTGACTCTGTGGTGGAGAGAATGCACCAGATCTGGGACCAAGTGGTGGATAAGTTATCTCTCTCCCAGGAAAAGGCCCAGCGGTTTTCCAACCGACATAGGACCATTGGTCCCCAGTTTAAGCTTGGTGATATGGTGTGGTTATCATCAAAAAATATTGCTATGAAGGTGGCTTCTCCTAAGTTTAAGCCTAGATTTATTTGATCTTACAAGATTGTGGAGATTATTAATCCGGTCTCTTTTCGTTTGGCTCTTCCTGTCACATTTAAAATCCATAATGTGTTCCAAAAATCTTTGTTGAAGAGGTTTGTTGAACCTGTTGTTCCGGGGGTGGCACCTCCAGACCCTGTATTGGTTGAAGGTAACATGGAATATGAGGTAGAGAAAGTACTGGATTCCCGTCTGGCTAGACGGAGACTCCAGTATTTGGTTAAGTGGAAGGGTTATGGTCAGGAGGATAATTCCTGGGTCTCTGCCTCTGATATTCATGCCAAAAGATTGGTGCGTGCCTTTCATCGGGCTCCCCCTGATCGCCCTGGTGGCGTAGTTGAGGGTTCGGTGACCCCTCCTCAAGGGGGAGGTACTGTTGTGAGTTCATTTTCCCCTTCATTACTGAGGCCCGAGGAACTCCCTCTTCTGGTAAAGAAAGGTAGTGAGCCTGATTATCAAACACCTGAGGCTGATGATGACTGGCTGAGTGGAGTTACTGACTGGATATAAGGCTGCCGATGCCCTTCTGCCCTGCGGGTGATTTCTCTGTGGGAGACCACAGACCAGTCTGAATTCATGCTCCTCTAAAGCTAAGTTTGCTGCTCAGCCTTTTGCTTTGGTGCTTTGACTTTGTTTTGCTTTGTTTTTCTGGATTTCTGCCATTCCCTGCTGGGGTGTGCTGAATTCATTTAGCTCTGTCTTCTGAAAATACCTGAGTGCTGATTTAGTTTTTGAAGCCTAGCTGTTTCAGGGCCTTTTTCATATCAGCTTGTTGGCTTTTGTCTTTGATAGGGTTTTGGCAGATTGCAGACAGCAGCCTTCCTGTCCTTTCCTATCTAGGTAGTTTTGGGCCCCGTCTTTGCTCAGTCTATCTTTCTGTCTGTGTTAGTATTTTCATCTTGCTTCACCGTCATTATATGTTGGGGGCTGCCTATTGCTTTGGGGTCTGCTCTGGGGCAGTTTAGATTTCCCCTTTCTTTCTTTAAGGCCAATGTAATTCTCCAGCTGTGATCGAGGGGTCTAGGGCATCGTAGGAACCCCCCACGGCTACTGCTAGTTGTGTTGATAGGTTCAGGGGTCTGCAATCTGATAGTTGCCAACTTCTCTGGTTTTCTGGACTTAGCTTGTATTTCTGCTTTTGCGTCCTACGGTGACTCATTCATAACAATACTCGGTACGAGTATAGTGAGTCCGAATACTTCAGTACTCGCTCATCCTTAGTATCAACCACTGAGGACTTTCAATTCTGAATATTTTTCTATCTTCTGGCTAACACGATACAAAGATATACATCTTTCCTGAGTAATGTGCTTAATCGGTGGTGCTTCATGACATATCAACAAAGCTTGTTATGATAAATAAGGGCATAAAAAGGTGGCACATTAATTTTTCTCCAGTAAAATATGTGGCTATTGCATATGATATATCAGAGCTAATACGGAAGGACTGAATGTAGGAGGAAGAAAACTGATCACTTGAACAGGACCCCTGTTTACCAGGGCGACCCTTAGAATAGAAAACTCATGAGCAAACTAAAATTATCCGGTGTCATTTAGAAATGCATGGTGGTATTATTAAAAAAATAATTTGATTATGAATTGGAATCCATATGGTATCAATATGTGGATTATTCAGGGGAGTATTATTTAATTACTATACATTATTTGGACACTATTGTGTTTGTCTGTGGGCTGTAGAATCATGGCACTATATGATGGTATCCATTAAATAATAGATGAGGTGTTATCTCACTACTTTGTGACTTTTATAAATGCTGTGAGAATATAAATTCAAGTGGGCTTCAGAAGAAGATGCAGAATATACTAAGAGCAGTGGCAGCAATGACAACTATAAAATATCTAAAACTACATCTATAAAATACATAATGTCTAGTGATGACGTAGTGTTGAGCATTCCGATACCGCAAGTATCGGGTATCGGCCGATACTTGCTGTATCGGAATTCCGATACCGACATCCGATATTTTTTCAATATCGGGCATCGGAATCGGAAGTTCAAAGTTGATTGACAGCCGAAATTACGTCATCATGATGCGCGGTGTGTGCGCATCATGATGCGCCGTCATTTCGGGCCTTCCGGGGGTCTCTGCCGGCCGGCCGGGGGGCTGTGCCGGCCTGCCGGGGGGCTGTGTGGACTGCCCGAGGGGCTGTGTGGACTGCCCGAGGGGCTGTGTGGACTGCCCGGGGTCTGTACCGGCCTGCCGGGGGGCTGTGCCGGCCTGCCGGTGGTCTGTGCACCCTGTGGGGGTCTGTACCGGCCTGCCGGGGGGCTGTGCCGGACTGCCGGTGGTCTGTGCACCCTGTGGGGGTCTGTACCGGCCTGCCGGGGGGCTGTGCCGGCCTGCCGGTGGTCTGTGCACCCTGTGGGGGTCTGTACCGGCCTGCTGGGGGGCTGTGCCGGCCTGCCGGTGGTCTGTGCACCCTGTGAGGGTCTGTACCGGCCTGCCGGGGGGCTGTGCTGATGTCCGGGGGTCTGTGCAAGCATCGTCTGATGGGACTACAAGTCCCATCTGGCGATGCCTGCTACCATGACAGTGATTGACACATTAGCCAATGATGGGACAGTAGTAGTCCCATCATCCGGCTAATGTGTTAAATGTAAAAAAAAAAAAATAAAAAAAAAAAATACTACATACATACATACTACATGCATGCTACATACATACTACATGCTACATACATACTACATACATACTACATACATACTACATATATACTACATGCATGCTACATACATACTACATGCTACATACATACTACATACATACTACATGCATGCTACATACATACTACATGCTACATACATACTACATACATACTACATGCATGCTACATACATACCACATATATACTACATACATACTACATGCATGCTACATACATACTACATGCTACATACATACTACATACATACATACTACATGCTACATGCATGCTACATATATACTACATGCTACATACATACTACATGCATGCTACATACATACCACATATATACTACATACATACTACATGCATGCTACATACTACATGCTACATACATACCACATATATACTACATACATACTACATGCATGCTACATACATACTACATGCTACATACATACTACATATATACTACATGCATGCTACATACTACATGCTACATACATACCACATATATACTACATGCTACATACATACTACATACATACTACATGCATGCTACATACATGCTACATACATACATACTACATGCATGCTACATACATACTACATGCTACATACATACCACATATATACTACATGCATGCTACATACATGCTACATACATGCTACATACATGCTACATGCATGCTACATACATACTACATGCTACATACATACCACATATATACTACATACATACTACATACATGCTACATACATACTACATGCATGCTACATACAATACATTCATACAATACATACATAGACATACAGTACATATAACATAGAGTAACATACTTACCAATACTTGTCACATTGTGACAAGTATTGGTAAGTATGTTACTCTATGTTATATGTACTGTATGTCTATGTATGTATTGTATGAATGTATTGTATGTAGCATGCATGTAGCATGTATGTAGCATGCATGTAGTATGTATGTAGTATATATGTGGCATGTATGTAGCATGTAGTATGTATGTAGCATGCATGTAGTATGTATGTAGTATGTATGTAGCATGTAGCATGTATGTAGCATGCATGTAGTATGTAGTATAGTATATTGTATGAATGTATTGTATGTAGCATGCATGTAGCATGTATGTAGCATGTATGTAGTATGTATGTAGTATGTAGCATGCATGTAGTATATATGTAGTATGTATGTAGCATGCATGTAGTATGTATGTAGTATGTATGTAGCATGTAGTATGTATTTAGCATGCATGTAGTATATATGTAGTATGTATGTAGTATGTATGTAGTATGTTTGTAGCATGTAGTATGTATGTAGCATGCATGTAGTATGTATGTAGTATATATGTGGTATGTATGTAGCATGTAGTATGTAGCATGCATGTAGTATGTATGTAGTATATATGTGGTATGTATGTAGCATGCATGTAGTATGTATGTAGTATGTATGTAGTATGTATGTAGCATGCATGTAGTATATATGTAGTATGTATGTAGCATGCATGTAGTATGTATGTAGCATGTAGTATGTATGTAGCATGCATGTAGTATATATGTAGTATGTATGTAGCATGTAGTATGTATGTAGCATGCATGTAGTATGTATGTAGCATGTATGTAGTATGTATGTAGCATGTAGTATGTATGTAGCATGCATGTAGTATGTATGTAGTATTTTTTTTTTTTTTTACATTTAACACATTAGCCGGATGATGGGACTACTACTGTCCCATCATTGGCTAATGTGTCAATCACTGTCATGGTAGCAGGCATCGCCCGATGGGACTTGTAGTCCCATCGGACGATGCCTGCACAGACCCCCGGACATCAGCACAGCCCCCCGGCAGGCCGGCACAGCCCCCCGGCAGGCCGGTACAGACCCCCACAGGGTGCACAGACCCCGGGCAGTCCGCACAGCCCACCGGCAGGCCGGCACAGACCCCCGGCAGGCCGGCAGAGACCCCCGGAAGGCCCGTACAGACCCCCGAGAGGCTGTACAAGGGCAGGAAAGGGTTTTTCCAATTCCGATACCGGAAGTCTCATAGACTTGAATGGGACTTCCGGTATCGGCATCGGCGATACCGATACTTTTTTTAAAGATCGGCCGATCCATTCCGATCCGATATTTTGAAGTATCGGACGGTATCGCTCAACTCTAGTGATGAGTGATTATACTCGTATTTGGATGTGCTCAAAGATTTAGTTTCTGTTGCCATAGCGGCATGATTTGCGGCTGCTAGACAGCCTGAATATATTTGAGCATTTTCTAACAGGCAATACCCACATGTGTTCAAGCATGCTCGGGAAATCTTGAGTAACGAGTATACTCGCTCATCACTAATAATGTCCAATTAGTGCAATTCTACTATTTGTTATGGATCACACTAACAAATTGATATGTGTAAAAAATATTTGCAGGATATTTATCATGACTAGAGTTGAGCGATACCAGCCGATACTTGAAAATATCGGATCGGAATGGATCGGCCGATCTTAAAAAAAAGTATCCGTATCGCCGATTCCGATACCGGGAACCAATGCAAGTCAATGGGGCCAAAATATCGGAATTAAAAAAAACCCTTTCTTTCCTTGTAGGTTAATTCTACATGAAGAAAAACAACTAAGAATAATGTAGAATGTATTGTGGGAGGTGGAGGAGACATTAAAGCCATAGAGGTTTAGCCCAATCAAATGGAATAGCAGGAATTAAACTTTTTTTTTAAAGATGTTAGGAGTTACAAAGATATTGACTATGTTAGCCTCATTTATATTTTGCCAGACATGTATGTCTTCTTCTTCTTTCTTCTTTCTTCTTCTTCTTCTTCTACTTCCTTTTTTTACATTCTTCTTCTTCTTCTTCTACTTCCTTTTTTTACATTCTTCTTCTTCTTCTTCTACTTCCTTTTTTTACATTCTTCTTCTTCTTCTTCTACTTCCTTTTTTTACATTCTTCTTCTTCTTCTTCTACTTCCTTTTTTTACATTCTTCTTCTTCTTCTTCTACTTCCTTTTTTTACATTCTTCTTCTTCTACTTCCTTTTTTTACATTCTTCTTCTTCTTCTTCTACTTCCTTTTTTTACATTCTTCTTCTTATTCCTTTTTTTACATTCTTCTTCTTCTTCTTCTACTTCCTTTTTTTACATTCTTCTTCTTCTTCTTCTTCTTCTTCTTCTTCTTCTTCCTTTTCTTACATTCTTCATATTCTTCTTATTCAACAATTACTATTCTACATATTCAGCTTCTTCATCTTCTTCCTATTCTTCTTCATCATATTCTTGTTTGTGTCAGGCATTCCTGTAGTTGTTATCTAGAAAAGTTAGAAGTTTACACCTTCCGTTCTGCCTGTCACAAAAGATTTACAACAGGATTTGTCCGCGTTCAGTTTGGCCTGCAGCAGCAGGCCTTTTCCAGGGGCACCACGAGGAGGAACGGACTCACCCCCATACACTGCTTAGTCTTCTTCTGCTTATAAATAAGATAATATCATTTGCTCAGAGTATTAGTCTTATGCTTAATGTTATTCTGCTTTGTTTTTTTTATGCTTCTTTGTCTTCTCTCTCTTGTTGTTCTGCATCTTGGTGGTTGTCTTCCTGTTCTTTGTCCTCTTGAACCAGCTGACGGTACTGGCACCCGGAGGGGCAGCAGAAGGAACAAGAGCCAATGGCACTACCGAGGACCAGCTGACGGTGCTGGAACCCGGTTACTAAGCAGGAGGTACCTGTGCTACAAAGCACTACCAAGGACCAGCAGACGTTGCCGGAACTCGGATACCGAGATGGAGGCACCTAGGCCAAAGGCTCTGACGAGAACCAGCTGACGGTGCTGGAACCCGGAGGGGTAGCATAAGCTGCAAGAGCAAATGGAAATAGCGAGGACCAGCTGACAGTGCTGGCACCCGGAGGGGCAGCAGAAGGAATAAGAGCCAATGGCACAACCGAGGACCAGCTGACGGTGCTGGAACCCGGTTACTAAGCAGGAGGTACCTGTGCTACAAAGCACTACCAAGGACCAGCAGACGTTGCCGGAACTCGGATACTGAGATGGAGGCACCTAGGCCAAAGGCTCTGACGAGAACCAGCTGACGGTGCTGGAACCCGGAGGGGTAGCATAAGCTGCAAGAGCAAATGGAAATAGCGAGGACCAGCTGACAGTGCTGGCACCCGGAGGGGCAGCAGAAGGAATAAGAGCCAATGGCACAACCGAGGACCAGCTGACGGTGCTGGAACCCGGTTACTAAGCAGGAGGTACCTGTGCTACAAAGCACTACCAAGGACCAGCAGAAGTTGCCGGAACTCGGATACCGAGATGGAGGCACCTAGGCCAAAGGCTCTGATGAGAACCAGCTGACGGTGCTGGAACCCGGAGGGGTATCAGAAGTTACCCCTGAAAAGCAAAGTTGGCATGCCGCAAGCTGGCCGCAGTTACCGAATCACACAGTCCTACAGGGGGTGCTTGTCCTACTGGCACTATGGAACAAACCTTTCTTACCAGAACCCGCAGTCCACATAGGAAGCACCTAAACTGCTGGCACCCTAGCCTCGGCTAACCCAACCGCAACACGACATGGCAACTTGGGGTGGCAAACTGACATTGACACTTCCCGGAAACAGCAGGCAGGGCTGGAACCAAGCTGGGCAGGAGGGAGTACCCGTGCCAAAGTCAGTTATGAGCAGCAACTGGCGATGTTGGAGCCCAGGACAAGCACTTAGCAGGCTGAGGCCTGATGTGCTGTCAATTGGGAGGCAGCAGGACAGATTGCCATCAAAACAGCAGGGGAACAGCTGACGTTACTGAACCCCACAAACACAGGAACTAGTGTTTTACTCTGTGAAGACGGCACTTCCGAGCAACAACTGGCTGTGTTGAAGCCCAGGGACAAGCACGGAGCAGGCTTAGGCTGCATTGAAGAAATTTTAAGATCGGTTGTAGACTACTAATTTGAACCAAGCTCCACTTAGGCCTGTGGCTTCACTGATTTTCGTATTTCCCCTGTCCTCCAACCCCGCCAGTTACAGCTCCGAAGTGGCGTCTGCACAATCCACACTTGTTCCTGTGTTACAGGTGTTCAGTCCGGTCAGTTAATCCCCTGATGTGTGTCCGGCAATGTCGCCTGCTCTGTCCACATTCCCATAATGGGAATGTGGACAGAGCAGGCGACATTGCCGGACACACATCAGGGGATTAACTGACCGGACTGAACACCTGTAACACAGGAACAAGTGTGGATTGTGCAGACGCCACTTCGGAGCTGTAACTGGCAGGGTTGGAGGACAGGGGAAATACGAGAGACAGTGGAGCCACAGGCCTAATTGGAGCACGGTTAAAAATCAGTAGTGGTACGACTGTGTAGGCAGCAGGAGACTTTGCCATCCACACAGCAGGGGATCAGCTGACATTACTGAACCCCACTGAGACACGGGAGCAAGTATCTCTTTCCGTGTGGACGGCACTTCCGAACTACAACTGGCTGTGTTGAAGCCCAGGAAATAGGAGGGTGTAGGCAGAGGCCTACTGTATTTTGAATGAGGTGATAGCAGGAGAGACTGCCATCCACACAGCAGGGGATCAGCTGACATTACTGAACCCCACTGAGACACGGGAGCAAGTATCTCTTTCCGTGTGGACGGCACTTCCGAACTACAACTGGCTGTGTTGAAGCCCAGGAAATAGGAGGGTGTAGGCAGAGGCCTACTGTATTTTGAATGAGTTTACAGCAGGAGAGACTGCCATCCACACAGCAGGGGATCAGCTGACGTTACTGAACCCCACTGAGACACGGGAGCAAGTATCTCTTTCCGTGTGGACGGCACTTCCGAACTACAACTGGCTGTGTTGAAGCCCAGGAAATAGGAGGGTGTAGGCAGAGGCCTACTGTATTTTGAATGAGTTTACAGCAGGAGAGACTGCCATCCACACAGCAGGGGATCAGCTGACGTTACTGAACCCCACTGAGACACGGGAGCAAGTATCTCTTTCCGTGTGGACGGCACTTCTGAACTACAACTGGCTGTGTTGAAGCCCAGGAAATAGGAGGGTGTAGGCAGAGGCCTACTGTATTTTGAATGAGGTGACAGCAGGAGAGACTGCCATCCACACAGCAGGGGATCAGCTGACATTACTGAACCCCACTGAGACACGGGAGCAAGTATCTCTTTCCGTGTGGACGGCACTTCCGAACTACAACTGGCTGTGTTGAAGCCCAGGAAATAGGAGGGTGTAGGCAGAGGCCTACTGTATTTTGAATGAGGTGACAGCAGGAGAGACTGCCATCCACACAGCAGGGGATCAGCTGACGTTACTGAACCCCACTGAGACACGGGAGCAAGTATCTCTTTCCGTGTGGACGGCACTTCCGAACTACAACTGGCTGTGTTGAAGCCCAGGAAATAGGAGGGTGTAGGCAGAGGCCTACTGTATTTTGAATGAGTTTACAGCAGGAGAGACTGCCATCCACACAGCAGGGGATCAGCTGACATTACTGAACCCCACTGAGACACGGGAGCAAGTATCTCTTTCCGTGTGGACGGCACTTCCGAACTACAACTGGCTGTGTTGAAGCCCAGGAAATAGGAGGGTGTAGGCAGAGGCCTACTGTATTTTGAATGAGGTGATAGCAGGAGAGACTGCCATCCACACAGCAGGGGATCAGCTGACATTACTGAACCCCACTGAGACACGGGAGCAAGTATCTCTTTCCGTGTGGACGGCACTTCCGAACTACAACTGGCTGTGTTGAAGCCCAGGAAATAGGAGGGTGTAGGCAGAGGCCTACTGTATTTTGAATGAGTTTACAGCAGGAGAGACTGCCATCCACACAGCAGGGGATCAGCTGACGTTACTGAACCCCACTGAGACACGGGAGCAAGTATCTCTTTCCGTGTGGACGGCACTTCCGAACTACAACTGGCTGTGTTGAAGCCCAGGAAATAGGAGGGTGTAGGCAGAGGCCTACTGTATTTTGAATGAGTTTACAGCAGGAGAGACTGCCATCCACACAGCAGGGGATCAGCTGACGTTACTGAACCCCACTGAGACACGGGAGCAAGTATCTCTTTCCGTGTGGACGGCACTTCTGAACTACAACTGGCTGTGTTGAAGCCCAGGAAATAGGAGGGTGTAGGCAGAGGCCTACTGTATTTTGAATGAGGTGACAGCAGGAGAGACTGCCATCCACACAGCAGGGGATCAGCTGACATTACTGAACCCCACTGAGACACGGGAGCAAGTATCTCTTTCCGTGTGGACGGCACTTCCGAACTACAACTGGCTGTGTTGAAGCCCAGGAAATAGGAGGGTGTAGGCAGAGGCCTACTGTATTTTGAATGAGGTGACAGCAGGAGAGACTGCCATCCACACAGCAGGGGATCAGCTGACGTTACTGAACCCCACTGAGACACGGGAGCAAGTATCTCTTTCCGTGTGGACGGCACTTCCGAACTACAACTGGCTGTGTTGAAGCCCAGGAAATAGGAGGGTGTAGGCAGAGGCCTACTGTATTTTGAATGAGTTTACAGCAGGAGAGACTGCCATCCACACAGCAGGGGATCAGCTGACGTTACTGAACCCCACTGAGACACGGGAGCAAGTATCTCTTTCCGTGTGGACGGCACTTCCGAACTACAACTGGCTGTGTTGAAGCCCAGGAAATAGGAGGGTGTAGGCAGAGGCCTACTGTATTTTGAATGAGGTGACAGCAGGAGAGACTGCCATCCACACAGCAGGGGATCAGCTGACGTTACTGAACCCCACTGAGACACGGGAGCAAGTATCTCTTTCCGTGTGGACGGCACTTCCGAACTACAACTGGCTGTGTTGAAGCCCAGGAAATAGGAGGGTGTAGGCAGAGGCCTACTGTATTTTGAATGAGGTGACAGCAGGAGAGACTGCCATCCACACAGCAGGGGATCAGCTGACATTACTGAACCCCACTGAGACACGGGAGCAAGTATCTCTTTCCGTGTGGACGGCACTTCCGAACTACAACTGGCTGTGTTGAAGCCCAGGAAATAGGAGGGTGTAGGCAGAGGCCTACTGTATTTTGAATGAGGTGACAGCAGGAGAGACTGCCATCCACACAGCAGGGGATCAGCTGACGTTACTGAACCCCACTGAGACACGGGAGCAAGTATCTCTTTCCGTGTGGACGGCACTTCCGAACTACAACTGGCTGTGTTGAAGCCCAGGAAATAGGAGGGTGTAGGCAGAGGCCTACTGTATTTTGAATGAGTTTACAGCAGGAGAGACTGCCATCCACACAGCAGGGGATCAGCTGACGTTACTGAACCCCACTGAGACACGGGAGCAAGTATCTCTTTCCGTGTGGACGGCACTTCCGAACTACAACTGGCTGTGTTGAAGCCCAGGAAATAGGAGGGTGTAGGCAGAGGCCTACTGTATTTTGAATGAGGTGACAGCAGGAGAGACTGCCATCCACACAGCAGGGGATCAGCTGACGTTACTGAACCCCACTGAGACACGGGAGCAAGTATCTCTTTCCGTGTGGACGGCACTTCCGAACTACAACTGGCTGTGTTGAAGCCCAGGAAATAGGAGGGTGTAGGCAGAGGCCTACTGTATTTTGAATGAGGTGACAGCAGGAGAGACTGCCATCCACACAGCAGGGGATCAGCTGACGTTACTGAACCCCACTGAGACACGGGAGCAAGTATCTCTTTCCGTGTGGACGGCACTTCCGAACTACAACTGGCTGTGTTGAAGCCCAGGAAATAGGAGGGTGTAGGCAGAGGCCTACTGTATTTTGAATGAGTTTACAGCAGGAGAGACTGCCATCCATACAGCAGGGGATCAGCTGACGTTACTGAACCCCACTGAGACACGGGAGCAAGTATCTCTTTCCGTGTGGACGGCACTTCCGAACTACAACTGGCTGTGTTGAAGCCCAGGAAATAGGAGGGTGTAGGCAGAGGCCTACTGTATTTTGAATGAGGAGACAGCAGGAGAGACTGCCATCCACACAGCAGGGGATCAGCTGACGTTACTGAACCCCACTGAGACACGGGAGCAAGTATCTCTTTCCGTGTGGACGGCACTTCCGAACTACAACTGGCTGTGTTGAAGCCCAGGAAATAGGAGGGTGTAGGCAGAGGCCTACTGTATTTTGAATGAGTTTACAGCAGGAGAGACTGCCATCCACACAGCAGGGGATCAGCTGACGTTACTGAACCCCACTGAGACACGGGAGCAAGTATCTCTTTCCGTGTGGACGGCACTTCCGAACTACAACTGGCTGTGTTGAAGCCCAGGAAATAGGAGGGTGTAGGCAGAGGCCTACTGTATTTTGAATGAGGTGACAGCAGGAGAGACTGCCATCCACACAGCAGGGGATCAGCTGACGTTACTGAACCCCACTGAGACACGGGAGCAAGTATCTCTTTCCGTGTGGACGGCACTTCCGAACTACAACTGGCTGTGTTGAAGCCCAGGAAATAGGAGGGTGTAGGCAGAGGCCTACTGTATTTTGAATGAGGTGACAGCAGGAGAGACTGCCTTCCACACAGCAGGGGATCAGCTGACGTTACTGAACCCCACTGAGACACGGGAGCAAGTATCTCTTTCCGTGTGGACGGCACTTCCGAACTACAACTGGCTGTGTTGAAGCCCAGGAAATAGGAGGGTGTAGGCAGAGGCCTACTGTATTTTGAATGAGTTTACAGCAGGAGAGACTGCCATCCACACAGCAGGGGATCAGCTGACGTTACTGAACCCCACTGAGACACGGGAGCAAGTATCTCTTTCCGTGTGGACGGCACTTCCGAACTACAACTGGCTGTGTTGAAGCCCAGGAAATAGGAGGGTGTAGGCAGAGGCCTACTGTATTTTGAATGAGTTTACAGCAGGAGAGACTGCCATCCACACAGCAGGGGATCAGCTGACGTTACTGAACCCCACTGAGACACGGGAGCAAGTATCTCTTTCCGTGTGGACGGCACTTCCGAACTACAACTGGCTGTGTTGAAGCCCAGGAAATAGGAGGGTGTAGGCAGAGGCCTACTGTATTTTGAATGAGGTGACAGCAGGAGAGACTGCCATCCACACAGCAGGGGATCAGCTGACATTACTGAACCCCACTGAGACACGGGAGCAAGTATCTCTTTCCGTGTGGACGGCACTTCCGAACTACAACTGGCTGTGTTGAAGCCCAGGAAATAGGAGGGTGTAGGCAGAGGCCTACTGTATTTTGAATGAGGTGACAGCAGGAGAGACTGCCATCCACACAGCAGGGGATCAGCTGACGTTACTGAACCCCACTGAGACACGGGAGCAAGTATCTCTTTCCGTGTGGACGGCACTTCCGAACTACAACTGGCTGTGTTGAAGCCCAGGAAATAGGAGGGTGTAGGCAGAGGCCTACTGTATTTTGAATGAGTTTACAGCAGGAGAGACTGCCATCCACACAGCAGGGGATCAGCTGACGTTACTGAACCCCACTGAGACACGGGAGCAAGTATCTCTTTCCGTGTGGACGGCACTTCCGAACTACAACTGGCTGTGTTGAAGCCCAGGAAATAGGAGGGTGTAGGCAGAGGCCTACTGTCTTTGTAATGCGGAGACAGCAGGAGAGACTGCCATCTCCACAGCAGGGGATCAGCTGGCAATGATGAACCCCACTAACACTTGAACGAATGTGTTTGGCTCTGTGGAGACGACACTTCTGAACACCAACTGACGCTGTTGGAGCCCAGGATTAGGCGAGGAGCAGGCTGGGGCCTACTGGATTTTGGCAGGTGAAGGCAGCAGGAGACTTGCCATCTCCACAGCAGGGGAACAGCTGGCAGTGCTGAACCCCACTAACACTCTAACGAAGGTGTTTGGCTCTGTGGAGACGACACTTCTGAACACCAACTGACGCTGTTGGAGCCCAGGATTAGGCGAGGAGCAGGCTGGGGCCTACTGGATTTTGGCAGGTGAAGGCAGCAGGAGACTTGCCATCTCCACAGCAGGGGAACAGCTGGCAGTGCTGAACCCCACTAACACTCTAACGAAGGTGTTTGGCTCTGTGGAGACGACACTTCTGAACACCAACTGACGCTGTTGGAGCCCAGGATTAGGCGAGGAGCAGGCTGGGGCCTACTGGATTTTGGCAGGTGAAGGCAGCAGGAGACTTGCCATCTCCACAGCAGGGGAACAGCTGGCAGTGCTGAACCCCACTAACACTCTAACGAAGGTGTTTGGCTCTGTGGAGACGACACTTCTGAACACCAACTGACGCTGTTGGAGCCCAGGATTAGGCGAGGAGCAGGCTGGGGCCTACTGGATTTTGGCAGGTGAAGGCAGCAGGAGACTTGCCATCTCCACAGCAGGGGAACAGCTGGCAGTGCTGAACCCCACTAACACTCTAACGAAGGTGTTTGGCTCTGTGGAGACGACACTTCTGAACACCAACTGACGCTGTTGGAGCCCAGGATTAGGCGAGGAGCAGGCTGGGGCCTACTGGATTTTGGCAGGTGAAGGCAGCAGGAGACTTGCCATCTCCACAGCAGGGGAACAGCTGGCAGTGCTGAACCCCACTAACACTCTAACGAAGGTGTTTGGCTCTGTGGAGACAACACTTCTGAACACCAACTGACGCTGTTGGAGCCCAGGATTAGGCGAGGAGCAGGCTGGGGCCTACTGGATTTTGGCAGGTGAAGGCAGCAGGAGACTTGCCATCTCCACAGCAGGGGAACAGCTGGCAGTGCTGAACCCCACTAACACTCTAACGAATGTGTTTGGCTCTGTGGAGACGACACTTCTGAACACCAACTGACGCTGTTGGAGCCCAGGATTAGGCGAGGAGCAGGCTGTGGCCTACTGGATTTTGGCAGGTGAAGGCAGCAGGAGACTTGCCATCTCCACAGCAGGGGAACAGCTGGCAGTGCTGAACCCCACTAACACTCTAACGAATGTGTTTGGCTCTGTGGAGACGACACTTCTGAACACCAACTGAAGCTGTTGGAGCCCAGGATTATGCATGCCGCATGCAGAGGCCAATGGGCAGCGGTTTTTATGGAGGTTGTGGACTACTACTGATTCTAACCATGCTCCACTTAGGCCTCTGGCTCCACTGTCTCTACTATTTACCCTGGCCTCCAACCCCGCCAGCTACATCTCTGAAGTGGCGTCAGCACAATCTACACTTGTTCCTGTGTTACTGGTGCTCAGTCCCGTCAGTTGATCCCCTGATGTTTGTCCGGCAAGTTCGCCAGCTCTGTCCTCATTCCCACTACTGGTTATGGGAATGTGGACAGAGCAGGAGACCTTGCCGGACACACATCAGGGGATAAACTGATGGGACTGAGCCACAGGAACACAGGAACAAGTGTAGATTGTGCTGACGCCACTTCAGAGATGTAGATGGCGGGGTTGGAGGTCAGGGGAAATAGTAGAGACAGTGGAGCCAGAGACCTAAGTTGGGCACGGTTAAAAATCAGTAGTGGTTTGAATGTTGATGGAGCTGGTGACTTTGCCGTCCACACAGCAGGGGATCAGCTGGCATTACTGAACCCCACTAACACAGGAGCTAGTGTGTTTCTCTGTGCAGACGACACATCTGAGCGACAACTGGCTGTGTTGAAGCAAAGGGATTATAGTTCAGGTGGTAGAAAAATGAACACACCAGCAGACCTGGATACAGTTGCCAACCACTAATTTAGTCTGTAAGAGGAATGGCAAAGTCTTTGGAGATCCAGGCCTTGTTCATTTTCAGAAAAGTCAGCCGGTCAACATTATCGGAAGATAGTCGCGTGCGACGGTCTGTTAGTACACCACCTGCGGCACTAAAGACACGTTCCGATAATACACTGGCAGCAGGGCAAGCCAGCACCTCCAATGCATACTGGCTAAGCTCTGGCCATGTATCCAGCTTAGAGACCCAAAACTTGAAGGGGGAAGAGCCATCTGGGAGTACAGCGACAGGGCAAGACATGTAGTCTGACACCATCTGACGGAAGCGTTGCCTCCTGCTGACTCGAGGCGTCGCTGATGGTGTAGACAATTGTGGTGGACACACAAAACTTTGCCACATTTGGGCCATAGTGGTCTTGCCTTGTGCTGCGGCGCTGCCTCTGCTCCCTCTTTGTGCAGAGTTTCCTCCACTGCCTCGACGCACAGAGCTGCTTTGTAAAGCACTAGCAACAATGCTGTCGGGTGGAATGGAAAACATTATGGACTGCACCAGTGACTCTTCGTACTCCCGCATTTTACGCTCCCGGTTCAACGTTGGTATGAGCCTTTGTACGCTGTCCCGGTAGCGAGGATCTAGGAGGGTGTACACCCAATAATCAGCCGAGACGAGAATGTGGGCGATGCGGCGGTCGTTTCTCAGGCACTGCAGCATGAAATCAACCATGTGCTGCAGACTCCCAACTGCCAAAGAACCGCTGTCCCCTGTTTGAGGCGTGACCTCGGCCTGCTCTGCATCACCCCACCCTCGCTGTACATACTGAGTAGAGGTTTGTGTACCTCCCTCCTCTGGAGAGATGTCTTCCTCCTCCATCGACTCCTCCTCATCCTCCTCACAAAGTGTCCCCTGCCTAGGCCTTTGTGAGGAAACACGTAGCGCAGACTGTCCAGAAGCAGATGGCATTTGGGACTCCTCATCCTCCACCTCTTCTGAAACCTCATCCCTTAGTGCTTGCAGTGTTTGTTGAAGCAGGCAGATAAGGGGGACAGTCATGCTGACTAGTGCATCATCTGCACTCGCCATCCGCGTGGATTCATCGAAGGCACGCAAAACGAGGCAGATGTCCTTCATAGAGGCCCACTCAATGGTGCTGAAGTGTGAACGGCGCACAGTGCGACTTGTTTGCGCCTGATGCAGCTGGTACTCCATGACTGCTGCCTGCTGCTCACACAACCGCTCCAACATATGTAACGTTGAATTCCACCGGGTGGGTAGGTCACATATGATGCGATGTTCCGGAAGGCCAAATCGTCGCTGCAGAGCAGCGAGGCGCGATCTTGCGTGCTGGAACGTCGCAAGTGAGCGCACTCTATGCGGACCTTGTGCAACAGTGCAGCAAGATCCGGATAGTCCCTCAGAAAGCTCTGCACGACCAAGTTAAGAACATGTGCCAGACATGGGATGTGTGTGAGGTTGCCTAGGCCAAGAGCTGCCACCAGATTTCGGCCATTGTCACACACTACCAAGCCCGGCTGGAGATTCGCTGGCCCAAACCACACATCGCTCTCCAGCTTGATAGCATTCCAGAGCTCCTGCGCTGTGTGGCTTCGATTCCCCAAAGAAATTAATTTGAGTACAGCCTGTTGACGTTTGGCCACGGCTGTGCTCATATCGGTCGTAACAGGCTCCTGCTCTGCTGTTTCTGAGGAACTTGAGTAGGAGGAGGAGTCTATGTGTACAGACTGGAGTCCTGCAATCCGTGGCGTTGGAAGAACACGTACAGCTCCACTCTCCAGATCCGTACCCGGCTCCACAACATTGACCCAGTGGGCAGTGAGGGAAAGGTATCGTCCCTGTCCATGGTTACTGGTCCACGCATCGGTGGTCAGGTGGACCTTGCTACTAACGGCGTTTAGTAGCGCATGTTTTATTTTGCCCTCAACATGTTTCTGCAGGGCAGGGACGGCTCACCTGCTGAAATAAAAGCGGCTGGGCACGTTGTATTGGGGGACTGCCAATGCCATTAAGTCCCGGAAGGTGTCAGTGTCCACCAGCCTGAATGACAGCATTTCAACTGCCAGAAGTTTGGCAATGCCAGCATTCAGAGACTGTGCTCGGGGATGGTTTGCCGAGTAAGGGCGCCTTTTATCCCATGCCTGTGCTACCGATGGCTGTGATGGATGGGAACGTGCTGCTATGGGTGTAATCTGACAGGGTCTCCAGACAACAGTGGCAGAGGTTCTTCCTTGGCGATCCTGTGAGGAAGCCGAACCAGCAGTGTGTGAGCTGGAGGAAGAGGGCCCAACACGAACTGAAGAGGTGGTAGGTGGTGCTGTACGTTGGCCTACGTCTTCAGGGTGTCTCTGCAACTCCAACTCGTGCTTGGTGCGCACATGTTTCCACATATTTGTGGTATTGAGGTTGCTGACATTTCTCCCTCTTTTGACTCTCTGATGACACAGCTTGCATTTGACAAAGCAAATGTCATCTGCAACTGTGTCAAAAAAGGACCACGCACTGCAACTCTTGTGAGCGCCCGGTTTGCCTTTGGAAGGAGGAATGCTCCTAACGGGTGCCGAAGTGGAGGGTACAGGCAACCAAGTCTTCCCCCTCCCTCTGCCTCCTGTTTTGGCCGGTAGGGGAATCTCTTCCTCCGAGCTGCTCCCACCACCTTCCTGTTGCTCACGCCATGATGGGTCAAGGACCTCATCATCTTCCCTCCCCTCTTCAAACAGCTGCTTCTCCGGGGTTGTCTCGCCAGCACCGTACGCACCAGAAAGTGGCAACTGAGTCTCGTCATCATCTGATGCGTACTGAGGTGTGCTGACCATAGGCACTGGCCCACTCGCCTCTTCAGATTCAGAGGGACAAAGAAGTTGCGCATCACTGCATACTCCCTCTTCTTCACATTCAGGAATGCTGCTTGGCTGGCCCCCTCTTTCCAAGCCAACAGATTCCGAGAACAGAAGTAGAGACTGTGATGGCTCCTGTCCATGTCTCTCTGACTGCCTGGGCACTTTGGCAGGTGGTGAAGAGACAGATGGTTGCTCTTCGGTGCTCTGACCCTGAGAGGATGCGGAAGTAATTGAAGTCGATGCGTTAGCTGCCATCCATCCGACAACGGCTTCAATTTGTTCCTCCCGCAGCAGTGGGGTACGTTGAGGTCCTACAAAGCTGCGCATAAAGGACTGTTGCCTGCTAAAACTGGGGGATGCTGATCCACTGGTGCCCGCAGCAGGCCCAGAATCCCCACGTCCTCTACCTGTAGAATCCCCACGTCCTCTCCCTGCAGAATCCCCACGTCCTCTCCCTGCTGAAACTCCACGCCCACGCCCACGCCCACGCGCCTTACTCCCTGCCTTCTTCATCTTGCAAGACTGCTTAAGATAGGCAAAAAAGTACAAAGGGGGGCCTTAGTGTGCTTATTCCTGAACAGCTGGTTACAGGTACAAGAAACACTAATTTTATGAAGTGTGTGTGTGTGTGGACTAGACTTTAATAGGAGCTGATGTGGCCTACACAAGTTCAAAATGTAGTGTTTGGTGAACTTTTTTTGTGGTTTCTTTGTTGGAAACAAACTCAAAGTATGTGAACAAAGAATTGAAACTGATAGTATCACCAACTTTTTGGAGCTATTACAATGCAGGCAGGTAACCTACAATGCAAAAGATGAGGCTCCAAAAAAATTGGTAATACTAATCTGGCTGCGCCAGCAGGGCACAAGCCAGAAAAAAAGGCTCCTCTATCTACTCCTATATAGTGTTTGCAACCAACCAATGTTGATGGATACGGATGGATGCACACTAATAGGAGAAGAAAAAATGAGCTGCACTCAAAGACAAATATGTGTGAGGCAGTGACGCACGTTGAGCGTCCTACAACCAGACGTAGCTGCAGGACACTCTACTCAGCGTGAGCTGCACTCACACACAGTCAGAGGCCTCTCAGACAGCCGTCAACAGTGCAGCTAAGTGGGCACTGGCACTGACAGGCTGCAGAAAGGCTCCGCTGTGTACTCCTTTATAGTGTTTGCAACCACCGTAGATGGAGACGGATGGATGCACACTAATAGAAGAAAAAATGAGCTGCACTCAAATAAAAATATGTGTGAGGCACTGACGCACGCTGAGCGTCCTACAGCCAGACGTAGCTGCAGGACACACTACTCAGCGTGAGCTGCACTCACACACAGTCAGAGACCTCTCAGACAGCCGTGAACAGTGCAGCAAAGTGGACACTAGCACTGAAAGGCTGCAGAAAGGCTCCGCTGTCTACTACTAGTGTTTGCAACCAACGTATATGGATACGGATGGAAGCACACTAGATTGAAATTATGTAAAAAATGCAGCTCAAAAAATAAAAGATGTATGAGGCAGCAGTGATCACACTGGGTGGCCTACAGCCTGACGTGGCTGCAGGACCCACTCCACAGCGTGAGCTGCACTCACACAGCCCTTGCAGACAGCTGTGAACACTGCTGCTAGGGCAAAGAAGGCTACAGTGGTGGTTTATGTAGCCTGGGTAAAGCACTAGATGTTTGGTGGAATCGCTATTTCTAACTGTCCCTCACAGTCTTCTACAGCAGCCTGTCCCTAACTGAATTCACAGCAGAGTGACCAGAAATGGCGGCTGCGGTGGCTTTTATAGTGCATCATGACATCATTTCGGCAGCCAATCACAGCCATGCCAATAGTTAACATGCCTACATGCCTAACAGGATGTGCCCACACTTCGGAGGATTCCCATTGGCTTAATCAAAGCAAGCAGGCTCATAGCATGATGGGAACTTCCTATTCCGATTCCGATTCCGGAATCCGATATGACAAAAGTATCGGAATTAAGTATCGGAATTCCGATACCGCTAATATCGGCCGATACCCGATACTTGCGGTATCGGAATGCTCAACACTAATCATGACCAATTTAAGTAGAATAAAAGACAACCAAATTGTGTATATATTCATACAGTATATACTGGATATGCACCGTGGGTGAAGAAAGCCTACAGTAATGCCTGAGTTATATCATTTTTGCTATTCCACTTTGGTATTATATACTAAAAACAGCTTATAATAAAGGGGTTGTCAACTACTCGTACAACACCTTCTCAATCACCATAGTTCCCCCATGCAAAATAATAACAGGTATACTCACCTCCAGTGTTGGTGCCTGCTCTCTTGGGGCTGGTGTGAGATTGCTTTGTCATACAAACCCTGCAGTCAATCAGCGGCCGCTTCCATCTCATTTCCTTCTGATGTAACTGACATCCAGATTAAATCAGAGAGCAGCAACATACTCTCACTTCTTCTGAGTCTCAGTTTTATCTGAAGAAGGGTAAATGAGAGGGAAATGGCCATTATTGGGCTGCAGCGCTTGCATGGCATAACAATGTCATGCGAGTCCAGGGAGAGTAGGGGGTCAATATTGCTGGAATAGAGCCCGCACTAGAGATGAGTATATGTGCTCTTATTTTACATGAGGGAACATCTTTAATAATTTGTAATATGTGCATAAAATATATTGTAAACTTTGGACTGAAGTGCTTTCTTTATGTCGCCAATATTGTGTCATTTAAATCAAGTAGTGCAAATTTTAGTACCATAGGGAATGGGAAAACAGTCTGGGCAACTCTTTCTAATTATGTTGTATTCATCACATCATGTCAATATGCATGACCTTGGAATGACCGACTCAGCCCCCCATTTCAACCTCCATCTTCCAGAACCCTTACACCTATAATAACCACAGACACATAACCAAACCTTTTGGATAAAATAGGCCACAGCAGCCCTGTTTATTAACATATTTATACTACAAGAATTGAACATATCAATATATTGACATATAAGAAACGGGATCTGTGAAAGCCATGTACCATCTTTTATTGCACCATCATCCGCACCTTAGGCCTTCAACCGCACCACATCAGTTCTAGGACCCTCATGCTTATGTCCTCAACCGCACCACACCGGTTCAAGGACCCTACTGAATAGCGCCACCAATTAAATTGTCCCACTGACCCCTGAGCCCAGTAGGGTCCCCCTATAAAAGAGGGGAGGGGTAGGTAATTGTCCCACCTATATGGGCCCCCACTCCCTTCCCTTTTGCTACCATCAGCTGACTCTCCACGGACCCGTTCCCGCAACGACAGACATGCATGACACTTTATGCATGAATGTCCCTCCACACTTTAACGCCCTTCTCTAAACCCTCTCTCAAATCCAGTGACCAAATATCTATACCGATAGGTGTTAAATGCACCTCATCCTGGCATACATGCTTCCTGGACAGTACCTCCAGGTCGCCATGCCGCACTACCACCGCCCCATTCCTAGCCAAAAAATTTGACACCTCCCGATTAACCTTAATCCAAGCCTTGTTTAAACGTTCCACTGACCGACCATATCTCCACGCCAAACGAGCCACAATATCGGACCAAACAATGACCATCTCCGGGTGAGCGGCCATGAGCCTTAAGCAGTCAGCCTTAATGTCCCAAACCAAATCCCTGGAAATGCGAACCCCCAAATCATTACCCCCTGCATGAATCAATAAAACATCCGGGGGTGTATCCAAACCCACATGAAAATACAATTCTGGAACCAACCTGTACCAGAGCATTCCACAAACCCAAATCCAGCTGACCATTGCCACATCCTGTCTCAACCGAGTTGACTGCCCGTTGGCCTGACGTCAGCACGTAAAGCTCCCCACACCACATAGGAGTGTCCTAACACCCACATCAAAGCTGACCATCTGCAAAAGATGAAAGCAATCAAAACAAAAATTATAATTTGCAACCCCCTTTTCCACTGATAAACATCCAATATCCCTGTCCGAACATATGATGCAAAGCGTAATGATTCCCATCTCACCATCTTGCGCACCACCATTACACTGAAGCCCCACCTGCCCACTTTCATCGCTGCTCCTATACGAAATGAATGGGACCCGAATTTAGAATCATCCATACCAATCACACCTAAACACCTCTTGAATATGGATATAAACTGAAATTTAGACAAAGCCGAACCATCCTGGTGAATCAAGAAAGAACCCCCGGCATCACCCCTCACCAACAGAAATTGAGACATTCTATATACCAGGCATTTCATTAATCCAGCCACCATACAACCCTTACTATATACTGTATATCTTTCTTCGACCTCCGAAGTCTACAACGAATAATCCCCGGTTCACTATACATCATGAAATTGCAAACCCCCTTGATGGTCACAATTCTTAATAACTAATTCACTTATTCGAAACGCGTCAAAGAAAGCTAAACTGAAAGTCGTGTGAAACAACAATGTTTCGTATGTATACCGACACACATTTTCCAATGCTGCCAACTTCCTACCCAGCATCTGAAATGAGATCAGGTGCCTCCAATCCAAACCGCCTTTCCTTTCCTGTACCCCTAAAATGCTTGTCGTATCACAAACGTCTTGGTAATGTCTTTTGCGCCAGACAATTTGCACAAAAAAGCCAGTGCTGCCATTCACTAATGCAACACTGACACCGACACCCTTTCCTCACATGACCGACCGATCGTGTATAGCAACAACTCACTCTATCTTCATCAGACTGACAACTCCTTGTACTCGCCTCCAACCTATATCATTAGTCCCACACCGAATTATGTTGATGCCACGTTCCCAGAACCACCGATGCCTCAATTAACCTCATTGCTGATCTAATACCCGATTCCATAAGCTCTCAGGCCAATGTGTTGCGTGCTGCTCCGAAACTGGCACCAACTTCCGAAGTAGGCCCCACTGAAAGTGAGAAATTGCATCAGCAATGGAATTTTTGACTCCTGGCTAGGGATGAGCACGTATACTCGTTAGGATTCGATACTCGGCGAGTAATGCAGTATTCGCGGTACTCGAATCCTGGTGAGTATTTCACTACTCACCTCGCAATATTCGGCACAGCCAGCACAGTCCCCACACAGGCCAGCACAGTCCCACACAGCCTGGCATAGTCCCCGCACAGTACCTGCAAAGCCCAGCACAGTCCCACACAGCCCGACATAGTCTCCGCACAGTACCTGCACAGCCCAGCACAGTCCCACACAGACCAGCACAGTCCCACACAGACCAGCATAGTCCCTGCACAGCACCTGCAAAGCCCAGCACAGTACCGCACAGCCCGGCACAGTCCCCGCACAGTACCTGCACAGCCCAGCACAGTCCTGCACAGGCCAGCACAGTCCCACACAGCCCGGCATAGTCCCTGCACAGTACCTGCTAAGCCCAGCACAGCCCCGCAAAGCCCGGCACAGTCTTCCCACAGGCCAGCACAGTCCCGCACAGCCCAGCACAGTCTTCGCACAGTCCCCACCCATCCCAGCACACAAACAGCCCATTACTCGCATTTCCCATAGACTTACATAGGACTTGCTACTCATTACGAGTACCCGAGTATTAGGAGGTACTCGTAACGACTACAGCGAGTCCGAATACTTCACTACTCGCTCATCCATACTCCTGGCACATGCTTTGCCCTCAACCATACACTCAAATGCAAGCATTGAAGTACAAAATGACTCATCAAGTTCACCACGGGGGGAGAATGTGCTGACAAGTGATTAATACTCTGCACTACACTCATGTTATCACAAAAAAACCTCATCTTCTTGTTTCGCGATGCCTCCCCCCACACGGCTACCACAATGGGAAATAGCTCTAAAACAACAAAATTCTTTGTCAGTCCATTGTCTCTCCACTCATCTGGCCACTTCCCGGCCAAACACTTGCCTTGAAAATGGGCTCCAAATCCCAATGACCCTGCTGCATCCATCATTAAATGTAACCCCCCCATAGAATATAATGCAGCCCCCCTCTTATAGTATAATGCAGCCATCTTAGAGCATAATGCAGCTACTCCACAGAGTATAATGCAGCCCCTTATATAGTATAATGTAACCCCTACATAGAATACAATGTAGCCCTCCTCATATAGTATAATGCAGCCCCCATAGAATATAATGTAGCCCCCTTATAAAGTGTAATGAAGTCCCCATACAATATAGTCTAGCTCCCCATAGAATTTAATGCAGCCCCACATAGATCGTAATGTAGCCTCCTCATATAGAATAATGTAGCCCCCTCATAGAGTAGGATGCAATCACCCCCATAAAATATAATAAATATAATACAGCCCCCATAGAATATAATGTAGCCCCAAATAGAATATAATACAGCCCACCTCCCCATAAAATATAATGTAGCCCCCCATATTATATAACACAGCCTCCCCCATAGACTATAATGTAAAATATACCTCCATGGTATATAACACAGTCGCATAGTATATAGCCCAGCACCACATGGTATATAGCACAGCCCCACATGGTATATAGCGCAGCCGCAGATGGTATATAGCCCAGCACCACATGGTATAGAGCACAGCCCACCATGGTATATAGCACAGCCCAACATGGTATATAGCCCGGCACCACTTGGTATATAGCATGGCACCACATGGTATATAGCCCAGCACCACATGATATATAGCCCATCACCACATGGTATATAACCCGGCAACACATGGTATATAGCATGGCACCACATGGTATATAGCACAGCCCCATATGGTATATAGCACAGCACCACATGGTACATAGCACAGCACCACATGGTATATAGCACAGCACCACATGGTATATAGCCCATCACCACATGGTATATAACCCAGCACGACATGGTATATAGCATGACACCACATGGTATATAGCACAGCCCCACATGGTATATAGCCCAGCACCACATGGTATATAACCCATCACCACATGGTATATAACCCAGCACGACATGGTATATATCATGGCACCACATGGTATATAGCACAGCCCCACATGGTATATAGCACAGCCCTACATGGTATATAGCTCAGCCCACCATGGTGCATAGCACAGCACCACATGGTATATAGCACAGCACCACATGGTATATAGTCCAGCCACACATGGTATACAGCACAGCACCACATGGTATATAGCACAGACCCACATGGTATATAGCACAGCACCACATGATATATAGCACAGACCCACATGTTATATAGCACAGCACCACATGATATATAGCACAGCCCACATGGTATATAGCACAGCCCCACATGGTATATAGCCCAGCCACACATGGTATATACCCCAGCACCACATGGTATATAGCACAGCCCACCATGGTACATAGCACAGCACCACATGATATATAGCACAGCCTCACATGGTATATAGCACAGCACCACATGGTATATAGCACAGCCACACATGGTATATACCCCAGCACCACATGGTATATAGCACAGCCCACCATGGTACATAGCACAGCACCACATGATATATAGCACAGCCTCACATGGTATATAGCACAGCACCACATGATATATAGCACAGACCCACATGTTATATAGCACAGCACCACATGATATATAGCACAGCCCACATGGTATATAGCACAGCCCCACATGGTATATAGCCCAGCCACACATGGTATATACCCCAGCACCACATGGTATATAGCACAGCCCACCATGGTACATAGCACAGCACCACATGATATATAGCACAGCCTCACATGGTATATAGCACAGCACCACATGATATATAGCACAGCCTCACATGGTATATAGCACAGCACCACATGGTATATAGTCCAGCCACACATGGTATATAGCCTGGCCACACATGCTATATAGCACAGCACCACATGGCATATAGCCCAGCACCACATGGTATATAGCACAGCCCCACATGGTATATAGTGCAGCCGCACATGGTATATAGCCCAGCACCACATGGTATAGAGCACAGCCCACCATGGTATATAGCACAGCCCAACATGGTATATAGCCCGGCACCACATGGTATATAGCATGGCACCACATGGTATATAGCCCAGCACCACATGATATATAGCCCATCACCACATGGTATATAACCTGGCAACACATGGTATATAGCATGGCACCACATGGTATATAGCACAGCCCCACATGGTATATAGCACAGCACCACATGGTACATAGCACAGCACCACATGGTATATAGCACAGCACCACATGGTATATAGCACAGCACCACATGGTATATAGCCCATCACCACATGGTATATAACCCAGCACGACATGGTATATAGCATGACACCACATGGTATATAGCACAGCCCCACATGGTATATAGCCCAGCACCACATGGTATATAACCCATCACCACATGGTATATAACCCAGCACGACATGGTATATATCATGGCACCACATGGTATATAGCACAGCCCCACATGGTATATAGCACAGCCCTACATGGTATATAGCTCAGCCCACCATGGTGCATAGCACAGCACCACATGGTATATAGCACAGCACCACATGGTATATAGTCCAGCCACATATGGTATACAGCACAGCACCACATGGTATATAGCACAGACCCACATGGTATATAGCACAGCACCACATGATATATAGCACAGACCCACATGTTATATAGCACAGCACCACATGATATATAGCACAGCCCACATGGTATATAGCACAGCCCCACATGGTATATAGCCCAGCCACACATGGTATATACCCCAGCACCACATGGTATATAGCACAGCCCACCATGGTACATAGCACAGCACCACATGATATATAGCACAGCCTCACATGGTATATAGCACAGCACCACATGGTATATAGCACAGCCACACATGGTATATACCCCAGCACCACATGGTATATAGCACAGCCCACCATGGTACATAGCACAGCACCACATGATATATAGCACAGCCTCACATGGTATATAGCACAGCACCACATGATATATAGCACAGACCCACATGTTATATAGCACAGCACCACATGATATATAGCACAGCCCACATGGTATATAGCACAGCCCCACATGGTATATAGCCCAGCCACACATGGTATATACCCCAGCACCACATGGTATATAGCACAGCCCACCATGGTACATAGCACAGCACCACATGATATATAGCACAGCCTCACATGGTATATAGCACAGCACCACATGATATATAGCACAGCCTCACATGGTATATAGCACAGCACCACATGGTATATAGTCCAGCCACACATGGTATATAGCCTGGCCACACATGCTATATAGCACAGCACCACATGGCATATAGCCCAGCACCACATGGTGTATAGCATAGCAACTTTTGGTATATAGCACAGCCCACCATGGTATATAGCACAGCCCCACATGATATGTAGCCCAGCCCCACATGTTATATAGCCCAGCACCACATGGTATATAGTCCAGCCACACATGGTATATAGCAAACAAGAAGAACAAAAAAGCAGTCACTAAGTCCAAAGAAGGATAAGAATTATCATTTATTGAATAATTTTATATTAAAAGACAGACTAACTGCAAGGTATGGCTAAACGATGGAAATAGATGCATTCCAAAAACTGCCCAAGGAGGACCAGACCCATGTGCAGGAGAACACTCATGGAACATGAATCGAGGTGTTGCTGAATATAACACGCAATATATATATATAGGTGGAAAGCATATTAAATACTAGGACTACAGTGGTCATCCCTCTAGTATAGTTTATATGCCCTGGGTAAAGTATACAGGTCCCACAAAGGGAGTACCCCCATGACACATGATAAGAAGGGAAAATCCACCTAGAAAAAGGTAAAGATGTAAAGCCTCAAAACATACCCTCAGAGGAGTGAAATGCTGCACAGGATCAGACCGCCTACCCCGACGCGCGTTTCGGCCAGTAACGCCTTCCTCAAGGGGCATACATCTAGGGCAAGGTACGTGACTTAAATAGCCAGTCCCCCGGAAGCATCATACGATGACGTCACCCGCGTCTCACCGCTCGCGCTCCAGCAGGCCGCCGGGAACCGGAAACACGTGGGGCCCCACGTGATCCGGAGGCCGGCGCACAGCCGGGACACAGAGCAGGGGACGCAGCGACCTCAGAGCGCATGCGCCCTAAACGAATCTGGAACGGCCATTACAAATGCTGGCACATACATTAATATTACTTAATGTGAACACAGGGCATAAATAAACATCATAGAGAATTGCAAAGAATGCACAATGTTTTAGTATAAACAAATTAGACTACTATTCGACCATTGTATAGCATCCACAAGGGAGCTTTCAGGCACATCATTATACAAAAGGTGCATGGACATAGAGAACAATATAAACACTAAGAGGTATGTATAATAGTATTTGTATATATATAAATAAATACGAATACATGTTGGTAATACCTAGGGATGAAAGCAAAGCATGTAAGAACAACACACCACAAAAACCACCCCAGGTAAAGGGATCTATACAATCCATAAGGACAATAATGTCTACCTAAAATAATTGTATATACAATAACTTTTATTAGAAGAATCCCCAATACATATCAATAGTGCAATGCGTACAAAAACCAATGTACAGACATATGGTCTGCACCCAAACGTGCACTTAAAAAAGATCCTTATAAGGAATAGCCTAAATAATAAGGACCAATTTGAAACGGGCAAATACAGGGTCAATAGGAATAACATTGCATTCCCTAACATGATGCACATAGCCACATATACCCAGCACATATATCAAATGCATGCAACAAGCATATATTCAAGAAAATATTAAATATAGAGAAAATGGTGTCCATTGTGTCGCTAATAATGGAAGTCCTCCAGATCCAACAGGGTAGAAAAGGCGACACACGTAAGGTAATAACAATTACGAACATCCATCAATCCGGAACAGACAGCAATAGATGAAGCAGCACACGTAACTAAACCAAAAAAAGAAAAAAAACAGTTAAAATCAATATAAAAACAATAAGAAATGCGGAATAGCATCAAAACACGATGCAGAAGTGGCTAAATGAATGGCGCAAAACTGATATTTTCATTAGGGCCCATTGGTTGAATGGTCTCCAGGGTCCAGATCCAACGTGATTCCAACTGCCCGAGGCGTTTGGAAAGATTACCACCCCTAATGTTAATATTCAGGGCATCAATCCCCCGAACCCTAAAAAGGTACTATCACAACGATGGAAAGTTTTGAAATGTCTGGGGATGTCGTGAAGAAGGCTTATCATAGAGCAAAATACTCTATACGTAATCGCCTGCTATATAGCCAACACCATGATATACCAGTGGGTGGGAATCAGTGTAGGTTTATCACCACCTTCCATCCATATGCTGATAGGGTGCGATCTGCACTAACTAAGGCTTGGCCTATTTTACAGGTGGATTCGGTTGTTGGGAAATTTCTCCCCAAACGTCCCCTGATTACGTTTAGACGTGCTAGGAATCTACGGGACTTCTTGACTAAAAGTCATTATGTGGGACAGCAACCCAGGACATTTTTGGATAATTTTTCTGCTGAGGGTGGTTGTTCTCCGTGTGGTCGCTGTGTGGCATGCCCCAACGTAGATAGATGTAGGGATTTTCATAATTCGAGTGGCACGAAAATATTTAAAATTAGAAAGCAGATTACATGTATCACTCGTTTTGTAATATATTATGCAACTTGCCCATGCGGGTTGATCTACGTTGGGATGACGACGAGACAATTTAAGGTTCGCATTCGTGAACATGTCTTGGGTATTCAAGCTGCTGCGAACCACACGGATGAGACCACCCTCAAAACCATCCCCAGACATTTCAAAACTTTCCATCGTTGTGATAGTACCCTTTTTAGGGTTCGGGGGATTGATGCCCTGAATATTAACATTAGGGGTGGTAATCTTTCCAAACGCCTCGGGCAGTTGGAATCACGTTGGATCTGGACCCTGGAGACCATTCAACCGATGGGCCTTAATGAAAATATCAGTTTTGCTCCATTCCTTTTCCACTTCTGCATCGTGTTTTGATGCTATTCCGCATTTCTTATTGTTTTTATATTGATTTTAACTGTTTTTTTCTTTTTTTGGTTTAGTTACGTGTGCTGCTTCATCTATTGCTGTCTGTTCCGGATTGATGGATGTTCATAATTGTTATTACCTTACGTATGTCGCCTTTTCTACCCTGTTGGATCTGAGGACTTCCATTATTAGCGACACAATGGACACCATTTTCTCTATATTTAATATTTTCTTGAATATATGCTTGTTGCATGCATTTGATGTATGTGCTGGGTATATGTGTCTATGTGCATCGTGTTAGGGAATGCAATGTTATTCCTATTGACCCTGTATTTGCCCGTTTCAAATTGGTCCTTATTATTTAGGCTATTCTTTATAAGGATCTTTTTTAAGTGCACGTTTGGGTGCAGACCATATGTCTGTACATAGGTTGTTGTACGCATTGCACTATTGATATGTATTGGGGATTCTTCTAATAAAAGTTATTGTATATACAATTTTTTTAGGTAGACATTATTGTCCTTATGGATTGTATAGATCCCTTTACCTGGGGTGGTTTATGTGGTGTGTTGTTCTTACATGCTTTGCTTTCATCCCTAGGTATTACCAACATGTATTCGTATTTATTTATACAGTATATATACATATACTATTATACATACCTCTTAGTGTTTATATTGTTCTCTATGGCCATGCACCTTTTGTATAATGATGTGCCTGCAAGCTCCCTTGTGGATGCGATATAATGGTCGAATAGTAGTCTAATTTGTTTATACTTAAACATTGTGCATTGTTTGCAATTCTCTATGATGTTTATTTATGCCCTGTGTTCACTTTAAGTAATATTAATGTATGTGCCAGCATTTGTAATGGCCGTTCCAGATTCGTTTAGGGCGCATGCGCTCTGAGGTCGCTGCGTCCCCTGCTCTGTGTCCTGGCTGTGCGCCAGCCTCCGGATCACGTGGGGCCCCACGTGTTTCCGGTTCCCGGTGGCCTGCTGGAGCGCGAGCGGTGAGACGGGGGTGACGTCATCGTATGACGCTTCCGGGGGAATGGCTATTTAAGTCACGTACCTTGCCCTAGATGTATGCCCCTTGAGGAAGGCGTTACTGGCTGAAACGCGCGTCGGGGTAGGCGGTCTGATCCTGTGCAGCATTTCACTCCTCTGAGAGTATGTTTTGAGGCTTTACATCTTTACCTTTTTCTAGGTGGATTTTCCCTTCTTATCATGTGTCATGGGGGTACTCCCTTTGTGGGACCTTTATACTTTACCCAGGGCATATAAACTATACTAGAGGGATGACCACTGTAGTCCTAGTATTTAATATGCTTTCCACCTATATATATATATATATATTGCGTGTTATATTCAGCAACACCTCGATTCATGTTCCATGAGTGTTCTCCTGCACATGGGTCTGGTCCTCCTTGGGCAGTTTTTGGAATGCATCTATTTCCATCGTTTAGCCATACCTTGCAGTTAGTCTGTCTTTTAATATAAAATTGTTCAATAAATGATAATTCTTATACTCCTTTGGACTTAGTGACTGCTTTATTGTTCTTCTTGTTTGCTATGTTTAATGCAGTTGTTCATTATTGGTCCTATTTTGTGGGTGATGATCTCGATATTTATATTTTGGCACTATTAGACTATACCCACTATGTTCATCCGAAACTTTGTTTACACATGGTATATAGCCTGGCCACACATGATATATAGCACAGCACCACATAGCATATAGCCCAGCACCACATGGTGTATAGCATAGCACCATATGGTATATAGCATAGCCCACCATGGTATATATAGCACAGCCCCACATAATATGTAGCCCAGCCCCACATGGTATATAGCCCAATACCACATGGTATATAGCACAGCCCACCATGGTATATGGCACAGCACCACATGGTATGCAGCACAGCCTCACATGGTATATAGCACAGCACCACATGGTATATAGCACAGCACCACATGGTATATAGCACAGCCCCACATGATATGTAGCCCAGCACCACATGGTATATAGCCCAGCACTGCATGGTATATAGCCCAGCCACACATGGTATATAGCCCAGCCACATGTGGTATATAACTCAGCACCTCATGGTATATAGTCCAGCCACACATGGTATATAGCCCAGCCACACATGGTATATAGCCCAGCACGGTGCAGCACCACATGGTATATAGTCCAGCACCACATGGTATATAGCCCAGCACCACATAGTAAATAGCCCAGCATGGTATATAACCGTCCCCCCAGAATGGCCCCACAGTCTAGCACTCACACTGATATATTAAAAAAAGACACACTCCTCACCTCCTCGTGCCCGCGCTGCTCCCGGCTCCTGTCTCCTGCTCTGCCTGGCGCACAATGAGTGCACGATTATGTCATCGTGCACCTGCTGAGTCAGAGGCAGAGCGAGGAATGCTGGGAGAGGGAGCGCTCTCTCCCCATCATCGCTTTGAACTGTACCGGTGGCGGGGGGCCCCTGGGGTAACGGGGGCCCTAGGCAGCTGCCTGGTCTGCCTGTCCCTAATGCCGGCCCTGCCAAAAGGCAGGAAGAAGCAGTGTGGTGGCTGCAGACAGAAGGCGGGTAACCGTTCCCAATAACACCAACACGACAGAAGTTGCTAGTGCAACTGTTAAGTCTGGTTGTTTTTTAAAAACTCTGCCAATAATCCCAAAAAGAATATTTGCACAACCTGCCAGGCCAGCATCAGCAGGGGTAGCAAAACTACTAGCCTGACCACCACCAGCATGATCAGGTACATAGCAGCAAAGCACCAGACATTGTGGGCCAAACCCCAGGTCCTGGAACAGTGTCTGCGGGTGACACCACTGCTTCTTCCGCTGTTGTGCATGCAAGCCAATCCCCTATCCATGGTGCATGTGCCCTACCTCTGTCACTGCACACTCTCAACTAGCACCATCAGCAAGCACATCCACGTCCTTGTCCCAGTGCAGCGCTCAATTGTCCATACCCCAGTTCATGGAACACAAGCGCCCTACAGGCCACACTGCTAAATTCCCACATTTTGCAACTGCTTGCACTCGAAATGTTGCCTTTTAGGCTAGTGGAGACAGAAGCTTTCTGCAACCTGATGGTAGCAGCCATCCTTCGGCACTCAGTCCCCAGCCACCACTATTTCTCCCGGTGTGCCATCCCCGCATTACAGAAGCACGTGTCCCACAACATTAGCCGTGCCCTCAACAATGCAGTTACTGGGAAAGTCCACCAAACCACGGACATGTTTACAAGTGCTTGTGGGCAGGGAATGGTACATCTCGTTGACGCACACTGGGTTAACATAGTGGAAGCAAGGACCAAGTCAGACCTTGGGATGGAACACGTCCTCCCGACGCCAAGGATTGCGGGACCAAGGTCAATCATGGTTGCCCCCATAGTCTTCAACTCCTGCACCTCATCCTCCTCCTACGTCTCTTCAAAGGGGCATTGGAGTGCCTCCAAATTTTTGGCAGCCCTTGCATTCACTGCATAGACAAACACTGTGGGAGACCCACTTTCTAAGGGGAACATTTTTTCATGAGGCCCTCCTCTACGTCTCTTCAAAGGGGCATTGGAGTGCCTCCAAATTTTTGGCAGACCTTGCATTCACTGCATAGGCAAACAGTATGGGAGACCCACTTCCTAATAATGGAAACATTATTTTCAGGAGGCCCTCCTGTACATCTCTTCAAAGGGGTATTGGGGTGCTTACAAATTTTGGGCAGCCCTGCCACTCACTGCACATGCAATAACAATATAGGAGACCCACTGTTTAATAATGGGAACAACAAAGCAAAGCCGGCTGATGGCTCTCTAAGAATAGTGAGGGCTGACTGCTGGCCCTTTAAAAATAGTAAAGGCTGCCTGATGGCCCTATAAAAATAGGTTTTGTGACTTTCAGAGTCCCTCGATCATAAATGAAACAGGATGCGTCTGATGATGTGTCACACACCACATGGCCAGATAAGGTTGTAAAATGTTAAAATGACATCTCAAAGTGAATACATTTGTCTTGGTTGAAAGCAATGCTAAAGTTCAAAAACGCATCAAAAACGCAATGTGTGAGCATAGCCCAAGGTGTGGAGGGGCATTTTTGCTTTTGGTTAGTTTTTTTGCCTTATATTTAAGTCATTTCCCTGGAAAGGATGTTCCTTAACATTTTTGCCAGACCGCCGGGGCGACTGCTGGAAAAATGCTTGAGGTTCCCATAGAGTTACATTGGGCTCATTGCTTAGGTCGAACACCCGAGCATTCCAGTTTGCTTGACCTGAGCAACGACCACCCGAGCATTTTAGTGCGCGCCCATCACTACTCATTACCTGTATTAACTGCACCTGTTTGAACTCGTTACAAGTATAAAAGACACTTGTCCACAATCACACTCCAACCTCTCCACCATGGTCAAGACTAGAGATGAGCGAATATGTTTGGAAAATGATCGCCAAACATAAATTCAGCATGAATATGGCACATTCCGATGCATGATGCAAATTTTAAAAAAATCGGAGAAAATCATTAGCATTCGGTAAAAGTGCTGGAAAATACTGTATTTGTGTTGCCAATAAAGTATTTTTAGCTCTTGACGGTGGTCCTGGGTGCTGAAAGATTTTGGCTAGTTAGCTAGGTGGTTGTTTCTAAGTCAGATAGTTTAGAGAGTTAGTGTCCTGTGTGGCTGTGAAATCGACCTTCCAGCAGATTCTTTTTTTTTCTTCCATTAGTGAGGTCCACAGACAAAGACAGCAGGGCACATTTCATAGAAGTGTGTTGTACACTGCTTCTACTGTGCTCCATGGAAAAGTAGACCTTTCAAAATCTATTTTTTTCAGTTGCTAAATGTGATTCAGCAAGGCATATGTCACCTTATCATTTAGTGCTGCAGAACGTAATCTAAGTGCAGAGGAGGTATTGCGGAGTAAAAAAATATTTTTTTCAGTTGCAAATGTGATTCAGCACACCATACCTCACTTCGTAATTTAGTGGCAGTGAAATTCATCTTTTTGCAGAGCTGTTGCTGAGTAAATAAAGCTATTTTTTTCTGTTGCTAAATATGATACAGCTTGCCGTATCCCACCTTCTCATTTTGTGGAGGAGAAATTCCACTGTGTGCACATCTGTTACAGAGTAAAAACAAACTATTTTTTTCAGTTGGTAAGGTGATTCAGCACACCATATCTCACCTTGTCATTTAGTGGCAGTGAAATTCATCTTTGTACAGACCTGTTGCAGAGTAAAAAAAAAATTTTCTTTTACAAACGTGATACAGCACACCATATCCCACCTTCTCATTTTGTGGCGGTGAAATTCAGCTGTGTGCAGAGCTCATGCAAAGTAAAAAAAAAAAAAATTCTGTGACAAACATCATACATCAGGCTAGATCTGAGTTTGAAATTGTTTGCAGCATATATTCTGTTGTTTACAGGCCTCATCCACAGTAAAAAAAAAAATAATGTCTTCTGTTACTAACGCGATACAGTAGGGAAAATCTCAGTTTGAAATTGTTTGAAGCACATCTATGTTATACAGGTCTCATCCACACTAAAAAAAAATACTTTCTTCTGTTACTAACCTGATACAGTAGGGGAGATCTCAGTTTGAAATTGTTTGTAGCATATACAGCTCTGAGAAAAATTAAGAGACCACTTCCAAATGTTCAGGATGTCTGATTTTTCTCTTTATATGTATATTTTTGAGTAAAATGTAAACTGTTCTTTTAGTCTACAAACTTCTGACAGCATGTCTCCGAATTTCCATGCAATAAATTTTGTTTTTTTCTTCTGAAAAAGAGAAATTGTCAAAATAAAAAAAAAGTGCTTTCAGGCCTCAAATAATGCAAATAAAACAAGTTCATAATCATTTAGAAACAATAATGCTAATGTTTTAACTCAGGAAGAGTACAGAAATCAATATTTTGTGGAATAACCATGATTTTTAAAATCAGCTTTCATGCGTCTTGGCATGTCTGCCACCAGTCTTTCACACTGCTTCTAGGAGTTCTTTTTTTGATGGCTTGTGACTATCCATCATCCTCTTGAGTACATTCCAGAGATTTTCAATGTGGTTCAGGTCTGGAGAATGTGTTGGCCATGACAGGGTTTTGATGTGGTGGTCTCTTAATTTTTGCCAGAGCTGTATTCTTTGTTATACAGGCCTCATCCACACATAAACAATTTTTCTTCTGTTACTAATGTGATACAGTAGGGGACATCTCACTTTGAAATAGTTTGGAGCATATCTTCTATGTTATAGAGGCCTCATCCACACTAAAAATATACTTTGTTCTGTTACTAACATGAATCAGCACGCCATATTTCACCCTGTCATTTACTGCCGCTGAATATTTATTTCAGTTGCTAATGTGATTCAGCATGTCATAATTCACATTGTCATTTAGTGGCTCTGAAGTTAAGCAGTTTGCAGAGCTGGTGCAGAGTAAAAATCTAATTTTTTCTTGCTAATAATGTGCTCCAACCACACTATCTGAGCAACATGACTGGGAAAAGGGAGGTTGTGATGCAAGAGGGAATAGGCTTTGTGTTCAAGGTGTACATGGGGTATGTAGTAATGTTTGTGAAAGCACTAGTGAGTCAACATCGTCACGTCCTATCCAAATACAACTGACAACTTCTGGTACTGAACAAACTACTCCACTACCTTTCTTTGGCAGCCACACAGCATTACGCCTTGTTGATTAGGGCCAGAAAGAGCTTGTGCTCGAGTGGATGGCTAGTGCGGCTTCAAGTGGCCTCTACTCCTCTTCCTCCACCTCTACACCACACACAGTACAGTCCACAGAGGTTGCAACCCAATTACCCTTGCTTTCCCCACGTCACAGCTCTCCAACTGCCCAACTGACTGGTGGAAACCACAGATGAGTGAGTCTGCAGAGTTGTTCACACATTCTGTGCCATGGGCATCAGAAGTGTACTCCAAAGATTCACAGAGTCAAGAGGCGGAAACCATCTGCAACGATGCCCAAAATTTACTAGCTTGGATCCGGGGCAGGGCGAAGTAGGGTCCTAGCAGCATGATGAGGTTGTAGATCCCACTTGGCATGAACATGAAGACATACAGCTGAGTAGGTCATCTAAGGAAGTGGAGGAGGGGGAAGAGGAGGAGGTCACATTATGCTGTACGGCACAGATATGGAGTGATGCAACCACGGTGACCACTAGAGTTGAGCGATACCGTCCGATACTTCAAAGTATCGTATCGGATGGTATCGGCCGATCTTTAAAAAAAGTATCGGTATCGCCGATTCCGATACCGGAAGTCCCATTCAAGTCTATGGGACTTCCGGTATCGGAATAAGAAAAACCCTTTCCTGCCCTTGTACAGCCTCTCTGGGGTCTGTACGGGCCTTTCGGGGGGCTGTGCCGGCCTGCCAGGGGGTCTGTGCAGGCTCCGGTGGTCTGTGCCGGCCTGCCGGTGGTCTGTGCAGGCTCCGGGGGGCTGTGCCGGCCTGCCGGGGGGCTGTGCAGGCTCCGGGGGGCTGTGCCGGCCTGCCGGGCGGCTGTGCCGGCCTGCCGGGGGGCTGTGCAGGCTCCGGGGGGCTGTGCCGGCCTGCCGGGGGGCTGTGCCGGCCTGCCGGTGGTCTGTGCAGGCTCCGGGGGTCTGTGCAGGCATCGTCCGATGGGACTACAAGTCCCATCGGGCGATGCCTGCTACCATGACAGTGATTGACACATTAGCCAATGATGGGACAGTAGTAGTCCCATCATCCGGCTAATGTGTTAAATGTAAAAAAAAAAAAAAAAAAAAAAAAAAATTACATGCTACATTCATACTACATACTACATACATGCTACATTCATACTACATAAATACTACATGCAACATACATACTACATATATACTACATGCATGCTACATACATACTGCATGCTACATACATACCACATATATACTACATACATACTACATGCATGCTACATACATAACACATATATACTACATGCATGCTACATACTACATGCTACATACATACTACATATATACTACATTCATACTACATACTACATATATACTACATACATACTACATACATACTACATGCATGCTACATACATACTACATGCATGCTACATACATACCACATACATACTACATGCTACATACATACCACATATATACTACATACATACAATACATTCATACAATACATACATAGACATACAGTACATATAACATAGAGTAACATACTTACCAATACTTGTCACATTGTTCCCCGAAGCCATTGTCTATTCCGGGATAAATATTAACATAACAAACCACAAAAATACTCACCCACGATCCGAAGCAGTCCACGAGTGTGTCCCACGACGATCTTGGGTAGAGAACTGCAGCATCAGATGATGCTGCCGTTCTCTACGGGCTGCAGGAATCCAATGACGGAAGGTAGGTATCCTTCCGCACTGTATTCCTCCGCCACTTAAAAAAAAAAAAGTCCCTAGTCTCACTTTATGCCATTGCTGTGTGGGAAATTCCCACACAGCAATGGCATAAAGTGAGACTAGGGACTTTTTTTTTTTAAGTGGCGGAGGAATACAGTGCGGAAGGATACCTACCTTCCGTCATTGGATTCCTGCAGCCCGTAGAGAACGGCAGCATCATCTGATGCTGCAGTTCTCTACCCAAGATCGTCGTGGGACACACTCGTGGACTGCTTCGGATCGTGGGTGAGTATTTTTGTGGTTTGTTATGTTAATATTTATCCCGGAATAGACAATGGCTTCGGGGAACAATGTGACAAGTATTGGTAAGTATGTTACTCTATGTTATATGTACTGTATGTCTATGTATGTATTGTATGAATGTATTGTATGTATGTAGTATATATGTGGTATGTATGTAGCATGTAGTATGTATGTGGTATGTATGTAGCATGCATGTAGTATGTATGTAGCATGCATGTAGCATGCATGTAGTATGTATGTAGTATGTATGTAGTATGTATGTAGCATGTATGTAGCATGCAGTATGTATGTAGTATATATGTAGTATGTATGTAGTATATATGTAGTATGTAGTATGTATGTAGCATGCATGTAGTATATATGTAGTATGTATGTAGCATGCATGTAGTATGTATGTAGCATGTAGTATATATGTAGCATGCAGCATGTATGTAGTATGTATGTAGTATATATGTAGTATGCATGTAGTATGTATGTAGTATGTATGTAGCATGCAGTATGTATGTAGCATGTATGTAGTATGTATGTAGTATATATGTAGTATGTATGTAGCATGCATGTAGTATGTATGTAGTATGTATGTAGCATGCAGTATGTAGCATGTATGTAGCATGTATGTAGTATGTATGTATGTAGTATGTATGTAGCATGCAGTATGTATGTAGCATGTATGTAGTATGTATGTAGTATATATGTAGTATGTATGTAGTATGTATGTAGTATGTATGTAGTATGTATGTAGTATGTATGTAGCATGCAGTATGTATGTAGCATGTATGTAGTATGTATGTAGTATATATGTAGCATGCATGTAGTATGTATGTAGCATGCATGTAGTATTTTTTTTTTTTTTTTTTTTTTTTTTAACATTTAACACATTAGCCGGATGATGGGACTACTACTGTCCCATCATTGGCTAATGTGTCAATCACTGTCATGGTAGCAGGCATCGCCCGATGGGACTTGTAGTCCCATCGGACGATGCTTGCACAGACCCCCGGACATCAGCACAGCCCCCCGGCAGGCCGGCACAGCCCCCCGGCAGGCCGGTACAGACCCCCACAGGGTGCACAGACCACCGGCAGGCCGGCACAGCCCCCCGGCAGGCCGGTACAGACCCCGGGCAGTCCACACAGCCCCCCGGCAGGCCGGCAGAGACCCCCGGAAGGCCCGAAATGACGGCGCATCATGATGCGCACACACCGCGCATCATGATGACGTCAGGCCGTCAATCAACTGAACTTCCGATTCCGATGCCGAATTCCGATATTGAAAAAATATCGGAAGTCGGTATCGGAATTCCGATACAGCAAGTATCGGCCGATACCCGATACTTGCGGTATCGGAATGCTCAACACTAGTGACCACTGCATCCTCAGTCACAACTGTGGCTGTGGCCAGCAGCATTCGCAAGTCTCTAGTTCACAGGGGCGGCAAGGGTTGCCTAGCCTGAGCCTTTTTTGACACAGCAAAGGGTGATCCAACTCACGTTATCTGCCAACTTTGCAAAAAAACTGAGTAGAGGAAAAAAGTGCAATCATTTGACTACTACATGCACCTTCGCATGTGCAAACAACATGTGTTACTCTGGAAATCCCACTGCGATAAAATGCGGAACAGAAGACCTCAACAATCATCAGCCGTCCCATCAACCGCATCTACTGCTTAGTCCTCCTCCTCTGTTACCATGCCAAGTATTGTCACGCAGGTCTCTGACCGCAGAAACTCTGATTCTTTACCCACTCCAGACATGGCGCATATCACGATTACGGAGTGGGCACAGATTAAGGACTTCTGCACCCTTCTGCACAATTTCAAAATGGCTAATAAGGTGGTTAATGCTGATGATGTTGTAATCAGCATCACTATTGCGGCCATCTACATGCTGTAGCAGACTTTGAATAGCCTGGCAGAGGAGGTGGTGGGCCCAGAGGAAGAGGAGGAAGCAAAGGAGAATGCGGAAGGGATAACATTGTCTCAAAATTCCAGACTGTCATCACAGAGGCGGGTGCTAAGGGAGGGTGGATTACTGTAATCAAGGGGGGCTGGAGATAACAGACAAACTATTAATGAAGGTGAAAGAGCCGAGGAACAAATGGAGGAGGAAGATGCAATGGGCGACCAACTGTCAGGAGACGAAAGAAGATAATCATCCCCTCTCTGTTGTTTGTGATTGGTGGGAGGGGACAGTGGAAACAAGCATCAGTGTTACCCAGCCACCATCACAGCATGGGCTTGAACCTCATGGAAGAGCCCGATATATATGAGTGCCTTCTTGCTGCACTATCTGCAACATGATCCCCGTATAGTTATAATTTTAAATAGTGCTGACAACTGTGTTGCCACTCTGTTAGATCCCCATTACTGTATAAGACAAAATGTTGTCAGATGCTTCCCGGAGTGGTAAGGGACTGACGAATGCTGGAGTATCAAAACACACTTTTAGGCTATGTGCCGACGTAGCGATTTTTAAGCATTTTTGCCGCGATTTTCGGCGCGAAAACGCTGCGAAAACATTTAAAAATCGTGTACAGAACGCCCCCCATGCATTCCTATGGCATTCCGCACATGCTGTGCTAATGCTGCGCTTTTTTTCCGCGGCGGAATCGCATCGCGGAAAAAATCGCAGCATGCTCATTCTTTTGTGCGGAATCGCAAAGAATTGCCACGATTCCGCACCCATAGGAATGCATGAGAATTGCTGACTTCCCGCATGTGGCTATGCCCACCATGCGGGAAGTTAAGCGTCTCATGTGCGGTTGGTACCCACGGTGTGGAGGAGAGGAGACTGTCCTCCAGGCCCTGGGTACCATACCCCTGTAAAAAAAAGAATAAAAAATAAAAAATCGGGGTATATTTACCTTCCGGCGTCCCGCGCTGCATTCCCGGCCTAAGCGTTCCCAGTAATGACTTGCGGCAAGGCCCTGTAATGACGTAGTCTTGCGTGACTCTAGCGGTCTCGCGAGATCACTATAGTAACGCGAGACTACGTCATCACAGGTCTCGCAAGGCATTACTGGGAACGCTGTGGCCCGGGAATGCAGCGCATGGCGCCGGAAGCTAAATATACACCGATTTTTTTATTTTTTTTTAGCATTTTAACATTCTATCTTTTACTATTGATGCTGCATAGGCGGCCTCAATAGTAAAAACCTGGTCACACTTGTCAAACACTATATCTGACGAGTGTGACCAACCTGTCAATTACTTTCCAAGCAATGCTTCAAATCGCTTGGAAAGTGCTTGAATATCGCACGCGAAAATCGTGGCAAAATCGCGATCATAATCGCGGTAAAATCGCGGTGAAATCGCGCGGAAAAAAACGCGCGATTTCTGGGAAGGAGTCCGGTTTTTAGTGAGCGTTTTAAAATGCTACGTGGGCACATAGCCTTACACAAATTTAAGAGTGGTTTTCCACAAGACAGTAGTGATGCACACAGTGTGCATTGCAGCTCTAGACTTCCAACTTTTGCCACATCAATTCATCAACGCCAGAACATTAGCAGCAGCAGTAGTGTAAGTGGAAGAAGCAATTTCTGTGAGTCCTTTGACACTTTTTTTTTGACCAGTTTGTGTACCAGCACAACAGAGTCCAAGTCTTACACATGGTGAATGAATAGAGAGGATGGCGCAGGAGTATCTAGAACTAAATATCAATACCATCAGGGAGGGTTTAGACCCTTTCACATTTTGGTCTTCAAAAATGGCTCAGTGATCTGAGCTCACCTCTCATGTCTTGGAGATTTTATCATGCCCAGCAGTCAGCGTTCTCTCAGAACGGGTTTTCAGCACTGCTGATGGAGTCCTGATGGATAATCGCAGCCGGCTGTCATCAAGAGAAACAAGTCATGGATCTCCAAGGACTTTTGCACCCCAATCGCAGACTGTACAGACTAGGTGATGTTATAGTTTTTAGTGTGCTACGCTGATCTCGCGTAATTGCAGTCTGTGATATCTTTAGTGGAGCTTCTGTGCCTGCTGTTGCTGCTGTTGCAGATGTTAACACTAATTTGTGGAAATGTGAACACTCCTGGTTGGGTCTCCATCTGCTGGGTTGGAGGTAGTGGAAGATATGTCGCTCCCCATTATACTATTTCTACTCTGGTGAAATTGATGCCACTTTGGTGGTGTCTTCCCCTAATTATTTTAAATTTGAAGACTCTTGATTGGTTTCACATCTGTTGGGTTGGCTGTAGTGGAAGATGTGTTGGTCCCTATTATACTATTTCTACTTTAGAAAAATTTATGCCACTTTGTTGGTGTCCACCACTACTTTTTGGAAATGTGAAAACTCCTAGTTGGGTCTCCATCTGCTGGTGTGGTTGTAGTGGAAGAGGTGTCGGTCCCTATTATTCTATTTCTACTATGGTGAAATTGATGCCATTTTGTTGGTGTCTGCCACTAATTTTTGGAAATGTGGACACTCCTAATTGGGTCTCTCCATCTGCTCGGTTGGCTGTAGTGGAAGAGATGTTTTCCCCATTATACTACAGGGTGGGACATTTATATGGATACACCTAAATAAAATGGGAATGGTTGGGGATATCAACTTCCTGTTTGTGGCACATTAGTATATGGGAGGGGGAGAAACTTTTCAAGTTGGGTGGTTACCATGGCGGCCATTTTTGAAGTCGGACATTTTGGATCCAACTTTATTTTTTCCAATGGGAAGAGGGTCATATGACACATCAAACTTATTGAGAATTTCACAAAAAAAACAATGGTGTGCTTGGTTTTAACATAACTTTATTCTTTCATGAGTTATTTACAAGTTTATAACCACTTTTGGGGCTCAACTCCTTTTGGAAGTGCATTGAGCAGCAGGGTGGTTTACTGGTAAAAGGGAAAAAAAGCAAAAATCTCTTTTAAATCTTCTGCCTGAGCGAGAGTGAATGAGCTGAGTGTGACCTGAGCGTAAGTGCGAACTGTGGTAAGTGTGTGACTTGTGATTCAGTGACTTTGGATTCAGGGGAGCATTACTGAATACTGTTATATTTTATTAATACTTTTTATTTATTTTTTACTTATCTTTTCTGTCTGGTGCAATCCCCATTAGGATGTGCTCCACTACTGCCAATGCCATCCAGTGCACGTCTTGCCGCATGTATGAAATCCTTGAACAGACGGTTGAGGGTGCATACTGCTGTGCGAGATGTGAGCACGCTGTGCATTTGGAAGCCCAGATACTGGATCTAAATGTGCAGCTGGCAACACTGAGATCCATAGACAATATGGAAAGGAGTCTTCTGCTCACTGAGCAGACGCTCAATGGGATAGATGAGGGGGGATGCTAAGTCAGAGCTGCAGGACAGTGAAGCAGCCAGCTGGGTGATAGTTAGGCTGTGTGCACATGATGCAGATTTGCAGCGGATCCACAGCGGATTTTACCGCGCAGAAACGTTGCATATCCGCATTGTGATGTACAGTAGCCTTAAAATCAATGAAAAAAAAAACCGCTGTGCAGACACTGCAGATTTTTCCGCGCGGTTTTCCTGCGGTACAAAATCCGCAGCATGTTACTTCTTTTGTGCGGTTTTCCATCTCCCCTGTCACCAAATCCGCAGGGGGAAAACCGCAGTGGAAAACCACACAAAAACTGCAATAAAACCACAGGAAAAATGGAAGAAATCTGCAGGAAAAATGCAGGTCATTTGACCTGCGGATTTCTTCCATTCTGCGCGGAAAAATCTGCAGGGCTAAAATGTCCGTCTGCACTCAGCCACAGAAGGCGGGGTAGAGGGAAGAGCACCAGGGAGGCTAGTCCTGATCTGGCACACCCCAATAAGTTTGCTAAGTTGGCAGATGAGGGGAGTGTCAGTGCAGGAGTAGCACTGCTGCAGCAATGCATGTCCTCTGAAAGCCGGAGGTGTGTCTGCTCCAGTAAGGGGGGAAATAGGAGAGCAAGGCAGGCCAGACAGGTGCTGATAGTGGGGGACTCAATTATTAGGCGAACGGATAGGGCAATCTGTCACAAAGACAGGGATCGTCGAACGGTGTGCTGCCCACCTGGCGCTCGAGTCCGACACATCGCTGATCGGGTTGACAGAATACTGGGAGGAGCTGGTGACGATCCAGCGGTTATGGTGCACATTGGCACAAATGACAAAGTTAGAGGTAGGTGGAAGGTCCTTAAAGATGATTTCAGGGAATTAGGCTGCAAGCTTAAAGCAAGGACCTCCAAGGTGGTATTTTCAGAAATACTTCCTGTACCACGTGCAATGCCAGAGAGGCAACGGGAGATTAGGGAGGTTAATAAGTGGCTCAGGAATTGGTGTAGGAAGGAGGGGTTTGGGTTCCTGGAGAACTGGGCCGGCTTCTCAGTTGGCTACAGGTTCTACGCTAGGGACCAGCTGCACCTCAATGGGGAGGGTGCAGCTGTGCTGGGGGAGAAAATGGCTAGAAGGTTGGAGGAGTGTTTAAACTAGGGACGGGAGTAGGGTATTCCTTTTATAGAAGGGGAAGACAGTGCAGATAGAGACCTGGGCACAAATAATGAAACTGGGGGTGGGGGTGGCATGGGGGGTGAGTGTTATGAATGGGTCACCGAGGAGGATAGCAGGCCCAGGCTAAGCCACAGAAAACCAGAGAGGTTGGTAACTAAGCAGATGCAGACCCCTGATCCTGTCCACACAACTAGCAGTAGCCATGGAGCGTACCTACGATGATCCTAGCCTCAGCACAGCCGGAGAGCTAACTAAGCCTAAAGCAAGAAAGGTGAAATCTAAACTGCCCCGGAGCAGACCCCAAAGGAAGATAGCCCCCAAACATATATTGTCGGTGAGACAAGATGAAAACACAAACGCAGTCAGAGAAATAGACTGAGCAAACGATGGGGCCCACACTGACTAGACAGGACAGGAAAGGAAAGACACTTTATGCAATCACGCAAAAAACCCTGCAAAAGTCCAACATGTCTGATGCAAAAAACACTGAAGCCACATCATTTTGCCCCCCCACTATATCAGCACTTTGGTATATTCTGAAAGCAAAGCAAAAAGAGACCAATATAAAAGGACAAAACAAACTGGCACATGCAGTAAGATATGGGCGGTAATTCAGCACAGCCCCAGCCGGAGCTAGCTGACCTGCACAAAGCAGAGATTAGCAAATCCAGATCAAATGCAAACAGAATAGCAAATTAACCACTTAGCTGAACATGCAGGGAAAGAGCAGGAGACATCAGACCTCAGGCAGCACAGGAAAAAAATCACCAGTAGGGATAGAGGGAGTCAGCTGTCTTAAATCCCAATCAGAAACCCCAGATCTTCAATCGTCTTCCTCATTACCAGGTGGCAACCCTGTCAATCAGATCAGCTCCACTACCTCCAGTAACCACCAGAGGGAGCCCAGAAAGAGAACTCTCAATCTGACCAGCTCCACTATCTTCAGTAATCACCAGAGGGAAGCCAGAGGGAGAATTCACAACAGGTGGGGTTAGAACAGTTAATAATTTAAGAAAGAATAGAGGTACAGAGAGATACATAAAGTGCATGTATACTAATGCCAGAAGCCTCGCCAACAAAATGGAGGAATTAGAGTTAATTTTGTTGGAACATAATTATGACATGGTGGGGATATCTGAGACATGGCTGGAAAAGAGCCATGACTGGGTGGTTAATTTACAGGGCTATAGTCTGTTCAGAAATGACCGTACAAATAAGCGAGGGGGAGGCGTGTGTTTATATGTAAAATCATCCTTAAAACCCATCCTGCGTGATAATATATATGAATCTAATGAAAATGTAGAGTCTCTGTGGGTGGCGATAAGGGGAGGGGGAAAAAATAATAAATTACTGATAGGGGTTTGTTATAAGTCTCCAAAAATAATGGAAGCAGCAGAGAATATCCTCATAAAGCAAATAGATGAAGCTGCGACTCAAGGAGAAGTCATTATTATGGGAGACTTCAACTCCCCTGAAATACATTGGGGAACCGAAACCTGCAGTTCCAGCAAAGATAATAGGTTTTTGACAACAATGAGAGACAATTACCTTTCACAACTGGTTCAGGACCCAACAAGAGGGGGAGTACTGCTAGACCTAATATTTTACCAACAGGCAAGACCTCATATCAAATATAAGGGTTGAGGGTCACTTAGGTAATAGTGATCACAAAATAATAAGTTTACATGTAGCCTTTAATAAGATGTGTAGTAGAGGGGTTACAAGGACGCTAAACTTCAGGAAAGCAAATTTCCAACGGATGAGAGATGATCTTGGCACAATTAACTGGGACGATATCCTGAGACATAAAAATGCGCACAAAAAATGGGAGACGTTTATTAGCATCCTGAATAGGACCTGTGCACAATATATACCATATGGGAATAAAAATGTTAGAAATAGGAGGAAACCACTATGGTTAAACAGAGCTGTAAGGGGTGCAATAAGTGACAAAAATAAAGCATTTAGAGAATTAAAGCAAGTAGGTAGTGATGAGGCATTAAATAAATACATAAAATAAAAAAATCATTTTTTTCCACAAAAGTGATATTTTTGCCCCCAATTTTTTATTTTCCTAAGGGTAACAGGAGAAATTGGACCCCAAAAGTTGTTTTGCAATTTGTCATGAGTAGGCTGATACCCTATATGTGGGGGTAAAACACTGTTTGGGCGCATGGCAGAGCTTGGAAGGGAAGGAGCACCATTTGACTTTTTCAACGCAGAATTGTCTGGAATTGAGATCCGACGCCATGTTGCATTTGGAGAGCACCTGATGTGCCCAAACAGTGGAAACACCCAATTCTAACTCCAACCCTAACCCCAACACACCCCTAACCGTAATCTCAGCCCTAACCCTAGCCCTAACCCTAGCCCCAACCCTAGACCTAGCCCTAGCCCTAACCCGAGCCGTAGCCCTAACCCTAATGGGAAAATGGAAATAAATACATTTTCTCTTAATTTTATTATTTTTCCCTAACTAAGGGGGTGGTAATGGGGGTTTGATTTACTATTTATGGCGGTTTTTATGTTTGGCAGCTGTCATAGGCTAAAACACGCTTTTTATTGTAAAAATAGTTTTTGCATCACCACATATTGAGAGCTATAATTTTTCCATATTTTGACCCACCATGTCATGTCAAGTCTTATTTTTTGCGGGACGAGTTGACATTTTTATTGGTTCCATTTTCAGGCACATGACATTTTTTGATCGCTTTTTATTCTGATTTTTGGGACGCAGAATGAGCAAAAACGAGCGTTTCATGAATTTCTTTTGGGGGGTGCGTTTACACCGTTCCGCCTGTGGTAAAATTGATAAGGCGGTTTTATTCTCTGGGTCAGTACGGTTACAGCAATACCTCATTTAGGTCGCTTTTTTATGATTTGGCGGTTTTATGCAATGAAAACTATTTTATATAAAAAATAATTATTTTTGCATCGCTTTATTCTGCGAGCTATAACTTTTTTATTTGTTTGCTGGTGATGCTGTATGGTGGCTTGTTTTTGCGGGACAAGATGTCGTTTTCAGCAGTACCATGGATATTTATATGCGTCTTTTTGATCGCGCGTTATTGCACTTTTTGTTCGGCGGTATGATAATAAATCATTATTTTTTCCTTTGTTTTTTATTTTTATTTTTTAAGGGGTTCGTCTAAGGGGTTAACTAATGGGACAGTTTTATAGGGCAAGTCGTTACGAACGCAGTGATACAAAATATGTGTACTTCTATTGTTTTTTCTTTTTTTATTTTCAAAAAATTAATTTATTGGGGAATATATTTTTTTCTTTAGCGATTTGTTTAAAATTATTTTTACACTTTTTTTTTTTTTTTTTACTTTATTAGGTTGTCCCAGGGGGGGGACATCACTGTCCTGTGACAGATCGCTGATCTGTCACATCACAGATCACTGTGACAGATCAGCGATCTGTCACAGGCATAGACGCAGACTTCCTCATGCCTGCGCTTTGCAGGCACTGATGAAGTCAGCTCCCTACAGGCCCCCGAAGGTCCCCATTGCCATCTTGGATCCGGGGATCTGTAGGTAAAGAGACCCCGGCAGCAGCACATTGCGCTGCGGTGGGGGGCTCAGGGAAGCACGGAGGGAGCCCCCTCCCTGCCGATGCTTCCCTTTAACCCCTGGTACACCGCGATCGTGTTTGATTGATGTGTGCAAGGGGTTAACGTATCTGGGGTGGTCCGTGACCGCACCTGACACATTGTGCCGGGTGTCAGCTGTGATAATTAGCTGACACCCAGCCGCGATCAGCGGCGCTCACCACGCTGTGACGTACTATCCCGTCCCTGGGAATTAAGTCCCAGGGCACATGGACGGGATAGTACATCACATGGGATTAAGGGGGTTAAAAATAGTCTGGGCGAAATGGTGGATGAGGATGAGGAAAAAGCCAATATGCTAAATGCCTTTTTTTAACAGTATTTACACAAGAAAATCCCATGACGGATAACATGATAAGTGATAAAAATTCTCCATTAAATGTCTCCTGCTTAACCCAGCAGGAAGTACGGTGGCATCTAAAAATCACTAAAATTGACAAATCCCTGGGCCCGGATGGGATATACCCCCGAGTACTGCAGGAATTAAGTACAGTCATAGATAGACCATTATTTTTAATCTTTAAAGATTCCATAATAACAGGGTCTGTACCACAGGACTGGCATATGGCAAATGTGGTGCCAATATTCAAAAAGGGGACAAAAATTGAACTTGGAAATTATAGGCCAGTAAGTTTAAACTCAACTGTGGGTAAAATCCTGTAGGGTTTTCTAAGAGATACTATACTGGAGTACCTGAATAAGAATAACCTCATGACCCAATATCAACATGGGTTTACAAGGGACTGTTCCTGGCAGACTAATCTGATAAGCTTTTATGAAGAGGTATTGACTATATATTGACTGGCTGCCAATTCATTACAGGGTACAATTCAATGTACTTGTTCTCACCCACAAAGCTCTCCACAGTGCGGCACCCCCTTACATCGCCTCCCTCATTTCTGTCTATCGGCCTAACCGACCGCTGCGCTCTGCAAATGACTTTCGACTAACCTCTGCCCTAATCCATACCTCCCACTCCCGACTCCAAGACTTCTCCCGTGCTGCGCCAATTCTCTGGAATGCTCTACCCCAAGATATTAGGACCATCCACAATTTTCATAGTTTTAGGCGCTCGCTCAAAACACATTTGTTCAGAGCGACCTATCACATTCAGTAATCAAAGTCATGTTATGTTTGTGTGTGTGTGTAGCCCATTCACTATCTCCATCTAACCCCCACCCCCTGAAGATGGCTGGACCATCATTGTAAATACATCATTGTAAATACAAACCTGTGCTTTGTATCTCCCCCACCTCATTGTAGATTGTAAGCTCCCATGAGCAGGGTCGTCTTATTTCGCTTTAATTATTGTATTGTTAACGTTGTTACTTATGACTGTTGTGTTTGAAACTGTTCAACTGTAAAACGCTGCGGAATATGTTGGCGCTATATAAATAAAGATTATTATTATTATTATTAAGAGGTAAGTGAAGGACTGGACCAAGGTAATGCAGTGGACGTGGTGTACATGGACTTTTCAAAAGCTTTTGATATGGTGCCACACAAAAGGTTGATACATAAAATGAGAACAATGGGGATAGGGAAAAATATGTGTAAGTGGGTTAAGAGCTGGCTCAGGGATAGGAAACAAAGGGTGGTTATTAATGGAGCACACTCGGACTGGGTCACGGTTAGCAGTGGGGTACCACATGGGTCAGTATTCTTTTTAACATATTTATTAATGACCTTGTAGGGGGCATAGAGAGTAGAATTTCAATATTTGCAGATGACTCTAAACTCTGCAGGGTAATCAATGCAGAGGAGGAAAATTTTATAATACAGGAGGAATTATGTAAACTAGAAGTTTGGGCTGATAAATGGCAAATGAGCTTTAATGGGGATAAATGTAAGGTCATGCACTTGGGTAGAATGAACAAGATGTATAATTATGTGCTTAATTGTAAAACACTGGGTAAATCTGTCACTGAAAAAGACCTGTTTGTATGGGTGGACAACAAACTCACATTTAGTGGCCAGTGTCAGGCTGCTGCTGCAAAGGCAAATAAAATAATGGGATGCATTAAAAAAAGGCATAGATGCTCATGAGGAGAGCATAATTTTACCTCTATATAAGTCACCAGTGCGACCACACTTAGAATACTGCATACAGTTCTGGTCTCCGGTGTGTAAGGAAGACATAGCTGAACTGGAGCGGGTGCAGAGAAGAGCGACCAAGGTTATTAGGGAACTGGGGGGTCTGCAATACGAAGACAGATTATTACACATGGGGTTATTAATTTGGAAAATCAGAGGCTTAGGGGTGATCTTATTACAATGTATAAATATATGCAGGGACAGTACAAAGACCTTTCTAATGATCTTTTTACTCTTAGACCTGTGACGGGCACAAGGGGGCATCCTCTACGTCTGGAGGAAAGAAGGTTTAAGCATAATCACAGATGGGGATTCTTTACCCTAAGAGCAGTGAGACTATGGAACTCTCTGCCATATGATGTTGTAATGAGTGATTCGCTACTAAAATTTAAGAAGGGTCTAGATGCCTTTCTTGAAAAGTATAATATTATAGGTTATATACACTAGTTTCCTTGATATTGCGTTGATCTAGGGTGCTAGTCTGATTGCCGTATGTGGAGTCGGGAACTAATTTTTTTCCCCAATGTGAAGCTTACTGGTGTTTGCCACATGGGTTTTTTTGCCATCCTCTGGATCAACATGTTAGGGCAAGTTAAGATAGGATATGGGTTGAACTAGATGGACTTAAAGTCTTCCTTCAACCTTAATAACTATGTTACTATGTTACTTATAATTTGTGTTCATAGTGCTGCTCATTGTGTTGGATTGTCAATTCAACCCTCTTCTCCCACTCTTGACACACTGATAGCACCACCGCAGAAGAAATACTAGTCTAAGTGGGTCAGATTCCTTGTAGGAATGCTTGGACCTGACACCCATAAAGTGGTGGTGCATCATCTTGCTGGAAAAACTCAGGGAACGTGCCATCTTCAGTGCTTAAAGAGGGCAACACATCATCATGTAGCAATTTCAGATATCCAGTGGCATTGAGGTTTCCATTGATGAAGAATGGCCCCACTATCTTTGTACCCCATATACCACACCATACCATCAATTATGGGTGTCAGGTCTGAGCATTCCTATTTGAGCAGTTTCCTGGAAAGTGGATTGGTCGTCGTGGCCCAGTTGAATGGCCACCAAGGTCTCCCGATCTGTTCCCATTAGACTTTTATCTTTGGGGTCATCTGAAGGCAATTGTCTATGCTGTGAAGATACGAGATGTTCAGCATCTGAAACAACGGATACTGGAAGCCTGTGCTAGCAATTCTTCTGCGGTGTTGCTATCAGTGTGTCAAGAATGGGAGAAGAGGGTTGCATTGACAATCCGATACAATGGGCAGCACTTTGAACACATTTTATAAGCGGTCATAAACTTGTAAATAACTCATGAAAGAATACAGTTACGTTAAAACCAAGCACATCACTGTTTTGCTTGTGAAATTCTCAATAAGTTTGATGTGTCACATTACCCTCTTCCCATTGAAGAAAATACAGTTGGATCCAAAATAGCCGACTTCAAAATGGCCACCATGGTCATCACCCATCTTGAAAAGTTTCCACCCTCCCATATGCAAATGTGCCACAAACAGGAAGTTGATATCACCAACCATTCCCATTTTATTTAGGTGTATCCATATAAATGGACCACCCTCTATTTCTACTCTGATGAAATTGATGCCACTTTTTTGGTGTCTGCCACTAATTTTTGGAAATGTGAACACTTCTGGTTAGGTTTCCATCTTCTGGGTTGGCTGCAATGGAAGAGGTGTCAGTCCCTATTATATTATTTCTACTTTGGTGAAATTGATGCCACTTTATTGGTGTCTGCCACTATTTTTTGAAATGTGAACACTCCTGGTTGAGTCTCCATCTGCTGGTTTAACTGTGGTGGAAGAGGTGTCAGTCCCTATTAGTCTATTTATACTCTGGTGAAATTGATGCCACTTTGTTGGTGTCTGCCACAAAATGTTGTAAATGTGTACACTCCTGGTTAGGTATCCATCTGCTGGGTTGGCTGTAGTGGAAAACGTGTCAGTCCCTGTTATAGTATTTGTACTCTGGTGAAATTGATGCCACTTTTGCTTGTGTCTGTCACTAATTTTGGAAATGTATACACTTCTGGTTTGGTCTCCATCTGCTAAGCTGGCTGTAGTGGAAGAGCCCAGCTACACTGAAATTAACTTTATTCCTCCTGACAGTCTTCGACTTTCATTCATAGAGGCGCGGCCAGCACAGCTTCATTCACCGCTCAGAACATAGTAATTATTAGTTGTAACCAAGGGCCAGCATTGATGCCATGCAGAGCTACCTGCCAGTCAGTGCCGGTGTGTGGTTAGAGCAAAGACTGAAACCACGCCGGCAGCACCTCTGTGATTGAAAGTTGGAGGCTGTCGGGAGAAATAAAGCCCATTTCCTCCCAGTAGCCAGGTTGTCAGTGCGGTGAGCACATGGCTCTAGAGCGCTATTAACCAGAAGATTATCCTCATATCTGCAGGTTAATAGGATTCTTTGACATGACGGGTTCACTTTAAATAAAATGTACAGCTAGGGCACTAGAATACAGCCTGGACATGTAAAGACCAAGAAGAGAGTAAGAGAGTTATATTGTTATTATTTCACAGTCATGGTTATGGCGCAATTATTTAATCTTTATTATCATAATTAAATTGAACATATAAATTGCCTGCCTGTAAAAAAAAGAATGTAGAATATGTAGATTAGTGGTCATGCTGCATATTTACTGACTAAAGGGGGTTTTACACTAAGCGATATCGCTAGCAATATCGCTAAAACGTCACTGGTTTTGTGACGTTATAGCGATATTGCTAGCGATATCGCTATGTGTGATACTTACCAATGACCGGCTCCCCTGCTGTCCATCGCTGATCGCGCGAGAATGTCCGGCTCCATTTCTCGTCGGGCGCTTCCTGCTGGGCTTCCTGCTGTGACGTCCAGCGACGCGTGGAGGCAGGCGGGAGGACGCAGGATCGCTGTGTGTGAAAGGTGAGTATCGTGCGCTGCGTCGCTGCTGCATCGCTGTGAGGTCTTTCTGTATGAAAGCTCACTAGCGATCATTTAGCGATGCACCAGCGATCCTGACCGGGTCGGATCGCTGGTTGGATCGCTGGTGCATCGCTAAATGTAAAAGGGCCTTTACAAGCATTTTATTAATTTAACACGTTTACAAGTAACTTGTTAATTAGGTTAAAAAGTATTTAAGAATAAGCTATGGAAAGAAGCCAAGGGGGCATAAACAAAATGGACACAGATCATTTCTTGTACAAGAAACATAGATAAAAAAGGGATTACTGATCGTCAGGTGTATGCTCTGCAATGATATAATTAGATAATTTATGAAATAGCAAATTTGATATATAAATATAACAATATATTTATATGCACATATAAATTAGTAAATAGATTAAAGGGAACCTGTCACCAGGTTTGGCCAATATGAGTTACGGCCACCACATTTCAGGCCTGACATGATATATTGCTGGTTATCTGCCCCAACCCGATCTGTAAGAGAAGAAAAATAACTTTTATTATAATCTTCTGCGGGGCGGTCCGGTTCAAGGGGTGTCGCTGGTCTTGATCCGGCGCCTCCCATCTTCATGCAATGCCGTCCTCCTGCTTGCTTTGTGTGGATGATGCTTCCCTGCGTCATCCACACAGTCTCCCCGTCATCGTGCTCCTGTGCAGCTGTACTTCCCTGCCCTGTTGAGAGCAGAGCAAAGTACTGCAGTGTGCATGTGATGGGAAAGGTCAAAGGGCCTCAAGAGATTCTCACTTCTGAACCGAAACATTGCCATGATGGGCTATTAAACAGAGCTACTTTTTTCACTCTGAATGGTGTGCTGCCTCCTATTTTTCGATTGATACATAGATACATACATACATAGATAGATAGATTGATATACAGAAAAATCTGACCAGCACCTCCTAAGTGTGAATAGGTGCAAGCTGTGGTGACTGCAAAATACCATATTTTTTGGACTATAAGACACAATTTTTGCCTCCAAAACTGTAGAGGAAAATGGGTGCTGCATCTTATAGTCCAGATGTAGACTCTGGCCATGGTGGGGAGTTGGGGGAGTTGTTTCGGCGGAGCAGCAAGTCACAGAGGCAGGAATTGGCTGCTGTGGCTAACTCCTGTGCCCGCTGCGGCTAACTCCTGTGCCCGCTGCTAAAAAGAAATGAATATTCACTGCATTCCATGCCCATGGACATGGAGGGCAATGAATATTCATTTCTCTTTAATGGCATACTAGAATGATAGCCACCCTTCCCGGTCCTGGTATAATTTGTCCCATTCTTTCCTTATCCTGGTATGATTGGCCCTAACACACATCCTGGTATGATTGGCCCCCACCCTATCCTGGTATGCATGGCCCCATCAGAAAACATTAAAAAAACAAACCATTACACTTACTTTCCCATCGCTCCCTCGCAGTGTCCTGCTCCGATGCCAGCGGCTGCTTATTGCTTGTTAGCAGAGAATGGCAGGGACATCATGGGCTGCTTGCAAGCCGAAGGGCAGCTGCCAGAATACTCAATGCGCTGCACACTGGGACTGTGTGCGCAGAGAGCAGTTAGTATTCATTGCTCTCTAGCGAACACAGTGTCAGCCGAAGCCTTCCTGCTGCTGTTGGCGGTCATGTGTGCTGATACTTAAGAGAAATTAATATTCACCCCATACCATGAATATTCATTTCACTAAAGTATCGGCAAGTGTGACCACCGTCAGCAGCAGGAAGCCTCTAGCTGACACTGTGCTCGCTAGAGAGCAATGAATGCTCACTGCTTTGTGCGCAGACAGTCCCGGTGTGCAGAGCACTGAGTATTCTGGCAGCTGCCCTTCAGCTTGCAAGCAATGCATGATATCCCTGCCATGCACTGCTTACAAGCATAAAACAGTTGCTGGCTTTGGAACAGGATGCTGCGAGGGAGTGCTGAGAAAGTAAGGGTAATGGTTTGCTTTTTTAATGTTTTCTGATGGGGCCATGCATAACAGGATGGAGATGGGGTCTCTGCATACCAGGATAAGGATTGGACCATGCATACTAGGCCTGGGAAGGAGCCAATAATACCAGGTTAAGAATGGGGCCCTGCATACCAGGAAAGGGATGGGGCTCTGCATACTAGGACGAGATGGGGGCCCTGCATACCAGGATAGGGATGAGGGGGACCATTCTTGCTAGGATAGGGATGATGGGGACCATTCCTACCAGGATAGGGATAAAGGGGAATGTATACCAGTCTAGGGATGAGGAGGCATGCATACCAGGATGGGGATGATGACCATGCACACCGGGATGGGGATCAGGGTAGGAATGAGGGGGGCCATGCATACCAGGGTAGAGATGAGGGGGCCATTCATACCAGGGTAAGGATGAGGGGGGCCATGCATACCAAATTAGGGAAAAGGGGACCATATATACCAGGATAGGGGATATTAAGTACAGAATTGACCACATTTTTTGCTTCAATTTTTTTCCTAATTTCCTCCTATAAAACCTAGGTGCGTTTTATGGTCCTGTGAGTCTTATAGTCTGAAAAATATGGTATGTATAAAAAAGCACAGTAGCACTCAGTAGATAGATAGATAGATAGATAGATATGGGATCAATGGATAGATAGATAGATAGATAGATAGATAGATAGATAGTCCTTCAAAAAAAGAAAGCAGCACACCATATAGGTTTCAAAAAAGTGCTATTTTATTAGCCCATGAGGCTATGTGCCCAAACAGCAATGTTTCGGTTCAGTGTTTGTGAACCTTATTCAAGCATGACAATGGTACAAGGTGAATACCTTATAAAGCATACAAATTACAACAGTAATTTACAATAATCAGTCAATAAACGCTCTATACAATACAGATATAAAGATTCTGTGACAATTCCATAAAGTGCAAAAATGTTGCAATGTGCAGAGAATGTGAATCATAATAAAAACATTACCAATTAGTATAAATCCTGTTAATAAACAGTAATTAATTGGTAATCAGTGGCAGCTGTAAAATATAGAGACTAGACGTCACTCACCTCATTAATAATATAGTAAAACCTGAGGCTACAAAAAAGTGATTTTTTGAATATGCAAGTTTATTATGATAATTAGATGTCAGTCACACAGAACCCAATGTTTCGGCCGAACAGGCCGTTATCAAGGGTGTTATCTGAATAAAACATAACAATAAATGAAATTAGAAATTCTTTCTGAGAACAGAACATATTGTTTAAAAAAATAACAGAGTCATTGACTGACATATAAATGAAAAAAGAAAAAAAAAAATGTATACACAGAAGAAAAGGACATTTCATAAAAATGAGTAATACATTAAACAAATTAAGGTCATGAATCCATCATCAGAAAAAGACCCCAATGCATCATTGGATATGCACTGTAAAAGGAGGGGGGAAAAAGGAAAAAGAAGGGTTATCAAATATCATAAACAAAAAACAGTCTAATGCAGCTGTAAGGTACCATAGAGAATTGTGCAAGCAGCAAAGTCAAAAGAATAAAGAGATGTAAGTACCTGTGTGGCTATATATTGGAGTTTCAAGATTCTGAGGAGAGACCAGAAGAAAGAAAAAACAAATACTAAGTAAGTATCAGAATATAGCAGAGAGAAGCGGTGCTGACACATACTATGCGTTATGTATGGCAACAAACCTGAGTCAGGACTAATTAGAGGATTGGTATGTACTTGGAAGGCTTGCACCCAGACTTTTTTGTTTTTTTGTGCCGCTTTTTCAACTTTTTTCTTTAGATAGATAGATAGATAGACAGATAGAGTAGGGATCTGTACTCACTCGGCTGTGGTTGAGGTAGACACAGGAAGCAGCATTGCTGAAATGTCCAAGCAAGTTTATTAAAACTGCATAAACCGCTCTAGATAGCCAAAACAAATGAACAGCCTTTTCCAGCACAAAGTGAAAAGCAAAAGAAAAATAAACAGTCCATATAGTACTGCAGGTCTGCCTGCTCAGGTCAGTGTCTTTAGCAACACACACTGGAGGTCTCCACATCTCCAGCCATAGACACTGAATAAGACTTTTGGCCTCCATTTTACTAGCCAAACCATGCCCTTGGGGTTGGAATATGTGAGCGGTCATTCCCACCCTTCTCTTATGACCACTCATAAAACTCGGCCCTGGAATGTCCAAATAACTCTCTCAGCACTATACGTGCTGGAGCATACTTCTGAGCTCACATCACCTCAGCTAATAGCCGCGATGACACATATCTCCACTCAAGGACTCGTCCAGCGGCCATCTTACAACAGATAGATATGGGATAGCTAGATAGATGATAGAGAAATAGATAGATAGATAGATAGATAGATAGATAGATACAGTGGGGGAAATAAGTATTTGATGCCTTGCTGATTTTGCAAGTTTGCCCACTAACAAAGCAAAGACATTAACAGTCTATAATTTTAAGGGTATTAACATTGAGAGCTAGAATATCAAAAATAAAATCCAGAAAAACACTTTGCATAAATTATTTAAATTTATTTGCATTTTGCAGTGAGAAATAAGTATTTGATCCCCTACCAACCATTAAGAGTTCTAACTCATACAGACCAGTTAGACACTTCTAATGAAATCGTTACCTTCATTAAAGACAGCTGTCTTACATATTCACCTTTATAAAAGACTCCTGTCCACAGACTCAATTAATCAGTCTGACTTTAGCCTCTTCAAATGGGCAGGACCAAAGAGCTTTATAAGGATGTCAGGGACAAGATCATAGACCTGTAAAAAGCTGGAATGGGCTACAAAACCATATGTAAGTCGCTGGGTGAGAAGGAGACACCTATTGGTGCAAAAGTAAGAAAATGAAAGAAATACAAAATGACTGTCAATTGACATCGATTTGGGGCACCATGTATCCTTGATCATGAGGAGGGTGAAAGATCAGCCTAAAACTACACAGGAGGAACTTGTTAATGATCTCAAGCCAGCTGGGACCACAGTGACCAAGAAAACCATTGGTAACACATTATGCCGTAAAGGTTTAAAGGTCCCTCTTCTCAAGAAGGCACATGTGCAGGCCTATCTGAAGTTTGCCAATGAACACCTGGATGATTCTGTGAGTGATTGGGAGAAGTTGCTCTGGGCAGATGAGACAGAAATTGAGCTCTTTCGCATTAACTCAACTTGCCGTGTTTTGAAGAAGAGAAATGCTTCCTATGACCCAAAGAACACAATCCCCACTGTCAAGAATGGATGTGGAACATTATTTTTCATTTTCAAAATTTTAATTTTTGTACCCTTAAATCAATGAGTGGTGTCACACAAAATAGTTACAAAATAACATTTCCCACATGTCAACTTTACATCAGCACAATTTTGGAAGCATATTTTTTTTTCGTTAGGACGTTATAAGGGTAAAAAGTTAACCAGCGATTTCTCATTTTTCCAACAAAATTTACAAAACCATTTTTTTAGGGACCACCTCACATTTGAAGTGAGTTTGGGGGGTCAATATAACAGAAAATACCCAAAAGTGACACCATTCTAAAAACTGCACCCCTCAAGGTGCACAAAATCACATTCAAGAAGTTTATTAACCCTTCAGGTGCTTCAAGAGAACTAAAGCAATGTGGAAGGAACAAATGGACATTTTATTTTTTTTCACTAAAAATTTAGTTTACAACCAATTTTTTTTTCACACGTGTATCAGGAAATGGACAACAAAATTTATTGTGCAATTTCTACTGAGCACGCCAATACCCCATATGTGGGGAAAGCCACTGTTTGGGCGCATGTCAGGGCTCAGAAAGGAGGGAGCACGTTTGACTTTTTGAACGCAAAATTGGCTGTAATCAATGATCGTGCCATGTCATGTTTGGAGATCCCCTGATGTACCTAAACAGTGGAACTCTCCAATTCTAACTCCAACCCTAACCCCAAAACACCCCTAACCCTAATCCCAACCCTAACCATAACCCTAACCACAAACCTAACTCTAACACACCCCTAACCGTGATCCCAACCCTAACCGTAATCCCAACCATAACTACATCCCTAACCCTAGTCCAACCCTAACTTTAGTCCAACCTTACCTTTAGCCCAAACCTAACCACAACCATCCACTAACCAGCCATAACCACATCCCTAACCGTAGCCCAACCCTAACTTTAGCCCAACTCAAATTTTAACCCAACTCTAACTTTAGCCCAACTCTAACCCTAATGTAAAAATGGAAATAAATGATTTTTTTTATTTCATTATTTTTACATAATTAAGGGGTTTGATTTACTATTTTCATTATGTTGATCACTGTGATATGATCTATCACAGTGATCAAAATGAACCAATAGGAAAACTTTCCGGCCAGCAGATCTTGGCGGGCGCACTGCGCATGCACCCGCCATTTTCTTCCCAGAAGAAGATGCCTGCAGCAGGGGGACTTCATGGGGGGAAGCAGGGACACTGGAGGTACCAGGGGGAAAATCAGACATTTTTTGTGGTCGTCGTTATTCTGTGAAAAACTGACCCGAATCTTGTTCTCTGGGGTCTCAGCTACCCCCGATCGCCGAGACGCTGGAGAAATTCTGACTCTGGAGCTGCTATACACTTATTTCTCAGCACCATTAAAAAGAGGCATAAGTACCCTTAATTACTGCCGTTAAAAGGTGTATCGGCGGTCATTTAGAGGTTAAAAATGAGTTGTGGCTGGGTCTTCCAGCAAGACAAAGACCCAAAACATACAGTCAAGGCAACAAAGGAGTGGTTCCAAAAGAAGCATATTAAGGTCATGGAGTGGCCTAGCCAGTCTCCAGACCTTAATCCCATAGAAAATGTATTGATGAAGTTGAAGCTCTCAGTTGCCAAGCAACAGCATTTAAATCTTAATGATTTAGAGATGATCTGCAAAGAGGAGTGGACCAAAATTCCTTCTGACATGTGCGCAAAACTCATAATCAATTACAAAAACATCTGACTGCTGTGCTTGCCAACAATGGTTTTGCCACCAAGTATTAAGTCTTGTTTGTCATAGGGATCAAATACTTATTTCTCACTGCAAAATGCAAATAAATTTATAATTTACACAAGGTGATTTTCTGGTCTTTATTTTTGATATTCTATCTCTCAATGTTAAACTTAAACGGGTTGTCTGGGCTTTTCACATAATATCAGTGCATATCTGGGCTGCAGAATTATGACAATAAGTAATTTACTTTCTGTCACTAGTTTGCACGGTTTTCTAGATATTCTGAACAGAACGTCCAAGGGGGGGTGTTATGGCATTGAAATAAGAACTAGTCATAACCTCCTACTCTACTCCAAACATGCCCTCTATAGCAACAACCCCACCCTCCATAGCTACAGGCCCTCCCCGTCCACATGAAGCAGCCCTCATCACACAGTAACGAATTCTTCCCCTCCAGTAGCCTCAGTGCAGAGTGCAGAGAGCTGCTCCTCCCCCAGACACACACTGAACAGTTATCTATGGAAAGTGAAACTAGTGAGGAGTAAAAATTGTCCTGTATTCTGGGCCACTCCATGATTACAATACATAACTCATTATCAGTAATTCCTTCCCTCACTGTCCCAGGCTGCTGGCAGCAGTGAGAACAGACTGTGTGATGGCCAGTGATGAGGGTCTGCAGCTTCTAATCTGCACAGGGGATGGTAGTCACTGATGTAATCTGTTGTGTGACAAAGCCTCTGCTGTGTGAATGAGACAGCTCTGTGTCACTGATGTCTTCACACAGCAGCAGATTTGGTGCAGTGTAATGTGTGAGCACTGTGTCTCTAATGACACAAATACTGATGGGAGCAGCCTGTCCCAGAATACAGGACGATTCTTCATGTGGACGGGGAGGCCCTATAGCTATGGAGGGTGGGGTTGTTGCTATAGAGGGCATGTTTAAGTAGAGTAGGAGGTTATGACTAGTTCTTATTTCAATGCCATAATACCCCCCCCCTTGGACGTTCTGTTCAGAATATCTAGAAAACCATGCAAACTAGTGACAGAAAGTAAATTACTTATTGTCATAATTCTGCAGCCCAGATATGTACTGAGATTATGTGAAAAGCCCGGACAACCCCTTTAACCCACCCTTAAAATTATATACTGTTCATGTCTTTGTCAGTGGGCAAACTTACAAAATCAGCAAGGGATCAAATACTGATTTCCCCCACTGTAGATAGATAGACATATTTATACACACACACAAATACATCATATATTCATATAACCAAACAGTAGTGTGCTGCAGTCATCAAGCAGCAACTGAACATTGTTTCTGCTTGGTGTTAACTGTATTTACTTTGATATTCTTTAGTCCTTACATAATGTGCATGTCGATTTGTCCTTTGAAATAAATTGTACGTTGTATATTATTTTAAAAGCACTTCTATAAATAAAAAGCATATGCTTATGACTTTATGTCACATTGCCATGGTGACAAAGGAATTTAAGCTGCTAAGCAGGAATAACTAGAATAAAATATGTGCAATATAAAAGCTAAAAGCAATTGTATAAGATGACTTGAGAAACACAATAAAACTCTGGATTGTTAAAATTCCACTATGGTTTAACATCCCCTTATACACTTTCACGCTGTACTATATGCAATCTTCCCCACATATAAATACAGTACTCTTACGACTTATTTTATGATAACCATTATTTACTTGGTGAAATAGTATTTTAGTATTTTTCTCATGTTATTTTCACCTCTCCTATGTATACTATATGTTATCATTCCTAATTCAAGTCATATCAGCCTATCACGATCATATCCTACCATGCTATTGAGGAAATAGAGACGTGAGAGCGGAAAACTGCTGTTTGTCCAATCTGGACTGGCAGAATTGCTTTCTCTTAACTGGATATATTATGCTTGTTATCTGAACAAGTTTTAGACAATTTTTATAGTAGACCTCTATTGGAGAAAATTGATTATTTTATCATCAATCACCAAAACCTCAGAGAGGCGCATACTCTCCAAGCTCAAACACACACACAACTAGAATTTTAAATGTATCCCTCACCAAATAATATAAATTGTCCCACATACTGTTCTATCTCATAGATACACACGGTCAAAATTGTTGGTACCCTTCGTTTAATGACAGAAAAACCCTCAATGGTCACAGAAATAACTTGAATCTGCCAAAAGTAATAATAAATCAAAAATCTATGAAAATGAACAAATGAAAGTCAGACATTGCTTTTCAACCATGCTTCCGCAGAATTTTTAAAAAAATACAACTCATGAAATAGGCCTGGACAGAAATGATGGTACTCCTGAAAATAATGTGACAAAAGGGACATGTTAAATCACGGTGTGTCCACTAATTAGCATCACAGGTGTCCACAATCTTGGAATCAGTGAGTGGCCTGTGTAGAGGGCTACAGGTACTGTGCTGTTTGGTGAGATGGAGTGCATCACACTCAACATGGACCAGAGGAAGCAAAGGAAAGAGTTGTCTCAGGAGATTAGAAAGAAAATTATAGACAAACATGTTAAAGTTAAAAGTTATAAGATCATCTCCAAGCAGCTTGATGTTTCTGTGTCTACAGTTGCACATATTATTCAGAAATTAAAGCTCTATGGGACTGTAGCCAACCTCCCTGGACGTGGTCGCAGGAGGAAAATTGATGACAAATCAAAGCGATGGATAATATGAATTTAGGCTGTATTGCAGGCAAAGGGAGGTCACACCAAATATTTATTTGATTTAGATTTCTCTTTTCTTAATTCACTTAATTGATAAAAACATTAACACTTCTATTTTTTAAAACATTCATACTTTGTGGCATTTTTTCATGAGTACCTAAAACTTTTGTATAGAACTATATATATATTCAGACGCAGCAAGAACCAAATAGACATTTATTTTGTGGTAACAAAATGATCATATTATTCTAAAGCTATTTGCATAGGTTGTTCATCTACTAACTCTATATGGTAGTGATCAAACTATGCAAATTGTGCAGCGTACCATAGCATAGTTTAAGTGGCACAACAAACTTTGGCACTTGCTATATCTGTAAAGTGTAGACACATACGCATATGTAAGGAGTTGCAAGGATGGTATTATTCGCCACTCTCGTTCTGGTAAATTATTGATTCATGTTTTACTGTGTAAGGCTAGTTTCACACTTGCTTTTTTTTGCAGCGCGTTTTTCCCGCAAAAAAACGCATTGAAAAAACGCATACAAAAGCATACAACTGCTGCGTTTTTTTCAAGCATTTTTATGAGCATACATGAAAAAAACGCAGCGTTTTTATGCGTTTGTATGCGTTTTTAGTGCGTTTTTACCGCGTTTGCGTTTTTTTCCAACATTAGGTGGCCCCTCACACTAACCCAAACCATGACTTTACTAACCCTAACCCTGACCCTAACCCTAACCCTAACCCTTAACCAAACCATACTTAACCCTAACCCTGACCCTAACCCTAACCCTGACCCTAACCCTTAACCAAACCATACTTAACCCTAACCCAAACCCTAAACCCTAACTAACCCTAACCCTAACCCTGACCCTAACCCTAACCCTAACCCTGACCCTAACCCTTAACCAAACCATACTTAACCCTAACCCAAACCCTAACTAACCCTAACCCTAACCCTAACCCTGACCCTAACCCTTAACCAAACCATACTTAACCCTAACCCTGACCCTAACCCTAACCCTGACCCTAACCCTTAACCAAACCATACTTAACCCTAACCCTGACCCTAACCCTAACCCTGACCCTAACCCTTAACCAAACCATACTTAACCCTAACCCTGACCCTAACCCTTAACCAAACCATACTTAACCCTAACCCTGACCCTAACCCTAACCCTGACCCTAACACTTAACCAAACCATACTTAACCCTAACCCTGACCCTAACCCCAACCCTAACCCTGACCCTGACCCTTAACCAAACCATACTTAACCCTAACCCTGACCCTAACCCTTAACCAAACCATACTTAACCCTAACCCTGACCCTAACCCCAACCCTAACCCTGACCCTGACCCTAACCCTAACCCTAAACCCCCTTAACTAACCCTAACTCTAACCCAAACCCCTAAATTCCATGGTTAACAAAAAAAAACGCATGTGCAAAAAAACGCATACATGAGCATGCCAGTGCGCATGTATGCGCATCCATAGGCTATAATGGCCATTTTTAGCGCAAAACGTGCGCATATGTGCGCATGCGCTTTTTTGCAGGGCCAAAAAATGCAACATGCTGCGTCTGGAAAATACCAACGCACACCCCAAAAAAACGCAGAGCATGAAAATCGCATACATGCGCTTACCAGCGCGCAGGTATGCGCACCCATGTTAAATATAGGGGAAAAAACGCATGCGCACGTATGCGTTTTTTTCCAGTGCTAAAAAAACGCAAATGTGAAACCAGCCTAAATAATGTTTTATACTGAATTGCTGTCATGGGTATATTACAGTGCAGTTCTTAGTTTGTCCACTAGATGAGGATACCTTGGTGTAAATAGTTAACATAGGAGGGGTCTGCTGTGTGTAAGTCAGGATCATTTCCTGGTTATAGTTATTAGGACCAAGGAGCCCAGACAGTCCTGTAGGGTTTTAGAGCCCAGGACAGCACAGTGACCCCGCAACATTTAAGATAGAGCCCAGTCGTCGAGAGCTTGGGTACTGAAGAATTCAGCAACAGTGGAATGCAGAGCAGCACCAAGATTTAGCAGCTTACTATGTGGGTAGATGCGCTTATGTCTGGGGCGAAACAGACAGGGAAACTCCTGAATGTAGTGAAGCTGGACAGTTGAAGGAATGCTGCGGTACGACCCAGGGGCATTCTAGAAGGAATAGGGAAAAGCATAAGAATAGACCAAGAAATGTACTGTGATGTTCTGTGTGAAGTTGCTGTAACTGAACTGGATGTACTGCGAAAAGATTCAAGTAAAGTTGCCTGTTACAAGTTGAAACTGGACTCTGTCTCCCTTAGTGTGAAACCAAAAGGGGTGTCCTCCCAGCAGATCAGAGAGGACCCTGATGGCACAGAAGGTGTTAAAGAAGGTACGCTGCAAAGAGGACATTGTATGCATGTGGCGGGAGGCCAGGGTGCACCTAAGCAGCCATCATTGAAGTCCATGACTATGCCCCTGGCTCCACTCACACATATACATTACACAAAGATACAAACACAACAATGCACAAAGTTATAGTTATAAACAGGAGCTTACTTCGGCAGAGTTATCTTATGTCAATGATGAAGAATAGGCTATAATGAGCACTGCTGTGCTCGTCCTATCTTTTCACTTGTCCGATGTCCCATCTCTCTCCTGTCTGTTGAGACAGAGATGTTGCCTTCATCAAGTTATAACTGTCAGTAAAAAGCTTTGGCTGTGGAACAAAACGAGGAGGAAGTGGGAAAGGCAAGAATACTATAATAATAATAATAATAATAAATTTTATTTTTATAGCGCCGACATATTCCGCAGCACTTTACATTTCAGAGGGGATTTGTACAGACAATAGACATTACAGCATAACAATAATCACATACAGTAGATTATAACAAATACCAAGAGGAGTGAGGGCCCTGCTAAATAGTCTAATCATGCACCCCACTATCTCCCTATGTGGTGGTACTCAGAGCAACTGCCCCACCTGCTCTGCCAGCTGTGACCGGACCTGCAATGCAGGAGGGGAGAGAGATGCCAACTTTTTTTACTTCTTTTCCACTTTGTAGAACATGTCTAAAGTTAGCTATATGTATTAGACTACAGTTAGCCATAGACTAATGGGAGTAATCCCATATGAAGTTGGGTCGCCCTCCCAGGGCTGTGGGGTACTCAGTACCGGGCCGGTAACAGTGGGATGTGTCACAGCAGCGGTGACCCGGACCGTGGCCCTGGGCGCCCAAGTAATAGGGGAAGTTGTGAATGGTGGAATGTAGTTAAATGAATAGTTTGTGACGCCACCAGTGGTGTTCAGCAAGGGAGGTGTTAAGCCAACGCTGCAGACAGATCCTCTGGGACTGATGGTGTGGTGCAGCAATGATGTTATAGCCCTCCACAGGCAGGGCTGTTGTCCCAGGGCAGTGTAGATGTGGAGATGCTTAGAGAGTGTAGTGTCCGGCGCAGGGGATGTAGCCATGCCAGGCGGACGGACGCAGGAAGGAATGGAGGACACCAGGGCATGTAGTTCCAAAGCTTTACTCACAGTCTATAGTGCCCGCTTCTGTGCCGTGTCCTCCGGGTCAGGGACTCAGTCAACCCCCAGGCAAGATGGAATGCTCCCTTCCACACTCCGTCAACTTATGTGCCTTTTCTGAACGTCTCCTCTATAGCGCCTTTAAGTGTGAAGATCTCCTAGTACGGAGTAGTACTGGAGTTCCTCCTAACAGATGTTCCCAAGAACTCTACTTGTACGGCAGACAGCTGTAGCCTGCTTCGGGGACTCTCTACTCCTAAGTCCTGGCTCTCTATCCGTGTTGCTGTTGTTCCCTCAAGTCTTAGATGGGAGTAGTGCATTTACAGCCCACTACTCCACCGGTGTCTGCTGCAGAACCATTAGTGTCCATACAACCTCGGGGACCGGGCCCCGGCCTTGCGCTTAGAACTTCTAGGCAGGGTTCTTCCTCTAACCCATGTCCTCTGTGTTCACTTTTACTCCTACGTTCCGTACTTGTCTTTCTCTCCTATGGAAGCTCAGGCTTCAATTCAATGTCTTTCTCCTTCTTTCCTTTCCTGTGACAGCTGGCTCAGGTCACTGAGGCAGCTGCAGCACTCCTTCCTCCATCCCTCTTCCAGGGATCCCCTCTCCTCTCTGAGTGGCTTCCTCTCTCTCAGTCTCTCCTTCTGACTGACCTGTAATCCTAAACCATCCCGCTCTTTTATGTATTCTCAACTCCACCGACCTCCCAGCACGTCTAGTGTTCCAAGCAGGGAACCACCAAAGGTGCTCTGCTACTCTCTAAGCAAGGAGCTGCAATGTGGTTTTGCTGAACTACTCTATTGTGTGGGGTGCCAGTGTTGGAGCGTGGTCAGGAGCCTCCAACTTACCTGGATGGTGGGGCACCACACCTTAGGAGAAGGTGCAGTACCTCTGAGCCTCAGGGGCGCCACAAACTGAAGAGTAGATGTTATGCAGGAAGGAAAACTAATATATTTTTTGTTGTTATGTTATGTTGTTGCTACTATTATTATTGCACAAAATAAATATGATGTCAATGTAAGTCAGCTGATTCTATTGTAACTTTGACTCTGATTGACTGCCTTGCAGACAAATTTCTGACACTACTACTTTTGCCATACCTAGCCAATGTCCCTCCTGCTATAGGAGTCCACTGACTGTGACAGCACCTTCTAACTACGGAGACTTACAGGTCTGACTATGACATCGTAGAATGAGTCTGACTATGACATCATAGAATGATGTTTTGCCCTGTATTTGCCACTTAATGTGTATTTGGTGCACTGCCAATCAAGAAATTTCTTGATAACAGTACGATAGGATGCAATGAAGCACATAACTTTCCAAGAAGGGTCAAGGTATTTAAATGAGCTGTCAGTGGTTCAGCAAAGGAAAATGTAATATATGTAGAGCATGTTACAGATATATTTCTGCTAAAAATGGAAATGGGCTTCCTCATAAATAATTATCTGCAGAACCCGACTTTCAGTAAAGTTTAGGCATCTTTGGAAACTGGCAGTGGATTGTCAAATTTGCAAAAAAAAAAAATCTTTCTAAATCATTTCTGATTACATAGCTTCTCAGACACCAAAATGACCATAAACCTTTCTAACGCAGCAGCAGCAGAAAGTAGAGTAGGTTTTTTATTATAATTTAATCTAAAATTCAAGTAAAAATGTGGGTAGAAGCAAAGAGCAGAGAAGACACACTTTTATAAACTTATAAACCATCATATTTAAGAGGAATAGCAGACAGAAAGGATGGAGGACTAATCTATTAGAAACAAGACAGAGAGAGAGAGAGCCATATAACAATTGGGACAAGAATCAGCCAGAACATTGAGAAATATTGAGTACTTATGACTATGCAATTGCCTTATACAGGGAAGTGCTAGTATGTACCGATAATGACCCGTTGGCACACCAGGAGAATGCCAAGCTAGGGGCCATGGAACAGCACTGGGTGGCTCGGATGGCAAAGTTCCAGTACCGAATCACCTACAGGAGGGAGGCAGAGAACACGCACGCTGACACCCTGTCTAGAGTCAGACATGCACCACCGGGGAAGAGTAGAGATGAATTGCTAGAGGGAGAAAAGGTGCCTTAATTCCGAAGAACCGCTGGGACAGTGGCGGCCTCGCTGGACCAAATACAGACCCCCCCCCCGTCTTGAAGGAGTATTGGGAAGATCCCAGGAAGAATGGGTCCAATTGCAGCAGGAAGACCGTAAATTCGCTTTGCTCAGACACTGGGTAACATTGGAGAAGCTGCCTAGTCCAGAACAGCGGAGTACCTTGACTCCAGAAGCATTGAAGATCCTCCAGCAGTGGGAGCGCCTCCAGATGAGAAATGGGCTGTTATACCGTAAGGTTCAACTTCGGGGAATACTGGGGGCTTTCTGGCATGTGGTGATACCGGAGACAATACTGCATACTCTGGCTACCGAAACTCATGAAAAACGGGCTTACTTCGGCCTTGAAAAAACGTTTCAGTAGCTCCAAATTCCAACGGTTAATTTACCACCGACAGCTGAGATCAGCGGTCGAGGAAGCTTGTAGACTCTGTAAGGCCTGTGAGATGGCCAAGTCCCGGGAACAAAGATCTTATGCAGACAATAGTAACCTCTGCTTTTCTGAAACTATTGACTGTTGACTATTTAACGATTGGGCCAGCTCATCAAGGATATGACTACTGCTTAGTGATGGTAGATCATTTCACGAAATTTGCAGTGGTGACACCCACCCGAGACCAGACGGCTGAGACTGCTGCGTATGCTATTTGTAAGCACTTAATTCAGGTGTACAGCTGCCCACAGCGGATCCATTCAAATCAAGGGGCTTGCTTCTTGGGCAAAGTGATGGATGAGTTGCAACGGATCTACCAATTCGACAGATCACATACCACACCATATCATCCTCAGGGAAATGGGGCTTGTGAACGATTTAACCGCACTTTGATTCAAATGCTAAGAACTCTTGAAGATGATAGAAAAGCTAGGTGGCCAAAATATGTCTCTGAACTTGTGTGGCTCTAAAACAATCGAGTTCATCAAACCACCGGTCCCAGGGCTTACTCCTTGCTGTTCGGCCGAACAGAGAAAGAAGTCACGGAGCTGGAACTGGATCCAGGAGAGGACTACCCACGGACAGGGTGTCTACCTGGGTCCGAGAACATCGTCATCGTTTACAGACCTTACATCGTCTGGTTCTGACACGGTTCTGGGAGCTGGACCACTCGGAGAAGCTTCCTCTTCGGGGGACAGATCTTCAGGTGGGTGATCGGGTGTTGGTGAGGGAAAAACGTCCCTGTGACAAACTGGAAAATCGTTGGGAGAGTAGGCCATACAGAGTGAAGCGTCGGGTCTGCGTGGAAGGACCTGTGTAGAGGTTTTTCCAGAAGGAGAAGAGAATGCGCCCACTAGGGTGGTCCATAAGAATATGATTCGGCCATGCCTCTCGGAGGATCCCATACAGAGGGAAGAAGCCCCTAAAGTTACTGAGGAGGTACATCCTGTGGCTGTGGAGGATGAAGAAAAGGAAAATCTCGAGCAACCATCTGAAGATTTGTTTATGGATCAGGGTCCCGAGACCCCAGAAGCAAACATTACGGTGGATGCAGATTCAGCTTTATCTGCACAAGAAGACTACACTACTCCTTCCAATCTACGTCGCTCCAAATGAACAATGGCTGGAAAGCCCCCCATTCAGTACAATCAGGATCAATTCATTTGGCGGAGAACCGCTAGACCTGCAAATAAACTTTCCAGTTATGCTCAAGATGCTTCGCCCGTGGAATGGCGAGTGAAAAGAAAAGGGGGATGTAAGAAGATGAGTCAAGATACAGTCAGCGGTGTGTGGTGCCATTTAAGGCAGGAACTATCGGGGCTGTCACCAATGTTGGCTGGAGAGATTTCCTCTGAAAGGGAGAGACCTTTCTGTCAGACAGCGGGGGTGTGGGGTACAAAACGAGACCTGAGCCCAGGAACAGGGGAGTCTTGGCTCGGAAAGCGACAGGAGATGGTAGACTCCCTCTCCGCTGCTTATACTGACAACTGCACTTTTCCCAGACCTCTGTGTGCTGACCTTGAGACTTCTTGTGATGCTATTAAGTTACCGTCTGTACCCGTACTGTTGGATACGCCTGCTCTACCCAAGATACCAGATCAACCGCTTAGAGACTACTCCGAGAGACTGCAGGCTGTTGCAGCTTGTACACGTGCTCACGACCCATGCCCGGCGCCATTTCTGCAGCATCCACATAAAGGACTGTTTCCACATTCCTGCACATCCACGTCAAGCAGGACTACATCTATCAGCACTGTCGGGCGGCAGTGTTACTCGTTTCTTCGTAGCAGAGCCAGAGACTTTGTTCATCATTTCAGACGCCGCCGAGAGATTTTCCAGCCTTCCCCTTGCCAGAACTACAACTGTTAAGTGTTTATTTCATTTATTCTTATGCTGATTGTCTTTACCTCCCTGCATGGAGTATCACTTGTTATTGATTGCTTAGTAAATCTTTGTTAATCCCTTCTCTGTCTCCGGTACACCAACCAGATGAACAAATCAACACGAACAGGAGCAACTGAAAATACCAGGCATACGAATGTTCACTCACAGATAGCAGAGGAATGCACAGGGAGAGGAGGATGGGGAAAAAGCAAAGTAAGAGAAGGAAAGGGAAATATCACACTTCCAAACCCAAGCAACAGTCACTAATAAACCCATCAGACACCTTCTCATATAACCTCTAACTCCTATCCTACCAGCCATGCAGCAAAAGCTATCTCTGAGGATGATACGTGTCAGTCCTGACCCAGATTATATAGAGGACGGGGTGGCTAACCATGCTCAGCTGAGAGCCCAGACTCCTAGAGTTCACAAAATGGCGGATTAACCCCTGTACAGCCAAAAGAAATTTTCACCATTTAAAAAGAAGTTCAAGTGCTTCTTTTCAGCGCAGGAGTAGGAGCAATCAGACACTGTGATCTTCTGGCTCCTCTCTATCGCGATAACCCTGTGACAGATTGGTCATAGTAGTGAACAACCCTTTTAAGAGGCAAATGCCTTGTTATGAATTGGAAGCATCTGAAAAGTGTTGTGCGCCTCTGTGTGCCTCACCACAATAAGGAACTGGAGTAAGATCTATGGTGTAAAAAGTATGCCACAGGTATTAACAAATTAGACATATTGTGGTGTCACATCCCCATTCCACCCTGGCCTACCCCAGTTCTGCCCATTTTGACAGAACTGTAAAAAACCTGATATGAAAATGCCAAAAGTCACTAAACTTTTCCACTACAAGTTGCTCGAAAATTCTGTAACTTATCAAAGTCTTTTGTCTGACAAATTTCTGACAAAACTGTTGGTAAATTGTGCTTATACCCTTAATATGACCTAGAATCACATTTTTTTTCCAAAGACTTTTGTAGTATCTTCTACTGTCTTTTATAATAGGAATCTGAAGACTGTGGTGAAATAAATGTGTTATACTTCAGTACCTGCAGGTTTCTTACTACAATGGCTATATACTATGTAAAAAAACAAGATATCCCTCAAAAAAGCAAAATACTGTATATTCTTCATATTGTTCAGTAATCATCCAAAGAAAAAATTTTCACTCACTTCACTGGCTTCTATCTGCAAGAAGCCTCAAATCCAGCTACTGCGGCATCTAGCCTTCCTCCCAAGCTTCTGTTACAGCTGTGGCTCCTTGTTTTTTTGCTGTGTTAGGAAGCAATGGCATTTGGCAACAGCTAATGATGTCTTGCCTGGCACAATACTGAGATTGCAGTGTGTCATTGCAACATCATAGTTAAAGATTTTGTATGGTGTATTGTGAATTGCCGCGACTGCAACGCAGTCACAAATGTTTACAAATGTGTTGAGTTTTCTGTCCCTGGTTGTAAGTCACATATCACTCACTTGCCATAGTTTTCAATGTAAGTCACATATGTTTGCACCTTCCATTCGAGTTGCCTACAATTTGGCTCTTTTATTTACACCAAAATCACAGATATAAAATAGTTGTGTGCAAGCCACAGACAAGGTGCACAAATGTTTTCGGTCATGTGACTTTGCTGAGATTTATTGTTGCGTAACATGTCACCATGTAGCCGTAGCTTAATGGAGATGATCCTATGGATTCCTACATCTTTCCCTGGCTATTGATTCTGTTAGCATATTAACTCTGTTTCTGACTTTAATACTGACCCTGAGATTTGTCTTATTACCAGATCACAATTCTGTTTTGGTCTTTGGATTGTCCCCTCTTGTTCTTGTGGTCCTGTTTCTGGCATTGATTCCTGGTATGTTATTTTTCCTTCAACTTGCTATATACTGACTGCTTTTCATTGATGACATAAAAAGTTAACGATTTTTGCTTAAAGTTCCTTGCCACAATAAACCCACCGCCAATGTGTGACTAATCTTTAGAACCTTTATTACAAATTGCCAAAGGCAAATAATCTCTAACTAAGGCTAAAATATAACTTTTATTAGTGCTATTAAAAGGAAATACTGATAAAAGTTGCACTTTCCAGTGTGTATTAATTTAGGACACAGGAATATTAATTCATAGACTCACGTCTTTTAAATTGTTCACAGTTCTAATCCTATGCAGCCTCAATCCCCTGATGATGCCAGTTTAGCTTGCGAAACATGTTGGGGAGGCCTAGGAACAAATTTTAATAAGCACCAGCCAGAGATTGTACAGTAGGTTTTCTTGTAGGGATATAGGTAGCGGCTGCACCTTGTCCCATACCCGTGAATACTGCTATAAAATAGGATTAGGACTGTGAACAATTTAAAAGACGTGAGTCTATGAGTTAATATACCTGTGTCCTAAATTAATACACACTGGAAAGTGCAACGTTTATCAGTACTTCCTTTTAATAGCGCTAATAAAAGTTATATTTTAGAGTCCTTAGTTAGGGATTATTTGCCTTTGGCAATTTGTAATATATGTTAGTATGATCCTACGCTGACTTGTTTGGACAGCATTTTATTGTTGTGTAATCTTTAGAACCATGACCTGGGAATCCAACTGGAAAAATCTCTACCTTTTTGCTATGGTTAAAAAGAGGAGAATATGCATCCTGTCTAGCCAGAACTAATCTGATTGTAGACTAGAAGACCCTCTTCTCTGATGCAGGATACTGTGATCAAGCATACACATTATTGGCACCCAGTCTCAGATGATGTTTTGAAGGACTGGCTAGTTCCCAGATGTCTGCTTAAATAAATCAGTAGTATTTAAAGGGGTATTCTCAAGTTTGAAAGATATCCCCTATCCATGGGATTGGTGACAACTTCCTGATCACTGAATGTCTGAACAATGAGAACCACCTACGATCTCGATAACCAAGGTTTTTGAGGTCCCCATGTGAATGGAGCATAGGTCATTTATGTACACTGCCGCTTTATTCATTCTAATGAGAATGTCGAAGACCAGCCAAGTGATGCATTTGGCTATCTCTTGCAGTCTCATTAAGAAATGAATGGAGTGGCAGTGCACATGAGAGACCTCTGGATCTCCACTCCACTCACATGGAGCACTTCAGAGCCCTGATTTTCAGGACTGGTGGGAGTCACCATGGTCCGACTTACAGTGACTCAGTGACTGAGCAGTTGTCACCTATCCAATGGCTAGGGAATAATTTTCAAACTTGAGAATTCCCCCTTTAATGGAAGGATAGACATCATTGTTTCAAGGATAGAAAATAATACAAATATATGTATCTACATTATTAAACTAAAGTTTCAATTACTGCATTTCAAAATGTCAAAATCAAGACTCCAATGTGTAATCTGAAGAGGTTCTAAAGAGCAATGGGCATTTTCTTTCAACAGTTGATTTTCTCACAGCCTACCCTTGATTAGTCATGAGGGTATACATACTTGTTTCTAGGAAGGAAATTAATGTTATGGAAAAAGAGATGGAACAGTAAATTTAATTAGATATAAGATGGTTGAACCATTAGTTAAAGTTATAGATATTTTATAATTCCAAAGCAAAATCCCAATATGCAACTGAAAGATGCATAATATGAGGAATCAACAAGCAAATGTTATTGATTGAATAGGGAGAACTCTGTTGAGCAGACATACTCACTTTAATGAAAGAGGCACTACAGGATTAGAAAAACCACATGACTGCTTTCTTCTATAAAAAGCATCACTTCCATCTACAGGATGTGAGTAAACCTATAATTTTTGTGTTTGTTTGTTAAAACTATTTTAACTTATTTCTCAGTGATGCATAAAGTAAGAAATAAAATAAGAGTAAGACTAGGTTCACATCACAGTTGGTACTCTGCTTGACTAGTTATTGCATAATTTAAAGGGAACCTGTCAGTTTCCCATTTCTGCTCCAAAACACCACCTCGTGTTACTTAAACCCTTTATATTGTTCCTAACAAGGTGGTTGATAGATTTTTCAATCTCAATAAATCAATTTTAAAACTGAGTTTGCAATATGCTTATTAGTAGGTGACTAGTTGTGAACAGTGTTGGACTGGAGCACCTTGGGCCCACCAGAGAAAATCATTCTAGGGGCACACTATGTAGCTACATAGAAATAAATACAAGATCACCAATTGTGTGATAAAACACGCTAATATCGGGGTATAATTTAAAGTAGTACATGTCTTAATGATATAATAGGGTTTTAGGGGTTGGGGTGGCCCCCCTCATATAATATAATGTAGCCCTCTCATAGAATATAATGCATCCCCCTCATAGAGTATAATGCAGCTTCGTCACAGGGTATAATGCAGCCCCCTCATAGGTTATAATGCAGGCCCCCATAGAATATAATGTAACCCCTTCATATAGTAAAATGCAGCCCCCATAGAATATAATGCACCCACCTCATAGAATATAATGCAGCCCCCTCATAGGGTATAATGCAGTCCCCTTATGGTGTATAATGCAGGCCCCTCATAGAATGTAATGCTGACTAGAGTTGAGCGATACCAGCCGATACTTGAAAATATCGGATCGGAATGGATCGGCCGATCTTAAAAAAAAGTATCGGTATCGCCGATTCCGATACCGGGAACCAATGCAAGTCAATGGGGCCAAAATTTCCGAATTAAAAAAAACCCTTTCTTTCCTTGTAGGTTAATTCTACATGAAGAAAAACAACTAAGAATAATGTAGAATGTATTGTGGGAGGTGGAGGAGACATTAAAGCCATAGAGGTTTAGCCCAATCAAATGGAATAGCAGGAATTAAACTTTTTTTTTAAAGATGTTAGGAGTTACAAAGATATTGACTATGTTAGCCTCATTTATATTTTGCCAGACATGTATGTCTTCTTCTTCTTTCTTCTTTCTTCTTCTTTCTTATTCTTCTTCCTTTTTTTACCTTCTTCTTCTTCTTCTTATTCCTTTTTTTACATTCTTCTTCTTCTTCTTCCTTTTTTTACATTCTTCTTCTTCTTCCTTTTTTTACATTCTTCTTCTTATTCCTTTTTTTACATTCTTCTTCTTCTTCCTTTTTTAAATTCTTCTACTTCCTTTTTTTACATTCTTCTTCTTCTTCTTCCTTTTCTTACATTCTTCATATTCTTCTTATTCAACAATTATTATTCTACATATTCAACTTCTTCATCTTCTTCCTATTCTTCTTCATCATATTCTTGTTTGTGTCAGGCATTCCTGTAGTTGTTATCTAGAAAAGTTAGAAGTTTACACCTTCCGTTCTGCCTGTCACAAAAGATTTACAACAGGATTTGTCCGCGTTCAGTTTGGCCTGCAGCAGCAGGCCTTTTCCAGGGGCACCACGAGGAGGAACGGACTCACCCCCATACACTGCTTAGTCTTCTTCTGCTTATAAATAAGATAATATCATTTGCTCAGAGTATTAGTCTTATGCTTAATGTTCTTCTGCTTTGTTTTTTTTATGCTTCTTTGTCTTCTCTCTCTTGTTGTTCTGCATCTTGGTGGTTGTCTTCCTGTTCTTTGTCCTCTTGAACCAGCTGACGGTACTGGCACCCGGAGGGGCAGCAGAAGGAACAAGAGCCAATGGCACTACCGAGGACCAGCTGACGGTGCTGGAACCCGGTTACTAAGCAGGAGGTACCTGTGCTACAAAGCACTACCAAGGACCAGCAGACGTTGCCGGAACTCGGATACCGAGATGGAGGCACCTAGGCCAAAGGCTCTGACGAGAACCAGCTGACGGTGCTGGAACCCGGAGGGGTAGCATAAGCTGCAAGAGCAAATGGAAATAGCGAGGACCAGCTGACAGTGCTGGCACCCGGAGGGGCAGCAGAAGGAATAAGAGCCAATGGCACAACCGAGGACCAGCTGACGGTGCTGGAACCCGGTTACTAAGCAGGAGGTACCTGTGCTACAAAGCACTACCAAGGACCAGCAGACGTTGCTGGAACTCGGATACCGAGATGGAGGCACCTAGGCCAAAGGCTCTGACGAGAACCAGCTGACGGTGCTGGAACCCGGAGGGGTAGCATAAGCTGCAAGAGCAAATGGAAATAGCGAGGACCAGCTGACAGTGCTGGCACCCGGAGGGGCAGCAGAAGGAATAAGAGCCAATGGCACAACCGAGGACCAGCTGACGGTGCTGGAACCCGGTTACTAAGCAGGAGGTACCTGTGCTACAAAGCACTACCAAGGACCAGCAGACGTTGCCGGAACTCGGATACCGAGATGGAGGCACCTAGGCCAAAGGCTCTGACGAGAACCAGCTGACGGTGCTGGAACCCGGAGGGGTATCAGAAGTTACCCCTGAAAAGCAAAGTTAGCATGCCACAAGCTGGCCGCAGTTACCGAATCACACAGTCCTACAGGGGGTGCTTGTCCTACTGGCACTATGGAACAAGCCTTTCTTACCAGAACCCGCAGTCCACATAGGAAGCACCTAAACTGCTGGCACCCTAGCCTCGGCTAACCCAACCGCAACACGACATGGCAACTTGGGGTGGCAAACTGACATTGACACTTCCCGGAAACAGCAGGCAGGGCTGGAACCAAGCTGGGCAGGAGGGAGTACCCGTGCCAAAGTCAGTTATGAGCAGCAACTGGCGATGTTGGAGCCCAGGACAAGCACTTAGCAGGCTGAGGCCTGATGTGCTGTCAATTGGGAGGCAGCAGGACAGATTGCCATCAAAACAGCAGGGGAACAGCTGACGTTACTGAACCCCACAAACACAGGAGCTAGTGTTTTACTCTGTGAAGACGGCACTTCCGAGCAACAACTGGCTGTGTTGAAGCCCAGGGACAAGCACGGAGCAGGCTGAGGCTGCATTGAAGAAATTTTAAGATCGGTTGTAGACTACTAATTTGAACCAAGCTCCACTTAGGCCTGTGGCTTCACTGATTTTCGTATTTCCCCTGTCCTCCAACCCCGCCAGTTACAGCTCCGAAGTGGCATCTGCACAATCCACACTTGTTCCTGTGTTACAGGTGTTCAGTCCAGTCAGTTAATCCCCTGATGTGTGTCCGGCAATGTCGCCTGCTCTGTCCACATTCCCATAATGCAGCCTGATGCAGCCCTGATGCAGCTGGTACTCCATGACTGCTGCCTGCTGCTCACACAACCGCTCCAACATATGTAACGTTGAATTCCACCGGGTGGGTAGGTCACATATGATGCGATGTTCCGGAAGGCCAAATCGTTGCTGCAGAGCAGCGAGGCGCGATCTTGCCGTGCTGGAACGTCGCAAGTGAGCGCACTCTATGCGGACCTTGTGCAACAGTGCAGCAAGATCCGGATAGTCCCTCAGAAAGCTCTGCACGACCAAGTTAAGAACATGTGCCAGACATGGGATGTGTGTGAGGTTGCCTAGGCCAAGAGCTGCCACCAGATTTCGGCCATTGTCACACACTACCAAGCCCGGCTGGAGATTCACTGGCCCAAACCACACATCGCTCTCCAGCTTGATAGCATTCCAGAGCTCCTGCGCTGTGTGGCTTCGATTCCCCAAAGAAATTAATTTGAGTACAGCCTGTTGACGTTTGGCCATGGCTGTGCTCATATCGGTTGTAACAGGCTCCTGCTCTGCTGTTTCTGAGGAACTTGAGTAGGAGGAGGAGTCTATGTGTACAGACTGGAGTCCTGCAATCCGTGGCGTTGGAAGAACACGTACAGCGCCACTCTCCAGATCCGTACCCGGCTCCACAACATTGACCCAGTGGGCAGTGAGGGAAAGGTATCGTCTCTGTCCATGGTTACTGGTCCACGCATCGGGGGTCAGGTGGACCTTGCTACTAACGGCGTTTAGTAGCGCATGTTTTATTTTGCCCTCAACATGTTTCTGCAGGGCAGGGACGGCTCGCCTGCTGAAATAAAAGCGGCTGGGCACGTTGTATTGGGGGACTGCCAATGCCATTAAGTCCCGGAAGGTGTCAGTGTCCACCAGCCTGAATGACAGCATTTCAACTGCCAGAAGTTTGGCAATGCCAGCATTCAGAGACTGTGCTCGGGGATGGTTTGCCGAGTAAGGGCGCCTTTTATCCCATGCCTGTGCTACCGATGGCTGTGATGGATGGGAACGTGCTGCTATGGGTGTAATCTGACAGGGTCTCCGGACAACAGTGGCAGAGGTTCTTCCTTGGCGATCCTGTGAGGAAGCCGAACCAGCAGTGTGTGAGCTGGAGGAAGAGGGCCCAACACGAACTGAAGAGGTGGTAGGTGGTGCTGTACGTTGGCCTACGTCTTCAGGGTGTCTCTGCAACTCCAACTCGTGCTTGGTGCGCACATGTTTCCACATATTTGTGGTATTGAGGTTGCTGACATTTCTCCCTCTTTTGACTCTCTGATGACACAGCTTGCATTTGACAAAGCAAATGTCATCTGCAACTGTGTCAAAAAAGGACCACGCACTGCAACTCTTGTGAGCGCCCGGTTTGCCTTTGGAAGGAGGAATGCTCCTAACGGGTGCCGAAGTGGAGGGTACAGGCAACCAAGTCTTCCCCCTCCCTCTGCCTCCTGTTTTGGCCGGTAGGGGAATCTCTTCCTCCGAGCTGCTCCCACCACCTTCCTGTTGCTCACGCCATGATGGGTCAAGGACCTCATCATCTTCCCTCCCCTCTTCAAACAGCTGCTTCTCCGGGGTTGTCTCGCCAGCACCGTACGCACCAGAAAGTGGCAACTGAGTCTCGTCATCATCTGATGCGTACTGAGGTGTGCTGACCATAGGCACTGGCCCACTCGCCTCTTCAGATTCAGAGGGACAAAGAAGTTGCGCATCACTGCATACTCCCTCTTCTTCACATTCAGGAATGCTGCTTGGCTGGCCCCCTCTTTCCAAGCCAACAGATTCCGAGAACAGAAGTAGAGACTGTGATGGCTCCTGTCCATGTCTCTCTGACTGCCTGGGCACTTTGGCAGGTGGTGAAGAGACAGATGGTTGCTCTTCGGTGCTCTGACCCTGAGAGGATGCGGAAGTAATTGAAGTCGATGCGTTAGCTGCCATCCATCCGACAACGGCTTCAATTTGTTCCTCCCGCAGCAGTGGGGTACGTTGAGGTCCTACAAAGCTGCGCATAAAGGACTGTTGCCTGCTAAAACTGGGGGATGCTGATCCACTGGTGCCCGCAGCAGGCCCAGAATCCCCACGTCCTCTACCTGTAGAATCCCCACGTCCTCTCCCTGCAGAATCCCCACTTCCTCTCCCTGCTGAAACTCCACGCCCACGCCCACGCCCACGCGCCTTACTCCCTGCCTTCTTCATCTTGCAAGACTGCTTAAGATAGGCAAAAAAGTACAAAGGGGGGCCTTAGTGTGCTTATTCCTGAACAGCTGGTTACAGGTACAAGAAACACTAATTTTATGAAGTGTGTGTGTGTGGACTAGACTTTAATAGGAGCTGATGTGGCCTACACAAGTTCCAAATGTAGTGTTTGGTGAACTTTTTTTGTGGTTTCTTTGTTGGAAACAAACTCAAAGTATGTGAACAAAGAATTGAAACTGATAGTATCACCAACTTTTTGGAGCTATTACAATGCAGGCAGGTAACCTACAATGCAAAAGATGAGGCTCCAAAAAAATTGGGTAATACTAATCTGGCTGCGCCGGCAGGGCACAAGCCAGAAAAAAAGGCTCCTCTATCTACTCCTATATAGTGTTTGCAACCAACCAATGTTGATGGATACGGATGGATGCACACTAATAGGAGAAGAAAAAATGAGCTGCACTCAAAGACAAATACGTGTGAGGCAGTGACGCACGTTGAGTGTCCTACAACCAGACGTAGCTGCAGGACACTCTACTCAGCGTGAGCTGCACTCACACACAGTCAGAGGCCTCTCAGACAGCCGTCAACAGTGCAGCTAAGTGGGCACTGGCACTGACAGGCTGCAGAAAGGCTCCGCTGTGTACTCCTATATAGTGTTTGCAACCACCGTAGATGGAGACGGATGGATGCACACTAATAGAAGAAAAAATGAGCTGCACTCAAATAAAAATATGTGTGAGGCACTGACGCACGCTGAGCGTCCTACAGCCAGACGTAGCTGCAGGACACACTACTCAGCGTGAGCTGCACTCACACACAGTCAGAGACCTCTCAGACAGCCGTGAACAGTGCAGCAAAGTGGACACTAGCACTGAAAGGCTGCAGAAAGGCTCCGCTGTCTACTACTAGTGTTTGCAACCAACGTATATGGATACGGATGGAAGCACACTAGATTGAAATTATGTAAAAAATGCAGCTCAAAAAATAAAAGATGTATGAGGCAGCAGTGATCACACTGGGTGGCCTACAGCCTGACGTGGCTGCAGGACCCACTCCACAGCGTGAGCTGCACTCACACAGCCCTTGCAGACAGCTGTGAACACTGCTGCTAGGGCAAAGAAGGCTACAGTGGTGGTTTATGTAGCCTGGGTAAAGCACTAGATGTTTGGTGGAATCGCTATTTCTAACTGTCCCTCACAGTCTTCTACAGCAGCCTGTCCCTAACTGAATTCACAGCAGAGTGACCAGAAATGGCGGCTGCGGTGGCTTTTATAGTGCATCATGACATCATTTCGGCAGCCAATCACAGCCATGCCAATAGTTAACATGCCTACATGCCTAACAGGATGTGCCCACACTTCGGAGGATTCCCATTGGCTTAATCAAAGCAAGCAGGCTCATAGCATGATGGGAACTTCCGATTCCGATTCCGGAATCCGATATGACAAAAGTATCGGAACTAAGTATCGGAATTCCGATACCGCTAATATCGGCCGATACCCGATACTTGCGGTATCGGAATGCTCAACACTAATGCTGACCCCTCATAAGGTATAATGCAACCCCACATAGATTATAATGCAGCCCCCTCATATGGCATAATGCAGCTCCCCATAGATTATAATGTACCCCCCTCATATAGTATGATGCAGCACCCCCAAAGAATATAATGTAGCCCCCTCATAGGGTATAATGCAGCTCCCTCATAAGATATAATGCAGCCCTCATAGAATATAATGTAGCCCCCTCATAGTGTATAATGCAGCCTCTCATATGGTTTAATGCAGCCCCTTTATAGGGTATAATGCAGTCCCCCAATAGAGCAGAATGCAACCCCTAATAGAGTATAATGCAGCCCCCCCAAGGAATATAATGTAACCCCCTCATAGGATATAATGAAGCCCCCTCATAGGGTATAATGCAGCCCCCCCATATAGTATTATGCAGCACCCCATAGATTATAATATAGCCCCCTTATAGGGTATAATGCAGCCCCCCATATAATATAATGTAGCCCCCTCATAGGGTACAATCCATCTCCCCAAAGAATATAATGTAGCTCCCTCAGAGTAAAATGCAGTCCCCCTCATAGGGTATAAAGCAGCCCCCCATAAAATATAATGTAGACCCTCATAGGGTATAATAGAGACCCCCCATAGCATATAATGTAGCTCCTCATAGGGTATAATGTAGCCCCTTTCATATTGTATTATTCAGCCCCCCATTGAATGTAATTTAGCCCCTCAAAGGGTTTAATGCAGCCGACCATGGAATATAATGTAGCCCCCTCAGAGTATAATGCAGACCCCTCATAGGGTATAAGGCAGCCCCCATAGAATATAATGTAGCCCCCTCAAAGGGTATAATGCAGCTCCCATAGAATATAATGTAGCTCTCTTATAGGGTATAATGTAGCCCCCCATAGAATATAATGTAGCCTCCTCATAGAGTATAATGCAGCCACCCTCATACTGTATCATGCAGCCCCCTCATATAGTATCATGCAGCCACCTCATAGAATATAATGTAGCCCCATCATAAGGTATAATGCAGCTCCCTTAGAATATAATAAAAATGCAAAGAAGCCAGTACTGCCTATGGTCAGCACACAATACATAAAGTGCATGTGCACATATTAATTTCTAGCTGTACTTTAAAATCAGACATTTAGCAAACAATTGATCAATTCCTTGAGCCACCCCGCCACGTCACGGCATTCTCATATGGGGTAATCCTACTCTACGTTTTTTATATACGCCGTGCCATTATAGCCTCCTAAATGTATTAATAGCAAGACTATATTAAATGCAAACGTACCCGAAGCATTTCTGAATCACTCCCATGGCGCCAGTAGGGCAAGCCCAGATAAATGCCGACCAGGTCCGGACATGACATCTGGACATTTCAGATCTGACCTCCACACTGCCAAACCAGCAACTATGGATGAAGGGTGAAAAAGGCCCAGACACAGGTGCATAATCAAGTAGAGTCTAAGGGGGAGGGTGGGGCTGCTGTATGTAGATCTACGGCCTAGATCAATTGCAATAAAGACTGATAGAATGGCGTGCATAACCAAGCACGCAAGGAAAAAAGTGGGGGTCAGCCACAAACCAATAACAAATAAAAAAGCCATGAAGCCAGCTCTGCCTATGGTCAGCACGCAATACATAAGGTGCATGTGCACATATTGATTTCTAGCTGTACTTTAAAATGAGACATTTAGCAACCAATTGATCAATTCTTTGAGCCAACCCTGCCATGTCACGGCATTCTCATATGGTTCATTCCTACTCCTAGGCTGTTCCCTCCCACACTCTGCTGCCACCCCTGGACTGGGCTGCCTCCCTCTTCCAATGTCTGAGAATATGATTTTCTGTCCAGAATCGTGGATGGCCCATAACTTTCCACCCGAAGCTCTGAATGGGTCGGTGGTGCCGCCACTGGGTTCCGTTGGATTTTATCTGTGCATAGAGACTAAATATGCCTACTGTATGTCATTCCTGGTAGCTATTTTTTATAACTTAATAATGCAGAGTGCTACAGGTGGCTGTCGGGCACAGGCGTATGGGGGAAGAAATGCCAAATCGGATAATGTGCCCAACAAGTTTCAGAGGTATTGCATTCTGTTATTATAGGTCCAAGGATGTCTTCTAAAAATAACATCTGAAATATGCCTGAAAAATAACTCCCTGCTATAGATGCTTCATTATTATTATTACTATGATTCACTATTACTATCAATCTGACAATTGATCTTCTTCATCCTCAGGTATGTGTCCTGGCTGCAATACCATCAACACCCATCTTTCCTGAACCCCAATCAATCACCCCTGTATCTGTCTCCTATCAATGATATGTGTCCTGGCTGCAATACCATCATCACTAGAGTTGAGCGATACCGTCCGATACTTCAAAGTATCGGATCGGAATGGATCGGCCGATCTTTAAAAAAAGTATCGGTATCGCCGATTCCGATACCGGAAGTCCCATTCAAGTCTATGGGACTTCCGGTATCGGAATAAGAAAAACCCTGTTTTTGCCTTGTACAGCCTCTCTGGGGTCTGTACGGGCCTTTCGGGGGGCTGTGCCGGCCTGCCAGGGGGTCTGTGCAGGCTCCGGTGGTCTGTGCCGGCCTGCCGGGGGGCTGTGCCGGCCTGCCGGGGGGCTGTGCCGGCCTGCCGGGGGGCTGTGCCGGCCTGCCGGTGGTCTGTGCAGGCTCCGGTGGGCTGTGCCGGCCTGCCGGGGGGCTGTGCCGGCCTGCCGGGGGGCTGTGCAGGCTCCGGGGGGCTGTGCCGGCCTGCCGGGGGGCTGTGCTGGCCTGCCGGTGGTCTGTGCAGGCTTCGGGGGTCTGTGCAGGCATCGTCCGATGGGACTACAAGTCCCATCGGGCGATGCCTGCTACCATGACAGTGATTGACACATTAGCCAATGATGGGACAGTAGTAGTCCCATCATCCGGCTAATGTGTTGAATGTAAAAAAAAAAAAAAAAAAATTACATGCTACATACATGCTACATACATACAACATACATACTACATACATGCTACATTCATACTACATACTACATACATGCTACATTCATACTACATAAATACTACATGCAACATACATACTACATATATACTACATACATACTACATGCATGCTACATACATACTGCATGCTACATACATACTACATGCTACATACATACCACATATATACTACATACATACTACATGCATGCTACATACATACCACATACATACTACATACATACTACATACATACTACATGCATGCTACATGCATGCTACATACATAACACATATATACTACATGCATGCTACATACATACTACATGCTACATACATACCACATACATACTACATGCATGCTACATACATACTACATGCTACATACTACATATATACTACATGCATGCTACATACATACTACATGCTACATACATACTACATATATACTACATGCATGCTACATACATACTACATGCTACATACATACTGCATATATACTACATGCATGCTACATACATACTACATACTACATACATACTACATATATACTACATGCATGCTACATACATACTACATGCTACATACATACTACATATATACTACATGCATGCTACATACATACTACATGCTACATACATACTACATATATACTACATGCATGCTACATACATACTACATGCTACATACATACTACATATCTACTACATGCATGCTACATACATACTACATGCTACATACATACTACATATATACTACATGCATGCTACATACTACATGCTACATACATACTACATATATACTACATGCATGCTACATACATACTACATACATACTACATGCATGCTACATACATACTACATGCTACATACATACTACATATATACTACATGCATGCTACATACATACTACATGCTACATACATACTACATATATACTACATGCATGCTACATACATACTACATATATACTACATGCATGCTACATACATACTACATGCTACATACATACTACATATATACTACATGCATGCTACATACATACTACATGCTACATACATACTACATATATACTACATGCATGCTACATATATACTACATGCTACATACATACTACATATATACTACATGCATGCTACATACATACTACATGCTACATACATACTACATATATACTACATGCATGCTACATACATACTACATGCTACATACATACTACATATATACTACATGCATGCTACATACTACATGCTACATACATACTACATATATACTACATGCATGCTACATACATACTACATACATACTACATGCATGCTACATACATACTACATGCTACATACATACCACATACATACTACATATATACTACATGCATGCTACATACATACTACATGCATGCTACATACATACTACATGCTACATACATACCACATACATACTACATATATACTACATGCATGCTACATACATACTGCATGCTACATGCATGCTACATACATACTACATACATACTACATGCTACATACATACCACATATATACTACATACATACAATACATTCATACAATACATACATAGACATACAGTACATATAACATAGAATAACATACTTACCAATACTTGTCACATTGTTCCCCGAAGCCATTGTCTTTTCCGGAATAAATATTAACATAACAAACCACAAAAATACTCACCCACGATCCGAAGCAGTCCACGAGTGTGTCCCACGACGATCTTGGGTAGAGAACGGCAGCATCAGCTGTTGCTGCCGTTCTCTACGGGCTGCAGGAATCCAATGACGGAAGGTAGGTATCCTTCCGCACTGTATTCCTCCGCCACTTAAAAAAAAAAAAAGTCCCTAGTCTCACTTTATGCCATTGCTGTGTGGGAATTTCCCATGCAGCAATGGCATAAAGTGAGACTAGGGACTTTTTTTTTAAGTGGCGGAGGAATACAGTGCGGAAGGATACCTGCCTTCCGTCATTGGATTCCTGCAGCCCGTAGAGAACGGCAGCATCATCTGATGCTGCAGTTCTCTACCCAAGATCGTCGTGGGACACACTCGTGGACTGCTTCGGATCGTGGGTGAGTATTTTTGTGGTTTGTTATGTTAATATTTATTCCGGAAAAGACAATGGCTTCGGGGAACAATGTGACAAGTATTGGTAAGTATGTTACTCTATGTTATATGTACTGTATGTCTATGTATGTATTGTATGAATGTATTGTATGTATGTAGTATATATGTGGTATGTATGTAGCATGTAGTATGTATGTAGTATGTATGTAGCATGCATGTAGCATGCAGTATGTATGTAGCATGCATGTAGTATATATGTAGTATGTATGTGGTATGTATGTAGCATGTAGTATGTATGTAGCATGCATGTAGTATGTATGTAGCATGCATGTAGTATATATGTAGTATGTATGTAGCATGTAGTATGTAGCATGCATGTAGTATATATGTAGTATGTATGTAGCATGTAGTATGTATGTAGCATGCATGTAGTATATATGTAGTATGTATGTAGCATGCATGTAGTATATATGTAGTATGTATGTAGCATGTAGCATGTATGTAGTATATATGTAGTATGTATGTAGCATGTAGTATGTATGTAGCATGTATGTAGTATGTATGTAGCATGCATGTAGTATGTATGTAGTATGTATGTAGCATGCATGTAGTATGTATGTAGTATGTATGTAGCATGCAGTATGTAGCATGTATGTAGCATGTATGTAGTATGTATGTAGTATATATGTAGTATGTATATAGCATGTAGTATGTATGTAGCATGTATGTAGCATGCATGTAGTATATATGTAGTATGTATGTAGCATGTAGTATGTATGTAACATGCATGTAGTATATATGTAGTATGTATGTAGCATGTAGTATGTATGTAGCATGCATGTAGTATGTATGTAGTATGTATGTAGTATTTTTTTTTTTTTTTTTTTAGCATTTAACACATTAGCCGGATGATGGGACTACTACTGTCCCATCATTGGCTAATGTGTCAATCACTGTCATGGTAGCAGGCATCGCCAGATGGGACTTGTAGTCCCATCGGACGATGCTTGCACAGACCCCCGGACATCAGCACAGCCCCCCGGCAGGCCGGCACAGCCCCCCGGCAGGCCGGTACAGACCCCCACAGGGTGCACAGACCACCGGCAGGCCGGCACAGCCCCCCGGCAGGCCGGTACAGACCCCCACAGGGTGCACAGACCACCGGCAGGCCGGTACAGACCCCCACAGGGTGCACAGACCACCGGCAGGCCGGCACAGCCCCCCGGCAGGCCGGTACAGACCCCGGGCAGTCCACACAGCCCCCCGGCAGGCCGGCAGAGACCCCCGGAAGGCCCGAAATGACGGCGCATCATGATGCGCACACACCGCGCATCATGATGACGTCAGGCTGTCAATCAACTTTGAACTTCCGATTCCGATGCCGAATTCCGATATTGAAAAAATATCGGAAGTCGGTATCGGAATTCCGATACAGCAAGTATCGGCCGATACCCGATACTTGCGGTATCGGAATGCTCAACACTAATCATCACCCATCTTTCCTGAACCTCAATCAATCACCCCTGTATCTGTCTGCTATCAAAGTTAGGTGTTCTGGCTGCAATACCATCATCACTAGTGTTGAGCGATACCTTCCGATATCGGGAAATATCGGATCGGATTGGATCGGACTGATACCCCAAAAATATCGGATATCGCCGATAATTCTACAAGAAGGAAAACAACTAAGAATAATGTAGAATGTATTGGGGGAGGTGCAGGAGACATTAAAGGCATAGAGGTTTAGCCCAATCAAATGGAATAGCAGGAATTAATTTTTTTTTAAAGACGTTCAGAGTTACAAAGATATTGACTATGTTAAGCTTTTTTATATTTTGTCAGATATTTATGTTTCACTACTTCCATGCTCTTCACCTTCTTTTTTACTTCTCCCACACTTTCTCCTTCATCATCCTCTTCAGGGTCATCTTCTTGGTCTTCTTCTGGGTGGTCTTCAGGGTCGTCGTCTCCATGGTCGTCGTTTTCGGGGTCGTCGTCTTCTTCGGGGTGGTCTTCAGCGTCGTCGTCCTTAGGGTCGTCGTCAAGGAGATCCAGAATGATTACCAAAAACCATTTCAAAAAGCTTGAACTTGGAAATGTAGCAGAAGGTACAAGAAGGCTGAGGAACTGCTGAGAACCAGCTGACGGTTCTGGAACCAGGATGGGTAGCTGAAGGTACAAGAGCCAATGGAACTACCGAGGACCAGCTGATGGTACTGGAACCCGGTTATTAAGCAGGAGGTACCTGTGCCAGAAAGCACTACCAAGGACCAGCAGATGTTGGTGGAACTCGGATACCGAGAAGGAGGCACCTAAGCCAAAGGCTCTGCCTGGAAACAGCTGACGTTACTGGAACCCAGGGGGACATATTCAAGATTGACTTCCAAAGAACCAGCTAATGGTACTGTAAATCAGATAGGCAGCAGAAGGTACACATGAAAAAAAAAGTTGCAAGGCCGCGAGCCGGCCGGAGTTACCGAAACCCACAGTCCTACAGGGGGAGCTTGTCCTATTGGCACTACGGAACCAGCCTTCATTGCCAGATCCCGCAGCCCACATAGGAAGCACCTAAACTGCAGGCACCATAGAGTCGGCTAACCCGACCGCAACACGACAGTACAACGTATTGGAGGCAAAGTGACGTTAACACTACGTGCTGGAACCAGGCTGGGCAGGAGGGAGTACCCGTGCCAAAGACACTTCTGAGCAGCAACTGGCGGTGTTGGAGCCCAGGGATTACAGTAGAAACAGAGTGTAGCCAGAGGCCTAATTGGAGCAAGTTTAATATCTGTAGTAGTGTGAATGTGGACAGAGCAGGAGAAATTGGCAGACACACAGCAGGGGATCAGCTGACGTTACTGAACCCCAATAATACTGGAGTATGTGTTGACTGTGCAGATGGCACTGCAGCATGAAATCAACCATTTGCTGCAGATTGCCAACTGGCCAAGAAACGCTGTCCCCTGCTTGAGGCGTCATCTCTGCCTGCTCTGCATCACCCCACCCTCGCTCTACATACTGACTACTAGAGCATTGTGTACCTCCCTCCTCTGGACAGATGTCTTCCTCCTCCATTGACTCCTCCTCATCCTCCTCACAAAGTGTCCCCTGCCTAGGCCTTTGTGAGGAACCACGTTGCCCAGACTGTCCAGAAGCAGATGGCATTTGTGACTCCTCATGCTCCACCCCTTCCACAACCTCCTCCCTTAGTCCTTGCAGTGTTTTTTCAAGCAGGCAGATAAGGGGGATAGTCATGCTGACTAGGGCATCATCTGCACTCGCCATCCGTGTGGAATCATCGAAGGCACGCAAAACGTGGCAGATGTCCTTCATAGAGGCCCACTCAGTGGTGGTGAAGTGTGAATGGCGCGCAGTGCGACTTGTTTGCGCCTGATGCAGCTGGTACTCCATTACTGCTGCCTGCTGCTCACAGAACCGCTCCAACATATGTAACGTTGAATTCCACCTGGTGGGTAGGTCACATAAGATGCGATGTTCCGGAAGGCGGAATTGGCACTGCAGAGCTGCAATGCGCGATCTTGCCATGCTGGAACGCCGCAAGTGAGCGCACTCTATGCGGACCTTGTGCAGCAGTGCATCAAGATCCGGATAGTCCCTCAAAAAACTCTGCACGACCAAGTTGAGCACATGTGCCAGACATGGGATGTGAGTGAGGTTGCCTAGGCCCAGAGCTGCCACCAGATTTCGGCCATTGTCACACACTACCATGCCTGGCTGGAGATTCGCTGGCACAAAGCACATGTCGCTCTCCTGCTTGTTGGCATTCCAGAGCTCCTGCGCTGTGTGGCTTCGATTCCCCAAAGAAATTAATTTCAATACGGCCTGTTGACGCTTTGCCATGGCTGTGCTCATATCCGTCGTAACAGGTAAGCGTTCACGGGTCCATGTGGAGGTAGACTGTGACGGCTCCTACAGCGCTGATTCAGAGGAACTGGAGTATGAGGAGGAGTCAATGTGTACAGACTGAATTCCTGCAATACTTGGAGTTGGCAGAACACGTACAGCGCCACTCTCAAGATCTGTACCCGGCTCCACAACATTTACCCAATGGGCAGTGAGGTGTTGTGAGTTCATTTTCCCCTTCACCGTCGATGTCTGATGAACTCCCTCTTCTGGTGAAGGAAGGTAGTGAGGCTGATTACCAAACACCTGATCTGGTAGATGATGACTGGGTAACAGGAAATTCTGACTGGATATAAGGCAGCCGACGCCCTTCTGGGTCGCTGGTGATTTCTCTGCTGGATTCTTGGAGACCAGTCTGATTCCTGCTTCCCAAAGATAAGTTTTTGCTCTGCTACTGAACTTATTAGTTTTGTTTTGTTTACCTTGTTTTTTGGAGTTCAGCCATCCCCGGTCGGGGGTGTGCTGAGTGCCATTTTTGTCTCTGATCAGTTTGTCTCTTTGCTCTGTCTTCAGAATTTACCTGAGTGCTGATATAGTCTTTTTGAAGTCCTAGCGACTTCAGGGCCTGTTTTTCCTATCAGACGGTTGGGACATTTTTTGGTAGGGTTTTTTATGGATTGCAGACAGCAGCTTTTCTATCCTGTCCTTTTTAGTTAGCTTGGGCCCCATCGTTTGCTCAACCTATCTTTCTATCTGTGTTAGTGTTTTCATCTTGCTTCACCGTCATTATATGTTGGGGGCTGCCTATTGCTTTGGGGTCTGCTCTGGGGCAGTTTAGATTTCCCCTTTCTTTCTTTAGGCCTATTTAGTTCTCCGGCTGTGATCGAGGGGTCTAGGGCATCGTAGGAACCCCCCACGGCTACTGTTAGTTGTTGTGGATAGGATCAGGGGTCTGCAATCCGATAGCTACCAACCTCTCCGGTTTTCTGGACTTAGCTTGTTTTTTCCTCCTTCGGTGACTCATTCATAACAGAATCACCAGCCTCTGTTATGAATGAGTCACCGAAGGAGGAAAAAACGAAAACCGATAGCATCACAAACTTTTTGTAGCTATTACAATGCAGGAAGGTAACCTACAATGCAATAGATGAGGCGCCAAAAAATAGGCTAATACTAATCTGGCTGGGACTGCAGGGCATAAGCCAGCAGAAAGGCTCCTCTATCTACTCCTATATAGTGTTTGCAAATATTCTAGCTGGATACGGATGAAACCACACTAATAGGAGAAATCTGGAAAAATGAGCAGCACTAATGCAAAAAAGGACAATGTATGAGGCAGTGACGCATGCTGAGTGGACTACAACCGGAGGTGGCTGGCTGCAGACACACTACAGCGTGAGCTGCACTCACACACAGAAACCTCGCAGACAGCCGTGAACAGCGCTGCAAGGCAAAAGAAAGCTACAGCGGTTGATAAAGTAGAGCCTGGGTAAAGCACAATATAGCAAATTGCTAGGTCACACTGTCCCCCAGAACAGCAGCGTCCTATCCCTAACTGAATTCACAGCAGAGTGAACCCAAAATGGCGGCTGTGGCTTTTATAGTGCATCATGACATCATTTCAGCAGCCAATCACAGCCATGCCAGAAGTTACATGCCTAACAAGCTCTAACAGGATGTGCCCACACTTCTTAGGATCCTCATTGGCTGAATAAAATCAAACTGGCTCATTGCATTATAGGAACTTCCGATTCCGTAATTCGATATACTAAAATCATCGGAACTCAGTATCGGAATTCCGATACCGCGAATATCGGCCGATACCCGATATTGCAGTATCGGAATGCTCAACACTAATCATCACCCATCTTTCCTGAACCCCAATCAATCACCCCTGTATCTGTCTGCTATCAATGCTATATTGGTCCTTTTAGATCTGACCATTTTTTTTCTCTGATTTCTAATTAATCATCTCCTGTGTCTGTCCAGTCTCCCTACTGCTCTTCCCTCTTTCTGATCACACCTGGCCTATTTGATGTGCAGTTGACGTCTTATAAATTCAGACTCAGATGTCTGTCTGGACCTCGGTCTGTCATTCCAAGTATGTCTTCTAAGGATAACATCTGAAATATGCCTGAAAAGAGCCAGAAGTGGCCAGAAAGTACGACTAAATGCTGCGTATAAATGTACTAAATTCTTTTGCCTTCTGAATTATTCTCACCATGCTGACATGTGCTCTAACAGTTTTGGCTCCTTCAATCCTCACTCTCCTTCGTTATCCAGAAACCCCAGCACCCGCTAACCAAATAATAATCTCTCCTTCCCTCTTGCCTACCCACCTGACCTCCTCTGCTGAACTGCTCCTCAACCTCAGAGCTCTCCTAATAAAATACAAAACAAGCCACCCACCATCCATCTCCCACATGCTCTCCCTCTCTCTGCTTCTCCTCACTGCTAGCGACATATCCCCAAACCTTGGACCCCCACAGCCCATACCTCCCATTATTACCCCTTCTATCATTCCTAACCCAACACTGGACTGAGCCTGAACAAGAACTTCTAAATTTCCATGACAAATTCAACAAATTTCATCCAACCATAAACTTGACATTAGACCATTCAAAAACAAAAATCAACTTCCTAGACACCACCATAAAAATCCAAAATGGTTCATTCCAAACATCAGTATATCGGAAACCAATTGACCGTGCCACATACCTCAAATGGGACAGCTTCCATCCTAAACACATTAAGAAATCCATTGTCTACAGCCAGGCCCTCAGATATAACCGTATCTGTTCCAGTCCCAAGGACAGGGATGAACACCTAACCCAGCTTAAAATGTCATTTTTAAATCAAGGTTACCATCCCACCTCCATTGATGATCAGATCGTTAGGGCCACAAGGATCCCTAGAAGTCAAGTACTTCAATACAGAAAAAAAGAGGAAAATCATTGTGTACCTCTGGTAGTGACCTACAACCCACAGCTTGAAATACTCAGAAAAATGGCTAAGAAACTTCAACATATCCTACACAAGGATGACCGGTTAAAAACACTATTCAAAGACCCCCCCTTGCTATGTTACAGACAACCTCCCAATCTAAGAAACATCATTATCCAAAGTTCAATGCCCTCTGATTCACCAAGAGGAACATATCCTTGCAATGGGAGAAGATGCAAAACCTGCATTCATATAGAGACCAAAGACAAAATCCAAATTCCCAACACACAGCAGGACTATAAGATCCCAGGGACATTCACATGTTCCTCTTCCAATGTGGTGTATTTAATTCTATGCAATATATGTCCTGTGGGTGGCCTCTATGTTGGAGAAACAGGACAGAGACTGAGAGCAAGGATGAGGTCTCATCGTCATACAATTACAGACAAAAAAACCCATTTACCTTTAACATTTCTGTGGTCCAGGACACAACATAGGCAATATGAAAGTTGTCATTTTAAAAGGCAATTTTAAATCACAGACACATCGGAGAGTGTGGGAGCATAAATTCATTACTATCTTTGATTCTATTCACACAGGACTCAATTTGTCAGAAGGTTTTATGACCCATTACCATATCTGAGCTATCTACTCCAAGTAGCCCTTTGATCTTCAGAACTTTTCATACTACCTATCTGATCTTACCTAATTAAGGATTCTCTCTTCAAGCTCATTGTTTGTTTATTGAAATGTTGTGCTTTAAACTGTATATAAATAAGGTTTCTTCAAATATTTTGTCATATCAGCCTGATGAAGGGACGTAAGCAGTCCCGAAAGCTTGCTTTGTAACAACATTCACTATTATTTGTTAGCCATTAAAAGGTATCATACACACAAGATTCCTATTTTGTTTCTCTCACTGAGAGCACTTTATATATTTTTTTAACCCAACACAAACACCAGAAATCTTTCACACCTTAAATCCGTGCCTTTGACAACCACCACCCTGCTCCCACTCTCTGGATCACTCTAGAATGCCCGCTCCGTCTGCAATAAACGCCATGTGATTCACGACCTCTTTACCTCTCGTAATTTTTCCTTCCTTGGCCTCACTGAAACATGGCTGACACCCTCCGACAACGCCTCCTCTGCTGCGATATGTTACGGTGGCCTCCACTTCACCCACACTCCTTGCCCTGGCAACACACATGGTGGAGGAGTGGGCCTTCTCCTTTCTTCCAACTGCACCTTCAACCCAATCCCACCTCTACCCTCCCTTATCCTCCCCTCTTTTGAAGTCCACTCTGTCCGCATCTATTTTCCCTCCAACCTCCAAGTGGCCGTCATATACCGACCTCCAGGCCGGACCACTGCCTTCATTGACCAATTCTCTACCTGGCTCCTTCACTTTCTCTCTGCTGACATTCCCACCATCATCATGGGTGACTTCAACATCCCCATTGACACTCACCAGTCAGCTGCCTCCAAACTCCTGTCCCTTACTTCATCTTTTGGACTTATTCAGTGGTCCTATTCAGCCACCCACACAGACGGACATACATTAGACCTGGTCTTCACCCGCCTCTGCTCTCTTTCTAACTTCACCACCTCCCCTCTCCCTCTATCTGACCACCATCTACTCATTTTCTCATCCCTGTCCTCCTCACCTATCACCCATGTCCAGCAGCATGTGCACCCCCGCAGAAACCTCACACATCTAGACACTCGCACACACTCTGACTCTATTCTACCACTATCCTCCATATCTTCACTCCACGACACTGACACTGCCACTAATTTCTACAATGCCACTCTTGCATCAGCCATGGACTTGGTCGCCCCTGTCATACATAACAGAGTGCGACAAATCAATAAACAACCCTGGCACAATAACACCACTAAAAAGCTTCAACAAGCATCCAGAATTGCAGAACGGCACTGGAAGAAAACGCATTTGCAAGACGACTTCACTGCACTCAAACAAGCAACACTCGCTTTCAAATCTGCCCTCACCTCTGCTAAACAGGCGTTCTTTACATCCCTTGTATCTTCCTTATCCCACAACCCCAAACAGTTGTTCAATTCTTTTAACTCCCTCCTCCGCCCACCACTGCCCCCTCCGACTTCCCTAATCTCTGCCGAGGACTTTGCTTCACACTTCAAAAACAAGATAGACCAAACACAGCAAGTCTTTATTGCTCAACCACCACAACCCCTTTGCATACCAGACCAATATCCAAACCCCATAACCTCCTTATCTAACATCACTGAAGGAGAGCTTGCTTATCTTCTCTCCAAATCACACCTCACCACTTGTGCACTTGACCCTATCCCATCCCACCTCCTCCCCAACATCACCACCACTCTTATGCATCCCTAACCCACCTCTTCAACCTATCACCAACTTCTGGTACCTTCCCTTCTGCTTTCAAACATGCCACAATCACACCTATCCTTAAAAAGCCAACCCTCGATCCAACAGCCACATCCAGCTATTGCCCAATATCGCTGCTCCCATTCGCTTCTAAACTCCTGGAGCAGCATGCCCATGCTGAACTTTCCTCCCACCTCTCATCTAACTTGCTCTTTGGCAATCTATAGTCTGGCTTCCGCCCCCATTATTCCACTGAGACAGCCCTGACCAAAATTACCAATGACCTACTTACAGCCAAAGCTAATGGACAATACTCTATACTCCTCCTTCTTGACCTGTCCTCTGCTTTCGACACAGATGACCACTGCCTCCTAATACAGATCCTCCCCTCCTTTGGCATAAAAGATCTCACGCTATCCTGGATCTCCTCATACCTTTCCAACCGCACATTCAGCATCTCCCACTCCCTCACTACCTCCTCATCCCACCCTCTCTCTGTTGGAGTCCCCCAAGGCTCTGTTTTAGGATCCCTACTCTTCTCGATCTACACACTTGGCCTGGGGCAACTCATAAAGTCCCACAGATTCCTGTACAAGCTTTATGCCGATGATACTCAGATCTACCTCTCTGGCCCAGACATCACCTTTCTGCTCTCCAGAATCCCAGAGTGTCTATCAGCCATATTCTCCTTCTCCTCTCATTTCCTCAAACTCAATGTGGACAAATCTGAACTAATCATCTTTCCCCCATCTCACAGATCTTCCTTACCCGACCTTTCTATAACAATTGACAACCTCATGCTTTCCCCCGTACCAGAGGTCCACTGCCTTGAAGTAACTCTTGACTCTGCCCTGTCCTTCAAACCGCACATCCAAGCTCTCTCCACCTCCTGTCGCCTCCAGCTCAAAAATATTTCCAGAATCCGTCCCTTCCTCAACCCTCAATCTACTAAACTACTTGTGCATGCCCTCATCATCTCCCACCTCGACTACTGCAACATCCTTTTCTGTGGCCTCCCTGCTAATACCCTTGCACCTCTCCAGTCCATCCTCAACTCTGCCACCTGACAAATTCATCTCTCTCCTCGCTAATCCTCCACTTCTCCCCTCTGCAAATCTCTTCACTGACTCCTCAGCATATCCAATTCAAATTACTAACACTGACCTACAAGGCGATCTACAAACCTGTCTCCTCCATACATCTCTGAACTAATCTCCCGATACCTTCCCTCACGTAATCTCGGTCCTCCCAAGACTTCCTTCTCTCCTCCACACTTATTCGCTCCTCAACCAACCGCCTCCAAGACTTCTCCCGAATAGCCCCCATCCTCTGGAATTCCCTGCCCCAACACGTCCGGCTATCAGCCACACTCGGATCCTTCAGACGGAACCTGAAAACCCACCTCTTCAGGAAAGTCTACAGCCTGCAATGATCCCCGCTGCCTCCTCACCATCACTGGAGCTGCTGCAACCCCTCAACCTACTGTCTCCTTCCCACCATCCTGTAACATGTAAGCTCTTTCCCCTCTATTTCATGCTGTGATTGTTAGTTTGTTTACTGTAAGTAATATCTGTAATTTGTATTTAACCCCTTCTCATGTACAGCACCATGGAACCAATGGTGCTTTATAAATAAATAATAATAATAAGTCATTTTTCAGATTCAATACCTCAGAGCCTTGCTGTGACTTGTTGTACCACGGTATCTCCATGTGCTTCGTCAGGCAAAGGGTTCCAGCTAGCTGTAGCTGCAGAAGATTTCACACTCTTGTGTTAATAGCTTCAAAGAGCTTCTTCTTTGCATTTAAAATAAAAGGAAATATTGCATGACTTTTTATGGCCTTGGTGAATGCATGCCAAGGGAGGGGGCACATTCCAGGAGTGGACAGAGATGTCCTGAACCTATAATCCAAAATGGATTCTCCCTCGTCCCTCACAGTTAATAAACTTCTTGAATGTGGTTTTAAGCACTTTGAGGGGTGCAGTTTTTAGAATGGTGTTACTTTTGGATATTTTCTGTCATTTAGGCTCCTCAAAGTCACTTCAAATGTGATGCGGTCCCTAAAAGAATGATTTTGTAAATTTTATTGGAAAAATGAGAAACTGCTGATTAAAAAATCGTGCTGATGTAAAGTAGATATATGGGAAATGTTATTTATTACATTTTTGTGTGGTATAACTATCTGATTTAAGGGCATAAAAATTTAAAGTTTGAAAATGGTGAAATATTTTTGTAAAATTTTTTATATTTTCATAAATAAACGCACATCACATCGACCAAAATTTATCACTAACACAAAGTACAACATGTCATGGAGAAACAGTCTCAGAATCACTGGGATATGTTGAAGTGTTCCAGAGTTATTACCAAATAAAGGTGATACTGCTCAGATTTGGAAAATGAGGCTGGCTCATTAACATACACAGTAGCTCAGCCCTTAAGGGGTTAAATCTACTACCATTGTTTGTGTATTTGAGCCTGTTAAAAGAGTTCAACATGTGTCTCTTTTACAAAAATTAACCACTTAACGACCCATGGAGCAGGTTTGAAACAGAGCCCTCTTAAGGCCCCGTCACACACAGCGATCTCACTAGCGAGATCGCTGATTTTGTGACGCCACAGCGATCTCGCCAGCGAGATCGCTGTGTGTGACGGGGATCAGCAGCCGCCCCCCCCGCCGAGTATAGCTGATTGTGCAGCATCGTCCTGGGTCATTTTTTCATGGTTGCTCTCCCGCTGGCAGCGCGCATCGCTGCGTGTGGCAGCGGGAGCCAACGATCAGCGAGGTTCCCAGCGCTCTAAGCAGGTGCTAGGAGCTGGTCTCTAAAGTAAATATCGGGTTACTAAGCGGCGTGCGTCACTTAGTTACCCGATGTGTACCTTAGAAACCTGCGTGCTGGCAGCTCCCGGCGCGAGCACGCAGGTTTCTAAGGTACACATCGGGTAACTAAGTGACGCGCACCGCTTAGTAACCTGATATTTACCTTACAGACCAGCATCCTCGCTGGTGCTGATCGGTGGTGAAGCTGCCTGTTTTGCAGCTCACCAGCGATCATGTAGCGATGCACCAGCGATTCTGACAAGGTCGTATCGTTGTCGGGATCGCTGGTGCATCTTTATGTGTGACGGGGCCTTTAAAACAGGGCTGATGCCGGCTACATGATATAGCTGACATCTACATCACACAGCAGCGATCACTGCTTTTTACTTCTTAAATTCCACTGTTAATTTCTGACAGTGGCATTTAAGCTTTGTAATCTGGCCAGGTTGCTAGCTCAAGTGGAAGTTTGTAAAAATGTAAAAAAAATAAATTTGAATCACTCCCCTTTTCCCCAGTTAACAATAAACAAAACAAAATTGGCATATTTAGTATTAACATTTCCTGAAAAGTGCAATCTGTGAAAATATAATATGAATTAAACTAATCTATATAAACTGTAAAGAGAAAAAAATTCAAAATGCTAGAATTGTGTGCTTTTGGTTGCCACAACTCCAAAATAAATGCATTAAGCCTTGTGTCTACCCCAAAAAGTATCAATAACAACATCAAATCACCACACGAAAAAAGATGCTCTCACAAAACTCCATTGACCAAAAAATTAAAAATGTAAAAGAATTTAGAAAAACGACGACTCAAGCTGTTTTTTTTTATGAATTTCTAAAATTTTTTTCCATCACTTAAATAAAAATTAATGCAAGTTTAGTATTGCAGTTCTACTGATCTGGCGAATCATATTCAAGGTAATTCTTACTGTAAAATGAATGCCAAAAAAAACCCAAAATCTAATAAACAATTGTGGAGTTGCCCTTTTTACTCAGCTCCTCTTCACTTGGGATTTTTTGTCCTATTTTCCATTAATTCATATATTAAAATGGGTAGTGTAATTCATAAGTACAACTAGCACCACTTAAAACAGGCCCTCATATGGCTTTGGCAGTGGAAAAATAAATATTGTTATGATGCAAAGTAAAAAAGAAAGCTCCAAATTGAAAAATACTTGGTCATTAAGAAGTTAAGGACTCAACCATTACAGTAAACAATTAGATTCTTCACAGCACAAATCTAAGAGCGTGCAAGCTCATTACCTAGGAAACCGGCCACCTCTCATCCACCGCAGAGGTGTCCCGTAATCTTTACAACAAGCAGTAAACTATAGAATTAAAAATCTGCCCTTGAGAACAGAGAGCATATTTAATGAGCTAGTCTGTAATGTTGCCTGTATTTATAAGCACTTTGCCATTTTACCCATTAACAAGGTGAGGCAACCCTCTTAACCCTTTCACTACCAGGCTTTATGTTATTTTTACTTTTTGTGCCTCTGGTAGGACAATTTTTTCACTTTTGATGCTTACAAATAAACCTCAATTACAAAATAAATAAGTGACATTAAACCGTCATACCTATATATTTTTTTTAAATTTAAACACCAGCAAATTGCTTTTCAGCACTTTATACACTTTTGTGAAAAATGCCTAATAAATTATATAGAATCATAGAATCGTGGAGTTGGAAGGGACCTCCTGGGCCATCTGGTCCAACCCCCTGCTCAAAGCAGGATTCGCTAAATCATCCCAGTCAGATGTCTGTCCAGTCTCTGTTTGAAGACTTCCATTGAAGGAGAACTCACCACTTCTCGTGGCAGCTTGTTCCACTCATTGATCACTTTAACTGTCAAAAAGTTTTTTCTAATATCTAATCTGTGTCTCCTCCCATTCAGTTTCATCCTATTGCTTCTAGTCTTTCCTTGTGCAAATGAGAATATATGTGCAGATAAGTGTGACTCAAACAGAAAATTAGATAAGACACATCTCTTAAAAAAAATCCATGTGCAGAGTCCATACACATCACATAAGCCTATGTCTATATTCCATAAATATTTATGAAACCATCAGATTTTGTGCCCCCAAACTGTGGACTGTTAACACTCATTTAGTCCCTTGCACCAGTCCCAGCAATTAACCCCTTATTTCTTAAACACATGTATTATATTTTAAGAAGCTACTCATGGAATTAAAGTAAGGCTAAGGCTGCTTTTACACTTACCGTGTTTTTGCGGGCCAATTTTGCGGCCCCAATAGATTCCTATGGGGCCGCAAAATCGGCCCACAAAAATTCCACGGTGCGCCATGTGCCGTACGGCCATGGAGGCCATATTTGCTTGCTCGATCTTTTTCATGGCGTACAGACGCGGCCTCCATTGGAAATTAATGGTGCCGCAAAAAGCAAACTGAAGTTTGCTTTTGCGGTGCACCGTGACTTCCGGTTTTGCAGAACACAGAGTTTTTTCCAATACTATTTCAATAATATTGTAAAAATAAAAAACGGCAGTCCGCACACTTTTTTGTGGTCTCTTATTGCGGTGGACTGTAAAAGTTGTGGCGATACGGCCCACATAAACGGGCTGCAATAACGGGTTGCAAAAACTGTTTTGTGGCAGTTTTTATGAGAGAAGCAAAAGTTCTGAATGTGAGACTTTTTTATTCTGAATGCAATTTTTTTTCAATAAAAAAACTGATGAGAAACAGAATCCAGACAGACTCCATAAAAATCAGTGGCACACCTCTGCTTCTATTTGCATCAGTCTTGTTACGGATCCATTTTCTGCAAGGGGAAATATTTTCCCTTATTTGGTGTTTCAGTAACACATTTTGGGGAATAGTTACCCTTCACCAGCCTGCATGTATAAAATACATATCACACATATATGATTGAAATACCCTCAAAGCACTAAAGTTTCTAATGTTAATATAAAGGGAGAGGTGATGAAATGGAGGATAGGAGGATAGTTGTGACTGAGGGTGGCAGTACTGGCACACTCAGGCCCTCCATCACATTAACTCATTGTAGTCCACTCACTTGTAAGTCAGGGTCCATTCCACACTACCGGGGTTCCTTTTCTTTTAACACCACACAATGACAGTCAGAGTCCAAGTTCATCTTCAACAAAACAAGTTTACTCAGCTTGTCCAGTTTAGTCACAGAAACAGCACAAGATTCTTTGCAGAATATCACTATTCTGTTCCCTGTACTGTCCCTCACTCCTCCAGGAATATCCATAGGATCCGCCAGTGTTACAGCTTCCTGACTGGTCAGACTAACCCGCTTCAGGAGTTCCCCACCTGCTTCCCTCTTCAAAAGTGAAGTCAAAGAATAGCTCCTCCATTCTTTACTAGGTTGTATAATTGTAATTTACATACAATTTTACAGCACTTCCCCCAAAAGTAGTAGAGATAGGATAATACTGGATTTAGTGTAAGAGTAGAGGGTCCAAAATACATTACAGAAGGTCGTGTCCTCTATTTATGATTTTTTCCATGACTATATAAGCAGCAACCAAAAATGAAATGTGATCAGTATGTGTCATGCCATTGACAAAGTCATCTTTTCTGTTTCGCTGTTGCGCTCTGTATACTGTGTATACGAAGTCAGCAGCATGTGGTCTGCTTTAATGAAGCTTTTGCTTGCTTGACACTGGGTGCACTGCAAGTAGAAGCAGCATGTGCCGACGCTCAGTGTAGTTTCTCAAGGAGCTGCTCCTGCATTTTACCATGTAAGGCTTGAAATGTTGTGCTCCTATAGAATTTGACATTCACCCAATGGCTCACCCCTCACTAAGCAACCGATGGTAATGTACAATCCATAATTCAGTTCCTGAATTCTGTGTCATCTCTATACTCCTTTGGACCTTGTCGAAAGACAAAAAGTCAAGTCAGTTTTGTTCACTAGCCAGTTATATTCCAGTTTGATTGCCTCAGCTAAGGCCTACTAAATATACTGAGGATGTCCCTGCACTCTGACTATTGACTACCCTGGAATTTATCTGTAACTTGTTTTGCTACACCAGGATTATATACGTGGCCTACTTCAGGCTTTGAAGCTGACTTTCACTATGATTACCATTAGAATTTATAGTGCTACTCTATGGGCTCTTATCATGCTCTACAAACTTTGTTGACCATGCTCTAGTGCAATGTCCTCTTGTGTCTGCATTGTCCAGTCGACAAAAATTTGAATTTATGTATGGAGAACTTTGGAGATTTTCATAGAACCCCACTACAGTCAGTGTCCACCCCTGTACCTGCTCTATAATATGTTCATGCTCAATACAACAGATTGGTTAGAATATGGATGATCTCTGTAATATCTGTCCCAGTTCCAGTCCCCTCTTTCTGTTTCAGCAGATGGACAGTGCCATGCCTTTCCTGCAGATGATGAGTGACAATGACAGTCCTTTTAAATTCCTGACACATTTAGTGCTGCTAAATTAGGGAGCTATGGGGTTAATATTTGTCTTGCTTTGATTACTCCTTCCTTAGAGTCCTGGATGGGGCTGTATGATATCTAGACTCCTGACCCTCTGACTTCCACAGTCTAGCTGATCTATAGCCTTAGTCCTTGCACCTGTTGTGTCTCTTAATTTACCCTGTTTACAACTAGTATTTTGACTACCCGCCTATTTTCTTATTATGTCACTGACTTTACCTCTTGGTGTCAAACACATGTGACGAAACTTCTTGCTGCCAGCTTGTTCCACTTGTCAGCAGCACACTCTGTGGCCCCCAGGCCAGGGGTGCCTGCGTAAGTCCAGATCCCAGTACAGGAGTTAAAGGGTGAAGCCTGGCAAAACCTGGGACCTGGTAAACGGAGTGGCTTGCCCTAAACGTTTCCATGGAAGCTCTGTTAACAGCTACCAGGCTTCCATGAACAGTGCCACCATGTCATTGCCATGAAATTCAATTAGTGATGAGCGGCTTTGCCTTTTTTCGGGTCGAGTCGGGTTTCATGAAACCCGACTTTCTCAAAAGTCGGGTCGAACGAAATCGGCCGATTATCGTGAAAAGTCAAAAGCCGACTGAAACATGAAACCCAATGCAAGTCAATGGGGAACCAAGGTCGGCAGGAAGTGGAGGACAGGAAACACACCTACAGTGACCATTTTAATGCAAAAAACATCAATTCTTATTACTTAAGCTTTTCAACCTTAATTTTCTTTATAATAATAGATAGGCATTGAAAACTGGGGGTTATTTGGCTAAATTTGTGGGGGGGGTAGGGCTGGCTCCAGATTTCCGTCGGCCCTGGGCCAAAGAGTGTTACTGGGCTCCTTTAACACATGCCACAATTCATGATCCTCTGATACGGCAGAGAAATAGCGGTATAGTGCAATGAAAAATACTTCACTTCTTACATCTCATGACTGATATCCATCTTAAATTCTCCAATAACTCCAAAAACGGACAGTATATTTCTCCATACAGTATTATGGCCACCGCATAGTGCGCCATACAGAGTAATGAGGCCCATATATTTCTCCATACAGAATCATTGGTCCCACATAATGATTGAAACAGTATATGATGAGTTCCACATAATGCTACAGTATATGTTGGTCCCCATGGATGAAACTCCACTGTGTTATGGGCCCAAATAATGCTCCATATATAATGGGCCCCATTTCTAATGCTCCAGTGCATAATGGGCCCTGTAAATGCTGCTCCAGTGTCTGATGTCCACCTTTGGAATGCTCCAGTGTATGGTGGGCCTCATATATCATTCTCCAGAGTATAGTGCTCCCCAATAATAGCTGTCCCAACATTGAAATCAATTAAATAAGTCTCCTCGCTGTATCGCTGTATCGCTGTATCCCTGTACTAGTCTGGACTCCTCGTCGTCCCCATCTTCCATCTCACTGCACTTGGACTGTGGGCTTACAGTGATGTCATCGCGCTCTCTGACCAAAATGTCACTGTCAGGAAATGCGGAAGACATCACGGTGGTGGAGCAGGGAGAGGTAAGTATTTCAACTTTGCAATGCTGTGATCCTGAGCAAGCAGGGGGGCCCACTTGTTGGAGAAGGCACTGGCACAGGGCCCCTCATAGTACAGCGGTGTGTCTGACGGCAGGTGGAGGGCCCTCCCACCGGCAGAGACACTTTTGCGTACTATGAGGGGCCCTGTGCCAGTGCTTCGCCCATGAGTATGCCCCCCCACCTGCTCAAGGAACCAGTACTTTCATCTGCACCTTCCTCTTTGTCACCCTGTAAGGTGGTATAGTATGCGGGAAGGGGAACCTGAGTTTCATCAGGGTCAGATTCTGGCTGTGTAGAGTGCGAGGGGAATGTAGTGGTCTGGGTCAAAGTACCAGCAGAAATATCTAGCAGTGGCTGGGCATTAGTACACTTGTGGCACGCCCAGGACTACAGTCGCCACAGTGGCATTACCTTCATCCTAGGGAGTGTGATGTCATGCTTGGGAGCAGCAAAGGATCTCTCTAGCAGTTAAACCAACACACAACACAGTTCCCACTCCAGGCCAGCAGGGAGACCTCTGAACCTGACTGCTGAGAAGCTGCTCTCTGTGGTCGGGAGGAGAGAAGTTAGGGCAGTCTGTGAAGGGAAGGGGAAGTGTGTGGACATGAGACGGGGAGCTGGAGGATGAGCAGAGTTAAGGCTCACTCCTAGCTGGAGCGCATGGTCGGTATTCTGGTCTCCGAGTTTGTAGGGACACTGACGGTCCTGCAGCAGAAACCGGAGGAAGTAGCAGCTGTAAATGCTCTGTTCCCAGCTAAGGCTTGGAGGCCCCAGCAGCGACGTGTGTGAGCCAGAAGGAAAAGGATATGGATGTCTGCCATACGAGAAAGTTCCAAAAGAGAGTCAACAGGGGGAACTTCAGTGAACTCAGTACTGCGAGTACCTCAGATAAGCGCTAGAACGGAGGCCACACTACCTATCTGCAGAGAAAGAATTCCAAATTTGGTTCCAGGCTGACCAACTCCTTCTCCATCTATACTCTGGGTCCTGGACGGCACTTACCAAGTACAGGTAAAGGGACTGCATGACTGTGTCTGTCATCTTTCTTCTGCGCCTGGCGCATGGCTCTGCTACATCCTGCACTGCACATCAACTACCAACTCTTTCACCTGCCCTGCGACTACAGCCCTACCTGTGCTGGGCTTCTACATCTTAGCTGCATCACAACATCTGTCCCAGAGAAGCGACACTGCAGCGCGGGTCAATCTGATCAGAAACCACAGGTGGTGTCACGTATCATTCACCTATAAACGTTATTCACCCCTTTGCATGGACGCCCAGGGCCATGGAATGGGTCATCACCACCAACGTGATACATCCCTCTGAGACACCGGCCCGGAACCAATTAACCCCACTGCCCTGGCTGGCCACCCACACTCCATGTCAGATTCATCTTGGACTGGGGAATTTACGATTTGACTTGATAACTGAGGCATGGCATGATAGAAAGAGCTACATGGACTAATGTGAAGTGTGGCCTTCTGCATCAATCACTTTTGGTGGGGGTGAAGGACACAAGGAAATGGGTTCTTCCTGACCAGGAGCCAGCACTTGATGACTCAGTGCTTGCATTTTTTGAAACTTCAGAAGAGGAGGGCATATTAGCTGGAGTCTGTTTCGGCAATGTAGGCCAAAACCCGTTCCTGATGCTCCGGCTTTAAAAGCGGTTAACCTACTCCCAGAAAAGGTAGCCTTCCAGGCGTTCCGGAGCCAGACCATGACGCAGGCTCCACACCTCCTGTCTTAGCTGCTATTGTGCTGGGCGGACACTACCAGCAGATGCACCACCACCATCAGCACCAGCTGGCCCCCCCACACCCACGTCCACGGCATCTTCCACCAAATTTCAAAATGCTGCAGAACATGAACCCAAAATAACATCAGATATATGGTACTGTATCAGAAGCGTACAGCTCTATACAGTCAAAGGATGATTGTCAATCTCCCTGTATATACCATCAGTCACACAGAGACGTTCACAGGCTCAGTATGGATTAGACAAGAATATAAAAAGTTGAAAAAGTGTACAGTATCATCAGATAGCAGGTATATATATAGTATAGTTTAAACATTCTAAATCTCCTTAGATATTTCAGGAGGCAGACTCAGACGTTCTCAGGCCCAGTATGGATTCGACAAGATTGTAGAAAGTTGAGAAAGGGTACAGTATCACCGGATAACAGGTATATATAGCATAGTTTAAACATTAAAAACCTATGTCTATATATCAGGAGGCAGACTCAGAGTGTCTCAGGCCCAGTATGGATTTGACGTGATTGTACAAAGTTGAGAAAGGATGAAAAACCAGAGAACAACAGGAGTTTTCCATAAAAACAAGCACAATCTTTATTACTGTATACAAAGATAAAAATGGCATTACAAAAATAGACAATGCATAAGAATCAACACCAAGAAACCGGAATATGTAGCGTCAAGCTGGAAGGTAAAGCCATGATGCCTCTCCCCAAACAGTACTCCTCCCATATCAAAATGGGTTAATCCTCATGCATCTCCAATGGAGAACCCCATAACAGTAAACTGGAGCTCAGCCAGCCATATAGCCTCACTGTGTTCCACACATCATGTCCATAGTAACAGGAGACTAATGTAAAAGAGCTCAACAATGTGGAAGGAAAAGGAGAGAGCGAGTGAATACTCACATCAAAGGCACAGCGGCGCTTACCTGGGACACCCCGACTCGCGTTTCACACCTCTCAGGTAGCTTTATCGAGGGGAAGTGTGGTGAGGAAGCACACAGGACCTTATATCCACATGATGAATGATCATGTGACCGTCAACTGGCCCGTTCTCAAAGGGCCGTGTGTAGGCGGCGCATGCGCCGATCCCCGGCGTCCACAAGCCCCGAAAACCCGGCGGTGCTCCGCCAACAAGGAAGCGGGGACGGAATGTCCCCAGTCACATGCCGGGCCGGGCCGTGCCAGATGATCCAGGCGATCGGAAACAGGGCGAACGACACAGGCGCACTGCAGCAGCGCCGGGCACAGACACATAGCAGCAATACTCGGTTCCAACAGAATGAAAGACAATACATCCTAAAAAATGGATCATAGAAAAAACACCTAGACACGTTATAGAAATTGTTTCCAATGGTCTCCGGTCCATACAATCAATGGATAATAATCAAACCTCATAAGCATATTATAATGATTATTACAAATGGTCTCCAGTCCATACAAAGAACGGATCATAACAGAATCACGTAAACGTGTTATAGTAATTATTTCCAATAGTCTTCAGTCCATATGGTAGATCGATCATAACTAGTGTTGAGCGATACCATCAGATATCGTGAAGTATCGTATTGGATACCGGATACCGGAAACCCCATTCAAGTCAATGGGACAGAAATATCGGAATTAAAAAAACCCTTTCTTAACTTGTACATCCAATTCGGGAGGGGGGAAGAGTGTGGGCGGTGCTTGGGCAGACACTGTGCGTGTCTGTGTGTGCGGGCGGGGTCTGTACGGGCCTCTCGGGGGTCTGTGCGGGCTGCCGGGGTCTGTGCGGTCCTGCCGGGGGTTGTGCGTGTGCAGGCATTGTCCGATGGGACTATAAGTCCCATCGGGCTATGCCTGCTACAATGACAGTGATTGACACATTAGCCAATAATGGGACAGTAGTAGTACCATCATCAGGCTAATGTGTTGAATGTAAAAAAAAAAAACATACTACATATATACTACATTCATACAACATACATACATACTACATACATACTTCATATATACTACATTCATGCAACATAAATACATACTACATACATACTTCATATACTGTATACTACATTCATACAACATACATACTACATGCTACATACATACTACATATATACTACATTCATACAACATACATACAACATACATACTACATATATACTACATTCATACAACATACATACATACTACACACATACTACATATATACTACATTCATGCAAAATACATACTACATGCTACATACATACTACATTCATACAACATACATACATAGCACATACTACATACATACTACATACATACAACATACATAAAACATGCTACAGATATACAACATACATACTACATACAGTACATTCATGCAATACATACATATAGACATACAGTACATATAGCATAGAGTACATACTCACCATCACTTGTCACTTTGATCCCCGAAGCCAGTGTCATTTTTAAAAAATATTAAAATAACAAACAACCGATATACTCCCTGATCCGCAGAAATCCACGAGTGTCCCATGACGATCTCCTGTGGAGAACAGCAGCATCAGCTGATGCGACAGCTCTCTAGGGGCCCCAGGAATACAATGACGGGAGGTAGGTATCCTTCCGCACTGTATTCCTCTGCCACTGTAAAAATATAGTCCCTAGTCTCACTTTTGGCATTGCTGTGTGAGAAAGTTACCACGCAGCTTTTGCCATAAAGTGAGACCAGTGAACTAGAACAACCTCTCAGTGATGCAGTGCAGGAGATCGTCATGGGACACTTATGGATTTCTGCGGATCAGAGAGTATATCTCTTGTTTATTATTTTAATATTTTTTACAGTGAGATGACACTGGCTTTGGGGATCAAAGTGACAAGTAATGGTGAGTATGTATTCTATGTTGTGAATGTCTGTAGTATATGTAGTAGGAATGTAGTATGTGTTAGGCGTCAGATTCCTGGCGCTGCTCAGCGGGATTCCAGAGCCAGACATCTTGCGGTCTCCCATTCTTCTCCGACCGCTCGGACTCATGCTCAGCAATGACGGCAAGCCAGGCATTCTCCTCAGACTCGTTCTGTGAGCCTGGATGTTGCTGCCACCACCTCTGGTGCAGCAATGGTAGCGCAACCTGCTTTGCAGGGAACCACTCCAGAGGCTAAGTCCTCGTGCCGTGCTACTGGGCATGCCCGCAACGTGCCCTCTCAGTGGAGAGCAGGGGTCACATGTGCAGGTCCTGTGTCGGATCTGATTGGTCCTTCCAAAAGTATTGGCTATAAAAGCCCCGCATGGCGGCTCGGCCATGCGCTAGTGTAGCATATTATTCTGTGTGTATGGTGATGGATGCATGGACTGGTGTCTGACTCATTATGAAACCCCTACCCTCTGATATTACGAGTGGTGACCGAGTGTGTATAGTCAGCTCCAGGGTTGTGGCAAGCTACACGCCACTTGCTCCACGCCTACACTAGCGTCCGTCGGCGCCCGATCCTCGGCGCCGACGCTTGCGGCTTTCTCTGCCGCTGTGCTGTAGTAACAGCAGCTATTGGTGTTCGCTGCTGCAACGCCACACGCAGGCCTCTGTGACGCTAACAGGGCCCACGCCTTTGCTTTAGTGTTCGCCAAGCGACCCTGTGTTTGTACGGAGCCGCCCTTAGCATTCGGGTGACGTTAACCCGAGTGCAGTACCGCACCTACTAGGTGCATCTGCCATTGTTCAGCAGCGGTCTTGTCACCTACCGCACGGTGGACCCCGGGCGGCGAACGCACCTACTATTATTTATATTTGGTGCGTTCCGCCGACCCTAACATTATGTATGTATGTTGCATGAATGTAGTATATATGTAGTATATATGTAGTATGTATGTATGTACTGTACGTTGTATGAATGTTGTATATATGTAGTATGTATGTATGTTGTATGAATGTAGTATATATGTAGTATGCAGTATGTATGTATGTTGGATGAATGTAGTATACAAGTAGTATGTACTGTATGTACTGTGTATGTATGTATTTTGTATGAATGTAGTATATATGTAGTATGTAGTATGTATGTATGTATGTTGTATGAATGTAGTATATATGTAGTGTGTATGTAGTATGTATGTAGTATGTATGATTGTTTTTTTTTTTACATTCAACACATAAGCCGGATGATGGGACTACTACTGTCCCATCATTGGCTAATGTGTCAATCATAGAGTTGAGCGACTTTTGGTTTTTTAGGGTCGCGTTTCGTTTCGTGAAACCCGACTTTTCCAAAAGTCGGGTCGAGCAAGATCGTCCGATTATAGGGAAAAGTCGGGGTCGACCCGAAACACGAAACCCAATGTAAGTCAATGGGGAATAAAAGTCGGCAGTGAGAGGAGGACAGGAAACACACCAACAGTGCCCATTTGAATGCCAAAAGCATAAATTCTTCTTACTTAAGCTTGTCAACCTTAATTAACTTCATAATACAAGTTACGCACTGAAAAATGGGGGTTATTTGGCTACAGACTGTGGGGGGGGAGGGCTGGCTCCAGGTTTTCATGTGCCCTGGGCGAAAGAGCGCCCCTTTAACACATACCACAACTCATCATGCTCCGATACGGCAGAGAAATAGCGGTATAGTACAATGAAAAATACCTCACTTTTTACATCTCATGACGAGGCCCATCTATTTCTCCATACAGAATCATTGGTCCCATATAATGTTTGAAACAGTATATGATGAGCTCCACATAATGCTACAGTATATGTTGGTCCCCATGGATGAAGCTCTACTGTCTTATGGGCCCAAATAATGCTCCAAACATAATGGGCCCCATTTCTAATGCTCTAGTGTATAATGGGCCCTGTAAATGCTGCTCCAGTGTCTGATGTCCACCTTTGGAATGTTCCAGTGTATGGTGGGCCCCATCTATCATTCTCAGACGGTGTTAGGCCCAGTATGGATTGCACGTGATTGCACAAAGGTTAGAAAGGGTACCGTATCCCCAGATAACATGTATGGATAGCGTACACATTCAAAATATATGTCTCAGGAGGCAGGCTCAGACGGTGTTAGGCCCAGTATGGATTGCACGTGATTGCACAAAGGTTAGAAAGGGTACCGCATCCCCAGATAACATGTATGGATAGCGTACACATTCAAAATATATGTCTCAGGAGGCAGGCTCAGACGGTGTTAGGCCCAGTATGGATTGCACGTGATTGCACAAAGGTTAGAAAGGGTACCGTATCCCCGGATAACATGTATGGATAGCGTACACATTCAAAATATATGTCTCAGGAGGCAGGCTCAGACGGTGTTAGGCCCAGTATGGATTGCACATGATTGCACAAAGGTTAGAAAGGGTACCGTATCCCCAGATAACATGTATGGATAGCGTACACATTCAAAATATATGTCTATACATCAGGAGGCAGGCTCAGACGGTGTTAGGCCCAGTATGGATTGCACGTGATTGCACAAAGGTTAGAAAGGGTACCGTTTCCCCGGATAACATGTATGGATAGCGTACACATTCAAAATATGTCTCAGGAGGCAGGCTCAGACGGTGTTAGGCCCAGTATGGATTGCACGTGATTGCACAAAGGTTAGAAAGGGTACCGTATCCCCGGATAACATGTATGGATAGCGTACACATTCAAAATATATGTCTCAGGAGGCAGGCTCAGATGGTGTTAGGCCCAGTATGGATTGCACGTGATTGCACAAAGTTTAGAAAGGGTACCGTATCCCCAGATAACATGTATGGATAGCATACACATTCAAAATATATGTCTCAGGAGGCAGGCTCAGATGGTGTTAGACCCAGTATGGATTGCACGTGATTGCACAAAGGTTAGAAAGGGTACCGTATCCCCGGATAACATGTATGGATAGCGTACACATTCAAAATATATGTCTCAGGAGGCAGGCTCAGACGGTGTTAGGCCCAGTATGGATTGCAAGTGATTGCACAAAGGTTAGAAAGGGTACCGTATCCCCAGATAACATGTATGGATAGCGTACACATTCAAAATATATGTCTATACATCAGGAGGCAGGCTCTGACGGTGTTAGGCCCACTATGGATTGCACGTGATTGCACAAAGGTTAGAAAGGGTACCGTATCCCCGGATAACATGTATGGATAGCGTACACATTCAAAATATATGTCTCATGAGGCAGGCTCAGACGGTGTTAGGCCCAGTATGGATTGCACGTGATTGCACAAAGGTTAGAAATGGTACCGTATCCCCGGATAACATGTATGGAGAGCGTACACATTCAAAATATATGTCTCAGGAGGCAGGCTCAGACGGTGTTAGGCCCAGTATGGATTGCACGTGATTGCACAATGGTTAGAAAGGGTACCGTATCCCCAGATAACATGTATGGATAGCGTACACATTCAAAATATATGTCTCAGGAGGCAGGCTCAGACGGTGTTAGACCCAGTATGGATTGCACGTGATTGCACAAAGGTTAGAAAGGGTACCGTATCCCCGGATAACATGTATGGATAGCGTACACATTCAAAATATATGTCTCAGGAGGCAGGCTCAGACGGTGTTAGGCCCAGTATGGATTGCACATGATTGCACAAAGGTTAGAAAGGGTACCGTATCCCCAGATAACATGTATGGATAGCGTACACATTCAAAATGTATGTCTATACATCAGGAGGCAGGCTCAGACGGTGTTAGGCCCAGTATGGATTGCACGTGATTGCACAAAGGTTAGAAAGGGTACCGTATCCCCGGATAACATGTATGGATAGCGTACACATTCAAAATATATGTCTCAGGAGGCAGGCTCAGACGGTGTTAGGCCCAGTATGGCTTGCAGGTGATTGCACAAAGGTTAGAAAGGGTAACGTATCCCCAGATAACATGTATGGATAGCGTACACATTCAAAATATATGTCTATACATCAGGAGGCAGGCTCAGACGGTGTTAGGCCAAGTATGGATTGCACGTGATTGCACAAAGGTTAGAAAGGGTACCGTTTCCCCGGATAACATGTATGGATAGCGTACACATTCAAAATATATGTCTCAGGAGGCAGGCTCAGACGGTGTTAGGCCCAGTATGGATTGCATGTGATTGCACAAAGGTTAGAAAGGGTACCGTATCCCCGGATAACATGTATGGATAGCGTACACATTCAAAATATATGTCTCAGGAGGCAGGCTCAGATGGTGTTAGGCCCAGTATGGATTGCACGTGATTGCACAAAGGTTAGAAAGGGTACCGTATCCCCAGATAACATGTATGGATAGCGTACACATTCAAAATATATGTCTATACATCAGGAGGCAGGCTCAGACGGTGTTAGGCCCAGTATGGATTGCACGTGATTGCACAAAGGTTAGAAAGGGTACCGTATCCCCGGATAACATGTATGGATAGCGTACACATTCAAAATATATGTCTCAGGAGGCAGGCTCAGATGGTGTTAGGCCCAGTATGGATTGCACGTGATTGCACAAAGGTTAGAAAGGGTACCATATCCCCAGATAACATGTATGGATAGCATACACATTCAAAATATATGTCTATACATCAGGAGGCAGGCTCAGACGGTGTTAGGCCCAGTATGGATTGCACGTGATTGCACAAAGGTTAGAAAGTGTACCGTTTCCCCGGATAACATGTATGGATAGCGTACACATTCAAAATATATGTCTCAGGAGGCAGGCTCAGACGGTGTTAGGCCCAGTATGGATTGCACGTGATTGCACAAAGGTTAGAAAGGGTACCGTATCCCCGGATAACATGTATGGATAGCGTACACAATCAAAATATATGTCTCAGGAGGCAGGCTCAGACGGTGTTAGGCCCAGTATGGATTGCACGTGATTGCACAAAGGTTAGAAAGGGTACCGTATCCCCGGATAACATGTATGGATAGCGTACACATTCAAAATATATGTCTATACATCAGGAGGCAGGCTCAGACGGTGTCAGGCACAGTATGGATTTGACAGCCCAAATTACACAGCGGAGGAGCAGGGAGAGGTAAAGATTGCAAATGCTGGGGCCCTGCCCAAGCAAGGGGGGCCCACTCGTGGGCGTCGGTACTGGCACTGGGCCCCTCATAGTACAGCGGTGTGTCTGACGGCGGGTGTGCACCACCACCGTCAGAGACACTTGATTGCACTATGAGGGACCCTGTGCCAGTGCCCGCGCCCAAGAGTCGGCCTACCCACCTGTCCAGGGCAACGGCACTCGCACGGTGTCGTGCGCTAGGTGGTGACCCCGGCCATGGGGGGGGAGGCAGCACAGTTAGGGAGTTTTAGAAAGTGGCATATGTTGATGTTGGACATTCAGCTGATGCAAAAGGCGAAATAGGTGAAGTACCAGGAAGAGGTGGACCAAAGCAAGCCATTTTTCTGTCACCCTATGTGTCATCAGTGGAAGGTGGGACAAAATCCTTGGAAACCCATGCGTGGTTCATTTTAATGAAGGTTAGATCATCCACATTTTGGGTTGACAGACGGGTCCTTTTTTCTGTCAGGATTGATCCAGCTGCACTGAAGACTCTTTCCGATAGCACACTTGCAGCTGGGCAAGCGAGCTCCTGTAAGGCTTATTGGGCCAATTCAGGCCAGGTGTCCAGTTTAGCGGCCCAATAGTCAAAGGGGAATGACCTGTGTGGGAGAACATCGATATGGGAGGAAAAGTAGTTTGTAACCATAGTTGACAACTGCTGTCTCCTGTCACTTTCCCTCGATGCAGTATTACCAGTTGTGTGAGCGGTATTTGAAAAATCAGTCCACAACATTGTCATGAAACCCCTGTCTCCAACGCCACTTCTGCTGTGTGCACCACGAACACCTCTGCCAAGCTGCCCCCGGCCCGTACAGCTCGTGTGAGAACCATCACCGCTGCTGTGTGCTGGGAATGCCTCAAGCAACCGATTTACCAGAGTTGCTTGTTTATTAGCCAATATTAGGTCAAGGTTCTCCTGTGGCATGATGTTTTGTAATTTGCCTTTATAGCGTGGATCCAGGATGCTGGCCAACCAGTAGTCGTCATCGTTCATCATTTTGGCAATGCGGGGGTCCCTTTTTAGGATCCACAAGGCATAATCTGACATGTGGGCCAATGTTCCCGGTGTCAATGATGCGCTGCGAGTGCTGGGTGGAGGAGCACTTTCTGGCAAATCCACATCCCTCCAGTCACGCACAAACCCTGTACCAGACCTTGCCACGCCAACATTTTCACTTGCCCCACGAGATGCATCCTCCTCCCCTAAGTAATCATCCCCATAATCATCCTCCTCCTCCTCTTCTTCCTCCACCTCGTCCAGGAGAGGTCCCTGAGCAGACAATGGCTGAATGTCATCAAGGATTCCCTCCTCCTCTTCCTCCTCATCAACATTGGCTGCAGACGCCTGCTCCTTAAGGTGCGTCAAAGTTTGCATGAGCAGACGCATAAGTGGGATGCTCATGCTTAGGAAGGCGTCGTCTGCGCTTACCAGCCGTGTGCATTCCTCAAAACACTGAAGGACTTTACAAAGGTCTTTCAGCTTCGACCACTGCACACCGGTCAACTCCATGTCTGCTCTCAAAGTGCCTGGCCGTGTATCCTCCCACAAATGCATTATGGCCTGCCTCTGCTCGCACAGCCGCTCCACCATGTGCAGGGTGGAGTTCCACCTTGTTGCAATGTCGATAATGAGGCGGTGGTTGGGAAGGTGGAGCAATCGCTGCAGCTTCTGCATACGAACGGAGTGTACAGGCGACCGGCGGATGTGCTCGCACAGTCTTCGCACCTTCTGGAGCAGGGCTGTTAACTCCGGATAATTTTTGAGGAAGCACTGCACCACCAGGTTCAAGGTGTGAGCCAAGCAAGGTATGTGGCTGAGTTTTGAAAGGGCTATGGCTGCCACAAAATTACGGCCGTTATCACTAACTACCTTGCCTGCCTCAAGATGTACACTGCCCAGCCATGACTCAGTTTGTCGCTTCAAGTACTCGGCCAGCACCTCGGCGGTGTGTCTGTCGCCCAAACACATCATCTGCAACACAGCCTGCTGACGCTTTCCACTAGCTGCTCGATAGGGGGACACATCGTGTGCAACAGTGGCAGCTGCAGATGGAGTGCTTGTACGACTGCGCTCTGTGGACGAGCTTTCGCTTCTGGAGGAGGAGGAGGAGGAGGAGGGTCGAACGCCTACAGCCAACTGTTTCCTATACCGTGGGCTAGGCAGCACTGTCCCACCACCGCTGTCCCCTGTGGACCCTGCATCCACCACATTAACCCAGTGCGCAGTGATGGACACGTAACGGCCCTGGCCATGCCGACTGGACCATGCATCAGTTGTGAGGTGCACCTTTCCGCTCACTGACTGCTTGAGTGCATGGACAATGCGGTCTTTCACATGATGGTGGAGGGCTGGGATGGCTTTGCGAGAGAAGAAGTGGCGACTGGGTAGGTCATAGCGTGGTACTGCATAGGCCATGAGTTCGCGGAAAGCTGTGCTTTCCACCAACCGAAAGGGCATCATCTCAAACGAGATTAGTTTGGCAATGTGGGCGTTCAAACCCAGTGTACGCGGATGAGAGACTGAGTACTTTCTTGACCTACTCATAGTGTCTGGGAGGGTGAGCTGGACTTGAGAGCTGCATATGGTGGAAGTAGCGGTGGACAGGGCGGACTGAGAGAGGGTTGATGATGGTGATGGAGTTGGTGTTCTTTCTGATGGCCTAGAATCAGTCTTTCGTTGATATAACAGTGGGATTCCCTGACTGCTGTGGTCTTGCAACGACACCTCAACATTTGCTGCTGTGCTAACCGGTGGGCTTACAGTGGGGGAAACAATGCAGCGTTGCTGAGTACCTTCGTTGTGATCAGTTGCACATGTGGCACTTGAGGTTTGGTGTTGTGTCCACACTTGCAAGTGCATGCTGGTTAAATGTCTAAGCATGCAACTGGTATTCAAATTTTTCAGATTTTTCCCTCGGCTAAAGGTCTTTGCGCACTTCTTACAGATAACCTTGGCCTGATCATGAGGATTTTGTTCAAAAAAGTGCCACACTGCACTCTTCCTACTTTGGCAGACATTTTGCGGCCTAGCACGCTGTGATCTTTTGACCCTCTGGACAAGCTGTCCAGCAACTCTTTTGATGTTTGGAACCTGTCTTTGGAGTGCTCCGGGCCTGCCAGATAACAGCTGTTGCGATGTCGATGTCTGCTGTGGATGCTCCTCATCTGAGCTATTGGAAGCAGCACCCTCTTCCCCCAATGGATGCCAATCTGGGTCAACAACTGGGTCATCCATCACCTCCTCTTCTATGTCATGTGCACCTTCCTCTGTGTCACCGTGTATGGTGGTATAGTGTGCGGGAAGGGGCACCTGAGTCTCATCAGGGTCAGAATCTGGCTCTGTACACTGCGAGGACAATGTAGTGCTCTGAGTGAATGTACCAGCAGAATCATCCATCAGCGGCTGTGCATCAGTGCACTCCATGTCAGATTCATCTTGGCCTGGGTAATTCACCATTTCACTTGATAATCCAGGCATGGTATGTGAAAACAGCTCCATGGAGTAATCAGTAGTATGGCCTGCGTCATCCTTCAATCTTGGTTGGGGTGAAGGACACAATGAAAGGTGTGGTTCATGAACATGAGCCTCCAATGACGACTCAGTGCTTTTACTTTTTACAACTGAAGAAGAGGAGGCGATAGAGCTGGAGGCTGAGTCAGCAATGTAAGGCAAAACTTTTTCCTGATGCTCTGGCTTTAAAAGCGGTTTGCCAACTCCTAGAAAACTAAGCGTTCGAGGCCTTATGTAGCCAGATGATGACGCAGGGTCAGCACCTCCTGCATTCGGTCCAATTTTGCTCTTGCCACTAAGATCAGATCCACCAACAACACCATCATTACCAGCTGCCAACCCCAGCCCAATTCCACGGCCTCTTCCACCAGCCTTCCTCATTTTTGGTAGAAATGTAGACAAAATCCAACAAACTATATAGTAATGTAAAACAAGGTACAAGGTGTCTATAGGACAGGGGAGATTTTGAATTTCTGCAGACACTTGTGGACACTGGACACTTTTGGATTGTGTGAGGCCCACTGATATCTGAGCGCTATGTGACAGGCTCGATGGCACAGCTGTGACCAAAGTGACTAGAGGATAAGGGAGATTTTGAATCTCTGCACACACTTTTGGACACTGGACACTTTTGGATTGTGTGAGGCCCAATGAATATCTGAGCGCTATGTGACAGGCTCGATGGCACAGCTGTGACAAAAGTGACTAGAGGATAAGGGAGATTTTGAATCTCTGCACACACTTTTGGACACTGGATGGACACTTTTGGATTGTGTGAGGCCCACTGATATCTGAGCGCTGTGACAGGCTCGATGACACAGCTGTGACCAAAGTGACTAGAGGATAAGGGAGATTTTGAATCTCTGCACACACTTTTGGACACTGGACACTTTTGGATTGTGTGAGGCCCACTGATATCTGAGCGCTATGTGACAGGCTCGATGGCACAACTGTGACCAAAGTGACTAGAGGATAAGGGAGATTTAGAATCTCTGCACACACTTTTGGACACTGGACACTTTTGGATTGTGTGAGGCCCAATGAATATCTGAGCGCTATGTGACAGGCTCGATGGCACAGCTGTGACAAAAGTGACTAGAGGATAAGGGAGAATTTGAATCTCTGCACACACTTTTGGACACTGGATGGACACTTTTGGATTGTGTGAGGCCCACTGATATCTGAGCGCTATGTGACAGGCTCGATGGCACAGCTGTGACCAAAGTGACTAGAGGATAAGGGAGATTTTGAATCTCTGCACACACTTTTGGACACTGGATGGACACTTTTGGATTGTGTGAGGCCCACTGATATCTGAGCGCTATGTGACAGGCTCGATGGCACAGCTGTGACCAAAGTGACTAGAGGATAAGGGAGATTTTGAATCTCTGCACACTTTTGGACACTGGACACTTTTGGATTGTGTGAGGCCCAATGAATATCTGAGCGCTATGTGACAGGCTCGATGGCACAGCTGTGACAAAAGTGACTAGAGGATAAGGGAGATTTTGAATCTCTGCACACACTTTTGGACACTGGATGGACACTTTTGGATTGTGTGAGGCCCACTGATATCTGAGCGCTATGTGACAGGCTCGATGGCACAGCTGTGACCAAAGTGACTAGAGGATAAGGGAGATTTTGAATCTCTGCACACACTTTTGGACACTGGATGGACACTTTTGGATTGTGTGAGGCCCACTGATATCTGAGCGCTATGTGACAGGCTCGATGGCACAGCTGTGACCAAAGTGACTAGAGGATAAGGGAGATTTTGAATCTCTGCACACACTTTTGGACACTGGATGGACACTTTTGGATTGTGTGAGGCCCACTGATATCTGAGCGCTATGTGACAGGCTCGATGGCACAGCTGTGACCAAAGTGACTAGAGGATAAGGGAGATTTTGAATCTCTGCACAAACTTTTGGACACTGGATGGACACTTTTGGATTGTGTGAGGCCCACTGATATCTGAGCGCTATGTGACAGGCTCGATGGCACAGCTGTGACAAAAGTGACTAGAGGATAAGGGAGATTTTGAATCTCTGCACACACTTTTGGACACTGGATGGACACTTTTGGATTGTGTGAGGCCCACTGATATCTGAGCGCTATGTGACAGGCTCGATGGCACAGCTGTGACCAAAGTGACTAGAGGATAAGGGAGATTTTGAATCTCTGCACACACTTTTGGACACTGGACACTTTTGGATTGTGTGAGGCCCAATGAATATCTGAGCGCTATGTGACAGGCTCGATGGCACAGCTGTGACAAAAGTGACTAGAGGATAAGGGAGATTGGATTGCTTTTAAAAAAGCATTTTGCGGAGCAGTGGGTAAACAGCAATGCAAGAATGTCAGGAAGCCTTAGAAGGCAGCCCAACAACCAACACCACTGATACACCACTATATAGCCTCCCCTTGCACTGCACACACAGTGACTGGTGTGTTGTGCAGGCCAAATTGCTAGCAGCAGAAGCAGTTTTTTTGTCTTCTCAGCAGGACAAAAAAAAAAATTGGGATTGCTTTTAAAAAAGCAGTTTGCGGAGCAGTGGGTAAACAGCAATGCAGGAATGTCAGGAAGCCTTAGAAGGCAGCCCAACAACCAACACCACTGATACACCACTATATAGCCTCCCCTTGCACTGCACACACAGTGACTGGTGTGTTGTGCAGGCCAAATCGCTAGCAGCAGAAGCAGTTTTTTTGTCTTCTTCCCTGCCTAACGCTCTCCCTACAGAATCAGCAGCAACCTCTCCCTATACTAAGATCGGCAGAAGTAAGATGGCGGTCGGTGTGCACGCCCTTTTATTCCCCCTGTGACGCCCACCAAAGCAAGCCAATCACTTGCATGCCCTTCTGAAAGATGGTGGTGACCCGTGCCTATGTCATCACGTTGCCCACAGTGTCCGTGGATCCTGATTGGCTGAAAAAGAGCGCAAAACAAACTTTTGAAACGCGACTTTGGCGCGTAAGTCGCCGACCTCGTGGCCGACCTCATCCTAGGTTCGGGTTTCGTTTCATGAAACCCGACTTTGCCAAAAGTCGGCGACTTTTGAATTTTTTCGACTCGTTTCGCTCAACTCTTGTCAATCACTGTCATTGTAGCAGGCATAGCCCGATGGGACTTGTAGTCCCATCAGACGATGCCTGCTCACACACACAACCCCCGGCGGGCCCGCACAGACCCCCGGCAGCCTGCACAAACCCCCGGCAGGCCCGCACAGACCCCCCGGCAGCCCGCACAGACCCCCGGCAGGCCCGTACAGACCCCCGGCAGGCCTACACAGACCCCTGGCAGCCTGCACAAACCCCCGGCAGGCCCGCACAGACCCCCGGCAGCCCGCACAGACCCCCGGCAGGCCCGCACAGACCCCCGGCAGGCCCACACAGACCCCCGGCAGGCCTGCACAGACCGCGCATCATGATGCTCACAGACCGCGCATCATGATGACATTATTTCAGCAGACAATCACAGCCACAACACTGGTTCATTGCATTATGGGAACTTCCGATTCCGATATTGTAAAAATATCGGTACTTGGTATCGGAATTCCGATACAGCGAATATCGGACGATACCCGATATTTGCAGTATCGGAATGCTCAACACTAATCATAATCAAATCACATGAAGTTATTGTAATAGTTGATTCCAATAGTCTCCAATCCATGCAGTAGATAAATCATAACGAAATCTCGTAGACGGGTTGTAATAATTATTTCCAGTAGTCTCCAGTCCATACGATGAATGGATCGTAACGGAATTCCATGGACATGTCATAATGGTTATTTCCAATAATCTCCCATTGTTTGACTATTGCTCAAGAATCCATCATTTCATTATAGCATATACATTCACAAATACAAGTGAAAACATAGAAAACTAAATAGAAGAAAAAAGAAGAAAGAAAAAAGAATAAAAAATTAATAAGTTGATTAAAAACCAAAAACATCCCCACACCACCATAAAAACATTGCAGAAAATAGGAGGAAATATAGCCATACAATCATGACCTTATAAGAAGGGGCTGAAATTGAGGGAATCATTCTGGCCAGCAGGTTTCATGGTACCCAACAACACGATCCATTTTAATTCTCGCTGAGCGAGCAGTTTTTTTACATTGCCACCCCTTATCCCCGTATGTACGATCTCTAAACCCCATAACCAAGAACCCAGATGGATCACAGTTATGCACTGCTCTAAAATAATGGGGAATCGTTTTGAGATCTACGTATATCATTCTCAGCTTTTTTTGCCGCAACAATATCACGAACGTGCTCTCTCATACGTACCCTCAAGTCCCTTGAGGTGAGGCCTATATAAATCAAAGAGCACCCACAAGTGGCGTAATAGATAACATTGACACTGTTACAAGAAATATATTCATTAATCGTATAATTTTTTAAGCCGTCAGCAGAGGAGAACGTGCCCGTTTGAAGAACATTATTGCACGCCTGACAATGCCCACATTTAAAGCATCCCCTCAATTGCCTAGTGTGTCCAAATAGACTTTCTTTTGGTGGCACATAATGGCTTTTGATAAGTAAATCCTTTAAATTTTTAGACCTCCGAGGGGTCATCTGTGGTCGATCGGTTAGGAAGGATTTCAAGGAGGGCTCAGTATGTAAAATAGGCCAATATCTCTGGAGGATATCCCTCATACTATCCCATTCATGATTGTACTCTGAAATAAAACGTACAATTCCATCCTCCTTTCTTGGCCTTCTTTTAGAATACAACAGGTGATCGATCACGTGTTGTGGATTTTGCCCTATTACACCCATTCTTAATACTCCTCCTACTATAGTCCCGTTGTCTAAATCTTTCCCTCATATCCAAAGCCTGCCTCTCAAATCTTTGGTCCGTGGAGCAGATACACCGTATTCTCAGAAACTGTCCGACCAGGACGGCCCTCACTGTGGCATGGCTATGTGCAGATTTTGCATGTAATAATGCGTTAACGGATGTTGTTTTTTGGAAAACATCAGTCTGGACCAAAGACGATGAGTCCACCTCCAGACTGATATCCAAAAAAATCAATTTAGCAACGTCATACTTATATGTTAAACGTATATTGAAAGAATTGGTGTTTAACATAGCCATGAAATCCTCCAACTGCTGCACAGTCCCCTGCCAAAACAACAAAATATCATCAATGTAACGTAGCCAATGCAACACATGGTCAGCGGCCTCCACACCCACATCCCCAAACACCAACCTCTCCCAAAACCCCAAGAAAAGATTGGCGTACGTGGGTGCACAGGCCACCCACATGGCCGCACCACGTTTCTGCTGGTAAAATTGATCCTTAAAAACAAAAAAATTATGTGTCAGGACAAAGTGCAGCAGTTTGAGGATTAGCTCACATAGAGGGCCGTCCAGGTCGGAGGCCTCAAGAAAAAAAGCGAACCACCCGCAGGCCATCATCATGTTTGATGCAGGTATACAATGCCTCTACATTGGCGGTGACCATTATTGTCCCTGCATCAAAACAGTCTCCATCATCCCTTGCCAGGATGTCCGTCGTGTTTTTCACAAAGGAGGGCCAGGTCTCCACCAGTCCCTTGAGGCAATGATCTATAAACTTGCAGATGGGATCACATAACCCATCAATTCCTGACACAATCGGACGCCCCAGAGGGTTGATGGAGTCTTTATGTACTTTTGGGAGTAGATAAAATGTCGGTACTTTAGGGAAAGAAACAGTTAATCCTTCCAGCACTCTCTTATTAATGATCCCAAGATCAAATGCTCTCAAGAGAATTTTTTGTAAAGCCACTAAAAAGGAGGCCACCGGATTATGGGTCAACTTATTATATACCTCGCCATCTTGAAGTTGACGGTATGCTTCTCGTTCATATTTGACCACCGGCCAAATCATATAGTTTCCCCCCTTGTCAGCTGCCTTAATTACCACATCATCAAATGATTACAGTTCCTGTTAACCCTGTCTTTGTTTATACGTTAAATTATCAAACTGGCGATGTGTTGGCAATTTTTTGAGGTCCTCTGTCACCATTTTGGTGAATACCTCCACCGCCAGGCACAGTGACAAGGGGGGAAACCTTATTGACTTGGGGAGTATTGTTTTAGGCCACCCACCTTCTTTTGTGGGATGCTGTTCCTCCAGCAGTTCCTCCAAAGTCCCAATGGCCTCTCTCTCAGCGGAAGTCCAATTCTCATAAACCAAATCACCTTTATTGTGTAATTTTTTTAGAGTAAGTTTCCTTGAAAAAAGGTGAAGATCTTTCAATGCTGTAAAGTAATGGAAACTATTAGTAGGAGAAAAAGATAACCCTTTGCTGAGCACCTCAATTTGTTCCTCTGACAACATGTGATCAGACAGATTAATTACCTGAAGCCCTCCCCGGGATCCACCGTCCATACGTTTCACAGATGCAGCTTTTTTTGCATTTTGTCTCGTGCTCCTCCTCCCATTGCTGGTTGAGGCATAATTTTTATCCCTTTCAAGTCTGGGTATATTGGTAGATTGCTCTTCTGTTGATATTGTAGACCTAAAGGAGGTGGATCGTGATTGTGAATGTGACCCATTTCTATAAAAGGGCCATGATCTATCATTAGTATTCCTCCATCTATACATCTTATTTTGTTGTTTGTCATTAACATCTCATTGAAATTTCTTAGATCTAGCATGCTGTATTTCACCAGCCCATGTCTGTGTTAAATCTTCGATCTCGGTATTACATTTTCTTAAAGCCTCATTTGACATATCTTTCTTAATCAAATTTTGAAGGGCTTCAATCTCCCCTCCAATTTTCTTGAGGGACTCAGCGTTCATTCCTTTTAGTATCTCCATAAAACCATAGGTGTTAGTAAGTCCCTCCCATTTTTCCTTAATCTCCACGTTTTCCACTGGAAATGAGGGGAAAACCTGCACCCTTAAGCCCCTGGGTATTAACCCCTTTGGCAAATATCTATCCAGGAAAGCATGAATCCACCATATTTTCGTTCTTTTTCTGAGGAGATCCTTAAAATTTAGAATCACCTCATGCAAACCTTTGTCATTTTGCTCCACATTCACATCATTGGTGTCTATAAATACATTATCTAACTGAAAGCGCCATGCACCATCGCGGGCTCTAAAATCCATTAACGTGTTGCTGGAATAGACTGTGAAAAACACAGAAAGAACAGTTAGTATATCCAAAACCAGACTCATAATTAGCTGCATCGGGTGTGCACCCACCCTATAAATGCACAAGCCGTATTGCACCCGCGTACGCCAACCTTTTCTTGGGGTTTTGGGAGAGGTTGGTGTTTGGGGATGCGGGTGAGGAGGCCGCTGACCATGTGTTGCATTGGCTGCGTTAGGCCTCTTTCACACTTCAGTTTTTTGCATCAGTCAAAATCCGCCAAAAGGACGGATGCTGGATCCGTTTTAGAACTGATGACAACGGATGCCACCCATCCGTTTTTTTGACGGATCCGATAAATGAAGAATTTTAAAGGAATCGCAGCCTGGAAAAAAAGAGAAAGAGAGAGAGAGGGGGAGAGGGAGAGAGAGAGAGAGAGAACATTTTTTTTTGTCCGGCACCTAGAAAGAATTTCGGGTTAAATGAGTGTCTGGAGGATCCGCCAGAGAAAAAAACGTTGCAAGCTCCGTTTTGAAATCTTTGAGGATGGTGACGGACAGCAACTTTTGGCGGATCCTCAAAAAAAACGGATGCAACGGACGGCAATCCGTCACAATCCGCCATTAATGGAAGTCAATGGGGAAAAAAACGGATCCTCAAAAGAAAATTGAGGATCCGTTTTTTTTCAAAACCTGGCGGATTGTGACTGATTGCAAAAAACTGAAGTGTGAAAGAGGCCTTACATTGATGATATTTTGTTGTTTTGGCGGGGGACGGTGCAGCAGTTGGAGGATTTCATGGCTATGTTAAACACCAATTTTTTCAATATACGTTTAACATATAAGTATGACGTTGCTAAAATTGATTTTTTGGATATCAGTCTGGAGGTGGACTCATCGTCTTTGGTCCAGACTGATGTTTTCCGAAAAACAACATCCGTTAGTGCATTATTACATGCAAAATCTGTGAATGTTATCTATTATGCCACTTGTGGGTGCTCTTTGATTTATATAGGCCTCACCTCAAGGGACTTGAGGGTACGTGTGAGAGAGCACGTTCGTGATATTGTTGCAGCAAAAAAAGCTGAGCATGATATAGATCTCAAAATGATTCCCCATCATTTTAGAGCAGTGCATAACTGTGATCCATCTGGGTTCTTGGTTAGGGGGTGGCAATGTAAAAAAACTGCTCGCTCAGCGAGAATTAAAATGGATCGTGTTGTTGGGTACCATGAAACCTCCTGGCCTGAATGATTCCCTCAATTTCGGCCCCTTCTTATAAGGTCATGATTGTATGGCTATATTTCCTCCTATTTTCTGCAATATTTTTATGGTGGTGTGGGGATGTTTTTGGTTTTTAATCAACTTATTAATTCTTTATTCTTTTTTCTTTCTTCTTTTTTCTTCTTTTTAGTTTTCTATGTTTTCACTTGTATTTGTGAATGAAAGTATATGCTATAATGAAATGATGGATTCTTGAGCAATAGTCAAATAATGGGAGATTATTGGAAATAACCATTATGACATGTCCATGGGATTCCGTTATGATCCATTCATCGTATGGACTGGAGACTACTGGAAATAATTATTACAACCCGTCTACGAGATTTTGTTATGATTTATCTACTGCATGGATTGGAGACTATTGGAATAAACTATTACAATTCATTCATGTGATATGGTTATGATTGATCTACCGTATGGACTGAAGACTATTGGAAATAATTACTATAACACGTTTACGTGATTCTGTTATGATCCATTCTTTGTATGGACTGGAGACCATTTGTAATAATCATTATAATAAGCTTATGAGGTTTGATTATTATCCATTGATTGTATGGCCCGGAGACCATTGGAAACAATTTCTATAACGTGTCTAGGTGGATTTACTATGATCCATTTTTTAGGATGTATGGTTGTCTTTCATTCTGTTGGGACCGAGTATTGCTGCTATGTGTCTGTGCCTGGCGCTGTTGCAGTGCGTCTGTGTCGTTCGCCCTGTTTCTGCTCTCCTGGATCATCCGGCACGGCCCGGGCTGGCATGTGACTGGGGACATTCTGTCCCCGCTCACTTGCTGGTGGGGCACCGTTGGGTTTTCGGGGCTTGTGGACGGCGGGGATCGGCGCATGTGCCGCCTACACACGGAGCTTTGAGAATGGGCCAGTTGACGGTCACATGATCATTCATCATGTGGATATAAGGTCCTGTGTGCTTCCTCATCACACTTCCCCTCGATAAATCTACCTGAGAGGTGCGAAACGCACGTCGAGGTGTCCCAGGTAAGCGCCGCTGTGCCTTTGATGTGAGTATTCACTCGTTCTCTCCTTTTCCTTCCTCCTTGTTGAGCTCTTTTACATTAGTCTCCTTTTACTATGGACATGATGTGTGGAACACAGTGAGGCCATATGGCTGGCTGAGCTCCAGTTTACTGTTATGGGGTTCTCCATTGGAGATGCATGAGGTTTAACCCATTTTGATAAGGGAGGAGTACTGTTTGGAGAGAGGCATCATGGTTTTACCTTACAGCTTGACACTACATATTCCGGTTTCTTGGTGTTGATTCTTATGCAATGTCTATTTTTTGTAATGCCGTTTTTATCTTTGTATACAGTAATAAAGATTGTGCTTGGTTTTATGGAAAACTCCTGTTGTTCTCTGGTCTTTCATCATTTGTTCAGTGGAGTGGCTTGTGCATTTATAGGGTGGGTGCACACCCGATGCAGCTAATTATGAGTCTGGTTTTGGATCTACTAAAGTTGAGAAAGGGTACAGTATCACTGGATAGTAGGTATATATAGCATAGTTTAAAAATTAAAAATCTGCGTGTATATTTCCGGAGTCCAACAAAGACACTCACAGCCTCAGAATGGATTAGACAAGAATCTAAAAAGTAGAAAAAGGGTAATGTTTTTGAAGCATACACCAGTATATACTGTTGGGGTATTTTTCAATCTTCATATATATTTCAGTCTCAGTGAGACAGTAAGGACTCTCCGCAAGAGGAAACGAGATGGATAAAAGTACAGACGGAAAGTCGAGTCATTGCAGAAATTTTGGAATTACTAATCACGGTAAAAACTCCCGGTATAATTCACAGAGGCGATGCTGACCTCAATTACTTTGTCTGTGGAGACAGCGAAAACAGTTCTTGTGAAGAAAGGTTTGCTGTGTCACAGTACCATGGAACCCATCACTGTTACTCATCTCCATCAAATTGTGATCACAGGGACAGATGTAGACATTGTCCTCACTGCCTATCATGATCTGTCAGGTAACTTTGGAGTGCAAAAGACACAAGCCACAGGCCGTAGGCGATTCTATTGGATTGGCATGAGAGGACACATTTTAAAATGTGAAAAATTACAAAAATCTTGGCACTCAATATGTGTAATTTTCAGGCACTTTTATTTTGTGCATCCAGACATAAAGTTTTAAACGTTTTCGGTCCAGCATAGGACCTTCATCAGAAAAATCTCGTTTACTGAAATATACATACAAAAAAAAAAAAGAACAAAAACAAGTGGGTAATTGTTGTCCGCATCATCACAGAAATACATACTAACAAAAGACATGACAAAAATACATGTTCCAACTTCATCAAAAATTCAAAGGAGAGAGAGATGGCTAGTAGAGGTACTATCCAATGGTGCTTTGCTGAGTCATGCGATGGTAACTCCAAAAGTGCTGTGCTGGTCGTTAAGGATGAGGGATCCTATAAGTGAGTATTGTTGCTCAACATGTCATGTCATGTCTTTTGTTAGTATGTATTTCTGTGATGATGCGGACAGCAATTAACGCCTTGTTTTTGTTCTTTTTTTGTATGTATATTTCAGTAAACGCGATTTTTCTGATGAAGGTCCCATGCTGGACCGAAAACATTTAAACCTTTCTGTCTGGATGCACAAAATAAAAGTGCCTGAATATTTTACATACTGAGTGCCAAGATTTTTGTCATTTTTGATTGATGGGTTGGATACCCGACTTGAGCACCAACAACCAAACTATTCCTGAGTGCCGTGCTCTCTTTACAACATTTTAAAATGTGGGCAGGAATGTCACACCTCTGTGAGTTGGAAAACCGTGAAAGCTGATGATAAACCACCACTGCATCTCATTGTGAGTCGACGTCCATAACAAATGGAAGCCATTGATCATCTGAAGATAGAGCCCAGCAGGACAGGGCATAGCTACGTCTTAACCATCATCTATCATTTCACCAAATTTGTATTGGCAGTCCCAGTGAAGTATTTAACAGGCCAGACTACACAGTGGTGGAGCAGGGAGAGATAAGTATTGCAAGGGCTGGTGCCCTGAGCAAGCAGGGGGGCCCACTTGTGGGCGGCGGTACTGGCACAGGGCCCCTCATAGTACGCCGGTGTGTCTGACGATGGGTGTGCACCCCCACCGTCAGAGACACTTGATTCTACTATGAGGGACCTTGTGCCAGTGCCGTTGCCAAAGAGTGTGCCCACCCACCTGTCCAGGGCAACGGCACTCGCACGGGTGTGAGTCAGGCAAGGTATGTGTCTGAGTTTTGAAAGGGCTATGGCTGCCATAAAATTCCGGCCGTTATCACTAACTACCTTGCCTGCCTCAAGATGTAGACTGCCCAGCTATGACTCAGTTTGTCGCTGCAAGTAGTCGGCCAGTACCTCCGCGGTGTGTCTGTTGTCACCCAAACACATCATCTTCAACACAGCCTGCTGATGCTTACCACTAGCTGTTCGATAGTGGGACAACTCGTGTGCAACACTGGCAGCTGCGGATGGAGTGCTCGTGCGACTGCGCTCTGTGGACAAGCTTTCGCTTATGGAGGAGGAGGAGGGTCGAATGCCTACAGCCAACTTTTTCCTATACCGTGGGCTAGGCAGCACTGTCCCACTGCCGCTGTCCCCTGTGGACCCTGCATCCACCACATTAACCCAGTGCCCAGTGATGGACACGTAACGGCCCTGGCCATGCATCTGTTGTGAGGTGCACCTTTCCACTCACTGATTGCTTGAGTGCATGGACAATGCAGTCTTTCACATGCACGTGGAGGGCTGGGATGGCTTTTCGCGAAAAGAAGTGCCGACTGGGTAGGTCATAGCGTGGTACTGCGTAGGCCATGAGCTCGTGGAAAGCTTTGCTTTCAACCAACCGGTGGGGCATCATCTCTAGCGAGATTAGTTTGGCAATGTGGGCGTTCAAAGCCAGTGTACGCGGATGAGAGGATGAGTACTTTCTTATCCTACTCAGAGTCTCTGGTAGGGTGAGCTGGACTTGAGAGCTGCATATGGTGGAACTAGCGGTGGACATGGCAGACTGAGAGAGGTTTCGTGATGGTGATGGTGTTGGTGGTGTTACTGATGGCCTAGATTCAGTCTTTCGTAGCAATAACATTGTGATTCCATGACTGCTTTACCCTTGCGACGACACCTCAACATTTGCTGCTGGTGGTGTGCTAACCGGTGGGCTTACAGTGGGGGAAGCGATGTAGCATTGCTGACTACCTTCATTTGGAGCAGGTGCACATGTGGTACGTGAGGTTTGGTAGTCCGTCCATGCTTGCAAGTGTATGGTGGCTAAATGTCTAAGCATGCAACTGATATTCAAATTTCTCAGCTTTTTCCCTCGGCTAAAGGACTTTGCGCACTTCTTACAGATAACTTTTGCCTGATCATTAGGATTTTGTTCAAAAAAGAGCCACACTGCACTCTTCCTACTATGGAAGACATTTTGAGACCTTGCACGCTGTGCTAAAATGACCATCTGGCCAAGCTGTCCTGCAACTCTTTTAGTTTTTGTAACACGTTTTTGGACTGCTACGATTATGCCAGATAACAGCTGTTGCGATGTCGTTGCCTGCTGCGGATCCTCCTCCTTCTCTTCTGAGCTATCGGCAGCGGCACCCTATTCCCCCAATGGATGCCATTCTGGATCAACAACTGGGTCATCCATCACCTCCTCTTCAATTTCATGTGCACCTTCCTCTGTGTCACCGTGTAAGGTGGTATAGTATGCGGGAAGGGGCACCTGAGTTTCATCAGGGTCTGATTCTGGCTCAGTACACTGCGAGGACAATGTAGTTGTCACGTCGCCGTCAGACTCGGGGCCCGCTGTTCCGCCCTCAGCCACTAGGAGGCGACGGACTGTCACGCCGCCCTCGGGCTCGGAGCCTGCTGTCCAGGCCTCGGCCACCAGGAGACGCCGGACTGACATGTCGTCGTCGATCTTGGGGCCTGCTGTTCCGCCCTCAACCACTAGGAGGCGCCGTGGCTCGCGCCCGAGTGACGGCGGCAACAATGAAAGGGCTTCTGCGCAGGCGTCTACTGGACGCAGACTCCGCTCCTCTGTCAGTCATGATGGGGCTGGTGCATCATCATCAGGTCTGCTCCTGGGGGCGGTCCTGATGACATCACCAGCCCAGGAGCCTGTGAGGGACGACCTGATCCCTCAAATACCTTGGGACTGGGCTTGCAAGCCGCCGGATATATTCTTGGTTCCCCTACGTGTTGCTTGTGATTGCCTATCGTTAACTCCGACCTCAGCCTGAACTTCTGACTACTCTGTTGCCTGCCGTTTTTGTACCTTGCATTTCTCCTGATTACTGACGCTGACCTTGGCCTGGATTCCTGACCCCTCTATTGCCTGACGATTTTGTACTTCTGCTATTCTCCCGGTTTTTGACTTTGGCCTGGATATTCTGACTCTGCTACTGCCTAACGATTCTGTACCTCTGCTGCCCTCCTGGTTTTTGACTCTGACCTTGGCCTGAATTTGACTCTGCTATTGTCTGCCGTTTCTTGTACTTCTGCTGTCCGCTCGGTTAAGACTCTGATTCCCGACTACGCTTTTGGTCCCGTTTTTATTCCTCTCTGACGACCGTCCTGCTCTGGTCACTGTTCATATTCAGACAGCGCCTCCTGGGCTCTGCTGTAAATCCAGATCCCTGTATAGGGGTAAAGGGTATCAGTGTTTCTCGGGGTGTTGTCTGGCTGCAGCCCAGAACCGCAGACGGACGTTACATTATATCCGGCCCAACAAAATAAAACTGCTTTTTGTGTATACTCCTAACATATATAAAAGCAGTTTCCCTGAACTTTTTTTTTTTCTCTTTCTCCTGACTGAGCTGATTGTTGGCCTGAACACCTGTTGCACTGCACTGCTTGGAAGATCACTCTCATTCTCCTGCACAAGCATGCTGCAGTCTGGAATCTTCAGGGAGAGATCCATGCTCCTGGGACGTCGCCCTCTGGGCAACCACTCTGGCTATGGTTGTCCAGAGGCTCAGGTATTGCCCGCGGATGCGGCGAAAGTTTTATTACCTATCTCAGTTTTATTTGGTCAGAAAACTCTCTGTTTAAATGCGTATGTGGATAGTGGGTATGAAGGCAATTTTATGGATTCTATGACTGCTAGGGATCTGGGTGTACCATTACTAAAACTTAATATTCCAATTAAAACCACGGCTATTAATGGCACATCCATTATTCAGGAGGGGGTTAAATTTGTTACTGCTAAGATAACTATGTCAGTAGGAGCACTACATACTGAGCTTATTTCCTTTTTTGTGTTGGACAATCATACTCTCTGTGGGGCGGTAGTTTCTCAGACTCTATAACGGAAAAGACATCTCCATAATCCCTGAGAGCAAACGGTATGAAGGGGTGTTTTTTTAGCTTGGTTTAATCTCTCTGCTCCAGAGCGTCAGGCCATGAATGAATACATAGCGGATAGCTTAAGAAAGGGGTTCATTAGACCATCTATTTCACCAGTTGGAGCTGGTTTCTTCTTTGTAGAGAAGAAAGATGGTGGTCTCAGACCCTGCATTGACTACCGGGAATTAAACGCAATCACTATAAAGAACCAGTACCCGCTTCCACTCATCCCTGATCTTTTTAATCAGCTAATTGGAGCCCGTTGGTTTACTAAACTTGACCTCCGGGGGGCATACAATTTAATCCGCATAAGAGACGGCGATGAGTGGAAGACAGCGTTTAATACACCTCTTGGTCACTTTGAGTACCTAGTAATGCCTTTCGGACTCAGCAATGCTCCTGCAGTGTTTCAGCACTTTGTTAACGATATTTTCAGGGACATCTGTGGTGTGTATGTCGTTGTGTACTTGGATGATATTTTGATTTACTCCACTGAACCTGTGACGCATGCTCAACACGTCCGTTCAGTACTGCAGAGACTACGGGAGAACTCCTTGTTTGCTAAGTTGGAGAAATGTGTCTTTTTCGCTGAGGAGGTACAATTTTTGGGGTACATGGTCTCAGGCAGGGGGTTCCGCATGGATCCTGCCAAGATCCAACCTATTAAGGAGTGGGTGCAACCCAAATCGCTGAAAGCATTGCAGCGATTTTTGGGATTTGCCAATTACTACCGTAAGTTTATCAAGAGTTTTTCTGAGATTGCCAAGCCACTCACGGATCTAACCCGAAAGGGGGCGGACGTGACCAACTGGAATCCCGAGGCCATTCAAGCATTTTCTACGTTAAAAGAATGCTTTGTGGCCAACCCGGTTTTAGTACAACCTGACTTGGATCGCCCATTTATTGTGGAGGTGGATGCCTCCGAAGTCGGAGTGGGAGCAGTGCTATCGCAAGGCACTGCAGCCCTCACTCAGCTGCGCCCATGTGCTTTTTTTTCCCGAAAGTTCTCTGCCACAGAGAAGAACTATGATATTGGGAATCGGGAATTACTAGCAATCAAATGGGCCTTCGAGGAATGGTGTCACTTTCTCGAAGGCGCCAAACACAAGGTCACCGTCATTACAGACCACAAAAACCTGACCTACCTGGAGTCAGCTAAAAGACTGAATTCCAGGCAGGCCAGGTGGGCCTTGTTCTTTTCAAGGTTCGATTTTTTTTAATCACCTTTCGCCCTGGCACGAAAAATGTGAGGGCCGATGCCCTCTCTCGCAGTTTTTGCCCCACACAAGCCGAAGACTGTGAACCCGTTCCCATATTAGCCAATGGGATCGTCGTGTCGGCAGTTTCCTTGGACCTTCTGGAGGAGATCCGTAGGTCTCCAGAACGAGCTCCTGACACTACACCCCCCAAAAAATTGTTTGTTCCGAATTCCTTTCGCCTTCAAGTTCTTAAAGAGTCACATGACTCTGTTCTGGCAGGTCATCCTGGGCTCAACAATACCACCAGGTTGGTAACTAGGAACTTTTGGTGGCCGACGGTGGTCAAGGACTGTAAGAACTATGTTTCTGCATGTGAAGTCTGTGCCCGCGCCAAATCCACCCATAATCGCCCTGCTGGCTGGCTTCAGTCCTTGCCCACCCCTGAGAGTCCATGGACCCACATCTCCATGGACTTCATCACAGACCTGCCGACCTCAGATGGGAAAACATGTATCTGGGTGGTGGTAGACAGGTTCAGCAAACAGTGCCATTTTATTCCCCTGTCTGGCTTGCCTAACTCCGAAACCTTGAGCAAATTGTTCCTTGTGCACATTGTACGTCTTCATGGTGTTCCGTCAAATATTGTGTCTGACAGAGGTACCCAGTTCGTCTCAAAATTCTGGAGGGCGTTCTGTATACGCATCGGTGTTGAGTTATCCTTCTCCTCGGCCTAGCACCCCGAAACAAATGGGCAAACCGAACGTGCTAATCAAGCTCTGGAGCAATACCTCCGTTGTTACGTGTCAGGACACCAGTCCGACTGGGTAGAACACCTGCCATTGGCTGAGTTTGCCTTAAATAATCGCTACCAGGACTCCATTAAAACTACCCCTTTTTTTTGTAACCTTGGATTGCATCCGCGCTTTGGGTCGTTCTCGGCTAGGATGTCGGAGCTCCCTGGGGTAGAGAAAAACATACATCGCTTGAAAACAATATGGTCTGAAGTAAATACGAATTTGAAAGGGGCTCAAGTTAGACAGGCTTCAGCTGCAAACAAACGACGGTCCAAGGGGCCACACTTGGGGGTTGGGGACAAGGTTTGGCTTTCGACTAAAAACCTCAAACTGTATCGCTCCCCAATTCACCCTGTCCAGTCCCCTCCTCCTCCTGTTTCGGTCGGAGGGTCCTTGGAGTATGAAGTTCAGGGTATCCTTGACTCCCGCCTTGTGAGAGACTCCATACAGTATCTTATACACTGGAAGGGCTACGGCCCGGAGGAGAGGTCCTGGGTCCCCGCAAGGAACATCCATGCCAAGGCATTAATTAGGAGGTTTCATCTCCTTCACCCTGACAAACCGGGTTTTGAGGGTCCGGAGGCCCCTCCTGGAGAGGGGGGTACTGTCACGTCGCCGTCAGACTCGGGGCCCGCTGTTCCGCCCTCAGCCACTAGGAGGCGACGGACTGTCACGCCGCCCTCGGGCTCGGAGCCTGCTGTCCAGGCCTCGGCCACCAGGAGACGCCGGACTGACATGTCGTCGTCGATCTCGGGGCCTGCTGTTCCGCCCTCAACCACTAGGAGGCGCCGTGGCTCGCGCCCGAGTGACGGCGGCAACAATGAAAGGGCTTCTGCGCAGGCGTCTACTGGACGCAGACTCCGCTCCTCTGTCAGTCATGATGGGGCTGGTGCATCATCATCAGGTCTGCTCCTGGGGGCGGTCCTGATGACATCACCAGCCCAGGAGCCTGTGAGGGACGACCTGATCCCTCAAATACCTTGGGACTGGGCTTGCAAGCCGCCGGATATATTCTTGGTTCCCCTACGTGTTGCTTGTGATTGCCTATCGTTAACTCCGACCTCAGCCTGAACTTCTGACTACTCTGTTGCCTGCCGTTTTTGTACCTTGCATTTCTCCTGATTACTGATGCTGACCTTGGCCTGGATTCCTGACCCCTCTATTGCCTGACGATTTTGTACTTCTGCTATTCTCCCGGTTTTTGACTTTGGCCTGGATATTCTGACTCTGCTACTGCCTAACGATTCTGTACCTCTGCTGCCCTCCTGGTTTTTGACTCTGACCTTGGCCTGAATTTGACTCTGCTATTGTCTGCCGTTTCTTGTACTTCTGCTGTCCGCTCGGTTAAGACTCTGATTCCCGACTACGCTTTTGGTCCCGTTTTTATTCCTCTCTGACGACCGTCCTGCTCTGGTCACTGTTCGTATTCAGACAGCGCCTCCTGGGCTCTGCTGTAAATCCAGATCCCTGTATAGGGGTAAAGGGTATCAGTGTTTCTCGGGGTGTTGTCTGGCTGCAGCCCAGAACCGCAGACGGACGTTACAGTAGTGCTCTGAGTGAATGTACCAGCAGAAAAATCTAGCAGTGGCTGTGCATCAGTGAACTCCATGTCAGATTCATCTTGGACTGGGGAATTCACGATTTGACTTGGAAACCCAGGCATGGTATGTGAAAAGAGCTCCATGGAGTAATCAGTAGTGTAGCCTGCCACATCGTTCACTTTTGGCAGGGGTGAAGGACACAAGGAAAGGTGTTGTTCCTGACCAGGAGCGTCCAATGACGACTCAGTGCTTTTATTTTTTGAAACTTCAGAAGAGGAGGCGAGAGAGCTGGAGGCTGTGTCAACAATGTAAGCCAAAACTTGTTCCTGAAGCTCCGGCTTTAAAAGTGGTTTACCTACTCCCAGAAAAGAGAGCCTTCAAGGCCTTGTGGAGCCAGACGATGACGCAGGCTCAACACCTAGGTGCTATTGTGCTTTTGCCACTACCAACAGATGCAACACCACCACCACCACCATCGGGACCAGCTGGCAACCCCCGCCCACTTCCATGGCGTCTTCCACCATACTTGCTCATTTTTGTGAAAATGTACCCAAAATACCACCAGCTATATGGTACTGTAAAACAAGGTAGAAGGTGTATCTACTATTGGTGAGATTTTTAATCTCACTATAGATTTGAGGACGCTGAACTATTGTCTCAGGCCCAGTAGAGATTACACCTCAATGTAACAGGCTGAAATTGGATGGTGTATGACAAGGTGTAGGGTGTCTATAGGATTGTTGAGATTTTGAATCTCACTATAGATTTGAGGACGCTGAACTATTGTCTCAGGCCCAGTAGAGATTACACCTCAATGTAACAGGCTGAAATTGGATGGTGAATGACAAGGTGGAGGGTGTGTATAGGATTGGTGAGAATTTGGATCTCTCTAGAGATTTGAGGAAGCTGAACTATTGTCTCAGGCCAGTAGAGATTATACCTCAATGTAACAGGCTGAAATTGGATGGTGTATGACAAGGTGGAGGATGTCTATAGGATTGGTGAGAATTTGGATCTCACTAGAGATTTGAGGCCGCTGACAATGATGCTCTCAGTCCAAGTATGGACGCAGGCAGCCTAATAAGCAGGACTGCTGCACAGTGCACACACAAAAGAATGGAAAAATGAATGCTTGGTAACTGTGCAGAAAAGAGGAAGAAAAGTATTTTTGCTTTTAAAAAAGCAGTTTGCACAGCAGTGTGCAAACAACAATGCAGCTATCAGGGAGCCTTATAAGGCAGCCTAATAACCAACAGAGCTGATGCACAAAAATAGAGCCTCACCTGTCACTGCACACAAAGTGTTGTGTTGTAAGTGGAAATCGCTAACAGCAGAAGCAGTTTTTTTATCTTCTTCCCTGCCTAACGCTCTCCCTACAGAATCAGCAGCAGCTCTCCCTATGCTAGGATCTGCATAAGTAAGATGGCGGTCGGCGTTCATGCCCTTTTATAGCCCCTGTGACGCCACACAAAGCCAGCCAATCACTTGCATGCCCTCTTCTAAGATGGTGGTGACCGATGCCTATGTCCTCGCGTTGCCCACAGTGCGTCCTCCATCATTGGCTGAAAAAGGGCGCTGGAAGCATCTTTTGAAACGCGACTTTGGCGCTCTGGTCGCCGACCTCGTGGCCGACCTCACGCTATGGTCGGGTTTTGCTTCATGAAACCCGACTTCAGCGAAAGTCGCCGACTTTTGAATATGACCGACCTGTTTCGCTCAACTCTAAATTCAATAAAACGTCTGCACTCATGATCACCACTGTATTTCCCATATCTTTAGTTCTGATTACTGCTAGAAACATTTGCATAATTATTTATGACTGGTATATGCAGATCTTTTAATAGACTGATTATTTAGGAGCTTTGTAAAATGAGAGTAGTGCACCTTTAAGCAAAGATGCAATGCATAAAGAAAGCACTTCAGGTACATAAAGGAATGGTAAACCTCATTCTGTATTCCTCATGCACCTGTTAAATGGTAACATGAATGTTTTGACTTGTGCTCAGGATCTGCAGCTACTACAGAAGGTTTCTCAGTAAAGAGCCACATATTCTCCAGTGACAGGTGACAACGTCACATTAGCAAGATGAATAATGTGTCACATTTGTTTCAGAAACTGTTACGCTGACATGACATTTTGCTGCATTACGATAACAATGTTATCTCAGCAAGAAGGGCCCCAGAGGGGTCATGCCTCATTATGTCTCTTAGAAGTAAATAGGTGGTCCCTGCGCTGTGGTAGGAGTGACAGGAGGTACTTCTCTAAGGTCTTAAAAAAAGGTCTTGATTTGCAAAGGACAACAAAGTAGAAATCCTTTAGCAAAAAGAAGATTATGTTGTACATTTCAAAGAAACGAGCAATGCTAGAATATCTCATTGTTTTTAATGACACTAAAACCCCCTGATCTTGTCATTATATAGATGTCTTCGCTGTTCCAATGTCTTCGTAACCTAGAAAAACACGCTACTTGGTGAAGACCTTTAAGTAGGATAATCTGTGAGCTCATGGGAGAGATTAAAGTAACTGTAATAAGATGGAAAGCTTTCAGTGATGGAGAGTAAAACCTTTACTTGCTCCATGCTACTATAAGGACTATCACTTTCTTGATGACATTACTATATGACATTCCGCACTTTAATGAGTGGGATCTGTTTATTTTGAAGGAAGCGTAAAGTAAGATCGGTTAGTAGAGTGTTTGGGAAAATATTATTACATAGTTAAAGATTCTTTAGTACATTTTAGAATAGCTTAGTAATAATTTAAATTGTGTGTTATACGAGTAGAACATAAAATATCTATTTAAATGTATTGGTATATATATTCAGGTTGTGTGAGATAACTATAATCATGCATGATTTAGAGGGCGAAGTTAAAACGCTCTTACAGGTATGGATGGGGCTTTAAATGTGCTTGAGCTCTTTGGAACACTCTTACAACTTCTATTCGATTCTTGGAAAGGTTCAGATTTCAACCTAATGCTAGAGTTGGAAAGAAAAGTGAAAGTCAGTAAAGCATAAATCAGCTTATAGAATATTATAAAAATGTTCCTCAGGAGTGCCATAGTGCAATCTTTCCAGTAGGCATCTTTGTTTTAATAACTTGGACTCTCGTTTGTAGGTCTCCATAGGCATATTGCAATAGCTATCAAATAGGATTTCCACCCAAAACGTTGAAATGCTTATAATATATATTAGTGAATCAAATAGAACACAGTTACTGTACCAAGTCGGTTACTTATTTATTTTTCAAGTACAAAATATTTGCATTCCTTATTTTCTTACAGCAGCCAAATTTGCCAAACAGTACATGACATAAATGTTTGATAGTAAACCAGCTATTTCCTTATCTCTACATAGTATAGGGGAGCATGCCACCTTTCCCATGTAGATTATGAACCAAAGAATCACAATTTTCTGGTTTTGTTTGGCTCCCATTGATTGAACAGGCATCAGTTAAAGATTAATGGAATATCTTTTCAATAGATATCAAAAATGCTTTTGGCTTAAATGTGTTGTCCTATGAATACAACTAGAGTTGGTATTACTTGATTCCCAAAACTCAGTCCATCTGCTATGTGGCCAATGGATGTAAGCCCTTGGAACATCCTGTCTACAAGGATATGGAGGGCACCATCAGGTAATAATTAGAAGGGTTATGGGAGCAATACCTGATCCTCTCGCACCTATTCATTTATAATGGTCATTAGAGTTGAGCGATACCGTCCGATACTTCAAAGTATCGGATCGGAATGGATCGGCCGATCTTAAAAAAAAAAGTATCGGTATCGCCGATTCCGATACCGGAAGTCCCATTCAAGTCTATGGGACTTCCGGTATCGGAATAAGAAAAATCCTGTTTTTCCCTTGTACAGCCTCTCTGGGGTCTGTACGGGCCTTTCGGGGGGCTGTGCCGGCCTGCCAGGGGGTCTGTGCAGGCTCCGGTGGTCTGTGCCGGCCTGCCGGGGGGCTGTGCCGGCCTGCCAGGGGGGCTGTGCAGGCTCCGGTGGGCTGTGCCGGCCTGCCGGGGGGGCTGTGCCGGCCTGCCGGGGGGGCTGTGCAGGCTCCGGGGGGCTGTGCCGGCCTGCCGGGGGGCTGTGCAGGCTTCGGGGGTCTGTGCAGGCATCGTCCGATGGGACTACAAGTCCCATCGGGCGATGCCTGCTACCATGACAGTGATTGACACATTAGCCAATGATGGGACAGTAGTAGTCCCATCATCCGGCTAATGTGTTGAATGTAAAAAAAAATAAATAAATAAAAAATTACATGCTACATACATACAACATGCATACTACATACTACATACATGCTACATTCATACTACATATATACTACATGCAACATACATACTACATACATACTACATGCAACATACATACTACATATATACTACATGCATACTACATATATACTACATGCTACATACATACTACATATATGCTACATACATACTACATGCATGCTACATATATACTACATACATGCTACATACATGCTACATACATACTACATATATACTACATACATACTACATACATGCTACATACATACTACATATATACTACATGCATGCTACATACATACTACATGCTACATACATACTACATATATACTACATGCATGCTACATACAATACATTCATACAATACATACATAGACATACAGTACATATAACATAGAGTAACATACTTACCAATACTTGTCACATTGTTCCCCGAAGCCATTGTCTTTTACGGAATAAATATTAACATAACAAACCACAAAAATACTCACCCACGATCCGAAGCAGTCCACGAGTGTGTCCCACGACGATCTTGGGTAGAGAACTGCAGCATCAGCTGTTGCTGCCGTTCTCTACGGGCTGCAGGAATCCAATGACGGAAGGTAGGTATCCTTCCGCACTGTATTCCTCCGCCACTTTAAAAAAAAAAAAGTCCCTAGTCTCACTTTATGCCATTGCTGCGTGGGAATTTCCCACACAGCAATGGCATAAAGTGAGACTAGGGACTTTTTTTTTTTTAAGTGGCGGAGGAATACAGTGCGGAAGGATACCTACCTTCCGTCATTGGATTCCTGCAGCCCGTAGAGAACGGCAGCAACAGCTGATGCTGCAGTTCTCTACCCAAGATCGTCGTGGGACACACTCGTGGACTGCTTCGGATCGTGGGTGAGTATTTTTGTGGTTTGTTATGTTAATATTTATTCCGTAAAAGACAATGGCTTCGGGGAACAATGTGACAAGTATTGATAAGTATGTTACTCTATGTTATATGTACTGTATGTCTATGTATGTATTGTATGAATGTATTGTATGTAGTATGTATGTAGTATATATGTGGTATGTATGTAGCATGTAGTATGTATGTAGTATGTATGTAGCATGCATGTAGCATGTAGTATGTATGTAGTATGTATGTAGTATGTATGTAGCATGTAGTATGTATGTAGCATGCATGTAGTATGTATGTAGTATTTTTTTTTTTTTTTTTTTTTTTTTTTTTTTTTTAACATTTAACACATTAGCCGGATGATGGGACTACTACTGTCCCATCATTGGCTAATGTGTCAATCACTGTCATGGTAGCAGGCATCGCCAGATGGGACTTGTAGTCCCATCGGACGATGCTTGCACAGACCCCCGGACATCAGCACAGCCCCCCGGCAGGCCGGCACAGCCCCCCGGCAGGCCGGTACAGACCCCCACAGGGTGCACAGACCACCGGCAGGCCGGCACAGCCCCCCGGCAGGCCGGTACAGACCCCCACAGGGTGCACAGACCACCGGCAGGCCGGCACAGCCCCCCGGCAGGCCGGTACAGACCTCGGGCAGTCCACACAGCCCCCCGGCAGGCCGGCACAGCCCCCCGGCAGGCCGGCAGAGACCCCCGGAAGGCCCGAAATGACGGCGCATCATGATGCGCACACACCGCGCATCATGATGACGTCAGGCTGTCAATCAACTTTGAACTTCCGATTCCGATGCCGACTTCCGATATTGAAAAAATATCGGAAGTCGGTATCGGAATTCCGATACAGCAAGTATCGGCCGATACCCGATACTTGCGGTATCGGAATGCTCAACACTAATGGTCATTTGTATTCAGTGAGCATGTCCATCATTATTCCATCAGCCTGCTGTCCTGGGTGGTAAAGTATATGGGAAGGGAGGTTTATTTCTGACTTATTTGTTAAGTATTTTGGCTTTCTTTAACCCTATAGTTCTTTTTATTTACTGAACACGGGTTATTATAGTGGTCCATACTACAGCTTATTATACTGGACTAATATTTGATGCCACAATACTCTACCTTAATGTGTCTATGTTGATTCTATTGCAAGTGCTTTTCACATTTTTATATCTTTGCTCCCCCCATACATATCTTTAAACAACTGCACTCGGGACTTGTTTTTTTTTTTATATACCTAAATTTGTGCATATAGTAACATCATGTATTCAGATGTCCTTATATAGGACTAAATATATTATACACATTGTGTGGTTTTTACATCTTTGCTTCCCCCTGGATATATATACTGTATATATATTCGTAAAATCTGCATTTAGGACATGTTTCTTGATGCTCTCAAATTGATGCGTTTATTAACATTATACATTTAGGTCTTTCTGTATAGGGCTGAGTGTATTTTACACATTATATCGTTATGTGGACTTGCTGCACACATTATGTGTATACATTTGGGTGATGCTATGTAGGGCTTGTTATTGCTCCCAGATTTATAGGTTATGATCAATAACCGCTGAATATTTTAAATGTTTTTAATTGAATTTTTGGTGTCTTGTGTATCCTATGTAATAAAATTGATAATTGTTCTATGGTGATCCCTGCATTTGGTGTATGTCTTCTTGGTTCTTTTTTGTGATTTCCCTTAGAACATCCTCTCACCTCCTAGCATTCGCAGCTCTTCTTTTCATTAGCTGGCTTTGCATGATGCACAAGTCATGTCGCACCAGGCCAGTTAATCAAAAGAAGATCGGGGATTCTGTCACACAGGAGACCGTTCTCAGGGCTCCCATCCAGATTACTGCTGTTATGTAAATCATTTCACACCAACTCTACTTACTATCTACCCATGCTCTAAAAGGGAAATGTCATGATTCCACCACTCACAGTGTCCAAAGGATGTTGTGAGTGACAGCTTAGCTACTCTATTCGATCAGGACGTGCTGGACTGTCAGTATTGTGAGTGACAGTCTGGCCGGGCCTGCAGGCTTTCCTCTAGGTGTCACCTGTTCAGGGTGATTACCTGACTATTTAGATGTCTGGCAATGGTCAAACCATTGTCAGTCGTAGCCTTTCTCTCTGGTGTGTTTTCTCTTTTCTCTGTGTTCTGATATTCTGATCTTTGCTGCTAGACCTTGGATTTGCCTTGTGACTATTCGTTTGTATTTCTCCTTTTGGCTTTGACATACTATGACCTTATTTGCCTGACCCCAGACTTTGCCTTTGACTATTCATTTGTCTTATCCCTTCGGTCTTTGACGTACTCTCCTGGCATTTGACCGCAGTATCCTTGACTTTCCCACCTCACGGCTTGTTCATGAGAAGTGACCTAGTGTTACAGGAATCTGTCAATTGGATCATCCCTCCTAAACTGTGATATCTGCGATCTGATGTCTTATTCCTGAGAAATCCATGGTTTTTTTTTATATTTTTATTTATTTATTTTAGTCACGTACAGATGCGTCTCACAAAATTAGAATATCAAAAAGTTAATTTTTTTCAGTTTTTTTTTTTCAGTTCTTCAATAAAAAAAAGTGAAACTCATATATTATATAGAGTCATTATAGACAGAGTGATCTATTTCAAGTGTTTATTTCTGTTTATGTTGATGATTATGAATTACAGCTAATGAAAACCCAAAAGTCATTATCTCAGTAAAATAGAATACTGTATAACACCAGCTTGAAAAATTATTTTAAAATCCGAAATGTTGGCCTACTGCAATATATGTTCAGTAAATACACTCAATAATTGATCAGGGCTCCTTTTGCATCAATTACTGCATCAATGTGGTGTGGCATGGAGCCTGTGGCACTGCTGAGATGTTATGGAAGCCCAGGTTGCTTTGATAGCATCCTTCAGCTTGTCTGCATTGTTGAGTCTGGTGTCTCTCATCTTCCTCTTGGCAATACCCCATCTATGGGGTTAAGGTCAGGTGAGTTTGCTGACCAATCAAGCACTGTTGTTTTTAAACCAGGTATTGGTACTTTTGGCAGTGTGGACAGGTGCCAAGTCCTGCTGGAGAATGAAATTTCCATCTTCAAAAAGCTTTTTGGCAGAGGGAATTTGATGATATTCTAATTTTGTGAGAAGCACCTGTATATAGCGCCATTAATTGCACAGCGCAATATGTAAATGAAGTGCTAAGATCTATGGGCTGGATCTCCATGAGAATTTGCCTCCAAAACTTTGTTAACTGAAAAGGAGACGATATTCAGTGTGAAGCATGTAGGCATGTAGGCATATAGATCAGGAGAGCAGAACATAAGTAATTACATGTCTAACACCCTTTCATTTCAAATGAGCTCTGGAGGAGACAGATTCTCAGGTAGACCTGTATCCAGCCCATAGTTGTTAACAGTTCAATTACATTTAAGAAAAATGTTGATTACTCTGACATCAGATCACAGATATCACAGCCATTTTATTCAGCTTCCTATGACCTGCATGACTGTATAGACTTCTTAGACTTTTTTTTGTGTTTTTGTCTTCTTACTGCCTAGAGGTGATAAATGTCTGGTCATTGCAGGTCCAACTGATTACAAAAATAGGGCTTCTTTGTCCTGTCTCCCTCTATTCATTAAAGAAGATTGATACAAGTTTTTTGGAGTGGAATTGCATATGTAGTGTCTCTATATAAATGAGGAACATCAGTGTTCAGACCACCAACGGTCAGACAGGCGGTATGTTACAATTGAGGGACAACCCTCTATAAAGTTCATAAAAACGGTGAGGACCCTAAAAAGCTGGGAGTTTTGGAATTGATACTCACTCTGATCAGACATTTATGGCATATAGCTGTTTAATTTCTCCATATGGTATAAAAATAAGATAAGAACAGCAACTATTGATGCTAAAGAAATGTTATCTCGAAAAGAGTTAAAGAGCTTCACTAATGTAATCTTTACACTAGACCTGCTAATATAATAAAATGACCTTGGTGGGGATGAAAGGGGAGAGAAATGAAGGCAAGCAGAAAGACAAAGAACAAGGATTGGTAGCATACCGTATGTATTTTCTATAATGCTGGAATAAAGTAATGCTTCTAGTACCTACATCTACACAAAAAGCTCTTAATATACTTGCTAGTATCCCCATAGTATGGAAAATTTGCTTCTTTAGTTACTCCAGTTACATGATGTTGCTGCTATTGTGTATCTGCAATGGTTTTATTGCACTTAAGATATTATTTACTATTTTGTCTGTTAAGTTCAGTTCTTAGGTCAGGTTCACATTAGCATTCGGGGGCTTTGTGGAGGGTTGTATACTTTGTCAAGCTCCACCTACTTCCGCATACTTCTGCATGCGTCCTGCGCACCTATCTTTAACAATGGGTACACAGGACATGCGGATGTATGTGGATGCGTTGTTTCGATGTGCCCTCCGTCCGCGCAAAAAGCAAATTGTTGCATTCCCGTGCGGTCGGCGGGGGATCAAAACAATGCATCCGCATACATTCGCGTGTCCTGCGTACCCAATATTAAAGATAGGTATACAGGACGCAAGCAGAAGTATGCGGAAGTAGGCGGAGCTTAATGGAGGAAGTACGAAGCCCCTTGCAAAGCCCCCGAACGCTAATATGAATGTAGTCTAAACCAGTACAAAACCGGGCCATTTCATTCCTTCATGATCAGGCACATGTTTGGGTTTCTGTCACATGTGGTTTTAAAAACTGTTTTTTTCTCACTCGGCCGTTTAAAGATTTGCTGCTTTTTTCATGCTATGTAAAGCCTAATTTACGTGTAATGTTTATTTTATTTTTTTGCCTGGGAAAATATAAGGGAAAAATAAATTAAATGTTTGTTTTTCACAATTTTATTAATTACAAATTATGGAAAAATACATTTTAAATTGTGTTCCGCTCTCTATAACAATTGTTTCTATATACTGAACTCTTTTTTTACTGGGCAGGTCTAGAAACAGCTACTTGGAATGGCAGCAGCTTTTCTTCCCCCTATATTTTTCCTTTTTTTTAATGTGCTTCACACTTTGTGCCTCCACAATGTTATAAAAGACGATTGAGGGTGTGTGGGGGACATAACAACATTTTAATGATTTTCTTCATATCTGATTTTGCCTGTAACTAGGGCTCCTATATTAGCCTAGTTACAGGGAAAATTCAGCCTCCAGACTGCATTTCACAGTTGATCTGGGTTTGATAGTAATCAGGAGTTCTTTCTACCTGTAGAAATCACATATGACCAAATGATTTCTGAGACAACAGGAGGAAGCACTTTAAATGCTTTCAAATCTGCAAACACAGTGCTAAACCAGCAATCATGAAGGCAGAGATGATAATAAAGCATCTATGGGGAGTTCAGCTGTGTCTGACAACTGGGCAGCTGCCATATCTCATTCTTCTGCTTACTATGCAATGATGCTTCAAAACGTCATTGCAGAGTAACACGAATGCCGGATATTTAAAATATATGAGCAGCCTGGAAGCACTTAATATCTGATTAGTAGCAGAATTGTGAATACTTGAAGCACATAGCTTTTGATGTGTTATTTCTAAAGTAGAATGAAAGACATGGATCTGCATCATGATCAAGAAATAGCTTAGAGACCTTATTTTCCCACAGCCTATTAAGAATCTTCACTAAAGAAATTGAAACTGTTAATGACCTACCAGTTAAAAATAACAATTGGACTGTAAGCTACATTATATACATTATATATTGAAACTTTTGTTCACTCTGATATACAACTATGCAGTCAGTGATCAATGGAAGGTTGAACAATGGACACCATGTCAAACACCCAGACAAGTAAAAAGACTTTTTAGCCAGTTTCTGAATTAGTATTCTCCGTGTACAATCAGTAAAAATCCGCATATAACTATTAATAGCTCACAATAGCAGTATTAGCAGTATTTCTTCTGATGCTTAGACATTTCCATGTTAGTGTCTCTTCTTACCCGCCTCATCACTGAGAGACGGGTTTTTCTTTTCTCTTCCATAAAACAGTTCAGGAGTATTCTAATTACAAAATTACTATATATATATATATATATATATATATATATATATATATATATATATATATATATATATATATATATATATATATACACACATATACACTGCTCAAAAAATGAAGGGAACACTTAAACAACAGAATATAACTCCTAGTGAATCAAACTTCTGTGAAATCAAACTGTCCACTTAGGAAGCAACACTGATTGACAATCAATTTCACATGCTGTTGTGCAAATGGAATAGACAACAGATGGTACTTATTGGCAATTATCAAGACACCCTCAATAAAGGAGTGGTTCTGCAAGTGAGGACCACAGACCACATCTCAGTACCAATGCTTCCTGGCTGATGTTGTAGACACTTTTGAATGTTCGTTGTGCTTTCACACTCATGGTAGCATGAGACGGACTCTACAATCCACACAAGTGACTCAGGTAGTGCAGCTCATCCAGGATAGCACATCAATGCAAGCTGTGGCAAGGTTTGCTGTGTCTGTCAGTGTAGTGTCCAGAGGCTGGAGGCACTACCAGGAGACAGGCCAGTACACCAGGAGACGTGGAGAGGGCTGTAGGAGGGCAAGAACCCAGCAGCAGGACCGCTACCTCCGCCTTTGTGCTAGGAGGAACAGGAGGAGCACTGCCAGAGCCCTGCAAAATAACCTCCAGCAGGCCACAAATGTGCATGTATCAGCACAAATGGTTAGAAACTGACTCCATAAGGATGGTCTGAGTGCCCATTGTCCACAGATGGGGGTTGTGCTGACAGCCCAACACAGTGCGGCCCTCCAAAGAAATACCATCCCACACCATTACTGACCCACTGCCAAACCTGTCACGCTGAAGGATGTTGCAGGCAGCAGGTCACTCTCCATGGCATCTCCAGACTCTATCACGTCTGTCATATGTGCTCAGTGTGAACCTGTTTTCATCTGTGAAGAGCACAGGGCGCCAGTGGCAAATTTGCGAATCCTGGTGTTCTGTGGCAAATGCCAAGCTTCCTGCACGATGCTGGGCACTCCTTTATTGAGGGTATCTTGATAATTGCCAATAATTTCCATCTGTTGTCTATTCCATTTGCACAACAGCATGTGAAATTGATTGTCAAACAGTGTTGCTTCCTAAGTGGACAGTTTGATTTAACTGAAAATTGATTTACTTGGAGTTATATTCTGTTGTTTGTGTTCCTTTTATTTTTTTGAGCAGTATATATATATATATATATATATATATATATATATATATATATATATATATATATATCAATGTGTGTGTGTGTGTATCACCAACCAATCACGAAGCTTCTTTCATTTCAACAGAGCTGTTCAAACGAAGCTAAGCTGTGATTGGTTGCTATAACCAACAGTTTTCCTTGCAACCAGTCACTAAGCATCTCTCATTTCACCAGAGCTGGTTAAAAGTAGCTGAGCTGTGATTGGTTGCTATGCGCAAGTTTTCCCACTTGACAACACCTCAGCAGACAATGTCATGGTGGGAGAAATCTAGCATCCCCAGCAACATAAGCTCCAGCCATCGTCTGTCCCCCAGAAAGGAACAGTGAGTACATGACAGAAGTGAATCCCCCCTCCCGTGTGGTATCATTTAGTGACACACATGAATGTAGGAAAGTGCACATATTAAATGTCATGTGGATTTAATATTTTCTTACAGACACTTTTATGCATTATTGATGTGTTACTGTGCTCTGATGCTGTGAGTTTTTTTTAAAGTGCTACTTTCCCCATAATTCACCTGAATATACCCATATAACACATAATGCTTTTCCCATAACAACCCATTAAGTATGATACTATACTGCATACAGATGCTATACATCCATGAGCAACTCAGCCGGACAAATTACAAGTTGACCTGGGATCTTAGTGAACCATGTTTCTGTGCAATTTCACTATTCTACTTTTACTGGCTGACAGGATGATGTGGGATATTAGGGGTAGTAGTCCGGTGGCTCTGGCTGATGGGATAATATGAGATATTATAGTGAATGTGGCTATGCGGAGTGGGCGGGGCTCTACACTCAGCTTTATATATATAACGATGTGGGATATTAGGGGTAGCAGTCCGGTAGCTCTGGCTGACGGGATAATGTGGGATATTATAGTGAATGTGGCTATGCGGAGTGGGCGGAGCTATACACTCAGCTTTATATGTATAACGATGTGGGATATTAGGGGTAGTAGTCTGGTGGCTCTGGCTGACGGGATGATGTGGGATATTAGGGGTAGTTGTCCGATGGCTCTGGCTGTCGGAACGATGTGGGATATTAGGGGTAGTAGTCTGGTGGCTGTGATGGAATGATGTGGGATATTAGGGGTAGTAGTCCGGTGGCTATGGCTGACGGGATAATGTGGGATATTAGTAGTCCGGTGGCTCTGGCTGACGGGATGGTGTGGGATATTAGGGGTAGTAGTCCGGTAGCTCTGGCTGATGGGATGATGTGGGATATAATAGTGAATGTGGCTATGCGGTGTGGGCGGGGCTATACACTCAGCTTTGCACACTAACTATCCATAACTGTACCCGTAGTTAGTTACTATGCCCGGGCAGCGCCGGGCTCTTCAGCTAGTATATATATATATATGAATCATCAGTACACAGATCTTTCTAATTATCTTTTTATACATATACCTGTAGCCATGCCACAGGGGAATCTGCTACATCAGGAAAGAAGGTTTCATAATAATCACAGGCAAGAGTTTTTACTGTAAGAGCAGTAAGACTATGTAAATCTCTTCAACAAGATACTGTGGTAGCTATTTAATTGAACAAGTACAAGAAGAGCCTGGATTGATGTGAACTCTCTTGATCTGACTTCTGAATCGGGGGGTGGAGCTGGTCATATGGACAGAGGTCTATCACCTGAAGACGATGATTGGAAGTCAGGGGTTACAGACTGGGAGGATTTAAGTGAGCAAGCATCCTTCAGTTGCTGTTGGTGATTTGTTTGTCTTCCTGTGCATTGTGAAGTCTGCTTTTTCCCCTCCTTGGTCTTGCATCATTCAGATAAGTTATTTGTTTGCTGAATCTTTTGCATTTGATATAGTTTTGCCTTTCTTTGCTTTCTGCTTTGCTGTGTGGGTTCAGCATTATTCCCTGCTGGGATTTGTGCTGGACCCCTCTCATATGTCACAGCTTATGACATTCTGTTCAGTTTTGCTAATCCCCTGTTATATTAGAATCTTTTGCTTTGCTTCCAGTTCACACCAGAATGCTGATCTAGCGGGGGAGAGGTCGTGTGGCCTCAGTGTTTTTGTATATCAGACGTATTGGATTTTTTAGAGTTTTTGCGTGATTTCAGACAGTAACTTTTCTGTCCTATCTAGACAGTTTGGGCCCCATCATTTGCTCACTCTATTTTCTGCCTGCGTTTGTGCTTCATCTTGTCTCACCAATAATATATGTTTGGGGGCTATCTATTCCTTTGGGGTTCTACTCCGGGGCAGCTTAGCTTTCCCCTTTCTTGCTTTAGGCTTAGTTAACTCTTTGGCTGTGCCGAGGCGTCTAGGGCATCGTAGGCACGTGCCACGGCTAATGCTAGTTGTGTTGTTAGGTTTCCGGGTCTGCAATCCGCTAAGTTGCCAACCTTTCTGGTTTCCTGGTTGCTTAGCTAATTCCCCGGTAATCCTCCTCGGTGACCGAATCACAACAGAATCACCAGCCCAAAACTGTAGACTCTAGGCTACTCTAAAGAAGAAAAAAATTGTAAAAAAAAAAAGTGTTAGAATTTTTTATATGTTTTTTCCTCTTTTTCTCTGGTGCTGTAGGAAGATTTTTGCTTTAATGGAGACTAAGCAATTGTCCGATCGTGTTGAGCAGCTCGCTGCTGAAATTCGGGGAATTTCTGCCTATCTCGCTCAATCGTCTGCTGTAGAACCAAAAATTCCTAGTTCTGATGTATTTTTTGGGGATCAATCTAAATTTTTGAACTTTAAGAATATTTGTAAACTGTTTTTTGCCTTGAAACCTAACTCCTCGGGGAGCTCGGTGCAGCAGGTTAAAATTGTCATCTCCCTGTTGCATGGCAATCCCCGGGACTCGACATTTTCTCTGACACCTGGGAATCCTATTTTGGCTGATGTGGATGCGTTTTTCCAAGCTTTGGGGTTGTTGTGTGATGACTGATACAGCACAGAAAGAGGACTTGAAAATCCACCAATAATAGAAAACGGCAAAAGAGCAAAAAGGTTTACCCGTACAGGCCTCCAGACAAATGCACTATCAGGATGCAGTGGACCTATATAATTAAGATGGCAACACAGGTACAAGAATACCGATGAAACAACCGCTCGCAGCCTACCAATAAATGAAGGGGGCGGTTGCCTGGTATGTTAATGCACAACAAAACACTTGTATGCAGCGCTGTTTACACTATGGCCGTGCACAGCATCCAGGCCAGCCTAGTAGTGACACCCTTCTATTAGCTCAGGCGGGCTGGCCCAGCGCTGTCAAAATGCATGCCATGTGAACAGACACCACAGTTTACAAGACCAAATGGGCCCAACAGCACCCCATATAAAAAGTGCAAAAAAAACACATTAAAAAATGTGGAGTATTAGCTGATATTTTGGCCAAAACACGTGAGCCCATAACCTGCGTCAAAGATCTCCACGTTTATGGGTACCTAACACTAAATCCTAACACTGATACAGCACAGTATCAGTGTATCACTGCTGTATCAGTGTTAAGATTTAGTGTTAGGTAAACGTGGAGATCTTTGACGCAGGTTACGGGCTCACGTATTTTGGCCAAAATATCAGCTAATACTCCAAATTTTTTAATGTGTTTTTTTGCACTTTTTATTCAGGGTGCAGTTGGGCCCATTTGGTCTTGTAAACTGCGGTGTCTGTTCACATGGCATGCATTTTGATAGCACTGCGCCAGCCCGCCTGAGCTAATAGAATGGTGTCACTACTAGGCTGGCCTGGATGCTGTGCATGGCCATAGTGTGAATAGCGCCGCATACAAGTGTTTTGTTGTGCATTAGCATACCAGGCAACCGCCCCCTCCATGTATTGGTAGGCTGCGAGCGGTTGTTTCATCGGTATTCTTGCACCTGTGTTGCCATCTTAATTATATGGGTCCACTGCATCCTGATAGTGCATTTGTCTGGAGGCCTTTACGGGTAAACCTTTTTGCTCTTTTGCTGTTTTCTCTTGTGTGATGAGCCTAATGTTATTGATCAAGCTGAGTAAACCTTATTGGCATTGAACCAAGGTCAAGATGCGGCAGAGTTATATTTTCAAAAATTCCGAATGTGTGCCGTCCTTACTAAATGGAATGATGACGCCCTAGCAGCTCTCTTTCGGAAAGGTTTGGCAGAAACCATAAAAGATGTTATGGGGGGATTTCTGGTCCCCTCTGGTCTTAACAACTCTATGTCACTAGCCATTCAACTTGATTGATGTTTACGTGAACGTAAAACTATGCGAAAGGCCTTTTGAACAAACTTCTGAGCCCATGCAATGTGATAGGGTTTTGTCTAGGGCGCAACATAAAGAGTTTAGAAGGTGTAATAAGTTATGCTTCTTTTGTGGGGACGCCTCTCATACTATTTCTATTTGCCCTAAGCGGGAAAAATTCTTTGCCCACTCATTTGCTATGGGCAGTGTACAGCCTAAATTCCTTTTGGCAGTTTCTTTGATCTGCTCCTTGTCTTCATTTTCTGCTAAAGAATTTGTTGATTCAGGAGCAGCTCTGAATCTGATGGATTTTGACTTTGCCAAGTGTTGTGGGTTTCCCATGATACCCCTGCGGACCCCAATTCCTTTGAGGGGTATTGATGCTACCCCCTTGGCGGAGAATAAACCCCAGTTTTGGACCAAGGTGATAATGAGGGTCTCCCCGGACCACCAAGAGAATTGTAAATTTTTGGTGTTGCATACTTTACATGACATTATTGTACTTGGTTTTCCTTGGTTGCAGACCCATAATCCTGTTTTGGACTGGAAATCTGTGTCTGTGGTGAGTTGGGGTTGTCAATGTGTTCTTAGTGACACTCCTGTTTTCTCCACCTCTCCCCAGTCTCATGATGTTCCTGATTATTTGGCTGATTTTTCTGAGGTATTTAGTGAGAGTAAGTCCGCGTCTTTGCCTGCTCATAGGAGTTATGATTGCGCGATTGACTTAGTGCCCGGTTGTAAATTTCCCAAGGGTCGGCTTTTTAACTTATCTGTACCTGAACATGATGCTATGCAATCTTATATCAAAGAGTCATTGGAGAAGGGTCATATCAGACCATCCTCTTCACCTTTAGGTGCTGTTTTTTTTTGTGGCCAAGAAAGATGGTACATTAAGGCCATGTATTGATTATCGTTCTCTTAATAAAATCACTGTTAAATATCAGTATCTGTTACCCCTGATTTCTGATTTATTTTCTAGAGTTAAAGGTGCTAGTTGGTTTACCAAGCTTGACCTTAGAGGGCGTATAATCTTATTCGCATCAAGCACGGTGATGAATTAAAGACAGAGTTTAATACTCCTGAGGGACATTTTGAGTACATAGTGATGCCTTTTGGGCTCACTAATGCCCCTTCCGTCTTCCAATCTTTCATGAACGATATTTTTCGGGACTTTGTGGATAAGTTTTTGATCAGTTATTTGGACGATATTTTGATTTTTTTCCAGTGATTTGGATTCTGATGTGGAACATGTGCGGACTGTGTTCCAGATTTTGAGAGAAAACGCTCTGTATGTTAAGGGATCGAAATGTCTCTTTGGCGTACAAAATATTTTGTTTTTGGGATTCATTTTGTCCCCATCTGCTATTGAAATGGACCACGCCAAGGTCCAGGCCATTTATGATTGGGTTCAGCCCACTTCCTTGAAGGCCCTCCAGAAGTTTCTGGGCTTTGCTAATTTCTACCATAAATTCCTAGGTAATTTTTCTGGTATTGTAAAACCACTGACAGATTTGACGAAAAAGGGTGCTGATGTGGTAAATTGGTCTCCAGAGGCAGTCTCGGCGTTCCATGAGCTCTCCGCTTAAGGAGATTCACTGCTGCTCCAGTCTTACGGCCACCTGATGTTTCACTCCCATTTCAGGTGGAGATAGATGCTTCTGAGATTGGTGCAGGAGCCGTTTTGTCTCAAAGAGATCCGGAAACCTCTAAAATGAACCATTGTGCCTTCTTTTTTTCTCCATCTGAATGTAACTATGATGTGGGGAATTGGGAATTGTTGGCCATGAAGTGGGCTTTTGAAGAGTGGAGACAGTGGTTGGAGGGAGCCAGACATCAAGTTGTGTTCCTTACCAACCACAAGAACCTGCTCTATCTCGAATCAGCCAAGCGATTGTGTCACGACTGCAGCCGCAGTCGCGGCCCAGCAGGCGCCTCCACGCCGATGGCGAGGGGCGGACGTCCCCCGGGGACGCAATATGGACCCTCTATTCCACAGAGTGGGACCCGGACCTACCCGAACTAGGGAAGGGCAGTGACCGGGATACTGTGGCAGCTGAGCATGTGGACAAGGACACGTAGGACTTGATAACACCGCACAACTTCAGGTATAATAAAAGTAAAGTTTACTTAAAGTAAAGTCACAGTACATAGACAAAACAGGGCTAAACCAGGCTCCCGATTCCACACCTCCCAGAAGGGTACCACCCAGTGGACCCCAAGGCACCATCAGATCACCGAGGCACTCATAAGAGGGACATTGGGACACAGGCAGGACGTCAGGACGCATGAGGTCATCAGGACATCAGGACACACGAGTTCATCAAGACACAGGCAGGACATCAGGGTACACGAGGCCATCAGGACATCAGGGTCACCCACAGGACATCAGAGTCACCGGCGGACATCAGACAGGAGTCGTTTGTTTCCGGACATCCAACACGACCTACAGGCACCATTGCAGTCATCAAGCTCCAGTCAGCGGTCATCAGATTCCAGACTGTGGTTGTCAGGCTCCGGGCATAGGACCTAGGAAGGAACTCAAGCGTGATGGTGCTAACACCGCAGGATTGCTCGGCCTGCATGGAGCTAGCACCGCATGGTAGTCAGAGCACAGGATAGTAGATGCTCAGCAGGAACACCGGTTACAAGAGTCTCAGAGTCACTGGGTGCAGGGTTCCAAACACAGAGGGATTCCAGGAACATAACACAGCAGACAGTTCAGACATGGATAGGTACAGGATCAAGGATTCAGGCCCGGATATACCGCCTCTGGGGCAGGGCGAGGGTACAGGACAAAGCAGGAATTAAGGCAAGGACTTTGGTACCATAACCGAGACAGACGAGGCCCAGAGACACAAACACGAGACACACATGACAAAGTCCAGGAGCTTGTGAGTAGCTCTGGCCCCACCCATAGGGCAGGGTAAGTTTATAAAGCAGCTGCCCCTCAGCAATTGGCTGGGGACAGCATTTCAAGTACACACACTAACCCTGATAAAAGCAGGGGAGGTGTGGCCGCGCACGCCTTAAACACACACAGAAACCATTGCAGCACAATCAGTGCAGGAACTGCAGCTTACAGCACCTGGCATCGTCTGCAAGCCTAGACACACGTAGAAAGTCATGCACCAGCTGCAAATGACCTCACAACCTGCGGACAGCTTCCACAGCAGCGACCAGGGACCGCACATGCGAATGGTCAAGCAGCAGAGCAAAGACCTAACAACACATGTGCAGCTACGCAGCAGAGCAGGGAACTGAGCAGGCTCCATACAGGTAACAGCCAGCAGTATCCCAGCTCAATTAGGGAGAATGAAGTAAGGGGTTAAAGCAAACACATGAATTGTCACGACAACAAGCACATACAGACAGAACGGCGTGATAGATTGAACCCTAGACAGGCAAGATGGGCCTTGTTTTTCACGCGTTTTAATTTTGTGGTCTCCTTTCTTCCGGGTACTAAGAATGTTAAGGTGGATGCCCTCTCTAGGAGTTTCTTTGCTGATTCTCTTGATATGACCGAACCTACTACCATTCTAAATGAGGGTGTGGTTCTTTCCACCATTTCATCCGATTTGAGACTTGCCCTGGAGGAATTTCAGGAGGACAAACCTGAATGATGCCCTATGGGGAAATTGTATGTCCCTGACCAGTGGAGGAGAAGAGTAGAGTCTGAAATTCACTGCTCTGCGTTAGCTGGTCAACCTGGTATTTGTGGCACCAGAGACTTGGTGAGTCGGTCTTTTTGATGGCCTGCTTTATCTCGTGATGTCAGGAATTTTGTGCAGTCCTGTGGGACTTTTTCTCGGTCCAAACCCTGTTCTCATTCTAGTGGTTTGTTAATGCCCCTGCCGGTGCCCAGGAGGCCATGGAACCATATTTCAATGGATTTTATTTCTGATGACCCTGTTTCTCAGAGAATGACGGTTATCTGGGTGATCTGTGATAGATTTTCTAAGATGGTCCATCTCATACCATTCCCAAAGTTGCCATCTTCTTCTGAGTTGGTGCCCTTGTTTTTACAACAGGTGGTTCGTTTGCATGGTATTCCTGAGAACATTGTGTCGAACAGAGGAGTTCAGCTTGTTTCCAGATTTTGGAGAGCTTTTTGTTCTAAACTGGAAATTCATTTGTCCTTCTCCTCTGCATTTCATCCTCAGACCAATTTGCAAACTGAGAGAATAAACCAGACTTTGGAAACCTATTTGAGGTGTTTTATATCTGCTGATCAAGATGACTGGGTCTCATTTTTGCCCTTGGCCGAATTTGCTCTAAATAATAGGTCTAGTTCTGCCTCTTTGATGTCTCCTTTTTTTTGCAACTTTGGGTTTCATCCTCGTTTTTCTTCAGGGCAGGTGGAGGCTTTGGCCTGCTGACGTGTGGATTCTGTGGTAGAGAGAATGCAGCAGATTTGGGATCAAATAGTGGATAAGTTGTCTCATTCTCAGGAGAAGGCCCAACGATTTGCCAACCGGCATAGGACCACTGGTCCCCAGTTGAAAGTGGGTGACATGGTTTGGTTGTACTCAAAAAATATTCCTATGAAAGTTGCGTCTCCAAAATTCAAGCCAAGGTTCATTGGACCTTATAAGATTTTGGAAGTCTTTAATACCGTTTCTTACCATTTGGCTCCTCCTGGAACGTTTAAGATTCAAAATGTTTTTCATAAATCTTTGTTGAAAAGGTTGGTGGAGCCAGTGGTTCCCATGGCTGCGCCCGCTGATCCTGTATTGGTTGAGGGTAATCTGGAGTATGAGGTAGAGAAGATATTGGATTCTCATATGACTAGATGGAGACTCCAGTACTTGGTCAAGTGGAAAGGTTATGGCCAGGAGGATAACCCTTGGGTCTCTGCTTCTGACATTCATGCCGAGAGATTGGTTTGTGCTTTTCAGCGGGCCCATCCTGATCGGCCTGGTGGTGTAGATGAGGGTTTGGTGACCCCTCCTCAAGGGGGAGTACTGTTGTGAACTCTCTTGATTTGACTTCTGAGTCAGGGCTCCCTCTGGTAGTTACAGCGGGTAGTGGAGCTGGTCGTATTGACAGAGGTCTATCACCTGAAGATGATGATTGAAAATCAGGGGTTACAGACAGGGAGGATTTAAGTGAGCAAGCTTCCTTCAGTTGCTGTTGGTGATTTGTTTGTCTTCCTGTGCATTGTGAAGTCTGCTTTTTCCCCTCCTTGGTCTTGCATCATTCAGATAAGTTATTTGTTTGCTGAATCTTTTGCATTTGATATAGTTTTTGCCTTTCTTTGCTTTCTGCTTTGCTGTGTGGGTTCAGAATTATTCCCTGCTGTGATTTGTGCTGGACCCTGCTCATATGTCACAGCATATGTCATTCTGTTCAGTTTTTCTAATCCCCTGTTATATTAGTATCTTTTGCTTTGCTTCCAGTTCACACCAGAATGCTGATCTAGCGGGGGAGAGGTCGTGTGGCCTCAGTGTTTTTGTATATCAGACGTGTTGGATTTTTTAGGGGTTTTGCGTGATTGCAGACAGTATCTTTTCTGTCCTATCTAGACAGTTTGGGCCACATCATTTGCTCACTCTATTTTCTGCCTGCATTTGTGCCTCATCTTGTCTCACCAACAATATATGTTTGGGGGCTATCTATTCCTTTGGGGTTCTATTCCGGGGCTTTTCAGCTTTCCTCTTTCTTGCTTTAGGCTTAGTTAACTTTTTGGCTGTGCCGAGGCGTCTAGGGCATCGTAGGCACGTCCCACGGGTAATGCTAGTTGTGTTGTTAGGTTTAGGGGTCTGCAATCCGCTAAGTTGCCAACCTTTCTGGTTTCCTGGTTGCTTAGCTAATTCCCCGGTAATCCTCCTCAGTGACCGAATCACAACACTGGATGCTTCTTTCGAAAAAGGTAATGTAGTATTAGAAAGAATGGGTACTAACTTTCTGGAGATGGGACATTAATCTGTGGAATGACTCTGATTTCCATATTTGGAGTCAGAAATATTTTTTTCTCCATAATATGGGTCAATTAGCATATTTCTTGTGGGGTTTTGCCTGCCTCTGAATCAACATGTTAGTAAAGTTGAACTTTATGGAGGAAGGTTGAATTTGATGGACCTATGCATTTTTTTTTAACCTATGTAATTATGTAACTATGATTATAAAATGAATTTGATGCATTAATCTTATCAACTATAAAAACTGACATAGCAGAAAGACTGATATTAGTGTAATAGTTCAGAAAAGAGTTACCCTTGCTCACAAGTCAAAGTGCTATTTGGACCGTAGGAGAGAGAGGTCTGGGAGCTGTCTACATGATGCAAACATCCAACCAAATGAGGCTGAGTCCAATTAGAAAAACAGGTGTGTGCCAGTTCCGCTGGTGAGTACAGCCATAACAGAAGAAAGAAACAGGAAATTGATCCGGCAATCCAACCTGTGTAGTAAAATATCAAAACTTTATTCTGGCATGTCAAGCTATAGTTAAAAACATGAGAAACACCTGACTTGTTTCTTCCATGTAAAAAGCGCCCTTAGTCATAGGATATAGCTAGCAAAATGACAAGATCTTAAATGGGAAATAAGTAACCAATCAAAATCATGTGAACAATTGCAATAAATATGCACAAGGTGTCACAAAGTGAAAAACCTAAAACGTACAAGAAATGTCAATAAATATAAAACAAATCATTATATCGAGCTTTAAAATCCAAAAGGCTTCTCATGTGGTTAATCATTTTTGTCTATTTCCTCCTTGAATGGGATTACATATTATTTTCTCAAATCCATAAAAAGCAAACTGAGAAATGTCTCCTTTGTGAATATTAACAAAATGTTTGGAAGCATCAGAATAAGCTGCATTTTTATTATAAATGTTAGATAAATGTTCCCTATTCATTTTTTTTAATTTGCCAATGGTGCAACCAATGTATTGGATTTTGCTTGACAGGCAGCAGATGCAATATACGACATATTGTGTATCACATTTAAAAAATGATGTGATATCATATGAAGTACCATGAAAAGATTGGACAGTCTAGGTCTTATCCAAGGCGTATGTGCAGACATTGCGTCTGCTGCCTGCACATTTGTAAAAATCGGTAATTGACAGCCATGATCTGGAAGTAGAGGGCTGTTTAAGAAGAATGGGAGAAAGAGAACTGGCCAAACTAAAACCCTTCCTAGCAACGTACCTACAGCCTGCGCCAGTGATCTGTCGCAAAATGTCATCTTGATTCACAACCGGTAAATACCTTTTAATGATGAATTTAATCTTGTTATATTGTGGACTGTACGGAGTTGAAAAAGTAATGAGAGAAATTTGGTCAATAGGAGAAAGAACAAAGCAACATTCTTGGTTTATTTGAAACTTGGTTAAAGGCATATTTAATGCTGTAATTATTATAACCTCTATCACGTAACCGTCCACCGACAATTTTACGCTCCTGAAGAAATGCATCTTCATCCAAACATAAACGCCTAACTCTATTAAATTCCCCATAAGGGATCATTTTTATTGTGGGGTGAGGATGGGAAGAAGATGATAGAAGTAAGGAATTGCCCTAATTTTCTTTTCTATATAAAGTGGTATGAACTCGGTGCGTGACAGGGTCATTTTGCTAGCTACAGTGTCTGGCGAAAGTACTCGGCCCCCTGGAACTTTTCAACCTTTTCCCACATATCATGCTTCAAACATAAAGATACCAAATGTAAACTTTTGGTAAAGAATCAACAACAAGTGGGACACAATTGTGAAGTTGAATGAAATTTATTGGTTAGAACATAAAAAGTACCAGCACAAAGTCAAGAAAATTTCATGTATATAAATCCAGAGATACACATCAAAAACTACGGAGAAAAAATGAGTTTACCATATACAATGAAAAATAAGTATTTATTAATACAAAAGTTCATCAATTACATAAATAGTAAAATGTACAATAAAATATATCATATCAATTAGTACAGTTGTGGCCAAAAGTATTGACACCCCTGCAATTCTGTCAGATAATACTCAGCTTCTTCCTGAAAATGATTGCAAACACAAATTCTTTGGTATTATCTTCATTTAATTTGTCTTAAATGAAAAAACACAAAAGAGAATGAAGCAAAAAGCAAAACACAAAACTCCAAAAATGGGCCAGACAAAAGTATTGACACCCTCAGCCTGATACTTGGTTGCACAACCTTTAGCCAAAATAACTGCGACCAACCACTTCTGGTAACCATCAATGAGTTTCTTACAATGCTCTGCTGGAATTTTAGACCATTCTTCTTTGGCAAACTGCTCCAGGTCCCTGATATTTGAAGGGTGCCTTCTCCAAACTGCCATTTTTAGATCTCTCCACAGGTGCTCTATGGGATTCAGGTCTGGACTCATTGCTGGCCACCTTAGAAGTCTCCAGTGCTTTCTCTCAAACCATTTTCTAGTGCTTTTTGAAGTGTGTTTTGGGTCATTGTCCTGCTGGAAGACCCATGACCTCTGAGGGAGACCCAGCTTTCTCACACTGGGCCCTACATTACGCTGCAAAATTTGTTGGTAGTCTTCAGACTTCATAATGCCATGCACACGTTCAAGCAGTCCAGTGCCAGAGGCAGCAAAGCAACCCCAAAACATCAGGGAACCTCCACCATGTTTGACTGTAGGGACCGTGTTCTTTTCTTTGAATGCCTCTTTTTTTCTCCTGTAAACTCTATGTTGATGCCTTTGCCCAAAAAGCTCTACTTTTGTCTCATCTGACCAGAGAACATTCTTCCAAAACATTTTAGGCTTTTTCAGGTAAGTTTTGGCAAACTCCAGCCTGGCTTTTTTATGTCTCGGGGTAAGAAGTGGGGTCTTCCTGGGTCTCCTACCATACAGTCCCTTTTCATTCAGACGCCGACGGATAGTACGGGTTGACACTGTTGTACCCTCGGACTGCAGGGCAGCTTGAACTTGTTTGGATGTTAGTCGAGGTTCTTTATCCAACATCCGCACAACCTTGCATTGAAATCTCTTGTCAATTTTTCTTTTCCGTCCATATCTAGGGAGGTTAGCCACAGTGCCATGGGCTTTAAACTTCCTGATGACACTGCGCACAGTAGACACAGGAACATTCAGGTCTTTGTAGATGGACTTGTAGCCTTGAGATTGCTCATGCTTCCTCACAATTTGGTTTCTCAAGTCCTCAGACAGTTCTTTGGTCTTCTTTCTTTTCTCCATGCTCAATGTGGTACACACAAGGACACAGGACAGAGGTTGAGTCAACATTAATCCATGTCAACTGGCTGCAAGTGTGATTTAGTTATTGCCAACGCCTGTTAGGTGCCACAGGTAAGTTACAGGTGCTGTTAATTATACAAATTAGAGAAGCATCACATGATTTTTTGAACAGTGCCAATATTTTTGTCCACCCTCTCTTTTATGTTTGGTGTGGAATTATATCCAATTTGGCTTTAGGGCAATTCTTTTTGTGTTTTTTCATTTAAGACAAATTAAATGAAGATAATAACACCAAAGAATTTGTGTTTCCAATCATTTTCAGGAAGAAATTGAGTATTATCTGACAGAATTGCAGGGGTGTCAATACTTTTGGCCACAACTGTATGTATGGATACACATGATCCACAAAACTGATGGCCACAGACTATGAGCAGAACATAATAGCCAATCGTGATAGAAAGAGTTAATGTAAACATCAGGCAGCTGATTCACTCAGTATCAGGTGGCTCATATAGCCAAACATGCAGTGCAATGGTATGCTGAACAAGTGCCCCTAAATCATAAACATTACCATGGTATCAACAATGAATATATACTGTATGTATACATATTCAAAGACTGCTACATGACTAAGTAAAGAATGAAGTCATGTAGCGGTCTTTGCATATGTATACATATATATTCATTGTTGATACCATGGTAATGTTTATGATTTAGGGGCACTTGTTCTGCATACCATTGCACTGCATGGTTGGCTATATGAGCCACCTGATACTGAGTGAATCAGCTGCCTGATGTTTACATTAACTCTTTCTATCACCATTGGTTTGACATAGGTTATTTTTTGCTCTCTCCGGCTATTATGTTCTGCTCATAGTCTGTGGCCATCAGTCTTGTGGATCATGTGTATCCATACATACTAATTGATATGATATATTTTATTGTACATTTTACTATTTATGTAATTAATGAACTTTTGTATAAATAAATACTTATTTTTCATTGTATATAGTAAACTAATTTTTTCTCTGTATTTTTTGAAATGTATTGGTCATTTTAAATTTTTGGGGAAAGTCAAAAACTAAAAAGTGGGGCGTGCAATATTATTCGGCCCCTTTAACTTAATACTTTGTTGTGCCACCTTTTGCTGTGATTACAGCTGCAAGTCTCTTGGGGTATGTCTCTGTCAGTTTTGTACATCAAAAAACTGAAATTCTTGCCCATTCTTCCTTGGCAAACAGCTCGAGCTCAGTGAGGTTTGAAGGAGATCGTTTGGAACAGCAGTTTTCAGCTCTTTGCACTGATTAGGGCTTTTCTTGTGCTATGTGTGTAAATTCTCTGGGCTCAATTAATGAAGACCAGCATTGATTACGTGGCTTTTCATGAGGAGATGTGCTGGAGTAAGACTCTCCTGATTCATGAAGTAGTAGATGCCTCTTCATGAATCAGAAGAATTGGACAACTGGCGTTCACCTCTGTGTGTGTGCTTGGTAAAAATCCTACTCCAATCTGTTCTAGAGTAAGATTTGTGGCTTAGTGGATACTCCCACTCATTGTGAATTTGACAAGCGGTGGTCGCCACACCCCTTTCCTGCCCAAGGTCTAGCCACTTGTAGGATCTTGGCAAAAATTGTGTGAGAATGCCAAAAGTCACATATTTTAGCGAAGCCTCTAGTTGCTACTTTTCAAAGCTTTTTATGTAGATTTGATGAATTGGGGCCTCTGTCTCTAGACTCTGCCTGATTGTTATAGATTCCCTGTTTTCAATTCCCTAAACCTGCACACAAAACTCTTGATTTTACAGGGAAATATAAAGCAATGAATTCTGCAGAACGTGATATGTGTGGGGTCCTTTTTGCTATTTATCAATTCCACTGGAGTTTACCTTTGTCACCATGCTCCTGGAGAGTAATATGCCTTGTTTGGTACAACTTTTTTCTCCCATGGCTTATTCCCCCACTCATAGGACTAAACTATATATTTCACAAACTTACTTATTTGTTTTCTGCCTTCATTTCTCAGCAGAAGTATTTCTAGCTTGGCTCTCGTACCTATTTCTTATTGTGGCTTTGTGTCTGTGATGTGTGTTATGAGACATCTAGCTTAATTACTGCTACACAGATTTTATGATTCATATATTTAATACCATATATTTCTCTGGTTTTACGTGGGTAGGATTGACATAGCATGGGGGTTTAATTTTATCATGCATTTCCATTGTTTTTTTTGTGTTTATAAGTTTTGTACAAAGAAATGCATTTTGGTGATCCTTACCTTATATACCCTCCAACTATTTCTTGCTTGTTTCTATATGTGTAGTATGGTACATAAGGTGAGCTGATACTTCAATTTTGTTAATGCCCACTCTTTATTTTTTTCTTAAAGAATTGTGTGCGTCCTACTTCACAAAGCCCCTTCCTTAAGACTAACATATACAATGCCAGTCTTAATAAATTGGCCCCTAAAGGTTTGTGTTTTCTGTCATTGTCTGCTATTTAAGCTTGGCATCTACTTTTACTCCAAACCCTTTCATGGTTGGCTTTCTAGCTGAACCGAATCGCAACAATTAGTGGACAGTAAACTTAAGTATAGCAACTAGCGTCAGACGGCTGCTGACAAGTTAAACCTAGTAATTTGTACCAACATTAATAGATGTAATATATATATAAATATATAACTAGCATCAAGCATAGCATTGTTTTATGACCAGTTATTACCACAATACACTTGACAGGTAATTACAGAACTGATCAGGCATAGTCAGAGGAAGCATAGAATAAGGAGTACAATAATTAAATCTGTGGTTTATGGGTTTTTTTTTCTTACAGCCAAGAGTGGGAAGGAGGTTTAGATAGAATCATGAGTGTGAATTGTGGTTGATACAGCATTATTCTATTTGTTCTTGTATTTGTCAAAAGATCCTTTAATAAATATGGTTTAAAAAACAAACAGCAATTTATATCGAAAGACTCACTGTTATTGTCTTCTACAATTAGTTATTGACTTTCCTTATCTTTTCTAAACCATCAAGACCATCATGAAGTTTCTACCAAGTATGTGCCTCTGCAAAGTTTTCAGTTTAGATATTGTCCCCCCATTGCGCACACTGCCCACAAGGTCGCCGGGGTCTGTATACCTATGGTTTTTGCAGAGAGTTCAGAGTAAAGTTTGGTGTCTAGTAGTTTTGATTGTATGTTTTAATTATGATTAGCACAAGCCATTGTGTGACAGAGTGACTACAATTGTTCTACAGAAGCGTTGACTTACATATTTTTTTTTGCAGCCACTAGACATGATTGACAACTTAATTGTTACCACGGCTCACTCTTGCTTTCTTCCTGGTATATGTCATATGTAATATAACTCTTCACTTTATGGGGTTAAACCTGATTGTAGATAAATGCCACACGTTACCCTAGATACTCGTATTGAGTTATTTCCTGCCATGCTCACTTGTTCCTATCTTTCTATTTTATTTCAAGGCTTCCTAGGTATGAGCACAAATCACATTTATCATATATTTCTCGATAAAGCCTATGTCAGAAAGAGATTAATTTGAGGTTTCTAGCCCCACAATTCACAAATGTGTGAATCTTGTTCAGACAGCTTACAATCTAATTTTAGACAACGTTTTTTTAACAATCTAATTAAAAGGTTACCCTACATTACCCAATGTACATGTCAAAAATGCATGCACCATCGACTCTGTCGTTTTCTGTCAGCTTTTCAAAAAGTCTATTCAGCTATACTAAATTATTCTCTACACGTGTATAGGAGAAAGTCAACAAGACAATGGAAACCTTTTACAATCGTTCAATTTCAGCTGTTTCATTCACATTCATTGACAACAGGTGGATAAAATCATGGACACATCCAACCATACCATTTCCATAGTAAGGGCGCAGTCAAACAGCCATAGAAATTGAACAGAGATCGGACCGCAATGAACGGATTGGCCTATGGCTCTATGAACCCGAGTGTGACGACTTCATATTTCTATGCAACTGTCACTCTCGGGTTTGGGGAAAGGCAGCCAATCCAAGCGCTGCAGTCTGATCTTGGCCCCATTTATATGGCCGTCTAACTGCACCCTAAGCAGAAGTGACATGGGTCACAGTGAAGAAAGCAGAACCTTTTATCATGACAATGGAATGATCAATGAGAAACAGGCACAAAAGCCTAATACTACCACTACAAGGTGCAGTGACATAAAACAAAACCACCAATAAAGCCTAAATCCATGTAGAAATACTTCACCATGTGGAGCCTGATAAACAGATCTAATTTGTAGAATGTCTAGAGTACAATTTCTTTCTAAATGAACAGGGCAAGCAGTCAAGTTTTGTGTAGGAAGAATATGGGATTTTCATGATATTTCATGATGTTGATTCTCTTGCTGTGAATGAACAGCATGCTACAGTATAAGTTTCTGCAGAGTTGTTTCTCCCACTATTGTTATACCAGTAAGGTATAACAAGTAAGGTCTATAAAGATGTGTTTGTTAATGAAAAGCTTATCTGACCTATGCATGAGGCAAGATGAGGGAGAGGTAAAAGTTGCTATTATAGAAAGAAAAGAAAATTAACATTGATCTCCTTACATTTGGCAATTAGTTCACTCCCAGAAAAACAGAGAACTATGTTATTAGTACAACCTATTTTAGGAAACTCATATGCATACATTTTGCCTATGAAACATTGCCAATAAGACTTCATACACCGTAAGTCTACTTAAGGAGAAGCAGTCTGTCCAATTTCTGCTCAGACCCCCAGCTAACCTTAATGGAAAAATACGTTTTTGGAATTCGAATAAGTGGACAAAAAATGTAAATACTGTTTTTTGGGGGCCTAAACAGTAAAAATAAGTCTTGACAAGTATGCTATTAATGGGCAAAAAGCTATTTAGTAGCCAAGAAGACAAAGTTAAGAGCCTAAATTGGTAAAGGGTAAAAAAAAGATATATTTCTTTCAATTACTTGAATAATGCCTGAATATGAATAATTTTGATTGTCTTGCTTCCTCATCCGCCATTACAGTCTATTAAATGGTTTTAAGTTTATTGTATTTACAAAAGAAAATTCAATGACATATGACATGATTAGGGAAACCGTAAATTCTCCATTAAATGTCACTTGCTTAACACAGCAAAGAATGGAGTACAGCACATGCATAACTGATGAAAAATTCAATGTGTCACTTAATCTAGTGATGTGATATTTTTCTTTAAAGAAGCCTTTTGCAGCCATGTTTTTTATGTTCTAAAAGCTTCCTAAGAGTACCGTTACACCTAGCGATGCACCAGTGATCCTGAGTAGCGATATGACGTGGTCAGGATTGCTGGTGCATCGCTAGGTGGTCGCTAGTGAGCTGCCACACAGGCAGATCTCACCAGCGACATCGCTGGGGACGGGGATCGCTACTTACCTGTCAGACGCGGCGATCCTGCGTCCTCCCGCCCGGCTCCATGCGTCGCTTGTCGGTGCCACAGGAAGCCCAGCAGGAAGTGACCGACGAGAAATGGTCCAGGAGCTTCTCGCGCGATCAGCGATAACCAGCGGGGGAGCCAGCCGGAGGTAAGTATTACACATAACGATATCGCTAGCAATATCGCTGCGTCACAAAATCGGTGACTTTACAGCGATATTGCTAGCGATATCGCAGTGTGTAACGGGGGCTTTAGCCAAAATGTTGCATCAGGATTTAAGGGAACCTGTCAGCTTCCCCGAGCTTCCCTGGGTAGCGTAAACCACCACCATATTTTTATTAGACCCTTTCCTAACAAGCACCTTACCGTCACTTAAAGATTTGTGAATTTCCATAAAATTAATTTTGTAAGTGCGCTTGCGATATGCTAATTAGTGAATGACTAGGTATGGGAACATTTCTTTTCCCCCAGAATAATCTTTCCACTCTGGGAATTTATCTACCAGTATAGTGATGATTTTGACTCCATGGGTGTGTTACACAAATGAGCAGCAATGGATGTTGCTAAGAGATAATGCAAATATATCATTGCAGTGCCCAGTACATTGTAGTGCCCTGTACAGTGTAGTGCCCATACACTGAACTGCCCATAATTTGTGCACATTTTGTGCTTCTGGGGACAAGCACCCCATAAATTAAGTGGGCTCTCCATGATACAGTAATACCAAAGATGTGGACACTAACTGCAGTGTAGGATAGCTGTGGGGCTCAGGAGGAAGGAGGCATTTTTGGGAGAGCAGGTTTTGTTGAATTTCTTTTGATTGGAGCCACTTCACTTTTCCAGAGCCTTTTTGCCACTAGTTGAATAGATAAGCGTGTGCATAGCTTTAGTAGGTGCCAGAGTAGGTTCCCACACCATTAGCATATATTAAGAGACTCGGCACTCAACTTAAGTGATCAGATAATTTAATGCTGTCCCCACTAGTACTAAGCAAAAGGTTTTGGTCTTACATCAGACCTTCTTCAGTTACAGAATAAAGTAAAGTTATTAGGTCAGGTGGACCAATCATCATGGTTGAAGATCACTAGATCATTAAACATTCCGTGTCATGAAAAATTAGGGCAAGGGTTATCAGACCTGTGCACATATAGGGTTATGTGTGCTTTGCCTCAGTGGCATGTGCAGTCACAGTGCCCACTGCTAGTCCAGTGTCTGCACATGCCACTGAGGCACAGCACACTTAACCTTATATGTGCACAGGTCTGACAACCCTTGCCCTACTTTTTCATGACACGGAATGTTTAATGATCTAGTGATCTTCAACCAAGATTATTGGTCCATCTGACCTAATAACCTTAGTTTATTCTGTAACTGCTGAAGGTCTGATGTAAGACCGAAACGTTTTGCTTACTACTAGTGTGGACAACATTAAATTATCTGATCACTAAAGTTGAGTGTAGAGTTTCTAAATATAAGTTTTTGCCACCAGTGATGTGGTTGCCCCCTATATTTCTGTTAACAGATGACCAACATGAGTGGGGACTTTTTTTTTTGTGCATTTAGTACAAGCTTTTATTGGTGGAATTTTAAAGTACAGAACATTTTGAATCATATTTATGCTGTGCTCTATGCTGAGAAGCGACATAAGGGTTTCTATCTAAATCTAAAAAATACGTGATTCTGATTAACCCCTTTACCCCAAGAGAGATTTACATGTTAATGACCAGGCCAATTTTTACAATTCTGACCACTGTCCCTTTATGAGGTAATAGCTCTGGAACGTTTCCATGGATCCCGGTGATTCTGACACTGTTTTCTCTTGAGATATTGTACTTCATGATAGTGGTAAAATTTCTTTGACATGACTTGCGTTTATTTGTGAAATTTGGCAAAAATTGAGAAAATTTTACAATTTTTCAACTTTGAGATTTCATGCCCTTAAATCACAGAGATATGTCACACAAAATTCTACGTAATAAGTAACATTTCCCACATGTCTACATCAGCACAATTTTGTAACCAAAATTTTTTTTTGGTTAGGAATGGAGTTGAGCGAAACGGGTCGGTCAAATTCAAAAATAGCCGACTTTAGCTAAAGTCGGGTTTCGCCGATCGAAACCCGACCATAGCGTGAGGTCGGCCATGAGGTCGAGAATCAGAGCGCCAAAGTCGCGTTTCAAATAATGCTTCCAGTGCTTTATCTCCGCCAATGAAGGTGGACGCACACTGTGGGCAACGCGATGACATGGGCAGCGGCCACCACCATGTTAGAGAAAGGCATTGAAGTGATTGGCTGGCTTTGTGTGGCGTCACAGTGGTTATAAAATGCTGTGACCGCCGACCGCCATCTTACTTCTGCAGATCTTAGAATAGGGAGAGGTGCTGCTTCTGATTCTGAACAGGGAGAGCGTTATGCAGGGAAGAAGAATAAAAACTGCATCTGCTGATAGCGCTTTTCACTGTACAGATAGTGTGAAGTGAAAGGGGAGGCTCTTTGTTGTGTGCAGCAGCGCTGGTGGTGATTAGGCTGCTTTTTAAGGCTAGCTGCATTGCTGTGTGCACACTGCTGTTCAAACTGCTTTTTTCAAAGCACTCCAACTTTGATTATTTTGTCCTGGTGAGTTTTTTCACACACCGTATAGCGGTGTACACTCCTCACACAATACCATGTCCCGGCTGGTATCACAGACAAATAGAAGCTATCTGGGTGTGACTCTGGAAGAAAAGGCCGAGGAGTTTTTCCAGACTTACACCTTAGAGTGAGTGCTGTCCGCTTTTCAAACAGTTTCGTATATCTGCTGTTTGATAACGGTCAAAACTAGACAGAGACAGAGTGTGTCAGTCCCTATACAAATAGACTGAGATTGACAATTTTCCATACAGACACCGTATAGCGATGTATGCTCCTCACACACTACCGTGTACCGCCTTGTATCATGGACAACTAGAAGCTATCTGTGTGTGACTCTGGAAAAAAAAGCTGAGGAGTTTTTCCGTTTTTCCTGACTTACACCTTAGAGTGCTGTCCGCTTTTTAAACAGTTTCGTATATCTGCTGTTTGATAAACGGTCAAAACTAAACAGAGACAGAGTATGTCAGTCCCTATACAAATAGACAGAGATTGACAATTTTCCATAAAGACACCATATAGAGCTGTCCGATTCTCAAACAGTATTGTATATCTGCCGTTCGCATTACAGTCACATCTATACAGAGTCAGCGTGTGTGTGACACTCCGTAAATACATATACGGAGATTGTTAGTTACACAAAAAACATATACAGCTGTACACTTCTGATACAGTTCCATATATCTGCTTGTTGGATTATGGTCCAATACATACTGTGAGAGCGTCTGTGACTAGCATAATATATACGTTGATTTAATTTGTTTAATACACCTTACACAGCTGGACGCTCCTCATACAGTACCATCTCTCTGCTGGTATTTTTGGTACATTTTCCCAAACATGCAGAAGTATGGTGGAAGAGTCCGCGGACGTGGGCAGGGGGGCGCAGCTGCTAAGGATGGTAGTGGTGCATCGGCTGGTTCTGGCAAAAGCACAATAGCAGCTAAGGCAGGAGGTGTTGAGCCTGCGTCGTCTGGCCCAAGAAGGCCTGTAAGGTTGCCTTTTCTTGGAGTAGGAAAACCGCTTTTAAAGCCGGAGCATCAGGAACAGGTTTTGGCGTACAGTGCCGAAACAGCCACCAGCTCTATTGCCTCCTCTTCTGAACGTTCGAAACCTGAAAGCACGGAGTCGTCAGTGCAGGGTTCTGGTCAGGAAGAACACCTTTCCTTGTGTCCTTCACCCCCACCAAAAGCTAAGGATGCGGCAGCCCACACTTCAGATTACTCTATGAAGCTCTTTTCACATACCATGCCTGGGTTATCCAGTCAAATCCAGAATTCCTCAGTCCAAGATAAATCTGACATGGAGTGCACTGATGCACAGCCACTGCTAGATTATTCTGCTGGTACATTGACCCAGAGCACTACATTGTCCTTGCAGTCTTTTGAGCCAGAATCTGACCTTGATGACTCAGGTGCCCCTTCACGCATACTATACCACCTTACATGGTGACGCAGAGGAAGGTAAAGAGGAAGGTGCAGATGACTTTGAAGAGGAGGTGATGGATGGCCCAGTTCTTGACCCAGATTGGTATCCATTGGGGATGGAGGGTGGCGCTAGCAATAGTTCAGATAAGGAGAAGGATCCGCAGCAGTCATTGACATCGCAGCAGCGGTTATCTGGCAGGCCAGTAGCTGTCCAAAAACGTGGAGCAAAAACTAAAAGAGACGGTCAACTTAGCACAGCGTGCAAGGCCAGAAAATGTATACCATAGTAGCAAGAGCGCAGTGTTGCACTTCTTTGTCCAAAATCCTACTGATGAGGCAAAGGTTACCTGTAAGAAGTGCGGAAGGACCTTTAGCCAAGGAAAACAACTCAGAAATTTGAATACCAGTTGCATGCTTAGACATTTAATCAACATGCACTTGCAAGCGTGGACGGACTACAAAACCTCAGGTAGCACATGTGCACCTTCTCCGACTGAAGGTAGCCAGCAATGCTCCATTGCTTCCCCCACTGTAAGACCAGGGCCACCATTAAGCACACCAACAGCACTAAATGTGGAGGTGTCGTCGCAAGGCCTAAGCACTCAGGGAATCACAATGGTATTGCAACACAACACTGAATCTAGGCCATAACCACCAATACCATCACCGACCCCCTCTCACTCCGTCCAGTCCACCGCTACTTCCCCCATATGCAGCCTTCCAGTCCAGCTCACCCTACCAGGCACTCAGAGTAGGACAACAAAGTACTCATCCTCTCATCCGTGTACACTTTGTTTGAATGCATACATTGCCAAACTAATCTCATTAGAGATGATGTCCTACCGTTTGGTTGAAAGCGAAGCTTTCCGTGACCTCATGGCCTACGCTGTCCCACGCTATGACCTACCCAATCGGCACATCTTTTCTCAAAAAGCCATCCCTGCCCTCCACTGGCATGTGAAAGACCGCATTGTCCATGCACTAAAACAGTCAATGAGTGGAAAGGTGCACCTCACAACAGATGCATGGACCAGTAGGCATGGCCAAGGCCATTACATGTCCATCACTGCACACTGAGTTAATGTGGTGGATGCAGGCTCCACTGGGGACAGCGGCGGTGGAACAGGGCTGCCTAGCCCATGGTATAGGAAACAGTTGGCTGTAGGCTTTCGATCCTCCTCCTCCTCTACCAGCAAAAGCTCGTCCACAGAGTGCAGTCGCACAAGCACTCCATCCACAGGTGCCAGTGTTCCAACCAAGGTTTCCCACTATTGAACAGCTAGTGGTAAGCGTCAGCAGGATGTGTTAAAGATGATGTCTTTGGGTGACAACAGACACACCGCGGAGGTACTGGCTGACTACTTGCAGCGACAAACAGAGTCATGGCTGGGCAGTGTACATCTTGAGGCAGGCAAGGTAGTCAGTGATAACGGCCGTAATTTTGTGGCAACCATAGCCCATGCAAAACTCACACACATACCTTGCCTGGCTCACACTTTAAACCTGGTGGTGCAGTGCTTCCTTAATAATTATCCGGAGTTAACATCCCTGCTCCATAATGTGTGAAGACTGTGCTCGCACATCCGTCGCTCAAACATCCACTCCAGTCGTATGCAGAAGCTGCAGCGATTGCTCCACCTCCCCAAGCACCGCCTAATCATAGACGTTGCAACAAGGAGGAACTCCACCCTGCACATGGTTGAGAGGCTGTGCGAACAGAGGCAGGCTGTAATGCATTTGTGGGAGTATACACGGGCAGGCAGTTTGAGGGAAGACATGGAATTGTCGGGTGTGCAGTCATCAAAGCTGAAAGACCTCTGTTCCCTTACCATTGTCTGGTCAGGGAACTGTCCTGGACGAGGTGGAGGAAGAGGAGGAGGAGGATGAGGGGGATGATTATTTTGGGTAGGAGGATGCTTCTCAGGGGGCAAGAGAAATTGTTGGCATTCCAAGGTCAGGTACAGTGTTTGTGTGTGACTGTAGGGATGTGCATTTGCCAGAATGTGCTCCTCCACCCACCACTGGCAGTGCATCAATGACACCTGGAACATTGACCCACATGTGCGATTATGCCTTGCGGATCCAAAAAAAGGACCCCCGCAATGCCAAAATGATGAGGGATGACGACTAGAGTTGAGCGAAACGGGTCGAAAAATTTCAAAAGTCGCCGACTTTTGGCAAAGTCGGGTTTCATGAAACGAAACCCGACCCTAGGATGAGGTCGGCCACGAGGTCGGCGACTTACGCACCAAAGTCGCGTTTCAAAAGTTTGTTTTGTGCTCTTTTTCAGCCAATCAGGATCCACGGACACTGTGGGCAACGTGATGACATAGGCAGGGGTCACCACCATCTTTCAGAAGGGCATGCAAGTGATTGGCTTGCTTTGGTGGGCGTCACAGGGGTTATAAAAGGGCGTGCACGCCGACCGCCATCTTACTTCTGCCGATCTTAGCATAGGGAGAGGTTGCTGCTGCTGATTCTTTAGGGAGAGCGTTAGGCAGGGAAGAAGAAAAAAAAAACTGCTTCTGCTGCTAGCGATTTTGCCTGTACAACACACAGTCACTGTGTGTGCAGTGCAAGGGGAGGCTATATTGTGGTGGATCAGCGGTGTTGGTTGTTAGGCTGCCTTCTAAGGCTTCCTGACAGCTGCATTGCTGTTTACCCACTGCTCTGCAAACTGCTTTTTTAAAAGCAATCCCAATATTTTTTTTTGTCCTGCTGAGGTACTGAGCGTGCATTTTTTCACACCATACAGCGGTGTACGCTCCTCACACAGTACCGTGTAATGGCTGTAATCACAGCCACAGTGAAGCTATCTGTGTGTCACTCTGTGAGAATAAGTCGAGGACATGTTCCGTTCTTACAGACCTGCACCTACTAGTTTTGTCTAGCTTTCAAACAGTTAAATATATTTGCTGTTTGATCACATTCAAAACTATAGAGAGACAGCGTGTGTCAGTCCGTATACTTAAAAAACACGGAGCTTGACAATTTTACGTACACCGGACAGCCGTGTACGTGCACGCTCCTCTCAGTACCATGTAACGGCTGTTATCACGGCCACAGTGAAGCTATCTGTGTGTCACTCTGTGAGAATAAGTCGAGGACATGTTCTGTTCTTACAGACCTGCACCTACTAGTAGAGTTGAGCGACTTTTGCTTTTTTAGGGTCGCGTTTCGTTTCGTGAAACCCGACTTTTCCAAAAGTCGGGTCGAGTAAGATCGTCCGATTATAGGGAAAAGTCGGGGTCGTCCCGAAACACGAAACCCAATGTAAGTCAATGGGGAATAAAAGTCGGCAGTGAGAGGAGGACAGGAAACACACCTACAGTGCCCATTTGAATGCCAAAAGCATCAATTCTTCTTACTTAGGCTTGTCAACCTTAATTAACTTCATAATACAAGTTACGCACTGAAAAATGGGGGTTATTTGGCTAAATTTGTGGGGGGGGAGGGCTGGCTGCAGGTTTTCATGTGCCCTGGGCGAAAGAGCGCCCCTTTAACACATACCACAACTCATCATGCTCCGATACGGCAGAGAAATAGCGGTATAGTACAATGAAAAATACCTCACTTTTTACATCTCATGACGAGGCCCATCTATTTCTCCATACAAAATCATTGGTCCCATATAATGTTTGAAACAGTATATGATGAGCTCCACATAATGCTACAGTATATGTTGGTCCCCATGGATGAAGCTCCACTGTCTTATGGGCCCAAATAATGCTCCAAACATAATGGGCCCCATTTCTAATGCTCTAGTGTATAATGGGAACTGTAAATGCTGCTCCAGTGTCTGATGTCCACCTTTGGAATGTTCCAGTGTATGGTGGGCCCCATCTATCATTCTCCAGAGTATAGTGCTCCCCAAAAATTGCTGTCCCAACATAGAAAACAACCAAATAAGTCTCCTCGCTAGGGAATCCCTGTACTTGTCTGGACAGGTGCTGTAGCTTGCTTAACAGCTCGCCAGCCGTTCTCACGCCCAGTATGGATTGCACGTGATTGCACAAAGGTTAGAAAGGGTACCGTATCCCTGGATAACATGTATGGATAGCGTACACATTCAAAATATATGTCTATACAGCATGAGGCAGGCTCAGACGGTGTTAGGCCCAGTATGGATTGCACGTCATTGCACAAAGGTTAGAAGGGGTACCGTATCCCCGGATAACATGTATGGATAGCGTACACATTCAAAATATATGTCTATACAGCATGAGGCAGGCTCAGACGGTGTTAGGCCCAGTATGGATTGCACGTCATTGCACAAAGGTTAGAAGGGGTACCGTATACCCGGATAACATGTATGGATAGCGTACACATTCAAAATATATGTCTATACAGCATGAGGCAGGCTCAGACGGTGTTAGGCCCAGTATGGATTGCACATCATTGCACAAAGGTTAGAAGGGGTACCGTATCCCCGGATAACATGTATGGATAGCGTACACATTCAAAATATATGTCTATACAGCATGAGGCAGGCTCAGACGGTGTTAGGCCCAGTATGTATTGCACGTCATTGCACAAAGGTTAGAAGGGGTACCGTATCCCCGGATAACATGTATGGATAGCGTACACATTCAAAATATATGTCTATACAGCATGAGGCAGGCTCAGACGGTGTTAGGCCCAGTATGGATTGCACGTCATTGCACAAAGGTTAGAAGGGGTACCGTATCCCCGGATAACATGTATGGATAGCGTACACATTCAAAATACATGTCTATACAGCATGAGGCAGGCTCAGACGGTGTTAGGCCCAGTATGGATTGCACGTCATTGCACAAAGGTTAGAAGGGGTACCGTATCCCCGGATAACATGTATGGATAGCGTACACATTCAAAATATATGTCTATACAGCATGAGGCAGGCTCAGACGGTGTTAGGCCCAGTATGGATTGCACGTCATTGCACAAAGGTTAGAAGGGGTACCGTATCCCCGGATAACATGTATGGATAGCGTACACATTCAAAATATATGTCTATACAGCATGAGGCAGGCTCAGACGGTGTTAGGCCCAGTATGGATTGCACGTCATTGCACAAAGGTTAGAAGGGGTACCGTATCCCCGGATAACATGTATGGATAGCGTACACATTCAAAATATATGTCTATACAGCATGAGGCAGGCTCAGACGGTGTTAGGCCCAGTATGGATTGCACGTCATTGCACAAAGGTTAGAAAGGGTACCGTATCCCCGGATAACATGTATGGATAGCGTACACATTCAAAATATATGTCTCAGGAGGCAGGCTCAGATGGTGTCAGGCACAGTATGGATTTGACGGCCCAGATTACACAACGGAGGAGCAGGGAGAGGTAAAGATTGCAAATGCTGGGGCCCTGCCCAAGCAAGGGGGGCCCACTCGTGGGCGTCGGTACTGGCACTGGGCCCCTCATAGTACAGCGGTGTGTCTGGCGGCGGGTGTGCACCACCACGTCAGAGACACTTGATTGCACTATGAGGGACCCTGTGCCAGTGCCCGCGCCCAAGAGTCGGCCTACCCACCTGTCCAGGGCAACGGCACTCGCACGGTGTCGTGCGCCAGGTGGTGACCCCGGCCATGGGGGGGGAGGCAGCACAGTTAGGGAGTTTTAGAAAGTGGCATATGTTGATGTTGGACATTCAACTGATGCAAAAGGCGAAATAGGTGAAGTACCAGGAAGAGGTGGACCAAAGCAAGCCATTTTTCTGTCACCCTATGTGTCATCAGGGGAAGGTGGGACAAAATCCTTGGAAACCCATGCGTGGTTCATTTTAATGAAGGTTAGATCATCCACATTTTGGGTTGACAGACGGGTCCTTTTTTCTGTCAGGATTGATCCAGCTGCACTGAAGACTCTTTCCGATAGCACACTTGCAGCTGGGCAAGCGAGCTCCTGTAAGGCATATTGGGCCAATTCAGGCCAGGTGTCCAGTTTAGCGGCCCAATAGTCAAAGGGGAATGACCTGTGTGGGAGAACATCGATATGGGAGGAAAAGTAGTTTGTAACCATAGTTGACAACTGCTGTCTCCTGTCACTTTCCATCGATGCAGTATTACCAGTTGTGTGAGCGGTATTTGAAAAATCAGTCCACAACATTGTCATGAAACCCCTGTCTCCAACGCCACTTCTGCTGTGTGCACCACGAACACCTCTGCCAAGCTGCCCCCGGCCCGTACGGCTCGTGTGAGAACCATCACCGCTGCTGTGTGCTGGGAATGCCTCAAGCAACCGATTTACCAGAGTTGCTTGTTTATTAGCCAATATTAGGTCAAGGTTCTCCTGTGGCATGATGTTTTGTAATTTGCCTTTATAGCGTGGATCCAGGATGCTGGCCAACCAGTAGTCGTCATCGTTCATCATTTTGGCAATGCGGGGGTCCCTTTTTAGGATCCGCAAGGCATAATCTGACATGTGGGCCAATGTTCCCGGTGTCAATGATGCACTGCGAGTGCTGGGTGGAGGAGCACTTTCTGGCAAATCCACATCCCTCCAGTCACGCACAAACCCTGTACCAGACCTTGCCACGCCAACATTTTCACTTGCCCCACGAGATGCATCCTCCTCCCCTAAGTAATCATCCCCATCATCCTCCTCCTCCTCCTCCTCTTCTTCCTCCACCTCGTCCAGGAGAGGTCCCTGAGCAGACAATGGCTGAATGTCATCAAGGATTCCCTCCTCCTCTTCCTCCTCATCAACATTGGCTGCAGACGCCTGCTCCTTAAGGTGCGTCAAAGTTTGCATGAGCAGACGCATAAGTGGGATGCTCATGCTTAGAATGGCGTCGTCTGCGCTTACCAGCCGTGTGCATTCCTCCAAACACTGAAGGACTTTACAAAGGTCTTTCAGCTTCGACCACTGCATGCCTGTCAACTCCATGTCTGCTCTCAAAGTGCCTGGCCGTGTATCCTCCCACAAATGCATTATGGCCTGCCTCTGCTCGCACAGCCGCTCCACCATGTGCAGGGTGGAGTTCCACCTTGTTGCAATGTCGATAATGAGGCGGTGGTTGGGAAGGTGGAGCAATCGCTGCAGCTTCTGCATACGAACGGAGTGTACAGGCGACCGGCGGATGTGCGCGCACAGTCTTCGCACCTTCTGGAGCAGGGCTGTTAACTCTGGATAATTTTTGAGGAAGCACTGCACCACCAGGTTCAAGGTGTGAGCCAAGCAAGGTATGTGGCTGAGTTTTGAAAGGGCTATGGCTGCCACAAAATTACGGCCGTTATCACTAACTACCTTGCCTGCCTCAAGATGTACACTGCCCAGCCATGACTCAGTTTGTCGCTTCAAGTACTCGGCCAGCACCTCGGCGGTGTGTCTGTCGCCCAAACACATCATCTGCAACACAGCCTGCTGACGCTTTCCACTAGCTGCTCGATAGGGGGACACATCGTGTGCAACAGTGGCAGCTGCAGATGGAGTGCTCGTACGACTGCGCTCTGTGGACGAGCTGTCGCTTCTGGAGGAGGAGGAGGAGGGTCGAACGCCTACAGCCAACTGTTTCCTATACCGTGGGCTAGGCAGCACTGTCCCACCACCGCTGTCCCCTGTGGACCCTGCATCCACCACATTAACCCAGTGCGCAGTGATGGACACGTAACGGCCCTGGCCATGCCGACTGGACCATGCATCAGTTGTGAGGTGCACCTTTCCGCTCACTGACTGCTTGAGTGCATGGACAATGTGGTCTTTCACATGATGGTGGAGGGCTGGGATGGCTTTGCGAGAGAAGAAGTGGCGACTGGGTAGGTCATAGCGTGGTACTGCATAGGCCATGAGTTCGCGGAAAGCTGTGCTTTCCACCAACCGAAAGGGCATCATCTCAAATGAGATTAGTTTGGCAATGTGGGCGTTCAAACCCAGTGTACGCGGATGAGAGACTGAGTACTTTCTTGACCTACTCATAGTGTCTGGGAGGGTGAGCTGGACTTGAGAGCTGCATATGGTGGAAGTAGCGGTGGACAGGGCGGACTGAGAGAGGGTTGATGATGGTGATGGAGTTGGTGTTCTTTCTGATGGCCTAGAATCAGTCTTTCGTTGATATAACAGTGGGATTCCCTGACTGCTGTGGCCTTGCAACGACACCTCAACATTTGCTGCTGTGCTAACCGGTGGGCTTACAGTGGGGGAAACAATGTAGCGTTGCTGACTACCTTCGTTGTGATCAGTTGCACATGTGGCACTTGAGGTTTGGTGTTGTGTCCACGCTTGCAAGTGCATGCTGGTTAAATGTCTAAGCATGCAACTGGTATTCAAATTTTTCAGATTTTTCCCTCGGCTAAAGGTCTTTGCGCACTTCTTACAGATAACCTTGGCCTGATCATGAGGATTTTGTTCAAAAAAGTGCCACACTGCACTCTTCCTACTTTGGCAGACATTTTGCGGCCTAGCACGCTGTGATCTTTTGACCCTCTGGACAAGCTGTCCAGCAACTCTTTTGATGTTTGGAACCTGTCTTTGGAGTGCTCCGGGCCTGCCAGATAACAGCTGTTGCGATGTCGATGTCTGCTGTGGATGCTCCTCATCTGAGCTATTGGAAGCAGCACCCTCTTCCCCCAATGGATGCCAATCTGGGTCAACAACTGGGTCATCCATCACCTCCTCTTCTATGTCATGTGCACCTTTCTCTGTGTCACCGTGTTTGGTGGTATAGTGTGCGGGAAGGGGCACCTGAGTCTCATCAGGGTCAAAATCTGGCTCTGTACACTGCGAGGACAATGTAGTGCTCTGAGTGAATGTACCAGCAGAATCATCCATCAGCGGCTGTGCATCAGTGCACTCCATGTCAGATTCATCTTGGCCTGGGTAATTCACCATTTGACTTGATAATCCAGGCATGGTATGTGAAAACAGCTCCATGGAGTAATCAGTAGTATGGCCTGCGTCATCCTTCAATCTTGGTTGGGGTGAAGGACACAAGGAAAGGTGTGGTTCATGAACATGAGCCTCCAATGACGACTCAGTGCTTTTACTTTTTACAACTGAAGAAGAGGAGGCGATAGAGCTGGAGGCTGAGTCAGCAATGTAAGACAAAACTTTTTCCTGATGCTCTGCCTTTAAAAGCGGTTTGCCAACTCCTAGAAAACTAAGCGTTCGAGTCCTTATGTAGCCAGATGATGACGCAGGGTCAGCACCTCCTGCATTCGGTCCTATTTTGCTCTTGCCACTACCATCAGATCCACCACCAACACCATCATTACCAGCTGCCAACCCCCGCCCAATTCCACGGCCTCTTCCACCAGCCTTCCTCATTTTTGGTAGAAATGTAGACAAAATCCAACAAACTATATAGTAATGTAAAACAAGGTACAAGGTGTCTATAGGACAGGGGAGTTTTAGAATTTCTGCACACACTTGTGGACAGTGGACACTTGTGGATTGTGTGCGGCCCACTGATATCTGAGCGCTATGTGACACGCTCGATGGCACAGCTGCCTGTGACCAAAGTGACGAGAGGATAATGGAGATTTTGAATCTCTGCGTACACTTTTGGACACTGGACACTTGTGGATTGTGTGCGGCCCACTGATATCTGAGCGCTATGTGACACGCTCGATGGCACAGCTGCCTGTGACCAAAGTGACGAGAGGATAATGGAGATTTTGAATCTCTGCATACACTTTTGGACACTGGACACTTGTGGATTGTGTGCGGCCCACTGATATCTGAGCGCTATGTGACACGCTCGATGGCACAGCTGCCTGTGACCAAAGTGACGAGAGGATAATGGAGATTTTGAATCTCTGCGTACACTTTTGGACACTGGACACTTGTGGATTGTGTGCGGCCCACTGATATCTGAGCGCTATGTGACACGCTCGATGGCACAGCTGCCTGTGACCAAAGTGACGAGAGGATAATGGAGATTTTGAATCTCTGCGTACACTTGTGGACACTGGACACTTGTGGATTGTGTGCGGCCCACTGATATCTGAGCGCTATGTGACACGCTCGATGGCACAGCTGCCTGTGACCAAAGTGACGAGAGGATAATGGAGATTTTGAATCTCTGCGTACACTTTTGGACACTGGACACTTGTGGATTGTGTGCGGCCCACTGATATCTGAGCGCTATGTGACACGCTCGATGGCACAGCTGCCTGTGACCAAAGTGACGAGAGGATAATGGAGATTTTGAATCTCTGCGTACACTTGTGGACACTGGACACTTGTGGATTGTGTGCGGCCCACTGATATCTGAGCGCTATGTGACACGCTCGATGGCACAGCTGCCTGTGACCAAAGTGACGAGAGGATAATGGAGATTTTGAATCTCTGCGTACACTTTTGGACACTGGACACTTGTGGATTGTGTGCGGCAAACTGATAGCTGAGCGCTATGTGACACGCTCGATGGCACAGCTGCCTGTGACCAAAGTGACGAGAGGATAATGGAGATTTTGAATCTCTGCGTACACTTGTGGACAGTGGACACTTGTGGATTGTGTGCGGCCCACTGATATCTGAGCGCTATGTGACACGCTCGATGGCACAGCTGCCTGTGACCAAAGTGACGAGAGGATAATGGAGCTTTTGAATCTCTGCGTACACTTTTGGACACTGGACACTCGTGGATAGTGTGCGGCCCACTGATATCTGAGCGCTATGTGACACGCTCGATGGCACAGCTGCCTGTGACCAAAGTGACGAGAGGATAATGGAGATTTTGAATCTCTGCGTACACTTGTGGACACTGGACACTTGTGGATTGTGTGCGGCCCACTGATATCTGAGCGCTATGTGACACGCTCGATGGCACAGCTGCCTGTGACCAAAGTGACGAGAGGATAATGGAGATTTTGAATCTCTGCGTACACTTGTGGACAGTGGACACTTGTGGATTGTGTGCGGCCCACTGATATCTGAGCGCTATGTGACACGCTCGATGGCACAGCTGCCTGTGACCAAAGTGACGAGAGGATAAGGGAGATTGGATTGCTTTTAAAAAAGCAGTTTGCGGAGCAGTGGGTAAACAGCAATGCCAGCGTGTCAGGAAGCCTTAAAAGGCAGCCCAACAACCAACACCACAATATAGCCTCCCCTTGCACTGCACACACAGTGACTTGTGTGTTGTGCAGGCCAAATCGCTAGCAGCAGAAGCAGTTTTTTTGTCTTCTTCCCTGCCTAACGCTCTCCCTACAGAATCAGCAGCAACCTCTCCCTATACTAAGATCGGCAGAAGTAAGATGGCGGTCGGCGTGCACGCCCTTTTATACCCCCTGTGACGCCCACCAAAGCAAGCCAATCACTTGCATGCCCTTCTGAAAGATGGTGGTGACCCGTGCCTATGTCATCACGTTGCCCACAGTGTCCGTGGATCCTGATTGGCTGAAAAAGAGCGCAAAACGAACTTTTGAAACGCGACTTTGGCGCGTAAGTTGCCGACCTCGTGGCCGACCTCATCCTAGGGTCGGGTTTCGTTTCATGAAACCCGACTTTGCCAAAAGTCGGCGACTTTTGAATTTTTTCGACCTGTTTCGCTCAACTCTACCTACTAGTTTTGTCTAGCTTTCAAACAATTAAATATATTTGCTGTTTGATCACATTCAAAACTAAAGAGAGACAGCATGTGTCAGTCCGTATACTTAAAAAACACGGAGCTTGACAATTTTACGTACACCAGACAGCCGTGTACGTGCACGCACCTCTCAGTACCTTGTAACGGCTGTTATCACGGCCACAGTGAAGCTATCTGTGTGTCACTGTGGAAGGATAAGTGGAGGACTTGTTCCGTTCTTACAGACCTACACTCTAGGGAGATTCCTATTCTCCCCAATTCTACATACACCTTGTAGTTTGTGATACACTAGCCAATTTCTGCCTGTGACATAGTGCTCTGATATTCAGTGGGCCTCACACAATCCAAAAGTGTCCAGTGTCCACTATGTGTGCAGAAATTTAAAATCTCCCTTATCCTGTAGTCACTTTTTTCACACCTGTGCCATCGAGCCTGTGACATAGCGCTCTGATATTCAGTGGGCCTCACACAATCCAAAAGTGTCCAGTGTCCACTAGTGTGTGCAGAAATTCAAAATCTCCCTTATACTGTAGTCACTTTTTTCACACCTGTGCCATCGAGCCTGTGACATAGCGCTCTGATATTCAGTGGGCCTCACACAATCCAAAAGTGTCCAGTGTCCACTAGTGTGTGCAGAAATTCAAAATCTCCCTTATCCTGTAGTCACTTTTTTCACACCTGTGCCATCGAGCCTGTGACATAGCGCTCTGATATTCAGTGGGCCTCACACAATCCAAAAGTGTCCAGTGTCCACTAGTGTGTGCAGAAATTCAAAATCTCCCTTATCCTGTAGTCACTTTTTTCACACCTGTGCCATCGAGCCTGTGACATAGCGCTCTGATATTCAGTGGGCCTCACACAATCCAAAAGTGTCCAGTGTCCAATAGTGTGTGCAGAAATTCAAAATCTCCCTTATCCTGTAGTCACTTTTTTCACACCTGTGCCATCGAGCCTGTGACATAGCGCTCTGATATTCAGTGGGCCTCACACAATCCAAAAGTGTCCAGTGTCCACTAGTGTGTGCAGAAATTCAAAATCTCTGTGATCCTGTAGTCACTTTTTTCACACCTGTGCCATCGAACCTCTGACATAGCGCTCTGATATTCAGTGGGCCTCACACAATCCAAAAGTGTCCAGTGTCCACTAGTGTGTGCAGAAATTCAAAATCTCCCTTATCCTGTAGTCACTTTTTTCACACCTGTGCCATCGAGCCTGTGACATAGCGCTCTGATATTCAGTGGGCCTCACACAATCCAAAATTGTCCAGTGTCCACTAGGGTGTGCAGAAATTCAAAATCTCCCTTATCCTGTAGTCACTTTTTTCACACCTGTGCCATCGAGCCTGTGACATAGCGCTCTGATATTCAGTGGGCCTCACACAATCCAAAAGTGTACAGTGTCCACAAGTGTGTGCAGAAATTCAAAATCTCCCTTATCCTGTAGTCACTTTTTTCACACCTGTGCCATCGAGCCTGTGACATAGCGCTCTGATATTCAGTGGGCCTCACACAATCCAAAAGTGTCCAGTGTCCACTAGTGTGTGCAGAAATTCAAAATCTCCCTTATCCTGTAGTCACTTTTTTCACACCTGTGCCATCGAGCCTGTGACATAGCGCTCTGATATTCAGTGGGCCTCACACAATCCAAAAGTGTCCAGTGTCCACTAGTGTGTGCAGAAATTCAAAATCTCTGTGATCCTGTAGTCACTTTTTTCACACCTGTGCCATCGAGCCTGTGACATAGCGCTCTGATATTCAGTGGGCCTCACACAATCCAAAAGTGTCCAGTGTCCTCTAGTGTGTGCAGAAATTCAAAATCTCCCTTATCATGTAGTCACTTTTTTCACACCTGTGCCATCGAGCCTGTGACATAGCGCTCTGATATTCAGTGGGCCTCATACAATCCAAAAGTGTCCAGTGTCCACTAGTGTGTGCAGAAATTCAAAATCTCCCTTATCCTGTAGTCTCTTTTTTCACACCTGTGCCATCGAGCCTGTGACATAGCGCTCTGATATTCAGTGGGCCTCACACAATCCAAAAGTGTCCAGTGTCCACTAGTGTGTGCAGAAATTCAAAATCTCCCTTATCCTGTAGTCACTTTTTTCACACCTGTGCCATCGAGCCTGTGACATATCGCTCTGATATTCAGTGGGCCTCACACAATCCAAAAGTGTCCAGTGTCCACTAGTGTGTGCAGAAATTCAAAATCTCCCTTATCATGTAGTCACTTTTTTCACACCTGTGCCATCGAGCCTGTGACATAGCGCTCTGATATTCAGTGGGCCTCACACAATCCAAAAGTGTCCAGTGTCCACTATGTGTGCAGAAATTTAAAATCTCCCTTATCCTGTAGTCACTTTTTTCACACCTGTGCCATCGAGCCTGTGACATAGCGCTCTGATATTCAGTGGGCCTCACACAATCCAAAAGTGTCCAGTGTCCACAAGTGTGTGCAGAAATTCAAAATCTCCCTTATCCTGTAGTCACTTTTTTCACACCTGTGCCATCGAGCCTGTGACATAGCGCTCTGATATTCAGTGGGCCTCACACAATCCAAAAGTGTCCAGTGTCCACTATGTGTGCAGAAATTTAAAATCTCCCTTATCCTGTAGTCACTTTTTTCACACCTGTGCCATCGAGCCTGTGACATAGCGCTCTGATATTCAGTGGGCCTCACACAATCCAAAAGTGTCCAGTGTCCACTAGTGTGTGCAGAAATTCAAAATCTCCCTTATCCTGTAGTCACTTTTTTCACACCTGTGCCATCGAGCCTGTGACATAGCGCTCTGATATTCAGTGGGCCTCACACAATCCAAAAGTGTCCAGTGTCCACTAGTGTGTGCAGAAATTCAAAATCCCCCTTATCCTGTAGTCACTCTTTTCACACCTGTGCCATCGAGCCTGTGACATAGCGCTCTGATATTCAGTGGGCCTCACACAATCCAAAAGTGTCCAGTGTCCACTAGTGTGTGCAGAAATTCAAAATCTCTGTGATCCTGTAGTCACTTTTTTCACACCTGTGCCATCGAGCCTGTGACATAGCGCTCTGATATTCAGTGGGCCTCACACAATCCAAAAGTGTCCAGTGTCCAATAGTGTGTGCAGAAATTCAAAATCTCCCTTATCCTGTAGTCACTTTTTTCACACCTGTGCCATCGAGCCTGTGACATAGCGCTCTGATATTCAGTGGGCCTCACACAATCCAAAAGTGTCCAGTGTCCACTAGTGTGTGCAGAAATTCAAAATCTCCCTTATCCTGTAGTCACTTTTTTCACACCTGTGCCATCGAGCCTGTGACATAGCGCTCTGATATTCAGTGGGCCTCACACAATCCAAAAGTGTCCAGTGTCCACTAGGGTGTGCAGAAATTCAAAATCTCCCTTATCCTGTAGTCACTTTTTTCACACCTGTGCCATCGAGCCTGTGACATAGCGCTCTGATATTCAGTGGGCCTCACACAATCCAAAAGTGTACAGTGTCCACAAGTGTGTGCAGAAATTCAAAATCTCCCTTATCCTGTAGTCACTTTTTTCACACCTGTGCCATCGAGCCTGTGACATAGCGCTCTGATATTCAGTGGGCCTCACACAATCCAAAAGTGTCCAGTGTCCACTAGTGTGTGCAGAAATTCAAAATCTCACTTATCCTGTAGTCACTTTTTTCACACCTGTGCCATCGAGCCTGTGACATAGCGCTCTGATATTCAGTGGGCCTCACACAATCCAAAAGTGTCCAGTGTCCACTAGTGTGTGCAGAAATTCAAAATCTCTGTGATCCTGTAGTCTCTTTTTTCACACCTGTGCCATCAAGCCTGTGACATAGCACTCTGATATTCAGTGGGCCTCACACAATCCAAAAGTGTCCAGTGTCCACTAGTGTGTGCAGAAATTCAAAATCTCCCTTATCCTGTAGTCACTTTTTTCACACCTGTGCCATCGAGCCTGTGACATATCGCTCTGATATTCAGTGGGCCTCACACAATCCAAAAGTGTCCAGTGTCCACTAGTGTGTGCAGAAATTCAAAATCTCCCTTATCATGTAGTCACTTTTTTCACACCTGTGCCATCGAGCCTGTGACATAGCGCTCTGATATTCAGTGGGCCTCACACAATCCAAAAGTGTCCAGTGTCCACAAGTGTCTGCAGAAATTCAAAATCTCCCCTGTCCTATAGACACCTTGTACCTTGTTTTACATTACTATATAGTTTGTTGGATTTTGTCTACATTTCTACCAAAAATGAGGAAGGCTGGTGGAAGAGGCCGTGGAATTGGGCGGGGGTTGGCAGCTGGTAATGATGGTGTTGGTGGTGGATCTGATGGTAGTGGCAAAAGCAAAATAGGACCGAATGCAGGAGGTGTTGAGCCTGCGTCATCGTCTGGCTCCACAAGGCCTCGAAGGCTTAGTTTTCTAGGAGTTGGCAAACCGCTTTTAAAGCCAGAGCTTCAGGAATAAGTTTTGTCTTACATTGCTGACTCAGCCTCCAGCTCTATCGCCTCCTCTTCTGAAGTTGTAAAAAATAAAAGCACTGCGTCGTCATTGGAGGCTCATGTTCATGAACCACACCTTTTCTTGTGTCCTTCACCCCAACCAAGATTGAAGGATGACGCAGGCCATACTACTGATTACTCCATGGAGCTGTTTTCACATACCATGCCTGGATTATCAAGTGAAATGGTGAATTACCCAGGCCAAGATGAATCTGACATGGAGTGCACTGATGCACAGCCGCTGATAGATGATTCTGCTGGTACATTCACTCAGAGCACTACATTGTCCTCGCAGTGTACAGAGCCAGATTCTGACCCTGATGAGACTCAGGTGCCCCTTCCCGCACACTATACCACCATACACGGTGACACAGAGGAAGGTGCACATGACATTGAAGCGGAGGTGATGGATGACCCAGTTGTTGACCCAGATTGGCATCCATTGGGGGAAGAGGGTGCTGCTTCCAATAGCTCAGATGAGGAGCATCCACAGCAGACATCGACATCGCAACAGCTGTTATCTGGCAGGCCCGGAGCACTCCAATGACAGGTTCCAAAAATCAAGAGTTGCTGGACAGCTTGTCCAGAGGGTCAAAAGATCACAGCGTGCTAGGCCGCAAAAAGTCTGCCAAAGTAGGAAGAGTGCAGTGTGGCACTTTTTTGAACAAAATCCTCATGATCAGGCCAAGGTTATCTGTAAGAAGTGCGCAAAGACCTTTAGCCGAGGGAAAAATCTGAAAAATTTGAATACCAGTTGCATGCTTAGACATTTAACCAGCATGCACTTGCAAGCGTGGACACAACACCAAACCTCAAGAGCCACATGTGCAACTGATCACAAAGAAGGTAGTCAGCAATGCTACATTGTTTCCCCCACTGTAAGCCCACCGGTTAGCACAGCAGCAAATGTTGAGGTGTCGTTGCAAGGCCACAGCAGTCAGGGAATCCCACTGTTATATCAACGAAATACTGAATCTAGGCCATCAGAAAGAACATCAACTCCATCACCATCATCAACCCTCTCTCAGTCCGCCCTGTCCACCGCTACTTCCACCATATGCAGCTCTCAAGTCCAGCTCACCCTCCCAGACACTATGAGTAGGTCAAGAAAGTACTCAGTCTCTCATCCGTGTACACTGGGTTTGAACGCCCACATTGCCAAACTAATCTCGTTTGAGATGATGCCCTATTGGTTGGTGGAAAGCGCAGCTTTCCGCGAACTCATGGTCTATGCAGTACCACGCTATGACCTACCCAGTTGCCACTTCTTCTCTCGCAAAGCCATCCCAGCCTTCCACCATCATGTAAAAGACCGCATTGTCCATGCACTCAAGCAGTCATTGAGTGGAAAGGTGCACCTCACAACTGATGCATGGTTCAGTCGGCATGGCTAGGGCCGTTACGTGTCCATCACTGCGCACTGGGTTAATGTGGTGGATGCAGGGTCCACAGGGGACAGCGGTGGTGGGACAGTGCTGCCTAGCCCACGGTATAGGAAACAGTTGGCTGTAGGCGTTTGACCCTCCTCCTCCTCCTCCTCCTCCTCCAGAAGCGAAAGCTCGTCCACAGAGCACAGTCGTACGAGCTTTCCATCTGCAGCTGCCACTGTTGCACACGAGGTGTCCCCCTATCGAGCAGCTAGTGGAAAGCGTCAGCAGTCTGTGTTGCAGATGATGTGTTTGGGCGACAGACACACCGCCGAGGTGCTGGCCGAGTACTGGAACCGACAAACTGAGTCATGGCTGGGCAGTGTACATCTTGAGGCAGGCAAGGTAGTTAGTGATAACGGCCGTAATTTTGTGGCAGCCATAGCCCTTTCAAAACTCAGCCTCATACCTTGCTTGTCTCACACCTTGAACCTGGTGGTGCAGTGCTTCCTCAAAAATTATCCGGAGTTAACAGCCCTGCTCCAGAAGGTGCGAAGACTGTGCGCGCACATCCGCCGGTCGCCTGTACACTCCGTTCGTATGCAGAAGCTGCAGCGATTGCTCCACCTTCCCTACCACCACCTCATTATCGACATTGCAACAAGGTGGAACTCCACCCTGCACATGGTGGAGCAGCTGTGCGAGCAGAGGCAGGCCATAATGCATTTGTGGGAGGATACACGGCCAGGCACTTTGAGAGCAGACATGGAGTTGATAGGCGTGCAGTGGTCGAAGCTGAAAGACCTCTGTAAAGTCCTTCAGTGTTTTGAGGAATGCACACGGCTGGTAAGCGCAGATGACGCCATCCTAAGCATGAGCATCCCACTTATGCGTCTGCTCATGCAAACTTTGACGCACCTTAAGGAGCAGGCGTCTGCAGCCAATGTTGATGAGGAGGAAGAGGAGGAGGGAATCCTTGATGACATTCAGCCATTGTCTGCTCAGGGACCTCTCCTGGACGAGGTGGAGGAAGAAGAGGAGGAGGAGGATGATGATGGGGATGATTACTTAGGGGAGGAGGATGCATCTCATGGGGCAAGTGAAAATGTTGGCGTGGCAAGGTCTGGTACACTCGCAGTGCATCATTGATACCGGGAACATTGGCCCACATGTCAGATTATGCCTTGCAGATCCTAAAAAGGGACCCCCGCATTGCCAAAATGATGAACGATGACGACTACTGGTTGGCCAGCATCCTGGATCCATGCTATAAAGGCAAATTACAAAACATCATGCCACAGGAGAACCTTGACCTAATATTGGCTAATAAACAAGCAACTCTGATAAATCCGTTGCTTCAGGCATTCCCAGCACACAGCAGCGGTGATGGTTCTCACACGAGCCGTACGGGCCGGGGGCAGCTTGGCAGAGGTGTACAGGGTGCACACAGCAGAAGTGGCATTGGAGACAGGGGTTTCATGACAATGTTGTGGACTGATTTTTCAAGTACCGCTCACACAACTGGTAATACTGCATCGATGGAAAGTGACAGGAGACAGCAGTTGTCAACTATGGTTACAAACTACTTTTCCTCCCATATCGATGTTCTCCCACACAGGTCATTCTCCTTTGACTATTGGGCCGCTAAACTGGACACCTGGCCTGAATTGGCACAATATGCCTTACAGGAGCTCGCTTGCCCAGCTGCAAGTGTGCTATCGGAAAGAGTCTTCAGTGCAGCTGGATCAATCCTGACAGAAAAAAGGACCCGTCTGTCAACCCAAAATGTGGATGATCTAACCTTCATTAAAATGAACCATGCATGGGTTTCCAAGGATTTTGTCCCACCTTCCCCTGATGACACATAGGGTGACAGAAAAATGGCTTGCTTTAGTCCACCTCTTCCTGGGACTTGACCTATTTCGCCTTTTGCATCAGCTGAATGTCCAACATCAACATATGCCACTTTCTAAAACTCCCTAACTGTGCTGCCTCCCCCCCATGGCCGGGGTCACCACCTAGCGCACGACACCGTGTGAGTGCCGTTGCCCTGGACAGGTGGGTAGGCCGACTCTTGGGCGCGGGCACTGGCACAGGGTCCCTCATAGTGCAATCAAGTGTCTCTAACGGTGGTGGTGCACACCCGCCGTCAGACACACCGCCGTACTGAGGGGCCCAGTGCCAGTACCGAAGCCCACGAGTGGGCCCCCCTTGCTTGGGCAGGGCCCCAGCATTTGCAATCTTTACCTCTCCCTGCTCCTCCGCTGTGTAGTCTGGGCCGTCAAATCCATACTGTGCCTGACACCGTCTGAGCCTGCCTCCTGATGTATAGACATATATTTTGAATGTGTACGCTATCCATACATGTTATCTGGGGATACGGTACCCTTTCTCACCTTTGTGCAATCACGTGTAAGCCATACTGGGCCTAACACCGTCTGAGCCTGCCTCCTGATGTATAGACATATATTTTGAATGTGTGCGCTATCCATACATGTTATCCGGGGATACGGTACCCTTTCTCACCTTTGTGCAATCACGTGCAATCCATACTGGGCCTAACACCGTCTGAGCCTGCCTCCTGATGTATAGACATATATTTTGAATGTGTACGCTATCCATACATGTTATCCGGGGATACGGTACCCTTTCTCACCTTTGTGCAATCACGTGCAAGCCATACTGGGCCTAACACCGTCTGAGCCTGCCTCCTGATGTATAGACATATATTTTGAATGTGTACGCTATCCATACATGTTATCCGGGGATACGGTACCCTTTCTCACCTTTGTGCAATCACGTGCAATCCATACTGGGCCTAACACCGTCTGAGCCTGCCTCCTAATGTATAGACATATATTTTGAATGTGTACGCTATCCATACATGTTATCCGGGGATACGGTACCCTTTCTCACCTTTGTGCAATCACGTGCAAGCCATACTGGGCCTAACACCGTCTGAGCCTGCCTCCTGATGTATAGACATATATTTTGAATGTGTACGCTATCCATACATGTTATCCGGGGATACGGTACCCTTTCTCACCTTTGTGCAATCACGTGTAATCCATACTGGGCGTGAGAACGGCTGACGAGCTGTTAAGCAAGCTACAGCACCTGTGGTTTGCACACGTAAGTTTTTCATTTTTTCAGGAATGACTGTTAGGCCTAATTCCGGAATTGCGGTTGACCTGCACTTACTGAGAAATCATCGTTCGCGGGTAATAATTGTAATCAGTGATCCCCATCACTAACGTTGTTCAGCGGGTTATCTGCACCTGTAAGCGACAAACGCTGGCCTTTTCAGTGCAGCGCACATGCAGCCACGGACATGTAAGGGCATGACACACCAGTTATTGGCCAATCTCATGTGCCAGAGCCTCACGTGTCCCTCTAGTACGCCGGACTCGGACCGCGGGGCATGACGGAGTCTCGTTCGTTAACGGAATTAAGCTTGCAATGTGTGCATCTGTTCTGTAGCTGGCATGGTTGAGGTTTCCCAGGTGGAGTCGAATTTAACTGTAGGCTCCACTCCTGGTGGTGCCCTTCTGGACATTCCTTTAAGGTTCAGCTTTGCAACCATACTGCCCACGTAAAACAAACACTTTGCCTTCATGAACGCTGTTTGGAGGGTCATGACTCGTGGGAATAACGCCGCCCAATCAGTTAACCTGCTAGAGAGATCCTTCGTTGCTCCCAAGCATGACATCACACTCCCTAGGAGGAAGGTAATGCCACTGTGGCGACCGTACTCCTGGGGGCGACACAAGTGCACTGATGCCCAGCCACTGCTCGATGAATCTGCTGGTACATTGACCCAGACCACTACATTCCCCTCGCACGCTACACGGCCTGAATCTAACCCTGATGAAACTCAGGTTACCCTTCCCATATACAGTTCCATCTTACACGGTGACAAAGCTGCAGATGAAAGTGCAGATTCGGCCTACCCGCCATCAGACACACCACCGTACTATCAGGGGCCCTGTGCCAGTGCCGTCGCCAACGAGTGGGCCCCCCCTGCTTGCTCAGGATCACAGCACTTGCAAGGTTGAAATACTGTGCAGTGAGATGGAAGATGGGGATGACGAGGAGTCCAGACTAGTACAGGGATTCCCTAGCGAGGAGACTTATTTGATTGTTTTCAATGTTGGGACAGTAATTTTTGGGGAGCACTATACTCTGGAGAATGATAGATGGGGCCCACCTTACAGTGGAACATTCCAAAGGTGGACATCAGACACTGGAGCAGCATTTACAGGGCCCATTATACACTAGAGCATTAGAAATGGGGCCCATTATGTTTGGAGCATTATTTGGGCCCATAAGACAGTGGAGCTTCATCCATGGGGACCAACATATACTGTAGCATTATGTGGAGCTCATCATATACTGTCTCAAACATTATATGGGACCAATGATTCTGTATGGAGAAATAGATGGGCCTCGTCATGAGATGTAAAAAGTGAGGTATTTTTCATTGTACTATACCGCTATTTCTCTGCCGTATCGGAGCATGATGAGTTGTGGTATGTGTTAAAGGGGCGCTCTTTCGCCCAGGGCACATGAAAACCTGGAGCCGGCCCTACCCCCCTACAACTTTAGCCAAATAACCCCCATTTTTCAGTGCGTAACTTGTATTATGAAGTTAATTAAGGTTGACAAGCTTAACCCCTTAACGACCGCCGATACGCCTTTTAACGGCGGTAATTAAGGGTACTAAAACCACAGCGCCGTTAATTCACGGCGCTGTGATTTAAGTGAATAGCGCCCCCCAGTGTCGGATTTTCTCCGGGGTCTCGGCTGCCAGGGGTAGCCGAGACCCCAGAGAACATGAATCGGTCGGTTTTTACCGACCCCCGCTTTTGCGATCGCCGTTATTAACCCTATAACGGCGACCGCAAAAAAAAAAAAGCCGCGATTTTACATTTAATTTCTCTCTCCTCTGATGTGATCGCACATCAGAGGAGAGAGAAATAGGGTCCCCGATCCCCCCCCGGTACCTCTCCGTGGCCCACCGTCCCCTCCCGGTGGTCCCAAGTCCCGCCGGCATCCTCCGATGGGCGCCGCCATCTTGAAAATGGCGGGCGCATGCGCAGTGCGCCCACCGGGAATCTGCCGGCTCCGGCTGGCAGATTCCATTCATTATTTTGATCACTATGATAAACGATCATAGTGATCAAAATAAAAAAAATAGTACATAACCCCCCCCGTTTATCACTCCCTTATATAGGCCAATATAATGAAATAAAGAAAATATTTTTTTTTTCAGTTTTCCATTAGGGTTAGGGGTAGGGTTAGGGCTAGGGTTAGGGCTAGGGTTAGGGTTAGGGTAGGGTTAGGGTTAGGGTTGGGCTAGGGTTAGGGTTAGGGTTGGGCTAGGGTTAGGGTTGGGCTAGGGTTAGGGTTGGGCTAGGGTTAGGGCTAGGGTTAGGCTAGGGTTAGGGTTAGGGTTGTGCTAGGGCTAGGGTTAGGGCTCGGGTCACGACTAGGGTTAGAATTAGGGTTAGGGCGAACTAGAATTAGGGTTAGAATTAGGATTAGGGATTAGGGTTGGGATTAGGGTTAGGGTTGGGATTAGGGTTAGGGGTGTGTTGGGGTTAGGGTTGGAGCAAGAATTGAGGGGTTTCCACTATTTGTCAACTTTGGAGGTCTAAAAATTGGGGTCTAAAAAATCACTTTTGTGGAAATAAAAAAAGACTTTTTATTTTCACGGCTCTGCGTTTATAAACTTTTGTGAAGCGCTTGGGGGTTCAAAGTGCTCACCACACATCTAGATAAGTTCACTAGGGGGTCTAATTTCCAAAATGGGGGGTTTCCACTGTTTAGGCCCATCAGGGGCTCTGCAAGCGCAACATTATGCCCGCAGACCATTCCATCAAAGTCTGCATTCCAAAATGGCACTCCTTCCCTTCTGAGCTCTCCCATGCGCCCAAACAGTGGTTCCCCCCCACATATGGGGTATCGGCATACTCAGGACAAATCGCATAACAACTGTGCGGGTATGATTTCTCCTATTACCCTTGTAAAAATAAAAATTTGGGGGCGAAAAGATCATTTTTGTGGAAAAAAAATGGATTTTTTATTTTCACGGCTCTACGTTATAAACTTCTGTGAAGCACTTGAAGGTTCAAAGTGCTCACCACACATCTAGATAAGTTCCTTAATGGGTCTAGTTTCCAAAATGGGGTCACTTGTGGGGGGTTTCCACTGTTTAGGCCCATCAGGGGCTCTGCAAGCGCAACATGATGCCCGCAGACCATTCCATCAAAGTCTGCATTCCAAAATGGCACTCCTTCCCTTCCGAGCTCTCCCATGCGCCCAAACAGTGGTTCCCCCCCACATATGGGGTATCGGCGTACTCAGGACAAATCGCATAACAACTGTGCGGGTATGATTTCTCCTATTACCCTTGTAAAAATAAAAATTTGGGGGCGAAAAGATCATTTTTGTGGAAAAAAAATGGATTTTTTATTTTCACGGCTCTACGTTATAAACTTCTGTGAAGCACTTGAAGGTTCAAAGTGCTCACCACACATCTAGATAAGTTCCTTAATGGGTCTAGTTTCCAAAATGGGGTCACTTGTGGGGGGTTTCCACTGTTTAGGCCCATCAGGGGCTCTGCAAGCGCAACATGATGTCTGCAGACCATTCCATCAAAGTCTCCATTCCAAAATGGCACTCCTTCCCTTCCAAGCTCTCCCATGCGCCCAAACAGTGGTTCCCCCCCACATATGGGGTATCAGCGTACTCAGGACAAATCGCATAACAACTGTGCGGGTATGATTTCTCCTGTTACCCTTGTAAAAAATAAAAATTTGGGGGCGAAAAGATCATCTTTGTGGAAAAAAATAGATTTCTTATTTTCACGGCTCTACGTTATAAACTTCTGTGAAGCCCTTGGGGGTTCAAAGTGCTCACCACACATCTAGATAAGTTCCTTAATGGGTCTAGTTTCCAAAATGGGGTCACTTGTTGGAGGTTTCCACTGTTTAGGCACATTAAGGGCTCTCCGAACGCAACATGGCATCCGATCTCAATTCCAGCCAATTCTGCGTTAAAGTCAAACGGCGCTCCATCCCTTGCGAGCTCTGCCGTGTGCTGAAATAGTGGTTTACCCCCACATATAGGGTATCGGCGTATTCAGGAGAAATTGTACAACAAATTTTGTGGTTGATTTTCTCTTTTAACACTTGTGAAAATAAAAAAAATTGGTTCTGAAGTAAATTTTTTGCAAAAAAAAGTTAAATATTAATTTTTTCCTTCCACATTGCTTTAGTTCCTGTGAAGCACTTAAAGGGTTAATAAACTTCTTGAATGTGGTTTTGAGCACCTTGAGGGGTCTAGTGTTTAGAATGGTGCCACTTTTGGGTATTTTCTGTCATGTACACCCCTCAAAATGACTTTAAATATGATGTGGTCCCTAAAAAAATGGTTTTGTAAATTTTGTTGTAAAAATGAGAAATCGCTGGTCAACTTTTAACCCTTATAACTTCCTAACAAAAAAAAATTTTGCTTTCAAAATTGTGCTGATGTAAAGTAGACATGTGGGAAATGTTACTTATTAAGAAATTTGTGTGACACATCTCTCTGATTTGAGGGCATAAAAATTTAAAGTTTTAAAATTGCAAAATTTTCAAAATTTTTGCCATATTTCCATTTTTTTCATAAATAAACACAAGACTTATCGAAGAAATTTTACCACTAATATGAAGTACAATATGTCACGAAAAAACAGTCTTAGAATCCGTGGGATCCATTAAAGCGTTCCAGAGTTATAACCTCATAAAGGGACAGTGGTCAGAATTGTAAAAATTGGCCTGGTCATTAAGCTGCAAACTGGCTCTGTCGCTAAGGGGTTAAGTAAGAAGAATTGATGCTTTTGGCATTCAAATGGGCACTATAGGTGTGTTTCCTGTCCTCTCACTGCCGACTTTTATTCCCCATTGACTTACATTGGGTTTCGTGTTTCGGGACGACCCCGACTTTTCCCTATAATCGGCCGATCTTGCTCGACCCGACTTTTGGAAAAGTCGGGTTTCACGAAACGAAACTCGACCCTAAAAAACCAAAAGTCGCTCAACTCTAATGACGACTACTGGCTGGCCAGCATCCTCGTTCCATGCTGCAAAGGCAAATTACACACAACATCATGCCACAGGAGAACCTAGAGATAATACTGGCTAACAAACAAGCAACTCTTGTAAACCATTTGTTTGAGGCTTTCCCAGCACACAGCAGCGGTGCTGGTTCTCCCACGAGCCGTAGTGGGCACAATGGAAGAGGTGTTCGTGTTGCACACAGCCGAAGTGGCGTTGGAGACAGGGGTTTAATGACCATGTTGTGGAATGATTTCTCAAGTACCGCTCACACGACTGCTAATACTGTATCGATTAAAAGTGACAGGAGACAGCAGTTGTCAACTATGGTTACATACTACTTCTCCTCCCATATCGATTTTCTCCCTCACAGTTCATTCCCCTTTGACTACTGGGCCTCTAAACTGGATGCCTGGCCTGAATTGGCACAATATGCCTTACAGGAGCTCGCTTGCCCTGCTGCTAGTCTGTTATCTGAAAGAGTCTTCAGTGCTGCTGTATCAATCCTGAAAGGAAAAAGGACCCATCTGTCTACCCAAAATGTTGGTGATCTAACCTTCATTAAAATGAAACTTGCATGGGTGTCAAAGGATTTTGTCCCACCTTCCCCTGATGACACATAGGTTGGCAGAAAACTGCCTCGCTTTTGTCCTCCTCTTCCTTGGACTTGCCCAGTTCCGCCTTTGCAGCAGCTGAATGTCCAGCCAACACTTCAACATATGCCATTTTTTAAACCTCTCTAAGTGGGCTGCCCAACCCCCCCAATGGCTTGGGGCAACACCTGGTACACCTGGGCAAGTGCCGCTGCTCCGAACAGGTGGATGGGCCCACAGATGGCCGACGGCACTGGCACAGGGCCCCTCATAGTACAATACAGTGTCTCTGTTGGTGGGGGGGCCCACTCGCCGTCAGACACACCAGCGTACTATGAGGGGCCCTGTGCTAGTACCATCGACCACGAGTGTGCCCCCCCTGCTTGGTCATGGCCTCAGCACTTGCAAGTTGCAATACTTACCTCTCCCTGCTCCACCGCTGTGTAGTCTGGTCAGTTAAACCCTTCACAGGGATGGCCACTAGAAATTTGGTTTATTGATCGATGATGGGTAAGATGTAGCTATGGCCTTTTCTGCTTGCCCCTACCTTCAGATGATCAATGGCTACCATGCAGTGATGCTTTATGTTCACCTTTCACAGTTGTGATAGTCACAGACGTGTGACATTCCTGCCACCATTTTTCAATGACTCCTCTCATGTCAATCCAATGGAATCGCCTACTGTCTGTGGCTTCTGTCTTTTGCATTCCAAAATGACCAGACACATCATGATAGGCAGTGAGGACCATGTCTACATCTCTCCCTGTGATCACAGTTTGATGGAGATGAGTAACGGTGATGTGATCCACGCTACTGCGATAAAGCAATCCTTTCTTCACAAAGAACCATTTTCGCTGTCTCCACAGATGCAGTAATTGAGGGTCTGCTTCGCCTCTGCAACATGTACAGGGAGGTTTTCCCACGATGAGCAATTCCCAAATTTCTGCTAACACTCGACTTTCCGTCTGTACTTGTATCCATGTAGTTTCCAGTAGCGGAGAGTCTGGACTGGCTTAGTGAGATTGAAATATATACGCGATTTAAAAGTACCACAACACTGTATACTGTTGTATGCTTCGACTACCTTTCCCTTTTTTCTACTTGTTAAATTCTTCTGTAATACATAGTGAGCCTGTGAGTGTCTGTGTCTGACTCCGGAAGTATAGTTGGAAATTTAAAATTACCCCTAGATCTGGTATGTGCTGATACAGTACCTTTGTTCAAAATTTTGTATTACGGTATCATCCATTGTGAGTGAGCGTGTGTGGTTTACGCCTTCTATATATATATATATATATATATATATATATACACGGTGAATCGGAGAAACCAATTTTTACCCTATACTCTATACAGCTAGTATCTTGTTATACAGTACCTTTGTTCGACATTTAGTATTCTGGTCAAATCCATACTGAGTAAGCGTCTGAGAGTAACTACGGGACTATGTATACGGAGATTTCAATTGTACCCTATAATATGTATGCTTGCTATCTTGCCTTTTTTGCAACATGTTTTATCATGGTCAAACCCAGACTGAGTGAGCGTCTGACGGTGACTCCGGAAATATATACCGAGATTTCAAATTTGGCCAACACTGTAAACAGCTGTACGCTTGTGTTACATTACCCATATACAGCTTTTCATATTCTTGTGTAATCCATAGTGGGCCTGAGAGCGTTTGTGCCTGCCTCCTGAAATGTATACGGAGATTCAGAATGTTTACACTATACTATATATACCTTGTATCTCGTGATACTGTACCCTTTTTCACCTTTTTATTTTATTGGGTAATCCATACTGAGCCTGTGAGCGTCTGTGTATGACTCATGAAATATATACGGAAATTTACTGTTATCCCTAGACTGTATAGAGCTGTACACTTCTGATACAGTACCATATATCTGCTGGTATTTTGGGTCAATTTTCTAAAACATGAGAAAGTTTGGTGGAAGAGGATGCAGATGTTGGCGTAGGGGGCCACCTGGTACTGATGGTGGTGGTGCATCTGCTGGTAGTGCCAAAAACACAATAGCAGCTAATGTAGTAGGTGTTGATCCTGCATCATGGTGTAGCTCTGGAAGGCCTGTAAGGTTTCGTTTTCTGGGAGTAGGTAGACTGCTTTTAAAGCTGGAGCATCAGGAACTGTTTTTGGCTTATATTGCTGAAACAGCCTGCAGCTCTATCGCCTCCTCTTCTGAAGTTTAAAAAAATGCAAGCACTGAGTCGTAAGTGCGGGCTTCTGGTCAGGAGCAACCACTTTCCTTGTGTCCTTCACCCACACCAAAAGTGAAAGATGCGGCAGCACACACTTCAGATTACTCCATGGATCTCTTTTCACATACCATGCCAGGGTTAATTAAAAATGGGTCCCATCAAATACTGGAGCATTCAAAATGGGGGACATCTGACACTGGAGCATGATCCATGAGGCCCATCATATACTGGAGCATTCTAAATAGGGCAGATCAGACACTGGAGCAGCATCTATGGGGCCCATTATATATGGAGCATTATTTTGGGCCCATAAGACACTGGAGCATCATCCATGAGGCCCATCATATACTGGAGCATTCTAAATGGGGAAGATCAGACACTGGAGCAGCATCTATGGGGCACATGATACACTGGAGCATTAGAAATGGGGCCCATTATATATGGAGCATTATTAGGGCCCATAAGACACTGAAGCATCATCCATGAGGCTCATCATATACTGGAGCATTCCAAATGGGGCAGATCAGACACTGGAGCAGCATCTATGGGGCACATGATACACTGGAGCATTAGAAATGGGGTCCATTATATATGGAGCATTATTAGGGCCCATAAGACACTGGAACATCATCCATGAGGCCCATCATATACTGGAGCATTCCAAATGGGGGACATCGGGCACTGGAGCAGCATTTATGGGGCCTTTTATACACTGGAGCATTAGAAAAGGGTTCCATTGTATATGTAGCATTATTAGGGCCCATAAGACACTGGAGCATCATCCATGAGGCCCATCATATACTGTAGCATTCCAGATTGGGGACATCAGACACTGGAGCAGCATTTAGCATTTACAGGGCATATTATACACTGGAGCATCACAAATGGGGCACATTATATGTGGAGCATTATTTGGGCCCATAACACACTGGAGCATCGTCCATGGGGACTATCATATACTGTAGCATTATATGGAGCTCATCATATACTGTATGGAACAGCATATGTGGCCAATTATTCTGTATGGAGAAATATATGGGGCTCATTATTCTGCATGGTGCACAATATGGTGGCCATAATACTGTATGGAGTAATATACTGTCCTTTTTTTGAGCTATTTTACAATTTAAAATAGATCAGTCATGTCATGTAAGCAGCAAAGTATTTGTCATTGTACTCTACCTATATTTCTGTGCCGTATCGGAGCATCATGAGTTGTGGTAAGTGTTAAAGGGGCGCACTTGACACTCTTTGACACAGGGCACACGAAAACCTGGAGCCAGCCCCCTCCCCCACAACTTTAGCCAAATAACACCCAGTTTTCAATGCGTAACTATTATTATGAAGTAAATTAAGGTTGACAAGCTTCAGTAATAAGAATTGATGTTTTTGGCATTGAAATGGGAACTGTAGGTGCGTTTACTGTCCTCCACTTCCTGCCGACTTTGCTTCCCAATTGACTCGCATAGGGTTTCGTGTTTCAGTCAGCCTTCGACTTTTCCCTATAGTCTGCCAATTTCGTTTGACCCGACATTTGAGAAAGTCGGATTTCATGAAACCCGACTCGACCATAAAAATGGCAAAGTCGCTCATACCTAGTTAGGAAGTTATAAGGGTTAAACGTTGACCAGCGATATCTCATTTTTACAACAAAATTTAAAAAACTATTTTTTAGGGACCACATCAGATTTGAAGTCACTTTGAGGGATCTATATGATAGAAAATACCCAAAAGTGACACCATTCTAAAAACTGCACCCCTCAAAGTGCTCAAAACCACATTCAAGAAGTTTATTAACCCTTCAGGTGCTTCACATGAATTTTTGGAATGTTTAAAAAAAACTTTTTTTCACAAATAATTTATTTCAGATCCAATTTGTTTTATTTTACCAAGGGTAAAAGGAGAAACTGGACGCCAAAATTTGTTGTACAATTTGACCTAAGTATGCTGGTACCCGATATATACAGGTAAACCACTGTTTGGGCGCATGGCGGAGCTCAGAGGGAAAGGAGCGCTGTTTGACTTTTCAATGCAAAATTGGCTGGAATTGAAATCGGATGCCATGTCGCGTTTGGAGAGCCCCTGATGTGCCCAAACAGTGGAAACCCTCCTCAAGTGACACCATTTTGGAAAGTAGACCCCCTAAGGAACAAATCTAGATGTGTGGTGAGCACTTTGAACTCCCAAGTGCTTCACAGTAGTTTATAATGTAGATCCATAAAAATCAAAAATCATATTTTTTTCACAAAAATGATCTTTTCGCCCCATTTTTTATTTTCCCAAGGGTAAAAGAAGAAATTGGACACAAAAAATTGTGCAATTTGTCCTAACTGAGTATGTTGATACCCATTATGTGGGGGTAAACCACTGTTTGGGTGAATAGCAGAGCTTGGAAGGGAAGGAGTGCTGTTTGACTTTTCAATGCAAAATTGGCTGGAATGTCATGTCGAATTTGGAGAGCAACTGATGTGCCTACACAGTGGAAACACCCCAATTCTGACTCGAACCCTAACCCCAACACACCCCTAACCCTAATCCCAACCCTAACCCTAATCCCAACCGTAATCGTAATCCTAACTTTAGTCCCAACTCTAACTTTAGCCCCAACCCTAACTATAGCTCTAACCCTAACCCTAACCCTAGCCCTAACCCTAGCCTTAACCCTAGCCCTATCTCTAACCCTAGCCCTAACCCTAATGGGAAAATGGAAATAAATACATTTTTTAATTTTATTATTTTTCCCTAACTAAGGGGGTGATAAAGGTGGGTTTGATTTACTATTTATAGCGGGTTTTTATAGCAAGGTTATATGTTGGGCAGCTTTCACACACTAAAAGATGCTTTTTATTGCAAAAAACAGTTTTTGCATCACCACATTTTGAGAGCTATAATTTTTCCATATTTTGGCCCACAGAGTCAAGTGAAGTCTTTTTATTGTTACCATTTTCGGGCGCATGACATTTTTTGATTGCTTTTTATTCTGATTTTTGGGAGGCAGAATGAACAAAAACCAGCAATTCATGAATTTCTTTTGGGGAGGTGTTTATATTGTTCCGCGTGTGGTAAAATTGATGAAGCAGTTTTATTCTTTGGGTCAGTATGATGACAGCAATATCTCATTTATATCTTTTTTTATGTTTTGGCACTTTTATACAATAAAAACTATTTTATACAAAAAAATGTTTATTTTTGGATCACTTTATTCTGGGAGTTATAACTTTTTTATTTTTCTGGTTATGGAGTTATATGGCAGCTTGTTTCTTGCGGGACAAGATGATGTTTTCAGGGGTACCATGCTTATTTTTATCCATCTCTTTTATCTCGTGTTATTCTACTTTTTGTTTGGCGATATGATGATAAAGCATTGTTTTTTTGCCTTTTTTTATTGGTGTTCAATAAAGGGGTCAACTAGTGGGAAAATATTATAGGTCGGGTCATTACGGATGCGGCAATACTGAACATGTGTACTTTTATTGTTTAGATTTTTTTATTTAAATATTTATTTATTGATGAAATAAATATTGATTTTTTTATTATTTTTATCATTTTTTAAAATATTTTTACAATTATTTTAATTTTTTTTATTTAATTCTAACTTTTACACTGTGTCCCCCTATGGGACATTCATTTTGTGCAGGCTGATCGCTTCTTTAGCATGTAGATCTGCATGCTATAGAAGCTATCAGCGCTGCAGCTTATATAGCACTAACCTGAGAGTCTTCCTGACATGCACTAATAATAATAATAATCTTTATTTATATAGCGCCAACATATTCCGCAGCGCTTTACAGTTGAATGACAGGATGTGTATCAGCTCTGGAGACCCAGATGTCATCATAACGACATCGAATCTCCTTGGCAGTGATCGGGACCCCACATCATGGTCTCCGAGCCAAAGGCAGAGGGGTTGTCAGCCCCTCTGCCGGCTCCGGAACGCTGCGATCATGTTTGATTGCAGTGTTCCGGGGGTTAAAGTGCTGGGAGTGGTCCATGACCGCTCCTGGAACTTAGTCCTGGGTGACAGCTGTGAGAATCAGCTGACACCCGGCCACGATCAGCCACGCTCCCCCCTTGAGCGCGGCTGATCGCACATGATGTACTATCCCATCCATGGTCATTAAGGCCCAGGGCACATGGACAGGATAGTATGTCAAATGTCACAAACGGCTTAAACCCCTGAGGGATCCATTCACTATAATGAGGCAGCAGAGTTACTGTGGACTTTGTCCGGCTTTTTAGAGGTGCTCAAAACTATGGCTGACCGGCTTTTGTGCAAGCCTGGAAAGAGAGTCAACCGAATTGTAGGCCAGATGACGGTGACAGTGATGTGCCTCCATATGCCTCATTATAAGGAATCTTCCATAGGGAGTTACATCTGAATCACACATTTCATAGAATTACATGGAAACCCCGGTCTATAAGTGCTTGGCGTAGTAAGCAGTATAAATGTGAGCGATCAATAAACAAACCAACAGCAGGTGAAGAATTGATTTTATTATTCTTCAAATAGGTGCGAATACAGCGATACCAGATCCATAGAGTTTTCTTCTGTTTGGCTGCTATCACACAGTAAAAGACACTCTTTTTGAAAAATAAAGTTTTTGAATCGCTAAATTTTAAAAGCTAAAATTTTTCCACATTTCTGCTGACAAAGTCATGTGAGTGCTTATTTTTGGATGGACGAGTTGATGTTTTTATTAGTACCATTTTCAGGCACATAATATTTTTTGATCGCTTTCTATTTCAATTTTTGGGAATGAATAAAAAACATCAATTTGTAAATTGTTTTTGTTTTTTATTAATGCTGTTCATGGTGTGGTAGAAGTGATAACACAGTTGTTTTCTTCTGATCAGTACGATTACAGAGATACAATATTTTTTATGTTTTGTCGCTTCTATACCATAAAAATAATTTTATAGAGAAAATATAGTTTTTGCATCGCTTTATTCTGAGAGCTATAACTTTTTAATTTTTCCAGTGATGGAGTTGTGTATACTATGAGTTATTTTTATATGGTTTCAATCAGTTTAATATAATATACACTGAGATGAGGTAAGCAAAGGGTCACTGAAACTTACTTAAGATAAAGGAATGTGTTATGAGCTCATTTTCTGCTCCACCAGCTGGGAGTTCTCCTTCCGTTCTCCCTCTGGTTTTGACAGGAGGTGGTGAGGCTAGTTTAATTGGTAATGGTCTGCCACCTGACGAGGAGGATAATGATTGGATCTCTGGAGTATCAGACTGGATATAAGACAGCCGACGCCCTATCCTGTTGCTGGTGATTCAGTCTGCTTCTCAGGTCTTGGACTTCAGCTCTGCTCCATTCTTCTCAAGTTAAGTTTGTTTTTTGCTAATGTTCACACTTGCTCTTGTTGGTCAGCTCAGTTTTTGTGTGGTCAGCCAGCCCGGCTGGGCTGTGCTGAATCTCCACTCTTATTTATCTGTATTTGCCAACTTGCCTTTTAATAGATTGGCCTCTTTTTTGCTCTCTCTCAGAATATTTCAGAGTGCTGATATAGTGGGAGAAGTCTAGTGACTTCAGGGTTAATTTTGTTATCAGAAGTGTTGGACATTATTTTGGGTAGGGTTTTTTGGCAGATTGCAGACAGTATCTTTCCTTTCCTGTCCTTTCAAGTTAGTTTGGCCCCATCGTTTGCTCAGCCTATTTTTCTGCCTTTATTTGTGTTTTCATCTTGCTTCACCGTCAATACATGTGGGGGGCTATCTTTCCTTTGGGGTCTGCTCTGGGGGAGTTAGTTTTCCCTTTTCTTACTTTAGGCATATTTAGTTCTCCGGTTGTGACGAGGTGTCCAGGACCATCGTAGGCATGCTTCACGACTGCTGCTAGTTGTGTGTTAAGATCAGGGGATCTGCAATCTGCATAGTTACCAACCTCTCTGGTTTTCTGAGACTTAGCGTGTGTTGTTTTTCTCCTCGGTGACCCATTCATAACAGGAATGTGAATTACTGGTCATTTGTTTATCCATCAACAAAGGACCATTGATATTTCAAGGCAACTACCCTAATTAGATTTGGTGTTTAAACATTCCCAAGGATGTTATCTTGTGCTCTGAAGCCCCTCCTCCAGCTTGCTGTATTTCTGCCATGTGGCACACAGGAGGCCCCCTCCTCTAGCTTCCTGTATTATATACTGGTTAAAACAGGTATTGAGGGGATGTGCTTATAGCCAATGGACTATAGACTTGTGACATCATTCCCCACATGGTGGGGCTGGACACACCTTTTAGCTGAACATTTAAAAGAACTAGGACACATGTGCTTGTCTCCTGGAGGATGAGTGGTCGATGTCTATCTGAATAATGTAAAGTATGAATAATGCTTGTTTCTGATTAATGCATTTGTATTTATAGTTTTATATTGTTTATTATTTAATCTTATCATTTATTAAGTAAATCAATTTAGTAATTCAATTCTTGTGTGAGCATTTTCTTATTCATAACAATCCATTGGAAACCCTTACAATACAAGTTGTATGGCTGCTTGTTTATTGCTGGACATTTTCGGCTATACCTGTTTTGTTTACAATGGTCTTTTTGATTGTGTTTTATTCCACTTTTTTCCAGTGGTACTATGAAAAAGCAAAATTTTTTTCCCTTTTTTTTTACGGTGCTCACTGAAGGGGTTAACCAGTGGGACAGCTTAATAGGTCAGATCATTCCAGATGCAGTGATATCAAATGTGTGTACTTTATTTTTTCATTTTTGGTTTTACATCATGCATTGCAATGCACCAGCATTGCAATGCATGAGACCTGTGTAATTACACAGGCAGGTCTCCTGTTACATCCCTCCTGTGGCTGGGTGTAGCAGGCCACCATACATGGCACACCAGGAGGTGATTGTTTGATCTCCAGGTGCCATGACAATCATCGGCTCCTCATGACTTCATCACGGGGATGCCGCTGGGAGTGAGAGAGCCCCCTCCCTCTCACAACCGTCCAAATCTCACAATCGCTCTCAATCATGGTGTCTGGAGGGTTAATGAGCCAGGGGCGATGCTGGAACCATCTTTGACTCTCGCTGCAGGAGTGTGAGAGACAGACAGGGCTGTAGTCATGGCCACCAACATATGCAACAGTGAGCCCTGGCCTCCCATCACATAAACACGCTGCCCATCACTCGGCATACCTGCAGTGCCTTTCATAGCTCCATCAGGGTCCTCCGTTTATGGAGGACTCCAGGATCCACTTTAAAAATAACGGAGTCACAGTCCTGTTCAATTTTAAAAGGAGCAACTTTACTGAGACTTGTACACAGCATATTAATATTCTTTCCAGCATCATCATCATCATCAGGGTTCACAACATACAACTTCTCTTCTGTGCCTTTCCTTCTCTCTCAGTCACTAAGCCCACTACCGGGGCGGACCGTGGCGAACTGTCACACAGAATCTTGAATGCCCAGCCTCACTCCAGTTGGGTGTTCCCTCAGCCTTTTTGCCCCGTCTCTGAGGGTAATCAGCTGATGAGATAAGCTGTCACATGTTAAGAGATGTGCCTGTACTGCTTAGTCTTCAGTAACAACTGCAGACCCACTTATACTACGCTACCAGTACTGCTGCTGTAGATACCTCTGTAACAATCCTGGTCACGGATACTATATGCTGGGCCTTTGGCTTGAGCTGAATGTTGTGTGACACGGTGTTGCCCAGGGCCAGCCAGCCCTCCTGAGCTGATGGGTGCCCTCACCCCGACTGACTCCTATCAGGAAGTCTTTCCCAACTTATCCTACCATGCCCCTCCTATGTTTAACTATCTACAAACTGGTTCCCTTATGCCTACTACACTATGTACAGAACTATGGTCTCTGTGCTTCCATCTAGTGGCCAATCTGAGGTAATAATCTCCTTTAGCATTATACCCCCATCTAATACCTGACCCGGGGTAACTCACTTTCCCTACTTAACAGTGAATGTACAAACCAAAATTAAGTAAATACAGAGCAGTAACACACATATACTGCATACAACATATTGTATAAATAGCTATATACACCATCATGAGAACAAGGGATGTTTGCACGATCCCGGCACATCTCTTACAGAAGCTTGGCTGTTATCTGTGCCGAGCTCCTGACATGAACGTGCAGGAAGTGCTGATATTTCAGCAACTCCTGCATGATCATGCTGTGATCGATCAGTCAAACTAACTGACCGATCACAGCACTTAGTTCTGGAGCCACTGACATGGGTCCCATCATCTCTTCCCATGCCGCTTAGCTGTCAGTGACAGCTGTCAGCACAGAACTGTCACTGCATATTTACATGCAGTGACAGTTTAAATTCTTGACGGAGATAGCACATCATGCTGTGGGAACTGATATCTGCTCATGACATGCTATGTGTATCATTGGTCATAAAGGGGTTAAGGAAAAACGCTTGCAGTGCCCTGGTCCAAAGCCACGTTAATAATCCATGAGAAAATGGAAAACGGTCTTAGGAGCGCAGGAAGGAGACTCAGACAAGAGATGGGTTTAAACCACAATGCGTTTCGACAGAGGATCCATCTTCATCAGGTGAAACTTCCACGGATGAAGACGGATCCTCTGTCGAAACGCATTGTGGTTTAAACCCATCTCTTGTCTGAGTCTCCTTCCTGCGCTCCTAAGACCGTTTTCCATTTTCTCATTGCTCCTATCCTCCATTGGAGGTTTTCGGCTGGAGCTGCGGTGGAGACCTGACATCCTTGTCTGCCCCTGGGTTGCTTCCTAAGCGCTCCTTTATGACTGCTTATCACTTACTCTTACATAAATAATCCATGGCTGCAAGACCAGAGCTCTGCGGACCTCTTCCTATCTGCCAGCATCCTCAGATTCTTTTCTGAATAGTAGGCACTGCACAGGGTGGAAAAAAATACTAATTTTGCTACTCACTTGTCCTGCCACTGCATCCCTCATCTGCTTCTCTGTGCAGACTCCTCTGGCCTCTTTTTTATTTTTGAATTACGCGTGATGTTCCATTTCTCCATTTTCACCCTGAACCGGGCCTTCTGGCACAAAGTAGACCTGTGACAAAATTAAACGTCACACCCCAACATGGTGTCATGGGGTACCGAGACAGAATGGGGCTAGATAATCACAGTGTCTGATGATACATAAATCTGCGGTAGTTAGAACGGCTTCACCATCCTATTATAAGTTTTGGCTTTCCTTGCTCTGGTACTGCAAGGGTTAAACATAATTTGAAGTTCTCTGCCTTGGGTGATATCAAAGTTCATTACTTCCAGCAGGTATAAGAACCCTCCTTCTTGCTTCTGACCTTGTTAATGATAATTCAATCTGCCTGGTTTGGTGTTGGAGGAGTAGTTCGTGATTGGAATAAGCGTTTGGAGAGTTATTCAGGAGATTGCTGCATGTAGTTGGTTTGAGTGCTTTTCCTTATCTTCACCTATTTGGTTTTTCCTACCTCTCCCTCCCCATTGTTCCACTCTGCTGTTTTGTGAGTGTACTTGTATAAATGTACAGTAGTTTTCTTTTATTCCTGCCTATCTGTAATCCTATATACTTTGGCCTCACAGCTCCCTGGGTGAGGGAGGGACCAGATAAGGACTAAGATAGAACGATAGCAAGGTACGTGATCATGGCGTCTCCACCTACTGGGGTTATCCGGGGAACAAGTATAGACTAGGGTGCACCCTAGTTCGATGGATCAGTTAAACGCTCACAGTCTCTAGTCACTGCATGACACATGCATTGTGAAGTCAGAGACTTACTCTGTGATTGAAGCCTCAGTGCAGGATGAATATGGGAGAAGAGGACCTCAAGTATGGCTGGGCAGCAGCTATTTCACTGAGTTTTCATGAAACAAATATTGCAGATTCCAGATAATTCAAATTTATTGTAAAATTTAAGGTGATTTCAATTTGTCTCCAACTGATATAATCACCTCTAGTTATAGGAGAATATATAAGATTGAAATTTGTCATTTGGAACAATATTTGGTGACAAATTAAGCCTGCAACATCGACGTTGATAGACATTCTGTTTGATATTTGTACTTATCCTCAGTACCAAATAAAATATCCATCAGAGGTTGCCTTGTTTTAAACATATTTTATGAATACCTTTTTATTCCCTTGGTAAAGCCTCTGCCATCACTTGGCTAATTACACTGTGTTACCAAGGTTTTGTCCCTTTGACATTTTGGAGTGTTCCTGATAGATTTTAATCAAAGCAGGGCCACTTCCCCTCCACAGAGATATACTGTAGACTTCAGTCTAAACAGAGGATTTTTCATAGGTTCCCATTTAGATGGAGACTTCAGTCTTAGTGAGGATTGACATAGACAGGGACCTGGAAAATGAGAAATTCCTTAACGTTGGCTTCCAGGTACACATAACTTGGCCATTTTATGTGCTAAACTTTCTAAATTTGTCATATTTCTAATGCAGTAATGCAATTCATTTTTCATATTTGCATGTTATGGCGCTATAGTGTGCTTCCTTTTTTGCTTGAATGTTGATGATTATGGCTTACAGACAATGAAAACTCAAAAATCATTATGTCAGTAAATTAGAATACTTTATAACACCAGCTTGAAAAATTATTTTAAAATCTGTAATGTTGGCCTACTGAAATGTATGTTCAGTAAATGCACTCAATACTTGGTCGGGGATCCTTTTCCAACAATTACTGCATCAATGCGGCACGGCATGGATGTGATCAGTCTGTGGCACTATTGAGGTGTTAAGGAAGCCCAGGTTGCTTTGATAGCAGCCTTCAGCTCATCTGCATTTTTGGATCTGATGTCTCTCATCTTCCTCGTGACAATACCCCATAGATTCTCTATGGATTAAGGTCAGGTGAGTTTGCTGGCCAATCAAGCACAGTGATACTGTTATTAAACCTGGTATTGGCACTTTTGACAGTGTGGACAGGTGCCAAGTTCTGCTGGAGAATTACTTTTCCGTCTCCCAAAAGCTTGTCGGCAGAGGGAAGCATGAAGTCCTCTAAAATTTCCTGGTAGACGGCTGCGCTGACTTTGGTCTTGATAAAACACAGTGGACCTACACCAGCAGATAATAAAGAAAAGTGCATGACCAGGCACATTTAAAGTGACTATGGTGTCACTTCTATTATCACACTGAAAGCGATTAACTACTATACTGCAGTCTGTTACTGATGAAGGCCAGTGAGGTCGAAACATCTATCATTTTCTGGCTGCATTAAAAAATCCAAAAAATTATTCTAGAAGTTGAGTGCCAAGTTTTCTTTATTATTCATGTATGGTGTGGGGCCCTACTTGAGAACCTTCTGAAGTTGTGCATACGGTGTTTATCCTCTACACCAGCAGATGTCATAGCATCACTGATTGTGGAAACTTCACACTAGACCTCAAGCAGCTTGGATTGTGTGTCTTCTGAAAACAAAACCTTGGACCATTTAGCAACAGTCCAGTTCTTTTTCTCCTTGGCCAAGGTATGACGTTTCTGGCGTTGTCTATTAGTCATGAGTGGCTTGATACAAGGAATGCGACGCTTGTAGCCCATCTCCTGGATACATCAGTGTGTGGTGGCTCTTGAAGCAATGACTCCAGCAACAGTCCACTCCTTGTGAATCTCCCCCAAATTTTTGAATGGCCTTTTCTTAACAATTCTTTCAAGGCTTCGGTTATCCCAGTTGCTTGTGTACCTTTTTCTACCACACTTTTTCCTTCCACTCAACTTTACACTAATATGCCTGGATACAGCACTCTGTGAACAGCCATCTTCTTTAGCAATGACCTTTTCTGGCTTACTCTCCTTGTGGAGTGTGTCAGTGACTGCCTTCTGGACACCTGTCAAGTCAGCAGTCTTTCCCATGATTGTGGAGCCTACTGAAACAGATTAAGGGACCTTTATAAATGCTTAGGGAGCCTTTGCAAGTGTGTTTTGTTAATTATTCTAATTTACTGAGATAATGACTCTTGGGTTTTCATTGGCTGTAAGCCATAATCATCAGCATAAACAGAAATAAACACTTGAAATAGATCACACTGTTTGTAATGACTCTATATACACCATGTTCAAAATTATTATGCAAATGATATTTTTCTCTGATTTTCCTAAATGGTCGGTGCAAATGACAGTCAGTCTAATAAAAGTCATCACCCGTTAGAGTATACATCAAATTTTATTGAAGAAACCTCCCAATGATAACAGTATAATCTCCAAAATGAATAACAACTCAAAATGCACTGTTCCAAATTATTAGGCACAGTAGAATTTCTAAACATTTGATATATTTTAAAGAACTTAAAATGCTCATTTGTGGAATTTTCTGGTAAAAGGGAAGGAGAGGAAGAAACGCACCGATCTAAATGTAAATGTATAATTAGATCGTAGGTGAATATAGGTGCTTCTCACCTTTTATAAATCTTGATATCTTGCATATAGGTTAAGCCCCCGTTACACACTGCGATATCGCTAGCAATATCGCTGTAAAGTCACCGATTTTGTGACGTTGCAGCGATATTGCTAGCGATATCGCTGCATGTGATACTTAACTCCGACCGGCTCCCCCGCTGGTTATCGCTGATCGTGCGAGAAGCTCCTGGACCATTCCTCGTCGGCCGCTTCCTGCAGCGCTTCCTGCTGTGACGACGAGCGACGCGTGGAGCCGGGCGGGAGGACGCAGGATCGCCGCGTCTGACAGGTAAGTAGCGATCCCCGTCCCCAGCGATGTCGCTGGTGAGATCTGCCTGTGTGGCAGCTCACTAGCGACCACCTAGCGATGCACCAGCGATCCTGACCGCGTCATATCGCTGGTCGGGATCGCTGGTGCATCGCTAGGTGTAACGGTACCCTCACTTAGAACCATTAGGTGTTCAAAGGTGGATTTCTTATCTGGTCGGCATGCTGCAAATGCCTGGTAGCAAGTATGTCACTCAGACCAAGTAACCATAGGAATGTAATCCAATAAACTTTACACCAGGCTATTTGCATTCCTGTAGGTGTAGGATCCAAGGCTTCTTATTATCCAAAAAAGGTTTTTATTATTTCTCAAGAAAAAGCACATACAACGCGTTTTGACAGTATAAAATGTCTTCCTCGGGTATATTGTGATAAGTCATTTGTGAAATTTGCAGCATTAGGAGGTCACATTCACTGAACAAAAAAGCTATTTAACTCCAAAACATCCTAACAGGCCAAGTTACATGTTAACATAGGAACCCTTCTTTGATATAACCTTCACAATTCTTGCATCCATTGAACTTGTGAGTTTTTGGAGAGTTTCTGTATTGCTTTGCATGAAGTCAAAATAGCCTCCCAGAAGAACTGCTCTCTTGATGTGAACTCTCTCCCACCCTCATAGATCTTTTGCTTGATGATACTCCAAAGGTTCTCTATAGGGTGGAGGTCAGGGGAAGATGGTGGCCACACCATGAGTTTATCTCATTTTATGCCCATAGCAGCCAATGACTCAGAGGTATTCTATGCAGCATGAGATGGTGCAATTGTCATACATGAAGATGATTTTGCTCCTGAAGGCGTGTTTCTGCTTTTTATACCATGGAAAAAAGTTGTCAGTCAGAAACTCTATATACTTTGCAGAGGTCATTTTCACACCTTCAGGAACCTTAAAGGGCCCAACCAGCTCTTTCCCCAATGATTCCGACCAAAACATGACTCCTCCACCTCCTTGCTGATGTCGCAGCCTTGTTGGGACAAGGTGGCCATCCACCAACCATCCACTACTCCATCTGTCTGGACCATCCAGTGTTGCTCGACACTCATCAGTAAACAAGACTGTTTGAAAATTAGTTTTCATGTTTGTCTGGGCCCACTGCAACTGTTTTTGCTTGTGAGCACTGTTTAGGGGTGGCCGAATAATAGGTTTATGCACCACAGAAAGCCTTTGATGAATCCTACACCTTGAGGTTCGAGGGATTCCTGAGGCACCAGTAGCTTCAAATATCTGTTTGCTGGTTTGCAATGGCTTTTAGCAGCTGCTCTCTTAATCCAATGAACTTGCCTAGCAGAAACCTTCCTCATTCTGCCTTTATCAGCACGAACACGTCTGTGCTCAGAATCAGCCACAAATCTCTTAACAGTACCATGATCACGCTTAAGTTTTCAGGAAATATCTAATGTCTTCATCCTTTGACCAAGGAATGGCACTATATGATGCTTTTTGGCAGCAGAGAGGTCCTTTTTCTTTCCCATGTTACTTGAAAACTGTTGCCTGCTCAATAGTGTGGAACAACCTGTTTTCCTTTTATTGGGCTCACATGGCAAACTAATTATCACAGGTATCTGAGATTGATTTCAGTGATCCAAAGAACCCTGAGACACAATACCATCAATGGGTTTCATTAAAAAAAATAATGCTATGACACTTAAAACCAATTTCCATAATAGTTTTGAACATGTTGTAATATATAAGTTTCACTGTTTGTTTTAAAGGACTGTGTGGTATCTTTATCAGAGACAATTCGTGACAGGAAGAATAGATGGCGGTTTGAGCTGGGTGAAGAAGAAAAGCGAAGAGACGTCACTATATACTATGTACAGAGCTCCTATGTATAATTGCACTTATGGTATTATTAGTATCTTTTTTTATTAATTATCAGTAATGTAGTATTCAATCACTATGTGGTGGTAATATGTGGTCCAGTCATGGTGTGGCGGTATTTGTTCCTTATATGTGGTATTATTTGGTCACTATGTGGTGGTATTATGTGATCTAGTCATGGTGTGGTGGTATCAGTTCCTTGTATGTGGTATTATTCAGTCTCTATGTGGTGGTAATATGAGGTCTGGTCATGATGTGGCAGTATTTAATTGAACTTGATATTGTTCAATCACTATTTGGTGAAAATATATGGTATAGTTATATTGGCACAGTATGTTTCTTGCATGTGGTAATATTCGTTCACTATGTGGTGGTACTATATGGTCTGGTCATGGTGTGGCACTATTTGTTCCTTGTATGTGGCATTATTCGGTCACTATGTGGTGGTAATGTGTGGTATGGTCATGAAGTGGCAGTATTTGTTCCTGGTATGTTGTTTTATTGGTCATTTTAAAAAATGTATGTGACACATTCACTTAAAGAAACATAGATAAAAATATACCTAAAAGGAGTCTTGAAAACTTTAACAAATCTTAAATAGGTTAGAGTAGAATAGAGTCCTTCCAAAAGAGTCTATCTTGTCGTGATGGCATACTTAAAAATCTTTGGGACAAAACAAAAGCTGATGACTGTGTATTTGATATGTGTTCGATGGGAACTGTTAATGTATAGTGTTGAGCATTCCGATACCGCAAGTATCGGAATTCCGATACCGACTTCCGATATTTTTTCAATATCGGAATTCGGCATCGGAATCGGAAGTTCAGTTGATTGACGGCCTGACGTCATCATGATGCGCAGTGTGTGCGCATCATGATGCGCCGTCATTTCGGGCCTTCCGGGGGTCTCTGCCGGCCTGCCGGGGGTCTCTGCCGGCCTGCCGGGGGGCTGTGTGGACTGCCCGGGGTCTGTACCGGCCTGCCGGGGGGCTGTGCCGGCCTGCCGGTGGTCTGTGCACCCTGTGGGGGTCTGTACCGGCCTGCCGGGGGGCTGTGCCGGCCTGCCGGGGGGCTGTGCTGATGTCCGGGGGTCTGTGCAAGCATCGTCCGATGGGACTACAAGTCCCATCGGGCGATGCCTGCTACCATGACAGTGATTGACACATTAGCCAATGATGGGACAGTAGTAGTCCCATCATCCGGCTAATGTGTTAAATGTTAAAAAAAAAAAAAAATACTACATACATACTACATGCATGCTACATACATACTACATGCATGCTACATACATACTACATATATACTACATACATACTACATACATGCTACATACATACTGCATGCTACATACATACTACATACATACTACATGCATGCTACATACATACTACATATATACTACATACATGCTACATATATACTGCATGCTACATACATACTACATACATACTACATGCATGCTACATACATACTACATACATACTACATACATGCTACATACATACTACATACATACTACATACATACTACATACATACTACATACATACTACATGCATACTACATACATACTACATGCATGCTACATACATACTACATGCATGCTACATACATGCTACATACATACTACATACATGCTACATACATGCTACATACATGCTACATGCTACATACATACTACATACATGCTACATACATGCTACATACATGCAACATACATGCTACATACATGCAACATACATACTACATACATGCTACATGCTACATACATACTACATACATGCTACATACATACTACATACATGCTACATACATGCTACATACATGCTACATACATACTACATACATGCTACATACATGCAACATACATACTACATACATGCTACATGCTACATACATACTACATATATACTACATACATACTACATACATGCTACATACATACTGCATGCTACATACATACTACATACATACTACATGCATGCTACATACATACTACATGCATGCTACATACATACTACATGCATGCTACATACATACCACATACATACTACATGCTACATACATACCACATATATACTACATACATACAATACATTCATACAATACATACATAGACATACAGTACATATAACATAGAGTAACATACTTACCAATACTTGTCACATTGTTCCCCGAAGCCATTGTCTTTTCCGGGATAAATATTAACATAACAAACCACAAAAATACTCACCCACGATCCGAAGCAGTCCACGAGTGTGTCCCACAACGATCTTGGGTAGAGAACTGCAGCATCAGATGATGCTGCCGTTCTCTACGGGCTGCAGGAATCCAATGACGGAAGGTAGGTATCCTTCCGCACTGTATTCCTCCGCCACTTAAAAAAAAAAAGTCCCTAGTCTCACTTTATGCCATTGCTGTGTGGGAATTTCCCACACAGCAATGGCATAAAGTGAGACTAGGGACTTTTTTTTTTTTAAGTGGCGGAGGAATACAGTGCGGAAGGATACCTACCTTCCGTCATTGGATTCCTGCAGCCCGTAGAGAACGGCAGCATCATCTGATGCTGCAGTTCTCTACCCAAGATCGTCGTGGGACACACTCGTGGACTGCTTCGGATCGTGGGTGAGTATTTTTGTGGTTTGTTATGTTAATATTTATCCCGGAAAAGACAATGGCTTCGGGGAACAATGTGACAAGTATTGGTAAGTATGTTACTCTATGTTATATGTACTGTATGTCTATGTATGTATTGTATGAATGTATTGTATGTATGTAGTATATATGTGGTATGCATGTAGTATATATGTGGTATGCATGTAGTATGTATGTGGTATGCATGTAGTATGTATGTAGCATGCATGTAGTATGTATGTAGCATGCATGTAGTATGTATGTAGTATGTAGTATGAATGTAGTATATATGTAGTATGTATGTAGCATGTAGTATGTAGCATGCATGTAGTATGTATGTAGTATGTATGTAGTATATATGTAGTATGTAGTATGAATGTAGTATATATGTAGTATGTATGTAGTATGTAGCATGCATGTAGTATGTATGTAGCATGCATGTAGTATATATGTAGCATGTATGTAGCATGTAGTATGTATGTAGCATGCATGTAGTATATATGTAGTATGTAGCATGCATGTAGTATGTAGCATGTAGTATGTATGTAGCATGCATGTAGTATGTAGCATGTAGTATGTATGTAGCATGCATGTAGTATGTATGTAGCATGTAGTATGTATGTAGCATGCATGTAGTATATATGTGTTATGTATGTAGCATGTAGCATGCATGTAGCATGCATGTAGTATGTATGTAGTATATATGTGGTATGTATGTAGCATGCAGTATGTATGTAGCATGCATGTAGTATATATGTAGTATGTATGTTGCATGTAGTATGAATGTAGCATGTATGTAGTATGCATGTTGTATGTATGTAGCATGTAATTTTTTTTTTTTTTTTTTACATTTAACACATTAGCCGGATGATGGGACTACTACTGTCCCATCATTGGCTAATGTGTCAATCACTGTCATGGTAGCAGGCATCGCCCGATGGGACTTGTAGTCCCATCGGACGATGCCTGCACAGACCCCCGGAGCCTGCACAGACCACCGGCAGGCCGGCACAGCCCCCCGGCAGGCCGGCACAGCCCCCCGGCAGGCTGGCACAGCCCCCCGGAGCCTGCACAGACCACCGGCAGGCCGGCACAGACCACCGGAGCCTGCACAGACCCCCTGGCAGGCCGGCACAGCCCCCCGAAAGGCCCGTACAGACCCCAGAGAGGCTGTACAAGGGCAGGAAAGGGTTTTTCTTATTCCGATACCGGAAGTCCCATAGACTTGAATGGGACTTCCGGTATCGGAATCGGCGATACCGATACTTTTTTTAAAGATCGGCCGATACCATCCGATACGATACTTTGAAGTATCGGACGGTATCGCTCAACTCTATTAATGTATAATTGGTGAGGACATGGTGCAGAGATGGAGTTTTTCCCAGAGTAGACAGTGGGAATGTAGATGGTTCGTCAGGTGGAGGTGGAGCTGTGGTAGAGCATGGCCAGAGTCTCAAGGGGGCCAGAGAATTTTTCCCAGTATAGGACTCTGGTGGCAGTCCTGCCCATGTGTGTGTACTGGGTGTAAAAACATTTCTTTGTACTCTGCACCAGTGTCTGTGCGAGTAGTGTGTCTTTAATCCACTTTTTTTACTCTGCACCCGTGTATGTGAGAACTGTGCCTGAAAACAAATTTTTCAATTAAACACCCACATCTGTGCAGAAAAAAACATTTTCTAGTCTTCTCTCATGTCTGTGGGAGCAATGTGCATTAAAGTCAAGTTTTACTCTGCATCTGTGGCAGTTGGAGTACTGTGCACAGAAACAAATGTTTCTACTCTGCACCCTTGTCTGTGGGAGTAATTTATCTTTAAGCCACTTTGTTTACTCTGCACCTGTGTCTGTGGGAGTACTGTTCATAAAAAAATTCTACGCTGCACCGTGTCTGTGGTAGTAATGTGCATAAAGCTACTTTGTTTACTTTGCACCCATGTCTGTGGGAGTACTGTGTATAAAAACAAATTTTTCTTCTCAGCACCAGTGTCTGTGGGAGTTGGGTGCATAAAAACTAATTTTTCTACTCTGTACCCATGTCTGTGAAAGTGTGCTTAAAAAACAATTTGTTCTACTATCCACCTGTGTCTGTGGGAGTAGTGTGCCTTTAAGCCCTTTTTTTACTCTGCACCAGTGTCTGTGGAAATACTGTGTGTAAAAACAAATTTTTCTACTCGGCACCAATGTCTCTGAGAATAGTGTGCCTTTAAAGGGAATATGTCACCTCATTTTTGCCATATGAGATGCGGCCACCTCCATCAGGGGCTTATCTACAGAATTCAGTAATGCTGTAGATAAGGCCCCGATGTAACCTGAAGAATAAGAAAAACAAATTAAATTATACTCATCCCGGGGTCCAGCCTGGTCCGATGGGTGTCGCGGTCCGGCCCGGCGCCTCCCATCTTCATGCGATAACTAGGGATGGGCGAATCCTGAAATACTCGGAATCGCTAGACTCTAACGAGTCCGACTCGGAAACTCGCTACTCGTTGCGAGTCTAGCGAGTCCAATGTTAATGAATGGGGATGCGAGTATTGCAGCGATTCCTGTGCTGCCATTTTTTTTGTTCCGCTCACTTCCCGCATGTGGCTGTGCCCACCATGCGGAAAGTAAGCAGAACAATTGCGGATGGTACCCACGGTCCGGAGGAGAGGAGACTGTCCTCCGGGCTTTGGGCACCATATCCCTGTAAAAAATAGAATTTAAAAATAAAAAATATTGTTATTCTTACCCTCCGACGTCCCGCGCAGCCTTCTCGCCTCTCCACGCATCCGTTCCCAGTAGTCCTTTGCGAAAATGCCCGCCATGGCGTCCGTTCTCGCGGGATCGCGAAGTCTCGCGGTCATTCGCGCGACGTCATCGCGAATGACCGCGAGACATCGCGATCCCGCGAGAACGGACGTCATCGCGGGCATTTTCGCAAAGGATTACTGGGAACGGATGCGTGGAGAGGCGGGAAGGCTGCGCGGGACGTCGGAGGGTAAGAATAACAATATTTTTTATTTTTTTTTACATTTTATCTTTTACTACTGAGGCTGCATAGGCAGCCTCAGTAGTAAAAAGTTGGTCACACTTGTCAAACACTATGTTTGACGAGTGTGACCAACCTGTCAATCAGTTCTCCAAGCGATGCTACAGATCGCTTGGAAAACACTAGCATTTTGCAAGCTAATTACGCGGGAATTTAAAATGCAATTTTCCCGCGGAATGGAATTCCGGAATTCTCGTGGTAATTTCCGCGAGAGTTCCGGTACGTGTGCACTTAGCCTTATTTGCATTGGACTCGTTACTGTGCGAGTAATCGCTTGGAAACTCGCAGAGTACCGACTCCTGCGAGTCCCCTACTACTCGCAGAGTAATGAGTCCTAACGAGTAGATTCGCCCATCCCTAGCGATAACATCCCCTTCTTTGCTTCGCGTCGCGGCTCCGGCACAGGCGTACTGCTCTGCCCTTTTGAGGGCAGAGCACAGTACTGCAGTGCGCAGGTGCCGGACCTCTCTGACCTTTCCTGGCACCTGCACACTGCAGTACTCTGCTCTGCCCTCAACAGGGCAGATAAAGTTTGCCTGCACAGGAGCCGCAGCAGAAGTAAGGAGGAGGACGTCATCACTAGAAGATGGGAGGCACCGGACCGAACCATGACACCCATCGGACTGGACCGGACCTCCCGGGTGAGTATAATTGAACTCATTTTTCTTATCTTTCAGGTTATATCGGGAGCTTATCTACAGTATTACAGAATGCTGTAGATAAGCCACTGATGGCGGAGGCCGCAGCTCATAGGGCAAAAATGAGGTGACAGATTCCTTTTAAGCCATTATTTTTATGCTGCACTGGTGTCTGTGGGAATACTGTGTGTAAAACATTTTTTTTACTCTGAACCCATGTCTGTGAGACTAGTGAACCCATGTCTGTGAGACTAGTGCACCTAAAAATAAATTTGCTACTCTGCACCCACGTCTGTGTAAGTACTGTGTGCAAAAACAAACTTTTCTACTTTGCACCTATGTCTGTGGGAGTTGTGTGCCTAAAAACAAATTTATCTACTTTGCACCTGTGTCTGAGGACTGTACATTAAAACAAGCTTTTCTAATCTTCACTGGTGTTTGGGGGAGTACTGTGCATAAAAACTATTTTCTTTACTTTGCACCCATGTATGTGGGAGTAATGTGCCTGTTCTGCCTCTGACATTTAATTCATTATCTTTGATTGTCTGTCTGATAATATTTACAGTGAATACTAGTGAATATGCAGAATGCTCAGTTTTTTCCATAGATTCTATTGTTTTCAATGTTTCTGGCTCCCTCTAGTGACCAGTCATAACCGCAGTGTTATTGTGTTATCTTACTTTCACTTCCTAAATCTTTTTCCCTCTGTTCGCAATGCATCCTGGTAAGGTTGCAATGCACCCTGGTAAGCTTTGCAAAGGATTATGGTTAGTCTGACCTCCATTTTCCCTCCATTTCTCCATTTTCCCTCAGCCTGCATCCTGGAAGCATCTCACTTCTCTTCTCCCCTTGTGAGCGCATCGCTGGTATGTAATCATGCTTCCTGTATCTAATCTCTGTCCCATATTAGCCTGCCTAGTTAGTTTTCCCCTGCTCAGCTAGTAGTGCAGATGTTGATTTATAATGTATATATGTATTCCAATGTACCCCGTACTGACTGAGTGTATATATGTTTGTATTGTAGTTTCACCGCATCAATATACCATCACGTTCAATAAACCACAGATTCAACCTACAGTCTTCTTATTGGACCCCGGTATAGCGGTTTAGCTGCCTGTATAGCTACATGAAGTCTGCTTCATTTAGTGAGAACAGAACAGTGCCTAAAAATCTTAAACAAATGAGATCATCAAATAAGGGACGTGGACATGATTGTGATGTAGCTGCTACTGGTGGTGTAGCTGCTGCAGGGAGAGGATTTGGTCATTCTGTACCTGCTATTTGACCAAATTAAACTCTTTCCCCGATGCACGCAGGCAACATGATGTTCTTCATCATTTTGTATGCACAAGTTCCGCTACATGTATGGAGAGTAGTGTTGAGCATTCCGATACTGCAAATATCGGGTATCGGCAGATATTCGCTGTATCGGAATTCCGATACCGAGTACCGATATTTTTTCTATATCGGATACCGAAATCGGAAGTTCCCATAATGCAATGAGCCCGCTCGATTTGATTCAGCCAATGGGAATCCTCAGAAGTGTGGGCACATCCTGTTAGGCATGTAGGCATGTTAACTATTGGCATGGCTGTGATTGGCTGCTTAAATGATGTCATCATGATGCACGGTGTGTGCGCATCATGATGCGCGGTCAGTGTGGGCCTGCCGGTGGTCTGTACGGGCCTCTCGGGAGCCTGTGCCGGCTGTCGGTGGTCTGTGCCGGCTGCCGGTGGTCTGTACGGGCCTCTAGGGGGCCTGTGCGGGCTGTCGGTGGTCTGTGCCAGCTGCCGGGGGCCTGTGTCGGCTGCCGGTGGTCTGTGCGGGCCTGCCGGTGGTCTTGTGTGTGTGCAGGCATCGTCCGATGGGACTACAAGTCCCATCGGGCGATGCCTGCTACACTGACAGTGATTGACACATTAGCCAATGATGGGACAGTTGTAGTCCCATCATCCGGCTAATGTGTTGAAAGTAAAAAAATATATATATATACATACTACATACATACTTCATATATACTACATTCATACAACATACATACTACATATATACTACATTCATACAACATACATATATACTACATACTTACAACATATATACTACATTCACACAACATACATATATACTACATACTACATACATACTACATATATACTACATTCATACATCATACATACATGCTACATACTACATACATACTACATATACTACATTCATACAACATACATACTACATACAACATACATGCTACATACTACATACATACTACATATATACAACATACATACTACATACAACATACATACCACATATATACTACATTCATACAACATACATACATACTACATACATACTACATTCATACATACTACATACATACTACATATATACTACATTCATACAACATACCTACATACTACATACATACTACATATATACTACATTCATACAACATACATATATACTACATACTACATACTACATATATACTACATTCATACAACATACTACATACATATATACTACATTCATACAACATACATACATACTACATACAACATACATGCTACATACATACTACATATATACAACATACATACATACTACATACATGCTACATATATACTACATTCATACAACATACATACTACATACATACTACATATATACTACATTCATACAACATACATACTACATACATACTACATATATACTACATTCATACAACAAACATACATACATACATACATACTACATATATACTACATTCATACAACATACATACACACTACATACATACTACATTCATACAACATACATATATACTACATTCATACAACATACATACATACATACTACATATATACTACATTCATACAACATACATACATACTACATACAACATACATGGTACATATATACTACATTCATACAACATACATACTACATACAATACATTCATACAATACATACATATAGACATACAGTACATATAACATAGAGTACATACTCACCATCACTTGTCACTTTGATCCCCGAAGCCAGTGTCATCAATGAAAGAAATTAGAAAAAAACAAACCACCAAATACTCCCTGATCCACAGATATCCACGAGTGAGTGCCCCACGCGGATTTCCCGTGGAGAACAGCAGCATCAGCTGATGCGACCGCTCTCTAGGGGCTTCAATAATCCAATGAAGGAGGGTAGGTATCCTTCCGCACTGTATTCCTCAGCCACTTTAAAAACAATAGTCCCTAGTCTCACTTTATGGCAAAAGCTGCCTGGGAACTTTATCACACAGCTTTTGCCATAAAGTGAGACTAGGGACTATTTTTTTTACAGTGCGGAAGGATACCTACCTTCCGACATTGGATTATTGAAGCCCCTAGGGAGCGGTCGCATCAGCTGATGCTGCTGTTCTCCACGAGAGGTTGGCGTGGGACCCTCGTGGATTTCTGTGGATCAGGAAGTATATGGCTTGTTTGTTATTTTCATATTTTTTCATAGATGACACTGGCTTCGGGGAACAATGTGACAAGTATTGGTGAGTATGTACTCTATGTTATATGTACTGTATGTCTATATGTATGCATTGTATGCAGTATGAATGTAGTATGTATGTAGTATATATGTTGTTTGAATGTAGTATATATGTATGTAGTATGTAGTATATATGTATGTTGTATAAATGTAGTATGTAGCATGTATGTATGTTGTATGAATGTAGTATATATGTATGTAGTATGTATGTATGTTGTATGAATGTTGTATATATGTAGCATGTATGTAGCATGTATGTATGTTGTATGAATGTAGTATGTAGCATGTATATTGTATGTAGTATGTATGTATGTTGTATGAATGCAGTATATATGTAGTATGTATGTTGTATGAATGTAGTATGTAGCATGTATGTTGTATGTAGTATGTATGTTGTATGAATGTAGTATGTAGCATGTATGTTGTATGTAGTATGTATGTTGTATGAATATAGTATGTAGCATGTATGTTGTATGTAGTATGTATATATGTTGTATGAATGTAGTATGTATGTAGAATGTAGTATATATGTATGTTGTATGAATGTAGTATATATGTAGCATGTATGTAGTATATACAGTATGTATGTTGTATGTATGTAGTATATATGTAGTATGTATGTAGCATGTATGTTGTATGTAGTATGTATGTATGTGGTATGAATGTAGTATGTAGCATGTATGTTGTATGTAGTATGTATGTAATATGTGTGTGTATATATATATATATATATATATATATATATATATATATATATATATATATATATATATATATATATTTTTACATTCAACACATTAGCCGGATGATGGGACTACTACTGTCCCATCATTGGCTAATGTGTCAATCACTGTCAGTGTAGCAGGCATAGCCCGATGGGACCTGTAGTCCCATCGGACGATGACTGCACAGACACAAGACCCCTGGCAGACCTGCACAGACCACCGACAGCTGGCATAGGCCCCCGGCAGGCCGGCACAGACCACCGGCAGCCGGCACAGGCCCCCGAGGGCCGTACAGACCACCGGCAGCCGGCACAGGCCCCCGAGAGGCCCGTGCAGACCACCGACAGCCCGCACAGGCCCCACCCGCACACACAGACACGCACAGTGTCCGCCCACGCACCGCCCACACTCTTTCCCCCTCCCAAAAAGGTTTTTTTATTCCGATATTTCTGTCCCATTGACTTTAATGGGACTTCCGGGATCGGAATCGGCGATACCCGATACTTTTTTTAGATCGGCCGATCCAATCCGATCCGATATTTTTCAATATTGGGTGGTATCACTCAACTCTAATGGAGAGGCCACAACATGTTGAGGCATTGTTAGATTGGATGGCTGAAAGCGCCTCCAGTTCATTCGCATTATCTTACACCTGGTCCCCTGCAGAAAGCACAGAATTGGCACCTGAGGACCATGGTCATTGAGCTCCCACCTCACCCCCTTGGAAATCAGGGAAGCAGTCTGAGTACCAAGAATGCCACAGTATCTTATGGTTTTTGATGACTCCAATGGCTGGGGGTCCGTGACCCCTCCACTTGGTCCTGCCCCAGAAGTGGAAGAGACTGTGCACTGATACTCATCCTCAAACATAACAAGTGGTTGGGTATGTGGGAGGGCTTATGCACACGGTCAGTGGACTACAGCAGCACATCTCATTGAGTGAAGAAACACATTTGCCAACTGCAGTGTCTTTCTGCAGAGTGCGGACTGACAAAGGGGGCAAGGTTGAGGAGTGGGTGGAAGGTGGTGCGGGGGATGATGAGTTCCTTTACCCTACATGGAGCAAGGGCCATCCAAGTGACATGCGCAGTTCAGAGGAAGAGGTCATGCTGCCCCATTTTACTTGCAAAGTGAAAGTAAAATGTGCATCAGTTGCTCACACTGTATGTGAACAGGAACTTCCTATTTTGTTTTGTGCTTTACTAGCAATTAGTGTTAAGCATTCCGATACTGCAAATATCGGGTATCGGCCGATATTCGCTGTACCGGAATTCCGATACCGAGTACCGATATTTTTTCAATATCGGATACCGGAATCAGAAGTTCCCATAATGCAATGAGCCACTGTTGTGGCTGTGATTGGCTGCTGAAATGATGTCATCATGATGCGCGGTCTGTGCGCATCATGATGCGTGGTCTGTGCCGACTGCAGGGGGGTCTGTTCGGGCCTGCCGGGGGCCTGTGCCGGCTGTCGGGGGTCTGTACGGGCCTGCCGGGGATCTGTACGGGCCTGCCGGGGGTCTTGTGTGTGTGCAGGCATCGTCCGATGGGACTACAAGTCCCATCGGGCTATGCCTGCTACAATGACAGTGATTGACACATTAGCCAATGATGGGACAGTAGTAGTCCCATCATCCGGCTAATGTGTTGAATGTAAAAAAAAAAAAAATACTACATACATACTACATATATACAACATTCATACATACTACATACATACTTCATATATACTACATTCATACAACATACATACTACATATATACTACATACATAAATACTACATACATATATACTACATTCATACAACATACATACATACTACAAACTTACTACATACATACAACATGCTACAGACATACAACACACATACAACATACATACTACATACATACTACATACAATACATTCATACAATACATACATACTACATTCATGCAACATGCTACAGACATACAACATACATACTACATACATACTACATACAACATGCATACTACATACAATACATTCATACAATACATACATACTACATTCATACAACATACATACAACATGCTACAGACATACAACATACATACTACATACCATACATTCATACATTCATACAATACATACATACTACATACAGTATATACTACATTCATACAACATACATACATAGTACATACAACATGCTACAGACATACAACATACATGCAACATACATACTACATACAATACATTCCTACATTCATACAATACATACATATAGACATACAGTACATATAACATAGAGTACATACTCACCATCACTTGTCACTTTGATCCCCGAAGCCAGTGTCATCTATGAAAAAAATTAGAAAAAAACAAAAAAAAATATACTCCCTGCTCCGCAGAAATCCACGAGGGTCCCACGATGATCTGCTGCACTGCATCACTGAGAGGTTACTATTGTTCACTGGTCTCACTTTATGGCAAAAGCTGCGTGGGAACTTTCTCATACAGCAATGCCAAAAGTGAGACTAGGGACTATTTTTTTTTACAGTGGTGGATGAATACAGTGCGGAAAGATACCTACCTCCCGTCATTGGATTCCTGGAGCCCCTAGAGAGCGGTCGCATCAGCTGATGCTGCTGTTCTCCACGGGAGATCGACGTGGGACACTCGTGGATTTCTGCGGATCAGGGAGTATATCGGTTGTTTGTTATTTTCATATTTTCTCACAGATGACACTGGCTTCGGGATCAAAGTGACAAGTGATGGTGAGTATGTACTCTATGTTATATGTACTGTATGTCTATATGTATGTATTGTATGTAGTATGTATGTTGTATGTCTGTAGCATGTTGTATGTTGTATGTATGTAGTATGTATGTTGCATGTTGTATGAATGTAGTATATATGTCGTATGTATGTAGTATGCATGTATGTATGTTGTATGAATGTAGTATATATGAAGAATGTATGTAGTATGTATGTATGTTGTATGAATTTTGTATATATAGTATGTATGCATCATGTAGTATGTATGCTGTATGTATGTAGTATGCATGTATGTATGTTGTATGAATGTAGTATATATGAAGTATGTATGTAGTATGTAGTATGTATGTTGCATGAATTTTGTATATATGTAGTATGTATTATGTAGTATGTATGTATGTAGTATATATGTAGTATGTATGTATGTTGTATGAATGTAGTATATATGAAGTATGTATGTAGTATGAATGTTGTATGTATGTAGTATGTACTGTATGTATGTTGTATGTATGTATGTATGTATGTTGTATGATTGTTGTATATGTGTAGTATGTATGTAGCATGTATATATATATTTTTTACATTCAACACATTAGCCAGATGATGGGACTACTACTGTCCCATCATTGGCTAATGTGTCAATCACTGTCATTGTAGCAGGTGTAGCCCGATGGGACTTGTAGTCCCATCGGACGATGCCTGCACATAGACACAAAGACCCTGGCAGCCCGTACAGACCCCCGGCAGGCCCGTACAGACCCCCGGCAGTCCGCACAGACCCCCGGCAGCCGGCACAGACCTCCGGCAGGCCCGCACAAACCCCCGGCAGCTGGCACAGACCCCCGGCAGGCCAGCACAGACCCCCGACAGCCGGCACAGACCCCCGGAGGCACGCACAGACCCCTGGCAGTCCGCACAGACCCCTGGCAGTCCGCACAGACCCCTGGCAGTCCGCACAGACCCCTGGCAGTCCGCACAGACCCCCGGCAGGCCCGCACAGACCCCCGGCAGGCCCGCACAGACCCCCGGCAGGCCCGCACAGACCCCCGGCAGTCCGCACAGACCCCCGGCAGTCCGCACAGACCCCTGGCAGGCCCGCACAGACCCCCGGCAGTCCGCACAGACCCCCGGCAGGCCCGTACAGACCCCTGGCAAGCCCGCAAGACCCCGCCCGCACACAGACACGCACAGTGTCCGCCCACGCACCGCCCACACTCTTCCCCCCTCCCGAACAGGATGTGCAAGTACAGAAACGTTTTTTTTAATTCCGATATTTCTGTCCCATTGACTTGAATGGGACTTCTGGTATCGGAATCGGCGATACCCGATACTTTTTGGGTATCGGCCCATCCAATCCGATCCGATATTTCTCAATATCGGACGGTATCGCTCAACACTACTAGCAATGTAATAGTTTTGCTGGAGACATAAACTCATGCACTATTAAACAATAGTAAATAGAAGTTGATGCACTACATACAATAATAAACAGTATTCCAACAGTCTTCTTCTGTTAACCATGGTTACCTGCAAAGAAATATGTGCAGTAGGGTGACCGCAAAAAATCGATGTCGGAATTTTGTCCGTCTGGACCCCACAAAACGATTCCCCTTTCCAGATATTGAGATAGCCAAAATTTGAGCTCGATCAAACGACGTTAACCCGTTAACGTTAACATTAACCCGTTAACACGTTAACGTGTGCTCGTCGCTCAAAGTTTGAAAAAATCCAAATTGAGGTATTTTAAGATTTAGGTATTTTGCATAGTCTGTTAGACTATAAAGAATGTGACAACAACATTGCAGAAATAGCCCTGACCAAATTTTCGAACCATTTGTGGTATTTGAATGCAGAGTTGGTGGGATTATCGTTTTTTGATCCCACCATTACAGACAATGAAAAGTTGTTAATGGCTAATAAATTGCTCAGTAGCACAGATGAACCATCAGAGCACGCTAGGGTTGTAAATCCAAAAGTTAGGAAAGAAAAATTAAAAGAGGTAGGAAGTAACCGACTTTAACGACCTTCTGACAAAAGATGAAGAACAAAAGCAATATGTCCTGCAAGTTGTAAGCAAATGCCGAGCATTATATTCTGACGTTTCAAAAACTACTTTAACAAAAGCTCTAGAATAGATTAACTATGTAAAATTATCAACTCATGTAGGTTAGCGTGCTCTGATGGTTCATCTGTGCTACTGAGCAATTTATTAGCCATTAACAACTTTTCATTGTCTGTAATGGTGGGATCAAAAAACGATAATCCCACCAACTCTGCATTCAAATACCACAAATGGTTCGAAAATTTGGTCAGGGCTATTTCTGCAATGTTGTTGTCACATTCTTTATAGTCTAACAGACTATGCAAAATACCTAAATCTTAAAATACCTCAATTTGGATTTTTTCAAACTTTGAGCGTCGAGCGGCACGGGTTAACGTCGTTTGATCGAGCTCAAATTTTGGCTCTCTCAATATCTGGAAAGGGGAATCGTTTTGTGGGGTCCAGACGAACAAGATTCTGACATTTTTTCCCCCCCATATGAGATCCGGTCACCCTAATGTGCAGTCATCATTGCTTTGTAGCAGAAGAGTTTTACAGGGAAAGACATTACTGCATATAGGATTAAAACCTTAATCAACTACTTTTCAAATCATCAAGATCTTCAAATAGAGACGTTCAGTTGCTGTGAAGAATGCTTCATGGCACCTAAGAAAGTCAAGCAAGTGCTAGGACCATATTTTTTAGAGGATTCAACCATGGGATAGTTAGTTTCCACACCAGTGCAGTGTGATTTCTCAGGAATGGCAACAGGCAGGTTTCAGTGTATCTTCACACATTGTGAGGTGAGGCCTGCCCGGTGTCAAGAAGGGCAGCAAATAAGCTACTTTTCTCAAACTACAAAACATCAAGGACAAGATAAGATTATGCAGGAAGTACAAAGACTGGACTGCAGAAACTGGGGTAAAGTTACATTTTCTCATGATGCCACCTTCATACTGTTTGGAACAATGATTGCCAAGAGAAAAACAAGGAAGCGTGACTGTACTGAGAAAAATTAAAATCCTTTACCATGTCGTGTACTCGAAAATGGGGAAAAAATTCCAAGTGCGGTGGAATTGCAAAAAAGTGCAATCCCACAGTTGTTTTATTGTTTTTTTTTTTCACCATGTCCACTAAATGCTAAAACTAACCTTACAGTGTGATTTTCTAGTTCACTACAAGTTTACAGACACCAAACATATCTAGGTTCTTTTTTATTTAAGTGGTGAAAAAAAATTCCAAAGTTTGTTAAAAAAAAGCGCCATTTTCCGATCCCCATAGCGTCTCCATTTTTTGTGATCTCGGATTGGGTGAGGGCTTATTTTTTGCATGCCGAGCTGACGTTTTTAACAATACCATTTTGGTGCAGATACAATCTTTTGATCACCCTTTATTGTATTTTAAAATAAACTTAATTCTGGCGTTTTGAAATTTTTTCTTGACAGAAAAAACTGATGGCACATCTAGAACTAGTCTGAATAGGTGCATACCAGAAAAATTTTTTCTTGCTACGCCGTTTAGCGATCAGGTTAATTCTATTTTTATATTGATAGATCGGGCGATTATAAACACAGTGATACTAAATATGTGTTTGTTTGATTTTTTTATTGTTTTATTTTGAATGGAGCAAAAGGGGGTGATTTGAACTTTTATATTTTTTTAATATTTTTAAAAACATTTTTCTCACTTTTGGCATGCTTCAATAGTCTCCATGGGAGACTAGAAGCTGCCATAACCCGATTGGCTCTGCTAAATACAGGGGATGATCAGATCACCTGTATGTAGCAGAATTGCTGACTTGCTATGAGTGCCGACCATCGGGCGGCGCTCATAGCAATCCAGCATTGACAACCATAAAGGTCTGTAGGAGATTTCTGGTTGTCATGCTGATCCATCGGTGACCCGCATCACATGACGGGTGTCACCGATGGGCGGATTTCCGGCATATTGCTGGAATCGCATATTAAATGACGCTGTCAGAATTTGACAGGGGCATTTAATGGGTTAATAGCTGCGGGTGGCTCACGATTCCATCTGCAGCTGTTCCGGGCACATGTTAGTTGTTCAAAAGATGTGGGCTCAGCACCAGAGCCCATATCAAAGGGAGGAAGGCCGACATTGGCGTATTATTATACCTGATGTCAGAAAGCGATTAAGAATGGCGTTGTTTGACCTTCTAACTCATGATAGTGCCTAAGAATACTGCTATGAATGAAGAATAGTATCTAATTACCCTCCAGGATCTATTTCACCCAGTGATCCAGGAGCAATTTGCTGATTAGCAATGCTTTTTCCAGCATGATAGAGCACCATGTCAAAAAACAAAAGTGATGGCTACTTGGCTCAGTGAACAAAACATTGAAATATGGGGTCCATGACTAGGAAACTCCTCAGTTTTCAATCCTATTGAGAACCTGTGGTTAATCCTCAAAAAGCAGATGGACAAACAAAAACACAAAAATTGTTATAAACGCTAAACAATCCTCACTTAAAGGGGTGGTTCTGTACCTAAAATGTCATTGTTAAATATCTATCTTTACACGCTTACCAGCCTAGCCCCGTCCTATGACGTTTCGTTTGAGAACAGTCTCAAACAGGACATCACAGGAAGCTGCACTCATATGCCTACAGCAGTAATACCGTGTTTCCCCGAAAGTAAGACCCTGTCTTACATTAATTTTACCCCAAAAAGTCCCACCCTGTCTTACTTTCGGGGGAGGTCTTACATTAGCCGAAAAAAAATGACAATTTCTTTTTAACCAATAAATTAACATTTATTAACATGCTGTTATACCCCATAACAGTGCCGTATCCCACTGCACACAGCCCCACACCCCATAACAGTGCCGTATCCCACTGCACACAGCCCCACACCCCATAACAGTGCCGTATCCCACTGCACACAGCCCCATACCCTATACAGTACATGTTTCCCTACTTGGTTTTTAAATGCTGGACGTTTTCCTCTGCGGTGCGGCTGTGGGTGCGGAAGGCCTGTGCTGCAGGGAACGCTGTGCCAATCAGCAGGGAAACAGCGGTGACGTGGGGCTGGGGCGGCCAATTACAGCCCGAGCTGCTGGACCAATCAGTGCTCGAGCCGGGGGCCGGCGGTGACGTGGGGAACAGGGGCGGCCAATGAGCTGTTGAGCTGGGCGGATTGCGGGGTTAACACGGCGAGTTAACCCCATGAGCGCTGGACCCGCCCAGCTGCACCTGAGGACACCTCTGGAGCCTGGGGACCCAATGGGGGACAGCGGCGGCCCAAAGGTAAGGGCCTTACATTTCACAGCGGCCCCCAACCCTGCCTTACATTCGGGGGAGGCCTTACATTGAAGGACCCCCCCCCGTAACCCCCACCCTGTCTTACTTTCGGGGGGGTCCTACTTTCGGGGAAACACGGTAGAAGCAGTAAATGATGCCAGTGCTGCCCCCTGCTGATGACTGGTTTGAAGATGATATAACGGGCCTTTTACACATAGCGATATCGCTAGCGATATCGCTAAAGCGTCACCGATTTTGTGACGCAACAGCGATATCGCTAGCGATCTCACTACATGTGACACTTACTGCCGACTGGCCCCCCTGCTGGATATCGCTGATTTCGCAAGAACGTCCTGGTCCATTTTCTCATCGCCGGCTTCCTGCTGGCGCCGACGAGCGACGCATGGACGGGGACGGAAGACGTCATCAGAGCTGCCGTCTGACAGGTAAGTAACGACCGCCGACCGCTGCTGCATCGCTGGTGAGATCTGCCTGTTTGGCAGCTCACTAGCGACCATTTAGCGATGCACCAGCGATCCTGACCGGGTTGTATCGTTGTCGGGATCGCTGGTGCATCGCTAAATGTAACGGGACCTTTAGAAGCAGTGACGCGACTCTGGTGTTACTCACTGCTTCTATCTCCACCACCTGCTAACGTCTTGTTTCACAGTTAGAACCAGCAATGGCAGAGATAGAAGCAGAGAGTGAGATGCCCTCAGAGGGCGACGATGCAACAAACTGTAGTAACTGTAGCGCTTCCCCTGATGAAATCCTGTTTCAGGAGGGGAGATAGACGGTGCAGGGAAATGAATACAACTTCAACTCCTGTGGCGTCCTGTTTGAGACCTGTCTAACAAGAAACGTCAGAGGAAGGGAAGTTAAAAAAAAACACATCTAGAAATTAGATACATTGGGAGAAGTATAGGGCATTTTATAATTAAGAGCATTTCAAAAGTGGTTAGGGTGTAGAGATAGATATTTAAAAAGGACATTTTATTTACCAGACCACCCCTTTAAATAACATGTTGTGAAATGAAAAACAAGTTGTATGCACATGAGAAAATTGCAGCACACACATTAAAGTACAGTGCAACTCACACAAATGCACCTTGCACAAATACGTCACACAAGCACCCACAGTATGTCACCAAAGTACACAAGCATGCAGAGCATATCAAACAAGAACATGACACACAAGCACGTCATACAAGTGCACAGCACATGTCACAAAAGGGTACACGTCACTTAAACACAGTATGCATCATATAAGTGCACAGCACACGTCAAACCAGGACACAATACATTTCACCCAAGCACCCAGAATGTCACCCAAGCACACAAGCATGCAGCACAGATTGCACAAGAACACAACACACAAAAGCACGCATCATACAAGCACACATGCCACACAAACAGCACACGTCATAAAAACACACAGTGCATGTCAAAGAAACACAATGTACATGTCACAAAAACACATAGCACACATCACACAAAGACACAGTACACGTCACACAAGGACATACATTGGAAACATGCACAAATACTTACAACATCCAGTGATCTCCTTAAAGCCCCACTCCAGCGGCAAGCTCCCCTAACAACCATAAACCACATTGAACTACCTGTAAAATTTCCATATTCAGTTTGTGATGTGCCTTTCCCTCGTTCAGGGCATCTGCGCTGCTGTAGTTTATAGAGGGGAGATAAGACAACACTTCTTGGGCAAAACCAGTGAAAGGGCCTTTCACATATTGCACGTTTGTCGGCAGGTACAGTGTAGTCCGACAGACAGCTACAAAGTGCATTGCATCAGTACAGGCTTCAGCAGTAGTTTTGAAGAAATTGATCATTGTGACGCTAGTCACTACTCATGGACAGGCCATGAGGCAAAAGGGTCAGATGTTCTGGGGTCAATACCGAGGGAGTACACAGATAACCAAGGGAAAAGACGAAGGCGTAAGTCAAGTCACAGTCCAGGGTCAATAACAAGAGATAGCGGATCAAAAGCCGAAGGACAAGACAAAGGTATAGTCAGAACATGGTCCAAAGGGTCAGGCAGCAGAAGATCAGAACTCAGAGCAACAGAATCAGGCTAACACTCACCAAGAAGCACAAACTACATTTGGTAGGGATCAGGGGTAGACAGTTCAGTTAAGTAGCTATGCAATCACCAGAACATTGAACATCTGCAGATAGTTCCACATGTCCCAGTCACAGATTGGAAAGCAGAGCTGTCAATAAAGGCACCAACAGCCCAGCAAGCCCATGACAGTATTGGACAGCCAAGCTGTCAATTAAGACCCAGACAACTCAGCAGGATAGTTTCCATAGAACAGCATAGCAATCATTCATTGAGCAGAGGAATTGAGACAGTACCCCCTCTTCTGTGGGGGACCACTGGATCCCCAGGTTTCCCAGGAAACCTGCGATGACAGCTCGAGCAGGGACCCAAGATCTCTCTTCCAGTCCATATCCTCTCTAATGAATGAGGTACTAGAGGGAATTACGGACTTGCCAGGAATTGGGAATTGACAATCTTTTGAACTTCAAACTCAAAACTGTCATTGACTGAAACCAGTGGAGGTGGAGATGAGGGAGCCAAAACAGAAGGATCAAACTCTTTTAGCAGAGATTTTTGAAATATATTTGGAATACGAAAAGATGGTGGGAGTTTTACTCTGAAAGCCTACCTTCAAAATCTCATATGGACCAATAAATTTAGGACCCAACTTGGCTGATGGCACTTTCAATTTAATATTTTTGGAAGAAAGCCAGACCTTATCATCAACCTTGAATATGGGACCCCCTGAACGTTTCCTATCGGCCTTCCGTTTCTAGCAACACTGGGCCACCTTAATTTTCTTCTGAACCTCTCTCCAGACATCCCCCAGTTTTTGTATAACAAGCTCAACTCCTGAACAATCAGAACTCATCCTCGAGAATTCACCAAAATAAGGATGAAAACCATAATTACAAAAAAGGCAAAGTTCCAGTAGACTGGTTAACTAACCCAACTGTTAAAGGCGAATTCAGCAAGAGGTAAGAATGAGGACCAATCCTATTGTTGAGTAGCAACAAAACATCTGATTTGTCCTCTCCCTCTCACCATGGGTTTCAGGATGGTAAGGCCTCTTTCACACATCAGTTTTTTCCAATCAGTGGCAATCCGTCACAGTTTGAAAAAAATGTATCCTGCGCAGATTGTGAAAAACTGATGCGACGGATCTTTTTATTGACGGATTCGTCTCAGCAGCTGTAGCTTGAGGTAAACTTTGTCACCTGCACTTCTGGAGAGAGAGAGAGTTTTTATGTGCCAGAATGGAAAACGCAGCTGTAAAGGTTAAATTAAAGGAGTAATACAAATTATTCTGGGCATGTTCAGTTTTGAAAACGGAATCCAGCGCCGGATTCCGTCTTTTGACGGACAGCAATGGATCCTGCGTTCATAGACTTCCATTATAGCCAACGATGGATGGCGCTGCATCCGTCGCTGTCCAACTTTTCGATGTAGACAAAAAACATTACTTTGCCTATCATCTCTGGCAGACGGACAAAGAATTTCCGACGGATCCGTCGGATGATGGATGAAACATGCAGCCATCCGTCGCAATCCGTCACTAATACAATTCTATGAGAAAAAAACGGATCCAGCAGCATCAGTCGCTGGATCTGTTTATTTCAAAAAGCGACGGATTGTGACTGATGGCAAAAAACTGATGTGTGAAAGAGGCCTAAGCGGAGGAAAATGTCAATCCCCAATCTCTTACAAAATGCTCTCCAGAATTTAAATACAAACTGCACCCCCTTATCGGATTCAATGTTCAAAGGAATGCTGTGCAATTTCATCACATAATTGATGAATAACCTGGAAAGCGTCTCAGCATTAGGTAACCCTGATAATGGACCAAAGTGAGCTTGCTTACTGAATAGGTCAACCACCACCCAAATAACGGCCTTCCCACCAGACAAAGGCAAATTAGTAATTAAATCCATGGACAAATGAGACAACGGTCTTTCTGGAATAGGCAATGGAGCCAATTCCCCAGCCGGCCAGTTATGACAAACTTTAGCGGGTGTGCAAACCTCACAAGCGGATACAAAACTTTTAATGTCACTAAGTACAACTGGCCACCAAATAAGTCTACAGTACATCTAGCTTTCTGTGTAGCAGTTATCCCAGGCTGACCACTCAAGATAGAGTCATGAAAATCTTGCAATAGACGGAATATTAGATACACGGGCACAAATAACTTAGATCCAAAATGGAGCAGAAAAGAGCCAAAGATTCGATTTGGCGAATCTCAGCTTCCAATTCTGAGGATACCAAAAAAATTACTATACACTGAGGAAGAATGGAGGAAGGCTTTTCAGGAGGAGAAACTGAATCAAGACTGCGTGACAAAGTGTCAGCCCTAACATTCTTACATCCCAGCCTGAACATGATGGAAAAATTGAATATAGAAAAAAATAAGGCCCACCTGGCCAGTCTAGGGGTTAAACGATTAGCAGATTCAATACAAGCTAAATTTTTATGATCAGTCGCAACCGTGACCTGAAGAGTAACACCCTCCAAAAAATGCCTCCATTCCTCAAACGCTAACTTGACAGCCAGAAAAGCTCATGATTTCCAACATCATAATTTCTCTCAGTGGATGAAAATTTCCTAGAAAAAAAGGCACATGGGCGTAAGTTTGTCAGGGTTTTAGGACCCATAGATAAAACAGCCCCCACCCCAACCTCTGAGGCATCCACCTCTACGATAAACAGTTTCTGAAGATCAGGTTGTATCAAAACTGGAGCAGACATGAAGCACTCTTTTAGTCTATTTAAGGCCTCAATTGACGACCAAACCTTTAGATCCGCCCCCTTACATGTGAGATTGGTAATAGGTTTAAAGATCTGTGAAAAACCCCTAATAAATTTTCTATAATAATTGGCGAATCCTAAAAAACGCTGTAGAGCTTTAAGGTCACAAAGTTGAACCCAATCAATTATAGCTTGCACCTTCCCAGGATCCATCTTAATCCCTTCAGCAGATATGATAAACCCAAAAATGATATTTCCTGAACAGAGAAAGAACATTTATCTAATTTGGCAAACAAAGAATTTTTTAAAACATAACAAACATGCTCATAGTGCGAATCCAGATAAGATGAAAAAATTAGAATATCATTAAGGTATACCACAATAAACATTCCAATGATATCAGAAAAAATGTCATCCATAAAGTTCTGAAAGACAGCAGGTGCATTGTTTAAACAAAAAAGCATGACCAGGTTCTCGAATAAACACTCAAGTGTTAAAAACGCTGTATTCCACTCATCACCCTCCCAGATACATATCAGATTATGTGCCCCTCTAAGGTCAAGCTTAGAAAACTATTTGGCCCCAGTAAGCTGATTATATAGGTCGGGGATGAGTGGAAGTGGGTAAATATTTTTAACAGTAATTTTGTTTAGTTCATGGAAATCGAGGCAAGGGCAGTGCCCCCCATACTTCTTTTTCACAAAGAAGAATCCAGCCGCTACAGGCGAGGAGGAGGGATGGATTTGACCCTTCCGTAAACGTTCATTGACATATTCTTTCTTAACCTTCTGTTCCTGTCCTGAAAAGTTGTAGAGGCACGCTTTAGGCAATTTTGCATTAGGAATAAGGTCAATAATACACCATAAGGATGATGGGGAGGTAGTATCTCTGCCTCTTCTTCCAAGAACACATCTCCAAAGTCCTTCAGGTATGCTGGCAGACCCTCTAGACTAGTGGAGCAAATTTAGATAGAATGAAGACACTTTTTATAATAGTTGGGGCCCCACTTAACAATGTCTTTTTGCCACCAATCAATTACAGGATTATGAACATGCAGCCAAGGAAACCCCAACATCAACCCAGCAGGTAAATTATCCAAGACATAACAGGAGATGTACTCAAACTGGAGTATTCCCACTCTTAGTGTGAATTCCATCGTTACCAACTGGACAAAGTTCTGGAGTAACGTTGTCTTGTCAATAGCAACAATCAGAATAGGTCTTTCCCATCTAACTATCCCTAATCTTAATTTAAGAATCAATACAGAATCAATAAATTTTGTTGCAGACCCACAGTCAATAAAAGCAAGTGCTGATATCCACAGGTTTTGAAAACATAGTTCCACGTTCAACAGCACTTTATCTGAGGAGTAAAAGAGTACCTGAAAGTCTGGGTGACCTCCTCGAATATCACCCAGACTTAGGCATTTCCCGATGGTTTGTTTACTTGAGGGCGAATCGAGCAGTCCTTGAGATAATGTCCAACGCGACCACAATAGAAGCAGAGTCCCAGATACACCTTGACTCACCAGGGTCTCCTCTCCACGGCCCGAGAGCTGGCAGTTCCAACCTCCATTGGTGCTGTCTGAGGTAAGGAAACCGACTTGGGAAGAATGACCGAAACCCCTAGTCGCTCATCACTTCTCTCCCAAATTCTATGATCCATACAACCAGGGTCGCAGAGTAAAAAATGATTTACAGCTAACCTTAAGTACCCTAAATTGATCCTCCCCCCCCTGAAAATCTGTCAGTAAGTGCCACAACTGGTTTGGGGGAGTGTACGTCAGTCCAGGAGACATAACTACTGTCGATAGTGGAGCGCTTCGGGAACCACCTAGAGTAATAAACTGACCCTGCAGCTGGGACTGTGATGATTCTAGCCTCTGGTGATCCCTGGCCAGATCCTGAATCATCTGGTTGAGATTCGTCACCTGATCACAGAGTGCACGAACTGGGTCCATTGTTCAGGAAAAAAATATATGGCCAGACGTAATGTGACGCTAGTCACTACTCATGGACGGGCCATGAGGCAGAAGAGTCAGACATTTTGGGGTAAATACTGAGGGAGTACACAGATAACCAAGGGAAAAGACGAAGGCATAAGTCAGGTCACAGTCCGAGATCAATAACAAGAGATAGCAAATCAAAAGCCAAAGGACAAGACAAAGGGATATTCAGAACATGGTCCAAAGGATCAGGCAGCAGAAGATCAGAACTCAGAGCAACAGAATCAGGCTAACACTCACCAAGAAGCACAAACTACGTCTGGCAGGGATCAGGGGCAGACAGCTCAGTTAAGTCGCTATGCAATCACCAGAACACTGAACACCTGCAAATTGTACCGCACGTCCCAGTCACAGATTGGACGTCAGAGCTATCGATCAAGCCACCGACAGCCCAGCAAGCTCATCACAGTATTGGACAGCCAAGCTGTCAGTGAAGACCCACACAACTTGGTAGGACAGTTTCCATAGAACAGTATAGCAATCATTCACTGAACGGAGGAATTGTAATAACCATATTACTTTTCCAAAGTAGCTATTATTACGTCCCTGCTCAAAATAGCTAAAGCAACAGAACAACAGACCGCATGCCCCATGTTTTCCGCTATGTGAACAGTCCCCTGATGGCAGTACCAGCTGTATTGTATGCAATTAACATAAAGATGTTATTCATCACAGCTCCAGAGTGGTGATACCAAGCTTACCATAAATGCAAAATTCCAGATATGTCTAGCCACTAGAATGTTGAAGTTATCCCATGCAGTAATGAAAGCAATCAATCATGATGATAAAACTGTATCTCATGAGGACCGCCACAGAAAAGGAAGAGCAAGAATTACCTCTGCTGCAGAGGATAAGTTCATCAGAGTCAGTAGCCTCAGAAATCGCAAATTCTTAGCAACTCAGATAACAGCACTCAAAAAATGAGGAGCGGACGTAAATTAGCAGACACACCTTAAAGTGAACCTGACAACTGATACATGCTGCACGATACGCGGGCAGCATGTATCAGGCACAGGCTGTATGATCACAGCCAGGTATGTTAAACTCTGAAACACTGTGGTATTTCAAAGCTAAACATATTTTAAAAGCCACCACACTGTGGCTTGGTCCCCAGCGGATTCTCCCCACCTGTAGCACTGGAGTGACAGATCTCTCCCTATATGCACAAGAAGGCAGAGACCTGTCAATCTAATGCAACGGGCTGGATGAAGCTACCAGTGAACCCCCCCTCCCCCGTCCAACTAGTATCCAGTGCCACTCAGTCTCCCATGGCTTTTAAAGTGCTTTTCTCTGAAACTGAGCATTTCAGAGTCTGACTGAGATCATACAGTCAGTGCTTGATACATGCTGCTTGTGGATTGAGCAGCATGGATCAACTGTCAGGTTCACTTTAACATAAACTGTCTAGAGGAGACAGCGAAAAGCTACCACAGGACAAGAGATCAGTGGAATTCTGTGCTGTAGTCTGCTGAGTGGAAATTTGAGATTTATGATACCAATGTTTTTGTGACATGCTGAAAAGTTGAGTGTATGGTTTCTAGCTATGTGGTGACCACCATGAAGCATATAAGTAGAGTATAGATGGTTTGGAGCGCTTTACTGGTCACACTGTGATTTATTCCAAATTCAAGGCACACTTACCCAGCATAGCTACCACAGCATTCTGTGATGACATACCATCCTCCAGATTGTATTTAGTGTGACCATCATTTGTGTTTCAAGAGGACATGACCCAAAACACGACTCCAGGCTATGTAAGGGTTATGTGACCAAGAAGAACAGGGAAGGGGTGCTGCGTTACATAATCACCTAACCTCAATCTAATTGAGATGGTTTGGGATGAGTTAGACGACAGAGTTAAGACAAAGCATCCAAAAAGTGCTCAACACTCAAGCCATTCCAGGTGAATACTAGATGATTCTGCTTGAGACAATGCCAATGGAGTGTAAGGGTGTGTGCACACGTTGCGGCTTTTGCTGCGGTTCCACAGCGGATTTGGTCCTGCGGATCCGCAGCAGTTTCCATGCGGTTTACAGTACCATGTAAACCTTTGGAAAACCAAAACCGCTGTGCACATGCTGCGGAAAATTCTGCGCAGATTTGCTGCGGTTTATTTTCCGCAGCATATCACTTCTTTTTTGTGGAACCACTTCTGCAGTTTTTCGTTCCGGGACATACATACATACATTCTCTCTCTCTCTCCTTCCACAATCCGCACGACCCAAACTGCACAAGAATCCGCATCAATTCCGCTTGACAAAGGATAGGAAACCGCAGTAAAACTGCATGCGTTTTACCATGCGGTTTCTGCCAAGCGATGCGGATTTTTATGCAGAAAAAATCTGCAACGTGTGCACACACCCTATAACTGTCATCAGATTAAAAGGGGGTGCTTGAAGGAATCTATAGCTTAGCATAGATGTTGGTTTGATTCTCATGTTTCTTTAGTCCTTGTTTCCATACTTGCACTTTTGTGGTTTTGATGCCTACATTCTGAATCTACAATGCGCACACTCCAATAAGAACAATAAAAAAACATTTCCTAAACAGGTGTGTCGAAACTTTTGAACGATACTGTACAGGGTGATGTTTTCTAACAGATACCACATTTTTTGCTTAATGTGTTTCATAGGGCACTGTTTACCTGTGTTTAAAGAGCATGTGCATTTAGCACCACCCTTTTCAATATATCCAGTTTGGATTGTGAGGTCATGCATAGAGTTGAGCGAAACGGGTCGGTCATATTCAAAAGTCGTCGACTTTCGCTGAAGTCGGGTTTCATGAAACGAAACCCGACCATAGCGTGAGGTCGGCCATGAGGTCGGCGACCAGAGCGCCAAAGTCGCGTTTCAAAAGATGCTTCCGGTGCCCTTTTTCAGCCAATGAGGGAGGACGCACACTGTGGGCAACGCGATGACATAGGCATCAGTCACCACCATCTTTAAGAAGGGCATGCAAGTGATTGGCTGGCTTTGTGTGGCGTCACAGGGGCTATAAAAGGGCCTGAACGCCGACCGCCATCTTACTTATGGCGCTCTTAGCATAGGGAGAGCTGCTGCTGCTGATTCTGTAGGGAGAGCGTTAGGCAGGGTAGAACCAAAAAAACTGCTTCTGCTGTTAGCGATTTCCACTTACAACACAACACTTTGTGTGCAGTGAAAGGGGAGGCTCTATTTTTGTGCATCAGCTCTGTTGATTATTAGGCTGCCTTATAAGGCTCCCTGATAGCTGCATTGCTGTTTGCACACTGCTGTGCAAACTGCTTTTTTAAAAGCAAAAATACTTTTCTTCCTCTTTTCTGCACAGTTACCAAGGGTTCATTTTTCCATCCTTTTGTGTGTGCACTGTGCAGCAGTCCTGCTTATTAGGCTGCCTGCGTCCATACTTGGACTGAGAGCATCATTGTCAGCGTCCTCAAATCTCTAGTGAGATCCAAAATCTCACCAATCCTATAGACACCCTCCACCTTGTCATACACCATCAAATTTCAGCCTGTTACATTGAGGTGTAATCTCTACTGGGCTAGAGACAATAGTTCTGCGTCCTCAAATCTATAGTGAGATTCAAAATCTCACCAATCCTATAGACACCCTCCACCTTGTCATTCACCATCAAATTTCAGCCTGTTACATTGAGGTGTAATCTCTACTGGGCTAGAGACAATAGTTCTGCGTCCTCAAATCTATAGTGAGATTCAAAATCTCACCAATCCTATAGACACCCTCCACCTTGTCATACACCATCAAATTTCAGCCTGTTACATTGAGGTGTAATCTCTACTGGGCTAGAGACAATAGTTCTGCGTCCTCAAATCTATAGTGAGATTCAAAATCTCACCAATCCTATAGACACCCTCCACCTTGTCATTCACCATCCAATTTCAGCCTGTTACATTGAGGTGTAATCTCTAATGGGCCAGAGACAATAGTTCTGCGTCCTCAAATCTATAGTGAGATTCAAAATCTCACCAATCCAATAGACACCCTCCACCTTGTCATTCACCATCCAATTTCAGCCTGTTACATTGAGGTGTAATCTCTAATGGGCCAGAGACAATAGTTCTGCGTCCTCAAATCTATAGTGAGATTCAAAATCTCACCAATCCAATAGACACTCTCCACCTTGTCAATCATCATACAATTTCAGTCTGTTACATTGAGGTGTAATCTCTACTGGGCCACAGACAATAGTTCTGCGTCCTCAAATCTATAGTGAGATTCAAATTCTCACCAATAGTAGATACACCTTCTACCTTGTTTTACAGTACCATATAGCTGGTGGTATTTTGGGTACATTTTCACAAAAATGAGCAAGTATGGTGGAAGACGCAATGGAAGTGGGCGGGGGTTGCCAGCTGGTCCCGATGGTGGTGTTGCATCTGTTGGTAGTGGCAAAAGCACAATAGCACCTAAGGCAGGAGGTGTTGAGCCTGCGTCATCGTCTGGCTCCACAAGGCCTCGAAGGCTCTCTTTTCTGGAAGTAGGTAAACCTTTTTTAAAGCCGGAGCTTCAGGAGCAAGTTTTGGCTTACATTGCTGACACAGTCTCCAGCTCTCTCGCCTCCTCTTCTGAAGTTTCAAAAAATAAAAGCACTGATTCATCATTGGAGGCTCCTGGTCAGGAACAACACCTTTCCTTGTGTCCTTCACCCCTACCAAAAGTGAAGGATGTGGCAGGCCACACTACCGATTACTCCATGGAGCTCTTTTCACATACCATGCCTGGGTTATCAAGTCAAATCGTGAATTCCCCAGTCCAAGATGAATCTGACATGGAGTGCACTGATGTACAGCCACTGCTAGATTTTTCTGCTGGTACATTCACTCAGAGCACTACATTGTCCTCGCAGTGTACTTAGGCAGAATCAGACCCTGATGAAACTCAGGTGCCCCTTCCCGCATACTATACCACCTTACACGGTGACACAGAGGAAGGTGCACATGAAATTGAAGAGGAGGTGATGGATGACCCAGTTGTTGACCCAGATTGGCATCCATTGGGGAAAGAGGGTGCCGCTGCCAATAGCTCAGAAGAGGAGGAGGAGGATCAGCAGCAGGCAACGACATCACAACAGGGCGTTATCTGGCAGGACCGCAGCAGTCCAAAAACGTGTGACAAAAAACTTAAAGAGTTGCAGGACAGCTTGGCCAGACGATCAAATTAGCACAGCGTGCAAGGTCTCAAAATGTCTTCCATAGTAGGAAGAGTGCAGTTTGGCACTTTTTTGAACAAAATCCTAATGATCAGGCAAAAGTTATCTGTAAGAAGTGCGCAAAGACCTTTAGCCGAAGGAAAAATCTGAGAAATTTGAATACCAGTTGCATGCTTAGACATTTAACCACCATGCACTTGCAAGTGTGGACGGACTACCAAACCTCACGTACCACATGTGCACCTGCTCCGAATGAATGTAGTCAGTAATGCTACATCGCTTCCCCCACTATAAGCCCACCGGTTAGCACACCACCAGCAGCAAATGTCGAGGTGTCGTCCAAAGGGCAAAGCAGTCATGGTATCAGAATGTTATTGCTACGAAAGAATGAATCTAGGCCATCACCAACCCTCTCTCAGTCCACCATGTCCACCGCTAGTTCCACCATATGCAGCTCTCAAGTCCAGCTCACCCTACCAGAGACTCTGAGTAGGACAAGAAAGTATTCACCCTCTCATCCGCGTACACTGGCTTTGAACGCCCACATTGCCAAACTAATCTCGTTAGAGATGATGCCCTACCGGTTGGTTGAAAGCAAATCTTTCTGCGAGCTCATGGCCTTCGCAGTACCACGCTATGACCTACCCAGTCGGCACTTCTTTTCACGAAAAGCCATCCCAGCCCTCCACGTGCATGTGAAAGACCGCATTGTCCATGCACTCAAGCAATCAGTGAGTGGAAAGGTGCACCTCACAACAGATGCATGATCCAGTAGGCATGGCACTGGGTTAATGTGGTGGATGCAGGGTCCACAGGGAACAGCGGCGGTGGGACAGTGCTGCCTAACCCACGGTATAGGAAACAGTTGGCTGTAGGCGTTCGACCCTCCTCCTCCTCCAGAAGCGAAAGCTCATCCACAGAGCGCAGTCGCATGAGCACTCCATCCGCAGCTGCCAATGTTGCACACGAGGTGTCCCACTATCGAACAGCTAGTGGTAAGCGTCAGCAGGCTGTGTTGAAGATGATGTGTTTGGGAGACAACAGACACACCGCGGAGGTACTGGCCGACTACTTGCAGCGACAAACTGAGTCATGGCTGGGCAGTCTACATCTTGAGGCAGGCAAGGTAGTGATAACGGCCGGAATTTTGTGGCAGCCATAGCCCTTTCAAAACTCAGACACATACCTTGCCTGGCTCACACCTTCAACCTGGTGGGGCAGTGCTTCCTCAATAATTATCCGGAGTTAACACCCCTGCTCCATAAGGTGCGAAGACTGTGCTCGCACATCCACCGGTCGCCCATACACTCCAGTCGTATGCAGAAGCTGCAGCGATTGCTCCACCTTCCCAAGCACCGCCTAATTATCGACGTTGCAACAAGGTGGAACTCCACCCTGCACATGGTTCAGACGCTGTGCGAACAGAGGCAGGCTGTAATTCATTTGTGGGAGGATACACGGTCAGGCAGTTTGCAGGCAGACATGGAGTTGTCTGGTGTGCAGTGGTCGAAGCTGAAAGACCTCTGTAAAGTCCTTCAGTATTTTGAGGAATGCACACGGCTGGTAAGCGCAGGCAACACCATCATAAGCATGAGCATCCCACTTATGCGTCTGCTCATGCAAACTTTGACGCACATTAAGGAACATTGGCCCACATGTCTGATTATGCCTTGCAGATCCTAAAACGGGATCCCCGCATCGCAAAATGATAAACGATGACGACTACTGGTTGGCCAGCATCCTGGATCCACGCTATAAAGGCAAATTCCAAAACATCATGCCACAGGAGAACCTAGAGCTAATATTGGCTAACAAACAAGCAACTCTGGTAAACCGTTTGTTTGAGGCATTTCCAGCACATTGCGGCGGTGATGTTTTTCCAACGAGCTGTAGGAGGCAACATGGAAGAGGTATTCGTGGTGCACACAGCCGAAGTGGCGTTGGACACAGGGGTTTCATGACCATGTTGTGGACTGATTTTTCAAGTACCGCTCACACGACTGGTAATACTGCATCGATCGAAAGTGACAGGAGACAGCAGTTGTCAACTATGGTAACAAACTACTTCTCCTCCCATATCGATGTTCTCCCTCACCGGTCATTCCCCTTTGACTACTGGGCCAGTAAACTTGACACCTGGCCTGAATTGGCACAATATGCCTTACAGGAGCTCGCTTGCCCTGCTGCTAGTGTGTTATCTGAATGAGTCTTCAGTGCTGCTGGATCAATCCTGACAGAAAAAAGGACCCGTCTGTCGACCCAAAATGTTGATCATCTAACCTTCATTAAAATGAACCATGCAGGGGTTTCAAAGGATTTTGTCCCACCCTCCCCTGCTGACACATAGGTTGCCAGAGAAATGGCTTACTTTTGTCCTCCTCTTCCGCGGACTTCTCCAATTACTCCATTTGCAGCTGCTGAATGTCCAACATCAACATATGCCAATTTTTCCACCTCCCTAACTGGGCTGCCTCCCCCCACAGGGCTGGGCTCACTACCTGGCGCACACACCCGTGCGAGTGCCGTTGCCCTGGACAGGTGGGTGGGCACACTGTTTGGCAACGGCACTGGCACAAGGTCCCTCATAGTAGAATCAAGTGTCTCTGACGGTGGGGGTGCACACCCGCCGTCAGACACACCGGGGTACTATGAGGGGCCCTGTGCCAGTGCCGTCGCCAACGAGTGGGCCCCCCCATGCTTGCTCAGGATCACAGCACTTGCAAACTTGATATACTTACCTCTCCCTGCTCCACCGCCGTGACGTCTTCCGCATTTCCTGACAGTGACATTCTGGTCAGAGAGCGCGATAACATCACGTCTGTACGCCCTCTGCCTAAACAGTCCAAGTGCAGTGAGGTGGAAGATGGGGACGACGAGGAGTCCAGACTAGTATAGGGATTCCCTAGCGAGGAGACTTATTTAATTGTTTTCAATGTTTGGACAGCTATTTTTGGGGAGCACTATACTCTGGAGAATGATATATGAGGCTCACTATACACTGGAGCATTCCAAAGGTGGACATCAGACACTGGAGCAGCATTTACAGGGCCCATTATGCACTGGAGCATTAGAAATGGGGCCCATTATATATGGAGCATTATTTGGGCCCATAAGACAGTGGAGCTTCATCCATGGGGACCAACATATACTGTAGCATTATGTGGAGCTCATCATATACTGTTTCAAACATTATATGGGACCAATGATTCTGTATGGAGAAATATATGGGCCTCATTACTCTGTATAGCGCACTATGCGGTGGCCGTAATACTGTATGGAGTAATATACTGTCCGTTTTTGGAGCTATTGGAGAATTTAAAATGGATATCAGTCATGAGATGTAAGAAGTGAAGTATTTTTCATTGTACTATACCACTATTTCTCTGCTGTATCAGAGGATCATGAATTGTGGCATGTGTTAAAGGAGCCCATTGACACTCTTTGGCCCAGGGCCCACGAAAATCTGGAGCCAGCCGTACCCCCCCCCACAACTTTAGCCAAATAACCCCCAGTTTTCAATGCCTAACTATTTTTATAAAGTAAATTAAGGTTGACAAGCTTAAGTTATAAGAATTGATGTTTTTGGCATTAAAATGGGCACTGTAGGTGTGTTTCCTGTCCTCCACTCCCTGCCGACTTTTCGTCCCTATTGACTTGCTTTGGGTTTCGTGTGTCAGTCGGCCTTCGACTTTTCACGATAATCGGCCGATTCGTTCGACCCGACTTTAAAAGTCGGGTTTCATGAAACCCGACTCGACCCAAAAAAAGGCAAAGTTGCTCATCTCTAGTCATACACATGTAGTTTGATGAAAGAGAGATAGCAGACAGTCCTCAGTCAAAGATGGAGAAGTCTGAGGAAAAGGAATTACTCTTGTCCACAAGACTTGCCCACATCTTGCAGAAAAACAGACATATCTATAGACTTTATGTTTTTCACATATTTCTTTCTTATCTTTTTAAGGTTTTCTGTTCTTCAGCAAGAGATTTAAATGGTATTGTCTGACCATGTTGTATCCTGTACATTTTGGTTAAGGTTTTGTGCATTTTTAAAGGGTAATAAAATGCCGCACATTTCAGTACCAACAAAGTGAATGAGATTTGTGACATGAACATGTTGCTTATTTTTTCCTTGTGGATTTGAAACATCAATTTTTTTCACCTGCTCCAATGAATGGGGTAAAATGCATGAAAATGCATATAGAAACACATCAAAAACACGCCTATTTTCTGGTAGCATTTTTACTGCCAACACTCTGGGATTTAAGGCAGAAAAATCTGCTGCTGACACTTAATGTGTGCACATCTATCAATGTGCATTGACTGCACTGCTATACTGTTCTCCAGGGAGGCAGAAGTTTATTCCATCTCCTGGCAATGGTGGAAACTATGGCTCCAGCCATCCCACCAAATTCACAAACATTATAATGCCGGTTTAACACGTCCTGATATTTCCGGTACGGGAAAAACTGGCACCGGAGATATCAGAGTCCGTGTGTGTACTACGTGCGGCACATGTGTGGCAACCGTGTGCCGCATCAGTACCACACGGGCGGTCGCCGGAGAAGTAGCGCTACTGTTAGCCGCCATTCCCCGGCAGCTGGTGCTGAAAGTGGCTTTCATACATTCTCCCCTGCTCTGCCGGCGAGCAGGAGGAGAGTGAATGAAAAACTGACCTGCCGTGACCTCAGGACCGTTGGAGAATGCAAGTGATGAGGTCACTGTGATAGAACTTGAACGGCCGTGACCTCATCACTTGCGTTCTCTGACGGTCCTGAGATCACAGCAGGTCAGTTTTTCATTCATTCATTCTCCTCTGCTCGCCGGAAGAGCAGGGGAGAATGGATGAAAGGCGTGTTCAGCACCAGCCGCCGGGGAACAGCGGCTTACAGTAGGCTATTTCCCCGGTGGCCATCCGTGTACACGGAGGACAGCGTGCACTGTTCTCCATGTGCGGCATATTTTGTGGCCCGTGTGTCCGAGTAAAAACAGACATGTCTCCATGTTTTGCACACGGACACACGGGCCGTGAAAACATGCTGACATGTGCATAGACCCATTCATTTGAACGGCTCTACGTGTGTCAGTGTCTCCGGTACATGACAAAACTGTCACCACACGTACCGGAGACACTGACGTGTGAAAGCGGCCTAAGGTGGCATTTAGATTCTGATATAGGGTCTATGGAGCAGGTGAGCTAATTAATATATAGGGTTATGTGTGATGCCATGTGTCTTTCAATATATGGCTACTCTAGGCCAAGTAGAAAAAAATGCTACTTTTCCATCTTTACTGGTCCTTTTATGGACAGATTTAAATGGGTTTTCTGGTCTATTTTTAACTTATTCAAGACTGGGTCATTTACCCGTGTTCCTGACCGGGGCCACATTTTCAGGTTTTTTTTATAAATTTGGTTTAATGAGCTAAAAGATTGACTAAATCCTGAACATGTCCTTAATTAAGCCCCTTGCATAAGTTCAGTATTTTAATTTTTTACCTCAGTATTGGTAAGCCAAAACCAGGAGTGGGTGATAAATCCAGAAGTGGTGACGTGTTTCTATTATACTTTTCCTCTGATTGTCCCACTCCTGGTCTTGACGTACAAATACTGAGGTAAAATACTGACCAAATACTGAACGTGTCCTTAAGCCACATGCACATGGTCAGTATTTTGATTTTTTACCTCAGTATTTGTAAGCCAAAACCAATAGGAGGTGATAAATCCAGAAGTGGTGACGTGTTTCTATTAGACTTTTCCTCTGATTGTTCCACTCCTGGTTTTGACTCACGAATACTGAGGTAAAATACTGACCAAATACTGAATGTGTGAATGTGGCCTTAAATTTTGTTCATAAAAGTCAAGTTTTAATGTATTTTCTCATTCTTTGGTTTAAGAGGATCCTGAATCATTGCTGTTGTGATGTCTGTTGTCCGCTGCATACATCATAAATGGACAGAAACGTTTCCGCTGTCTACCGACATCCCCAACACTCAGTGATGGTGAGGCAGGTCTGCCATCTTCAATACAGTGGTGCCAACTTGTTACCCCCCTGCTGTGAAGACACCAGATCCCCCTTACTGGGACCAGTAAGGGTCAGGGGCCTTACTGGGGGGGAAGAAGGGGCATGGGCTGCCACATAATGCCATCAGGAATGGGAAAGGCACAGTGGACAGAAGGAAATGAGAAAAACCCCAAAGAGATGGACGTGAGTGAAGGATGGCAAGATGCACGGAGTTAAGGAGGAGGCACCGAGAGGAGAGGGGGAGCAGAGATAGAGAGGAGAGCGCGGAGGAGGAGGAGGGATACAGAGCCGGGAGATGGAGGAGAAGATACACTGAGCCTGGTACACACAGGGCACAGCTGCCAGAGCCGGGCACACAGGGCCTTCTCTATCTCAGGGCTCAGCCATCAGACCCGGGGACCGGCCACTGCCATCCATCAGGCAGCGACACGCAGACACCTTGGGCACAGCAGCACTGGCTGGACGCACCGCAGCCTGCACCGGAATCCCGGAGTGTCGGTGCCCGACCTCCCGCACCTGGCATTGCCCGACACAGAGCACGGAGTGGAGCAAAAGCGAGAAAAGCCGGAGCTGGAAGTGTGTGAGGGATGGAGAGCAGCTCGGAGTTAAGGAGGAGGCAGTGAGAGGAGAGGGGGAGCAGCGAGAGAGAGGAGAGAGCGGAGGAGGAGGAGGGCGCCAGAGCCGGGAGATGGAGGAGACGAGCCACTGAGCCCGGTACACACGGGGCACTAGCTCTATGCGGTAGTAGAGATCCACTCGCGACACCTGCACCAGCCACAGGAATAAACTTATCCGTGGAGATGTGACAGAGCAGAGCACGGGAAGACACCCCGGATCATGGGACATCCCAGGCGGCAGGATAAAGCCTCCCCCTCTAGAAAGTACTGCTAACAGCGACCAGGTAGGAGAAGCCCCCGCCTGCGGGCACCCTGGGAGCGGGCAGTGTGGCTCGTCATCTCTGCAGTGGAGCTCAGTCACGACGGTGTCACCGGTGCTGAGCGCGGCTCGGGGGGGTAAGCGCCCTGCTCCCCTCAGCGCTCCCGGGATGTGAGGTGGATGGGAGCCGGGCTCAGGCGCTGTCACGTGTCAGGTCAGGTCGTGGCCGAGCCTGGGGCGATGTGGGCAGCTCACAAGTCCCTCACTGTGGGAATGGTCCCCCGGCCATCACCGCACTGCTGCCAGCACATATGTATGCAGCGCGGGGCTGGGGGAGCGGGGCGGCTCCGGTCCTGTCACCTACAGCCGTGTCTCCATGGAAAGTGCGGAGAATGCACGGATTGTTCTCTGCTAGAGACCGCCAGAAGCCAAACTTACTGCCTCACAGCCATCCCCTGGAGACGTGGCGAGTGGGCTACAGGGGCTGCCAGTGGCCGGGGTGCCCTCCTGTCCCTCCTCGCCAGCCGTCTACCCATTATTAGCTGGGTATCTCTCTGTCTCATGTGTAATGCTCATCTATTCATCCAATGTCTGCCTAGCAATCCCATGTCTATCACATTATCTATCTATCTATCTATCTATCTATCTATCTATCTATCTATCATCTATCTATCTATCCCATATCTATCTATCTATCTATCTATCCCATATCTATCTATCACATTATCTATCTATCTATCTATCTATCTATCTATCTATCTATCATCTATCTAGCTCTCCCATATCTATCTATCTATCTATCTATCTATCTATCTATCTATCTATCTATCCCATATCTATCTATCTCATATCTATCTATCTATCTATCTATCCCATATCTATCTATCATCTATCTATCTATCTATCTATCTATCTATCATGTATCTCATATCTCAATATAGTCATTGTTTTCCTTTGTCGTATCTATGTACCTATTTTCGTACCTATTGATCTATGTATCCGTCTATAAATTTATATTTATATCATGTTCATGTCACTCATATCAGTCTATCTGGCTGTTCATCCCGTGTCAAGAAACTGATCTACATTATCTGTCTACATATCTAGCAGTTTATTCATCTATCTCAGTCTATCTATCCATCCCATATCTATCTATCTATCCATCCATCCATCTATCTATCTATCTATCCCATATCTATCTATCTATCTATCTATCCCATATCTATCTATCTATCTAATTATTTATCTATCTATCTATCTCTTTCCCATATCTATCTATCTATCTATCTATCCCTTATCTATCTATCTAATTATCTATCTATTTATCTATCTATCTCTTTCCCATATCTATCTATCTATCTATCTATCTATCTATCTATCTATCTATCTATCTATCTCTTTCCTCTATCTATCTATCTATCTATCTCTTTCCTCTATCTATTATCTATCCCATATCTATCTATCTATCTATCTATCTATCTATCTATCTATCTATCTATCTATCTATCCATCTATCTATCTATCTCTTTCCTCTATCTATCTATCTATCTATCCCATATCTATCTATCTATAATCTCTCTATCCCATATCTATCTATCTATCTATCTATCTATCTATCTATCTATCTCTTTCCTCTATCTATCCCATATCTATCTATCTATCTATCTATCTATCCCATATCTATCTATCTATCTATCTATCTATCTATCTATCCCATATCTATCTATCTATCTATCTATCTATCTATCTATCTATCTATCTATCTATCTATCTCTCTATCTCTCTATCCCATATCTATGTCTCCTTGCTCCCTCCATCCCGTAGCTCTTTCCCTGACCCCTCACATGCCGGTGTATCCATGTAGGAGGCTGCCGGTGGCTGATGGGCTTATCTTGCCTTGTTCCTTCTGTGCGATGCTGGTGAGAATGGTCGGGCTTGTGGCGTGGTGATTCTGGCAGTAGCGGTGAGGCCATGTCCCTGACTCCTGGAGCTTGGTATGAACAAATGGTTTGGACATTTTTCTACTTAGTGGCTGGTAATGTGCAGCAGGTCCCACTAGCACAGTTAATTAATGGGAGCTTTTAGCCATCCAAGGTCTTTCAACCACATAAGTAAAACTGTATGTCAGGGACAGACATCTAGCTCTACTTCTATTCTGCCAAGGAAACTTCCACGTAATTGCTACAGATGAAGGAAACGTAATTTTTTTTGTTTTACTGTGAAGAATGAATGATTACGATTAGGCCACAGGAGGCTAATTGTCTTCCATTGCAGGCCTTTTATGGTGACATTTAATGTACTGACAAAAGTCTTATAGTATTCTAATAACAATTGTGCTGTAAAATGCAACATGCTACAAGATGTATGGCGTTTACACAGAGACACTTTGATGTCAGCATAGGGGTTGTCTAATCACCAGATTGTGTAGGGACCCCACTTAGAATCAAAGCAGAAGCCCCTCCAGCCCTGAGGACCATTCTCGTGATTATTCCATGATCACATGTAATACTACATGTCCCCTGTAGTGGCCACTGCAGGGAAATGAGCAACCAACAGGAAATCAGCTGCATTAGGAGCTGCTGTCATATTAATTAAAGGGAAGCTGTCAGAAGGGTCTTGCTATGTAATCTGACAGCAGCATGATGTAGGGACAGAACTTTGTGTAACCTCGTCCATACCACAGATTGGCAGCTTTCTGTGTACAATCTGCAGCAACAGAAGACTGCTAATCAGTACTACTGGCTGGACTAGGAGGCATGAGGCCAGCTGTCCTGTAATCTCCTGCTGATAAAACACTGTATTGAAACAGAAAAACACAGCCTGCTAAGTGATACATCGCTGGAATCATGGTCCAGGCCCATACATTGTCACACACTCAGATTACATAGCAGAAACCTGCTGACAAATTCCCTTTAAAGGGGTTTTTGTGCATTGTCCTGCCATAACTTCATGAAGAACTGCAAACTATTTACCGTATTTAGTTTTAATAGGATACACAATGCCTCTTTCCACGCAGTAGCTAGTCCAAATCTATTCAGCTGGTGGTTCCATTCTTTTTCAGGAGAAAGAAGAGAACCAGAATGGCCCAAACAGGATACATAGTGCTCTGACTACTAAATACGTGTCTTTTCCCCATTGACCCAAGAACAATACGGACTGAAAGATACAGTATATACTTGGTTTGCATATTTTTTTCATGTGTTTATTGTATATTCATATCAGTAACCTAAGGTGCAAAAAAAAAAAAAGTTATTTGCAGTTAGTGTAGTGTACAGGAAGAGCTATCTGGAATCGAAGTCCGTGCCCATTAAATTCAGACATGTTTATAGCTTCTGTAAACATCATAAGTGTGTGATGTGCTGGCTTCATTAATCTCCTCCTAATTTCCATACAACACCTATAAACTCCTTGGACCAGCTCCTTCTTGGCCATTTGCATCTGGTGCATTTATTAATGTGAACCTGGACTCATTTTACTAACTCCCCCATCATGCTCAGATTTATGACCGTCAGTACTGCTGAGCTTGCTTTGAGAAGCTACTGTAGCTCGGATAGATCTGATGGAGAACTTCTGCTCATGGAGAACTTCTGGCACATCATGGCGCTGATTCATTTTTTTGAACAGCTATCAACAAGGTTCTTCTTGGTTGAAGTGGCAGGTGCAGGACTTCTCTTTGACAATTTTTTTTTTTTTAATCTTTTTCGTTTGCATTATTTTTTCGCTTCATTGCCAGAATTCCTTGTTCATCCCAAACTAGCTGGTTCACGTGTGATGTGCAAGGCAAAGTAATTTTTGGACTTTTCTTTCCACACCTGCTTCTCCAATACGCACCTAGTTGGTTGCCAGCAGAGCCAAGCAGTGTCCAAAGTATGTGGTAAGAAAAATAAGACTATATCAAGAGGTTAGGAGAACCTCTTCTTATTATAAGTTTAGCGCCAACCTGAAAGTGCCACCTGCTTGAGTGAATTAGGTCTCATGGGTGGAAATACAGGGTGGGCCATTTATAAGGTTAGACCTGGGTCGGCCATTTATGTGGATACACATGTAAATACTTATGTCCCCCACAAAATTGAGAAGTATTCAGGGAGTGATACCTTTATTGACTAACCAGAGAAATTATATTTGCAAGCTTTCAGGGCTCAGAAGGCCCCTTCATTAGACTAGATTAATAATCCAGCCTGATGAAGGGGCCTTCTGAGCCCTGAAAGCTTGCAAATATAATTTCTCTGGTTAGCCAATAAAGGTATCACTCCTTGAATACTTTTCTAAATTTTTGGGGGGACATAAGTATTTACATCTATTTTTCTGGCTAACACGGTACCACAATATTATTTTGTACTGTACATCGTATGGATACACCTAAATTAAATTGGAATGGTTGGTGATATCAACTTCTTGTTTGCGACACATTAGTATATGGGAGGGGGGAAACTTTTCAAGATGGGTGGTGACCATGGTGGCCATTTTGAAGTCGGCCATTTTGGATTCCAACTTTATAAATGGCCCACCCAGGTGTATCCATATACAGTAAATGGCCCACCATGTACATACAGGACTGAATTCAGAGATCACAGGTGGCATTGCTGGTGTCAGTGGAAAGGCCACATTGCGGCTTGAGTGTGCGTCTGTCTATGTGTGTATATGAAGAAGGTAGACAAGATAATCTAGGCTTTTGGCGTCAGATTAATTTAGGAGGCAATTTGATGTCTGTAGTGTGTATATAGCATGAATGAATGAATGACATGAATATGATGCTAGGTATTTACAGTATATATGACTTGTACTAATGTATTTTATTCATGGAATATGTATTTTAATAGGGTTTAATAGGCTTGGAATGTTGTATTATGGACCCCGTGCTGTTACTGCTTCTGTTAGATATGCAGATCCGGGTGCTCAAACTCCTCTACATATACAAGTACAATGTATAGGAGACATATAAGCAGCTAGCCTCCACCCAAGCTGGAGCTGAGCTCAGGAATAACTGGCAATTAAATATGGTGCCTACAGAGAAAAAAAAAGATGACTACTGCAGGATAGAAGTTACATAATCATCAGAAATAGTTCCATTCCCCATGTACACACACATGAAGGCTAATCTATAATAAGACACTAGATTGCTTGTTGACAGTTTCATGTAGATGTAGAAGATTTGCATAAGAAAAGCAGCAAAAAATGGAAATTTGGAATGTATTCCAGATGCCAGATTTATATTCTATAAGTTTAGAGAAAACATTTCACTAAAGCTAGAGCATCACATTTTTATAAAGTTCTTGTATAGTGAGTTAGGCTAGGTTCACATCACATTTTGTCTCCATGTTCTTGACTCAGAAATATGGGATTCAGAAGGAATTGCTAATGGAGCCAATGAGTTCAGAGTCTCCAACTTTGGTTTCTGTTTGGCCATCTGTCCAGTAGAGTCTGTCCTTTTGCAGGATACGATATCATATTAGACTTCTTTATTTTGTCCAGGTAAAAAGACACACTGAGGCCGGTTTCACACGTCAGTGTCTCCGGTATGTGTGGTAACAGTTTTCTCACATACCGGAGACACTGACACACGTAGACCCATTCAAATGAATGGGTCTATGCACGTGTCAGCGTGTTTTCACGGACCATGTGTCCGTGTGCAAAACACGCAGACATGTCCATTTTTACCTGGACACATGGGCCGCGAAATGTACCGCACACTTGCACACGGAGAACAGTGCACACTGTCCTACATGTACACAGATGGCCGCCGGGGAAGTAGTGCTACAGTAAGCTACTGTTCCCCGGTGGCTGATGTTTAACATGGCTGTCTTCCATTCTCCCCTGCTCTGATGAGGTCACGGCAGTTCAAGCTCTGACACAGTGACCTCATCACTTGCATTCTCCCATGGTCCGGAGGTCACAACAGGTCAGTTTTCCATTCATTCATTCTCCTCTGCTTGTGCTGATCGCGGCAGAGCAGGGGATAATGGATGACAGCTGGCTTCATCGCCAGCCACCGGGGGACAGTGGCTTACAGTAGCACTACTCCCCCGGCGGACGTCCGTGTGGTTCTGATGCGGCACACGGGTGGCACACGGTTGCCACATGTGCCGCACATAGTTCACACACGGACACATTGACACTGATATCTCCGGTACTGTTTTTTTCCTGTACCGGAAAATTCAGGACGTGTGAAACCAGTCTTAGGCCGGAGTCACACTAGCGATTAAAACGGTCGAATGCAATGCGATAAAAAATCGCATTACATTCGAACCCCTGTTATTCTATGGGGCAGCTCACATCATGCGATTTTTTATCGCATCCGATCCTCGGACCGAGACAATCGCAGCATGCTGCAATTGTCACCGATTTTCGGATCGGATTCCCCAATGCAAATCTATGGATGCAATAGAAAAACCCATGGAAAAGGCACCAAACATGTGACTTGCGATTAAATCGCACAACTTCTCCAGGTCTACAGGATAGGGCATCAGGCATTGGCATTGGATGTCAATTTGATGCTTAGATGCGATTAAAATTGGTTCCTTGCCGGAAAATGGGATGACAGACGGATATCTGGCCAAGAATTCTTTGTGCGATTTCGTACCGTTAAAATGGGACCGATTTTTTAATGGTTGTGTGTGACTCCAGCCTTAGGCCCATTCTCATGTCTATGTTGCAGGTACTGAACGTGTTGTCTTCGTGTTTTTCACGGACAGAACACATACCTTTTATAATCTATGGGGCTATTCACATGTATGTCTTTATTCATGGATTGTATGTCCGTGCAGAACTCATGGAGACATGTTGGTTTTTTCAGGTATCATGGATGAAAAGTGTCAATACAAGAATATGGGTCCGTGAAAGACACATACACATTGTAACTAGAGTTGAGCGACTTTTGGTTTTTTAGGGTCGCGTTTCATTTCGTGAAACCCGACTTTTCCAAAAGTCGGGTCGAGCAAGATCGTCCGATTATAGGGAAAAGTCGGGGTCGTCCCGAAACACGAAACCCAATGTAAGTCAATGGGGAATAAAAGTCGGCAGTGAGAGGAGGACAGGAAACACACCTACCGTGCCCATTTGAATGCCAAAAGCATCAATTCTTCTTACTTAAGCTTGTCAACCTTAATTAACTTCATAATACAAGTTACGCACTGAAAAATGGGGGTTATTTGGCTAAATTTGTGGGGGGGGAGGGCTGGCTGCAGGTTTTCATGTGCCCTGGGCGAAAGAGCGCCCCTTTAACACATACCACAACTCATCATGCTCCGATACGGCAGAGAAATAGCGGTATAGTACAATGAAAAATACCTCACTTTTTACATCTCATGACGAGGCCCATCTATTTCTCCATACAAAATCATTGGTCCCATATAATGTTTGAAACAGTATATGATGAGCTCCACATAATGCTACAGTATATGTTGGTCCCCATGGATGAAGCTCCACTGTCTTATGGGCCCAAATAATGCTCCAAACATAATGGGCCCCATTTCTAATGCTCTAGTGTATAATGGGCCCTGTAAATGCTGCTCCAGTGTCTGATGTCCACCTTTGGAATGTTCCAGTGTATGGTGGGCCCCATCTATCATTCTCCAGAGTATAGTGCTCCCCAAAAATTGCTGTCCCAACATTGAAAACAATCAAATAAGTCTCCTCACTAGGGAATCCCTGTACTTGTCTGGACAGGTGCTGTAGCTTGCTTAACAGCTCGCCAGCCGTTCTCACGCCCAGTATGGATTGCACGTGATTGCACAAAGGTTAGAAAGGGTACCGTATCCCTGGATAACATGTATGGATAGCGTACACATTCAAAATATATGTCTATACAGCATGAGGCAGGCTCAGACGGTGTTAGGCCCAGTATGGATTGCACGTCATTGCACAAAGGTTAGAAAGGGTACCGTATCCCCGGATAACATGTATGGATAGCGTACACATTCAAAATATATGTCTATACAGCATGAGGCAGGCTCAGACGGTGTTAGGCCCAGTATGGATTGCACGTCATTGCACAAAGGTTAGAAAGGGTACCGTATCCCCGGATAACATGTATGGATAGCGTACACATTCAAAATATATGTCTATACAGCATGAGGCAGGCTCAGACGGTGTTAGGCCCAGTATGGATTGCACGTCATTGCACAAAGGTTAGAAAGGGTACCGTATCCCCGGATAACATGTATGGATAGCGTACACATTCAAAATATATGTCTATACAGCATGAGGCAGGCTCAGACGGTGTTAGGCCCAGTATGGATTGCACGTCATTGCACAAAGGTTAGAAGGGGTACCGTATCCCCGGATAACATGTATGGATAGCGTACACATTCAAAATATATGTCTATACAGCATGAGGCAGGCTCAGACGGTGTTAGGCCCAGTATGGATTGCACGTCATTGCACAAAGGTTAGAAAGGGTACCGTATCCCAGGATAACATGTATGGATAGCGTACACATTCAAAATATATGTCTATACAGCATGAGGCAGGCTCAGACGGTGTTAGGCCCAGTATGGATTGCACGTCATTGCACAAAGGTTAGAAAGGGTACCGTATCCCCGGATAACATGTATGGATAGCGTACACATTCAAAATATATGTCTATACAGCATGAGGCAGGCTCAGACGGTGTTAGGCCCAGTATGGATTGCACGTCATTGCACAAAGGTTAGAAAGGGTACCGTATCCCCGGATAACATGTATGGATAGCGTACACATTCAAAATATATGTCTATACAGCATGAGGCAGGCTCAGACGGTGTTAGGCCCAGTATGGATTGCACGTCATTGCACAAAGGTTAGAAAGGGTACCGTATCCCCGGATAACATGTATGGATAGCGTACACATTCAAAATATATGTCTATACAGCATGAGGCAGGCTCAGACGGTGTTAGGCCCAGTATGGATTGCACGTCATTGCACAAAGGTTAGAAAGGGTACCGTATCCCCGGATAACATGTATGGATAGCGTACACATTCAAAATATATGTCTATACAGCATGAGGCAGGCTCAGACGGTGTTAGGCCCAGTATGGATTGCACGTCATTGCACAAAGGTTAGAAGGGGTACCGTATCCCCGGATAACATGTATGGATAGCGTACACATTCAAAATATATGTCTATACAGCATGAGGCAGGCTCAGACGGTGTTAGGCCCAGTATGGATTGCACGTCATTGCACAAAGGTTAGAAAGGGTACCGTATCCCCGGATAACATGTATGGATAGCGTACACATTCAAAATATATGTCTATACAGCATGAGGCAGGCTCAGACGGTGTTAGGCCCAGTATGGATTGCACGTCATTGCACAAAGGTTAGAAAGGGTACCGTATCCCCGGATAACATGTATGGATAGCGTACACATTCAAAATATATGTCTATACAGCATGAGGCAGGCTCAGACGGTGTTAGGCCCAGTATGGATTGCACGTCATTGCACAAAGGTTAGAAAGGGTACCGTATCCCCGGATAACATGTATGGATAGCGTACACATTCAAAATATATGTCTATACAGCATGAGGCAGGCTCAGACGGTGTTAGGCCCAGTATGGATTGCACGTCATTGCACAAAGGTTAGAAAGGGTACCGTATCCCTGGATAACATGTATGGATAGCGTACACATTCAAAATATATGTCTCAGGAGGCAGGCTCAGACGGTGTCAGGCACAGTATGGATTTGAAGGCCCAGATTACACAGCGGAGGAGCAGGGAGAGGTAAAGATTGCAAATGCTGGGGCCCTGGCCAAGCAAGGGGGGCCCACTCGTGGGCGTCGGTACTGGCACTGGGCCCCTCATAGTACAGCGGTGTGTCTGACGGCGGGTGTGCACCACCACCGTCAGAGACACTTGATTGCACTATGAGGGACCCTGTGCCAGTGCCCGCGCCCAAGAGTCGGCCTACCCACCTGTCCAGGGCAACGGCACTCGCACGGTGTCGTGCGGTAGGTGGTGACCCCGGCCATGGGGGGGAGGCAGCACAGTTATGGAGTTTTAGAAAGTGGCATATGTTGATGTTGGAATTTCAGCTGATGTAAAAGGCGAAATAGGTGAAGTACCAGGAAGAGGTGGACCAAAGCAAGCCATTTTTCTGTCACCCTATGTGTCATCAGGGGAAGGTGGGACAAAATCCTTGGAAACCCATGCATGGTTCATTTTAATGAAGGTTAGATCATCCACATTTTGGGTTGACAGACGGGTCCTTTTTTCTGTCAGGATTGATCCAGCTGCACTGAAGACTCTTTCCGATAGCACACTTGCAGCTGGGCAAGCGAGCTCCTGTAAGGCATATTGGGCCAATTCAGGCCAGGTGTCCAGTTTAGCGGCCCAATAGTCAAAGGGGAATGACCTGTGTGGGAGAACATCGATATGGGAGGAAAAGTAGTTTGTAACCATAGTTGACAACTGCTGTCTCCTGTCACTTTCCATCGATGCAGTATTACCAGTTGTGTGAGCGGTATTTGAAAAATCAGTCCACAACATTGTCATGAAACCCCTGTCTCCAACGCCACTTCTGCTGTGTGCACCACGAACACCTCTGCCAAGCTGCCCCCGGCCCGTACGGCTCTTGTGAGAACCATCACCGCTACTGTGTGCTGGGAATGCCTCAAGCAACCGATTTACCAGAGTTGCTTGTTTATTAGCCAATATTAGGTCAAGGTTCTCCTGTGGCATGATGTTTTGTAATTTGCCTTTATAGCGTGGATCCAGGATGCTGGCCAACCAGTAGTCGTCATCGTTCATCATTTTGGCAATGCGGGGGTCCCTTTTTAGGATCCGCAAGGCATAATCTGACATGTGGGCCAATGTTCCCGGTGTCAATGATGCACTGCGAGTGCTGGGTGGAGGAGCACTTTCTGGCAAATCCACATCCCTCCAGTCACGCACAAACCCTGTACCAGACCTTGCCACGCCAACATTTTCACTTGCCCCACGAGATGCATCCTCCTCCCCTAAGTAATCATCCCCATCATCCTCCTCCTCCTCCTCCTCTTCTTCCTCCACCTCGTCCAGGAGAGGTCCCTGAGCAGACAATGGCTGAATGTCATCAAGGATTCCCTCCTCCTCTTCCTCCTCATCAACATTGGCTGCAGACGCCTGCTCCTTAAGGTGCATCAAAGTTTGCATGAGCAGACGCATAAGTGGGATGCTCATGCTTAGGATGGCGTCGTCTGCGCTTACCAGCCGTGTGCATTCCTCAAAACACTGAAGGACTTTACAAAGGTCTTTCAGCTTCGACCACTGCACGCCTGTCAACTCCATGTCTGCTCTCAAAGTGCCTGGCCATGTATCCTCCCACAAATGCATTATGGCCTGCCTCTGCTCGCACAGCCGCTCCACCATGTGCAGGGTGGAGTTCCACCTTGTTGCAATGCCGATAATGAGGCGGTGGTTGGGAAGGTGGAGCAATCGCTGCAGCTTCTGCATACGAACGGAGTGTACAGGCGACCGGCGGATGTGCGCGCACAGTCTTCGCACCTTCTGGAGCAGGGCTGTTAACTCCGGATAATTTTTGAGGAAGCACTGCACCACCAGGTTCAAGGTGTGAGCCAAGCAAGGTATGTGGCTGAGTTTTGAAAGGGCTATGGCTGCCACAAAATTACGGCCGTTATCACTAACTACCTTGCCTGCCTCAAGATGTACACTGCCCAGCCATGACTCAGTTTGTCGCTTCAAGTACTCGGCCAGCACCTCGGCGGTGTGTCTGTCGCCCAAACACATCATCTGCAACACAGCCTGCTGATGCTTTCCACTAGCTGCTCGATAGGGGGACACATCGTGTGCAACAGTGGCAGCTGCAGATGGAGTGCTCGTACGACTGCGCTCTGTGGACGAGCTTTCGCTTCTGGAGGAGGAGGAGGAGGAGGAGGGTCGAACGCCTACAGCCAACTGTTTCCTATACCGTGGGCTAGGCAGCACTGTCCCACCACCGATGTCCCCTGTGGACCCTGCATCCACCACATTAACCCAGTGCGCAGTGATGGACACGTAACGGCCCTGGCCATGCCGACTGGACCATGCATCAGTTGTGAGGTGCACCTTTCCGCTCACTGACTGCTTGAGTGCATGGACAATGCGGTCTTTCACATGATGGTGGAGGGCTGGGATGGCTTTGCAAGAGAAGAAGTGGCGACTGGGTAGGTCATAGCGTGGTACTGCATAGGCCATGAGTTCGCGGAAAGCTGTGCTTTCCACCAACCGAAAGGGCATCATCTCAAACGAGATTAGTTTGGCAATGTGGGCGTTCAAACACAGTGTACGCGGATGAGAGACTGAGTACTTTCTTGACCTACTCATAGTGTCTGGGAGGGTGAGCTGGACTTGAGAGCTGCATATGGTGGAAGTAGCGGTGGACAGGGCGGACTGAGAGAGGGTTGATGATGGTGATGGAGTTGGTGTTCTTTCTGATGGCCTAGAATCAGTATTTCGTTGATATAACAGTGGGATTCCCTGACTGCTGTGGCCTTGCAACGACACCTCAACATTTGCTGCTGTGCTAACCGGTGGGCTTACAGTGGGGGAAACAATGTAGCGTTGCTGACTACCTTCGTTGTGATCAGTTGCACATGTGGCACTTGAGGTTTGGTGTTGTGTCCATGCTTGCAAGTGCATGCTGGTTAAATGTCTAAGCATGCAACTGGTATTCAAATTTTTCAGATTTTTCCCTCGGCTAAAGGTCTTTGCGCACTTCTTACAGATAACCTTGGCCTGATCATGAGGATTTTGTTCAAAAAAGTGCCACACTGCACTCTTCCTACTTTGGCAGACATTTTGCGGCCTAGCACGCTGTGATCTTTTGACCCTCTGGACAAGCTGTCCAGCAACTCTTTTGATGTTTGGAACCTGTCTTTGGAGTGCTCCGGGCCTGCCAGATAACAGCTGTTGCGATGTCGATGTCTGCTGTGGATGCTCCTCATCTGAGCTATTGGAAGCAGCACCCTCTTCCCCCAATGGATGCCAATCTGGGTCAACAACTGGGTCATCCATCACCTCCTCTTCTATGTCATGTGCACCTTCCTCTGTGTCACCGTGTATGGTGGTATAGTGTGCGGGAAGGGGCACCTGAGTCTCATCAGGGTCAGAATCTGGCTCTGTACACTGCGAGGACAATGTAGTGCTCTGAGTGAATGTACCAGCAGAATCATCCATCAGCGGCTGTGCATCAGTGCACTCCATGTCAGATTCATCTTGGCCTGGGTAATTCACCATTTCACTTGATAATCCAGGCATGGTATGTGAAAACAGCTCCATGGAGTAATCAGTAGTATGGCCTGCGTCATCCTTCAATCTTGGTTGGGGTGAAAAACACAAGGAAAGGTGTGGTTCATGAACATGAGCCTCCAATGACGACTCAGTGCTTTTACTTTTTACAACTGAAGAAGAGGAGGCGATAGAGCTGGAGGCTGAGTCAGCAATGTAAGACAAAACTTTTTCCTGATGCTCTGGCTTTAAAAGCGGTTTGCCAACTCCTAGAAAACTAAGCGTTCGAGGCCTTATGTAGCCAGACGATGACGCAGGGTCAGCACCTCCTGCATTCGGTCCTATTTTGCTCTTGCCACTACCATCAGATCCACCACCAACACCATCATTACCAGCTGCCAACCCCTGCCCAATTCCATGGCCTCTTCCACCAGCCTTCCTCATTTTTGGTAGAAATGTAGACAAAATCCAACAAACTATATAGTAATGTAAAACAAGGTACAAGGTGTCTATAGGACAGGGGAGTTTTAGAATTTCTGCACACACTTGTGGATAGTGGACACTTGTGGATTGTGTGAGGCCCACTGATATCTGAGCGCTATGTGACACGCTCGATGGCACAGCTGCCTGTGACCAAAGTGACGAGAGGATAATGGAGATTTTGAATCTCTGCGTACACTTTTGGACACTGGACACTTGTGGATTGTGTGAGGCCCACTGATATCTGAGCGCTATGTGACACGCTCGATGGCACAGCTGCCTGTGACCAAAGTGACGAGAGGATAATGGAGATTTTGAATCTCTGCGTACACTTTTGGACACTGGACACTTGTGGATTGTGTGAGGCCCACTGATATCTGAGCGCTATGTGACACGCTCGATGGCACAGCTGCCTGTGACCAAAGTGACGAGAGGATAATGGAGATTTTGAATCTCTGCGTACACTTTTGGACACTGGACACTTGTGGATGGTGTGAGGCCCACTGATATCTGAGCGCTATGTGACACGCTCGATGGCACAGCTGCCTGTGACCAAAGTGACGAGAGGATAATGGAGATTTTGAATCTCTGCGTACACTTTTGGACACTGGACACTTGTGGATGGTGTGAGGCCCACTGATATCTGAGCGCTATGTGACACGCTCGATGGCACAGCTGCCTGTGACCAAAGTGACGAGAGGATAATGGAGATTTTGAATCTCTGCGTACACTTTTGGACACTGGACACTTGTGGATTGTGTGAGGCCCACTGATATCTGAGCGCTATGTGACACGCTCGATGGCACAGCTGCCTGTGACCAAAGTGACGAGAAGATAATGGAGATTTTGAATCTCTGCGTACACTTTTGGACACTGGACACTTGTGGATGGTGTGAGGCCCACTGATATCTGAGCGCTATGTGACACGCTCGATGGCACAGCTGCCTGTGACCAAAGTGACGAGAGGATAATGGAGATTTTGAATCTCTGCGTACACTTTTGGACACTGGACACTTGTGGATGGTGTGAGGCCCACTGATATCTGAGCGCTATGTGACACGCTCGATGGCACAGCTGCCTGTGACCAAAGTGACGAGAGGATAATGGAGATTTTGAATCTCTGCGTACACTTTTGGACACTGGACACTTGTGGATGGTGTGAGGCCCACTGATATCTGAGCGCTATGTGACACGCTCGATGGCACAGCTGCCTGTGACCAAAGTGACGAGAGGATAATGGAGATTTTGAATCTCTGCGTACACTTTTGGACACTGGACACTTGTGGATTGTGTGAGGCCCACTGATATCTGAGCGCTATGTGACACGCTCGATGGCACAGCTGCCTGTGACCAAAGTGACGAGAAGATAATGGAGATTTTGAATCTCTGCGTACACTTTTGGACACTGGACACTTGTGGATGGTGTGAGGCCCACTGATATCTGAGCGCTATGTGACACGCTCGATGGCACAGCTGCCTGTGACCAAAGTGACGAGAGGATAATGGAGATTTTGAATCTCTGCGTACACTTTTGGACACTGGACACTTGTGGATGGTGTGAGGCCCACTGATATCTGAGCGCTATGTGACACGCTCGATGGCACAGCTGCCTGTGACCAAAGTGACGAGAGGATAAGGGAGATTGGATTGCTTTTAAAAAAGCAGTTTGCGGTGCAGTGGGTAAACAGCAATGCCAGCGTGTCAGGAAGCCTTAAAAGGCAGCCCAACAACCAACACCACTGATACACCACAATATAGCCTCCCCTTGCACTGCACACACAGTGACTTGTGTGTTGTGCAGGCCAAATCGCTAGCAGCAGAAGCAGTTTTTTTGTCTTCTTCCCTGCCTAACGCTCTCCCTACAGAATCAGCAGCAACCTCTCCCTATACTAAGATCGGCAGAAGTAAGATGGCGGTCGGCGTGCACGCCCTTTTATACCCCCTGTGACGCCCACCAAAGCAAGCCAATCACTTGCATGCCCTTCTGAAAGATGGTGGTGACCCGTGCCTATGTCATCACGTTGCCCAAAGTGTCCGTGGATCCTGATTGGCTGAAAAAGAGCGCAAAACAAACTTTTGAAACGCGACTTTGGCGCGTAAGTCGCCGACCTCGTGGCCGACCTCATCCTAGGGTCGGGTTTCGTTTCATGAAACCCGACTTTGCCAAAAGTCGGCGACTTTTGAATTTTTTCGACCCGTTTCGCTCAACTCTAATTGTAACGTATAGGATAAGCTTAGTAATTTATTTATTTCTCCATCAGTGAATAACACTGGATCATGTACCGGTAACACACCGATCCAAAACACTGAAGACTCTGGTACCATATATTCATGGACGCGTTTAAACATGGATGTGTGAATGAGGCCTAAAAAGAGCTAATAAGAGTGTAAAATCAGCCACATTAGAGTAGTAGCCGCAGGTAATCATTATTCTTTCACGGATTGTTTTTGTTTTGTTTTGTTTCAAGGCCATTTTTAAAGTGGTGACAGCAAGAAGTGCAACCAAATGATTTGATGGTTTTGAGCTAGAGACTGAAGCATTTCAGCAAGTTTTATCAATAGCAAAGTGACAGCTTTATCATCAGCTGCTGGGAAGCTAATTGAATTTTTTGATTTGTAATAGGCAAGCATATAGCCCAAACCCAGTGTGAATAGAGCCTAGATACTCATTGTTCATTAGCAGTTCTCCCTTTTGTTATGATACGCTGCTCTCCTGCAGAACGCTTTTTATGTTAGGGTTTGTGAAGCTCCTAATATTTCAAAGGATGCTTAATTATACCGGACTTATACAGGCAGGTTTGCTTGTTTTGCCTTAATACAGTCTTAGCAGGCTTTATAATGGCCTGTGTGATATGAATAAATAAGTGATATTAATTACTATGAGAATATAAATGAATCATTAAAGCCATCAGTCGTTGTGGCAGAAGAGAAGGGAATTATTCTACAGCGCTGTTCCCGAACTGCAGTCCTCAAGGCCCACTGGCAGATGACGTTTTTAGGATGTCCATCATCTAAGGAAATCCCAAAAACATGACCTGTTAGCGTGCCTTGAGGACTGCAGTTGGAGAACACTGTTCTTCAGAATGCGAGAAAAGAAAGGTTTACACGATAATGAGTCACATGACATTCAGAAGGTCTAAAGAGTGTTTCCAGGTCTGACAGCAGAAAACGCAGAATCCAGGTGTTTTCTGCAAATTGTGGTCAAATGCTGTTACACTGAGCATGGTATGGTAGTTGTAATGCTGTGCATGAATTGTCGGTGTATCACTACCCCAGGCAATATTTCCCAACACTCTTCTTCATTCCATGCATATCAAACTTCTAATACATTGGATATCAAAGTACTATGTTAAAGTATATACCTTGTAGTACAGGGAGTGACACCTCCAAAAGACTTCCTCTTTGTGAAGACCACATCCGCATCCAGATTAGATTTGCGGTTATGGATTTTCAGTTTTACTTTACGTCTTGTGTATTGAAAAGACCACCCCTTTAGAAAAACACTTAGCAATAGAACTTTACTGTATGGGAAATTTGCGCTGTAGATCTTTTATGCAACTATGAAAACGCTTTGCTTGGAAATCAATCATTCATTTGTATGCCGATGTCCACAGCCAAAACTGTTCGGACTTTTTCCGACTCTAATGTGAAGAACAATTGGATAGGAAATGAGACTGTGACCAAAATCGAAAGTAGTCAAAATGTATCTGTTGTCAATGTCTCACACTGTTATGTCTATAAAGTGGGACGTAACTTTGAAAACTTCAGAGTTTTGCAAGGTGTTTACATTTAAAGGGATTTTTCAGTAAAATATTTATGACCTATCCTTAGGATTGGCAGTAGTATCTGATTATTAGGGTTATAACACCTAGAACCTACACCAATTAGCTGCCACCAGTAAGACAGAGACTATGGTAAGAGAGGCCTAGTTGCAGTACCAAATGTTTGTTCCACATGCAATACTGGGAATCAGCACCAGGCTTAGAAAGTCAGCAGAGGCCAGGCAGGGGGCAGAGCCACTCGGAACGGGCCACCCCCATTCTCACAGTCATCATAGTAGCTGCGTGATTTGCCTCCACTAAAGCTACGCCACCTCCCTCTATAACTCCAATAGGAGCTAAGCTATTTGTCCTCCATAATATCAAGGATTATTTAGAATAATTTTGAAACAGTCGCGTTTAAAGGGGTATTCCCATCTCCTAGATCCTACCCCAATATGTAGTAGGTGTAAAAATATTAATATCAGCAAATACCTCCAATGAGAAATGTAGTATAGTTCTCCTGTTGCTTTCTAAGTGCAGGGCATTGCAGTAGCTTAGGTATCCATGGTTACAACCTCTCATATAGTGACAGTTATTGCGTTAGTTAGTTAGTTGCTAGTGGTTGTAACCATTGATACCTAAGCTTTTGCAATTTCCTCCTTGGAGAATGCAACAGAACTTATCAGGAGAACTATACTATATTTCTAATTGGAGGTATTTGCTAATATTATTATTATACTTACTGCATATTGGGATAGGATCTTGGAGATCGGAATACCCTTTTTATAACTACAGAAGTAGTCAGACATAATACTTGTCTACCATAAGTTGACTTTCACTGCTAGCAGCTTTGTTAGATGATCATAAGGATCTAGTTATTTAAAGTGCCCATCACACTTCAGAATAGTTTTCCTGCCTGCTCAGTTTGTTGTAAAAAAAAAAAAAAGAAAAAAAAGAAATCCGCACTTGACTTCCTTCCCTCCCCGCGTCCTGCGCTGTGTCTGCAGCACTGCTCAGGTAATTGTGTATAGGCTGAAGTGCTGACATCCCATTGACAGAGCTACAGTGAATCAATAAGCTTAGCGGCTCTGCCAAATTTGAGGGCACAAGCTGCTAAGCCCACTGATTGTCTGCAGCACTGACAATGTGATGTCACTGCTGCAGCCAAACGGAGGCCAAGGTAGCTCTCGAGGCACAGTGCTGTACCTGAAGAAGGTAACTAACACTCATTTTTTTTTTTTTTACAACAGACCGAGCTGGCTGGCAAAAGTTTTCTGAAAGGGATCAACCCCTTTAATGGAAAAAGATCATGTCAGTCAAAAATTGTTCTTATTCTCTTAAAAATATGCTCATGTGACACAAGACAGAATATGTGCGTCTTCTATCATGTGTAAAGTGACTACAATAGGGATAGTCATGTGTATGGCTTATATCCTTGGAAAATAGCTTGTGTTATCTACGTCTGTCTCCCCTTCAAGTACAAAAGTATGAGAGTTATACTTTAAGTAGATGTTCCAGAATATAATTCATTCATAAATATACTACTCAAAATTGAAATTACAATACAAAGAAGGAAAGTCATGGAATCATGGAAATTACAGGATCGATAGACATATTAATGATATGAAAATGATGACAAGTTGGAAGCAAAATTTTCTAATTGTCTCGATTTACTCAGCATCGAATGTGACTTCTATGTATAGAAACACACACACTTACAAGCCTTGGCATGGTTATAATTGGGCATGGAAATCATCAAGATCTGATACTGGCAGCTCCATTTGCAATTTTCGAAGAATGACGTCCAAGAGTCCAAGATGTACTTGTTGGGATATATGTCCGGAGGCACTGAGGGACAATGGTAGCATATTAGGCTGGCATTGCTGTGTTGTAAAATGACTCCTTAGACACTTTTAGTATAAAGCTATTGTATTAATGATGACTAATGATTTTTTTACCAAATTATGAATACTGTAAATTCCAAGCCCCCCAAAAGGAGGAATTGTGTTATTTTTTAAGAACCATCAATTGGTAAAATTAATGGTGGCATTCAAAACTACAACTCATTCTGCAAAAAAAAGAGCAGTCTTCCATCTATCTCGACGGAAAAATTAAAAGGTTTATAGCTCTTGGTAGAAAGGGAGAAAAAAAAAACAAAAGCGCAGAAAGGGAAAATCGCCAAGTCGGGAAGGCTCGTTCTGCAAAAAAAGAGCCCTAATACGCCTATGGTGATGGAAAAATGAAAAAGTTATATCTCTTGGTGCAAAGGGAGGAAAAAAAAACAAAAGCGCAAAAATGGGAAATCACCCAGTCAGGAAGGTGTTAAATTTAGCATTAGTAAGCAATTCACTGGATGTATGTGTATCAGGAATAGTCTGTTGTATGTTCCATTTCTTGGGGTTAATAGTGGGGTTATTATTAGTACTTTAGCCTATTAGGAGAATTGGAGATCTGTTGCTTTACTGAGTTTGGCTAAATCCTATAGACCCAGATCTGTACTCTCACTAACGTGTAATGTACTTTCTGTAAGTCGTTGGATGCCATATGTCGCTTCACTCTTCTCTGGATACATATTTGGGTCATGGTAAGTTCAGGAAGCAGTTTGTAGTAGTACACAGTGCTAGGATGATAAATCACATGCCATCCGATTTGACACCGAGTTTATAGCTGTGTAACAGTCTCCAGTGAACAGCACTACTGGTCTACTGTGAGAAGATGAAGTGAGCCGTGATCAGTGGCGGTGTTCTTCACTCTATTTCTTCTCTTTTTTCACTTATTGTTTATTTAACCCATTCAGGCTTGGACTGGCCCACAGGCGAACAGGATAATCCTCCGGTGGGCCCCTTTGCCAGAGTGGGCCACTACCCTCTTATATAAGCAGAACTTAGCACAATATACTTGTATCACTGTGTACAGACAAAGGAGGCATCCTATTCATTTAACAATCTACTCAGTTCATTGTTATATAAATTTGTGATTGAGAATAAAGTCACATTTGCATGTAGTTGAAAATTGGGGTCCTGGAGTTGGTTACTGGTGGGCCTTCGGCACCCCGGTCCGACACTGAACCCATTATACACAAGTTTTATTTTAGTCTGTAATTCCTTAAACATGTAGTCTTGGCACAGCTGATATTTCAGTATTATTGGTCATGTCTTTAGTTTTTAACATCTAGTTGGAATTTACACTATAAGCAGAGATCATCTGCAGTAGACCAGAGCGTCTCTTTTATTACATTATATTAGAAATTCCTTACTAGATATTGGAGGTGCCTTATGATTTACGGCTATAATTAGTAAAGAAATGTAAAGGAGGTAGTAAACATGAGTACACCAGAAAGTGCAGCTCATTAAGTCAATGAAAATAGTATTTTAAGGACAATGCATGAAGAAAACCGAATAGCTATAAGTAGGGTCCCCAAAAAATAAAATTGCTATTACAGCAACTTTTTTTGTTTTTTCATCTGTTTTCATCTGTTTTTTGTTTTCATTTGTCCATTTGTGCATCTTTTAATGTGTGCCTTTATAATATCTATTTTATTTGTTTTCATCTGGGTTTTTTTTATGTTCACCATTGTCGGTGGCGTATGGGGTTTCCATGTTTTTGGCAGATTCATTAATTGCATTTATTTTTAAAAGTTGCAATTTTTTGTACAAATGTATTTCACCCCCTTCACAGTGGAGTGATTTTATGTACACAAGTTAATTTGATCCCATTTTATGAAATGTGACATTTTGTTAAAGACAAAAATATAGCCATTTTTCATTTTGTGCAAAAATGATGATCTGCATTTCTCATTTTGAAGAATTTGGCGTCAATACAAGACAAAAAATGATAGTGAAAAAAAATCCCGTAAAAAATAAATCAGCTCCTTTGTATTTTAACTTCTGCCTCACTCAAAAATGATCAGTGTCTGGCCCATAATCCTGAACAGCTGATTTACATATAAGAAAAATGTGTATTTCTCTGGAATAAGACATCGAAAAGCAGATATCAAGGTACCACTGTATTCAGCTGCCTATGACCTAAATACCCATTTAGAAAGCTTAGGAATTGTACTGAACTTTCTTCCAAAGTTCAATTCTAGTACCAGAGCTCTACTTGAACTTGATTCTGAACCCCAATAGAAGTCAATGGGGACCCAAAATTTGGTGCTATAAAATGGTCGTAGTAAAGGCTACGAGGATGCTAAAATCTCTCTCTGCTGAACTCTAAAACAGACATCTGGGAGAAGTCTGTGTTCGGAGTTCAGCACTAGACACTAGCTGTCCGTTACAAACCCCAAACTTTACAGTTCAGGTTCGCTCATCTCTGAATTCCCTTTAACACTTCTATTTTTAAAAGCACTTTTACTTTGCAGCGTTTTTGAATGATGCAGGGTTCTCTAATAGAAATTGGTGGTTCCATCTGATGCTCCAGATTCAGTAATTTATAGCTAAGCAGCTTAGTTGTTACCCAAACTGATTTTGCATTTTGTACAGAAAGTTTGATATGACTGCAGTGGAAAATTCAATAACCAAAGGGCCTGTCACTTCTGAAAAGATTTGCTGAAATTTGCATTTGCATTGAAAGTTAGTTTTTGCTTTTAGAAATAACCTTTGCATATGCCCACATTAGTCTATTGCAACTCATGGAAATGATTGAATAGAAAAGAGCATCATATGCCTGCTGTATTAAACTATATACACTGTTTATTCATGTTTTCATCAAAATCATTTGCAAAATTGCTTATTTTTTACTTTAGATGTGATAAATGCAATTGCCCCTCTGAATTTCTTATGTAGGCTTCATGGGATTTTACAATCTATACTCTAGAAAGCGGAATGTTAAAAATAAATAAATAAATACTATTTTTCTACCCCTTGAATTCCCTGCCATCCAACACTGTCACAAATGGTCTCTTCCAGTCCTGGAGTGAGTATGTGCCATGCATTAGTCATTTCGCTGGTCTCTGTGGTGACGTTTCATGTAGTACACGAGGCTTGTGATTTTCACCAGCGGTCAGGTCACTAATGGACATGATATTGTCACTGTAGGACCAGCAGTGGACCAGCTTCAGTGGCAGGGGGATCATTGGTAATTGTAATTTGTTTACGTTATATGCGAGAAGGGTTCACAATAAAGCAGTGATGGAATCACTGACTGGGTAGATCAGGGAAATGTGGTAGATATAGTATATCTCGACTTTAATAAAGTATCTCATACTATCCTTATTGAAAAAATGACCAAGTATGAGACTGACAAGGCTACGGTTAGGTGGATTCCTAGCAGGCTCAGTGATCGTACTCAAAGAGTGGTAATAAATGGTTTCAAATCCAATTGAAAAAGTGTTCCAAGTGGGGTGCTACAAAGCTCTGTCCTGGGCCCAGTGTTGTTCATAATTTTTATAAATGATATAGATAAGGGAACTGAAGGTAAACATATCAAGTTTGCTGACGATGCAAAGCTAGGAGGGATAGCTAAAGGCCCCATTACACGCATCAATGTCGATCCCACCCACGATCCGACGTGGATGTAACACTAGAGAAGACAGAAAGGATCTAGATAAGCTTGAACAATGGGCAGCGACTAATAGAATGGTATTTATCAGGGAGAAATGCAAGATTCTACATCTGGGTAAGAAAAACAAAAACTACATCTGTAGAATGGGAGGACTAGAACTAAGGTACAGCATGTGAGAAAAAGACTTGCGTATACTAAAAAATCACAGGCTGATCATGAGCCAACAGTGAGATACAGCAGTAAAAAAGGCAAACACTATTTTAGGAAGTAATAAAAAAAACATAGTCTAGATCAAGTGAAATAATTATCCCTCTCTTTTCCTCCTTGGCCTAGCCTCCTCTGGAATACTGTGTATACTTCTGGGCACCACATTTTAACAAAGACATTGAAAAACTTGAACAAGTTAAGTGAAGAGCAACTAGGATGGTGAGCGGACGTCAAAGTATGTCCTATGAGGAATTTGTAAGGGATCTGGGAATGTTTAGCTTGCAAAAAAGAAGGCTAAGGGGAGATTTAATAGCTGTCTACAAATGTCTGAAGGGATGTCACAGTGTAGAGGGATCATCCTTATTCTCATTTGCACATGGAAGCACAGGAAGCAATGGAATGAAACTGAAAGGGAGAAGATACAAATTAGATATTAGAAAAAACTTTTTGACAGTGAGGGTGATCAATGAGTGGGACAGGCTGCCACTAGAGGTGGTGAGTTTTCTTTCAATGAAAGTCTTCAAACTGAGGCTGGACAGAAAATCTGTCTGAGATGGTTTAGTTAATCCTGAGCTGCATTGACCATGGGAGTTGGACACCATGACCCTTGATTCCTAAGATAAAGCAGTGAAAAATGTAACTAGCCATGCAGGAGGTTGAATGCAGTAGATCAGAGTGTAAAAGAAAACAACCAAATCTTCATGGAGAGCAGATCACACAGACTGTATCAGAGTGTTCATCAGAAAGAGATTGCACTTGGAAAATAAGTGTAAACAGCTCATTGGCCACAATGCTTGAAACTCATTACCGGAGCACTGATTCATTCTCAATTTCAGGTTTGAATGTCCTAGAAAAACACTTTACCAGCTTAAAAAAACATGATTTTTTTGAGTATGTGGTGAGATGTCTAAGCTATGTCTATATCTGTCCACCCAGTGTGTGGGATTTAGGCCGGGGTCACACTGGCGAGGAATACGGCCGAGTGAGAGGCGCTAAAAACACGCATTAGACACGGACCAATGATTCTCTATGGGGTACCTCGCATCAGCCGTATATTTCTCATCTGTATTCTACGGTCCGTGCCAATCGCAGCATGCTGCGATTGTCAGCGTACTACAGCCGTAGTACGCCAATGCAAGTCTATGGGTGCGCAAAAAATACGGATTACGCACGGACCACACATGTGACTTGCGAGAAATATGCACCAGGTGTCTTTTAGAAAAGCCGTCAATTCAGTGCGCTGTACAGTAAACTCACCCTGACAGGTTTAATAAAGAAATGAAAGAATAGATATATACACATAGAATACATATATATATATATATATATATATATATATGCATTCTATGTGTCTATATCTATTCTTTAGTTTCTGTTAGAAACCCTGTCATAGGGCTCCATTATATGTCCATTTTGCAAGCCTGCGAGAAAATCTCGCCATACGGATGCCATACGGATTACATACGGATGCTTACATGCGCAAAATACGCGACCACACCTTGATTACGGATGACATACGGAGCACTGTTTAGGGGCCATTCATCCGTATTACGCATGTAAAATACTGACCGTATTTTGCGTCGGTTAGTGTGACCCCGGCCTTAGTCTGCTGCCCTCCAAAGGATTTATTATCATGTCATGATATTGAATAGAATTTGTTATGTGAGAAAATGGAGCCAGGTTTTATGTGCACACGTAGTTTTTTGGGTGTGCGGATTTTGGAGAGAAAACCGCAGGTAAATCCGCAGGACAAAAGTCCTTCGGTTTATCTGCGGTTTTGCCCTGCGGTTTTACACCTCATAATGGATGAGGTGTAAAACTGCAGAGTTTCTGCACCAAACAATTGACATGCTGCAGATTGTAAACCGCAGCAAAACCGCACGGAAAAATCCGCAGCATGTGCACTGCGTTTATTTTTTCCATTAAAAATAAAGGTACTGTACAACGCAGCAGAATCTGCTGCATTTCCGCAGAGTTAAAACCGCTGCGGAAACGCAGCAGATTTCACTACGTGTGCACATACCCTTAAAGGGAACCTGTCACCTTGGAAAGCTCTACCTGCAGATGTAGGATATATCTGTAGGTGAATTTATTTTCTCCCCGGATCTGTTGGAAGGGAGCGGCTACAGTCACTCCTCACTATACTTCTGCTTACATTATAGTGCTGTGAGTGTTGATTGTAGCTGCTCCATGCATACCCCATGAAATAAGTTCATTTTTTCCCAATAGATGGACTTTCATTAAGAGAGACAGGCAGCATTGTAACACTATCTACCTGCAGATCAACCCTATGCCTGCAGGCAAATAGTGTTCTCAAACAGGGTCCTTTGATCAAATTTGCGCAAAGGTAATTGTGGACATGTGTATTTGTGTGCCACAGACTTTCATTAAAAATCTATACATTGCTTATTATAGTTTTTTGAAAATACCTCACCTTGTGTCAGGTTCCTGTCGCTGCACAGCAGGAATCCCGAGCCTTGCATTCGTCAGCCTCCCATTCTCTGGCCACAGAGGAAGCTGCTCAGCAGACTTGTCGATCCAGGCACTCTGCTCAGACCAGCTATGTAGGTTTAGTTGCTGCTGTTACCTCTGGTACAGCTATAGCAATGCATGCTGACCAGCAGCGAGCTGCTCCAGGGACAAAGTCCTCCTTTCGGTCCACTGAGCAAGCCCATGGGACGACCTCTCATTGGAGTTTGGAGGTCACATGCTCAGGTCCTTCTCCGGCTCGAATTGGACCATCAGAAAAGTCAGGAAGGTCCCAGAAGGACGCTGCTATAAAAGGGTCGCATGGCTGCTCGGCCATGTGCTAGTATAGACTCAAATAGTTTGGAGTGTATGATGATGGATGCATGTATCTGGTGACTGACTCATTATGGAACCCCTTCCCTTTTGATACGTATGTTGGTAGGGTTTAGAGTCCGAGTCAGTACCTGTCAGTGGCTAGTCTATAGGCCACAGTGCATACCAGCCATCTGCACACTAGCATCCGATGGTGTCGCCCACTGCAGGGCACTATCGAACCGCGGCAAGTGACAGCCACGCCGGTGCAATGTCTTGCGCAACCTGTGCGCTTATCTGGCCCAACCCAGGGCGATTAGTGGCGTCCACCTGAGTGGCACTGTGCACACTTGCACACGTTATTTATTTAACCCTTGCTGGCATCGCAGTCGCGGTGCCGAGCGCTAGCGGTCTAGAGGGACTTCAGTCCTGCGGTCTAAGGGCTGAGTCCTTGCCTTTCCTGGGCTATATCAGCTCTGCCCAGGGATTGGCCATGGATCCTGCCAAACTACAGGCGATGATGGATTGGCAGGAGCCCCATTCGCTCAAAGCCAATTCATTCCCCACTTCTCAACTTTGGTAGCCACCTTGGTGGCCCTCACCAAGAAGGGTGCAAATCCCAAGTTGTGGTCAGAATCTGTCTCCAAGGCCTTCTCCTCCATTAAGACTCACTTCGCTAGCGCTCCCATTCTACATCGCCCCGATGTAGATAAACCCTTCATTCTGGAGGTGGAAGCCTCTTCCGTCGGTGCTGGAGCGGTCCTGTTCCAGAAGGACTCGCAAGGTCGGAAGCACCCATGCTTCTCCAAGACCTTCACACCGGCGAAGAGGAATTATTCCATTATGGACAGGAAGTTGCTAGCAATGAAGTTGGCCTTCTCGGAGTGGAGACACCTCCTGCAGGGGGCTTGCCACCCTTTCCAGGTGTTCACTGACCACAAGAACCTGGTGTATTTGCAGACAGCCCAGCGGCTAAATTCTCACCAGGCCAGATGGTCCTTGTTCTTCTCCTGGTTCCATTTCACCCTCCATTTCCTGTCTGGTGAGAAGAATGTCAGGGCCGATGCTCTCTCCCGCTCCGTGGTGTCATCGGAGGAGGTGGAGCCTCGGCTGATCGTCCCATCCGAGAGCCTGAGGACCATGGCTCCAGTCGCGCTTGAGTCAGTACCTCCAGGCAAGACATTTGTCCCTGCCAGTCTGCGACCGGAGGTCCTCTCTTGGGCTCATTCGTCCAGTGTGGGTGGACATTTCGGGACAAAACAGACCTCTTAGCTTCAGACGAGGACGTACTGGTGGCCGCATATGGCCCGTGATGTCAAGGACTATATTCAGGCGTGCGTCTCTTGTGCCCCGAATAGGTCCTCTCTGCAGCGGCCCGCTGGGCTACTTTACCCTCTGCTGGTAGCGGACAGGCCCTGGGAGATGGTCGGTATGGACTTTGTGGTGGGACTGCCCAAGTCCAGTGGCAGCACGGTCATTTGGGTTGTCACCGACCACTTCTCCAAGATGGTGCACCTGGTACCTCTCTCCTGGTTACCTTCTGCACGGGGCCTGGCAGCACTGTTTATTAAGCACGTTTTCCGCCTGCATGGCATGGCGGATAAGATTGTCAGCAACCGGGGTCCACAGTTTGCGTCTCGGTTCTGGAGAGAGCTCTGTAGCCTGCTCAGCATTGAGCTAAATCTCTCCTCGTCCTATCATTCTGAGATGAACCGGTTGGTAGAGAGAGCCAACCAGACCCTGGTCACCTATCTACGACATTTTGTCTTGGCCAGGCAGGATGACTGGGCATCCTTGCTGCCGTGGGCGGAGTTCGCTTTGAACAACGCTGTGGCCGACTCCACCGGTCGACCCCATTCCTCCTAAATTGCGGCCAGCATCCACGCGTCCCGGTGCCCATGCCCGTGTCTTCCACCAACTCTAGGGTGGCAGACTGGGTGGTGGAGGCACGTGACATTTGGGATCGCAATCAGGATGCTATCCAGGCCTCCAAGGAGAGAATGAGGATCTCCGCTGATGCTCACCGGCACCCTGCTCCGACCTTTGCCCCTGGCGACTTAGTGTGGCTCTCTGCCCAAAACATCAGGCTGCGAGTTGAGTCCGCGAAGTTCACACCTCGCTACATTGGCCCCTTCAAGGTCCTTGAGCAGATCAACCCTGTAGTCTACCATCTGACCCTTCCACCACACTTGGCTATCGCTGACACCTTCCACGTGTCTCTCCTTAAGCTTGTTCACATGTCCCGGTTCTCCGAGTCATCTGCTGGGACATCAGACCTGTCTTCAGACGAGTTTGAGGTCAATGCCATCGTGGGATGCAAGGTGGTGCATGGTAAAAAGTTTTATTTGGTGGACTGGAAGGGTCATGGTCCAGAGGTTCAGACCTGGGAGCCAGTGGACAACATCCACGCTCTGCTTCTCATTGCGGCATTTGAGCATAGCGAGGCTCAGAGGGGAGGGGGCCCTAGGGGGGGGGTAATGTTAGACATCGGGTTCCTGTCGCTGCACAGCAGGAATCCTGAGTCTTGCATTCGGCAGTCTCCCATTGATCTCCGGCAGCAGAGGAGGCTGCTCAGCAGACTCGTCGATCCAGGCGCTCTGCTCAGACCAGCTCTGTAGGTTTAGTTGCTGCTAGCACCTCTGGTACAGCTAAAGCAATGCATGCTGGCCAGCAGCGAGCTGCTCCAGGGACTAAGTCCTCCTTTAGGTCCACTGAGCATGTCCGTGGGACGACCTCTCATTGGAGATCGGAGGTCACATGCTCAAGTCCTTCTCCAGCTCGGATTGGACCATCAGAAAGGTCTGGAAGGTCCCGGAAGGACGCTGCTATAAAAGGGTTGCAGGGCCGCTCGGCCATGCGCTAGTATAGACTCAAATAGTTTGGAGTGTATGATGATGGATGCAAGTATCTGGTGACTGACTCATTATGAAACCCCTTCCCTTTTGCTACGTATGTTGGTAGGGTTTAGAGTCCGAGTTAGCGCCTGTCAGTGGCTAGTCTATAGGCCACAGTGCATACCAGCCGTCTGCACACTGGCGTCCGATGGTGTCGCCCACTGCAGGGCACTATCGAACCGCGGCAAGTGACAGCCACACCGGTGCAATGCCTTGCGCAACCTGTGCGCTTATCTGGCCCAACCCAGGGCGATTAGTGGCGTCCACCTGAGTGGCACTGTGCACACTAGCACGCGTTATTTATTTAACCCTTGCTGGCATTGCAGTAGCGGTGCCGAGCGCTAGCGGTCTAGAGGGACTTCAGTCCTGCGGTCTAAGGGCTGAGTTCTGTGAATATATTCTTGAGAAGAGAAGAAAAAGAACCACTGCAAATAGCGCACACTGAACCAGTACAAAAACAATGTTTTATTGATGCAGCAATACAATTAAAAGCATAATAAAAACATATGAAGCATCCCACAATATATAACAGTGAAGTATGGCATATCACAATTATAGATTATGCTGTAATAACCTGTATATCAACCATGTGGTCCAACCTCACTGCAATTAATCACAACAACCACCCCATAAACCTGCTCATGGAGACCAAGGGCCCTAAATTGCACAATCACTGCATGAAATAATTCCATGCATGTGTCCCTAAATATTCACTGGTTAGGGCACACAGGCCATAATAAGCCAACAGCAATATGGCCAATGCCCACAATCCAATATTCAATTGTACCACACAAAAATTACTCCAGAGGAACCAATAATAAGGTCGCAGTGAAAATACAGCTATAACCAAGTGGGTGCTACACCCAGGATCATACCCCACGCGTATCGCCGCAACCCATGCGGCTTCATCAGGGGAGGCCATTTTTGTTATATATACTGTGAATATATTCTAGCGCTCACACTGCGGAGCTCTGTGAGCAATAACAGGCTACGGCTTTTATTATTTGGTGCGTTCCGTCAGCCCGTAACACCTTGTTCACCTTTCAGGAGAATCTGACGGCTGATACATGCTGCACGATCCACAGGCAGCAGGCATCAGACAGATTTCATCCAGGTATGTTTGACTCTGAAACTGTGCCGCATTTCAGAGAAAAATAAAGTCTAATAGCCTCCAGGGGCCAAGCCAAACAGGTAACTATTTGGCCAGATAGGTCCCCGTTGGCTTCTCGCCTCACGCTGATGATAACAAATTGGCCTCTCCCTAAACACACAAGAAGAGACTTGTAACTGAAGAGGAGTGGGCAGAGAGAAGCTGTGAGGACCCGCCTTTCTGACTAGTCACCTACTGTATGCAGTTTGATCCTTGGCAGCTTTTAAAGTACGTTTTCCTCTAAAACCCACAGCATTTCAAAGTAAAACATGAATGGCTGCAATCATACAGCCAGTGTCTGATACATGCTGCCCATGTATCAGCTGTCAGATTCACTTTAATAGACAAGTATGTAAAGATGTGTTGGTAGTGTGGTGTAGTAACCACTGTGTCCGCTAGGGGGCGCTGTGTGGAGGTCCCAGGAGCAAGGATGAATGGCAGAATGTTGAATGGCCGTTAGGTATCTCAAAGTGGGTGGCTTTGAGATGGAGACTTATGTGTGTGTGATCAGCAAGGTCTTTGCTGAGATGCTGATTTAATATGAAATAGGGAGAAGTCTCCAGGTAACTAGAGAGTTGGGGGGGGCCTGGTTACCTAAAAACCCACCCAGGGGGTGTGTTTAAAGCATGGTTGTAAAGAGTGTGAAAATGCCTGAAGGACCTGTGATGAGATCAGGGTCATGTGACCCAGTGGGCGTGGCTATGAACTATATAATGTGGCCAGGGTGAGTCACAAGTGGTTAATGCAGGGACCTGGTTGGTCCAGAGCAGAAGGTCCTGTGCGCAGGATTGTCTCCTGGCTAACAGCCTGTGTGTGGCTGTGTGTAATGGCTGCCAGAGCCTGAAAGTTCCCTGGAGGGATGTGGATGTCTGCAGCATGTGTGACGGAACCATGTGGAGACCCTGACGTGGCTGAGATAAATGAGGCTAAGAGAGCCTGTATGCTGGACAGTGAACAACCTGTGTGAACACTGGGTTTACAGTGGGAAGCTATAATGGACGCTCTGCTGTTGATGAGAAGTTTTGTTGATTGCTTCTATCGGTTTATGCTGCATAATAAACCGCATGGACTGCTATGTTGATGGAAAACCCGGGCCGGATGTGTTTTGTTCGCTGCCAAGCGAGAATTCCCCAAGTAAATGACAGCGCTACCTCACAGTAGACAGAGGTGTTCCTCTATGTTCCACTAGAATATGCCTGTAAAGAAGAATACAAATTTTACATTTAGGCAGAAAAAGTCCTCCTGTGGCTCACCGCTAAATCTACTCCTCTCCACAACATTCCTAATGGATTATTGGTTTTATCTTTGAAGGAAAATCGGACTACTCCTCCTCCACTAGAGAATTATTGTCAACTTCTATATTATTATATTTCTATATTATTATATTTTAACTTCTATATTATTTTATCACCCAGATAGTTCTTCTCCTCGCAAATAGTGTTTTATTACCTATTTATCCAGACTTGTTTGTATATGCTGGATATACTGTATACGATCTATTGTGCCGCAGTTTGCAATTCACAATAAAGTGCCTGGTGATTTTTACTAAACTCTTCAAAAATCAAATACTTAACTGTACATGAAGGCATCTACTGAGCAAAGAGAAATGCAGCAGGTCCTTTCCCTCAATGTCCTGAGGCAGACAAGAGTTTCCTGCATATACATGGGGAGTAGAATGTGACTGTGGTCCCCTGGCAATTACGCATGTAGTATGTCTGCCCTAGAAGGACCATTGTATAATATACAGCTCTGGCAAAAATTAAGAGACCACTGCACAGTTTTATAAAAATCAGCTTCTCTACATGTCTGACATCCATTCCATTCCAGTGTCAGTTGAATTCCAACCAGAGTACACCTCATTCTACTTAATATGCTTCTGATTAGGTGATCACCTGAACCAAATTTAATTTCACGAAGGAAAGTATAAACAGCCCTGCTATGGTGTTCACAATCCTCTTTCAATAGGACAAGCTGGATAGCAAAACAAGTGCTAGTAATATCCCAAAAGTAATAGGAAAGAAAAAATAACTTTTAACCATGCCAAAGGAGTTGAAAAGAAAAGAGTAAGGAAAAGAAGCGCTCAATTCTGGCTTTACTAGCAGAGGGATATAGTGAGTGTCATGTTGCCTCCATCCTTAAATTTTCTAAGACGACAGTCCATTGCAACAAGGTCAAGCAGCAGACATTGGGGACAACAAAGCTACAGACCAGCAGAAAGCGAAAATGACTCTCCACTGACCGGGATGACCGTCATCTTATTCGAATGTCACTCAGCAACTGCAGGATAAGATCAAGTGACCTAAAAAAGGGATGGCAAATGGCAGCTGGGGTGAAGTGCATGGCAAGAACAGTTCATAACAGGCTCCTAGAGGCAGGGCTCAAGTCATGTAAAGCTAGAAAAAAGCCTTTCATCAATGAGAAGCAAAGGAGAGCCAGGCTGAAGTTTGCCTAAGACCACAAGGATTGCACCATAGAGGACTGGAGTAAGATAATCTTCTCTGATGAGTCTAATTTTCAGCTTTGCCCAATACCTGGTTGTCTAATGGTTAGATGGAGACCTGGGGGGGTACAAGCCACAGTGTCTTGCACCAACTGTGAAATTTGGCGGAGGATCGTTGATGATCTTGGGATTCTTCAGCCAGGCTGAAATTGGGCAGGTTAATCTTTGTGAAGGACATATGAATCAAGCTGCATACAAGGTTATCCTGGAAAAACAGTTGATTTCTTCTGCTCAGGCAATGTTCTACAACTCTGAGGACTGTTTTTTCTGTCATGACAATGTGCCATGCCACACAGCTAGGTCAATCCGTGTGGATGAAGGAACACCACATGAAATCCTTGTCATGGACAGCCCAATCTCCAGACCTGAACCCCATTGAAAACCTCTCGAATGTAATCAAGAGGAAGATGGATAGTCACAAGCCATCAAACAAAGAAGAACTGCTTAAAGTTTTGCACCAGAAGTGGCATAAGGTCACCCAAAAGCAGTGTGTGAAAGACTGGTGGAAAGCATGCCAAGACACATGAAAGCTGTGATTAAAAATCATGGTTATTCCACAAAATATTGATTTCTGAACTCTTCCTGAGTTAAAACATCACTATTGTTGTTTCTAAATGACTATGAACTTGTTTTCTTAGCATTATATGAGGTCTGCAAGCACTGCATTTTTTTGTTATTTTGACCATTTCTCATCTTCTGAAAATAAATACAAAATTTAGTGCTTGGAAATTCGAAGACATGTTGTCAGTAGTTTATAGAATGAAGGTGCAATTTACATTTTACTCAAAAATATACCTATAAAGAGAAAAATCAAACTGAAAATTTTGCAGCGGTCTCTTAATTTTTTCACATCACGAATCATTAGATTTAGCCTCATGATGCAGCAAAGGTAATAGGACCAGTCCTTAAATGATTTGGTATTAGCCAAAGATTAGGCATCGAAAACGTTTTTCAGTCCCCAAGTCAAATGTTAGAATTTTAATAGAATCCTACTTTTCTCAGACTCCACACTTAATTTCCCCACATTCTCCTAGATAGCATGTGCCCTACCCGTGATATATATTAGGGCATATTGATTGCTATCGGTTTTCATTTATATCAGCCAATAGTGCAGACAGACCTTTTTTTTCATACGGGCTCAGACGGTATAACATTTGAGTTAATGATAGCTTTTCTGCTGTCTTGGTAGCCTATATTTATAGTTGATCCATCACTTTAGTTACATAGTAAAAAAAAATCAATTACAGTAGATTTGTTTGAAATGATCTTTCTTCAGTAAATCCATGCAGCCGTGGATACAGCTTGACAGTAAAGGCCGGTACTATTTTAGAAGAGCGTCTTTTATCTTTTTAAAAAATCATGTTATACTCATCTAGACAGATGAAGAAAATCTAACAAGTTCCAGAATTCTAAACATTGAGATTCTGAATTGATTTACAAGATGGGGCGCTCAGTTCTCACTGATATTTTTCTCCTAAGTTATTCTGTTTTATCATGTTTACAGTAAACGGCAAACAGGTGTTTCTGTTAACATGCACATTAACATTAATTGTTTTTTTTTAAATGACAAAAACCACCATCATCGTCCCTTGTGTTCAGTAGTGGGGCTTGGAACATGAATGTATCTTAGTAAGTATCAGTTCTTTCTCAGATTTGAATAGGATTTGATCTACAAGAACTGGTAACAGCTGATTGGTGGGGGTATCTCGTGTCGGATCCCCAGAGACATAATATTAATGACATATCCTGTGATGTCACCCGTGTTACTTATTTTTGTAATTCTTCTTATGATAATAAATAATGAGAATTCTTAAAAGTCTACTGTAAGTACCCGGAAGAGTCCAAATACCCTACTAGACAGTGTGGAAAATGCAAGATTTCTATTTTTTTTTTTACTACAGATTGTGATATAAAAATAACAAGCTACAATTAAAAAGATGATTAAATTTAGCAAAAAAGGTAATTTAAACAATAATTTTTTTCTGATTATGCATTTCCTTTAACCCCTAAGCTCTAATTTGACCTTCCTGACCTGGCCAAATTTTACAAATCTGACCACTGTCACTTTATTTGGCTATAACTCTGAAAGACTTTAGTGAATCACACTGAATTTTCTGTTTTTTTTCCTGACACATTGTACTTTATGTAAGTAGTACATTTAAGTCAACATTTTTGGCATTTATATGTGAAAATATCAAATTTTTTTGCAAAAATTTCGCAATTTTCAAATTTTCAGTTTTTATATCCTTAAACCAAATAGTAATGCTAGGCAACATAATTTATAAATAATAATAATTCCCACATGTCTACTTTACATCAGTAAATACTCAAAAGTGATACCATTTTAAAAACTGCACCACTCAAAGTGCTCAAATCCACACTCAAGAAGTTTATTAATCCTTTAGATGCATCACAGGAATTTCCCACCAAAATGTTCATTTAGCTCCAAATTTAGCATTTTTGCAAAGGTAATAAGAGAAAATGAACCATACAATTTTTTGTGCAGTTTCTCCTTAGTACGCCAATACCCCATACGTGAAGTAAAACTATTTGGGCACACGTCGGGGCCTGGAAGGGAAAGAGCGACTTTGGAAAATTGACTGGATTAGATAGCGGACAACATGTGCCTAAACACAGTGGAATCTCCCCACAAGTGACCCCAAGTGACCCCATTTTAGAAACTACACCCCCTAAAGGAACTTATGTAGAGGTGTAGTGAGCACCTTCAACCTTTAGGTGCGTTACAGAATTTTATATGGTTGAGGTGTGAAAATGAAAAAATACATTTTTCCCACAAAAATTTACTTTAGCTCCAAGTTTTTCACTTTCTAAGGGTAACAGGAGGAAGTGGACCCTGCAATTTGTTGTGCAATTTCTCCTGAGTACAGCGATACCTCCTGCATTGCTATGCTTTATAACTGCAATCAGAGTGCAGAAAGTGATAGTCCCATAGTGGGACTAAGTAAAAAAAAAAAAGGAAAAAAATTGTAAAAATATTTTTTTAAATCTGAAAATAATAAAAAACACAATACAAATATATTGTACCCATAAATTAAATATTTTATGAAAAAAAAAGTACACATATCTGGTATTGCCACTTCTGGAACAACCCGACCTATAAAACTGTCCCACTAGTTAACCCCTTCAGTGAGCAACATAAAAAAAATAAATAGGCAAAAACTAAGCTTTTTCATTGTACCACCAAACATAAAGTGGAATAAAACGCGATCAAAAAGACGAATTTAAATAAAAATGGTATAGCTGAAATCGTTACCTTGTTCCACAAAGAACAAGCTGCCATACGGCTCCATCAGTGGAAAAATAATAAAATTATAACTCTCAAAATAAGGCGATGCAAAATAATTGTTTTTTCTATTGTGTAAAGGTGGCAAAACATAAAACAAATATATAAATGTATTACTGTAATCATTCTGACTGGAGGAATAAAGCTGCCTTATCAACTTTACCACAAGCAGAAGGGCATAAACGCCCTCCAAAAAACAATTCCTGAATTGTTGCTTTATTTTCATTCCGCCTCCCAAAAATCGGATTTGAAGGCAATCAAAAAATGTCATGTGCCCTAAAATGGAACCATTAAAAACGTCAACTCGTCCCACAAAAAACAAGCCCTCACATGACTCTGTTGGCAGAAACGTTGAAAAATTATAGCTCTCAAAATATGGCGATATGCAAAATAAAAGTCTTTAGTGTGTGACAGCAGCCAAACATAAAAAAGACAAATCTGGTATCGCTGTAATCTTAATGACCCAAAGAATAAATTAGTCTAATCACTTATACCCCACAAGAAATGACATAAAAAATAAATTAAACCAATTCTTCACCTGCTGTTGATTTGTTCATTCTGCTTCACAAAGATCACAAAAAGGATCAACACATTTATCCTGTTCTCAGTGCGGAACACTTACGCCAGGTTTTCCTTGTAAATCTTTAAAATACGTGATTCAGACAAAACCACCGGCAGAGGATTCCCTAAAATGAGGAGGATGGAGGCACTGTAGATGCTGTGTCCTATGATCCGGTGCTGTCTTTTTAGGCATGTCTGAAAAGATGGACTCTGGTGAACAGAGGCCAGACGGAGTCCAGAGTAACTCTGCTGCCTCATTATAGTGAATAGTTTCTTCTGGTGTTTCATCTGAATCAGGTCGTTTGGAGATTTAGGAACACTGATAAAAGTGCTATGCATAGAGCGCTGAATAAATGTGATCGCAAAGGTTATGTAAAATGATCCCAATAAAGACTTCAACTCAGCCCTCTAAAAAGCTCCACTCAGTTCTGTCATCTGTTAACAAGAAATAGCACTCCCGGAGGCAAATAGAGCTCTGTTCATCCCGAGTCTCGCTGTGTGGCTAAACTTACCTTTTCCTCTACATATGGGGTGTTTCCACGTTCAGCAGAAATTGTGTGACAAATTTTGGTGTCATTTTTACCCATTTGCCCATGTGAAAATGTAAAATCTAAGGCTAAAACAAAATTTGTATGATAAAAATGTAATTATACTTTTTTTTTACCACCCAATGGTATAAATTTCTGAAGCACATGTACTGTAGTGTCAACATGCTCACTGAACCCCTAGATGAATTCATTGAGAGGTGTAGTTTATAAAATAATATTACTTATGGGGGGGGTCTTCTGTTCTGCCACCTCAGGGTCTCTGCCAATGTGACATGGCACCCTCAAATCATTCCAGCAAGCTCTGAACTCCAATATGGCATTTCTTCCCTTCTGATCTTTGCACTGTTCCTCAAAAGTAGTTTTCAACCCCATATAGGGTATCGGTGTACTCAGGAGAAATTACACAACAAATTGTATGGTGTGATTTCTCCAGTTACCCTTGGGAAGATAAAAAAAAAATGGGCTAAGAGAACACTTTTGTGGGAAAAATATGATTTTTTATTTTCACAGCTCAACATTATAAACTTCTTTGAAGCACCTGGGGATTCAAGGTCCTCATGGCTCATCTAGGTACATTCCTTTTTCCTGCTTGGTTAGTGATACTCTGAATTGACTTTGTTTCCTGTGCTTTATGTAATAACCTCGTTTGCTTTTTTGCATACAAGAGAGGTATTTTGTGAAATACATTGCTTGAGGGGGTCTAGTTTCCAAAATGGCATCACCTGTGGGGGATTTCCACTGTTTAGGCACATCAGTGACATGATGCCCACTGATGATTCCAGACAATTTTACATTCAAAAAGTAAATCAGTGCTCCTTTCCTTCCCAGCCCTGCCGTGAACCCAAACAGTGGTTCTCCCCCACTTATGGGCTATAGGCGTATTCAGGAGAAATTGTACAATTTTTGTGGTCCATTTTCTCCTGTTACCCTTGTGAAAATAAAAAATATGGGGCTAATTGAACTTTTTGTGGAAAAAAATGAGAATTTTTTTTTTTTATTTTCATGGCTCAACGTTATAAATTTCTGTTACGCACCTGGGGATTCAAGATGCTCACCACACATACAGTATAGAAAAGTTCCATGAGGGGTCTAGTTTCTAAAATAGTGTCACTTGTTTAGGTGCATCAGGGGCTCTCCAATTGGGACATGGCGTCGGCTCTTGATTCCAGCCAATTTTGCGTTAGAAAAATCAATTGGTGCTCCTTCCTTTCCGAGCCTTTACGAAAAAACATTCTCACAAGCAGTGGGATCCATTGAAGCGTTCCAGAGTTATTAGCATATAATGTGGCACTGGTCAGAATTGTAAAGTTTGGCCTGGTCATGAAGGTGAAAACAGGCTCGGAGGTGAAGTGGTTAGCAGGTCCAAGCATGCTTGTTCACAGTTTCCAAGTAGCGTATCTCATTGTTTGACACTGCACAGTGTAAACATACATTGACAAAATGCTACGACATAGGATAAATACTAAAGATGATAGGTATTACTGTTACTGATTGTTACCTCCTGACTGTGTACACTTTTTCTTCCTTTGTTTTGTTCTTTGTCTTTTCTGTGCTGTTCACGCATGCATTAATGTCAGCTTTCTGAGATTACTTTTATTGACATGGCATATAACAGGTCTGCTCTTCTGTGTTTCTTGGATACAGCTTTATCTTGAAGGGACTGTGCCCAAATCTGAACAAAGAGACTGAACTCACCAGACAATCACAAGGGGGTATTTTATGGAAAGGAACTTTAACTTTAGTTTTTTACCATTTCAGCTGGTAATTCTTACACTGACACTGAAATATTCCATTTAAATATGCTATCCTGCTTTTTTGAGACCTTCAATCATAAAAATAGCCAACTCATAGGCATGAGCTTTTATAGAAAACGATTTTGTTATTTTCCATAGATGAGCAAATCTTTTGAAATTTGAATTCTCCAGCTTAGCTGATTTTTTTTTAAATACTACTCCAATTAACCTGAAAAGACATGTTTAATACCCCAAGGATTTCTAGGACTGTATCCAACTCATTTCAGTTTTAAAGCAAACACTGGCTAAGTAATGTCAAAGTGACCTCACTGTATATGGCCACGGGTAAGCAGATGGTAACTGTTCTTCACTGCTGAGTTGTCACACTCTATCTAATATAAATTCTGTGGTTAATAGCTTTCTCTCACTATCCCTAATGCTGAACTGTCATCTTTGATGTCTTCTCACTATCCAAATTCATCACAAACTTGCTGCTTGATTCCCTGCATTAGCTTTTATTCAGGCTGATAGTCCCTCCTGATTAGCAGTGCTATGCCATATGATGTTATAGCTGGAAGACATTGTGAATAAGCCTGCATGGCCACTCCCAAGGTAACTTAAACCTTCCCTGGTTGATACAATCTTAGCAATAACTATTTTAGGCAATTCATGTGAATTGATTTGCAAATTATTCAAATTTGCCTGGTTCAGTGAAATCCTAAAAAATCAACCAGAATTTAATTCAAATCGAATTGATTTGCTCATTTCTATTATTTTCTCTTTGGCATGTTAACATAGTGGACCTGGCATTATAATATGTTTTTCTTAACTACGGCAGCATATTCCTTAATAACTCTAATAAGAAGTAGATCATGGATGAGAGGCTCTACCATGCCAATATAAGCAGCACAGCTCCTGCCTAGAATGGAATATATCAAAGAAATCTCTGATTTTTCCTGTTTAACCTTCTTTTTAAAGCTCACTTGGGGTAACTACCTTTGACACCATCTCTGTGCCATGATGGGTAGGTAGTCCAGGGTGGTGTTCTGCAAGTAAAAGGAGGAATGATGAGCGGTTACTTTTCACTTCCCCTGCGCTTTCCCGATGAGTTCAAGCTAGCTGCAGGAAGAATATGTTTAAAATGGTATTTAGTGGTAGATTACAGCTATGGTCGGTGATAAATAGATAAGTCTTGATAAAGGCCTTTATGTTTGACACATTCCATGTTTAGTGAACAATACACCTTGGATGATGCAGGAGTGCATAGGGTTTCTTTATTTATTTATTGGATCTTAAATGTGCCTTTTGTTGGAGTGAGAGCACCAATTTAGCAACTTTCTTCTACCATGTACTTATCTACTCTTGTACTGTCAACCATCCAAAATCCTTCTGGAAAAAGTGATGTGAGGGGGAATGTTTCTCCTTGCGGAGAGTGACATGCCTAGCCTGACATGCCAATGTGAGGAGGCTTATAAGCCTTGCAATGCTCCTCTGGGAAATTAAATTTGCACATTGCCTTTTTGATCGAAGAAGTGGACTTGAACTCTAATGCCACCTCTTGGAATTAGCAATCCTAGTAAATACTTTTATGCTCAAAAATGGCAAAAGTATTTTAGAAATGATTCCTTTATTGGCTATCCAGAAGAATTATGTTTGCAAGCTTTCAGAGCACAGAGGCTCCTTCTTCAGGCAGGATTACTAATATATTACTGAGACAAGAGCACAACATGTAAGAGATATTACAATAGGACATTTGTACATAGGGTGGAAGGGGTGATGCTTCCTTAAGCTAAGCCAAGGGCATGAAATTAATTTTTTTGTTACAAATGGAGAGATGGTGGCAGTGACAGCTTAGTGATCTGGAGTTGGTCTGGTGGAGGTATGAAGTGTGTCCATATAGTGAGTCATGAATCCTTATCAGTTTGAATTCCCATATTGTCCTCTCTCTGTCATACTTAAAATGACATTTCAGTATTAATGTTTTTAAATCCATCATACAGTGACCAGGTCCAGAGAAATGTTTTCCCACGGGCTTGTGAAATAATAACTGTCATTCCAGATCTTAGGGAACCGGTGGGTTGTCATGACAGCACATGGTACAAGAAAGATGCTAAATTGCTCTTCAACTGACTGTCATGCTGAGAGACCCCGTCACTGCCATCTAGGTCCTTCTGCGAAGTTAAGCTACAAGCTGCGCTCCATAGGAAAACCATGATTTCACCATATAGACAGCATGATTATTGCACAGGTGTGTCTTGGGCTGGCTAATAAGAGCCCACTCTAAAACCTGCAGTTTTTCAGTATTGGGGGTTTCCGGGGGTGGATCAGAAAACCAGTCAGTATCTGGTGTGACTATCATTTACCTTACACAGTGCAACACATCTCCTTCCCAGAGAGTCGATCAGTTTGTAGATTGTGGCCTGTGGAAGGTTGGTCTGCAGTCACTCCAGTGTATTGAGGAAGACTGCGCCCACTAGACTGATTCTGAAGATCTCATGCTTCATTGCCGTTCCCGGGGCAGATGATGGCGACCTCGCATCCTACAGTGCGTGTTCTGGATGGATTCATAAGTCTGCAGTTTCATTTTAGACTGTACAACCTCTTTACAAACAAAACCCCAAAGACAGAATTGGCAGAATGTTTTTTTACACCATTTTACCACACTTGGAATTTTTTTTCCTGTTTTTCAGTAAATTACATGGTACATGAATGGTGTTATTCAATACTACAACTCGTCCCACAAAAAACAATCTCTCATGACTATGTTGATGGACAAATAAAAAAGTTGAAAAGAGGAGTAGAAGATGAAAATGTGAAAACCGTGATAATTTACTAAATGAACCTTTTACCTGGTTATGACCTAGTAGGAAACGTTTGAGCAGCAGTGTACTAGTACAAGCATCATCTCTGTACGCCATACTTTCATATTCAGGACCCTATGATACAAATGAGCTGATATCTTAGGTTATAATGCATTTTTGATTTATTTAGAAGAACGTAATGCCTGCAATCCATCCCATAATGTTACAGTTAATGTTTAGAAATTTCTATTGTATAATTACTTTAAAGAGATTCTTTTCTTACACATAACATATACAATTGTGGGGGATGGCTACAACCAAACAATCTTGAAACATATGTAGATTTTTAGAACCACCCTCCATCCCATGCAGCCCTCCTCCCACATCTACAACCCTCGCAAGACCCTTGACTATTGAAGCGTATGTTAAGAGCATTTGCCATGTATGTAATCTATCACTGCTTGCCTTCTCTTAAGCACTGTGTGTGGGAACATGGCTGTGCTGTATTCCCCTGAATGAATGGGCTTTATGTGAGAATATGGGATAATATTCTATTATGTGAGCACATTACTGATATAAAAAAGGATTGCACTACATCCAGCCCATGCTTACCACCAGAGAGAGAGGAGGATTCAGCTTGACAGCTTATCAGTCACTGTTCCATGCACTGGATCCCGCTGTTTCCCAGATTTTTCAGGTGCAGGCACCGTGACTTATGGTTAAACAATACATTTTAAAACAACCTTACTTTCTGTCCTCATTGTGCCAGATGAACAGTTTCACATCTCACCCAGAGAACACGAGTGTGGCAACGCTATGTGCATGTTAAATACACTGTGGGTTGTTGATAAAGCTTTTATGCTCAATACCGTGGCTTTAAACGACTGTCAGATGCGTGATTCATTTTATTTGTCTCCTTTACTGCCAGGTAAGTCACAAAGTCACACTGTACTGTGAAACATGACGTGTACTATACTGTATATATACTGTATATATGTATATATATTTATGTATGTACTAGATGGTGGCCCGATTCTAACGCATTGGGTATTCTATAGCTCTCTCTCTCCGCGCCGCAGATCGCCCAACGAAGGTGTGCATCATTCGAATGCGCCGGGCGCGACCAATCAGCGCCGCAGGATTTCTGTTACAGACAGACAGAGTAGTACAATTATATAGTAGATATCTTTATATGTATATATATATATATATACACAAGTGCTTCTGACAAAATTAGCATGTCATCAAAAAGTTAATTTATTTCAGTTTTTCAATACATAAAGTGGAACTGATATATTATATAGAGTCCTTACAAACAGAGTGATCTAGTTCAAGTGTTTATGATGCGCCCCAGGGGACGCTGGGTACTCGGAGCCGGACCCGTCGACTTCAATGGGGGACGGTGTCACGGCGGCTGGGACCCGGTCCGTGGCCCTAGGCGGTCAATGGCAATAATTTGTGTGGTATTTAAGGAGATGGGAATAAAGTTTATGGTTGGATAAATACGTGACGCCACCTGTGGTATTCTGGTCAGAGGTGACCAGCGCTGCGGTGTTGTTCCTCTGGGATGGATGTTGTCATAGCTATGATGTTGTAGCCCTCCACAGGTAGGGCTGTAGTCCCAGGGCAGAATAGATGTGAGCTGGTAAGACCCTTTTTTTCTTTCCAGAATAGATGAAGCTGTTGGTAGGGTTGTGGTGTGGAGTGGCGCAGGAATAAATGGAGGACACTGTCACATGTAGTTCAATGGGCTTTACTCACAGTCTATCTGCAGTACAGATGCCCGCTTCAGTGCTGGGTCCTCCAGGCCAGGGGTCCAGTAAACTTCCAGGTAGATGAGTACACCCCTCCACACTCCCTTTCAGTATGTTCCTTCCTAGGCCGTCTCACTTTCCTCCCGGGAGCTTCTCCTCCCAGCCAATCTGTCCGGCAGCTCCTCCTGACAGGAGCTGCCGCAGATCCTGTCAGAATTCGTCACTCGGGCGGTTCCATGATCCTATTTGGCTGCCTTTCTGTGAAGATAACTGGGATTTGCTGAGGCCCATACAGCAACCACAACAGTCAGCTTACTGATTAAGTTCGTTGTTTACTTCGCTAGGCTAGGGGCTGAGACCCTTCTGCGACCTATTTTCTTCTCCCACCTGATAACAATCAGCGTGGGTCTCTAGAAATTCCTTTCTTTCCTCCCGGAAGCTTCTCCTCCCAGCCAATCTGTCCGGCAGCTCCTCCTGACAGGAGCTGCTCCAAGCGCATCCTTCCTCCTGCTCTCCCCCTGAGGGAACTCTCTCAACTGTCTTCAAATCTCCCATTTTCTCTAAGCTCCACCCACTCGCTGTTCCCATTGGCTGCTCTACAACAGGCCACTTTCTAAGCTCCTCCCCTTTTCCTACCTTCCCCACTAGCTGCCAACACCATTTCCTAACCAGTCTGGGATGAGGCCCTCCTCCCGTAGGGTACGCCCTGGTGCCCTGACTAGCTAGTGTGTGTGTGTTGAATGCAGTGTAAAGAGTGTGGTGAGGTGCCCCCATCTTACCTGGTCATGAGATACCACACCTCTGGATGAGATGCAGTACCTCTGTGGCGACTGGACCCCCAGGGGTGCCACATTTATTTTTGTTAACCCCTTAAGTCCCGGAGCTTTCTTCGGTTTTCCATTTTCGTTTTTCACTCCCCTTCTCCCCAGAGCCATAACGTTTTTATTTTTCCGTCAATATGGCCGTGTGAGGGCTTATTTTTTGCGGGACGAGTTGTACTTTTGAATGACATCATTGCTTTTTGCATTTCTTGTACTCAAAAACGGGAAAAAAATTCCAAGTGCGTTGAAATTGCAAAAAAAGTGCACTCCCATACTTGTTTTTTGTTTGACTTTTTTGCTAGGTTCACTAAATGCTAAAACTCTCCTGCCATTATGATTCTCCAGGTCATTACAAGTTCATAGACACTAAACATGTCTAGGTTCTTTTTTATCTAAGTGGTGGAAAAAAATTCCAAAGTTTGCTAAAAAAATGAAAATTTTGCGCCATTTTCCGATACCCATAGCGTCTCCATTTTTCGAGATCTGGGGTTGGGTGAGGGCTTATTTTTTGCATGCCGAGCTGATGCTTTTAAGTATATCATTTATGTGCAGATAAGATCTTTTGATCGCCCGTTATTGCATTTTAATGCAATGTTGCGCCGACCAAAATCCGTAATTCTGGCTTTTCCATTTTTTTCCCGCTGCGCCATTTAGCGATCTTGTTAATCCTTTTTTGTATTCATAGATTGGGCGATTCTGAATGCGGCGATACCTAATATGTGTATGTGTGATTTTTTTTATTGTTTTATTTTGAATGGAGCGAAATGGGGTGATTTTAAACTTTTATATTGTTTTTCTTTTTTTCTTTTTTTTTAAACATTTTTTTTCATTTTGGCATGCTTCAATAGCCTCCATGGAAGGCTAGAAGCTGCCCTAGCCTGATCGGCTCTGCTACATATAAGCGATGAGCAGATCGCCTACATGTAGCAGAATTATAGCATTGCTATGAGCGCCGACCATCGGGTGGCGCTCATAGCAATGCCTCATCAACAACTATAGAGGTCTCTAGGAGACCTCAGGTTGTTATGGCAATGCATCGCTGACCCCTGATCACGTGACGGGGGTCGGTGGTGCGCGAATTTCCTGCCCGGCGGCTGGAAGTGCCGGTTAAATCCCACTGTCAGCATTTGACAGCGGGATTTAACTAGTTAATAGGCACGGGTGGATCACAATTCCACCTGCACCTATTGTGGGCACATGTCAGCAGTTGAAAACAGCTGACATTTCCCGGCTTTAATGCGGGCTCACCACCGGCACCCTCATCAAAGCGGGGGTACTGCCATTAGACGTGCTATTGCATCCAATGGCAGTAAGGGGTTAATGTTGATGATTATGGCTTACAGCCAATGAAAACCCAAAAGTCATTATCTCAGTAAATTAGAATACTTTATAACACCAGCTTGAAAAATTATTTTAAAATCCGAAATGTTGGCCTACTGAAATGTATGTTCAGTAAATGCACTCAATACTTGGTCGGGGCTCCTTTGGCATCAATTACTGCATCAATGCAGCGTAGCATGGAGGCGATCAGCCTGTGGCACTGCTGAGATGTTATGGAAGCCCAGGTTGCTTTGATATCAGCCTTCAGCTTGTCTGCATTGTTGGGTCTGGTGTCTCTAATCTTCCTCTTGACAATACCCCATAGATTCTCTATGGGGTTAAGGTCAGGCGAGTTTGCTGGCCAATCAAGCCCAGTGAGTGATACTGTTGTTTTTGAACCAGGCATTGGTACTTTTGGAAGTGTGGACGGTGCCAAGTCCTGCTGGAGAATGAAATTTCCATCTCCAAAAAGCTTGTCGGCAGAGGGAACCATGAAGTGCTCTAAAATTTCCTGGTAGACGGCTGCGCTGACTTTGGTCTTGATAAAGCACAGTGGACCTACACCAGCAGATGACATGGCTCCCCAAACCATCACTGATTGTGGAAACTTTACATATTTCAAGATGAGTAACACTTTGCTATCTCCTTATAGCCTTCTCCTGCTTTGTGGGCTTCCACCATTTTCATTTTCAGAGTTCTAGGCAGCTGCTTATAAGAACCCAGGGCTGCTGTTTTTAGACACAAGGTTAGAGGAGGCTGAGTTTTTAAAAAGATGAAAATTTGCATTTCCTGGCCCTTCCTAACAATGATAGTGATCAAGCCATAACCCTAACAGGCTAATTAAGGTCTGAAACCTTGGTCAAAGTTATCTGAGCACACAAATCTCCCAAGGGTGCCTAGACCTTTGCATTCACCCATTTTTGTTTTCGTAATTTTAAAAATGTAAAAAATGACACTATATACAGTATATATTTTTACCTAAAATACAAAGGAAATGTGTAACCGTTCACAATAACAGAAATTTTGACCAGGGTGTGCCCAAACTTTTACATGCCACTTTTGAGGGAATTCTTAATGCTTCAGCACACCAAGACATTTTAAATATTTGTATGCTACCAATTTTGTGTGAGCAGTTTGGGAAAGGCCCTTTTCTGTTCCATCTTTGACTGTGCCTCAGTGTAGTAAGCCAGGTCCATAAAGGCATGGTTGGGGGAGTTTCGTGTGGAATTACTTGACCTGCCTGCATAGAGCCCACAATGTAGATTCTGAGCCCTCTCGTCCATCGTCAGTGTTTGACCTCACAAATGTTCTTCTGGGTGAATGGGCACAAATTCCAACACACATATTCCAAAATCTTGAAGAAGCCTTTCTAGAAGAGTGAAAGTCGTTTTACTGTGAAGGGCGGACTAACTCCGTATTATTCCAAGGATTTAGAATGGGATGCCAATATGATTGTCCATATAATTTATGTCCATCTCTAGATTACTAGTATGAGATAAACTCTATATGCAATCTTCTAGATCTATTGGCAATGGCACATGTGCAATTTTTGATGGGAGCACTTGTTGCTGTCCTGTAAGACATTAGGTATCATTGAACTAATTTATCAGCAACCAATGACAATCAGCTTTAAGCTGTCTCCTAAAAGTTGAAGAAAGCACATGTGATTGGTTGCCATGGTTATACTGCAGATTTTAGAAAACTCAGCATGAAACCTTCTGATAAAAAGAGCTTAATGAGAAAAACAAATCAGCAAAGATAAAATTGCATCAGCATCTGGCATTCTGCATGTGGCGCTCTGCATCTGCATTGGTGAATGCCACATGAGCGTTTTATTTTTATAACCGAACGTCAATTATCAGATTGATTTTAAATACAGAGTTCGCAAAGATGTTCAGAAAATGCTAAAATGAGAAGAAAAGAAAAACCACAGTTGAGGATAACTTTTATGAAGCATCCCTAATAAAATAGTTTCACATTATGTAGAATCCAGATTTCCCCAAAGCTTTATCACTGAATATTGTCCTCCATTTTGCACCTGCCATCCTGTCCTATCTACTGTCATTCATCATTTTTTACCAGGCTACATTACACACTGCATTCCAAGTGAGATATGCATATGTATTTAACCCACCACTCCAGCATTTTTTTCATTGCAGCACTGGAGTGGTGCCACCAGTCTAAGTTCCCTGCCCCCAGTATTATACTCACCAGCCTCCATATTTTTCTGTTATCAGAGACATTCCGGTTGGTCTTCTGCAGGTTGTGACTTGCTGGATAACTCCAGGCCGAGCCAAAAGTCACAACTCAATGTAAATCTATGCGGATATGGTGCAAATCCACGAGGAAAAAAACGTGTGCACATAGCCTTAAAAGGAATATTTTAAATTATTATTCAACATTTTGCTGTAAAAAGGAGCAAAATAGGTAACGTTTCTTTGATTTTGCGCAATATTCATCAAAAGCAAGTGCTCAATTTTGAAATATTTAGCTCAGAAAACAGCAATGAATACGACAAAACAGAAAGAAAAAACATATATGATGTATCAAGGTCTTTGTGTAGGGGCAGCCTGTTTGTATAGTACTGGGCATTGTAAAGAAATGAGTGGTATTAGTAGTTGATTTATGCTTTAATAAATGCAGAATAGTTTGCATGTTCAGAAATGTAACATGTTGTACTTAAAGCGATTATTCACTACTCAGACAACCAATCCTGAACACGTTTCTCCATTGCAAAATAATAACACATACACTCACCTCTGGTGCTGGCGCTGTTCCAGCTGTGTCGGCCTTGGCTCTACCGGGGATCATATAACATTATTATGTGATGCTATCTCTCCTGCCAATCAGCACTGGCTTCTCTCGCCACCTTCAGACAAATACCACACATCAGACGGAAATGAGAGCTGTTCTTTCACTTACTCCACGTGTGTGTGATTCATCCATAGGAGATGAGAGTGAAGCCAACACTGATTGGCCGCAGGGATCTCATGACATAAAATGTTACGCAATCCCTGGGAGAGCCCGCGCCGACACCGCTGGAATGGCATCGGAGGTGAGTATAAGTGTTATTATTTTACAAAGATTGAGAAGGGGTAGTCCAAATAATGAACAACCCCTTTAAATTGAGAAAGTAGTCAGTAATTATGGCTGATGTGAAAAGATGCATAACTAGGCACTCAGGTTCTTTTAAATCTCTGTTTAACAGTTTTGAAATTTATTAGCCTACCTGAAAATTGTTGGGTTTTGAAGAATTTAGCAGCTGCAGCTACACTGCGGAGCTTGGGGAATACCATGCCCTTCTGACCTACCTTCAAGCAGAGAAAGAAACAGAATACACGAGCAATCGAGTGTGATCTACTGAAGGAATAGAACGGCAATAAACATATAATCTATTTGCTGGATTGCTGAGCTTCAATTGATATATTTTACCTGTAAATAAAATCTTCTGGCTATTCATAAGATTATTTGTTTGCTTTAATGGAAAGTTGCAGTTCTCAATTCTACCAATCCTGCATCTAACATGAGCATGAAATGCACTCAAAGCATTTTATTATTTAATGGAAACCGCTTTTTATGCCATTACTGTTAACGTTTTTATTTTTTTTTTTCATTCCTTTTTAGAGCTGATGGCAGGAAGGGATTTTTTTCAGCACAGAAGCTGGTAGATAGCGTTGGAAGAGGAACGGGGGAAATTAATGTAGTGACGGCAGCTGTGAAATAATGAGAACATTTTGTATTCTTTGTGTTTTTTTTTTATTTATTGGATGGATTAATTAGCTTCTGTTTGGTTAACGAGCTCGCTTGCGCCAGAAATGTCACGTTGGTTTGTTTTTTATCATTTGTCTTTCTAAAATGTTTCTTTAGTTCCCTTTTTATTGTTTATGCTACTTGTGCATTTATTAATTAAAGCACTGTAAATAAGGCTTATGACATAATGAAATGTGATGGATATATTAAAATATTAATCTGTAAATGGAAAGGTTCAGCCCTACTCTGCTGCAGGGAAAGTAGAGGTGTAATTCACAACTATACATAAGTGCTCATTTCAATGGCGCTATAAAAGCATAGCTTCCTATGATATCCCCACATGACCTCACTTGTCATCTCTCTTGTTGCTTAGCGGACCCAAAGTTCTGTTTATATCCCTTGCACCCCAAGGGCATTTCTTCACCCGGAATGGCTTCATATTTGATGAACTCAGTGGAAATCTTTAGATTCACTTAAGACATATTATGATCTTTCTCTAAATACAGCAGCTCATCACATTAGCATAGCATTAACCTTATAATGCCTGCTACGTCGAGAGAAGTATAGACAGATAGATCCTCCAAATCGCCTCTTTCTGCCAATGCTTATGCTGCTTTCCTTTATTAAGATCAGAAATCTGACATCCTTCCGGCCTTTCACATCAATTGCTCTCATTCTGTAAAACTGACCTCATCCGCAGTCATCCGTCTACCGCTCCCGACTATCAGACTGTGGTCTGCGCTGCTTGCTGTGTGTCTGCCATTCTGCTAATAGCACTTGAAATAATCGTGATTTGTGTGATCTTTACGTTTTTGTGATGGTGATGAGGGGTGACTTTTAGAGCAGAGGGCTCCTTGATGCATTCGGGACTGGTTTGGAAGCCTATTAGACATCCTGATCACAGCATAGTCGCGTTAATCGGTTTGCACCCTGATACCCAGACGAGCAGTGACCTATAGATGAATGCTCCGCTCACACTAAGACTTCTGCGGTAATTCCTAGTGAATAAGCATCACTTATACAGAGCTAACTAGCCTTAGCTTAGGTCAGAAAGGAATGGTTTGCTGTCAAGGTTTAATGCCAAGTTCTGGACTGGATAATCAATATGCAATATGTGACAGATTCAGGCTAATTCTTGAAGACTAATAAGTCTGACAAGGCTGCCTGCCTGGTTATGAATTGCATCTGTCAACATTAATTAACAAGCCTTAAGTGTTATTTCTCTGTTTTGTCCTTTTTACTGGTTTAAAAAAAAACGAAGGGGCAAAAGAGTAAAGCAGACTTCTATTATATACCAAGGATACATGTGCCATAGGAAATATGATGATGACATTCCTACATCTAATTAATTTTTAGTAATTACACCTGGTCAAGAACCTGCAATCTATTCATTTGGACAGACACAATGGAGCTATTTTAGGAGACTGCCTAAAAGAAAAACTGATTTTGATTCCCTAACTCAAGAATTACAGCACAGCTTTCATTTTTCAATAAATGTATATAACATCAAAGCTGTGCTCTGCTTGGTCGCTATGGGCAATAAAAGCAGTGCTCCTATTACATATTTTCATAAATGTCTCTCTATAACTTCACTACAGCCCTTATGGCCCTTTCATATCATGATTTCCCAATTGAATTGCTGCTTCATTGACTGTTGGGATAGTGTTGTGCAATCCATAGCCCAGGGGCCTTTAGTAGACACCACCCTTTGAAACAAAAATAAAGCTGATGTCCTTCTACTGCAGTCAGCTGTGTTTCTGAGTAATGCTTATTGGGTCTGCCCCCTACAGAGCTGTGATGACTCCATTTCTCTGCAACACTCAATGGTTAAAGTGGCCCAGACAGGTCTTCCATACTTCCCCCATAATGACTTACAGCCACAGCTCAATAATGCCATTATGCCCTTGGAGTAATATCTTGTTATTCCTATCTGTGCAAAAATAACTTTTATTTCCCTGGCTTATATATGCAAACTATTTTTTATAAGCTTGATGAGGCGTAACTTTCCTAGAACAGCCCTACTTCAGTCAGTAACCATGCCCCCAGGGCGTGACTGACTTTCCATATTTCCAACATCATGTCTTCAGTGGTTGCAATTATGTTCATTCAATCAACTTCTTTCCTACACCGAAAGGGGAGTCATGGTCGCACTGTGTGTCGTGGTCAGGCTTAGCACTAGTCGATCCATCTATCAGATCCCAGGGATTGCCCTGGACCTCACCTTTCACACCCTATGCAGGGATCTTGACTTACACAAGAGCCCCTTGGTTGGGTCCACAGAGGTTGGTGAACAGTTGAGGATAGTCAGTAAGCTGCATCAATACCAGGCGGTCTGGAACAGGACCAAAAAAAATGTCAGGCAGAAGAGTAATCAAAAAATCAAGTTTGAACCAGGTTAAGCAGCGTTTATAACTGGCAAAGGAGACATTAGGGCTGATAAAAAGGGAGCTAGTACTAACCAGGGACAGTACTTAGTCACAGAGCTCCCTACCTGGATGATAGCTCAAATCCCAGTGTATTCACCAGACTATCACAATGTCACCGTCCGTCACCTGCAATGAAGGCGACAAACCACATGGCGGCAAGCAGAAAAGAGGGGGCAGGCACCAACACGGATGTCACAAAAGATGTATTGAAGCCAGATGAACTTTCAATGGCTTTATTGCACCTGTTAAGTGAGGAAAGAAGTAGTGTAAGAGGTGGCTCTGGTGTCCTGGTCTCCTCCCACAGGAAGACTTTCAGCTTCCACCGGTGTACCTGTTTGGGGTGCTGGTCCACAGACAGGGATTCCACTGCGGTGCAACCCAGCTCCTGAACAATTGGTTTTGGTACTTAAGGTTGAAATAACAGACACAGACACGGGTTCAGAAGTCAATTCAACGATTTTACTTTGCTCTTCAACGGTCCCGGACACATCAGTCACATTACAGTCCACACAGCATTCCTCCTGCACTTTCCCTTTCATACTTTCTGTATCCTCAGGCGCATTACGGGGTAGTAGCACCCTTGGCGGTACCGCAGCATCACTCCTGTAGGACCTCAAGACATAGGGGATCTGTTCATCCACTTCGCCTTGGATTTACAAGCTTCAGCCCTATTTAAGATCTTCCACATGGTAAATCCTCTGCGCCCTGCATGACTTTTGGACCACTTCTTCTTTCCTGTTCCTGCTGCTGTCACAAACTGCAATTTCCTGAGTGCTCTGGTCTTATCCAGCACCAGTCTGACTGTGCCCGTGCTTTTCTTTTTGAAAATGTGTAGCTGCTATGGCTTCCTGGGCTTAGAGCCCTTGTGGACTTTTTGGACATGCTCACCCTTCTGCCTTATTCCTGTAGCCTACACTTACTTAACCCATAGCAGCTCCTCCTACAGTTAACCCTTTTGGGAATTTCCTATCAGCTATACCTAACAAGGCCCACATACCCTCATCTAGTGGCCCGCAACAGAACTACGCTTACCCATATCTATGAACTCTATACTAACTATTGAACCCGAAGGATGCACTGGCTTACCCTAAACTTATACACCAATATGCAATCATAATACAATACAATATAATATGTACAAAATGGTATTACATATACATATATCTGTACAACATTTACAATATGTTTATATTAGAACTCCTTAAAGGGGAGGTGGCATTAAAGGGAAACTACTTCAATCTCTTACAGTAGCATAAATGCAAATGATTGTAGCCGCTGAAGACATGCTGTGGGTAGTGTGGGGAGAGTAAACCATGTCCTTTTGGGTATGATTAGTGACTGTCAATCTGGACTATTATGGAAAAGAAATGATTCATTGGACTAAGTTACTTTGCATATGTAAGACAAATAAGAGTTATTTTAAATTAAGGTACATCAAGGGCATTACTGTGTTGCTGAATATGGCTCTATATCATTATGTGGGCGTTTGGAAGGATTGGGGGACCTGGCAGGTTCCCTTTAGTGCAGGCTCCAGTCACTCAGACATAACTGGCAACTGTTAAAGTAAACAAGGGCCACTTTACTACTGGGGGCAGTACTCATTTTTTTTGCCATTTCGGTGGCCGTCTTGAAGTTTATGTTTTCATCTGTGTCATAGGATTTTGCTTTAGCCATTGAACAGATTCACCTTTCATTCGATATGATATTAATGTGCAGCTTTCCAACGAGATTGTGTGGATCAAGTCCTAAAATGTGTTTTTTTTTCTGGCTTCCAGGTCAGGTTAGTACCTGGTGTAATATCTGAGGTTACAATTAGGTAAGATACATTTAATAATCATAGTTTTGTGGAATATTAACTCCTCTTTTTGGAGGAATAAAAGAACGTGTACAAATTCCCTCTGTTTTTGCAGCATTGAAGGATATTGTTAAGCATGGATTTTTACTTTACCTTAATCCTAGGTTTTAACATAAATACTTGTTTAGTCTTTTTTTTCCTTTGTAACAACCAAACCAGCCATTGAGTGGAAGATAACAAGCATCTCAGCACAAGGTAATTGCCTCACCAGCCCTGTTCTTTTTATTGCTTCTCCTCACTCCAATGAGGACATGCATTGTATTTGATGGTAAATCCTGAGATTTTGAGTAAGCCACCTAATTACATTTCCAAAGACCTAAATATTAATTTATTCATCTTCTGTGCTTCATTTACTTCATCCATTTCATTTATCTATTGTTGTTTTGTAACAATTTTGTAAAGAAAGACAATGAAGGGTCCATACTCTTCATTATTTTAGTTCCTGTTATTTGTAGCATTGTCGAAACATGTAACATGTTACTTCAGTTTCAAGCTTTGGTGCTATGTAAAATCTAGCATTTATTTTTAGAGGTTTCTTTTACATATTTAAATATTAAATATCTCGTAGCATAAAAGATATATAGAAATACATTTTAATTAGCTCTGCATCTGCTTTGGCCTGTTGTACGGTTTAGGCTGGTCTATAAAAACTAGTGATTTTCTGCAAAATTCACCCCCAAAAAATGCATAGCCAAATGTTCAGGGGTAATTCAATGAGAAAAAAGGAATAAATTAATGCACGACTCATATGGCATTGACCTAACTGTTGCAGAAAGGAACAAATGATTCTGTATGCTGAATCTGTCTTTACTGTGATAAACAAGTCAGGTCAGAAGGTCCTTAAAGGGAATTTATCAGCAGGTTTTTGCTATGTAATCTGAAGACAGCAGGAGATAAAGGCTGAAACTTAGAATTCAGGGATGTGTCACTTGTCAAAGTGTGTGCTGTTGTTTACTAACTGTGAAGGATTTATCACGAAGAAATTTATATTGCCAGACTAGACCAGCAACTAAGCACTGCACTGTGGAGAGCCTGGAATGGGCGGGGTTAGCTTTCTCATCTCTGCTTCATTCTAAATCTAAAAGCTCTGATTGTGTCAGAACAGCTGCACCCAGTAATCTAAGTGATACATCATTGGATTCAGCTCGTCTTTAACTACATCATGCTGTTCTCAGCTGAGATAGCAAAAACCTGATGACAGAGTCCCTTTAAGCACATTAGAATGTCTGCCAAAAATAACCATGGAGAAAACATACAAACTCTCGGTTTCAAGAAGACTACACAAATCAATTAACTAGATTGTCAAATGCTCTTATGAATATCCAGTCAACTTCCAAAGTTGAATTTCGATTACTTAAAAGGGTTTTTCAGCAACGATAGTCTGTCTAACTTCCTAATATAGATTCCCATCTGATCTAGATATGGTCTGGCTGCTGAAATCCATCTTGATATTTAGTTATCAACTGGTATATTTTTATTTTTCTGCAGATTTGTCCCTCAGTAATACTATAGGTATACTCTTTTACTAAACAAAATAAAGATGGATCCAGCTACATCGATAAAAATTCCTGAAGTTTTATTCATTCATATTAAAAATTCCATAAAATATCCATAACAGTCCAAAAGGGAAACATAACTGATGCGTTTGTGGTGCATCTAGCACCCATGGCCATGACTAAGGGTTCTACATGCAACAGAAATGCGTTGATTGTCTTTCGCTTTTGGACTGTAATGGATTTTTTGTGGGACTTTTAATATGAACCAATAAAACTTCAGGAATTTTGGTCCATGTAGCTGGATCTCTCTCTGTTTCATTTAGTTGTGTTCCTACCTGAGCAGGGGCGCTGATCCGAGCTCTGACGAAGTGCAGACTGCTGTGGTGAGCTGACTACGCCTTTTATTTTTTTTATACTCCATTAGTACATAGTGGCCATTCGAATATGACAATCGTATAACATTTCGCTATTAGTATTTGCAGTTTGATCTCAACTCCCAAGTGAACCATCCCTTTAAGGTTATTGTGCAGTATTTTATCTAACCTTGGGTTAGAATCATGAATAAACCCCGAGCTCTAAATGCTGACTTGATCTGTTGAATTTAACCTTCATCTGCCCTGTTTAACATGCTTAGGCTTATTCATTTATATGAATCTAAATACACATTTAGTAGATGATTAATCCCTATTAAAGGAGACTAAGCACAGCATACCGAAGCACATAAAGGGCAACTTCCTTGGCTTGTACTGTATCTAAAACCATCATAGCTGATTACTTGTACAGTATAATAGAAGGCTTGTTATCATAAAATCGGTAGCATCTTTGCTTGCTATAAAGTTAAGTGATGTGTAAGTTAAATGGCATCAAAGTAAAGAAAAGGCAAAACAGAAGTTACAGCCCCAGTAATGACCTATTTTTATGACCGCCATATGCACTGACCATTTCAATGAGCAGAAGGTAAGAAAAATGCATTAAATTGTTAAAGAGAATGCTGGGTTTAAGAAAGTAACATTTGTTTACATGATGTACAAGAAAAGATCTCTCATGTGTCTGAAGAAGGAGAAATCTGTACAGGGATGAAGCTGTGGAGATACATGAGAGGAAGTGAAAGCATCATCCTGTAGTCACAGACCTCACATCCAGCATGTTTTACTTGGAGGGACAGTCCTACATGAGAAAAGAGTGAAATCAGGATCAGGTTGTAAACTACATATCTGATAATCCTTGTGTACACACTGCTCCATCTGTCTCTGGTTTAAAGATTTAAATGGTGCCTTCTCCAGACTGCATGTTCAGCTTCTTCCATAGATGTTTAATAGGATTTAAATCACGGCTCAGGACTATTCTTGGATGTTTTTAGCTGTATGTTTTGGGTCATTATCCTGTTTGACCAAGCTTGGATCAAGACCAAGCTTTCTGACACTGAGCAGCACATTTCACTCTAGAATACCTTGATGGTCTTGAGATTTTGTTGTACCCTGCACAGATTCAAGACACCCTGTCCTAGATGCAGCAAAGCAGCCCAAAAAAATAACCGAGCTTCCTCCATGTTTCACAGTAGGTTCCATGTTCTTTTCTTGTATGCTTCATTTTTGAGTCTGTCCCAATGGATTTTCAAAGTACATTTTGGAAAATTCTAGCCTCATTTTTTTATGATTTGCCTTCAACAGTGGTTTCCTCCTCTGTCATCTTGCATGAAGTCCACTTTGGCCTAGACTATGTCAGATGGTGTCATCTGATAATGATGTATCTTGACCTTGGTGTTCACCTCTAATCTCTTTGGAAGTTGTTTTAGGCTCTTCGACTACATTTCGCATTTTCCGTCTCCTCAATCAATTTTCCTCTTGCGACCATGTCTAGGGAGATTGGTTATGATGACACAGACCATAAACTTCTAAATAATATGTGTAACTGATGTAGCAGGAACAGTAAGCTGTTTAGATATGGACTTATAGCCTTAACCTTTAACATATTTGTCTATAATTGTCTTTCCAGTCTCCTGAGATAACTCTCTCCTTAGCTTTTTTTGGTCCCTGTTTATTGTGGTACACACCATGATACCAAACAGCACAGTGACTACTTTTCACCTTTTGAATAGACAGACTGACTGATTACAAATTTGTAGACATCTGTGATACTAATAATAAGGCACAGCTTAGCTTAACATGTCTCTGTGGTTGAATTAGTTTTAATCTTTTCTTGTGGTACCATCACTTTTGTCACAGCCATTTTATTAGTTTGTTTTTTTACAGTTTTCTGTTGATCCACAATTCAAAAGCAATGTCTGATTTTCATTAGTTGATATTCAGTAAATTGAAATAAAAAAATGACTTTTGTCAGATTCAGGTTATTTCAGTGACTATTGTAGTTTTTTCTTACTGTAAAAGAAGGGTACCAGCAATTTTGTCTACGTGTATAATACATCTACAAAAAAATTAAATTAATCTCTAAATTTAAGTATAATTATTTTAGTGGATGATTCAGAAATATTTTATTCTATTTCAAATGTCCCCACTTCTTGCAATATGATGCAGAACTGTGTTTTGTGGTCTTAGTATTTTTGTAGGCAACCACCGTAACTGTTAAAGCTTACTGTTGATGTTCACTAGATTATGCCATACAATTTCAGTTTACTTATATCCATAAAATAGGAGTATTTTATTTCCTGTGCATTATTATTGACTTGTTTAAATAGGATCATTAAGTTAGTATCTCCTGTATCAGAGATACCATTAGTCTACATGTGCAGACAGCCATTAGTTCATCTTTTGCCTTGAATATATTTTAACAAGTGTTTAACAGTAGTTCATCTGTGCAAAGTGGATGAGAATTGCAAAGCAAGTATACTAGTTCAGGGTTTATATAAAATAAATTATGAGTGAGGTTTAAAGACCTTAAGGTAGGTAGATAGATAGATACAGTTGTGGCCAAAAGTATTGACACCCCTGCAATTTTGTCAGATAATACTCAGTTTCTTCCTGAAAATGATTGCAAACACAAATTCTTTGGTATTATTATCTTCATTTAATTTGTCTTAAATGAAAAAACACAAAAGAGAATGAAGCAAAAAGCAAAACATTGATCATTTCACACAAAACTCCAAAAATGGGCCAGACAAAAGTATTGGCACCCTCAGCCTAATACTTGGTTGCACAACCTTTAGCCAAAATAACTGCGACCAACCGCTTCCGGTAACCATCAATGAGTTTCTTACAATGCCCTGCTGGAATTTTAGACCATTCTTCTTTGGCAAACTGCTCCAGGTCCCTGATATTTGAAGGGTGCCTTCTCCAAACTGCCATTTTTAGATCTCTCCAGAGGTGTTCTATGGGATTCAGGTATGGACTCATTGCTGGCCACCTTAGAAGTCTCCAGTGCTTTCTCTCAAACTATTTTCTAGTGCTTTTTGAAGTGTGTTTTGGGTCATTGTCCTGCTGGAAGACCCATGACCTCTGAGGGAGACCCAGCTTTCTCACACTGGGCCCTACATTATGCTGCAAAATTTGTGGGTAGTCTTCAGACTTCTTAATGCCATGCACACGATCAAGCAGTCCAGTGCCAGAGGCAGCAAAGCAAAGGCTTTTTCAGGTAAGTTTAGGCAAACTATAGCCTGGCTTTTTTATGTCTCGGGGTAAGAAGTGGCGTCTTTCTGGGTCTCCTACCATATAGTCCCTTTTCATTCAGATGCCGACGGATAGTACGGTTTGACATTGTTGTACCCTCAGACTGCAGGGCAGCTTGAACTTGTTGGGATGTTAGTCGAGGTTCTTTATCCAACATCCGCACAATCTTGCGTTGAAATCTCTTGTCAATTTTTCTTTTCTGTCCACATCTAGGGAGGTTAGCCACAGTGCCATGGGCTTTAAACTTCTTGATGACACTGCGCACGGTAGACACAGGAACATTCAGGTCTTTGGAGATGGTCTTGTAGCCTTGAGATTGCTCATGCTTCCTCACAATTTGGTTTCTCAAGTCCTCAGACAGTTCTTTGGTCTTCTTTCTTTTCTCCATGCTCAATGTGGTACACACAAGGACACAGGACAGAGGTTGAGTCAACTTTAATCCATGTCATCTGGCTGCAAGTGTGATTTAGTTATTGCCAACACCTGTTAGGTGCCACAGGTAAGTTACAGGTGCTGTTAATTACACAAAGTAGAGAAGCATCACATGGATTTTTGAACAGTGCCAATACTTTTGTCCACCCTCTTTTTTATGTTTGGTGTGGAATTATATCCACTTTGGCTTTAGAACAATTCTTTTTGTGTTTTTTCATTTAAGACAAATTAAATGAAGATAATAATACCAAAGAATTTGTGTTTGCAATCATTTTCAGAAAGAAACTGAGTATTATCTGACAAAATTGCAGGGGTATCAATACTTTTGACCACAACTGTAGATATGGGATAGATAGATAGATAGATAAGTGATAGATAGATAGATAGATATGGGATAGATAGATAGATAGATAGATAGATATAGATATAGATATGGGATGGATAGATAGATAGACATAGGATAGATAGATAGATAGATAGATATGGGATAGATAGATAGATAGATAGATAGATAGAGGATAGATAGATAGATAGATAGGTAGATAGATAGATATAGATATGGGATATATAGATAGATAGACATAGGATAGAGAGATAATAGATAGATAGATATGGGATAGATATAAGATAGATAGATAGAGGATGGACATAATTGGCATAATTCACTTGATTCACTCTGGACAGAATAAATCAGTATCTCATCATTCATTAACCAAACTACCCAGTTTATTATTATATAGAGATATAGGTAAATTTGTGAACGGGGGTTAGTGTAATATTTGTATGCAGGTGAAAAGTGGGCCTCCCAAAGTCAATATACTGGTGGGCCCTTGGCAGGCCAGTCCAACCAACACTGGATAGACAGATACAGAAAACCAAAAATCAGGAGCAGCACACCGTTTCTTGTGAAGAAGAGAGCTATTGAGAAAGGTTCACATCTTTGGACCGAAACGTCACCATTATGGGCTAAATAAAATAGCACTCTTCTTCACAAGAAACGGTGTGCTGCTCCTGATTTTTGGTTTGCTGTATCTAAGGTTTGGTATTTGCCTTTGGGAGCGCTTTTGCACCCGGTCACTCTATTTTTTGCCTTTTGTGCTGCTCTAAATCTACTCTTACTAGATAGATAGATAGATAGATAGATAGATAGATAGATAGATAGATAGATAGAGTGGGGAAAATAAGTATCTGATACAATGCCGATGTTGCAAGTTTTCCACCTACAAAGAACGGAGAGGTCTGTAATTTTTATTGCAGGTACACTTCACCTGTGAGAGACACAATCTAAAAAAAATCCGGAAAATCACATTGAATTATTTTTACACAATTCATTTTCATTTTATTGCATATAAGTATTTGATACAATAGAAAAGCAGAACTTAACATTTGGTACAGAAACTGTTGTTTACAATTACAGAGGTCAGATGTTTCCTGTAGTTGTTGACCAAGTTTGCACACACTGCAGCAGGGATTTTGGTCCACTCCTCCATACAAATCTTCTCCAGATCTTTATAGTTTTCAGGACTGCCATTGGGCAACATTGAGTTTCAGCTCCCTCCCAAAATGTTCTATTGGGTTCAGGTCTGGAGACTGGCTAGGGCACTCTAGGACCTTGAAATGCTTCTTCCGGAGTCATTCCTTAGTTGCCCTGGCTGTGTGTTTTGGGTCATTGTCATGATGGAAGACCCAGCCACGACCCATCTTCAATGCTCTTACTGAGGGAAGGAGGTTGTTGACGAAAATCTCGCGATACATGACCCCATCCATCCTCCCTTCAATACGGAGCAGACACCTCCAAAAGAATCATGATGTAGGTGGGAAAACTTGCAAAATCGTCAGTGTATCAAATACTTATTTTCCCAGTAGCTAGACAGGTAGAGAAATAAAGCAGCACTTTTCCATGCAAACATGAGTGCAAAGCCTCCAAGGTTATCGTCAAAAACTTTTAAAAAATGGAAGCAGCACAGATGATTTAAAAAACAGATTTTAATCAGCCTAAGCACCAGAAGATCAGTTTTTTTCATCATCTGATTTATTGTCGTTTTCTAGTTAAATAAGAGGAACTGCATTGTCTGCACACAAGCGAGGAATGCAGAATCCACTTTAGGGTGAATCTGGATAGAGAGTCACGTCACAGGTTAGCAATAGACATCAAGAGACAATGCCATAAATCACTGAATAAACATTACAGATTTTGCGTGACAGCACAGCAGTGTAGAACAGCTGCCATCTGTTTACCCATAGCCATACAGTATTTATTGAGTTCACTTTGGTATTACTAAGACTGTGGTTGTATTAAAGAGCTTAAATGAGTTGATACAATCCTAGGAGGCATCAAAGTGTTGTACATCTTTTTAGGGCAATTGAAGTACTTGCTATTCGTGGCAAATCGATTCACTGCTAGTCTAATTTTCTTGAAAAGCTCAGCAAACTCGATAAATTCGAATTTCAAAAGATTCTCTAATAGAAAGATATCGTGGTGGTTTTTGCTTGCTGCGTCCAGATTAATTATGATCATGCCTTGCTTGAAGTCTTTTTAAAGGGAATCTGTCACCTATTTTTTTGGACTATCAGCTGAAAGATAAGAAAAATGAGTTATATTATACTCACCCAGGGGCGGTCCGGGTCCAGTTTTGGTCCGATGGGTGTCGCGGTCCAGTCCTCTTCTTTGCTTCCCGTCGCGGCTCCTGCGCAGGTGCACTGCTCTGCACCTGCACAAGAGCCACGACGGGAAGCAAAGAGGACGTCACCGTTAGAAGATGGGAGGCACCGGACCAGACCGCGACACCCATCGAACCAAAACTGGACCCGGACCGCCCCCCGGTGAGTATAATATAACTCATTTTTCTTATCTTTCAGGTTACATCGGGAGCTTATCAGCAGCATTACAGAATGCTGTAGATAAGCCCCTGATGGCGGTGCCGGCAGCTGATAGTCCAAAAAATAAGTCAAATATAGCAAATGGTTAAAATTTTACTTTTAATAGGAATATTAAAAAGATCCACAGACAAACATCACCCTTGTGACAAAAACAACCAACCACAACAACGTAGACAACGATAAAAAATACTCACAGGTGAGCACCTGTGCAGTATTAAATGAAGAGGCCTCCTTTATCACAGCGGTATGGCATAGGTATAATCAAGTATGGTATACATCACATAAATGCCTCGCCCATTAAAACCTTCATTAGAGCAAGGTATGAATATTGCCACATGTCAGAGTGGTGGCCACCAATAATATGTATACTCAACAACCTTTTTCTGGGTATCAATAAAGTGCTAGGTGCATATTTTTAAACCCTCACAGGGAAAATGCTTAATGTTGCACAGAATAAATGTCATTCATTGCTAACACAAAAAATGCATTCAGTATGTAATAGTTGTGCATCAGACACTTGCCATACGTAGAGACCTGTGATCTCACCCAACGTATGGGCTATTATGTTATAAGGTTATGTTTTTGTGAAAGCCTATTGTGTTTAGCATACTTTAGGGCTCTTAATCTAATCTGGTGGAGCTCTAGTAATGCTAATAGTGGTGGACCTCACTGAGATTTAAATGCTCTGACATGACGTGCTTTTGTGTGGAGTTTTTTTCTTTGCTTCGGCGGTCACCATGGTGACAAAAAGTGCTCCACGAGCTGTCCAGACATAACATGTACTATGAGGTCCGCCCACCAGAAGCGCGTCACACACTGTGGGCGGGGCTTAGACGGACGTGACTCCCGGCATTAGGTATTTGAACCACAGGAGCGGGGGACAATGGTAATGCAGCTAGAACCTTGCAAAGACTGCCCTGATGAGTGATTAACATAACGAAAAGTGTTGGGAGATGCAATCCATGAGGGAGGCAGTATCGGGCTATTCACACCATACAGGCTTATGGTCATCGCAAGTGAATATGGAGTGACGGGGTTCCTCCAATTGGGTGAGATCAGATAAACTTAAGCTGTTATGGTACTTAATTATATGGCATGATTAATGATCAATAATGGTCATTTGGAATGCTCACTGTATTAATGAGGTAGCAGGGTTCTGTATTTTGTGACCATATATAGAATGATCTCATAGTTCTGCCTACCCTATTTTGCTGCTACATTTGGTTTATTCCATCACAGGTCTGTACGTATGGCAAGTGTCTGATGCACAACTATTACATACTGAATGCATTTTTTGTGTTAGCAATGAATGACGTTTATTCTGTGCAACATTAAGCATTTTCCCTGTGTGGGTTTAAAAATATGCACCTAGCACTTTATTGATACCCAGAAAAAGGTTGTTGAGTATACATATTTTTGGTGGCCACCACTCTGACATGTGGCAATATTCATACCTTGCTCTAATGAAGGTTTTAATGGGCGAGGCATTTATGTGATGTATACCATACTTGATTATACCTATGCCATCCCGCTGTGATAAAGGAGGCCTCTTCATTTAATACTGCACAGGTGCTCACCTGTGAGTATTTTTTATCGTTGTCTACGTTGTTGTGGTTGGTTGTTTTTGTCACAAGGGTGATGTTTGTTTTGTGGATCTTTTTAATATTCCTATTAAAAGTTACATTTTATCCATTTGCTATATTTGACTTATATTTTTGGATTATAAGTCCTGCTATATGCCACCTAGTCCAAAAAATAGGTGACAAATTCCCTTAAAGTAGTAAAATAATCCAGATTTTAGTAACCAACAGGAAACTCAAAGGACCACATTTCTGCTGAGCTCTTATCAAGTTTTGAATCTAATTTAGTTTAAAAAAAACCATTTTTTTTCTTTTGTCATATGGGTGAAAAAAATAGGTAAAATTTTATGGTGGAACTCCATCTTTTTCTTACACATTCCATTTAGTTCCAATCTAACATTTTGGGGCATTTATCAAGACCAGAATTTAATTCTCCTAAAGGATAAATATGCAGATAATTTATTTAGAGGTGCATGTATCTTTGGCTCTTCAGAAAATAAAATCCATCCATTTTATTGGCTGGAGTCTATTTGGGTTTTAATTTACAGCTATTTGAGGCCTAAGATAAAGTAAGTTTGTCGGTCCATACCCCTTTTTTGCAAAATCTCAAAGTCATTTTTCTTGTGACGTTTTATGAAAGCATGACAGTTTTTTTCTTTGTAAATTTCCCTATTTTTTCTATGCTCTTCAATAATAGAAGAGAGTATCGGGCAAGTAAAAAATTTGTACTCAAATATAATTTTTTTTTATTTTCTTGACTGCACAGAAGAAACTGTTTCACTATGATTGACTCAGAAAGATATCCTGTGCTCTGACTTTTGTCACGCTGAGGCCTGTTCTGCAAGGTTGACGTCTGCCGAGCGTATCTACATTGACACACAGATGCATAGCTGAGAATGTGTCCTCGGCAGGGGGTAGCGGCACATAAAACAAGGCTTGGGACTGTGTACAGTGAACGGAGACCTCTCTCCAGAGCAGATGAAAGAGATCCAAGGGAACGAATGATACTGCTGGGCAAGATGCTGTACTGAGCAGCTAAGGTGTATTCGGTGTTGAAGATCACAGGAAATCACGCTGTCTTTCTGAGAAGAATAATAATAGCATTGAGGAACATGCAATGTGTCGTTATTTGCAGCATGGAACTGTACAAAAACTATAATGATGAGCTTTGGGGAGAGATCGGAGGAGCCAAAGAGGAGATGGTGCCCAGAACAAGCTCCCAGACATCAAGCGTTACACGGCATCCTAATCTCGTGCCTTGGTGGGCTCAGTTCTCGATTGTGTCATTCATACCCTCCTGTCCGCTGCCTTTTTTCAGTCTATTATCTTTTTACTCTGCAAAATATCTAAATGCCTATGTATGTGAATATTAAAAGAAAAAAAACGCAACGTGACTGCCCCTATCAATCACATTGTTTCCAGCTGTCACTTTGCAGAAAAAGGTTTGAATAAAAGCATCTTTTTCTTGGCCGAAAATATTAATATACTAGCTGCTGGCCCGATTGTAAAGCATTGGGTACTCTAGAATATGGCCAGCGGCAGATCAAAATAAAAAATGTGATATACTTACCATCTGATGGCCCCCGGAATCTGTCCCTCCTCTCCACGCTGCTGGCATCTTCCGTTCCCAGTACTGCTTTGCGCCAAAGACCGCTGCCGATGTCCTCTCGCGAGAGTGTGACGTCATCAGCGGTATTTCACGCAAAGCAGTACTGGGAACGGAAGATGCCGGCAGCGTGGAGAGGAGGGACAGATTCCGGGGGCCGTAGGAAGGTGAGTAGATCACTATTTTTTATCTTAATTCTATTTTTTACACGTTTACGGTACCGAGGGTCCGGCGGAGTCTCTTCTCCTCCGGACCCTGGGTACCGGCTAGCGCCGGGCATCTCTGGCTGCGTCGCTGCTGACACCCGTGCGCCCGGAGATGACCCACGGCAACCATCGGGAGATCAGCTGCTAGCGCCACTGATCTCCCGACGGCACGGTAGCAGTGGTGTGCGTCCTGCTAATTGCGGACTGCGCCTGTTGCTGATTGGTTGCGGCCTGGCGGGGGCCTGGCGGCCGTGACCAATCAGGGCAGCGGGATTTCGGTTACAGACAGACATGATAAGGCGTTTATATATATATATAGATACCTGGGCACATTTATTGCAAGTGTTTCTTGAAATGTAACAAGTATAATATATTGGTAAAAAAACAACACAAATCTTAAATTGGAATTCACTGCAGCAAATGCAAAAGTATCTAGCAAGCTTGCCCTTCACACAAACCGGTCAGAGTAATATCTCTCATTGGGTGCATAATAAATAAATTATCAGAAAATATAGAAGATTGCTGCCATATAAAAGTCCACCATGGCTGTTTTATCATGAACAGATGTGGTCTATATCAGCTTCCCCTTTGTATACTGTAATATAGTTCAATATGGCATCCATATTGATGTTATATATTCCAAACACATATAGTTTATTTTATATTTAAGTGGGAAAAATAATTCCAAAATTTGAGTGAAAATTTTTTTTTGCATTTGTCGCTGTTTTCCGAGACCTGTGGCGTTTCCATTTTTCAGAATATGGGATTGTGTGAGGGCTTATTTTTTTCTCCCTGAAGTTACATTTTTATTGTTACCATTTTGGGGTAGGGACAATGTTTTGATCACATCTTATTGCATTTTATTGCAATGTTGAGGCAACCAAAACAAAGTAATTCTGGTGTTTCGATTTTTGTTCTTGTTACGCTGTTTGTCAATCTGAATAATTTATTTTAAATTATGATAGACTGGATATTTCTGAACATAGCGATACCAAAAATGTATATTTTTTGTTATTGTTTTATTTTCATTGGGGCAAATGGTGCGTGATTTGACCGTTTATGCATTTTTAAAAATTTTTCACATTTGTAAAAACTTTTTCTTTTCACGTTTTACTTTATTTAACAGTCCCCTTAGGAGAGTTGACGCTGAAGTCATCTGATTGCCTGTGCTATACATAGCAGTGCGTCAGTACTGCTTTGTATAGAAGAAATCACAATCTCATATGAACACCAGCCCACGGCTGTTTGAAAACCCATCAGCGGCCCACAATCATGTGACAGGGGTGCCGATAGTTGGCTTAAATGACACGCTTCCAGCCGGCACATGTTAAATCCTGCTGTCAGATATTGACGGCAGGATTTAACTGATTATCCGCTGCGGGTGAAGCACCGCTTCACCTGCGGCTGTTAAAGGCAGATGCAGGCTCATTGTCACAGCCCACATCATAGTCAGTGACAGGACATATGACATATATACGTCACATGTCTTGAAAGGGTTAAATGTGTTGCCACACTAAGTGTACACCGAGCACCTGCATTTGGTTTTGGACAGTTATTCTGTGCTGACAGAAACCTTTTAGAGGAAGTCTGCCAGCAGGATTTCACACCCCAAACTATGTGTATGCACATGTGGATTTTTCAAATTCAAGTCCAAATACATGGCCAGTCCAGCCCTCCATTAGTGAGAAATTATCGTTTCAAAGCATATGCAAGTGGTTATGGTACTTCTGAAGCATCTGTCACTGCAGTTCTATTCCCTATCCCACCATCTCTGCTGTGTTACTTCAGGTCAAGGGGTCAAGTCAAACAGGAGGAAGCAGCACTTGGTAAGGAATAGTGTCACGCCCGTGGACCCTTGCATGGGGTCTCCACCTCCCGGCGGATCCCCAGTCTGCTCCCATGCCTCTCCCCATCTGCCTTCTCGGGGTCGCGGCACATCCCTGGTCCGCGCATGCGCACTCACGCTTCCTCTGCTGCAGGGCATCTTGGGAGGTCGTGACCCGGTGGCTTCGCACCATTATAGCGGCACTCACCGGGTTTTTCTGTTCGGCGTCTTGGCAGGTAAGATGCCTATTTGTCAATTGTGGTGGCGCTAGCTCAGCGTCTCCCTTATTCTTCGGCCCGCCCTCTGCCTCACCTATCTGCTGCGTCGTGGCCCTGCCTGTCAACCCCGTGTTCTTGCCCAGCCTACCAGCATGTCTCTGCCCTGCCTGTCTAGCCTCTTGTCTCTGTCTAGCTCCCCTACGCTTTTGCCTCTGCCTTGTCCATCAGCTCTATGTCTCTGCCATACCTGCTTGCCCTGTACCTCCACCTTCCTGCCTTGTGTCTCTAACCATAACCATCTGTTCAGTGTTCGTCTTTGTATTTCATTTTTACTCTCTGTGTTCTCTTGCTGCAACAAGCCCTGCCTGCCCGTGATCCCCCTGGTACACCCAGCCTCCCGTACACCTCTGTTCCTGGTACCTCACTTCTCCGTCCGCACCCCTGTCTTCCACACTATCTACCCTGTATTGCCCTAAGTCGCCCCTTTGACTCTGGCCATTATGGTTCCATCCCCCTTGGGCCTGCCCCTAACACTCCCTGTATAGGGGGTGGTCTTCACCTGGTCCGCTCACCCTCGGGGGCTCTGGAGCCGCGACCCAGAGGGTCCACTTTTTGGTTTCTCCCTTGAACCCTCACATAGAGCTGGAGTGACAGAGACTTCAGATCTACAGCCTCATTTACATATACATTCAAACGCTGATTTCTCAGTAATGGAGGAATGGACTTTAAAGGTGTTGCTGGACTTGTTTTCGAAAATCAAAATCCTACTGACAGATTCCCTTTTTATCTCGTTCTGTAGCCAGCAATGAACAGGGAAAACAAATAGGTCTTAGAGAGTGGAAAATTTGTAATAAAAACCCAATTGCAAAAAATATTTTTAGCTCAAAATACATTCATTTTAAGTAAAATGAAAATTGTGCACAAAGATGCCTTTATTAGAGATTAGCAAATCTGCCTACATTTGAATTCATCAGATTCACTTGAATTAGACTGGGAAACTCAAGTTGTGTCTGTCTATATTCTTGAGCACAATAAACATAGGATAAAAAATGAATAGTATTCTTTCTCCAGATCTCTGCTGTCGCTCCCCCACCACCAGTTCAGTCTTGTCTTCGGACAGCCTGTTACTCCCTACTGTCAAGTCTTCAATTCTAGCACTCAAGAGGAAGCTAGAGAATGTCTGAAGAGAAGATCGGATTGGATGGAACAAAAGGACGACTGAAGAAAACCCTGCACCGAACTGAGTGACAGATGAGCGCAGAGAATAGGAGAATAATATAAATATATATTTTGCTACCCCTTCCTAGTCTATTAGAAGCCATGAAAGGACCACCATTTTGCCAGACTTGCGCAAAGCACAACACCCCAAAAGTTGGATACAAAATGTTAGCAAAATGTAAGGCTAATTCGACTCACTTCAAATCACTTTGCTCATCTCTAGCCCAAATCCTTTCATATTTCAGCAGAGCAACGAAAAGTAGTCAGGCTATGTGGTTCAACCTCATTTCGAAATCATGTAACATTCGTTCTCTTGTTTTAATGGATTGATAAATGGAGGATATGATTAATAGCTGGGGTATGAGAACACTTTATTCTACATAATGAAGTTTACTAGCAGGAAGTTTCCATTCAGTACAAGGTCCTGGTGTTCGCAAATGATGGTGATGGCAGGAGGCTGCTATGTTCTGTTGTCCTATTTGAAAAGGAAGCCAGCAAGAAGAGCTCCAAAGCGTAATTGTGCCTTGACATTATTCTGGTATGTGCACTGAATACCAGTTGTGGGGTTGTGTGCCGTCAGAAAAACAGAGTGGGTTGGAGAATTATAGAAATGGGCCATGATCTTTATATGAATGTTCCCAATATTTGGCTTCACATTGTGCCATCTACTGTATTTGTTATTCTACAGTGATAGACATGAGTTCTGAACATTGTTTAGGTTACAATCATGCTAGTGACAATATGGTATAATTTAATACAATGCTAAAGAGCCATCTCATCCTTGATACAAATGTGCAGGGCTATCTACTTCCAGGAGAAAATGAATGAATTCAAGAATATTTATTTTGTGACCTTGAATGAAATGGTTTTATTGAAATTTTAGTCCTTAAAAGCCATGCTTTGTATTGGTACAGCTAAGCGCAGTTTAAAGAACACGTTAATAATCCAAAAAACAGTATTGTTCAAGGAGCGCTAGGAAATTTAGAAATAATTAAATATTATTTGTAACCATTAATGGTATTTGACTGCCATTTATTTCAATTTCGGTGCCATGAATGTTCACTTCTTGAATATTTTCAACAGATCTTTCTGCAGCATAAAAATAAGAATGTTGGCAGGAAAAAATTCTGCTTAAAATATGCGCGTCACCGATGCGCTTTTACTTGCACTTTTTTCCCCATTCATTCAATTGGGTGAAAAACACTGAAAGGATTGACTTGATGCAGATTTGAAATTCCTTCAAATCTGCAAGGAAGAATTAAGCAGCATTTGCATGAGATTTCAGAAATTCTATTCACTTTTCTGGTTTTGTAAAAAGCTGCACTATTTTCTAAGGCTTAAATTCAGTTGCGAATCTACTATTTTCTCTTTTTAGGCACGCTACGGTTTTATTTTGTTTGCAGACTGATATGAACATGATGTAGTACCATTTTCAGTGAAGCATTACCGATTCTGAATTGTAGCCTAATATTTAACAAAAAAAAACATACTTGTGCTGACATTTCTCAGAAATAATATCAGTTTTCTTACCTGTAAGCCTATTACGTGTACTCCAGTCATTCAGAGCTAAGAATGAGCAAAAATGTAATTTGCAGAAATTTGTGAGAAAGACACAATGCTCTGTCATTGGATTTGCACTTTTCTCAAACAGTCTTTGGAAGTATGATTATCTCAACTTGCATTGAAATGGGTAGCATTTGTCATGATACCAATTCGGTATGCGCATGCTAAGCCCCGGAAGTATTTTGCTGGGTTCCGGGGCTTAGTTAACCGGCGCATGCGCAGTCCGGCTTTTCGGCTTTGCGCGCAGTTGGGCAAAGCATACTGCGCGTGTGCTAGCTATGCATGCTTAGCGCACATGCAAAAAATGGCGTACACCTACTCCAATTCAGCAATAACCTGCGGACGGCAGGCAAGGATGGGGAGGCGGCACACATCGGGAACACTGCCCATCGGACCGGACCGACCTCGTTTTCATCGCCCGCCAAAGGGTAGGTGACAGATTCCCTTTAAGTTCTTGGTGGCACTGATAGGAACATGCGGCAAGTACAGTCCGGGCATGGTGAAGAGTGGAAGGGCCAGAAGGTGATTCTGCTGAATCTGCACTGAAGCGAATTACAAAAAAAAGGCATTTTGGCAAATGCGGATTTTGTAATATTAAAGTAGAATAAAATTTCACTTGAATATTCTCTCATCTTTATTTTTTTGACATATTTGAAGACTGAATGTGATTTATACATTCATAATGCAAGTTCTATCCTTTTGTGCACAGATATCTGGGCAATCACTTAATAACTCTAGGTAACATTCTGCACCGGCTGGTACATTAATTATCTGTGTAAACCATATATTAGCAGAAGATGTTATTTGGCAGTTTATCCTCTAACAGACCTTATACAAGATTCTACAAAGCAAAAAAGTCATGTAAACCTTCTGTTCAGCGCACAGAAAATGTGAGCAACCAACCAAATACAATAGAAGAAAACCAAATCCCATTTAACAGTCTTGATTGAAAATGAAGTAGAAAATTAGGAAATTGCCAATAGGCCTCTCCGCAAAATGATCTGCATAGTAATCTACTCAAAGTATGACTGCAAGACATACAATTGTGCCGTATCCTGTGCTGTTACCAAAAGTGTAATATATAAATGACCGGCTCCAAAGGAACAGTTACCATTGACAATTTAAATACGTGTGCAAATAATTCCAGTCCGATAACTACCAGCAGCTGTATCAAATGCATCTCCAGTCAAATATGTCCATTGACGAAAAGTGTGGTATAAATATAGCGAGGAAATGGGTCAAAAAGCGGCAAATAATATAGAATATGGCTCCCTAGTTTGAGCAAATTATAGGGTGATTTGATGTTGCACGTGGCCTAAAGGCCCCGTCACACATAAAGATGCACCAGCGATCCCGACAACGATACGACCTTGTCAGGATCGCTGGTGCATCGCAACGATGCGCGCTGGCCAGTAGGAGACCAGCGATCAAAAAATGGCTCAGGCCGATCGAGCACGATCAGCGATACCCAGCGGGGGGGGGCGGTCGCTGATCCCCATCACACACAGCGATCTCGCTGGCGAGATCACTGTGGCGGCACAAAATCAGCAATCTCGCTAGCAAGATCGCTGTGTATGTCGGGGCCTTTAATGGCTATCTCACAGGCTAGTTCTGAGATCATTTTGAACAAAGCAACAACCAGCTTCTTTACAGATCAGGAAGGAAAATGGATCAGGTAGGAGATGGAATGATAATTTTCAATAATAGAGAAGATTATTCAGCCTAAAAGACCAAGTTGAGCAGACATTTGTACATCACATAGAATTGAATGATAGTGTAGTTTGCCTATTTTGTTACATGTATTTCAATTCATTTGTAGGCTTTATTGTATATTATTGTAAATTACCGTCCTTGGTTTGTGAAGCTCGTCTTCATAGCTTTCCATTTTGAGGGGCTGCTTCTATCAAACATCATTTTACTTTCAAGTTGTCTTTGTCACTTGCGGAACCACTTGTCATCACTCGCTGCGACAGATGTTTTCTATCAGCATCATTATAATAGTGTCATCACCAATGTGATTTATTCCAGGCAAAACATGGAATGTTTTAATGCCAAACTTTAACGTAACATAAGCACATTATATGGAGAATGTCACATTTTGCTTTTCATTACAAATTGCCTCTTTAACAACCATTGATCATATGGGAAAATACATAATGGCTACTTAAACTGAAACAAATATAATAAAAAAAAAAGTACTGACGTGACAAATGGTAACATATATAATAGGCCAAGTAGTGAGGGGCATACTAAATGTCTGCATGAGAAAAGAATAGCCACAGAGAGACTTACAATGGCTTTGGCAACACTGGACGTGAAAAAATAAGGAGCAAATGGAGTTTAAGAATCAAGTCTGTGAAACGAGGCAGAAGAAAAAAACTTACGTGGGAATTTAGCTGTTTATTTGATTTACTTGAACAGGTCCAGAGAACACAGACTTAGAGCTCACGTCGGCATTCGGGAAAATAAACAACATCCTAGCTATCAGAAGCTCGCTCCTGTATTCCCACGTCAAGAGACTACAAGTAAAAGACTATATGAGGAGCTTAAAGGGGTTCTCCAGCCAAGTGAAAAGAACTTATTTTAAGCACAGATTTCGGCACATTTATCAAAGTAAAATACTAAAAAAGGAGGGTCCTTTATGGGCTCGGTAAATTTATCAAATGCAGCACTTTTGAATTTTTACTTTTGATAGATGAATAAGGCAGGAAGTCTGTGGCTTAAAAAAGAACTTGTGATTGCACAATGCATTTGAATCAGGTTGACATAAATCTATGAACATGCTTTACAACAAAGGTCATTATTTTTGCTGGGTTTTGCTACCCAAAACAGATAGGCTTAGCATTTGCTTTTTACTCCATTCCCTTCAATGACCATTCGCCCATATCCTTTACCCACTCATCTTCACAGCATTTCAGTTCTTTCAACTTCTTCGGGATTGGCCACACTTTACTCTGCACTGATGTTCTGAAACGTCAATACAAAGTAATCATCTTGCAGGAGATTGTCCAGACTACCCACTGAGAAGGCAGACAAGATTTATTATAACTCCATTCAATGACCAATGGAATAAGTTCACAAATATAATTAATAACCATTGGCACATTTTGCATACTGACCCTATTCTTAAGAAAACACTCTCTGCCCATCCTTGTATCACAGCCAAGAGATCCAAAAATCTTTCTGATCTTCTTGTACGGAGTCATTTCTCTCCTAAGGAACAAATTCAACGTGACCTCCTGGGGGAAAATCAAGGGTTTTTTCCCTGTAGGTGGTGTAAGGTGTGCGCCAATACATTAAAAGCAAGAGATTTTCAAAATACGGACCATAGCAAGACTTTTGTCATCAGAAAATACCTCACATGCTCTTTCAAGGGCATAATTTATTATGCGAGATGCCCTTGTGATAAAATCTATATAGGGATGCCAATGAGGGAGCTATGAATTAGGGTACCAGAACATATCCGGGATATCGAGAAATCCAAGGATGCCAAGGAGGGAGAACAGCTAAAGACTTTTCCAAGGCATTTCAAAACATTCCACAATTACGATGCAAGGGGTCTTCAGGTTTATGCCATAGATCACGTATCAATGGGCATGAGGGGTGGTGATTTATTCAGGAATTTATCACAAATGGAGAGCCGTTGGATTTATAGTCTCAACAAAATGGTTCCTGCTGGGTTGAATGAAAATTATGGTTTTGGGTCGTTTTTATGAAATTTTTGGGTACTTTTATCTAGTTTCAGTTTTATTGTAGGGTTTTCTTCATGTTTTTAATAATTTATTTTGTATATATTTTATAGCTTTCCATTGAAGTGATGACCATCTATTGCTATGTACAGATTTGGCTTTTCGTGCAATGACGTCTCTGGAAATTTGTGATAAAGAATCCTTTTCTATGCATTATCTGGATGAATCAATATTTTGAGTGGACAGTCTTATTGGAAGAATTTATTTATTATTTATTTTTTATTGTTGATACATAGTGGGTAATATGCATAATATTCATGTCACTTAATTGTAATTTATTTCATGTTTTTATCTCATTAGTGTTCATGCACTCTTTTTTTAGTTCTCATTATTATGTGTAACATAGTAACATAGTAACATAGTTTTGAAGGCTGAAGGAAGACCTTATGTCCATCTAGTTCAGCCTATTTTTAGTGCAGCTGTTCTGCATTGTTGATCCTGGGGAAGGCAAAAAACCCACAGAGTAGAAGCCAATTTTCTCCATAGGGAAAAGTTCCTTCCCCTAAGCTGGGTCAACCATCTACCTATAATATTATGTTATTCGTAACCTTCTATACTGTTACTCAGAAGAAAAGCATCCATTCCTTTCTTAAATTCATTCAGTGAGTTGGCCACTGAATGTGCACTTATTTAGTATAATATCTCTTCTGCTTATATAGTTTATCATGGATATATTTTTAATATTAAAATTAATGTATAATTTGTAGTTCACTTTGATCACTTATATTATCCTCATGTACATATGGGTATTTATTACTTTATTTTTTATTTTTTAATTTATTATTCTTCAATTTTTATTTTATTTTTCATTTTTATTTTTTTATATTTTATTGTTAATAGTTCTTCACTTAAAAATGATTTTTCATTCTTTATAGGCTAATCTTTAGCATAGTATATATACACAAAAAAACCTTTTTTAGAGACTTATATAATATGTGTTTCCAATGGTTAGATTAGCCATATGTATATAAATTCCTTTATGGCTGTAATAGGTTAAGTATGGGTTTAGTTCAAACCAGATCATCCTGTTGCTTTAATTTTCCTCTGGGTTTATTAGCGCTTGTGCGCATGCCCACTTCTGTCTCCATTCAGAGCTTCCTGACGCGCTCTCATTCGTTCTTGGGCGGTTTCTGGTTGCTTAGCAGCGAGGCCCGCTTGCGTTCCATGAGCGAGGAAGGAAGTGTCTTGTTGTGCAGTGGGGGCATATCTTCGCATACGCTGGGAAAGACCTGACGTCACTTATTACACAGCGTTCCTTATTGGATGCTGGTTTCTATTTATACTAACTCTGGGACTAGTTTAAGCCATGCCTCCTGAAGAAGCTGCGGCGTAACGCGCATAGGGGCGGCAAGCCAGGGGATCGTACTACTCTATATTAAGTAAGTTATTACTCTGCATTAGCACTTTGTCATCATGTTTACTTTTGCACCTTAAGCACTTTATGCAGCACCAAGCTTTTTTGCTCTTATGCAGGCTCATTTTTATGATTTTCTCACTAGAGACTTAACTAACGCTGATTGAACATGTGGCCTTTTACTGTTTAAGTATTGTGTAGCTGCTCATGATTAGCTCTATTGGTGCTTTTCATTATGATATACTCTGTATTAATGTGCTTTTGTTGTAATATTTTTTTCTGGTTCCCTGTGCTTTCTGCATTAGCAGTGATACTCTGTTGTCATTTATTTTTTTCATGGTTTTAAATCTTGATGTTAATAAAAACTACCATTTTAGTCTAAAATACTCCTTGATTCCCCTGGTGTTGCTTTAATAAGCATGATTAAGGGGTTTCTGGTGTACCCACAGAGAAGACAGACAAGATTTATTAGCATGTTTGCCTTTCTGATCACCGTGTACACAAGTGTGAAGAACTGATGGTGCTTCCTCCTTCCGACCCAGAAATCACATGTAGGGAGAGACTATTGTAGCTGCTGGCTCCTAGGAGACCCAGTCAGAGCTGCTTTGCTGCCAGGAGGCTGAATTGTCCCTATAACTGGGGCTATTATATTCACCCCACTTGCAGGGTAAGCCATCAATAAAAATAATGTCTTAATATGTTTATATGTCCCATCAAAGGTCTTTTTAGACCTAATTAGAAGCACATTACTTTAAATGGAAAAATGAATAAAAAAAACAAGAAAAAATAAGATCATCTGTCCGAATTGCTGTTTTTCGCACCTGTCGAAAAGTATAAAAAGTATGACCAAGGTATAAAAATTATTTCTAAGGAAAAGCAACAGTGAAATACAAACCATGTGAAAAGTAGACACCTATTTCCTAATTTTTTTACATTTTGCCCAGATAACAGTAAAAAAGTAATATAAATGGCATAAAAGATAAGCCTCATTTATCACAAAAAAAGTCAAAAATTATTTGAATGAGAATTTTTTTTCAGAGACGTGAAAAGCACATGTACATAAAATACAATTGGTCAGGAACAGGGAAAAATGACTGAATCGAGCTGGACAGACGCAGCTGGCTCCTTTCGATAAGTTGGAAGCTTTGCTGCATCTGTACTTACAAGAGAAGCAACTAGCACTCTTCCTTCCAGCACTGCAGATTCCGTCTATGCACAGGCACTGCTCCTGGCTGTCCTCTGAGCTCATTGTCAGGTAGCTCTATGTCTCAGCTCTTACTAACCCAAGGCAGACCAGACTGTGGGAAGAGGATGCTACAGGATAATGAGTGGTGCTGCAGGGGGTGTCCATGTTGAGGAATGTGTGGGGGGAAGGAGGCTGGTCTACCAGTGGGAGCAGAGACTGGTGTGTTAATAGCTAAAGCTGAGGTCTAAATAATTAAACAATTGCTAAAATTTTAAACTGTTCAAACCCCCACTGGACGCTCAAGAAATTGCCAGAAAGTACACAACTCGGAAGGCAGAAGCACACAGCTACACAGCTACAGCCTGAGTGGGCACACAAAGTGGGGTATAGATCCAGCACAGTCATAGGCCCCGACTCATCAAAGTATTTACGCCAGAAAACTGACATAAAACACTTTGTCACAAGATTTTGAAACTTGTGACTTTTTTCAGCTCTGCCAAAATAGTTGGACCTTGGGAGGAGCCAGGATGTGACGCGGCTATGCCCACCCTTCAAATTCATGTAAAGTGGCAGCGTTTCTTGTGCCAGAAATGTTAGTCCAGCTTCTGGCGAGGCGTATGCCACTGTGAAGAGGTAACAAATTCATTAATGAGTTTATCAAATCTTATTTCTGCATGCCCCTCATTAAGACTTCACTGCACTACTCAGTGGTCTTTCGAACAAAGCCTTGCCCCCCCCACAAATCTGCAGATAAGTTAACGGTGTAAAAGATATTAGCACATTACTGTGGAGTAATAAGTGGGAGGAAAAGCTCCAGTAAAACTTTGCTTTTGGGCCCATGTAATCTAGTTCTGTCACTTTGTCCATCCATACAGATACATATTCCATGGATGTCCTACTTACAAGAAACAATGATGGACTCACGGTGGTAAACGTAACATATCACCAAGTTGTTATTGTGATCTCACCAAAAACATTGACAATTTGCTTCACAAAGTCTACAATGAAATGAAAGTGTACATGCCGGGAAGTATGGTAGTCACCTCTTCACTCAATGTCATGGTTAGCTGTTGGTTAATTCATTTGCTATGAGTGCGTGTTTCCCAGGTGAGCATCTGACTTTTTCTTTCTTTTTGCTTTAATAAAGATGTGCTTAGTAATATAACATTTATTCTATTATGTTATATCTTAAAGTAAATATATGTATAATAATTTGAACTGACCCACAGGTTGTTAAAAGGATCTGCCACCACAACTGACGATACAAACAGTATATACAAGTATTAATAAATTGACTTGGTAAAGCTGGTGGACTTACTTTTAAAATCTACGTCAGAGCAGATATGTATTTTTTAATGTTTTCCTGCCTGGTATTAAGATAAGCATTTTATGACTTTTGCAAGACCTGAACTGCTAAGCTATTCTTCCACAATGTTTTTTACGTTCTTCGCCTGTGTGCACACATTGACCTGTCAAGATGGCTTGTCTTGTGAAAGAGCATCTTTTTTTTGCCAAGGGTGATGGGTGGGATGAAGTGATATATACAGCATGTTCTTATATGAAACTATCCAGTCACATTTCTGCCAGTACCCACACTCCTAAATCACTAAAATGAGATTTTGTTATGTGCCAGTGATACAGACTTACAGGAGATGGAAGGCATCACCTACATAAGCACATAAAGCACATAAATACAGGATTACAAATGCCTGACAGTCAGTGAAATGCCCTTTTTAAGTATAAATATTTCTTAAAGGCTTAGATAACATCTGGAAGTTGTCCTGTTATACTTTTTATAGTTAGGGGGCTGAGCAGTTCAATCGTGACCTGTGTAATATTGTATCAATTTATGAATTACCAACTTATGCATGTTGCCTTCATTAGTTTTGAGTTTAGTTGCACAAATCAAAAACTAAAATAATTAACAACACATTAGGATAATAATTAGATATAAATACAATGTTTCTGTTTTACTGAGTATAGGCAGCATGGTGGCTCAGTGGTTAGCACTGCAGCCTTCCAGTGCTGGGGTCTTGAGTTCAAATCCTTCCAAGGACTACATCTGCAAGGAGTTTGTGTGGGTTTCCTCTGGGTTCTCCGATTTCCTCCCACATTCCAAAGACATACTGATAGGGGATTTAGATTGTGAGCCCCATCGGGGACAGTGACGATAGAGTCTTTAAAGCGCTGTGGAATTAATGGCGCTATGTAAGGGAGTAAATTCAATAAATGACATGAGCCTAGCATCTTCCCTTCTGTTTTTTGAACTCATCAATCACTCAAAAAAAAAAACTGTCCAGCTTGATTGATTTTCAGCTCCCTGGAGGATCACATTACAGATGCCTATTGAAGTCCATGGAGAGGCGAAGGGAGATGAAAGAGAAAAATATGGTGCTGCTAGTTCTAGTTAGTGTTTTATTGCTTCTCCCCAGAGCTAAATTCATAGCCACATTGCTCAGTATTACGGGATAATGTCCTCCATGCTACTGCTGATTTTGATGTGTCCTATGAAGAGACAGGAGAGAAAGATCTTCTCTTTGTGTGCAGATTTCACCCACTAACTCAGGGTAAAGTGGCAGATAGTGCCTGTAAATAGGAAACAAATACAATACAACCTATTTTGAAGTCTGAGATGGTTTAGTGAATCCTGCTTTGAGCAGGGGGTTGGACACGATGACCCTGGCGGTCCTTTCCAACTCTAACATTCTATGATTCTAAGTCATCAGAAGCAAAGTGCATGATTTATTACATTTTGACTTCAAACTTAATTATGCGCAAATAGTGCAGTCCCAGGAAGAAAAACTTAACTATAATATTATCCATCTTTTTTGCATTATTTAGTTTTCTTCTACTCTCATCTTGTCATACTTATTTTATTTCCACCTTGAGCTATAACGTGTTTTAGTGAGCTCTATTCAAATCAAACAATAAATTAAAAACTTGGGGGTTTAACACATAAAGGCTCCAAAATAGTCTCTTAGTGGCATGCCTCTAACAGCTTTGCTTGATACCTATAAAGCAATATATTCCAAAGTCCTATATATATGAAATATATAGTATTCGGCACTGGCAGACAGTCAAGTGAGGGCCTCTGTGCAAGAACAGTATACGGGCCCTTTGCAGCCCAATAACACCTCATAAAGCATAATTCCACCTGCTTTGGAGATGGGAATGGGCCCCTTTATCACTTTGGCCCCTGTACGGCCGCACGGGTTGCACCAGTGATATGTTCAATTAATCCCCAAATACAAAAAACATGTAACGGGGGTTCCTAGGAGTCCCTATTTACGTCTAATGCTCAATCCTTCCTAGCCGCGGAGGTTGGCACCCTAGGGGGAACGCTGTGGCGCCCCCGCTCAACGGTGGCTGTCCCTATGGACCCTGATGAACCCTACAGCCACTAGGGATCCCTTCCCCGATGCTGAAGGGGCCCCTATCATTAGACAGAGATCAACTACAGTAAGGAGGACCCTAATCCCCAAAAAGGTTAAAATCAGAGGAACACATGAATGTACTGGCATTAAGGTATTGGCATCTCAATGACATGAATCACATAGATACAACAAAAACATCGGATAAATTCCACAGCATATAGAGTATCCAACGTCATTTATATGAGGTTAGATCAAAATGGCACAAGAATGCAAACTCCACAAATGGTCAATCGCTCAATAGCCAAAGATTTGCATATATAGTGACAATAAACATGCCACCTGACTAGAGATACAGTGCCAATTAATACATAGTCCAAACACTCAGTGATCAATGCTGCAGATACTCATCATGTCAGACGCCTTCTGCCATGTACGTGAAGCGCCTCGACGCGTTTCGCCCCATCTGGGCTCATCAGGAGGGCCGGTCTCAGTAAAAATAGTGTCCTGATGTGGTATAGTAGATGTGCTGGCATGATAACCCTTATTTTATAGTTACCGCCACAGCGTTCGCCAGCTCCGGACGCTATGAAGGGACACACCCCCTTAACACTACTGCGCATGTCCCGACTAACAAAGAGACTCACCCATTGGTTATAGAGTATCTCATTCATATCCTCACATCGAGTACGCCTGTCATGATTTAGGTAACGCCCCTGTCCCGGATGAGAAAACAATCCCACCCTACCCCCGTATTGTACTGCGTTTGATGATAGACGCGCAAAGTACCGGGGGGTGGGTATGTGTTAATAAGAACATGTATTGATATTCAGTGTGACCTAGTTCCTAGCACGCTTGTCGCTCATCAATATACAACAGCAAAGGGGCTTGCGTGTATACAGCCCGGAACTGCTTGTATTACTTCCGGATAGGTCAACAATGGATCTCACCGTGCAGAGCCACGGTCTCTCAAAGGCGCATTCACTGCATCAACAGCTCAAAAAAGTGTCCACCGGGCAGGTTCCAACTAGGAAATAACACCAACATGAATCCCTATTACTGCGCATGTCCCCCATCGGCCATTCAGAGCCCGCATACATAGCGGGTACAGAGCACTCAATGGAGGCCGGCAGCAAACATCCCAAACAGAGGCAAAATGGGAACAAATGAACCCGATCCTCCAACTCAGGAGAGCAGGGGCAATATGTAACGCTGGCACCATAACAAACAACCCATGTTCATTTCTTTATTTATACTACGATATCAAACACAATCAATGTAGATCCATGATGGAAATCATCATGTTAGTAGGGACATTCTGTCCTCTGTTCATATATATAAATATTTGGCCAATATGTAAATCTATAGTTAAACGCAATATTAGCAGAGCAGAGGAAATGTATACTACTATCCTCATGGGTGAACATGTGTTTTAATGCCCGTGTTCATCTCTTAAAAATGGTGCCAAATAAGACACCCTGTTTGTAAGTGCGTTAAATACGCCAATACATAAATTAACTAAATAAACTGGGTGGTCTCAAGGCGGGAAGTCAAGTCCCTAGTAGTGTAAGGGGGAATTTGAGTCATCAAGATAATTTATCATGGTAGATCCATGTAGGTCTTGAACCTAGACCTTAACAAGAATTTGGAAAACAGTCCAGTCTTACAGTTGGTCCTCATAGGAATCATAACTGGGTTTAATGCAAAATTTGATATAAAGCAGACCCGTGAACAAGGATGAAGAATCACAAAAAAATCACAAAAAACAGGCAAAGGATAGTTGTTCATTTAGTCCCCTTGGTTCACGACTCTCCATCCTGAATATCCATTCACACTCTCTTTTTAGGATGGTTTTCTCTGTGTTGCCTCCTCTAGGGTTAATGTTCACTACCTCAATAATCGTAAACCTGACCTCAGCAGGGGAGTTATTGTGGACTAATAGCATGTGCTTAGCCAAAGGGGTGTCTCTCCCGTTCCTGATATCTCCCATGTGCTCGCCTACTCTACGTCTGAATTCCCTCTTCGTCTTCCCTATATAATCCTTAGGGCAAGAGCAAGTGGCTAGATAGATCACTCCAGTGGTCTTACAGTTTGAGAAATTGCGTTGGTAGAAGGTTTTCCCCGTGGCAGCACTGCAAAAGAATTTATTGGGTTTCATCCATCTACAAAGGCTACAGTCCCCACACTTGAAGAAACCAATAGGTTTCCTCTCAAGCCAAGTACCCTTCGGTTCAGGCCTCTTGTATTGACTATGTACTAACATGTCTCTAATGGACTTTCCTTTCCTAAATGTGATGTTGGGGCGTTCGCCTACCAGACTTCCAATATCTGGATCTAATCTAAGAATATCCCAGTGTCTTGTAATAATTCTCCTAACTTCTTGATGTTTATCATCAAATGTACCAATGATTCTAACTATTTCAGATGTATCCCTTTCCATACGTTTCTGTAGGAGTTTCTGCCTATCCGCTCTTTCAGCAAAGTTTAATGCTGTATCCAAGACATGTGTCGGGTATCCCTTTTCCCTGAATCTGTTATACATGTCACCAGCCTGACTATAAAAAAGATCTTTTCTCGAACAGTTTCTCCTCAATCTAAGGAACTGGCTTTTAGGGATTCCTCTCTTCAGAGGGACAGGGTGATGACTCTGCCAGTGAAGCAGACTGTTTGTGCTAGTGGGTTTACGATGGATCCTCGTTGAGATATTCCCAAACGATTCTCTCCTGATTTTAATATCAAGGAAGGCCAGTTCTTGCTTATCAATTTCGAAGGTGAATCTGAGATTAATAACATTATGGTTAAGCTCATTGACGAACATCTCAAATTGTTGTTTCGAACCCGACCATACAACAAAAACATCATCTATATAGCGATACCACATAGAGATGTGTTGCTGCCACCATTTTGTGTCACCTCCGAACACAATAGTCTCCTCCCACCAGCCCAGGAACAGATTTGCATACGACGGGGCGCAGGGGCTCCCCATCGCAGTGCCCCTGAGCTGGTGGAAAAAACTACCGTCGAAGGTGAAAACATTGCGTGTAAGGGTGAAATTGAGAAGAGATGATACAAAGCTATTGTGCTTTCTACAAGCAATTGACCTTTGTTGTAGATAATGTTCAACACTGCTGATCCCCTCCTGGTGTGGGATACTACTGTATAATGCTTCTATATCAATAGAACCCAGCCAGGTACCTTCCTCAAGATGGATACCTTCCAGTTTTAATAATAGGTCTGATGTATCCCTCAAATATGAGGGAAGTGAGGTCACAAATGGACGCAAAATTTGATCTACATATATCCCACAGTTTTGTATCAGGGAGTCCACCCCTGAGACAATTGGGCGTCCTTTCAAAGGATCTATACCCTTATGTACTTTTGGAAGTGCATAGAAGGTCGCCATCATTGGAAACTTGGGTACAAGGAATTCAGATTCAGTTTTGGAAATAGTTAGAATCATTGGTACATTTGATGATAAACATCAAGAAGTTAGGAGAATTATTACAAGACACTGGGATATTCTTAGATTAGATCCAGATATTGGAAGTCTGGTAGGCGAACGCCCCAACATCACATTTAGGAAAGGAAAGTCCATTAGAGACATGTTAGTACATAGTCAATACAAGAGGCCTGAACCGAAGGGTACTTGGCTTGAGAGGAAACCTATTGGTTTCTTCAAGTGTGGGGACTGTAGCCTTTGTAGATGGATGAAACCCAATAAATTCTTTTGCAGTGCTGCCACGGGGAAAACCTTCTACCAACGCAATTTCTCAAACTGTAAGACCACTGGAGTGATCTATCTAGCCACTTGCTCTTGCCCTAAGGATTATATAGGGAAGACGAAGAGGGAATTCAGACGTAGAGTAGGCGAGCACATGGGAGATATCAGGAACGGGAGAGACACCCCTTTGGCTAAGCACATGCTATTAGTCCACAATAACTCCCCTGCTGAGGTCAGGTTTACGATTATTGAGGTAGTGAACATTAACCCTAGAGGAGGCAACACAGAGAAAACCATCCTAAAAAGAGAGTGTGAATGGATATTCAGGATGGAGAGTCGTGAACCAAGGGGACTAAATGAACAACTATCCTTTGCCTGTTTTTTGTGATTTTTTTGTGATTCTTCATCCTTGTTCACGGGTCTGCTTTATATCAAATTTTGCATTAAACCCAGTTATGATTCCTATGAGGACCAACTGTAAGACTGGACTGTTTTCCAAATTCTTGTTAAGGTCTAGGTTCAAGACCTACATGGATCTACCATGATAAATTATCTTGATGACTCAAATTCCCCCTTACACTACTAGGGACTTGACTTCCCGCCTTGAGACCACCCAGTTTATTTAGTTAATTTATGTATTGGCGTATTTAACGCACTTACAAACAGGGTGTCTTATTTGGCACCATTTTTAAGAGATGAACACGGGCATTAAAACACATGTTCACCCATGAGGATAGTAGTATACATTTCCTCTGCTCTGCTAATATTGCGTTTAACTATAGATTTACATATTGGCCAAATATTTATATATATGAACAGAGGACAGAATGTCCCTACTAACATGATGATTTCCATCATGGATCTACATTGATTGTGTTTGATATCGTAGTATAAATAAAGAAATGAACATGGGTTGTTTGTTATGGTGCCAGCGTTACATATTGCCCCTGCTCTCCTGAGTTGGAGGATCGGGTTCATTTGTTCCCATTTTGCCTCTGTTTGGGATGTTTGCTGCCGGCCTCCATTGAGTGCTCTGTACCCGCTATGTATGCGGGCTCTGAATGGCCGATGGGGGACATGCGCAGTAATAGGGATTCATGTTGGTGTTATTTCCTAGTTGGAACCTGCCCGGTGGACACTTTTTTGAGCTGTTGATGCAGTGAATGCGCCTTTGAGAGACCGTGGCTCTGCACGGTGAGATCCATTGTTGACCTATCCGGAAGTAATACAAGCAGTTCCGGGCTGTATACACGCAAGCCCCTTTGCTGTTGTATATTGATGAGCGACAAGCGTGCTAGGAACTAGGTCACACTGAATATCAATACATGTTCTTATTAACACATACCCACCCCCCGGTACTTTGCGCGTCTATCATCAAACGCAGTACAATACGGGGGTAGGGTGGGATTGTTTTCTCATCCGGGACAGGGGCGTTACCTAAATCATGACAGGCGTACTCGATGTGAGGATATGAATGAGATACTCTATAACCAATGGGTGAGTCTCTTTGTTAGTCGGGACATGCGCAGTAGTGTTAAGGGGGTGTGTCCCTTCATAGCGTCCGGAGCTGGCGAACGCTGTGGCGGTAACTATAAAATAAGGGTTATCATGCCAGCACATCTACTATACCACATCAGGACACTATTTTTACTGAGACCGGCCCTCCTGATGAGCCCAGATGGGGCGAAACGCGTCGAGGCGCTTCACGTACATGGCAGAAGGCGTCTGACATGATGAGTATCTGCAGCATTGATCACTGAGTGTTTGGACTATGTATTAATTGGCACTGTATCTCTAGTCAGGTGGCATGTTTATTGTCACTATATATGCAAATCTTTGGCTATTGAGCGATTGACCATTTGTGGAGTTTGCATTCTTGTGCCATTTTGATCTAACCTCATATAAATGACGTTGGATACTCTATATGCTGTGGAATTTATCCGATGTTTTTGTTGTATCTATGTGATTCATGTCATTGAGATGCCAATACCTTAATGCCAGTACATTCATGTGTTCCTCTGATTTTAACCTTTTTGGGGATTAGGGTCCTCCTTACTGTAGTTGATCTCTGTCTAATGATAGGGGCCCCTTCAGCATCGGGGAAGGGATCCCTAGTGGCTGTAGGGTTCATCAGGGTCCATAGGGACAGCCACCGTTGAGCGGGGGCGCCACAGCGTTCCCCCTAGGGTGCCAACCTCCGCGGCTAGGAAGGATTGAGCATTAGACGTAAATAGGGACTCCTAGGAACCCCCGTTACATGTTTTTTGTATTTGGGGATTAATTGGACACGTTTTTGTTTTGTTCACTTTGTGGTGTGACCTTTGGTCTTTTAATAATAAAGCATCGTTTTAAGGTTTTTTCATATGATTTTTCGCTTTGAGATCCTTTACATTTGATATTTATTTTTGCCAGTGATATGTTCCCCTGGTACCTAGTATATACACTACCTGCTCCTTGGTGCACAAGAACAGGGCTTGCCTCACAGTGACCCAGGAGACTGATGCATGGAATAGGATAACTGTCTGATGACCTGCATTACTAACACATGGTCAATTTTACATATTGAATGAAAATCCACTTTAACTAAGATAAAGAATTTAGACATCGATTTCGCAAGCAAATTGTCATTCACATGATTATCTCCGAAGACTGTACAGGCAAATATAATTGGACAAACGCCTTTCAAAAGTCGACTTATACGTAAAATGGTTAGAAAATGAAAAATAAACACATAACAATGTTCTCCCGCTAAATAAATTTTGTGCTCTTGATTTTCTTAAGAGCTCAGGTATGCTTTTAAGCAATTAACCAGGAGTTGCAAGCTGTAGATGTACTAAACGGGCAAAGCTGAGAAATGTATTGTGACAACTCGCTATGCACAAGAGGAATCAGGCAGAAGGCAGTGGAGTGAATCGATCGGCAATATTGATACATTTCGCTCGCTGTGTAATGACTATGTCCTGTTGTGTTTTTGGATATGTCTCTTTCAAGGGTGGTTGACGCTAAAAGAAATGTTAAAATCAGACAGGATGCAAGCCATGTTCAAAGCAAGACATAATAATATTAATAATAATAAAAAAGGTAGGAAACAGCTTTAAATAATAAGAAAAACAATGTAGGGAAGCCAAGATCTCACTTTTCTCTTTTTGGCTAAGGGAAGGGCTCATGCAGAATGTACAGTACTTCCCTAAGTAAGTTGAGCATAAACAGTCATGTTATTCCTTATATTCTTTTACCCTACCACAAAACAGTGGACATATAGCAATGGACAAAATAGCTAATTATTTGGTAAATTTGCTACCAATCTAGTTGCAGTGTGTAGCAATAAATAGTTGAAATTGAAAAAAATGCTCCTGTGCTGAGATAATCTTATAAATGTGCCCCTGCTGTGTGCTGTGTAATGGTCGTGTCTGACCGTACAGGGACATAGTCTGATCATACCACAGCTCCTGGGCAGGGGAGGAAGCAAAAGATAATACAGATAGCACAGCATGGAATCACAGCTGATTCTGTGAGCAAAACATTTCCCTGCTGGTTTCTAAACATGTTTGACCTCACAGAAGGAATCAGCTCTGATCCTGTGCTGACCTTTCTTTGTGCTCTCTTTGGCAGGAACTTTAATTGCCTGTGGATTGGTGAGAGTGTAGGTCCTGAGAAGTGCGCTGCTCAGGCTGCAGAAATGCACAGCTCCTGCCTGATTCTATAGAAATCAAAGACTATAGAACCACCAAAGTCTATGCTTTCCAGTGAATCTGTGCTCCACTCTGTGTGCACACTCATTCAAGAGCTGTGCATTTGCGTCACCTCAACTGCACACTTCCCAGGTGACTTTTGATTGATCATGCATCCTCATGAATCTTCATCCAAATAAAGTGACTGCAACATAAAAAAAAGTTTTAGTTTACTCGTTATCCCTGCCATGCACATGAGATTAAAGTCGATTAAACATGCAGATTTCAGAAGGATGATCCAACAATCTAATATGAACGTCCCAAGGTTTCTAGTTGTGGCTCATTGGCATTTTCCCATACAATGCTTATGTATGACAAGCTGAGCCAATTGTGTATGTGTATGCAAGGTTGAGTCATAGAATGGAAGTGATGTCCAGGATCATTGTGTCCAACCCCCACCCAGTTCAATGCAGGATTCACTCAACCATCTCAATAGAGTGAGCTATTTGGTGTGTTGGCCTACTGTACTGTCAAGCTAATTGATCCTCTTATTTTTTTTAGAAAAAGCAAGGTTTGCTAGACTTTTGCAACAGTAGTGTTCATTTGGCTAGCTAATGTGAACTGAGGCTATGCGATACACTCTTGTGTTACAACCATATAACACATTTCTATGTTGTCTATCATTGGTGTAAAAAACTTAATTCTGTTACCTGTTGTGGTATCTTGAGCAAAGCTTGGGATTCCTGGAGTGATTGTGTTTGCACAGATAAGCACCCATCATTGAAACCATCATTACTTACTGATAAGTAAATGGGCTTGGTAAAAGGTTCTGTCTATCTTTTCATCCACAGTATAGAATGTTACCCAGCTTTCGTAAAATTTGGAAAGCATACCTGCTTGTGGTAGTCATGAGTTGGTGGTCATATTGGTAGTTGCACAGATTTTCCACATGCAGTTATAACTAAGAAATAATGGAATAAACTATTAGAATAGGTCAATATGGTGGCTCAGTGGTTTTACTGATTCTTTGCTGCCCTGAGGTTCTGGGTACAAATCCCACCAAGGACAACATCTGCAAGGAGGTTGTATGTTCTCCCCGTGTTTGCGTGAGGTTCCTCTGGATTCTCCGGATTCTTCCCACACTCCAAAGACATACTGATAGGGAATCTAGATTGTGAGCCCCAATGGAGACACTGATTATGATGTTTGTGAAGTGAAATATGAAGTCATTATATAAGGAAATGAAATAAAGCTTTTTTCTCTAAGGATCAATCAAAAAGAGAAATAATGCATAGTAGTTTCCGCTCTAAACTACTGGTCAGTCTATAGAACCTACAAGTGAAGCAGCTGCAGTTTCTGTATTTGGGCAAAGCTGAGAAATGTATTGAGACAATTTGTTATTGTACTGGAAAATCAGGCAGAAAGTGAAGCGAATTGATTCACAATATTGATGCCTTATCCTGGCTGTGTAAATCCCATCTTCTAGAGTGATTTTTGATGTTTGGTGCTGTGATACGTTATAAAAGAAATACAACTAGGCCTATTAAAAAGAAGACATGTTGGGGAATTTGAAAAAGAAATTGTTTAGTATTCTTTTAGCATTTTCTACAGGTATATTTACTTACATTTCTACAGTGATTTCAGTAAAAGCTCATTAGGGCTTGGATAAATGCGGTATATCAAGGTCCTCATTTATTTGGAATTATTCATATAAAATCATAAATGGTAGTGTTTTTAAGGCACAGGCATGCCTTATAATACACAGCTAAATACAAATGTATCAGAGGTGTCCCCAAAAAAGAAAAATCAATCTTACAAGACTGAGGACTGTGAGGGAAGAAATAATCTCATAGTCTCGTACAATTATTGTCTTGGTTAAAGGGTTTATTTTATTTGTGACTTTTTTCCCCCATGGGCTAAGAACTTGCTGGCAGGTAGTTATTTCCTACCTGCCTGCTCTTTCAGCTTTAAGCAGCCACATACTTGTCCTTCTGTCGATTCTCCTGTTCCTCGCTCAGGTGGCAATTCTCCTGCTTCCTTTGACCAGCTCTTTCTGTTCCGCTTTGCTCTGTCAAAGGGGTGTAACCTCTGATGTCATGATAATTGACAGCCAGTTCCCCATTGTTAGACAGCATCACGTCGGCAGTGACACCTCGTCAACAGAGTAGAGTTCAAGAAAAGCAACTCCTCTGTCAACATGACATCACAAGAAGCGCAAAAATCTCCAGGAGGAATTGTCTGGAACTGCTCTGAGCTGGAAGAGATCGTTGCACGTCAGAGCAGGCAGGTAGCCAGCAAATACCTGCTGGTAAGGTTTTAGTCCACAAGAAAAAGGAACAAAAGTCTCAGATAACCCCTTTAAATGAAATGCATAGAATATAAAAATGTAGAAGACTTTGCTATTTAGCTGCCAAAACAACAGAATCCTGATTTAAAGAGGACCTACAAGCAATTCAAAAGTGGCCAGGTGTGCTTTTATTTTATTCCCATTGCTTTCCTGAATATTCCATTTTGTAATTTTTAAAATCCACCGTACATTTCCAATTAGCCTTTTTATTTAGTTCAGTTTTTTTCTGGCCTTTACCATGGGGGTTGTGCTCACGGGGTAATAATAAAGAGCAGCTTGAAGACACACCTCCAGAGAATCCCGTGAGCTCCACCCCATTATTAAAGACTGTAAGGAGTATTGGTAAATACAAATGGCCTGTATCTCTGGAACTATATGGTGGTTTAAATACAACAACCAGAATACTCAGGGGAGCAGTGGGAATAAAACAAGCAAAAAATGGTCCCTTTGTAACTGGTCCTCTTTAATGGAGGTAAAAAGATGCCAACTAACAGACATGAGAAATATTCAATTGAAACAAGTGGCGAAAAATTCAGGATTTTACTACAAAAGGAAATAATTATGGAAAGCAGAGGCGTTAACAGAGGCTTTAATACTTAAATTCACTGTGATACAAAATCAAACCTTTACCATGCCTTTCTAGAAATATGTTATTATTTGCTAGTCCAGTCCATCCTTAACTCTGCCGCCCGACTAATTCATCTCTCTCCTCGCTACTCCTCCGCTTCTCCCCTCTGCAAATCTCTTCACTGGCTCCCACTCCGTCAGCATATCCAGTTCAAATTACTAATACTGACCTACAAGGCCATCTATAACCTGTCTCCCCCATATGTCTCTGAACTAATCTCCCGATACCTTCCCTCACGTAATCTCCGGTCCTCCCAAGACCTCCTCTCCTCCACACTTATTCGCTCCTCACCTAACCGCCTCCAAGACTTCTCCCGAATAGCCCCTATTCTCTGGAATTCTTTGCCCCAGCAAGTCCGACTATCAACCACATTTGGATCCTTCAGACGGAACATGAAAACCCACCTCTTCAAGAAAGCCTACAGCCTGCAATGACCCCACTACCTCCTTCTCTCACCACTACCGGTGCAACCAACACCGGAACTGCTGCAACCCACCAACCTACTGTCTCCTTCCCCACCATCCTGTAGCATGTAAGCCCGAAAGGGCAGGGTCCGCTCTCCCCTCTGTATCAGTCTCTGATTGTTAGTTTGTTTACTGTAAGTGATATCTGTAATTTGTATGTAACCCCTTCTCATGTACAACACCATTGAATCAAAGGTGCTATATAAATAAATAATAATAATAATAATAATTTGCTAAACAACATAAGGTATGGTATTGCATTTTACCATATATTTACATCTAAAACAAAAGTAATAGATTCTTGACATTATTTTATATATGTAATTACCATGTATACTTATACACACTGTCCTGTTCAATTATTGCTATTGAGAATACATAATGTGGAGCCAACACCTCTGCCAACAAAGAACATGAACTTAAACCCGGCACTTCACATCGCATGCCTCATTAAGCGTACATGGGAAACACAGCTTGTATGTAGGATATCTATCTATAGCTCCTGCAGTCTGAGCCAATTCTAATTGGCCTATGGTAAAAACACATTAAACCTCCAGGTGTTTGTTGCACCAAAAATGCCTTATAAATACCAGAATTTGGATCGAGAAGTAGCTGCTACCAAACATTTGTACTTACGTTGTGCAAGGGTGGTAAGTATAGGTTGTGGTACTAGAAGCACATTAAGAGATGGCACCAGCTGCATTCAGTTTTGTACCCACCGGCTCAATTTGCTTGCATACTTCTCCCTCTCTCCCCACTGCTAGTACTACAAATTCTCATGGTTATTCACCTTTTTTTCAATAGAACCCTTAAACCTCAAAAATAATGTTTAAATTATACATCTCTTTGGTAGACAATATTATTTTCTGCATGATCTTGGGTCACTCTTATATATGTTCTGGAGAGAATAAAATGTATGATCTCTTACTGATCAGTTTCATTTATGGCTGATAGGCATCTGAAGACCCCCCCCCTTAGCCAAGGGGTGGGGCTTAAAGGGAACATGTCAGCTTTAAAAATGCTGTTTCCCTGCAAATATAATGGTAAGCTGCAGGTGAATATTTTCTAAATCATGTCTGGTAAGTTTAGTGGAAGTGCTTCTACAAGGAGAAAATAAAAGTTATATTCTCCCTGCAGGCACTCGCTTACTATCTTTGGGGTGGAGCTGTAAGCGGTTACAGTCACCTCTCACTACACAGTGAGTGCACTGTGTCACTTCCTTGCACATTGACCAACAGTATGCTCTGCAATCGGTGAGTGCAGAGATTTCTGTCAATCATTGTGGCAGTGAGTGATCACAGGGCAGTGAGCAGTGACTGTTTTCTGTTCTGTCCCGATGACTATAAGCGAGTGCCTGCAGGGAGAATAAAACTTTACTCCCTCCATGTAGCAGTGCTTATAGTAAACTTAGTTGCTTTAAACATTACCCTCAGAACACCTTTATATCTGTAGGTAAACAGCATTTTTGCAGATAGAGTAAAGCAGGCTGCTGCAGTCGGTTGTCTTACAGCCACCGACAGGACAATCAGCAGTAGGTGGGGAGACATGGGTGAGTGTTATGCGAGGCTTAGGTCGAAGGAGGCTGACAAAACCCGGGCCCCTGCGGAGTCCCTCAAACTAGGGAAAACCCTGTCTGACCCTCAACCCAGGGTTTTTGCTAAAGGTGCAAATGCCTGAGCCTCCAGCCTCTCCTTATCTCCTGCTCAGCCCTAAGCTGAACCCTCCACCCTCCACCCAGTGAGATGTCAAACCACCAAAACCCACACAGTAATGACAGACAGGGAGAACTCAAACCAAACCACGCCGCAACCACACAGGACAATACTATAATGTGAACAGGGCAAAACAAAGCACAAATATAGGAAGGCGAAAAGGTAACAACGGATCATACGACACCAGATATGAATTTCTCTCTCCAACACCTCCACTCCAGACCGGAACCACTTGGCACAAAACACAAGCTATAATCGGCGACGCCCACAGGCCAGCACGACTATTTAAAGACCGTGGGCGTGACCAAACATCCCACCTGATTTCCAGCTAGATTAACCCCAGATAACCTGAGTAAAATCAAGCCGGCACCACTGAGGCTATAGTGGACGGAGATGGAACTACCGCTGCCTGCCGGACGCTGTGGTATGAACAGCGTCCGACATGACAGTGAGTTCCAGAGACACAGAAGATTACTTACTGTATATACAATTTTCTCCTTTATAGTTATAATTAGATTGAGACAAAACAGGATACAGAAAAGGTGGAGATTAAGGGAAGGGTAGAATGTAAGATTTACCTATGGCTTAAAGTATTTTATATAAATTATATTTATTTTTTATAAAATACTTCAAATCAGTCCTGGGGTATTCGGAACTGAACCCCATATAACACAGTCCAACACATCTTTAACAGATAGGAATTACCTAGTTATTTTTTTTTCAAACTGCACATGAAAATTTAATTAAAAAGATCATAACATGAAAACATATAATTACAACGATGCGCTTTAATTCAAGTTTCACTATAGAGCACGGGATAATCAAAGATGATCCTGACATTAATAAAAAGTGAACTTTATTATATCTATAAAATACCGGATTCAAAACAAAGATATTGGAGGATGGGAACTATAAAAAATCCATCTCGTTTCTCGCACACAGCGTATTATAGATCCGTCCATAAATCCCTGTATCACTGAGAAGCTGGTAATGAAAACTCGGGGAAATACAACCAAATCTATGAGATAGAAGAAAGATCATAATCTTGTTCAAAAGTTCATCCTTAAGTATAAGCAGGTCTGTAAATTAGCTGCCAGTAACTGGGGACAAAGCAGTGTGAATCTGCTCCTGATATAAAAGATGAATTACTGTCCCATACACAGTTCACTTTATCTCATTGCATGTTGGACGCAGAGTTATAGGACCTGTAATAAAAAAAGATTATTCCTCCCTCCTTTTCCGCTGCTTTATTTTTCCGTACTTTCGCTTCCTGTGCGCGCCGTCATGCTGAGAAATGCACACATCTCAAAATGAAAAACCTCCGCTGTTATGGAAATTTACATTTTTTGTGTGTCTCTTGTTTGCGCTGACATCGCAAACAACAATTATACAAGAGCAGGAGTCTTTGAAGCCGAGAGAAATGGTACAAGGAGCATTAATCTTAAAGTCAGCGAGAAGGATGGTCTTCTCTGCTTCATGTGAGAGTGAGAGGAAAGAGCATCCGCTAATCAAGATGTGTCACAGGACCCGAGGATAGAGGTCACGTATAGCGATCTCTCTAAACTGCAGAATGATTCCTATAAATTTATAGAAATGTGTATTGGGCAGCCTTGGTCGTTGGCTGGCTCTTGTTCCTCCAGGTTGTATAACCGAAGACCCTATTGAACCTCGTACTAATTTATTATCAACCATAAATGACAGACAACCTGACAAATTGTAAGGAGCAGGTTGGTTTGGATCCCAATAAGGGAAATGTTTCAAATATGCTAATTTTTTGCTGAGGGGTAAGAATAGATTAACATTGCCATAGAATTTTACATAAATGTTTGTTAATATACCGTACTTACATTTTTTTCTGCCGTCATCGAAAAAGTAACGTTCTTGTTTTACACTCAATTGGGTATAGACTTACCCGCTGCCAGAAATGTTCAAAGAGTAATTCACAGATTTTGCTATGTTAATTATTACTTTTTCATGTTGCTCTGTATTTTCTAGGGAGGAGGGTGGGAGGTTACTTATGGAGACCGCCCATTTGGGGTAGGAAGACTTATAGGACATGCAGCGCTCCCCTTGGAATTTAAATATGCCTTTATGCTCCTCAGAGAGGAAGGAGACAGGAACTCCAGTGGTGTCTATTGGATGTAGCAATCCTAAATGTCAATTTTGACTCTTTAAAGGGCCTTGTCATATGGATAAGAAGTCAGAGCAGAAGTTCCTCTTGGATACGTGTTGTGTGGAGTTTGAACATGGGAAAACACCCTGAAATATATATCTGCAAATGGCATTTCTGGTTTGGCTTTTTAATGTTTCTTTACGCCAGTCGACCAGCATCATTAAAAGACCGCCGATCAGTAAATATTCTCTAATTGGCGGTCTTTTAATAGCCCGTTTACTATGGCAGGCGCTCTTAATGATGCACACTGAACGATCTGTGACAGGTTATTCAATGCACTGACTGCCATTGTTCTCGGCAGCATGAGTCCAGTTTACACAGGATGAAGAGCTGCCAAGAGCTTTGATGTTTTGTGCAGCATAAAATATCTGTAATGTCACGTGTGACTGGACACACCGCCTCCAGCAGGGCGAATTTCTATAACACCCGTGAACCTGGATACACCGCCTCCAGCAGGGCAAATTTAAACAGAGTTAAGGGAAACACCGGGGAAACCGTTACAATGGAGGGCCCTGCAATAGGGAATGGGGACGTGGAGTCCTCCTGCACTCCCCTGAGTCAGTGTCCCTACACTCCTGACGATCCCTAGGCAGGTTCCGCACCTGGCGACGAGCTGGATACCTCAAATCCCTAGCTCACCCTGCACCTATCCCTTTCTAGTGAACTGGATGGTGCAGAAACTAATCCCACCACTGCACTAATACACACACAAGGAAAGTAACAAACAGGGAAAAACAACTTAGCTTTGCTCTGTTGCTATTGCTCCCAGCAACAGAGTACAACACCAAAGTTCAGCTTCACCCCTGAAGCTCGACACCTGAATTCAGCTTCTGCCTGAAGCTATTACACCAGAGCTCCCCTGAGCTGCCAGGAACTCCTCTCTGTAGTTCCTTCCTTCACCAGACTTGGTTGGAAATGAGCAATATCACCAACAGTGAGTGAGACCACCTGCAACTCCTTTATAGGTAGGAGCCAGGGAATCACACCTGCTTCATAATCATGTGCAATAACACTAGCAGCCACCGGGGGCAACTAAACTAAAGTAACCAGAGTGCAATGACCCTAACGGCCACTGTGGGCAAAACTAGAACTAAAACCACCAAAGTGTAATGACCCTAATGGCCACCGGGGGCAAAACTAACTTTAAGCAAACAGCTTAAAGGAAAAAAAAATTGGTTACTTGTGCAAAATCTGTTATAATCCAACCTGGATCATGACAGTACCCACCCTCAATGAGGGGCTTCTGGACCCTCAAGACCGCTCTTCACCAAAGAAAAACACCTACAGTGGGGATGCCCAGATCCAGAGTTCACCCCAACAACTACCTGAACTTCAGGTTTATGACAAACTAGCAACGCTGGTATTGGCAACGTATGTTTCGGAGGCACCACCCATCTCCAAAGTGCTGATCTGGGGAACAAGTGGTGTCTGGGCAAGTTTGGGGGTAATTCCAGCTGATAAGTCTCTGCAACACACTTTGTTTTTGGGTGGTCACCCATACATGCTCGTTCACACACAGGTCCGGACCTGAACGTTTATTGCCACACATTCGTTTGTCACAATACGGTGAACTCTTTCTGGAACTGACGACAGAGGCGTCCCCCTGTTTCACCACACTCACACCCCCGCAATTCACCAAGGGGTACACCACCCTCCAACCCCTCCCACTACGAGGTCTGCACCTCTCAGGGTTAGCTAATGGTGAGGGTTGAGACTTGCCCCTACTCTCCTGCAGCACATCTGCTGCTCCCACTGGAGAGGAAGGGGATGGTTGTAGAGAGATGGCAGAGACAGTAGCCCCTAGACAGCAGCCCTCACACGACTGCTCCCAGCTGACTACTTCCCTAGCCCACCAATCGGTTACCGGGTTTTGTTTTTTCAGCCAAGGGAGGTCTAAAACGATAGGTACTGGCATTCCCTCCAAGATGTAGCATGACAAGGACTGCTCATGATGTCCTATACGCAGATGGATATTTTCTACAACTTGAGTCAACCTCCTCTGGCTCAGTGGAACAGAGTTAATGGCCTGGACGCTTATAGGTTGGGCCAGCGTCCTACACCTCAGGCCATGAGTCTGGACAAAGCAAGCATCCATCAGACTGACTCCTGCTCCACTGTCCACAAGCACCGGTATCACCTCCGGTACCCCGCCAGCCAACACCTCTGCTGACATAGTACCTTGGGAGGGCAAAATGGAGGAAATATACACTCCCTGGTTGTCTCCCTCCAAGCGATCAGGGGAATGCGGCTTCTTAGCTGGCACAGATAATTTGGCACGCGTTGAGCAAGCCTTAAGGACATGACCAGTCTGCCCACAGTAAAAAAATGCCGCCACCACTCCCCGAACCGTAGGCAGCCCTGTACACAAACTAGCTCCTCCTACTTGCATGGGTTCGTCTGGAGACTTGGCACGCACTGGGCAGGCTCCCATGAAATGGCCCGGCTTCCCACAGGAAAAGCATATCCCCTACCACGGCGAATCGCAGACAACCCCTTTTTTGTACCAACAACACCGGGCTGCCTGGGTTCCTCCGTCCACACTGGTGGGTCCTCCTCCCTAGCGAGGACTATAGGGGGCACATTTTGTGTATGTCTCTCCCTAAGGCGTCTATCCACCCAGATGGCAAGGGCCATGGTGGCCTCCAGCGACCTGGGGTGGCATACTGCACCAGAGTATCCTGCAACTTTGGAGACAGACCCTGCACAAATTGACTCCTAAGTGCAGGGTCATTCCACTGAGTGTCAGTTGCCCACCTCCTAAACTCTGAGCAGTACTCCTCAGCAACCCAGGCTCCCTGTTTAAACCTACGGAGACGGGTTTCCACCAGGGAGACGCCATCAGGATCCCCATACACTAGCGCCAAAGCCGCAAAAAACTTGTCCACAGATTCTAACAATGGTGAATCAACCGGCAGGGAGAAGGCCCAGGATTGGGGATCCCACTTAAGAAGGGACATAATGATTCCCACCCGTTGCTCTTCACTCCCTGATGAACAAGGGCGCAGCCTGAAGTGTAATTTGCAGGCTTGCTGAAAAACCAAGAATTGATCTCTCCTTCCAGAAAACCTGTCAGGGAGGGATATCTTGGGTTCTGGCTGAACCTGTTCCTGAACCAAGCCCCCAAAGGCCACCAACAGCTGCATTTGCTGCACCAATTCACCACCCAGCCCCCTAATCTCATCAGTAAAGCTCTGCAGCATTTGGGCAAAGGTCTGCATTGGGTCCATGGCTCAGCAGAAAAAAAGTTGGGTTGGTGATAATGTAATGTCACGTGTGACTGGATACACCACCTCCAGCAGGGCGAATTTCTTTAACACCCGTGAACCTGGATACACCGCCTCCAGCAGGGTGAATTTAAACAGAGTTAAGGGAAACACCGGGGAAACTGTTACAATGGAGGAACCTGCAATAGGGAATGGGGACGTGGAGACCTCCTGCACTCCCCTGAGTCAGTGTCCCTACACTCCTGACGATCCCAAGGCAGGTTCCGCACCTGGCGACGAGCTGGATACCTCAAATTCCTAGCTCACCCTGCACCTATCCCTTTCTAGTGAACTGGACAGTGCAGAAACTAATCCCACCACTGCACTAATACACACACAAGGAAAGTAACAAACAGGGAAAAACAACTTAGCTTTGCTCTGTTGCTATTGCTCCCAGCAACAGAGTACAACACCAAAGTTCAGCTTCACCCCTGAAGCTCGACACCTGAATTCAGCTTCCGCCTGAAGCTATTACACCAGAGCTCCCCTGAGCTGCCAGGAACTCCTCTCTGTAGTTCCTTCCTTCACCAGACTTGGTTGGAAATGAGCAATATCACCAACAGTGAGAGGGACCACCTGCAACTCCTTTATAGGTAGGAGCCAGGGAATCACACCTGCTTCATAATCACGTGCAATAACACTAGCAGCCACCGGGGGCAACTAAACTAAAGTAACCAGAGTGCAATGACCCTAACAGCCACCGGGGGGCAAAACTAGAACTAAAACCACCAAAGTGTAATGACCCTAATGGCCACTGGGGGCAAAACTAACTTTAAGCAAACAGCTTAAAGGAAAAAAAAAAGGTTACTTGTGCAAAACCTGTCATAATCCAACCTGGATCATGACAATATCATTTCACCTGTCACTATGAAAATGTAGTCCAATCTGCAGGAGCTATGTTATAGAGGAGGGGGAGCTGATTAGATTGGTACACAGTTTGGTAAGAAAATATTCAGTATAACCTGTGTTTTAATTATTTAAACTTCTGGTTTGTTAGGACTTTCAGTCCAGTGGGAGGTCCTATTAATGACTAGGAAAAAGCAATTAGTTCCAGCTGCGTGTAAAAAATTTCTTTATTTCAACATTAAAATTATGTCATCTTCATAGTAAATGCCATACACACGGACATGGCAACGCGTTTCGATCTGTAAGAGATCTTTGTCAGAGCTCTGACAAAGATCTTACAGATCGAAACGCGTTGCCGTGTCCGATTACACGTCAGTCCAGACGGAGCTCCGAGGTCTGCGGTGAACACTTGGTGAGCTGGCTTTTGTTTGTTTCCTATTAATGACTGACAGCTATCTCTGTAGGCACACTTATGCAAATAAAGCTTTTAGTCACTGATAGGACCATCCACTGGACTGAAAATCCCAGAAAAGCAGAGGATTAAATGATTAAGTCACTAGTTATACTAAGTCTTTTCTCTTTGAACTATATATTAGTTTACTTAGTTACTCCTGCTCTGTATCATGGTACCTGAAGATTTCATGGAGACAATCTCCATTCAAATCTTGTAATAAGGCCATTTAAGGGGTTGATCCTGACTTTTGGGATTGCTACTTCCAATAGACACCTCTGGAGTTTCTGTCATTTTCCTCTCTGAAAATTTCTGAAAGTAATGCATATGGCTCATCATTAGGGTGATGAACTTCAGGCTTGTGACCACACAAATCCTCCAGTTAATTCCAAAGTGGTATACATTTTATAACTCTTGTTATATTCAGACTTTTGCATGGAAATGTTTTGGGGTTTAGACATTATACAATTTAATATTTTTTATTGCATAGTTGTCACGCTGCAGCACTGCAGGTAGTTGCAGAGTAGTGCAAACTCCAATAGATAGCAACAGAGTGGAGAATGAACAGAAGTCTTGCACAGAGCAGAACTACAGAACTGCAGTGAGGGTACCACCAGGTGGCAGCAGAATAGTCAGCAAGTCGGGTCAATACCAGAGAGTAGCGAAGTACAAAGGGGAATTACAAACTAAGAGTCAGAGGAGCGCAAATAGGTCAGTGCTGGTCAGTAGAAGAGGTATCAGAAGGAAGACACAAAATCAGGTCAGAGCCAAAGCCAAGTCAAGTACCGGGGAATCCAAACACACAGGGACACACAGAGACGGGACGAGCAGGGACAGAGTACACAGACACAAGCAAAGTCAGGTAAACGCAGCAGGACAAACCAGGGGTTCTTCAGAGCCAGCTACACATGCCGTAGGCAGAATATATAACTGGCACTGCCTGCAGGATGCAGTGCAGAGATATAGCCGACCTGACACAGGAAGGAGGCAGAGAAAGTTAACCCCTGACATTAACAGGCCAGGAAAGGGGAGACAAGACCAAAACCTGGTCTGGATCATGACAATAGTGTTTGTAGAAATATATAGCGTATGTTAACATTGGCATGGCAGCCAACACCAACATTTAGTCTCATTCGACATCATACTGTTTGAAATTATAACAGTAAATAATAATAATAAAGCTGTTTGGTAAATGTACTTATGCCGAACATGGCATTACATAATGTAGAAAGTAGTAGGGCACCATTCAGCATAAAGCTGCTAAATAATGACTATTGGTAGTCAGAATGCACACATTAACCACTGAATTATTGGCACATACATCTAGAAGTTTAAAAGAGTCCTAATTATAGTATATCACTAACTGACATATTTCTATATTTTATAGAACTGGCTGCAGAATTTTCTAAACAGCGCTTTCACTTTACACATTAGCGTAAAGTCATGAATAGATCTGAATACTTACGTCAGTGGTTTGTAATTCTCCCCTTATAGCGCTGGGTATACCCATCAATTAAAAAAATGTAGCGAACAGGAGCAGTCAGTGGCTAAATGGAATATTTGTAAGTATAGAATGAAGATTTCTCCCATCGCTTAGTGTCTAAGAAGTTACATTATTTATTTCAAAAGCATATTAGAAAAAACACCCAAAAGTATACAATGATCTCACAGTCTTTTACGGTCCATTGTCATTTTTGCATTTTCTATTATGCAATTTCTTTTCGTTTTCGCTCGGAACACAGAAAAATAAATTGATTACTCCAAAAAGGAAAATGTGCAATAGCTGCTTACAATGAATACAAAAATTGATAGAAATTCTAAATACTGATAGTCTGGATCATAAACAGGTGAAAAGATTAAACGGTTACAGAAATTCAAGAAATAGGTTAACATTGTATAGAAAACAATAATAAATGATCTTAAATACCTAATAATAACAGATAAAATGGAAATTACACTAGTCAGGTATTGTAATTTTTCTCAATTAAGAGACTGGGTGAATAGGCACATATCGTCCACCACCCTTCAGTCAATGGAAAAACTGATTCAAAGTGATTGGCAGGCAAACCGGTCTAGCTGAGATTAGTCAGAATCTCAGCCCATTTCTAAATTTGCATTGAAGAAGTGAAAATCGGCATGGAAACTTGGCAGTGCTCATACTACACATTTTGTCTTTATACCATGCCAATCAGATGTTAAAGAGGTTCTCTGGATGCTTAGTCTGGACAAAGGAAAAAAAAGAAGACATATCACCGGAATCCACTTATGTCTCCAGAGCCGCTGCTTTGACAGTCTCCATCAGACTGTAAAGGTACTGTCACACTTAGCGATGCACCAGCGATCCCGACCAACGATATGACGCGGTCAGGATCGCTGGTGCATCGCTAAGTAGTCGCTAGTGAGCTGCCACACAGGCAGATCTCACCAGCGACATAGCAGGGGTTGGGGGTCACTACTTAGGCTACTTTCACATTAGCATGCGCTGTCGAAAATGGCGGAGACGACGCACAAAAAAAGTTAAATCTACCTTTTTTTGTGCGTCGAGGCCGCCAAAACACGACGCATCCGTCGCACGACGGATGCGACGTAGGGCAATGCGTCGCTAATGTTAGTCTATGGAGAAAAAACGCATCCTGCGGGCAACTTTGCAGGATGCGTTTTTTCTTCAAAACGACGCATTGCGACGTGCGTCGCACAACGCTAGTGTGAAAGAGGCCTTACCTGTCAGACGAGGCGATCCTGACGTCCTCCCGCCCGCGTCCACACAACGCTCGTCGGCGCCACAGGAGAAACGGCCCAGGACATTCTCGCTCGATCAGCGATAACCAGCGGGGGAGCCGGTCGGAGGTAAGTATCAGACATAGCGATATCGCTAGCAATATCGCTATAACGTCACAAAACCAGTGACGTTATAGTGATATTGCTAGCGATATCGCTTAGTGTGACAGGCCCTTAAGTGATGACATCAGGACTGCCGGTGACCTGACCGTTGAGACCACTGTCTGCAAGGTCAGGTCACCAGTGGTTCAGACATTATTGCTTTTGGTGCAGCGGAATATGATGGTAGGTATGTCTTTTTTTTATGTTTTCAGGCTGGCTTATACCAGAGAAATATAGAAATATACCAGAGACCTCATTAAAGTAAATTTAGATGGAAAACACTTAAAAAACTGCAAGAGAAAGAATTGTTATTTTATGAGAAATGTCAGCATTAAAACAATTAAAAGTGCTCTTTAAAGAGCAAGTGCGCTAAAATATATATATTTAAAGTATGCCTATAAGTTAGTCTTTTTTGAATAGTTTATATTTGTTCTATCTGTATACTTTTCCCAATATACACATACCATTAAATAAGCCCTGACTACGGGCAAACGCAGTGAGAACAGGGCCTAATACTTATTCTTAGCACAGATGTATGTTGGTACTGTCTGAATGTAATGACTAACTGGGCAAATGCAGAAAGGCAGTGTGAACAGGGCCTACTATTTATTTTTAGCACAGATCTATGTTTGTACTGTGTGAATGTAGTGCTTAAATTGGGCAAACAATGAAACACAGTGTGAACAGGGCCTAACACTTATTCGTAGCACAGATGTTGGTTGATAGTGTCTGAATGTGCTGACTAAATTGTGTCAACTAGAAATGCAGTGTGATCAGGGCCTAATACTGGTAATATTGATATTCTGTGAATGCAAAACAAGAAATCAGCATTGTGTATACTGACAAGAAAGCATGTCCACTGGTGCCAAGACCCGAGGCTCAAGCAAGCCAGCAAAACATATGCTTCTGGAAATGAGAAGACATAAATGAGTGACCTTTGCCTGGCACCAGATGTGCAAGATTCCCAGCGGCTGGATGTAGGGCATGACTGCTACAAGGTTGGCCAACTCGTCCTAAGCAAGCCTCAGTCACAGTCATGGTTAAGGGATGACAGGGCAGATGCCATGTTTACGTAGTTTTATTTGCTAGTTCGTAAACTTTAGTGTGTTTGGCTGGTTCTGAAGTGCGGCCCATCCAAGCTGTTTCTTCGATGCAAGACTGCCTTCTGGAAATGAACCCCACGGGTGCTGTTTGAAGATAATATCACAAAGCTGAACTGCTGCAGGAAATGGAGAGGGATGTCGCTGCTCTGGGCAAATGAACCCTAGTCTATGACAGTCATCGGTGCTGCAAGATAACAAGTGCCGGGTAGCATCAGTGTCATTAGCGTGTGTGGCATGTGTGCCATCTACCAGGCCTAGGAATGAAAATAATGAAGTGTGTTTCAACCTACCTGATAATGAGGAGAGAGATGTGTGCCATCGGGAAATGTCATCTCCCTGTTCTCAGTCATTCCATGTGACCTTTACCAATTTTTTCGTACGTATACGGACAGTATTAAAATAGAATAGCAGATTCTGACATATTTTTTAAGCTTTGTCGAGATTTAATTATTTTCTATTTCTACCAAGTGCCTTATGACACCAGCTTCCGTCATCCACACTCTCCCTGCCCCCAGCACCCAACGCCATGCATCGTGCAGAAATGCTGTAATCCTACCCAGAGCTGACAGTAGTGCCTTGTTCTTGTGAATTATCATCATGGACCCATCGAGGCAAAACTAGATAAAATGTATACCCACGGGAGATATAGGTGTTCTTCATGAACACAGCTGCTCTGCCTGTCCCAAAATAATCTACATTGTCTTTCAGATAACCTCAGTCAACGCTTCTCGCAATGGCAAGTGTTTTTGTCATCATGAGACTGATACTGAGTGTGCTGTGCAAAAATGGTATTCACTGTAATTGCAGCATAGAAAGGAAATGTAGAGTGGATATGTCTGTCTATTAGGGAATTGCATTTCCAAACATATAGATCAACTATCGCAAACACTCTTTTTATTAGTGTTAGATGCGTGCCCTGTACAAGTTTGTCTTTCAACCTGAAAAACATAAGGAATTCTAGTTCCCATTAACATTCCAAAAAATTTCTGCTAATAAGGAAAATATTGCTTAAAGAACAAATTTTCTTAATTAGTAAAATAGACTTACATAAAAGGGTCTTAGTACGCTTTACAACTTACACCAGAGTTTAAACAGAGGAGAATAGAATCAAACCCACTATACACAATATTAATAGCACATATTTGTCTATATAAAAATGTAAACGTAAAAATGTATTTTATGCTTGATTAAATCCCCCCTGAGGTAAAGAGATGGCAGACCATCCGGTATATGTAGAACAGTAAACTCAGAGATGGGTGGAAATAAACACCAGCAGGGTATGAAATATAAAATAAATCTATTAAAATTAATAATAAAATACAAATGTTTTTAGATTTAATAACATTGCCTTTATTAAATTATTGGCACAACATACAAGTGCATAATCTAAAAATGCACAAAACCACATTAGCAATATATGTATGGGACCATAATACAAAAAAATCAAATGATTATGAAATTGTTTAAATCTTGGATGTCCATGACATAAGGCTTAATTAATAAAACCAGGCAAATGACCATAAATCAATAAAGTGAAAAAAATATATATTAATTAATGAAAAAATCAAAAAGTGAGCAAGATATATATATAACTTAATTTGCATAAGAAAGCATGCTCCAAAGTGCAATTGTGCAATTGTGGATAAACCACTATAAATATATGTGCAATATAAGCAATGGAAACCAACTAGGTGCAAAATAAGAAGCGGGATTTACCTGTAAGCCTAGTATGCTATGTGGAGTGCCGTGAGATGCGTCCCGACGCGCGTTTCGGAAATAAATCTCCTTCGTCACAATCCCAATGCTGGTTTTTATTTCCACCCATCTCTGAGTTTATTGTTCTACAACTTACACCAGAGGTCTCAGAAGCCACACGTGGCTCTCAGAATCATGATGTCTGGCTCGCGGCTGTCTGCCAGCTTGGTGCATTAGAACCAGGTCTAGCAAGTGGGTGTGAAGAAAAGATGATGACTTTTGTAAGTAACTCTTTGCAGAATAGCAGATCTGGATGTGCATATACTGACATGGGTGGGAAAATAAATACAGCTCTAGAAAAAATTAAGAGACCACTTCCAAATGTTCAGTTTGTCTAATTTTTCTTTATAGGTATATTTTTGAGTAAAGTCTAAATTGTTCTTTTAGTCTACAAACTTCTGACAACACATCTCCGAATTTCCAAGCAATATTTTTTTTTTCTGAAAAGGAGAAATGGTCAAAATTAAAAAAACAAACAAACAGTGCTTGCTTTCAGACCTCAAATGATGCTAAGAAAACAAGTTCATAATCATTTAGAAGCAACAATACTAATGTTTTAACTCAGGAAGAGTTAAGAAATAAATATCTTGTGGAATAACCATGATTTTTAATCACAGCTTTCATATATTTCATGTTTGCATGCTATAGCGCCTCAGAGTGCTACCTTGAAAACGTCAGTTTTCATTTAAAATAAGGTCTGGAGGCAACTTCTCAGGGAGATATGTCCTGCCCATACATTTTAACAGCACATTTACATATAAGAAACATGGATTTCCCTAGAAGAAGACATTGGATCAAAAATATCAAGGCGTCATTTTATTCAGCTTCCTATTACCTACATTCCCAAATAGATGGCTCAAGAGGGGTGAACCTATTGACAGATTCCATTTAATAGTTTTCATGTAATTATCCATTCCAATTGATTAATTTAGAATAGATGTGTGTTAGTGCGCACAATAGTATAATATTGTACAGTGGTATTATTATTACTATATTGTATAGCAATAGGGCTATTTTGCAATCCTGTGATGCTACAACTCCCTAAATTCTAAGGCTATGTTCACATGTTGTGTTTTTGCTGAGTTTTTTTTCCTTTTTGCTGTGTGTTTTTATTCAAATGTTAAGCAGCTTTTTACAGTACCAGCAAAAGCTATGAGATTTCAGAAATCTCATGCACAAACGATGTTTTTTTCTCACTGAATTGGAAAACTGCTGCATTTTTGAAAACTGCAGCATGTCACTTCTTTCAGCATTTTTGCAGCGTATTTTCACCCATAGTAAGCCATGAGTAAGTGCAAAAACGCAGCAAAAATGCAGCGATAAACATAGGCATCAGGTTTTGCTGCGTTTTTAGTGATTCTCCCAAGTTTAAACCATAATGTCTTGGTCTCCTCCCCTGAGAATGGCAGTTAGGATTACTATAGTTGAATTAAATTAGTGATGTGTGAAAAGTAAACATTGTCTGACCAAGGTGTGAAATTGAACAGTACCTGATCAACTCAAGGGCTGACCAAAGAGTGAAAGTAAACAGTGTCCTACAAACTCATTGCACTGCCAATGTCTTAGGTAAACTATTTCTGACCAATCAAACTTCACCTGTTGTAAATTTTGCAATTGTGTATTTTTAATGAATTTTTTGGTTCATAATAATTGCTATTTTTTCAGACATAAAAATCTTTTTCCACAAACTAATTTGATCAACTTGCCCTTTTTTTCCAAAATGGTTTTAAGGTTTCACATAAGTCTTGCACTGGTGGCCTAACATCTTGCTTTGTTCATGTTTCTATGTTGGAAGCAAAGCTGAGCTTTGGGATCCCGAAAAACACAACAAAAACGCAACAAAACCTGCTGTTTGTAAGTAGCTTATTTACTGCCAAGAGAGCAGATTTTGTCTGATAAAAAAAACGCAGCAAAAACGCAACGTGTGAACACAACATAAAGTTAGGTTTTCCTTTTTTATTACTTTGTGAAGACCTTACTCATAAATTCCTATTTACTCTTCCTCTAAGAATATATTTATGTGGTATCATTAAGTGACACATGAATGTAGGAAAGTGCACATATTAAATACCATGTGGATTTAATATTTTCTCACGGACAATTTTATGCATTATTGATGTGTTACTGTGCTCTGATGCTGTGAGTTTTTTTAAAGTGCTACTTTCCCCATAATTCACCTGAATATACCCATATAATATGTAATGCTTTTCCCATAACAACCCATTAAATATGATACTATACTTCATACAGATGCTGTACATCCATGAGCAACTCAGCCAGATAAATTACAAGTTGGCGGTGCATGAAAATGTGTGTGAAGGTTTCTCTACTGTACTAATGGATAAGGTTTGTGCCTGTCCATTGGTGAAAAAAATGACTGTGATATTTATGGTGGCAGATAAGTGAGAATATCAGCCTGATCAGTAGAAAACCTGGGATTTTAGTGAACCGTGTTTCTGTGCAATTTCACTATTCTACTTTTATTTTTATATTTTTCTAGCTAGAAAAGTTCAGAATAATATTAAAAAATAGGCCCATGAGTCATTTACAGCCTGTGATTACCATTTCTTTGGGCCCTGGGCTGATTTCTGGGGATCACAGTGCTTTGGCCGGCAGCTGTGTTTTGATGGCCATCGGCATTTTAATTTATTTTTTGTCTCTGAGCACGTGCACGCAGCATTCATTACTGAAGTGCCAGTGTCAGGATGTAATTTGCGGGTGGAGATAGAGGACAGTTTTTACAGCACCAAAAAGATGGCTTAAAAGTCCACATGACCCATGGCAGAAACAAGGTTTCCCACCCCTGATTTACTGCATGACTTTATAAGTCTTTTGTATTGTTCTGGAGGCATTTAGGCCCAATCTTGATCAAAATGTTGCTTAAAGCGTAGTAACTGTAGTGCTTTGAGTAACTTTTCAGAATATATTGCCGTGTGTGTAAATGAGAATTAAGACTATTTATGGCTATTATATGACTTCTTTCCTGTATTTCACAACTGTAGGCTCCCTTAATTTGCAGTTGAGCTGGTGGAAGGACACTATCAGCTGTGATCTCTCCTATGCACAACACAGCATACAGATAGGGATTCCTTTTTTTCATTCCTTTTTAGCACATATAATTAAGTAGTATGGAGGAAAATGTAATCATTGAACTGTGAGGATGTTATTCAAGCACTGATGTAAGGTAAAAAAAAAACTTGCTAGAAAGCTCTGCATGATCTTTCTGTGTCTCCCTCTGCCTGTTCCTCACTCCCCTCCCCACTTCCCTTTCCCTCTCCATAGAGTATACTGAACTGTGTAACATAACCCCACAGTGAGCTAGCAGTTAGTGATGAGCAAGTATACTCGTTGCTCGGGTCTCCCCGAGCATGCTTGGGTGATCTCCGAGCATTTTGAAGTGCTCAGAGATTTCGTTTCTGTCACCGCAGCTGCATGTTTTTCGGCTACTTGACAGCTTGAATACATGTGGGGATTGTCTGTTTGTTAGGGAATCTCCACATGAATTCAAGCAGTGAAGTAGTCGCAAATCATCCAGCTGCAGTGACAGAAACTAAATCTCCGAGCACATCCAAATACTCGGAGATCACCCGATCATGTTGGGGGAAACCCAAGGAACGAGTATACTCACTCATCACTACTAGCAGTCTGTCTTGGCTATTGGAAGATAAGTTCAAGAGGCAGGTAGAGAGGAAGAAGTGCATTACTGACAGGGCATATTACAAAGTTTCTGAGAAAGATTCGCTGGAGTGCTTGGAAACATTGTCCTGTTGTATGACCCATTTTCAACCAAGCTTTACCTTTGGGACAGATGACCTCACATTTATATATTTGAATACAGAACAGTTCATGGTCGACTCTAATCTAGGCAACATTTGTGAGTTAAGTTTTGCATTTATTGATTTTTTTAAATCTATGAATCCAATTCTACTTACAGTAGTTTTTCTCATGACTAGCTATGTAGGGAATCCTCACGTGATTGCATGAGTGGTCACCATTCCCAATTTTGTCCTTCAGTGCTTTTTACACTGAAACAAACCTATGAGATTGAAGCTGACCAGCAGCCACTGATTGACAGCAGCTGTAAAGTTTGACATTACGGAGACAATTTTCCTAGAGCAGAGCTAATTTACTTACTAAACATAAATGCCAATGTTCTGCCTTCTTTTATCTTTTTGTGTCTCTCCGAGGTTCCGATCTTTTCTTTTTGTTACCTTTATGTAAATCTAGCTTTGTTAGTCAACATGGCATGATCCTAAATTTTTCTCTTTGGGCGTCTTGCACAATAAGACAAGATCCATATTACAGGATCAAAAAGAAGGGGCCATATTCCAGCAGCGGAGAATTGCAACAACAAAAAATTAGCAAACAGACTCAGGAAAACAGCGGTATTTATACCACATAAAAAAACTACATATTTATGGCACTTGACAGGTCCTCTTTAAAACTAAGTACAGGACTCTGCTGTGCTGGTTGTCATGGTGCTGGATGAGGTGAAGTAAGTTTCTGTGTGGGGTTTACAGGGTGGATGTAGCAGAGCTGTGTGTGTATGAGGTGTAGAGAGCGGAGCCGTGTGTGTAGAAGGTGTACGGAGCAGAGATATGCATGTAAGAGGTGTACAGATGATCGAAGCCGCATGTGTATGGGGTGAGTGGAGCCGTTTGTGTACCGAGCGGAGCCAAGTGTGTACGGGGTGTACAGAGCAGAGCCGTGTGTGTACGGGGTGTACGGAGCAGAGCCGTGTGTGTGAGGGGTGTATGGAGTGGAGCCGTGTGTGCAAGGTGTACGGATTGGAGCCGTATGTGTACGAGGTGTGTGGTGCGGAGCCGTGTGTGTACGGGGTGTCCGGAGCAGAGGCGTGTGTGTACAAGGTGTACAGAGTGGAGCCAGGTGTGTACAAGGTGTGCGTAGTGGAGCCGCATGTGTACAGCGTGTAAGGAGCAGAGACGCAAGTGTACGGGGTGTAGGGAGCAGAGCTGCGTGAGTACAAGGTGTACGTAGCAGAGCCGCATGTGTACAAGTGCACGGAGCAGAGCCAGGTGTGTACAAGGTGTACGGAGTGGAGCCGCATTTGTACAGCGTGTACGTAGCAGAGGCGTGTGTGTACAGCGTGTACGTAGCAGAGGCGTGTGTGTACAGCGTGTACGTAGCAGAGACGCGTGTGTACAGCTTGTATGTAGCAGAGGAGCGTGTGTACAAGGTGTACGGAACAGAGCCCCGTGTGTACAAGGTGTACAGAACAGAGCCGCATGTGTACAAGGTGTACGGAACAGAGCCGCATGTGTACAAGGTGTACGGAGCAGAGCCATGTGTGTATAGGGGGTGTGGAGCAGAGCCGTGTGTGTATAGGGGGTATCAGGTGCAGTAATAAGGTCACTTATGGCAGCAGTGGCTCAGAATTGGGGTATCAGGTGCAGTAATAGGGACACATATGGCAGCAGAGGCTCAGTATTGGGGTATTAGGTGCAGTAATAGGGACACATACGGCAGCAGTGGCTCAGCATTGGGGTATCAGGTGCAGTAATAGGGACACATACGGCAGCAGAGGCTCAGTATTGGGGTATCAGGTGCAGTAATAGGGACACGTACGGCAGCAGCGGCTCAGCATTGGGGTATCAAGTGCAGTAATAAGGACACATATGGCAGCAGCGGCTCAGCATTGGGGTATCAGGTGCAGTAATAGGGACACATACGGCAGCAGAGGCTCAGTATTGGGGTATCAAGTGCAGTAATAGGGACACATACGGCAGCAGAGGCTCAGTATTGAGGTATCAAGTGCAGTAATAGGGACACATACAGCAGCAGCGGCTCAGTATTGGGGTATCAGGTGCAGTAATAGGGACACATATGGCAACAGAGGCTCAGTATTGGGGTATCAAGTGCAGTAATAGGGACACATATGGCAGCAGCGGCTCAGTATTGGGGTATCAAGTGCAGTAATAGGGACACATACGGCAGCAGCGGCTCAGTATTGGGGTATCAGGTGCAGTAATAGGGACACATATGGCAGCAGCATTGGGGTATCAGGTGCAGTAATAGAGACACATACGGCAGCAGCATAGGCTCAGTATTGGGGTATCAGGTGCAGTGATAGGGACACATACAGCAGCAGCGGCTCAGTATTGGGGTATCAGGTGTAGTAATAGGGACACATACGGCAGCAGCGGCTCAGCATTGGGGTATCAGCAGGATGAGGGATTTGTGCAGGTTGGGGATAGATGGTGATGGAGCTGGAATATGAGAAGTGAAACATGTCATTGTTGTATTCTGTGTAGCAGAGTCGTGGCTAGAGGAGTTGTCATGTCAGTCTGGGCCAGATGGAAAAGACGTGAAAATTGACCGATTCCATCAGACAGAACGTCAGCGGTAAGACACCAACTATACCTGTGTAGTAATCACATACAGTGGGGAAAAAAAGTATTTAGTCAGTCAGCAATAGTGCAAGTTCCACCACTTAAAAAGATGAGAGGCGTCTGTAATTTACATCATAGGTAGACCTCAACTATGGGAGACAAACTGAGAAAAAAAAATCCAGAAAATCACATTGTCTGTTTTTTTTTTCATTTTATTTGCATATTATGGTGGAAAATAAGTATTTGGTCAGAAACAAGCAATCAAGATTTCTGGCTCTCACAGACCTGTAACTTCTTTAAGAGTCTCCTCTTTCCTCCACTCATTACCTGTAATGGCACCTGTTTAAACTTGTTATCAGTATAAAAAGACACCTGTGCACACCCTCAAACAGTCTGACTCCAAACTCCACTATGGTGAAGACCAAAGAGCTGTCAAAGGACACCAGAAACAAAATTGTAGCCCTGCACCAGGCTGGGAAGACTGAATCTGCAATAGCCAACCAGCTTGGAGTGAAGAAATCAACTGTGGGAGCAATAATTAGAAAATGGAACACATACAAGACCACTGATAATCTCCCTCGATCTGGTGCTCCACGCAAAATCCCACCCCGTGGGGTCAGAATGATCACAAGAACGGTGAGCAAAAATCCCAGAACCACGCGGGGGGACCTAGTGAATGAACTGCAGAGAGCTGGGACCAATGTAACAAGGCCTACCATAAGTAACACACTACTCCACCATGGACTCAGATCCTGCAGTGCCAGACGTGTCCCACTGCTTAAGCCTGTACATGTCCGGGCCCGTCTGAAGTTTGCTAGAGAGCATTTGGATGATCCAGAGGAGTTTTGGGAGAATGTCCTATGGTCTGATGAAACCAAACTGGAACTGTTTGGTAGAAACACAACTTGTCGTGTTTGGAGGAAAAAGAATACTGAGTTGCATCCATCAAACACCATACCTACTGTAAAGCATGGTGGTGGAAACATCATGCTTTGGGGCTGTTTCTCTGCAAAGAGGCCAGGACGACTGATCCGGGTACATGAAAGAATGAATGGGGCCATGTATCGTGAGATTTTGAGTGCAAACCTCCTTCCATCAGCAAGGGCATTGAAGATGAAACGTGGCTGGGTCTTTCAACATGACAATGATCCAAAGCACACCGCCAGGGCAACGAAGGAGTGGCTTCGTAAGAAGCATTTCAAGGTCCTGGAGTGGCCTAGCCAGTCTCCAGATCTCAACCCTATAGAAAACCTTTGGAAGGAGTTGAAAGTCCGTGTTGCCAAGCGAAAAGCCAAAAACATCACTGCTCTAGAGGAGATCTGCATGGAGGAATGGGCCAACATACCAACAACAGTGTGTGGCAACCTTGTGAAGACTTACAGAAAACGTTTGACCTCTGTCATTGCCAACAAAGGATATATCACAAAGTATTGAGATGAAATTTTGTTTCTGACCAAATACTTATTTTCCACCATAATATGCAAATAAAATGAAAAAAAAACCAGACAATGTGATTTTCTGGATTTTTTTTTCTCAGTTTGTCTCCCATAGTTGAGGTCTACCTATGATGTAAATTACTGACGCCTCTCATCTTTTTAAGTGGTGGAACTTGCACTATTGCTGACTGACTAAATACTTTTTTTCCCCACTGTATGTTTTGTAGGACTGGTATTTACCACTGATCATATTGCGGTAATATCCATGTGGGTCTTTATATAGGGATTATTTTCAGTAACAGCGCAGTCATCTCCTACATCCACTATTAGGGTGCGTCACCGAGTTGTAATCAAAGTTACCTAGTTAGGGGCCCACTCAGAAGTTTCCCCCCCCCCGAACCGAAACCCTAGCTACGCCTCTGCTAAGTACCATATTGTTTGGACTTTTTAGGAAAACAGTGTCTTGTTAATATGTGTGTACATCGGATACACCTGAGTTGGCTTTTTGTGATCAAGCAGAACACTGTCACAGCATTGTCACTGAGTGGATGCTAGACACCCCAAAAAACATGCGGGTATCCATGATATTCGGTGCATGCCTGAGCACCCGATGCAAACCCGAGAAGCGAGCACTTGTGCTCAACATTAACCATAATATCGTCATCACTTTTTTTTACTTTTGAAAAAAAAAAACAGTTCTAACTCCATCCCTAACACAACCCAAACACAAAACCACCACCCCTAACCCTAACACAAACTTAAACTCAACCTTAACACAATCCTAACCCCAATCCTAACTCTAACACAACCCTAACCCCAACCCTAATACAACCCTAACCCCAACCACAGCCGTAACCCTAACACAACCCTAACCCTAACACAACTCTAATCCTATTCCTAACAAAACCCTAACACAACCCTAAAGCCAATCCTAACCCTAACTCAAAGGAAAAAATTACAATTTTTTGTTTCTAAGGGAGTGACAAATTGAAGTTTGTTTTACTTTTTTTTTCCTTTTGATCACTATGATAGCATCTATCACAGTGATCAAAATGAACCAGTAGGAAAAATTTCCTTTTGTTTCCGGGTACCGACCAGCAAATCTCAGCGGGTGCACTGCGCATGCACCAGCCATTTACTTCCAGAAAGATGATGCGGTGGGATGGGGGGATGAAGCAGGAGAGTCCGGGGATGGTGGAGGTGTGAGGTACCTAGGGAGCTCAGGGGACCCCATTTCTCTCTCCTCTGATATGCTAGATCATATAAGAAGAGAGAGAAATGAATTGTAAATCGTACTTTTTGTTTTTGTGATTGCTGTTATTCAGTGAATAACTGGGATCAGGTGACAGGGGACCGTAAAAACCATCCCTTTCTCTGTTCTCCAGGGTCTTGGATACTCCATGCTAGGGGGCGCGGTGAGTAGGTAGCGGGATGCAGTAACAGACAAGAGGCAGACCAAGGGTTAACAAGGGGTTTAATTAGCAGAAGGTTACTCCTCGCAGGGAGATAGTTAAATAAGGGGGAGAGTTCTTCCCTAATACAAAGAATACTTCCAAGGGGTGTTTAACTAATAGGGGAAGATAATATAAATTATACACTTATCACTTTGGACACCAGTCACAGAAGTACCCCTCTCGTTAACTGGGGCCACTTGGAATGAGACACAACGGGGATCTGTTACAGTCCCGTGGACAATGGGGGAAGCTTTTCTGGTGTTGAGAATGTCCTCTTGTGGTCCTGACGGTGTCGATGTCCTCTATAATACTGGCGATGACAGTGTCTTCTTTCAATCCTGACGATGGCGATGATTGCCTGATGATTGCCGTTCTATCACGGGCACTGGCGGCAACGGATGCAGGAAAGAAGGAGGATAGACTCTTCCCTCAGCGGTGAGAATCCTTGTACTATCTGGGCCTGGGACACGGTCCCGACCCAGTTCACAACGGCCTATTCGGTCTACTGTGTTGTACCGTTGAGCACCGGTATCCCTTACACAGACATTGCATTCCCCGGTGAGTAACGTCGGCCGGGGAAGTTGTGTCAATGTCGTCAGCTGATTTTGCAGTCTCGTTAAGGTCCTTGATGTAGGCGGGGACAGCGATGTTAGCGGGGACAGCGGTACATGTGGTGTGTCAGCGGGACCCCGTCAGTCCGTTCCTCTCAGTATGTTCTCTTGTCCCTGGCTTCGCTTATTTCCTCCCCCTCACCTCACAGCTGATTTTACCTCACAGGACTGATGCTCGCTCAGCATTCCCCCCTCAACAGTTTGAATTTCTGCGCGCGCATTTTCTGTCTGCTTAACCACGCCCCCTTTTCTCGAGCACAGGGAACATCCAGTTACTCTAAGTTGCCCCCCCCTGTAACTTAGGTGACAGACCTGACGGTTTTGGACCCGTTACGGATGAGACAAGCCCAGCTTGCTTCTGCTTACAGCGCTATTTCTCAGTGCCATTAAAAAGCGGCGCTAAGGAATAAGTACCCTTAACTTCTACCGTTAAAAGGCATATCGGCGGTTGTTAAGGGGTTAATAAATTAGGTGAAAGATTCAGCAGAGTGTGTGTTTGTTAGGCCTCTTTCACACTTCAGTTTTTTGCATCAGTTCAAATCCGCCAAAAAGTCAGACAAGCGGATCCGTTGTCAAGAGAGAGAGAGAGAGAATTTTTTTTTTGTCCAGCACCCAGAAAGAATTTGGGGTTAAATCAGTGTCAGGAGGATCCGCCAGAGAAAAAAACGTTGCAAGCTCCGTTTTGAAATCTTTGAGGATGGTGACGGACAGCAAGTTTTGGCGGATCCTCAAAAAAAATGGATGCAACGGACGGCAATCCTTCACAATCCGCCAATAATGGAAGTCAATGGGGAAAAAAAACGGATCCTCAAAAGAAAATTGAGGATCTGTTTTTTTCAAAACCTGGCGCATTGTGACTGATTGTAAAAAACTGAAGTGTGAAAGAGGCCTTAATAGTAGAGTCATTTGTATGGGGGTATATGAATACTCAGTGTGTCTACGAAACTTTAATTGTTTCATCCCGGGTGGTTATTTGGTCAGAAAAATAATCCCTGGTGACCTACATTTTAGTGGAGGATCCATATGCTTCTTGATTTATGGAACAGGAAGGGAGCATGAATTTTTGTCCGTATGATCAAGAAGGCAAATTGTGGTACTCGTTGGTCTTTGACCATATCACCACATAAATAGTTGGATGTTAATTATCAAAACGACTGCATTCCTTGATATGCTGGGGATTTTTTAATGTAAGCCCCATATCACAATGTGATTTCTTGCTAGATATTATACCTCTGTCACTGCCATTGTGAAAAATAATAGAAATCAATCATTTTGGACAACCAAAATACTCCCTGTGCTGCAGGCCTGCCCATATTAACTCTTTGCTTTATTATATAACAGATAATATTGATAAAAATGACAGAAAGGTGGCATGTGGTGGTCATCCGTGTATTAAAATATTATTATTTATTATTATAGCGCCATTTATTCCATGGCGCTTTACATGTGAAAAGGGATATACATAATAAAAAAAAAAGAACAATAATCTTGAACAAAACGAGTCACTGACCGGTACAGGAGAGAGGAGCCGGCCCACGAGGGCTCACAGTCTACAAGTATAACCTGTCCCAATCTCATAGTTGCTATACAGGAGGAGTACGGCACTATGTGACGACCTAGGTGCAACGCTCTGCAGACGATGGATCAGCTGCAGGACACATCTGCAACTACCGGCTCGGTGTCTGGGAGGTGGGTACAGTTTATCCTGAGAATTATGTGACAGCTTTGAACTTCTCTGAGTGTCAGAGGAATAAAGGAGGAGGGGGGGCCTTGCATTAATTTATTAGATCTCTCCCGGGAAATGCGCAACAGTGGAGGAGAAACCCCAGCACCCTATAAATATTTATAATGCACATGAAAATTTTAAAGCACTGCAGTAATAATCTTGTGTAGGGCTATTGGAAACAACATGCCGTGTGCCTTTCCAGTCTGCATATATGTATGGAGGCTGCGGAATATTTCTGACACATGGAGAGCAGTGCCGGCTATACAATATTCTATGCATATTTGTCGGCACTGTGCAAGACTCCAAAATGCTCAGACCTTGCTGTTTTCTCGCAGCTTGTTAATGACACTAACATTACTGCAGAGATGCTCAGCAGTCTATTCACATACCGTTCTCTTTCCCAGTGTTCCTGGCTTTTAAAGGGAACATTTTCCTATAGCGACAGTAGTGCCCTTATTCTACACTCTGACTTAGGTTGTCAATGGAAAACAAACGGCACATCATTTACATCAATAATAACAACTAGAAATAAATAGGCAAAGACAGAAAAAGGTGGATCACAATCCTGACATGAAGGAAGATGGAACTGTAGCCTCAACAGTCAGAATATCCGCACTACAAAAATGGCCGAAAAGTTGGATTTTTCACTTTATTGTATTTTTTTTAATTAATTTGCATTCTAAAGAACCAAGAGTTTTCAGAAGATTAATATGCTGAGGCAGTGCCACCAAGTCAAGCCTGGGTACCTGGTTATTTAATGTTAGACGCTCAGCCAAATTTGTGGATGGAAAGCTATGCATGTTGCTTTTTGCTCCTGCTGGGGTAGAAGGTGGAATGTTGGCATTGTCCCCAGTCTTATTCCTTTGTACAGTGTAAGAGCATGTTCACATGTTGCGTTTTTCCACATTTTTCTGAATGCATACAAAATGCGTTTTACTGAAAGAAGCATCATAGTTTTTATATTCCTAATATATTGCAATCGTCATATTATATAGCATTGTGTACTTACAATTGCTCACTTTGCCTTTCTACCGAGATAATTCTTCTCTTCCCTCTGCTCTATGTAGAAACAGGAAGTCTGCATTTTTTATTCGCCTTTTCCTTACCCAGCTGCTCCCTCTTCCCCTGCCAGGGACATTTGCAGTGACTTATGACTCACACAGGAAAATAGACCTCCTGTTTCTAAATAGAGCTTAGAGGGATTCAGCTAGTCTGTTTTTAACTGTGTGAAGTCATAGATCTAATGGAAAACAGAAGAATTAGCTGTGTAGAAAGGCAAAATGAGCAATTGTAAGTGCACAGTGCTATATATATATGATTGCAATATATTAGGAGGATAAACATTTTGATGTGAACACTTTTTGAATGAGATTTGTGAAATTTCTTATTTCTTTCTTGCAGATTTCAAGCAGTTTCAGATCTGTAGCATGTCAATTCTTTCTGCATTTTTGCAACATTTTTTACAAATTCAAGTTAATAGGAAAACAAGCTTAAAAACTAGTCAGAAAGGCAGTGTTTTTTCTGCCAATGCTCCAGTAAATCTGCTGCAAATACTGGCCATTTACACATACCCTCAGTTCCCATTTGATGATTAAATTTGCCCATCCAAATAAATGGGTCTGTGAATAAAAAACCCATAGTGCTTGGATGCCATCCGTGTGTCATGTGAGTTCTCTCTGTTTTTGCACTGTTAATGGTTTGGAGAAGCTAGGATTATTTTTTTTTGTCTTTGAGAAAAATGGATGACAAATGGCTCCAACACACAGATGAAAAACATTCATCTGAATGAGACCGATAGTAATATCTTTTTATTAATTTTTTTCTGTTGAAGGTGCATGATTATACAATGGAGGCTATGTAAAGAAGAAGAAGAAGGATGTGGCTCATGCCAACTTGTCACATTTGATTTATGTAATGTAGAAGTGAAGGGTAAAACATGAAAGCAAGCATCTGGTCATCTGCCATGGGCAGAACGGGTACATGTCTTCTCTGCTGTAGACACGGGGCCCCCCAATTTTCATAGGACAGTTGTCAGCAAGATACTGTTGGGTCTTGAAGTGAAGATGTAATAATAACCCAGAGCTCAGCTATTTCCATCCTCCGTACAGACAGCCACAGCTCTGCTACTTGTACTTATGAAGCTGCTTATTGCTGCCGGCCAAAGCGATGTTACTGGCATCTTTACAAGGATGAGGAGGTGGATTGAAGAAGCAGATGGGACCTGAATACAGAGTACTGTACATTGCTCTGAAACGGAAGGTGGAGATGGCAGCATTTAAAGTGGATCTGCACACGAAAAAACACTTCTTTAAAATGACCTTGTTTATGTGTCCTTACTGCTGTTCAGAATATCATGAGCGTCTATATCTGATGCTGCTGCTCCCTTTTAAATTGTGTAACTAAAAGTGTCTAAAAGCCGGTGATACGTAGGTCATCATTGACAGTACGGCATGGGGTAGAGAAGTATTCAGATACTTTACATGGAATCAGGCTGCACAAATTCTCCACAACACAGTTGCGAGCTTTGGTGCAATAAATACTTAATCCACAGAAAGCAAGATGTGATTGCATTTGATTTTGCAAGTACATTTGGTAATTAAAGAAGTTGTCTACTACTTGGACAACTTCTCATACCACTCGCTTGGCCCCAATAAAATAATAAAGCCTATACTCACCTCCCATGCTAGCGCCATTCCCGCAGTGTCGGCATTCGCTCTCCCGGGCCTTCCGTGCTGTTGTTGTGATACGTGATGCCTTCGCCCATTTGGCACTTTCGGCACTGTCCTCACCTCCTGTCAAACTGAGCAGGAAAAGGATGTCCGAGATCAGCTGCAGCCCGGACTTCCTCTTCATATTTGATTTGTCCGAAGGTGGGGATGGTAATCAGTTGACCACAATGATCAAAGATAAGTGTGGAAAAAAAGGGCATAGAATTTCTGGAAAAGAACATCTTGTCAACCATTAAGCATGGAGGTGGAGCAATCATGTTTTGAGGTTGTGTTGCAGCCAATGGCATAGGGAACATTTCACGGTTAGAGGGAAGAATGGATTCAATGAAATTTCAACAAATTCTTGATGCAAACATCACACCATCTGTAAAAAACTGAAGTTGAGACTAGCTTCTACAAATAATTATAATGATCTTAAATACGTTAAAATCCACAGCAGACTACCATAAAAGTTGGAAGCTGAAGGTTTTGCAATGGCCCTCACAGTCCCTAATCTGAACGTCATTGAAAATCCATGGCTAGATATCAAATAGCAGTGCATGCAAGACGACCCAGAAATTTCACACAACTAGAAGAAATTTCCAAGAAAGAAAGGATGAAAATCCCTCAAACAAGAATTGAAAGACTCTTGGCTGGCTATAAAAAACATTTACAAGCTGTGATGCTTGCCAAAGGGGTTGCTACTATGTACCAAACATGCAGGGTGTCCAAACTTTAGCACCTGCCCATTTTCCTTTTTGTAATTTTTAAAATGTAAAAGATTTTTTTTTGCCTAAAATAGAAAGAAAATTTGTCATCTTTAATTTTAGGCCTTTCAGAAATCATTTAATCTTCAACTTGCTTAGGCTGGCTTCACACTAGCATTCGGCAGGGCTGCGGATGGCAGCCTACTTCTTTCTTCCTCCGATAAGCCCACTGCTGCACCTCTTCCTTCAGCTCTGCCTACATCTGCATGCGTCCTGCATACCTATATTTAACATTGGATATGCAGGCCATGCGGATGTATGCTGATGCATCCACATGCGTCGTTTTGACGCACCTGCCGACCACAACAAAATGCATGTGCAGTAGTGGCCGGGGCTTAACGGAGGAAGAAAGAAGGAAGTAGGATGCCATCCGCAGCGCTACACTACGCAAGTGTGAAACCAGCCTTAGCTGTTCACAATAGCAATAATTTTGCCCAGGGGTCCCCAAACTTTTACATGCCACTGTATAGAACTACAGTGGGTACGGAAAGTATTCAGACCCCATTAAGTTTTGCACTCTTTGTTTCATTGCAGCCATTTGGTAATTCAAAAAAGTTCATTTTTTTCTCATTAATGTACACTCTGCACCCCATCTTGACTGAAAATAAAAACAGAACTGTAGAAATTTATTAAAAAAGAAAAACTGAAATATCACATGGTCATAAGTATTCAGACCCTTTGCTCAGTGTTGAGTAGAAGCACCCTTTTTGAGCTAGTACAGCCATGAGTCTTCTTGGGAATGATGCAACAAGTTTTTCACACCTGGATTTGGGGATCCTCTGCCATTCTTCCCTGCAGATCCTCTCCAGTTCTGTCAGATTGGATGGTGAATGTTGGTGGACAGCCATGTTCAGGTCTCTCCAGAGATGCTCAATTGGGTTTAAGTCAGGGCTTTGGCTGGACCAGTCAAGAATGGTCACAGAATTGTTATGAAGCCACTCCTGTGTTATTTTAGTTGTGTGCTTAGGGTATTTGTCTTGTTGGGAGGTGAACCTTCAGCTCAGTCTGGAGGTTTTCATCCAGGATATCTTTGTACTTGGCCGCATTCATATTTCCTTCAATTGAAACCTGTCCCTGCACTTGAAAAACACACACATTGCTTGATGCTGCCACTACCATGTTTCATTGCTGGGATTGTATTGGGCAGGTGATGAGCAGTGCTTGGTTTTCCCCACACATACCACTTAGAATTATCACCAAAAAGTTCTGTTTTCGTCTCATCAGACCAGAAAATCTTATTTCTCATAGTCTAGGAGTCTTTGCTGTGTTTTTTTAGCAAACTCTATGTAAACTGTCATATGTCTTGCACTGAGGAGAGGCTTCCGTCGGGCCACTCTGCCACAAAGGCCCGACTGTTGGAGGACTGCAGTGATAGTTGACTTTGTGGAACTTTCTCCCATATCCCCTCTGAATCTGTTGAGCGCAGCCACAGTGTCTTGGGCTTCTTAAGTCTCTCACCAAGGCTCTTCTCCCAAAATTGTTCAGTTTGGCTGGACAGTCAGGTCTAGGAAAACTTCTGGTGGTCCCAAACTTCTTCCATTTAAAGGGAATCTGTCACCAGAAATTTGCGGGCTATGTAAATGCCCTGTGTCCGGTCCGATTAGCGGTGTTTCTTCTTTTCTCCACCCTATCCGTGGCCGCCGTCCGTGATATTTTCCGTAATTAGAGTAGTTCTCCATATTTCGCGCATGCGCACAGCAATCTTGCCGCGCGCATGCACAGTATGCTTTGCCCAACTGTAGGCAAAGCCGAAAATCATTGGCCCTCATACATTGACAGTATGGACATTTAAATGAAGAAATATAGGAGAAAAGCAAAATAAGCAAATACTCTGCTGTAAGTAAAGATATAGTAATAGTGCAAGTAAACAACATTGGGTGCTTAGTTGACACGATTCTGATCAAAAGAAGGTAAAAGTCACCCCACTGCGACAAGGTGTACTCAATCAGTAATGGACTCTAACTCTTGTAGTCCACCTTGCTGTGTGTTAACAGACATCAAAATACGGGGGGGAAGCAGGACCCAGACCTGACTGTTTTGCACTAATTCACCATTAAAATATCCACTTAGTATTTTGCAGAATTTATAAAAAGCCTAAAATAATCTCTGCTATGTGTAACTCTTATAATGAGTTATTTACAGCCCCCCATCAGTGGTGTCTTTTTTTGGGTCTAATACCTAAAAATGTCAGTGGTTCAAAGCGTATACACAGGGGCTGGGCAGGTGGGGCATTTGCCACGCCCTGTAGTGGAAGTCGGAAGTTCTCTGTGTCGGCTGTCAAGTTGTCAGCTGGCTCAGATAAGGTGCAGTTTGCCGCTGACAGCAATCATTTGCACTCACGTTTTTCAAATGTGAGTACAATTGAAGCATTGTCCGCCGGCACTTCCGGGTCTGGACAATGTCTGCAGTGTGATCAGACCAGCTGATCACGTTGTTGACATCACTCCCATGTTCTGCAGGTGTGCATACAATGTTGGTAAGTGCTCAGTTGAGCTGAAGACACTGAAGATTTATTGGGAACGAGAAGAGGGAATGGGTGCAGACACAGTATGGGGAGTGAGAGATGGGGAAGAAATTTTAGGCCGCAGTATGAGGAGTGAAGGGGGATAGGTGAGAACACAGTATGGGGAGCAAAGGGGAGTGTTTTAGGAAATAGTATGAGGGGGTAATGGGTGTGAACACAGTATTGGAAGCGAGGGGAGAAAGTATGTGGAAACAGTATGAGGAGGGATGGGTGTCAACAGAGCATGGGGAGCGAGAGGGATGCCATATGTGTGGACATGGTATAGGGAACAAGTGGATGTGTGAGGAGACATAATAGACACCGAGGGGGTAAATATGTGAGGAAACAGTATGGTTAGAAGAGAGGGGGATGTATGAGGGAATAGTATGAGGGAGGGGAAAATGTGTGAGAAGACTATTGAATAGATGAAATAGTGAGGTGACAGTGTGGGGGAGAAAAAGTGTGAGGCGGGACAGAAGCGAGACTGGGAAATGTGTGGGGGCGTTATAAAGAGGGGGCTGCATGCAGGAACAGTTTGTCGAGGAGGAGAAATGTTATGAGGGGGCACAATATAGAGACTGGACACTAAAGGGCAGTGATGGCAAGCCTTTTAGAGACTGAGTGCCCAAACTGCAATCCAAAACCCACTTATCTTTTGCAAAGTGCCCTCAATACTGAGGTTTTAGATTACAGTAGAAAGACAGCTTGTACATTAGCGCGCTATAGAGTCAATATCAATGAGCATGTAAGCGCTGCACTCCAATCCTAAGATACTAGCCACCAATTGTAGTGAAGGTCTGTTCTTGAGAATGAAGAGGATTTTTAATCAAAAGTAAAATTGCAAAGTTGTTTGTTTTTACAACCTCTTTGCAATTGTAACCCGTTATCATGATGAGAAGAACAAACCCTTTAAGGCAGGGATATCAAACTCAAATACACAGAGGGCCAAAGTTAAAAGCTTGCAGAAAGTTGCAGGCCAACCTTGATATTTGTTTGTTATCTACAATTGAGGAAGTTTATCCTTATCAAATACAATGATTAACTTTTGGAATTATAGTGGAAGAATAGAATATGTTATGTAACAGCATTAAAAAGTATATGGCAAATTGGCTTAATTTAAATATGTAATAACAAAGGATAAAAAAACCATTCAATAAAACAGAAAATAAAGTATGATGCAAACAAAAGTGCTCCCAAGCATAGTATGATACCCCCACAGTGAACTCCTCCACACGCACAGTATGGTGACCTTACTGTACCCCCCTCAGTTCCCACAACAAAGAATGGTGACCCCCATCACAGTATGAGTCTCCAACTTTAATCCCCACACAGCCCTCCATACAGTATAACGGGCACATAAAGTCCTCCATACAATACAATGGCTCCACATAGATCGCCATAAAGTATAATGGTTCCACATAGTCCTCCATACAGTGTAATGGCCTCCATATAGTCCTTCATAAAGTATAATGGCCCCCACAGAGTCCTGCATAAAGTGTAATGGGCCCCACATAGTGCTCCATGCAGTATAATGGCCTCACATGATGCTCCATACTATAAAATGGCCTCACATAGTGCTCCATACTGTATAATGGCCCCACATGATGCTCCATACTGTATAATGGCCTCACATAGTGTTCCATACAGTATAATGGCCTCACATTAAAAAAATACTGTATATACTCGTGTATAAGCCAACCCGAGTATAAGCTGAGGCACCTAATTTTGAACCAAAAACTGGGACAACGTATTGACTCGAGTATAAACTGGGTATGCATTGTCCCCTAATCCCTATTCTGGTATGCATGGTTCCTCATCCTTATCCTTGTATGCATGGATCCTTATCCCGATCCTTGTATGCATGGCTCCTTATCCCGATCATTGTATGCATGGTTCCTCATCCTTATCCTTGTATGTGTGACCACGAGAAAAGCATTTAAAAAAAACATCCTACTAACCCTCCCTGCGCACACTGCCAGCATCTTGTTCCTGTGCCTGCAGCATCTTTGGCTGAGCAATCACGTGTCCCCGCTCATTAAGGTAATGAATATTCACCACTCTCTATGCCCATGAGAGTGGAGAGAGGTGAAAATTCATTACCTTAATGAGAGGGCACCCGTGATAGCCCGACAGCTGCTGGAATCCAGCGGCTGCAGCTGAAACTATTGCGTGCTATAAGAGAAATGAATACTCACTGCCAGTGCAGTGAATATTCTATTCTCTTTAGCAGCAGGCACAGGAGTTAGCCGCAGCAGCCGGCTCCTGCCTACTGTGACCCGCTGCTCTACCGCTCCCCCTCCTCCGCCGTCTTCTAGTCCTGAGGAGATGGCGCGTGTGCCCACCTGGAAGGCTGTATGTGCCCCCCTTTGGCACGTGGGGCATAGGTTCACCACCACTGCTATAGGGGGTACATAGTGTTAGTGGACAATGTGAAGAGGAGGCCCAGTTTGGAAAGGAGAGGGCAGTGTGGAGGGCATATTTTATGCAGGGAACACCGTGAGAGGCAATTATTTACTCAAAAGCTTAGGGCAGAGCAGGTATTTTTTATTCAGGAGCATTATTATCAGGCAGCTATGTTTAATTGGATTGTGTGGGGCTGTGCTGCAGAAGACTAAAGGAGATGGACTTCTTCAGAGATGAACTGTGGATGTGAAAATTTATTATGGCATATGGACAAGATGATGAAAAGAAAGAGAATCATTCCAATCAGAGACAACGTCATCTATAAGTTTTCCAGATCTAAATGTTTATTTGTAATACTATTCTCATCAGTTCTGTGGTTCCTGTAAGGTCCACAGTCTGATGATGACTAATAACTCCCAGCATCTCCATACCATTGTTAAGGACATACTGGGAGTTGTAGGTTCATGCGATACAAATGTATATGGGTCTAACCAGACATTACAATTAATGTAACATGAACTGATTGTGGTTCTGGTGCTGTATTCATGTACTGATGATTGTTTAGATGATTTATTCATTTAATGATGGAGGTCCTGGTGATGTACTTCTGTACTGATGGTGGTTCTGGTGATGTATTTATGCACTGATGGTGGTTCTGATGCTGAACTCATGTAGAAATTGGTGATGCATTAATGGTAGTTCTGATTATATATTTGGGTCTCCCTCCCAGGGCTGTGGGGTACTCGGTACCGGGCCCATGGAGTTCAAGGGGAGATGTCACGGTAGCTGTGACCCAGTCTGTTGCCCTGGGCGTCCATTGTAAAAGGGGAATGTTGAATGTGTGGATGATGATTAAAGTTTATTAGTGAATGATTTGTGACGCCACCTGTGGTGTTCGGCAATGAAGATGTTAAGCCGACGCTGCAAACAGACCCTCTGGGAAAGATGGTGTGGTGCAGCAATGATGGTGTAGCCCTCCACAGGTAGGGCTGTAGTCCCAGGGCAGTGTAGATGAAGAAGATAGGTGTTAGGGGAGAGAGTGGAGTGTCCGGCACCGAGATGTAGCAGTGCTGAGTGGGTTGGCGCAGTAATAAGCCGAGGACACCAGGGCATGTAGTTCCAAAGCTTTACTCACAGTCTGTTCAGCATACACGTGCCCGCCTCGGTACCGTGTCCTCCAGGTCAGGGGCTCAGTCAACCTCCAGGCAAGATGAAGTACTCCCAACACTCCGCCAACATATGTGCCTTTTCTGAACATCTCCCTTTTGCGCCTATAGTGAAGTACTCACAGTACTGAGTTACACTGGAGTTCCTCCTGTCAGATGTTCCTATGAACTCTACTTGTACGGCAGACAGCTGTAGCCTGCTTCGGGGACTCCTTGCTACCAAGTCCCGGCTCACTATCGTTGCTGTTGTGCCCCCAAGTCTTGTGTGGGAATAAAGTGGTGACAACTTCTATTCCTTCGGTGTCTGCTGCAGGACCATTAGTATCCATACAACCTCGGGGACCGGACCCCGGCCTTGCGCTGTGAACTTGGGAAGGGTTCTGCTCTAACCCTAATCCTTAGTCCTCCTCTCCTTACGTTCCGTACTAATCCTTCCTTCTTATGGAAAAAGTCAGACTTTCCATCAATGTCTCTTTCCTGTGCCAGCGGACCCAGGTCACTGAGGTCGGCTGCAGCACGTCCTTCATCCATCCCACTCAGTGGATCTTCACTCTTCCACTGACTCTGTCAGACTGACTACATCCTAAATTCTTCCTGCTCTTTTGGTGACAACTAACTCCACCCACCTCCCAGTACGCTTCGTGTTCCAAGCAGGGAGCCACCAAAGGGTGTTTTGCTACACTACTATGTTGTGTGGGATGCAGGTGTTGGAGTGTGGTCAGTTGTCTCCACCTTACCTGGATGGTGGGGTACCAGATTTTGATGAGTCTGCATTTATTCTATGTGACTGTGGACTTCTGAATTCTCACAGCCCGCACTGTACACTGTCAGAATTTTCTGGCAGAGAGAGCGTGAGGTCACCAAACCGCAAGTGTGCAATTTGAATACATGCAGTCACATGCCAACTAGACATGCGTGGCCTCGCTCAATGAAAATAAATTGAACAAGGCCGGACACATCTAGTTGGAATGTGACCCGAAGTTTGCAAATTGCATACTTGTGCTCACATGACCGTCCACTCTTGCTGCTCTCATGTGGGAATCTTAAAGGTGTGCAATGCACGCGCTGTGAGAATTCAGAAGCCTGCAGTCACTTAAAGTGACTGCAGACTTTCCTTGCAAACCTGAACAAGCCATTTAATTATAAAATTAAAGTCCTGTAGCGTGTAATATACTCGTCCAGGATTCAGCTCTGCTTGCTAGCTCCAGCAGTTATGGCCGCTGCACTCACTGGGTGCCAGAAACCCTACATATACCTCTGTCAGAGGCATTCACATTCTTTCATACAATTCTGTCTTCTTCATCTTCTTACGAGATGTGGGTTGCTCATAACTAGGTTTTAGCTCTCCAGCTTCCGGCAAATAGAACTTTAAATAACAATAGGCTTACGGATTCAGCCAGATTTTTCCATTACCTTTCTGCTTTATAGTAAAATCACAATGTTTATTTCAAATCGCCAGCACATTAGAATATCAATTGTACAATGTTTCTTAAGAAAACCTGCAGATTAAGGTAAACAGAATAAACAGCGGGATAAATATTGGTGCTGTAATAAAACAACGTGGTTGTAGGGAATGAATAGCCTTTAAAAAGAGAGTTAGAGGAAAATCTCCTGTGGTTGTAAGGTGCCAGTGATAGGATCGCTAGGAAATTGTCTAGCTCTCGTCTGTTCACAAAGCACATACAGAGACCTGCAACATCAGTATGCAAACATTTGCTGAGCACAGGAGGAACACAAGAGACAGAAGGACAGGGAGCCAAACAGCATCCGTGCCTATTCCTCCAGTGACTACAAAGTACCTGTCATACAGGCTGTCTGGCCATACATTTCACTTTATTGATTCGGCATGACCCTAGTCATGGCACATCAATTCCTATTTATTTTCTTTTCATATAAATCCCCAGATTTCCTCATACGGCTGCATATAGCTTCTCATGTTCCTTGCTCCCTACATACCATTTCATAAAACGCTTCTCTGATTGTATCAATGAATAAGTATTTTTCCTCTACCAGCACTATCAGTGCAGCTCACATTGCGGTATACATTTATATCAGTACTCTTTATTATTCTTTATCTCCCTTTCATTTACATGGCAGAATAATGTCATCCTTCGCACACACATATTTTGCCATTTTTTTAACCTTTTAACCCGCCTGTTATATTCAGCTAGCTAGTGGAAATGAGCAGCCCATTAAATATTTATTAAAGTGTTTATAATAAATACATTGCAGATTCTACCTATTTTGATAACTTAAAAAAATATTTGTCAGTCTGAACCTGTAGGTCATGATTATCTGCTATTTATTTTCTTTATGTTTTTTCTAGCTTCTGGCTTAGTATTCTCATACATCTTTAAGAGTTGTTACCCAAAACTTTAGTTTGACTGACAGCTTTTACTCTCCCCTCGTTTACACATGCACACTTAGTTTTGTTGAGTGTGCATGTATTTTCACTGAACAGAGTAAGTCACTGAAAACATCTTTGGCAGCAGTCTATCTTCCCTTAGAAAAAAGGACAGGGCATGTTGAAATCCTATATGCTTGATCATTATCCCCAAAATATCTATTGAGAAAGGTGGGAGAGACCACCTTTCCTCAGCTCTGATGAGTGTGGGTACCGTTAATCCTGCTGCACTATAAAACATTGTTGATTGGGATTCTGATATGTTCTAAAATTTAGCTTTTTCCATTTCATCTATTTAAACTAGTTCTTCTCAAAATGTAATGAGAGTCCCACATGTAATATCCCTTATAGTCGTTGATAAGTCATGGCAGATTCCATAGTCATCTGGACACATCTACTTTTCCGGTCTTATTAGTATCTTATAAAGAGGGCACTGTTGTTGGTACTGAGGCACAGTGTCTAATACTGTGGGAGTACTGTTGTTGGTACTGAGGCACAGTGTCTAATACTGTGGGAGTACTGTTGTTGGTACTGAGGCACAATGTCTAATACCGAAAACACTTTTGTTGGTACCGCGTCACAGTGTCTGATTTTGAAGACATTGTTGTTGGCAGTTCAACACAGTGTCTAATATTGTAATATTGTGGGGTACTGTTAGTACTGTTGTGGCACCCCTGAGGCTTCAGTCACCACAGAGGTACTGCACCTTCTCCTAAGGTGTAGTGCCCCACCATCCAGGTAAGGTGGGAACTCCTGACCACGCTCCACACCTGCATTCCACACACAGGATAGTTCAGTGGGGCCACCTAACAGCTTCAGGCTGGGGGTTAGCAGAGCACCCCTCGTGGAACCCTGCTTCGCAACATGAGATGTGCTGGGAGGCGGGTGGAGTGAGATGATATAAAAGAGTGGGAAGAGTGAGCGTTAGAGAGTTGGTTGTTGGTTAGTTGGAGAGAGAAGATGGGTGTCTGAAGGACGTGCTGCAGCAGGTCCCAGTGATCTGGGCTGCTGGCACGAGAAAGACCAGAGAAAGAGACTGATAATATTGATAACCTAACCTTCCATGAGAGAGATAAAACAGATCGGAACGAAGGAGAATAGAAGGACGGTGGGAAGCTGGTTGAGAAAGAGAGAGAACCCTTCCAGTCCAGAGAGCGCAAAGGCCGGGGCCCGGTCCCCGAGGTTGATTGGATCTTTATGTTCGGCAACAGACACCGGAGGAGTAGTGAGCCGCTAACGCCTTGCTCCCATCATAGACTTGGGACACAACAGCAACTGAATAGAGAGCCAGGATGCAGTGAGGAGTCCCCGAAGCAGGCTACAGCTGTCTGTCATACAAATAAAGACTAGGAACACCTAGAGAGAGGCATTCCAGGGTAACTAAGTAGTGGAGTGCTTCGCATCTAAAGGCGCATTGGAGAAGTCGTTCAGTAAGGTACATGTTGGCGGAGTGTGGAAGGGAGAATCCTATCCTGCCTGGAGGTTGGCTGGAGCCCTGACCTGGAGAACACGGTACGGAGGCAGGCAGTTGAGTGAACTGCAAACAGTGAGTAAAGCTTTGGATCCGCATACTCGGGTGTCCTCCAGTTATTCCCGCACCACTACACCTGGGTACCAGCCTCCATACCATTCTGCGCCTCTCCTCATCCATTGCACCTACACTGCCCTGGGACCACAGCTCCACCTGTGGGGAGCTATACCATCTTTGCTGCACCACACCATCAGTCCCAGCGGATCTGCATGCAGCGTTGGCTCAACATCTCCCTTGCCAAACACCACAGGTGGCATCACAAACTATTCTAATAAACTTTAACACCATTAACATCACCGCCATTGATATTGGGCGCCCAGGGCCATAGACCGGGTCACCGCTGCTGTAACACATTCCCACCTTGAAACCGGCCCGGTACTGAGTACCCTGCTGCCCTGGGTGTGCGAGGGCGACCCACTGTGGCAGTGTCTAATACTGTAGGGAACTTTTGGTACTGTGTCATAATGTATGGTACTGGTGGAACTGTTGTTGGTACAGTGGCACAGGGTCTAACACTTTGGGGAATTGTTGTTGATACTGTGGCAAAGCGTCTAATACTGAAGGCAATGTTGTTGGTACTGTGTCATAATGTCTGGTACTGAGGGAACTGTTGTTGGTACTGTGGCATAGTGTCTGGTCTAATACTATGGGGAATTGTTGTTGGTACTGTTGCACAGTGTCTAATGCTGTGGGGGAATTTTGGTGCTGTGCCATAATGTGTGGTACTGAGGGAACTGTTGTTCTTACTGTGGCACAAGGTCTAATACTGTGGGGAATTGTTGGAGCTGTGGCAGTGTCTGATACTGAAGGAACTGTTGTTGGTACTGTGTCAGTGTCTGATACTGAAGGCACTGTTGTTGGTACTGTGGCAGTGTCTGATACTGAAGGCATTGTTGTTGGTACTGTGGCAGTGTCTGATACTGAAGGCATTGTTGTTGGTACTGTGGCAGTGTCTGATACTGAAGGCACTGTTGTTGGTACTGTGGCAGTGTCTGATACTGAAGGCATTGTTGTTGGTACTGTGGCAGTGTCTGATACTGAAGGCATTGTTGTTGGTACTGTGGCAGTGTCTGATACTGAAGGCACTGTTGTTGGTACTGTGGCAGTGTCTGATACTGAAGGCATTGTTGTTGGTACTGTGGCAGTGTCTGATACTGAAGGCATTGTTGTTGGTACTGTGGCAGTGTCTGATACTGAAGGCACTGTTGTTGGTACTGTGGCAGTGTCTGATACTGAAGGCACTGTTGTTGGTACTGTGGCAGTGTCTGATACTGAAGGCACTGTCGTTGGTACTGTGGCAGTGTCTGATACTGAAGGCATTGTTGTTGGTACTGTGGCAGTGTCTGATACTGAAAGCATTGTTGTTGGTACTGTGGCAGTGTCTGATACTGACGGCATTGTTGGTGGTATTGTGGCAGAGTGTCTAATGCTGTGGGGAACAATTGATTCTGTGGCAGAGTGTCTGGTATTGAGGAAACTGTTGTTGGTACTGTGGCACAAGGTCTAATACTGTGGGGAATTGTTGGTAATGTGACAGAGTGCCTAATACTGTGGGACCTTGTTGTGCTGTGTCATAATATCTGATCCTGAGGGAGCTGTTGTTTGTACTGTGGTGGTGTCTGACACTGAGAGCATTATTGTTATAGTAGGACTTGCTAGTTCTCTAAATATTCTGTTTGGGTTTTTTGTTTTGCATGTAGACTGCTGTTGAGGCCATACGCTAATGCTATCATAGCTTGATGAGTATGGACTCAGACAAAAAGGTTTGGGAAGTCCAGTTAGATTTCTTTAGATTTGATTTTGTTTTGAGCACAAGTTTATTACAAAGTAAGTACAAAGAGAAATCTATATTATTCAGGTACGGATAGAATGAATAGAAAGAAGATCCCCACAAGACTACTATATTAATAGGGTTTCTGGCTTTGCTCCATACTTGTATGTGGGTGTATGTTGCCCTATTTGCTGCCACTTAACCTTTCTCCTTTTTTTCTCGGCTTCAGACAATTAATGCTTATTGAAGCATCAAAACAAATGTTCTGTGCAATAATGCACACAGGGAAGACTTAATTCTGCCTCACAATTCCTGCCCAAGCACAAAGAGATTGAGATTGGTAGTTCAAGCAGCATATTTATGGTCCATCTGTGCAGATACTTTGCGCAATCATTGCAGATTTCTCCCTGTAATTTAAACAGGCTTGTCAGGAAATTGTGATCTGAAATAATTCAAATTTTAAATCAAATACGGAACTAGATAAATATTATTCAGATTTTTCTATTCTACATACTGCTATCCACCAAAGCTTTAGGGAAGAGATTAAAGATGTGGATTGGAGCACAAACATTTAAAGAGCAATTTAGGAGCCTCCTAATTGTCATTGGGGCAGTTTTCCTATGACTGCGGCAATCTCTGGTTTAATTATGGTACATAATTCATTGATCATTGATCCAGGAGGGTAAAAAAGGAAAATTAGGAAATGTTTCATAAATTGATAAAAAGTAGAAGGTGTCTTGTCATGGGACAGAATCTTGGCAGCTTCACCGAATTTAAAGAGTAAAAGTACAATAAGTAATAAGCGGAGTACTTATTTTATGGTTATATCCAATAACACAAATATCTGAGATTATTAAAATGTTATATTTTTATATTATGTTATATATTATGTTACATTTTATAAGATATGTCATATCTGGTGCTGTCTCCATTCCAGCAGTGTCGCACTGGCTCTCCCAGGGCTCGTGTGACATTATTATGTCACATTATTATGTCACACAATCCCTGAGGACAATCAGTGGTGTCTTTACTCTCCTATCCTTTGGACAAATCAGATATCCAGAGGAAGTGAGAGAGCTGCTTCTGAATGGCAATTATATCCATAGGTGTAGAGAATCCAGCGCTGATTGGCCACAGTGATCGCGTGACATAACAACAGCTATTACTAACACCTTCATGTCTGATGTTAGAGACCCTGTAATTATCTTTACTCTACAAAGGCAGCACTACAGTCACTGATTTTCCCATTCCACATTGTTTTCATCACCACTCACCAGACTAAGGAGAAAATGGCAGCTTGTGCAGAAATCTGCACAATTAAGATGCATAAATCAATACAAAAGCCACAAGAAAACATGTGTGTCATGAAAAAAGGAGTCCATTGATGCGGTAGCGGCAATAGGCAACTCTTCTTATTTTTTATTGTGTTTATTTGCATCATAAATGACCACAAAGCTGTCATGTCTAATATTCTTCTCCAGCTCAGAGTATACTGTATATATGCAGGTTTTACTTGTTGCTAGAATCCCATAAAGCAACATAACCTCCAGTGGCCACAAATGTAAATGTGAAAACTTCTGGATACATTATGATTAGTGTAAAGACATACGAATATACTGTACAATAAAGATTGTGTTGGTAGTATTTTTAAACCACAGGTCAAATTAATTAAGGACAGTTGTATTGGGACAATTGTCAGTAATCCTTTATAAGGCCGGGATCACACATGCGAGAAACAGCTGAGTCTCGCTTGTTAATACCTGACACTGCCGCCGGCACTTGGATCGGAGCGTGTGGCCGCATAGCAATACATGCAGCCGCAGGCTCCGCTCCCGAGTGCTGGCGGCAGTGTCGGGTATTAACAAGCGAGACTCAGCCGTATTCCTCACATGTGTGATCCCGGCCTTAGGATTGGTATCATCGAAATATGAACTTGCACCCAAAACCCCAGTGCAGCACCCTGACCCAAAACACCATGATATGTCATTTTATGTAATGATATTATATCAAGACTTATGGAAATAGCAGAGTTCTTGATCTGACTTTAGATTAGTTCTTGTAAATAAAAAAAAGTTATTTCAAGCATGTTGCGAAGAAATAAAGAACAGCAGGCGACTCTTCAAGCCAAAGAAATGACTTGAAATTAAACTAGTAAATCGAGTGTTTGTGTTCTAACCCGAATTACATTTCTGCCAAAATACAGGGGATCAGTTCATGTATCGGAATATCAAAAATACATATACTGAACCTGTATGTTGGAGCATTTTAAGAACGGTCTACCAGGGCATTGATTTTATTATTTCAGTGCTTTTCTCTTTTAGGATATCATGCATATTTGAAACACAGAATACAATTAATTTGGAGTTCCGAAAAGGGAACTGGAAACAAGGAAACAAATCCAGAGTTATGCTCAGTTCACACTAGGCGTTTTTGTTGCCTTTTTGATGCTAATTTTCAGCTGCGTTTTACAGTACCAGCAAAGCTTATGAGATTTCAGAAATCACATGCACACACATTATTTTTTTGTCATCAGTATTTTGTGCTATGCATGTTTTTTTTTGGACATAGAACATGTCACTTCTTTCAGTGTTTTTTGAAGGCAATGGGTAATGAAAACCAAGTACAGCAGTATGTGAAACCCATTTGTTTTTGTGATTTTTTCAGGATTACCATCTTGTCTTGGTCACCTGAGATTGCAGTTGGGATTAGTACAGTTTAATTAAATTAGTGATGCGTAAAAAAGCAAACATTGGCTGACCAGGGTGTGAGATTGAACAGTGCTTGTGGCTAACCGAGGTGTGAGATTGAACATTGCCTGTGGCTAACCGAGGTGTGAGATTAAACGATGCCTGTGGCTAACCGAGATTTAAGATTGAACAATGCATGAGAAACTCAATGACAGTCCAAAGTCTGAAAATAAACAGTGACCTACAAACTCAAAGCACTGCCAATGTCTTGGGTTAATTATACCAGAACAATTCACGTCCCCCAGCTATTACATTTGTATGTGTAGTTTTTCATGAACTTATGTCTTGTATTGGTGACCTGTAATCATGCTTCTGTGGTGGAAACAAAGTTGAACTTTAGGATCCTGAAAAACGCAGCAAAAAAGCGCTGCAAATACGCACCAAAAATGTACCAAAACATGCGTTTTTGACGCTACTTCTCTTCTACCAAGAGTGCAGCAAAAATTGCCTAGTGTGAACTTGTCCTTAGGGTTATTCTGTGGAAAGGCATTATCCGAATTAGGCTGAGCTTCCATATATAGAGACACTGGCCAAAATCAAACTGATATTCCAGTTATTCATAGCAGTATTGGATTCCCATAACAACCTCACGTGAGCCTCAGGAACGCGAGTGCCAACACCACTGGAAGGGTGCCATCACAGGAGGTGAGAATAGGTGCTTAAATTTTAATGGTGCCAAACATTCCGATGAAGAGGTAGCTGTCCTAGCAGTGGACAACCCCTTTAATTTTACATTTCTGCCATATAAACATAAGCAGCTCTTACCATGTACCTCGCTCATCGATTCCTTTTCTCGCTACCTTCTTTTTGTTCCCCTGTCTTGAGTAAGGTTTTTTATTCCTCTGACTGTGATGGAAGTTCACTGACTGTAAAGAGGCAGAAAGCATTTTCCTCTTCTGTAAGACACTTTTAAGTGCTGGTACACAAAGACGTTGAATTCTCCATTGTGCTTCCCATTACTTTTCACATTGTGTGTATATTGAATGTTTTCTTACATGGACGCTCTATTTTCCACATTTGTATTAACTTCATTGCTGCCTGTATTTCTTTTCCTTAGTCTCCTAGCTTCTTGTTAGCACAGAATTCGTATAGGCACCGCTAAATACCCACTAGCAGTCTTAGAGCTAGATCATCTCTCTGGACTGGTTTACTCCACTGATGCTCCCCGGACGATACTCCGGCGCCTGCAGCCAGGCACACCTACTTTGTATAGCAGCAGGTCGGCATTTTTACTTGTTTTTTTGGCATAAGGGAATCAAAAAGTGTCCTGACTAGAGTTGAGCGATACCGTCCGATACTTCAAAGTATCGGACCGGAATGGATCGGCCGATCTTTAAAAAAAGTATCGGTATCGCCGATTCCGATACCGGAAGTCCCATTCAAGTCTATGGGACTTCCGGTATCGGAATAAGAAAAACCCTGTTTTTGCCTTGTACAGTCTCTCTGGGGTCTGTACGGGCCTTTCGGGGGGCTGTGCCGGCCTGCCAGGGGGTCTGTGCAGGCTCCGGTGGTCTGTGCCGGCCTGCCAGGGGGCTGTGCCGGCCTGCCGGTGGTCTGTGCAGGCTCCGGTGGGCTGTGCCGGCCTGCCGGGGGGCTGTGCCGGCCTGCCGGTGGTCTGTGCAGGCTCCGGGGGGCTGTGCCGGCCTGCCGGGGGGCTGTGCCGGCCTGCCGGTGGTCTGTGCAGGCTTCGGGGGTCTGTGCAGGCATCGTCCGATGGGACTACAAGTCCCATCGGGCGATGCCTGCTACCATGACAGTGATTGACACATTAGCCAATGATGGGACAGTAGTAGTCCCATCATCCGGCTAATGTGTTAAATGTTAAAAAAAAAAAAAAAAATACTACATACATACTACATGCATGCTACATACATACTACATGCTACATACATACTACATGCTACATACATACTACATGCTACATACATACTACATATATACTACATGCATGCTACATACATACTACATGCTACATACATACTACATGCTACATACATACTACATATATACTACATACATACTACATACATGCTACATACATGCTACATACATACTGCATGCTACATACATACTACATACATACTGCATGCTACATACATACTACATACATACTACATACATACTACATGCATGCTACATGCATGCTACATACATACTGCATGCTACATACATACTACATACATACTACATACATACTACATGCATGCTATATGCATGCTACATACATGCTACATGCATGCTACATACATACTACATGCTACATACATACCACATACATACTACATACATACTACATACATACTACATGCATGCTACATACATACTACATACATACTACATACATACTACATGCATGCTACATACATACTACATGCATGCTACATGCATGCTACATACATACTACATGCTACATACATACCACATACATACTACATACATACTACATGCTACATACATACTACATATATACTACATGCATGCTACATACATACTGCATGCTACATGCATGCTACATACATACTACATACATACTACATGCTACATACATACCACATATATACTACATACATACAATACATTCATACAATACATACATAGACATACAGTACATATAACATAGAGTAACATACTTACCAATACTTGTCACATTGTTCCCCGAAGCCATTGTCTTTTCCGGAATAAATATTAACATAACAAACCACAAAAATACTCACCCACGATCCGAAGCAGTCCACGAGTGTGTCCCACGACGATCTTGGGTAGAGAACTGCAGCATCAGATGATGCTGCCGTTCTCTACGGGCTGCAGGAATCCAATGACGGAAGGTAGGTATCCTTCCGCACTGTATTCCTCCGCCACTTAAAAAAAAAAAAGTCCCTAGTCTCACTTTATGCCATTGCTGTGTGGGAAATTCCCACGCAGCAATGGCATAAAGTGAGACTAGGGACTCTTTTTTTTTTTTAAGTGGCAGAGGAATACAGTGCGGAAGGATACCTACCTTCCGTCATTGGATTCCTGCAGCCCGTAGAGAACGGCAGCATCATCTGATGCTGCAGTTCTCTACCCAAGATCGTCGTGGGACACACTCGTGGACTGCTTCGGATCGTGGGTGAGTATTTTTGTGGTTTGTTATGTTAATATTTATTCCGGAAAAGACAATGGCTTCCGGGAACAATGTGACAAGTATTGGTAAGTATGTTACTCTATGTTATATGTACTGTATGTCTATGTATGTATTGTATGAATGTATTGTATGTATGTAGTATATATGTGGTATGTATGTAGCAAGTAGTATGTATGTAGTATGTATGTAGCATGCATGTAGCATGCAGTATGTATGTAGCATGCATGTAGTATATATGTAGTATGTATGTAGCATGCATGTAGTATATATGTAGTATGTATGTAGCATGTATGTAGTATGTATGTAGTATGTATGTGGTATGTATGTAGCATGTAGTATGTATGTAGCATGCATGTAGCATGCATGTAGTATGTATGTAGCATGCATGTAGTATGTATGTAGCATGCATGTAGTATGTATGTAGTATGTATGTAGCATGCATGTAGTATGTATGTAGTATGTATGTAGCATGTAGCATGTATGTAGTATGTATGTGGTATGTATGTAGCATGTAGTATGTATGTAGCATGCATGTAGTATATATGTAGTATGTATGTAGCATGTAGTATGTATGTAGTATTTATGTAGTATGTATGTGGTATGTATGTAGCATGTAGTATGTATGTAGCATGCATGTAGCATGCATGTAGTATGTATGTAGCATGCATGTAGTATATATGTAGTATGTATGTAGCATGTAGTATGTATGTAGTATGTATGTAGTATGTATGTGGTATGTATGTAGCATGTAGTATGTATGTAGCATGCATGTAGTATGTATGTAGCATGCATGTAGTATGTATGTAGTATGTATGTAGCATGCATGTAGTATGTATGTAGTATGTATGTAGTATGTATGTAGCATGCAGTATGTATGTAGCATGTATGTAGCATGTATGTAGTATGTATGTAGTATATATGTAGTATGTATGTAGCATGTAGTATGTATGTAGCATGCATGTAGTATATATGTAGTATGTATGTAGCATGTAGTATGTATGTAGCATGCATGTAGTATATATATAGTATGTATGTAGCATGTAGTATGTATGTAGCATGCATGTAGTATATATGTAGTATGTATGTAGCATGTAGTATGTATGTAGCATGCATGTAGTATATATGTAGTATGTATGTAGCATGTAGTATGTATGTAGCATGCATGTAGTATATATGTAGTATGTATGTAGCATGTAGTAAGTATGTAGTATGTATGTAGTATTTTTTTTTTTTTTTTTTAACATTTAACACATTAGCCGGATGATGGGACTACTACTGTCCCATCATTGGCTAATGTGTCAATCACTGTCATGGTAGCAGGCATCGCCAGATGGGACTTGTAGTCCCATCGGACGATGCTTGCACAGACCCCCGGACATCAGCACAGCCCCCCCGGCAGGCTGGCACAGCCCCCCGGCAGGTCGGTACAGACCCCCACAGGGTGCACAGACCACCGGCAGGCCGGCACAGCCCCCCGGCAGGCCGGTACAGACCCCCACAGGGTGCACAGACCACCGGCAGGCCGGCACAGCCCCCCGGCAGGCCGGTACCGACCCCGGGCAGTCCACACAGCCCCCCGGCAGGCCGGCAGAGACCCCCGGAAGGCCCGAAATGACGGCGCATCATGATGCGCACACACCGCGCATCATGATGACGTCAGGCCGTCAATCAACTTTGAACTTCCGATTCCGATGCCGAATTCCGATATTGAAAAAATATCGGAAGCCGGTATCGGAATTCCGATACAGCAAGTATCGGCCGATACCCGATACTTGCTGTATCGGAATGCTCAACACTAGTCCTGACACATACACATACAGTGCTAACAAAAATGGATTTGGTGCCGCTCATCTGTCCCTTAGTGCACTCAGCGCTCCTTTCATCCCATGCCCCCGATGTCACCTCTCCTATTGCAGCACATTACAGCTAGATCACACAGTCAGACATTAGATTCCATCACCTTCCTACACACTCCGTTTCATCCACACACCTACATATCATAGTGACAGTATATCTGTACAACCTTCAGCCTGACACAATACCCCTTCGCTCGTCAGGGAGGCCCATTAACCTGTCACACTTTGTTGATGTTCATACTCTAATGCGCCATATAACATTCACAGCTATGCTGCTTAATCCTTGCTGCATCTAAATCTGCTCCCAACACCATTGTCAATAGCCAGGTCGCAGTATATCATCCTGTGCTTCTTTGTGATCAGACACTGGGTTCCTCAAATCTTTAAACACTGACACTGCTCTGTACTTAAAATGTTATTTTGTATGGATCCGGCAACTTTCTAAATTACACATTTCATGTGGATGGGTTTATAATGGGATAACAATTGGTAAAACCTAGACCTAATTGAAGGAACAGTTTTACATAAAGCAAGAAGCTTTTAAAAGGACTCGGTCAGCATGTTTTTGCTCTGTAATCTGAGGGCAGTATGAGATAGAGGCTGAGACCTTGATTTCAATGATGTGCCACTTATTAGGCTGTGTGCCGTTCCTTCAGTACAGTGAGTGTTTTATAATCAGAAGATTAAAACTACAGGACTATAATTCGCATACAGTCTGGTCCAACCACGCCCACAGCACTGATGAGCAGCTTACTGTCTACAGACAATGTACACAGAAATCTGTGGCGTGGGCAGGGACAGCTTTCTGAGCGCTGCTACATGTTGCATCTAAAAACTCTGATTGTGTCACAACTGCTGCACCCACTAAGTGACAGATTGTTGAAATCAGGGTCTCTTTTCCTACATTATGCTGCTCTCAGATGAGGTAGAAAAAGCCTGGTGATAGCTTCCCTTTACTCTGTATGTATGTAAAGAGAATAAGGGGCAGCACTCCGTGGCTTGACAGAAAAGTTAAAAAAGTTTATTCCATGCCCAAGGTATATAATGATTTTTTTACACATATACTTGTATATGCAGGTGCATCTCACAAAATTAAGATATCATCAAAAAGATAATTTATTTCTGTTCTTCAATACAAAAAGTGAAACTCATATATTCTATAGGGTCATTACGCACACAGTGATATATTTCAAGTGTTTATTTCTGTTAATGTTGATGATTATGACTTACAGCCAATGAAAACCCAAAAGTCATTATCTCAGTAAATTGGAATACTTTCTAACACCAGCTTGAAAAAATTATTTTAAAATCCAAAATGTTGGTCTATTGAAAAGTATGTTCAGTAAATACACTCAATACTTGGTCGGGGTCCTTTTTCATCAATTACTGCATCAATGCGGCGTGGCATGGAGGCGATCAGCCTGTGGCACTGCTGAGGTGTTGTGGAAGCCCAGGTTGCTTTGATAGCAGCCTTCAGCTCGTCTGCATTGTTGGGTCTGGTGTCTCTCATCTTCTTCTTGACAATACTCCATAGATTCTCTATGGGGTTAAGGTCAGGCGAGTTTGCTGGCCAATCGAGCCCAGTGATACTGTTGTTTTTAAACCAGGTATTGGTACTTTTGGCAGTGTGGACAGGTGCCAAGTCCTGCTGGAGAATTACATTTCCATCTCCAAAAAGCTTGTCGGCAGAGGGAAGAATGAAGTGCTCTAAAATTTCCTGGTAGACGGCTGAAAGCAATATCTGACTTTAATTCATTCATTTTCATAGATTTTTTATTTATTATTACTTTTGTCAGATTCAAGTTATTTCTGTGACAATTGTGGGTTTTTCTGTCATTAAATGAGGGGTACCAACAACTCTGACCATGTGTGTATATATCCTTTGAGCAGGGCTTGGACCAGATGACCCAGGAGGTCCCTTCCCACTCTACCATTCTATGATTCTATAATATATATATATGTATCGATATGTGCGTATAACTATATAGATGTATATACTTAGCTGGTACTAACATGAAACATGTCAGGTAGATCCTTTGATCTGGCTATGTACGCAGTAATGGAAAGTTTTCAGCTTAGGCTACTTTCACACATCAGTTTTTTGCCGTCAGGCAGGATCCGGCTTTTTTTAGAAAAAACGGATCCGGCATAAATTTTGGAGAACTGTAGAAACGGATCCGTTTTTTTGCTGGATCCGTCTCTGTTCCTGGCGGCTGGCCAATTGGATCTGAGCATGCGCAGACTTAAAAAAACCGGATCCGGTTGCTGGATCCGTCTTTTTCTGGATCCGGCGCATTCCGGCGCCCATAGACTTTCATTGTAGCAAAAAGCTGGAAGCGCCGGATCCGGCGCTTCCGGCTTTTTCGCCGGAGACAAAAAACGTTACAGTAGACGTTTTTTCAAGACGCCGGAATGAGACAAGTTGCCGGATCCGGCAAAAAACGGATGAAACGCAATGCCATCCGGCACGATCCGGCGCTAATGCAAGTCAATGGGGAAAAACCGGATCCGGCATTGAATTTTGCCGGATCCGTTTTTTCCAAAAAAAGCCGGATCGTGCCTGAAGGCAAAAAACTGATGTGTGAAAGAGACCTTACCCAAACTAATGCATGTCAAGGGGAAAGAAAACACTCCATGTTGAAAAGGCACAGTATCCTCTTCAGAAAGAAACGAATATTCAGCAGCTCCAAGTTAAAAATCCAATCCTTTATTTCATTTCATTAAGAAAAATTCAGCAGTTGATTGTTTTGGACTAAAATGTCCTCAGTTGTATCACTATACTGCCGCCAATAATCTCTACTTAATAGCTGATTAAACGCAGTGGAAATTACGTTAGTTGCTTAATTAATTCACAAAAATTGAAAGTAGTATTCCACAATAGAAAATATATTCATGGTATATGTGGTAATGTAGAAAAATTGCAAGAAAAAAACTTTTAACCCCTTTACAACATGCACCGTACATGTTTGGCGCTGTAGGAGGTGCGTTCAGGCAAACCACCTTACATGTACGGCATGACAATGGTGCGATCACTCCAAGCACCCTGAGATCAAAAGCGGGTGTCAGCACTCTATGAGAACTGACACCATGCAGCAATGCCCACGGTCAGCGGTAGCCATTGGTGCCATCTTTACCCATTTCCCTGGGTGACAATGTAAAATCTGAGACTAAATTTGTGGTAAAAATGTAGTTATTTTTTCTTCACAGCCCAATGGTATAAAATTCTGTGACACACCCATGGTGTCAATATGATCACTGCACCCCTAGACCAATTGGGTCACTTGTAAAATGGGGTCACTTATTGGGGGGGTTCTCCTGTTTTGGTAACTCAGGAGCTCTGCCAATGTGACATGGCACCCTCAAATCATTCCAGTGTGGTTTTGAGCACTTTGAGGAGAGCACTTTTTGTAATGGTGTCACTTCTGGGTATTTTCAGTCATGCAGAGTCACTTCAAACGTGATTTGGTTCCTAAAAGAATGGTTTTCTAAATTTTGTTGCAAAAATTTGAAATTGCTGATAAACATTTAACCCTTGTAACTTCCTTATAACATGGGGATTTACGGCGTGATACCCATCATTCATAAACAAAAGAAGAAAAGGGGGTCTGGTGTATCCGGTCTGCGGTATATGGTGTTTAAATGGGCCGCCAAATGAAGTATCCAGGACATCATTTCCGATGCGCGCCCATACGCACCAGTGACACACATTCATCACTTCTGGGGCCGGAGTCACTTCCGCCACCAGCATGTTCCATTGATACTATGCAACTTCCAGTTCGCGATATTGTGGAGTGCAAACATGGAACGCAAGCGTCATTTCCGGTACAATGTTCCAATATCTATGTGTGCATGTAAATAAATTCCCAAAAATGGGGAAACAGATGTTCAACCTTGTAGGAAGGTTGAGCAACTGTTTCCCCATTTTTTTGGAATTTATTTACATGCACCCTTAGATATTGGAACACCGTACTGGAAATGACGCGTGCGTTCCATGTTTGCACTCCGCGATATTGAGCACCGGAAGTCGCATAGTATCACTGAAACACGTAGGTGCTGGAAGTGATCCCGGCCCCTGAAAGTGATGAATGCTTGTCACTGGTGCATTCCACATGGACGCGCACCAGAAATGACGCCCTGGATACTTCATTTGGCGGCCCATTTAAACACCATATAACGCGGACCAGATATACCAGACCCCCTTTTCTTGTTTTGTCTATGCGTGATGGGTATCACGCTGTAAATCCCCATGTTATATCCAATAGTCTATATCTCCCCTGATGATCCTTCTAACTTCCTTACATAAAAATATGTTTCAAAAATTGTGCTGATATAAAGTAGACATACGTTATAAATTCTTTTGTATAGCATGACTTACTGGGTTAAAGATATAAAAATTGAAATTGCTAAATGTTTGCCAAAAGGCCAATGTTTTCTCAAAGACACTCAAAAAAATTCTGCCTAAATTTACCACTATCATGAAGTACAATATGTCACCAGAAAACATTCTCAGAATCACTGGGACCCGTTGACGCGTTCCAGAATTTTGACCTCATAAAGGACATTGGTCAGAATTGTAAAATTTGACCTGGTGAAATCAGGCTTCAGGGTGAAGGGGTTAAAACAACATCTAGGGATATACTGTCCATGATTCTAAAAGAAAACAACTTTTGATATTTGAGTGAATTATTGTGCCAAGATTGATTAGCATTACGTTACACTTTGTTCCCACATGCACTATCATGCGATTTCAATGTGGTTTTGGTTCGTTATTTATCAGAAAGTAAATCAATATAGATGCATTTAATCAGTTTTCACATTCATGCCATTGGTAAGTATGTCAAGCTTAAATATCCTAGAAGCCTCTGTAGTAGTCGTACCCGGTTCAGGACAGACATAACTGAGGGATTTCACTTCTCCAGCATGTTGACACTGAAAATGTTGTAATGTTCCAGATACGTCTTTTAGGGTTTGTGCGCACTTTAAGTATTTGCTGCAGATATTTTGGGACCTAAAACGTGTATCTTTGCAGGAAAAGTGTTGCATAAAAAATGCATATTTTTTAATGCATTTTTTTTCATCCATTAAAATGGGTGAAAAATGCTGAAATGCAGATATGACATGTTGCAGACTTGAAACAGCTTCAGATCTACGAGGAAAAAAATAAGCAACAGACTTCAGAAATCTCACTCTGCCGGGACAGTCAAATGCTGAGTTTTTGTGACAAAAACACTGTAAAAATGTGGTGTATCAACATACCCTTAGGCTATGTACCCACGTATGCAGAAAAAAACAGACTCCTTCCCAGAAAAAAAGTGCGTTTTTTTGCGCGCTTTTTGCGCCGTTTTTTATGCTTTTTTTTCCAGGAGCAACCTCCTGCTCATAGAATATAGCTAGAAATGCGAATTTTTCCACGAAATTAATGAGCATGCTGCGTTTTTTGCGGAAAAAAACACATCAATGTGCACAATAAGTGCGGAATTCATTAAAATGAATGGGATGCATCTTGTAAGCGTTTTTTGCTGGTAAAAACGCTTGAAAAATGCTTACGTGGGTACACAGACTTAGTTATGGTTTTGGATGTGATAAATATTTTCTCCTATTGGTCTACATAACAGTGTAGATGTGCAGACAATGTGTTAGGTGCCAGAATTCTCACACTGCACGGGACAGCTCCCAGGCCATGTCTGGTGCAGTGGTCTACCATTCAGGCTCATGCTGCACGTGTAGTTGCTGCTCACTCTCCAGCTAAGCCTATGGTGACTACTGGTATACACGTGCAGCGCTGTGCTGTGTCCAGATTTAACCCTACTGAGCATGTCTATGATATGGTGCCTTCCCATTGGTGCTCGGATGTCAGGTGCTCTGTGTCATGATCCCAGTGCAGGTTTTTGAGCTGCACGTCAGGGGTTAATATCTGGAGCTCAGTGCAGGTTTTGACCTGCACACCTGGGGTTAATGATTGTGGCCTCTTTTTGGTTCTGGGAGAGCTTCTTAAACCCCTGGGAAGCTCCAATCCCTGTCAGTTGTACTTTTGCCTTTGGCTGAGTGTGGTGACCTCTGTGTGCCTGTGCCTGTTCGTTGTTATAGCTTGTTTATATGGTTCTGACCTGGTTCTGTTCCCCGTTGTGAGTTTGCCTGTTGATTCTGTGCTGCGCTACCCTCTCTGTGTATGACTCATTGCCTGTGATCTGACTACTCTCTGCTTGCCCCTCTTGTACCTTGCAGCTATCTCTGTGTATGTCTCATTGGCTACATCCTGACTATCCTCCCTGTCTATGCCCCTTGGTAACTTTATCTCGCAGTTACCCTGCTAGGAGTTCTCTTGCAGCTCCTAGCTCTCTGGAGTTTAGGCCACGCCCCTAGTCATCACGTGCTTCAGGTCCTGCTGCTCTGAAATACGCATCTACTTGGCTGCTGCCCGCTCCACAGGTATTTTTGAGCACAGTTCGCTTTACTCAGGACACATGTACTGGCTCAGTGAGCAAGTTAATTGCGGTGTTCCTGACACTCTGGTGATGTGGCAGCTTCAGATTGGTCCACAGGCAAGGTCCTGTCTATCGGGGCTTAAGCAAAGTATATAAAGCGCTTAATGGCGCATGCCTGTGCCCTAGTATCGTGTGTGTTTGTGGCTACTATACCACCCTGTGTGCACGTATGCCGCTATTAACACTGCGAGTGTTGGTCTAGACAGGCAGCGTAGGGTGGGAACTCCCGCTTGAACTTAGCATCTGCACCGGGCATCCTCAGGCGTGCGTGCTAAAGCACACCGTGCGTCAAGAGCAGGCTCAACCACCAGCTTAATCTTCCCTGGGGGGTTAAGTTATAGAGACCCCAATTAGTATTTTTCTATAGTGCAGTCTATCAGGGTATAGTCCGTTTTGCGTTGCTTCATAGTACCGCTCTGTGATGTAACAGAGCTTGGTACTTTGCACTCTGTGCACACTGAGTGACATTTATCTCAGTGTGCTTTAAGTCTTTTCTCGCAGCCTTGCTCCACCATTGTGCTAGCTGCAGGTTTCTCCATCACCGCACGGTGGACCCTGGGTTGCGAACGCACCTTATTATTATTTTCTATTTGATGCGTTCCGCCAATCCTAACACTATGTATTAAACGTCACGAGCGTCATAGTTTGTAACGTATATAAAAAACCTGCAGGCATAATTCGTAAATGAATCAATAAAATATTCTCGATCATTGGCCTATGCACAGTAAGGTAAACCATATCCTTTTTGGTTGCACCTATATGAACGTTTAGTACTTAGTCAGTGGAGGAATCAATATTCCTTACTGTCTGACCCTCATTAGAAGCAAACTTATCCCTCAACATTTGTTTATTTGTCACATCAGTGTATAAAATTGGCAGATATTTTTTAATTATGTCCTCTGCCTGGTAATACTTACTTCTACACTTTTGGAAAATTACTGGTTCAGTTTCTTTGGAAATCACGGCGGTTTTATCTTTGTTGTTTGGCATTAATATTGTTCTCTTATTCTAGAAGTAACTATTTGTTTAGACTGACATAGGGTTTTATCAGAGTATGTCTGAACTTTCAAGTCTCACACTGACTATGTATGATTATTCGTGATGGGCGAGCATGCTTGATCGACCATTTTGGTGGTCGATTCAGTATTGAGTACCAGTGTTGGACTGGGGTATCAAGGGCCCACCAGTAACACTGACTTTGAGGGCCCACTTGCATGCAAATATTACACTACCCTCTTTCACAAATTTACCTATATCTCTATATAATAATAAAAAACTGGGTAGTTCGATTAATAAATATTGAGATGTTGCCTTTTTCTATACAAAATCAATTGAATTATGCCAAGTACTTCTCATACAGTGGGGTTGGGGGCCCAGATTTGCACAGGGGCCCACCGGGGATTCCCATGTTACCCTATGGGCCAGTCCGAGCCTGCCGAGTACTGACAAGCATCGGTCTCTCCCTCACTTTCTGACTCTTTCATTCTGACTTTCTCTCTCTCTCCTTTAGCTTATTTAAAGGGAATTTGTCACCAGGTTTTTGCCACCTAATCTGAGAGCAGCATAATATAGGGGCAGAGACTCTGTTTTCAGCGATGTGTCATTTTCTGGGCTGCTAGTTTTAATTTTGATAAAATCATTGATTGCTGCTATGTAGTCCTCCTTATCATGAGCTCCTGTATAACCCTGTCTCCATCAGTGATTGGCAGCTTTTTGCCTATGCACAGTGTACACAGAAATCTGCCAATAAGTGGTGTGGGCGGGGTTATACAGAGCTCAATATCCATGTCAAAATGGATTTAAAACTGTACTCATTATAATTAAAATGATCCTTTTTTGAAATTCAATCTACGGCCACCTAGAAATTCAGTCATCACCCACCAAACCTGACTAAAAGTTCCTCAGTGACTGCTTTCTGCTGCTGCTGTTGAGCTTTCCCACTGCTCAGTATAATCTGCAGCTGTCAATCTGACTGGGTAAATGGAGACTGAATACACTTGGACTCATAAGCTATTTCAATCGATAGGTGGACTTGTAACATTTTCATCTTAATATCACGATTATACAGTCGTTCTGACATGAGTTTACTCAGTAATTACACCAGCCTCATCAGGATTAAGAGATTTATTTAATAATGTATGGAGTTTGTGTTATGAAATTTGATGAACTACACACTATATAACACATGTTACTTGACATGCATATATTCCATGGCCGTGAGTGACACAGGGTTACTATGTGCAGAGCATAGAGCATAGTCATTACCGGTGATTCCCTTGAGATCCACACTTCTTGACAGAGTTTTACAATTTCCTCAATTAATATGTGATGAATCAATTAAAGGTAACAGTTTTTTTCACAGCAGTGCAACGGTGATGGATAGCATGATAACAAGGGGAATTCTAACTTTCTCATCAAGTAGAGTACATTTTGTCAGGCAAATCAGGTTTAAACACTTACTTATACATAAAGAAAACTCACCCATACACAATCAGATCTGAACAATTGTTTGAGTATATTAGGTACTGTACAATCAATAAGAAATTAGCCTTTATCAAGGAGATTTGTTTTGTACCGCAGGGTGCAGCATATACTGCCACTGCCATTTCCACGTTGATGGAAACAGCCCACAGACACTGCTCTCGTAACTGCTTTTAAGGTCCCCATACACATTAGAATAATGTCAGCCGAACCGTCAATATCAGTTTAATATATATATGGGCCTACCAACCTCACAGATGATACTTAGTCCCTCCTTTTGTTCCACAGGGGCTAAACCGCTACTTGAGGAGTCTGGCATCTCTCTGGTTTTAGCACAAACAAAGTACATTTTAATCAATAGATCTTGGAGTAAAAATAATTTCCACAATTGAATGTGTGGAAAAAAAATGTTCCTGTGCTGAGACAATCTTATACATGTGCACCTGCTATGTACTATGTAATGACTGTGTCTGACTGTACAGAGACATGATAAGATAGAACCACATCTCCTAGCCAGGGGAGGATGAAGAAGAGTATACAGACAGGACAGCAAGGGGTTTCAGCTGCTGGTTTGTGTGAGGTAGAATATTTCCCTACCTGTTCAACCCCTTAATGACCGCCGATACGCCTTTTAACAGCAATAGTTAAGGGTACTTAAACCACAGCGCCATTAATTAGCGGCTCTGTGGAAAAAGTGTATAGCACCCCCCAAAGTCAGATTTTCTCTGGGGTCTCGGCTGAAGGGGGTAGCCGAGATCCCAGAGAACATGATTCGGATTGGTTTTTACTGACCCCGCTTTTGCGATTGCCGTTATTAACTGTATAACGATGTGTCATTTAATTTCTTTCTCCTCTGATGTTATCGCACATCAGAGGAGAGAAAAATAGGGTCACCGATCCCCCCTGTATCTCCCGGTGGTCCTCGGCCCGCGTTCTTCCTTTCCATGGGCGCTGCCATCTTCTTCTGGAAAAAAAATGGCGGACGCATGTGCAGTGCGTTATAAACTTCCGTGAAGCACTTTGGAGTTCAAAGTGCTCACCACACATCTAGATATGCTACTTGGGGGGGTCTAGTTTCCCAAATGGTGTCACATGTTGGGGGTTTCCACTGTTTAGGTACATCAGGGGCTCTCCAAACGCAACATGGTGTCCGATCTCAGTTCCAGCCAATTCTGTATTGAAAAAGTCTAACGGCGCTCCTTCCATTCCAGGCCTTGCCATGCGCCCAAACAGTGGTTTATCCCCACATATGGGGTATTGGCGTATTCAGGAGAAATTGCACAGCAAATTTTGAGGTTCATTTTCTCTTTTTACACTTGTGAAAATATAAAAAATAGGTTCTGAAGTAAAATGTTTGTAAAAAAAAAGTTGAATGTTAATGTTTTTCCTTCCACATTGCTTAAGTTCCTGTGAAGCTCTTAAAGGGTTAATAAACTTCTTAAATGTCGTTTTCAGCACTTTGAGTAGTGCAGTTTTTAGAATGGTGTCACTTTTGGGTATTTTCTGTCATATTGATCTCTCAAAATGACTTCAAATGTGATGTGGTCCCTAAAAAAATGGTTTTGTAAATTTTGTTGTAAAAATGAGAAATCACTGGTCAACTTTTAACCCTTATAACTTCCTAACAAAAAAAATTTTGGTTCCAAAATTGTGCTGTGTCAAAGAAATGCTTAATTTCTGCTCTCTAAAGTTAAGAAAAATATCAGAAAAACAAGTCCATAACCCATGACTCCATTATAATTGTTATCATCTGTCTACGTAGTTAAATACTTTTGGCCAGTGGTCAGTTCTAAAAATTCTCTGAAATTCTCTGAATAAGTCAAGGCCAAGTATTTTCTTGGCCAAATGCATTAAAAGGATATAGTTCCACAAACTGTTAAATTAGAACACTTTGACATTAAGGAAATGCCCCATACACCCCCACACCCCTGTGTTCCTGCCATTCTTAATTAATTTTATCTTGTGTCCCAGGATATGGCTGACACGTTGTTATATAACTTAACTTTTTGCCAATTATTGTGTAAGCTCTTCTTCATTTTGCCAATTGCTACGAAATGTTACGGAATGTCCATTTATGTCCGTTTCCTCTGATGTTGGGTTATAAAAAACCTGTCCTACTCCACCATTAAACAGGAAATTTACTTGATAGACAAGCTACCTGTGTCTCTCGTTTTATTTCTTCCAATCCTAGGTACCTAGGCAAAAGCTCCACCAGAGGTTGGTAACTATAAGAAAAAATCCCGACGCTGACAGCTGATGTAAAGTAGACATGTGGGAAATGTTATTTATTAAGTATTTTTGTGACCTATCTCTCTGATTTAAGAACATAAAAATTAAAAATTTGAAAATTGCAAAATTTTAACTTTTTTTGCCATATTTCCGTTTTTTTTCATAAATAAACACAAGTCATATCGAAGAAATTTTACCACTAACATGAAGCAAAATGTGTCAAGAAAAAAACATTCTCAGATTCAGTGGGATCTGTTAAAGCGTTCCAGAGTTATAACCTCATAAAGTGACAGTGTTCAGAATTGTAAAAATTGGCCTGGTCATTAAGCTGCAAATTGGGTCTGTCACTAAGGGGTTAAAACATGTTTTGCCTCACAGAAAGCAGCAGCTGTGATCCCATGCTGTCCTGTCTGTATACTCTTTTGCTTCCTCCCCTGCCCAGGAGGTGTGGTATGTTCAGACCATGTCCCTGCATTGTCAGATCGTGTCCTGCGTTCCTTGTGGATGCGCTCCGTCTCCCCCAAAACTGAGCTCTTAAGGGGATCCTCTTTAGAATTCTATGTTGAGCCTATTCACTATCCAGTGAGGTTTTGACAAAGACCCTGGTAGGGTCGTAACGTTACCCTATCTTTACTAAAAATATTTTATTCCTGCTGTGGTATTGTAAACTTGTAAATAAATATGAATCAATTTTGCAAAGTATTGCATTGTTTGAGTGCAGCTGTTTCCTTTTTTCTATTTTACTTTGGGTTCACCCAAGTTCAGCCAGCACCTCTCACCTAAAGCAGAGTGCAGTTCATTTTTTCTTTCCTGTTCGGGCAGACACAGCCATTACACAGTACACAGCAGGGGCACAATTATAAGATTATCTCAGCACAGGAACATTTTTTTAAAAAACAAATATCCAATTGTGGAACTGATCTAATTAAAATTCATTAAAATGTGCTTTATTTGTGGGGGAAAAAAAACTTTTAAGTACTCCAGTAATAGTCAGTCTGCCCCATTGTCTTCTGTTATGTACATAAATGTGTGGGTTTGTACCTACCGATATTATCAGTATTTTCCTGTATAATTGGATGAAAGCTGCCGGACATTTTATGTAGCATTTTCATCATTCATAAACAGACGGTTGTTTTGGGTTGCATTTTTTTCCTGCGCATTATTGATAAGGTATACGAATATAGCGTTTTTGTAAAAAGTGTTTTTGTTTGTTGTTTAGATCATCATGCCTCTAGCTAAGATGCAGTGTCCTCAAGCTTTGTTCTTCATGTTTTTTGGCTTGATTCCCTTAGCAGACACCTTATTATAAAACCAAAAAGGGAATGGACACCAGAGCTATGTAAAACATATAACAACTTTTATTACAGAATTTTATCACAGAATTCAATATAGACTTAATATAAACAAAACCGAATTAAAATACAAAAGGAAACGACACCAAAGTGCCACGCCAGAGCAGGAGTAAAAAAGGTCTATATACATGCCTAGAAGAAATCTAAGATGGTGTACTGGTAGTGACTTTGTATGTAAATAATAGTAGGGTAAGACTCAAAATTAATCCTAAATGCTTATAAGTAAGGTTTTACATAAAGTGCATAGTGCTTGAATTTATAGCATATAAATAGCATATAAATATATAGCGTAAGTAAAGTGACATTCAATATTGTAAGACAATGATGTAGATATAGGAGAAGGTCTTGACCATAAACTCTACACTGGGTAAACCAAATAGTTACAAAGTGCTAAGGCATAAGTGACAAGAGAGACAGACCTACAGCAGACGTGGGAAAAGGCAGACCCCAATGTGCATTTTGCAAAATGCTTCTTCGAGGGGCGTGGTATCAGGGATTGACTGGCAAGTTTATATACTCCAGGAAATAATAATAAGCAGCAATGCGCAGCAGAAGCGGCGCTTCCAGTGACACGGCGGGGTCCAGAAGTCAGGGAGTTAGCGTCCGACGTCACAGATTCATGCCTACTGCTGACATGCCAGTGAGGTGGGCATGGAGCGCAAAGTCAGAAGGACGCGTATCCACAGCAACGGAGCCACGACGGTCAGAGGAAGTTCACACCGCAAAGAAGATACCAGGAGGCAGCATATGGAGCACAAGGGAAGGAGAGAGCAAGATGGAGGACAAAACAGGGCAAAAGACAAAAGGTGGTGAAGAAGGGAGTGGGAAGAATAAGGTGCACCTACTTTATGTGAACAGACAGGCAATGAGAAACCAGTGATGGAAGCAAATTGGTGACTGTGAAAACGAAAGTGACAAGGGATAATTGAAAAACCTGGGTAAACAAATAAACACAAAGGTAAGGTGTGCCATATTGCCCAAGGTGTGAAGGAAAAGATGCATATATACGCACTTACATACAAAATATGAAACAAAAGCGAATGCCATGGAAATAATAGGGAAGTAATGTATCAAGTATGGAGACGTGTATAATGAAGAACCAAAATGCCGCAATGGCGTATAAGAAAATGTAATCGTGCATGCACAAATTTATTAGGCTAAAAAACCTATACACGTGTCCATACAGTATATGGCAATTCACAAAAGAAAAGGGACTGGGAAACAGTGCAAAGGATGGAAAAAAAGTGTATTAAGATAATAAAATATAGCATCTTAATACATACAACAATAGGGGACTGATAAGTAAGAATGAGGGTTATTAAATATTTTCTTCTCATGAGTGATAATAAAAAGGTGAAAATTAAAATTGGGATAAATGGAAGGGAAGAGGAAGGGAGAGGGTAAAAGGGGGAAGGAGGAAGGGAGAAAAAGGGGGAGGGGAGTTAAAGGGGGAGAGAAGATCAAGCTATGACTTCATCCAAGACACTCCAAGTAGTGTGGGGAAGGTATGGTATCAGAAGGCTCCAGGTGAGATGAGGAGGAAATATATCACAGATCTACCTGCACAAGTCAAAAATAAGTGAGAGTTAATAAAAAGAAAACAGAAACAAATATTAAAACCACAAACACAACACAGATTTACAAAAATGGAGCAAAACTTAGGACCTCGTTCAGGCACTTAGGGAAAATGCAATCAATTCTAATAATCCATTGAATCTCAAGTTGGGCGAGTTTCTTCTTTGAACCTCCTCCACGCTTGTCCATCAAAGCACAGTCAATTCCACATATCCAAAGCAAGCTACTGTTGCAGCCATGTGCCTCCTTAAAATACCTAGGAATTGGTTTTAGTTGTTCATCAGCCAATGAATCAATGGCCCCCTTTAAAGTCTCAAATGTGTTCTCTAACCCTTACATGGAGTTGTCGTGAAGATAAACTGACATAAATCAAGCAACATGGGCAGGTGGCATAATATATTACACCCTCTGTGCTACAGGTAATGTGTTGTGTGATATGGAGTTCTTTAGAGGCATCACTAGATTAAAAGGTTAGACATTGTTCCAAATTGGCACAGTTGGCACAATTTCTGCAGGGGAAGAAGCCCCACCTGGGGCCCTTTGATCCAAAAGCACATTTGCACTCAGGGCCTTTGTTGTAGCTGTGGGTTAGTAGGTCCCTTAGATTTTTGCTCCTCCGATACGTGATAGAGGGTGTAGTGGAGGTGCATTTGGCAAGAATTGCGTCTTGTTTAATGAGGGGAAAATATTTTCCCAATGCCTTTCTGACAGCAGTGGAGTTAGTAGAGATGAATCTCACCTGGTGGCTAGTAGGTACTTAGCCTTGAGGAGATCATCTCTTCTAACATGTGATGCTTTTTTCCAGCAGACACCTTATTAGCAAAAAAAGTAAAAGATAAAAAGAAGAATGTAAAAAAATAACCAGATGCTTTGAAGACTACAAATCAATGGCATTTTTTTTGCTGACAATGTTATATCCACTTTTCATAAATGGAAATCATTGAGCAGCTGCTCAGGGCTTTTATCATTCTATAGAGCTCTTTATTTCTGGAAACCAGGGGTAAAGTCAACATTAGACTTCAATGTCATCTATAAAATATGAGAAGATCACTAAATTTCTCTTTTAAGTTAAAAGGCATAAAACATGCACCTCAAACAACTTGATATTTGATATATGTTTCTGGAAGAACTGGATAGATAGATAGATAGATAGATAGATAGATAGATAGATAGATAGATAGATAGATAGATAGATAGATGCAGAATATGTATTGTATGGGGGCTATTTAGGGAAAGGACTCACCAGCTATCGAGATAATATCAGGATATTTTGAGCAATTATAATGATGGCTTGCACCCACCATTTGCACTCATTGCATATGATTTTATACGGCTCCCACTGAGCTCAATAATGAATGTGTATTGTAGACCTTTAGTTCAGTATCGGGACTGTATATGGAGTTTAAGCAGGTTAGCATTAGAGATGAGCGACTTTTCCTTTTTTCGGGTCGAGTCGGGTTTCATGAAACCCGACTTTTTTGTTGGGTCGAACGAAATCGGCCGACTATAGGGAAAAATCGGGGTCCGACTGAAACACGAAACCCAATGCAAGTCAATGGGGAAGCAAAGTCAGCAGGGAGTGGAGGACAGTAAACACACCTACAGTGCCCATTTCAAAGCCAACAACATCAATTCTTATTACTTAAGCTTGTCAACATTAATTTACTTTATAATAATAGCTACGCATTGAAAACTGGGGGTTATTTGGCTAAAGTTGTGGGGGAGGTAGGGCTGGCGCCAGGTTTTCGTGTGCCCTGTGTCAAAGAGTGTCAGTGCGCCCTTTTAACACATACCACAATTCATAATGCTCCCATACGGCACAGAAATATAGGTATAGTACAATGAAAAATACTTCACTGCTTACATGACATGACTGATATCTATTTTAAATTCTACAATAGCTCAAAAACCGGACAGTATATTACTCCATACAGTATTATGGCCACCACATTGTGCGCCATACAGAATAATAAGCCCCATATTTTTCTCCATACAGAATAATTGGTCCCATATAATGTTCCATACAGTATATGATAAGCTCCACATAATGCTGCAGTATATGTTGGTCCCCATGGATGATGCTCCACTGTCTTATGGGCCCAAATAATGCACCATATATAATGGGCCCCATTTCTAATGCTCCAGTGTATAAAGTGCCCCGTAAATGCTGCTCCAGTGTCTGATGTCCCCCATTTGGAATGCTCCAGTATTCAAATTTCTTAGATTTTTCCCTCTACTAAAGGTCCTTCGGCACTTTTTACAGATAACCTTTGCGTCATCAGTAGTATTTTGTTCAAAAAAGTGCCACGCTGCACTCTTCCTACTATGGTACAAATTTTCAGGGCTTGCACACAGTGCTAATTTTACCATCTGGCCAAGCTGTCCTGCAACTCTTTTAGTTTTCTTGCCAAGTTTTTTGACAGCTACGGGCCTGCCGGATAACCGCTGCTGCGATGACGATGCCTGCTGCGGATCCTTCTCCTGTTCTGAACTATTGTCACCAGCACCCTCTTCCCCCAATGGATGCCAATCCGGGTCAACAACTGGGTCATCCATGACCTTGTCTTCAATGTCATCTGCACCTTCCTCTGTACCTTCCTCTGTGTCACCGTGTAAGGTGGTATAGTATGTGGGAAGGGGCACCTGAGTTTCATCAGGTCTGATTCGGGCTCAGTAGACTGCAAGGGCAATGTAGTGCTCTGGGTGAATGTACCAGCAGATTCGTCTAGCAGTGGCTGTGCATCAGTGCACTCCATGTCAGATTCATCTTGGACTGGGGAATTCAGGATTTGACTTGATAACCCAGGAATGGTATGTGAAAAGAGCTCCATGGAGTAATCTGAAGTGTGTGCTGCATCATCCTTCACTTTTGGTGTGGATGAAGGACACAACGAAAGGTGTTGTTCCTGACCAGAGGCCTTCACTGACGACTCTGTGCTTGCAGTTTTTGTCACTTTAGAAGAGGAGGCAATAGAGCTGGAGGCTGTTTCGGCAATGTAAGCCAAAACCTGTTCCTGATGCTCCGACTTTAAAAGCGGTTTACCTACTCCCAGAAAAGGGAACCTTAAAGGCCTTCTTGTGCCAGACGATGACACAGGCTCAACACCTCCTGCCTTAGCTGCTATTGTGGATTTTGTTGTGAACTCATTTTCTGGTCTGCCTCTGGTTTCTGGTGAGGGAGCTGGTTGTGCTGACAGTGGAGTTATGAGTTCTCTTTCCGGGCTCCCTCTGGTGGTGGCAGGAGGTAGTGAAGCTTATCTAATTAACAGAGACCTGCCACCTGATAATGAGGAAGAGGAGTGGACATCTGGAGTCTCAGACTGGATTTAAGACAGCCGACTCCCTATTCCCATGCTGATGATTTTTTCCTGCATCCTGAGGTCATAGTTTCCAGCTCAGATCCTGCCATCTCAAGCTAAGTTGTCTTTGCTAATGTTCTCATTTGATTTGGTTTGGTCTATTCAGCTTTTTGTGTGGTCAGCCAGCCTCGGCTGGGGCTGTGCTGAATTTCCACTCTTATGTCACTGTATGTGCCAGTTTGCTTTTTGTCCCTTATTAGATTGGCCTCTTTCTGCTCTGTTCTCAGAATATGCCAGAGTGCTGATATAGTGGGAGAAGTCTAGTGACTTCAGGGTATTTTTTGCTATCAGAAGTGTTGGACTTTTTTGCAGGGTTTTTTGGCGTGATTGCAGACAGTATCTTTCCTTTCCTGTCCTTTCTAGCTAGTGTGGGCCCCATCGTTTGCTCAGCCTATTTTCCTACCTGTGTTCGTGTTTTCATCTTGTCTCACCGTCAGTACATGTGTGGGGGCTGTCTATTCCTTTGGGGTCTGCTCTGGGGCAGTTTTAGATTTCCCCTTTTCTTGCTTTAGGCTTATTTAGTCCTCTGGCTGTGACGAGGCATCTAGAATCATCGTAGGTACGCTCCACGGCTGCTGTTAGTTGTGTGGTTAGGATCAGGGGTCTGCAATCCGCGTAGTTACCAACCACTCTGGCTTTCTGTGACTTGGCTTGGTCTTGTTTTCCTCCTTGGTGACCCATTCATAACAGGTTTTGCCAGAACCAGCCGATGCACCACCACCACCACCACCACCATTAGTACCATCTGCGCCCCCCGCCCACGTCTGTGGCCTCTTCCACCAGACTTCCTCATGTTTGGGAAAATGTACCAAAAATACCAGCAGAGAAATGACAGTAATAAGAACACCAGATATCCGATACTGTTTGATAATCGGACTGCTCAATACGGTGTATAAAGAAATGGAAATGTCTGAATATGTATTTATGGAGTGTCACACACACACGCTGACTCTGTGTAGATGTGACAGTAATAAGAACACCAGATATCCAATACTGTTTGATAATCGGACACATCTATACGGTGTATGTATGGAAAAATCACACATATAGCATGTATTTGTCCGTGATACCAGCCGTTACATGGTAGTGTGTGAGGAGCGTACACCTCTGTACGGTGTGTAAAAAAATGTACGCTCTGTATCTACTGTGCAGAAAAAAAGGAATAAAAGCATTTTTGCTTTTAAAAAAGCAGTCTGCACAGCAGTGTGCAAACAGCAATGCAGCTATCAGGGAGCCTATAAGGCAGCCTAATCACCAACAGAGCTGCTGCACAAAAAAGTGTTAAAAAATGAAGGATTGGTAACTGTGCAGAAAAAAGCAATAAAAATATTTTTGCTTTTAAAAAAGCACTCTGCACAGCAGTGTGCAAACAGCTAAAGGGTTTTGATCTTTATCTCTCAATCGGAGATCTTCAGATATACCGGATGGTAGTCAGATTGATAGTGTTTTGCCCGGGCAGGGTGACAGATCGACACAGAGACAGGTTATGTATCTGCAAGATGCCACGCTACACCTGGCCAACTTTAATTAGGTCAAGCTTATATGCTCATTTGAGTAGGCGGTTACATTACATCATCGTATTCCATTGGACAATTGATTATTCAACAGTAAGCATAAATGGTTTCAACCAATCATATTCATATTCGTTAACCAATCAGATTGTATTCGGCCGTTAATTATTAGATACATTCGGGAATTTCCAGAAAAGGTTAATGCAAGTTGGTTGTTATACAATACTCTAATATTACCCTCTTTAACCTGTCTTACTAAGGGTTCATAGCCCCTTTATCTATCTATTTCTAGGACTTTTGTACTCATTAGGGCTACGTGGAACTACTGATGCATGAATCATAAGTGTCATAGAGGTGAGAGCACAGAATAACAGGATCAGGTGAGGGATGATTTCTTCTTTGTCAGCTAATATCATATAAGTATGGAGTGTGAGACCCTAAAAGTGTATGAAGGGACCCCACATGCAGCTATCAGGGAGCCTTAAAAGGCAACCAAATAACCAACAGAGCTGCTGCACACAAATATATCCTCCCCTGTCACTGCACACTATACTGTTGTGTTGTACAGTGACATTCGTTATCAGCACAAGCAATTTTTTTACTTTTTCCCTGCTTAAGCACTCTCCCTATTGAGAACGATCAGCAGCAACCTCTCCCTATGCTAAGATCGGCAGAAGTAAGATGGCGGTCGGCGGTCACGGCCTTTTATAGGCACTGTGATGCCACACAAAGCCAGCCAATCTCTTGCATGCCCTTCTCTAACATGGTGTGAGCCGCTGCCGATGTAATCGCGTTGCCCACAGTGTGCATCCTTCATGATTGGCTGAAAATAGGCGCTGGAAGGATTGTGGGAAATGCGACTTTGGCGCTCAAGTCGGCGACCTCATGGCTGACCTCACGCTATGGTTTGGTTTTGATCAGCGAAACCCGACTTTAGCAAAAGTCTGCGGATTCTGAATTTGGCAGACCCGTTTCGTTTCGCTCAACTCTAGTTAGCATGTTCAGGAGCACAGTTGTGGACCTTCAGATCAGTATCAGGACTGCATATAGAGTTTAGTCAGGCTAACATGTTTAGATGCACAGCTGTGGAATTACAGCTCAGTATCAGGACTGTATGTAGAGTTTAGGTAGGTTAGCATGTTCAGGAGCACAGTTGTGGACCTTCAGCTCAGTATTGGACTGTATATAGAGTTTAGACAGGTCACCATGTTCATGAGCACAGTTGTGAACCTTCAACTTAGTATTGTGACTGTATATGGAGTTTAGGCAGGTTAGCATGTTCAGGAACACAGCTGTGGAAGTGCAGATCAGTATCAGGACAGTATATAGAGTTTAGGTAGGTTACCATGTTCAGGAGCACAGAATCGGAGCTTCAGCTAAGTATTGGGACTGTGTATGGAGTTCAGGCAGGAGCACAGTTGTGGATGTTCAGCTCAGTATTGGAACTGTATGTAGAGTTTAGGTAGGTTAGCATGTTCAAGAACACAGTTGTGGAGCTTCAGCTCAGTATCAGGACTGTATATAGAGTTTAGGCAGGTTATCATGTTCAGAAAGACAGTTATGGACCCTCACCTTAGTATTGGGACTGTATTTGGAGTTTAGGCAGGTTAGCATTTTCAGGAGCACAGTTGTGGAGCTTCAGCTCAGTATCGGGACTGTATATAGAGTTTAGGCAGGTTATCATGTTCAGAAGCACAGTGTCACGGGGGCTTAGTTCAACTAAGGCTGAAAGACCCGGGGCCCCTGTGGTGTCCCTTTACTAGGGGAAACCCTGTCTGACCCTCAACCCAGGGTTTTTGCTGAAGGTGCAAATGCCTGAGCCTCCGACCTTTCCTTATCTCCTGCTCAGCCCTGCACTTAACCCTCCACCCTCCACCCAGTGAGAAGTCACCACCAAAGCTCCCACACAAATAATGACAGACAGGGAGAACTTAAACTGCACTGCGCCGCACACACACAGGAATAAACAGTAATGTGAACAGGGCACAACTAAACACAAATATGGGAAGGAGAAAGGATAACGACGGATCATACGACACCAGATATGAATCTCTCTCTCTTGAACACCTCCACTCCAGACCGGAACCACTTGGTATGAAACACAAGCTATAATCGGCGACGCCCATAGGCCAGCATGACTATTTAAAGACCGTGGGCGTGACTAACCATCCAACCTGGTCTCCAGCAGGATTAACCCCCGAGAGCCTGAAGATCAGGCCGGCGCCACTGAGGCTATAGTGGCTGGAGGTGGAACTACCTCTGCCTGCCGGATGCTGTGGTGTGAACAGCGTCCGACATGACAGTACCCCGTCTTCTACGAGGGACCCCAGGGCCCTCAAGACTCATAGGACCCGGCTTGTCCGGATGACGACGGTGAAAAGAACTGACCAGCCGATCCGCATGTATGTCTGAGGCTGGAACCCAAGACCTCTCCTCTGGACCATACCCCCGCCAGTGCACCAAATACTGAAGAGTACGGCGTACTACTCGAGAGTCCACTACCTTGGCGACCTCGAACTCTAACTCGCCATCCACCATGACTGGAGGTGGCATCGGCGTTGTGTCCACAGAGCCTACCACCTTTTTCAATAAAGCCCTGTGAAACACGTTGTGTATCTTGTACACTGCGGGAAGTTCCAACCGATAAGCCACTGGGTTAATGATGGCAGAAATCCTAAAAGGCCCAATAAACCTTGGACCCAGTTTTAAAGAAGGGATTTTGAGTTTTATGTTCTTCGTAGCTAACCACACCCATTCACCCACACACAGGTCCGGACCTGGCACGCGTCTACTGTCAGCCACCCGTTTGTACCTGGCACTCATGCTCAACAAACGCTGTTTCACCCGCCTCCAGACTGATGACAATTGGGCTCCTAGCTGATCCTCCTCCGGGACACCCCCGGAGTCACCCTGACGTAAGGTACAAAACTGAGGATGTTGACCGTACACACAAAAGAATGGAGACTCTCCTGATGACTCTTGGCGGTGATTATTTAATGCGAATTCGGCCAGAGGAAGGAAAGTAGACCACTCCTCCTGGTTGTCGGACACAAAGCATCGTAAATACTGTTCAAGATTTTGGTTCATGCGCTCAGTTTGTCCATTAGACTGTGGATGAAACGCCGATGAATGTGACAACTTGATCCCCAACCTTGAGCAAAAAGCTTTCCAAAACCTCGCCACAAATTGCGTACCCCTATCAGATACTATGTCAGACGGTACTCCGTGGAGTCTGACCACCTCCTTCACAAATACCTGAGCCAACGTCTTAGCATTGGGCAAAGAGGACAACGCCACAAAATGCGCCATCTTTGAAAAACGGTCAACCACCACCAGGATGACCGTGTTCCCTGCCGAGGCTGGCAAGTCAGTGATAAAATCCATGGAGATTTCTGTCCATGGCCTATTGGGTACCCCCAGAGGCTGTAGCGTGCCAGCAGGACGGGTTCGGGGTGACTTAGCCCTAGCGCACGTGATGCAAGCTGCCACGTACGAGACCACGTCCTGCCGGATTTTGGGCCACCAGAAACGACGCGATACCAGCTCTAAGGTGCCCTTCACCCCTGGGTGACCAGCCAGTACCGAATCGTGGTGTTCCTTCAACACCTTAGGCCGAAGATGCAGGGGTACAAATGATTTGTTGGCGGGAAGTCCTGGTGGTACCTCCTCTTGGGCCTCGGCAATCTCCGCCTCTACCTCAGTCGTGAGAGCCGAGACCACTACCCCTTTCTGGAGGATGGGTACCGGCTCTTCCCGAGGTTCTCCCCCCGGAAAACACCTAGACAAAGCATCCGCCTTGGTGTTTTTAGCCCCGGGACGGTACGTCACAAGAAAATTGAAACGAGTAAAAAACAATGCCCAGCGAGCCTGCCTAGGAGACAGACGCTTGGCCGACTCCAGGTAGAGCAGATTCTTATGGTCGGTGATAACTGTGACCTGGTGAGCCGCCCCCTCCAAGAAGTGTCGCCATTCCTCAAAAGCCAGTTTGATGGCCAACAACTCCCTGTTGCCGATATCATAATTCCGTTCGGCCGGCGACAACTTCTTGGAGAAGTAGGCGCATGGATGCATCTCGCTCAAGGACGAGCCTTGAGACAGTACTGCCCCCACTCCCACCTCCGACGCATCAACCTCTACCACAAAAGGTTTAGACACGTCTGGCTGCACCAGAATGGGGGCTGAAGCAAAACTATTCTTCAGACGCTCAAATGCACGTATAGCCACCTCAGGCCAGTTCGCCAGATCGGCACCCTTTTTTGTCATGTCCGTGAGCGGTTTGGCGACAGTCGAAAAGTGTTTTATAAATTTCCTATAATAATTCGCAAACCCCAGGAACCGCTGGAGTGCTTTCAGACTCTCCGGCCTCTCCCATTGCAACACCGCTTGCACCTTAGCGGTGTCCATTTTAAAACCAGCTGCGGACACAATATATCCCAAAAAGGGCAACTCCTGGACAAAAAATAAACATTTTTCCAGCTTAGCATAGAGCTGGTTCTCCCGGAGCAACTGTAACACCTGCCTAACATGCTGCAAATGAGTGTCCCGATCGCTAGAATAAATGAGGATATCATCCAGGTATACAATCACAAATCTCCCCAGGACATGAGCAAAGACATCATTAATAAAATGTTGGAAAACGGCAGGCGTGGTGGTCAACCCAAACGGCATAACCAGACTCTCAAAATGACCCTCAGGAGTGTTAAACGCCGTCTTCCACTCATCCCCCTGACGGACCCTTATGAGGTTATACGCCCCCCTGAGGTCCAGCTTGGAAAACCATTTTGCCCCCGCTACCTGGTTGAACAAATCCGGGATCAACGGCATTGGGTAGGGATCACGGATAGTAATCTGGTTTAACTCTCGGAAATCCAGACACGGGCGTAACCCCCCATCTTTCTTCTTAATGAAGAAAAACCCCGCGGCTACAGGCGAGGACGAAGGCCGGATGTGACCTTTGCTCAGACTCTCCGCGATGTAGTCTTTCAGAGCTTGTCTCTCAGGACCAGAAATATTAAACATCCTGGCCTTAGGTAATTTGGCCCCGGGTTTTAGCCTAATAGCACAGTCATAGGCTCTATGTGGAGGCAGTTCTGAGCAACCCTTCTCAGAGAAAACATCCGCGAAATCCTGCAAAGCCTCCGGCAGGCTGGGCGTCACGGCGGACACACATGTGGCCAAGCAATTGTCTTGGCAGAAACCACTCCATTGTACTATGTCCTGAGTTTTCCAATCAATTACCGGGTTGTGCCTGGACAGCCATGGAAAACCCAGGACCATTTGAGCTGGGAGATTACGGAGGACCCTACATGTAACCGACTCAGAATGTAGGACCCCAATGTGGAGTTTCACCTCTGCCACAAACTCAGTAATCTCCCCTTGAGGGAGGGGAACAGTATTAATGGTCACCACCTGTATGGGGTGAGGAAGTTTTTCAATCTTAAACCCGGCGGTGTGTGCAAACTCCTCATCTATGAGATTGGTGGCGGAACCGCTATCCACAAACACTGATATAGGTAGCTCTCTGCCGGCGACAATAACCTTGGCAGGGAGCATACATTGAGATACCATCATGGAGGATATGCATACGCTCAGTTGGGTCTCCTCCATACCCTCTGAGCTTAACAGTTTTCCGCCGGTGTGACCCTCTTAGGTAGTACCGGGCAAACGTTAACATAATGACCACCTTTACCACAGTAGAAACATGCTCCGGACTTCCGGACTCCCGGAGCGCGAGGCCGAACCTGTGCCACGCCAGCAATCTGCATAGGTTCAGGGGACTCATCTACTTCAACCACACCTGCACCTCTGTTTTCCCCCAGAGGTAGCGTCTCCTGTGCCCCCTGACGAAAACGGCGATCAATACGTATCACCAAACTCATGGCAGACTCCAATGATGCCGGAGTCTCATACATCAGGAGGGCTTGTTTCACCCTCCCTGATACCCCATGAATAAACTGGCTCCGCAGTGCTGGGTCATTCCACTGTGTGTCTACAGCCCAGCGGCGAAATTCCGAACAATAGTCTTCTGCCAAGCGCTCCCCCTGGCGGAGGGCGCGGATTTTAGATTCCGCTAGAGCCAGTCGGTCAGGGTCATCGTAAATGAGCCCGAGGGCAGAAAAAACATTATCGACCGAATGAAATGTAGCAGAGTCAGGTGGTAAGGAAAATGCCCATGCTTGGGGGTCACCACTCAGTAATGACAACACCAGCCCTACTCGCTGGGCCTCATTACCTGAGGATATTGGCCGCATGCGGAAGTATAATTTGCAGGCCTCCCGAAATACGACAAATTTGCTGCGATCGCCTGAAAATCGTTCTGGCAGCGGAAACTTCGGCTCTGCACCGATACCTGCAGATGCCGTTTGCACCTTTGCTACTACCAGGCCCTGCTGCTGAACTGCCCCATTCAACTCGGAGACCTGTATGGACAGCGCCGCCAACTGGCGGGTTATGGAATCTAATGGATCCATGGACTCCTGAAAAAATGTGGGCCGATTATAATGTCACGGGGGCTTAGTTCAACTAAGGCTGAAAGACCCGGGGCCCCTGTGGTGTCCCTTTACTAGGGGAAACCCTGTCTGACCCTCAACCCAGGGTTTTTGCTGAAGGTGCAAATGCCTGAGCCTCCGACCTTTCCTTATCTCCTGCTCAGCCCTGCACTTAACCCTCCACCCTCCACCCAGTGAGAAGTCACCACCAAAGCTCCCACACAAATAATGACAGACAGGGAGAACTTAAACTGCACTGCGCCGCACACACACAGGAATAAACAGTAATGTGAACAGGGCACAACTAAACACAAATATGGGAAGGAGAAAGGATAACGACGGATCATACGACACCAGATATGAATCTCTCTCTCTTGAACACCTCCACTCCAGACCGGAACCACTTGGTATGAAACACAAGCTATAATCGGCGACGCCCATAGGCCAGCATGACTATTTAAAGACCGTGGGCGTGACTAACCATCCAACCTGGTCTCCAGCAGGATTAACCCCCGAGAGCCTGAAGATCAGGCCGGCGCCACTGAGGCTATAGTGGCTGGAGGTGGAACTACCTCTGCCTGCCGGATGCTGTGGTGTGAACAGCGTCCGACATGACACACAGTTATGGACCCTCACCTTAGTATTGGGACTGTACATGGCGTTTCGGCAGGTTAGCATGTTCAGGAGCACAGTTGTGGACCTTCAGCTCAGTATCAGGACTGTATATAGAGTTTAGGCATGTTATCATGTTCAGGAGCACAGTTGTGGAGCTTCAGTTCAGTATCATTACTGTATATAGAGTTTAGGCAGATTAGCATGTTCAAGAGCACAATTGTGGAGCTTCAGCTCAGTATCGGGACCGTATATAGAGTTTAGGCAGGATAGCATGTTCAGAAGCACAGTTGTGGACCTTCAGCTCAGAATCAGGACTGTTTACAGAGTTTAGACAGGTTAGCTTGTTCAGAAGCACAGTTTGTGTGAACAGTTTAATGTGATCATACCATGTGCTAAATGTGGTGCTGCATATGTAATATTCATTAGCGTAACAGCATCCTCTAATAGGAAGGCACTAACAGTGTGAAACCAGATGCACAGCAACACGTAAATGCGGCGCTACCCGGTGGCAGTGGCAATAATGTGTCTTAATGTTAGACACATTGCTTATGATTTAACATCACATAGCAGTGGTTACCCATTAATGCATCACAATGTAATGATAAGACGATGGTACACTTCAGCAGAGAAGCTACCACTTGCTACATCTACATTTCTAGCGTAAAATATATAATCAGTGACACTATGGAACCTGGATTGCTTAGTCTGTCCTATATGTACCTGTTAGACTGGGATCAACAACTGATTATTTGTGATTAACTGGTTACTTGTTTAAAGGCATCATGCCACCTTTAATGCTCCATCTAACTTGGTGCAATGGTTCTGGATGGTTCAGTTATCTGGCACTGGTAGTTGATCTTAAGGGGCACCGTGTGAGCTATGTGCCAACATCATGGATTCCTGGTTCACAGCCTTAGCTTCCAGGTGGGTCAATATATGGAGATAAGGAATGAGGAAATGGGCAACTTGTGCTCTCCATTCACGGCACAAATTGACACCACTAGATAGAGTGGGTTTTCGTGTTAGGAGGAGGGGCATTGGAGGAATGCAAAGAGGCTTAGGGTTGGCATTAATAGAGCAAGAGTTTTTAAAAATGGAATCAGTGGGTAACTGTGGTTGGTATCTTGACAGTAGTATTGGTGGAGTGAGCATGAGGGTGTGAGCATATGTGGGTGATGGCTTGAGGATAGTGACAACAGAATGGCTGGGGCCCCAGGGAGGCATGAATAAAAGAAGCAGCCGACCCTGGCATCAATGTAGGTGTACTCTTGTAATAGAGGTTTAGTAAATACGAGGTCTTCTCTAAAAGTTGTGAGTAACACAGTATGTATGGAGAGCAAACTGCAGAGATGTGTATTTTGCTTTTGACTGTGTTTGCTCAGTGGAATGTTCTGTATGCTCAGTAGTGCTGGATGTCATTTCGAAAGTAATATCCATCCATTGAAGCTGTAGTATTGTCCTGATAACTTGCTATTCCCTTTTATAAGTCAATGCAAAGTAAATCTCAAGGTAGATCTCAAAAACCTCCCAAGTTACAAAATAGGGACTTCACCTTGCTTAGGTTGCTTAACCCATTGCCTTAAAAAAGGTTGTCCAGGCTTAAGACAAAAATCTGCATTTACTCTATGTATGTATGCATGCATGCACTGTCACTATTTCCCGGTATTGTTGATGCAAACAGGCAGTCAAAACTTAGAACATAATGTAGAGTGACTGCAGATTTTTGACCCAAGCCTGGATAACCCCTTTAAACTTATGTGTTCAAGTAAGGCCTGTTTCACACATCAGTTTTTTTGGTCAGTCAAAATTCGCTAAAATGGCAGATAACGGATCCGTTCCTGTACTGACCACAACGTTTGGCACCGGACCGTTATTTTAACGGATCCGTCAAAGGAAGAATTTTAAAGGAACTGCTGCCTGGGGAAGGAGAGAGAGAGAATTTTTCAGCCGCCAGAACAGAGTTTAGGGTTAAATTTGCAGCTCAGTGAAGTCTTTTGGGCATGCGCAGTCAGAAATGCGGATCCGGACGTCCGAAAAAACGTTGCATGGTCCGTTCGGGCATGTTGGCGGACATCAAAATTTTGGCAGATCCGCAAAAAAATGGATCCAATGGATGGCCATCCGTCAAGATCCGCCGGTAATGCAACTCAATGGGAAAAAAGCCGATCCGCCAAGAAAAAAGGCGGATTCGTTTTTTTTTGCAAAATGGCAGATTTTGACTGATGGACACAAACGGATGTGTGAAACAGGCCTAAGAAAGAATGCAAGAGTCAAGTCCAGAAGTAACTACTGTAGGATACTCTCACTGTACATACAAGGTTCTAGGTGCTGGCTGACAAATTTTAGCCTGGGGGCAAGCCCATGAGTAGTGACTTTTTATTAATCTGGTCACTGCCTCCTGCCTTATAATATACAGCATATGTAGCAAGCAAGGTTTTAAATCCAGCCACCTTTAAATGATACACTATTTGTTTTCATTTTGGGATCTCACATTGTAGTACCAGATTCATGAATGAGCTACTAGTAACATGGTCTGGTATTGTTATATATTCGACATTAGTCATGAATTGTGTAGTGTCGCTTAGTCCTTTCAAGAATGCTCAATAACTTTACATTCTAAATAAAAATCTAGAAGTAGTCAACTATAACAAATTCACCATAAGGGGGTTTGAATAATTCTGTCTATTAGACACTTACTGCATAGATACAGTACCAGAACCAAGCTTACTGTATAGACACAGTACCAAAACAAAGCTTATCACATAGATACAGTAATAAAACCAAGCTACAAATGGCACACTCTCTATGCCAAATTTAAACATTTCATGTCGATAAAAACTTTAAATGTTCTGTTAAAGAATACTAGCACGGCCCCTTGATCAGGGTTGTCATTCCCTTAAGCTCTAATGTCTTTAGTTCAGGCTACTCATGAGGAATTTGGTGGGAGAGGAAGTGTTGTCTTGACTGCTGAGGACCAGAATCTTTCATCTGCTGTACATTCGATAATGTGCCAATCACCTTTGATCACCTAACTGCTGCAGCCAATCACAGCCTTCATGGTTTAGGTATATTAAAGCATTTGTATTTATGTTTGCAAAATCAATACCTCCATTGATAAAGACAGAAAAGGAGCCAAAGTTTATAATGGAAATACGGTAGCATACCTGGATATACAAAATATGGTGTGAGTTTAGCCTAAAATGCAGCCTTCTCTTACTACCTCATTTGTCCCTGACTGCTGCAGCCAATCAGTAGTGGTGACTCTGCTGGTGCATCACAGTTGCTGATGTCAGCATTTTGCAGACTGCACTGGAGACACACTTTAAATACAATAAAGGAGTGGATAAACCTCTTTACTTTCTTTTGTATTCCCACCTTAAAGGCCCCGTCACACTAAGCGATATCGCTATAACGTCACCGATTTTGTGACGCAGCAACGATATTGCTAGCGATATCGCTATGTGTGATACTTACCTCCGACCGGCTCCCCCACTGATTATCGCTGATCAAGCGAGAACGGCCTGGGCCGTTTCTCATCATCAGCTTCCTGCTGTGGAGACGAGCGACGCGTGGACGCGGGCGGGAGGACATCTTCATCGCCGCGTCTGACAGGTAAGTAGCTACCGCCGACCGCTGCTATGTCGCTGGTGAGATCTGCCTGTGTGGCAGCTCACTAGCGACCACTTAGCGATGCACCAGCGATCCTGACCGCGTCATATCGTTGTCGGGATCGCTGGTGCATCGCTAAGTGTGACGGTACCTTAAGACTTCTGATAAAAGGACTACCTAGTTCTGGTTACTATTGACAGCATCTACTGGGTTAAGGCAGCAGTGTGGTCCTCTGGGGGTCATTCCTTTGAATGTTATTGTAAAGTGGCAGAAAAGTCACTCATGGGGACGTAATATAACAGTCATGTAAAAAAGATGCTACATAATTTAGAGCCTACAAAAAAACATTGAAGGGGTAGTCCGGTCTAAAATGAAAAGTCTTCAAATCCTCATGCGCTGGGGGATTCACGCAGAGTGACTGCAGACTTTTCATTTTAGGCCGGACAACCCCCTTAATACATGACATTACAGAGGTAGAGAAAGTATTCAATCAAAACATTTTAAGAAATAATCGCGAATACTATGTTCAATGCAAATTCCTCTAAAATAGTAAAAATTTACAGTATATTGAACAATATATTTCACTGGTTAATGCCTAGTAATATGCCATCTAAGACGGCAATAGCATTTTAATGACAAACATCAATTTTTAATGCTATTATGCCAGAAAGCATGATTGCACTTTTTAATTGCCGCCAATATGAATTTAAGAGATTTTCTTAGAAAAGACTCTTATCACCTATCCTCAATAAATGAATGATTGTTGGGAATTTTGTCACTGGGTGAGAATTCTTAGGGTTTGATCACACATTGAACAAATTCTCAGTTGCTCAAATTTCTGCAGCATGTGAAATATACTGGAAAATCTATAATTATTCTGCAACGAACCCCACAGAGATATCTATATTGCAGATTTTGTTGTATTTTTCCGCTAAGGAGATAGTTCTGCTCTGTCCCTGTATTTTAATCACATACATCCCTATTATATAAACCCACCAAGATCCAATGCACCACTGCTGGACGTGCAAATGTTCCGTCAAAAAGTGGCATAGCATCGATTCTCATCCTGTGTCGCTCCTTGTCCTGCTCGTAGATAGATGGGCGATACAGGCAGTGAGGAATTAAGACTTCACTTGCTCCTCTCTGGCAGGCAGTGATAGAGGAGTTAGAGGCCTGTCCTTAGATGTGCCCAACGTGCATCGCAGACATGGATGCTAAAGTAGGATGCAGTCAATAATTAATATTTTATCCTAAATATACTGAACGTCAAAAGTCTACTAATAAACAGGCCCTAAGGGCATATGCCAGCCTACCCCCCAGCCCACCTCTGATGGTACCTCAATTACACTCTCCGATTTTCCAAAATATTAATATAAAATCATATTTTATTTGCTGTTGCTATTCTAGCTGTTAAAATTTAGCTGCATATTATTACTTATTGAGTATAAGTGATAGAATATAGTTTTTGATAATTTTAGTTTATCTCTGATACATAGTCATTTTGTTAAAACCTGCTATGTTGCAAAACCACATTAAAAGGCTGGCAAGGTGGCCATATTTATTAAGGAACCTCAGTGCTGGACAGCAATGCTGAGTATGATACGGTTACGTGCCATCCATACTGACATGTCTGAACGTTTCCCTAATACAGCAGATGATAGGTAAATTACAATGGTAAGGATGGTTATAGCTACAACACTTTAATAACTTAACCTTCTTTTAGATGCCAAAATGTTCAAGGACTTCTATCTTGTCATTCATTGCATTTTAATTAATAATCAGCAAAGATGAGTGAATCTTTAGGAATTATAATTTGCCAGCTTTGCCAAATTTTGCCACCAAAAATTCAGTTTGAATCTTTATGCTGGAAAGCCTCTAGTTACCTGAAAATAGGTGTATAACACACTGAAGTATTGAATATTGTATTGAACCCCTTTTAAGCACTTCAACGCAAACTTGGTCTTATTAATGTCCAATAGATATCAAACTATTTGGCTAGGGATAACAGATGCTAACTGGTGGTAACCAGCAGCCTATTTAAAGGGGTATTAACATAGTAACATAGTTTTGAAGGCTGAAGGAAGAACTTATGTCCGTCTAGTTCAGCCTATTTTTAGTGCAGCTGTTCTGCATTGTTGATCCTGGGGAAGACAAAAAACCCACAGAGTAGAAGCCAATTTTCCCCATAGGGAAATAAATTCCTTCCCCTAAGCTGGGTCAATCATCTACCTATAATATTATGTTATTCGTAACCTTCTATACTGTTACTCACAAGAAAAGCATCCATTCCTTTCTTAAATTCATTCAGTGAGTTGGCCATCACCACTTCCTCAGGAAGAGAATTCCAGAGCCTCACTGCTCTTACTGTGAAGAACCCTCTTCTATGCTGGTGCAGAAATTGTCTTTCCTCCAAACGAAGAGAATGCCCCCTTGTTCTTGTCACAGTCCTTGGTACAAACAGTTCATTGGAGAGATCTCTGTATTGCCCTCTGATATACTTGTACATATATATTAAGTCTCCCCTAAGTCTTCTCTTTTCTAGAGTAAATAGACCTAATTTTGATAACCTTTCTGGGTATTGTAGTGAACCAACTCCATTTATCAATTTAGTAGCCCGCCTTTGAACCCTTTCAAGTTCAGTAATGTCTTTCTTGAACACCGGCATCCAAAATTGCACACAATACTCCAAGTGTGGTCTGACGAGTGATTTGTACAGAGGGAGAATTATGTTTTCATCTCGTGTCCCCAGACCTCTTCTAATGCATCCCATGACCCTATTTGCTTTGGTGGCAGCTGCCTGACACTGGGCACTCCAATTTAGCTTCTCATTGACTAAGATGCCTAAGTCTTTTTCCATGTCTGATTTCCCCAGCAGTTTCCCATTTAGTAAGTAATTATAGCATCTGTTTCTCCTTCCCATGTGCATAACCTTACACTTATCTGTGTTAAACCTCATTTGCCATTTTTCAGCCCAATTCTCCAATTTACTCAAATCTGTCTGTAGTTGCAAACTGTCCTCCTTTGTGTTAACTACCTTACATAGTTTTGTATCATCTGCAAATACTGATATTTTACTGTGTAAGCCATCCACTAGATCATTAATAAATATATTAAATAGTAGGGGGCCCAATACAGAACCCTGTGGTACCCCACTAGTAACCCTGGCCCAATCTGAGTATGCACCATTAATAACCACTCTTTGTTTTCTATCACTAAGCCAGCTGCCTACCCATCTACACACATTTTCCCCTAGCCCAAGCGTTCTCATCTTACTTAACAATCTTTTATGTGGGACAGTGTCAAATGCTTTAGAGAAGTTGAGATAAATGACATCCAATGATTCTCCTTGGTCCATTTGAGAGCTTACATCCTCATAGAAGCTGATCAGGTTAGTTTGACAGGAGCGATCCTTCATAAATCCATGTTGATATGGAGTTAAACATTTATTAACATTGAGATATTCCATAATGGTATCCCTTAGAAACCCTTCAAAAATTTTACCTACAACAGATGTTAAGCTTACCGGCCTATAGTTTCCATGTTCCCTTTTACACCCCTTTTTGAATATTGGTACCACATTAGCTTGCCGTCAATCAAAAGGAACAGACCCTGTTTCTATAGAGTCTTTAAATATAAGGAATAGAGGCCTGTCTATCATATTACTTAACTCCCTTAATACCCGAGGGTGAATGCCATAAGGGCCTGGTGATTTGTCAATTTTAATCTTACTAAGGCGGTTCTGCACTTCTTCCTGGGTTAGGCAGGTAATACTTAATGGGGAGTTTACATTATCACTCTGCATTTCCCCTGGCAAATACTTTTCCTGTGTGAACACTGTTGAGAAAAGAGTATTTAAAACATTTGCTTTTCCTACATCGCTCTCTATGATTTCACCCTCATTGTTCTTTAAAGGGCCGACACCATCAATTTTAACCTTTTTACTGTTTATATAATTAAAGAATAGTTTGGGGTTTGTTTTAATTTCCTTAGCAATAAGTCTCTCAGTTTCCACTTTTGCTAAATGTGTTTGTTTTTTACACATTTTATTTTTTTCTCTATAACTTTTTAATGCTTCTTCATTGCCTTCTTGTTTTAGCTTCCTAAATGCCTTGCTCTTGTTATTTATTGCCCTTTTTACATCCTTAATTAGTCACATTGGTGTTCTCCTGTTCCTAGCCCTTTTATTTCTGTACGGTATGGCTAGCTCGCAGTGGGTGTGTTAAATTGATTTAAATATTTCCCATTTATTTTCTGTGCTCCTATTTTTGAGGACATTGTCCCAATCAATTCGGCGAAGGTCCTCTCTAAGCTGATCAAACTTTGCTTTCCTGAAATTCAGCGTTTTCGTAACCCCCTTCCAGGGCACCTTACTGAAGGACAAGTGGAATTGTATTATATTGTGGTCACTGTTCCCTAGGTGCCCATCGACTCGTACTTCTGATATTCTATCTGGGGTGTTGCTTAAAATTAAGTCCAGAAGGGCTGTCCCTCTAATTGGGCCCTGCACAAGTTGTGACAGATAATTATCCTTGGTTACTGACAGAAATTGGTTTCCTTTCTGAGATACGCAGGTTTCAGTTTCCCAGTCTATGTCAGGGTAGTTGAAGTCCCCCATAATAATCACCTCATTGTGATTTGCTGCTTTGTCTATTTGTTTCAATAATACATTTTCAGTGGTGTCTGTTATATTTGGTGGCTTATAACAAACCCCTATGAAGATTTTATTACTTTTCTCTCCTTGTATCTCCACCCATAGAGACTCCACCTCTTCATTTCCCTCTTGTATATCTTCTCTTAGTGTGGTCTTTAAAGTGGACTTTATATATAGACAGACTCCACCCCCTTTCCTTTTTTTACGATCCCTCCTAAACAAACCATATCCTTGCAAGTTAGCCGCCCAGTCATAGCTGTCGTCTAACCATGTCTCAGTTATTCCTACTATGTCGTATTTTTCCTCATACATTACCAACTCCAGAACTTCAATCTTATTGGTCAGGCTTCTTGCGTTGGTCAGCATGCAGGAAAGAAGTTTTGCTTCATTTTTCTTAGCTTCCTTCTGAGTACCCTGTCTTGGGTCCTCTTTACCACATCTAGTATCCTTGATTAGTTTGTCCTTCTGTTGCATGTTCTTGTCTGCTGTTTTTCCTCCTATCCCCTCTTCTTCTAGTTTAAAGCCCTCCTGATGAGTGTGGCAAGTCTTCTGGCGAATGTGTGTTTCCTAGGTTTTGTGAGGTGTATCCCATCTCATGCGAGAAGTCCCCCGTAGAGGTATATCACGCCGTGGTCCAAGAATCCAAATCCTTGCTGCCTGCACCACCGTCGTAGTCAGTTGTTCACCTCTAGTATCCTATTCCATCTTCTGATGCCATAGCCATCGACTGGGAGTATTGATGAGAAAACAACCTGTACGTTCCGTTCCTTTATTTTCTTCCCCAGAATTTCAGTCTTCGCAGATAGTTGGTAGGTCATTTCTTGCCGTGTCGTTTGTGCCTACATGTATCAATAGGAAAGGGTAGTCGTCCTTGGATTTGAGGATAGTTGGTATCCTGTTGGCCACATCCTTGATTTTTGCATCCTGGGAGGCAGCATACTTCTCCTGCAGTTATGTCCGGCCTGCAGATAGTTGCCTCCGTGCCTCTTAGTAGTGAGTCGCCCACAACTACCACTCTTCTTTTCTTTCCGGACGCACTGCTTGTTGCTCGTGAGTGTTTTTGAGTGTCATTTGTTTCCGCTTTTGTTGACAGAGTAACTTTTGTTGATAGTGTGTCTTCTCTTGTAGATACGGTATCATCCTGAGCTGTGCCATTTTTGTTCTCCAGCTTGAGGGCTTCATATTGGTTGCTAAACTGTGTAGGTGGTGATGACCACTTGATCCGTTTGCTTCTTTTCGTCACATGGCTCCACTTTTCAGCCTCTGTATGTGCTCTGAAGCTTTCTCACTTTCCAAATCCCGAATGGTTGCTTCTGCTTCATCCAAGAAGTCCTCATGTTCTTTATTACCTTCAATGTTGCTATTCTTTCTTCCAGTCCCTGCACCTTTTCCTCTAAGAGGACAACAAGTTTGCACTTCTGACAGGTAAAGTTGAGTTTTTGGGCCGAAAGATCCGTAAACATGTAGCATGTGTTACAGGTGACCATGTGGATTTTCTTCTCTTCCATATTGCTGATGCAGGCTATGATGGGTGGGTTTTGCGATGTCCTCAAACAGCGAGACCTGGCAAGTCCCAGGCAACTCTTCTCCTCTTCCCAGAATGCACCGGAAATATGCAGATGAGCTTCCTGCTTCTCCATTCCCTATTCTCGTTTTATTAAATTGCATTAGTTAGTTATCATGAAAATAAGCAAGTTTGCAATTGACTTGCTTTTTTATGTTTTCCTTCTCCTGATGTGAGAGCTTTAATCTTACATTGTGTACAGCTTGTTTCCAAAGAGACTCACCTCCGGCAGAGGACTTGACACCTAACATCCCAGCTAGTTTTCTCCATCCTATTGATTTTCATACAGCAGTTGACTGCTCACTTCCATCCCTCACCTTCTCTGCTCCTGACAGGGTTCTTATCAGCCTATAGAGTCAAAGCTCCCTGCACCCAGTATAACAGTTTTCCTAATCATGGCTCTCACTTTTGTGAGCTGGATACTTGTTTTGCACTGTTTTCTTTATACGTAAATATAGTAGCAAAAATTGGCAGCACACCAACAAAATCAAGTAAAATGATTTATCCACCCATAGCAAAAGTAAACCTTTTGATATTGTATAATAAATCATTTTTATTGATTATTTTGAAGTGCTGCCAATTTTTTTCACTATCTGGTTGAAGTCTCTGGGACTTGCACCCATCGTTTATCGATACTGTGCTGCTTCTGTTTTTTCTGCTCCTTGTAAATAACATGAGAACAAACACTGACGGGTCATTAATGTGTTGTAGTATTATGAATCTCTTTGATTAGAGCTGTCACTCAAGGAAGAGCGCATCTCCACAAAGGGCCTGGAATTTAGGAGACTACAGAGCTGTGAGCTGCTCAAGAAAAATCTTGAAAATCTCAGTGAAACCTGGGCATTCCTTGTACACATGTTTCACTTTTAACTGGGTTGCTGTGACTAGTGGGGTACCACAGTGGTCAGTGTTGGGACATATTCTCTTCAACATATTTATTAATCTGGTAGAAGATTTATACAGTAAAATATAGATGTTTGCATATGATACAAAACTATGTAAAGCAGTCAATACAAGAGAAGATAGTATTCTGCTACAGATGGATCTGGATAAGTTGGAAACCTGGGCCGAAAGGTGGCATATGCGGTTTAACAATGATAAATGTAAGGTTATACACATGGGAAGAAGGAATCAATATCACCAGTACACACTGAACGGGAAACCACTGGGTAAATCTGACATGGAGAAGGACTTGGGGATCCTAGTTAATGATAAACTTACCTGGAGCAGCCAGTGTCAGGCAGTGGCTGCCAAGGCAAACAGGATCATGGGTGCATTAAAAGAGGTCTGGATACACCTGATGAGAGCATTATACTGCCTCTGTACAAATCTCTGGTTAGACCACACATGTAGTACTGTGTACAGTTTTGGGCACCGGTGCTTAGGAAGGATTTAATGGAATTAGAGCGAGTACAAAGGAGAGCGACAAAATTAATAAAGAATATGGCGAACTACAATACCCAGAGACATTAGCAAAATTAGGATTATTTATTCTAGAAAAGAGACGACTTAGAGGTGATCTAATAACCATGTATAAGTATATAAGGGGACAATACAAATATCTCTCCGAGGATCTGTTTATACCAAGGAAGATGACGGTCACAAGGAGGCATTCTCTGTGTCTAGCGGAGACAAGGTTTTTCCACCAGGATAGAAGAGGATTCTTTACTATTAGGGCAGTGAGAATCTGGAATTCCCTGCCTGAGGAGGTGGTGATGGCGAACTCAGTCGAGGGGTTCAAGAGAGGCTTGGATGTCTTCCTGGAGCGTAACAATATTGTATCTTTCAGTTATTAAGTTCTTTAGAAGGACATAGATCTGGGGATATATTCTGACGGAATATAGGCTGTACTGGATGGACAAATGTCTTTTTTCGGCCTTGCTATGTTACTTTGTTACCCTTTTAACAACACACTGCACTAATTTACTTTTAAGGCCACTTAAATTGTAAACCTGCAACATGCTGCTTTATTTGGTTAGCATGGACAGGTCTAATATTGGACTAGTACAAGAAAGTGTGCAAAAATGTATTTTTTTTTTAATGAGCACACTTTGTGAGGTAGACAGATGCGGTTACATTTCTGGAATGTGAAGCTTTTTCTCTTGTCCTTAGAAAAAAAATCCCTCCCAAAAAGGAAAAGAGATGCAAAAAAATATATAGTTTATGGCTTATTCATCTCTGATGCCACGAAGCACACTTTCTCTGACATTCACCTTGGTTTCAGGATTTTTCTTCAGTAGCAAAATTATGACAGAGGTTTATGAAACTGCCCTTTTGTTTGCAGTGCATCAAGAATAAATAAAAAATTGTGTTATTAATATTCTGGATTGCAGTATATCACAGATCAGTAAATTCACAGGAACACTGACTCTGCAGGTCCTGAACCTCCCTATCATTTGAATGTTTGTATTATCACCATCTGAGACTACCTCTCCCATTTCCTATGTTTCTTAGCGCTGCAGTAGTACATCACAACTAGATATATGCTTTTATATCCCTGTTTGTAATGGGCTGATGCAATGTGTAAATTGGCACTGATCTTTTTTTCGTGGGGATGTGCCATCCTCAAAATTGAATTGCAAATTGTTTGAATTTGTTAATGCCAGCAAATTTTAGAAGATTGAACTCAAATTCAATTTGTATCGAATCGATTTGCATATTATTTTACCTTAGATTTTACACACATATCCAATTTATCCTATATTATCCAAATATCTCATAAAAAATGTAATATTTTGTATAGTATTAGTTTTACACCATTGAGGTTTGCAAAAGTATATACTCTCTAGGTCATGTGCACGTGAAACATATGTTCTTCAACGTTTTTCAGCTGTGACCCAAATCTGCTTACCACTTTTTATGTTCTTATGCAGATGGTAGATTCCCCTTTGTCTGCCCTGTTCTGTATGCAATGACATGGCACCTATGCAGGAGTCTGGCAATATTCCCATCCTGTCACTGAGCAAACTTGATATGACAGCAGATATTCCAGCAGGAGAATTTTGCTAAACGCCCTACAAATTGTGAAGAGGCAGTATATCCTAAATCATTCTTAGTTTTGTAGAATTCCTTCAGTGAGCAGACATGCTGCAACCCTGCCATGTGCGGGCTGCCTGCAAAGAAATGGTTTGTGGCAAGAGCCCATGTTAAAGACTTGGACTAAATTGTAATCCGCCACTCAAAGGATTTGAAGTTCAATTACCATTTGGAAGCCCCTTATAATCACAGCAGCTAATGGGAAAATTGCAACTGTTTAACAATATATAATAAAACCAATGTACAGGGTGGGCCATTTATATGGATACACCTAAATAAAATGGGAATGGCTGGTGATATCAATTTCCTGTTTGTGGCACATTAGTATATGGAAGGGGGAAAACTTTTGAAGATGGGTGGTGACCATGGCGGCCATTTTGAAGTAAGCCATTTTGGATCCAACTTTATAAATGGCCCACCATGTAATAAGCTTGGAGGAAAAAAAATCAAACATTGAAATGAAACAATACAGACACAAAACAGTGAGCAAATTTATTTATAATACACCTAAACTAAAACTAAATAAATTATGCCAGTTTTTAGTCTCATCTTGAATGCTAGAAAATGACACCATGTCTAATTTTTTAATGTTCCTTTCCCCCCAATCCTGTAGCATTTACCAGCTTTACCAGTAAGTTATGCCTCATTCAGACATTCGTGTAACACAGACTGTTTACGGACCATGATGCACAGACTGACTGCGGGCTATCAGATCCCCATCCTATGAAGCTGTTAGATTCCTCCTGTAAGAAGCTAACATGAAATGAGCTTTGGTGGTGGTCTATTTCCACTCAGGTGTCTCCGTATCAACTATTCTTTTACCATTTGTGCAAACTATTGAGCCTATTTTTGGCTATATTTACTCAATATATCCTGTTCGACTGACCAGCCACTCTGCCTTTTCTAATATGGTATATACAGTACTCAGCATAAATGAATAAACCCCAACAGATGTGTCAGGAAGCCTCTATTATCCTTTAAGAGTCAACATCTTCTATGTGATGCCATACTACAAAATAACCTCACAAATGTGGGCCATTGCTTGCAAAACAAGATTTGTTGTTTAGAACACCAAAAAATAATTTTCCTAAGAAATTAATTCAAGACCATATTGCAAAAATGAGTACACCCCAATGAAAGACTTAGGACCAAAAACAAAGTTTAGACTACAAAATTCAAATTAACAAGAATTTAACCACAGGTAAGTCTAATTTATTACACATTAAAACATTAAAATCTTACTTAACAAGAAAAAAAGCTTCCAATTCAATTCTGTAAGAAATAGCACCACATGGCAGAGAAATGTCACAAGTCCTAGGAAAGAAAATAATTTCTTTACACAAGAAAGATGAAGGCTACAAGCTTATACATGGGTCAGAATACAGTAGCAAAAGTCATACAGAAATTTAACAAAGATGGAACTGCAACCAACTCACTGAGACATCCAGGACAACTGTGGAAGTTAGCACCTAACCAGGAGCATCTTCTGATGAGAAGGATTGATTGAAGAAAATTGATATGCAAGTTCACTGCAGTTAGTAGAAAGTCAAATCAAGGATAGTGTTTACCGTGACACAATATGGTCTGCACTGCAGAGGAATGGCATGAATGTGTGTCGTCCTAAAACCCATACACAAAAAAACCTGTTTACAGTTTGCCAGGGCTCTTTCTGAAAAATTTGAAGACTTCTGGGACTCTGTGCTCTGGAGGATGAGACCAATATAAATGTTTTTGAAACGGATGGCTTCAAAACTGTATAACATCTCAACGGTGAGAAATACGAAGGAAAATGCATGTTGTCTACAGTGAAACATGGTCGTGGCAATGTCCTTATGTGCGGCGAACTAAATGCTGCTGGTGTCATGGAGCTATATTTCATAGACTAGATTATGGCCCGATGCTATTGCATCGGGAGGATGCGATAGCATCACACCTCTTGCCATGTTAACCCTCAACACACACACTCCTCTCTCACCTTTCACCATCTCCACTCACTCTTTCACTCCACATACGACCCCTTCTCTCACTCCGTCTCTCATACTCACGCCGTCATCGCCGCTGCTCCACGATCCCCGTCATCTTCCGCCGGCACCATCCTGGATCCAGACGTTGTCCACGCCGGCGACATGTTCTTGCGGCGACACCATCTTGAGTATCGTGAAATCCCACGATAATCAAGATGGCGTCGCCGGAAGAACATGTCGCCAGCATGGATGACGTCGGGATCCAAAATGGCGTTGGCAAAATCTCGCGAGTTGTCGCCGACGCCATTTTGGATCCCGACGTCATCCTCGTCAGCAACATGTTCTTGCGGCGACGCCATCTTGAGTATCGCGGGATTTCGCCGATCCAAAATAGCATCGCCGCAGGAACATGTCGCCGGCGTGGATGCGGTCGGGATCCAAAATGGCGTCGGCGAAATCTCGTGAGATTTCGCCGATGCCATTTTGGATCCCGACGTCCTCCACGCCGGCGACATGTTCTTGCGGCGACGCCATCTTGACTATCGCGGGATTTCGCCGATCCAAAATGGCGTCGCCGCAAGAACATGTCGCCGGTGTGGAGGACGTCTGGATCCAGGATGGCGCCGGAGGAAGAAGATGTCGGGGATCGTGGAGCAGCGGCGATGACGGCGTTAGTATGAGAGACGGAGTGAGAGAAAGGGTCGTATGTGGAGTGAAAGAGTGAGTGGACGTGAGTGGAGATGGTGAAAGGTGAGAGGAGTGTGTGTGTTGAGGAGGAGTGGTGTGTTGAGGGTTAACAGGGAAAGAGGTGTGCGGTGACGTCACCGGTTACAACTGGACGGAAGTTGTTACAACCGGAAGCTGCTTAGGGCATTTATTATTATAGATGGTATCATAAATTGACAGATGTACTGCTCCATATTGAAAGAAGATGATTCTATCATTCCGTGCTCTTGGCAGATGTGCATTTTTCTGACATGACAATGATCCAAAGCACACATTTAAGGACAATATTATATTTCTGAAGAACAGGGTGAAAGTGATTCAGTTGCCAAATATGTCACCTAATCGGAATCCAGTCAAACACCTATGGGGAGTTCTGAAGAAACAAGTTGTCATCACTCTCCATCCAGCATCCAGGCTCTAAAAGAAGTTGTTCTTGAAGAATGAAAAGAGATAGATGTTGCTATATGTTGCAAACTTGTTTACTTCATGCCTAGAAGACTTGTTATTATCCTTAAAAATCCTGTAAGTCATGCAAAATACTTGATATAGTTTTTATGTGGGGTATATTCATTTTTGCATCAACTAATTTGAGTAAAACTGAAGATTTTGTTCGTTTTTTGTGCTACATTCTCTTTTAGTGGATGCTTTTTGTCACTTATTTTGATTCTAAATAAAGTTTTTGTTACTTCCATTGGGTTTTTTAGTTTACATTATTTGTTATTTATTTTTTTTCATGAGGTTGAAAGAACGGGTCATGAGTCCTGGGGCCAGTGTGTACATCACGGTTCATGTTACACAGATGCCTGAACGAGTGTTTAGTCTGAGGGCACAACTGCCTACTGAGTTGCAGTAAAAAAAAAAACCTTCTAGCATGACAAAATAAATGATCAGAGTATCCTGCAACAATGGCACCAAGTCAGCCACATAAGTAAAAAATGCAAAATGGGGCCATAAACATCAGACGAAAATAAATTCAGACCTCTAAATTAATTCAGGACTCCAGCTCCTAAATTAATTCAAACCCCCAAACTAGAAGCTGAGATTAATTCAGTTCTCAGGCTAAAAACGTAAATCAGAGATGAGATCAGACAAAAAAAGATCATGTTTTACCTATCCACTCTCCTTCACTTGTCTTCAGGGTCCTACACCAAGGTTAGCTAGTGGTAGGATGTTGTGTGCAACCCGTCACATAAACTCCTGATGCTGCTTAGTTTCCGTACCTTGTTTGTGCATCCACCAAAGGCTATCTGACCAGTGTTTTGACATTAAGTGTAGGATCCTTAAGGGCTTGATTTGGTAGTGTGGCTGTGGGCCATTTAGACTCAGGACTTAGACCCATGTATGACCTTCATGGTTACACCATTAGTGGTCATTATTTAGGATATTTATAGTCCAGCAGTAGTCAGTGGGGAATACCTTCCACTTTCTTAACATGCTTAGCATATGCAACATGGTCTAGAACATTCTAGTTCTGGCCAGCATCAAGACCCTGTATACTGGGACCTGAAGGAACTTGATGTGGCAGTGGATCCTGTTGGCCTCCTGGACCATGATGCCAGGTTGCAACTGATATCTCTGCAACTCCTATAGTTATGCCATTGGTCACACTTACAAAGACTTGGTATCACTCTTTCTGACACAATTTCAAAATTATCAGAAAAATTAGACATATATTTCATGATACTAATTTTTTACACTGATACAATTTGTCATAGCTCAGTAGATTTGTAAAGTCCATCAATTTGTGTGCACCATGTTGGTGAATATGTCCCACCTTTAGACTACACATTCAATGCTGCTTTACATTCAAGTCTATGTTCCTTTTCTTACATAGTGATACATATAGCCATAGTTTGCTCTTTCTTATTGAGATTGCAAAGTAAGCTTATGGAAGGTTTATGCGGATATGAAAAGGTTAAAAGGACAGCATCGAACAATTGGCTAGTAAAGACCTTTCAATTGATTTGTTAACTTCTATTTATTTTCAGCACTGCCAATTTTGCAGTTTTTGTGCAATCGAGATGTGACAATCCAATGAATCTCCCGCTGGGTTGCGTTGGAGGCCCACTTTTCCATTTATTGCGAGTTCATGCTCAAGGCTATTGATCCCAAGAACAAGCTTATAGATGAGGAGAATGAGAGAATCCTTTCTTCCCGACCTTAACATTCTTTTATGCTGCTTTCTTGTTCACATTTCCACATTCATCCCCAAGTCACATGCTTGATGAAATAGTATATTGCTTGGCATTTCACGATTGTATTGAATTGTGGAATTGAGGGCATCGATAGCCAAGGAAAGATGGCAACCATAGCTTTATACGTGATCGCTTTAACCCACTGTACAAAGTTGTCCTAACTTCTCTGATGATTTTCCATTTGCTATAATGAGCTGCATTAAAAATTTATTTTGACATATAGTGCATTATAATGATTCTGGGGAGGTCTGTGGAAAAACACATATAATATATTCTCCCTACAGGCATAGAAGACCATTAAGCTGTCTTTCAATGTAAAGTAATGTTTTTAAAAGCTTCTTAATTTCCACTATTTATTTGGTCACTCAGTTAGGCACGTACAGAATATCAGGGCCTGGCTTTCATTTGTAATTCAGAAATATATCATGTTAGAATTTTTAAAGATGATGAGCACCTTAGATTTTCCTTTCGTGCTCAATTACTTTAAAAGGGTAATATAAAAGTTTTTAAAATCTGAAAATATTATTTTTGTATTTCAATGATACCTTCTTCCAAAAGTCAAAACTTTTTATTTTTACATCTACAGCTCTGGCAAAAATTAAGAGACCACCACATCAAATCCCAGTCATGGGCAGCCCATTCTCCAGACCTGAACCCCATTGAAAACCTCTGGAATGTAATCAAGAGGATGATGGATTGTCACAAGCCATCAAATAAAGAAGAACTGCCTACATTTTTGCACCAGAAACAGTGTGACAGACTGGTGGCAAGCATGTCAAGGCGCATGAAAGCTGTGATTAAAAATCATGGTTATTCCACAAAATATTGATTTCTGAACTCTTCCTGAGTTAAAACATTAGTATTGTTGTTTCTAAATGAACTTGTTTTCTTTGCATTATTTGAGGTCTGAAAGCAGTGATTTTTTTGCTTTTTTTGACCATTTCTCCTTTTCAGAAAAAACAGAACAAAACTTATTGCTTGAAAATTCGGAGACATGTCAGAAGTTTGTAGACTAAAAGAAAAATATACATTTTACTCAAAAATATACATATAAAGAGAAAAATCAGATAAACTGAACATTTGGAAGTGGTCTCTTAATTTTTGCCAGAACTGTATGCAGCCATATGAGGACTTGTTTTTTTTGCAGGACAAGATGTTATATTGAATTACATTAATTTTTCCATAAATTGTATGGCATATCCCTGAGGACGTTGCCTCCCTCCGAAATGCGTAGGATAATAGACAGTTTTTTGTTCACTAGTAGACCCGTATCTTGTGACGTCACATTGGCTGTCTCTTTGCAGCAGCGTATTTCGTAACACTACGATACCACATACTTGAATGTAAAGAAGTTTTCCTCACCATACTAACCTTCATCCAGCAATTCCTACCATGCACGTTTGCAACGAGGAGCGCCGCATCACCTATCAGTCATAAGTAGGCAAAGAAGATTTAGATATGCATTGGTACTACATTTGGTACATCTCATTAAATAGTGGATTTTATCCTTTGGACATTGGAAGAATTTCAATCTCATTTACTTATTTCATTTGCCGTAAGATATTTCACGCACGTAGGCAGTTAGTGCGGTTTTTATGCAGATAATTCTCCTAGCAGGAAAGGAGGAGCACATTTGAATTAAATTATATGATTTCTAATAAATGGTTTATCTCACCCCAGTGCTAGAGTCACAGCTACACTGCTCAGTACTGTTATCTGTAGCAAGCTCTGATTTAGCAACTTAACTCCTTTTGCGCTAATTGCATTCTACATAAACTACCAAATGATTTCTTGATGGCTTAAAGGGGTTGTCCAGTCTAAAATGATAAGTTTGCAGCAACTTTGTCTGCACCCGCTAGTAAGGTTCTGGTCAAGAGCATGCATAAGGCTACTTTCACATTAGCGTTTTTTAGCGCTGCGCTTCGTGTGCAATAGAAACACATGCAAAAAACGCATCATGCGTTTTGCATGCATTTGCTTTTCTAGGCACATGTGTTTCTAGCCATGTTAACTCTTAAAATGCATGCGATTTTAAACGCAGGCGTGCGCATGTCCATGCGCATGCCTGAGTTCCCATAGACTGTAATGTGTTATTTTGGCGCATTCCGTGCGCATTCGATGCGCATGCTTTTTTTTGACACAGGTTGGATGGACCAAAAATGCAACAGGTTGCATCCCGCGCGCCTAGGTGCACACTACAAAAAACTGCATGCGCACAAAAACGCATACAAACGAGTGCAAACGCTAAGCCATGCGCCCCCATGTTAAACATAGGGGAGCATGGCGCATGCGCATGGACGCGCACGATGCGCTGCGCTAAAAACGCTTATGTGAAACCAGCCTAACACATACATACCTGCCGGTCCTGGCTCAGAAACTAGGGTATCCTTGCAGCACACGGTGCATGATCTGGGGAGATTTATAAGTCTGCAGTCACTCAGAGTGACTTCAGACTTGTCATTTTAGACCGGGCAAGCCCTTTTTACCTAATTACAACTGCTGCCTATTGGTTTTTCTTTACTTTGAGACTTTTAACACTGTAGGTCACCACCGCTAACTGCTAGGCTGATTAGCCTTTCAGCACTCTTTCTACACTGATTACACCCTATTATACACCTCTTTAGTGACTTCACTCTTGTATTACTACAAAACACCGGAAATCTACTGTCTGCTGTCGCTAACAATTGTTTTTGCCACTTACTAAACCTGATTTTTTTCTATTTTACTCTCTGGTACTACCATAACTCCTGATGTTTTATACTTTTATTTGACTCAAATGTGTCATTTATCCCCTATATCGAATCACGATCATGACACTTGCAACTCAAAATCATCTCCAGAATCTGTCCTTTTCTTACCCTGGAAATGGCCAAATTATTCTGGCTCTGATTCGTTGATTCCTTGATTACTGTAACACTCGCACTCTCTTCGCCAACTCTGGCTGGTGACTGGCTCTTGCAATCTTCTGTGTACTACAGATGTGGCCATTCATAACATGACGAAGATGTCACGATGCAGAAAAGTAAATCTTGCCACATAGAAGGGCAAATTTAGTGACTTTTTTCTTTTAAGTGTTAAGAGTTGACTTTTTGTACCGTGGTATTGTTTTTTGTGCATTAGTTTAAGAGCGACTGCATCTGAAACTTGTTTTTTTACTTAAAAAAATAGCTATTCCGTTATTCAAGACAAGCATTTTCACATGTGTCATCTTTGTTTCCTAGATTGATAGATTATAAGCTCTTGGGAACAGGGCCCTCATGTCTATTGTTCGAATTATTAGATTTTTCTCTAGAATGTCTGTTATATACCTTATATGTACCAACATGAATGTGCTGATTTGTGAAGTGCGGAATATGTTACTTTCATATAAATAGAAATTATTATTTTTATTATTATGTTACACTGTTTTTAGGAAACAAAGACACATTGAGTTACGGTAAATATATATATTTTTTTACTTTTATCACATTGAGGTAAATATTGAATATGGTCAGAACGTGCCACTTTTACCAGCAGAAGCACCAGCAGAAAAGATTGACCGGCATTGCTGTAGATAATACTGGGAATAACTATGGGTTTTTTTATTTTTTCAAATTTAATAAATCATGCCCTAGGTATAATGATTTTGTGCCATTGTTTTCTCCACTGCCGCGCATTATTCTTAGACACAGCTCCACGAACATCATTACTTTAAAAGAAAAAAAAAGCTGTTCTCACAATAGTTAAACACTTATCTGAGAAATAGTCTGCACACATTTTAGACATACAGGAATTAAGATCTTTACAAAGGCAGCGATTTTTTTTTATTTGTAATCCATTGACAAAGTTATTGTAAAGTCATGTATGGCGGATTTTGCAGCTGACTTTGTTCTCAGTTTGTTAACTGGGCATAATAAAGCAAAATATTATATATCACCAACCTGTGAATCAACACCAGAGAAACTAATTGGGTATTCTGTATAAATGTAAATTAAAATAGTAGCATAATTTATCAGGATATTTAGAACTAATTATATAAATTGATATAACAACTTCAGCATTCTTGACAGATAAAAATGTAGAGTCAATAAGCAGTAATAAAACAGAGTCATTAAATTGTTCAATTATTTCTCCCAGATATTCTTTCCGGATCCAAAACTTTAAAGGGGATTTCTACAACTATTTGACCCTCTTTTGATATGTCCTAACTCTTCAAAATAATCCCTTTACTAATATGCTTTCATTACTTGCGCTGTTTCTATGAGCACATCTAGGCGTAGTAATCATTTGTTGACGTGCAAGCAATACCTCCTGTCTGTTATGTCCAATCTGCTCCTCGTCTGGGCACAGGATTCTGATGAATCGCCCGCCAGGGCAGTGGGGTACTTGGTATCGGGCCGGTATCTCAGAGGGAAGTGTCACAGTAGCGGTGACCCGGTCCGTGGCCCTGGGCATCCATATAAAAAGGGTTAAGTGTGGCTGATTAAAGTTTATAAGTGGATGATACGTGACGCCACCTGTGGTGCTCGGCAATGAAGGGGTTAAGCCGACGCTGCAGGCAGATCCTCTGGGACAGATGGTATAAGGCAGCAAGATGTAATAGCTCCCCACAGGTAGAGCTGTAGTCACAGGGCAGTAGTAATAGGTGTTGAGGGAGTGGGTGCAGTTAGGCACAGAGATGTAGCAGTGCTGAATGGGTTGCAGGAAGAAGGCAATGACACAACAGGGTGCAGTTTCTTTTACCTTTACCTTGCTTTGCAAGTGCAGTCCAGGATCCAGATTACAGATGGAACAGGAGTTGGCCAGCCTGGAAGCAACTCAGGAATCTCTCTATGCAGATGGATTGTGTAGTCTCCTTTCTAGCGCTTATCTGAGGTACGTGCAGTACTGAGTTACACTGAAGTTCCTCTTGCTTGCTCTCTTTTAGAACCCCTTCGTATGGCAGACAGCTGTAGCCTCCTTCTTCTGGCTCACACATTGCTGTTGTGCCTCCGAGTCTTATGTGGGAACAGAGCATTTACAGCTTCCTATTCCTACGGTTTCTGCTGCAGGAACATCAGTATCCATACAACCTTGGAGACCGGACTCCGGACCATGCGCTACGCTAGAAGTGAGCCTGAATTCTGCTCAATCCTCCAGCTCTTCTCTCATCCACACACTTTGCCCTCCTCACATGAATTAACTAACTTCCCCTTCCTGACCCCAAGAGAGCAGCTCCTCCCCCAGCTTTGGTTCAGAGCTTCCTCTGCTGGCCTGGAGTGGGAACCATGCTGTGTGTTGAATTTACCTGACAGAGAGACCCTTTATTGCTTCCAAGCATGACATCACACTCCCTAGGAGGAAGGTAATGCCACTGTGGCGACCATACTCCTGGGGGCGCCACATTCCACCCTAGTGCAATTCAGTACTCCCGGACTGAAGAAAACATGTAAAACATATTAAACAGATGAATAATTGTAAATGTAACAAGATTTCAAAAATGAAAAATTACAAAAACCAAAGCTCAAAAATAGTCCTTGTGATGATTAGTCCATGTGTCAATGTCCATGGTCCATTTCCTGAGCAGTTGGTAACTATATACAAGATAGTTTTAACCACACATATTCCTGTGGCCCAATTGACCATCAAAAACAAATTGATATTTCTAAAAGGTTCTCACAGAGTCTCTGCAGGCACGTAAGCTTGAAAAGTTGCATATTTACATTTTACCATTTGCAAAACTTATTTAGATATGAAACCTTAGAGGTGGTATACCTTGGGTACTACGGACAGACCTACAAAGCACTGGTGTTGTTGGGGACCTTACTGGATGCCTTGAGTTAACTACTGGTGTAGTGTGTGTTGTACTGGCTACACTACTGGTGGTTCTGCGTAGCACAGGGATGCTAGATTTCCTAGGACCACTTCTACTCACTGTGGGCATGACAGATTCACCACTGGCAGGGTGAGAATTCTCTTGTTCCACTGCTGGTGTGGCATCCGCTACCTGTACTTGCTGGTTTTCAGGGTGGTCTTGAGTCACTACCAATTGGGAAAAGGTCAAATCTGGCACCACTATGGCTTGATTTGCTCTAGTCCAATTTGCAGGGAATTCTCCGAGTAGAGTGCTGACCTTTTCTTCTTCATCCTCTATGGGCTGAAGGTTGTTTTTCTCTTCCATTCTGTTCCTTAGTTGGTCAGGGCACAGTTTCAGATGATCCCTTGACACTGCTGATGAGGTTTCTCCTCCATCCTTACTGATAAGGCACACTTTAGTGTTGTCAAACTTTGATGGTAGGATGGTGTAGGGTTCAGCTTCCCATTGGTCATCCAATTTATGCATCCTTCTTTTCCTCTTTAGGACTTGTTCCCTTTGTGACAAGGGAACTGCAGGTGCATGTTGATTGTAGTTCTCCTGCTTTTGTCTCGCCTGAGCTAGACTCTTTTCTACACACTCTTGTACTCTACGGTACTGCTGCTGCCGCTCTGTATCCCAGTCAGCATCTGGTGATGTCACCTCAGGTGTAAAGACTCCCATATCTAAATCAATAGGCAACTTGCCAGGCCTCGCTCACGTTAGGTAGGATGGAGTGCAGTTGGTGGAATTCACAGGAATGTGATTGTAGAGCTCTACCAGATCTGGCAACTTCTCTGGCCACAGATTCCTCTCTTCCAAAGGCAAGGTCTTCAGTAGATCGATCACCACTTGATTCATCTTTTCACACATGCCATTGGTCTGTGGATCGTACGGTGTTGTCCTGATCTTCTTGCAACCGTACAAGTTACAGAATTCCAGGAACACTTCTGCCTCAAAAGCTGGACCTTGATCTGTAAACACTCGTTCGGGATATCCGTGTGGTCGACAAAAGTGCTGTTGAAATGCTCTGGCTGCTGTCCTGGCTGTTTGATCCTTGACAGGCACGACTACCAGGAATCTCAAGTAGTGGTCATCGATGGTAAGAGCATAAACGTAGCCTGAACGGCTTGGGACCAGCTTCACATGGTCCAGGGCTACCAACTCGAGTGGCTGTTTAGTTATTATTGGCTGCAATGGAGCTCGCTGGCTGTTCCGGTCCTTTCTGCGCAGGTTACATTGTACACACTCCCAGCACCAATTTTCAATGGCCTTCCTCATACCAGCCCAATAAAATCTCTCCCGGAGCAAGGCCTCCAACTTCTTCCATCCAAAGTGTCCAGCTCCATTGTGGTATGCTTTCAAGACCATTGATGCCTCCCTCTTTGGGACTACCACCTGCCAGACCAACTCATGAGTGCAGGCATTGGTACTCCTCCGACACAGCTTTCCCTAATAGATGAACAGCCGGCCTCTTTCCTTCCACAACTGCTGGGTTTCTTCAGGAGCATCTGGATTTGGGCGTGAGTCAGTTTGCGACAGTAGCGCCTTTACCAGGCGGACTGCGGGGTCGTTATCCTGCGTTTCTGCCCAGTCATGATGAGGCAATGGATTTAGGGTGGCCTCTTTCATGATAGACCGTCTGTTTCTTACTCCTTGGGCACGTTGGGCCGCAGTTGGCCGGTGGAAGGCCGGTAACTCTATTTCTTTGAGTGCCTCAGGGTCTTCTCCTGCATCTGGCAGATTGGGCATTCTGGACAGCGCATCAGCATTGGCATTCTTGTGCCCCGCTCGGTACCTGATGGTGAATTCATAGTTAGACAGCCGGGCCATCCATCGCTGCTCCAGTGCACCTAGTTTGGCAGTTTCCAAGTGAGTCAACGGGTTGTTGTCCATGAAGATGTTAAACTTAGCTGAAGCTAGGTAATGCTTGAATCGTTCAGTCACAGCCCAGACTATGGCGAGGAACTCCAGTTTGAAGGAACTGTAGTTGTCAGGGTTCCTTTCAGTGGGACGAAGCTTCCTGCAGGCGTAGGAAATCACTCTTTCTTTGCCATTCTGTACCTGTGACAGTACTGCTCCCAGTCCCACATTGCTGGCATCAGTATACAAAACAAATGGTTGGTCACAATCTGAGTAGGCCAGAACTTCATCTCCTGTGAGAGCCATCTTCAGTCGAGTGAAATACCTCTCCAGTTCCTCATTCCATTCAAATGTAGGACTCTTCTTCCTGGCTTTCTTGGGCTGGCCCACCCGAAGATTTTGCATAGGCGTGGCTATCTCAGTGAAGCCTTTGATGAACCTTCAGTAGTAGCCTACCAACCCGAGGAATTGACGTACCTCATGGAGGTTGCTGGGCTTCTGCCAGTCCCGGATGACAGTGACTTTGTCAGGATCCGGTGCCACACCTTCTGCACTCACTACATGACCGAGGTACTGTACCTTGGGCTTCAGGAGGTGGCATTTGGATGGCTTCACTTTCAGGCCAAAGTTGGACAAGGCTTCAAACACCTCAGCCAGGTGCTTCAGATGGTCTTCATAAGTCTTGGAGAAAACAATGACATCATCAAGGTACAACAGGACTGTCTCGAAGTTCTTGAGTCCAAGACAGCACTCCATTAGCCGTTGAAAAGTCCCTGGGGTGGTGCAGAGCCCGAACGGCATGTAGTTGAACTCGCAGAGACCCATTGGTGTAGTAAACGCTATTTTCTCCTTGTCTGCCTCTGCCACGGGAATCTGCCAATACCCACTAGTGAGATCTAAGGTGGAAAAATAGTTAGCAGTTTTAAGTGCGGCTAATGACTCCTCAATTCTGGGTAATGGGTAGGCATCCATATGTGCAATGCTGTTAATTTTTCTGTAATCAACACACATTCTCATGATACCATCTTTCTTTTTCACAAAGACTATTGGAGCTGCCCTGGGACTACAACTGTCTCTCATCACCCCAGCTTCCTTCATTTCCTGCAATATACTTTTGGCACATTGATATTGTGTTGGGGGTATAGGCCGGTACCTTTCTTTATTGGGTGGGTGATCTCCAGTGAGGATATGGTGTTGAACCCCTTTTGCCTTCCCAAAGTCTAGAGGGTGTTTACTGAATACCCACTCATACTACTGAGCCACTCGGTAAATCCCATTCTTTTGGTATGAAGGGGTGGAGTCAGTTCCCACATGCAGCTGCTGACACCACTCCTCCAGCTGCTTTACAGAGCCATTGTCCTCCACCTGGTTGGATGAGACCAAGGGCTCTGCTGCCTGTATTGCGTTATTACTGACAGTAAACAGCTTAGCAACTGTGGCATACCGAAGTATTGTGGCCTCTTCCTCCCCACAATTCAAGAGGCGTACAGGTACTCTCCCTTTGCGGACATCAACTACCCCTCTGGCTGTCAGGACAGTGGGCCGGCTATCAGAGTACACTGGCTCTACCAATGCTTGGTAATCTTTTCCTCTGAGGCCGATGGCTGCCCGACACCAAATTAACATTTCACATCTGGGGGGTATCGCAATGGGGAAGGAATCACTCACTCTGACGCTGCCAATTTCTCCGCCAGACAGTTCTACCTGCTGTCTTTGCATCAGGGCCTTGATCTCCTTCTGCAGGATTCGTTGTTCACTGGAACCAGCAGTCTCGGCTACCTGTTGCAACAAAACAATAACCTCGGCCAGACAATTTTCAATCATATCAGTACCTTGGGTCCTCATCGGGTTACATTCTCATCGATCAATGTCTACAACTATCAGACCTTGAGATTTTAACTCTACTCACCCCACTTTAATGGTAATCTCTTTACATCCTACTTGTGGCAAAGACTGACCATTGCTGGCAACTACTGTCAGTTCATCACTTGGGCCATGGGTAAAAGTTCAGAGTCAGCCCAATACCGCTTGTAAAGGATATATGGCATAGTTGTCACCTGAGAGCCAGTGTCCAGCAAAACATTCATGGGGATGCCGTCAATCACCACTGGAAGGACCGGTCGCCCTCCAACATACTTGGCTCGCCAGTTCTTTGGGCCTTGCGGTCCTACTCCTGGGGGTTGGCCCTCTACCCCAGGGATTGCCCGTTTAAATAACAGAATCTTGCGATGTGGCCTGCCATGTGACAGTGACGACAGATGGGACGTCCGTCCTGGTCATAGCGATCGTTGTTTCTCCTTCGGAGTGGCAGGATCCTCTTCCATAGCCACGGGACATCCTCTGGACTGGAGGCCAGCTGGATCTTCTCCTTTGAGGACAACTGCATGGACTGCACAGTTTTGGCAAGTGCAGCCATACTTTTGGCCAGCTCTTGGACCTGAAGGTGCAGTTCTGTAGATGGATCATTATTCAGAGTCTGTGCATCAGCCCCCACAGGGCTGGGAGGGAAAGATGCTGCTTCTTGGTGGTATGTGATCTCTGGGCGCCTAGGGGGTGCTGGATGGCTGACATTTGGTTCATGCAGCACTGTCTTTGAAGTCTGCAAAGTCTATGTCAGGGTTTTGTAGGGCTATGATGCGCAGCTGTGCTCTGTGGGTACTGGATAGGAGTCCCTCAATAAATTGCTCCTTTAACAGCCTGTCTCCATCTTTCACTCTGTCTGGGTCAATCTGCTTTATGGCTCGCAGCGCCTCCTGCAGGTTAAGAGCATAGTCCTTTATACTGTACTGCGCAATCTGCTTACACCCAAAAAAATCTCATTTTTATTTCAGCTGCAGTCGGGTGTCAAAGGTGCTTCTTAGCTTAGCCAGAATCTTTTTAACAGTCTCTTTATCAGTGTCAGTGTCAGTGTCAGGCTTTTACTTCCCTTTGCGCTGCACCAGTTGGCTGCCCAATAAGGATGTTCACTTTCTGGCGTTCAGACAGAGGATACACCTCAAACAAACTGCACAGTCTCTCTTTAAATTCACTCAGGGTATGTGACTCCCCTGAGTACTGCGGTAACCAGGCTGCTCCCGGTATATAGGGCATGGACAGCGGCATTATGGGGACTGCTGCGGTGGGCAATTGTTCCTGCTGCACTCTGGAAGCGGCGCTGGCCGCTGGATTCTGTGGTGCCATTGGGGCTGCAGCTGTGTTGGCCCCTGCATCTTGTGGCGGTGTGGGGGTGCGGTGGCATTCACCGCAGCATCTTCTAGAGCAATGCCCCCATCCCTTATGGGAAATATGTAAAAACATGCAAAACACAAGCCGCGGAGACACCATCACATGTTTCTCAATGCAAGCAATGACTAGCCAGGTCTTTCCCCGGGAAGGAACAACCACGGGAAGGGCAGTCTCCAATGAAGGAAACCACCTATGCCAATCACTGCATTGCTCTAGAATCACTGCGTTGAGAAACATGTGATGGTGTCTCCGCAGTGTTGGATGTTGATCTCCATGAGTTCTTTCATCCTCATTTTTCACAGTCTTCTATTAGGCATTGCTCCTACTGGCCAGTTTCCTACTCCACACTGATGAGGGGCAATATCCCCAAACAGCTGTCTGTGGATGGATACCATGTTTTGGCATAGGTGGTTTCCTTCATTGGAGACTGCCCTTCCCGTGGTTGTTCCTTCCCGGGCAAAGACCTGGCTAGTCATTGCTTGCGTTGAGAAACATGTGATGGTGTCTCCGCAGCTTGTGTTTTGCATGTTTTTACATATTTCCCATAAGGGATGGGGGCATTGCTCTAGAATCACTGCATTGAGAAACATGTGATGGTGTCTCCGCAGTGTTGGATGTTGATCTCCATGAGTTCATTCATCCTCATTTTTCAGTCTTCTACTAGGCATTGCTCCTACTGGCCAGTTTCCTACTCCACACTGATGAGGGGCAATACCCCGATACAGCTGTCTGTGAATGGATACCATGTTTTGGCATAGGTGGTTTCCTTCATTGGAGACTTCCCTTCCCGTGGTTGTTCCTTCCCGGGGAAAGACCTAGCTAGTCATTGCTTGCGTTGAGAAACATGTGATGGTGTCTCCGCGGCATATGTTGATGTGTAGGCTGGACATTCAGCTGCTGCAAATGGCGGATTTGGGCAAGTCCGAGGAAGAGGAGGACAAAAGCGAGGCAGTTTTCTGGCAACCTATGTGTCATCAGGGGAAGGTGGGACAAAATCCTTTGAAACCCATGCATGGTTCATTTTAATGAAGGTTAGATCATCAACATTTTGGGTTGACAGACGGGTCCTTTTTTCTGTCAGGATTGATCCAGCAGCACTGAAGACTCTTTCAGATAACATACTAGCAGCAGGGCAAGCGAGCTCCTGTAAGGCATAGTGTGCCAATTCAGGCCAGGTGTCCAGTTTAGAGGCCCAATAGTCAAAGGGGAATGACCTGTGAGGAAGAACATCGATATGGGAGGAGAAGTAGTTTGTAACCATAGTTGACAACTGCTGTCTCTTGTCACTTGTAATCGATGCAGTATTAGCAGTCGTGTGAGCGGTACTTGAGAAATCATTCCACAACATGGTCATTAAACCCCTGTCTCCAACGCCACTTCGGCGAACACCTCTTCGATTGTGCCCACTACGGCTCGTGGGAGAACCAGCTCCGCTGCTGTGTTTGGAAAGCCTCAAACAAACGGTTTACCAGAGTTGCTTGTTTGTTAGCCAATATTATCTCTAGGTTCTCCTGCAGCATGATGTTGTGTAATTTGCCTTTGTAGCATGGATCGAGGATGCTGGCCAGCCAGTAGTCGTCATCCTTCATCATTTTTGCAATGCGGGGGTCCCTTTTTAGGATCCGCAAGGCATAATCGCACATGTGGGCCAATGTTCCAGGTGTCAATAATGCACTGCCACTGCTGGGTGGATGAGCACTTTCTGGCAAATCTACATCCCTACAGTCACGCACAAACACTGTACCTGACCTTGGAATGCCAACATTTTCTCTTGCCCCCTGAGAAGCATCCTCCTGCTCAAAATAATCATCCCCTCATCCTCCTCCTCTTCCTCTTCTTCCTCCACCTCATCCAGGACAGTTCCCTGACCAGACAATGGCTGACTGTCAGCAAGGCTTCCGTCCTCCTCCTCCTGTTCCTCCTCCGCTGCAGACGGCAGATCCTTAATGTGCGTCAAACTTTGAATGAGCAGATGCATAAGTGGGATGCTCATGCTTATGATGGCGTTGTCTGCGCTCAAAACACTGAAGGACATTACAGAGGTCTTTCAGTTTTGACCACTGCACACCCGACAATTCCATGTCTTCTCTCAAACTGCCAGCACGTGTATCCTCCCACAAATGCATTACAGCCTGCCTCTGTTTGCACAGCCTCTCAACCATGTGCAGGGTGGAGTTCCACCTTGTTGCAACTTCTATGATTAGGCGGTGCTTGGGGAGGTGGAGCAATCGCTGCAGCTTCTGCATACGAGTGGAGTAGACGTTTGAGCGACGGATGTGCAAGCACAGGATGTTAACTCTGGATAATTATTAAGGAAGCACTGCACCACCAGGTTCAAAGTGTGAGCCAGGCAAGGTATGTGTGTGAGTTTTGCATGGACTATGGCTGCCACAAAATTACGGCCGTTATCACTGACTACCTTGTCTGGCTCAAGATGTAGACTGCCCAGCCATGACTCAGTTTGTCGCTGCAAGTAGTCGGCCAGTACCTCCACGGTGTGTCTGTTGTCGCCCAAAGACATCATCTTTAACACAGCCTTCTGGCGCTTACCACTAGCTGTTCGATAGTGGGACACCTCGTGTGCAAAACTGCCAGCTGCGGATGGAGTGCTCGTGCGACTGCGCCCTGTGGACGAGCTTTCACTTATGGAGGAGGAGGGTTGAAAGCCTACAGCCAAATGTTTCCTATACCGTGGGCTAGGCAGCACTGTTCCACCGCCGCTGTCCCCTGTGGAGCCTGCGTCCACCACATTAACCCAGTGCACAGTGATGGACACGTAACGGCCATGGCCATGCCTACTGGATCATGAATCTGTTGTGAGGTGCACCTTTCCACTCTCTGATTGCTTGAGTGCATGGACAATGCGGTCTTTCACATGCAGGTGGAGGGCTGGGATGGCTTTTCGAGAAAAGAAGTGCCGACTGCATAGGTCATAGCGTGGGACTGCATAGCCCATGAGCTCGCGGAAAGCTTCGCTTTCAACCATACGGTAGGGCATCATGTCTAATGAGATTAGTTTGGCAATGTAGGCGTTCAAACACAGTGTACGCGGATGAGAGGATGAGTACTTTCTTGTCCTACTCAGAGTGTCTGCTAGGGTGAGCTGGACTTGAGAACTGCATTTGGGGGAAGTAGTGGTGGACCGGACGGAGTGAGAGGTGGTTGGTGATGGTATTGGTGGTGATGGCCTAGATTCAGTGTTGTGTTGCAAAACCATTGTGATTCCCTGAGTGCTTTGGCCTTGCGACGACACCTCAACTTTTAGTGCTGGTGGTGTGCTTAATGGTGGCGGTGGTCTTACAGTGGGGAAAGCGATGGAGCATTTCTTGCTACCTTCAGTCAGAGCAGTTGCACATGTGCTACCTGAGGTTTTGTAGTCCGTCCACGCTTGCAAGTGTATGCTGATTAAATGTCTAAGCATGCAACTGGTATTCAAATTTCTGAGTTGTTTACCTCGGCTAAAGGTCCTTCCGCACTTCTTACAGGTAACCTTTGCCTCATCAGTAGGATTTTGGACTAGGAAGTGCCACACTTCACTCTTCCTACTATGGTATACATTTTTTGGCCTTGCACGCTGTGCTAAGTGGACTGTGTGGCCAAGCTGTCCTGCAACTCTTTTAGTGTTTGGTCCATGTTTTTGGACAGCTACAGGCCTGCCAGATAACCACTGCTGCAATGTCAATGCCTGCTGTGGATCCTTCTCCTTATCTGAACTATTGCCAGCCCCACCCTCCTCCCCCAATGGATGCCAATCCAGGTCAAGAACTGGGTCATCCATCACCTCCTCTTCAAAGTCATCTGCACCTTCCTCTTTACCTTCCTCCTTGTCACCGTGAAAGGTGGTATAGTGTGCGGGAAAGGGCACCTGAGTTTCATCAGGTTCAGATTCTGGCTCAGTAGACTGCGAGGGCAATGTAGTGCTCTGGGTCAATGTACCAGCAGAATCATCTAGCAGTGGCTGTGCAGCAGTACACTCCATGTCAGATTCATCTTGGACTGGGGAATTCAGGATTTGACTGGATAACCCAGGCATGGTATGTGAAAAAAGCTCCATAGAGTAGTCTGAAGTGTGGGCTGCCGCATCCTTAACTTTTGGTGGGGGTGAAGGACACAAAGAAAGGTGTTTTTCCTGACCAGAACCCTGCACTGACAACTGCGTGCTTGCAGGTTTCGAACGTTCAGAAGAGGAGGCAATAGAGCTGGTGGCTTTTTTGGCAATGTACGCCAAAACCTGTTCCTGATGCTCCGGCTTTAAAAGCGGTTTTCCTACTCCAAGAAAACGGAACCTTACAGGCCTTCTTGCGCCAGACGATGACGCAGGCTCAACACTTCCTGCCTTAGCTGCTATTGTGCTTTTGCCAGAACCAGCCGATGCACCACCACCATCAGTACCAGCTGCTCCCCCCTGCCCATGTCCGCAGCCTTTTCCACCATACTTCTTCATGTTTGGGAAAATGTACCAAAAATACCAGCAGAGAGATGGTACTGTATGAGGAGCATCCAGCTGTGTAAGGTGTATTAAAAAAATTAAATCTACGTATATATTTTGTTAGCCACTGACGCTCTCCCATTATGTATTTGACCGTAATCCAACAAGCAGATATACGGAACAGTATCAGAAGTGTACAGCTGTGTACGTTTTTGTGTAACTAACAATCTCCGTATATGTATTTGCGGAGTGTCACACACACACGCTGACTCTGTATAGATGTGACTAATGCGAACAGCAGATATACAATACTGTTTGAGAATCAGACAGCTCTATACGGTGTCTGTATGGAAAATTGTCACACCCAGATAGCTTGTATTTGTCCGTGATACCAGCCGGTACACGGTAGTGTGTGATGAGCGTACACCGCTATACAGTGTCTGTATGGAAAATTGTCAATCTCCGTCTATTTTTATACGGAGTGACACACGCTGTCTCTGTCTAGTTTTGACCGTGATCAAACAGCAGATATACAAAACTGTTTGAAAAGCAAACAGATCTGGAAGGTGTAGGTCTGGAAAAATGGAAAATCTCCTCGGTTTGTTTTTCCAGAGTCACACACAGATAGCTTGTATTTGTCCGTGATACCAGCCGGTTCACAGTAGTGTGTGAGGAGCGTACACCGCTATACGGTGTGTGAAAAAATGAACGCTTGGTAACTCACCAGAATGAAATAATAAAAGTTGGAGTGCTTTGAAAAAAGCAATTTGAACAGCAGTGTGCACACAGCAATGCAGCTATCAGGTAGCCTTAAAAAGCAGCCTAATCACCACCAGCACTGCTGCACACAACAAAAATCCTCCCCTGTCACTGCACACTAACTGTACAGTGAAAGGCGCTATCAGCAGAAGCTATTTTTTTTTCTTCTTCCCTGCCTAACGCTCTCCCTTATTCAGAATCAGCAGCAGCACCTCTCCCTTTTCTAAAATCGGCAGAAGTAAGATGTTGGTCTGCAGGCTACTTACATATCATTTTATAGCATACTAGCTGAAGAGCCCGGCATTGCCTGGGCATAGTAACCAACTGTGGTTAGTTATAGCAAATTATAATGATTATATTGCACATAAAACCATTTCACATCATATATTCAACACTACAGATTTGCAACACAAATTAACTAAATGATTACCCAAGTATTGATAGTATTTTATTTTCAACTCATTCAAGAGCCTTTTGATAAACAACATGTGTATCTGTGTATCTAACCCTATCTCGTGTGATACTGTCTGCTGAGCTGTGTACCTAATCCTCTCCTGTGTGATACTTTCTGCTGAGCTGTGTATCTAATCCTATTGTGTGTTACTGACTGCTCAGCCATGTATCTAATCCTATCCTGTGTGATACTGACTGCTGAGCAGTGTATCTAATCATATCCTGTGTGATACCTTCTGCTGAGCTGTGTATCTAACCCTGTCCTGTGTGATACTGACTGCTGAGCCATGTACCTAATTCTATCAAGTGTGTTACTGACTGCTCAGCCATGTATCTAATCCTATCCTGTGTGATACTGACTGCTGAGCCATGTATCTAATCCTATCCCCTATCCTGTGTGATACTGACTGCTGAGCCGTGTATCTAATCCTATTCTGTGTGATACTGTCTGCTGAGCCGTGTATCTAATACTATTCTGTGTGATACTGTGTGCTGAGCTGTGTATCTAATCCTATCCTGTGTGATACTGTCTGCTGAGCCGTGTATCTATTCCTATCCTGTGTGATACTGACTGCTGAGCTGTGTATCTAATCCTATCCTGTGTCATACTGACTGCTGAGCTTTGTATCTAATCCTATCCTGTGTGATACTGACTGCTGAGCCATGTGTCTAATCATCTCCTGTGTGATAGTGACTGCTGAGCTGTGTATCTAATCCTATCCTGTGTGATATTGACTCCTGAGCCGTGTATCTAATCCTATCCTGTGTGATACTGAGCTCCCCCTGCAGTCTGTGTCAGAGGGTGGTCTGTATTGGCACGGTAATAAATTGTGTAATTTCCAGCTTTACAGAAGGACGATAACACCATAGAAATGATAAGAATAATAGGCAAAATTGTTTGGTGAATTGGAACACGCAGGGTTAAAATTTCGCCTCACAACATAGCCTATGATGCTCTCGGGGTCCAGACGTGTGACTGTGCAAAATTTTGTGCCTGTAGCTGCGACGGTGCGGATGCCAATCCCGGACATACATACACTTTTTCCCCATTATGTACATAGGGGCAAAATTGTTTGGTGAATTGGAATGCGCGGGGTTAAAGTTTTGCCTCACAACATAGCCTATGACGCTCTCGGGGTCCAGACGTGTGACTGTGCAAAATTTTGTGGCTGTAGCTGCGACGGTGCAGATGCCAATCCCGGACATACACACATACATACACACACACATTCAGCTTTATATATTAGATGTGAAATCAGAAAATGACATACTGCATAAAACAGATTTTATATTAAATATATATTTTTAAGTTGGCAATTTTTTAATATATAAATTAATGATCTGTATTAAAATATTTTTTTTCCATTTTTTTCACTGATCACTGGAGCTAATCTTGATTCTAGCTTCCTATTCTTTCACAAAATTCACATGGACATTGGAATCAGTAGACTGACTCTGACTGTATATTTTCTATTGAATCATCTGATGAGCATGTGCAAAGGTCTATGTGAAGAGAGAGGGACCAGGGGAAGCTGTGCCATCTAATATTGTGAACGGGGGATCCCATGTTTTCAGCTGTATATAGAGGTGTTAGGCTATGTGCACACGTAGATTTTCATCCTGCGGATTTTTCCGCGCAGATTTTAAGAAATCCGCAGATCAAATGACCTGCATTTTTCCTGCGGATTTCTTCCTTTTTTATTGCGGTTTCCCAGCAGTTTTTGTGTGGTTTTCCACTGCGGTTTTCCCCCTGTGGATTTGGAGAATGGAGCAGGTGGAAAACCGCACAAAAGAAGTGACATGCTGCTTTTTTTGGACTGCACAAAAACCGCGCTGAAATAACTGCAGCGTGTGCACAGCGTTTTTTTTTTTTATTTTTTTTATTGACTTACATTGTACTGTAAATCGCAGTGCGGATCTGCAGCATTTCTGCGCGGAAAGATCTGCTGCAGATCCGCAGGAAATCTGCATCTTGTGCACATAGCCTTACAAGTCTTTTTAATCCTGCTTGTGATGATAATGAACCTACTGAAAATTCTTCCTTAAATTACAGGATGTGTTTGTCTGAAATACTGGTAGTGGCTGTTTTAAAAATTGCAATATTTCTAAAAATGTTTTATATCATATTGTGATACAAAAAAACCCATTGCCAAAATGTAAAAATATATACATTTAACATAAAAAAAACCCAGATTTAAACATGCAATCATTTTCTAATGATATAGCCCCTTGGGCCACTCTACCATATGATAGCATGCCATGTTTTCCTGCATTCCCTGTAAAAATGTCACTGCACTCCTGTGCTAGCCACTTATAATGCTGCTGTATTCTAACTTTAGTAGGAAGCCTCTGGCATCTAGCAGTAGGGAATCTACTGGCATGCCACTTCAAAGAAAACTGTTTTATACATTAAAACAAATCTTCTGTATATAGAATATCTATATACTACACCTGAACTAATAAACCAATCTTGGCAATGAATAAATAATATGCATTTAAGGCAGTGCTGACAAGTGTTGATGTAATGCCTGTTTTATGATTATATATTTTTAGTCTAATTCCATTACATGATTATGGGAGCCATGAACAGTATTCAGTATTTGTTTTTAAAGCCGTGTCGTGAATGTAGGAATTAGGAACTCTCAGTCCGAACAAGACTTATTGACTGCTATGGGAGAGTCTTGTGAGCAGGCTCTGAGACCTGTGCAGAGGTCACTTGTACAGGGAGAGGGAGGAGGTGAGATGTGCCTATTACCTTTTTGTCAATGGTGTGATTCTGTGTTATCTAATATAATAATAATAATCTTTATTTATATAGCGCCAACATATTCCGTAGTGCTTTACAGTTTAACAGTTACAAAACACAAGTCATACGTAGCAACGTTAACAATACAATAATTAAAGCAAAATAAGACCCTGCTCGTGAGAGCTTACCATCTACAATGAGGTGGGGGAGACACAAAGTACAGGTGTGTATTTACAATGATGGTCCAGCCATCTTGAGGGAGTTTGGGATAGATGGAGCTGATGCATGGACTACACATGCACACTTTCACATAAAATGACTTAAATTAGTGAACGTGATAGGCTGCTTTGAACAAATGCGTTTTGAGGGAGCGCCTAAAGCTACGCAAATTTTGGATAGTCCTAATTTCTTGAGGTAGAGCATTCCAGAGGATTGGCGCAGCGCGGGAGAAGTCTTGGAGTCGGGAGTGGGAGATACGGATTAGTGCAGAGGTTAGTCAAAAGTCGTTTGCAGAGAGCAGCAATCGGTTAGGCCGATAGATAGAAATGAGGTAGGAGATGTAAGGGCTTGCTTCACTGTGGAGAGCTTTGTGGGTGAGAACAAGTATTTTGAATTGGATCCTATAATGAATGGGCAGCAAGTGTAACGACTGGCGATGAGCGGACGCGTCTGAGTACCGATTAGCCAGGAGGATGACCCTGGCTGCTCCATTAAGTATGGACTGGAGAGGGGAAAGTCGAGTAACAGGGAGGCCAATTAATAGAGTGTTGCAGTAGTCGAGGCGGGAGTGGATCAATGCGACAGTGAGGGGTTTTATTGTTTCTGTGGTGAGAAAAGGGAGGATTCTAGAGATGCTCTTTAGGTGTAAGTGGCAAGAGAGGGCAAGAGTCCGCTTATCTGTCTCTTAACGTAATAATCGTGATACCTTTGTAATATCATATTTTGAGACTCAAATGACAAGATGGCAAGATTTCAGTATTTTTTTTCTTTTTACAAAAATGTTTAACTTAAAACAACTCTATTTAAACAATAGGTATTTTTTTGACTATTGATTACTTTAAGGAAAATTTTATAAAAAGGCCATCTTGTTTCTTGAAGTACTGTTGTCATGGACTTATCAGTAATAGGTGGTGATTTAAGGTCTGGATTTATCGTGTTTATAGACTTCAAGGTATTTTAAGAAAGTTGAAAATTTTTTAGAAATGTTAGAGAAGTTTTTGACTGTAATTCTAGGACATCTCTTCTCCTGTAGCTGCTCTCTCTCCATTTTCAATTACTTCATGAAAGGGAGATTCATCGCAAATGATGTAATTAAAATGATGCATGTTTCTCCAAAGATCAATTATATTTAGCTTTACACAAAACATTAAAAGATTAATGGTAGCTATCCTTTAATAGGTGAACTTTTACTAGGGCATTGGGATTTTGATGTCCCAAAACCGTCATCATGACATTCCTCCGGTCAATAGATGATTTCACAGACGAGAGATGTAATCTTGTGAAATCCTTACATCTCAAAATCTTCAAACACTTGTGAGACAAAGACTACCATTCCCCTTCAAAGGTGCAGAATCCTGCCAATTGAGTACAAGTAGGGAGGGAGTATTTGTATGAGAGTAACTTGGCACTTGGAGATATAAAGTAAATAAAGATAACATGGATATTACATTACGTCTATCTACTTTCTTTATGATATACACAGTAGCATTCATCATGTTGAGTGAAAATCTGAGCCCCAGATTGGCCAGGTTGAATTATAGTATATTTTATATATCCTATAGGTATCATTGTAACAAGGGCGACCAGAATGGTAGTCCTGACCGAGTTCACCTGCAAAAAGTCCACAGACACCCTGGCTCATCGTACATAAAACACAGAGATGGACCGGATGGACACAATCCTCAGACACAACTTGTAGTCCAACAGAGAACAAACTTTAATAACAGAGATGAAGCAAAATGCAACACTGGTTTCCGTCTCTCTCCCTAGCAATGTCCACGGCCGTATCCCACAACAGCCACGGTAGCTGAAACAAAGTAGTAGTTCATATACCGGGATCTGGATGTTTCAAGTCCGTTCAGCGGGGTCCTTACAAAGTCCTGATGCTTGTGTTGCGGTTCTTAAGTTCTGAGCAACAGACTCTATCCCCCTTCGAGGGTCTGGCAATGCCCGTGTCACTGTCCTTTAGTCCTGGGCAACAGATTTTATCCTCTCCTGGGTTCTGGCAATACCCCGGCTGTTGCTGCACACCAGGCCAGGGCGACGTGCCCGAGCTACTCCTCCAGCAGCAGTTTCCTGCTGCCTTTTCTGGCTGCTAGTCCATCCTACATTTTAACTCTCAACTGTCCCTAACTTAATGCAATACATAGACACTTAAAGGGGACCTCCCCATATTACACCATATAAACACAGTGCAAGGCAATGCATTGGTAGTACATGGTAATTGTAACATATTTACAAGGCGATCACACAGGAAGAAGAGAGGGAACACTGAGGTCCTCCGCTATCTCCTTACATCGTTATCACTCTTTATAAGAGTTGTTGCTATTAGAATTAAAGGGGGCCTGTTGTCAGGTAACAAGTGGTCAGTGTTTGCTCTTATTATATTCCTTCTGATCCCCTGAGTGATCTGTTAAAGAAAAAAATCTGCCAAACAGTTCTCGAGCTATGTGCTTTATATCTAGTGCTAATTTTTATGGTCGTTACTGAGGAAGAGTGGCTCACAGGGTAATTATTCAGAGAGGCCTAGGATAATAGAAAAAATTGGAGTGTGGCTCAACAGGACTGGATTTTCCTTTTCTTTGTATTTTTCAAAAGAAATTATAGTGCATGCAAAAGAAAATTTTCATGGTCGACATGACCCAGTCGATGCGTTTCGACCGCACTAAGCAGTCTTACTCATGTTGAGCCGGACTCCAATTTTTTCTGTAATCCTTTGATGTGAGGCCAGGGCAAGGCCGGTGTCTGAGCCCCAGGTGGATGAGCATAGAACAACTGGGTGAGTTATCATTAAGTTTTTCTAAAGACATGCCCCAAGAGAATCTGTGAGTCACTCCCTCTTACTAGAGAGCAAAAAATGATAAGGCCCAATGTTCTGAAACAGAATAGCTTTAAAAAATGTACAAACAACAAAATAGTCTGAATCAGTGGGAATAAAATGAGAGCTAAAACTGGGTGTTTTTGACTTGGTGACAGGCACAAAAAAAGACTGGGGCACTTCCCTTCAGAAACAAGTGTGAAAAAAGATATGGCAAAATGTGGCACGCATTCACATATACTTAAAAACAAATAATCTGGCCCATATTCAGAAAGTGGAGTTGCCCCTTACTGTAAATATATACAGTATATGCAATAAGTAGAGTTGAGCGAAACGGGTCGAAAAATTTCAAAAGTCGCCGACTTTTGGCAAAGTCGGGTTTCATGAAATGAAACCCGACCCTAGGATGAGGTCGGCCACGAGGTCGGCGACTTACGCGCCAAAGTCGCGTTTCAAAAGTTTGTTTTGCGCTCTATTTCAGCCAATCAGGATCCACGGACACTGTGGGCAACGTGATGACATAGGCAGAGGTCACCACCATCTTTCAGAAGGGCATGCAAGTGATTGGCTTGCTTTGGTGGGCGTCACAGGGGGTATAAAAGGGCGTGCACGCCGACCGCCATCTTACTTCTGCCGATCTCAGTATAGGGAGAGGTTGCTGCTGATTCTGTAGGGAGAGCGTTAGGCAGGGAAGAAGACAAAAAAACTGCTTCTGCTGCTAGCGATTTGGCCTGCACAACACACCAGTCACTGTGTGTGCAGTGCAAGGGGAGGCTATATAGTGGTGTATCAGTGGTGTTGGTTGTTGGGCTGCCTTCTAAGGCTTCCTGACATTCCTGCATTGCTGTTTACCCACTGCTCCGCAAACTGCTTTTTTAAAAGCAATCCCAATTTTTTTTTTTTGTCCTGCTGAGAAGAAAAAAAAACTGCTTCTGCTGCTAGCAATTTGGCCTGCACAACACACCAGTCACTGTGTGTGCAGTGCAAGGGGAGGCTATATTGTGGTGTATCAGTGGTGTTGGTTGTTGGGCTGCCTTTTAAGGCTTCCTGAAAGGCTGGAATTGCTGGTTACCCACTGCTCCGCAAACTGCTTTTTTAAAAGCAATCCAATCTCCCTTATCCTCTAGTCACTTTTGTCACAGCTGTGCCATCGAGCCTGTCACATAGCGCTCAGATATTCATTGGGCCTCACACAATCCAAAAGTGTCCAGTGTCCAAAAGTGTGTGCAGAGATTCAAAATCTCCCTTATCCTCTAGTCACTTTGGTCACAGCTGTGCCATCGAGCCTGTCACATAGCGCTCAGATATTCATTGGGCCTCACACAATCCAAAAGTGTCCAGTGTCCAAAAGTGTGTGCAGAGATTCAAAATCTCCCTTATCCTCTAGTCACTTTGGTCACAGCTGTGCCATCAAGCCTGTCACATAGCGCTCAGATATTCATTGGGCCTCACACAATCCAAAAGTGTCCAGTGTCTAAAAGTGTGTGCAGAGATTCAAAATCTCCCTTATCCTCTAGTCACTTTGGTCACAGCTGTGCCATCGAGCCTGTCACATAGCGCTCAGATATTCATTGGGCCTCACACAATCCAAAAGTGTCCAGTGTCCAAAAGTGTGTGCAGAGATTCAAAATCTCCCTTATCCTCTAGTCACTTTGGTCACAGCTGTGCCATCGAGCCTGTCACATAGCACTCAGATATTCATTGGGCCTCACACAATCCAAAAGTGTCCAGTGTCTAAAAGTGTGTGCAGAGATTCAAAATCTCCCTTATCCTCTAGTCACTTTGGTCACAGCTGTGCCATCGAGCCTGTCACATAGCGCTCAGATATTCATTGGGCCTCACACAATCCAAAAGTGTCCAGTGTCTAAAAGTGTGTGCAGAGATTCAAAATCTCCCTTATCCTCTAGTCACTTTGGTCACAGCTGTGCCATCGAGCCTGTGACATAGCGCTCAGATATCAGTGGGCCTCACACAATCCAAAAGTGTCCAGTGTCCAAAAGTGTGTGCAGAGATTCAAAATCTCCCTTATCCTCTAGTCACTTTGGTCACAGCAGCTGTGCCATCGAGCCTGTCACATAGCGCTCAGATATTCATTGGGCCTCACACAATCCAAAAGTGTCCAGTGTCCAAAAGTGTGTGCAGAGATTCAAAATCTCCCTTATCCTCTAGTCACTTTGGTCACAGCTGTGCCATCGAGCCTGTCACATAGCGCTCAGATATTCATTGGGCCTCACACAATCCAAAAGTGTCCAGTGTCCAAAAGTGTGTGCAGAGATTCAAAATCTCCCTTATCCTCTAGTCACTTTGGTCACAGCAGCTGTGCCATCGAGCCTGTCACATAGTGCTCAGATATTCATTGGGCCTCACACAATCCAAAAGTGTCCAGTGTCCAAAAGTGTGTGCAGAGATTCAAAATCTCCCTTATCCTCTAGTCACTTTGGTCACAGCTGTGCCATCGAGCCTGTGACATAGCGCTCAGATATCAGTGGGCCTCACACAATCCAAAAGTGTCCAGTGTCCACAAGTGTCTTCAGAAATTCAAAATCTCCCCTGTCCTATAGACACCTTGTACCTTGTTTTACATTACTATATAGTTTGTTGGATTTTGTCTACATTTCTACCAAAAATGAGGAAGGCTGGTGGAAGAGGCCGTGGAATTGGGCGGGGGTTGGCAGCTGGTAATGATGGTGTTGGTGGTGGATCTGATGGTAGTGGCAAGAGCAAAATAGGACCGAATGCCGGAGGTGTTGAGCCTGCGTCATCGTCTGGCTACATAAGGCCTCGAACGCTTAGTTTTCTAGGAGTTGGCAAACCGCTTTTAAAGCCAGAGCATCAGGAAAAAGTTTTGTCCTACATTGCTGACTCAGCCTCCAGCTCTATCGCCTCCTCTTCTTCAGTTGTAAAAAGTAAAAGCACTGAGTCGTCATTGGAGGCTCATGTTCATGAACCACACCTTTCCTTGTGTCCTTCACCCCAACCAAGATTGAAGGATGACGCAGGCCATACTACTGATTACTCCATGGAGCTGTTTTCACATACCATGCCTGGATTATCAAGTGAAATGGTGAATTACCCAGGCCAAGATGAATCTGACATGGAGTGCACTGATGCACAGCCGCTGATGGATGATTCTGCTGGTACATTCACTCAGAGCACTACATTGTCCTCGCAGTGTACAGAGCCAGATTCTGACCCTGATGAGACTCAGGTGCCCCTTCCCGCACACTATACCACCATACACGGTGACACAGAGGAAGGTGCACATGACATAGAAGAGGAGGTGATGGATGACCCAGTTGTTGACCCAGATTGGCATCCATTGGGGGAAGAGGGTGCTGCTTCCAATAGCTCAGATGAGGAGCATCCACAGCAGACATCGACATCGCAACAGCTGTTATCTGGCAGGCCCGGAGCACTCCAAAGACAGGTTCCAAACATCAAAAGAGTTGCTGGACAGCTTGTCCAGAGGGTCAAAAGATCACAGCGTGCTAGGCCGCAAAATGTCTGCCAAAGTAGGAAGAGTGCAGTGTGGCACTTTTTCGAACAAAATCCTCATGATCAGGCCAAGGTTATCTGTAAGAAGTGCGCAAAGACCTTTAGCCGAGGGAAAAATCTGAAAAATTTGAATACCAGTTGCATGCTTAGACATTTAACCAGCATGCACTTGCAAGCGTGGACACAACACCAAACCTCAAGTGCCACATGTGCAACTGATCACAACGAAGGTAGTCAGCAACGCTACATTGTTTCCCCCACTGTAAGCCCACCGGTTAGCACAGCAGCAAATGTTGAGGTGTCGTTGCAAGGCCACAGCAGTCAGGGAATCCCACTGTTATATCAACGAAAGACTGATTCTAGGCCATCAGAAAGAACACCAACTCCATCACCATCATCAACCCTCTCTCAGTCTGCCCTGTCCACCGCTACTTCCACCATATGCAGCTCTCAAGTCCAGCTCACCCTCCCATACACTATGAGTAGGTCAAGAAAGTACTCAGTCTCTCATCCGCGTACACTGGTTTTGAACGCCCACATTGCCAAACTAATCTCGTTTGAGATGATGCCCTTTCGGTTGGTGGAAAGCACAGCTTTCCGCGAACTCATGGCCTATGCAGTACCACGCTATGACCTACCCAGTCGCCACTTCTTCTCTCGCAAAGCCATCCCAGCCCTCCACCATCATGTGAAAGACCGCATTGTCCATGCACTCAAGCAGTCAGTGAGCGGAAAGGTGCACCTCACAACTGATGCATGGTCCAGTCGGCATGGCCAGGGCCGTTACGTGTCCATCACTGCGCACTGGGTTAATGTGGTGGATGCAGGGTCCACAGGGGACAGCGGTGGTGGGACAGTGCTGCCTAGCCCACGGTATAGGAAACAGTTGGCTGTAGGCGTTCGACCCTCCTCCTCCTCTAGAAGCGAAAGCTCGTCCACAGAGCGCAGTCGTACGAGCACTCCATCTGCAGCTGCCACTGTTGCACACGATGTGTCCCCCTATCGAGCAGCTAGTGGAAAGCGTCAGCAGGCTGTGTTGCAGATGATGTGTTTGGGCAACAGACACACCGCCGAGGTGCTGGCCGAGTACTTGAAGCGACAAACTGAGTCATTGCTGGGCAGTGTACATCTTGAGGCAGGCAAGGTAGTTAGTGATAACGGACGTAATTTTGTGGCAGCCATAGCCCTTTCAAAACTCAGCCATATACCTTGCTTGGCTCACACCTTGAACCTGGTGGTGCAGTGCTTCCTCAAAAATTATCCGGAGTTAACAGCCCTGCTCCAGAAGGTGCGAAGACTGTGCGCGCACATCCGCCGGTCGCCTGTACACTCCGTTCGTATGCAGAAGCTGCAGCGATTGCTCCACCTTCCCAACCACCACCTCATTATCGACATTGCAACAAGGTGGAACTCCACCCTGCACATGGTGGAGCGGCTGTGCGAGCAGAGGCAGGCCATAATGCATTTGTGGGAGGATACACGGCCAGGCACTTTGAGAGCAGACATGGAGTTGACAGGTGTGCAGTGGTCGAAGCTGAAAGACCTCTGTAAAGTCCTTCAGTGTTTTGAGGAATGCACACGGCTGGTAAGCGCAGACGACGCCATCCTAAGCATGAGCATCCCACTTATGCGTCTGCTCATGCAAACTTTGACGCACCTTAAGAAGCAGGCGTCTGCAGCCAATGTTGATGAGGAGGAAGAGGAGGAGGGAATCCTTGATGACATTCAGCCATTGTCTGCTCAGGGACCTCTCCTGGACGAGGTGGAGGAAGAAGAGGAGGAGGAGGAGGATGATGGGGATGATTACTTAGGGGAGGAGGATGCATCTGGTGGGGCAAGTGAAAATGTTGGCGTGGCAAGGTCTGGTACAGGGTTTGTGCGTGACTGGAGGGATGTGGATTTGCCAGAAAGTGCTCCTCCAACCAGCACTCGCAGTGCATCATTGACACCGGGAACATTGGCCCACATGTCAGATTATGCCTTGCAGATCCTAAAAAGGGACCCACGCATTGCCAAAATGATGAACGATGACGACTACTGGTTGGCCAGCATCCTGGATCCACGCTATAAAGGCAAATTACAAAACATCATGCCACAGGAGAACCTTGACCTAATATTGGCTAATAAACAAGCAACTCTGGTAAATCGGTTGCTTGAGGCATTCCCAGCACACAGCAGCGGTGATGGTTCTCACACGAGCCGTACGGGCCGGGGGCAGCTTGGCAGAGGTGTTCGTGGTGCACACAGCAGAAGTGGCGTTGGAGACAGGGGTTTCATGACAATGTTGTGGACTGATTTTTCAAGTACCGCTCACACAACTGGTAATACTGCATCGATGGAAAGTGACAGGAGACAGCAGTTGTCAACTATGGTTACAAACTACTTTTCCTCCCATATCGATGTTCTCCCACACAGGTCATTCCCCTTTGACTATTGGGCCGCTAAACTGATCACCTGGCCTGAATTGGCACAATATGCCTTACAGGAGCTCGCTTGCCCAGCTGCAAGTGTGCTATCGGAAAGAGTCTTCAGTGCAGCTGGATCAATCCTGACAGAAAAAAGGACCCATCTGTCAACCCAAAATGTGGATGATCTAACCTTCATTAAAATGAACCACGCATGGGTTTCCAAGGATTTTGTCCCACCTTCCTCTGATGACACATAGGGTGACAGAAAAATGGCTTGCTTTGGTCCACCTCTTCCTGGGACTTGACCTATTTCACCTTTTGCATCAGCTGAATGTCCAACATCAACATATGCCACTTTCTAAAACTCCCTAACTGTGCTGCCTCCCCCCCCCATGGCCGGGGTCACCACCTAGCACACGACACCGTGCGAGTGCCGTTGCCCTGGACAGGTGGGTAGGCCGACTCTTGGGCGCGGGCACTGGTACAGGGTCCTTCATAGTGCAATCAAGTGTCTCTGATGGTGGTGGTGCACACCCGCCGTCAGACACACCGCCGTACTATGAGGGGCCAAGTGCCAGTACCGACACCCACGAGTGGGCCCCCCTTGCTTGGGCAGGGCCCCAGCATTTGCAATCTTTACCTCTCCCTGCTCCTCCGCTGTGTTGTCTGGGCCGTCAAATCCATACTGTGCCTGACACCGTCTGAGCCTGCCTCCTGATGTATAGACATATATTTTGAATGTGTACGCTATCCATACATGTTATCCGGGGATACGGTACCCTTTCTAACCTTTGTGCAATCACGTGCAATCCATACTGGGCCTAACACCGTCTGAGCCTGCCTCCTGAGACATATATTTTGAATGTGTACGCTATCCATACATGTTATCCAGGGATACCGTACCCTTTCTAACCTTTGTGCAATCACGTGCAATCCATACTGGGCCTAACACCGTCTGAGCCTGCCTCCTGAGACATATATTTTGAATGTGTACGCTATCCATACATGTTATCTGGGGATACGGTACCCTTTCTAACCTTTGTGCAATCACGTGCAATCCATACTGGGCCTAACACCGTCTGAGCCTGCCTCCTGAGACATATATTTTGAATGTGTACGCTATCCATACATGTTATCCGGGGATACGGTACCCTTTCTAACCTTTGTGCAATCACGTGCAATCCATACTGGGCCTAACACCGTCTGAGCCTGCCTCCTGAGACATATATTTTGAATGTGTACGCTATCCATACATGTTATCCGGGGAAACGGTACCCTTTCTAACCTTTGTGCAATCACGTGCAATCCATACTGGGCCTAACACCATCTGAGCCTGCCTCCTGATGTATAGACATATATTTTGAATGTGCACGCTATCCATACATGTTATCTGGGGATACGGTACCCTTTCTCACCTTTGTGCAATCACGTGTAATCCATACTGGGCGTGAGAACGGCTGGCGAGCTGTTAAGCAAGCTACAGCACCTGTGGTTTGCACACGTAAGTTTTTCATTTTTTCAGGAATGACGGTTAGGCCTAATTCCAGAACTGCGGTTGACCTGCACTTACTGGGAAATCATTGTTCGCGGGTAATAATTGTAATCAGTGATCCCCATCACTAACGTTGTTCAGCGGGTTATCTGCACCTGTAAGCGACAAACGCTGGCCTTTTCAGTGTAGCGCACATGCAGCCACGGACATGTAAGGGCATGACACACCAGTTATTGGCCAATCTCATGTGCCAGAGCCTCACGTGTCCCTCTAGTAAGCCGAACTCGGACCGCGGGGCATGACGGAGTCTCGTTCGTTAACGGAATTAAGCTTGCAATGTGTTCATCTGTTCTGTAGCTGGCATGGTTGAGGTTTCCCAGGTGGAGTCGAATTTAACCGTAGGCTCCACTCCTGGTGGTGCCCTTCTGGACATTCCTTTAAGGTTCAGCTTTGCAACCATACTGCCCACGTAAAACAAACACTTTGCCTTCATGAACGCTGTTTGGAGGGTCATGACTCGTGGGAATAACGCCACCCAATCAGTTAACCTGCTAGAGAGATCCTTCGTTGCTCCCAAGCATGACATCACACTCCCTAGGAAGAAGGTAATGCCACTGTGGCGACCGTACTCCTGGGGGCGACACAAGTGCACTGATGCCCAGCCACTGCTCGATGAATCTGCTGGTACATTGACCCAGACCACTACATTCCCCTCGCACGCTACACGACCTGAATCTGACCCTGATGAAACTCAGGTTACCCTTCCCATATACAGTTCCATCTTACACGGTGACAAAGAGGAAGCTGCAGATGAAAGTGCAGGTTCGGCCCACCCGCCATCAGACACACCACCGTACTATCAGGGGCCCTGTGCCAGTGCCGTCGCCAACGAGTGGGCCCCCCCTGCTTGCCCAGGATCACAGCACTTGCAAAGTTGAAATACTGTGCAGTGAGATGGAAGATGGGGACGACGAGGAATCCAGACAAGTACAGGGATTCCCTAGCGAGGAGACTTATTTGATTGTTTTCAATGTTGGGACAGCAATTTTTGGGGAGCACTATACTCTGGAGAATGATAGATGGGGCCCACCATACACTGGAACATTCCAAAGGTGGACATCAGACACTGGAGCAGCATTTACAGGGCCCATTATACACTAGAGCATTAGAAATGGGGCCCATTATGTTTGGAGCATTATTTGGGCCCATAAGACAGTGGAGCTTCATCCATGGGGACCAACATATACTGTAGCATTATGTGGAGCTCATCATATACTGTTTCAAACATTATATGGGACCAATGATTCTGTATGGAGAAATAGATGGGCCTCGTCATGAGATGTAAAAAGTGAAGTATTTTTCATTGTACTATACCGCTATTTCTCTGCCGTATCGGAGCATGATGAGTTGTGGTATGTGTTAAAGGGGCGCTCTTTCGCTCAGGGCACATGAAAACCTGGAGCCAGCCCTCCCCCCCCACAACTTTAGCCAAATAACCCCCATTTTTCAGTGCGTAACTTGTATTATGAAGTTAATTAAGGTTGACAAGCTTAAGTAAGAAGAATTGATGCTTTTGGCATTCAAATGGGCACTGTAGGTGTGTTTCCTGTCCTCCTCTCACTGCCGACTTTTATTCCCCATTGACTTACATTGGGTTTCGTGTTTCGGGACGACCCCGACTTTTCCCTATAATCGGACGATCTTGCTCGACCCGACTTTTGGAAAAGTCGGGTTTCACGAAACGAAACTCGACCCTAAAAAACCAAAAGTCGCTCAACTCTAGCAATAAGTAATAAAATGAAACTCTGACACGAAGAATGAAGACAAAAATGTACTTAGTGTCAATACACAGTGAACTACAATAAATGGTGCAATAGGCAAATAATTCAAAGCAATTTAGGGATTTATGTAAACATATGTACTTATGTAATTAATTAGTTAATAAACTTGTGTCCCAGCTGTGACCCCCAATACAGACGAGTGCAATAAAGTATGACACAGGGAACAAGCAAATTTTCTATAGAGGATAAATGTATCACTAGACCATGATAGAGCACAGTTTGTTATTCCATAGTATACTTTGTTTACCCATATTGCAGCTCTCCTTAGAGAAAATGGAGATTAAGGGTCTCGTTACACATAGCGACGCTCCAGCGATCCCGACAACGATACGACCTGGTAAGGATCGCTGGTGCATCGCTACATGGTCGCTAGTAAGCTCCCAAACAGGCAGATCTACTCAAGGACGCAGCAATGATACAGCGATCCGTATTACGATCTCGGCGGTCGTTGGGACCTTGTCTGATGACTCACGCCTGCGTCCCTGAGTTCTGAGTCGCCAACGAGGTCGCTCGTCGGCATCAAACACAGCGATGCATGCTGGCCAGCGGGACACCAACGATGAAAAAATGGCCTAGGACATTCGGGCATGATCAGCGATATCGCAGTGGGTGGCCGGTCGCATCTATGTGTCACACGTAGCAAGATCGATGGCGAGGTCGCTGCTGCATCACAAAACCTGTGACGTTTCAGCGATCTCGCTAACGATCTTGCTATGTGTGAAGTACCCTTGTTTGGCCTTAGACTACAAGTCTGCAGTGTTGTATGTGACTGCAGACTTGTGAATCCTCACATCGCACACACAGTGAGGATTCTATGGCTCCGGGAGTGGGTAGTTAAGTGACTAAAAGTATGTGACTAGACGTGTCCGGCCTCACTCAATGCACTTGCACTAGTGAGAGCATTGTATGCAAATTATATTCTTACGGTCAGGTGCCTGCCACTTCCAGTGCCTGGAGCCTAAGGCTGAGTTCACACGTTGCATTTTTTTCGCGTTTCCGCGGCGGTTTTAACCGCGCGATTTTGCCTCGAAAACGCGAAAAATAAGCATCCCATGCATTCCTATGGGATTCCGCAATGCTGTGCTAATGCTGCGGTTTTTACCGCGGAGGAATCGCTTTGCGGTAAAAACCGCAGCATGCTCATTAATTTGCGGAATCGCGGCGATCCCGCACCCATAGGAATGCATTGTTCCGCTTACTTCCCGCAAGTGGCTGTGCACACCATGCGGAAAGTAAGCAGAACATTTGCGGATGGTACCCATGGTCCGGAGGAGAGGAGACTGTCCTCCAGGCTTTGGGTACCATATCCCTGTAAAAAATAGAATTTAAAATAAAAAATATTGTTATTCTCACCCTCCGACGTCCCACGCAGCCTTCCCGCTTCTCTCCACGCTCTCGTTCCCAGTAGTCCTTTGCGAAAATGCCCGCGATGACGTCCGTTCTCGCGGGATCGCGAAGTCTCGCGGTCATTCGCACGACGTCATCGCGAATTACCGCGAGACGTCGCGATCCCGCGAGAACTGACGTCATCGCGGGCATTTTCGCAAAGGATTACTGGTAACGGATGCGCGGGACGTCGGAGGGTGAGAATAACACCGTTTTTTATTTTTTTTTTTTACATTCTATATTTTACTACTGATGCTGCATAGGTGGCCTCAGTAGTAAAAAGTTGGTCACACTCGTCAAACACTATGTTTGACGAGTGTGACCAACCTGTCAATCATTTCTCCAAGCGATGCTACAGATCGCTTGGAAAACGCTAGCATTCTGCAAGCTAAATACGCTTGCAAAATGCTAATTTTTCCGCGGGAAAATCGCGGGAATTTAAAATGCGATTTTCCCGCGGACTGGAATTCCGGAATTCTCGCGGTAATTTCCGCGAGAGTTCCGGTACGTGTGCACTTAGCCTAAGGCCGGACAACCCCTGTAAGCTGGCCATTAACACTAGATGGCTGTCGGCAGGACGATGCTTTGGCTGATCATTTGCCCAGCAGTCATTTCCGCTGACTGTTCATACACAAGAGAACTTGTTCTGCCAAGCATTAGCAGACAGCTTATCTCTAGTAGAACAATGCGATCAACAGTCCAAAATTGGACATTCACCATATCTCTCCCAACTATCAGTTGACTGTCGCCTCCATTCACATTAGACTGTCGGCCGAACCTGTCGATATCTGCAGATTCAGCCAACTTAAGTCTAATGTGTATGGGGGCCTTTAAGCAAATTTATATACTTATGTAAATATGTAATTGGGTGCCATTAAATGCCAATAATGCAATGGTATGCCTTCAGAGTGGACCTGTGCTGGAGTTTGATTTAATATTCTGCGCTGAGTTTTTCTATGCTTTCCTATTATATACCTATTACTCCTTTTCCATATTTATAATACCTCTATAAATAAAATGTTAAATGTTATTGAAACCAAATGTGACAGGTATTCTTTATTGCTTTCTTTCAATGGCCTCATAATACTTATACAAGTAAAGGTGCTGAGAACGTGATATAGCTATAGTAATAATGAAAATAATAATATCTGCTATCACATATGTGGCACGTTTCTATAAACTAAGTCCGGTATTACTTTTTATCTGATTGTGTTAGTACGTTAATAGATTGCTTACTAAGGTATGTGTATGTACAGTTTATACTTCTTTGTATGTCTAGAAGGTCATTGTGACCCAAATATGACAGTCACTTTAATTTGGCCCCAGCTTTAAATTGGATCCACAGCTGTTGTGAGGATAGCTCACCTTTAATGAGATTGTGTAGGGAATTGGAGGATGGGCCATTATCGGTCTACATTCACCGGCATATTCTAATGACCGTATATTGGATCCGATCCCACTCCAGGGCCTGGTGGGTCAACCGTACGTTGAGAATGTCTTGACATGAGCTGTAGAATCTGGGTGGATTTAAGAATCAATTACCTATCTCTGCCCATGGTTAACGAGCTCTTAGTAATAACTGAAGCTTTTATTTTCCATTGGCATTTCATAATAACTCTGTTAGCTCCACAGGACTTCAACCATATTGTTCCAAACCCATGTATTAATGAGGCAGTGTCACTGGGATACATACTGGCTGTGCATTTATGGACCTTACATAATGAATTCTTTTTCAAAATGCCATTCATTTTCTATCATTGCAGGCTGTCATTATTAGGTACGTAGGTAAAGTTATAACTAATTAGTTGCTTACACATTTTATTGCACATCTTCCCAGGGGTGCTGACTGTATTCTCTGTATTTATATAGACAGCCGTTCCTGCTAAAATGGCATAGGCGGTGGGAACAGCATGGGCTTGGGCTGAGCGAATCCTACCTGCAGTAATTATCGCCCAAGGGATAAGATTATGATCCTCCTAGGAACGAGTCGGTGCTGCTAATCTTTTCCATTGACGCAATATTGTTGGCCCTGGTGGCATCCTACCGACCCCACTCACTTTGAGGTTTTGATGGCAAGAATAACGGTTCAAGCCAAACTATTCTCGCTGTCAAAAAGTGATGTAGACCTCAAATGGAAAGTCCCAACGTGGATGTAAACATGCCTTATTTAATAAGTGCCAAAGTTTGAGGAAGCGCCAAAGGAAAATAAAATAAATTTCCCTTAAAAAAGAAAATATAGTATATGACCCCAATTTGTCTTATTCATTCAGTTTGTACAAATTACAAGTGAAATTATTACCAGCCATTTCTTTATTATATCTGCAAAACTGGATGACAACCTATACAACCAGTCTTCATTGTTATCCCGCAATATGTCAGCCCTCATAATTAGGCAGATATGTCATCAGCACCATGGCCATAATGTCAATTAGGTTTTCTAGTAACAGGTATTGCAAAGACATTTCTAAATAAAATGTTTCAAGGCATGAATACATTTTTTTAGCAAGTCGGCTAGCTGCTGCTCAAAATAGTAAAATAAGCTAAATACGCACTCTGCTCCAGTGACACCTCTCCGCCGCTGCCCTTGTCTTTGCTTATAAGCTGCTGTGGTGACATAATGTGACTGCTACAACCAATAACTGAGCTCAGTGCCATATGCCTCCTACATCGGCAAAGATGCTGAGCTCAGTGATTGGCTGCAGTGGGCATGTGTGCTTTAGCCGCATCTCAACTGCAGCTTGTAAACAAATGTTGGAGCAGCGGCGGAGAGGCGTCACTGGACCAGCTCAGTAAATAGCTCTTTTGATTAATTTTAGCAATTTTTAATTTAACGAAGAAATAAATAAAAGTATTATGCAAAATGTCTACATTTTCAGCGCCATATTAGAACAAGGTAGCCACATTAATTTTCCAGTATACACTTTTAGAGGCCATGTGTGGAATACATGGTTGGACTGGCCCACCAGAGAACTGGAGATTGCTCCGGTGGGCCCTGGTTTCTAATTCAGGAGAGTTCACAGTTGCTATGGGGCTCTTTTGTGGGGGAGAAAGGTGGGCCCTCAGAATCAAATCCTCAGGTGAGCCCAATGTCCTTCCGTCTGATACTGATGGAATAGGAGAAGTGTTTATCTCTGACAGCTTCAGTGGGTTAGTGCCATACACAAAAGAAATATTGAAATACTTGTTCAGACCTCAACTATTGCCCCCAAGCCCCCTCTTAGGCACATTGATCATGAATCTACAGGATAATAAATAATGGAAAGGGAGACAAGTGACTGCCAGACACTAGAGCAATAGGTTGAAGATATGCTAATAATGACAATTTTATTTCTATGTATTCCGCAGTTTGAATCAAACATTACTACCTGCATACACAGTAGACTAATTGTTACTTGGTGCCCCTTGAATCAGTAGGATCCATCAGCATTTATCTAATGCGCTTGGCAGCTTTAGCTTTTTCTATATCCAGCCACTATACTGTACAGTCTCTGCTGTAAAGTTGTAATTCCGGTGTTTGCAAGTCACTAGAGAGAGATCTGTGCAGACTTCGAGCCAGTAAGGCATGCTGAAAGATTTTAGCTATAAATCCTGCAGAATCGTGAATGCAGCTCTGGCAAGAGTACAGGCTATGATTCAGAATCACTACAATAATACCATACATTTCCAGATTTACACAGTTTCAATGTTAAATGTGAAGATACAATTTAAATAACTACTTTAAAAAAATATCCTACCAAAATAAAATAAAAAATCTATAAACAGAGGTGCAATGCTACTAAAGGGGTTATCCAGGGCTTATTTTTTTTTACTATGGGCCTAAGATCTAACATGCAGGCAGTTACTAACTACCTGTCTGTTGTGCCTGGCACCAATCTCTGCCAGCACAGAGAAGTCACAGACACCTCTTGGCTGCGATTCAGCAGCTGACGCTGACGTCACTTCTACAGGCTCCTCTTTCACTCTGCTCTGTTGATGGGACGTGACTGCTAATGTCATGCAAATTGACAGCTGAATTGCTACTGCTTAACTGTGGGGAGCCGGCTGTAAATTTGCATGACGTTGGCAGTCACGCCTCATAGACGGAGCAGCCCAGTAGAAAAAGAGCTGCGATGTTGCTATGGAGCAGCTGTATCGCCAGCATGAGTGGTTGGTAACAGGCAGGTAGCTGCCTCTGTTAGCAAGTACTGTCTTTTACTTTTTAGGTCCACAGTAAAACAAATAAAATAGTCTTGACAAGTCCTGGACAACCCCTTTAACAGTCATCTTAAAGTGAGATAATTCATATAAAAGCATTTAGTATCACGAAGTGACTGGCCCTGTGTGACATGACCCAGCAATCGGTCAGTCACTAAACGGTAAAACAAACAAGGGAACACCGGGGACACAATTACAACGGTCGGCCCTGCGATAAGAAATGGACACCTCCTGCACTCTCCTGAGGATGTGCCCTGCTCTTACTAGTGTCCCTATACAGGTTCTTTCAACCTTAGCTCTCACTTGCCTTGCACCTATCCCTAAGTAAGGAATTGGCAAGTGAAGACACTGGTACCACCACTGCACTAATAGAACACAAGGTAAGTATAGACAGACAGCAAAAGGAACAGGGTAACAAAAACCACACTTAGCTTTCTCTGCTGCAATGCACCACACAGCAGAGTAAGGTACCAGATAACAGCATTCAGCTGAAGCACCACTGCACCAGCAGCCTCCTGTCTTCAGCACGGTTGATATCCAAAAGGGCCTGTATTACCAACAGTCAGCTGATGCATCAGGTGACCTTTTAAAGGAAGGTGGGAGTGGTCACCACCTGCATCAGCAAACTCACCAGCAATGTAATTACACCAGCGGCCACCAGGGGGAAAACTGATATTAACCCCCCGATGGCCTGAAAGGAAAATAAGTTTTAATGTGAGAATCCAGATCTGCCACGGATCCAACAATGGATTGTGTAATTTAGTCTTAGTTATTTGGCCAATAAACTTTTCAATTATATTTAATGTTTTTCAAATTCAAGTTTTTTAACCATGTTGCCAAAAGATTTATTAGAATTTCATACTTATGATGTTATATTTTAAATGTTTATTTAATTGGACAACCTCTTATTTGTCATGCTGTATGATGAGTTAATTTCAGGGGAGGTTTCCCGATGTGACCCCACAATAAACAGTTAGCTTGGATAGGTAGAATGAAGCATTATGCAGCACTAATTTAAATCAGTGGACTATTCTAGTGCACTGGTTAATCACTTCCCCAAGATAGCCATCTATTTGTATAAGGCCATGATAAATAAGGAGCACAATGCCTTAATGAAAGAGAAGGACAAATTAAACAGCTTATAGAATCTCAAACATAGAGGGAATCCAAAACTGATATACAAAATAGCAATCTTGAAAATAAGTAGGTAAAAGTTAAAGAATTGAGAGGGCAATGGAAACATGAATATATAATTGTGGAACATGAAGGTCTCAAAGGAGGATTAGATAGGGAATTCTAGCTGAAAGAATGGATAATTAAACATTTAGAATTTAGAAAAAGGTCACGTGAAAGTGTTTGGTTGAAGAATGCTTTGAGTAGAGGCTTTATTGGGAAGGTCAGCATGGGCCTCTCAGCAAACAGAAAAGCCCTGTGTTATCACTCTCAACAGCTAGAAAATACTTTTCATTTGCTTTTCTCTCTGTTCTTTTCGATACAGTCTGGGATTTCTTGCTCAACTAAGCTGGGTTAAAAGAGGCCTAAAAATCGAATGAAACCTCCCTTTTGTTATTTCTATCATTTTATATCAGTGTGGAAGACCAAAGACTTGATAATCACTGCTCACTCTGTGAAAAATTCAATCAATACCGTAATAGTATAAATTCATTGGGGGAACAAAATGTGAGCACTTTCCTGTCTGATGTTGTGTGATGATTTTCAGTTTGTAACCATGACTTAATAGCATTACATTATCGATTGCATTCTCCACATTTTCCCAGTTCCAAGGTTTTTTCCTTTTTTTAAAATTTTTCCCACAACATTTCTTTGTTCTCGGTATAGCCTAATGCTGTGATTTTCTTCTTCCTCTAAATTATCAGCTCATTAATTATGAGTAAAGCACGAGAATTCTTCTTTTTAGGTATCTTTAACTGGTCATTTTTATTTTAGATGTTTCCTGGGTGAGAAAATGCGTGATCTCATGTCTCTGGGGCCATATTTGGGATTAGCAGAGGGTTTTTATTATGTTATTCCCATCAAATTATCTTCTTTCCCATCGATATAAGCATCAGCAAAGGTCCATTAAAATAACATGAATGCTCATGCAGTGAAAACTGATGGCAACAATCCATTATACTTCCATGACATATTATGAAAAAATACTACTTTATGTGCTTAAAAATGATCATAATAAAAATGACAATTTTGGTCTTGTATTATCAGCTGATTCTATGGAATTGTGATAGTGAACACATTTTTTTCCGTGGCAGTCCATTATGAACCAAGAGTGTCCAAGGCTTATGACAATGACCTAGAGGCGTAGTTTTATTATTATTATTATTTTATTATTTATTTTTTTAGCAGGACAGTTTTCTAAGAACCTGTTTTGTGTGGGACACATTTTGCTTTTCATTGGTACCTTTTTGTGGAACAAAGGACATATTGATTAATTTTTATGCATGGGAGGTAATATGAACAAAAAAATCCCTTAAACTTGTTATTTTTATGGCTTTTACTGTACAGAATATTTATAGCATACATGACAAACTCTGGCCCCCGGGAAAAATCTGGCCCGCAGGGTGATTATATTTGGCCCACGACTCTATATGGAGGACTATGTGGGGGTCATTTTTCTGTATGGGGGACTATGTGGGACTATTTTTATGGATGAGGACTATGTGGAGCCCATTATAATGTAGGGACGACTATGCGGGGCAGATAATACTGTGTGGAGGACTGTTTGGGGATGACAGTTGGGGCATTATACTGTGTTGGGGACTTGAGAAAGGGGATACAGGAGGGTCATCATACAGTGCATGTGGAGTGTACTGTGGAGGAATTCACTGTGGGGATATTCAACTGTGTTTTGTTGGCATATTTTATGAAGTCAATGAAAGGGCAATCTAGTGGCTTCAATAGGAACAAAATTACTTTGTAAGGGCTGCAAAGTAATGAGATATGCCCTTCTGTGACCCCAGTGAATATTAAGGTTGCTTTGGAGGGAGGGGGCGGAGCCCAATTAGAACTTCTGCTATATGATCCCATGATCCCATGATTTCTATGTACACCCCTGACTGTGAGGAAAAAACAAATGCTCCCTTCATGTGGTCTGTCTATAAAGATTTATGAAATAAAATGTACTGTGTTTGTGGGACAACCCTTTTAAATTTGTTTCCATATTTGATTATAAGGAAAAACTTCCTTTATTGTGCACATTTTTTTAAATAAATATCAATGTTGGTCTTCCACTTTGTTCAAGTTTTTAATTTTGGCCCACTGTGTACTTGAGTTTGACATCCCTGATTTATAGGGATTCTGTCAATAGACGCAACCCTTTTAAACCTTCTATACTGGCTTGCAGGTCATAGAAAGTTGAATAAATTGTTACTTCAAGGTAACTACGATATCTACGATCCATTATCTTATTCCAAAGAAGTCTATGTTTTTATTAATATGTGAATGAGCTGTTAAGATTCGTGGGCCAGACATAGATCACCTCAAAAATCTGACTCCAGAGCTTATTTTAAGTGAAAGGGTAGGTTGCCAGTGTGAGACATGTAAATTAGGAGAGCAGACAGTCAATCATTACATGTCTCACAATGGTAACGCCGCCTCATATTTAAAATAAGAGTCAGTGATAAGCGGTCATAAAGGAGTGCTTAGGAAGCAACCCAGGGGCAGACAAGGATGTCAGGTCTCCACCTCAGCTCCAGCCGAAAACCTCCAATGGAGGATAGGAGCAATGAGAAAATGGAAAACGGTCTTAGGAGCGCAGGAAGGAGACTCAGACAAGAGATGGGTTTAAACCACAATGCGTTTCGATGGAGGATCCGTCTTCATCAGGTGGAAGATGGATCCTCCGTCGAAACGCGTTGTGGTTTAAACCCATCTCTTGTCTGAGTCTCTTTCCTGCGATCCTAAGACCGTTTTCCATTTTCTCATTATATTTAAAATAAGCTCTGGAGACAAATTCTCAAGTATATCTATGTCCAACCATAGATCTTAAAAGCTCATTTACATATTGAGAAAAGAGTGGATTTCTCTGTAATAAGGCATCGATACACTAAAGCGCAAAAGGGTAACAATGTTTTGAACTTTTGACTTTCAGGCTTCATATCTCACCATCCACTACTGCTTCGAACATGAGACTACAATTATTTTACAGAAAATCATCTTGACTATTTCATACATAAATTTGACTTACAGTTATTTAGTATACAATTAGTTATGCGGATTCCTGTTATGTCACTGCATTGCTACTGTTTTTCTCATGGTGGTGTAAAAATCTTTTTCTTCCTGTCACTGAATCGAGGAGCAGCCATGAAGAAGATTTCTCAAGGAAAGCAAAACAGCATCCAATTTATCGATACTAGTTTCTCGGTCAAGAAATTTGCCAAACTGCATCATGTGAGTGCCACTACAGCTGGAAGAATACAAAATGAACTCCATCCATTCATTCAAATGCCAAGAGATGGCCATCCAGACAAAATATGGGAGTCCACAAGTCAGCTCTTTACAAGGTCTATCAGTTCGGGTGCGAAAAATATGGCAGTGGAGGTGGTTCGTATGTTTCATAACAGTGAGATCACAGACATCCATGCAAGCACTGTGCAATTTTTGTTACACAAGTCTGGAATGGTGGCCCAAAAAAAGATGAAGAAGCCTCAACTTCAATATCGTCATAATAATCATTGGCTCGAGTTTGCAAAAAAGTATGAACAGTAGACAGTAGAAGATTGGAAACGGATGATTTGGAGCGATGAGACGAAATTCAATAGACTAGGCTCTGATGGGTGTGAATGGCTCTGAAATAAACAAGGAAAAAAGGAGCTAACAGATGGAGAAATTGAAGGAACTGTAAAGTTCTTTGGAGGAGACCTAATGATATGAGATTGTTTCACAGCCAAAGACATGCTTGAATCTGATCGAGAGTATGTCCAGAAGGATTTAAGCAGTGTTAAAAGCCATAGGTGGATTTCCAAAATACTAACAAAATAATAAAAAATAAAATTTAGATTTTTAGGAGCAAAACAGTAACAAAGCAGTGACATGACAATAATTAGCATAACTAATCATATGCTAAATAATTGCAAGTCAAATTTATGCATGAGATATCCAAGATGATTGCCTATAAAATGATGGTAGTCTTATATTTTAAGCAGTAGTGGTTGGTGACATAAGTCAAAAGTTTAAAGCATTGTTATCTTTTTGCTTGTCATTGTATCAATTTATCATTTTATTCAACCTATGACCTGCATGCCCAAATAGATGAATTAAGGTTCTTTCACATTAGGCACTCGTTCGGTGGCTCATGTCAGGGCTTATGTCTGAACTCCCCAAAAAACAGGATTCTGACGTGTGCACCGACGGGGCCATAAACTATAATGGTGCCGCCAAAGCTGATTTTAGGCAAAGTATGGCCCTACCAAAAGTTTAAAGTGAGGCCTCAAATGCTAACATATTGCACCATCACACAGAAACATTTTGGCTGTATTTACATGTACTGAGTTCAGGCCGTTAAACGAACGCAATTTACAATATTGAAGTCATTCAACTCTTGTTCCCTAGTTTCTTTACACCAGCTGAGGGAGAATAATGGGGACGGATAGTCCTCGATACAGTATAATGCAAGTCCCATATAGTACAGTATAATGCACTCCTCATGGTCCTTGATAGAGCTGCCCCTCCACATACACAGTATAATGCAACCCCCCCACACAGTATAATGCAGCCCCCCATGCACAGTAAAGTGTATTCCCCCACACACAGTATAATGCATACACATATATTCACATATATACACACCTAGTATAATGCAAACACATACAAGGTGCATCTCACAAAATTAGAATATCCTCAAAAAGTTAATTTATTTTGGTTTTTCAATACAAACAGTGAAACTCATATACTGTATATAGTCATTACAAACACAGTGATATAGTTCAAGTGTGTATTTCAGTTAATAGTGATGATTATGATTTACAGCCAAAGAAAACCCAAAAGTCGTTATCTCAGTAAATTAGAATACTTTATAACACCAGCGTGAAAAATTATTTTAAAATCTGAAATGTTGGCCTACTGAAATGTTTGTTCAGTAAATGCACTCAATACTTGGTCGGGGCTCCTTTTGCATCAATTACTGCATCAATGCGACGTGGCATGGAGGCGATCAGCCTGTGGCACTGCTGAGGTGCTATGGACGCCCAGGTTGCTTTTATAGCAGCCTTCAGCTCATCTGCATTGTTGGGTCTGGTGTCTCTCATCTTCCTCTTGACAATATACTATAGATTCCCTATGGGGATAAGGTCAGGCGAGTTTACTCGCCAATCAAGCACAGTGATACTGTTGTTTTTAAACCAGGTATTGGTACTCTTGGCAGTGTGGACAGGTGCCAAGTCCTGCCAACTCACATAAATTTGTGAGAAGCACCTGTATATACACATAAATGATATTGACCTTTCCTCCTTGTTCCCCGTTCTGCTCCACGCTCTGCCTTGGCTTCATGAGCTCCACTGCTGGCACAGCGTGGTGCATGATGAAATGACATCATTGCGTGCCCGCTTTGTCACAAGCAGGGGGAAATGATGGGAGAGGGAGCGTCATCTGACACTGTCTCCTCCATCACTGCTTTCAACTGTATCAGCATCATAATGCTGATAAGTTGAATGCACAATTTGGGGTGGGGGCACTGTCTTACTGATGGGCCCCATAGCACCACTGGCTGGTGGCCCCTGGAGGAGCGGGGGTCCTAGGAAGCTGCCTAATGCCATCCCTGAGTGCTGGCAGAGCGAATGATCAATCTGACATGGATAAATTTCGGGTGTGTATGCCTACTGAAGGCAGACACTCAGACACAGTAGACTGCAGCTTATTAGGTCTTGTGTGTGGCAGAATCTACTACACTCAGACACAGTAGACTGCAGCTTATTAGGTCAGGTCTTGTATGTGGCAGAATTTACTACACTTAGACACCCATTCACAATATATCACTGTCAGTTGGACGACTGTTTTGCCTTCAGCTATCTCTTCTAATTCCTCCAGACACTGGAGTGCTCATGTGTTTTCTATGAGAGAGATGCTGATAGACTCTTCTTGTAGTGGCTTATCACCTAGAGAACAAAAGGATCAGCTTTTGGAAATCTAAAGTGCGGATCTTTCTTTCCCTCAACATCATTGGTCAGAGAAGTGTTGTGAGGCCCTGATTCTGCCGATATCCATGGGTTCAGCGAAATTTACTCTAATGTGTATAGTTGCCTTGTATGGCAGGTCTACAAACATTGTTAGGTCTCCAGCCGCTTTAGCAAACCTTTTATATGCATACTAGAACAAATTTTACAGAATGTTTAACCCCTTAACGTCCAATGACGGGCATAGCCCATCATTGGACGTCTCCTCTGCTTTGATGAGGGCTCCGGCAATATATGAAAAAAGAAGAACCTGGCACTCAACTCTATGTGATAATATGAAACAGATAGTTTATTCAATCCCAGACAGAGGTGCGACAATCGTTTCGGTCAAACACATAGACCTTCATCAGTTACTGTGAAAATACATAACACTAGTATAAAAATACAACGCAGAACCGTGGGAGAAAAGCAAAAAAGAGGAAAGTAAAGAAAAATCAAAAATAAAGTATATACAATATTTCTATGGCAAAATGATTAACCACAGGGATGCTTGTGTTGAGAAAAAGTGAGAAAAGGCACAATCTAAACATGTGGTAAATACTAGGACGAATGACATACCGTACTCAAAAATGTGGTGGGACAAAGAAAAGTCAGCTTTAACCAAAAGGTTGACTGATTATGTTGGTGTTAATACCTATGGTATCATAGAGAAAGGTGCACAAAATGAAAAACAACCATTATACAGACTAGGGATGCAATAAAGGGTTAAACATACCCGTCGGCAAATGTACTGAAGCTTGTTCAGTCTGGGGAAAAGGCATAAATAGATGCAGCCTAAAAAAGAGAAAACACTGGCCTTGATATAGTGGCTGGAAAAAAAAGCCACAGCGGTAGGTAAAATCGGAAGTATATTACCTGGGGAGCAGTGGTGCAGACGCGGCATCCACTGATGGTCTGAGGAATACTGCAAAAGTGCCCGGGTATAAAGGAGAAGGGGGCAGGTAATTCAACTATTGGGCCGAGCAGTGTTGGTGGTGGCGAGCCGGAGGTGACATGGGCGGAAGTCATCCTGCATTCCAGGAGGCAAGCGTGCATTCCACCGCTATGATCAAAGATCGGAAGTGATGTCACAAGCATGGCTGTGCATTCCAACAGTACTTATTTGCATTCCACCTGCATTTCTGGGGTGGATAGCGATAATATCACCACAAAAAGGGAGAAAAAACTATGTGAACCACTAGTGTACAGGGGCGCACCACTAAAAAATATCAGAGTGGGACAAGATTGCCATGAAAATTGGTAATGGAAAATCAGGATATATCTTATTAGGAGGACGGTATCATCTATAATAGAAAAAGTGTGGCTGAGCAGTCGGACATATATAGATGAGAAATCCAGAACGGAGTGAGGCCGATGGTGTACTATTCAGAGGAATATGATGCACAAGTGCTCGTGACAGACTGTGTCTGGAAATCAATACAGACGGCTCTAGGGAAATAGAAAAGGAAATGTTAGTCATCTTAAATGCATATAAGCAAAAGTTGTAAAAACTGAATCATATTATGGAGAACTCAGTGTTGTCAGTACAATTGCCCATGGGTAGGTTTAACCCTTTATTGCGTCCCTAGTCTGTATAATGGTTATTTTTCATTCTGTGCACCTTTCCCTACTATACCATAGGTATTAACCCCAACATAATCAGTCAATCTTTTGGTTGAAGCTGACTTTTCTTTGTCCCACCACATTTTTGAGTACGGTATGCCATTCGTCCTAGTGTTTACCACATGTTTAGATTGTGCCTTGACTCACTTCTACTCAACACAAGCATTCCTATGGTTAATCATTTTGCCATGCAAATATTGTATATACACCATGTTCCAAATTATTATGCAAATGATGTTTTTCTCTGATTTTCCTAAGTGGTCGGTGCAAATGACAGTCAGTCTAATAAAAGTCATCACTAGAGTTGAGCGATACCGTCCGATACTTCAAAGTATCGGATCGGAATGGATCGGCCGATCTTAAAAAAAAGTATCGGTATCGCCGATTCCGATACCGGAAGTCCCATTCAAGTCTATGGGACTTCCGGTATCGGAATAAGAAAAACCCTGTTTTTGCCTTGTACAGCCTCTCTGGGGTCTGTACGGGCCTTTCGGGGGGCTGTGCCGGCCTGCCAGGGGGTCTGTGCAGGCTCCGGTGGTCTGTGCCGGCCTGCCGGGGGGCTGTGCCGGCCTGCCGGTGGTCTGTGCAGGCTCCGGTGGGCTGTGCCGGCCTGCCGGGGGGCTGTGCCGGCCTGCCGGTGGTCTGTGCAGGCTTCGGGGGTCTGTGCAGGCATCGTCCGATGGGACTACAAGTCCCATCGGGCGATGCCTGCTACCATGACAGTGATTGACACATTAGCCAATGATGGGACAGTAGTAGTCCCATCATCCGGCTAATGTGTTGAATGTAAAAAAAAAAAAAAAAAAAATACATGCTACATACATGCTACATACATACAACATGCATACTACATACATGCTACATTCATACTACATACTACATACATGCTACATTCATACTACATATATACTACATGCAACATACATACTACATATATACTACATGCATGCAACATGCATACTACATATATACTACATGCAACATACATACTACATATATACTACATGCATGCAACATGCATACTACATATATACTACATGCTACATACATACTACATATATGCTACATACATACTACATATATACTACATGCATGCTACATACATACTGCATGCTACATACATACTACATGCTACATACATACTACATATATGCTACATACATACTACATATATACTACATGCATGCTACATACATACTTCATGCTACATACATACTACATGCTACATACATACCACATATATACTACATACATACTACATGCATGCTACATACATACCACATACATACTACATACATACTACATACATACTACATGCATGCTACATGCATGCTACATGCTACATACATAACACATATATACTACATGCATGCTACATACATACTACATGCTACATACATACCACATACATACTACATACATACTACATACATACTACATGCATGCTACATACATACTACATGCTACATACATACTACATATATACTACATGCATGCTACATACATACTGCATGCTACATACATACTACATGCTACATACATACTACATATATACTACATGCATGCTACATACATACTACATACATACTACATGCATGCTACATACTTACTACATGCTACATACATACCACATACATACTACATATATACTACATGCATGCTACATACATACTGCATGCTACATACATACTACATACATACTACATGCTACATACATACCACATATATACTACATACATACTACATACAATACATTCATACAATACATACATAGACATACAGTACATATAACATAGAGTAACATACTTACCAATACTTGTCACATTGTTCCCCGAAGCCATTGTCTTTTACGGAATAAATATTAACATAACAAAAAAAAAAGTCCCTAGTCTCACTTTATGCCATTGCTGTGTGGGAATTTCCCACGCAGCAATGGCATAAAGTGAGACTAGGGACTTTTTTTTTTAAGTGGCGGAGGAATACAGTGCGGAAGGATACCTACCTTCCGTCATTGGATTCCTGCAGCCCGTAGAGAACGGCAGCATCAGCTGATGCTGCAGTTCTCTACCCAAGATCGTCGTGGGACACACTCGTGGACTGCTTCGGATCGTGGGTGAGTATTTTTGTGGTTTGTTATGTTAATATTTATTCCGTAAAAGACAATGGCTTTGGGGAACAATGTGACAAGTATTGGTAAGTATGTTACTCTATGTTATATGTACTGTATGTCTATGTATGTATTGTATGAATGTATTGTATGTAGTATGTATGTAGTATATATGTGGTATGTATGTAGCATGTAGTAGAATCATAGAATCTAGAGTTGGAAGGGACCTCCTGGGCCATCTGGTCCAACCCCCTGCTCAAAGCAGGATTCGCTAAATCATCCCAGTCAGATGTCTGTCCAGCCTCTGTTTGAAGACTTCCATTGAAGGAGAACTCACCACTTCTCGTGGCAGCCTGTTCCACTCATTGATCACTCTAACTGTCAAAAAGTTTTTTCTAATATCTAATCTGTGTCTCCTCCCATTCAGTTTCATCCCATTGCTTCTAGTCTTTCCTTGTGCAAATGAGAATAAAGTTGAGCCTTCTACAATGTGACAGCCCTTTAGATATTTGTAGACAGCAATTAAGTCTCCTCTCAGTCTTCTCTTTTGCAAACTAAACATTCCCAAATCCTGCAACCTTTCCTCATAAGACAGGGTTTGCAGACCAGTCACCATTCTGGTCGCTCTTTTCTGAACTTGCTCCAGTTTGTTGATGTCTTTTTTAAAATGTGGTGCCCAAAACTGGACACAATATTCCAGATGAGGTCTGACCAAAGAGGAGTAGAGGGAAATAATGACTTCACGTGATCTAGACTGTATGCTTCTGTTAATACATCCTAGCATTTGCCTTTCTTGCTGCTGCATCACACTGTTGACTCATATTCAGTCTGTGATCTATTAGTATACCCAAGTCTTTTTCACATGTGCTGTCACTTAGCCCTATTCCTCCCATTCTATATATGCTTTTTTCATTTTTATTGCCCAGATGTAGTACTTTGCATTTCTCCCTGTTAAAAACCATTCTGTTAGTTGCTGCCCACTTCTCCAGTTTATTTAAATCTTTTTGAATCCTCTCTCTCTCTTCTCTAGTATTAGCTATCCCTCCTAGCTTTGTGTCATCAGCAAATTTAATCAGTTTACCCTCAATTCCTTCATCTAAATCGTTGATAAAGATGTTGAACAATACAGGGCCCAGGACAGAGCCCTGTGGTACCCCACTTGAGACATTCTTCCAACTGGATGTGCAGCCATTTACGACCACTCTTTGGGTCCGATCACTAAGCCAGCTATGAATCCACCTAACAGTTGCCTTGTCCATTCCATACTTAGTCATTTTTTCAATAAGGATTGTATGAGAGACTTTGTCAAATGCTTTGCTGAAGTCAAGATATACTATATCTACAGCATTTCCTTGATCCACCCAATCAGTGATACCGTCATAGAAGGAAATTAAGTTAGTCTGACATGACTTATTAGTTACAAACCCATGCTGACTCTGTTTGATCACTTCATTCTTATCCAGGTATTGACTTACATGTTGTTTAATAATTTGTTCAAAGATCTTTCCTGGTATAGAAGTCAGACTCACCGGCCTATAGTTGCCTGGGTCCACCTTCTTCCCCTTTTTGAAGATAGGAACAACATTTGCTCTTCTCCAGTCTTCTGGCACTTCTCCTGTTCTCCAAGAATTTTCAAAGATTATGGAGAGTGGTTCAGAAATTTCTTCTGCTATCTCCTTCAGTACTCTGGGGTGTAATTCATCTGGACCTGGAGACTTGAATTCATTTAGGTTAGCGAAGTGTTTCCTCACTATCTTTCTGTTTATAGATATCCTGGATTCTTCTATTCCCTTAATAGGACAGTGAATAACAGTTGGTGTTACATTTCCTTTCTGAGAGAAAACAGATGCAAAATAGGAATTTAAAAGTTCAGCCTTCTCAACATCCTGTCTTACCATTTCATCATTTTCATCCTGTAAAAATCCTATAGCATCTTTGACTTTTCTTTTACTTTTGACATATCCCCAAAATCCTTTATTATTGCTTTTGACATCTCTTGCAAGCCTCAATTCATTTTCAGCTTTAGATAATCTGATTTGTGCCCTGCAGATTCTGCAGACAGCATTATATTCTTCTTTAGATATGCCTCCCTCTTTCCATTTTATAAACATTTTTTTCTTCCTTTTTAGCATGTGCTTAAGTTCTGTGTTCACCCATCCTGGTTTCCTTAAATGCTTCCTATTCTTCCCTCTTTTCGGAATTGTTAACAACTGTGCTTTGAGAATTTCATTTTTCAAGATTTCCCATCCTTCCTGGACATTTTTGTCTTTAAGGATATCCAGCCATTGGATTCCTCCAATTATCTTTCTGAATCCCTTAAAATCTGCCTTTCTGAAATCTAACCTTGACGTCTGAGTCTTCACAGGTCTTCCGCCTCTAGTTATCCAAAATTCTAAAATAGCATGGTTGCTACCTCCTAGGGTTCCAGCCACTTTTACCTCCTCAACCATTTCCTCCCTGTTTATAAGGATTAGATCCAAGGTAGCAGTTCCCCTTGTTTTCTCCCCTACCTTTTGGAAGATAAAGTTGTCAGCAAGAGAGGATAAGAATTTCCTTGACCTGTTAGTTTTGCCTGAGAGAGATTCCCAACAAATGTCTGGATAGTTGAAATCTCCCATGACAACTATGTCATATTTTTTGGAGAACTTGGCCATTTGATGCATAAAGAGTTCATCCATATCTTCAGCTTGCACAGGCGGCCTGTAGTAAATGCCTACAATGGTGTCCTTTCCATTGTTCTGTCCTTGTATTCTTACCCAAACAGTTTCCACAGAACTCCCAGTCTCTGAAGCTTCAATCTCTGTGCAGATATACGCGTTTCTAACATACAATGCAACACCCCCTCCTCGTTTATCAAGTCTGTTTCTTGCAAATAAGTTGTATCCTTCTAGTCTTGTATTCCAATCATGTGTATCGTCCCACCAAGTTTCAGTGATTCCAATGACATCATATTTCTTTTCCTGTGTTAGTAGTTCCAATTCTCCTTGTTTGTTGCCCATGCTTTGTGCATTAGTATAGAAACATTTTAGTTTGTGATTGGTTTCTCTTTCTCCAATATTTTTATTAATTAGATTCTTTCGTCTTTGTTCTTCCTTTCCACTTCTATTAGCAGAGTTCTCAATAGCATTTGTCAGGTGTATGGCTTTTTCTGGTCTTTTGCTTCCCTTCCCATGTTGTTCTAGTTTAAAGCTCTCCTTACAAGTGTAGCAAGGCGACTTCCAAATACATGCTTTCCAGTCTTCGTAAGGTGCAACCCATCTCTAGCAAGTAGTCCATCGTATAAGTAGTTCACTCCGTGATCCAGAAATCCAAATCGTTGCTGACGGCACCATCGACGTAGCCAGTTGTTCACCTGCAGAATCTTATTCCACCTCCTTGTTCCATGGCCATCCACTGGGAGGATGGAAGAGAAGACCACCTGCGCTCCCAGTTCTTTCACTTTCTTGCCTAAGTCTTCAAAGTCTCTGCAGATGGTTTCCAGGTCGTTTCTTGCGGTGTCATTTGTCCCCACATGTAGTAGCAGGAATGGGTAGTCATCTGTAGGTCTGAAGAGTCCTGATATCCTGTCAGACACATCTTTAATTTTTGCACCTGGAAGACAGCACATTTCTCTTGAAGTTATATCCGGTCTGCAGATAGCGGCCTCTGTTCCTCTCAACAGGGAATCCCCCATGACCACCACTCTCCGTTTCTTCTTCACAACATTTTTCTTTCTCCATCCAGGAGGACTCTGAAGGCGTACAAGGTTGCTGTTTGTTGGCAAAGTCTTATCCTGATGTATTTCTTCATCATTTTCCTGCGTGAGAGCCTGGTACTGGTTCTTGAGCAGTATGGGTGCTGACTGCCTCCTGATCCTCCTGCTTCTCTGGGTCACATGTCTCCATTCCTCTGTTTCTTCAGGTGCACTTCGAATTTCTTCTCTTTCTGTAACATGAAGAGATAATTCTGCTCTGTCCAAGAACTCTTCACCTTCCTTAATGATCTTCAACGTAGCCAACCTCTCTTCGAGATTTTGCAACTTTTCCTCCAACAGGGACACAAGCTTGCATTTGTGGCATGTGAAGTTTGGCTTTTCCACTGGTAAGTCTGTGAACATGTAGCAAGAAATGCAGCTCACCAAATGGCTCCTGGCCTCTTCCATCTTGAGATTTCTTAAAAACGATGAAAGATGAGCCAAAATTTCCTCTTTTCAGCTGCAACGGCCAAAACCCAGTGATCGTTGAGCTCGCGGAGACTCTTCACTTATCCCAGAAGGCACTGGGAATATGCAAATGATCTCCTCAAGACTCTTCCCCTGGTTTTCCGATTTCCTCTTTTCAGCTGCAACGGCCAAAACCCAGTGATCGTTGAGCTCGCGGAGACTCTTCACTTATCCCAGAAGGCACTGGGAATATGCAAATGATCTCCTCAAGACTCTTCCCCTGGTTTTCCGATTTCCTCTTTTCAGCTGCAACGGCCAAAACCCAGTGATCGTTGAGCTCGCGGAGACTCTTCACTTATCCCAGAAGGCACTGGGAATATGCAAATGATCTCCTCAAGACTCTTCCCCTGGTAGTATGTATGTAGTATGTATGTAGCATGCATGTAGCATGCAGTATGTATGTAGCATGCATGTAGTATATATGTAGTATGTATGTAGCATGTAGTATGTATGTAGTATGTATGTGGTATGTATGTAGCATGTAGTATGTATGTAGTATGTATGTAGTATGTATGTAGTATATTTGTAGTATGTATGTAGCATGTAGTATGTATGTAGCATGCATGTAGTATATATGTAGTATGTATGTAGCATGTAGTATGTATGTAGCATGCATGTAGTATGTATGTAGTATGTATGTGGTATGTATGTAGCATGTAGTATGTATGTAGCATGCATGTAGTATATATGTGTTATGTATGTAGCATGCATGTAGTATGTATGTAGTATGTATGTAGTATGTATGTGGTATGTATGTAGCATGCATGTAGTATGTATGTAGTATATATGTGGTATGTATGTAGTATGTATGTAGTATGTATGTAGTATGTATGTAGCATGCAGTATGTATGTAGCATGTATGTAGTATGTATGTAGTATATATGTAGTATGTATGTAGCATGTAGTATGTATGTAGCATGCATGTAGTATATATGTAGTATGTATGTAGCATGTAGTATGTATGTAGCATGCATGTAGTATGTATGTAGTATGTATGTAGTATATATGTAGTATGTATGTAGCATGTAGTATGTATGTAGCATGCATGTAGTATGTATGTAGTATGTATGTAGCATGTAGTATGTATGTAGCATGCATGTAGTATGTATGTAGTATGTATGTAGTATTTATGTAGTATGTATGTAGCATGTAGTATGTATGTAGCATGCATGTAGTATATATGTGTTATGTATGTAGCATGCATGTAGTATGTATGTAGTATGTATGTAGTATGTATGTAGCATGCATGTAGTATGTATGTAGTATGTATGTAGTATGTATGTAGTATGTATGTAGTATGTATGTAGTATGTATGTTGTATGTATGTAGCATGCATGTAGTATGTATGTGGTATGTATGTAGTATGTATGTAGCATGCAGTATGTATGTAGCATGCATGTAGTATATATGTAGTATGTATGTAGCATGTAGTATGTATGTAGCATGCATGTAGTATATATGTAGTATGTATGTAGCATGTAGTATGTATGTAGCATGCATGTAGTATGTATGTAGTATTTTTTTTTAACATTTAACACATTAGCCGGATGATGGGACTACTACTGTCCCATCATTGGCTAATGTGTCAATCACTGTCATGGTAGCAGGCATCGCCAGATGGGACTTATAGTCCCATCGGACGATGCTTGCACAGACCCCCGGACATCAGCACAGCCCCCCGGCAGGCCGGCACAGCCCCCCGGCAGGCCGGTACAGACCCCCACAGGGTGCACAGACCACCGGCAGGCCGGCACAGCCCCCCGGCAGGCCGGTACAGACCCCCACAGGGTGCACAGACCACCGGCAGGCCGGCACAGCCCCCCCGGCAGGCCGGTACAGACCCCAGGCAGTCCACACAGCCCCCCGGCAGGCCGGCAGAGACCCCCGGAAGGCCCGAAATGACGGCGCATCATGATGCGCACACACCGCGCATCATGATGACGTCATTTCGGCTGTCAATCAACTTTGAACTTCCGATTCCGATGCCGACTTCCGATATTGAAAAAATATCGGAAGTCGGTATCGGAATTCCGATACAGCAAGTATCGGCCGATACCCGATACTTGCGGTATCGGAATGCTCAACACTAGTCATCACCCGTTAGAGTGTACATCGAATTTTATTGAAGAAACCTCCCAATGATAATAGTAGAATCTCCAAAATGAAAAAAAAACTCAAAATGCACTGTTCCAAATTATAAGGCACAGTAGAATTTCTAAACAGTTGATATATTTTAAAGAAAAGAAAATGCTCATTTGTGTAATTTGCAGCATTAGGCTGGTTTCACATTTGCGTTTTTTAGCGCTGGAAAAAAACGCTAACCTGCGCATGCGTTTTTTCCCCTATATTTAACATGGGTGCGCATACCTGCGCGCTTGTAAGCGCATGTATGCGATTTTCATGCGCTGCGTTTTTTTGGGGTGTGCGATTGGATTTTCCAGACGCATCATGTTGCATTTTTTGGCCCTGCAAAAAAGCGCATGCGCACATATGCGCACGTTTTGCGCTAAAAATGGCCATTATAGCCTATGGATGCGCATATGTGCGCACTGGCATGCTCATGTAAGCGTTTTTTTGCATATGCGTTTTTTTTTTTTAACCATGGAATTTAGGGGTTTGGGTTAGAGTTAGGGTTAGTTAAGGGGGTTTAGGGTTAGGCTTAGGGTCAGGGTCAGGGTTAGGGTTGGGTTTTGGGTCAGGGTTAGGGTTAAGTATGGTTTGGTTAAGGGTTAGGGTCAGGGTTAGGGTCAGGATTAGGGTTAAGTATGGTTTTGTTAAGGGTTAGGGTCAGGGTTAGGGTTAGGGTTAGGGTCAGGGTTAGGGTTAGGGTTAGGGTCAGGGTTAGGGTTAGGGTCAGGGTTAGGGTTAAGTATGGTTTTGTTAAGGATTAGGGTCAGGGTTAGGGTCAGGATTAGGGTTAAGTATGGTTTTGTTAAGGGTTAGGGTCAGGGTTAGGGTTAGGGTTAGGGTCAGGGTTAGGGTTAGGGTCAGGGTTAGGGTCAGGGTTAGGGTTAAGTATGGTTTTGTTAAGGATTAGGGTCAGGGTTAGGGTCAGGATTAGGGTTAAGTATGGTTTGCTTAAGGGTTAGGGTCAGGGTTAGGGTTAGGGTTAGGGTTAGGGTCAGGGTTAGGGTTAGGGTTAGGGTTAGGGTCAGGGTTAGGGTTAGGGTCAGGGTTAGGGTTAAGTATGGTTTTGTTAAGGATTAGGGTCAGGGTTAGGGTCAGGATTAGGGTTAAGTATGGTTTTGTTAAGGGTTAGGGTCAGGGTTAGGGTTAGGGTTAGGGTTAGGGTCAGGGTTAGGGTCAGGATTAGGGTTAAGTATGGTTTGGTTAAGGGTTATGGTCAGGGTTAGGGTTAGGGTTAGGGTTAGGGTCAGGGTTAGGGTTAAGTATGGTTTTGTTAAGGGTTAGGGTCAGGGTTAGGGTTAGGGTTAGGGTCAGGGTTAGGGTTAGGGTTAGGGTTAGGGTCAGGGTTAGGGTTAGGGTTAGGGTCAGGGTTACGGTTAGGGTTAGGGTTAGTTAGGGTTTAGGGTTTGGGTTAGGGTTAAGTATGATTTGGTTAAGGGTTAGGGTCAGGGTTAGGGTTAGGGTTAGGGTCAGGGTTAGGGTTAGGGTTAGGGTCAGGGTTAGGGTTAGGGTTAGGGTCAGGGTTAGGGTTAGGGTTAGGGTTAGTTAGGGTTTAGGGTTTGGGTTAGGGTTAAGTATGATTTGGTTAAGGGTTAGGGTCAGGGTTAGGGTTAGGGTTAGGGTCAGGGTTAGGGTTAGGGTTAGGGTCAGGGTTAGGGTTAGTAAAGTCATGGTTTGGGTAGTGTGAGGGGCCACCTAAAAATGTTGGAAAAAAACGCAAACGCGGTAAAAACGCGCTAAAAACGCATAAAAACGCTGCGTTTTTTTCATGCATGCTCATAAAAATGCTTGAAAAAACCGCAGCAGTTGTATGCTTATGTATGCGTTTTTTCAATGCGTTTTTTTGCGGGAAAAACGCGCTGCAAAAAAAAGCAAGTGTGAAACTAGCCTTAGAAGGTCACATTCACTGAACAAAAAAGCTATTTAACTCCAAAACATAGAAGCCAAAAAGAGCGAATGAAGGAGCAAGATCAAAAAATAAAAAATTTATAAATTTTATTAGTATTAATTAAAATTACAAAAAATGTAACATCACAGTAAATAGAATACCAAAAACCCGGGACAAAAAAACACAATCAAGCACACAGGTGTAGCCCCCAAGGCTACAATATATAATATACAAAAGTATGCGTCTCAGTATAAATCACATATGTACCAAATTAGCCTATTAATTATGAGAAAGGGAACATGACCATTGGTAAAAATCGAATAAATGACCACTCAGAATGATATATGAATGATTATGGCATTTAACAAATACTAAACTAATCTCCACCAGTAAGATATATAAAAATCAGGATGTCCCTAAATCATATGACATCAGATGCCTATGAAAGAATGCCGTCATGATGCAAGGGGGGTGACCACCTATGATAGAACACCTCGACGCGCGTTTCACCGCCTCTTTGCAGTTTCGTCATATACAGTACTTTATTTTTGTTTTTTCTTTCCTTTCCTCTTTTTTGCTTTTCTGTTGAAGGAGTGGGCCAAAATCCCTGCTGCAGTGTGTGCAAACTTGGTCAAGAACTACAGGAAACGTCTGACCTCTGTAATTACAAACAAAGGATTCTGTACCAAATATTAAGTTCTGTTTTTCTATTGTATCAAATACTTATTTCATGCAATAAAATGCAAATAAATTATGTAAAAATCATACAATGTGATTTTCTGGACTTTTTTAAGATTCTGCCTCTCACAGTTGAAGTGTACCTACAATTAAAATTACAGACCTCTCCATTCTTTGTAGGTGGGAAAGCTTGCAAAAGCGGTAATGTATCAGATAGATACTTATCTTCCCCACTGTATGTGCATGTAATGTATCATAGAATCATAGAATGGTAGAGTTGGAAGGGACCTCCTGGGCCATATGGTCCAACCCCTGCTCAAAGCAGGATTCACTAAATCATCCCAGACAGGTGTCTGTCCAGCCTGTGTTTGAACACTTCCATTGAAGGAGAACTCACCACATCTTGTGGCAGCCTGTTCCACCTATTGATCACCCTAACTGTCAAAAAGTTTTTTCTAATATCTAATCTGTGTCTCCTCCCATTCAGTTTCATCCCATTACTTCTAGTCTTTCCTTGTGCAAATGAGAATAAAGATGATCCTTCTACAGTGTGACAGCCCTTGAAATATTTGTAGACAGCTATTAAGTTTCCTCTCAGTATCCTTTTTTTGCAAGCTAAACATTCCAAAATCCTGCATCTGTTCCTAATAGGACATGGTTTGCAGACCGGTTTGTTGATGTTGATCTTTTTAAAATGTGGCGCCCAAAACTGGACACAGTATTCCACATGAGGTCTGACCAATGAGGAGTAGAGGGCAATAATGATGTCACGTGATCTAGTGATGTAGTATCAGTGTATTAATATACTCACGTACCACCGCTCTCTCCGGTGTTCAGCATCATTTTTCTGATCTTCTCGGTGAGGTCAGTGCCATGCAGACGGTTCAGGTTGTGCTGCGCTCTGCCTGACCTGGATGAGGCTTTTACACTGTAAGTATTTGAAGCCTCTGGAAGAGGCTCTGGGTCGCCCTTGCACACCCAGGGCAGCGGGGTACTCGGTACCGGGCCGGTGTCAAGGCGGGAATGTGTCACATCAGCAGTGACCCGGTCCGTGGCCCTGGGCGCCCAATATCAATACCAACTAACTAACTAACTACTAACTTTCACTCTTCCCACTCTTTTGTATCATCTCTCTCCACCCGCCTCCCAGCACATCTCGTGTTACGAAGCAGGGTTCCACGAGGGGTGCTCTTCTAACCCCCAACCTGAAGCTGTTAGGTGGCACCACTGAACTATCCTGTGTGTGGAATGCAGGTGTGGAGCGTGGTCAGGAGTTCCCACCTTACCTGGATGGTGGGGAACTACACCTTAGGAGAAGGTGCAGTACATCTGTGGCGACTGAAGCCTCAGGGGCGCCACAGCTCCTTGGGCTTCCATTCTAAAAGCAACTTCTGGCTCTCTCATAGAGCACAGTGTGACTTGGCGAGTCTGCAGAGCTGTGACATCACTGAGAAGTGGCGCAGAATGGCACTGAACTCCAGAGAACACAGCGGTAGGTGAGTATACTAACACACTCACATTACACTACATGAATATAAACACAGATTTAAAAAAGTACTCTCATCAACTGCATTCTATTCGTAATATGTTACAATCCTCATATTATATAGCACTGTGTACTTACAATTGCTCATTTTGCCTTTCTACACAGTAAATTCTTCTGTTTTCCATTAGGCCTATGACTGCACATGGTTAAAAACAGACTAGCTGAATCCTTCTAAGCTCTTGGTAGAAACAGAAGGTCAATTTTTACTGGATGAGTCATAAGTCACGGCAAATGTCCCTTGCAGGGGAGGAACAGCCAGGCAAGGAGTTGAAGAGGGGAATGATAAATGCAGGGAAAAGAGACTTCCTGTTTCTACATAGAGCAGAGAAGAGAAGTATGATCTGGGTAGAAAGGCAAAATTAGCAATTGTAAGTACACAGTACTATATAATATGATGACAGCAATATATTAAGTGGATAAAAACTTAGCTTATTTAATGAATAAAAAACATTTTTAATATTAGCATTGACTGTCTCATTTCAGCAACCTCAAGGTCTTTTATTTTGTGTTCCAACAGCACTACTTCAGTCTAATACCTGTGAAAGTGCTGGACTCCGGCCACCAGACAGTCCTTTGGACCACCACCAGACCATCTAAGCTCTATCACACAGGCTTGTTTTATTTGAAGCACCCTCTATAGCATTTACAGTATAACATAGTAACATAGTAACATAGTTATTAAGGTTGAAGGGAGACTTTAAGTCCATCTAGTTCAACCCATATCCTGTCCTAACTTGCCCTAACATGTTGATCCAGAGGAAGGCAAAAACACCCCATGTGGCAAACAGTAAGCTTCACATTGGGGAAAAAAATTCCTTCCCGAATTGAGTAATTGAGCCAATTTATTTGGCCTGAATCTGAAGGAACGAACATAAAATAACTTGTTGGGAATATGTTTATTCCTCCACAGTAACAAAACCAGGGGAAGAATTCTTCTCTAGAGTAATATAACAATAGTATAGTGCAAAATATATCAGCATTCAACCTGACAGAGTCCACAAAATGTTGCTATGGCAACTACCTATAATGCATTCAACCGAGCACTCGTAGGGACGTGGGTTAAGCGCGGGCTGTAGCGAGATGGGGCTGAATACATAACATACAAATATTCACTCGATACCCAAGGCAAATCTTGTTTTTTTTCCCCAGGTTTACTTTACAAATAGCACTCAGTTTTTTCCTCATATGGCTGGATAAACAATCTTTGGGTTTCAGCATTTAGTTTTGTCAGAGATGGATGAAAGACAGCGTGCTACACTGGTTGAGGAATGGGTGACAGGTCGGAGGAGGGGGCGAGTGAATTTGGGTACAATTAGCATAGAGATGAAACAGGTTGGCAGTTGTTGTGGAGCTGGTCATATCTTTGCTGACAAGGACAAGCAGATGGAGAAGATATGCTGCGCTCGGCATTTCTGCGCCAGTAAAAATCTACAAATTATTTTCGGCCGTATACTGTAAAAGATCTACACATTGGCAAAGCTAATCCGTAACTAAAAGTGTCACCCAAAAGACCCCTCACAGACCTTGGAGCTGCCACACAGGATGAAGTGTAATTTCCAATCTCAGGATATGTAATTTATAAGTGTTGGGTCAAGAGTGGGAAAAATTAATGAAAAATGAAATTGGAGGAAGCTGTGGTTTGACCCTGAAGACGTACGAGTCTTCTTTATTTTTGGCCTGTTGTTGTTTCACTTCTGAAAGTAATATTGTGACATATTAGAACAGCCTGCTTTAGGTCACATACGCAGAGCTTAATCGCGGTTATTCTTAGAGTAGAATACCAGCAACACAGACATTTCTTAGAAGTCATTTTTATTTGTGTGTATTGACCCTTTCTCGGGCCTTCATAAGTCATAAAAATTCTTATTGGGCAAACAATAACTATACTGTAAAAATAATCTTAACTAGACATTAAAGCCCCGATTCATTAAGACTAGCAGTATGAACTCTGGTCTTAATGAGTAAGATGCGTTTAATTCATTAAGAATTGCACAACACTTAATGAATTTGACCCATCTTACAAGTGACGTGCACCTCCGACAGAAATGTCGGGAATTGGAGTACATTGCTAGCATAAGATATATAACCGAAAGTAGAGTAACTTTTTATGAGTTATATGGGAGGGTCTAGCCATTTCTGTCCCACCCATTCTCCACCTATTTTAACACAGACAGAACTGGTGTGAAAATGTCAAAAGTCACATAAATACGCAAAATATTTAGAATTGAGAGTCCTCAGTGGTTGATACCTTTTAATGGCTAATTGAAAGATGGTTACAAATTGCAAGCTTTCCAGACTACTAAGGTCTCTTCATCAGGCAAAATGTACAAAAATACGCAAACATTAAGCCTCAACCAAAGTTAGCTAGCTTGGTGGCTCAGTGGTTAGCGCTGGGTTCAGATCCCACCATGGACAACATCTCCAAGGTTTTTTTATGTTCTCCCTGTGTTTGCGTGGGTACCCTCCAGGTACTCCGGTTTCCTCCCACATTCCAAAGACATACTGATTGTGAACCCCATTAGGGACAATGATGATAATGTATGCAAACTGTAAAGCGCTGTGGAATATGTTAGCGCTATATACAAATAAAGATTATTATCATCATTAACCCCTTAATGACCGCCAATACGCCTTTTAACAGCGGTAATTAAGGGTACTTAAACCACAGCGCTGTTAATTCACGGCGCTGTGGACTAAGTAAATAGCGCCCCCCAGTGTCGGATTTTTTCCGGGGTCTCGGCTGCCGGGGTAGCCGAGACCCCAGAAAACATGAATTGGGTCGGTTTTTACCGACCCCACTTTTGCGATTGCCGTTATTAACCCTATAATGGCGATTACAAAAAAAGCTGCGATTTTGCATTTAATTTCTCTTTCCTCTGATGTGATCGCACATCAGGGGAGAGAGAAATAGGGTCCCCGATCCCCCCCCGTACCTCCCAGGGGTCCTGGATTCCCTCCCGGTGGTCCTCTGTCCCGCCGGCGTCCTCCGGTGGGTGCCGCCATCTTGGATTCGGACGAAAATGGCAGTGCACCTGACGCGAATCTGCTGGCTTGCAGATTCCATTCATTCATTTTGATCACTATGATAAACTATCATAGTGATCAAAATAAAAAAAATAGTAAATAACCCCCCCCAGTTTATCACCCCCTTAGTTAGGCAAGCATAATGAAATAAAGAAAATATATATTTTTTCATTTTTCCATTAGGGTTAGGGTTAGGGCTAGGGTTAGGGCTAGAGTTAGGGCTAGGGCTACGGTTAGGGTTAGGGCTAGGGTTAGGGCTAGGGCTAGGGTTAGGGTTGGAATTAGGGTTAGGACTAGGGTTAGGGCTAGAATTAGGGTTAGGGTTGGAATTAGGGTTAGGGTTGGAATTAGGGTTAGGGCTAGTGTTAGGGTTAGGGCTAGGGTTATGGTTAGAATTAGAGTTAGGGTTAGAATTAGGGTTAGGGCGAATTAGGATTAGGGTCAGAATTAGGATTAGGGATTAGGGTTAGGGGTGTGTTGGGATTAGGGTTGGAGCAAGAATTGAGGGGTTTCCACTATTTACCAACTTTGGGGGACTAATTTCTCCTGTTACCCTTGGGAAAATAAAAAAATTGGGGGCTAAAAAAATCCCTTTTGTGGAAAACAAAAAGACTTTTTTATTTTCACGGCTCTGCGTTATAAACTTCTGTGAAGCACTTGGGGGTTCAAAGTGCTCACCACACATCTAGATAAGCTCCTTGGGGGGTCTAGTTTCCAAAATGGGGTCACTTGTGGGGGGTTTATACTGTTTAGGCACATCAGGGGTTCTGCAAATGCAAAATGACACTCACAGACCATTCCATCAAAGTCTGCATTCCAAAATGGCGCTCCTTCTCTTCCGAGCTCTCCCATGCGCCCAAACAGAGGTTCCCCCCACAAATGGGGTATCAGCGTACTCAGGACAAATTGCACAACAATTTTTGTGGTCCAATTTCTCCTGTTACCTTTTGGAAAATAAAAAAGAGCGGGCTAAAAAATCATTTTTGAGGAAAAAAAAATATTTTTTATTTTCACGGCTCTGCGTTTATGAACTTCTGTGAAGCACTTTGGGGTTCAAAGTGCTCACCACATATCTAGATAAGCGCCTTTGGGGGTATAGTTTCCAAGATGGGGTCACTTGTGGGGGGTTTATACTGTTTAGGCACATCAAGAGCTCTGCAAACGCAACATGACTCCCGCAGATCATTCCATCAAAGTCTGAATACCAAAATGACACTCCTTCCCTTCCAAGCTCTCCCATGCACCCAAACAGTGGTTTCCCCCACATATGGGGTATCAGCGTACTCAGGACAAATTGCACAACAACTTTTGTGGTCCAATTTCTCCTGTTACCCTTTGGAAAATAAAAAATAACGGACTAAAAAATAATTTTTGAGGAAAAAAAATGATTTTTAATTTTCACGGCTCTGTGTCTATAAACTTCTGTGAAGCACTTGGGGGATCAAAGTGCTCACCACATATCTAGATAAGCTCCTTCAGGGGTCTAGTTTCCAAAATGGGGTTACTTGTGGGGGGTTTATACTGTTTAAGCACATCAGTGGCTCTGCAAACTTAACATGACGCCCGCAGACCATTCCATCAAAGTCTGCATTCCAAAATGGTGCTCCTTCCCTTCCGAGCTCTCCCATGCGCACAAACAGTGGTTTCCCCCCACATATTGGGTATCATCGTACTCAGGACAACTTGCACAACAACTTTTGTGGTCCAATTTCTGTTACTCTTGAGAAAATAAAACATAGCGGGCTAAATTATCATTTTTGAGGAAAAAAAGTGATTATTTTATTTTCACTGCTCTGCGTTATAAACTTCTGTGAATCACTTGGGGGTTCAAAGTGCTCACTACACATCTAGATAAGTTCCTTAAGGGGTCTAGTTTCCAAAATAGTGTCACTTGTGGGGTTTTTTCACTGTTTAGGCACACCAGGGGCTCTCCAAAAGCGACATGGCATCCAATCTCAATTCCAGCCAATTCTGCATTGAAAAAGTCAAACGGTACTCCTTCCCTTCTGAGCTCTGCCGTGCGCTCAAACAGTGGTTTAACCCCACATATGGGGTATCAACGTACTCAGGACAAATCGTACAACAACTGTGGGGGTATGATTTCTCCTGTTACCCTTGTAAAAATAAAAATTTGGGGGCAAAAAGATTTTTTATTTTCACGGCTCTACGTTATAAACTTCTGTGAAGCACTTGAAGGTCCAAAGAGCTCACCACACATCTAGAAAAGTTCCTTAATGGGTCTAGTTTCCAAAATGAGGTCACTTGTTGGGGGTTTCCACTGTTTAGGAACATCAGGGGCTCTCTGAACACAATATGGCATCCAATCTCAATTCCAGCCAAATCTGCGTTGAAAAAGTCAAACGGAGCTCCCTCCCTTGCGAGCTCTGCCATGCGCTGAAAAAGTGGTTTACCCTCACATTTTGGGTATCAGGGTATTCAGGAGAAATTGCACAACAAATTTTGCGGTTCATTTTCTCTTTTAACACTTGTGAAAATAAAAAAAGTGGTTCTGAAGTAAATTTTTTGCAAAAAAAAGTTAAATGTTAATTTTTTCCTTCCACATTGCTTTAGTTTCTGTGAAGCACGTAAAGGGTTAATAAACTTCCTGAATGTGGTTTTGAGCACCTTGAGGGGTCTAGTGTTTAGAATGGTGTCACTTTTGGGCATTTTCTGTCATGTACACCCCTCAAAATGACTTTAAATATGATGTGGTCCTTAAAAAAATGGTTTTGTAAATTTTGTTGTGAAAATGAGAAATCACTAGTCAAATTTTAACCCTTATAACTTCCTAACAAAAAAAAAAAATTTTGCTTCCAAAATTGTGCTGATGTAAAGTAGACATGTGGGAAATGTTATCTATTAAGAAATTTCTGTGATACATCTCTCTGATTTAGAGGGCATAAAAATTTAAAATTTTAAAATTGCAAAATTTTCAAAATTTTCTAAATATTTCCATTTATTTCATAAATAAACACAAGACATATCGAAGAAATTTTACCACTAACATAAACTACAATATGTCATAAAAAGGTGGTTAAGGTGTTGAATCCCTTCAAGGAACATTTGACCATAGGCTCAGTTATGTATAGAAAAATAAACTGAACATTACTTACCCTCCCAGTGTCCAGCGCTGCCTCTTCACTTCTACCTTGGTCTATATTGAATGGCTGCAGTGATAATTTCGTGTCGACAGAGCTGCAGACAGTCACAGAGCTCAGAGGATCTGCTAATGTAGACAGCACAAGCTGCTGAGCTCAGTGATTGGCTTCTGCTCTGTCAATTCAACATGTCATCAACGTTACACCCAATCAAAGATCGACAAAGTCATTGAAGAGCAGCCCTGGATACAGAGGGTTAATAATGCTCAGCTTGTTTTTCTATATATAACTGAGCCAGTAGGCAAAAGTATATTGAAAGGGACCACACCTTTAATGAAAAGGGCGTACCCACTAGCCGCCATTTCACACTGAGTGAATGTAGTGCTTCTCAGTATGTGGGGAACATTTAGGGGATACTAAAAATAAGGAAAACACCAAAAAACTTGCAACTCAACAGGGTTGAGTTGTTCTGATAATATAGTCACAATCTAATTCTCTCTTACAGAAAAGTGCTGTTCTTTCAAGGGAATCTTTCAGTACAAAATGTTGAAATCATGTATAGGTGCTCAATGCACCAGTAAGGGGATGTGAAGTCTACCCCTTTAAGTTTTCTATGCTGCCATATGTGTATATATATTGTATGTAATGTTTTTGTTAGGGAGAGCGTAGTGTCCATTTTTGGCCACTAGATGGGGGGCATTTTAGTATATTTAGCAGGGATAGGCATTCCCCACTGTAGATAGTTGGAGTTTCACTGGGATAAGGCAGGAGTAGCTTCCTCGATGGAGTCAGTTGGGGCCAGTGTGCCAAGGCCGCCTGGGCACACTGGCCTGTGTACAGAGGTGGACACTGGACACAATCAGTCACGATGAGGATTGGAGCGAAGGACAGGGGATCACTGATCTGCTGGCAGTCCCTAAGCCCGTCACTAAACGTGTTGTGTATTCAAAAGATCGACTTCTTGAGCTGAGCAGGTTGAAGCCTTCTCCAGCTGTGGCCATACCACAGGTTCCTCGTGAAGTGTGGAGACCTTTTAGGGGCTGCAGAGCAGGAAAAAAGTTGAAGTCCAGGAGAAGAAGGTTTAAACCATCAGTACCATCAATCATCATGGGCAATGTGTGCTCGCTTGGAAATAAGACGGATGAACTGCTAGCTCTGTGTAAAACCCAGATGGAGTTCAAGGAAGGCAGTCTTATGTGCTTTACAGAAACCTGGTTACATGGGGACATTCCTGATTCAAGTGTCTCAATTCCATGGTTTCAAATGGTTCGGGCTGATAGAAGATGGGTGGAAGGGTTATACTATACATTAATAACAGATGGTGTAATCAGCGGCACATAACTGTTAAGGAAAGTCACTGCTGTCAAAACATTGAACTCGTAGCAGTTGGCCTTAGGCCTTACTATCTACCTAGATATTTCTCCATTTGGATTGCAATAGTCATGTGTATACCTCCATCTGCTAGCCAAGAGGCAGCTATGGAAGTACTGTTGGGGGTGTTGGCTCGCCTTCAGACAAAGCACCCAAACTCATTAACATTAATCTCTGGGGATTTTAACAGAATCATGATCTCAAAGGCTCTTCCAAAGTTCTATCAATATGTTAAATGTGCAACAAGGGACAGCAGTATATTGGATTTCCTCTATGCAAATGTTAAAGATGCCTATTCATTGTCTGCATTACCCCCCCACCCCCTGGGGAAATCTGGTCAGAACCTCATACCATTGTCTCCATCATATCAACCTTTTGTCAGCAAACAACCACCTACAATAAAACTAATCAGGAAGTGGTCCCCTGCAGCTGAGGAAGCTCTGCAAGACTGCTTTGACCTCTCAGGCTGGGAGGTGATATGCGACAGAGGAGAGCATGATGATGTAAATTATATTGTCGGGAAAGTAACTGATTACATACATTTTTGTACTGATACCGTAGTACCAGTTAAAAAGATTCAATGTTATACAAATAACAAGCCTTGGATTACAAAATAATTGAAATACTTACTAAATGAGAAAAAAACTGGCATTTAAAATGAAGGATACTAAGAAATTGAAATTGATACAAAGGGACTTAAAGGGGAAAATTAAGAATGCCCGTGAGGCATTCCGAATTAAATTAGAAAATAAACTGTCACACAACAATTCCAAGGAGGTGTGGTCGAGCATGAAGCAGGTAACTGGGTTTAAGGCTAGGCCAGAGCATGGGGAAGTGGATTTGCCCATGTATAATGAAATTAATGAGTTCTTCAACAGATTTACCAACACATGTGCTGCGTCATCAGGAATGAGGGATAGAGCAGAGCAACAATTGGCAGCATTGACTTTGGGTGATGAACTGTCTGCTTTCACTGTCTCTCTAAGTGATGTGAGGAAACAATTTCGTAAACTAGTCATTGGCAAAGCAGCTGTGCCTGATGGCCTCAGTCCACGTGTCCTAATAGTGTGTGCAAACCAACTGTGTAATGTCATTCAGCTCCTGTTTAACAGGAGCCTACAATCTCAGAGAATACCAGTGCTGTGGAAGACCACCTGCCTGGTGCCAGTTCCCAAGATCACTTTTCCAACTTCCCTACACTACTATTGTCCAGTGGCCTTAACATCACATGCTATGAAGTCGTTGGAGAGAATAGTACTTACCTACTTGCGCCCGAGGGTGAGGGCCTACACTGACCCCCTGCAGTTTGCGTTCCAGCAGAGATTGGAGGTGGATGATGCTGTAGTGTCTCTGCTACATACAATACATTCATTCTTGGACAATGATGGAACTGCAATGCGCACCATGTTCTTTGACTTTTCTAGTGCTTTCAATACCTTACAGCCGCTCTTATTACAAAATAAGTTGACTGACATGGCAGTGGATGAGGGGATGGTGAACTGGATAAGTGACTACCTGATGGACAGGCCACAGTTTGCAAGGATGGGGGAGTGTACGGAGCAGTGTGGGAGCCCCTCAGGGTACAGTGCTGTCACCCTTCCTCTTCACATTGTATACAGCTGACTTTCAGTATAAATCCGACTTCTGTCACCTCCAAAAATTCTCAGAAGACTCAGTGATTGTAGGGGGCATTGTGGGGGACCGGGATGAAGAGGAATATAGAAAGGTGGTTTCTGACTTTGTGGATTGGTGCCAGACTAACTGTCTAGAACTAAATGTAAAGAAAACCAAGGAGATAGTGGTGAGTTATAGAAGGAAAAAAGATGACTACTTACCGATCACTATTGTTGGCCAGGAGGTGGAGATGGTTGAGACCTACAAATATTTGGGGGTTCACCTTGACAGCAAACTTCATTGGAGCTGTCATGCAGAGAAGATTCACAAGAAGGGAATGAGCAGACTGTACTTTCTGCAGAAGCTCAGGTCGTTCAATGTGTGCAGTAAGATGCTGGAAATGTTCTACCAGTCCGTTGTAGCAAGCGACATCTTTTTTGCTATCATTTGCTGAGGCAGTAGTGTGCGAGTAGCTGATGCCAATAAGCTCAACAAACTTATCAAGAAGGCAAGCATGGCCTCCATCTTGACTCTTTTGAGGAGGTAGTGGAAGATAGGATTCAAAAGAAGTGAAGGGCTATAATGAACAATAATACACACCCACTATACGGGCTGTTCTTGAATCAGAAGAGCACATTCCTACTAAGGTGCAAGAAGGAGAAATTCAGGAAATCATTTGTGCCTACTGCTATGGGGATGTATAACAATTCGCTAAGGGTGAAAGATGGCTAGGACCTAGGGCCGACGCACTAATGTAAAGGATCAGAGACTTGTGTACATTTGTTTGTTACGTATTGTGGTTAGTCATGCGCAGGATCTGTGTCAAGTAATTACTCTATGTAATGCTGTTTGTAATGTAATGTATTAATGCTGTTCGTAATGTTTTGCTTTTTAATGCTGTTGTAACGCTGCTGTGATACCATAATTTCCCTCTGGTTCAATAAAGTGTATCGTATCGTATTTGGGCGCCTGAGCCCAGGCTACCCAGGGGCCCCACAATGTTATACAAGCGGGAGCCCAGCCATCCACAACAGCAGGACAGGACAGCTTTGGGCCACAGCAGCATTGGAACTCAGGCTGGGGACAAGGACAAGACCAGATGGGTACACAGGTGGCTCCAGAATTTGGCAGCTCATTGCATGGGCCGATGCCCTCAGATCCGGGGTGAAATGTCTGATGGAACCCCCAAACACAGTGAGCGTACATAGGGAGGATGCTGTGTTACTGCAAGGGACAGTGCATCAGGCCAGGTCGCTCACCATGTGGCAGCTGACTTCATTCCTGGGGCGAAACAGGTGAGGGAACACCTAACCATAGCAAAGCTGGACAGGGAGGATGCTGAGGAACTGTATGATACGGTCCGTCCCGGTTACGTGCTGTGTGACAGAGGAAAGAGTACAGAGAAAGAGAAAGAAATGTGCGATGTGGAGCCTCCTGTAAATTTTGTGATAAATATGGATGTGCTGTGTAACGAAGTCAGTAAAGTTGTGCATGTAAAAGTTGAAATGGACTGTGTCTCAGTCTGTGCAAAACCGTTTGAAGGGAGCCTTCAGCAACGTAGAGGAGACCCCGATGGTACAGAAAGTGGAGACACAGGTATGCTGATTAAGGGACACTGTATTCATGTGATGTGAGGCCAGAGCACAGATATACCACAATTCTCGACGATGACTATGGCCCTGGTCCTCCCTCACAAACCCTTGGCAAGAACAAACATTTGAGTGCAAATTCCCACCTACTTGTTTACATATCTTTCCTTGCCCTGTGTTGGCTTCTTTAAAACCAAAGCTGTCAAAGAAGAGAGGGCAGAGATTGATGAAAAGTAGTAGGTAGGAAGGTAGACTGGGCTGTTTGGTCATACCAAGGGTGCACCGAGCACCTGTACTTGGATTGAACAGTCATACTCTGCTGACAGTTCACTATATACAGGCAGGTCAATGGGAGAGCTGTTTTTCTTCTCTGGCTTGTTTGTGGCTCTTTGTACCTTTATAATAAGAGCAAAACATTTGTAAAGGAAGAGTCCAGACAACTCTGCTTACTGGATCTGCTTTGCCAAGTATGGGATCAACTTTTGTTCCAAATCGCCATAGTGTTTTACTACATCCATTACGTCACTGAACTGGAGTCCTGCCTGCCCCCAAACATCTGGTCTGTGTGCACAACTCTCATTTCCTTGCTGATGTCACACACTGAACCCCATAAAGTAAGGACAGTATGTCTTTGAAACCTTTAGACCCTCCCAGTGGAAACACTTTGACAGGACAATTTTAAATTTTTTTCCCTCCCCCTGATCCGGTCAAATAGCAAAATCCCTCTTGTAGGCAAGGCAGGCAGTGTCAGTGCTCACCCGGGTAATACAGCAGAAAGAACTGCACGATAATAAGAGATACCAAACTGTAAATGGATGATACGCACTTCATTTACGGTATACATAACAGTCAAATTACAACATATTTTACAGGCACAGTCCCACATTAACCATGGGTACCTGCCTTTTCTGACAGTATTATTGACAGGAAGTCCAGAAAATACCTGTCCCCTTGATCCTGACTTTAGCTTACAGATCTACATTCATGTCAGGGCTTAGTGGAGCTATAAGATTTTGAATGGAGTGCCAGTGTTAGGGCTGGAGGAATGTACCAAATTATAAAATAATAGTAGGTGTGTTCGCAGCCCGGGGTCCACCGTGCAGAGGTGGTACACTGCTGCTAGATAATGGTGGACGCTCAATATGGCGGTATAATGGCGGAACACATGCGGGTTAAACGTCACCCGGTGTGCACAGGGCGAACTCTGTTGCTTCACAGCCACCGAACCGCTAAACACAAATACCGAGCCTGTTCAAGCTCACAGAGCTCGGGGAGATGAACGCTCAGTATATGGTCACAGGACTTCGCCCAAGGACACAAAGCCAGCGTCCCTCTAGACCTACTGAGCGTGCGGCGTAGCAACCGCAAACGCTGCTAACTGAGGCTGACTGCAGCGGAGCGACAGTGACTACCACGGTACGATAGTGCCCTATAGTAGGCAACACCATCGGACGCTAGTGCTGTGGACTGATGTGCACTGTGGCCTATAGCTTAGCCACTGACTGGCGCTGACTCTAATACTAATACCCTAACCACATGCGTAATATCCAAGGAAAGGAAATCTTAATAAGTCATTCACCAGGTACATACATCCGTCAACATCCACACATACAGCAATTAGAGTCTATACCTGCACATGGCCGAGCGGCCATGTGAGTCTTTTATAGCCGATACCTTCCGGAACCTTCCAGATCCCCCTGATGGACCAATTAGAACTGGAGAAGGACCTGCGCACGTGACTCCCGATCCCCAATGGGAAATCGTCCCATAAGCATGCTCAGTGGAGCGACGGAAGGACTTAGATTCTGGAGTCTTTTGCTGCTGGCCAGGGTACATTGTCATACCTGAACCAGAGGTGGCAGCAGCAACTGATCCCATGCTGCTGGTCTGAGCAGAGCGCCGGGACCGACGAGACTGCTGAGCAGGCTCCACTGCGGCCGAAGGAGAGTGGGAGACCGCCGAGTGCAAGGCTCTGGATTCCTGCTGTGCAGTGGCAGGAACCTGACGCCTAACAGCCAGTTTGTTATCTGCAGATTAAAAAGCTGCTATCCCTAAATTTTTTGGTAGGCACATTAAGACTCAGTTCACACGTTTTGTATTTGTAGTGGATATTGATGTGAAAAGTTTAACTATTCATTTGGTCCGTTTCATCTGAAAGAACTCCTGTTAAGGCACAAGTAAATGAGTGTAGCAGATATTTCTGCCTCAAAATTCTGTAACGTGGAAATTCATCTTAAAGGTCACCTCAAGCTGGATCTTTTCTGGAGCTCTCTTTTAATTTACTGCAATGCAAAACTTTAAGGTCACGTGCACATGTTGAGTGTTTGGTGAGTTCTTTACATCCGTATTCATATGCCGAAACCAGGAGTGGGTGATAAATACAGAAGTGGTGACTAGTGTTGAGCGATACCTTCCGATATCGGGAACTATAGGACCGGATCGGATTGGATCGGACCGATACCCCAAAAATATCGGATATCGCCGATTCCGATACCGGAAACCAATGCAAGTCAATGGGACACAAATATCGGAATACTTACTTTCCTTGTAGGTTAATTCTACATGAAGGAAAACAACTAAGAATAATGTAGAATGTATTGGGGAGGTGGAGGAGACATTAAAGGCATAGAGGTTTAGCCCAATCAAATGGAATAGGAGGAACTAATTTTTTTTTAAGACGTTCGGAGTTACAAAGATATTGACTATGTTAAGCTTTTTTATATTTTGTCAGATATTTATGTTTCACTACTTCCATGCTCTTCACCTTCTTTTTTACTTCTCCCACACTTTCTCCTTCATCATCCTCTTCAGGGTCATCGTCTTGGTCTTCTTCGGGGTGGTCTTCAGGGTCGTGGTCTTCTGGGTCCTCGTCCCCAGGGTCGTCGTTTTCGGGGTCGTCGTCTTCTTCGGGGTGGTCTTCAGGGTCGTCGACTTTAGGGTCGTCGTCAGGGAGATCCAGAGTGATTACCAAAAACCTTTTCAAAAAGCTTGAACTTGGAAATGTAGCAGAAGGTACAAGAAGGCTGAGGAACTGCTGGGAACCAGCTGACGGTACTGGAACCTGGATGGGTAGCCGAAGGTACAAGAGCCAATGGAACTACGGAGGACCAGCTGATGGTACTGAAACCGGTTAACTAAGCAGGAGGTACCTGTGCCATAAAGCACTACCAAGGACCAGCAGACGTTGGTGGAACTCGGATAACGAGAAGGAGGCACCTATGCCAAAGGCTCTGCCTGTAACCAACTGACGTTACTGGAACCCAGGGGGACATATTCAAGATTGACTTCCAAAGAACCAGCAAATGGTACTGGAACTCAGATAGGAAGCAGAAGGTACACATGAAAAAAAAAGTTGCAAGGCCGCGAGCCGGCCGGAGTTACCGAAACCCACAGTCCTACAGGGGGAACTTGTCCTATTGGCACTACAGAACCAGCCTTCATTGCCAGATCCCACAGCCCACATAGGAAGCACCTAAACTGCAGGCACCATAGAGTCGGCTAACCCGAACGCAACACGACAGGACAACGTATTGGAGGCAAAGTGACATTGACACTACCCAAAAACAGCTGGCGTGCTGGAAACAGGCTGGGCAGGAGGGAGTACCCGTGCCAAAGACACTTCTGGGCAGCAACTGGCGGTGTTGGAGCCCAGGGATTACAGTAGAAACAGAGTGTAGCCAGAGGCCTAATTGGAGCAAGTTTAATATCTGTAGTAGTGTGAATGTGGACAGAGCAGGAGAAATTGCCAGACACACAGCAGGGGATCAGCTGATGTTACTGAACCCCAATAGCACTGGAGCATGCATGTGTTGACTGTGCAGACGGCACTTATGAGCAGCAGCTGGCGGTGTTGGAGCCCAGGGATTACAGTTCAGGTGGTAGAAACATGAACACAACAGGAGACCTGGATAATGTTGCCAACCAATTATTTAATCTGGAAGAGGACTGGCAAATTCCTGCGAGATCCAGGCCTTGTTCATTTTCAGAAAAGTAAGCCGGTCAACGTTATCGGAGGATAGTCGCATGCGACGGTCTGTTAGTACACCACCTGCGGCACTAAAGACGCATTCCGATAATAGACTAGCAGTAGGGCAAGCCAGCACCTCCAATGCATACTGGCTAAGCTCTGGCCATGTATCCAGCTTAGAGACCCAAAACTTGAAGGGGGAAGAGCCGTGTGGGAGAACACTGAGAGGGCAAGACATGTAGTCTGTCACCATCTGACGGAAACGTTGCCTCCTGCTGACTGGAGTCATCTGTGATGGTGTAGACATTTGTGGCGGAGACACAAAACTTTGCCACATTTGGGCCATACTGGTCTTGCCATGTGCTGAGGCGCTGCTTCTGCTCCCTCTTTGTGCAGAGCTTCCTCCACTGCCTCGACGCACTGAGCTGCTTTGTAAAGCACTAGCAGCACTGCTCTCGGGTGGAATGGAGAACATGATGGAATGCACCAGTGTGTCTTGGTACTCCCACATTTTACGCTCCCGGTTCAACGGTGTTATGAGGCTTTGTAAGTTGTCCCGGTAGCGAGGATCTAGGAGGGTGTACACCCAATAATCAGCCGTGTTGAGAATGTGGGCGATGTGCTGGTCGTTTCTCAGGCACTGCAGCATGAAATCAACCATGTGCTGCAGACTGCCAACTGGCCAAGAAACACTGTCCCCTGCTTGAGGCGTCATCTCTGCCTGATCTGCATCACCCCACCCTCGCCCTACATACTGACTACTAGAGCATTTTGTACCTCCCTCCTCTGGACAGATGTCTTCCTCCTCCATTGACTCCTCCTCATCCTCCTCACAAAGTGTCCCCTGCCTAGGCCTTTGTGAGGAACCACATTGCGCAGACTGTCCAGAAGCAGATGGCATTTGTGACTCCTCATCCTCCCACTTTTCCACAACCTCGTCCCTTAGTGCTTGCAGTGTTTTTTCAAGCAGGCAGATAAGGGGGATAGTCATGCTGACTAGTGCATCATCTGAACTCGCCATCCGCGTGGAATCATCGAAGACACGCAAAACGTGGCAGATGTCCTTCATAGAGGCCCACTCAGTGGTGGTGAAGTGTGAACGGCGCGCAGTGTGACTTGTTTGCGCCTGATGCAGCTGGTACTCCATTACTGCTGCCTGCTGCTCACACAACCTCTCCAACATATGTAACGTTGAATTCCACCTGGTGGGTAGGTCACATACGATGTGATGGTCCGGAAGGTGGAATCGGCGCTGCAAAGCTGCAATGCGCGATCTTGCCATGCTGGAACACCGCAAGTGAGCGCACTCTATGCGGACCTTGTGCAGCAGTGCATCAAGATCCGGATAGTCCCTCAAAAAACTGCACGACCAAGTTAAGCACATGTGCCAGACATGGGATGTGAGTGAGGTTGCCTAGGCCCAGAGCTGCCACCAGATTTCGGCCATTGTCACACACTACCATGCCTGGCTGGAGATTTGCAGGCACAAACCACACGTCGCTCTCCTGCTTGATGGCATTCCAGAGCTCTTGCGCTGTGTGGCTTTGATACCCCAAAGAAATTAATTTCAATACGGCCTGGTGACGTTTGGCCACGGCTGTGCTCATATCGGTCGTAACAGGTAAGCATTCACGGGTCCATGTGGAGGTAGACTGTGACGGCTCCTGCAGCATTGATTCAGAGGAACTGGAGTAGGAGGAGAAGTCAATGTGTACAGACTGGATTCCTGCAATCCTTGGAGTTGGCAGAACACGTACAGCGCCACTCTCAAGATCTGTACCTGGCTCCACAACATTTACCCAATGGGCAGTGAGGGAAAGATATCATCCCTGTCCATGGTTACTGGCCCACGCATCGGTGGTCAGGTGGACCTTGCTACTGACGGCGTTTAGTAGCGCATGTTTAATTTTTCCCTCCACATGCTTTTACAGGGCAGGGATGGCTTGCCTGCTGAAATAAAAGCGGCTGGGCTGTATTTTGGGACTGCCAATGCCATGAAGTTACGGAAGGTGTCAGTCTCCACCAGCCTGAATGAGAGCATTTCAGAGGACAGTAGTTTTGCAATGCCAGCATTCAGAGCCTGTGCTCAGGGGTGGTTTGCCGAGTATGGGCACCTTTTCTCCCATGTCTGTGCTACCGATGGCTGTAGACTGGCCTGGGAGTGTGAGGATGACAGGGAACGTGGTGCTGTGGGTGGAATGACACTGTGTCTCTGTACAACAGTGCCAGAGGTTCTTCCATGGCAATCCTGTGAGGAAGCCGAACCAGCTGTGTGTGAGCTGGAGGAAGAGGCTACAACACGAGCTGAAGAGGTGGTTGGTGGCGCTGTAGGTTGGCCTAGGTCTTCAGTGTGTATTTGTAACTCCACCACGTGCTTGGTCCGCACATGTTTCCACATAGTTGTGGTATTGAGATTGCTGACACTTTTCCCTCTTTTCACTTTCTGATTGCACAGCTTGCATTTGACAAAGCAAATGTCATCTGCAACTGTGTCAAAAAAGGCCCAGGCACTGCAAGTCTTGGGAGCGCCTGTTTTGGGTTTTGGAAGAGGCATGCTCCTAATGGGTGCCGAAGTGGAGGCTACAGGCAACCGAATCTGCCCCCTCCCTCTCCCTCCTTTTTTGGCCGTTCAGGGAATCTCTTCCTCAGAGCTGCTCCCTCCACCTTCCTGTACCTCACGCCATGATGGGTCAAGGACCACATCATCTACACCAGCCTCTTCAAATGACTGCTTCTCCTGGGTAGTCTCGACAGCACAGTACGCACCAGAAAGTGGCACCTGAGTCTCATCATCAGATGCGTACTGAGGTGTGCTGACCGTAGGCACTGGCCCACCCACCTCTTCAGAATCAGAGAGACAAAGCTGTTGCGCATCGCTGCGTACTACCTCTTCTTCAAATTCTTGAATGCTGCTTGGCTGGCCCCCTCTTTCCAAGCCAACAGATTCAGAGAACAGAAGTAGAGATGGCTCCTGTCCAGGGCTCTCTGACTGCTTCGGCAATTTGGCAGGTGGTGAAGAGACAGATGGGTTCTCTTCAGTGCTCTGGACATGAGAGGATCTGGAACTAATTGAAGTCGATGCGTTAGCTGCCATCCATCCGACAACGGCTTCAATTTGTTCGTCCCGCAGCAGTGGGGTACAGCGAGCTCCTAAAAGCTGCACATAAAGGACTGTTCCCTGGGAAAACTGGGGGATGCTGAGTCACTGGTGCCCGCAGCAGGCACAGAATCACCACGTCCTCTCCCTGCAGAAACTCCATGCCCACGACCACGTGCCTTGCTCCCTGCCTTCTTCATCTTGGTAGACTGATAAAGATAGGCAGAAAAGTACTAAGGGCTTAGTGTGCTTATTCCTAAACAGCTGCTAACAGGTATAAGAAACACTAGTTTTATAAAGTGTGGACTAGACTTTAATATGAGCTAATGTGGCCTACACAACTGTAAAGTGGAGTGTTTGGTGAACTTTATTAACTTTTTTTTTTCACAAAAAGACTCTGGATGTGCCCAAAGATGTAAAACCGATAAACTTTTTGTAGCTATTACAATGCAGGAAGGTAACCTACAATGCAATAGATGAGGCTCCAAAAAATAGGCTAATACTAATCTGGCTGGGGCTGCAGGGCACAAGCCAGCAGAAAGGCTCCTCTATCTACTCCTATACAGTGTTTGCAAATATTCTAGCTGGATACGGATGGAACCACACTAATAGGAGAAATCTGGAAAAATGAGCAGCACGAATGCAAAAAAGGACAATGTATGAGGCAGTGACGCACGCTGAGTGGACTGCAACCGGAGGTGGCTGGCTGCAGAACACACTACAGCGTGAGCTGCACTCACACACAGAGACCTCGCAGACAGCCGTGAACAGCGCTGCAAGGCAAAAGAAAGCTACAGCGGTTGATAAAGTAGCCTGAGTAAAGCACAATATAGCAAATCGCTAGGTCACACTGTCCCTCAGAAAAGCAGCGTCCTATCCCTAACTGAATTCACAGCAGAGTGAACCCAAAATGGCGGCGGCGGCTTTTGTAGTGCATCATGACATCATTTCTGCAACCAATCACAGCCATGCCAGTAGTTACATGCCTATCATGCTCTAACAGGATGTTCCCACACTTCTTAGGATCCTCATTGGCTGAATAAAATCAAATGGCTCATTGCATTATGGGAACTTCCGATTCCGGTATTCGATATACTAAAAGTATCACGGCCGATACGCGATATTGCAGTATCGGAATGCTCAACACTAGTTGTGACATATTTCTATTATACTTTTTCCCTGATTGTTCCACTACTGGTTTTGGCTTACAAATACTGAGGTAAAAAACTCACCAAATACGTGGCCTCAAGGAGACTTTCGAGAAAATAAACGTGCACATGTACCAAAGGCCATCATGACTCACAATCTACCATCCTGATTACTTGTCACAGAAGACTAGTCCACTAAAAAATGTCAAAGGGAACCTTTCTTTCAAAAACCACATCTCTGCATGGTCAGTGTCTGGTATTGAAGTTCAGTTCATAACAGTGAATGGGACTAAGCTACAATAAAACAAACAACCGATGGACAGGAATTAACCTTTCAGATTATGTTAATCTGCAGGTTAATAGTATTTTAAATACACTCATCTGCCGCACTGAAAGCCCGGCTGCCAGGAGGAAATTAGCTGTATTCCTCCCTGCAGCCTCTGTCTTTCAGTCATAGAGGTGCAGCTGGTACAGCTTCAGCCACAGCTCCATACACAGTAAGCATCTGCTGTAACAGCACCCAGACTTTTACTGACAGCCGGCTCTACAGTACTGTGCGTGATTACAGCTGCCGTTCACTATGCATTAAGCAGTGACTGACGCCGCACCTCTGTGACTGAAAGTCGGATACTAGTGGGGAGGAATAAAGCTGATTTCCTCCTGGCAGCCAGGCTTTCAGGGTGAAGGCCACATGGCTTTAGAATGCTAGTAGCCTGCAGATTGACCCCATTTCTGCAGTATAATAGTGTTTTTTTAAATGATAGGTTCCCTTTAAGATAAGCCACTTACAATATATGTAATGCCCACCTGTAGACACGTAGGAATAATACGCAGAAGTTTGTTGTGGTGTCCGGGATCAAAAAAAATTAATTGTGAAAACAGTGCGATTTCTGTCCATCGGTTGCTTGTTTTATTGTAGCTTAGTCCCAATTCACTGTTATGACCTGAACTTCAATACCAGACACTGACCATACACAGATGTGGTTATTGAAAGAAATTGTTATTCTGCACAACCCCTTTAAGGACTCCAGTACAGACAACATTATTTCTTAGCGGCTCGGTACATGCTTCTTGTTCAAATTCTGTCTCTGCAAGGAGACGCGCTGTCCCCAGAGACTCACACACATGCTGCCGTCCCATTAAATGATTTACACGTGGGCCAGTAATCTCCATACGGTGCAATAAATCTCATTAAAAAGTAATACAACTGCAACGCATAATTGGTTCCAAATGAGCGAGTGCATCGAGCTGACGGCTTTCTGCTTAGGATGTTCCCAAACACCTGCATCTCTTCAGCTCCTTCCAACAAGAGGCAGGTGGAATGTCATCGCACGGAATCTTGCATGCTGTGTGATCGCACTCACCCCTATGTGTCATTTAGTGCATACAGGCAGATCTAAACATTTCAGAATCGTTCTTGGACATGGATACATTACTTCCGTAACTGAAAAATAACAAACTTATGGTTTATCATGAGTTCATGTTGGAGGATAATAATCAGAAAGAAAGATTTTGGGAGGTGATTAAGGGATTATGAGATGGATCTGAAAGAACAACTTGGAAATACTGTGTAAAAGATGTATGTGACTCAGTATGTAGACAAGACAAGGGAAATTATCCTTGACTGAGATCATATCATCATGTGAATGGTAACTAATAGAGTTGAGCGACTTTGGTCGGATCGGGTTTCATGAAACAAAATTTGTTTCAGATGAAACTGGTCCGACTAGGGCAAAAAAAGTCGGAGTTTCGTCCGAAACCCGAACCCAATGCAAGTCAATGGGGAATAAAAGTCAGCATTGAAATTCATCCACTCAATGCTGACTTTTATTCCCCATTGACTTGCATTGGGTTCGGGTTTCGGACGAAACTCCGACTTTTTTTGCCCTAGTCGGACCAGTTTCATCTGAAACAAATTTTGTTTCATGAAACCCGATCCGACCAAAGTCGCTCAACTCTAGTAACTAATATATCTGAGATGTTTTATGTTTTTTCCTAAAATGCCAATAATATCATGTGTCACTTTTTATAAATAGAACCTGGAAATGTTATTGTCGCGGTATCACAGCCTGGCAAGGGCAAGCAGAATCACCCGTTGTGATCTTTGCATCAAACAGCTCTCGACTGCCCCCTATCATCCAGACAATTATTATTATTATTTATTTATATATCACCATTGATTCCATGGTGCTGTACATGAGAAGGGGTTACATACAGATTACAGATATCACTTACAGTAAACTAACAATGACAGACTGATACAGAGGGGAGAGAGGACCCTGCCCTTTCGGGCTTACATGCTACAGGATGGTGGGGAAGGAGACAGTAGGTTGGTGGGTTGCAGCAGTTCCGGTGTTGGTTGAGGTGATATCACTGGTAGTGGTGAGAGAGAAGGAGGTAGCGGGGTCATTGCAGGCTGTAGGATTTCTTGAAGAGGTGGGTTTTCAGGTTCCGTCTGAAGGATCCAAATGTGGTTGATAGTCGGACTTGTTGGGGAAAAGAATTCCAGAGAATAGGGGTTATTCGGGAGAAGTCTTGGAGGCGGTTGGGTGAGGAGCGAATAAGTGTGGAGGAGAGAAGGAGGTCTTGGGATGACCGGAGATTACGTGAGGGAAGGTATCGGGAGATTAGTTCAGAGACATATGGGGGAGACAGGTTATAGATGGCTTTGTAGGTCAGAATTAGTCATTTGAACTGGATACGCTGAGGGAATGGGAGCCAGTGAAGAGATTTGCAGAGGGGAGAAGCGGAGGAGTAGTGAGGAGAGAGATGAATTAGTCGGGCGGCAGAGTTAAGGATGGACTGGAGAGGTGCGAGGGTGTTAGCAGGGAGACCACAGAAAAGGATGTTGCAGTAGTCGAGGCGGGAGATGATGAGGGCATGCACAAGCATTTTAGTAGATTGAAGGTTGAGGAAAGGACCGATTCTGGAAATATTTTTGAGCTGGAGGCGACAGGAGGTAGAAAGAGCTTGGATGTGCGGTTTGAAGGACAGGGCAGAGTCAAAGGTTACTCCGAGGCAGCGGACTTCTGGTACTGGGGAAAGTGTGATGTCATTAATTGTTATAGCTAGGTCGGGTAAAGAAGATCTGTGAGATGGAGGAAAGAAGATGAGTTCAGATTTGTCTACATTGAGTTTGAGGAAGTGAGAGGAGAAGAAGGAGGATATGGCTGATAGACACTCTGGGATTCTGGACAGCAGAGAGGTGACGTCTGGGCCAGAGAGGAAGATCTGAGTGTCATCAGCATAAAGGTGGTACTGGAATCCGTGGGACTTTATGAGTTGCCCCAGACCAAGTGTATAGATTGAGAAGAGTAGGGGTCCTAAAACAGAGCAATGGGGGACTCCAACAGAGAGAGGGTGGGATGAGGAGGTGGTGTGGGAGTGGGAGACGCTGAATGTGCGGTTGGAAAGGTATGAGGAGATCCAGGATAGGGCAAGGCCTTTGAATTACTTGACTAACCGACGAATAAAGAAGGAGGGAACTTACAGTGAGTGTATGGCAAATACACCTCCAATTCTAAAGCATGGAATATATATACAGTATATACCTCAGATACAGTCAACTCCGCGATAACCTAGACTACTCATCGCCATCACCAGTCTGACTGGAGGTCAGGTTTTGGTAGCATATAGCTTTCAGGGGTGTAGTTTATAGAACAAAAGGAACAGAACTATTATATTTCATATTTAATCCAAACGATAGGCAGCACTTATAAAAAATGTACAAAAGATTTTACAAGGGGGACAAAACAATACAACATATACAATCACAGAAAATAAAAGGGAATAATGGAAGAAACTTAGTATACCGCTCAAAGATGAGTTAACTTAGCCGCAGGAGAGAACTTTGATTGGGGACGTTCTGTGAACAGGATTCATGCATCCCCGATGTGTATCTCTCTACAGGAACAAAGATCATAATTCAGCTTCACCTTTTATCAGTATCTGATTTACACCCACACAACACCCTTGATGACCTCACGTGAGCCTGATTGTGGGTTGGTCTCAGCCCCTCAGGATTTTCTGAAATTTTCAAATTATGCAATAACTTCTCTCTGGATGATCACAGAAGTTCAAGATCACCGCCAAATTTTTTATTGAGTTTTTAAAGTTACCCAGAGATTAAACATGACATGGCTGTTGTCAGATATCTGGCTACTACTGATTTGGGGCTTATAGGCAGGTGCCACAGTTATGAAGAATTATGCATGTTATTTCCCTATTTGCCCTGAAGGTGAAAATGTATATACCATCACTATCAAATTTACACAAATCTAATATTCATAATTTTCTTTTGGATACATCCAGTCTGAGCTGGCTATTGTAGCATTTCCCTTGCAGTAAACCACATTGTCATTTGAATTTATAATGCATTTCCTAGAAATAAAGTGCCGGCGGCAGTGCGGGGTATTGATATGTGAGACTCGCGCGGGTTTCTTGCATGTCTGACTCTGGACATATGCAGGCTGAGAGATTCGATTGACAGCTCTCTCTTGGCAGGTTTATTGTGGAACCACGTTCTTTCCTTTTGGTGATAATGGATTTGATTTTGCTCTGCGGAATCATCAGAGATTGGGATTTTTTTTTATAACCCAACCCTGACTTGTACTTCTCAACAACTTTGTCCCTGACTTGTTTGGAGCTCTCCTTGGTCTTCAGGTTGTTGTTTGGTTAGTGGTGCCTCTTGCTTAATGCTGTTGCAGACTCTGTGGACTTTCAGAAAAAGGTGTATTTATACTGACAGACCATATGACAATTACATTGCACACAGGTGGACTTTATTTTAAGAAGCATGTGACGGTAATTGCTTGCAACAGAAAATATTTAGAAGCTTCATGGCAAAAGGGGTGAATACATATGCACATGCCAATTTTTAGTTATTTGATCCCATACATTTAATGTATGCCTAAATTTTTCTCACTTCACCAACTTAGACTATTTAGTGCAGATGCATCACACAAAATTATTTAAACACAGGTCGTATTGCAACAAAACAAGTAAAAGCCAGGGTGTTGAATACTTCGCAAGCCATTGTATTCTCTGTCATTTTCATTTCCATGAAGAAGCACTTAACCATCAGTATTTCATATTGGAAAGGTTCACAGCTCCATCTTTAAAGACAAGTGACTGTTCAAAATTCCAGGATTCATTTAAAAAGATGGCAATTAACCATTAATTAACTTGAGTGTTATACACATGCTTATGTCCTTACAACCTCTCCTGTCAGCATCATTCATGGAGAAATTTCCCCCCTATAATAATAGTCATCTGGAACCAGAAATGGAAAGACAGTGTCTCACATGGCTTTCTTCTTTTAGCATGGCAACAGCAAGTAGTCTTAGTCTAGAAATATTTTATAACATTGTTTATATATTATAGGGATATATTACTGTTTCACCATATAACACTTATTGAATGTTTGATTAAATGGCTATTTTGCTCATTCTTTCAGCAGTGTTTGACACTGTTGACTGCCGCCTCCTACTCTCTAGGCTCCAGTCACTAGGCATTAAGGCACTGCCTTCTCCTGGTTCTCTTCCTATCTTTCTGACTGTTCCTTTAGTGTCATGGTTGCTGGCTCCACTTCTCCTCTTCCTCTCGCTGTCGGGGTACCTCAGGGCTCAGTCCTTGGCCCCCTTCTCTTCTCTCTCTACATGGCCCCAATTGGACAGACCATCAGCAGATTTGGATTTCAGTACCATCTTTATGCTGATGACACACAACTATACACATCATCCCCTAACCTTACCCCCCGCTGTACTACAGAACGCCAGTGACTGTCTGCAGTCTCCAACATCATGTCCGCGCTCTATCTGAAACTCAACCTCTCCAAAACTGAACTTCTTCTGCTCCCGCCATCTACTAACTTCCCTAAATCTGACATTTCCCTCTCCGGGGGTGGCATCACAATAACACTGCGGCAGCAGGCATGCTGTCTGGGTGTTATATTTGTTACCAATCTCTCCTTCACATCCCATATACAATCTCTTGCCCGCTCTTGCCGCTTACACCTAAAGAACATCTCTAGAATCCACCCTATTCCCACCATGGAAACAACAAAAGCCCTCACTGTCGCCTTGATCCACTCCTGCCTGGACTACTGCAACGATCTATTAATTGGTCTCCCCGTTACTCGACTTTCCCCTCTCCAGTCCATCCTAAATGCAGCAGCCAGGGTTGTATATCAAGCTAATCGGTATCCAGACGTGTCCGCTCTTCACCAGTCATTATACTGACTGCCCATTCATTATAAAATCCAATTCAAAGTACTTGTTCTCACCCACAAAGCTCTCCACAGTGCGACACCCTCTTACATCTCCTCCCTTATTTCGATCTATCGGCCTTACTGACCGCTGCACACTGCAAACGACTTTCGACTAACCTCTGCACTAATCTGTACCTCCCACTCCCGACTCCAAGACTTCTCCAGCGCTGCACCAATCCTCAGGAATGCTCTACCCCAAGAAATTAGGGCTATCCTCAATTTGCATAGTTTTATGCGCTCCCTCAAAACACATTTGTTCAGAGCAGCCTATCACGTTCACTAATCAAAGTCATTTTATGTGTAAGTGTGTGTGTGTAGCTCATTCACTATCTCGATCTATCCCCCACTCCCTCAAGATGGCTGGTCCATCATTGTAAATACACACCTGTACTTTGTATCTCCCCCACCTCATTGTAGATTGTAAGCTCTCACGAGCAGGGTCGACTTATTTTGCTTTAATTATTGTATTATTGCTAAAGTTGTTAATTATGACTGTTGTGTTTGAAACTGATAAACTGTAAAGCACTGCAGAGTATGTTGGCGCTATATAATTAAAGATTATTATTATTATTTTCTAATATTCTTCCAATTATTCATAGTTTCCAAGATCTCTGTTTCCAGTCATTTAATGGGAAATTTAATTTCTTACTTCCAATGTACGTATATAAATCTGTCATGGTCATGTGATTGTCACACAAATATAGTGTTCACTTAAAACAGCTTCTAACAATGCTGTACATGCAGTACTTGTATTCAGCCTGGCTTCTTTATGTTCTTCACACAATTGGCAAAATAGTAAATCCACTGGAAATAAACTATGAAAATGTGTATTAACCCCTTCATGCCGAGATTGTTTTCACCTTTATGACTTGGCCAAATTTTGTGATTTGCATTTATTTGTGAACATATCGGAAATTTGTCAACAATTTTTCAATTTTCAAACTTTTAATCTTCATACCCTAAAATCAGAGGGTTATGTCACACAAAATAGTTAATAAATAACATTTCCAACACGTCTACTTTATATCAGCACAATTTTTTAAACATAATTTTTTTTTTAAGAAGTTATAAGGGTTGACTATCAATGTCTCATTTTTACAACAGAATTTACAAAACCATTTTTTAGGGTCCACATCACGTTTGAAGTGACTTTTAGAGGTCTATAGGACAGAAAATACCCAAAAGTGACACCATTCTAAAAATTGCAGCCCTCAAGTGGCTCAAAACCACATTCAAGAAGTTTAATAACTCTTCAGGTGCTTCACAAGAAATAATGAAACGTGGAAGAAAAAATGAACATTTAACTTTTTTTCACAAAAATGTTACGTTAGGCCCAATTTTCTTTATTTTCACAAGGCTAACAGTGAGGTGGAATGACACGTGGTGCCCAACACCCAATCAACGCTGATGTGACTGTCCCTGCCTCTTACAGATTGAATATGAAGAGGAAGTCAGGGCCACAGCTGATCTCTCACTTCCTCTTCATGTTCAATCTGTACGAAGTGACACCAGCGCTGATTGGGCACCAGGTATCATATGTCATTCCATCGCACCAGAGCTTTGGGACCACGAGTACTGACACTGCTGGAACAGCGCCAGCGCGGAAAGTGAGTATAGATTTTTTATTTTATCGGGGCCAAACATTTAGTTCAAGATGGGGTTGTCCTAGTAGTGGACAAACCCTTTAAAGGAGTTTTCCACAAATTGCTAATTATTCCCTCTCAATAATCAATGGGACTGCCAGAGTTAACCCAGTGCTATGCGTAGGTTTCACCAGTGGTCTCATAGACATTGAGTGTAGCAGAGACAAATATATGTTCCATCACTTCATCCAAAATGAAGCTATGCAGAGCCACATTCTCAAAATTCTGGTCCCATGTCTTCTGAATCATTGGGTGTCTAAGGGCCCCGTCACACATAGCAACTCACCATTGATCCCGACAATGATATCAACGTGTCAGGATCGCTGCTGAGTCGCTACATGATTGCTGGTGAGCTGTCAAACAGACAGCTTCACCAGCAATCAGGACCAGTGGCGCCGAGCGCGCGACGTCGCTGTGTACTTAGTTACCAGCGCTCTGATGCAGGGAGCTGGTAAGTAAGGTACACATCGGGTTTCTAAGGGACAGCGGCCTGCTTAGAAACCATGTGTTTACCTTAGTTACCAGCTGATCGCTGGTCTCCCGCCTGTCACACGCAGCGATGCGTGCTTGCCAGCAGAAGAGCAGCGACCAAAAAAAGTCTAGGGCTTTCCAACAGCAATCAGCGACACCGGCAGGGGGGCCGGTTGCAAATCGCTGTCACACACAGCGATGTCGCTGGTGAGATCGCTGTTACATCACAAAACTTATGAATATGTGTGACGGGGACCTTAGCGTTCACTCTCCCAATCAGCAAGTTTTCTCCTCTCCACACTAGGAGATAACTTGCTATTTTGGGAATCACCCTTTAAAAGGAATCTGTCACCTATTTTTAGCCCTATCAGCTGCCGGCACCGCCATGAGGGGCTTATCTACAGCAATCTGTAATGCTGTAGATAAGCCCCTGATGTAACCTGAAAGATAAGAAAAACAAGTTAGATTATACTTACCAGGGGGCGCGGTCTGGTTCAGTGGATGTTGTGTTCCGGACCGGCGCCTCCCGTTTTCTAGCGATGTCATTCTTACTTCTGCTGCGGCTCCTGCGCAGGTGTACTTTATCTGCCCTTTTGAGGACAGAGTAAAGTACTGCAGTGCGCAGGCGCTGGGAAAGGTCAGAGAGCGCTGGAGCTGCGGCAGAAGTAAGAAGGAGGACGGCATCGCTAGATGATGGGAGGCGCCAGAACGGACCGCGACACCCATCGGACCGGACCGCCTGGGTGAGTATAATCTAAATTGTTTTACTTATCTTTCAGGTTCATCAGGGGCTTATCTACAGCATTACTGAATTCTGCAGATAAGTCCCTGATGGCGGTGCCAGCAGCTGATAGGGCTAAAAATAGGTGACAGATTCTCTTTAAATGACAGCAAATAAAAATCTTGTAAACTAATTAAAACAGAGAGTATACCAGAAACTAAATATTGCATCAAATAAAAAAAATGCTAAAACATGGAATACGAGTTATTGACATTAAATGTACCAATTGAGGCAGCATTCACACTTCCTTGTGGCATAGCTACATGTTATCCATTTTTTCTGGGATAGCACATGGACCCATAGAGATTAATTGACCCATAAAGTCCATGAGACTCAAAGCATAGCCCATTCTCATCCATTTTGTGGATCAGTCATTAAAGTCTATGGGATCCATATAAAATGAATAAAACATGGAAGACATACTTTATATTTCCGAGTTTCATCTGATTTTCATTAGTTTTTAACTCATCTATTGCTAAGCCAATGGATAAAAAAAATGTTCAGACAATTCTCCTTCAGTGAAAAGAAGCGGATGAGAAAAAAAAGCATATGCAACTGGGATGACACTTCTATCCATTTGTTTGAGATGCTAACACTCACATGGATGTGTTGATGCAGCCTTAGGGATAGCTTGCCAATGAAACTAATTACTACATAGGCTATAGAGAAATTACCATGTCACCATTGCGCTATGGCTACTTTCATGTTTCTGGCTTTTGGGTGAGTATTACGCAAACTTTATACAGATAGTGTCCTTGCTTGGGTACAATCTCCGCACCATGGCTAAGTACTAAGCTACCTTGCCACCCCAAACTAATATGGACTTATTACTGCAAATAACTGAAGGAAATAAGGAGCATGTTTTCCCACTTAGTCGACATTCTTTTCCCTAGTGTCCAATGCTTGAGCGTTCTGTGCTGCTCAGTTTGGTATATCTCGTTTCTGGTTGAGTAGGCTTACATAGTCATGCACAATAGAATGGGGCGAGCATTCTGTGGACATTGACCTACTGTATATATTATGAAAATCCAAAAACCTGTTACAAGAAATCTGTTATTCCTTCACAATAGATAAAAAAGTTATTTTAAACCTTAGAAAAAGGAAACTCGTGATTTTAGTTGAACCACGGTTTTCTTTAAATAAGATTTGTTTCAGTTTAGTTTGATCCTCTTTCAGTGATGGTGTCTCAGCTTTCGTCTTACATGGCTTTCTTTCTTTTTTATACTTTTGGATAGATTAAAGTTGATCTGGATTATTTTTTTTACACACTGTATGTGGAAAATGCTGAGGCTAGGAATGGCTTGTTAAGACATCTTTCCAAGACTTTCATTATGCAAGGCCGCTTAGAAAAGGACAGAAATTGAAAATATTTTAAAATGTGAGCAAGGTATGGTGAATATCATTGATGCATGTTTGGGGGTAGCACCATTGAAAGCCTACTGGTATTCAAAGGAATTTGGGGTTCTTGTACAATTCTAATAGTCTCTAAATTATATAGAAAGGCCAGAAACAGTGTATTATTGGACAAAAGAATCCTGCAGTGGTATAGGTTATAACACCATAATTTCATGACCCATAATGCCAATATACATACTTGCCAACTTTCAGAGCTCACTTTACAGGAGTGACATGTGTGCCTAAAGTTCTGCCATTTTCTGGAGGTCATGCTCTTCCAACTACCAGTCTCAACTGTTCTACTCTCCTCAAAAGCCCAATTGGATGCTTGAGTTCTGGAAACACAGGTTTGCAGGAGGTTTTGGGACATTTCGTCTGAGAGTCCATGACGTTTTCCATTTTTCCCAGATATTTCAAGACAAGTATGACCATTGTTAAGGCTCACCTGGTGAGGACCTTACCATAGATCAGGGTGAGCAACACAAACTAGAGACCTTGATGCAGCAGAACTGGACTAGTTGGACAACACATGGAAAAACTAGGGTGAGGATAACTAATGACCAGTATGTGGATTTTCGGAGCAGGAAGTGCTGCAGCACAGATGAATATGTGGACAGCACCATGAGTAGAAGAGTTGAGTAGGCGGTCAGGTACATTAATGTTGCAGCAGGTACCTTAATGCTGCAGAGTCAAGTGTGTAAACAGCATCTTGAATCTGCAAAAATGAGTACTTTCATGCCGTATTTGAGTGTGTGAATGGCACCTTGTATTAGCATAGACGGAGTAGGCTACTTTGATGCAACAAGCCAGCAAGTTGAATGGTCGGACAGCTGAGGCTATATATGGAGCTGGACCAGCTTTACAACCTGCAGAACTGAAAGGATCAAGACAGCTGGACATGCAAAATATCACGTGGATCAGCAAAGCTGGAAGTGCTAGATGCGGCAGAGTCGAGTGTGTGGACAGCACCTAGGACACTAGAGATGAGTAGGCAGGTAGTACCTTGATACAGTTGAGATTGTGTAGAGCCCCTAAAATAAGCAGCGCTGAGTAGACAATAAAACAATGTGTATATACGGTATATATATATATATATATATATATATATATATATATACATATATATACAGTATATACTGCTCAAAAAAATACAGGGAACACTAAACAATACATTGTATTGTTTAGTGCTCCCTTTATTTTTTGAGCAATATATATATATATATATATATATATATACAGTGGGGAAAAAAAGTATTTAGTCAGTCAGCAATAGTGCAAGTTCCACCACTTAAAAAGATGAGAGGCGTCTGTAATTTACATCATAGGTAGACCTCAACTATGGGAGACAAACTGAGAAAAAAAAATCCAGAAAATCACATTGTCTGTTTTTTTTTCATTTTATTTGCATATTATGGTGGAAAATAAGTATTTGGTCAGAAACAAGCAATCAAGATTTCTGGCTCTCACAGACCTGTAACTTCTTCTTTAAGAGTCTCCTCTTTCCTCCACTCATTACCTGTAGTAATGGCACCTGTTTAAACTTGTTATCAGTATAAAAAGACACCTGTGCACACCCTCAAACACTCTGACTCCAAACTCCACTATGGTGAAGACCAAAGAGCTGTCAAAGGACACCAGAAACAAAATTGTAGCCCTGCACCAGGCTGGGAAGACTGAATCTGCAATAGCCAACCAGCTTGGAGTGAAGAAATCAACTGTGGGAGCAATAATTAGAAAATGGAAGACATACAAGACCACTGATAATCTCCCTCGATCTGGTGCTCCACGCAAAATCCCACCCCGTGGAGTCAGAATGATCACAAGAACGGTGAGCAAAAATCCCAGAACCACGTGGGGGGACCTAGTGAATGAACTGCAGAGAGCTGGGACCAATGTAACAAGGTCTACCATAAGTAACACACTACGCCACCATGGACTCAGATCCTGCAGTGCCAAACGTGTCCCACTGCTTAAGCCTGTACATGTCCGGGCCCGTCTGAAGTTTGCTAGAGAGCATTTGGATGATCCAGAGGAGTTTTGGGAGAATGTCCTATGGTCTGATGAAACCAAACTGGAACTGTTTGGTAGAAACACAACTTGTCGTGTTTGGAGGAAAAAGAATACTGAGTTGCATCCATCAAACACCATACCTACTGTAAAGCATGGTGGTGGAAACATCATGCTTTGGGGCTGTTTCTCTGCAAAGGGGCCAGGACGACTGATCCGGGTATATGAAAGAATGAATGGGGCCATGTATCGTGAGATTTTGAGTGCAAACCTCCTTCCATCAGCAAGGGCATTGAAGATGAAACGTGGCTGGGTCTTTCAACATGACAATGATCCAAAGCACACTGCCAGGGCAACGAAGGAGTGGCTTCATAAGAAGCATTTCAAGGTCCTGGAGTGGCCTAGCCAGTCTCCAGATCTCAACCCTATAGAAAACCTTTGGAGGGAGTTGAAAGTCCGTGTTGCCAAGCGAAAAGCCAAAAACATCACTGCTCTAGTGGAGATCTGCATGGAGGAATGGGCCAACATACCAACAACAGTGTGTGGCAACCTTGTGAAGACTTACAGAAAACGTTTGACCTCTGTCATTGCCAACAAAGGATATCTACAAAGTATTGAGATGAAATTTTGTTTCTGACCAAATACTTATTTTCCACCATAATAGGCAAATAAAATGAAAAAAAACAGACTATGTGATTTTCTGGATTTTTTTTTCTCAGTTTGTCTCCCATAGTTGAGGTCTACCTATGATGTAAATTACAGATGCCTCTCATCTTTTTAAGTGGTGGAACTTGCACTATTGCTGACTGACTAAATACTTTTTTTCCCCACTGTACATTTAGTGTCACCATAATCATATATTTATAAGTATACGTATCTTATATATGATGGTCCAAACCTGGGATGGGCGGCACCTACACAGTGAAAATTCAGTGTGTGTGCGCATACCACACTACAGCGCCATTTTATTAAGGACACTGTATATGCAAATTGCAGACACAGTGTCTTCAACAAAATGGTACCGGATATCGTGGGATGCACACGCTTTGACTCTGGTGCCATTTTATTGAAGAATTGTACTACAACATCAACATAGCATTGCGCACGTGCCAGCCATCGCCATTATCGCTATAGCCAGTGCGTGCACACTGCTATATTGATGTTGTCATAAATTACTTCAATAAAATGGCGCTGAAGACACTGTATATGGGAATTCGCAGGCACAGTGTCTTTACAAAAATGATGCCAAATAGCACTAACTGCGGCACAGCAGGAATCCAGAGCCTTGCATTCAGCGCTCTCCCATTCCCCGTCGACTCGCAGAGGAGCCTGCTCAGCAGTTCTGTCATTCCAGATGCTCTGCTCAGACCAGCTCTGTGGGTCTGGCTGATGCTGCCATCTCTGGGCCAGCACTAGCAATGCAGGTTGCTCAGCAGCAAGCCACTCCAGAGGCTAAGTCCTTCCGTCGCTCCACTGAGCATGCTCACGAGACGATCTCCCACTGGAGATTGGGAGTCACATGAACAGGTCCTTCTTCACATCTGATTGGTCCATCTCAGGGATCTGGAAGCTTCCGGAATGTCCCGGCTATAAAAGGTTCGCATGGCCGCTTGGCCATGCGCTAGTATAGACTCTAGTTGCTACCTGTGTGAATGATGACGGATGCATGGACTTGCAAATGACTCATTAAGATTCCCCTCCCTCTGATATTACGTGTGTGGATAGGGAACTAGTGATAGAGTCAGCGCCAGTCAGTGGCAAGCTACAGGACACAGTGCATATCATCCACGGTACTAGCGTCCAACAGTGTGCCTGCTACCGGGCATTGTCGTCTTGCGGCAGTGTCTGTCGCCACACTGCAGTCAGCAGTACTTATTGGCGTCTGCGGTAGCGACGCCGTACGCACGATAGGTCTAGAAGGACGCTGACCCTGTGTCTTGGGCCTGTGACCACATACCGTGTGCATTCCGCTGAGACCTGTGAGTTCAACAGGCTCTTCATTTGTGTTTAACGCCTTGGCTTCTCTGTGAATTAATAGAGTCCGCCCAGCGCACACCGGGCGACGTCAACCCACGTGCGCAATACCGCCATATTGTGAGTCTGCCATTACATAGCAGCAGTGTAACACCTCTGCACGGTGGACCCCGGGTGGCGAACGCACTTTCTATTATTTATTATTTAGTGCGTTCCGCCGTCCCTAGCAACTAGTTGATATGTTTTATCATGGTTCAATACTAACTAAATATTATACATATGTACTGTTTGATATACCTATATAGATTTACTCTGGTCCTTATATGACTTGCACACAGCACTTTATTAGAATTAAGGCCTATACTTTGTACTTGTTGAAATTTTACTATGGCCTATGGCTAAATGTCATACATATGTTGGATTTACCTGTACATTGCCAATCCATGGTGTCCCATTCATTGGCTTTAAGCCACCATTTACCCCTTCTGTAATGGTTGAAAAAACTTTTTTAAATACTCCTGGCATAGTCACTAATAGGTGCTCGGGGTATAATGTTGGATGCTCTAGTATATTAGTAAGAGTCGCCATGGCACCAGGGATCAACTTCTGATTATAAAACGAAAACTGAGTATACATGATGGAATTACATTTTATTCACCATTATGTCCCCAAAAAATGATTTCTTAACTATAACTTGACCAGCAGACAACAAGTTTGCTATGTTGATTGTGAAATAAAATGTGTGGCCTTAATCTGAACACTTAACAAAGCTGAAATTCAAATTTTCATGATTGCAGTTTTCCCATGTAATGGAAGTTGTATAACGATGGAAAACTTGTGTTTAGAAGTACAGAGTACCTCCTAACGTGGGTTTGTAATTGTATACTTGTCTATTTTGTATGTGTAGTTACTTTCATGCCAGACTTTAGCATGGCGCGGTTAGAAGAAGCAATACTGAATTTCTGCTAATAAGGTTACGCTCTTTCGTTCTTGGTTGGGCTTTCAGATTTACTTTGTTGAATAGTCTTTCATGTATTTTAGAATACCTCTAATTCCTCCCTCTTTCTGTTTCCTTTGGTTGGTTATATAGTGCCCACAGAATAGTGTGCCAGCAGGGAGAACAGATGCCATTCAGCAATACTCCGAACTCGCATTAGGTCAATCTGAAAATAACAGTAGCACAAGAATCAAATTGGATTTAAAGCACCTAGTAAAATGACAGCCTGTATCGCACAAATGGGTGTTATCTATTGTCATGTTCGACTTTCTTTGTAGTTTAATCCCATTTTCAAGCACAAGACCAAATCTTGCAATATTAAATGTAGTTTCTGCCAAGAAAATCCAATTACTTGGCATTATCCTCACCGCTGCCTTTTCTGGAAATTCACCACAAGAGCTCACAATCTCAGCACAGCGAACATTTCTTCAGATGACTTGTGCCAGCTCTCCACAGCCGGCATGAGCTGTGATGATGTTGTGAGCTGTGAGATCCAAGCCGCAACAGATCAATTCACAATTTACTCAGCTGTAACTGAGAGGTTGTGAATAAGGACTTCTGGACCAGACTGGAAGCAGCCGGAGTGTGGAGATCCAGGGCTGACACGTGTATTCAGACGTAAGCCTGTGGAAACTAAACGCGTTACCAACCCGTGAGTGTCAACCATTTAAAAACAGTTGAATTGCTGCCTAGAAATCGAAATACCTTTAGCAAATGAGGCACAGAGAGACAGGCGCGAAGAAATACTTTGCATCCATTAAGCTTACAGACGGTTTCTTCTCCCGTCTACATCAACACTTCTCCCTCCTCCTCACCCCTCTCTGCTCCACATCACGTCTCCGCTCCACTCCATCAGCCCTGACAGAACCTTGAAAGACACAAGCGGGAGGTTTAATTAAAAGCTGGTCGATTTGACGAACAATCAGATGAGGTCACTCTAGGTTTTTCTTCTTTTGCCTCTTGAGATTTAGCCGGTGTTTTCCTTTTTCCCCCATTTCTTCTGGGGTTGGAGAGTTGAGGAGAGAATATATTGCTTATTGGTGATGGTGATGCATTTTTTTTTCCACTTTTTTGAGTTGTTTTGAAATATTTAAGCTTTTGAGTACCTAGAAGTGGAAGCGATGTAGACGCAGAGAATCAGGATTGTACGTGGACAGCCTAGACAATCATTGTATCTGCATCATTTTCCGCCCACACCTTACTATCCTAATGGGTTTCTACCCCGGGAAATAATAATGAAGGGTCATGCAGGATTAGAAAAACACAGCGGCTCATTTCTAGAAACTGTGCCACGTCTCTCCTTTAATTGCATTAGTAAAATTAAAGGGGTGGTCTGTAACTAAATTTTATAAGACTCCTAAATCTTTATCTGTTTAGCGTCATTATTTAATCTTTTTTTTTTTCAAAATATACATTAATAAAAAAATTCTCTAGCCTCCCTTCACTACTTTATCTAACTGGTTTATTTTCTCTCTACTAATTCCTGTGTGATGACACTTCATTTGAACATTCCAGTGCATGCTGGAATACTCAAACAAGTCTTCATCAGGGGGCAGAGGCTGCCCCTTCCTGACCTGAAGCATCATCAGTGACCTCTGTTTTAGGGGTTGCGCTAGCCCCTACTGTACTGAGCATGCGTCAGATGTCTATTCTGATGGATGCTCAGTAAGATCTTGTTCTTCTAACTGCACAGTGACAATGCACTCTCTTGCAGGCTCTGATGAATGTATATTGTAAGCAAAGTATGAGCAAGCAGAGACCAGTGATGTCACTTGCGGGGCAGTGCTGAGCTCTGGTTCTTCGTTCTCTACTTATTATGTGCAATGAGAGTGTGCTCTGTTGCCGGCTCGTCACTTCTTATCAGAGCCAGCGAAAGTGCATAGTCACTGCGTGAGGGATGGGCAGGGTCATAGTCATGACCAAGGCCAGCTGTTTAGTCGTGCCCTGACCTGCCTTCACATGAAAACAGTGTCCATTACTCAGCATACCTGTGGCTTCACTTTCTGCTCCATCAGGGTCTCCTCTGCGTTTCTGAAGGCTCCCTCTAGATGGATCCGCACAAATTGAGACACAGTCCATTTCAACTTTCAAATGAACAACTTTACTGGTTTCCTTACGCAGCACATCCATATTCATCACAGCATCAACAACAGGTTCCATAATACACATTCCTTCCTCATTCCCTGTACTCCTTTCCTTGTCATACAGCACATACCTGGGTCGGACCATATCATACGGTTCCTCAGTGTCCTCCCTGTCCAGCTTTGCTATGGTTAGGCGTTCCCTCATCTTTTTCACCCCAGACATAAGGGCATCAGCCCATGAAGTCAGCTGCCAAAAAAGGTGAGCTACCTGCCCTTCTGCACTGTCTCTTGTGGTGACTCAGCATCCTCCCGGTCCCAACTCACTGCGCTTGGGGGTTCCCTCAGCCGTTTTGCCCTGGATCTGAGGGCATCAGCCCATTCGATAAGTTGCCACATTAAGGAGCCACCTGTGTCCCCGTACTGTCCTGGCTTTGTCCTTAGCCTCTGTTCCAACAATGCTGTAGCCTGCTGCTGTTATGGCCTGTTGCCCTGGATGGCTGGGCTTCTCCCTTAAAATGTTACATGGTCACTGCTTCTATTCCAGGCTCTATAGCCCATCCAGATGGTTTGGGCACCCTGGCCCGACTGTCTATTAGTGGAAGTCCTCCCTCCCTTAACTGCAGCTGACCCCTCCTATAGTTAAACTATGTACAATGTGTGAACTAACTAGAGACTGTCAGAACTCCATCTTGTGGACTACATGGGTACTGCACTTTCCCTATGTCAGGACTATTATACATAGCAAGACAGGTGTATTTACATTTATACAAATAAAATTGGGTCACCCTCCCAGGGCTGTTGGGTACTCGGAACCGGGCCGGTGTCAGGATGAAGGTGTCACAGCAGCAGTGACCCGGTCCATGGCCCTGGGCACCCAATATCAATGGCGGTGATGTTTGTAATATAGTTTATATGGAAAGTTTGTGACGCCATCTGTGGTGCTCGGCAAGTGTGATGTTAGGCCGACGCTGCGGGCAGATCCTCTGGGACTGATGGTATGCGCAGCTTAGATGGTAAAGCTCCCCACAGGCGGAGCTGTAGTCCCAGGGCAGTGTAGATGAAGTAATGGCGGGGAGGCGTAGATGATGGAGGTGCAGGTACTCAGGTGTAACGGTGCGGAATAACTGGAGGACACCAGGGTGTGCGGTTCCAAGGCTTTACTCACTGTTTGCAGTTCACAAACACGCCTGACTCTGTACTGTGTTCTCCAGGTCAGAGCTCCAGCCAACCTCCAGGCCAGATAGGATTCTCCCTTCCACACTCTGCCAATATGTACTTTTACTGAACGACTCCTCCAATGTGCCTTTAGGTGCGAAGCACTCCAGTACTTAGTTACCCTGGAATGCCTCTCTCTAGGTGTTCCTAGTCTTTACTTGTATGTCAGACAGCTGTAGCCTGCTTTGGGGACTCCTCTCTGTGTCCCGGCTCTCTATTCAATTGCTGTTGTGCCCCAAGTCTATGAGGGGAGCAAGACGTTAGTGGCTCACTACTCCTCCGGTGTCTGTTGCCGGACATAAAGATCCAATCAACCTCAGGAACCGGGCCCCGGCCTTTGCGCTCTGGACTGGAAGGGTTCTCTATCTTTCTTCAACCAGCTTCCCACCATCCTTCTATTCTCCTTCATTCCGATCTGTTCTATCTCTCTTATGGAAGGTTAGGTTATCAATCTTATCAGTCTCTTTCTCTGTCTTTCTCGTGCCAGCAGACCAGATCACTGGGACCTGCTGCAGCATGTCCCACAGACACCCATCTTCTCTCTTCTCTCTCCAACAACTAACCAACTAACTCTCACTCTTCCCACTCTTTTGTATCATCTCACTCCACCCGCCTCCCAGCACATCTCATGTTACGAAGCAGGGTTCCACGAGGGGTGCTCTGCTAACCCCCAGCCTGAAGCTGTTAGGTGGCCCCACTGAACCATCCTGTGTGTGGAATGCAGGTGTGGAGTGTGGTCAGAAGTTCCCACCTTACCTGGATGGTGTGGCACTACACCATAGGAGAAGGTGCAGTACCTCTGTGGCGACTGAAGCCTCAGGGGCACCACATACCCCCCCGTTAAACACAGCACGTCTGCGGGCTGCAAGACAACAAAAGTACAATACAGGAACACACAAAAATTTTTAAATGCTGTTTAACAATACTTATCTCATCTTCCTAATGTAGGAGGCACATTTCTTAAACATTACCCACAGGCTAACTTCCTGTCTTAGTATCAAAAATTTACTTTAAGTGCAATTCCTAATTCAAAGTGCTATACTCAAAACATTTTCTTTATTACATTTTCTATCAATTGTTCTCTTTTTCTTTCTCTCTCTCTACTGGACGCAAGACACTGACCATCTACACTTGGCCTGTCACCTGTCACTTTCAATTCTTCAGTCTTTATTCAATTCTCACATTCTATTCCTGTATCAAACATGCTATAAAAGACATTTACTTTTCATAAGACACAACATTATCAAATACTTTTTCATAAAACATTCAAAGATTCTTGCAAAGTGCTGAACACTGCTCCCAGCCAGGATTTCTTGCAGTGTCCCTTGAGGTAGACATCATTCTTCGAAAAGTGTCCATTCAAAAACATCATCTTCGCCAAGAGTCTTTGTGTAACCATTATCTTCACAAAGGGGTCACATATGTAAAACTAAGAAAGAGCACCTAAAGAGGTGCAAACTATTCACAATAAAAGTTTTTGGACCAATCAGCATCTATGATCTCCACAGTTCCATTTAAAAAACAACGCTGCCAATCAAAAACTGGGCAACATGATGAACAAAAAGACAAAGGCACAACTGGTGCAACAAACCCTCCTGGGTAACGAGATTTGGAAAAGTATTTTTCTTCTACTGGTGTTCCCCTCCTGGGGTTCTGGAAGCTGAACCATCACCATATTCGAGATAATCATTGACCATTTTTAGGTAGTCCTCTTCCCACGGTGTCAAGCCAGAGATCTTCTTTTTAGGCTGCCCCATTACTAACCACATAGTAAAATAATGACAGACTCCTTTACTGACTCTAAAGAGTCTGGAATCCAGATGTAACAGCTTCCATAAATAATGCTAGATTGAAGTACTGAGATTGGAAGTATTTCTGCGCTACCTGGAGGCACGACAAAACCAGTGGTAGGTAAAAATGTAGGTTTATTGTCAATGTGTTTCAGAGTCCACCGACTCCTTCTTCAGGACTCCCATACATATATAAACCATAAGGTTATTTATGTTTGGTTGTCCTGAAGAAGAAGTCAGTGGAGTCTGAAACGGTTTGGCAGTAAAACTGCATTTTTACCTGTTGTGCCTCCAGAGAGTGCAGAAACACTTTCAATCCTGTGACTTCAATAAAAAATAGCAAAGGCTGTAGCCTATAAGCGGCACTCCTTGGACTACACCTTTAATTTTTCAATGTTACTATTTTGTGTTGTTTTTAAAGAAACACCGTTTTTCAAAATGATCCTAGAATTAAATATATATGTATGTTCAATCCATTGTGTATCAATTTACACATACTGTACTCTAAAAAGGACAGTGGTGATCATTCTTTTTGGAATAGCCCTTTATGAGCCACATCAGTAAGCCGCTATGGAAGAACTGGTTCCCCTCTGATTGATTCATTGTGAACAAGTATTACATGGGCTCCTATTTTTTTCAAAAAGTGTACACTGCAGAGGAAATGGGCTGCTACACAAAGCTCCCATCTATGAAAGCTAATCACATGGGCTTAGAGAAGCCAGAGACATGACGATCTTATTCGGCAGTGCAGCTTCAATCTAAGAAAGGGTTGGCTAGATGGGAAATCAAGCTTTTTTTTCTACTTTTTATCACAAATTCCTACTGCCTGATAAAAGACAAAATTTTTAGGATGTTGTGTCACTTTGACCTACTGGAGTATTGCAGACATACTGCTCTGTTAGTTTCTCATTTTGTTTTCGGTTAATACTGTACATGCTTATAATACAACTAGAGGTGTGCCCGATGCTATCGCATCAGGAGGGAATTGTGTGTATGTGAGTACATGTGTGTGTGAGTACATATGTGTGTGTACATGTGTGTGTGAGTAAATGTGTGTGTAAGTACATGTGTGTGTGTATGTGTCTGTGTGTCCTGCAGCTGCCTGCCCACCCACCTCCGTGCAGTCACTGCCGGCAGGAAAGAGAGTGGTTTGCGGCCTATGCTGGAGATGTCAGTACATGTGTGTGTGTGTGAGTATGTGTGTGTGTGTATGTGAGTACATGTGTGTGTGAGTACATATGTGAGTACGTGTGTGTGTATGTGAGTATGTGTGTGTGTGTGTGTGTAAGTACGTGTGTGTATGTGAGTACATGTGTGGGTGTGTGTGTATGTGAGTACGTGTGTGTGTGTATGTGAGTGCGTGTGTGAATACGTGTGTGTGTGTATGTGAGTACATGTGTGTGTGAGTACATGTGTGTGTATGTGTGAGTACGTGTGTGAGTACGTGTGTGTGTGTATGTGAGTATGTGTGTGTGAGTACGTGTGTGTGTTTGTGAGTACGTGTGTGTGTATGTGAGTACGTGTGTGTGTGAGTACGTGTGTAAGTATGTGTGTATGTGAGTACGTGTGTGTGTGTATGTGAGTACGTGTGTGGGTGTGTGTATGTGAGTATGTGTATGTGTATACATGTGTGTGTATGTGAGTACGTGTGTGTGTGAGTATGTGTGTCTTTATGTGAGTACGTGTACTTGAGTACGTGTGTGTGAGTATGTGTGTGTGTATGTGAGTACGTGTGTGTATTTGACTATGTCTGTGTGTATGTGAGTATGTGAGTACGTGTGTGTGAGTATGTGTGTGTATGTGAGTATGTGAGAATGTGTGTGTGTGTGTACATGTGTGTGTGAGTACATGAGTGTGTGAGTAAATGTGTGTGTGTGTGAGTACGTGTGTGTGTATGTGAGTACATGCGTGTATGTGAGTACGTATGTGTATGTGAGTACGTGAGTACATGTGTGTGTACGTACGTACGTGTGTGTACGTATGTGTGTGTGTATGTGTGTGTGTGAGTACGTGTATGTGTACGTACATGTGTGTACATACGTGTGTGTACGTGTGTGTGTACATGTGTATGTGTACGTACATGTGTGTGTGGGTACATGTGTGTGTGTACATGTGTGTGTGTATGTACATGTGTGTGTATGTACATGGTGGGCAGGCTGCGGGGGGTCCGGCGGCGGTGGGGGGTTCAGCGGCAGCAGGTCCAGCGGTGTGGGGTCCTAGCGGTGGCCAGGCCGCAAGCTGCAGTCTTTCCTGCTGGCTGTGACGGAGGGGGGTGGGCAGGCAGCGGCGGGTCCGGCGGGGGGGTCCTGGGGTGGCCAACCGGCAGGAAAGATCGCGGCTTGCGGCCTGTGCACAGGCCGCAAGCCGCTGTCTTTCCTGCCGGCTGTGATGGAGGTGGGTGAGCAGGCAGCGGCGGGTTCGGCAGGGGGGTCCGTAGGCGGCGGGCCCAGCTGCGTCAGCGGCGGGGGGGTCCGTCGGCTGCGGGGGGGTCCCGGCGGTGCCCCGCTGGTGGTACTATGGAAGGGCCTGGTACCACCAGCGGGTGCCATATTGAAATACCTATCACTTGGGTATTTCAATATGGCGATCGGCGTACTTCCGGTCAGCGCGGTGGATTGTGGGATTCGGGGACATCAAGACGGAAGTGGATGACAGACAATTTAAGGCAATTATATATATAGATTACTACGCTCTTTCCCTCAATCTCTGAATGCTAATGCTACAGTCATGTAGACTTAAAGAGTAGCCATCAATTTAATTTTTATTTCACAAATCAATAATACACATGAAAATAAGAAATTTTGTATTATAACTAATCAGAAAATCTGCATCTTTCACCTCTTGGATTGATCTTTCTCAATTTATGGGTGAAAAATCTATATTCAGTGGCAAATATAATCAACCATCATGTGTCTCCAACATGCTGCTGTAAATCTGTTAAATTCTGCTGTCAATCTGTGACATGAGCATTTAACACGCAGAGGCAAGGGGGCATGTCATTCCACCCACCCATGGACAAGCTAGTGACGTGATCGCAGGGAGCCGTTAGCTGGCATTCATAGGGGATCATGATTTTCTCTGTACATAGGAGTGCTGATGCACTGCTATGTAAAGCACAAAGGATCAGATGATTGCAGCTTCAAGTCCCCTAAGTCGACTAACAAATACTGTTAAAAGGAAAAAAAATTAAAAAAAATGAAGAAAATACAAAAACACCAAAGTTCAAATCACCCCCTATTGCATCATTAAAAAAAAAACATTGAAAATATAAAGCATATATACTGTATATATATATATATATATATATATATATATATTTATATGCAAATTTACAAATTTGGTATTGTCATTTTTGTAAAAGTCCGATCTGTCAAAGTATAAAATAAATTAATCCGATCGGTAAACGTCATAATGAGAAAGAAAAACAAAAAGCCAGAATTCCTTTTTTTGCAACATTCTAATAAAATGTAATAAGAGTCAATCAAAACATCGTATCTACCTCAAAATGCTATCAGTAAAAATGTCAGTTCAGGGCGCCAAAAAATAAGCTATCACATAGCCCATATCCCGAAAAAGTAAGTGGCTCTGGGAAAAAAAGACCATGAAAAACGAAAAAATGGAAAATCTCCCACACATGAAGGGATAAAAGGAGTTGCCAGCCTTAGGCTACAAGTCTGCAGAGAATCTATGTGATTTCAGACTTATGCCTTCTCACATCGTATTCACTTGCGCGTTGTGAGGACGCTCTGGTGCCGGCGCTGGGAGATGCGGGTACGTGATTGCAAGAATATGATTTGCATATATGTGGTCATGTGCCGACTAGACAAGTGCACTGAGCAAGACCGGACACAGTCTAGTTGGAATGTGACTGGAAATATGCAAATCACATCATCACCTGCTCCCGGCACCAGGGAATCCTGGTAGTGCGCAGTATACACGATGTGAGGATCCATAAATCTGCAATCACATAGACTGCAGGCTTGTAGCCTAAGGCCGAACAACCCCTTTAGAGGATTGATGGGACAACCCTGTGTAGGGCTGGATGTGGGGGCAATCTATTAGAGCAGCTCCCTCTTTGGCAACTTGCCCAGCCTTACATTACATAAATGAACACATTTTTCCTGTTACATGGGCAAAATAATGGGCAGACGGGACTTTTCCCAATGATAGCAGCTTTGTCACTAAAGCCGTGCCCACGGCAGTCAGCTGGTGTCTTCAGTTTTAAAAGGGATTGTCGCTGTGAGTCCACCCCTTTACACATATTTGGTAGAAAAGAGAAGGTAGTGTCTCTCTGATCATAGCAGAAATCTAATGGTATTGTACAAATTGAATAAAAAATGTCTCAAATGTACAGTAAAAATGATGTTCTTGTAGAAGTTAAAAGACATAGAGGACTAAGGTAAGGATATACCGGGGGAAGGCTATTTGCTGAACGCTGCGGATTCTGCTAACAAGCCATTTCTTACCAGATGGTAATATAAATATTTAACATAATATGTTTCATTGTGTGATACACATCACATTGTGTTCTTATGCTTTTCATTGCTAATCCATAAAAGACATACTTCACAAGCCCGAACCATGCTGTCGTTAGACCCAAATGCTAAAAAATTCACTCTCACTTTAGTACTCTGGAACATGTATTTTTTTTCTTTTAAAGTGCAAAAGCTTTAATAAAATCTTATTTTTCAGTGATTGTGAGAGTTGTTGCCTTGTCTTCTTAGATTCTGGAAATAAATGGCTCAATTTGCTACAGGAAGAGCAATTTGGGTGTGTGTAGAACGGTTTTAGAATCTGTGCATGTTAACATTTGACTTTTTTTTACAATGACTATTTCTAGTATCAAGTATAACAGAAATTTTCTTTTTTTTTCCAGTGTTTTAAGTAACAGGATATTAAATTCCACTTTTTTATCTGAATAGTATAGCATCGTAGTCTGAGCTATGATGTCTTCAAACACTGTAGCAATAAAAAAGATTATCGGTGCCCATGCACATTACATTTACTTTGGCTGATCTCACCAATTTTGGTGGAACTAGTGCACATTATAATACTGTATATATGGAGATATTGAGGGTGTGGGAGAAGCAGGATCAGACATGTTGAATTTTAAACTTGCCTAGAGAGGAGCTACTGCTGGAGGTGCTCAGTAGAAGTGTAGTTTCCACTCTCCATTGAGATCACATAAATGTGCATGTGTATGGAAGAAGGTGGTCGTGAGGAATAACTGTTTGAAACCTATGAATTTATGTTTTGTTCATTCATTCACAGTCGTAGCAGCCAGAACATTCTCATCTTTCTGTAGCTTCACTATACGATGTTTGGCTTTTTTGTGTCTGTAAAGCCGTCTTCACATGTTGCATTTTGAGTGCAGAATCAGCTCTTTTCAGTACTATTAAAAAAGCGTTAAAAAGTCTGCTTCACATCTGCGCCAAAATCACATTAAATAAGGTGGAAAACGCTTAAAGGAAAAGCATCCTGTGGAGTCAGAGCTTGCAATACAGATCAAATATACAAAATCAGCCGAGCTTGTGGCTCAGTAGCTTTAGCAGCAGACTGAAATGTTGAAGCTTGTGGGCTTAAATACCAGGCAAGTTTCACAAAAAAGAAATAATGACGCTTTTGTAATTGCTTTTTATTATTTATAGTCATTTTATAGGAATAAAAAATATGACTTTTTCTTCACCTCAAGTATACAAGGAACATAGAAATACATCGTTATATATAATGTATCTCTATGGAATGTATAATCTGCTTTTGTGTTCACTGCCTGCAATATGAGTCAAGATTACCAAACTGTCCTACCTTCATTATTGTGGGCTGTGACTCCTAGAGCTGCAGCTTGTGAACATGGACATGAGAGTTTGAGTCCTTGGGAGACTAGATCAAAAGAGAGGGGTGAATATTATAATTTATTTTATGCACTGAGCAGAGTGATGTGGCCCCGCGCCCCATCAGAGAGAGGTGAGTATTAGAAGCCAGGACTAAGCCCTGACGTAGTGGGACTGAGTCCTCAAATGCGGGAAGTTTGGGAGCTGTAACTTCAGGTAATTCTCTGGAATGGAATTAAAAATAGATTTAAAATGTATTCTATGAATAAAAATCAAATATTCATGTTCTAAACAATAGTAAAAGTAAACTCATTGCACCTTTTAAAACAAATTTAGTCTGTGCCTTAATTGTGGCATCATGTCATCTTGCAATTTCATACTACCGTGTGGGTAGTAATACACAGGCTATTAGTGAGCATTAATTGTTATCTAATATATTCATTAACAGCACCGCTCTTCAAAGCCTTGTGAACCATGAACCGCTGCTAATTCATTCTGTATGCAGCAATTACAATCCTTCCAATGGCCTTAAACAGCCTGAATTTTCCCGATCTCTGTAAAAACTATAGTGACATGGGCAAGGGGTGGCAATGGAGTAGTTAAATACATTATTTCAGGCTCGATATCGTCTTTAATGGATATGTGCCCTTTCCCTTCCAAAATTATTTTAATGCTTGGAAGTAAATTAAATAAAATTTAAGCAAATACAGCTTTCATTCTGTTCCTCTGTGTCTCCTTAGTTACAGACCCTGCTGTCAGATTCCCTTCAGTAACACCCAATCATCCCTTTTTCAGGGGTTTGTCCCTTATAATATTCCTCACATGAATTAAGAACTTGAAGACAGTCTATAAGAATGGAGCAAGGAAGAAAATAAGATGAATTTTTCAACATAAACATACATATATAGAAGCTGCCCAATCAAGGTAAATGTCCTTATTAGTGATGAGCGAGTATACTCATTAATCGAGATTTCCCGAGCATGCTCGGGTGATCTCCGAGTATTTGGATGTGCTCGGAGATTTTGTTTCTGTCGCCGTAACTGCATGATTTGCGGCTGCTAGACAGCTTGAACACATGTGAGGATTTCCTAACAAACAGGCAATCCCCACATGTATTCAGGCTGTCTAGCAGCTGCAAATCATGCAGCTGCGGGGACTGAATCATAATCTCCGAGCACGCCCAAATACTCGGAGATCACCCGAGCATGCTCGGAAATCTCGAGTAACGAGTATACACGCTCATCACTCATCCCTATATTAACCTATATACTTACTGTAATAAATTAAATTTATTACATTTTTTTTGCATACTATTCAATGAAAATAAATCTGCTTATATGTACAAAACCAGAGCAAGCTTATTAAAAAGAGATCAGCATCTCTCTGCTGACAGCTTGAATCTGCAGCAGGGCAAGGACGTTTCACGTTAATGGCCATGGATTAATTGAAGGAATAAGAATGACGTTTTTTCTTGTAGCTCAGCTGGAACGTTGTGGCTCAGGATGAGCGTAGTAGCTCACAATGGACAGTGTTGTGACTTGTAGTGGGTGTTGTGGAAATCAAAATGAGGGCATTGTGGCTGGATCAAGGCAACATCCGAGCTGAATCCGAGCTGAATCCAGGGTGGTTGTAGCATGAATTAAGAGGGAATTTGAATATAAATGGCCATTATGGGTCTACTGATTGCTTTTTGGGTATCTACTTTATCTAGCAGCCTAAAGTTGGAAATGTGTCAGGACACATTATGGCTGACATTTTATAGGGAAAGGCATGAAACACTTCTAGAGAAGTTTGTTCATAACCACTGTAAATATTAAAAGTCGATGAGCTGATGAACAATATGACCAAGTGATACTGTATGACTCTTACCATGATGTTGGGAAACATTACTATACGGAGATGGCACTATATGGACGACATCGTGGTTGCATTTGTACAGGCCTCAAAAATAATTGCTACTTAACCAGACATTCTATTGTGGCTCCTGGGGTTCTGCAGCACCTGAGGTGTTTCTTTTTATGAATGCTGATATTGCAGTGTTCTTATGTTTTTCTAAATTAGAATCAGTGGGACCTTTTCCCATATATGCATATATCTATTCTGTATTCATAAGATATATTTGCTTTCCATTGACCTATATGGAGTATTTTGAATCTACAGATGTTTGATGTATACAGTACGAGAAATTCCGTCTGTTCACCTGGTAGAAGTCACAGAACTTGCTATTAGCAACATCATAAAATCCTCCTAAAAACTCATTCACACCCCATCAGAACCCAGACTGAAACCCACCAGGATTTATCAGGTTATAAACACACTCTTACAACTGCATCCTGGGATACGTCTGATGTTGTTACCTTCAATTTATATGCCCAACGGGAAGCCCTAGATATGTGTTCTTGAAAGATTATCAGCAAACAACATCTGCAAAGAAGTCTTACTATATCCCAATTAAAGGAATCTCTGCCTGTGGAGGAATCCCTTGTGATGTTAAAAACTTTGTGAACTATTCCACTACATTTTTTTGTCTAACATAAGTATTTGCTTGAGAAGTGGATTTTGGAATTTTCCTTCTTCTTTCTGTAACTCGCCATCTCGCAAACTAGTATTACTACTAGCACCAGGGCAATACGCATGATACACAAGTCAATAAAATATTAAACCTGAAACATTTCTAGTAGATGAGTCACAATAAAGGTTAAATAAAAATTATACATTGGATACAATTATTAATTTTTTAACCAATTGCTAAAGTGCTAAGAATGACACACATTACATACTACTTGCACTGTAATGCCCAAAGAATATTGTCATATATTAACCATACAACACAGCCATTCTAGACCCATTCTAGAATTTTCAGGACTTCAGATGAAGAGATGCTTTGTGTGATGGATCACTATCTTAGGTTTTTGTAACAATTAGATCAGGACCTGTGATAGCTAAGTTTGTCCACAAAATGACACCTCCATGACCATGTATGATGGTTGGAATGATGTCCTTACTGAGGATTGCAGTATTTTACACAAAAGACAGTAAGACCTGACACATATCTGAGGAGGGCATTGATTAGAGTTGAGTAAAATGTTTCACATCATCGTTATTCAGCAGCCACGTCAGTAGCCTGTGCCTGCCAAACCAGAACAATGCACACAACCACCTACCTGCCTGGATCCCTGGTGCCTCCTCTGATTAGTACGCTCAGCACATCACCATCATTGCAACATGATGCTCACATGATATCACACTAATCAGAAAGGTGTCGGGGATGATGGCAAGTACAAGTAGGTTCCCAAGGCTTTGGTCTAGCAGCCACAGACTACTGACTTGCTACCTCTTTTTAATATTTTATACCTACCATGAACATTGTGCATAGAGTAGTTGAAATTAGTAAGGCCTAAACTTCTGATGTTGACCCGTCATCATGCTATCAGACACTATTTTGGTACACATCTCTTAAGAAGGCGCGTTCGGAGTTTCACTATGATTGTTTACTTTTTTAAAATATTTGTTTATTAATGTAGTTTTTTTGTGATGAAAATTATATTCACTTGGTAAGTGTAATAAAAACATTAGCTTGAGATTTAAGAGTAATTGTCAAATTATTGGCAATAAAGAAGTCACAACCAATTATAGTAAATTTGTTCCATGGTGTCATGCCCTGGCCTCTTTCCTGAATCCCTCCCAAACCCTTTACAAATGTGCCAGGTTTACAGAGGAAATGTAAAATGTTGCAAACATTTTTGCAAAATTGCCACTTACAACAAATTTGTTTTTGCCAAAAATCTGTCGTAGAGAGGATGAAAAATATTAAAATTTGAGAGTTCTCAGTGGTTGATTCCTTTTATTGGGTAATTCTAAAGATGGTAACCACAGAGGACTCACAAATTTAAAAAAAAATTCTATCTACTGGATAACATGATGCAATAATTTCTTTTTCCTGTATCAAAGTAAGAGGGGATGTTAAATTATCCCATTAATTCAGGTAATATTTGTTGATAATATGAAATACACCGTACAGCATTTCTTAAGCTATGATAACAGCTGTGATCCACTTATGTTTCATTGTGCAACATTCTAGCATTCATATGAAACCATTAAATATAATTATGACTAACTACACAAATGAAAATGTGGGTTTCAGTCAGTTTCCATTTAGGCCAAGATGGCCACGAATCTTAACTTCTCTGTGCCCGAAATTATTTCGCTGTCCAAATACAAAGAAAATGAGCAGATGGAACTTTAATTTTTTTCCGAGCATCAATTCTGTTGGCCAGCAACGGCATCAGTCTTTGCTTTCAGCGAGTAACTAAAGGAAATATTGTGTCCTAACAAAATTGGTCTGTTCATTTGGCTTTGCTGTATTTAGCCAATTTAGCCATGATAGTGTTGTTCCCAGGTTGGGCAGAATGACACTTTATCTTGTTTCTTCTTTATTTATGCTTTCTATTTGTTCTTTAATGTCTAGTGATCTACTGTTACCTAAAGCCATGACATCAGATAACATTATGGATGTCGGTAATTTTCTACTTTCATTGTCAACTTCCAGTACTGCCCCAAGGGACATTGCCCTTTTTAACATTGTGTTACAATTTCTAATATATGAAGACAAAGCTCGTAAGCTCCAAAGTCATTTAAGACTGTATCAGAGTTTTGTGTCCCTTGTGTCAATGAATTAAAGGTGCAAGTCAATTATAGCCAATGATCACACAGAGTGTCCTTGCTTTTTGCTGGCTTAAGCAGTATGTTCCGGGTCTAAAGTGAATCTTAGCTTTACCTTCAGTAGCTCTGGTCCCATCATAAAGCTTGTTATAAGAAGTATAATTATCATAATGCAAACCTGGCCATGGTAAGCCTCTCTAATTAAAGTTACAAAGTTCAGAATGTGCAAACATGTATTTTAAATGAAGGCAACATTGCCCGTATTTGACTTCTGTGATGTGTTCTTCTGATGTAAGGAATTTAAATACCTGTATGTGGATGAGGCAGTAATGATTATAGCGTCGCTTCTTTTTTCCAGAGTTTGCAAAAACTGATTCCCCCTCCTTGCAATTTATTGGAGAAGCTAATTAGATAAATGAGATCTTTTTAAAGGGAACCTGTCACCACTTTTCTGTCCTACCAGCTAAAAATATCATTTTATTCAGTGTCAGCTATGCATTCCCTAAATACTTATGCAACCCCCTGACTCCCCATGTATCACCCATAAAAAAGAAAACAAAGTCCAGCTCACCAGTCAAGATCATGAATATCAGAGCACGGAACCGCCGTGTCAAGGCGTTGAAAGTTGCACAATGAAAGAAAATCCAGCTCAACGTTATCAACGCGTTTCAGGTGTCGCAGCACCCTTAGCTGATAACGCATCTGTTTGCTGCTATCTATGCTGATACTTTTATCCTCTATTCCTGAAATTCCTAAGTGAATAAAGAATTGGATTTTCTTCACTTTATCATTGAGCTGCTTTTAATTCCATTATATCATCCATAAAAACCTTTTATATTTCATTGAGATGTATGCTAATAGGGTCCATCCCATCCGAAGGGCGTGGTTTCAGTTCACTCACTCCACCCGTCTCCTCGGCTGATGCATGCAGTCCTTGACGTGGATGATGCAGATCGCTGTGCGATATTGCACCCATGCAGTCATGGTAAGCCCTGAACTTAATCCAATTGAAAATTTATGGGTAAAGCTGAAAAGTCCGAGCAAGGCAACCTACAAACCTGGATCAGTTACACCAGCTTTGTCAGGAGGAATGGGCCCAAATTCTGACCAACTATTATCAGAAGCTTGTAGATGGATATCCCAAATGTCATTCAATTTAAGGGCAATGGTACCAAATACTAATGAAATGTATGTAAATTTTTGACTTTTCAGTAAGTAAGAAAAAACGCCTTAAAACATTCTCTTTCTCATTATTCTGGTAATTGGCAAATATTAATAATTATGGTAATCCTAATTGACTTAAAACAGGAATGGATTATACTGACTCCTTGTCAGATAATGAGAAAACATACACATGTGTCTTTTTATATAGTGCATGTAAACCTCTGTTTTTAACTGTATATTTTCTTTTCTTTTGATGCCTGATTTCAGTTAGTGGCTTAATTTTTTATGAACCCTGGAAAATATTTTTAAATGTAAAATTAAGAATCATAAGTGATTGTTATTATGAAGGTCCTGAAATGTAAAATGTAATAAAACAATAATTAACCCCATAATCCCATATGACGTACTATTCCGTCCATGTGCCCTGGGACTTAATTCCCAGGGACTGGATAGTACGTCATAGCGATCAACGGCGCCCACGTGGTGAGTGCCGCTGATCGCGGCCGGGTGTCAGCTGATTATCACAGCTGACACCCGGCACAATGTGTCAGGGGCGGTCACGGACCACCTCCGACACATTAACCCCTTGCACACCCAGATCAAAAACGATCGCGGTGTAAAGGGAAGCATCGGCAGGGAGGGGGCTCCCTCCGTTCTTCCCTGAGACCCCCACGGCAGCGCAATGTGCAGCGCTGCTGCGGGGGGCTCTTTCCCTGCAGGCCCCCGAATCCAAGATGGTGACGGGGACCTTCGGGGGCCTGCAGGGAGCCGGCTTCCTCAGTGCCTGCAAAGCGCAGGCAAGGAGGAAGCCTGCTGCACTGCCTGTGACAGATCGCTGATCTGTCACAGTGATCTGTGATGTGACAGATCAGCGATCTGTCACAGGACAGTGATGTCCCACCTGGGACAATGTAATAAAGTTAAAAAAAAAGTGTTAAAATAATTTTTAAAAAATTGCCAAATAAATTAGAAAAAAAAATATTCCCCCAATAAATTCATTTTTTGGAAATAAAAAAAACAAAACAATAAAAGTACACATATTTGGTATCGCCACGTCCGTAACATCCTGCCCTATAAAACTGTCCCATTAGTTAACCCCTTTAGCGAACCCCTTTAAAAATAAAAATAAAAAACGAAGCAAAAAATAATGATTTATTATCATACTGCCGAACAAAAAGTGCAATAATGCGCGATCGAAAAGACGCATATAAATATCCATGTACCGCTGAAAACGTCATCTTGTCCCGCAAAAAACAAGCTGCCATACAGCATCATCAGTGAAAAAATATAGAAGTTATAGCTCGCAGAATAAAGCAATGCAAAAATAATTATTTTTTATATAAAATAGTTTTCATTGCATAAAACCGACAAAACATAAAAAAAATCTAAATGAGGTATCGCTGTAACCATACTGACCCGAAGAATAAAAGGGCTTTATCAATTTTAACGCACGCGGAACGGTGTAAACGCACCCCCCAAAAGAAATTCATGAAACGCTGCTTTTTGTTCATTCTGCGTCCCAAAAATCGGAATAAAAAGCGATCAAAAAATGTCACGTGCCCGAAAATGGTACCAACAAAAACATCAACTCGTCCCGCAAAAAATAAGACTGCACATGACTCGGTGGGTCAAAATACGGAAAAATTATAGCTCTCAATATGTGGTGATGCAAAAACTATTTTTACAATAAAAAGCGTCTTTTAGCCTATGACAGCTGCCAAACATAAAAACCCGCTATAAATAGTAAATTAAACCCCCCGTTATCACCCCCTTAATTAGGGAAAAATGATAAAATTAATAGAAAATGTATTTATTTCCATTTTCCCATTAGGGTTAGGGTTAGGGCTAGGGCTAGGGCTAGGGATAGGTCTGAGATTAGGGTTAGGGTTGGAGTTAGAATTGGGGGTTTCCACTGTTTGGGTACATCAGGTGCTCCCCAAATGCAACATGGCATCTGATCTCAATTCCAGCCAATTCTGAGTTGAAGAAGTCAAATGGTGGTCCTTCCCTTCCTAGCTCTGCCATGCGCCCTAACAGTGTTTTACCCCCACATAAGGGGGATCAGGCTACTCAGGACATTGCAAAACAACTTTTGGGGTCCAATTTCTCCTGTTACCCTTAGGAAAATAAAAAATTGGGGGCAAAAATATCATTCTTGTGGAAAAAAATGATTTTTTTATTTTCACGCCCGGGCGTTATAAACTTCTGTGTAGCACTTGGGGGTTCAAAGTGCTCACCACACATCTAGATAAGTTCCGTGGGGGGTCTAGTTTCCAAAATGGGGTCAATTGTGGGGGGTTTCAATAGTTTAGGTACATCAGGGGCTCTCCAATCGCACATGACACCCGCAGACCATTCCATCAAAGTCTGCATTCCAAAACGTCACTACTTCCCTTCCGAGATCCGACGTGTGCCCATACAGTAGTTTTCTCCCACATATGGGGTATCAGCGTACTCAGGACAAATTGGAAAACAACTTTTGGGGTCCAATTTCTCCTGTTACCCTTGGGAAAATAAAAAAAATTGGGGACTAATTGATCATGTTTGTGGAAAAAATACGATTTTCTTATTTTCATGCCCGGGCATTATAAACTTCTGTGAAGCCCTTTGGGGTTCAAAGTGCTCACCAAACATCTAGATAAGTTCCTTAGGGGGTCTAATTTCCAAAATGGTGTCATTTGTGGGGGTTTCCACTGTTTAGGTACATTAGGGGCTCTCCAAAGGCAACATGACACCCGCAGACCATTCGATCAAAGTCTGCATTCCAAAACGTAACTTCTTCCCTTCCGAGCCCCGACGTGTGCCCATACAGTGGTTTTCTCCCACATATGGGGTGTCAGCGTACTCAGGACAAATTGGACAACAACTTTTGGGGTCCAATTTCTCCTGTTACCCTTGGGAAAATAAAAAAAAAATGGGGACTAAAATATCATATTTGTGGAAAAAATACGATTTTTTTATTTTCACGCCCGGTCGTTATAAACTTCTGTGAAGCACTAGGGGGTTTAAAGTGCTCACCACACAACTAGATAAGTTCCTTATGGGGTCTAGTTTCCAAAATAGGGTCACTTGTGGGGGGTTTCCACTGTTTAGGTACATCAGGGGCTCTCCAAAAGCAACATGACACCCGCAGACCATTCCATCAAAGTCTGCATTCCAAAACGTCACTACTTCCCTTCCGAGACCCGACGTGTGCCCATACAGTATTTTTCTCCCACATATGGGGTATCAGCGCACTCAGGACAAATTGGACAACAACTCTTTGGGGTCCAATTTCTCCTGGTACCCTTGGGAAAATAAAAAAATTGGTGACTAAAAGATCATGTTTGTGGAAAAAAATATGATTTTTTTATTTTCACGCCCGGGCATTATAAACTTCTGTGAAGCAGTGGAGGGGTCAAAGTGCTCACCACACATCTAGATAAGTTCCTTGTGGGGTCTAGTTTCCAAAATGGTGTCATTTGTGGGGGTTTTCCACTGATTTGGCACATCAGGGGCTCTCCAAACGCGACATGGTGTCCGATCTTAATTCCAGCCAAAAACGTCAAATGGCGCTGCTTCCCTTCCGAGCTCTGCCATGCGCCCAAATAGTGGTTTACCCCCACATATGGGATATCAGTGTACTCAGGATAAATTGCACAATAACTTTTAGGGTCCTGTTACCCTTGGGAAAATAAAAATTGCGGGTGAAAAGATCATTTTTGTGGAAAAAATATGATTTTTTAATTGTACCGCTTTACGTTATAAACTTCTGTGAAGCCCATGTGGGTTCAAAGTTCTCACCACATATCTAGATAAGTTCCTTGGGGGGTCTAGTTTCCAAAATGGGGTCACTTGTGGGGGGTTTCCACTGTTTAGGTACATCAGGGGCTCTCCAAACGTGACATGGCGTCTCATCTGAATTCCAGCCAATTTTGCATTGAAAATGTCAAACGGCGCTCCTTCCCTTCTGAGCTCAGCCATGCGCCGAAACAGTGGTTCCCCCCCACATATCAGATATCAGCATACTCAGGACAAATTGCACAATAAATTTTGCAGTCCAATTTCTCCTGTTACCCTTGGTAAAATAAAAAAAATTGAACCTGAAGTATTTTTTTTGTGAAAAAAAGTTAAATGTTCATTTTTTTTAAATATTCAAAAAATTCCTGTGACGCACCTAAAGGGTTAATAAACTTCTTGAATGTGGTTTTGAGCACCTTAAGGGGTGCAGTTTTTAGAATGGTGTCACTTTTGGGTATTTTCTATCATATAGACCCCTCAAAGTGGCTTCAAATGTGATGTGGTCCATAAAAATAAAATGGTGTTGCAAAAATGAGAAATCGCCGGTCAATTTTTAACCCTTATAACTTCCTAACAAAAAAAAATTTTGGTTCCAAAATTGTGCTGATGTAAAGTAAACATGTGGGAAATGTTACTTATCAAGTTTTTTGTGTGCCATATCTCTGTGATTTAAGGGCATAAAAATTCAAAGTTGGAAAATTGCAAAATTTTCGCCAAATTTCCGTTTTTTTCACAAATAAGCGCAAGTTATTTAAATGAAATTTTACCACTAACATGAAGTACAATATGTCACGAGAAAACAGTGTCAGAATAACCAGGATCCATGGAAGCGTTTCAGAGTTATTGCCTCATACCAGGGGAAGAGTCTTGAGGAGATCATTTGCATATTCCCAGTGCCTTCTGGGATAAGTGAAGAGTGTCCGTGAGCTCAACGATCACTGGGTTTTGGCTGTTGCAGCTGAAAAGAGGAAATCGGAAAACCAGGGGAAGAGTCTTGAGGAGATCATTTGCATATTCCCAGTGCCTTCTGGGATAAGTGAAGAGTCTCCGCGAGCTCAACGATCACTGGGTTTTGGCTGTTGCAGCTGAAAAGAGGAAATCGGAAAACCAGGGGAAGAGTCTTGAGGAGATCATTTGCATATTCCCAGTGCCTTCTGGGATAAGTGAAGAGTCTCCGCGAGCTCAACTATCACTGGGTTTTGGCTGAAAAGAGGAAATTGGAAAACCGCGCCTATAGGCGCGCAAATTTTGGCTCATCTTTCAGCGTTTTTAAGAAATCTCAATATGGAAGAGGCCAGGAGCCATTTGGTGAGCTGCATTTCTTGCTACATGTTCACAGACTTACCAGTGGAAAAGCCAAACTTCACATGCCACAAATGCAAGCTTGTGTCCCTGTTGGAGGAAAAGTTGCAAAATCTCGAAGAAAGGTTAGCTACATTGAAGATCATTAAGGAAGGTGAAGAGTTCTTGGACAGAGCAAAATTATCTCTTCATGTTACAGAAAGAGAAGAAATTCGAAGTGCACCTGAAGAAACAGAGGAATGGAGACATGTGACCCAGAGAAGCAGGAGGATCAGGAGGCAGTCAGCACCCATACTTCTCAGGAACCAGTACGAGGCTCTCTCGCAGGAAAATGATGAAGAAATTCATCAGGATAAGACTTTGCCAACAAACAGCAACCTTGTACGCCTTCAGAGTCCTCCTGGATGGAGAAAGAAAAATGCTGTGAAGAAGAAACGGAGAGTGGTGGTCATGGGGGATTCCCTGTTGAGAGGTACAGAGGCCACTATCTGCAGACCGGCTATAACTTCAAGAGAAATGTGCTGTCTTCCAGGTGCAAAAATTACAGATGTGTCTGACAGGATATCAGGACTCTTCAGACCTACAGATGACTACCCATTCCTGCTACTACATGTGTGGACAAATGACACCGCAAGAAATGACCTGGAAACCATCTGCAGAGACTTTGAAGACTTAGGCAAGAAAGTGAAAGAACTGGGAGCACAGGTGGTCTTCTCTTCCATCCTCCCAGTGGATGGCCATGGAACAAGGAGGTGGAATAAGATTCTGCAGGTGAACAACTGGCTACGTCGATGGTGCCATCAGCAACGATTTGGATTTATGGATCACGGAGTGAATTACTTTTATGATGGACTACTTGCTAGAGATGGGGTGCACCTTACGAAGACTGGAAAACATGTATTTGGAAGTCGCCTTGCTACACTTTAAACTAGAACAACATGGGAAGGGAAGCAAAAGACCAGAAAAAGCCATACACCTGACAAATGCTATTGAGAAGTCTGCTATTAGAAGTGGAAAGGAAGAACAAAGACAAAAGAATCTAATTAATAAAAAAATTGGAGAAAGAGAAACCAATCACAAACTAAAATGTTTCTATACTAATGCACAAAGCATGGGCAACAAACAAGGAGAATTGGAACTACTAACACAGGAAAAGAAATATGATGTCATTGGAATCACTGAAACTTGGTGGGACGATACACATGATTGGAATACAAGACTAGAAGGATACAACTTATTTGCAAGAAACAGACTTGATAAACGAGGAGGAGGTGTCGCATTGTATGTTAGAAACGCGTATATCTGCACAGAGATTGAAGCTTCAGAGACTGGGAGTTCTGTGGAAACTGTTTGGGTAAGAATACAAGGACAGAACAATGGAAAGGACACCATTGTAGGCATTTACAACAGGCCGCCTGTGCAAGCTGAAGATATGGATGAACTCTTTATGCATCAAATGGCCAAGTTCTACAAAAAATATGACATACTTGTCATGGGAGATTTCAACTATCCAGACATTTTGGGAATCTCTCTCAGGCAAAACTAACAGGTCAAGGAAATTCTTATCCTCTCTTGCTGACAACTTTATCTTCCAAAAGGTAGGGGAGAAAACAAGGGGAACTGCTACCTTGGATCTAATCCTTATAAACAGGGAGGAAATGGTTGAGGAGGTAAAAGTGGCTGGGACCCTAGGAGGTAGCGACCATGCTATTTTAGAATTTTGGATAACTAGAGGAGGAGGACCTGTGAAGACTCCGATGTCAAGGTTAGATTTCAGAAAGGCAGATTTTAAGGGATTCAGAAAGAGAATTGGGGGGATCCAATGGCTGGATATCCTTAAAGACAAAAATGTCCAGGAAGGATGGGAAATCTTGAAAAATGAAATTCTCAAAGCACAATTGTTAACAATTCCGAAAAGAGGGAAGAATAGGAAGCATTTAAGGAAACCAGGATGGATGAACACAGAACTTAAGCGCATGCTAAAAAGGAAGAAAAAAATGTTTATAAAATGGAAAGAGGGAGGCATATCTAAAGAAGAATATAATGCTGTCTGCAGAACCTGCAGGGCACAAATCAGATTAGCTAAAGCTGAAAATGAATTGAGGCTTGCAAGAGATGTCAAAAGCAATAATAAAGGATTTTGGGGATATGTCAAAAGTAAAAGAAAAGTCAAAGATGCTATAGGATTTTTACAGGATGAAAATGATGAAATGGTAAGACAGGATGTTGAGAAGGCAGAACTTTTAAATTCCTATTTTGCATCTGTTTTCTCTCAGAAAGGAAATGTAACATCAACTGTTCTTCCCTGTCCTATTAAGGGAATAGAAGAATCCAGGATATCTATAAACAGAAAGATAGTGAGGAAACACTTAGCTAACCTAAATGAATTCAAGTCTCCAGGTCCAGATGAATTACACCCCAGAGTACTGAAGGAGATAGCAGAAGAAATTTTTGAACCCCTCTCCATAATCTTTGAAAATTATTGGAGAACAGGAGAAGTCCCAGAAGACTGGAGAAGAGCAAATGTTGTTCCTATCTTCAAAAAGGGGAAGAAGGTGGACCCAGGCAACTATAGGCCGGTGAGTCTGACTTCTATACCAGGAAAGATCTTTGAACAAATTATTAAACAACATGTATGTCAGTACCTGGATAAGAATGAAGTGATTAAACAGAGTCAGCATGGGTTTGTAACTGTCATGTCAGACTAACTTAATTTCCTTCTATGATGGAATCACTGATTTGGTGGATCAAGGAAATGCTGTAGATATAGTATATCTTGACTTCAGCAAAGCATTTGACAAAGTATCTCATACAATCCTTATTGAAAAAATGACTAAGTATGGAATGGACAAGGCAACTGTTAGGTGGATTCATAACTGGCTTAGTGATCGGACCCAAAGAGTGGTCGTAAATGGCTGCACATCCAGTTGGAAGAATGTCTCAAGTGGGGTACCACAGGGCTCTGTCATGGGCCCTGTATTGTTCAACATCTTTATCAATGATTTAGATGAAGGAATTGAGGGTAAACTGATTAAATTTGCTGATGACACAAAGCTAGGAGGGATAGCTAATACTAGAGAAGAGAGAGAGAGGATTCAAAAAGATATAAATAAACTGGAGAAGTGGGCAGCAACTAACAGAATGGTTTTTAACAGGGAAAAATGCAAAGTACTACATCTGGGCAATAAAAATGAAAAAAGCATATACAGAATGGGAGGAATAGGGCTAAGCAACAGCACATGTGAAAAAGACAGTAATGCAGCAGCAAAAAAGGCAAATGCAATTCTAGGATGTATTAACAGAAGCATACAGTCTAGATCACGTGAAGTCATTATTTCCCTCTACTCCTCTTTGGTCAGACCTCATCTGGAATATTGTGTCCAGTTTTGGGCACCACATTTTAAAAAAGACAACAAACTGGAGCAAGTTCAGAAAAGAGCGACCAGAATGGTGACTGGTCTGAAAACCCTGTCTTATGAGGAAAGGTTGCAGGATTTGGGAATGTTTAGTTTGCAAAAGAGAAGACTGAGAGGAGACTTAATAGCTGTCTACAAATATCTAAAGGGCTGTCACATTGTAGAAGGATCAACTTTATTCTCATTTGCACAAGGAAAGACTAGAAGCAATGGGATGAAACTGAATGGGAGGAGACACAGATTAGATATTAGAAAAAACTTTTTAACAGTTAGAGTGATCAATGAGTGGAACAAGCTGAGACGAGAAGTGGTGAGTTCTCCTTCAATGGAAGTCTTCAAACAGAGGCTGGACAGACATCTGACTGGGATGATTTAGCGAATCCTGCTTTGAGCAGGGGGTTGGACTAGCTGGCCCAGGAGGTCCCTTCCAACTCTACGATTCTATGATTCATAAAGGGACAGTGGTCAGAATTGTAAAAATTGGCCCGGTCATGAACGTGCAAACCACCCTTGGGGCTTAAGGGGTTAATGACATATATTCCATGTTTCTTCCTCTTAACCCCTTCCTGCTGCAATTTCTGTTTCTGCGTTACCGTTTTTTCCTCCCTTTCTTCCCAGAGCCATAATGCTTTTATTTTTCTGTTCTCATTGACATGTGAGGGCTTGTTTTTTGTAGGATGTATTGTAATTTTGAATGATACCATTAATTTTACCACATGTACCAGTGTGCTGGAAAATGTGGAAAAAAATTCCATGTACAGTGAAAATGTGAAAAAAAAATTCTGAATTTTTTTGGGGTAATTGTTTTTATGGTGTACATTTTGTGGTAAAAATGATCATGCAATATGATTCTCCTCATCAATATGATTATGGCGATACCTAACTGGTCTGAAAGCCCTTGATGCATACCACCTACCTAAAAATTGTTGTAGATCGAGTACAACTCTTTATGGCAACTGCATTGGCAGAAGAATATGACCAGGCACACAGAACTTAAAGAACCAGCTGCCAACGTCTTTGTGCTAGATATCACACGACACATCCAGAGATCCTGTAGATGCCTCAACAAGTCAGAGCTGTTTTTCAGCTTTTGGGGGACCTACACAGCATTAGACACATGGTTTCAATTTTACGACTGATGGGTGTTATATTATTATTATATAAAATATTATTGCTGTATTTTATGAATTAAAACAAAATAGAAAATAACATTACTTACTAGCACAACTATTACATACTGTAGATTGGTAAATACATTAGTACATTGTTGCTTCTATTTTTGGTGTTTTGATCACTTTAAGAAAAAAATCTGAGAGCAAACATCAAAAGCACACAGTATATGTCATGTCAGGAAAAAGTAGATAAGGTGGGCCAAGTGATTTTATATGCAGTCAACTTCTCGGTCTTATTGACGCGCTTGTCGATGCCGTCTGAGCGCTCTTGATGTGATAGTGTCCCTCTAGCGCTGTAGAATCTGATGGCTATAGACGCTACTGGAAGAAGACAGGTTATTGTTCGCATTGCATGAATAAAATGGCTCGTTGCCATTCCCCTCACACCAGATAAACCTCTTTCTCATGAAGCACCACGTTTCCTTGTATAATTCAGTCTTCGAGGCTATAAAAGAGGCCGTATTCCAGCAGGGGCCATAGCTGTTCGTTTTTGTTTTGTGTTTTATTTATAATACTGCATGTAATTTTCCTAGAAGTCCCCAAGACGGGAAAAGACGATGCTCAAGTTGAAAGGGATCAAAGAAAAGGCAGATTCACGCCAGAGCTGACAGCTGTTACTCCAGTCTAACAGGGGAGGGGAGGAGAGAACAAGGCAATGAGACAGGAGGAGAAGATGTATGGAAAGGGCATTTGTAATGAAAGATTCGTCCAGGTGATAAATTACCTGTAGTGGTCTTGGAGTATTCATTTTCTCACCTGTGCTTGTGACAGCGATGTGGATGGAATTGATTCTCCATGCTTCAGAACACAAATAACTAAATGTCTGTTCTTCATTCTCAACCTAATCCCCCAGAGGACATAGTGGTGGAACTTTAACATAAACAAGTGCCAGAAGAGTTTGGGCTCAGAGCCGGCACTTGTAGGAAGGACTTGTAAACTCATTGGCACTTTGCTTTGCAAGCAGGAACAACGTCTCTTGGACCAGCTTCAAGCAGTGTTTTCACTTTGGAGGTGGCAAGAAAGTTTTTAGTAATCAACATGAAGTTCTTGCGAGTGTCTCTCCGCTGTTAAAATTCAGAAAGGGACCAGATTTTTCTTAAGAATTCTGATCTTTTCTGCTTGATTCCAGCTATGAATAATTACAAAGTGATCCTTGTGACAGCTTCACAATTTATTCTCCGAAATGTTGGCATAACAACAGAGGAAGCCAACATGCTGCATACACCACATTTGATGGTGAGCCACATTTTCATTGATGCTTCTCTACCTTTTGGCTTGTTCTACAGCAAATAGAATGACACAGGTTGCTGATTAGATATTATTACATACTCACATCGTTATCGTGAGTTGAAAAAAGACATCTGTCCTACTAACCAAACAGGAGGTGGAATTGGAGAGGAAAGAAAACAAGAACATTCTTAGTGTACACTTTTCTTGTAGGACAGTGAAGCTCTCTAACAAGATATGGGCTAAATTGTCCTTAATGGCAAACAATTCTTTGCAATCCCAAGTGGAGATAGGAATGGATAAATATATTTATACATAACTTACAATACTAGGCTAATTCATCTTAAATTTATCACCAAAATTGGTGTAAAACCATTTGAATTGTTGCAAAAATGTTGTGACTAGAGTTGAGCGATACCGTCCGATACTTCAAAGTATCGTATCGGATGGTATCGGCCGATCTTTAAAAAAAGTATCGGTATCGCCGATTCCGATACCGGAAGTCCCATTCAAGTCTATGGGACTTCCGGTATCGGAATAAGAAAAACCCTTTCCTGCCCTTGTACAGCCTCTCTGGGGTCTGTACGGGCCTTTCGGGGGGCTGTGCCGGCCTGCCAGGGGGGTCTGTGCAGGCTCCGGTGGTCTGTGCCGGCCTGCCGGTGGTCTGTGCAGGCTCCGGGGGGCTGTGCCGGCCTGCCGGGGGGCTGTGCCGGCCTGCCGGGGGGCTGTGCCGGCCTGCCGGGGGGCTGTGCCGGCCTGCCGGTGGTCTGTGCAGGCTCCGGGGGTCTGTGCAGGCATCGTCCGATGGGACTACAAGTCCCATCGGGCGATGCCTGCTACCATGACAGTGATTGACACATTAGCCAATGATGGGACAGTAGTAGTCCCATCATCCGGCTAATGTGTTAAATGTAAAAAAAAAAAAAAAATTACATGCTACATACATACAACATGCATACTACATACATGCTACATTCATACTACATACTACATACATGCTACATTCATACTACATAAATACTACATGCAACATACATACTACATATATACTACATGCATGCTACATACATACTGCATGCTACATACATACCACATATATACTACATACATACTACATGCATGCTACATGCATGCTACATGCTACATACATAACACATATATACTACATGCATGCTACATGCTACATACATACTACATATATACTACATGCATGCTACATACTACATGCTACATACATACTACATATATACTACATTCATACTACATATATACTACATATATACTACATACATACTACATACATACTACATACATACTACATGCATGCTACATACATACTACATACATACTACATACATACCACATATATACTACATACATACAATACATTCATACAATACATACATAGACATACAGTACATATAACATAGAGTAACATACTTACCAATACTTGTCACATTGTTCCCCGAAGCCATTGTCTTTTCCGGGATAAATATTAACATAACAAACCACAAAAATACTCACCCACGATCCGAAGCAGTCCACGAGTGTGTCCCACGACGATCTTGGGTAGAGAACTGCAGCATCAGATGATGCTGCCGTTCTCTACGGGCTGCAGGAATCCAATGACGGAAGGTAGGTATCCTTCCGCACTGTATTCCTCCGCCACTTAAAAAAAAAAGTCCCTAGTCTCACTTTATGCCATTGCTGTGTGGGAAATTCCCACACAGCAATGGAATAAAGTGAGACTAGGGACTTTTTTTTTTTAAGTGGCGGAGGAATACAGTGCGGAAGGATACCTACCTTCCGTCATTGGATTCCTGCAGCCCGTAGAGAACGGCAGCATCATCTGATGCTGCAGTTCTCTACCCAAGATCGTCGTGGGACACACTCGTGGACTGCTTCGGATCGTGGGTGAGTATTTTTGTGGTTTGTTATGTTAATATTTATCCCGGAAAAGACAATGGCTTCGGGGAACAATGTGACAAGTATTGGTAAGTATGTTACTCTATGTTATATGTACTGTATGTCTATGTATGTATTGTATGAATGTATTGTATGTATGTAGTATATATGTGGTATGTATGTAGCATGTAGTATGTATGTGGTATGTATGTAGCATGCATGTAGTATGTATGTAGCATGCATGTAGTATGTATGTAGCATGCATGTAGTATGTATGTAGTATGTATGTAGCATGTATGTAGCATGCAGTATGTATGTAGCATGTATGTAGTATGTATGTAGTATATATGTAGTATGTATGTAGCATGTAGTATGTATGTAGCATGCATGTAGTATATATGTAGTATGTATGTAGCATGCATGTAGCATGTATGTAGTATGTATGTAGTATGTATGTAGCATGCAGCATGTATGTAGTATGTATGTAGTATATATGTAGTATGTATGTAGCATGCATGTAGTATGTATGTAGTATGTATGTAGCATGCAGTATGTATGTAGCATGTATGTAGTATGTATGTAGTATATATGTAGTATGTATGTAGCATGCATGTAGTATGTATGTAGTATGTATGTAGCATGCAGTATGTATGTAGTATATATGTAGTATGTATGTAGCATGCATGTAGTATGTATGTAGCATGCATGTAGTATGTATGTAGCATGCATGTAGTATGTATGTAGCATGCATGTAGTATGTATGTAGTATTTTTTTTTTTTTTTTTTAACATTTAACACATTAGCCGGATGATGGGACTACTACTGTCCCATCATTGGCTAATGTGTCAATCACTGTCATGGTAGCAGGCATCGCCCGATGGGACTTGTAGTCCCATCGGACGATGCTTGCACAGACCCCCGGACATCAGCACAGCCCCCCGGCAGGCCGGCACAGCCCCCCGGCAGGCCGGTACAGACCCCCACAGGGTGCACAGACCACCGGCAGGCCGGCACAGCCCCCCGGCAGGCCGGTACAGACCCCGGGCAGTCCACACAGCCCCCCGGCAGGCCGGCACAGCCCCCCGGCAGGCCGGCAGAGACCCCCGGAAGGCCCGAAATGACGGCGCATCATGATGCGCACACACCGCGCATCATGATGACGTCAGGCCGTCAATCAACTGAACTTCCGATTCCGATGCCGAATTCCGATATTGAAAAAATATCGGAAGTCGGTATCGGAATTCCGATACAGCAAGTATCGGCCGATACCCGATACTTGCGGTATCGGAATGCTCAACACTAGTTGTGACTTTGATATTTTTTTCCGCCAATCCTGATCAGCTCTATCAACTTTTTAAATAATAAGGGGAAAATGGGAATGGCCAAAAAATTCATCATCCATGCCAAAGAAGTGGTGTAAATTACAAAAAATAAAATTGACTCCCGTTTCTGACTGGAGAACATGGCAGCTTAAAAAAATACACCAAATTCATGATAAAGAACATATCATTTTCTGAATTTGGTACATCCTACTCCAATGCAGCCTTCATCAAGATTGGTGAGTAAAATGCCAAGTTCAGTGAATTGGGGCTTTTACGTTATTTTTTTTTGTCATAGGCTCACATACAGAATGATCAGCTATATCTACTAAAACCAAAATGTTATGGCGGCAGATTGTACAGCATTTAACTGTAGACAGTGCCCTCTTTTGAGGTGCCATTGAACAACACTGTAATACCTAATACATTTTAATCTTTTTGATTTTATTAATTAGGTGATTTTGTGTCACTTATCAGCTTATTTGCCCTTCTTTGCACTTGTAAAAAGGATGTCTGAGTAAAAAAACGTGCCAGCAACCTCTCTGACTATAGGATGGTAACACAATAAAGGATGCCATGAGCTTGGTAGCCTGAACTGTTGCGCTCTTGGGTCAGATTGCTTTTCAACATGGTAATTAATTAGAATTATTATGATTATTCTTAGGATGATGACCGCCGAAATTACTGCTCTGAGAGTCTTCTTACGGAAGGTGTTTTTTATTTTCTAATTAATATCTCTGTGCAGTAAGGGATTTAATTACGAGCACAAAACCCGACATGCTGTATGTTTATTAATATAGAACTTACTTAGATTTAAAATGCCTCTTTAAATCATTGAGCATTTAGCACAAAGAACTCTGTATTTTAAATTTGCTTTAAGAATTTATTTGATAGTTTAATTTTATATTTCAGAGGTCGCGTTATTCCATCAAAAGGTAAAAATCCAAGGCCTTAGATACGTGTAGGAATATAAATGTAGTACATAATTAAAGTACAGTTTTTCACAGCAAGTCCTAGCATACAAATAACCTCAGTAGAACATTTCATTCCATAACAGTCCTAAAACAGCAATTAAAGTTTTACTTCATTTTTTTCATTCTTGTAAAAAAAAAAGCAACTTGGTATACTGTGCTTACATTTTCTTTTAAGATTCATAGTTAGCAAGCAAGTAACATAGTTAGCAAGGCCGAAAAAAGACATTAGTCCATCCAGTTCAGTCTATATTCCGTCAGAATAAATCCCCAGATCTACGTCCTTCTAAAGAACCTAATAACTGTAAGATACAATATTGCTACGCTCCAGGAAGACATCCAGGCCTCTCTTGAACCCCTCGACTGAGTTCGCCATCACCACCTCCTCAGGCAAGGAATTCCAGATTCTCACTTAAAGAATCCTCTTCTGTGTTGGTGGAAAAACCTTCTCTCTTCCAGACGCAGAGAAGGCACAAATAGGAACAACTGTGGATTGTGTGTACCCCTGAGACAGCACAGGCAAAGGGAGGCTCAAGAGGTAACGTGTAGGCCAAATCTGAGAGTCTTAGTACAAAAACACTGAACTGCTGGGCTGGAGGATGTGGACTGTTGTCAGTGATGGACAGATAGAAAGAAACTGGGAATGCCAAATTGCTGAAATGTTGTTGCTAACAAGGGATGTGCCACCACATGATGTGCATGGACTGAATCCTTCCATGCTATTGCTTTACAGCTGGGGTTCCTGTGTGATCTGAAAATAGGCAGCCTGAGCAGTGAATATCTGAAGGGAATAACATTGCACACCCAGTGAAACCCATGTCACTGTTGCCTAGGGTCACAACAGAACAACTTGACTTTGCGATCCTTACAGAGTCAAGATCTAAATTAGAATATGTAACTGGAGAAAGTGGAGATAAACCCGCGCTACCACTAGTAAAAGATGCCGTGAAAAAATTGTGATGGTATAAATGCGTTTTTTTATTTATCTGTCTAGGCGTTTCGAAGCACACCTGTTTCTTCATCAGGACAAACAATAAAAGTCGACTTCTGTGGTTTGTCCTGATGAAGAGGCAGGTGTGCTTCAAAATACATTGACAGACAAAAAAAAAGCTTTTATACCTTCATGTTTTTTTCACTGCATCTTTTACTATTGGCAGCGCGGGTTTATCTCCATTTTCTCCAGTTGCACATGGCATCTCTTTCTGTGGTTCTGCAGCAGCCAATTTCTCCAACGATTACAGTGGTTGTGCCTTTCACAAACTTGGAAGGTGAGCATATTCTTAGCTTTACTTTTCATGTTTAACCCCGGATAAGACCCTATTGCGCTCATTATCTTTCCAGTTTTCATCATAATCGAACCACAATATTTTAGCTTTCTCCCCACTATTTTTAGGGGTCAGTGGAGGGCTGTGGGGGTTCAGGTAGTTGGACGTTGAATATGTCATCATTTTTTTGTGAAGATGAATTATATTAGAAGAAAGAATAGAGAAGGGAAAAAAGGATTGCAAATGTTGGATGCAAGGCCCTATACTTGTCAGTTACTAGGTAATCCCTCAATTGCCATGATCTGATTATGTGGGGAATAGAAGGAGACTTTAAAACTCATTTTGTCCATCCATGTTATTGTCTCTTCTTGAATATATATTGCCTTTTGGTTTTACATTTCTTTATCTGTCGAGTCTCTCTAAGGAGCAGTGGATGTCATAAATGAGGATCTCCCATTTCACTATATTTTTACAATTGTAATAATTGGACTGTTGCGTTAAAATATATTTTAAGATGGATAATCAGTTCACCTCATGTGACTTCAGTTATAAAAAAGTAACCTGAATGAATTTTGCACATGCAGGAATAATAAGTCTAAGTATCTAACATCGCAATACTTGTCCCTGAGCCTGATTACATTTATAGGCCTCTGAGCCTTTGATTCCAGAGGAAAGTGTTAAGATGAACACCATAGTTAATGGTAAACTAGGTATCGTACCTAGTATTTTCAGAAAAAGCTTTGATATGTGTGTCATACCTTCCACTCATCACATTTTTTGCAAGATTATCCTGCAATATGGGTCACAGTGCGAGTGGGATTTATATATATTTACATGAAAGTGGACACTTGGGCTGTTTTGGGGTCATTCGCTGGTAGATTGGGGTTGGACTTAAAATATCCTACAAATAGGGATGCAGGAGCCAATTTACTTTATGTAAACTATGGCACCATTTATGAGTTATAGAAATAGCTTTGACTCCTGGGAAAAATTTTGTAAATTATTTCACAGCCTGGACGTTGTCCTGTTTCTGGTCAAACATGCTTAGTTTATTCCGTTTAAATGGAAGCTGTCATGTCCAAAAATGTTATTAACCAGCAGATACATGGGTAAATCTGCAGGTAAAAACATTATGAAGGTGCCCGGCTGCAGTGCTGAAAGTATGGCACCGGAGACAAAGTAAACTTTATTTAATACTGGCGCGCTTGGGAAATTGCAGTCACTGCTCTCAGCATTGAGAGCGGCGCTATAACCACGCTCCCCAAAGACTGATAGCCGGCACTGCACTGATGCACTGCTGATCGGGTTGTCAGTCAGTGGCGGGACGTGGTTATAGCTGTCTGTCTCGGGGCCGTAATTGCTCTGGGCGCGCCTGCATGACTGAAAGCCGCCATGTGCCACACTTTCAGTACTAGGGTCAGGCACCTTGATATCGTTATTACCCTGCAAATTGACCGGTTCCCTTTAAAGCAGCAAGATGTCCCCTAAAGAAGGTCATTATACTGTAGTTTATAGGATTTCCCCTTTGAATTGCTTTTGACTTTTTAAACAAAGTTTAATATTAGACATAGTTATTTCAGGAAATATTTTGCAACGCTCATATTACCCATAAGAAAATATAACGATCACTCTTGATAATGGGCACTAACTTTAGTAGCTATAATACATTAACTACAAGAGTAACTCTTACATTATTAACTAGGATTGTATAGCTCTTTCCTTGGCTGAAATGCTGTAATTTAGACATTTTAATAGATTTTTGTGCCTTAACTGCTAATTTTGATTCCAAGAGAAAAGAGAAAATAGTTGTTTTTACCATCTGAAAAGGGTAATTGTAAGGATTGATAAAAAATGTGAAAGCTGTTATCTCTCAATGAAGGAGACTTGTAACTGTGGTGAATATTCCCAGGAGTGGCCAGCAACTTACTGCAGTGACAGCTCATTAAGTATTTCACAAAACATCCAAGAAAGTGCATGACTCTCAAGCTTCCACTTTCACGTCAGGCACCATTATAGGAGAGAGATGGCAAAAGATCATTCTGGTCTGGCTGGTGCAAAGTAAATGCAGCGTTTCAGAGTAGACTGGTACACTCATGGTGTGTGGATGATTTGCTTCCTCAGGACCTCAACAATGTTATATTATTAAGGAAACCTCAAGTTCTACAACCTTATTTGCCTGGAGAGTTGAAGAATATTGTTGTTATGCAACAAGACAATGATGTAAAACTCCAAAAAGTTCTTATGTAACACAACATAGACTAGAACTGGCAAGACCACCCTCGATCAGTAAGTTATCTTTTATCCTATAGATAACTTACTATTTAGGAATAACCTTTAAAAGTGTTTTTTCCGTGGCTAAACGCAGCGTTTTACTTATTCAGAAAACTGAATGAGATTTCTGAAATCTCATGCACACGATGCTTATTTTTTCCTTGCAGATTTGAAGCAGATTCAGTTTTTTCACTGAACAGGGACAAAAACACAGCAGAAAAAGTATATTTTACGTACAGATTTTCCTGCCAACAGTCCAGAATTTGCATCATTGTTTTCATGGACGGATACATAAATAAATTATCTTTTCCATGTTAAACACGGACAGTACACTGGTGGTACAGAGTCAAATTTTTCACAGACCCATAGACTTGTAATTGACTTTTTCATCCGTGCTTCCGGAAAAAAACGGACATGTCAACATGAGTTTTGCACGGACACATGGTTTGGGAAAAAACATGAATATGTGAACAGCAGCATAGATTATGATAGGTACATGTTATATCTGTGAAGAAAATGGATACAACACATACGTGCAACATGGACGTCTGAATGAGGCCTTAGGAGGAGTGTAGAGTAAGGGGCACCCTCTATGATATGTCACCTAACAGACACAAAACAATACCAAAGAAAAGAAAAAATATTTCAGTAACTTTTTGTAGGGCACCGGGATCCTCCCTCTGCACAGGACGCATCCCAAGCCTTGTCTTCTCTCGCAGTCTCGACCGCAGTAGATGCTGCTCAGAAAAGATGTCAGTCTCAACGTCTTGCTCAGACTCAGGCTGTGCGCTTTGTTACCGCTGCCTCTCCAGGTCCAGCTATGGTAACTTGCAATTGACAGGGAGGAGCAAGCCGTCATTCCTGAGGCTAAGTCAAGGATTCGATCTACTGAGCATGCTCGTGAGGTGGCCACCTCTAATTGGTGCTGCTCAGGTACTGTGCCGGCTCCAGATTGGTCTGCGAGCAAGGTCCTGTTTGATTGGCACAATCTATAAAAGGATCTTTGGCTCGCCAAGATCATGCATATTTGCTGTGTGTGAGTGTTGGTGGGTTAGTTACCACCCTGTATGCAAGTGTGCCGCTAATAACACTATGAGTGTGTTCCTAGACAGGCAGTGTAGTGTGGGAACTCCCGCTTGAACTTAGCATCTGCACCGGGCGTCCTCAGGCACAGGGTCAAAAGCCACCATGTGACAGAGCAGGTTCAATCACCAGCATAGTGGGGGGGTGAGTTATAGGGACCCCACTAGCATTGATTCCAATATGCTCCTGTGACGTCTAACAGGGAATAGCTTAGAGTGCTCTCGGTTTTGGTACTGCTCTGTGGAGTAAGGCCTCTTTCACACATCCGGTTTTCAGCATCAGGTGCGATGCGGCGAAAAGTGTAAAAACCGGATCCGGCGCCGGTTGCCACCGGATCCGGTTTTTCCCCCATTCAGTTTCATTATTGCCGCATCGCGCCGGATACCTATGCGGCGTATCCGGTTTTTGCCTGATCCGGCAAAAACAGCCTGTCCGGCGTCTGGAAAAAACGTTCCATGTAACGTTTTTTTGCAGCGCCGGACCGGCTTTTTCCACAGCGCATGCCCGGACTCTGTGAATGTTAACCCCACAAGTGCCCGGCGAGAGAGAGAGAGATCTCTCTCTGTCACCCGGACACTTGTGAGAGATCTCTCTCGCCGGGCACTTGTGGGGTTAACACTCACTGTGTCTGGGTGAGAGAGAGAGATCTCTCTGTGGGGTTAACCCCACAAGTGCCCAGCAAGAGAGAGAGATTCTCTTGCCTGGACACTAATGTTAACCCCCCATGTCTCTCTCTCTCCACCCCCCTCCCCTCTCCTCCCCTCCCCTCTCCTATCCTCTCCTCCCCTCACCTCCCTTTCAGCAGCTGTCTCATTGGCTGCCTCTGTCCTGCGGCTCCTTTAATAATGTCCGAGCCGTATCATCTCGCCGCACACACATCCGGTGTCACGGCTGCAGGCCGGATCCGGCGGCCCGGCTTTTCGCCGCACGCCGCCGGACCCCACACACCGGATGTGTGAAAGTAGCCTAAGAGAGTCAGGCATGTTGCACTCTGTTCACACCGAGTGACGTTTAACTTGGTGTTGTCACGGTCACATGTGTCTGGATGCAGCGAGTACCACAAGGCGAACCCATGACACGCGTGACCCTGGATACACCGCCTCCAGTAGGGTGAATTTAAATAATAAAACGTGCAGCTGGATACACCGCCTCCAACTGGTGAATTTAGGTAATACACGTTATATTTACAGTAGTCTGGAAACCCCGCCTCCAGTAAGGCAAATTTAAATAATAAAGGGGAAACCTGGGTAACAATAACAATGGTGGGCCCTGCGATAGGGAATAGGGACATGGAGACCTCCTGTACTCCCCTGAGCCAGTGTTCCTGCACTCCTAACGTTCCCTATGCTGGTTCTGCACCGGGCAACGCACGCGTACCTCAAACCTTGACTCGCCCTGCACCTAAACCCTCACTAGGGAATTGGTCAGTGCGGAAACTAATCCCACCACTGCACTAAACACACATAAAGGAAAATTACAATACAGGGGGAACACCACTTAGCTTTGCTCTGTTGTGTATGCTCCTAGCAACAGAGCCCACCACCTGCATGCATCTTCTCCTCCAACCGGATCCATCATCATAACCGGATCCATCACCCTAGTGCAGCCTTGGAGCAGAGTCCACCACCAGTTGCAGCTGCCCAGTAAACAGAGTCCCAAAGATGAGTCCAGCTTCTGCCAAAAAGTCCAGCATGCTTGAGCCCAACTTTTCTGCCCATAAGTCCAGCATGCTTGAGTCCAGTTTTCAGCAACCAAGTCCAGCATGCTGAGTGCAACTCTCACCATAGTCACCACTCCACCAAGCCAAGCAAGCACTTCCTGCTGACACCATAAACTGCGACTCCACCACGCCATGCCAGCCCTTCCTGCAGACCCCATCGTTGGACTCCATTAATCCATGCCAGCACTCCTTGCAGACTCCATAGCGGACTCAACCCCTCTGACTGGGCTGCCCAGGACTCTCATTCAGCTCCTTCATCACCCAGGCTTGCTTCCCAAATAACGAACTATCAATATCACCAACGATCATCAAAACACCTGATTTGTAATTACGTGCACATTAAACCAAAGAGCTAAAGTGCGATGCCACTCACCACCACCGGGGCAACTTAGAATGAACGACACCACGTGTAATAATTCTAATGGCCACCGGGGGCAATCAACCCACTTTGGCACCAAGCCAAAAGAAAAAAAGTTCACTTTGTCCATTTACTTGTCAGATCCACCTTGGATCATGACAGGTGTGTTTACGGTGCTTGCTTGCAGCTACACTCCACCATTGTTCTCTAGCTGCAGTTTTTCCATCACTGCACGGTGGACCCTGGGTTGCGATTGCACCTTAATTTAGATTTGGTGCGATCCGCAAACCCTAACACTTTTTCTCCCTGTTATAGGTGAAAGAAAATTCTGGATTAATAATTTTCATGTACACCCTTCTCAGCAAGTGACAGGCACCTGCAAGGGTTAACTTATCTCCTCTCAATCAACCTAGCTCTCAAACTCTATTTTAGGTTATAAAGTGAGAGTAAATCACACCCCGGCACACTCCGCACACCCCAATTTCTTCACAAACTGCCTCCATTCATCAAACACATGGGGTGATGAGTTCCCAAAATATGGTACAGTCAGACAATCAAAAATTCACACACTCTCTGAAGGGCTGTAGATTTTTTTAGAGCATGCAATAGTCAAACTTATTAAAGATTTTAAGCTTTAATATAAAAATTATGCAGTGCTTACAATAAATATATAAAAAAGTAAAATTAAAACAACATACAAATATGTCAAACAGTTATAAAATAAATAGGGAGAAATAACATAAATAACTAAATGTTTCCATCAACAGTTATCATCTGTTTCCTTGAGGGAATGAGAAGTGGATTATGGAGCACAACTCTCACATGTGAACCCTTTCTCTTTGTGTCACCTAGCATTTTATTCCTGGACATAGGCTCATATTTCCAGGATGACCCGGATTGGCCCTTTTAAAAGATGCTGTTTGTTAGTGGACCACAGGGTGAGCTGTGGCATTACAAATGTCCTGTGGTTCCCTATACAGACAATAGGAAATATTCTACAGGACATCTGCTGGCTCTGTGTAGCTGCCATGTTTGACACCTCTAGCATGCTCCCAGGAGACCCCCCTGTGATTCTAAGTTACTGCAATAACAGCAGGCAGATGTTATGTCCTTTGTGTAAAGACAATATATGGATGTAGCCTTAGCCATTTGTTCTATTAACATTATAGTTTACGTTGCAATTATTTACTTCCTTCACAATAATTATGCGGTGTCTTAAACTTGACCTCTATTATTCTGATATATTTATGTTATTCTACTGGTATTTTATGTCTACATTATATATGTACAAGGAGGAATTGGCCTTGAATATTTCTAGCAGCAAAAAGTAAATCAGTTGCTATGGAAACAGGTACTAACTTTGACAAGTGCACGTGCTAGGTTTTAGCAGAAAAGGTTCTGTCACTTTGAAATTGTGATTAAGAAGAGTTACGCATGTCAGGTGAAGATTGGACCTTGCATGGCGTCTTGTTTGTGCAGGATAATGTGTCCGCCTACAAGTGTCCTATTGCCCTACAAGCACTCAGTAAAATGGGCTTTGTAATTGTTGATCATCCACCATAGTCTCCTGATGTGGTCCCATATGATTATTGTTTTATGCAGAAACTCAAAAAATCATCATAAGGATAAAAATTTACTACAAATCAGATGGTAATTAGTGATGAGCGAGTATGCTCATCAAATGAATTAAGAATTTGAAGGCAGTCTATAGGAATGGAGCAAGGAAGAAAATAAGATGAATTTTTACAAAATAAACGTACATATATAGACGCTGCCCAATCAAAGTAAATGTCCCTATTAGTGATGAGTGAATATACTCGTTACTCGAGATTTCGAGCATGCTCAGGTGATCTCCGAGTATTTGGGCTTTGAGCCTGTTTGTTAGGAAATCCCCACATGTATTCAGGCTGCCTAGCAGCGGCAAATCACGCAGCTGCGGTGACACAAACTAAATCTCCGAGCAAGCCCAAAATACTTGGAGAGCACTCGAGCATGCTCGGAAATCTAGAGTAACGAGCACTCTCGCTCATCACTAATGGTAATTGATGCTGTATTGATCAATGCATTAAATATAAAGAGTTGAAAGGTGATTATCTCTCTATATAAAAATCAATGTGTGTGTGTGTGTGTGTGTGTATCACCAACCAATCACAAAGCATTTTTCATTTCACCAGAGCTGTTCAAAAGAAGCTGTGATTGGTTGCTATGAACAACAGTTTTCCTTGCAACCAATCACTAAGCATCTCTCATTTCACCAGAGCTGGATAAAAGTAGCTGAGCTGTGATTGGTTGCTATGCGCAAGTTTACCCACTTGACAACACCTCAGCAGACACTGACATGGTGGGAGAAATCTAGCATCCCCAGGAACATAAGCTCCAGCCATCGCCTGTCCCCCAGAAAGGAGCAGTGAGTACATGACAGAAATGAATCCCCCCTCCTGTGTGGTATCATTAAGTGGCACAGCCACACATGAATGTAGGAAAGTGCACATATTAAATGTCATGTGGATTTAATATTTTCTCACAGACAATTTTATGCATTATTGATGTGTTACTGTGCTCTGATGCTGTGAGTTTTATTTAAAGTGCTACTTTCCCCATAATTCACCTGAATATATCCATATAACATGTAATGCTTTTCCCATAACAACCCATTAAATATGATACTATACTGCATACAGATGCTGTACATCCATGAGCAACTCAGCCGGACAAATTACAAGTTGACGGTGCATGAAAATGTGTGTAAAGGTTTCTCTACTGTACTATTGTATAAGGTTTGTGCCTGTCCATTGGTGAAAAGCATGACTGTGATATTTATTGTGGCAGATAAGTGAGAATATCAGCCTGATCAGTAGAAAACCTGGGATCTTAGTGAACCATGTTTCTGTGCAATTTCACTATTCTACTTTTACTGGCTTTGACGGGATGAAGTGGGATATTAGGGGTAGTAGTCCGGTAGCTCTGGCTGATGGGATGATGTGGGATATTAGTAGTCCGGTGGTTCTGGCTGACGGGACGATGTGGGATATTAGGGGTAGTAGTCCGGTAGCTCTGGCTGACGGGATAATGTGGAATATTAGGGGTAGTAGTCCGGTAGCACTGGCTGACGGGATGATGTGGGATATTATAGTGAATGTGGCTATGCGGAGTGGGCGGAGCTATACACTCAGCTTTATATGTATATATATATATATATATATAAATATATATAATCATTACAATTTGTTATAACTAACAGTAGTTAGTTACTATTCCCATGCAGCGCCGGGCTCTTCAGCTAGTGTTAAATAAAATAGTATTACTTTGAAAACATATTTTTTTCTTATGCTAGGCCAACTGTTCATCAATACCCCCTCATAGATCTCAATTCTAGGTAATCTGAACTTATTGTATATGATAGTTGGGATATCTGGTGTAGAATTTGCTGTGGGGTCCATGGACCTAAAGGTGTGACTGCAACTTGTTAAAGAAAACTCGAGTCAATAATGAATGACATGCTAATAACTTCTGACTCTATTGTTATCTGAAAAGTGAATATTTAGAATACTTACATTGTTAAAACTGTGTGAATGTAATATCTCTAAACTTATGTTTGTCTTTGTTTTTTAGGGCCCATGTCATAGGATGAACACTGCTTGTCCCCTCTTACTATCTGTGATATCGTCTCTTGTCTTGTGCTCTTGGGGGTCTAACCCCACACCGAGCACATGCTCGGCTTTGGCCTCTGGAGTTCTCTACGGAGCCTTTTCTCTTAAGGACCTATTTCCTGTTTTCTCCCCTGGCTGCTCCTGGACCCTGGAAAACCCGGACCCAACAAAATACACATTGCACCTGAAGTTCACACACGAGGAGCAAGTGTGCTCTCATTTATCCCCCATGGTGCAACCTTTGGATCATTATCTTCCCAACCACACTTGTAACCACCCTGAGGAAGGAGCAGAAGAAGCTCGTGAACTTTGCATCCCTGGATCACCATTTACATTCTCTCACTTTGATAAAAACTTTCTGCGGATCTGCTTGTCTGAACAACCCCTATCCATTCAGTTACTCCCAGACTCTATCTTGAGTTTCCGTTTTGTGGAGGTTCTCTTAGTAAACCATGATAACTCTAGCCAGTTTGCCTGTGGTGTATTGTGCCGATGGTTTGAGGAGTGCTTGAGAGCTCGAGACTGGGGTGTACGTTGTGGATTGACACAGACCGGCTGCACTTGTCCTGAAACTGCAGCGCGTGGACGAAACGACACAGCCTCCAATTCTGTTGTTCCTGTGGGACATAATACAGACTGCTGCGTTACCCAACTACTTCCTGGAAGCAACAATGAGGCATATCCCCGTCCAATACCTTATGGTATGTCGATTTAAGTTTATTTGTAATGCATGAAATAATGTTGTGAGCAATTTCGTGCTAATGTACATTATTTTGTAAGTCTATAGCAAATATAACTGTATAAGGAAGCTATAGGTGTTACAATATTGACTATTACTAATCTGAGCCAACCTGGAGGGTTTTTAACAACTGAAAGGATGACTCATGGACTTCTGTGTAGAAGTAAATGCTGAATAATTTAACTTTTAGCCCATTATTACAAATAATGGGTCCATGACTGTGATAACATGAATAAGTGAATTATCAGGTCAATCAAGTCAGCATATTCCAGCTATGACTGCGCCCATGTGCTGCTCTGCACTCTAGTCCTTATTGCATGAGCTATGTGGCATTAAAGGGAGCATGTCATCAGTATATTGGACCCTTTGGCATGCATGTAAAGGCCCTTTAATGCTGAATACATTCATACCGGACTTGTATTTTTTTGGATATTGTAGAGAAAACTGCTTTGAAGCTTTAATTGCAAGTGCAGGGATGGGATACTGTATTTTTTAGGTCTCCTGCTCTCTCCCTATTTCACACCCATTGCCCGCCTCTTGTATTTAAATGACAGGTCACGCTTCTCTTAGCCACCTGCCTCCCTTGCCGAGATTGTGTGCAGATGTCGTCAGTGGCGTACATAGAAATCACAGGGCCCCATGGCAAAAGTTCCATTTGGGCTCCACACACCTCTAAAATATATATATATACACGTGTGTATATATATATATATATATATATATATATATATACAGGGTGGTCCAAAAGTAGGTGGACAGTATCCAAGTGGATTCAGACAGGCGGCTGCAATTTAGTGAGATTATACTTAACGAAATTGAAGAAAATCCAGTAATTTTAGATAACATTATGTGGAGTGATGAAGCTTCTTTCAAATTATCTGGCCATATTAACAGACATAATTGTATTTACTGGTATAATGAGAACATGCATTTAACATTAGAGCAACAACTAAATGAGCCTGGTGTCAATGTTTGGGGTGGTATTTCAAGTTTTGGTGTTTTTGGACTATTTTTTTTTTTGATGGAACAGTCACAGGAGATAAGTATCTTGAAATTCTAATGAATCAAGTTGTTCCCCAGTTACAGCAACAGGCTAATTCAAATTACCTTTATTTCCAACAAGATGGGGCCTCTCCACATTATTCAAGAGTAGTCTGCGAGTATCTTAATGAAACATTTCCTAATAAATGGATTGGCCAAAGAGGCCCACTTGATTGGCCGGCACGTTCACCAGACTTGACCCCAATGGATTTTTTCTTTTGGGGAGTACTCAAGGACAAAGTTTATAGTCGAAAACCAAAAAGTGTCAGAGATTTGAAAAATTACATAAGAGATGCATTTCAAGAAATTAATACCCAAAGAGACTTGTGCAAAAATGTTTGTCGAAGCGTAAGAGGCAGACTTCAAAGCTGTGCAAGTTGTGATGGAAAACAGTTTGAGCACCTGCATTGATAACATTTAAGGGCTTTTGTATTATTGTTCAGAATAAAATTTAATTGTCAATGTTATGCTTGTGTTAGTAAATATAATTTTATATAAAAATCAAAATAAATGTTATTATTTTCTATCCACCTACTTTTGGACCACCCTGTATGTATGAATATATATATATATATATATATCTATACCGTATATATATACATATACACTCACTGGCCACTTTATTAGGTACACCATGCTAGTAAGGGGTTGGACCCCCTTTTGCCTTCAGAACTGCCTCAATTCTTCGTGGCAGAGATTCAACAAGGTGCTGGAAGCATTCCTCAGAGATTTTGGACCATATTGACATGATGGCATCACACAGTTGGCGCAGATTTGTCGGCTGCACATCCCTGATGCGAATCTCCCGTTCCACCACATCCCAAAGATGCTCTATTGGATTGAGATCTGGTGACTGAGGAGGCCATTTGAGTACAGTAAACTCATTGTCATGTTCAAGAAACCAATCTGAGATGATTCGAGCTTTATGACATGGCGCATTATCCTGCTGAAAGTAGCCATCAGATGTTGGGTACATTGTGGTCATAAAGGGATGGACATGGTCAGCAACAATACTCAGGTAGGCTGTGGCATTGCAACGATGCTCAATTGGTACCAAGGGGCCCAAAGAGTGCCCAGAAAAAATTCCCCACACCATGACACCACCACCACCAGCCTGAACCGTTGATACAAGGCAGGATGGATCCATGCTTTCATGTTGTTTACGCCAAATTCTGACCCTACCATCCGAATGTCGCAGCAGAAATCGAGACTCATCAGACCAGGCAACGTTTTTCCAATCTTCTACTGTCCAATTTCGATGAGCTTGTGCAAATTGTAGCCTCAGTTTCCTGTTCTTAGCTGAGAGGAGTGGTACCCAGTGTGGTCTTCTGCTGCTGTAGCCCATCTGCCTCAAAGTTCGACGCACTGTGCGTTCAGAGATGCTCTTCTGCCTACCTTGGTTGTAACGGGTGGCAATTTGAGTCACTGTTGCCTTTCTATCAGCTCGAACCAGTCTGCCCATTCTCCTCTGACCTCTGGCATCAACATGGCATTTCCGGCCACAGAACTGCCGCTCACTGGTTTTTTTTTCTTTTTCGGACCATTCTCTGTAAACCCTAGAGATGGTTGTGCGTGAAAATCCCAGTAGATCAGCAGTTTCTGAAATTCTCAGACCAGCCCTTCTGGCACCAACAATCATGCCACGTTCAAAGGCACTCAAATCACCTTTCTTCCCCATACTGATGCTCGGTTTGAACTGCAGGAGATTGTCTTGACCATGTCTACATGCCTAAATGCACTGAGTTGCCGCCATGTGATTGGCTGATTAGAAATTAAGTCTTAACACACAGTTGGACAGGTGTACCTAATAAAGTGGCCAGTGAGTGTATATATATATATATACACACAGGTGCTTCTCACAAAATCAAAATATGAATTAATTTCAGTTCTTTAGTGCAAAAAGTGAAACTCGTACATTATATAGAGCCATTACACACAGAGTGCACTATTTCAAGTGTTTATTTCTGTTAATGTAGATGATTATGGCTTACAGCCAATGAAAACCAAAAAGTCATTATCTCCGTAAATTAGACTGCTTTAAAACACCAGCTTGAAAAATGATTTTAAAATCCAAATGTTGGCCTACTGAAATGTATGTTCAGTAAATGCACATTACTTGGTTGAGGCTCCTATAGCATCAATTACTGCATCAATGCGGCGTGGTCTGTGTCACTGCTGAGGTGTTATGGATGCCCAGGTTACTTTGATAGCAGCTTCAGCTCGTCTGTATTGTTGGGTCTGGTGTCTCTCCTTTTCCTCTTGACAATACCCCATATCTATGGGGTTAAGGTCAGGCGAGTTTGCTGGCCAATCAAGCACAGTGATACTGTTGTTTTTAATCCTGGTTTTAGTGCTTTTGGCAGTGTGGACAGGTGCCAAGTCCTGCTGGAGAATGAAATTTCCATCTCCAAAAAGTAGGCAGAGGGAATCATGAAGTGCTCTAAAATTTCCTGGTAGACGGCTGCACTAACTTTGGTCCTAATGAAATACAGTGGACCTACATTGGCAGATGACATGGCTCCCCAAACCATCAATGACTGTGGAGACTTCACGCTAGACCATAAGCAGCTTGGATTGTGTGCCTCTCCACTCATACTCAAGACTCTGGGACCTAGATTTCCAAATGAAAGGCAAAATTTACTTTCCTTGTGGAGTGTCAATGACTGCCTTCTGGACATCTGTCATGTCAGCAGTCTTCCCCATGATTGTGGAGCCTATTGAAACAGACGAAGGGACCTTTTTAAATTCTTAGGAAGCCTTTGCAGGTGTTTTTTGTTAATTATTCTAATTTACTGAGATAATGACTTTTGGGTTTCCATTGGCTGTATGCCATAATCATCAACATCAACAGACATAAACACTTGAAAAAGATCACTCTGTTTGTAATGAATCTATATAATATAAGAGTTTCATTTTTTGTATTGAAGAACTGAAATAAATTAACTTTTTGATGATATTCTAATTTTGTGAGATGCACTTGTATATATCCATTAGCCTTCGGTTCTACTAGTTGCAGCGCAGTCATACTTGCAGTCAAGTGACAACTAGTGTCGGCTATGGAAGTGAATAGAACACTGCAGATATGGCTGACACTCTAGTCGGCACATGACAGCAAGTGTGCAAAGCGCCTCCTAGTGGTTATGTGATAACTGCTGAAACCGTCAGAGCCTGTCCATGTATATATTGTATTATATGTCTGGTATCTGTATCATTTGGTATCTAGTTTATTAGTTGTCTATGGAACTCATGGAAATATCCGAGCGCAGTGCACAGCAACTCTATAGATAACGAAGAGAGCAGAGGCCGAGAAGGCACAACTCTGCTCTATCCAGGACGAGACTACAGACCCCTGTACTCAGAATCTCTGGGTGGCCCCGTGGTCAAATCCCCAGTAATCAGCAAGTTATCAACCATCTGATGGATTGATGATCACTTGATTAGTTGGTAAATATCCCTTTAAAGAGATAGGTTGATTGTCCTATTCTTTAAAATTACAGTATCATACATGAACCGAAAACACATGTTCATGCACACACCACTAGAGTTGAGCGACTTTTGGTTTTTTAGGGTCGCGTTTCGTTTCGTGAAACCCGACTTTTCCAAAAGTCGGGTCGAGCAAGATCGTCCGATTATAGGGAAAAGTCGGGGTCGTCCCGAAACACGAAACCCAATGTAAGTCAATGGGGAATAAAAGTCGGCAGTGAGAGGAGGACAGGAAACACACCTACAGTGCCCATTTGAATGCCAAAAGCATCAATTCTTCTTACTTAAGCTTGTCAACCTTAATTAACTTCATAATACAAGTTACGCACTGAAAAATGGGGGTTATTTGGCTAAAGTTGTGGGGGGGGAGGGCTGGCTGCAGGTTTTCATGTGCCCTGGGCGAAAGAGCGCCCCTTTAACACATACCACAACTCATCATGCTCCGATACGGCAGATAAATAGCGGTATAGTACAATGAAAAATACCTCACTTTTTACATCTCATGACGAGGCACATCTATTTCTCCATACAGAATCATTGGTCCCATATAATGTTTGAAACAGTATATGATGAGCTCCACATAATGCTACAGTATATGTTGGTCCCCATGGATGAAGCTCCACTGTCTTATGGGCCCAAATAATGCTCCAAACATAATGGGCCCCATTCATAATGCTCTAGTGTATAATGGGCCCTGTAAATGCTGCTCCAGTGTCTGATGTCCACCTTTGGAATGTTCCAGTGTATGGTGGGCCCCATCTATCATTCTCCAGAGTATAGTGCTCCCCAAAAATTGCTGTCCCAACATTGAAAACAATCAAATAAGTCTCCTCGCTAGGGAATCCCTGTACTTGTCTGGACAGGTGCTGTAGCTTGCTTAACAGCTCGCCAGCCGTTCTCACGCCCAGTATGGATTGCACGTGATTGCACAAAGGTTAGAAAGGGTACCGTATCCCTGGATAACATGTATGGATAGCGTACACATTCAAAATATATGTCTCAGGAGGCAGGCTCAGACGGTGTCAGGCCCAGTATGGATTGCACGTGATTGCACAAAGGTTAGAAAGGGTACCGTATCCCTGGATAACATGTATGGATAGCGTACACATTCAAAATATATGTCTCAGGAGGCAGGCTCAGACGGTGTCAGGCACAGTATGGATTGCACGTGATTGCACAAAGGTTAGAAAGGGTACCGTATCCCCGGATAACATGTATGGATAGCGTACACATTCAAAATATATGTCTCAGGAGGCAGGCTCAGGTGTTAGGCCCAGTATGGATTGCACGTGATTGCACAAAGGTTAGAAAGGGTACCGTATCCCTGGATAACATGTATGGATAGCGTACACATTCAAAATATATGTCTCAGGAGGCAGGCTCAGACGGTGTCAGGCCCAGTATGGATTGCACGTGATTACACAAAGGTTAGAAAGGGTACCGTATCCCTGGATAACATGTATGGATAGCGTACACATTCAAAATATATGTCTCAGGAGGCAGGCTCAGACGGTGTCAGGCACAGTATGGATTGCACGTGATTGCACAAAGGTTAGAAAGGGTACCGTATCCCCGGATAACATGTATGGATAGCGTACACATTCAAAATATATGTCTCAGGAGGCAGGCTCAGACGGTGTTAGGCCCAGTATGGATTGCACGTGATTGCACAAAGGTTAGAAAGGGTACCGTATCCCTGGATAACATGTATGGATAGCGTACACATTCAAAATATATGTCTCAGGAGGCAGGCTCAGACGGTGTTAGGCCCAGTATGGATTGCACGTGATTGCACAAAGGTTAGAAAGGGTACCGTATCCCCGGATAACATGTATGGATAGCGTACACATTCAAAATATATGTCTCAGGAGGCAGGCTCAGATGGTGTTAGGCCCAGTATGGATTGCACGTGATTGCACAAAGGTTAGAAAGGGTACCGTATCCCTGGATAACATGTATGGATAGCGTACACATTCAAAATATATGTCTCAGGAGGCAGGCTCAGACGGTGTTAGGCCCAGTATGGATTGCACGTGATTGCACAAAGATTAGAAAGGGTACCGTATCCCCGGATAACATGTATGGATAGCGTACACATTCAAAATATATGTCTCAGGAGGCAGGCTCAGACGGTGTTAGGCCCAGTATGGATTGCACGTGATTGCACAAAGGTTAGAAAGGGTACCGTATCCCCGGATAACATGTATGGATAGCGTACACATTCAAAATATATGTCTCAGGAGGCAGGCTCAGACGGTGTTAGGCCCAGTATGGATTGCACGTGATTGCACAAAGGTTAGAAAGGGTACCGTATCCCTGGATAACATGTATGGATAGCGTACACATTCAAAATATATGTCTCAGGAGGCAGGCTCAGACGGTGTCAGGCACAGTATGGATTGCACGTGATTGCACAAAGGTTAGAAAGGGTACCGTATCCCTGGATAACATGTATGGATAGCGTACACATTCAAAATATATGTCTCAGGAGGCAGGCTCAGACGGTGTCAGGCACAGTATGGATTGCATGTGATTGCACAAAGGTTAGAAAGGGTACCGTATCCCCGGATAACATGTATGGATAGCGTACACATTCAAAATATATGTCTCAGGAGGCAGGCTCAGACGGTGTTAGGCCCAGTATGGATTGCACGTGATTGCACAAAGGTTAGAAAGGGTACCGTATCCCCGGATAACATGTAAGGATAGCGTACACATTCAAAATATATGTCTCAGGAGGCAGGCTCAGACGGTGTCAGGCACAGTATGGATTTGACGGCCCAGATTACACAGCGGAGGAGCAGGGAGAGGTAAAGATTGCAAATGCTGGGGCCCTGCCCAAGCAAGGGGGGCCCACTCGTGGGCGTCGGTACTGGCACTGGGCCCCTCATAGTACAGCGGTGTGTCTGACGGCGGGTGTGCACCACCGCCGTCAGAGACACTTGATTGCACTATGAGGGACCCTGTGCTAGTGTCCGCGCCCAAGAGTCGGCCTACCCACATGTCCAGGGCAACGGCACTCGCACGGTGTCGTGCGGTAGGTGGTGACCCCGGCCATGGGGGGGGAGGCAGCACAGTTAGGGAGTTTTAGAAAGTGGCATATGTTGATGTTGGACATTCAGCTGATGCAAAAGGTGAAATAGGTGAAGTACCAGGAAGAGGTGGACCAAAGCAAGCCATTTTTCTGTCACCCTATGTGTCATCAGGGGAAGGTGGGACAAAATCCTTGGAAACCCATGCGTGGTTCATTTTAATGAAGGTTAGATCATCCACATTTTGGGTTGACAGACGGGTCCTTTTTTCTGTCAGGATTGATCCAGCTGCACTGAAGACTCTTTCCGATAGCACACTTGCAGCTGGGCAAGCGAGCTCCTGTAAGGCATATTGGGCCAATTCAGGCCAGGTGTCCAGTTTAGTGGCCCAATAGTCAAAGGGGAATGACCTGTGTGGGAGAACATCGATATGGGAGGAAAAGTAGTTTGTAACCATAGTTGACAACTGCTGTCTCCTGTCACTTTCCATCAATGCAGTATTACCAGTTGTGTGAGCGGTATTTGAAAAATCAGTCCACAACATTGTCATGAAACCCCTGTCTCCAACACCACTTCTGCTGTGTGCACCACGAACACCTCTGCCAAGCTGCCCCCGGCCCGTACGGCTCGTGTGAGAACCATCACCGCTGCTGTGTGCTGGGAATGCCTCAAGCAACCGATTTACCAGAGTTGCTTGTTTATTAGCCAATATTAGGTCAAGGTTCTCCTGTGGCATGATGTTTTGTAATTTGCCTTTATAGCGTGGATCCAGGATGCTGGCCAACCAGTAGTCGTCATCGTTCATCATTTTGGCAATGCGGGGGTCCCTTTTTAGGATCCGCAAGGCATAATCTGACATGTGGGCCAATGTTCCCGGTGTCAATGATGCACTGCGAGTGCTGGGTGGAGGAGCACTTTCTGGCAAATCCACATCCCTCCAGTCACGCACAAACCCTGTACCAGACCTTGCCACGCCAACATTTTCACTTGCCCCACGAGATGCATCCTCCTCCCCTAAGTAATCATCCCCATCATCCTCCTCCTCCTCCTCTTCTTCCTCCACCTCGTCCAGGAGAGGTCCCTGAGCAGACAATGGCTGAATGTCATCAAGGATTCCCTCCTCCTCTTCCTCCTCATCAACATTGGCTGCAGACGCCTGCTCCTTAAGGTGCGTCAAAGCTTGCATGAGCAGACGCATAAGTGGGATGCTCATGCTTAGGATGGCGTCGTCTGCGCTTACCAGCCGTGTGCATTCCTCAAAACACTGAAGGACTTTACAAAGGTCTTTCAGCTTCGACCACTGCACGCCTGTCAACTCCATGTCTGCTCTCAAAGTGCCTGGCCGTGTATCCTCCCACAAATGCATTATGGCCTGCCTCTGCTCGCACAGCCGCTCCACCATGTGCAGGGTGGAGTTCCACCTTGTTGCAATGTCGATAATGAGGCGGTGGTTGGGAAGGTGGAGCAATCGCTGCAGCTTCTGCATACGAACGGAGTGTACAGGCGACCGGCGGATGTGCGCGCACAGTCTTCGCACCTTCTGGAGCAGGGCTGTTAACTCCGGATAATTTTTGAGGAAGCACTGCACCACCAGGTTCAAGGTGTGAGCCAAGCAAGGTATGTGGCTGAGTTTTGAAAGGGCTATGGCTGCCACAAAATTACGGCCGTTATCACTAACTACCTTGCCTGCCTCAAGATGTACACTGCCCAGCCATGACTCAGTTTGTCGCTTCAAGTACTCGGCCAGCACCTCGGCGGTGTGTCTGTCGCCCAAACACATCATCTGCAACACAGCCTGCTGACGCTTTCCACTAGCTGCTCGATAGGGGGACACATCGTGTGCAACAGTGGCAGCTGCAGATGGAGTGCTCGTACGACTGCGCTCTGTGGACGAGCTTTCGCTTCTGGAGGAGGAGGAGGAGGAGGGTCGAACGCCTACAGCCAACTGTTTCCTATACCGTGGGCTAGGCAGCACTGTCCCACCACCGCTGTCCTCTGTGGACCCTGCATCCACCACATTAACCCAGTGCGCAGTGATGGACACGTAACGGCCCTGGCCATGCCGACTGGACCATGCATCAGTTGTGAGGTGCACCTTTCCGCTCACTGACTGCTTGAGTGCATGGACAATGCGGTCTTTCACATGATGGTGGAGGGCTGGGATGGCTTTGCGAGAGAAGAAGTGGCGACTGGGTAGGTCATAGCGTGGTACTGCATAGGCCATAAGTTCGCAGAAAGCTGTGCTTTCCACCAACCGAAAGGGCATCATCTCAAACGAGATTAGTTTGGCAATGTGGGCGTTCAAACCCAGTGTACGCGGATGAGAGACTGAGTACTTTCTTGACCTACTCATAGTGTCTGGGAGGGTGAGCTGGACTTGAGAGCTGCATATGGTGGAAGTAGCGGTGGACAGGGCGGACTGAGAGAGGGTTGATGATGGTGATGGAGTTGGTGTTCTTTCTGATGGCCTAGAATCAGTCTTTTGTTGATATAACAGTGGGATTCCCTGACTGCTGTGGTCTTGCAACGACACCTCAACATTTGCTGCTGTGCTAACCGGTGGGCTTACAGTGGGGGAAACAATGTAGCGTTGCTGACTACCTTCGTTGTGATCAGTTGCACATGTGGCACTTGAGGTTTGGTGTTGTGTCCACGCTTGCAAGTGCATGCTGGTTAAATGTCTAAGCATGCAACTGGTATTCAAATTTTTCAGATTTTTCCCTCGGCTAAAGGTCTTTGCGCACTTCTTACAGATAACCTTGGCCTGATCATGAGGATTTTGTTCAAAAAAGTGCCACACTCCACTCTTCCTACTTTGGCAGACATTTTGCGGCCTAGCACGCTGTGATCTTTTGACCCTCTGGACAAGCTGTCCAGCAACTCTTTTGATGTTTGGAACCTGTCTTTGGAGTGCTCCGGGCCTGCCAGATAACAGCTGTTGCGATGTCGATGTCTGCTGTGGATGCTCCACATCTGAGCTATTGGAAGCAGCACCCTCTTCCCCCAATGGATGCCAATCTGGGTCAACAACTGGGTCATCCATCACCTCCTCTTCTATGTCATGTGCACCTTTCTCTGTGTCACCATGTATGGTGGTATAGTGTGCGGGAAGGTGCACCTGAGTCTCATCAGGGTCAAAATCTGGCTCTGTACACTGCGAGGACAATGTAGTGCTCTGAGTGAATGTACCAGCAGAATCATCCATCAGCGGCTGTGCATCAGTGCACTCCATGTCAGATTCATCTTGGCCTGGGTAATTCACCATTTCACTTGATAATCCAGGCATGGTATGTGAAAACAGCTCCATGGAGTAATCAGTAGTATGGCCTGCGTCATCCTTCAATCTTGGATGGGGTGAAGGACACAAGGAAAGGTGTGGTTCATGAACATGAGCCTCCAATGACGACTCAGTGCTTTTACTTTTTACAACTGAAGAAGAGGAGGCGATAGAGTTGGAGGCTGAGTCAGCAATGTAAGACAAAACTGTTTCCTGATGCTCTGGCTTTAAAAGCGGTTTGCCAACTCCTAGAAAACTAAGCGTTCGAGGCCTTATGTAGCCAGACGATGACGCAGGGTCAGCACCTCCTGCATTCGGTCCTATTTTGCTCTTGCCACTACCATCAGATCCACCACCAACACCATCATTACCAGCTGCCAACCCCCGCCCAATTCCACGGCCTCTTCCACCAGCCTTCCTCATTTTTGGTAGAAATGTAGACAAAATCCAACAAACTATATAGTAATGTAAAACAAGGTACAAGGTGTCTATAGGATAGGGGAGATTTAGAATTTCTGCACACACTTGTGGACAGTGGAAACTTGTGGATTGTGTGAGGCCCACTGATATCTGAGCGCTATGTGACAGGCTCGATGGCACAGCTGCCTGTGACCAAAGTGACGAGAGGATAATGGAGATTTTGAATCTCTGCGCACACTTTTGGACACTGGACACTTGTGGATTGTGTGAGGCCCACTGATATCTGAGCGCTATGTGACACGCTCGATGGCACAGCTGCCTGTGACCAAAGTGACGAGAGGATAATGGAGATTTTGAATCTCTGCGCACACTTTTGGACACTGGACACTTGTGGATTGTGTGAGGCCCACTGATATCTGAGCGCTATGTGACACGCTCGATGGCACAGCTGCCTGTGACCAAAGTGACGAGAGGATAATGGAGATTTTGAATCTCTGCGCACACTTTTGGACACTGGACACTTGTGGATTGTGTGAGGCCCACTGATATCTGAGCGCTATGTGACAGGCTCGATGGCACAGCTGCCTGTGACCAAAGTGACGAGAGGATAATGGAGATTTTGAATCTCTGCGCACACTTTTGGACACTGGACACTTGTGGATTGTGTGAGGCCCACTGATATCTGAGCGCTATGTGACAGGCTCGATGGCACAGCTGCCTGTGACCAAAGTGACGAGAGGATAATGGAGATTTTGAATCTCTGTGCACACTTTTGGACACTGGACACTTGTGGATTGTGTGAGGCCCACTGATATCTGAGCGCTATGTGACACGCTCGATGGCACAGCTGCCTGTGACCAAAGTGACGAGAGGATAATGGAGATTTTGAATCTCTGCGCACACTTTTGGACACTGGACACTATTGGATTGTGTGAGGCCCACTGATATCTGAGCGCTATGTGACAGGCTCGATGGCACAGCTGACTGTGACCAAAGTGACGAGAGGATAATGGAGATTTTGAATCTCTGCGCACACTTTTGGACACTGGACACTTGTGGATTGTGTGAGGCCCACTGATATCTGAGCGCTATGTGACACGCTCGATGGCACAGCTGCCTGTGACCAAAGTGACGAGAGGATAATGGAGATTTTGAATCTCTGCGCACACTTTTGGACACTGGACACTTGTGGATTGTGTGAGGCCCACTGATATCTGAGCGCTATGTGACACGCTCGATGGCACAGCTGCCTGTGACCAAAGTGACGAGAGGATAATGGAGATTTTGAATCTCTGCGCACACTTTTGGACACTGGACACTTGTGGATTGTGTGAGGCCCACTGATATCTGAGCGCTATGTGACACGCTCGATGGCACAGCTGCCTGTGACCAAAGTGACGAGAGGATAATGGAGATTTTGAATCTCTGCGCACACTTTTGGACACTGGACACTTGTGGATTGTGTGAGGCCCACTGATATCTGAGCGCTATGTGACACGCTCGATGGCACAGCTGCCTGTGACCAAAGTGACGAGAGGATAATGGAGATTTTGAATCTCTGCGCACACTTTTGGACACTGGACACTTGTGGATTGTGTGAGGCCCACTGATATCTGAGCGCTATGTGACACGCTCGATGGCACAGCTGCCTGTGACCAAAGTGACGAGAGGATAATGGAGATTTTGAATCTCTGCGCACACTTTTCGACACTGGACACTTGTGGATTGTGTGAGGCCCACTGATATCTGAGCGCTATGTGACACGCTCGATGGCACAGCTGCCTGTGACCAAAGTGACGAGAGGATAATGGAGATTTTGAATCTTTGCGCACACTTTTGGACACTGGACACTTGTGGATTGTGTGAGGCCCACTGATATCTGAGCGCTATGTGACAGGCTCGATGGCACAGCTGCCTGTGACCAAAGTGACGAGAGGATAATGGAGATTTTGAATCTCTGCGCACACTTTTGGACACTGGACACTTGTGGATTGTGTGAGGCCCACTGATATCTGAGCGCTATGTGACAGGCTCGATGGCACAGCTGCCTGTGACCAAAGTGACGAGAGGATAATGGAGATTTTGAATCTCTGCGCACACTTTTGGACACTGGACACTTGTGGATTGTGTGAGGCCCACTGATATCTGAGCGCTATGTGACAGGCTCGATGGCACAGCTGCCTGTGACCAAAGTGACGAGAGGATAATGGAGATTTTGAATCTCTGCGCACACTTTTGGACACTGGACACTTGTGGATTGTGTGAGGCCCACTGATATCTGAGCGCTATGTGACACGCTCGATGGCACAGCTGCCTGTGACCAACGTGACGAGAGGATAATGGAGATTTTGAATCTCTGCGCACACTTTTGGACACTGGACACTTGTGGATTGTGTGAGGCCCACTGATATCTGAGCGCTATGTGACAGGCTCGATGGCACAGCTGTGACAAAAGTGACTAGAGGATAATGGAGATTGGATTGCTTTTAAAAAAGCAGTTTGCGGAGCAGTGGGTAAACAGCAATGCCAGCGTGTCAGGAAGCCTTAAAAGGCAGCCCAACAACCAACACCACTGATACACCACAATATAGCCTCCCCTTGCACTGCACACACAGTGACTTGTGTGTTGTGCAGGCCAAATCGCTAGCAGCAGAAGCAGTTTTTTTGTCTTCTTCCCTGCCTAACGCTCTCCCTACAGAATCAGCAGCAACCTCTCCCTATACTAAGATCGGCAGAAGTAAGATGGCGGTCGGCGTGCACGCCCTTTTATACCCCCTGTGACGCCCACCAAAGCAAGCCAATCACTTGCATGCCCTTCTGAAAGATGGTGGTGACCCGTGCCTAGGTCATCACGTTGCCCACAGTGTCCGTGGATCCTGATTGGCTGAAAAAGAGCGCAAAACAAACTTTTGAAACGCGACTTTGGCGCGTAAGTCGCCGACCTCGTGGCCGACCTCATCCTAGGGTCGGGGTTCGTTTCATGAAACCCGACTTTGTCAAAAGTCGGCGACTTTTGAATTTTTTCGACCCGTTTCGCTCAACTCTACACACCACACAAACATACACATATACTGGACATACACACATATATACCTTAAATACACACACATATACATACACATATACCATACATACACACACATATACATACACATATACCATACATACACACATATATACCCATATACCATTCATACATACACACATACACAGATACACATATACACATATATCATACATATACACATATATATACACATATACAGTGCCTTGCGAAAGTATTCAGCCCCCTGGAACTTTTCAACCTTTTCCCCACATATCATGCTTCAGACATAAAGATACCAAATGTAAATTTTGGTGAAGAATCAACAACAAGTGGGACACAAATGTGAAGTTGAACGAAATTTATTAGTTATTTTTAATTTAATCGCATCAAAAGTTAAAGGGGCCGAATAACATTGCATGCCCCACTTTTCAGTTTTTGAATTTCCACAAAAAATTAAAATAACCAATAAATTTCGTTCAACGTCACAATTATGTCCCACTTGTTGTTGATTCTTCACCAAAAATGTACATTTTGTATCTTTATGTTTAAAGCATGATATGTGGGAAAAGGTTGAAAAGTTTCATAGGGCTGAATATTTTCACAAGGCACTGTACCGTACATATATACACGCATAGATACACATATACATAGACACACACACAGATGCACACCCACATGTATAAAAACATATACAAGCACACGCATACATATATAAACACACATACATATACAGCTCTGGCAAAAATTAAGAGACCGCTGCACAGTTTTATAAAAATCAGTTTCTCTAAGTGTCTGACAGCCATTCCATTCCAGTGTCAGTTGAATTCCAACTAGAGTACACCTCATTCTACTTAATGTGCTTATGATTAGGTGATCACCTGAACCAAATCTTTATTAATGAAGGGAAGTATAAAAAAACCCTGCTGTGGTGTTCACAATCCTCTTGCAATAGGACAAGCTGGATGGCAAAGCAAGTGCAAGTAATATCCCAAAAGTAATAGGAATGAAAAAAATAACTTTTAACCATGCCAAAGGAGTTGAAAAGAAAAGTCTTGAGTGAGGAAAGAAGGACCCAATTCTGGCTTTACTAGCAGAGGGATACAGTGAGCGCAATGTTGCCTCCATCCTTAAAATTTATAAGAGGGTAGTCCATTACAACAAAGTCAAGCAGCAGATATTGGGGACAACAAAACTACAGCCTGGCAGAGGGTGAAAACTACTCTCCACTGAACCGGGATGACTGTCATCTTAGTCAAATGTCACTCAGCAACTGCAAGAAGACATCAAGTGACCTACAAAAGTGATGACAAATTTCAGCTGGGCTGAAGTGCACGGCAAGAACAGGCTCCTAGAGGTAGGGCTCAAGTCATGTAAAGAGAGCAAAAAACCTTTCATTAATGAGAAGCAAAGGAAAGCCAGGCTGAAGTTTGCCAAAGACCATAAGGATTGGACCATAGAGGACTGGAGTAAGGTAATCTTCTTTGATGAGTCTAATTTTCAGCTTTGCCCAACACCTGGTCATCTAATGGTTAGACAGGGACCTGGAGAGGCGTACAAGCCACAGTGTCTTGCACCCACTGTGAAATTTTGTGGAGGATTGGTGATGATCTGGGGATGCTTCAGCAAGGCTGGAATTGGGCAGGTCAATCTGGTGATGGACATATGAATCAAGCCACAATCAAGGTTATCCTGGATAAACAGTTGATTCCTTCTGCTCAGGCATTGTTCCCCAACTCTGAGGACTGTTTTTTCCAGCAAGACAATGTGCCATGCCACACAGCTAGGTCAATCAATGTGTGGATGAAGGACCACCTCATCAAATCCCTGTCATGGCCAGCCCAATCTCCTGACCTGAACACCATTGAAAACCTCTGGAATGTAATCAAGAGGAAGATGGATAGTCACAAGCCATCAAACAAAGAAGAACTGCTTACATTTTTGTATCAGGCGTGGCATAAAGTCACCGAAAAGCAGTGTGAAAGAAAGGTGGAAAGCATGCCAAGACACATGAAAGCTGTGATTAACAATCATGGTTATTCCACAAAATATTGACTTCTGAACTCTTCCTGAGTTAAAACATTAGTATTGTTGTTTCTAATTGATTACACTGGGGAGCGCAATTTTTTAGGAGTTAGGTCAGACAACTGTTCTTAATTAATTTTTGGATGCTGAATCCAGAAATGATCTCAGTTTTTCTCTATCACATCAAGTTTTTGAACTATAGGATTTTTGTCTTCTCAAAAATATGTAAACTACTGTACCTAAAAAGTTTTTTTTTTTTTTTTAAATAGTACAAATATGAACAAAAAATGAAATATATAAGAAATAGGCATGACAAATATGTTTTTTAGTGCTATCATGTTTTTTAGGCTATATATATTTATATGCAAGTATTTAAGGTAAAAATGTACATTTATAGCTTTTTCTGGAGTGTTTAACTTGAGGACAATCACGTTTGATGCTCCAGCAATAGTCAGCCATCATATGTACATCCCATCTACCTTGGTAACGGTCTTCCATAACCTTCAAATCTTGGTGAAATCGATTTTCCGGAAAGTTGGCAAGATGGCAATGCAGAAAATGTAGTTTAATACTCATGTTGCAACCAAGCGCTTTGTAGCTCTCCAATAGTTTCTGAACAATTTCTTTGTAATTACTTGCACGTGTAATTCCAAGAAAGTTCTTGACGACGTCTTTGAATGATAACCAAGCATTCTTCTCAAGATCTGACATAGTCCCGGTGAAATGTTCATCTTTGATGAGCTGTCGAATTTGTGGACCATCAAACACACCAGCCTTGATTTTTTCAATGGACAGTCCAGGAAGTGCCAACATGATGTACTTAAAACAGTCGCCGTCAGTTGGCAATGCTTTTACAAATTGCTTCATGAGACCTAGTTTTATGTGCAGAGGTGGGAATAGTATATTCTTCCTGTCAACAAGTGGCTGATGTAGAATGTTAGGATCTCCAGGTTTAAGACCAGATCTTGGAGGCCAATTCGACTCAACCCAATGCTTTTCTCGAGCTCTGCTATCCCACATACAGAGAAAGCAGGGATACTTTGTGTACCCACGTTGCTGACCAAGAAGGAAGCAAACCATTTTAAGACATCTCCATGTTCTTCACGAAGAGAGACATAATGCCCAGTAGGGACTGCACCAAATAAATTGCCATTGTGTGGAAGGACACACTTAAGACTCCGCTTTGAGCTATCAATAAACAATCGCCATTCATTTGGATTGTACATTGAAAGCCCTAATTCTTGTAGTAAACCAGGAATATTATGGCAAAACACAAAACCGCTGTCACACCGAAAGTACTGCAAAAATGTACTTTCTCTAGTACGAAAGTATGATACCTTCGCTCCTTGTTCAAGTAACTGTTTCTCATTCAGCCTTGATGCTAGTAATTCTGAAGCTTTTTTTGATAAGCCCAATTCACGTGCTAAATCATTTAACTCGTGCTGATCAAATCCCTTACGAACTGAATCCTTGCGACTTTCAAATTCTGCATCATTGCTGTCACTGTGTTCGTCAACATCACTCAGAACTTCTAGAGATGGTAGCTGTTCGAAAACTGGCACTGGAATTTCAGCTGAATGAGGCATTGGTCTGATAGCTGACGGTAGATTTGGATATTCTATTTTACTTTTATTTTTCCTGTTAAATCCTGATGTTTTCACTAAACAGAAGTAACAGTCTGTGGAATGACTTTTTTGCTCTCTCCACACCATGGGGATACCAAATGCCAACTTTTCACGTGTTCCTTTGGTCCACATCCGTAAACTCTCGACACACTGCTTGCACACTATGTGAGGGGCCCATGGCTTATCTTGATCACCGAGTTTTACTTTAAAATATGCAAAATATGCTTGTTTGACAAATGCACTGATGTTTGCCCTTTGAACTGGAATGGTGAAAACACCACAAATATAGCAGAAGGAGTCAGGGTTGTTTAGGCATTTACGACGAGAGGAAGAAGGAGCAGACATGATCTGAAACAAAGGAAATATGTACATAAGTAAATAAAACACTGAGATGGAAAGTTACAAGCTTTGAAAACTAACAAAGAAAAAAATCATAAAAGATATATAAATTACAACTAAGTGCCCAATGTAAAGAGAAAAGCTATCACAAATCCTATTTATTCCTACTATGATACATTTTTTGTGTAAAGATATTGATAATTATGATGTATTGGGAGCTGTACACACCTCTCACCACACTGTCTCAGTTGTGACTACTCTTACAAGTTGCCACGTAGCTCTATATGAGTCGAATTGTACTCAGATAACAAGTCTTATTACAGAAATCAGTGCAATTGTGCTTCTATGGCAGGTAAGTTGAGGAGGAAAAACTTGACGTGATAGAAAAAAACTGACTACATTTTTGGAATCAGCATGCCAATTTTAGTATAAATCAGCTCAAAAACCTAACTCAACAGAACATTTTTTTCAAATTGTTCCCCAGTGTTATGAACTTGTTTTCTTAGCATTATTTGAGGTCTGCAAGCACTGCACTTTTTTGTTATTTTGACCATTTCTCATTTTCTGAAAATAACTATAAAATTCAGTGCTTGGAAATTCGAAGACATGTTGTCAGTAGAGTTGAGGAGCGAAACGGGTGGTCAAATTCAAAAATGGCCGACTTTAGCTAAAGTCGGGTTTCGCCGATCAAAACACGACCATAGTGTGAGGATGGCCATGAGGTCACCAATCAGAGAGCCAAAGTCGCATTTCAAATAATGCTTCCAGCGCCTTTTCTCAGCCAATGATGGAGGACGCACACTGTGGGCAACGCGATGACATGGGCAGCGGCCACCACCATCTTAGAGGGCATTGAAGTGATTGGCTGTCTTCGTGTGGCATCACAGTTGGTATAAAAGGCCGTGACCGCCGACCGCTATCTTACTTCTGCCGATCTTAGAATAGGGAGAGGTGCTGCTGCTGTTGATTCTCAATAGGGAGAGTGTTAGGCAGGGAAGAAGAAAAAAAATTGCTTCTGCTGATAGCGCTTTTCACTGTATAGTTAGTGTGCAGTGAAAGGGGAGGATTTTTGTTGTGTGCAGCAGCGCTGGTGGTGATTAGGCTGCCTTTTAAGGCTACCTGATAGCTGCATTGCTGTGTGCACACTGCTGTTCAAACTGCTTTTTTCAAAGCACTCCAACTTTTATTATTTTGTTATGGTGACTGAGAGTTACCGAGCGTTCATTTTTTCACACACCGTATAGCTGTGTACGCTCCTCACACACTACCGTGTACCGGCTGGTATCATGGACAAATAGAAGCTATCTGGGTGTGACTCTGGAAAATCAAGCCGAGGACATTTTCCATTTTTCCAGACCTACACCTTATAGAGCTGTCCGCTTTTCAAACAGTTTCGTATATCTGCTGTTTGATTATGGTCAAAACTAGACAGAGACAGCATGTGTCAGTTCGAATACATAGACGGAGATTAACAATTTTCCATACAGACACTGTATAGCGGTGTACGCTCCTCACACACTACCGTGTACCGCCTTGTATCACGGACAAATAGAAGCTATCTGGGTGTGACTCTGGAAAAACAAGCCGAGGAGATTTTCCATTTTTCCAGACCTACACCTTATAGAGCTGTCCTCTTTTCAAACAGTTTCGTATATCAGCTGTTTGATTATGGTCAAAACTAGACAGAGACAGCGTGTGTCAGTCCGTATACAAATAGACGGAGATTGACAATTTTCCATACAGACACTGTATAGCGGTGTACACTCCTCATACACTACCGTGTACCAGCTGGTATCACGGACAAATACAAGCTATCTGTGTGTGACTCTGGAAAAACAAGCTGAGGAGATTTTCCTTTTTTCCAGACCTACACCTTAGAGAGCTGTCCGCTTTTCAAACAGTTTTGTATATCTGCTGTTTGATAACGGTCAAAACTAGACAGAGACAGCGTGTGTCACTCGATATACAAATAGACGGAGATTGACAATTTTCCATACAGACACCGTATAGAGGTGTATGCTCCTCACACACTACCGTGTACTGGCTGGTATCACAGACAAATACAAGCGATCTGTGTGTTACTCTGGAAAAGCAAGCCGAGGAGATTTTCCTTTTTTCCAGACCTACACCTTAGAGAGCTGTCCGCTTTTCAAACAGTTCCGTATATCTGCTGTTTGATGATGATCCAAACTAGACAGAGACAGCGTGTTTCACTCCAAATAAAAATAGACGGAGATTGACAATTTTCCATACAGACACCATGTAGAGCTGTCCGATTCCCAAACAGTATTGTATATCTGCCGTTCGCATTACAGTCACATCTATACAGAGTCAGCGTTTGTGTGTGACACTCCGTAATTACACATACAGAGATTGTTAGTTACGCAAAAAACGCATACAGCTGTACACTTCTGATAGAGTTCCGTATATCTGCTTGTTGGATTACGGTCAAATACATACTGGGAGAGTGTCTGTGACTAACAAAATATATACGTAGCTTTAATTTTTTTAATACACCTTACACAGCTGGACGCTCCTCATACAGTACCATCTCTCTGCTGGTATTTTTGGTACATTTTCCCAAACTTGAGGAAGTATGGTGGAAGAGTCCACGGACGTGGGCAGGGGGCCGCAGCTGGTACTGATGGTGGTGGCTCATCCGCTGGTTCTGGCAAAAGCACAATAGCAGGTAAGGCAGGAGGTGTTGAGCCTGCGTTATCGTCTGGCCCAAGAAGGCCTGTAAGTTTCCCTTTTCTTGGAGTAGGAAAACCGCTTTAAAAGCCGGAGCATCAGGAACAGGTTTTGGCATACATTGCCAAAACAGCCACCAGATCTATTGCCTTCTCTGCTGAACGTTCGAAACCTGCAGGCACAGAGTCGTCAGTGCAGAGTTCTGGTCAGGAAAAACACCTTTCCTTGTGTCCTTCACCCCCACCAAAAGTTAAGGATGCGGCAGCCCACACTTTAGATTACTCTATGGAGCTCTTTTCACATAACATGCCTGGGTTATCCAGTCAAATCCTGAATTCCCCAATCCAAGATGAATCTGACTTGGAGTGCACTGATGCACAGCCACTGCTAGATGATTCTGCTGGTACATTGACCCAGAGCACTACATTGCCCTCGCAGTCTACTGAGCCAGAAACTGACCCTGATGAAACTCAGGTGCCCCTTCCCGCATACTATACCACCTTACACGGTGACACAGAGGAAGGTAAAGAGGAAGGTGCAGATGACTTTGAAGAGTTGGTGATGGATTGGCATCTATACCACCTTACACGATGACACAGAGGAAGGCAAAGAGGAAGGTGCAGATGACTTTGAAGAGTTGACCCGGATTGGCATCCATTGTGGGAGGATGGTGGCGCTGGCAATATTTCATATAAGGAGAAGGATCCGCAGCAGACATTGACATCGCAGCAGCGGTTATCTGGCAGGCCCGTAGCTGTCCAGAAACGTGGAACAAAAACTAAAAGAGTTGCAGGACAGCTTGGCCAGACGGTCAACTTAGCACAGCGTGCAAGGCCAAAAAATGTATACCATAGTAGGAAGAGTGCAGTGTGGCAGTTCTTTGTCCAAAATCCTACTGATGAGGCAAAGGTTACCTGTAAGAAGAGCGGAAGGACCTTTATCCGAGGTAAACAACTCAGAAATTTGAATACCAGTTGCATGCTTAGATATTTAATCAACATGCACTTGCAAGCGTGGACGGACAACAAAACCTCAGGTAACACATGTACACCTGCTCCGACTGAAGGTAGCCAGCAACGCTCCATCGCTTTCCCCACTGTAAGACCACTGCCACCATTAAGCACACCACCAGCACTAAATGTGGAGGTGTCGTGGCAAGGCTAAAGCACTCAGGGAATCACAATGATTTTGCAACACAACACTGAATCTAGGCCATCACCACCAATACCATCACCAACCCCCTCTCACTCCGTCCGGTCCACCGCTACTTCCCCCATATGCAGCTCTCCAGTCCAGCTCACCCTACCAGACACTCAGAGTAGGACAAGAAAGTACTCATCCTCTCATCCGCGTACACTGTGTTTGAGCGCCTACATTGCCAAACTAATCTCATTGGAGATGATGCCCTACCGTTTGGTTGAAAGTGAAGCTTTCCACGAGCTCATGGCCTACGCTGTCCCACGCTTTGACCTACCCAGTCGGCACTTCTTTTCTCGAAAAGCCATCCCTGCCCTCCACCGGCATGTGAAAGACCTCATTGTCCATGCACTAAAACAGTCAGTGAGTGGACAGGTGCACCTCACAACAGATGCATGGACCAGTAGGCATGGCCAGGGCCGTTATGTGTCCATCACTGCACACTGGGTTAATGTGGTGGATGCAGGCCAGGCTCCACAGGGGACAGCGGCGGTGGAACAGTGCTGCCTAGCCAACAATATAGGAAACAGTTGGCTGTAGGCTTTCGACCCTCCTCCTCCATAAGCGAAAGCTCGTCCACAGAGCGCAGTCGCACCAGCACTCCATCCGCAGGTGGCAGTGTTGCACACGAGGTGTCCCACTATTGAACAGCTAGTGGTAAGCGTTAGCAGGTTGTGTTAAAGATGATGTCTTTGGGCGACAACAGACACACCGCAGAGGTACTGGCCGACTACTTGCAGCGACAAACTGAGTCATGGCTGGGCAGTCTACATCTTGATGCACGCAAGGTAGTCAGTGATAACGGTCGTAATTTTGTGGCAGCCATAGCCCGTGCAAAACTCACACACATACCTTGCCTGGCTCACACTTTGAACCTGGTGGTGCAGTGCTTCCTTAATAATTATCTGGAGTTAACATCACTACTCCATAAGGTGCGAAGACTGTGCTCGCACATCCGTCGCTCAAACGTACACTCCAGTCGTATGCAGAAGCTGCAGCGATTGCTCCACCTCCCTAAGCACTGCCTAATCATAGACGTTGCAACAAGGTGAAACTCAACCCTGCACATGGTTGAGAGGCTGTGCGAACAGAGGCAGACTGTAATGTATTTGAGGGAGGATACACGGGCATGCAGTTTGAGGGAAGACATGGAATTGTCGGGTGTGCAGTGGTCAAAGCTGAAAGACCTCTGTAAAGTCCTTCAGTGTTTTGAGGAATGCACATGGCTGGTAAGCGCAGACGACGCCATCACAAGCATGAGCATCCCACTTATGCATCTGCTCATACAAAGTTTGATGCACATTAAGGATCTGGCGTCTGCAGCAGAGGAGGAGGAACAGGAGGAGGAGAAGGAGGAGGGAAGCCTTGCTGACAGTCAGCCATTGTCTGGTCATGGAACTGTCCTGGATGAGGTGGAGGAAGAAGACGAGGAGGAGGAGGATGAGGGGGATGATTATTTTGGGCAGGAGGATGCTTCTCAGGGGGCAAGAGAAAATGTTGGCATTCCAAGGTCAGGTACAGTGTTTGTGCGTGACTGTAGGGATGTGGATTTGCCAGAAAGTGCTCCTCCACCCAGCAGTGGCAGTGCATTATTGACACCTGGAACATTGGCCCACATGTGCGATTATGCCTAGCGGATCCTAAAAAGGGACCCCCGCATTGCCAAAATGATGAAGGATGACGACTACTGGCTAGCCAGCATCCTCAATCCATGCTACAAAGGCAAATTACACAACATCATGCCACAGGAGAACCTAGAGATAATATTGGCTAACAAACAAGCAACTCTGGTAAACCGTTTGTTTGAGGCTTTCCCAGCACACAGCAGGGGTGCTGGTTCTCCCACAAGCCGCAGTGGGCACAATGGAAGAGGTGTTCGTGGTGCACCCAGCCAAAGTGGCGTTGGAGACAGGGGTTTAATGACCATGTTGTGGAATGATTTTTCAAGTACCGCTCACACGACTGCTAATACTGCATCGATTAAAAGTGACAGGAGACAGCAGTTGTCAACTATGGTTACAAACGACTTCTCCTCCCATATCGATGTTCTCCCTCACAGGTCATTCCCCTTTGACTATTGGGCCTCTAAACTGGACACCTGGCCTGAATTGCACACTATGCCTTACAGGAGCTCACTTGCTCTGCTGCTAGTGTGTTATCTGAAAGAGCCTTCAGTGCTGCTGGATCAATCAGACTGAAAAAAGGACCCATCTGTCGACCCAAAATGTTGATGATCTAACCTTCATTAAAATGAGCCATGCATGGGTTTTAAAAGATTTTGTCCCACCTTCCCCTCATGACACATAGGTTGCCAGAAAACTGACTCGCTTTTGTCCTCCTCTTCCTCGGACATGCCCAATTTCGCCATTTGCAGCAGCTGAATGTCCAGCCTACACATCAATATATGCCATTTTTTAAACCTCCCTAACTGGGCTACCCACCCCCACCCCCAAGAGCTGGGGTCAACACCTGGCGCACCCGGGCAAGTGCCGTTGCTCTGAACAGGTGGATGGACCCACTGATGGCCTACGGCACTGGCACAAGGCCCCTCATAGTACAATACAGTGTCTCTGATGGTGGGGGGCCCACTCGCCGTCAGACTTACCAGCGTACTATGAGGGGCCCTGTGCCAGTACTGTTGACCACGAGTGTGCCCTCCCTGCTTGGTCCTGCCCACAGCACTTGCAAGTTGCAATACTTACCTCTCCCTGCTCCACCGCTGTGTAGTCTGGGCAGTTAAATCCTTCACAGGGACGGCCACTAGAAATTTGGTGTATTGATTGATGATGGTTAAGATGTAGCTATGGCCTGTCCTGCTGACCTCTACCTTCAGATGATCATTGGCTACCATATGTAATGGATGTCAACTTACAAGCGGATGCAGTGGTGCTTTATGATCACCTTTCACATTTGTAATAGTCACAGACGTGTGACATTCCTGCCAGCATTTTTCAATGTCTCCTCTCATGTCAATCCAATAGAATCGCCTACGGCCTGTGGCTTCTGTTTTTTGCACTCCAAAATGACCAGACACATCATGATAGGCAGCGAGGACCATGTCTACATCTCTCCCTGTGATCACAATTTGATGGATACGAGTAACGGTGATGTGATCCACGCTACTGCGATAAAGCAATCCTTTCTTCACAAAGAACGATTTTCGCTGTCTCCACAGACACTGTTAGGTGTCGGATTTCTGGCTCTGCACAGTGGGAATCCAGAGCCGTACAATCAGCGGTCTCCTATTCTGCGCCGACCGCTAAGGGCCCTGCTCAGCAATCACGGCGAGCCAAGCATGCTGCTCAGACTTGTTCTTTGAGCCTGGATGTTGCTGCCACCTCTGGTGCAGCAATGGTAGCGCAACCTGCTCCACAGGGAATCGCTCACGAGGCTAAGTCCTCGTGCCGTGCTACTGGGCATGCCCGCAACTTGACCTCTAACTGGAGAGCAGGGGTCACGTGCTCAGGTCCTGCGTCGGATCTGATTGGTCTCTTCCAGGGTACTGGAAGGTCCCAGAAGCGCATGGCTATAAAAAGCCTGCATGGCGGCTCGGCCATGCGCTAGTGTAGCATATTATGCTGAGTGTGAATGGTGATGGATGCATGTTCTGGTGACTGACTTATTAAGAAACCCCTTCCCTCTGATATTACGAATGGTGACAGAGTGTTGGTGATAGTCAGCTCCCATTAGTGGCAAGCCAAGCGCCACTGTGCTTCCTGCACTGCACACTAGCGTCCGGCGGTGTCCGGCCTTCTGGCGCCATCGTCTAGCGGCTGTAGTTATTGCCGCGCTGCGGTAGCAGCGTCCATTGGCGGTTGCGGTTGCAACGCCACCTGCTGGTTATCTTGTGAGGCTAACAGGGCCAGCGCCTTTGTTTTATTTTCTGTGAAGCAACTCTGTGTCTGAACAGAGCCGCTCTCAGTGTTCGGGTGACGTTAACTCGAGCGCAGTACTTCACCTAGTGGTGTATCTGCCATTGTCCAGCAGCGGTCTTAACATCTACCGCACGGTGGACCCCGGGCGGCGAACGCACCTTCTATTATTTATATCTGGTGAGTTACGCCGACCCTAACAGACACAGTAATTGAGGGTCTGCATCGCCTCTGCAGCATCTACCGGGAGGTTTTCCCGCGATGAGTAATTCCCAAATTTCTGCTAACACTTGACTTCCCGTCTGTACTTGTATCCATGTAGTTTCCAGTAGTGGAGAGTCTGGACTGGCTTACTGAGATTGAAATATAAACGAAGATTTAAAAGTACCACAACACTGTATACTGTTGTACGCTTCGAACACCTTTCCCTTTTTCTACTTTTTAAATTCTGGTGTAATACTTAGTGAACCTGTGAGTGTCTGTGTCTGACTCCGGAAGTATAGACGGAAATTTACACCTGGTAAATTAGAATGGATACACCTGGTATGTGCTGATACAGTACCTTTGTTCAAAATTTTTTATTACGGTATCATCCATTGGGAGTGAGCGTGTGTGGATTACGCCTTCCATATGTACGGTGAATCGGAGATACCAATTTTTACCCTATACTCGATACAGCTTGTATCTTGTTATACAGTACCTTTGTTCGACATTTAGTATTACGGTCAAATCCATACTGAGTAAGCGTCTTAAAGTGACTACGGGACTATGTATACAAAGATTTCAATTGTACCCTATAATATATATACTTGCTATCTTGTTATCCAGTACCTTTTTTACAACATTTTTTATTATGGTCAAACCCAGACTGATTGAGCGTCTGAGGGTGACTCTGGAAATATATTGAGATTTCAAATTTGGTCAACACTGTATACAGCTGTACGCTTCTGATACAGTAACCTTTTTTGCTATTTAGATTCTGGTGTAATCCATAATGAGCCTATGAACGTCTGTCTGTTACTCCGGAAATATATTTGGAGCTTTAAGATTACCCCAACACTGTATACAGCTGTACGCTTGTGTTACATTAACCATTTACAGCTTTTCATACTCTTGTGTAATCCATACTGGGCCAGAGAGCATTTGTGTCTGCCTCCTGAAATATATAAGGAGATTCCTAATGTTTACACTACACTATACTATATATACCTTGTATCTGGTGATACTGTACCCTTTTTCAACTTTTTATTTTATTGTGTACTCCATACTGAGCCTGTGAGCGTCTGTGTATGACTCATGAAATATATACGGAGATTTACTGTTATCCCTAGACTGTATAGAGCTGTACACTTTTGATACAGTACCATATATCTGCTGGTATTTTGGGTCCATTTTCCAAAACATGAGGCAGTATGGTGGAAGAGGACGTGGACATGGGTGTGGGGGGCCAGCTGGTACTGATGGTGGTTGTGGTGCATCTGCTGGTAGTGCCAAAAACACAATAGCAGCTAAGGCAGGAGGTGTTGAGCCTGCATCATGGTGTAGCTGTGGAAGGCCTGTAAGGCTCACTTTTCTGGGAGTAGGTAGACTGCTTTTAAAGCCGGAGCATCAGTAACTGTTTTTGGCTTACATTGCTTAAACAGCCTCCAGCTCTATCGCCTCCACTTCTGAAGTTTAAAAAAATGCAACACTGAGTCGTCAGTGCAGGCTTCTGGTCAGGAGCAACCCCTTTCCTTGTGTCCTTCACCCATACCAAAAGTGAAGAATGCAGCAGCACACACTTCAGATTACTCCATGTAGCTCTTTTCACATACCATGCCTGGGTTAATTAAAAATGGGGCCCATCATATACTGTAGCATTCCAAAAGGGAGACAACAGACACCGGAGCATCATTTACGGGGATCATTAAACACTAGAGCATTAGAAATGGAGCCCATTATATATGGAGTGTTATTTGGGCCCATCATACACTGGAGCATCATCCATGAGGCCCATCATATACTGGAACATTCCAGATAGGGGACATCAGACACTGGAGCAGCATTTACGGGGCCCATTATACACTGAAGCATTAGAAATGGAGCCCATTATATATTGAGCATTATTAGGGCCCATCATACACTGGAGCATCATCCATGAGGCCCATCATATACTGGAGCATTCCAGATAGGGGACATCAGACACTGGAGCAGCATTTACAGGGCCCATTATACACTGGAGCATTAGAAATGGAGCCCATTATATATGGAGCATTATTTGGGCCCATAACACACTGGAGCATCGTCCATGGGGACCATCATATACTGTTGCATTATGTGGAGCTCATCATATACTGTATGGAACATTATATGTGACCAATTATTCTGTATGGACAAATATATGGGGCTCAATATTCTGTATGGTGCACAATGTGGTGGCCATAATACTGAATGGAGTAATATACTGTCCTTTTTTTGAGCTATTGTACAATTTAAAATAGATCAGTCATGTCATGTAAGCAGTGAAGTATTTGTCATTGTACTATACCTATATTTCTGTGCCATATCGGAGCATCATGAGTTGTGTTAAAGGGGCGCACTGACACTCTTTGCCCCAGGGCACACGAAAACCTGGAGCCAGCCCTACCCCCCCACAACTTTAGCCAAATAACCCCCAGTTTTCAATGCGTAACTATTATTATGAAGTAAATAAAGGTTGACAAGCTTCAGTAATAAGAATTGATGTTTTTGGCATTGAAATGGGCACTGTAGGTATGTTTACTGTCCTCCACTCCCTGCCGACTTTGCTTCCCCATTGACTTGCATTGGGTTTCGTCTTTCAGTTGGCCTCCGACTTTTCCCTATAGTCGGACGATTTCGTTCGACCCGACTTTTGCGAAAGTCGGGTTTCATGAAACCCGACTCGACCCTAAAAAAGGCAAAGTCGCTCATCTCTAGTTGTCAGTAGTTTATAGAATAAAAGAGCAATTTACATTTCACTCAGAAAATATACCTATAAAGAGAAAAGTCAGACAAAATGAAAATTTTGCAGTGGTCTCTTAATTTTTTCCAGAGCTGTATATACATGTACGATCACACACGTACTAATCTATGATGTCAGGTGTTCAGATGGGCCATGGAGAAGGTCGGTCAGACTCAGACTGATGGCAGCATTCACTGTCTTAGAACTTCCAGAAGTAGAGTGAGGTGGTGCTCATAGGCCAAGATGTGGATTATAGTACACTATAGGAACAGGAAAAAGCGCAATAGGGTCTTATCCGGGTTAATGTTAAAATTATAAAAGAAATCCACTCTCCTATTATAGGAGACATCAGGCATATGCAATTGGTAGTCAGCTGCTGCACGTCCAATGGCCAGACAAATGACCGCTAATATATCAATTCTTATGGAAGATGTAAATACTTATGTCCCCCCTAAAAACTGAGAAAAGTATTCAAGGTGTGATACCTTTATTGGCTAACCAGAGAAATTATATTTGCAAGCAAGCTTTCAGGGCTCAAAAGGCCCCTTCATCAGGCTGATTACAAGTGAATTACTGAGAAAAAATGGCAACATTTAAATAGGAATTATAACAGGACATGAGATGATGCTTGCTATAGACAGGTCAAGGAAATCAAATTAAGGTTTTTGCTATACATGCAGATGAGGACCAAGTGTTCTATTAGAGATCTGAAGACCTTCTTGTGGAGGTGTGAACTGTGTCCATGTAATGAGTCATGAACGCAGGTGTCAAATTCAGTCCTATTGTTAGCGATTGGAACATATTTATAAATTTATACTCCCAAATTTTCCTTTCTCTGTCACTATTAAAATGACCTTTCAATATTAGGACTTTTAGATCTGCCAAGCTGTGTCCAGGTCTAGAGAAGTGTATCAGTACAGGTGTGTCCAGCTCATTTTTTATCGTATGTCTATGCAGATTCATCCTTGTTTGTAGTTTTTGCTTAGTTTCCCCAATGTATGTCCCTGCATTGCACCTTGTACACTGTATCATGTACACTACATTGGAGGATGTACATGAAAAAGAGTCCATGATCTTATAGTCCTGATTTGTGTTTGGTATGGGGACTTTATCTGTTGGTGATATGTGGGTGCAGGTCTTGCATTTCTTACTGTTACAGGGGACTGTGCCTGTCTCTGAAAGTGATGCGAGTGTACTTCGGACAAGGATATTCCTTAGGTTGGGAGGCTGTTTGTAGGAGAGCAGTGGCAGCTCCGGGAATATTGCTTTCAGTCTGTGGTCTCTGTGGAATATGGGTTGGAGGTCAGCGCCAATTTTCCTTAAAATGTTCATGTGAGGGTTGTAAGTGACCACAAGCGGCACCCTGTTGTTTTCCTCCTTCTGTTTGTAATCCAGGAGGCTGCTTCTTGGCATCCCCTGAGGAAGAAGTAGTTCTTACTTCGAAACGCGTTGGGAATAAATGATTAATCTTCTACTATAATTGGAATCCTGTATTTTGTCAAGCAGCGCATGGAAGTCCAAAAATTAGTTCCATAAGAATTGAAGATGTGGATTATGTGGGCCAGTCAGTCCACAAGCACTGGACAGTTTGGCATTCGCCAGAAATGACATATTGCCAGTCCATAGCACAGTGTGTACATTTCTGTGTTCAGAAAAATGGTATTACACATCATGGATGATTTTTTGTGGAAAGGCATATACCAGTGTAATATTAAAGTGTCCTTTTGCCGTACATTTAACCAGTAAACATATACTGTTTTATGAACTCCATTGGAAATTGTAGTTGACTATATTTTTCAATTCAACTGAATATACGAAAACCCGTGTACTACATGCAACCATACACATCACGTGGTGAGCTATGGAACAGATTAATAAAGCCACGCGCACAGCAGGTAGGATGATATTTCTGGTATCCTTTGTAACTGTTTGTAGAAGATAATGGGCTCTGTAATTCTGTTGTACGGACAGATTGTAATATTAAATTATGAATACAGATACAGAAGCTAAATGTAAGAAGATGAATGTTCATAGTTTTGTGCTTTTGCGGTAGAGACGGGAATTATAATTATAGTCAAACATCAAAGCTGCTGTTGTTGCTCTGAGATAAAACGTCATATCTTTCAATGATCATCGTGTCAGGTGGCTTTTGTGACCATATTAATACTTTTTTCATTTTTTTTTGGATGGATAGGATTTTGTTAATATTCCTTATCTGTGACTACCAAATGTGTTTTTCTGGCTTTCAAGTTCACCAACCTCATATCTGTCCTCTGCATACTATAGAAATAATATTGCTGTCCTTTGTATTTCATTTTTACAGGTTAATTGTTAAGTCCTGTAAATCTACAAGTAGTAAACAGTCTGGAGGTGAAGTGTGGAGGTCTCAAATGTCCAGCAGATATTATACAGCTTTTGTCCCAGTTCTGCCTATAATCTTCTTCTTCCCTCCATCAATACTAGTGCTGCCTTTGTTTCGACTCGCACTTATGAAGTACACCTAACTGGTTTCACCATTTCACCTAACGCATATGAGCATCTACATCACAAGGATTCGAATGTCTGCATATGTGTTTCCAAAAGGTACCAAGCAGTCACCTGAATACATCTAGCCTAATTTATGGAACAATGAATTGATCAGAAATCATCACTACTAGCTAGACATTAGAGATGGGGCACATCAGTAATGTACAGCCATTGTACAGGACTCCTATGAAATTCCTTCCCTGACCAGCATCCCTGGCTCCTCTTTTGACTAGCTGGCCTAACCGTATGTCATTGCTGTGGAGTGATGCACATGTGACGTCTTGCCAGGTCTGCAAATCAACTTAGCGCCGTGGATGCTGGCAGGTAGTTCGCTGTTCTCAGCGGTCCCTTCTGATGGTCACAGACTACCGACGTGGCTGCTGGACCTGAATATTAATTTCCTTGTTTAGTAGACAGTTATTTGTGTTCATGCATACAATTATTCTAGACTTTATGACAGGTTCTAGTTATTCACTGTAGGCCCTGATTCATCATTGCCTTTGCATCTGTTATTTTGTCTAGTTGTCTAGTTTTGTGCCTTTTCTTTCATGTTCACCGGATTCGTCATTCTATTTTTGCCTTTTTTAAAGTCTATTTTTTATGTCCTGTTCTTTTTTTTTCTTTCTTTCTTATGCTTTGTGGGTGGACTCAAGCATTTCCAGATATTTTCGCCAGATACATCAAATGCAACTTTTTTACAAAGTTGCAAAATTTGGCTCAACTTCACTCCAGTCCCCCCTTCCCCCCACTGTTGTTTTTCGAGTATGCCTAAATTTTGGAACAATTTTTCTTAATTTTGGCACCAAAATTTGCAAAAACAGTTCAAGACAGAAAGAAAGCCCATTTACTTTGTGCCAAATTCATGAATCATGTGCGCCATTTTGATGGAAACTAATACAACAGAAAAAAGAAAAGTGAGCTAAAAAAATTGCAAATAATGAATTGGGGTCAATATGTTCTTTCATGGTGACTTCACATGCAGAATTTGTGTTACTGCTGCATCTCAATTTTTTTGGTGCAGTTTTGGTTCTATAGATTTCAGGTTGGACATATGTCGTCAAGCCATTTCTTACAGAACATTGATTTTTTTTTTTTTACCAAGAATCAAGTTCTATCTAATTAAATTCTATTTGATCCATCTGATTTCCCTTTCCTGGGTAAGATAGTATGGAAGAAGGCCATATTACGCTGCCCTTCAAGAGTAATAAAAAAGGATGCATGTGCTACAAATGTATACGGTATGTTACAGACCCATGGTGCATGACTCCATGGTGCGACTCCAGTGCGAAGAATGGCCTTTGTGTAGGAACACGCCTGACCGGCTTCGTTCTACATGTAAGCCACCCGCTGAGGCACCGCGAGTTAAGGGTTACAATGCGATCGTCTCTGCTTGCAGAAATAGATTAACTTGCTTGTATAATAAGGTCTAGGAAATGAAGGGAAGGTTAATCACATCAGCCATTATTGAGTGAGTACAAATAACATGTCATTTATATTAACACTTTTTAATCTCAAAATATACAATTTCTACAGGAATGATGAATTTGGCACCTTCTCTAATCACATTGTGGTGAAATAGAACAACAGGTTATCTGAAGGGGAAATCATCTCGTGCGCCATATAACTCAAAGCATAAGGACAAGTCGTTGCAAGCAGTCTGGCAATCTTTTCCATACTCTTCTTCTGTTTCACGGCTTTCACCGACTTGTGACCATTTTCGAAGATTTTGCATTATTGCTAAGATCTATCTTTCCAATTTTGGAAAAGTCAAGCCAAGATAGAAAACATATTTGTTTAACCCCTTAAAATCCAGTCTGTTTGGGCCTTAAAGTAGTTAATATCCCTTGTATTCCCCTATCGATGTAGCTGTGTGAGGGCTTAACGAGTTGTATTTATCAGTGTCACCATTTTGGGCTACATATAACTTATTGATTAATTTTTCTTAAAAGGGAACTTGTCACCTGATTAATGGAGCGCGAACCTGAGGCAGCAAGAATCAGAGAACGGCTGCATTATTGCAGCTACAGTATGTATGTTTTACTTTGGAACGCTGCGGCGTTGGAAAAGCCGACTGGGGACTATGTGTCTCGGAAGACAAGTCTGAGGCAGGTCATCTGCTTCTTCCTACCCTACTCCCCTATGATTGGGAGAGACCTATTAGTCATGGAGATCGGTGTGGGAAGAAGTCACTAGGGACTTGAATTGAACTAGTCATTCAATTTCCATAGTCGATTGGTGGCTTATCTGAAACGCTTCAGGGTTTCAGAGTTAAACATACATGGCTGCAATAGAGCACTCAAACTCTGATTCATGCTTCCTATGGTTCAGGCAACATGAATAAGATCACCTGTTGCCTTTAACTCTGTCTAAACAGTAAATCCTCCTTTGCTATTATTCTTTGGCTTATGATTGCATAATCACAAACACACATATTATTTATTGCAAACCAATGAACAAAAATATTATTGACTTTCATTTTTTTGTGCGATGGGCAGAGTTGTAGTTGGATGTGGAGAACCTCAGCAGATGACCGCGCTGTTGCTGAAAATAATCTCTATATTACCGCCATATGGTCAGTGGTAAATACCAGTACTATGGAACATATAAGTGATTAGAGCACATGGTGACTTACAGCTGATGTTCTTTCTGATGGAATCGTTCACTTTTCCCATCTTTTCCATCTGGCCCAGACCAATATGATATCTATATATCCATGGCTGTACATCATATATGTCACAACAAGTCTGTGGTCGCTTTGGGTAATCTGCTTGATGTATGTCTTGCCATCTATTGATACATTTAAGGTTTATATTCATGGAGATTTATTTCCCATTTGGGACAAGGGAGATTTTTTTTTAATTCAAATTTAAATCCATGCCTCATCACCAATAACTCCAGGCTTTTATTAGGCCCTAAACTGCCAAGGTAACCAGTCACCAATTGATAATTGCATTGGGGGTAGGGTAGATGAGCTGAAAGAGGGAGCACCTAACTCTGTCAGACACCTTAGATTCTGCGGTTGCTGCTGCTTGCTGCATCTAAGCGGTTAAATTGCTTGCATTTTAGTCAACTCCAGACCCAGCAGTTGAAGTTGGAGACTGACTATATATTTGATCTAAGGCTACTTTCACACATCAGGTTTTCGGCGTCAGGCGCGATCCGGCGTCGTGCCGGAGCGCCGGATCCGGCAAATATTTCATAAAACCGGATGTGACGGATCCGTTTTTCTGCCGGATCCGTCTTGTTCTTGACAGACAAAACCGGATCCGTCTCATCCGGTTCATCCGTTTTTCGATCCGTTTTTTTACGCCGGATCCGGTTTTTAAAAACACCCCTTGTGGCCTTCCGAACGGGATTGGCTACTGGAAAACTATATATAGCGTGTTCCTACAGCCCTTCTTTGACAGGTTGTAGAGGAGAAAGTGCAGGTTGGAGAGAAGAGCAAGTTACTGGCGAAGATGGATGTTGTCATTGGAAATATTTTGAAGAATTTGGCGGATTTTACAGCGGAGGCGAATCGTTTGAGGGTGATTGTTCTGGAGGAGAGAGCGAGACAGCAGCGCATCAGGCATCGTAGACGACGTTTGTGGATCCACCCCATCACAGCCAAGAGAATGACGCGTGGGGTCTATTCTACACTCTGCATGGACCTTCGACGAAACCCGGATACATTTTTTGGATATGTTCGGATGAAAATGGAGAATTTTGATTACTTGGTGGAGCGCATTGCACACCTCATAAGAAAAGCAGACACCTATTGCCGCTTCTCTGTTTCACCCGCAGAGCGTCTGATGGTGACTTTAAGGTAATCCACATTTATTGGATATGCTCGCATCAGAGCACACTTTCACTGCAATCTTGTTGGTGGTAGTTTGTATCTCCAAGTGTTATAGCTGAGTTTTGGTATGTAATGCTGTGATTTAAAACTAATTGATTGTTTTTTAATTCCCCACAGATTTCTTGCAACTGGAGAATCCCTTTCGTCACTGCATTTCCAGTACAGACTCGGGATTTCCACCATATCTGGAATAGTGAAGTACACATGCCGTGCACTGTGGGACTCCTTAGCTGAAGAGTTTTTACCAGAGCCCACAACAAAGAGGTGGATTGAAATTTCAGAAAAGTTTCAACAGATATGTCAGTTTCCCAACTGCTTGGGCGCTGTGGACGGGAAACATATCCGCATTGTAAAGCCAGCCGGATCGGGATCGGAATATTTCAGTTACAAGAAATATTTTTCAATTGTCCTCATGGCCATCGCTGACGCGGAATACAAATTTATTGCTGTTGATATTGGGGCCTATGGCCGCTCCAATGACTTTCAAGTTTTCAAACTGTCTGCCATGGGGCGTAAACTGTATGGAAACACCTTCCAGTTCCCACCCCCTAGACCGCTGCCGCAAACATCTGGTCCACCTATGCCATTTGTCTGTGTAGGGGATGAAGCCTTCCAGCTGTCAGAACACCTTTTGAAACCGTACGGTAGCAGAGGATTGTCAAGAACAAAACGCATTTTTAATTACCGTCTCACAAGAGCAAGAAGAATGGTTGAATGTACCTTTGGTATTCTGACAGCCAAATGGCGGGTCCTATTGACTGCGATCAACCTCAAGACAGAAACTGTGGACGAGGTGATCAAAGCTTGCGTGGTACTCCACAATTTTGTTATCTGCAAGGAACCCATTTCCATTGAGGACACCTCTGAAGAAACCACCTTTCAAGATTACCATGACATTACCACTAGAAGTTCTGTGACGGTTTCAGTAATGAGGGACAATTTTGCACTATACTTTATGTCACCTCAAGGCAGAGTACACTGGCAGGATGACAGAGTGTGAAAGATTTGTGCCCTTAACCAAAATTGTGTACCTTCTGTACCAACAGTATATACCTTTGCCAACCAAAGTTGGCTATCTTGTCATGGTCTTACTATTTTTAGCTTTAGGCCACAGGTGTGTACCAGGTTGTGTTTTATGCAAAGTATTTCACCTTTTAACAAAAGTTGTGTACTTTGTTAGGAAATCACCAACAATAAACAACTTTTTAGGTGAAATACTTTGCTTCAAACACAACCAGGAACACAACTGTGGCAAAAAGCTAAAATTTACCCACAGTTATATACCTAGGTTTGAATACCATTTTACCTTTTAAATACCCTGTATTTAACCTTTTTGGCCGCAGAAAGAAATGACAGACAACCAGTGTAAAATAATTTAACTTTTATTGAAAAATGTTTTTTTTAGTAAACTGTTTTTAAATTTTAATAAACTTTTTTAATAAAGCTTTGAAACCATAAAACTGGTCATTTTTATTAAAATACACACATATTATAAATCTGTGTAGTGTGGGGTGGAAATACTGCTGGAGGGGCTGTGGGACACTTCGACACTGGGAGTGTGGAGAGACGACTTGGATCGTGGTGGGGAAGGAAAAGTTAGAGGTGAAGGTGTGGAAAAAGCTACAGAATGGGTGGACATGTGGGAGGCAGAAGAGGTGGTGGGCGGTGGAGTGGAGGGTTGGGCAGGGACTGTAGGAGCAGATGATGTTGATGGCAAGTTGTATGGGGAAGGAGTTTGGTATGGGGCAGGTTGCTGGAAGTGGGGAGATGTCTGGTACTGGGGAGGTTGCTGGTACTGGGGAGGTTGCTGGTACTGGTGAGGTGGATGGTATGTAATAGGAGGGGGAGGATGGAAAGTGGCTGGAGGGGGTGCAGGTGGAGGAACTACTGGGGTGGGAAGAGGAGGTTGGGAGGTAACGTGCTGGAGAGCACCGTGGCATGAATGCATTACATGCATCTGCTGGGTAGGAGATAGCATTTCCATGCGCTCCACAACAGACCTGAAAAAGGTGTGGTTTGGCGAAGATCTTGCTTCTGAATGCATGGTTTGCAGAAGTGTCTTCACCTCCAGAATGCTGGAGTTGATCTGCTGAAAGCCTGCGGAGATTTGCTCTGACAAGACTTTTAGACAGTTCTGGAAAGATGCATTCAGATGCAAGAACTCTGGCTCATAAGTCTTTTCCTGACCCCTCTGCCGCTGCCGCCCAGTACCAGCAGGTGTACTAGAGGTGGCAGGGGCAGAAGGGTGGGGTAAAGGGAAAGCAATCTCCTCACCAGCAGCTTCATGTAATGTAGGCGGCCACGATGCTCCTGTGCTGGTGGATGGGACAGAGGGGTCGAATGTGTGGGAAGGCTGTGAAGGTGCAGATGTACCGGGGCGGTCGAAGTGTCCCTCGGTGCCGGTCTCCTCAGGGATCGCCTCAGAAGGGTCCAACCGTGCAGGCTCCCGAGTGCTGCTCACCGTGCTGTGGAATAAAGAGAAAAAAAAACAATTAAAAAAGTGACATGGCATGGCCCTGGCTGAAAAAAAATTGTTACATCTAAACATTTATTTTCACATGTGGTGTGTAATATTTACCTTCTGGTGACCATTGTATCCCGGAGGAACTACAGGGCTTGTGCGTACTTGTACTTGCTCCTGCGTCCTCCAGATCCACTCGGGGCCCGCATCTCTTTATTGAACTCCTTCTTGAAACGATCCCTCACAGACCGCCACCGCTTCACAATTCTGTCCCCTGAAACGAGAAAGGAGTGGTTAGTATACAACATCAGTGTTTCCCAAACTCCAGTCCTCATGGTCCCCAGGGGTCATGTTTTCAGGATTTCCATAGTAAATAGAAATCCTGAACACATGATCCGTGGGGACCACGAGGACTGTTGTTCGGGAAACACTGGTTTACATCAAGCAACCGGTACTGTATATACTTACGCTCTTTAATCTGGGCCCGAGCATCGAGGTCCTCCCAGCGGTCCACAAGGAGCGAACAGATTTCCTCCCAGAGTCATCGGGTAACGATCAGGTCAGCGTGGCGGCGGTCAGCCATATTCCAGATTGGCTCCCTTTCTCTGACGAGATCGATGAGGTGGTCCACATCGATTCCTCCATCCTCACCGTCAGAGTCGGGAGCACGCTGTGAAGGCTGTTAAAGAAAAAGACAAAAATAACATAATTAGCCTCCACAAAAGAAATGAAATAAAAAGTGCAAAAAAACAAAGCAAAAACATTTATACTTACACGCTGGTGACCGCCGCGTTGCTGTCACCGACGACCCTGGGAGGCACTGCGAGGACCTCTTGGCCGAGCACCAGATTGGGAAGACTAGAGAAGAAAACAAAAAATGTTATGAGTTTGGATGTAGGCATTTGTTTGCTGTGTGTGGTCTGCAGAACATTGTTTTCTATGTGTTGTGTGTAGTGTGATGTTGTGTTTCTGTGTTTGATGCCAAAAACTTACCAATTGTGAGCCCACTCCTGGTGTCTGTCCACCCCTTCCTTCTTCTTCTGGGAGCTCCTCTTCATCTTGTGATTCCTGTTTTGAAATAAAAGGCAATGAATAGACATATATTACAGAGATGATGGATTTTGGAAATAAAAACTTACCGTCAAACGCTGACGATGCGAGGGAGGGCTCCCAGAAGAAGATGTGCTGTCCTGTTGATGGCCAGACTCAATGGCTGTGGGTATTGCTGCTGCTGCTGTTGCTGCTGACAGTGATGCCATTTCTGCTGCTGCTGCTGCTGCATCTCTTGGGCGGCTGTTGAATAAAGAGAAACAAAGGGCCAATGAATATCTTGATATTCCATGGCCCTAGTTTGGAGGAATGGGGGATTTGATAATTACCGTCTCTCATCTGCTGCTGGACTCCCCTCCTCAGCATGTTCCATTTGCTGCTCCATTTGGCGTGGTGGTGGTGCTGATGGTGCTGCAGTGGTCTCCTGCCTTCTCCTGCGCCTGGTTGCTGTCTTGGGTGGCATGTTGGGTGTGGCTGAGGGTCCCACTGTCTTGCTTTTATATATGTGTCTTGTGGGCAGAGCTACTGAGCATGCTCAGACCAAAAAAACCGGATCCGCATTGCGGCGCTCATAGGCTTTCATTGTGTGAAAAAGCCAGACGCGCCGGATCCGGCATGTCCGGCTTTTTCGCCGGAGACAAAAAACGTTACAGTAGCCGTTTTTTCCAGACGCCGGATTGAGACACATTGCCGGATCCGGCGAAAACCGGATGAAACGCATGGCCATCTGGCGCGATCCGGCGCAAATGCAAGTCAATGGGGGGGAAACCGGATCCGGCATTGCATTTCGCCGGATCCGGTTTTTGTCTAAAGCGCCGAATCGTGCCTGACGGCGAAAACCTGTTGTGTGAAAGAGGACTAAGCTACACCAGACAGTACTCACTGATATAATACTGATATGTCCATTATGGTATAGGAACAAATACCTGTTTATGATGTTTATATCCATCATAGGGTGTTAATTTCTCCATTAAGTGGTTTGGTTTAGGAAATGTGTAAATGTGTGTCACCTGGGTGAAAGTGGATTACATCTATACTGCTCAAATCATGCAGCCTATTATTAATTTGACTAGATGGTGGCCCGATTCTATCGCATCGGGTATTCTAGAGTCTCTGTTAAAATAAAAAATAGTGATATACTCACCTCCTGACGGCCCCCGGACTCTTTCTCTCCTCTCACCATGCTCCCAGCATCTTCCGGTCCCAGTAATGCTTAGCACGAAACACCGCTGATGACGTCGCGCTCTCGCGAGAGTGACGTCATCTCCGGCCCTTCTCGCTAAGCATAACCAAGAGCAGAAGATGCTGGGAGCGTGGTGAGAGACGGGACAGAGTCCGGGGGTCGTCGGAAGGTGAGTATATAACTATTTTTTATTTTAACAGAGACTCTAGAATACCCGATGCGATAGAATTGGGCCACCATCTTGTGTATTATACTCCTGTTACACCTGGAGCTGCTGTCACTGATTTGCTGTTACCTAATGTATTGTACTCCAGTTACAGCCAGAGCTGCAGTCACTGTTCTGCTGTTACCTAATGTATTGTACTCCAGTTACACCCAGAGCTGCTGTCACTGTTCTGCTGTTATCTAATATATTGTACTCCAGTTAATCCCAGAGCTGCAGTCACTGTTCTGCTTTTACCTAATGTATTGTAGTCCAGTTACACCCAGAGCTGCAGTCACCATTCTGCTCTTACCTAATGTATTATACTCCTGTTACAGCCAGAGCTGCAGTCACTGTTCAGATCTTACCAAATGTATTGTACTCAAGTTGCACCCAGATCTGCAGTCACTGTTCTGCTGTTACCTAATGTACTCCTGTTACACCCAGAGCTGCAGTCACTGTTCTGCTGTTACCTAATGTAGTGCACTCCAGTTACACCCAGATCTGCAGTCACTGTTCTGCTGTTATCTAATGTACTGTACTCCAGTTACTCCCAGAGCTGCAGTCACTGTTCTGCTTTTACCTAATGCATTGTACTCCAGTTACACCCAGAGCTGCATTCACTTTTCTGCTGTCACCTAATGTATTGTACGCAAGTTACAGCCAGAGCTGCAGTCACTGTTCTACTGTTACCTAATGTATTGTACTCCAGAATATGTACAGGACTGTGCCTGTGTAATGATCGACGCAGCAGTGATGCCTCTAACGGCTGTAATGTGCCTGTATAATAAGCAATGTGGCTGTGTTGCCACGACAACTAAGCAACTGTCGCTGATTGGTCGCGGCCTAACTGCCGCAAACAATCAGCGAGGTGGGATTTCCATTACAGACAGACAGACAGAATTAGACAATTATATAGAAGATGTGCAGTTGGTTAGAGGCTCAGTGGTTAGCACTATAGCCTTGCAGCGCTGGGGTCCTGGGTTCAAATCCCACCAAGAACAACATCTGCAAGGAGTTTGTATGTTCTCCCTGTGTTTGCGTGGGTTTCCACCGGGTTCTCCAGTTTCCTTCCACATCCCAAAGACATACTGATAGGGAATCTAGATTGTGAGCCCCATCGGGGACAGCGAAGATAATATGTGCAAAACTGTAAAGCGCTGCAGAATATTTTAGCGCTATATAAATAAAGATTATTATTTAGATGTCCATGTATTACGGTTTGACTACAGACCGCAATATACTGACTGGCCCTAGGTCTCCTCACCCCAGCTTGACAGCTTTATATAAATATCAAAAGACTGACCGTCACTTCAAAACAGAATAGTGGTCTGACAAGTGCATACTAAGAGTAGGCATCTCCATATATATATAAGTAACAAATACAGTTGCACTCTGTAGCGCTATAGCATGCAAACATGAAATATATGAAACTTGAATTACATTACTGCTCTAGAAAATAAGAAAAACATAGTTAATTAGCACATAATTTTGCCAATTCATGCATGACTAGCAACCACAACAAGCCAATCTTCTTTGCTGGTAACCCACCCTAATGTGAATCCTCTACTGGCCTACATTTAGATGGGTGAAGTGCTAATTTAATTTTTTTGTAAGTTATGTATGGAGATGGCTACTATTAGTATGCACCTATTCAGACCAGTACTCTGTTTGGAAGTGATGGTCAGTCTTTTGATGTTTGTATGCATAGGCTCTCTGACTGAGCACTCCACCCCTCAGCCTGTGGTGGTTTTTATTACAGCAGGATCCTACCTTCCCAAATAAATGTAGGCTATCAGCCCAGAAGCTGGGCATGCATGAATTGGCCAAATTATGTGCTAATCATCTTCGTATTTCCTATTTTCTAGAGCAGTAATGCAATTCATATTTCATATATTTCATGTTTAGTGTTACAGAGTGCAACTTTTTTTTGTTAGTGACAGCTTCATATATGCCTATCAGGTTATGAAGTTCTCATCAGGAAACCTGCGGCCAGTCCGTAGATCATGGGCGATACCGGAGACCATGTTTCACAGATATGTGAATTTTGTCATATGGCAGTTTCATTAATAGATTTCATTATGGGAAACAATCTTTTCAGCTTCTATTTAAATCAAACAATCAAAATGTAGCTCTATTGGCTACCTAGAGATTTATTCAGTCTTCCCAGTCCTCTTGCACATTGCATTGTGCAACACTATTAGGATAAGCCTTAAAGGGAATGTGTTATAAGAAAATGACATTAGCCACAATGGTCAGGACCGGCCTCTATTTTTTGTATTGAAGTGTCTGATGATCCTGTGCAAAGGTCATTGTGAAAGAAGTGAGATCAGGGGGAGCTGTGATCTCCCTATTGTGAAAGGTGGATCCTGTGTTATCAACTGTGTACAAAGGCCTCTAATCATAAGGAAACTTCTGTAAAGTTCCTCCTACTTTGAGGTAAATGAATCTGAAAGGTGGCTGAACAATGGAGGAGCCATGATGGATATCGGTCAGCCGTTGTTTTCTTAAGATTCTAGAAAAATCCCAGTCACATAGTATGGAATATATTTATCACTTGATACTGTAACAAAAATGGATCTGGGGCATCTTTATTTCATTGTGGAGTGGTACTTGTTCCATACTGCTATGCATTAACCGTTCAGCATTGGGTCCAAAGCATTTCCCACAATGTTGCCCTGTCTCTTCTATAGGTCCATTCTCATTTTATTCTCCATTTTGTTATTATTCTGAAAATGATTTGACAAATCTTTGACCTGGCCTACACCAATAGCCACCAGATTGTAGTAATATTTGTTCAATGGCTGGAAACCCACAAACAGAATCTGTTCACTAAATGTGCTCATTCAGTTGTGCGTAGGGGGTCCCTTTTTTCATATTTCTCTCCTAAATTACACTGAATATATTTTTTCTCATACACATTACTCAAGAAGAAGAATTACATTCACTATGCAAGGAAGGAACGGAAGGCCACAGTCTTCTATCCAACTCCATTTATGTCACCTAAATGTAGGGTGGTGGGCACCTAAAATGGACACCACCCTGCAGCCTGCTGACACGTTCATTCATTAACGGTCTCTCTCCTGGTCTAACGTTTTGCAGAATGTGGTCAGAAGCATCCGACAGGTTAATTGTGCAGTGAAACATTGTTTTCATGGCATGGGGCTACCATAATTGGTTGCATGTTGTGCAGCTTGGGGCTCAGCGCCGATCATAGCCGCTTCTCTTCAGCTTTTCTTTTTTCTTTTTTTTTCCTTCTTTCCCTTTTTATTGCACTTGAGTGTTCAGCCGTGGAGCTTAATGTCTTCATGGGAAATTTCAGCGAATAAATCTGAAATCCATTTCCGCTGTGCACAGTAGATCAGCTCAAGTGTTTGTTACTCTTATTTAATTTGCGCTCTGCTGTCTCCCTTCTCTGCAGCCCGCTCTTTCCTTTCCTCTCTTTTACAATGTGATCACTCACTGTTTTTTTTCCAGTCCTTACATGCAATTTGGCTTTACCACCCCCTTACCATTACAGTCTCCCCCACTCTCTGATGTGTTGTTTCCACGTGGCAGTAATCGCTTATTGCAAGTGACACGTGGGTCTGTTTTGTATGCCGGCGGGCGGTCCGCTGGCTCCTGGATTACGTTAGCACACATGCCCTTCCACGCTTCCTGCTGGCACTAATATACACTCGCCATTCCATACCTGTGCAACTCATTTCCAGCGAATGCAATTTTCGTAGAATCAGTAGCAGGTAGATAGGTTTCCGGAACAAAAATGTAAAAAAAGATGGGGTCGCAAACCTTTGACGAAAATATGCAACTCCCATTTAAAATGCTTTTCGACATGAAAGCTACATAGGTCATCTCATTCTCATATGCCCCAAAGAACGAGCAACAGCGGCATGAGCAGGTAACCAGATCTATCTCTAACTGGCCCAGAAACGTAGTAATTCCTCCAAGAACGTGGCGAGATGATAAAACTCAAGACCGAGCAAGTCCAGCAGCTGCAGCAATAACTTCAGGCTTTATAAAAGCAACAGGCTCCTCTCCCCTCCTAGCTGACACATCGCCTCGACTGACTTTATTAATAACATTTTATTAGCTACCTGCAGAGTCCTAAGCCTTGCAGGGGGAACGGAGAATGAGCGAATGTTCACGCGGTCTCTTTTTTTCTTCTTCTTTTTTTAGTATCTGTTGTAATAGGATGTGCTGCAATCGAAACCGCTGCCGCCGTTCAAGCCAAAAGCACTAAAAGATCCTGAGGGGCTTATCTATCAAACTACATAAAGGAGAAATGTCTAAAAATGCCATAAAGTGCACCATTTGGAGAATGCACCAGTTAACCGATTTTTATTATGTTGTGCACCAAGTTTTACGGCGAAAACAGTCATTTGTGACATTTTACGGAATGAAGACTGATTGCCGCTCACCGGTTTATGACGAGGAGGTGATGCGGTGGTGGGGGGGGGGGATCGACTCGGAAATTCCACAATGTCAATTTATCTTCGGTCATGTTCAGTCTCAGCGAAAATGTGCGACATGTTCCAGGAATGTTATAAAGGAAAACTGGTATTTCAGATCAGATCATTTCATTACAGAGTCAAGCAGAGATAAGTAGAGACATTTACAATATTTCTATATACAAGCATGTTTTTTCCATAATGTGCAGCGTATATAGATGTTTAAACTTCTTTCTCTCCTCACAATCCTCAATAATTACCCAAGAGCAGCAACAACCAGAAACTGAAAGGTGGTGCTATTAAATGCAGGGTAAAATCGAAACAGCTGAGTGATAACCTTATTAGTTATTTACAAGCTGGAAAGGCCTGTAGGACATCATATGAATCAATCTGACCAGTTCCATATATCCACCATTTATAGCAGTCTGTATCCTGTGAATTGATCTCTCAATGGGCTGCCATAGTGCTCCTCATAATTACCTTTGCCAAAGGTTCATTCGCAGTATTAAAGGGAATCTGTCAATAGGATCAGCCCTCCTAACTTGCCTATATGGGCATGCAGGTCATAGAAAGTTGAGTAATAACATACCTTGATATCTGTAATTTGATGTGTTATTCCAGAGAAATGTGGATAAAAACTACTATATTGTCCAGAGCCATAGCATGGCTTTTGGCAGCACAGACTCGAGTATAAGGCCTGTTTCACACATCAGTTTTTTTGGTCAGTCAAAATCCGCTAAAATGGCGGATAACGGATCCGTTCCTGTACTGACCACAACGTTTGGCACCGGACCGTTATTTTAACGGATCCGTCAAAGGAATAATTTTAAAGGAACCACTGCCTGGGGAAGGAGAGAGAGAGAGAGAATTTTTCAGCTGCCAGAACAGAGTTTAGGGTTAAATTTGCGGCTGACTGAAGTCTTTCGGGCATGCGCAGTGACAAATGCAGATCCGGCCGCCCGAAAAAACGTTGCATGGTTCGTTCGGGCATGTCGGCGGACTTCAAAATTTTGGCGGATCCGCAAAAAAACGGATCCAACGGATGGCCATCCATCAAGATCCGCCGGTAATGCAACTCAATGGGAAAAAAAACGGATCCGCCAAGAAAAATAGCGGATCCATTTTTTTTGCAAAACGGCGGATTTTGACTGATGGACACAAACGGATGTGTGAAACAGGCCTAAGAACTATGGAGCCCCTGTGATCCTTTATATTATTCGAAAATACGCATTGTTTATCTGACCTATCAACCTGTTTGCTACGAATCCCTTATATGGAGCAAGCCAAGCCAGAAAACCTTGACACTTGTGATGAATGTGAGAATCTCACAAGATAAACTTGTGGTCAAAAATGATGGAGAATCTCTGAGTAATGAGAAGTTTTTACCTACATGCAGAGAAAAAGCTATTTTATGGATTGGCTTATTTCCTAACATAAATGGTTATTTTCTCATAGAATCATAGAATGTTAAATTTGGTAGGGACCTCCAGGGTCATCATGTCACTAAACCATCTCAGACCGATGTCCAGCCTCTGTTTAAAGACTTCCATTAAAGGAGAACGTACCACCTCTTGTGGCAGCCTGTTCCACTCATTGTTCACACTCACTGTCAAAAGTTTTTCTAATATCTAATCTGTATCTTCTCCCTTTTAGTTTCATGCCATTGCTTCTCATGTGCAAATGAGAATAAGGATGATCCCTCTACATTGTGACACCCCTTCAGATATTTGTAGAGAGCTATTAAGTCTTATAATAGCCTGATCATTCAACCGTTCCTTGTAGGAGGGCATAATTTGCAGACCGCTCACCATCCAGGTTGCTATTCTCTGAACTTGGTCCAGTTTTTCAATGTCTTTTTAAAATGTGGTGCCCAGTACTGGACGCAGAATTCCAGATGAGTTCTAACCAAGGAGAAGTAGAGGGGGATAATTACTTCCCATGATCTAGACTCTATGCTTCTCTTAATACATCCCATAACTATGTTTGTTCTTTTTGCTGCTGAATAACACCGCATCTCAAGTTGTGATCAATACATAGATTTCCAATCTCCTTACTTCTTGTCTGTTTGGGTAGGGGCACTTGTCACAGTTCTGGGTTAATAGCTTTAGCCTACTCCTGAGCTTATGCTACAGTGACATATTAATGGTCTGTTGGTGGCTGAAGTCTGCATTGTTATTACTATATTTGCATATGAGATAACAGGGCATTTGAGCAAGCGCATATCTAAAGGGACAACTGCTGTTGGTGTGGGCCAGGGGATTGTGAATTTACAGGACTAATAACAGGTAAAGAGCTGACAGGGGAAGAAGGTGAGCAGCTAACTGCTGAATTAAAACCAGTTGTTTAGAAAGAGGTGGCTGGGATCTCAGGAGTTAACTCCTTAGCCTGGAATGTAACTACTGTGCATACTTGGCAAGGTTCTGATGGTCATTCTCCTTGGTAACAAGCTCTACTCTATGTAAGATAATAGTTTTCATAGCAGGGAATGACAGCAAATAGAAATCAAGTCAATTGGAAGCGTAATTATTTTTTTTGCTGTCTAACTAAATATACCAATTTCATAACAAGAGACTATGCCTTTAATGTCACCACATTTTTCCTCTTCAAATCAGGTTATTCTTTGTTGTTCTTCAAAAATAAAACATTTTTGCTTTTCTTCTCCCAATACGGAAAAGATATGTTTGATGTGTAAAGCACTGTAAATCAGTCCTCAAACATAAAAGGTATTATTTATTGCAGTTACCACCGGATAACAAACATGGGGCTGACATGAAATTATAAATCTTGGTTCAAAATAGAATCTGCATTTTTATACCATAAAATGTCTGAAACAATAATATTGCATTTGTCATAAACCTCATATTCCTGTAAACGTGTAACAAAGAGTGAAGGTGCAACTTCAACTAAAACTAATATATAGTTTTATTAGAGGTTAAGTAGTTAATGACTTCTTCATCTTGGTTTGTCTACACATTATAAAGCAGCATTAGGCTTTCCTTCAACTGGGGTAAAAAGACAATTCATTGCCCTCACCATGCATTAAAGGCCAAAATAAAGTGACTTGTTGGTGCTTCCCTGAGCACCCAGCACCCCTGACACATGCTCCAGTTCACCCCTTTCCTCAGCTACACACTGATTATATTCTGTACATTGAAAGAGAGTGTGTCTGCCCAAAGTTAGTCTTCAAAGTGTCAGTATGGTGATGGACAGCTCAGGCATTCAATTGGATGCTGGCACGTTTTGAGCTGTCAATATCTGGAATGACAGTTTAGCCATCCAAACAGCACCAGGTTGTGCCAGGGCTTCATCCATGTGTCTCTTGTCCAGAGTAATTACCTGGCTATTCAACCAGCTCTCTGCCTTTGGTTGCTGTCAGTTGTAGCTTTGCTCATGATTTGTGTGCTGACTCTCTGATATTTGTCTGGTATTCTGATCTTTGCTGCTCAACCTTAGATTTGCCTTGACCATCACTTTGCCTAGCCCTTTCATCGCGATCCAGTACCTTCTTGCAATTCTGACCTCGGACTGTTTCCTGACTACGCTCTTATCTCACCTTTCTGTCTATGACGTACTGTGTTGGCATTGACCTCGCAACTCTTGGCCACCCATCCTCATGGCTTATCTGTGAGAAATTATTAGCATCATAGTGCACATACTGAAGGTTTATCTTGCGACAGAACTAGCTCTGTGAAAGCCTTTGCTGTCAATCACCACAGAAAGTGGGTGTAAGGGTGCACACAAGCATTTAGCCACGTCAAGGGAATACAGAACACCGTTAATGTTGTATTACAATAAAATATTTTTTATGCAACAGAGACATACAGGATAGTGAAGACACACAGAAGATTTCTTTACATACTGTATTTATTTTTATTAATTGTAATATGATAAAAATAGGATCTAAAAAAGGGGAAAATGAAAGAAGTTTTCTGAGCCGAACATAAGTTACTGCATTAACTATACAGTATGTGTATAGTGTGAAGTATGTAGACTTTCAGGCTTCTCTATTGTCATTTTGAGCGATTGTCATGTAACAGCAACTATGTGATTTACATGATTGCAATCACGTGCTAAATAGACTCTCATACCGTTCTTTCAATATAGCACAGCAGGAAAAGTTGCTTATCTGCAGATCGTCAATCATCAGTCACATTAGGTCCAGCCCATTGTGACATAGGTCCACGTGTATGTGTGCATAATGACATACAGTAGGTCAGCGTTTAAGTGTGCATAGTGACATAGGTGAGGATGTATGTGCGCATCATGACGTACGTCAGCGTGTATGTGTGCATAGTGACATATAGGACAGGGTGTATGTGCACATAGTGACATATAGGACAGCGTGTATGTGTGCATAGTGACATATAGGACAGGGTGTATGTGCGCATGATGACGTACGTCAGCGTGTATGTGTGCATAGTGACATAGATCAGCGTGTATGTGTGCATAGTGACATAGGACAGGGTGTATGTGCACATAGTGACAGGACAGGGCTTATGTGCGCATAGTGACATATAGGACAGGGTGTATGTGTGCATAGTGACATAGGATAGGGTGTGTGTGCACATAGTGACATAGGACAGGGTGTATGTGCACATAGTGACATAGGTGAGGGTGTATGTGCACATAGTGACAGGACAGGGCTTATGTGCGCATAGTGACATATAGGACAGGGTGTATGTGTGCATAGTGACATAGGATAGGGTGTGTGTGCACATAGTGACATAGGACAGGGTGTATGTGCACATAGTGACATAGGACAGGGTGTATGTGCACATAGTGACATAGGACAGGGTGTATGTGCACATAGTGACATAGGACAGGGTGTATGTGCGCATAGTGACATAGGACAGGGTGTATGTGCACATAGTGAAATAGGACAGGGTGTATGTGTGCATAGTGACATAGGACAGGGTGTATGTGTGCATAGTGACATAGGACAGGGTGTATGTGCGCATAGTGACATAGGACAGGGTGTATGTGCACATAGTGACATAGGACAGGGTGTATGTGCACATAGTGACATAGGACAGGGTGTATGTGTGCATAGTGACATAGGTCAGGGTGTATTTGCGCATAGTGACATAGAACAGGGTGTGTGTGTACATAATGACATAGGACAGGGTATATGTGCGCATAGTGACATAGATCAGGGTGTATGTGTGCATAGTGACATAGGTCAGCATATATGTGTGCATAGTGACATAGGACAGGGTGTATGTGCGCATAGTGACATAGATCAGGGTGTATGTGTGCATAGTGACATAGGTCAGCATATATGTGTGCATAGTGACATAGGACAGGGTGTATGTGAACATAGTGACATAGGACAGGGTGTATGTGCGCATAGTGACATAGGACAGGGTGTATGTGCACATAGTGACATAGGTGAGGGTGTATGTGCACATAGTGACAGGACAGGGCTTATGTGCGCATAGTGACATATAGGACAGGGTGTATGTGCACATAGTGACATAGGACAGGGTGTATGTGCACATAGTGACATAGGACAGGGTGTATGTGCGCATAGTGACATAGGACAGGGTGTATGTGCACATAGTGACATAGGACAGGGTGTATGTGCACATAGTGACATAGGACAGGGTGTATGTGTGCATAGTGACATAGGTCAGGGTGTATTTGCGCATAGTGACATAGAACAGGGTGTATGTGCACATAGTGACATAGGACAGGGTGTATGTGCACATAGTGACATAGGACAGGGTGTATGTGCGCATAGTGACATAGGACAGGGTGTATGTGCACATAGTGACAGGACAGGGCTTATGTGCGCATAGTGACATATAGGACAGGGTGTATGTGCACATAGTGACATAGGACAGGGTGTATGTGCACATAGTGACATAGGACAGGGTGTATGTGCACATAGTGACATAGGTGAGGGTGTATGTGCACATAGTGACAGGACAGGGTGTATGTGCACATAGTGACATAGGTGAGGGTGTATGTGCACATAGTGACAGGACAGGGCTTATGTGCGCATAGTGACATATAGGACAGGGTGTATGTGCACATAGTGACATAGGACAGGGTGTATGTGCACATAGTGACATAGGACAGGGTGTATGTGCACATAGTGACATAGGACAGGGTGTATGTGCACATAGTGACATAGGACAGGGTGTATGTGTGCATAGTGACATAGGTCAGGGTGTATTTGCGCATAGTGACATAGAACAGGGTGTGTGTGTACATAATGACATAGGACAGGGTATATGTGCGCATAGTGACATAGATCAGGGTGTATGTGTGCATAGTGACATAGGTCAGCATATATGTGTGCATAGTGACATAGGACAGGGTGTATGTGAACATAGTGACAAAGGACAGGGTGTATGTGCGCATAGTGACATAGTTAAGGGTGTATGTGCGCATAGTGACATAGGTGAGGGTCTATGTGCACATAGTGACAGGACAGGGCTTATGTGCGCATAGTGACATATAGAACAGGGTGTATGTGCGCATAGTGATATAGGACAGGGTGTATTTGTGCATAGTGATATAGGACAGGGTGTATTTGCACATAGTGACAAAGAACAGGGTGTATGTGAAACGGAGGTCAGGTGGGTAGTAGTGGCTGACAGTGGCAGTACTGGCACACCCTGGCTCTCCGCCACATTAACACTATGTAGTCCACTCACTTGCTAGTCAAGGTCTATTCCACATTGCCGGGACTCCTTTTCTCTTAGCACTACACAATGACAGTCAGACTCCAAGTTCATCTTGAACAAAACAATTTTACTCAGCTCGTCCAGTTTAGTCACAGAAACAGTACAAGATTCTTCTCAGAATATAACCATTCCATTCCCTGTGCTGTCCCTCAATCCTCCAGGAGTATCACATTTCTGCCAGTACCGCAGCTTCCTGACTGGTTAGACTAACCCGCTTCAGGAGTTCCCCACCCACTTCCCTTTCCGAAGGTGAAGATAAAGGATGGCTCTTCCTTTCCATTCCAGGCCGTAGGCTCGGACGTTAAGGGTTATTCCCAAAAAGTAAGCTGCTACCATTCTTATGTTACCCTGATATTTCTCCACCACCGTGTGACTGTCAGCTCTTAGGCCCTGGACTGCTGGGTTTCTTTGCTTAAATCTTCCCCTCAGAAGCGATTGTCTTGTCCCTGCTCCAGGCTTACACTACCTAACTCCAGGAAGCTCCCCAACTACTCTTTTCTAGCCCCTCCTATCTAGACAAAATCCTATTGGTCTAACTAATCCCTATCCTATTCTATTGTGCTCCCCTACTGGTCTAAGTCCTACACTATCCCTATATCTTCACAACACATATACATTGGTACAATACAGTATACAATATATAAACATTACGCAACAAATGAAATATACCACTTTTACCAGGAACATATGCAAGGAGTGCAGGGCATTAAACTAGCCCCCGCACACTTACATATGTGCGCATAGTGACATAGGTCAGGGTGTATGTGCGCATAGTGACATATAGGACAGGGTGTATGTGCGCATAGTGACATAGTATTTGCGCATAGTGATATAGGACAGGGTGTATTTGCACATAGTGACATAGATCATGGTGTATGTGTGCATCATAACATAGGACAGGGTGTATGTGCACATAGTGACATAGGATAGGGTGTGTGTGCACGTAGTGACATAGGTCAGGGTGTATGTGCACATAGTGACAAAGGACAGGGTGTATGTGCACATAGTGACAAAGGACAGGGTGTATGTGCACATAGTGACATAGGTCAGGGTGTATGTGTGCATAGTGACATAGGTGAGGGTGTATGCGCACGTAGTGACATAGGACAGGGTGTATGCGCACGTAGTGACATAGGACAGGGTGTATGTGCACATAGTGACATAGGACAGGGTGTATGTGCACATAGTGACATAGGACAGGGTGTATGTGCACATAGTGACATAGGACAGGGTGTATGTGCACATAGTGACATAGGACAGGGTGTATGTGCACATAGTGACAAAGGGCAAGTTGTATGTGTGCATAGTGACATAGGAAAGGGTGTATGTGTGCATACTGACAGAATAGGAGGGTGTATATAATAATAATAATAATCCTTATTTTTATATAGCACTAACATATTCCGCAGCGCTTTACAGTTTGCACACATTATCATAAACATAGTGACATAGGACAGGGTGTATGTGTATAGTGACAGAGGTCTGCATGTATGAGCACATGATGATGTAGATCATGGTGCATGTGCCCCTGGTGATGTAGATCAGAGTGTATGTCGGCAAAGTGACACAAGTCAGACTGTCTGTGACCTGTAGATATTTCCGCTCTCAGGTTTACTTTAGGTAGTGTTCACACAGGCAATGGATTCTTGGATCAAAACCCTGTAACATTTACTTCCAAAGGTTGCACAGCACCGAAAATTAACCCATAAACAGAAAATCCTTAGCCTTGTCCAGGCGCTAACTAAACAAAATAGACCCTGGCTACTCATTCACGGCTGAGCTAGGCCCAGTTCGGTCACATGAAACAGCTATGGTCTATAGTAACCACTGATACTTGCAGTGTGGGGCACTTGGCCTGTGCAGTCTCTCCTCAGAGTGAGATTCTGGTTTATTTCTCTCTACAGCTCCAACCCCATCCAGTCTGCTCAGCTTCCCCCAGCTAACTGACTAAGGTGAACACCTAGCCTGGTTATATGCAGAGCTAGCCAGGTAAACCTATGAGAGCCTGTAGTGCTAGGTTTTAACCCTAGCCTACCAGACTTTCTTACAGTGCATAATGACATAGATAACAGTATATTTGTGCATAGCTGAAGAAGTAGGTGTAATTTTATGTGTCATCCATTAGGGAATTGATTTATGTTGATCTCTCTGACTAGATAGTATAAGCTACCTAGATCATTTTTTTTACTTAATATGTATAATTTCAACTAAGATTATGTGGTGTTATGTGGAATGAACATCAAATCTAACACTTAGATAATGTAAGCAATAGTTAACTATACAAGACCATAATTAAGAGGAACCTTCAGTACTGCAAACTTTTTTCTTCTCATACAGAAATAACAAATCTGAATACAACCATTTACTTGTAACAAGCGAACACTGTTACACAAACAAGATTTTTTATGTATAAAAGATCAGTTCTGTGAATAAGAAGAATCACTTATTGCTCAGGCTTTGATCTCATTTTTACATGACATTTAGTGTTATAATAAGTAGGTTTCTTTGGTTGTGTTCATGTGTAATGTGTCTAGTTTTAGATGAAATCACAAATCCCTTATGAAGACTGCTTCCTTTTGATATTTTCTTGTTTTTCAATGTGAGATGGGCACATCATGTCTTGCATCCAGCTATAAAGGCCTATCTTATGATCCCTCATATCTGTACATCTCTAAACTGTGGTTTTGTGAAGAGCCTCTCTACAGAGATCTTAGGGGCGGCAAATTCTGTCGTCATGCCTGTTTGCCATCCTCAGCAGTACACATTTTTAACACAATAAAAAAAAAAAATATTCCAGAACAATCACATTTACCATTTATCAAGTTTCCAACGCTTAAAAGGAATGTGTCATCAGAAATGTATATTGTTAAAATTGAAAATGTTTTTTTATCATTTTTTTCCATTTTCAATATCACTATCTATTTAACCCCCTTTTGACTTATGATGCACTGATGTATCATATTTTGCTGGTACTTCCCGACATATGACGTACCAGTACATCATGGTGATTATGCGGGCACAGGAGCTGTGACTGCACAATTGCCACAAGGAGCTCAGCTTAGCTGACAACCAAGCTCCTGCTTTTACAGCCATGGCCAGGGCTGTTTAAATCTTCAAACACTGCAATCAATAGCGATCACGACATTTAGAAAGTTGTGAGAAATAGGGGGCTCCCTCTATCAAACCATCAACATAACCAAAATGTGATTATGAGTAGGCGATAGTAGGCAAGGTAACCATTTAGGGACTAAACAAATAAACAAAAAAGTAAAAAAAGAATTGTACCATCCATACCGATTTGAGTATACCTTGTTGCGGTCAAATGGCTTTTACGTTTTTTTGATCAAAAGCAGGGTTTACTAAGTATCCTATATATTTTAGGTGCAATATTGCTCTTTATTTACTTACAGCAAGGTTGTTGTTCATTTTGTTTCTATCTTTCTATAAAAAACAAACAAAAGTGGAATAAAACGCGATCAAAAACTTGCATGTAAATAAAAATGCTGCCACTTAAAATGTCATCTTGTGCCACAAAGAACACGTCCCCAGTCAGCAGCATCATCAGAAAAATAAATAAGCTATAGATCTCAGAAAAACCAGCATATTTTTTTTATAAAATTGTTCTTAGTGTGCAAAAGTAGCAAAACATAAAAAAACCGACATAATTGTGGTATCACTGCAATCGTACTGACCCAAAGAGTAACGCTGTCCAGAGTTACTATTTTTGTTCATTCTGCCTCCTGAAAAAAAGAAACCAGGCAAAAAATATACCCTAGAATGGTATTAATATAACCATTAACTAATCCAACAAAAAAAACAAGCCATCATATAACTTTTTTGGCTGAAATGTAGAAAAATTAGAGCTCTTAAAATACGGTGATGCAAAAAATATCTGTTTTTTTTGTAAAGAGAAGCATTTTTTCATTTGCAAAAATAGCAAAACCTTAAAAATATGTAAATATGATATTGCAATAATTGTACTGACCCGAAGAATGAAGAGAACTTATCACTTATTCGTCATCACGAATGGCATAAAAAAACAAAATCATATAAGCAATTCTTGAACTGTTGTTGATTTGTTCATTCTGACTGCAAAAGACTGCAAAAAGGCTTCATTCACATTCATCCTACACTCTACATTAACCACTTACTTTGTGATTTCGGTTTACATCTCTGAAAAACATGACTAAGACAAAACCCCATAAATAGAAAACAACTTGGCACTCAGAAAATTATGCAAAAAGGGAGTTGCATTCAGAACTAGCTGGTTCAGAAGTGATTTCCATATTCCAGGTTGTGTTGTGACACTTCAGAGAGGATTGGGTGCCTGGATGCCGGTTAGGGATCTTTACAGAGCAACGCGTCAGGGATATGCGACCACCATCGCCGTGGATAAGAGGGTTTCTCCTTCCTTTCTGAGCTTTATAATGTGACTGAAAAGTAGTTTCTGACCACATATGGGATATCGGAGTATTCAAAATAATTTGCTTAACAAATTTAGTGGTCCATTTTCTCCTGTTAGCTTTTTAATAATGCTTTAATGGAAAAAAATGCATTTTTGATTTCAATAGCCCAATGTACGTAATACAATTCTGTGAACCAGCTGTGGGTATAAAATGCTCACTACACTCCTAGATGAATTCCTCGAGGGGTGTCAGTGCCAAAATGTGGTCACATGAGCGAGTTTTTGCTGTTTTGGTATCTCAGAGGCAATCCTAATGTGGCATGGCATCGGCGATCTATTCTAGTAAAAATTACGATTCAAGAAGGGATCATCCACTTATGTTTTTCTGTAAGGTTGCTATGTTATCCTTGCACAAAAGAATCTAATATTTTTCATCTTTCTCTTCACCTGTTCTTGGGTTATGTTAAGTTTATTAACCCTAACAGTTGTATACATTATATCTAATTTTATGTCTAATTTGCAGTCTCTAATTGAAACCGAAAAAGTGCGCTCTCAAAGTAAAATAGCACTCATCCCTTTGGAGCCATTCCGTTTGCCCAAACAGTAATTTCTACCCACATAAGGCATATCGGCGTACTTAAGAGAAATTGCACAACCAATTGTCGGGTCCATATTCTCTTGTTACCCTGGTGAAAATGAGAAATGTTGTGCTAAAGCAACATTTTCACGGATAAAAAATGTAATATTTCATTTTTGGTGTCAAATATTATTACATTCTATTAGGCACCAATGGGTTCAAGATTCTCTTCAGACACCTAAATACATTTTTGAGTGTTGTTGTTTGCAATATGTGGTCACTTGGGAGGATTTCTGTTCTTTTGGCACATCAGTGGTTCTGCAAATGCAACATAGCATCTGCAATCTATTTCAGCAAGTATTGCTTTCCAAAAGTTAAATGGCGCTCCTTCCTTTCCAAGCCTTGCCATGTGCCAAACACTAGTTTTCAACAGCAAATGGGGTATTGATGTGGATAGGAGAAAATGGTCTCCACCATCTCTTGTGCAATTTCTCCTGTTACCATTTGGGAAAATGAGAAATTCGGGGCCAACGTTTTTGCATAAAAAAACCTAATATTTCATTTTCACAGCACAATGTTTAAAATTCTACAAAGTAGTAAATTAATTCACTTATCAGGGGGTTTCTGTAGTTTTGACACTTCCGAGGCTCTGCCAATGCCATTCAAAATCTGTTCTAGCCAAATTTATGTTCCAAAACATCAAACAGAGCTCCTTCTTTTCTAAAGCCTGCATGTCCAAACAGTAGTTACCGACAACATATTGTTTATTAGTATACTCAAGAGTAATTGCTCAGCAAATTGTAGGGTCCATTTTCTCCTTTAAATTAAAAACTTTTTTCCAGTTTACATTAATTCCTATGAAGTACCTAAGACTTCAACAAACTTTCTGAATGCGGTTTTGAATACATTGAAGGGTGTAGTTTTTAAAATGGGGTCTTGTTTGTGGATTTTCTTACGTATAGGACCCTCAAAATTACTAAGAAAAATTTAAGTGGTCCCTAGCAATATAGGTTTTGTAAATTTCATTGAAAAAAAATGAAAAATTGCTGCTAAACTTTTAACCCTTCTAACCCTTCTGATATCCTAACAAAGAAAAGTTGTTTCAAGAATGATGTTGATGTAAAGTAGACATGTTGCAATTGTAAATTTTATTTATTAACTTTTTAATATTTTTATGCCCTTAAATCAGCTAAAGTTTGAGCATTGTTAATTTTTGAATATTTTTTATAAATAAACACAGATCACATGGACCTAAATTTACCCTTAATATAAAGTATAACGTATCACGAAAACTATAGTCTCAGAATCACTGACGTTCCAGAGTTATTGCCACATAAAGTAACATGTCAGATATGAGAAATGGAATGTGAAAACTGACTTTGGTCAGAAGGAGTTGACTGTGGAGACCTGTGTGTTGTCCTAAGCAGTGCCTTCACCCCCCCTTCCCACCAATCCCACAAATAATACACAGTCAGGCCTAGATGGGTTGAACAGGTCCGACATAGTTTATTAATTACCAAAGCAGAGAAGGGCAATTACATTTCGTAACGGGAGGCTCGTGGCTGAGATCCTGTCTGCGATCGACAGGCGATTTGGCCAACGAGCGGTCACGAACCTTTGCCCTCCTCTACTTCTTCCGCTGTGACTTAATATCGTTAGCAAAGATTAGTTAACTATACATTTTTTATATGAAAACATAGTGCACATATATACATATCTCCGTAGCAGTTAGTATGGCAATTTACCCTCATTGAAGTATGTAAGGGAGGGAGGGGGGGACAAAAGTTTCCAAGTGAGTGACCGCAGGAGGGAAAGGAAGTTCTGTCCTGGGCACCTGGATTTAACCCCTGTAGGTGTGGCCATGGATACCTTCCCCTTTAAGGAGTATTGGACAGCGGGCATTCCAATTAGTACATCACCGAGGGGAGTGGTGTGAGGGGGGTGAATTGGGCACTGTCTGTATTTTATTAGCTTTGTCCATGGTGCTCCACAGTCAGAGGCACCTTCCTTAAGCAGTACTGTGCCTGCCAGACTGTGGAGACCTGTGTGTTGTCCTAAGCAGTGCCTTCACCCCCTCTTCCCACCAATCCCACAAATAATGCACAGTCAGACCTAGATGGGTTGAACAGGTCGGTCACAGTTTATTAATTACCTAAGCAGGGGGAGGCTGCACCAGGGGGCTCTGGGGGAGAGCAGGAGAAGGAGGAGGGCCGGACACCTGCTCTAATGGGGGGTAAAGAGTAGGCCTGGATGCAGGCACTATAGGAGGATGGGAGGGCACGGACGCAGGCCCTAACGAGAGATGAGAGGGCACAGGGAGATGAGCACTGAGGGTGCTAATAACAGTTTGAATCCAGTGCTTACCTTCCTGTGCCGCTCTCAGCTGCAGGGCCCTCAGGAAATCGTCAGACATGGCTACCAGGGATTCTGGACAAAACCTAACAAAAGCTTCCAAGTGAGTGACAGCAGGAGGGAAAGGAAGTTCTGTCCTGGGCACCTGGATTTAAACCCTGTAGGTGTGGCCATAGATACCTTCCCCTTTAAGGACCATTGGACAGCAGGGCATCCAAATTAGTACATCACCGAGGGGAGTGATGTGAGGGGGGGTGAATTGGGCACTGTCCGTATTTTATTAGCTTTATCCATGGTGCTCCACAGTCAGAGGCACCTTCCTTAAAGGGAAGGTGCCGCAATTTTATATAATTTGCAAAAAAAGAGTAAGTAACAATACATGTTGTTTCAGCAAATGTTGTACTAACCTGGATTTATGGTTTGTTTGTAATAATGTTTTAATGTAGCCACTGGGCGCTGCCATATTGATTTGCAGATCTGTGGAGGACTCAAACAGTCTGCAAATATGGCCGTCCCTGGACATAGGAGACTGCAGTCGGTTCCCGACCCACATTGCAGCCTGATTAGCAGTGAACTGGGCATGCCCCTGTGGGCTGCACCATTCACTGCTGTAGGTGTGGCTGGGCGCCATTTTTCTGTAGCCCAGTGCTATCTGCTGAGCTCCACTTTCTGCACTGTGCTTCCTGCTCCAGCTCCACTGTCCTCCTGCTCTGTCTCCGCCTCCTCACTCACAGCCCCAGTGATCTCCGGTAATCTGACACCTTCCTTTTTATGACAGCTTTTATGGCTGTCTGAGGAGGACAGTGACATATACAGCCCATAGTCTAGTGTATAATTGGGGGGGGGGGCTGGAAGTTTCACCAGTATGGGCATATCTGTAATACTGTCTTGTGTGATACTGCCTGCTGAGCCGTGTATCTAATCCTCTCCTGTGTGATGCTGCCTGCTGAGCCGTGTATCTAATCCTATCCTGTGTGATACTGACTGCTGAGCCGTGTATCTAATCCTATCCTGTGTGATACTGACTGCTGAGCCGTGTATCTAATCCTATCCTGTGTGATACTGACTGCTGAGCCATGTATCTAATCCTCTCCTGTGTGATGCTGACTGCTGAGCCATGTATCTAATCCTATCCTGTGTGATACTGTCTGCTGAGCCGTGTATCTAATCCTCTCCTGTGTGATGCTGACTGCTGAGCCGTGTATCTAATCCTCTCCTGTGATACTGTCTGCTGAGCCGTGTATCTAATCTTCTCCTGTGTGATACTGACTGCTGAGCCATGTATCTAATCCTCCCCTGTGTGATACTGACTGCTGAGCCGTGTATCTAATCCTCTCCTGTGTGATACTGACTGCTGAGCCGTGTATCTAATCCTCTCCTGTGATACTGTCTGCTGAGCCGTGTATCTAATCCTCCCCTGTGTGATACTGCCTGCTGAGCCATGTATCTAATCCTCTCCTGTGTGATACTGTGTGCTGAGCTGTGTATCTAATCCTCTCCTGTGTGATACTGACTGCTGAGCCGTGTATCTAATCCTCTCCTGTGTGATACTGACTGCTGAGCCGTGTATCTAATCCTCTCCTGTGTGATACTGACTGCAGAGCTGTGTATCTAATCCTCTCCTGTGTGATGCTGCCTGCTGAGCCATGTATCTAATCCTATCCTGTGTGATACTGACTGCTGAGCCGTGTATCTAATCCTATCCTGTGTGATACTGACTGCTGAGCCGTGTATCTAATCCTATCCTGTGTGATACTGACTGCTGAGCCATGTATCTAATCCTCTCCTGTGTGATGCTGACTGCTGAGCCATGTATCTAATCCTATCCTGTGTGATACTGTCTGCTGAGCCGTGTATCTAATCCTCTCCTGTGTGATGCTGACTGCTGAGCCGTGTATCTAATCCTCTCCTGTGATACTGTCTGCTGAGCCGTGTATCTAATCTTCTCCTGTGTGATACTGACTGCTGAGCCATGTATCTAATCCTCCCCTGTGTGATACTGACTGCTGAGCCGTGTATCTAATCCTCTCCTGTGTGATACTGACTGCTGAGCCGTGTATCTAATCCTCTCCTGTGATACTGTCTGCTGAGCCGTGTATCTAATCCTCCCCTGTGTGATACTGCCTGCTGAGCCATGTATCTAATCCTCTCCTGTGTGATACTGTGTGCTGAGCTGTGTATCTAATCCTCTCCTGTGTGATACTGACTGCTGAGCCGTGTATCTAATCCTCTCCTGTGTGATACTGACTGCTGAGCCGTGTATCTAATCCTCTCCTGTGTGATACTGACTGCAGAGCTGTGTATCTAATCCTCTCTTGTGTGATACTGTCTGCTGAGCCGTGTATCTAATCCTATCCCATGTGATACTGTCTGCAGAGCTGTGTATCTAATACTCTCCTGTGTGATACTATCTGCTGAGCTGTGTATCTAATCCTATCCTGTGTGATACTGACTGCTGAGCTGTGTATCTAATCCTATCCTGTGTGATACTGACTGCTGAGCTGTGTATCTAATCCTATCCTGTGTGATACTGTCTGCTGAGCCGTGTATCTAATCCTATCCCGTGTGATACTGCTCTCCTGAAATACTCTGTGCTGCTGTCACCCTGCTGGTTTTATGTGTGATCTACATGGTGGTATGAACTATATGGCGGCATTATGTGTGAAGTATATGGCGGTATTATGTGAGAACACTATGGCAGTATTATCTGCTAAAAGCATTCTAGGGTGGTTCTGGCTGAGCACCTGCACACGGGTCAGGGGTAATAGGTGCAGTCAGAGGAGGGCTGGTGAGGCAGCTGAAGAGAGGAGTCTCATTTTTATCTTTACTGTATGGCTCCATTCCCCCCCAGCCTGCTTCTCAGCGTTACCCCTGACTGCGCCTGTCGCCTCGCTTTCACACATCGCCAGGACAGGATCTGAGTAGGGGAATGTGGCCTTTGCATACAAAGTCTGGATCAGAACAGGCCATCAATCAGCAGAAATGTTTCCTGGATTTCTGTGGTGCTGTCACCCTGCTCCTCCCCCATATATCTCCCTCTGTGCCCCCCATAGACCAGCACACTGCTCTCCTGAAATACTCTGTGCTGCTGTCACCCTGATCCCAGAATCCTTCCTGCCTGCCATCCTCAGTGACCGAAGACCCCATTCCTCTCCTCAGATCCTGTCCTGGCGATGTGTGAAAGCGAGGCGACAGGGGCCTGATATATGGTAGAAGGAGCAGGGTGACAGCAGCACAGAGTATTTCAGGAGAGCAGTGTGCTGGTCTAGGGGGGGGCGCCCTGTTCGGTGCCAGGGATTGTACATAGAGTGCTGTGTTTTATACACATGGATGGACCATCTGCTTGTCTGCTCCACAGAAATCCAGGAAACATTTCTGCTGATTGATGGCCTGTTCTGATCCAGACTTTACATGCAAAGACAGTCAGTAACTTTGCAGGCCCCATCAAAATGGCGGCTCACTGTGTTCCTAGATGTCATAGGTTTTTGTGCCAGATTTCAGTAGCTGCTCCCCCTAGTGTTAACAAGTGGAAATGCCAAACTTTTTAAAATTATTTTTCATATTTTGCAAAATTAAAGACAAATGATAATATTTTTTAAGAAAATTTAAACATTAATTCTTTACATTTTTTCAATTGCGGGAAAAAAATTTTTTGGATGGCACCTTCCCTTTAAGCAGTACTGTGCCTGCCAAAAAAAGGAAATTTGGCAATTTTTAAAATGACCACTGTGCGTAAATACTATGGGGTCTGCAGCATGGACAGGGAAAGAGCAGTAAATTTGCATTTGACGTTGTGGTAAGTGAACTTTATGCCTCGCAATATAGATGGGGATTTAATAACACACTCAACTCTGCAATGAAAATCATCACCAGCACCCGACCAAAATGCGGACAGGCACACAAAGCTGCACACAGAACCAGTCATGGTCGCCATGGCCCAATTTTGTAAGAATCTGTCTGAACCGGGCCTAACCCCTACTCTTCCTTAGAACAGCAGGGAAGCTTTAATCACTATGAAATATTTTTTCCTGTCTTTTTTCTCTTGTCTAAATGTAGGTGCTGCTTATAATCCAAAAATATGGTAAGCTTGGTATTGCCATAATAATTCTAACCTAGAGAATCTTATCACCAAGTCATTTTTACTGCTCAGTGTACACCATCAAATCGAAACCCAGAAACTAAAGGCATAATTTCCTTTTTCCCCTAACTTGCAATATTTGTTATTGTTTTTCAGTACATTATGTGGTAAAATGAAAGGTGTCATTCAAAGTTCTAACTTGTCTCGCAAACAACAAGTCCTCACATGAATGAATAGATGGAAAAAAATGTAAAAAAAAGTTGTGAAGGGGAGAAAACAGCGAAAGTACATAAACTAAAATTGACTATCTTTAAGGGGTTAAACATTAACAATTAGTAGCCAACCTGAATGGTAGCCCATGTCCGGGCCTAGTTCCAGCAATGAGCAGTCTGGATAATGATAAATTCAACACAATCTGTCCCTTCAAATGTGTGGGATGTTCACATTCAGTTACCAACAACAATTCAAGGAACTCACTGCAAAAATAAGACTCCTAAGGCCATTATTATATGTTAGAGAACTTAATTAAATGGGCTGGCAAACATGTTAATATATATATATATATATATATATATATATATATATATATATATATATATATATATATATAAATATATGTGTGTGTGTTTTTATTTAACTTTTTTGGGGGGAGGGCGGGGGTGATCATGCAAAATTTAATTTAGTTTTTGAAACACTGCCCTTGTGTCTTCATTTTAGTCCCCAATCGTATGTGAAAAAAATGGTACCAATGGTATGTGGAAAATGGTATCAATGTTTTTGGATTAGTGTGTCATCATCGGTTGGTCCGTGTGTACGTTATTACTATATCAGTGTGTCATTAGTGTTTGGTCCATGTGTCCATTGTCACCATTAGTGTGTCATCAATGTATGGTCCGTGAGTCTGTTTTTACCATCAGTAGTATGTCATCAGTGTTTGGTCCGTGTGTACGTTACTACTATCAGTGTGTCATTGGTGTTTGGTCCATGTGTCTGTTGTTACCATCAGTATGTCCACAGTGTTTGGTCCATGTGTCTGTTGTTACCATCAGTATGTCCTCAGTGTTTGGTCCATGTGTCTGTTGTTACCATCAGTATGTCCTCAGTGTTTGGTAAATGTGTCTGTTGTTACCATCAGTATGTCCACAGTGTTCGGTCCACGTGTCTGTTGTTACCATCAGTATGTCCTCAGTGTTTGGTAAATGTGTCTGTTGTTACCATCAGTATGTCCACAGTGTTTGGTCCATGTGTCTGTTGTTACCATCAGTATGTCCTCAGTGTTTGGTAAATGTGTCTGTTGTTACCATCAGATAATATTACAAGTCTCCAAATCATAATTAATTTACTATGGTGGCAAAATTACCACATATCCACAAAAGGGAATAAGATTGCATAACAGCAGCGACTCATAAATAGATCATGAAAAAACTGGAGAAAATAGAGTCTAAGCTAATTTACAAAAATACCAAACTTTATTAATCATAAAAATAATGACACAAATGTCATTAGAGCAACAGAGCAACATATATAATACATTTGTGAGCAGACAAAATATAGAGAGGGTACATGTAATTTAAAGTGACCTAAATACCCTAAAAGGTAGCATACACTGCCATCTCAATTGGCACATGCGGGACAAAAATAATATTTATATACTGCCACTAACAAAACAGTCTGCCCCCTGAGGAAGGTTAACACATCGAAACGTACGTCGGGGTTTGCGTTTCCTGCCCTCTTCACTTGGACACATGACGGGTAACCATTTACTATTGATGCATTGTGTATTGATTTTTAACTTTTTCACATGTTTCTGTCACATGTTTGTATGCGGCCACTACCTAACGGTCTCCTCACATACCGCTGCATTCTGGCGCTCTGCCTGTTTCTACTTATACCACTAGGCTTTATTCTCTATGGGAGAGCTACAGATGCTGGGGTTTTGTGTGACGCCCACTATGTTTGTGGATTATACAGTTTATTGAGACTGTTTTGTTAGTGGCAGTATATAAATATTATTTTTGTCCCGCATGTGCCAATTGAGATGGCAGTGTATGCTACCTTTTAGGGTATTTAGGTCACTTTAAATTACATGTACCCTCTCTATATTTTGTCTGCTCACAAATGTAATATATATGTTGCTCTGTTGCTCTAATGACATTTGTGTCATTATTTTTATGATTAATAAAGTTTGGTATTTTTGTAAATTAGCTTAGACTCTATTTTCTCCAGTTTTTTCATGTTGTTACCATCAGTATGTCCACAGTGTTCGGTCCATGTGTCTGTTGTTTCCATCAGTATGTCCTCAGTGTTTGGTCCATGTGTCTGTTGCTACAATCAGTGTGTCATCAGTGTTTGGTAAATGTGTCAGTTTTTACCATCAGTATGTCCTCAGTGTTTTGTCCGTTTGTCTGTTGTTACCATCAGTGTGTCATCAGTGTATGGTCCGTGTGTCCGTTTTTACCATCAGTATGTCATCAATGTTTGGTCCGTGTGTCTGTATTACCATCAGTATGTCCTCACTGTTTGGTCCGTATGTCCATGGTTATACCATCAGTGTGTTGTCAGTGTTTGGTCTGTGTGTCAGTTTTTACAATTAGTATGTCCTCAGTGCTTTTCACAGATGGATAAATAAATACATTACTAAGCTTCTATACTTTCCAATGTTAAATACAGAAAGCACACGGATGGCACACAAATGTCATCCATTTGCTGTACATGTTTTTTGCGGACCCATAGACTTCTATTGGCCCTTTTCATCTTGATATCGGAAGAAAACAGACATCTCAATGAGTTTTGCAAAGACACAGTGCCTGTGAAAAATCACAAACATGTGAATAGCACGATACAATATAATGGGTTCGTGTTATGTCTGTGAAAAAATGCATACAACATTTATGTGCAACATGGAAATATGAATGACCCCTTACCGATACATACTGTCTGCTATGTTTCCTCTGGTGTTTTTTTTTAATCCCTCTGTGAACTTCCACCTGCTTCTTGTGATGATAACAAAGGTGGATTCTAATTGGCTGGCCAGCACAATAGCGGGATTCACTTTATTGCCCATATGCAAGAAGATCCTGAAAATATGGCTGATCAACAGAGCATGTGTGAATACTGACACTGGAAATATCAAGTAGAAGTTCATGAAGGGAATCTAAAGAACACCAGGAAATACCATGGCTGCTATGTAACAGCAATATGGAGACACAGGAGCTGTCATGCACAGTGTAGGAAAGACTAAGTGCAACATGAAGGGATGAGGGGGAGACAGCCCAAAACTAGAGAAGAGTAGAAAACCCTAGGCAGATATAAAATCCTCCTGTCTGCCTAAACGTCCCTATATAGGTTCTGCACCTATCGCCGAGCAGGAATATAATCCCTGCCTGATCCTGGCGATAAGTCCTGCTTAGGGAATGACGGGGTGCGCATTAGTTGATCTCCACTACTACTAAAGACAGCAGGAATAGACAAACAAGGGGAACACTTACCACTACTACTAAAGACAGGAGGAATAGACGAACTAGGGGAACACTTATCTCGGGTAGACTCAGAGATGTAACACAGACGTTCTCCAGCAACATCAAAGAGGAAGATAGCTGACTGCTATAGCTCCAAGCCTCAAAGGGGGAAATTGAAATATCACTAGCAACTCTCAGCAGCAGGCTGGGAGTCTATAAACACCAAGGTCCAGGTGTGTCAATTAAAGCTGGAGAAAGGTTGCCACTGGGTCAAAGAGTCAGAAGGGTTAAAAAGGTGTCTGCAAAGCCAAACGCAGAGACCTTCTGCAGCAAGATGTAGTGCGACTGTCTGCAGCTTCGGATATACCCATGACAGGAGCATTATCTCTCTATATAAAAATCAATGTGTGTGTGTGTGTGTGTATCACCAACCAATGACGAAGCATCTTTCATTTCACCAGAGCTGTTCAAAAGAAGCTAAGCTGTGATTGGTTTCTATGACCAACAGTTTTCCTTGCAACCAATCACTAAGCATCTCTCATTTCACCAGAGCTGGATAAAAGTAGCTGAGCTGTGATTGGTTGCTATGCGCAAGTTTACCCACTTGACAACACCTCAGCAGACACTGACATGGTGGGAGAAATCTAGCTTTCCCAGGAACATAAGCTCCAGCCATCATCTGTCCCCCAGAAATGAGCAGTGAGTACATGACAGAAATGAATCCCCCCCTCCCGTGTGGTATCATTAAGTGACACACATGTATGTAGGAAAGTGCACATATAAAATGTCATGTGGATTTAATATTTTCTCATAGACACTTTTATGCATTATTGATGTGTTACTGTGCTCTGATGCTGTGAGTTTTTTTAAAGTGCTACTTTCCCCATAATTCACCTGAATATACCCATATAACACATAATGCTTTTGCCATAACAACCCATTAAATATGATACTATACTGCATACAGATGCTATACATCCATGAGCAACTCAGCCGGACAAATTACAAGTTGACCTGGGATCTTAGTGAACCATGTTTCTGTGCAATTTCACTATTCTACTTTTACTGGCTTTGACGGGATGATGTGGGATATTAGGGATAGTAGTCCGTTAGCTCTGGCTGATGGGATAATGTGAGATATTATAGTGAATGTGGCTATGCGGAGTGGGCGGGGATCTACACTCAGCTTTATATATATATCGATGTGGGATATTGGGGGTAGTAGTCCGGTGATTCTGGCTGACGGGATGATGTGGGATATTAGGGGTAGTAGTCCAGCGGCTGTGATGGGATGATGCGGGATATTAGGGGTAGTTGTCCAGTGGCTATGGCTGACGAGACGATGTGGGATATTAGGGGTAGTAGTCTGTCGGCTGTGACGGGATGATGTGGGATATTAGTAGTCCAGTGGCTATGGCTGACGGGTCGGTATGGGATATTAGGGGTTGTAGTCCGGTAACTCTGGCTGACGGGATGATGTGGGATATAATAGTGAATGTGGCCATGCGGCGTGGGCGGGGCTATACACTCAGCTTTGCACACTAACTAACCATAACCGTAGTTAGTTATTATGCCCGGGCAGTGCTGGGCTCTTCAGCTAGATTAAAATAATTGTCTTTTATTTTAACAAAAAAAAATTATTTTGTGGAACCTCCAGTAATTCACTTTATTGGATATGTTTCTCAGTGTGTGAATTCAGGTTCTTCTCAATTTCTGGTGTGTGGCATGGGTATGACCACAAGAGTTTATTAGCATGAGTGAATGAAGGACTGAGAAGTTTGAAGACTGCTGTAACATAGGACACAATGCTAACAATTACCTGATGTCAGTAAGAAGAAAAGTTTGCTGCATTAACCCCTTCACCCCCAAGGGTGGTTTGCACGTTCATGACCGGGCCAATTTTTACAATTCTGACCACTGTACCTTTATGAGGTAATAACTCTGAAACGCTTCCATGGATCCTGGTGATTCTGACATTGTTTTCTCGTGACATATTGTACTTCATGTTAGTGGTAAAATTTCATTCAAATAACTTGCGTTTATTTGTGAAAAAAACGGAAATTTGGCAAAAATTTTGAAAATTTCGCAATTTTTTAACTTTGAATTTTTATGGCCTTAAATCACAGAGATACGGCACACAAAAAACTTGATAACTAACATTTCCCACATGTTTACTTTACATCAGCACAATTTTGGAACCCAAATTTTTTTTTGTTAGGAAGTTATAAGGGTTAAAAGTTGACCAGCGATTTCTCATTTTTACAACACCATTTTATTTTTAGGACCACATCACATTTGAAGCCACTTTGAGGGGTCTATATGATAGAAAATACCCAAAAGTGACACCATTCTAAAATCTGCACCCCTTAAGGTGCTCAAAACCACATTCAAGAAGTTTATTAACCCATTAGGTGCGTCACAGGAATTTTTTTGAATATTTAAAAAGAAATGAACATCTAACTTTTTTTCACAAAAAAAATAATTCAGGTTCAATTTTCTTTATTTTACCAAGGGTAACAGGAGAAATTGGACTGCAAAAGTTATTGTGCAATTTGTCCTGAGTACGCTGATACCTGATTTGTGCGGGGGAACGACTGTTTCGGCGCATGGCAGAGCTCAGAATGGAAGGAGCGCCGTTTGACTTTTTCAATGCAAAATTGGCTGGAATTCAGATCGGACGCCATGTCACGTTTGGAGAGTCCCTGATGTACCTAAACAGTGGAAACCCCCCACAAATGACCCCATTTTGAAAACTAGACCCCCTAAGGAACTTATCTAGATGTGTGGTGAGCACTTTGAACCCCCAAGGGCTTCACAGAAGTTTATAATGCCCGGGCATGAAAATAAAAAAATCGTATTTTTTCCACAAACATGATCAATTAGTCCCCAAGTTTTTCATTTTCCCAAGGATAACAGGCGAAATTGGACCCCAAAAGTTGTTGTCCAATTTGTCATGAGTACGCTGACCCCCATATGTGGGAGAAAACTACTGTATGGACACACGTCGGGGCTTGGAAGGGAAGCAGTGACGTTTTGGAATGCATACTTTGATGGAATGGTCTGCGGGTGTCATGTGCGTTTGGAGAGCCCCTGATGTACCTAAACTATTGAAACTCCCCACAAGTGACCCCATTTTGGACACTAGACCCCCCCACGGAACTTATCTAGATGTGTGGTGAGCACTTTGAACCCCCAAGTGCTTCACAGAAGTGTATAACGCTCGGACGTGAAAATAAAAACATCATTTTTTCCACAAAAATGATATTTTTGCCCCCAATTTTTTATTTTCCTAAGGGTAACAGGAGAAATTGGACCCCAAAAATTGTTTTGCAATTTGTCCTGAGTAGGCTGATACCCCATATGTGGGGGTAAAACACTGTTTGGGCGCATGGCAGAGCTTGGAAGGGAAGGAGCACCATATGACTTTTTCAACTCAGAATTGGCTGGAATTGAGATCAGACGCAATGTTGCATTTGGAGAGCCCCTGATGTGCCCAAACAGTGGAAACCCCCAATTCTAACTCCAACCCGAACCCCAACACACCCCTAACCCTAATCTCAGCCCTAGCCCTAACCCAAGCCCTAACCATAGCCCTAACCCTAACCCTAGCCCTAACCCTAGCCCTAACCCTAACCCTAGCCCTAATAGAAAAATGGAAATAAATACATTTTTTTTTATTTTATTATTTTTCCCTAACTAAGGGGGTGATAACGGGGGGTTTGATTTACTATTTATGGCGGTTTTTATGTTTTGCAGCTGTCGCACGCTAAAAGACGCTTTTTATTGTAAAAATAGTTTTTGCATCACCACATATTGAGAGCTATAATTTTTCCGTATTTTGACCCACCAAGTCATGTGAGGTCTTATTTTTTGCGGGACGAGTTGACGTTTTTATCGGTACCATTTTCGGGCACGTGACATTTTTTGATCGCTTATTATTCCGATTTTTGGGACGCAGAATGAACAAAAACCAGCGTTTCATGAATTTCTTTTGTGCGGTAAAATTGATAAAGCGGTTTTATTCTTCGGGTCAGTACGGTTACAGCGATACCTCATTTAGGTCGGTTTTTTATGTTTTGTCGGTTTTATGCAATGAAAACTATTTTATATAAAAAATAATTATTTTTGCATCGCTTTATTCTGCGAGCTATAACTTTTTTATTTTTTCGCTGATGATGCTGTGTGGCGACTCGTTTTTTGCGGGACAAGATGATGTTTTCAGCGGTACCGTGGATATTTATATGAGTCTTTTTGATCGCGCGTTATTACACTTTTTGTTTGGCGGTATGATAATAAATCATTATTTTTTGCTTCGTTTTTTATTTTTATTTTTTAAGGGGTTCGCTAAAGGGGTTAACTAATGGGACAGTTTTATAGGGCGGGTCGTTACGGACACGGCGATACCTAATATGTGTACTTTTATTGTTTTTTTTTTTTATTTTCAAAAAATGAATTTATTGGGGAATATTTTTTTTTTTTTACTAATTTATTTGGCGATTTTTTTAAAATTATTTTTACACTTTTTTTAATTTTTTTTTTACTTTATTACATAGTCCCAGGTGGGACATCACTGTCCTGTGACAGATCGCTGATCTGTCACATCACAGATCACTGTGACAGATCAGCGATCTGTCACAGGCAGTGCCGAAGGCTTCCTCATGCCTGCGCTTTGCAGGCACTGAGGAAGCCAGCTTCCTGCAGGCCCCCGAAGGCCCCCGTCACCATCTTGGATCCGGGGGCCTGTAGGGAAAGAGCCCCCCGCAGCAGCGCTGCACATTGCGCTGCCGTGGGGGGCTCAAGGAAGCACGGAGGGAGCCCCCTCCCTGCCGATGCTTCCCTTTAACTCCCGGTACACCGCGATCATGTTTGATCGCGGTGTGCAAGGGGTTAACGTGTCGGGGGCGGTCCGTGACCGCCCCTGACACATTGTGCCGGGTGTCAGCTGTGATAATCAGCTGACACCTGGCCGCGATCAGCGGCGCTCACCATGTGGGCGCCGCTGATCGCGGTAGACTTACTATCCCGTCCACGGTCATACGGGCCCGGGTACCGTGGACGGGATAGTACGTCGGATGTCAGGAAGGGGTTAAACAGCAGAGCTTAGAAACAGGTGTTCAATTCTTCCTTTTTGTTAATATGTTAACATTCCCCTGTGTATGTGGTTGCCGAAAGGCAGCCACCTATTAATGTGGCTCCTAAAATTCTGGTTTCCAGCCACCCCTGTAGAATGTTCTATTGGATCAGGCTTGGATCACCCAAATTGAGAATGCTAAAACTTAAAGGAAATCTGTCAGCAAGCTTTTACTACCTTATCTGAGAGCAGCATGATGTAGGTAAAGAGAAGCTGATTCCAATGATGTATCACTTAGGTTACAGGGTGGAGCTGTTCTGACACAATCAGAGCTTTTAGATTTAGAATGAAGCAGAGCAGAGAAACCTAACTCCGCCCACACCAGACTCTCTGTGTACAAAGTCAATAGACAGAGAGGTGCTAATTATAGGAAAAGGCATTTCCAGACTAGTGTAGAGTGTAGTCAGGAAATGTTAATTTCTTAGTGATAAATCCTTCACAGTCAGTAAACAACAGCACAGACTTTGACAAGTAACACATCCATGAATTCTGTGTTTCAGCCTCTATCTCCTGCTGTCTTCAGATTACATAGCAAAAACCTGCTGACGGATTCCCTTTAATAATCACAGAGAAATGCATAGCTTTTTAATGATGACGTTCAGGTGTGACCTCTAGGCTGTGCCTTGCAGCTGCCTAAATATATGTCTTGCGGCCTTCCTTCATTGCACAGTGATGTCACCTTTCTTCCTCCAAGATATGATGAAACATCTGCAATGACTGCAGTATACTTATGTATAATGTGCGTGTAACAAATAATCGCCGTAGTGCTGAATGTGACAAATGTCATAATCAGAGCAGACATGGTATTTTTGCTGTTTGGATGGGTTAAAATGTAATACTAAATCACATAATGAATGACATGAAGTGCAAGGGACAGACAGACTGCTGCTATGCCTGATCACAGTTGGGAATTTTAATGAAATCTTCTGCTTCTGAGAGGAGTTGGATCTGCCCTGCCAGCTCTGGAGGCTGCAAGGAGGGTGTATATCTCTCCAGGCCAATCTCATGGACTCTGATAATTAGATCTGACATTTAGTTAGGAGCCCAGAACTTTGAGACATTAAATGTTATTACAAGAGCCGTTAAGCGGCACCGGGGATTAGATTTACTAGAGTATTATAGCATTGACATATCAGTCAGATATGTAGCTCACACTTCAATGGCACCAGCAGAGCCTATAGTACAGCGGTCATGGGAATCATACAGGGGATGGCAAATTTTAGCCTGGGGTAAAAAAATACAATACTGGCTGATGAGTAGCCGCCTATCCTTAAATTGGTTGTCCAGTTAGAAAAAATTGTTTTACACAAACAGGTGTCAGTAAAGTATGCATATTTCTAATGTCAAGGTTTTCCAAGACTTCTAGCCCACGTCTTGACCGGAAGTTCTGTCTCACTACCCCTTTGGTCCTGCCTCCTCACCAGTCTCATACAACCTACTTGACTGCACAACATAAGCAGTCACAAAAGCATTAATAGCGGTCACAGGAAATTTGGTATTCTGCAATCTGCAGTAGAGGACCACATTTACATGTACAGGAAAGAAAGGGACATGGTAGACTGGACTGCAAATTCTGAACTGTGGCAACATTTATAAAGTGTGCGAGGTCGTGGAATACAGTGGGTAGGGAAAGTATTCAGACCCTTTTATATTTTTCAATCTTTGTTTCATTGCAGCCATTTGCTTAAATTCAAAAAAGTTCATTTTTTCTCATTATTGTACACTCTGCACCTCATCTTGACTGAAAAAAACAGAATTCTTGAAATTTTTGCAAATTTATTAAAAAAGAAAAACTGAAATATCAGATGATCATAAGTATTCAGACTCTTTGCTCAGTATTGAGCAGAATCACCCTTTTGACCTAGTACAGCCATGAGTCTTCTTGGGAATGATGCAACAAGTTTTTCACACCTGGATTTGGGGATCCTCTGCCATTCTTCCTTGCAGATCCTCTCCTGTTCCGTCAGGTTGGATGGTGAACGTTGGTGTACAGCCATTTTCAGGTCTCTCCAAAGATGCTCAATTGGGTTGAGGTCAGGGCTCTGGCTTGGCCAGTCAAGAATGGTCACAGAGTTGTTCTGAAGTCACTCCTTTGTTATTTTAGCTGTGTGTTTAGGGTCATTGGCTTGTTGGAAGGTGAACCTTCGGCCATGTCTGAGGTCCAGAGCACTCTGGAAGAGGTTTTATTTATTTATTTTACTCATTTATAAAGCAACATTTATTCCACAGTGCTTTAAAAAATATTCAGAATTGAGAGTCCTCAATGGTTGATACCTTTTAATGGCTAACTGAAATGATGGTAACACATTCCAAGCTTTCGAGACTACTCAGGTCTCTTCATCAGGCATTGACTAATACAACATCTGAAAGCACAGAAATAATGCAATAGCGTTATTTCTGTGCTTTTTTGAGTATAAATATGTGATTCTTCAGATGTGGTATTACAGTAGTCTAGCCTGATGAAGAGACCTGAGTAGTCTCGAAAGCTTGCAATGTGTTACCATCTTTTCAGTTAGGGCTCATACTCACTTGCGAGAGACTCACACGATTCTCTCGCCTCAATACCTGGCACTCGGACCGGAGTGTGAGGCTGCATAGAAATACATGTAGCCGCACGCTCCGGTCCCAGTGCCAGCAATAGTGCCAGGTTTTCATGCAAGAGACTCGCAAAGATACAAAGATATATATCTTTCCTGTATCAGTGCTTTACAGACATTATTAGCACTGTCCTCATTGGAGCTCATAATCTAAATTCCCTATCAGTATGTCTTTGGAATGTGGGAGGAAACCAGAGAACCTAGAGGAAACCCACGCAAACATGGGGAAAACATACAAATGCCTTGCAGATGTTGTCCTCGGTGGGATTTAAACCCCAGACCCCAGTGCTGCAAGCCACTGTGCCAGGATATCTCTACTTGGCCGCATTCAAGTTTCCTTTAATTGCAACCAGTCGTCCTATCTCTGCAGCTGAAAAACACCACCATAGCATTATGCTGCCACCATCACGTTTCACTGTTGGGATTGGGCAGGTGATGAGCAGTGCCTGGTTTTCTCCACACATACGGCTTAGAATTATCACCAAAAAGTTCCATCTTCATCTCATCAGACCAGAGAATCTTACTTCTCATAGTATGGGAGTCCTTCATGTGTTTTTTAGCAAACTCTATGAGGGGTTTCATATGTCTGGCACTGAGGAGAGGCTTCCGTCGGGCCACTCTGCCATAAAGGATCAACTGGTGAAGGGCTGCAGTGATAGTTGACTTTGTGCAGTCTTCACACTTTTACTCACAGTTCTTCCAGTTACAATCCCCAGCCGGGGTGCTGTGTCTTCCGGGTCGGTGGTCCAGCCAGCTCTCAGGTAATTTGGGGTACACCATGTCAGAACCCCTTCAGATGTTCCTTTCCTGGCTGTCTCTCTGCGCTGGCTCTCACCTCTCCTGCCCTGTGCCTTCACACATAGTGTCCCAAGCCAGCAGCCTCAGATCCTGTCAGGCGACATTCTCTTAGTCCCCTTGATCCTATCTAGTTGCATTTTCAGTGAATGTGTATGGATGTGGCTGCAGCAAATGCAGATTCTGCAGCCTCCGGTTAGCTTGCTGAGTCCTCAGTTTCTCCACTAGTCTGGGGCCGGTCCCCTACTGCGACCTGGTCCCTCCACCTGACTAAGTCAGCCTGGATTCGGGCGCCACGGGTGGATTCCTCACTTCTCGTGCCCCTAGGACCCCTTCTGTTCACTTCTCTTTCTTCTCTAGTCCAGTGACGAGCTCCTCACTGCTCCAGTCACCAGCACTAAATGTCTCACTCTCTCACTGTCACTTCGTTCAGCTCTTTCCCTGCTGCTTTCTCCACCCACACCCTCTACCCAGTCCCTCCCTGCACCTGAGAGGTCTGGTGTTGGATGCAAGAGTCTGGGTTCTGGGTAGTGCTCCCTCCTTACCTGAGAGTGGAATACCATACCTCTGGATGAGGTGCAGTACCTCTGTGGTGACTGAACCCTCAGGGGCACCACACATCCCTGCGTCATCCACACAGGGTCCCTGGCATCACGCTTCTGTGCAGGCATACTTATCTGCCCTGTTGAGGGCAGAGCAAAGTACTGCAGTGCACAGTCACCGGGAAAGGTCAGAGAGGCCCAGCACCTGCGCACTGTAGGAATTTGCTCTGCCCTCAACAGGGCAGAGAAGAATGCCTGCACAGGAGAATGATGCTGGGGAGCCACGAAGCGACAGGAGGGCGGCATCGCAAGAAGATGGGAGGCGCCAGATCAAGACCAGCGACACTCATCGGACTGGACCACCCCACAGCTGAGTATAATAAAAGTTATTTTTCTTCTCTTGCAGGTCGGATCGGGGGCTTATCTCCAGCATTATAGAATGCTGTAGATAAGCCTTGAAAGGCGGTGGCCGTAACTTGTATCAGCCAAACCTGGTGACAGGTTCTCTTTAAGCTAATACAGTAATGTTCATCAAATTTTATCAGCAGCACATAATATAACAGTGACTATCAGCACACATTTAATACCTACACTGTTTAGAGAGGGAGAGGCACATGACAGCCTCTGTCACACCTTTACATAATCAACGCATAATAAGAGCAAACCCTCACAGCCCCAACCTGCAGAACATCGCTCTTACCAGTGAACCGCAGATTTGCACACTGGATCTTTGTGGTATGAGCTTTGCACTGTGATGAAGTAGGCTTCTCTCCTTCCATTGACATCATCCCTCACAGAAGCAGCTCAGTTCCAGACATGTCCACGAGCACAGCTATACTGGCAGGAAGCCAGCGTAGAAAAAGTGCCCTGCACATGATCAACCAAAGCACTGGAACAACAGCAGTACGGTATCCAAAAGCAATTGCATGGTAATTAGAGCCTGGAGGGGCATCCTTTAGGTGGGTGATATATGCGTAAGTCGGGTCAGATTCAAAACTGAGTTATATTAGCACAAATGAAAAGATATATGTGTATATTATAATAGGACAACATTGAGATTTTGTAAATAGTTGTTTCATAATTCAAATTTATCATATGTTTTTTATTTAGACATATCTATAAACGTCCTTCTATTTTTAGGTTGTTAGAAAGAGTGTAATTTTAGCAACAATTTTTCAGATTTTACAAGATTTCCAAAACGTATTTTTAGAGACCAATTACATTCTGAAGTGACTTTGATGGACCTTATTCTTAAATCCTAACATAAATCACCCTATGTCACAAATTGCACTCCTTGAAGTGTTTAATGCATCAATTATTAACCCTTTAAATGATTCACAGGAGTTAAAGCAAAGTGATGGGTAAATGTAAAAAAAAATATATATATTTTTCGTGGATACTTGCCGTAATTCTAACATTTGCTAACAGAAGGACAAATCTCAATGTTTGTATTGAGTTATGTTAGCACAAATGAAAAGATAGTGTGTGATCGGACCCAAAGAGTGGTCGTAAATGGCTGCACATCCAGTTGGAAGAATGTCTCAACTGGGGAACCACAGGGCTCTGTCCTGGGCCCTGTTTTGTTCAACATCTTTATCAACGATTTAGATGAAGGAATTGAGGGTAAACTGATTAAGTTTGCTGATGACACAAAACTAGGAGGGATAGCTAATACTAGAGAAGAGAGAGAGAGGATTCAAAAAGATATAAATAAACTGGAGCAGTGGGCAGCAACTAACAGAATGGTTTTTAAAAGGGAAAAATGCAAAGTACTGCATCTGGGCAATAAAAATGAAAAAAGCATATACAGAATGGGAGGAATTGGGCTAAGCAACAGCAAATGTGAAATAGACTTGGGTATACTAATAGATCACAGACTAAATATGAGTCAACATTGTGATGCAGCAGCAAAAAAGGCAAATGCAATTCTAGTATGTATTAACAGAAGCATACAGTCTAGATCACGTGAAGTCATTATTGCCCTCTACTCCTCTTTGGTCAGACCTCATCTGGAATACTGTGTCCAGTTTTGGGCACCACATTTTAAAAAAGACATCAACAAACTGGAGCAAGTTCAGAAAAGAGCGACCAGAATGGTGACCGGTCTGCAAACCCTGTCTTATGAGGAAAGGTTACAGGATTTGGGAATGTTTAGCTTGCAGAAGAGAAGACAGAGAGGAGACTTAATAGCTGTCTACAAATATCTCAAGGGCTGTCACATTGTAGAAGGATCATCTTTATTCTCATTTGCACAAGGAAAGACTACAAGCAATGGGATGAAACTGAATGGGAGGAGACACAGATTAGATATTAGGAAAAACTTTTTGACAGTTAGAGTGATCAATGATTGGAACAGGCTGCCACGAGAGGTGGTGAGTTCTCCTTCAATAGAAGTCTTCAAACAGAGGCTGGACAAACATCTGTCTGGGATGATTTAGCGAATCCTGCTTTTGAGCAGGGGGTTGGACCAGATGGCCCAGGAGGTCCCTTCCAACTCTACGATTCTATGATTTAATTACTTCTGCAGCTGTAGAAATATCTCATATGTAATCATTTTGAACAACACAAATGAAGAAGTCCTTATGAATTTGAGAATCTGCTTTTTATTATGATGTTTTTCAGGCACAGCTGTGAGATGCCAACACATAACAAAGATTCCCAAAAAGAATCCATTTCAGAATTCCCCTAAATGAATTCAAGTATTTTCCTAAAATAAATGCTTGTAGTTCGCATCTGTGAAGAATATAGGAGGTATAATTTCATGTCAATCATGTGTATCCTATCTGGCATGGGATTATAAAAACCTCTTTCAGCCTGCAGCTCTATGAGAATGAAATGGAGGCCAGGGGGTAGTTGTGGCTGAGAGTGGCAGTACTGGCACACCCTGGCCCTCTGCCACATTAACACATTGTTGTCCACTCACTTGTAAGTCAGAGTCCATTCCACACTGCCGGGGTTCCTTTTTTTTAGCACCACACAATGACAGTCAGAGTCCAGGTTCATCTTTAACAAAACAATTTTACTCAGCTCATCCAGTTTAGTCACAGAAACAGCACAAGATTCTTCATAGAATATAACCATTCCATTCCCTGTATTGTCCCTCTCACGACTCCAGGAATATCCACCGGATTCGCCAGACCCACAGCTTCCTCACTAGTCAGACTAACCCGCTTCAAGAGTTCCCCGCCCACTTCCCTCTCCGAAGGTGAAGTCGAAGAATGGCTCTTCCATTCCATACTAAGCCATAGGCCTCAGATGTTTAGGGTTGTTCCCACAAAGTAAGCTGATACAATCCTTATGCTGCCAAGATATTCCTCCTCACTGTGTGACTGTCAGCTCTAAGGCCTTGAACTACTGGGCTCCTCAGCTTAAATGTTCCCCCTAGACACGACTGTCCTGTCCTTGCTCCCGGCTCACACTCCTTCAGACGAACTTCAGGAAGCTCTTCCAACTACTCTTCCTTGGCCCCTCCAAACTAACCTAATCCTATTGGTCTAACTAATCTCCCCCTACTGGTCTAAGTCCAATATTATCCCTATATCGTACAACACAAAAGCATAAATACAATGTAATACACAATATATAGACATTACACAACATATGAAATATACTGTTCTATCAGAAACATATTTAAATGACATATTAAATATACTGTTTGTACCAGGGACATATGCAAGGAGTGCAAGTCATTAACAGGTCCCCGCACCCCTTACAAGAACACCTAGCTTAATGGGGTGGTCAAGCCTCAAAAGTCTGTAGTGACAGATCTCACACCTTGAGCCAGCCAGCTTAGAACAGGCTTGCTTGCAATATAGAGTCATGCTGAAGCTTCCAAAAGAACATTCTAGAATCATAATTCCCTAAAGAATTATAGAGATACTATACACACTGGCCATACATTGTGTACATTTTTTAAATCTCTGGAACAGACCTCCCAGGGCCTCGATCCATTCTAAAACACCAGGGAGGGGAGATACATAAAATGGCTAGTAGAAACCAGATAGCCAAGGTGCATTTAGTTGCAACACGTAGCAGGGTCCCGGCCAGATCCAATAGCACCAAATTCGCCTCCCTAGAACTGTCCATTAAAGAGTTATGACTCATCTTAGGTTTTGGAGTTTTTAGCTGCTAGAGTCAAGAGGAGTAAATTCGGGTTCAGCCCAGAGGGCAGGGGAGTGACCGAAAGGGGATAAAGACTAGTGTAAGGCAGTGTGGTCTCTCTCACTGTTATGCATGCAGTCCACTTCAAAAGGGGGTTACGTTGAGGAATGTGCTGTGAAGGACCTAGGAGCCAGCTTGCAGCACATGCCCTCTGTGGCCCAGTGCACACATGTTTGAACATCAACCTGGTAATTGACATGAGCCTTCTGCTTATATCTTTTGTTCTACCACTATTGTATTTGCATATCTGAACATTGTATATGTATTACCATTGTGTGTATAGTGTATTGTCTAGTGCGCCCTTAAGGCAATTAAATATTTAATATCAACCTTGGGCTGCTCTTTTATCGCAATCCATGAATCCACTCATCCATTTCTTGGTTTAACTTTCTATGCTACCGGGGCTGGTTTCTGGCTCGATATAATCCTATTAATGGACCAGGCTTATATCTAACGAGGAATTGGTGGCAGTCCTAAAAGGCTGGCAGCACTCTGTTCTACGTGTGCTAATGAAAGGGGCCTCTCAGCCTGTCTGGGTTGTGAGTGAGTGTGGTGCCCCGTCAATGACTGTGTGTGCCACCTTCTCTTACTCCCTGTGCCTTACTTGGCCCATGTGCACAGGGGGTGTCTGTGTAAAACTGTACCAAGTCAACCTTACTTGTCACCAGGGGTGCAGGACGTCATGTTCGTGAAAGTGGGGAGACTGCATTACCTGATCTGTCTGATGTAATAGTGATGTCAGGCAAGGTGCTGGTTCTTCACAAGTGGTGGCAGCATTGGAATTCTCCGTGATCTCTCCAGTGTCATTCTTCACAGTATCATTTGTACATATGCTATTTTAGTACCTAAAATACAGGGTACTACCCAAAAGAAGCAGGAATGGTTTTCTGGAGGGTGGTACACCTGTAACATGAGATTCCAACGGTTGGGGAACCCTTCTGAGTCAGTACGCTAGCCAACATTATTGCAGATGGTTGCATTTAGCTCAGATTTTTTCTTTCAATAAGTTGTTCAGTCTCTCACTTTATTTTGCGATGGCTGATTCACATGAATAATATGTGGCTATGAAGTATAGTTTCATTTTGAGAAAAAAAACATCAGAAATGGCTGTTATGCTACAGACAGCCTACATGAAAGCTGCCATACTTTAAACACAATATTATGAATTATTCTCCCATCTTAAACAGGGTGAAATTGATGATCTTCCTCATTAAGGACACCCTTCGACCACCCAAACTGATGAAAATGTGCAAGCTGTTCATGTCAATCAGCCATCACAACTAGACAAAAGATGAGGAAATCGTTGAAAAAAAAACATGATTTTAGGAACATACTACATGTGGCAAAAACCCTTTGCCTGGACATTCAATAGGGTCATATGTTGTGAGTTCATTTTCCCCTTCATTACTGAGGCCCGAGGAACTCCCTCTTCTGGTAAAGAAAGGTAGTGAGCCTGATTGTCAAACACCTGAGGCTGATGATTGTGACTGGCTGAGTGGAGTTACGGACTGGATATAATGCTGCCGACGCCCTTCTGCCCTGCGGGTGATTTCTCTGTGGGATCCTTGGAGACCAGTCTGAATTCCTGCTCCTCCAAAGCTAAGTTTGCTGCTCGGCCTTTTGCTTTTGTGCTTTGACTTTGTTTTTGCTTTGTTTTTCTGGATTTCTGCCATTCCCTGCTGGGGTGTGCTGAATTCATTTAGCTCTGTCTTCTGAAAACACCTGAGTGCTGATTCAGTTTTTGAAGCCTAGCTGCTTCAGGGCCTTTTTCATATCAGCTGGTTGGCTTTTGTCTTTGATAGGGTTTTGGCAGATTGCAGACAGCAGCCTTCCTTTCCTTTCCTATCTAGGTAGTTTTGGGGCCCCGTCTTTGCTCAGTCTATCTTTCTGTCTGTGTTAGTATTTTCATCTTGCTTCACCGTCATTATATGTTGGGGGCTGCCTATTGCTTTGGGGTCTGCTCTGGGGCAGTTTAGATTTCCCCTTTCTTTCTTTAGTCCTATGTATTTCTCCGGCTGTGATCGAGGGGTCTAGGGCATCGTAGGAACCCCCCACGGCTACTGCTAGTTGTGTTGATAGGTTCAGGGGTCTGCAATCTGATAGTTGCCAACTTCTCTGGTTTTCTGGACTTAGCTTGTATAAGTGCTTTTGCCTCCTACGGTGACTCATTCATAACAGAATCACCCGCCATACCGCAGATTCTAGGGTACTCAATAGCAGGAAAAAAAGAAAAAAAAAAAGAAAAAAAGGTGTGTATATTTTTTCCTCTATATCTTTGAGGCCGTAGGGGGAATTTTTTTTTTCTCTCAATGGAGATAAAGCAATTGTCTGATCGTGTGGAGCAGCTCGCTGCGGAAGTGCAGGGAATTTCCGCCTACCTTGCTCATTCACATGCTGCTGAACCAAAGATTCCTACACCTGATGTATTTTTTGGGGAACGGTCTAAATTTTTGAATTTCAAAAATAATTGTAAATTATTTTTTGCCTTGAAGCCTAACTCGTCAGGGAGCTCCGCGCAGCAGGTTAAAATTGTCATCTCTTTGCTGCGTGGCGATTCCCACGATTGGGCGTTTTCTTTGAAACCAGATGATCCTATTCTGACTAATGTGAACGCATTCTTTCAAGCTTTGGGGTTGTTGTATGACGAACCTAATGCCATTGATCAGGCTGAAAAGACCCTGCTGACATTGAGTCAGGGTCGTGATTCTGCAGAATTGTACTGTCAAAAATTCCGAAAGTGGGCAGTACTTACTACCTGGAATGATAATGCCTTGGCTGCTCTCTTTCGGAAGGGGTTGTCAGAAGCCGTAAAAGATACTATGGTGGGATTTCCTGTTCCCTCTGGTCTTGACGATTCTATGTCATTAGCCATTCAGGTTGATCGGCGTTTGCGCGAACGCAAAGCTGCACGAGAGGTGTTGCCACCTGTTGAACAAATGTCTGAACCTATGCAATGTGATAGAGTTTTTTCCAGAGAGCAGCGTCAGGAGTTCAGAAGGCGTAATAAGTTGTGTTTTTTCTGTGGAGATGCCTCGCATATTATTTCTGTCTGTCTCAAACGAGAGAAACGCTTTGCACACACGTTTTCTGTTGGGGGTGTTCAACCTAAGTTTCTTCTGGCTATTACTCTGATCTGCTCCCTGTCCACATTTTCCGCCAAGGCGTTTGTGGATTCGGGAGCAGCCCTAAACCTAATGGACTTGGATTTTGCTAAACGTTGTGGATTTCCGATGACACCTCTGCAGACGCCTATCCCTTTGAGGGGAATTGATACTACTCCTTTGGCTAAAAATAAACCCCAGTTTTGGACCCAGGTGGTAATGCGGGTCGCCCCAGACCATCAAGAAAATTGCAGATTTCTGGTGTTGCATAATCTGCATGATACTGTTGTTCTGGGGTTTCCCTGGTTACAGATTCATAATCCAGTTTTGGATTGGAAATCTGTGTCTGTGGTGAGTTGGGGTTGTCGGTGTGCCTTTAGTGAGGCTCCGGTGTTTTCCACCTCTCCTCAGTCGCATGATGTTCCTGATTATTTAGCGGACTTTTATGATGTATTTAGTGAGAATGAGTCTGCGTCTCTGCCTCCTCATAGGAGTTATGACTGTGCAATTGAACTGAGCCCGGGGTGTAAATTTCCCAAGGGTCGGCTCTTCAATTTATCTGTACCCGAGCACGAGGCTATGCGATCCTATATTAAGGAGGCGTTGGAGAAGGGTCATATTAGACCATCCTCGTCACCCTTGGGTGCCGGGTTTTTTTTTGTAGCCAAAAAGGATGGATCATTAAGACCTTGTATTGATTATCGTGCCCTCAACAAAATTACTGTTAAATATCAGTATCCGTTACCCCTGATTTCTGATCTATTCTCCAGAGTTAAAGGTGCTTGCTGGTTTACCAAGCTTGACCTCAGGGGGTCGTATAATCTTATTCGCATTAAGCATGGGGATGAATGGAAGACGGCATTTAATACTCCGGAGGGACATTTTGAGTACCTGGTGATGCCTTTTGGGCTCACTAATGCCCCTTCTGTCTTCCAGTGCTTCATGAACGATATTTTCCGAGATTTTGTCGATAAATTTTTGATTATCTATCTGGATGATATTTTGATCTTCTCCAAGGATTGGGATTCTCATGTGGAACATATTCGGACTGTGTTCCGGATCTTGAGGGAGAATTCCCTGTATGTCAAGGGATCTAAATGCCTTTTTGGAGTACAGAGGATTTCTTTTTTGGGATTTATTTTGTCCCCGTCAACTATTGAAATGGACCCGGCGAAGGTACAGGCCATTCACGATTGGGTTCAGCCCATTTCTTTGAAGGCCCTCCAGAAGTTTTTGGGTTTTGCTAATTTTTATCGGAAATTTATTGCAAAATTTTCTAGTATTGCCAAGCCATTGACTGATTTGACTAAAAAGGGTGCTGATGTGTTAAATTGGTCTCCGGAGGCTGTTTCTTCCTTTCAGGAGTTGAAGCGAAGATTCACCTCCTCCCCGGTTTTGCGGCAACCTGATGTCTCACTTCCATTCCAGGTAGAGGTGGATGCTTCTGAGATTGGTGCAGGAGCTGTTTTGTCCCAAAAGGATCCTGTAACATCTAAAATGAATCCCTGTGCTTTCTTTTCCCGAAAGTTCTCTCCATCTGAACGTAACTATGATGTGGGGAATAGGGAACTGTTGGCCAAGAAATGGGCATTTGAGGAGTGGAGACATTGGTTGGAGGGAGCTAAGCATCAAGTCGTGGTCCTCACTGACCACAAGAATTTGATTTACCTAGAGTCGGCTAAGCGCTTGAACCCTAGACAGGCTAGGTGGGCCTTGTTTTTTATACGTTTTGATTTTGTGGTTTCTTTTCTTCCTGGAACAAAGAATGTCAAGGCAGATGCCCTCTCTAGGAGCTTCCTTGCTGATTCTCCTGTGGTGACCAAGCCTGCTACCATCTTAGGCGAAGGGGTAGTTCTTTCTGCCATCTCGCCCGATTTGAGACGTGCTCTGGAAGAGTTCCAGGAGGACAAACCTGAGCGTTGTCCCAGTGGAAAGTTGTAAGTTCCTGACCAGTGGAAGAAGAGAGTGATGTCTGAAGTTCATTGCTCTGCTTTGGCTGGTCATCCAGGTATTTTTGGTACTAGAGATCTGGTGAGTCGGTTTTTTTAGTGGCCCTCCTTGTCTCGTGATGTCAGGAATTTTGTGCAGTCCTGTGGGACGTGCTCCAGGTCTAAATCGTGTTCTCGCTCTAGTGGGTTGTTGATGCCTTTGCCTGTCCCCAAGAGACCATGGACCCATATTTCAATGGATTTCATCTCTGATATGCCTGTCTCTCAGAGGATGAAGAGGAGGATGAATGAACTCATGGAGATCAACATCCGACACTGCGGAGACACCATCACGTGTTTCTCAACGCAGTGATTCTAGAGCACTGCCCCCATCCCCAAAAGCTTGCGTTGAGAAACACGTGATGGTGTCTCCGCGGCTTCTGTTTTGCATGTCTCTCAGAGGATGACTGTTATTTGGGTGATTTGTGATAGGTTCTCTAAGATGGTTCATCTTGTACCACTCCCTAAGTTGCCGTCTTCCTCTGAGTTGGTGCCCCTGTTTTTACAACAGGTGGTTCGTTTGCACGGGATTCCTGAGAACATTGTATCTGACAGAGGAGTGCAGTTTGTGTCTAGATTTTGGAGAACTTTCTGTTCCAGGCTGGGAATTCAGTTGTCCTTCTCCTCTGCTTTTCACCCTCAGACAAATGGGCAGACAGAGAGAACAAACCAGACCTTGGAGTCATATTTGAGATGTTTTATTTCTGCTGATCAGGATGATTGGGTTTCATTTTTGCCCTTGGCCGAATTTGCTTTGAATAATAGAGCTTGTTCTGCCACTTTGATGTCACCTTTTTTTTGTAACTTTGGGTTTCATCCTCGATTTTCTTCAGGGCAGGTGGAGCCCTCTGCCTGCCCAGGTGTTGACACTGTGGTGGAGAGAATGCACCAGATCTGGGACCAAGTGGTGGATAAGTTATCTCTCTCCCAGGAGAAGGCCCAGCGGTTTTCCAACCGACATAGGACCATTGGTCCCCAGTTTAAGGTTGGTGATATGGTGTGGTTATCATCAAAAAATATTGCTATGAAGGTGGCTTCTCCTAAGTTTAAGCCTAGATTTATTGGACCTTACAAGATTGTGGAGATTATTAATCCGGTCTCTTTTCGTTTGGCTCTTCCTGTCACATTTAAAATCCATAATGTGTTCCATAAATCTTTGTTGAAGAGGTTTGTTGAACCTGTTCCGGGGTTGGCACCTCCAGACCCTGTATTGGTTGATGGTAACATGGAGTATGAGGTAGAGAAAGTTCTGGATTCCCATCTGGCTAGATGGAGACTCCAGTATTTGGTTAAGTGGAAGGGTTATGGTCAGGAGGATAATTCCTGGGTCTCTGCCTCTGATATTCATGCCAAACGATTGGTGCGTGCCTTTCATCGGGCTCACCCTGATCGCCCTGGTGGCATAGTTGAGGGTTCGGTGACCCCTCCTCAAGGGGGAGGTACTGTTGTGAGTTCATTTTCCCCTTCATTACTGAGGCCCGAGGAACTCCCTCTTCTGGTAAAGAAAGGTAGTGAGCCTGATTGTCAAACACCTGAGGCTGATGATTCTCTTCCAGCCTCCCAGTGGATGGCCATGGAACAAGGAGGTGGAATAAGATTCTGCAGGTGAACAACTGGCTACGTCGATGGTGCCGTCAGCAACGATTTGGATTTCTGGATCACGGAGTGAACTACTTATACGATGGACTACTTGCTAGAGATGGGGTGCACCTTACGAAGACTGGAAAGCATGTATTTGGAAGTCGCCTTGCTACACTTGTAAGGAGAGCTTTAAACTAGAACAACATGGGAAGGGAAGCAAAAGATCAGAAAAAGCCATACACCTGACAAATGCTATTGAGAACTCTGCTATTAGAAGTGGAAAGGAACAACAAAGATGAAAGAATCTAATTAATAAAAATATTGGAGAAAGAGAAACCAATCACAAACTAAAATGTTTCTATACTAATGCACAAAGCATGGGCAACAAACAAGGAGAATTGGAACTACTAACACAGGAAAAGAAATATGATGTCATTGGAATCACTGAAACTTGGTGGGACAATACACATGATTGGAATACAAGACTAGAAGGATACAACTTATTTGCAAGAAACAGACTTGATAAACGAGAAGGGGGTGTTGTATTGTATGTTAGAAACGCGTATATCTGCACAGAGATTGAAGCTTCAGAGACTGGGAGTTCTGTGGAAACTGTTTGGGTAAGAATACAAGGACAGAACAATGGAAAGGACACCATTGTAGGCATTTACTACAGGCCGCCTGTGCAAGCTGAAGATATGGATGAACTCTTTATGCATCAAATGGCCAAGTTCTCCAAAAAATATGACATAGTTGTCATGGGAGATTTCAACTATCCAGACATTTGTTGGGAATCTCTCTCAGGCAAAGCTAACAGGTCAAGGAAATTCTTATCCTCTCTTGCTGACAACTTTATCTTCCAAAAGGTAGGGGAGAAAACAAGGGGAACTACTACCTTGGATCTAATCCTTATAAACAGGGAGGAAATGGTTGAGGAGGTAAAAGTGGCTGGAACCCTAGGAGGTAGCGACCATGCTATTTTAGAATTTTGGATAACTAGAGGCGAAAGACCTGTGAAGACTCAGACGTCAAGGTTAGATTTCAGAAAGGCAGATTTTAAGGGATTCAGAAAGATAATTGGAGGGATCCAATGGCTGGATATCCTTAAAGACAAAAATGTCCAGGAAGGATGGGAAATCTTGAAAAATGAAATTCTCAGAGCACAGTTGTTAACAATTCCGAAAAGAGGGAAGAATAGGAAGCATTTAAGGAAACCAGGATGGGTGAACACAGAACTTAAGCACATGCTAAAAAGGAAGAAAAAAATGTTTATAAAATGGAAAGAGGGAGGCATATCTAAAGAAGAATATAATGCTGTCTGCAGAACCTGCAGGGCACAAATCATATTATCTAAAGCTGAAAATGAATTGAGGCTTGCAAGAGATGTCAAAAGCAATAATAAAGGATTTTGGGGATATGTCAAAAGTAAAAGAAAAGTCAAAGATGCTATAGGATTTTTACAGGATGAAAATGATGAAATGGTAAGACAGGACGTTGAGAAGGCTGAACTTTTAAATTCCTATTTTGCATCTGTTTTCTCTCAGAAAGGAAATGTAACACCAACTGTTATTCACTGTCCTATTAAGGAAATAGAAGAATCCAGGATATCTATAAACAGAAAGATAGTGAGGAAACACTTAGCTAACCTAAATGAATTCAAGTCTCCAGGTCCAGATGAATTACACCCCAGAGTACTGAAGGAGATAGCAGAAGAAATTTTTGAACCCCTCTCCATAATCTTTGAAAATTCTTGGAGAACAGGAGAAGTGCCAGAAGACTGGAGAAGAGCAAATGTTGTTCCTATCTTCAAAAAGGGGAAGAAGGTGGACCCAGGCAACTATAGGCCGGTGAGTCTGACTTCTATACCAGGAAAGATCTTTGAACAAATTATTAAACAACATGTATGTCAATACCTGGATAAGAATGAAGTGATCAAACAGAGTCAGCATGGGTTTGTAACTAATAAGTCATGTCAGACTAACTTAATTTCCTTCTATGATGGTATCACTGATTGGGTGGATCAAGGAAATGCTGTAGATATAGTATATCTTGACTTCAGCAAAGCATTTGACAAAGTCTCTCATACAATCCTTATTGAAAAAATGACTAAGTATGGAATGGACAAGGCAACTGATAGGTGGATTCATAACTGGCTTAGTGATTGGACCCAAAGAGTGGTTGTAAATGGCTGCACATCCAGTTGGAAGAATGTCTCAAGTGGGTACCACAGGGCTCTGTCCTGGGCCCTGTATTGTTCAACATCTTTATCAACGATTTAGATGAAGGAATTGAGGGTAAACTGATTAAATTTGCTGATGACACAAAGCTACGAGGGATAGCTAATACTAGAGAAGAGAGAGAGAGGATTCAAAAAGATTTAAATAAACTGGAGAAGTGGGCAGCAACTAACAGAATGGTTTTTAACAGGGAGAAATGCAAAGTACTACATCTGGGCAATAAAAATGAAAAAAGCATATATAGAATGGGAGGAATAGGGCTAAGTGACAGCACATGTGAAAAAGACTTGGGTATACTAATAGATCACAGACTGAATATGAGTCAACAGTGTGATGCAGCAGCAAAAAAGGCAAATGCTAGGATGTATTAACAGAAGCATACAGTCTAGATCACGTGAAGTCATTATTTCCCTCTACTCCTCTTTGGTCAGACCTCATCTGGAATATTGTGTCCAGTTTTGGGCACCACATTTTAAAAAAGACATTAACAAACTGGAGCAAGTTCAGAAAAGAGCGACCAGAATGGTGACCGGTCTGCAAACCCTGTCTTATGAGGAAAGGTTGCAGGATTTGGGAATGTTTAGTTTGCAAAAGAGAAGACTGAGAGGAGACTTAATAGCTGTCTACAAATATCTAAAGGGCTGTCACATTGTAGAAGGATCAACTTTATTCTCATTTGCACAAGGAAAGACTAGAAGCAATGGGATGAAACTGAATGGGAGGAGACACAGATTAGATATTAGAAAAAACTTTTTGACAGTTAGAGTGATCAATGAGTGGAACAGGCTCCCACGAGAAGTGGTGACTTGAGTTCTCCTTCAATGGAAGTCTTCAAACAGAGGCTGGACAGACATCTGACTGGGATGATTTAGCGAATCCTGCTTTGAGCAGGGGGTTGGACCAGTTGGCCCAGGAGGTCCCTTCCAACTCTACGATTCTATGATTCTATGATTCTATGATTGTGACTAGCTGAGTGGAGTTACGGACTGAATATAATGCTGCCGACGCCCTTCTGCCCTGCGGGTGATTTCTCTGTGGGATCCTTGGAGACCAGTCTGAATTCCTGCTCCTCCAAAACTAAGTTTGCTGCTCGGCCTTTTGCTTTTGTGCTTTGACTTTGTTTTTGCTTTGTTTTTCTGGATTTCTGCCATTCCCTGCTGGGGTGTGCTGAATTCATTTAGCTCTGTCTTCTGAAAATACCTGAGTGCTGATTCAGTTTTTGAAGCCTAGCTGCTTCAGGGCCTTTTTCATATCAGCTGGTTGGCTTTTGTCTTTGATAGGGTTTTGGCAGATTGCAGACAGCAGCCTTCCTTTCCTTTCCTATCTAGGTAGTTTTGGGGCCCCGTCTTTGCTCAGTCTATCTTTCTGTCTGTGTTAGTATTTTCATCTTGCTTCACCGTCATTATATGTTGGGGGCTGCCTATTGCTTTGGGGTCTGCTCTGGGGCAGTTTAGATTTCCCCTTTCTTTCTTTAGGCCTATGTATTTCTCCGGCTGTGATCGAGGGGTCTAGGGCATTGTAGGAACCCCCCACGGCTACTGCTAGTTGTGTTGATAGGTTCAGGGGTCTGCAATCTGATAGTTGCCAACTTCTCTGGTTTTCTGGACTTAGCTTGTATAAGTGCTTTTGCCTCCTGCGGTGACTCATTCATAACAGTCATAGATATTTAAAGACTAATTTATTGATTTACCCAGCCGTGGACCACAACTGCAGAGGCTTTTAGTTAAAATAACAAAAAGTAACCACACAGAAACATTCTCTGTATTGTTGCTGGCTGTCAGTCATGGCCGGAGGAGCGGTTACAGTGGCCACTGCCCCTATGAATGAATACCGACTGCCAGTGGGGAGAAGATCATTTTCTCCCTTCGGCTGCGTGCAAGAGCCAGTCAGCATCATAATGCTAATAACCAACAGATTAACCCAATATCTGCAGGTTAACAGGGTTATTCTTAGTGAATTGTTCCCTTCAAGGTGTATGTTTGCACAAACCTGATGCTAAAGCGATCAAGGAATGTTTGGATCTAAATTAGTTGGTTTTATGTAGAGTCCCCTTGGGATGTGCATTATTTTCTGCATGGCCATGTTTTTGTCTTTGACTTTAGCACTAGCCCGATATGCAGCAAAAGGCTGAAATATGTCATAAACTCTGCTGTATCAATGGTGGTTTACCATTCAATTATAGTAAATTGTTGTGGGTTTGATACGACATCCTATGACTCGTGCACACGTTGAGTATTTGGTGACTTTTTTCCTCAGTATTTGTAAGCTAAAACCATTAGTGGAACAATCAGAGGACAGGTATACTAGAAAACTGTCACCACACATACTGGAGACACTGACATGTGAAGGCAGCTTTAAATACAGTGCCGGGAAGAGTCATAATTAGTGTTGAGCATTCCGATACCGCAAGTATCGGGTATCGGCCGATACTTGCTGTATCGGAATTCCGATACCGACTTCCGATATTTTTTCAATATCGGAATTCGGCATCGGAATCGGAAGTTCAGTTGATTGACGGCCTGACGTCATCATGATGCGCGGTGTGTGCGCATCATGATGCGCCGTCATTTCGGGCCTTCCGGGGGTCTCTGCTGGCCTGCCGGGGGGCTGTGCCGGCCTGCCGGGGGGCTGTGTGGACTGCCCGGGGTCTCTGCCGGCCTGCCGGGGGGCTGTGCCGGCCTGCCGGGGGGCTGTGCACCCTGTGGGGGTCTGTACCGGCCTGCCGGGGGGCTGTGCCGGCCTGCCGGGGGGCTGTGCTGATGTCCGGGGGTCTGTGCAAGCATCGTCCGATGGGACTACAAGTCCCATCGGGCGATGCCTGCTACCATGACAGTGATTGACACATTAGCCAATGATGGGACAGTAGTAGTCCCATCATCCGGCTAATGTGTTAAATGTTAAAAAAAAAAAAAAAATACTACATACATACTACATACATACTACATATATACTACATATATACTACATACATGCTACATACATACTACATGCTACATACATACTACATATATACTACATACATACTACATACATACTGCATGCTACATACATACTACATACTACATGCATGCTACATATATACTACATGCTACATACATACCACATACATACTACATGCATGCTACATATATACTACATGCATGCTACATACATACTACATATATACTACATGCATGCTACATACATACTACATGCTACATGCATGCTACATACATACTACATACATGCTACATATATACTACATACATACTACATATATACTACATGCATGCTACATATATACTACATACATACTACATATATACTACATGCATGCTACATATATACTACATACATACTACATATATACTACATACATGCTACATACATACTACATACATACTACATATATACTACATGCATGCTACATATATACTACATACATACTACATATATACTACATACATGCTACATACATACTACATACATACTACATATATACTACATGCATGCTACATATATACTACATGCTACATACATACCACATACATACTACATACATGCTACATATATACTACATGCATGCTACATACATACTACATGCATGCTACATACATACTACATGCTACATGCATGCTACATACATACTACATACATACTACATGCTACATACATACCACATATATACTACATACATACAATACATTCATACAATACATACATAGACATACAGTACATATAACATAGAGTAACATACTTACCAATACTTGTCACATTGTTCCCCGAAGCCATTGTCTTTCCGGAATAAATATTAACATAACAAACCACAAAAATACTCACCCACGATCCGAAGCAGTCCACGAGTGTGTCCCACGACGATCTTGGGTAGAGAACTGCAGCATCAGATGATGCTGCCGTTCTCTACGGGCTGCAGGAATCCAATGACGGAAGGTAGGTATCCTTCCGCACTGTATTCCTCCGCCACTTAAAAAAAAAAAAGTCCCTAGTCTCACTTTATGCCATTGCTGTGTGGGAAATTCCCACACAGCAATGGCATAAAGTGAGACTAGGGACTTTTTTTTTTTTTAAGTGGCGGAGGAATACAGTGCGGAAGGATACCTACCTTCCGTCATTGGATTCCTGCAGCCCGTAGAGAACGGCAGCATCAGCTGATGCTGCAGTTCTCTACCCAAGATCGTCGTGGGACACACTCGTGGACTGCTTCGGATCGTGGGTGAGTATTTTTGTGGTTTGTTATGTTAATATTTATTCCGTAGACGACAATGGCTTCGGGGAACAATGTGACAAGTATTGGTAAGTATGTTACTCTATGTTATATGTACTGTATGTCTATGTATGTATTGTATGTATGTAGTATATATGTGGTATGTATGTAGCATGTAGTATGTATGTAGTATGTATGTAGCATGCATGTAGCATGTAGTATGTATGTAGCATGCATGTAGTATATATGTAGTATGTATGTAGCATGCATGTAGTATATATGTAGCATGCATGTAGTATATATGTAGTATGTATGTAGTATATATGTAGCATGTATGTAGTATGTATGTAGCATGCATGTAGCATGTAGTATGTATGTAGCATGCATGTAGTATATATGTAGTATGTATGTAGCATGCATGTAGCATGTAGTATGTATGTAGCATGCATGTAGTATATATGTAGTATGTATGTAGCATGCATGTAGTATATATGTAGCATGCATGTAGTATATATGTAGTATGTATGTAGTATGTATGTAGCATGTATGTAGTATGTATGTAGCATGCATGTAGCATGTAGTATGTATGTAGCATGCATGTAGTATATATGTAGTATGTATGTAGCATGCATGTAGTATATATGTAGCATGCATGTAGTATATATGTAGTATGTATGTAGTATATATGTAGCATGTATGTAGTATGTAGCATGCATGTAGCATGTAGTATGTATGTAGCATGCATGTAGTATATATGTAGTATGTATGTAGCATGCATGTAGTATATATGTAGTATGTATGTTGCATGTAGTATGAATGTAGCATGTATGTAGTATGTAGTATGAATGTAGCATGTATGTAGTATGTAGTATGAATGTAGCATGTAATTTTTTTTTTTTTTTTTTTTTTTTTTACATTTAACACATTAGCCGGATGATGGGACTACTACTGTCCCATCATTGGCTAATGTGTCAATCACTGTCATGGTAGCAGGCATCGCCCGATGGGACTTGTAGTCCCATCGGACGATGCCTGCACAGACCCCCGGAGCCTGCACAGACCACCGGCAGGCCGGCACAGCCCCCCGGCAGGCCGGCACAGCCCCCCGGCAGGCCGGCACAGCCCCCCGGAGCCTGCACAGACCACCGGCAGGCCGGCACAGACCACCGGAGCCTGCACAGACCCCCTGGCAGGCCGGCACAGCCCCCCGGCAGGCCGGCACAGCCCCCCGGAGCCTGCACAGACCACCGGCAGGCCGGCACAGACCACCGGAGCCTGCACAGACCCCCTGGCAGGCCGGCACAGCCCCCCGAAAGGCCCGTACAGACCCCAGAGAGGCTGTACAAGGGCAGGAAAGGGTTTTTCTTATTCCGATACCGGAAGTCCCATAGACTTGAATGGGACTTCCGGTATCGGAATCGGCGATACCGATACTTTTTTTAAAGATCGGCCGATACCATCCGATACGATACTTTGAAGTATCGGATGGTATCGCTCAACTCTAGTCATAATGGGAGCTGTGGTACCATTTTGTGGTAAATACAATTTTTTGATCACTTTTCATTGAACTCATTGGGAGGCATAATGAACAAAAAAATTAATTCTGAAATTTTTTTCAAATATTGTTCATCATGAAACAATCGAAATATTGTCTTTGTTCTGTGAGTCAATACTATCATGAGAATACTAAATTTGTATTTATTTTTTTGCCACTTTAATAAAAAACTTATTTTTAGGTAACTATATTTTGATACCCATAACTTTGTTACTTTGCATTTTTATTGCAGGACAAGCTATTGCTTTTACTAGTTCAATTTTTGAGTAAAAATGAGTTTTTGATCACTTTTATATTCATTTTTGGTAGGAAGCATGAAGAAAAAAATCCAATAAATCTAGTATTGTTTTTAATTTTACTTTTTTTGGGAGTTCGCAATACAGTCTAATTGACAGGCTAACTTTATTCTGCTTGTTGATATGATTATGATGATACCCAATTTATATTGTTTTATGTTTTATTGATTTTGCTCAACAAAGTCACTTAAAAAAAATTTGGGGGGGTTGTCATATTGTAAGAATGCTAACCTCTTAATTTTTCTGAATACAGAGCTAAAAGGGCTTGTAGTTTTCCGTAACAAGTAGTAATTTTCTATTGGTGTCACTTTGGGCTGTATACAAATTTTCTGTATCACTTTTTATTTAATTTTGTATGATGCATTATGAACAGAAACAGCAGTTATGGCCTAATTCTTCATATTTTTTTATTGGTATTCAAATTTTGCAATTAAACCATTTTTTCATTGTTAAAACTTGAAAAACATGGTTTTCTATGTTTATAAATATTTTTTTATTTCATTTTTTTACAATACGTATTAGACCCTAGAAGACTTGAATAAGTGATCATTTGATCAAATTGATAATACATTGTCGTACTTATGAACTACAATGCTTTATCTAGCCTGTCAGTGTTTGATTGACAGTCAGCCTGGCAGGATTTGATATGCTGAGAGATATGATAGACATGGAGGTTAATGTTAGGCCTTCATATTGCTATAGCAGGCATGGCAATGGGCTGACAAAGGGACCTATCTCCCTTTTTCAAACTCCTCACTTGCTGCTGATACTACTGTATCAAATCTTTGTCCAGTCCCAGCACACACAGCAGGAGCCCAGCTGTGGGAAACCACCGGCTCCTGCTGTGGAAGACTTGAGCCTATGCCATCTCCGTAATGTAATTGTTTGACCGCAGCGCTCTATTTTGTTTCTTTTTTGTTTTTTCAATCACTTTGCTTTATGTAAAAAAGAAAAATTGTATGCATGATTTAATGAGTATTACAAAAATCAAATATATGTTGTCTTACATTTTAGTTATTTTTCTGCAACATTTTCTAGAAGTTTAACAAAACTAAATAACATTTCAATTTTCCTCGAGACCCACCAAATCCATTTTTATAAAATACAACTTGCAGTTAAGTCATTCATCTGTGAAATACTTAACTCCATATGCCATCCAGTGTAAAAGTACTCAGCACTTGACTTTCTTTCAAATATCTTATATTTATAGTTGTAGTAACAGTACAATTTTTTTTTTACATTTCTAATACAATTGTGCAATTCAAGGATATGTGCATCATTATACTTTTTTTTAGCTCTTTCTGATGAAGCGATTTTCCTTTTTTGCGTTTTCATTTTTTCCTCTCTTTCTTCCAAAAGCTATAACTTTTTTATTGTTCTGTATAAATAGCCATGTGAGGACTTGTTTATGTGAGGATGAGTTGTGCTTTTAAATGACCCCATTCATTGTATCACTTGATACACCCCAGTCTCAAGTCTTTTGCAGCTGTTAATTGGTTTTCCTTCAGGATTGCCCTATATTTAGCTCCAAACATCTTTTAATCATGTTGCCAGCTTCCCTGTCCCTTTTGAAGAAAAGTATCCCCACAGCATGACTCTGCCACCAGCATGTTTGATGGGGATGGTGTTTTCAGGGTGATGTGCAGTGTTAGTTTTCTGCTGCACATTGATTTTTCATTTACATGAAAAAGTTCTACTTTGGTTTCATCTGACCAGAGCACTTTCTTCCACATGCTAGCTGTGCACCTACATGGCTTTTTGCAAACTGCATATGGGACTTCTTAAGACTTGCTTTTAAAAATAACTTTCTTCTTGCCACTCTCGCATACGACTAACAGTTGTCTTGTGGATAGATTCTCCCACCTGAGCTGTGGGTCTATACAGCTAGTTCAGAGTGACAATAGGTCTCTTGATTGCTTCTCTAATAAATGCTCTTCTTACTTGGGATGTCAGTTTAGGTGGGATGCCACATCTTGATAGGTTTGTAGTTGTGCCATACTCCTGTTATGTTTGGAATATGGATTGAACAGTGCTCTGTGAGAAGTTCAGAGCTTGGGCTATTTTTTTTTTTTAACATAACCCTGCTTTACTCTTGTACACAACTTTATACCTGACCTGTCTAATGTGCTCCTTTGTATTCATGATGCTGTTTGATCCCTAATATTTTCAAACAAACCTGTAGTGCATTCACAGAACAGCTGTAGTTAAACTGAGAATAAATTACATGCAAGTGGACTCAATTTACTAATTATGTAACTTCTGGAGGCAATTGGTCACTCAGGATTTTATTTAGGACTATAGGGGGCTGAATACAAATGCACCTCACAATTTTTCAGATTTATATTCTTTTAATAATTAGAAGATCTTGAATCATAGAAAATATTGTATCATTTCCTTTACACTTCACAAATACTTGCTAGTTTGTGCTGGTATATCACTTAAAAACCGAATAAGATACATTTACCGTATTTTGAGGACTATAAGACCCAACGGACCAAAAGATACACCCCAAATTTTGGAGAGGAAAATATTTTTTTTAATAAAATGGTGTTGCATGATATAGTCCCACTTTTATGGTAGCTTACTGGGGGGCAGCTGTGGTGTAGTGGGGTCACAGGAGGAAAGGATGCTGCTGCAGAAAGCCGGTGGCAGGAGTGGGGCGGTGCTGCGGGTCCTGAGCTAGGAAGTGTGGGTTTCAGAGATAAGCGGAGTCCCTGCACTTTACCATTGATTTCCCTTCCATGAGCTTCAGGAAAATGGCCTCAGGTGGCATGTACAGATTGAGATACTATCTCTCAAGACAAATTGAGCCCACTGCAGGGAAATCAATGGGAAAGTGTGGGGACTCCACTCAGCGCTGAAATTTTCTGACAGGTCAGGGCCTGCATCCTTGCAGTGCCAGGACATCCCCTCCTCCCAGCCCAGAGCCTGTGGTGTTGCTGCACTCGTACCGCTGCCACCAGCCTCTTGCAGTAGCGACCCTGCCACCTGTGACCAGATGTTAGAGGCGGATGAGGACTGAAAATCACAGTTATCATCTGCCTGGAAAGATGCGGACTCGGCTTGCAAGCACACAATAAAGTCAGAGAGCCGGCATAATACCTATCAGTACGTCATATGTTGGTAAGGGTTTGAAGGGAATGTGTCACCACACCAATATATGTCTAATTATTCAAATAAACTTTTATGGTAAATGTATCATTTGAAAAAAATGCTATCAATATAAAAAATAACAGAAATCTTGGAATTTTCACATTAATGACCAAGTCTGTTACTAGACAAATACTTCATATTCTATGTGGACATACTGTAAGCTACAATAGACAGGCTGTTATCCTTTAGATATTGAATATGCAAATTGCCTCTTCAGAGAGGAAAAGGACTTGAACTCTAGTGCCACCTATAGGAAGAAGTAATTCTAAAAGTCAATATCGATCCTTTAACAAGCACTGCCATATAACTTGGGATAAAAGGCAAGCCAGAATTTCAATTTGCAGGCACTGTGTTTTGGGGTGTTGCTCCTCTTACTGCAAAGTATGAGATCTGATTTGGCTAGGTATGAGGTTTGATACTGGAATCTAAAGGGTAAAGTTTCTACTTGTGGAGAGTTACAAGCCAGGCCTGGCATAGCAGAGTGAGGAGACTTATACGCCATACATTCTCCTCTGGGAAATTATATCTGCAAATTGTCTCTTCATAGAGGAAGGGGACTTGACTCTAGTGCCACCTATTGGAAGTAGTAATCCTAAAAGTCTATATCGACCCTTCAACGATTCTTGCCATATAACTTAGGATAAAAGCCAAACCAAAATCTCAATTTGCAGACTCTGTATTTACAGCTGTTGCCCCTCATTTGTGCAAAGTATGAGGTCCTATTTGGCTAGGAGAGACTTAAGACTGGAATATAAGGGGTAACATTTCTCATTGTGTAGAGTCACAAGCCAGGTCTGTCATATTAACACCAATTTGATGTAGTAAATTATTTTGAATTTGTCCTAGAGTGATCCTTCATGTCCCCTGTTTATGAAGCTCCATCAACTAAAGCTGACGGAAACTGGCAGAAAAAGGCCAAAAAGAGCAAACATTTTGAAACATTACAAACAGGTTTTCCAGAAAATTCTGGTGAAAATTGCTGAATCGGTGCCAATGTCAGTATTATGAGAGACATGTCAGTCAAGCACAATCAAGCTGTGAGAAGTCAGCATGGGCCAGCCTCAGTGATCAGTCATCTCATTCTCCCATTCCCTGTTCAAAGAATGTTTTTTTATGAAATGCCTCATAATTTCACAGTAAAACATTATGTAGATATCTGTAACGACGGATGTGGTCTCTGATTCACCATATCTGTAATGTAGGCAGCATAAATTACGTGACAGGTTCCCCTTAACTTGTTTTCTATTTTTTTTTAACCTATACAAGAACTTATCTATGTATGCCAGATTATTATCCTCATAAGGAAAATAAGGGAGAAGTTATTATTATGGGGGACTGCAATTACCCTGGTATAAATTTGGGAGCAGAAACCTGTAGGATCAGCAAACGAAACAGGTTTTTGACAATAATAAAGTACAATTACCTTTCATATATATTGAAGAACCCAGCAAGAAATATGAAACTTCTAGACCTAATATTAACCAATATATAACCAATTTAACAGAATGTCAAATATACGGGTTGGGTGTCACTTAGGTAATAGTAATCACAAAATAATAGGTTTGCATGTAACCTTTAATAAGATGTATAGTAGATGGGCTACAAGGACACTAAACGCCAGGAAGGCAAATTTCCAACAGCTAAGAGATGATCTTAGTGCCATAAAATGGGAAAATGTCCTTGAAAATAAAAGTACACAAAGCAAGTAGAAAACATTCTGAATAGGACCTGTGCAGAGTACACACCCTATGGGAATAAACAAGCTAGAAATAGGAGGACACCACTATGGCTAAATAGAGCTGTAAATGGTGCAAGTAAAGACAGAAAGTGTTTTGGGAATTAAACCAAGAAGGTAGTGATGAGGAATTACATATTTAAAGAAAAAAAAATCAAGGCAACCAACTATGACGCATTGCCAAAGTAAAATAATCCAAAAATATTTTTCAACTACATACTGTAAACAATAAGAAACAAAAAATGATAGTGTTTGGCCCCTCAAAAATAATCTGGGTCAAATGGTTGAAGAGAATAAGAGAAAGGACAATCTGCTAAATTCCTTCATCTATACAGTTTTTACGCAAGAAAAACTCTGACGACATGAAGCCATTGATAGATTCTCCATTAAATGATACCTGATTAACCCAGCTGAAAGTACGGCATCACCTCAAAACACTACTGAAGACAAATCATGGTACTGACTGGCACCCCCGAGTACTGCAGTAAGATTAAGTACTATGATAGACAAGCCATTATTTCTAATACTCAAATATTGTATAATAACGGGGTCTGTACCATAGGACAGGGCACATAGCAAACTTGGCGTCCATATTCAAAAGGAGGACAAATTCTGAGACAATAACTTATATGCTGATAAATTTAACCTCCAATGTGGGCAAAATCTTTGAATTCCTGTCCTGGAGTAACTCAATAAGAATAGCCTAATGACCTAATATCAACATGTGTTTATAAAGGACTGACCCTGTCAAACTAATCTGATCAGCTTCTGTGAGGAGGAAAGATCCATACTGGATCAGGGTATTGCTGTTAATCATAGAATCATAGAATCATAGAATGGTAGAGTTGGAAGGGACCTCCTGGGCCATCTGGTCCAACCCCCTGCTCAAAGCAGGATTCGCTAAATCATCCCAGTCAGATGTCTGTCCAGCCTCTGTTTGAAGACTTCCATTGAAGGAGAACTCACCACTTCTCGTGGCAGCTTGTTCCACACATTGATCACTCTAACTGTCAAAAAGTTTTTTCTAATATCTAATCTGTGTCTCCTCCCATTCAGTTTCATCCCATTGCTTCTAGTCTTTCCTTGTGCAAATGAGAATAAAGTTGATCCTTCTACAATGTGACAGCCCTTTAGATATTTGTAGACAGCTATTAAGTCTCTTCTCAGTCTTCTCTTTTGCAAACTAAACATTCCCAAATCCTGCAACCTTTCCTCATAAGACAGGGTTTGCAGACCGGTCACCATTCTGGTCGCTCTTTTCTGAACTTGCTCCAGTTTGTTGATGTCTTTTTTAAAATGTGGTGCCCAAAACTGGACACAATATTCCAGATGAGGTCTGACCAAAGAGGAGTAGAGGGAAATAATGACTTCACGTGATCTAGACTGTATGCTTCTGTTAATACATCCTAGAATTGCATTTGCCTTTTTTGCTGCTGCATCACACTGTTGACTCATATTCAGTCTGTGATCTATTAGTATACCCAAGTCTTTTTCACATGTGCTGTCACTTAGCCCTATTCCTCCCATTCTATATATGCTTTTTTCATTTTTATTGCTCAGATGTAGTACTTTGCATTTCTCCCTGTTAAAAACCATTCTGTTAGTTGCTGCCCACTTCTCCAGTTTATTTATATCTTTTTGAATCCTCTCTCTCTCTTCTCTAGTATTAGCTATCCCTCCTAGCTTTGTGTCATCAGCAAATTTAATCAGTTTACCCTCAATTCCTTCATCTAAATCGTTGATAAAGATGTTGAACAATACAGGGCCCAGGACAGAGCCCTGTGGTACCCCACTTGAGACATTCTTCCAACTGGATGTACAGCCATTTACGACCACTCTTTGGGTCCGATCACTAAGCCAGTTATGAATCCACCTAACAGTTGCCTTGTCCATCCCATACTTAGTCATTTTTTCAATAAGGATTGTATGAGAGACTTTGTCAAATGCTTTGCTGAAGTCAAGATATACTATATCTACAGCATTTCCTTGATCCACCCAATCAGGGATACCGTCATAGAAGGAAATTAAGTTAGTCTGACATGACTTATTAGCTACAAACCCATGCTGACTCTGTTTAATCACTTCATTCTTATCCAGGCATTGACATACATGTTGTTTAATAATTTGTTCAAAGATCTTTCCTGGTATAGAAGTCAGACTCACCGGCCTATAGTTGCCTGGGTCCACCTTCTTCCCCTTTTTGAAGATAGGAACAACATTTGCTCTTCTCCAGTCTTCTGGCACTTCTCCTGTTCTCCAAGAATTTTCAAAGATTATGGAGAGGGGTTCAAAAATTTCTTCTGCTATCTCCTTCAGTACTCTGGGGTGTAATTCATCTGGACCTGGAGACTTGAATTCATTTAGGTTAGCTAAGTGTTTCCTCACTATCTTTCTGTTTATAGATATCCTGGATTCTTCTACTCCCTTAATAGGACAGTGAATAACAGTTGATGTTACATTTCCTTTCTGAGAGAAAACAGATGCAAAATAGGAATTTAAAAGTTCGGCCTTCTCAACATCCTGTCTTACCATTTCATCATTTTCATCCTGTAAAAATCCTATAGCATCTTTGACTTTTCTTTTACTTTTGACATATCCCCAAAATCCTTTATTATTGCTTTTGACATCTCTTGCAAGCCTCAATTCATTTTCAGCTTTAGCTAATCTGATTTGTGCCCTGCAGGTTCTGCAGACAGCATTATATTCTTCTTTAGATATGCCTCCCTCTTTCCATTTTATAAACATTTTTTTCTTCCTTTTTAGCATGTGCTTAAGTTCTGTGTTCATCCATCCTGGTTTCCTTAAATGCTTCCTATTCTTCCCTCTTTTCGGAATTGTTAACAACTGTGCTTTGAGAATTTCATTTTTCAAGATTTCCCATCCTTCCTGGACATTTTTGTCTTTAAGGATATCCAGCCATTGGATCCCTCCAATTCTTTTTCTGAATCCCTTAAAATCTGCATTTCTGAAATCTAACCTTGACGTCTGAGTCTTCACAGGTCTTCCGCCTCTAGTTATCCAAAATTCTAAAATAGCATGGTCGCTACCTCCTAGGGTCCCAGCCACTTTTACCTCCTCAACCATTTCCTCCCTGTTTATAAGGATTAGATCCAAGGTAGCAGTTCCCCTTGTTTTCTCCATTACCTTTTGGAAGATAAAGTTGTCAGCAAGAGAGGATAAGAATTTCCTTGACCTGTTAGTTTTGCCTGAGAGAGATTCCCAACAAATGTCTGGATAGTTGAAATCTCCCATGACAACTATGTCATATTTTTTGGAGAACTTGGCCATTTGATGCATAAAGAGTTCATCCATATCTTCAGCTTGCACAGGCGGCCTGTAGTAAATGCCTACAATGGTGTCCTTTCCATTGTTCTGTCCTTGTATTCTTACCCAAACAGTTTCCACAGAACTCCCAGTCTCTGAAGCTTCAATCTCTGTGCAGATATACGCGTTTCTAACATACAATGCGACACCCCCTCCTCGTTTATCAAGTCTGTTTCTTGCAAATAAGTTGTATCCTTCTAGTCTTGTATTCCAATCATGTGTATTGTCCCACCAAGTTTCAGTGATTCCAATGACATCATATTTCTTTTCCTGTGTTAGTAGTTCCAATTCTTCTTGTTTGTTGCCCATGCTTTGTGCATTAGTATAGAAACATTTTAGTTTGTGATTGGTTTCTCTTTCTCCAATATTTGTATTAATTAGATTCTTTCGTCTTTGTTCTTCCTTTCCACTTCTAATAGCAGAGTTCTCAATAGCATTTGTCAGGTGTATGGCTTTTTCTGGCCTTTTGCTTCCCTTCCCATGTTGTTCTAGTTTAAAGCTCTCCTAACAAGTGTAGCAAGGCGACTTCCAAATACATGCTTTCCAGTCTTCGTAAGGTGCACCCCATCTCTAGCAAGTAGTCCATCGTATAAGTAGTTCATTCCGTGACCCAGAAATCCAAATCGTTGCTGACGGCACCATCGACGTAGCCAGTTGTTCACCTGCAGAATCTTATTCCACCTCCTTGCTCCATGGCCATCCACTGGGAGGATGGAAGAGAAGACCACCTGCGCTCCCAGTTCCTTCACTTTCTTGCCCAAGTCTTCAAAGTCTCTGCAGATGGTTTCCAGGTCGTTTCTTGCGGTGTCATTTGTCCCCACATGTAGTAGCAGGAATGGGTAGTCATCTGTAGGTCTGAAGAGTCCTGATATCCTGTCAGACACATCCTTATCCTTGTTGATGTCCTCTATCCAAATTTTTCAAAGGCGTTGATACAGTGTCACATAAAAGGTTTGTAAATAAGAGAACAATGAGACTAGATTAAAATATGTGTGATCTGGTTAACAGCTGATTGGGTATTAATGGAGCACACTCCGATTGGGTCACAGATAACAGTAGGGTATCACAGGTGTCAGTATTGGGACTTCTTCTTTTTAAAATATTTATTAACTGCTTTGTAGGGGGCATACATATTAGTATTTCAATATTTGCAGATTATACTAAACTCTGCAATGTAATCACAGATCATGCACTTGGGCGTATTATGGGTGGCCAGTCCATGCCTGGCTCTCTGGTGGCCAGTCCATGCCTGCTAGCTACTAAAGGCCATACATTCACCTCGATTGCATCAGTATTTGAAGTTGAGTTTCTCACCTTCAAGATGAGACCAATATCGCACTAGTCACATCCCGGCCCAAGGTATCATGGGCTAAATAGAGAGGTTTGTTTAACCCATTATATCTCTGGTTGGGGCCTGTCAACAGCTGAGATACTTGTCTCATTTTGAATCTCAGCTTCAAAATGATCCATGGATCAATGTTATAGCTGTGATGCAGGCTGAGATGCAGCCTATTAAAATGCTCCCTCCATACCTAACTTCAGCCACTGTGAATAAGGAGACAGGATGCCATGGGGGACCGGAGAGGCTGCAAGGAAAGAAGATAGATGATGTTTGATCTCATCTGTCTCTATATGAGAGGAAGTTGGATTCACAACAGCAAAGTATAAAAACAAATTAAAAAAAATGGTGTAAAACATAAATATTAGAACTATAAGTAGAGAGCAGACAATGTATTGTAGAAATTAGCAGACTTCAGCTTTTACAAGCTTAACAATCCACCTTCCAAAAATCACATAGAAAACAATTTGTCTCTAATATTACAGCTTGAAGCTATATAGAGATTTTTTTGTATAAATTCCAGGATCTTAGACAGCTGCAGATGCTAATCATAAAACACGCATCTACGCTTCACATTCAGTTTTTAGATAATGGATATAGACTCTGCACAAAATGTTGGCGTTGTTGTAACTATAACTAGCAAATATATGAAGATAAATGAACATGTCCATAGTATTACAGCATATCTGAATCAGAGCAATATTTCATACCTTCACAGGGGTTTTATTCTCCTTTTTGATACTTCTCACCCCTCCTTCTACACTGTCCTGGGTGTCTAAAAGGTGAGTCCTGGTGTTTCGCCAGCAGTAATCCTCCCTCTTTCACTGTCACTTGGATGACATCCTCAAGGTTTTTCTTTCTTTCTCTTGGATTCTAGGTTGAACTGAAATCAATGAAACGCACACTGTATGGATTCTTGAAAAACAGTTCTGCCCTTTAATTTCTTTTCATACATACGAAACACACAAATAAAAAGAGCATCTTAGTTTGAAAAGGAAACACTTTAAAATGTACCTTTCATAGAGGTTTGGATAGTTGGCACTCTCTTGGATAATTAGCCTTACTGGAATTTTTTGTTGCATCTTAGCTGAAAACTGTCACCAGAAGTGTGTCATTTGCCTGAATAGTTTCGCCATAACTAGCTTTTACATGGGCTCTTGGTACATTTATGTTGTTCCCTGTTTTATATCTGTTTAATCAAGTCCTTCCAGGTCAGGCACAATTCAAGTCCATTTAAAATATAAAAATACAAAATATAACAGAAAAAATAGGTATTAATAAAACAATTCAAGGCAATTCTATAATAATAGAGAAATTAGAGAAATAATAATTTCTAACCCTAATAATAATAATTTTATTTATAAAGCACCAATATATTCTGCAGCATTTTACAATTAAGCCAGGACATGTGCAGATAATAAAGACTTTACAAAGTGTTCTGCCTTCATACACGTTGACACGGTGTGCACTCTAGCATACAGCATAAACCACTGCTCTGTCTTCCAAATAAGCAGACTGTTCTCTGTAGTCTAACTTGTTTAAAGAATACAAACAACATGGGTAAGTATTGGGCAGATGATCACACAGCTAACACAATTACAGGAAGTATACAGTGATGCAAACTTTACATAGAAACACACAGGTGTCTAATTACATCTACTGAGCACTAGCTGCTATACAGTTAATAACATCTCTGAATGAACTGCATTGCAAGAAAAGATATTAACCTTACCAGATATGCTTTACCCGGATAACGAACTCAAGTAGGAGTAGGGAGTTACAGGAGGACAGATAGACACGTTTGTCCTTATGAAATACACAGAATAAAATGGCATCTTCTTCATCCCAGAATACACTGCTTCATTCCCACAATGCATTGCTTCTGTTAAAGACACAGGCTGTAAATGCTATTTAAGACACAGCTATAAATTCAGCCACCACTAGATGGTGATATCAAAACCAGCATGCTACAAACATATTTGCCCTGTATTCAGAGGGCAGAACAAAGTAACACACATATCAACAGTTACAGGAGAAGTGAGGACCCTACTCGCCAGCTTACAATCTCAGGAAATAGGGGAGGACACAATAGTTATAAAGAGCTTTTCATGTACGGTCCAGCCATCACTATAATAAATAAGGCATTTCAAATAAAACTACATGAGTCGGTCATCAGCCAGTACAGTTATCAAGTGCTATTGGTTATGTAGAGGCTGTGGAGACAGATGAATAGGAGGGAGCAGATTCTGAGGAAAAAATAGAATTAGAGGAGGGAACACAGGAGAGTTAGATAAGTGAAGTAAGTTAATAGACCTGTGTAAAGCAATATTTTTTTAAAGCTAGCTTAAAAATATGTGGGCTAGGTATTAATTACATCTTCAGGGGTAGTGCATTCTTGAAAACTGTAGCAGCATGAGAGAAGTCTTGTAGATGGAAGTGGGAGGCTTGCATTATAAAAGATGTTAGTCCTAAATGAATATAATCAAATTAATTGATATGTAATTTCTGTTTCCTTATTTATTACATTCCGTTCAATTACACATATTCCTACTGCTTTAAGCTTTTTTTTAGATCTTTCCATGTTTCTCTTTAAAGTGCTTTTACATTAAATCATTCTCTATATTCCTAATGTGTTCATTACTTCTAATTTTCCACTTCCTATCTCTGTAACTTACAATCATGGTAAAAAGTTTTGAGACTGACACAAATTGTGTATCATAGTTTGCTGCTTCACTGTTTTTAGATCTTTTATTGAAATGTTTCCCTGATTACTGAAGTATGGTTAGAATAATTTACTAAGTTTTTAGCTTTTATTGATAAATGACCAAAAATCTCAATGTTTTTTTTATCGAGTCACTTGCAGTAGATATAACTTTGCCTTGAGACATTGTGCTGCATCATGGTGGAGAAATAATTTTTTATCACCAAATTGCTGCTGGATGATTGGGAGAACTTGCTTTTGGAAGATACATAGATGTCATTCTTTTTTCATGGCAGTGTTCTTAGGCAATATTGTGAGTGAACCAACACAATTGGATGAGAGGCAACCCCGCACAGGAATGGGATTCTTTACTGTTGGAATATCACAAGACTTAGGGTAAGATCACACTGGGCATTTTTGCTGCATTTTTTGCTGCTTTTTTATGCTAATTTTCCGCTGCTTTTTACAGTACCAGCAAAGTCTATGAGATTTCAGAAATCTCATGCACACACACTAGTTTTTTGTCATCAGGATTTTGTGCTTTGCAACATTTTTTTGACATAAAGCATGTCACTTCTTTCATCATTTTTGCCGCATTTTCACTCATTGACTTGAATGGATGGTGAAAAAACGCTACAAATACGCAGGTTGACTTTTCTTGCAGCGTATGTGCTGCAGAAAAGTTAAGGACAGCAGGATGTGACCTCACTGTCAGCTCTGCTACATCTAGATGGCAGGCTACATGATACATCCATACAGCCTGTCATCCAGCAGAGCGAACCCGAACCTCATTCACTTGAATTGGGGGGGTCCAACAAAAGACTGTTTGATGATCTGTCATTTGCATTACAGCGCAGCAAACACCGCTTCTGATCGGCAGGGAAACCATCCCTGCTGGACAGAGAGCCGCGGTTCTCACACTGTCAAAAGACAGCGTGAGTGCTCAGCTGTGATTGGATGTATAATATTTACCTCAGGTCATTGGTGTCAGCTGTTGGACAACAGCTCCCATTATCTGACACCTGCTGCCGCTAATAACAGTGAGAGTAGGAGGGGATGATGGCAGTATTCATCAGCCTCTCCTGCGCTGTAAATAAATAATAAAAAAAACTCTGCATGGGTTCCCCTGTATTTTTGATAACCAGCCAGGCAAAACTCACAGGTGGGGGGCTGCAACTCTCAGCTGTAATCATTAGCAAGGCTGGTTATCAAGAAAACAGGGGTCCCCATGCATTTTTTAAAATTATTTAAATAAATAATTTAAAAAAATGGCATGGGGTCCCCTCTATTTTTCACAACCAGCCTTGCTAAAGCTGACAGCTGGTATTCTCAGGCTGGTAAGGGACCATGGATATTGGCTCCCCAGCCTAAAAATAGCAGCCTGCAGCTATAACCGCAGTTGAAATTCACCGCAGTGAAATTCTCCCCATGAACTTGCCTCTGCACCATGCAAATTTCTCACAGTGCTAGCGGGGATCTCACCTAAGTCATCGAATTTCAGCCCGACTGGGAATGCAGCCTCAGTGACGTCACCAATAGTCACTGATGCTGCGCTCGCAGCAGCTCACTCACCAGTGGTTCTCAGCCTGGACGGTCGCATCTTTTCACTGTCCAGGTTGAAAACTATTTCTCCCCCAGACATGGATAACGGAGTGGGACAGAATGATGGAGAGGTAAGGGATATTGTTGTTTTATTATTTTTGGTTTATTATAGGAGAACGAGGACCTCGGTGGGATTAGGGGAGGTTGTCAGTATGGTTTAATTAAGATTGTTAAAGAAGTCTGTGTTATTTTTTCAATTAAAGGACTTTTTTATTTATGTGTGTGCTTTTATACAATGTGACTATGGGGTGACAAATGGGGACATCTTATTGATGCCTCTCCATAACTAACCTTGGGGCTTGTTGTCACCTGACAATACAAAGGTGACATCAACCCCACAAATATGAACCCCATTTGCCACTGCTATAGGGCAAGTGGGAAGAGCGAGGCTAAGTGCCAGAATTGGTGCATCTTATAGATGCGCCTTTTCTGAGATGGTTGAGAGCTGATGTTTTTAGCCTGGGGGGCCAGTATCAATGGCCCCTTCCTAGACTATTAATATTAACCCACAGCTGTCTGTATAGCCTTTGCAGGTTATTAAATATAGGGGTACCCTACGTCACTTTTTTGGGGGTTCCCCATTTTAATAACCAGTAAAAGCTGAGTATATAGTTGTGTGCTGATATTAATAGTCTGGGAACCTCCATGGGTATTACCCCCTTCTCAGGCTTTAAACATCTGCCCCCAGCCATTGGCTTTCCCTCTGCTGGTTAAGAAAATTGCACGGGAGCCCATGCCATTTTAAAAAAAAAAAAAAAAAAATTTATTAGTTAAATACATGTACTAATTGTATTTGTCACTGACATCTATATATCTACCTATTCTATTTGCATTTACTGTATGTAATCCATCTCTTCTATCCTGTCGGCTCCTGCAGTGATTTTAAACTATGCGGCACATGAATTGCAGGCTTTTCTTCTATCTGTGTAATATATATATATATATATATATATATATATATATATACTGTATATATGTGTGTGTGTGTCACTGACATCTATATGTCTATCTTTTCTATGTGTATATACCTAATCTATCTAGTCTATTCTAACCTGTCATTCTGTGATATTACTGTGCGCATCACATGAATTGCCAGCTTTTCTTCTATCTAATATAAATACATATGTATATATGTCACTGACATCAATATATCTATGTATTTTATGTGTATTTATCTATTTTATCTATTCTATTTTAACCTGTCAGTGTGATTTTACAGTACGCTGCATACGAATTTGCTGGCTTTTCAAAGGATATAGAGAGATGGTTCTACAGGAAGAAATTCTTTTTTTTTCCAATGGGGGGCACTCAACTTTATCATCATGCACGAAGAGACATAAGTTAGCCCCAAAACCCATGAAAAAACTCACCAAAACCACAACAAAAACGCAAACAAAAACACACCAAAGCATGTGTTTATGTCTGAAAACCAAAATTTTTGTTGGCCTTAAAACTTGTGGCCTTGACGGACATACAGATATCCACAATTGCAGTGCAATATATACACTACATTCCTCTTGTCACTTGGACATAATCAATTTTCCCATTTTCCTATCTCCCTCTGACTATCAATGTTTTAGCATTAAACGTGATTTGATTTTTTTTTTTAGCCTTAATGTCCTAAACATTTTTCATTTCTTACATGATAGAAAAATATAATTTCTTTCAGTTCTTCTTCAGTTTTCCTCTTCTTACATGGCTATGTACTAAACTGTCTTATTACTTGTTTGTCTATAAACAATTCTAGATTTTTCTGACAAACTAGGACCCAAAAACCTTTGTACATTTTCAAAAATTAATTTTCTAGCCAGAATTTTGTAACGATTTTTGCATCACATAAATAATCGATTTGGAACGCTCCTACAATTTCCTTATTATTGTCTCTTGATCTATCAGTGTTTTTTCTTCTATCTTAGTTCTCCTCTATATTCTCTGTACTTCTTCATTCTTGACAATTCTTTTCTTCAAATCTTTCTTCAGATTTATGTAATCTTACCATTGTATAATGTTTGCAATACCTCAATGGGCTTTATTGACTGCAGTTCAATCTAACCTCCAAGAGCAGAAAAGAAAATCTTGGGGGTATCACTCAGGTCCTGGGGAAAGAGGGCGAAATTACTGTTGGACAAACACCAGGACTAGCCTTTTGACCTCAGCCATCTTCCATAGCCCTGCTAATGGAAGAGTGCTAGCATATGTGGAGGAGTATGTTGAGAAACACAAGGACTGAACAGAGTAGCAGGAGAGGTGAGAAGTATCAAAAAGGAGAATAAAACCTCTTTTACTATTTTAAATGCCACTTTATTTATTTTACTCGCTAATATTAATTTCCACAAAACTTTATAGACATCATCATCACTGTCTTTCTTCATTGAGTTTCACTGTCTGATTTTTCTATCAGTTTTCTGTATTTAGTTTGAAAGTCCAAAAGACTTAGGATAATCTAAGTTTGCTAAGCCAATCATCTCTTCTATCAGGCTTGTGTACCTTTTCTATACCAAAAACCCTCATTGTTGTGATATTATCCAAATGCTTCTAAGAAAAATGTTTGGACTCATGAAATCTTTTTTTTATTTCATTTTATTGGAAAAAAGTAATAAAATGTAAATAAATATCCATAATTACCCAAACTATAAAAAAAGTCAGAATCGCTGTTTTTGTGTTAGATTGTCTATCAAATGATGGAATAAAAAGCAATGAAAAGTTACATGCACCATAAAATGGAATAGCATCAGCCTAGAGGATACTGTAAAAATTAACTTTTATTTATACCATTAAGATATAATAATCTTAGTAGAGCAGTAATGATCCTAAACAAGACCTTTTATTGAAAAGTCAGGATATACTTACGGTAACCCAAAAAATGCTTTCTCCATCAGTACACAGATATGACGATTTTTTTTGCATTCATTGATTCCTGACTAGTGGTGATAGGACCAAAGTAACAATCAAAGTATCATAGTGCAGTTACGTAAATGAAAATAGTGAAGAAAAAAGGAAGAAAAACATGTGGATCTCACCCAATTCATTTGCAGGCTGCCATCCGGGTCACGTCAATGCAAGTAGAAGCATCCCTCACTCTGCCCAGTCGTGCCCCCTGCTTTTGCTCTTGCCCTAACAAGGGCAGTACCCAAGTAGGTCTATTTTCCCCAAAACATTACCTCCCCATGCATTTCTTTCTCCGTTAGAAGTCATCAGGAGAGTGTACTTGCTATTGGGGAGGTACCAGCCCAAATAGACTAAAGATAATCCAGAATAGAATGATGATTAAAGTGTCTCTGTGCTTATAAAGTGCCTGTATTAAAGGATATCCCAGAAGTCCCACAGCAGAGGGTATTATTATAGGGTACAGAGTGCTGTCACCCTACTAATCAAGCGTTATGAACGCCTCGATTGAGAAGTTGGTCAGAATTAATAATATCCTCAATGCTGAGAAATATTGGCAGATACTTATAGTGAACAAGGAGTCCTGGAAGAGATGGTGTGGTATGGTAGCCACAAAGCCCTGATCTTAACATCATTGAGTCTGTGATTACATGAAGAGAGACAGATTTGCACAAGCTCACATCCACAGAAGATCTGTGGTTAGTCCTCCAAGATGTTAAGAACAACAACCCTGTCAAGTTCCTTCAAAAACTACATTTGAGTGTACCTAAAGGAATTGATGTTTTTATGCTTTTTTGAAGGAAAAGTGTAGTTACACCAAATATTGAATTGAATTAGATTTCTTTTTTGTTCATTCCCTTTGCATTTTGTTAATTAATCAAAATAAATTATGAACTTTTTTGTTCCTGAAAGCATTCTTACTTTTTAGCATTTTTTCACAAACTTTTGCACAGTAATGTATACTGTTTATGTATACTTACAGTTTTCCCAACTCAAGGGGGGGCAATCCCTAACTTCTACCATATCTTGTAGCACTGTGACCAGTGATCCCTCTAAGATGTGCACTGTAGCAAAGAAAAAGATAAACCAATATGTTAGTAATAATAGCATAGAGTGATGAGTAGGGATGAGTGGACCCGTGGAAGTTCGGGTTCTGGTACCTGATCCAAACTTTATTCTCAAGTTCGGCTCAGGTACCAGAACTGTACTTGAACAAGAACCCGAACTCCATTGAAAACAATGGGTACCCGAACATTTTATCTGGAAAATATTCTCTCTCCCTGTCTTCCCCCTGGAACTCTGCAATGGACTTCTGGGAGATTTGCACCTGACACTAACTGGCCAATATGGACCGTCGGACCCCCTAACTTTAAGGCTATGTGCCCACGCTGCAATTTTTAAGCGTTTTTGCCGCGATTTTCGGCGCAAAAACACTGCGAAAATGCATAAAAATCGTGTACAGAACGCCCCCCATGCATTCCTATGGCATTCCGCACATGCTGTGCTAATGCTGCGCTTTTTTCCGCGGCGGAATCGCATTGCGGAAAAAATCGCAGCATGCTCATTCTTTTGTGCGGAATCGCAAAGAATTGCCGCGATTCCGCACCCATAGGAATGCATGAGAATCGCTTACTTCCCGCATGTGGCTATGCCCACCATGCGGGAAGTTAAGCGTCTCATGTGCGGTTGGTACCCACGGTGTGGAGAAGAGGAGACTGTCCTCCAGGCCCTGGGTACCATACCCCTGTAAAAAAGAATAAAAAATAAAAAATCGGGGTATATTTACCTTCCGATGTCCCGCGCTGCATTCCCGGCCTAAGCGTTCCCAGTAATGCCTTGCGGCAAGGCCCTGTAATGACGTAGTCTCGCGTGACTCTAGCGGTCTTGCGAGATCGCTATAGCAATGCGAGACTACGTCATCACAGGTCTCGCACGGCATTACTGGGAACGCTGAGGCCCGGGAATGCAGCGCGGGACGCCGGAAGGTAAATATACCCCGATTTTTTAATTTTTTTTAGCATTTTAACATCCTATCTTTTACTATTGATGCCGCATAGGCGGCCTCAATAGTAAAAACCTGGTCACACTTGTCAAACACTTTCCAAGCGATGCGTCAAATCGCTTGGAAAGTGCTTGAATATCGCACGTGAAAATCACGGCAAAATCGCGATCATAATCGCGGTAAAATCGCGGTGAAATCGCGTGGAAAAAAACGCGCGATTTCTGGGAAGGAGTCCGGTTTTTAGTGAGCGTTTTAAAACGCTACGTGGGCCCACAGCCTTAAGTCCACTCATCTCTATTGATGAGTGCTGGCAGTACTGAACATCATGTCTGTTCATTAATTCCCATGCTGCGTGCTCCTGAATCATTACAGTGATCAGGGGATGCATTTCGCCCCTAAACATTGGATGCTGGCTTTCTAGCAAGTTACTTTATATGCCAGCTTTGAGACTGGACTATGGAGGAGATACAGTTTAGGCACCATATGTTCAGCACTAGTGAACTATGTTATCCCATGCTTGGCACTATTGGGACGACTATGTAACTGTCACTGTTGAAGTGTGGGGAAGGTGACTTGATGGGCAGACTTGACTGGAAGTAGGAGGGGACGGTTTGTGCACGATAGATGGAGACTGGCAATGACAGAAAGGTAACAGCAGGGAGAGACAGAAAAGGGAGTGCAGTACCGAAATTTGACCACAAGATGACAGGGGGAGTGTAGTTCAGGACTTAACATCAGCTTACGGCTATAGAAACTGCTTAGTCATGGGGGCGGGGAGATAGGAACCCAGGAGGGAAATTCCCAGTGAGAGAGGGGATAAATAGGACAGGTTAGGGTTCCAGGAGAGGTTAGTCCCGGGAGGAGGTCAGGTGGAGAGACTCACTACAGAAGACTGACGATGGTGGAGAGCTCAATCAAGGGACTGACAGGAGAAGACAGTCAGGGGGGTGGCCCTGACATGACATACCACAGGACAGATGAGGCCCCGGGGGTACCGATTGGACGATGTCCTCGGGCAGGTGAAGCGCTGGGGGTAGATTGGTCTAGGACAGCCCCAGCGAAAGATCCGCGAGGAATGTCACCCCGACTAAAGGAAAGGTGAAGATACCCAGGCCTGGATACGGAGAGCTGTCAAGGTGCTGCGGTGTGTGGCTACGGTCGTCAGGAGGACGGCCAATAAACTCGGACCTGTTACAATTGGAATCTGCCTCCTTCTCGTCTTTGCATCGTCTGGTCATGGTAAGCAGTGGACCACCCCCCAATCCGGCCCCCTACCACAGAAGGGCAGCAAGTGGCTTGCAGTGTTGAGGTGGCATTTGGAACGGAGCCTGTTGGCTTGTGGCTGGCAGCATAATAAGTTGCCCTACACTGGTGTAAATACTAGTTAATCCCCCTTGGTAGTTGGATATACAGTGGGGAAAAAAAGTATTTAGTCAGTCAGCAATAGTGCAAGTTCCACCACTTAAAAAGATGAGAGGCGTCTGTAATTTACATGATAGGTAGACCTCAACTATGGGAGACAAACTGAGAAAAAAAAATCCAGAAAATCACATTGTCTGTTTTTTTTTCATTTTATTTGCATATTATGGTGGAAAATAAGTATTTGGTCAGAAACAAGCAATCAAGATTTCTGGCTCTCACAGACCTGTAACTTCCTCTTTAAGAGTCTCCTCTTTCCTCCACTCATTACCTGTAGTAATGGCACCTGTTTAAACTTGTTATCAGTATAAAAAGACACCTGTGCACACCCTCAAACAGTCTGACTCCAAATTCCACTATGGTGAAGAACAAAGAGCTGTCAAAGGACACCAGAAACAAAATGGTAGCCCTGCACCAGGCTGGGAAGACTGAATCTGCAATAGCCAACCAGCTTGGAGTGAAGAAATCAACTGTGGGAGCAATAATTAGAAAATGGAAGACATACAAGACCACTGATAATCTCCCTCGATCTGGTGCTCCACGCAAAATCCCACCCCGTGGGGTCAGAATGATCACAAGAACGGTGAGCAAAAATCCCAGAACCACGCGGGGGGACCTAGTGAATGAACTGCAGAGAGCTGGAACCAATGTAACAAGGCCTACCATAAGTAACACACTACGCCACCATGGACTCAGATCCTGCAGTGCCAGACGTGTCCCACTGCTTAAGCCTGTACATGTCCGGGCCCGTCTGAAGTTTGCTAGAGAGCATTTGGATGATCCAGAGGAGTTTTGGGAGAATGTCCTATGGTCTGATGAAACCAAACTGGAACTGTTTGGTAGAAACACAACTTGTCGTGTTTGGAGGAAAAAGAATACTGAGTTGCATCCATCAAACACCATACCTACTGTAAAGCATGGTGGTGGAAACATCATGCTTTGGGGCTGTTTCTCTGCAAAGGGGCCAGGACGACTGATCCGGGTACATGAAAGAATGAATGGGGCCATGTATCGTGAGATTTTGAGTGCAAACCTCCTTCCATCAGCAAGGGCATTGAAGATGAAACGTGGCTGGGTCTTTCAACATGACAATGATCCAAAGCACACCACCAGGGCAACGAAGGAGTGGCTTCGTAAGAAGCATTTCAAGGTCCTGGAGTGGCCTAGCCAGTCTCCAGATCTCAACCCTATAGAAAACCTTTGGAGGGAGTTGAAAGTCCGTGTTGCCAAGCGAAAAGCCAAAAACATCACTGCTCTAGAGGAGATCTGCATGGAGGAATGGGCCAACATACCAACAACAGTGTGTGGCAACCTTGTGAAGACTTACAGAAAACGTTTGACCTCTGTCATTGCCAACAAAGGATATATCACAAAGTATTGAGATGAAATTTTGTTTGTGACCAAATACTTATTTTCCACCATAATATGCAAATAAAATGAAAAAAAAAAACAGACAATGTGATTTTCTGGATTTTTTTTTCTCAGTTTGTCTCCCATAGTTGAGGTCTACCTATGATGTAAATTACAGACGCCTCTCATCTTTTTAAGTGGTGGAACTTGCACTATTGCTGACTGACTAAATACTTTTTTGCCCCACTGTATGTCAGCAATGTATTCATTGGTGTTACAGTTCTGCAGCACAGGGCTAGGGTAGGAGGGGGGAAAACTGACCCTACACTGCGACTAGGCTGATACCCTATGATGGTGTGGGCGACCCATTCCTTGTGAATAGACCCACCAACGATCCTAGGTTAATCTCAAGCAAAGACCTATAGATAGGGGGAAGGGGGTCCCTGAAAGATCTAAGAACTGGGTACAAAAACGGGTCACCTCCTAATAGAAAAGAAAGAGAAGTCTGCAGAAACAAACTGAAAACAGAAACTAAGACTAGCAGAACCAGAGGTCCCAGCACTGCACTAATTAAACACACAGAAGGCATAGAAAAGCTCCAAGCCAGACTTCAAGCGGATTAACACTGTTGTCCAGCAAGGAATGGGAGACAGGTGCAGGTTAATAAAGGGTGATACAATCACCTGACCCAAGACAAACCCAGCACCAGGGGAAAAAGACCAGCAGCCAGAACACTACAAGAAAATGGCTGATAGTCGCAAACTGAATAGATTCTAACAATTGGCTGTCAAGCATCTATAATGCATAAATAATAAAGAGCCTTAAACATGCCGCTCATGGCTCTCTACACTCATCTTTCTGCTAACTTCATTTTATTTTGCTTTAGACTGATCCAAATAGCGCTTTCTTCCTCACCCCATTTCAGGGCTGAATATTTAGGGGACCGGCAGCCTCCATAAATATTTATTGCACATCATCTCCTATTTCGCGTTCTGTTCTTTTTGATGAAAGTCGTAAAATATTCCTAATGGTATAATTTTTTCTGAAGATTTTGCATGCACAGCATGTTACTACATGCATGACTCATTTTTTACCTGTGATTATATTATGTGAAAAGTGTTGTATGCTCAGAAAGACAGTTTAATGACTATGTATTGTACAGTGAAAATTGCATAGTCTAGAATTTCTTGCAAACACAGTCATCAAGTGCATGTGGGTGATGTGGGCAAGACATCATAACAAATACACAATGGAATTAGTGCAGAAAACAGGGGATACTCCAAGACTATGGTCTTTTGCAAGTCACACAAAAGTCTCTGCCTAATTATTTAAGGCAAATTGTCTACCTGAATTTCTTATTTCCACTTTTCTGCACAGGTGTACTCTGTATAAGCCTTGACTTCTTGGGTCAATTTTTTCCTGCCATTTAGGCAATACAGATGTCAAAGTACAGCCACTAATTGCCGAGTACTTTAATCAAGCTATAGTAGGTGTAGTTATATAGCCCACACCTGTGTGGTATAGGAATGAAAATATCATTGTTCTGTTCTTTAATGTTATTCTTTCTATAGTTTTATACAGTATATTCCAGAACCTAAAATTTCTGCATATGAGCAGAACAGGCAAAATTTGGGCAGACATAAGTACTTTTCAGAACTGTCTAAGGACATCCAGTGAAGGATCCAGGTGGGAATAAATCCCTGTTGATGACAGTTTTACAGGCAGAGTAGTCACTTGAGCATTTTGACTTAGATATACAGTATGACAAAGTGTACTGGCATGTGGCTTTGATATGGCTGCAATTATTTTGGCACAAGCTGAAATAAGTTGCATCACCCCAATTAGCTACTAGTTGGCACCAGAACATCTCAGTCACAACTGTAGTCAGGATAAACATGAGGGATCCAATGGGCAAGACCAGAAAGCAGTTAAAATTATATACTATTGAAATTATAATGCCTGAGGACTCAGCTACAGGTGAAAATTGTGGCATACTTTGAAAATGCTGTGCCATATAGCAAACTTTCAGACTCCTGAATAAATTTAGACTCCAGACCAAGCCCGTAAATATATCCAGAACCTATAAGAGACCCAAAGATTATTTAGATCTTAGACCAGATCTCTAACTTAAATGACACTCCAAATCGGACTTCAAACTTTACTCCATACCCAGATCAGAGTCTTAAGTACAGATGTAGCTTTTCTGAAAATGACAAAGAAGTCACAATGAAGTAAGAAAAGTGTAACTTTACACCTAACTATACAAATGTAATCGCTTTTGTTGTGTTAAGACTTAACTGTTTGTTCTATCATTTTGGTGCATTAGTTAAAGACTTAAGATCAGACCCTTAAGTTAATTCAAACATTAGTCTAGATCAGAAAATCAATCAGTAAATCACCACCTGACGAAGGATCTTTTGTATCCGAAACGCGCGTCGGGGCTGTGCTGTACGTGGACCGGCGGACCTTTCAGGTATAAACTCCATTTGCCAATCCCTATTTAACTATTTGGTCACTCTTTGCATTTTATTGCACCTCATTGTGCATTCTTTGGCCCTGATTTAGACGCCCTTTGCACCTGCAATCTGTGTAACCCTTTTTACATCTTAATACAAGATTGCTATATGTGATTTATATGTTATTTGCACTTTGCATATTATCACTAAGTTTACATATATATTTGTGAGTCAATCTCACTGTTTTATATAAATTGTGTGCTACTGAATTATTTTTGCACGTTTATGTTCTGTGTGTTTTTACTTCAGTGTTCATTTTTTACCGCTCTTTTTTTATACATCCCTGTAGCACTTTTTTCTTTTTGTGCCACTTCTTATTTTATTTATTTTATATATATTGGCTCATAGGATTGACTTATAGTTTTATACATATAATAATTTATGGTACAACACATGCTTTAAATACAATAGATTTACTACTATATTTACTTATTTTTCCTGCATGTGTAATCATATACAGTATATATCTTTATTGTTTGGTCTGCTGTGTTGTTTTTAAATTTCATTTTTATCAACAATTATCTGAATTATTATATTGATCCAAGTAAATGCACGTTCTGTTTTTAGTATTACCGTGTACCAATTATGTCTAAATAAAGGTCATATTTTATATATTTTATCTTGTACTTTTTATTACTTTTTATATATTCAGTATATTTATTGACCTTTTTCTAGGACCGCAAATTCGAGTTGCTCTCTTTTCGGTGTTTCTTCTATATCTCGAATGGTCTACCATTCTCTCCATTAGCTACCGCACATCACTTATTTTAAAAATTTTTTAGTGTGTGTGTATATATATATATATATATATATATATATATATATACCTACCTATACATAAATACTACTATATGTGATATATGGTATTTGCTCCCTTTGGGTTGATTTGGTATTTTTTACAACTCTCCCTGGGCATAATATTGGTTGGGGCAACCACCAAGTGATTCTTTGGCTCCTCAGTGGTCCGTCCAAACTTGCTTGTGTAGCATATTCCCCTCCCAGCACAATCAATGGTAGTTCAATATGTGGGAGATGCAGAGACGTGAGTGCCGACAACAATAAAATGAACATGACTTCAAGTGCTTAGGTCAAAATTCATCCCTTCTTAGACTGAAAAAAATATAAGAAAAAAACCCCCAGATGCATTTAGATTTTAAGAATGTAGGAATATAACTTTATTTTTATTATACCTATTTGCCATGTAACTGGGAACTGCTTTGCTCAAACAGCACTTCTGAAAAAACCTTTTAATTCATGTCTGAAATCTACAGTAATCCATAATTGCATAGGATTTATCACAAAATAAGATGCATTTTATCCTAAATCCTGTGCATTCATCTACAAAGTTATGATGAAAATAAATCTGCAAGCAAACTGGAACGTCTTACAGAAAAAAACAAAGAAACACAGAATACATCGATAGGACTTTATCCTTGGATAAAGTGATTTTCATTATTTGATAACTTGAAGAATAAAAATAATAGTTAAAATTTGAGAAAGTACCACAGGGGAAATCATTTTATCTGATCAATCAGACTTTTTATAAGAATAAGGGTATGTTCACTCCTTGTTTTAGATTTTGAAGTGGATCCACTTGAAACTCCATATAAATTATGAGCATAACCTAAAACATTGTATTGTAAAGGGGAACCTTAGCATGATACCAGGAAATTAGGCATGGCAACAGTAAAGGTCCCGTTACATTTACTGATGCACCAGCGATCCCGACAACGATACGACCCGGTCAGTATCGCTAGTGCATCGCTAAGTGGTCGCTAGTGGGCTGCCAAACAGGCAGATCTCACCAGCGACGCAGCGATGCTCGGCGGTCGTTGCTTACCTGTCAGACAGAAGCTATGATGACGTCTTCCGCCTGCGCCCATTCGTCGCTCGTCGGCGCCAGCGGGTCTCCAGCAAGAAGAAAACGGCCCATGATGTTCTCGTGCGATCAGCGATGTCCAGCGGGGGGGCCGGTCGGGGGTAAGTGTCACATGTAGCGAGATCGCTAGCGATATCGCTGTTGCGTCACTAAATCGGTGATGCCCTTAAGTCATAATACAGCAGATCCCCCATACTGATTAGAAATTTTCTTAAAGAAGGGTACATTTACATAATTGTGTACACAATGGCAGTGCAGGGGAATGCAGAAGTTTATCCCTAATGTCTTCCATCACTGTATATGACTGCAGACTTGTTATTAATCCTCGCATTGCATGCACTGCAATTTGTCAGGATTCTCCGGTTCTGGCTGTGCGGTCATGTGGTCACAAGTATGTGACTGCATAGTTCCAGCCACATGACAACTAAACAAGCAAGGCCCTGCTCAGTACAAGTGAATTGAACCAAGCAGCACAGGTCTAGTCGTAATGTGGCCGTCAAAGTTCAGAAATTTGCAGTCACCTAGAGTGACTGCAGATTTTTGTGATTAACTTTGAGAGCCCCTTTTTACAACATAGACTGGGAGGCATGTTTCTTTGTTTGGTAACAAGTATTTAAATAATCCTATGTTGGGTCTCCAGTTTTAAAGCCTGTACTCTCTAACACTTGGGCAACATTCATAGATCTGTCTGATACATCCTACTGCTGTTTTTTTTCTCACACAGAAGACTGACCCATTGAGTTTCATTGATCCATACACACATCAGTGTTAAAAATGAGTCCCCGTGGCTCCGATCTGTGAGACTCAGAGTGTCCTATTCTCATCCGTTCTGGATATCAGACTCTGCCATTAAAGGCTAAGGGTATCCCTTATGCAAATAAAGTCCGTGGAGCCTCATTTAAGAGTCTCAAACACTTTATTGGGGGATGTGTCTTAATTCCTGTAAAATAAATTGCAAAGAAGTAGCATCGAAATTCCTGCTTTTCCCTTTGTCTAATTGCCTGCCTTCAGCTGCATTGATATAAAAATATAAGAATATATGCATTTGGGGTACAACTGATGACAGCTCAGCGCCTGCAGCTCACTAACTGTGGGGATAAACCTCCTGCAGGAGATTCTGCTGCTGAGCACAACACTCAGAGGAGGAAACAGGCACTTGACCCAATCACTGCCATTATCTGTACTCCAAATAGGTACATTGGGATATACGGGTGTTTCTAACAAAATTAGAATATCATCAAAAAGTAAATTTATTTCAGTTCTTCAATACAAAAAGTGAAACTCATATATTATAAAAAGTCATTACAGAGTGATCTATTTCAAGTGTTTATTTCTGTTAATTAGTTCTGTTACAGCCAATGAAAACCCAAAAGTTCTCAGTAAATTAGAATACTTTATAACACCAGCTTGAAAAATGATTTTAAAATCCAAAATGTTGACCTACTGAAATGTGTATTCAGTAAATGCACTCAATACTTGGTCAGGGCTCCTTTTGCATCAATTACTGCATCAGTGCAGCGTGACATGGAGGTGATCAGCCTGTTATACTGCTGAGGTGTTATGGAAGCCCAGGTTGCTTTGATAGCAGCCTTCAGCTCATCTGCATTGTTGGGTCTGGTGTCTCTCATCTTCCATTTGACAATACTCCATAGATTCTCTATGAGATTAAGGTCAGGTGAGTTTGCTGGTCAATCAAGCCCAGTGATAGTGTTATTTTTAAACCAGGTTTTGATAGTTTTGGCAGTGTGGACAGGTGCCAAGTCCTGCTGGAGAATGAAATTTCCATCTCCAAAAAGCTTCTTGGCAGAGGTAAGCATGAAGTGCTCTAAAATTTCCTGGTAGACGGCTGCGCTGACTTTGGTCTTGATAAAACACAATGAATGTACACCAGCAGATGACATCCCCAAACCATCACCGATTGTGGAAACTTCATACTAGACCTCAAGTAGCTTGGATTGTGTGCCTCTCAACTCTTCCTCCAGACTCTGGGACCTTGATTTCCAAATGAAATGCAAAATGTACTTTCATCTAAAAACAACACCTTGGACCACTGACTAACAGTCCAATTCTTTTTCTCCTTGGCCCAGGTAAGACGCTTCTGGCATTGTCTATTGGTCATGAGTGGCTTGACACAAGGAATGCAACACTTGTAGCCCATGTCCTGGATACAGCTGTGTGTGGTGGTTCTTGAAGCAATGACTCCATCAACAGCCAACTCCTTGTGAATCTCCCCCAAATTTTTGAATGGCCTTTTCTTAACCTATCCTTTCAAGGCTGCGGTTATCCCGATTGATTGTGCACCTTTTTCTACCACACTTTTTCCTTCGACTCAACCTCCCATTAATATGCTTGGGTACAGCTCTTTGTGAACGGCCAGCTTCTTTTGTGGCTTACGCTCCTTGTGGAGTGTGTCAATGACTGCCTTCTGGACATCTGGTGAGTCAACAGTCTTCCCCATGATTGTGGAACCTACTGAAACAGACTAAGGGACCTTTTTAAACGCTTAGGAAGCCTTTGCAAGTGTTTTTTGTTAATTATTCTAATTTACTGAGATAATGACTTTTGGGTTTTCATTGGCTGTAAGCCATAATCATCAACATTAACAGAAATAAACACTTGAAATAGATCACTCTGTTTGTCATGACTCTATATAATATATGGGTTTCACTGTTTGTATTGAAGAGCTGAAGTAAATTAACTTTTTGATGATATTCTAATTTTGTGAGAAGCACCTGTAATTGCAGCTGAAGGCAGGTAAATAGATGGTGGAAAAATCAGGGGATTGGAAGCCATAAAATGCATTTCTTTACAGGAATGAATGAAGACAAATTCTCTATAATTGATTTGCCAACTTACATAACTTTCCATGCTGGACTCAATTAACAAAGAAAATGAAATTTTAGTTCCTCTTTAATGTAGTTCGTTAAGGAGAATGTATGTTATTGTCCATATTTAGATCATAAAACTTCTATCCTGCAAATCACTGTAGCTTATGTGTAGTTTATTCCGAATTTCTAGTCTTTATTATGTGTTTTTCGTTATAGAAAACCAATGCATATCAATTTAGAAAACAAACAATGTACTGACAGTGGGGCATTGAATGCTCAAATGATACAGTATATCTTTACAACTCAGTTCAATTAAAATTGTCCTTACCAGAATTATTTTCAAGAACAAGAGCAGGAATATGTTATCATGTTTACTATGTCACCTGCTCCTCAAAAGTATCTCAAGAATTTATAATTTTCATACCTTTGACACTGAAACACTCTTACTATTACTCTGATTCATTCTTGCTTGGACTACTGCAACTCTCTATTAATCAGTTTCCCTTTTACTAAGCTCTCACCTCTTAAATCTATCCTGAATGAATCAGCCAGGGTCATATTTCTGTCCAGCTGCTACACCAATGCCATACATCCCGTGCCAGTCATTGCACTGGTTGCCTATCCACTACAGAGTCCAATATAAACATATCACTCTCACCCACAAAGCTCTCTGCAGTTCTACATCTCAATTCTTATCTCTGTCTTCCACCTAACTATGCTCTCCTTTCTGAAAGTGATCTAAGACTAATTTCTTTTACAAGCTGATCCTCTCACTCATGACTTTTCTCGTGTTGCACCAGTTCTCTACAATGGACTACCCCAGACAATCCAGTTAATTCCAAGTATCCATAGTTTTAGGCATGCTATAAAAGCACAATTTTTAGTCTGACCTATCACCTCACCTCATTATTCTAACTATTGTCTGTTCTCTCTTCCTAACCTTTTCTCAGAATCTGGTCCCTTTTTATAATCTGCTTCCACAACCTCCATGCAGTCAGTAGCATACAGGTAATTGCTGGAGACGGGTTAATGCAGCTTTGTTCGGAACCCCCTACTCATTTATTATAATGATAGCCGGACTACACACCACAAGCATTTCTTACCCTTTGTATCACCCTTTTCTCATAGAGTGTAAGCATGTGAGCAGGACCTTCACTCCTCATGTTTGAATGGTTGAATAATATATGTCTGATATTGCTTGTACATGTCCTTTCCGATTTGAAAAGTGCTGCGGAATATATTGGTGCTATAGAAAAAAATTTTTTATTTTGTATTATTATTAAGTTGTATTCATTGTATTGGTAGAGCTAAATATTTATGCACTCAATATCGAATGAATACTAGAAACAACTACCAGTAGTTCCTCTTGGTGAAAACTAGCTGACATAAAACTTTCCTTCTGTACTGTATAGGGTCGAGGTGGTGAAAAGGTTAGATGGCTGCATGCCACAATGCGGTCAGACATTGCATGGCTCTGCTCTTGATGCCTCGGGAGGTGTTAACTGCAGGTGAATAGGAGGGCACACAGCATACGACTGTCCATATCAATCACTTTCACGACTTTCTTTTGATAATCCCTGCAAGGCAAGAACTTCTCTCCGTCTCGAAAATGCTGCTTTCTGACATGATCTCCCCTTCTTCTTCCATCTTTCCTACAGCTCCAGTTTGTATTGCAGCAGAAAGAGCCACCATGTTTGTCTTCTTCACTCTTCTGAAATTATAGAGTTTAGCTATGCCATCAATAGCGTTCCTTAAAATATGGGCATCGTCAGGGTACGAACCTACTACAATTTTCCATTTAATGTTAATATTCAGATAGGTACATGGAGAATGAAAGGGGCCCAGATTTTCTGTAACCTACAAGTATGATGAGCAAGAAGGGTGCATATCCTAAAAATGACCAAGGTGCCAACTAATCACTAATTCCTACCATTTAATCTGTTTGTTAAGTTCATCTTCATCAAAAAGCAATTCTTATTGATTATATCCTTTTTTTTATACATGTTAGAGGAATGAATTAGAAGAAATGAAGGACTTTTGATGACCTCTTCTCCATTGTCTAGTGTGTTTGACCCCATAATAGAAGGAGAATCAATGAACTGATAATGTTAGCTTCCATGCAGCGCTCTCATTCTTTTTTGTCTGCGTGAGGACAGTATTGTCTATAGCACGGAGCGATCTGCTTAGCGAGTGTGTAGGCAGAGGATGCCTTTGTGTGCGCTTGTGTAGGAGGGAGGTGCGTGGGCAGCTGGCATATAGCATGTGTTCCATTGCTGTGCATGTGCGACTGGAGATGTGGGAAACGTGCATGTTATTAAGTTTTTAAGTTGTTTATTGTATGTGCTCAAGTCAAACATAGAATATCTAATGAAACCCAAAGATTTCCTATTCATTGACACTGTTCTGCACCTGAAAATGATGCACTTATGTTTACTTACAACATTGTAGCTTTGATAGATGCATAGCAGGAGAATGAATGACACGCATATTATGGTAGCATGGGTAAAATCCGCATTGTATTTAAGGCCGGGGTCACTCACACTAGTGTATGGTGCCAAATGCAAGAGCATTGGATGCGATATGCTAATGACGAGTGGGAGCCGAGTGTCTTGCGACTGTGCTTCAATTCTCTCACACAGAGAGGATCTGAGCACAGCTGCGGAGGAGGCAGATAGAGAAATGAGTTTATCTCCTCCATTGCCGGCGTATATCGCACAGCACTCGGTTGATATCCAAGTGATGTGCGCTGTGTCACTCGCACCCATATGCTTATATGGGTGCAAGTGAGCCTAGACTTGGCCGAGTGTCAGTGATGATCGCAGCATGCTGCGATTTCACTCGCATGTAGAATATGGCCGAGTAAAAAAACGTTGAAAGGAGCTGCCCCATAGATGAATACTGGTCTGAGTGGTACGCCGCTGTCAGAGATTGACATGCATATTAAAGAGGTGTAGGCATATCCCGCATCATATTTAAGAGTCAGATTTAATATGTTAACAGCTGTGGGTGGATCACGATTCCACCCACGGCTGTGAGGGACTCATGACAGCTGATAGGTCAATAACTCCCAGGCCAATGAATTTATGGATAACTGAGTTCAAGGCTGTTGCTGTACCTTAAATAGTTAGGTAATATATATCATTTATGGATTTTATGGATACAAATTATGATAATCAATAGTAAACCTTCACCATGAATATTTCCCTTAAAGTTTAGAATTTTATATATTGATGAACTTCAACTATGTTGAGCATTGGCATTTACAGCCCAATTGGTGACATTAACTTGGCATCGGTTACTTACCTTGTAACATGAAGAAGAATACCGTAAAGACTAATCTACATCTGAAGTCAGATAGGAAACAAACTTGTACACCAGCCACATATGGAACTAGCATTATTCATTCCATGAATGTTTTCATTACGGTAGAGACTTGCTGCAGGGAATAACATTTATTAGGCATTTCTAGAAGTGTTGTCCTTCTGTCCTTCATCTTTCATTATTCAATGCATCTAATTTTCTTATTTAATTACATTTTTACAACAGTTTGTATGTCAGGCTACATTTACATCACTATAATGTTATGCATCAGGATAATATGTGACAAATGCATCTACAGCAGTGGTGGACTCAGACAGAACAGTGCCCCTGTGCAAAGAAAGTACCTGGGCTCTTTGCAGTCCAATCGGTTATAACAATGCATAATTCCACCTGCTTCGTATGAAACTGAAGTCGTTACACATCCTCACAATGTCAGCCAATCATTACCTTTATTTGTATTATAAATTTCTTAAGATGGTTGTTCCCTTTCAATTAAATTTCTTTTCTGGCTGTTGTTTGGCTATAAAAAATAAAATGCTTCACCCGGGGTCACCCAGGTCAAAAGTGAGCATTTCTTTTTAATTTTTTCTTAAGTTTGAATCCCTCTGATTCCTTGACTATTCGTTTATTTTTTTTTATGTTTGACCCTGAAAAAAAGTATTTTTTACTTTGTGCCTTACATATAAGGTCTTTACTAAGGAGCTGTGGTTCTCAGGATTCCCTAGGGGTCGTCTTTACGCTGTTCTGCATTATTACCCTTTTAGCACCACCCCTTTGGTAAAGACCATGAAAATTAGCTCTAAATAAAAAGACCCATATCTTTGGAACCGTATGGCAGATTTAAAAAAGAAAACAATCCTGAAGTCTCAGGTGCAGAGATGAGTGAATCGGAACTTAAAAGTTCAGTGTTCATACCGGATGCTGAGTGGGAAAAGTCAATTGCAATGTTCGGCGTTCCCGGGAAAGTCTGGGGAGGTGAGAGACATTTTTCAGGCTACAAAGTTCAGGTCCCCATTGTTTTCAATGGAGTTCAGGTTCTGATTCAAATTTGGAATAAAGTATGGGTCAGATACCAGAACCCGAACTTCCAAGGGTCTGCTCATCCCTACTCAGGGTAGCAGCACTGACCACTTTTGACCTAGCCACAGGTGCTCTTTAAAGTTTTAGAAGAATTGACTTTCGATCTAAAGTAGTTGTTGAGTGGATTCACTTTATTATTATTATTTATTTTTATAGCGCCATTAATTCCATAGTGCTGTACATGAGAAAGGGGGTTACATACATAGTTATAGATATCGTTAACAGTAAACAAGTTTCCACAATAAATTTACAATGACAGACTGGTACAGAGGGGAGAGGACCCTGTCCTTGAGGACTTACATTCTACGGGATAGCGGGGAAAAGACAGACGGTCGGGGGTGTAGCAGCTCTGGTGGTGATGAGGCGGCAGCTCAGGCAGTGGTGAGGCAGCAGAATGGTTATTGCAGTATGTAAGCTTTCCTGAAAAGATGGGTTTTCAGGTTCCATTTGAAGGATCTGAGGGTGGTAGATAATCGGACGTGTTGAGGCATGGCATTCCAGAGGATAGGGGATATTCGGGAGAAATGTTGGAGGCGGTTGTGTGAGGAACGAATAAGTGGGAGGTCTTGGGAGGATCGAAGAGTACGTGAGGGAAGATATTGGGAGATTAGTTCAGAGATATAGGGAGGGGAAAGGTTGTGGATGGCTTTGTAGGTCAGTGTTAGTAGTTTGAACTGGATTCGTTGAGGAATTGGAAGCCAATGGAGGGATTTGCAGAGGGGAGAGACAGGGGAGTAGCGAGGAGAGAGGAGGATTAGTTGGGCAGCAGAATTGAGGACAGACTGGAGTGGTGCAAGAGAGTTAGCAGGGAGGCCACAGAGGAGGGTGTTGCAGTAGTCAAGGCGGGAGATGATGAGGGCATGTACAAGAGTTTTAGTAGATTGAAGACTGAGGAAGGGACGGATTCTGGAAATATTTTTGAGTTGGAGGCGACAGGAGGTGGCAAGAGATTGGACGTGCGGTTTGAAGGACAGGGCAGAGTCGAGAGTTACTCCAAGGCAGTGGATTTCAGGTGCGGGAGAGAGCGTGATACCGTTTACCATAATAGATAGATCGGGTAGGGAAGATACTTGAGATGGAGGTAAGATAATGAGTTCAGTTTTGTCTACGTTGAGTTTTAGGAAGTGAGAGGTGAAAAAGGAGGATATGGCTGATAGACACTCCGGGATTCTGGACAGCAGAGAGGTGACATCTGAACCAGAGAGGTAGATATGAGTGTCATCTGCATACAGGTGGTACTGGAAGCCATGGGACTTTATGAGTTGTCCTAAGTAGAGTTGAGCGATACCGTCCGATACTTCAAAGTATCGGATCGGAATGGATCGGCCGATCTTAAAAAAAAGTATCGGTATCGCCGATTCCGATACCGGAAGTCCCATTCAAGTCTATGGGACTTCCGGTATCGGAATAAGAAAAATCCTGTTTTTCCCTTGTACAGCCTCTCTGGGGTCTGTACGGGCCTTTCGGGGGGCTGTGCCGGCCTGCCAGGGGGTCTGTGCAGGCTCCGGTGGTCTGTGCCGGCCTGCCGGGGGGCTGTGCAGGCTCCGGTGGGCTGTGCCGGCCTGCCGGGGGGCTGTGCCGGCCTGCCAGGGGGCTGTGCAGGCTCCGGGGGGCTGTGCCAGCCTGCCGGGGGGCTGTGCAGGCTCCGGGGGGCTGTGCCGGCCTGCCGGGGGGCTGTGCAGGCTTCGGGGGTCTGTGCAGGCATCGTCCGATGGGACTACAAGTCCCATCGGGCGATGCCTGCTACCATGACAGTGATTGACACATTAGCCAATGATGGGACAGTAGTAGTCCCATCATCCGGCTAATGTGTTGAATGTAAAAAAAAAAAAAAAAATTACATGCTACATACATGCTACATACATACAACATGCATACTACATACATGCTACATTCATACTACATATATACTACATGCAACATACATACTACATATATACTACATGCATGCAACATGCATACTACATATATACTACATGCAACATACATACTACATATATACTACATGCAACATACATACTACATATATACTACATGCATGCAACATGCATACTACATACAGTGGGGCAAAAAAGTATTTAGTCAGTCAGCAATAGTGCAAGTTCCACCACTTAAAAAGATGAAAGGCATCTGTAATTTACATCATAGGTAGACCTCAACTATGGGAGACAAACTGAGAAAAAAAAATCCAGAAAATCACATTGTCTGTTTTTTTTTCATTTTATTTGCATATTATGGTGGAAAATAAGTATTTGGTCAGAAACAAGCAATCAAGATTTCTGGCTCTCACAGACCTGTAACTTCTTCTTTAAGAGTCTCCTCTTTCCTCCACTCATTACCTGTAGTAATGGCACCTGTTTAAACTTGTTGTCAGTATAAAAAGACACCTGTGCACACCCTCAAACAGTCTGACTCCAAACTCCACTATGGTGAAGACCAAAGAGCTGTCAAAGGACACCAGAAACAAAATTGTAGCCCTGCACCAGGCTGGGAAGACTGAATCTGCAATAGCCAACCAGCTTGGAGTGAAGAAATCAACTGTGGGAGCAATAATTAGAAAATGGAAGACATACAAGACCACTGATAATCTCCCTCGATCTGGTGCTCCACGCAAAATCCCACCCCGTGGGGTCAGAATGATCACAAGAACGGTGAGCAAAAATCCCAGAACCACGCGGGGGGACCTAGTGAATGAACTGCAGAGAGCTGGGACCAATGTAACAAGGCCTACCATAAGTAACACACTACGCCACCATGGACTCAGATCCTGCAGTGCCAGACGTGTCCCACTGCTTAAGCCTGTACATGTCCGGGCCCATCTGAAGTTTGCTAGAGAGCATTTGGATGATCCAGAGGAGTTTTGGGAGAATGTCCTATGGTCTGATGAAACCAAACTGGAACTGTTTGGTAGAAACACAACTTGTCGTGTTTGGAGGAAAAAGAATACTGAGTTGCATCCATCAAACACCATACCTACTGTAAAGCATGGTGGTGGAAACATCATGCTTTGGGGCTGTTTCTCTGCAAAGGGGCCAGGACGACTGATCCGGGTACATGAAAGAATGAATGGGGCCATGTATCGTGAGATTTTGAGTGCAAACCTCCTTCCATCAGCAAGGGCATTGAAGATGAAACGTGGCTGGGTCTTTCAACATGACAATGATCCAAAGCACACCACCAGGGCAACGAAGGAGTGGCTTCGTAAGAAGCATTTCAAGGTCCTGGAGTGGCCTAGCCAGTCTCCAGATCTCAACCCTATAGAAAACCTTTGGAGGGAGTTGAAAGTCCGTGTTGCCAAGCGAAAAGCCAAAAACATCACTGCTCTAGAGGAGATCTGCATGGAGGAATGGGCCAACATACCAACAACAGTGTGTGGCAACCTTGTGAAGACTTACAGAAAACGTTTGACCTCTGTCATTGCCAACAAAGGATATATCACAAAGTATTGAGATGAAATTTTGTTTCTGACCAAATACTTATTTTCCACCATAATATGCAAATAAAATGAAAAGAAAACAGACAATGTGATTTTCTGGATTTTTTTTTCTCAGTTTGTCTCCCATAGTTGAGGTCTACCTATGATGTAAATTACAGACACCTCTCATCTTTTTAAGTGGTGGAACTTGCACTATTGCTGACTGACTAAATACTTTTTTGCCCCACTGTATATACTACATGCTACATACATACTACATATATACTACATACATACTGCATGCTACATACATACTACATGCTACATACATACCACATATATACTACATACATACTACATGCATGCTACATGCTACATACATACCACATACATACTACATACATACTACATGATACATACATACTACATATATACTACATGCAACATACATACTACATATATACTACATGCATGCAACATGCATACTACATATATACTACATGCTACATACATACTACATATATGCTACATACATACTACATATATACTACATGCATGCTACATACATACTACATATATACTACATGCATGCTACATACATACTACATGCTACATACATACTAAATATATACTACATACATACTACATACATACTACATGCATGCTACATACATACTACATGCTACATACATACCACATACATACTACATACATACTACATGCTACATACATACTACATATATACTACATGCATGCTACATACATACTGCATGCTACATGCATGCTACATACATACTACATGCTACATACATACCACATATATACTACATACATACTACATACAATACATTCATACAATACATACATAGACATACTGTACAGTACATATAACATAGAGTAACATACTTACCAATACTTGTCACATTGTTCCCCGAAGCCATTGTCTTTTACAGAATAAATATTAACATAACAAACCACAAAAATACTCACCCACGATCCGAAGCAGTCCACGAGTGTGTCCCACGACGATCTTGGGTAGAGAACTGCAGCATCAGCTGTTGCTGCCATTCTCTACGGGCTGCAGGAATCCAATGATGGAAGGTAGGTATCCTTCCGCACTGTATTCCTCCGCCACTTAAAAAAAAAAAAGTCCCTAGTCTCACTTTATGCCATTGCTGCGTGGGAATTTCCCACACAGCAATGGCATAAAGTGAGACTAGGGACTTTTTTTTTTTAAGTGGTGGAGGAATACAGTGCGGAAGGATACCTACCTTCCGTCATTGGATTCCTGCAGCCCGTAGAGAACGGCAGCAACAGCTGATGCTGCAGTTCTCTACCCAAGATCGTCGTGGGACACACTCGTGGACTGCTTCGGATCGTGGGTGAGTATTTTTGTGGTTTGTTATGTTAATATTTATTCCGTAAAAGACAATGGCTTCGGGGAACAATGTGACAAGTATTGGTAAGTATGTTACTCTATGTTATATGTACTGTATGTCTATGTATGTATTGTATGAATGTATTGTATGTAGTATGTATGTAGTATATATGTGGTATGTATGTAGCATGTAGTATGTATGTAGTATGTATGTAGCATGCATGTAGCATGCAGTATGTATGTAGCATGCATGTAGTATATATGTAGTATGTATGTAGCATGTAGTATGTATGTGGTATGTATGTAGCATGTAGTATGTATGTAGCATGCATGTAGTATGTATGTAGTATGTATGTAGTATATATGTAGTATGTATGTAGCATGTAGTATGTATGTAGCATGCATGTAGTATATATGTAGTATGTATGTAGCATGTAGTATGTATGTAGCATGCATGTAGTATGTATGTAGTATGTATGTAGTATGTATGTGGTATGTATGTGGTATGTAGTATGTATGTAGCATGCATGTAGTATGTATGTAGTATGTATGTAGTATGTATGTAGCATGCAGTATGTATGTAGTATGTATGTAGTATGTATGTAGCATGTAGTATGTATGTAGCATGCATGTAGTATATATGTAGCATGTAGCATGTAGTATGTAGTATGTATGTAGTATGTAGTATATATGTAGTATGTATGTAGCATGTAGTATGTATGTAGCATGCATGTAGTATATATGTAGTATGTATGTATGTAGTATATATGTAGCGTGTAGTATGTATGTAGCATGCATGTAGTATATATGTGTTATGTATGTAGTATGTATGTAGTATGTACAGTCATGGCCAAAAGTATTGACACCCCTGCAATTCTGTCAGATAATACTCAGTTTCTTCCTGAAAATGATTGCAAACACAAATTCTTTGGTATTATTATCTTCATTTAATTTGTCTTAAATGAAAAAACACAAAAAGAATTGTCCTAAAGCCAAATTGGATATAATTCCACACCAAACATAGCAAAGAGGGTGGACAAAAGTATTGGCACTGTTCGAAAAATCATGTGATGCTTTTCTAATTTGTGTAATTAACAGCACCTATAACTTACCTGTGGCACCTAACAGGTGTTGGCAATAACTAAATCACACTTGCAGCCAGTTGACATGGATTAAAGTTGACTCAACCTCTGTCTTGTGTCCTTGTGTGTACCACATTGAGCATGGAGAAAAGAAAGAAGACCAAAGAACTGTCTGAGGACTTGAGAAACCAAATTGTGAGGAAGCATGAGCAATCTCAAGGCTACAAGTCCATCTCCAAAGACCTGAATGTTCCTGTGTCTACCGTGCGCAGTGTCATCAAGAAGTTTAAAGCCCATGGCACTGTGGCTAACCTCCCTAGATGTGGCCGGAAAAGAAAAATTGACAAGAGATTTCAACGCAAGATTGTGCGGATGTTGGATAAAGAACCTCCACTAACATCCAAACAAGTTCAAGCTGCCCTGCAGTCCGAGGGTACAACGGTGTCAACCCGTACTATCCGTCGGCATCTGAATGAAAAGGGACTGTATGGTAGGAGACCCAGGAAGACTCCACTTCTTACCCCGAGACATAAAAAAGCCAGGCTGGAGTTTGCCAAAACTTACCTGAAAAAGCCTAAAACATTTTGGAAGAATGTTCTTTGGTCAGATGAGACAAAAGTAGAGCTTTTAGGGCAAAAGCATCAACATAGAGTTTACAGGAGAAAAAAGAGGCATTCAAAGAAAAGTACATGGTCCCTACAATCAAACATGGCGGAGATTCCCTGATGTTTTGGGGTTGCTTTGCTGCCTCTGGCACTGGACTGCTTGACCGTGTGCATGGCATTATGAAGTCAGAAGACTACCAACAAATTTTGCAGCATAATTTAAGGCCCAGTGTGAGAAAGCTGGGACTACCTCAGAGGTCATGGGTCTTCCAGCAGGACAATAACCCAAAACACACTTCAAAAAGCACTAGAAAATGGTTTGAGAGAAAGCACTGGAGACTTCTAAGGTGGCCAGCAATGAGTCCAGACCTGAATCCCATAGAACACCTGTAGAGAGATCTAAAAATGGCAGTTTGGAGAAGGCACCCTTCAAATGTCAGGGACCTGGAGTAGTTTGCCAAAGAAGAATGGTCTAAAATTCCAGCAGAGCATTGTAAGAAACTCATTGATGGTTACCGGAAGCGGTCGGTCGCAGTTATTTTGGCTTAAGGTTCTGCAACCAAGTATTAGGCTGAGGGTGCCAATACTTTTGTCCAGCCCATTTTTGGAGTTTTGTGTGAAATGATCAATGTTTTGCTTTTTGCTTCATTCTCTTTTGTGTTTTTTCATTTAAGACAAATTAAATGAAGATAATAATACCAAAGAATTTGTGTTTGCAATCATTTTCAGGAAGAAACTGAATATTATCTGACAGAATTGCAGGGATGTCAATACTTTTGGCCATGACTGTATGTGGTATGTATGTGGTATGTATGTAGTATGTATGTAGTATGTATGTAGCATGTAGTATGTCTGTAGCATGCATGTAGTATGTATGTAGTATTTTTTTTTTTTTTTTTTTTTTTACATTTAACACATTAGCCGGATGATGGGACTACTACTGTCCCATCATTGGCTAATGTGTCAATCACTGTCATGGTAGCAGGCATCGCCAGATGGGACTTGTAGTCCCATCGGACGATGCTTGCACAGACCCCCGGACATCAGCACAGCCCCCCGGCAGGCCGGCACAGCCCCCCCGGCAGGCCGGTACAGACCCCCACAGGGTGCACAGACCACCGGCAGGCCGGCACAGCCCCCCGGCAGGCCGGTACAGACCCCCACAGGGTGCACAGACCACCGGCAGGCCGGTACAGACCCCGGGCAGTCCACACAGCCCCCCGGCAGGCCGGTACAGACCCCGGGCAGTCCACACAGCCCCCCGGCAGGCCGGCAGAGACCCCCGGAAGGCCCGAAATGACGGCGCATCATGATGCGCACACACCGCGCATCATGATGACGTCAGGCTGTCAATCAACTTTGAACTTCCGATTCCGATGCCGACTTCCGATATTGAAAAAATATCGGAAGTCGGTATCGGAATTCCGATACAGCAAGTATCGGCCGATACCCGATACTTGCGGTATCGGAATGCTCAACACTAGTCCTAAGCCAAGAGTATAGATGGAAAAAAGTAGGGGCCCCAGGACAGAGCCTTGGGGGACTCCAAAAGAGAGGGGGCGGGATGAGGAGGTAGTGTGGGAGTGGGAGACGCTGAATGTGCGGTCAGAAAGGTATGAGGAAATCCAGGACAGGGCAAGGTCTTTGATGCCAAGGGAAGAAAGAATCTGTAGCAGTAGGCAGTGGTCAACTGTGTCAAAGGCAGAGGACAGGTCAAGAAGGAGGAGGATGGAGAACTGTCTGTTAGCTTTGGCTGTAAGTCATTAGTAATTTTGGTCAGGGCAAGGAGGGAGTTAGATGAGAGGTGGGAGGAAAGTTGAGCATGGACATGCTGTTCAAGGAGTTTGGAAGCAAACGGGAGCAGTGATATAGGGAGATAACTGGGCATAGCAGTTGGGTCAAGGTTTGATTTTTTGAAGATGGGTGTTAAGGTGGCATGTTTGAAGGCAGAGGGGAAGGTACCAGAAGTTAGGGCTATGTTGAAGAGATGGGTTAGGGCTGGAATGATCATGTTAGTGAGTTTGGGGAGCAGGTGGGAAGGGATGGGGTCAAGTGCACAGGTGGTGAGGCGTGATTTGGAAAGGAGCTGAGTAAGCTCTCCTTCAGTGATGTTGGAGTGGGAGGTCTTTAGGGAAGGGCAGAGGTCTGCTATGTGGAGCGGATGGGGTGGTGGAACTGTAAAGGTATGCCTTGTTTGGTCAATCTTGTTTTTGAAGTAGGTGGCAAAGTCCTCAGCAGAGATGAGGGGAGTTGGAGGTAGCAGTGGTGGGCGGAGGAGAGAGTTGAATGTGCTGAACAGTTGTTTTGGGTTGTGAGATAGTGAAGATACAAGGTTTGTGAAATAGGTCTGTTTAGCAGAGGTGAGGGCTGATTTAAAGGCAAGTGTAGCTTGTTTGAAAGCAGTGAAGTCGTCTGGCAGGCGTGTTTTCTTCCAACACCGCTCTGCGACCCTGGATGCCTGTCGAAGTTTTTTGGTGAGGTTGTTGTGCCAGGGTTGCCTATTGGTTTGTTGCACTTTGCCATGCATGAGAGGAGTGACTGAGTCTATGGCTGATGTGAGGGTGGCATTGTAGAAAGCGGTGGCACTGTCTGTGTTGTGGAGTGAAGATATGGAGGACAGAGGTAGAAGAGAGTCTGAGAATCTGTGAATGTCTAGGTGTGCGAGTTTTCTGTGAGGATGTGCTAGTGGCTGGACATGGGGGCAGGTGAGAAGGACAAGGATGAGAAGATGAGTAGATGGTGGTCAGATAGGGGGAAGGGAGAGGTTGTGAGATTAGATAGGGAACAGAGGCAGGTGAAGATGAGGTCTAATGTAAGTCCATCTGTGTGGGTGGCTGTGGAGGACCACTGAGTAAGTCCAAAGGATGAGGTAAGTGACAGGAGTTTGGAGGCTGCTGGCTGGTCGGTGTCAATGGGGATGATATTATATAATTCATAACAGTCATTACAGGCATTTTAAATAAAGTATGGGTCAGGTACCAGAACCTGAACTTCCAAGGGTCTGCTCATTCCTACTCAGGGGAGCAGCACTGACCACTTTTGGCGCAGTGACAGATGCTCTTTAAGGTTTTAGAAGAATTGACTTTTGATCTAGTTGTTGAGATGATTCACTTGATATTATATAATTCATAACAGTCATTACAGGCATTTTAAATAAAGTATGAGTCAGGTACCAGAACCTGAACTTCCAAGGGTCTGCTCATCCCTACTCAGGGGAGCAGCATTGGCCACTTTTGACCTAGCAACAGGTACTCTTTAAGGTTTTAGAAGAATTGACTTTCGATCTAGTTGTTGAGATGATTCTCTTGATATTATAAAATTCATAACAGTCATTACAGGCATTTTAAATCTAGCGTTTATCTGAAATAAGGCCGATCGCTTAATAAATCATAGCATCCATCTGGAGAGAACAGAGAGGGTACAGATCATACAGAGCATATGAGTCTTATATCTAATGGCTGGATAGTTTACTATAATAACCTATAATCAATGCATGTCGGAGACGGTGTGCAGCGATAATAAGTGTTGGAATTCAGTATACGGGTGCCTCGGTGTGTTCTTATGTATGCATGTGTTCAGGGCACACAGTCATTTCTATTCTTCGTGAATGTGTGGGGAGCTGGAATCTTGGTTACCAAAGCAACGCAGGGATGTAAGAGGCGCGGGGAGTGCTGAGGACCTGCGTCTCGCTAAGAGTTTGGGAGGATTCCAGGAGGTGACAGGACCACCCAGTAGCAAAATAATGATAACTGTGTGATATGTGGCTTGTGCTTCCTCCGTACCTCACATCCTTCCTGCGCTAGTACGGGTTACATTTATTTGCCCACTAACGAGTTTCATTTTTTAACATTCCAATAACGAAATAGTGAAATTAGCATAAAGAGACGTGTTTGTTTTAAAACAATGCCGCGTGGAACATCAAATTATTAATAATTACAGTGTTCAGCACTGGCAGAGATCTGCTCAAAGAATAGGACAGCTAGAAGCCCGAGTATATCATTTTAGCAAGAGGACTTCAGGGAAATGAAGGGAGGGAATTGGGACGTTTTCTGTGAAAAAAAACGTAATCTTTTCATGTTATATGAACAATTGCTACTTTATAATTAAGGACATAGAAACTCGCTGAGAGTAGTTGATGAACTTAAGTATCAGAAGATTGCACAGATAGCAATTCCATGGCATCACTGGCGTATACTTGGTGGTTGATCAAGGCGGTGACAGGGAATTTGATATAGCAAATTATAAAGTCAGTAGTGTTATATCCAAACTCAGCTCTGCTGCATCCACATGCACTGATCACAAGGCTATATGAACTCCTTCTGTGCATGACACATATACCTACCTAGTGGATCATACTTGTGATCAACGTCTTTCAGCAGTTACTTTAAAGAATGGAGTATGCTTTGGAGAAAAGGGAAGTTACCCTCTGGTAGTCTAATATAGCATGTACCTTTCTGACTGTTAAAAAGAATCTGCCACCAGGTTCTTGTTACTTCATCAGAGAGACCTATCATATAGAGGCCTTGTATCACTTACTTGGCTGAATGCTGCAGTTTTGGTAAAAATACTGATATATTTAATCAGATCTGCCAGATCGCTAAATGCTGAATTGTTAATAACCCCTCCCATACCACTGATTGACAGCTTTTTGTGTACACTGTGCATAGGCAGAAAGCTGCCAATCAATGGTGGGGGCTGGGTAATACAGAGCTCATGAATATTGAGGACTACATAGCAGCGTTTAACTACTCCTCTAATGATAATCTTCAGCTGATAATTTATTTATTATCAAATCTTCAGCAGTATGTGGCACATTGCTGGAATTAGGGGCTCTGTCTCTACATACGCTGCTCTCAGATAATAAACCTGGTGACAGATTCCCTTTGAACAAGGGAGGATCTTGTGAGCATTATGATAGTGTCATTGGATTGTTGCTGATACTGGGTATATTAGCTAGGCACTGGCTGATACTGCGCTGTGGTCGTTACGCAATGAGCACTGTTGTTGTATGGGGTATGTGTTACTTTAGGATGGCAAGAAAAAATATTTATCTGGAGAATTTCTAAATATCTTACATAGCAAAATAATCCCCTAATAAAAATACTCTTTTTAATATTGATTATAAATTACAAAATAATGACCATACCCTAAAAGAGAATTCAAAAGTAAGGGGTGGGGGAAGGGCATGCATGATACACCGCACAATGGCCACAAGCAATATACACTAGTTTGGTATAAGGCAAAGGATGATAGGGGAGGGGGAGAAAACATACATTCCCGCAAATGAAACTCTTAGGCTACTTTCACTCATCAGGTTTTCGGCGTCAGGCGCGATCCGGCGTCGTGCCGGAATGCCGGATCCGGCAAATGTTTTGTAAAACCTGATGTGCCGGATCCGGTTTTCTGCCGGATCCGTCTTGTTCTTGACAGACAAAACCGGATCCGTCTCATCCGGTTCATCCGTTTTTCTATCCGTTTTTCGACGGATTACGCCGGATCCGGTTTTTAAAATTGACCCTTGTGGCCTTCCGAACGGGATTGGCTACTGGAAAACTATATATAGCATGTTCCTACAGCCCTTCTTTGACAGGTTGTAGAGGAGAAAGTGCAGGTTGGAGAGAAGAGCAAGTTACTGGCGAAGATGGATGTTGTCATTGGAAATATTACCACTAGAAGTTCTGTGACGGTTTCAGGGACAATTTTCCACTATACTTTATGTCACCTCAAGGCAGAGTACACTGGCAGGATGACAGAGTGTGAAAGATTTGTGCCCTAACCAAACTTGTGTACCTTCTGGACCAACAGTATATACCTTTGCCAACCAAAGTTGGCTATCTTGTCATGGTCTCTATTTTTAGCTTTAGGCCACAGGTGTGTACCTGGTTGTGTTTTATGCAAAGTATTTCACCTTTTAACAAAAGTTGTGTACATTGTCAGGAAATCACCAACAATAAACACAACTTTTTAGGTGAAATACTTTGCTTCAAACACAACCAGGAACACAACTGTGGCAAAAAGCTAAAATTTACCCACAGTTATATACCTGGTTTTGAATACCTTTTTACCTTTGAAATACCCTGTATTTAACCTTTTTTTTAAACATAGTTCGCCGCAGAAAGAAATGACAGACAACCATTGTGAAACGATAATTTAACTTTTATTTAAAAATTTTTTTTTTTGTAAAATGTTTTTAAAGTGCAAAAAACTTTAATAAAGGTTTTAAACCCAATGGGCATTTTTATTAAAAAACACACATTACAAATCTGTGTAGTGTGGGGTGGAAATACTGCTGGAGGGGCTGCGGGACACTTCGACACTGGGTGTGTGGAGAGAGGACTGGGATCGTGGTGGGGAAGGAACAGTTAGAGGTGAAGGTGTGGAAAAAGCTACAGAATGGGTGGACATGTGGGAGGCAGAAGAGGTGGTGGGCGGTGGAGTGGAGGGTTGGGCAGGGACTGTAGGAGCAGATGATGTTGATGGAAAGTTGTATGGGGAAGGAGTTTGGTACGGGGAAGGAGTTTGGTACGGGGAAGGAGTTTGGTACGGGGCAGGTTGCTGGAAGTGGGGAGATGTCTGGTACTGGGGAGGTTGCTGGTACTGGTGAGGTTGCTGGTATGTAATAGGAGGGGGAGGATGGAAAGTGGCTGGAGGGGGTGCAGATGTAATAGGAGGGGGAGGATGGAAAGTGGCTAGAGGGGGTGCAGGTGGAGGAACTACAGTGGTGGGAGGTGGAGGTTGGGAGGTAACCTGCTGTAGAGCACCGTGGCACGAATGCATTACATGCATCTGCTGGGTAGGAGATTGTGTTGCCATGCGCTCCACAACAGACCTGAAAAAGGTGTGGTTTGGCGAAGATCTTGCTTCTGAATGCATGGTTTGCAGAAGTGTCTTCACCTCCAGAATGCTGGAGTTGATCTGCTGAAAGCCTGCGGAGATTTGCTCTGACAAGACTTTTAGACAGTTCTGGAAAGATGCATTCAGATGCAAGAACTCTTTCGCATAACTCTTTTCCTGACCCCTCTGCCGTTGCCGCCCAGTACCCGCAGGTGTACTAGAGGTGGCAGGGGCAGAAGGGTGGGGTAAAGGGAAAGCGATCTCCTCACCAGCAGCTTCATGTAATGTAGGCGGCCACGATGCTCCTGTGCTGGTGGATGGGACAGATGGGTCGAATGTGTGGGAAGGCTGGGAAGGTGCAGATGTACCGGGGCGGTCGAAGTGTCCCTCGGTGCCGGTCTCCTCAGGGATCGCCTCAGAAGGGTCCAATCGTGCAGGCTCCCGAGTGCTGCTCACCGTGCTGTGGAATAAAGAGAAAAAAAAACAATTAAAATACTGACATGGTATGGCCCTGGCTGAAAAAAAAAAGTTACATCTAACATTTTTTTTCACATGTGGTGTGTAATATTTACCTTCTAGTGACCATTGTTTCCCGGAGGAACGACAGGGCTTGTGCGTACTTGTACTTGCTCCTGCGTCCTCCAGATCCACTCGGGGACCGCATCTCTTTATTGAACTCCTTCTTGAAACGATCCCTCACAGACCGCCACCGATTCACAATTCTGTTCCCTGAAACGAGAAAGGAGTGGTTAGTATACAACATCAGTGTTTCCCAAACTCCAGTCCTCATGGTCCCCAGGGGTCATGTTTTCAGGATTTCCATAGTAAATAGAAATCCTGAACACATGATCCGTGGGGACCACGAGGACTGGAGTTCGTGAAACACTGGTTTACATCAAGCAACCGGTACTGTATATACTTACGCTCTTTAATCTGGGCCCGAACATCGAGGTCCTCCCAGTGGCCCACAAGGAGCGAACAGATTTCCTCCCAGAGTCGTCGGGTAACGATAAGGTCAGCGTGGCGGCGGTCAGCCATATTCCAGAGCGGCTCCCTTTCTCTGACGAGATCGATGAGGTGGTCAACATCGAGTCCTCCATCCTCACCGTCAGAGTCGGGAGCACGCTGTGAAGGCTGTTAAAGAAAAAGACAAAAATAACATAATTAGCCTCCACAAAAGAAATGAAATAAAAAGTGCAAAAAAACAAAGCAAAAATATTTATACTTACACGCTGGTGACCGCCGCGTTGCTGTCGCCGACGACCCTGGGAGGCACTGCGAGGACCTCTTGGCCGAGCACCAGATTGGGAAGACTAGAGAAGAAAACAAAAAATGTTACGTCTTTGGATGTAGGCATTTGTTTGCTGTGTGTGGTCTGCAGAACATTGTTTTCTATGTGTTGTGTGTAGTGTGATGTTGTGTTTCTGCGTTTGATGCAAAAAACTTACCAATTGTGAGCCCACTCCAGGTGTCTGTCCACCCCTTCCTTCTTCTTCTGGGAGCTCCTCTTCATCTTGTGATTCCTGTTTTGAAATAAAAGGCAATGAATAGACATATATTACAGAGATGATGGATTTTGGAAATAAAAACTTACCGTCAAACGCTGACGATGCGAGGGAGGGCTCCCAGAAGAAGATGTGCTGTCCTGTTGATGGCCAGACTCCATGGCTGTGGGTATTGCTGCTGCTGTTGCTGCTGCCAGTGATGCCATTTCTGCTGCTGCTGCTGCTTCTGCATCTCTTGGGCGGCTGTTGAATAAAGAGAAACAAAGGGCCAATGAATATCTTGATATTCCATGGCCCTAGTTTGGAGGAATGGGGGATTTGATAATTACCATCTCTCATCTGCTGCTGGACTCCCCTCCTCAGCATGTTCCATTTGCTGCTCCATTTGGGGTGGTGGTGGTGCTGATGGTGCTGCAGTGGTCTCCTGCCTTCTCCTGCTGCGCTTGGTTGCTTTCTTGGGCGGCATGTTGGGTGTGGCTGTGGGTCCCACTGTCTTGCTTTTATATATGTCTTGTGGGCAGAGCTACTGAGCATGCTCAGACCAAAAAAAACCGGATCCGGCCACCGCTCATAGGCTTTCATTGTGTGAAAAAGCCGGACGCGCCGGATCCGGCGGGTCCGGCTTCTTCGCCGGAGACAAAAACGTTACAGTAGCCGTTTTTTCCAGACGCCGGATCGCGACACATTGCCGGATCTGGCAAAAACCGGATGAAACGCATGGCCATCCGGCGCGATCCGGCGCAAATGCAAGTCAATGGGGGGGAAACCGGATCCGGCATTGCATTTCGCCGGATCCGGTTTCTGTCAAAAGTGCCGGATCACGCCTGACGGCGAAAACCTGATGTGTGAAAGAGGCCTTAGGCTACTTTCACACATCAGGTTTTTTCCGACAGGCAGGATCTGGCTATTATTAGAAAAACCGGAACCCGCAAAATCTGCTGTCGGAACCGTTTTTTTCTCATTGACTTGTATTTGCGTCGGATCGCGCCGCATGGCCTCTCGTTCAGTAACATTTTTAGTCTGCGGCGAAAAACCAGACAGCGCCAGATGCGGCCCTTCCAGCTTTTTGCTACAATGGAAGTCTATGGGCGCCGGAATGTGCCGTATCCGGAAAAGGACAGATTTGGCCACTGGATCCGGGGTTTTTAAGTCTGAGCATGCTCAGATCCAATTGGCCAGCCCCCAGGAAACATATCTAAATAAGGCCAGAGAGTGAACCAATGCCGCTAGATGGATCCGGCGGAAAAACGGATCCGTTTCATTAGTTTTCCACAATTTACGTCGGATCCGTCGCTCCGGCGTGATGCCGGATACTGCCTGTCGGAAGAAAACTGATGTGTGAAAGTAGCCTAATAGATACCCTAACTAACCGCAGAAGCTGGCACTCTAAATCAACGCAATATTGGCGCCCCCACTCATTGTCGCGTCACCATAGGAGACCCTAAAAAGGCCCTATACCAACATATCCACCCTTCCTCATAGAAGCTTCTCCAGCAGGGGAAGACAGAGTTTATATCCATATAAACATATATACAAACACTCCATAGCTGCCTACCACATATACTGATTAAATACAATAGATGCCAATAAAGGGCTATAATGCTAAAGACAAATGTAGACCCCTTATATATGGAGGGGAGTAACTCACATCCCACAACTCTACACAAAACACCAACATTTGAAAAAGTGCAAGCAGCCAAGCAACCTAACATAGCTACTGAATCACCATGACCTCGTTGCAGTTCTCCATTATATTACTGGTTCATCAGGAGGTATGTAACTGGTGTTCCATTCTAGAAGGTGTGTAGGGTAATGCCCCGAGGATATCAACATTTTGTTACTTTTAAGTATTGATAGGAATTCATATTCACAGACTTACTGGTGCAAACAACAAGGTTTTTTGCTCACAAAGTGCTACAATGGTTTCTTCCATGAAAGGGCCTCAGTCTCTGATTTGGTGTCACAGTGAGGCAGAAGAGGCGTAAACACCATCCTTTGGACAATATTGGGCATTTTCAGATGCTGTGGCCAATAGTCATCACAATTTCCTAATAGAGTGCTGCTCAATCAGGACACAGTGTCTAGGGGTAAACTGCTTACCGTTGGTCTTTAGTAGGGGCATTGGCCTCACAGGCTTGCTGGGGGTTTTCCATTTTCTATCCACAGTGGGTAAAAACTATCTGATTTGTTACCGCTACACACAGAGGGAATTCATCCAAGCTTTTGTACTAGAATAGTTGTGTAAACCGGAAACCGCTTTGAAAAATTGCAAAATTTATGCACAACACAGAGTTGCTCAAAAATTGTCTGACTTTTGGCATTTTCATAGCAGTTTGAAGCAGCCATTGCCAACATTCTAAAAAGTGTTGATGCTCACAACACCAGTCTTAATGAAGTGTAGTAAAGGATGCACCAAAGGCTTTGCTGCACTCTTTAAAGCTATGAGTAAAAATGAAGGGTGGCCCTAGCTGAATATTCCTATCTCAGGGGGAGCATAAGTAGACAACAACACAGCAACACTCTTCACCTCTATCAGGTGGCAGTCATTCTCTCATTCTTTCTCAACACACAGGAGTATCCCTCTATGTGGTGCCTGGCTCTAACTTCCTAACGCTATACTACTACTATAGGTCTGCACTTCCTTCTCTCCAGGGTCGAGCATTGGATCCCTTACCCAGGACAGTTTGCAGTCCTTCCCACTGTAAACCGATTGGCAATGTGATTCTTCCTCAACTTTACATAGTTGCCAGCTTTAAAGGGAATAGTAACTTCCATTCCGATCACTTATCCTCTATGACTGATATAAAACAGCCACTAATCACCCTGGGCCCTCAAGGGTGCTTGCTGACTCTACCCGACATGCTAATCCTCCTCCCAGTCTCTCCTAAGACAAACACCTACAGTTAACCGCCACTTGCTGGAGACAGCTAGGGCATGGCTCTACAGAAACTGTTCTCCCAAACCAAATGCTCACTCCCGCTTGCACTCAAGAGTGTTTTGGTGTCAAGGTATCCCCACTTCTAGGGCTATGTTTACATAGCATTTGCCCTCACATTCAGTAGCTCCATCTGGGCATGCATCCTAACCAAAATGGAATTTGGGTGTGTGTGCTGACGGGACCATAATGTTGAAGATGGACTCAGTGTGCTCTGTCGTACACAATTTTGGGCCGTATAAGCCTATTGTAGGCAGGCAGCAAGACGTAGCATACAATGTCTTGCTGCCTGCCTCAACTAGATGTATACTCTCAAAAATAATGTACAACAGAATAAACTGCACAATTACAATGGGTCAATCGGCGCATATGCTCAAATACCGTTTTGCAGGACATAAGACCCTACGGAGCTACTGTACGTAGAGACAAATGTGATAACAACCCTGCCTTAGGTGCCTATTTCCCCTCTTAGCAAACACTAAAGTACATCGCCAACACCCCGATCATTTTCAAATATTCTTGTAAGACGGGTGGTCATTGTCAGTTCAGTGTGAAAAATAAGGAGGTTGAGCTCCGATTTTATCCGGATTGACCCCTTTTACTTGCGGATAATGGCACCACCACCTTACATTACAATAAAATGATTAAACGGTGCAGCGACATCACAATTACCATGTGATAGCGACTGGTTATTATGGGCAGCGACTTTCTATTCCTTATACACTAGTTTAAAAACTATTCCTCATTGTCTGAGCTCAGTGCGCTCAATTTATGTCCTTGACGGTACCTAAGGTGAAAAGATGTATTTCTCCCCAGTAAAGACAAAAATCTCAAACTCGTACAGATCCAGAGCAGCGTGGTTTTAGCTTCTTCTCCTTCCCAGTGGAAGACGCACCATGCATATTTAATCACACGAGCATTATACCCAGAAGGGGAAATGATTCATGTTTTGCACCAGAAAACATACATCTAGGGCCCGGTCTTGAAGGCTGCACGTTGAAGACTAGAATTTAAAGTGAGGTTCATGAATTGTGCTCGTTATTTGTGCGTCTAACTATTAGCTAATTAGTATTTATCCAGGAGGGGGCAGGTTTACTCTATCATGCAGGGCTCAGCAAGCTCTGCTCCGTGTCTCTATTAGGAGGGAAATCTATCCAAATTAGCCTTCTTTTTCTTAGAATCACTACCTCAGCCTAATCAGCATTTCTGAAATATGAAATGGAGAACTGATTATAATAACTTCACAAATGTGTCAAACCAGTAAAAAAAAGATTATCAAATATCTGCTTTGTAAAACCTGTCACCTGCACATTTCAAGACTTCATTTTTGTATAGAAGGCAGACAGATATCGACTTCATGTGTATATGCATAAATCTACAGCATACATGGTAACGTAATGCGGTATTATGTGGCTGCTTTCCGGCACCTATATTTCAGTATAGGGCACATCAAGCAACCATGTCCACTTGGTATCCATTCTTATGGACCTTCATACATTGAAAGGACACTACCGATTCAAAATGGACCAGAATAGGGTATGTTCTGATTTTAAATTTTCACCCCCCAAACTGTGTTTGCAGCTCCTTCAAAGACAAGTCCAGCAATACCTTTAAATGGCCAGTCCTATCCTCTGCTACTGAGATATTAGCATTTGAACTGATATGTTAATGAGGCTGAAGATCTATCTGTAGATCTGAAGCCTCTATCACGCCAGCTCTATTCCCTGCGTTAAAGAGGATGATGATCTATTTGTTGATCTGAAGCCTCTTTCATTCCAGCTCTGTTCCCCTCACAAATAATGCTGTAGATCTAAGGAAAAAACTGCTATCCGCTCACCCAGGGTGGATCATGGTAGGATATAGTCCACAAGTGATGCACTAAATCAGCAGAGCAAGTATCCCCGCCACAGAAACAAAATACAAAAGGAGAAATTCCAGCACCAACGAAAAAATAAAATATAAAACTATTAAAGTGTCTTTAAAACAGCATGTCAAAAACACATTAGAAATAGAAAAAGTTGCCTAGGAATAAGGATGTCTGTCTGAAACGTGTAAGGTTTTCTACATGTTTTTTCTTCCCTCCATCTTTTTCTTACATGCTGTTCTACTGACATGTTAATACATTTTTAATATTTTAATTTTTTTTGGTGCTGAAATTTTTCCTTTGGATTTTGAGGTTCAAGATCTGATTGTAGATTTGAAGCCTATGTCACTCCAGCTCTATTCCTTGTGGAAATGAGACTGAAGATCTGTTTGTAGATCTTATTCCTCTGTCACCCCAGCTCTGTTCCCTGACCAGTGCCTACCTCCTCCTGCTTGAGTTTAAAAAAGCCCATATGTCACGTGACTTCAGGTGGAGGAGCCGTCAGTCACGTATGGTGTTATGTATGGTGATATTATGTAGGTACTGCATGTTGGTCTTATTTGGGCATAGTTTGTCTATGTTATTTAGGACTATGGCAGACTTGTTTGAACAATGTATTGCATACTACGTGGGCACTATTCATTTTTATGTAGCTTAATAATTATATGGAGTGGTCAGGGTGAAGCAGCACAATAGCATTTTGTGTCAGTAACTATGGCAGCACCAGCTTTATCAGAACTCTCAGAATAAAAAAGGAAATAAATTCTGGTGCTAAGTTATACTGTTTGTGCTCAGATATATATTTCTGTAGTGTAGGTCTCATATACAGGCTCCAGACAAACATTACTCTATAATGAAGAGAACAAAAATGGTCCTAAGTGATCTTGCATGAAAAGAGCCTTACACTGGCCACCCAGGTAGACAATTTATGTACTGTACTTCCCATCATAAGCCATTGTAATAACAGTCACTGTATCTATGGAAACTAAATGTGAATTTGCAATTCATTGGAATTCTTAGACTTTTTAAGGATATTTACTCGACATGTTTTCTAAACCTTTACTTTGTTAACCATGGTTGTGAGATTAAGCAGATACGTCCACGGTTGCACTTGACTATTGTAGAAAATGAAATGAATTGGTTGTTATCCTCAGAATAAGAATAATAACTAATAGTACAAAAGACAGACGGGTATGTTTCATATGCATTAACTAGACAAGCAACTCTTTTCAAGCTCACAAGTATTGCATTTCCAGCAGGTCTGCAACAGTCACATGTCAGTGTTGGGGCACCATTAGTGGCTCGGGAAGTACAAGAATGGGGATCGGGAGGACTGTCTTTTACTTTGCTGGATAACTACCGTACTTTAATTACTAAGTGAAAAGAAAAACAATTTGTCTCTTTCTTAGTGACTATTATAACTTTACGCTGAATAGTTTCTAAGTTTTAACCCCTTCCCGACATTGGATATACCGGTATGTCCTATTTTGCAGTGTATTCCCGCAAATGGTCGTACAGGTGCATCCTGGCGACCATGAGGTCACACAAGAGTTGCCCGCATGATCGCCACCAGGAGCTCAGCTTAAGTGATAGCCAAGCCATGAATATCCCAGCCAGGGGCTGGGTCCGTACTTTCTTCAGCTGTTTAACCTGCTAAATGCCATCATCAATAGAGATCACAGCATTTACAAGTCTGGGACTTCCGATCCTTGTCGTTTCAGCCTGAGGTCAAATGATGACGTCTGGATCTGCCAGATATGGTGTACTGCTTAGACCATGCCAGCAGCATGGTCTAAAAGGCTATCTCTCACTCTCACAGATTGTCTCTTCAGAGAGGAAGAGGACTGGAACTCTAGTGCCAGCTATAGGAAGTAGCAATCCTAGAAATCTATGTTGACCCTTTAACGAGCCTTATCACATGACTTAAAAGGATAAAAGCCAAGGCTCGATAAAGGGTTTTACTTTAGACTTTTAGGATTGCTATAGAGTTCTAGTCCTCTTCCTCTCCGGAGAGACAATTTGCATATTTCCCAGAGGAGCATTGCGGTTTAAAAATCTCTTCATCTCGGCGTGCTTAATATGTCACTCTCCGCCAGTAGAAGCGTTACCCTCAGCTCTCTGTCACACTGACAGCTATGATGCATTGCAATACTGGTACATTGCAATTCATTATACTGGTGATAAAACTAATAAAAGTTAAAGTCCCATGGAGAGACTAAGTAAAAAAAAATGAAAAAAAACATTTTAATAAAATTGTAAAAATATTTCTTAAAAATCACAAAATAAGGAACAAAAACATAAAAAAAATTACACCAATAAATTCACATATTTATGCAAAAACAAAAATAAATAAAAAAAGTAAACATATTTGGCATCTTCATATCCGGAATAAACCGACCTATAAAACTGTCAGACTAGATAAACTCTTTCAGTAAACGCTGTAAAAAAAACTGTGACAAAAACTATGCTTTTTCATCATTCTGCCAAAAAAAAAAGTAGAATAAAACACAATAAAAAGGATGAATGTCCCACAAAAAACAAGCCACCATACAGCTCCATCAGTGGAGAAATAAAAATCTATAGCTCTCAGAATAAAGCGATACAAAAACAATTTTTTTCTATAAAATAATTTTCATTGTATAAAAATGGCAAAATATACAAAAAATTATATACAGTCATGGACAAAAGTGAAGGCACCCTTGAAATTGTCTCAGAAAATAAAGTATTTCTCCCAGAAAATTATTGCAATTACACGTTTTGTTATACACATGTTTATTTCCTTTACGTGTATTAGAACAACACAAAAAAACTAAGAAAAAAAATGAAAATTGGACATCATTTCACACAAAACCCCAAAAATGAGCCAGACAAAATTGTCACCTTTCCAAAATTGTGGGTAAACAACTTATAACACAATATAACAGCTTAATTAGGGTTCAGAAAAAGGCACTGATTAGAGCTGAGCGACTTTTGTTTTTTATGGTCGAGTTTCGTTTCATGAAACCCGACTTTTCCAAAAGTCGGGTCGAGCAAGATCGGCCGATTATAGGGAAAAGTCGGGGTCGTCCCGAAACACGAAACCCAATGTAAGTCAATGGGGAATAAAAGTCGGCAGTGAGATGAGGACAGGAAACACACCTACAGTGCTCATTTGAATGCCAAAAGCATCAATTCTTCTTACTTAAGCTGGTCAACCTTAATTAACTAATACAAGTAATACAAGTTACGCACTGAAAAATGGGGGTTATTTGGCTAAAGTTGTGGGGGGGTAGGGCTGGCTCCAGGTTTTCATGTGCCCTGGGCGAAAGAGCGCCCCTTTAACACATAATACCACAACTCATCATGCTCCGATACGGCAGAGAAATAGCGGTATAGTACAATGAAAAATACTTCACTTTTTACATCTCATGACGAGGCCCATCTATTTCTCCATACAGAATCATTGGTCCCATATAATGTTTGAAACAGTATATGATGAGCTCCACATAATGCTACAGTATATGTTGGTCCCCATGGATGAAGCTCCACTGTCTTATGGGCCCAAATAATGCTCCAAACATAATGGGCCCCATTTCTAATGCTCTAGTGTATAATGGGCCCTGTAAATGCTGCTCCAGTGTCTGATGTCCACCTTTGGAATGTTCCAGTGTATGGTGGGCCCCATCTATCATTCTCCAGAGTATAGTGCTCCCCAAAAATTGCTGTCCCAACATTGAAAACAATCAAATAAGTCTCCTCGCTAGGGAATCCCTGTACTTGTCTGGACTCCTCGTCGTCCCCATCTTCCATCTCACTGCACAGTATTTCAACCTTGCAAGTGCTGTGATCCTGAGCAAGCAGGGGGGGCCCACTCGTTGGCGACGGCACTGGCACAGGGCCCCTGATAGTACGGTGGTGTGTCTGATGGCGGGTGGGCCGAACCTGCACTTTCATCTGCAGCTTCCTCTTTGTCACCGTGTAAGATGGAACTGTATATGGGAAGGGTAACCTGAGTTTCATCAGGGTCAGATTCAGGCCGGGTAGCGTGCGAGGGGAATGTAGTGGTCTGGGTCAATGTACCAGCAGATTCATCGAGCAGTGGCTGGGCATCAGTGCACTTGTGTCGCCCCCAGGAGTACGGTCGCCACAGTGGCATTACCTTCCTCCTAGGGAGTGTGATGTCATGCTTGGGAGCAACGAAGGATCTCTCTAGCAGGTTAACTGATTGGGCGGCGTTATTCCCACGAGTCATGACCCTCCAAACAGCGTTCATGAAGGCAAAGTGTTTGTTTTATGTGGCCAGTATGGTTGCAAAGCTGAACCTTAAAGGAATGTCCAGAAGGGCACCACCAGGAGTGGAGCCTACGGCGTAATTTGACTCAACAGGGGCAACCTCAACCATGCCAGCTACAGAACAGATGCACACATTGCAAGCTTAATTCCGTTAATGAACGAGACTCCGTCATGCCCCGCGGTCCGAGTCTGGCTTACTAGAGGGACACGTGAGGCTCTGGCACATGAGATTGGCCAATAACTGGTGTGTCATGCCCTTACATGTCCGTGGCTGCATGTGCGCTACACTGAAAAGGCCAGCGTTTGTCGCTTACAGGTGCAGATAACCCGCTGAACAACGTTAGTGATGGGGATCACTGATTACAATTATTACTCGCGAACGATGATTTCCCAGTAAGTGCAGGTCAACCGCAGTTCCGGAATTAGGCCTAACCGTCATTCCTGAAAAAAATGAAAAACTTACGTGTGCAAACCACAGATCTGTAGCTTGCTTAACAGCTCGCCAGCCGTTCTCACGCCCAGTATGGGTTACACGTGATTGCACAAAGGTGAGAAAGGGTACCGTATCCCCGGATAACATGTACGGATAGCGTACACATTCAAAATATATGTCTATACATCAGGAGGCAGGCTCAGACGTTGTTAGGCCCAGTATGGCTTGCACGTGATTGCACAAAGGTGAGAAAGGGTACCGTATCCCCGGATAACATGTATGGATAGCGTACACATTCAAAATATATGTCTATACATCAGGAGGCAGGCTCAGATGGTGTTAGGCCCAGTATGGCTTGCAAGTGATTGCACAAAGGTGAGAAAGGGTACCGTATCCCCGGATAACCTGTATGGATAGCGTACACATTCAAAAGATATGTCTATACATCAGGAGGCAGGCTCAGACGGTGTCAGGCACAGTATGGCTTGCAAGTGATTGCACAAAGGTGAGAAAGGGTACCGTATCCCCGGATAACATGTATGGATAGCGTACACATTCAAAAGATATGTCTATACATCAGGAGGCAGGCTCAGACGGTGTTAGGCCCAGTATGGCTTGCACGTGATTGCACAAAGGTGAGAAAGGGTACCGTATCCCCGGATAACATGTATGGATAGCGTACACATTCAAAATATATGTCAATACCCCAGGAGGCAGGCTCAGACGGTGTCAGGCACAGTATGGATTTGACGGCCCAGACTACACAGCGGAGGAGCAGGGAGAGGTAAAGATTGCAAATGCTGGGGCCCTGCCCAAGCAAGGGGGGCCCACTCGTGGGCGTCGGTACTGGCACTGGGCCCCTCATAGTACGGCGGTGTGTCTGACGGCGGGTGTGCACCACCACCGTCAGAGACACTTGATTGCACTATGAGGGACCCTGTGCCAGTGCCCGCGCCCAAGAGTCGGCCTACCCACCTGTCCAGGACAACGGCACTCGCACGGTGTCGTGAGCTAGGTGGTGACCCTGGCCATGGGGGGGGAGGCAGCACAGTTAGGGAGTTTTAGAAAGTGGCATATGCTGATGTTGGACATTCAGCTGATGCAAAAGGCGAAATAGGTCAAGTCCCAGGAAGAGGTGGACCAAAGCAAGCCATTTTTCTGTCACCCTATGTGTCATCAGGGGAAGGTGGGACAAAATCCTTGGAAACCCATGCATGGTTCATTATAATGAAGGTTAGATCATCCACATTTTGGGTTGACAGAAGGGTCCTTTTTTCTGTCAGGATTGATCCAGCTGCACTGAAGACTCTTTCCGATAGCACACTTGCAGCTGGGCTAGCGAGCTCCTGTAAGGCATATTGTGCCAATTCAGGCCAGGTGTCCAGTTTAGCAGCCCAATAGTCAAAGGGGAATGACCTGTGTGGGAGAACATCGATATGGGAGGAAAAGTTGTTTGTAACCATAGTTGACAACTGCTGTCTCCTGTCACTTTCCATCGATGCTGTATTACCAGTTGTGTGAGCGGTACTTGAAAAATCAGTCCACAACATTGTCATGAAACCCCTGTCTCCAACGCCACTTCTGCTGTGTGCACCATGAACACCTCTGCCAAGCTGCCCCCCGGCACGTACGGCTCGTGTGAGAACCATCACCGCTGCTGTGTGCTGGGAATGCCTCAAGCAACCGATTTACCAGAGTTGCTTGTTTATTAGCCAATATTAGGTCAAGGTTCTCCTGTGGCATGATGTTTTGTAATTTGCCTTTATAGCGTGGATCCAGGATGCGGGCCAACCAGTAGTCATCATCGTTCATCATTTTGGCAATGCGGGGGTCCCTTTTTAGGATCCGCAAGGCATAATCTGACATGTGGGCCAATGTTCCCGGTGTCAATGATGCACTGCGAGTGCTGGTTGGAGGAGCACTTTCTGGCAAATCCACATCCCTCCAGTCACGCACAAACCCTGTACCAGACCTTGCCACGCCAACATTTTCACTTGCCCCACGAGATGCATCCTCCTCCCCTAAGTAATCATCCCCATCATCATCCTCCTCCTCCTCTTCTTCCTCCAACTCGTCCAGGAGAGGTCCCTGAGCAGACAATGGCTGAATGTCATCAAGGATTCCCTCCACCTCTTCCTCCTTGTCAACATTGGCTGCAGACGCCTGCTCCTTAAGGTGCGTCAAAGTTTGCATGAGCAGACGCATAAGTGGGATGCTCATGCTTAGGATGGCGTCGTCTGCGCTTACCAGCCGTGTGCATTCCTCAAAACACTGAAGGACTTTACAGAGGTCTTTCAGCTTCGACCACTGCACATCTGTCAAATCCATGTCTGCTCTCAAAGTGCCTGGCCGTGTATCCTCCCACAAATGCATTATGGCCTGCCTCTGCTCGCAAAGCCGCTCCACCATGTGCAGGGTGGAGTTCCACCTTGTTGCAATGTCGATAATGAGGCGGTGGTTGGGAAGGTGGAGCAATCGCTGCAGCTTCTGCATACGAACGGAGTGTACAGGCGACCGGCGGATGTGCGCGCACAGTCTTCGCAACTTATGGAGCAGGGCTGTTAACTCCGGATAATTTTTGAGGAAGCACTGCACCACTAGGTTCAAGGTGTGATCCAAGCAAGGTATGTGGCTGAGTTTTGAAAGGGCTATGGCTGCCACAAAATTACGGCCGTTATCACTAACTACCTTGCCTGCCTCAATATGTATACTGCCCAGCCATGACTCAGTTTGTCGCTTCAAGTACTCGGCCAGCACCTCGGCGGTGTCTGTCGCCCAAACACATCATATGCAACACAGCCTGCTGACGCTTTCCACTAGCTGCTCGATAGGGGGACACCTCGTGTGCAACAGTGGCAGCTGCAGATGGAGTGCTCGTACGACTGCGCTCTGTGGACGAGCTTTCGCTTCTGGAGGAGGAGGAGGGTGGAACGCCTACAGCCAACTGTTTCCTATACCGTGGGCTAGGCAGCACTGTCCCACCACCGCTGTCCCCTGTGGACCCTGCATCCACCACATTAACCCAGTGTGCAGTGATGGACACGTAACGGCCCTGGCCATGCCGACTGGACCATGCATCAGTTGTGAGGTGCACCTTTCCACTCACTGACTGCTTGAGTGCATGGACAATGCGGTCTTTCACATGATGGTGGAGGGCTGGGATGGCTTTGCGAGAGAAGAAGTGGCGACTGGGTAGGTCATAGCATGGTACTGCATAGGCCATGAGTTCACGGAAAGCTGCGCTTTCCACCAACCGATAGGGCATCATCTCAAACGAGATTAGTTTGGCAATGTGGGCGTTCAAACCCAGTGTACGCGGATGAGAGACTGAGTACTTTCTTGACCTACTCATAGTGTCTGGGAGGGTGAGCTGGACTTGAGAGGTGCATATGGTAGAAGTAGCGGTGGACAGGGCGGACTGAGAGAGGGTTGATGATGGTGATGGAGTTGGTGTTCTTTCTGATGGCCTAGATTCAGTATTTCGTTGATATAACAGTGGGATTCCCTGACTGCTGTGGCCTTGCAACGACACCTCAACATTTGCTGCTGTGCTAACCGGTGGGCTTACAGTGGGGGAAACAATGTAGCATTGCTGACTACCTTCTTTGTGATCAGTTGCACATGTGGCACTTGAGGTTTGGTGTTGTGTCCACGCTTGAAGGTGCATGCTGGTTAAATGTCTAAGCATGCAACTGATATTCAAATTTTTCAGATTTTTCCCTCGGCTAAAGGTCTTTGCACACTTCTTACAGATAACCTTGGCCTGATCATGAGGATTTTGTTCAAAAAAGTGCCACACTGCACTCTTCCTACTTTGGCAGACATTTTGCGGCCTAGCACGCTGTGATGTTTTGACCCTCTGGACAAGCTGTCCAGCAACTCTTGATTTTTGGAACCTGTCTTTGGAGTGCTCCGGGCCTGCCAGATTACAGCTGTTGCGATGTTGATGTCTGCTGTGGATGCTCCTCATCTGAGCTATTGGAAGCAGCACCCTCTTCCCCCAATGGATGCCAATCTGGGTCAACAACTGGGTCATCCATCACCTCCTCTTCAATGTCATGTGCACCTTCCTCTGTGTCACCGTGTATGGTGGTATAGTGTGCGGGAAGGGGCACCTGAGTCTCATCAGGGTCAGAATCTGGCTCTGTACACTGCGAGGACAATGTAGTGCTCTGAGTGAATGTACCAGCAGAATCATCTATCAGCGGCTGTGCATCAGTGCACTCCATGTCAGATTCATCTTGGCCTGGGTAATTCACCATTTCACTTGATAATCCAGGCATGGTATGTGAAAACAGCTCCATGGAGTAATCAGTAGTATGGCCTGCGTCATCCTTCAATCTTGGTTGTGGTGAAGGACACAAGGAAAGGTGTGGTTCATGAACATGAGCCTCCAATGATGACTCAGTGCTTTTACTTTTTACAACTTCAGAAGAGGAGGCGATGGAGCTGGAGGCTGAGTCAGCAATGTAAGACAAAACTTTTTCCTGATGCTCTGGCGCTAAAAGCGGTTTGCCAACTCCTAGAGAACTAAGCCTTCGAAGCCTTATGGAGCCAGATGATGACGCAGGCTCAACACCTCCTGCATTCGGTCCTATTTTGCTTTTGCCACTACCATCAGATCCACCACCAACACCATCATTACCAGCTGCCAACCCCCGCCCAATTCCACGGCCTCTTCCACCAGCCTTCCTCATTTTTTGGTAGAAATGTAGACAAAATCCAACAAACTATATAGTAATGTAAAACAAGGTACAAGGTGTCTATAGGACAGGGGAGATTTAGATTTTTTGCACACACTAGTGGACACTGGACACTTTTGGATTGTGTGAGGCCCACTGAATATCACAGCGCTATGTCACAGGCTCGATGCAGCAGGTGTGAAAAAAGTGACTACAGGATAAGGGAGATTTTGAATTTCTGCAGACACTTGTGGACACTGGACACTCGGATTGCGTGAGGCCCACTGAATATCACAGTGCTATGTCACAGGCTCGATGGCACAGGTGTGAAAAAAGTGACTACAGGATAAGGGAGATTTTGAATTTCTGCAGACACTTGTGGACACTGGACACTTGGATTGTGTGAGGCCCACTGAATATCACAGCGCTATGTCACAGGCTCGATGCAGCAGGTGTGAAAAAAGTGACTACAGGATAAGGGAGATTTTGAATTTCTGTGAGATTTTGAATTTCTGCAGACACTTGTGGACACTGGACACTTGGATTGTGTGAGGCCCACTGAATATCACAGCGCTATGTCACAGGCTCGATGCAGCAGGTGTGAAAAAAGTGACTACAGGATAAGGGAGATTTTGAATTTCTGCAGACACTGGACACTTTTGGATTGTGTAAGGCCCAATGGATATCAGAGCGCTATGTCACAGGCTCGATGCAGAAGGTGTGAAAAAAGTGACTACAGGATAAGGGAGATTTTGAATTTCTGCAGACACTGGACACTTGGATTGTGTGAGGCCCAATGAATATCACAGCGCTATGTCACAGGCTCGATGCAGCAGGTGTGAAAAAAGTGACTACAGGATAAGGGAGATTTTGAATTTCTGCAGACACTTGTGGACACTGGACACTTGGATTGTGTGAGGCCCACTGAATATCACAGCGCTATGTCACAGGCTCGATGCAGCAGGTGTGAAAAAAGTGACTACAGGATAAGGGAGATTTTGAATTTCTGCAGACACTTGTGGACACTGGACACTTGGATTGTGTGAGGCCCACTGAATATCACAGCGCTATGTCACAGGCTCGATGCAGCAGGTGTGAAAAAAGTGACTACAGGATAAGGGAGATTTTGAATTTCTGCAGACACTTGTGGACAGTGGACACTTTTGGATTGTGTGAGGCCCACTGAATATCACAGTGCTATGTCACAGGCTCGATGGCACAGGTGTGAAAAAAGTGACTACAGGATAAGGGAGATTTTGAATTTCTGCAGACACTTGTGGACACTAGACACTTGGATTGTGTGAGGCCCACTGAATATCACAGTGCTATGTCACAGGCTCGATAGCACAGGTGTGAAAAAAGTGACTACAGGATAAGGGAGATTTTGAATTTCTGCAGACACTTGTGGACACTGGACACTTGGATTGTGTGAGGCCCACTGAATATCACAGCGCTATGTCACAGGCTCGATGCAGCAGGTGTGAAAAAAGTGACTACAGGATAAGGGAGATTTTGAATTTCTGCAGACACTTGTGGACACTGGACACTTGGATTGTGTGAGGCCCACTGAATATCACAGTGCTATGTCACAGGCTCGATGGCACAGGTGTGAAAAAAGTGACTACAGGATAAGGGAGATTTTGAATTTCTGCAGACACTTGTGGACACTGGACACTTGGATTGTGTGAGGCCCACTGAATATCACAGTGCTATGTCACAGGCTCGATGGCACAGGTGTGAAAAAAGTGACTACAGGATAAGGGAGATTTTGAATTTCTGTGAGATTTTGAATTTCTGCAGACACTTGTGGACACTGGACACTTGGATTGTGTGAGGCCCACTGAATATCACAGCGCTATGTCACAGGCTCGATGCAGCAGGTGTGAAAAAAGTGACTACAGGATAAGGGAGATTTTGGATTTCTGCAGACACTTGTGGACACTGGACACTTGGATTGTGTGAGGCCCACTGAATATCACAGCGCTATGTCACAGGCTCGATGCAGCAGGTGTGAAAAAAGTGACTACAGGATAAGGGAGATTTTGAATTTCTGCAGACACTTGTGGACACTGGACACTTGGATTGTGTGAGGCCCACTTAATATCACAGCGCTATGTCACAGGCTCGATGGCACAGGTGTGAAAAAAGTGACTACAGGATAAGGGAGATTTTGAATTTCTGCAGACACTTGTGGACACTGGACACTTTTGGATTGTGTGAGGCCCAATGAATATCAGAGCGCTATGTCACAGGCTCGATGCAGCAGGTGTGAAAAAAGTGACTACAGGATAAGGGAGATTTTGAATTTCTGCAGACACTTGTGGACACTGGACACTTTTGGATTGTGTGAGGCCCAATGAATATCAGAGCGCTATGTCACAGGCTCGATGCAGCAGGTGTGAAAAAAGTGACTACAGGATAAGGGAGATTTTGAATTTCTGCAGACACTGGACACTTTTGGATTGTGTGAGGCTCAATGGATATCAGAGCGCTGTGTCACAGGCTCGATGCAGCAGGTGTGAAAAAAGTGACTACAGGATAAGGGAGATTTTGAATTTCTGCAGACACTGGACACTTGGATTGTGTGAGGCCCACTGAATATCACAGCGCTATGTCACAGGCTCGATGCAGCAGGTGTGAAAAAAGTGACTACAGGATAAGGGAGATTTTGAATTTCTGCAGACACTGGACACTTGGATTGTGTGAGGCCCACTGAATATCACAGCGCTATGTCACAGGCTCGATGCAGCAGGTGTGAAAAAAGTGACTACAGGATAAGGGAGATTTTGAATTTCTGCAGACACTTGTGGACACTTGGATTGTGTGAGGCCCACTGAATATCACAGTGCTATGTCACAGGCTCGATGGCACAGGTGTGAAAAAAGTGACTACAGGATAAGGGAGATTTTGAATTTCTGCAGACACTTGTGGACACTGGACACTTGGATTGTGTGAGGCCCACTGAATATCACAGAGCTATGTCACAGGCTCGATGGCACAGGTGTGAAAAAAGTGACTACAGGATAAGGGAGATTTTGAATTTCTGCAGACACTTGTGGACACTGGACACTTTTGGATTGTGTGAGGCCCAATGAATATCACAGCGCTATGTCACAGGCTCGATGCAGCAGGTGTGAAAAAAGTGACTACAGGATAAGGGAGATTTTGAATTTCTGCAGACACTTATGGACACTGGACACTTTTGGATTGTGTGAGGCCCACTGAATATCAGAGCGCTATGTCGATGGCACAGGTGTGAAAAAAGTGAATTGTAGAATTGGGCAGAATAGGAATCTCCCTAGAGTGTAGGTCTGTAAGAACGGAACAAGTCCTCCACAGTGACACACAGATAGCTTCACTGTGGCTGTGATAACAGCCGTTACACGGTACTGTGTGAGGAGCGTACACCGCTGTATGGTGTGAATAAATTCACGCTCAGTACCTTAGCAGGGCAAAAAAAAATTGGGATTGCTTTTAAAAAAGCAGTTTGCAGAGCAGTGGGGAAACAGCAATGCAGCTGTCAGGAAGCCTTAGAAGGCAGCCTAACAACCAACACCGCTGATCCACCACAATATAGCCTCCCCTTGCACTGCACACACAGTGACTGGTGTGTTGCACAGGCAAAATCGCTAGCAGCAGAAGCAGTTTTTTTGTCTTCTTCCCTGCCTAACGCTCTCCCTACAGAATCAGCAACCTCTCCCTATGCTAAGATCGGCAGAAGTAAGATGGCGGTCGGCGTGCACGCCCTTTTATAACCCCTGTGACGCCCACCAAAGCAAGCCAATCACTTGCATGCCCTTCTGAAAGATGGTCGCGACCCCTGCCTATGTCATCACGTTGCCCACAGTGTCCGTGGATCCTGATTGGCTGAAAAAGAGCGCTAAACAAACTTTTGAAACGCGACTTTGGCGCATAAGTCGCCGACCTCGTGGCCGACCTCATCCTAGGGTCGGGTTTCGTTTCATGAAACCCGACTTTGCCAAAAGTCGGCGACTTTTGAAATTGCTCGACCCATTTCGCTCAACTCTAGCACTGATACTAAAGACCTGCTGTAACAATATCTGTGTGTCTGAGGTTTCACTAATAATCAGTAAGGCATATAGTTAGCACCAGTAATGGTACCTCAAGATTAGAAGATCTATAGGAAGGGTTGCTACCAAAAAAAGAAATGACAGCCCAATTCAAGTGTATAAAGTATTCATGTGAAGTGTTGCTGGTCGTGGCCAAAGAAATATACCTGTAGAGAGAGGTACATATTGCCTGGAGAGATGCGCCTAAGAAACACGAAAGTGCAGGCCAAAAGTTGCAAGGGTCATCTGACTGGTCTGGTTGGCATGGATGTTAAACTCAAACACACAGAGGGCCCAAGTTAAAAGCTTGCACAAAGTCATGGGCCATCATTGATATTTGTTAAATAAATGTCTAAAATTGATGATGTTTTTCCTTATCAAATAAAACGATTAACTTTTGGAATTATAGTGGAATAAAATAATATGTTATGTAAGAGCAGTAAAAAGCATATAGCCCAATGGCCTAATTTAAATGTGTAATAACAAAGGGTAAAATAGATAATAAAGTATGATGCAATCAAAACTGCTCCCAAACACACTGATACAGTGAAAACCTCCACACACACGGTATGATGACCCTAACAAAGAAAGGTGACCTGATCACCCATCAGAGTGTGATTCTCCAACTGCAATCCCCACACATCTCTCCATATAGTAAAATGGGCACAAAAAGTCATCCATACAGTACAATGGCTCTACATAGTCATAATGGGCCCCACATAGTCCTGCATAAAATGTAAGTGTCACTACACAGTGCTTCATAAAGTATAATAGGACCCTGCATTGCCTTCCATACATTATAATGGTCCACATAGTGCTCCATTCAGTATAATAGGCCTCACATAGTGCTCCATACAGTATAATGGCCCCACATAGTGCTCCATACAGTATAATAGGCCTCACGTAGAGCTCCATATTGTATAATGGAACCACATGATGCTCCATACCGTATAATGGCCCCACATGATGCCCCATACTGTATAATGGCATGACATGATGCTCCATACTGTATAATGACCTCACATTAAAAAAATACCATTCACCTGTGCCCGTTCCAATGCTGATCTGATCTCTTCATATATCACAGTCCTACCTGTAGGCACGAGTGTCATCTCCTTAGCAATAGTGCCGCCACTCTCCTCAACCCGCGTGCCATCCTCCTCCTCAGCACGTGTGCAGACTGATGGGAGGGCGCACATGCAAAAGAGAGTGACCGTGGCACAAGTGATGAGGGAGTGTCACGATGACCCGTCCTGTGTGACGCGACCTGCATTCCGGTAACTGAAACTGCAAGACGCGGCACATGATACTGTCCAGTGTGACACGGCCAGCCGGCCGGTACTACAACAAGACACGGGGAAAGGGGAAACAGTTACAACAGTGGGCCCTGCGATAGGGAAAGGGGACTTGGAGACCTCCTGCACTCCCCTGAGTCAGTGTCCCTAACGCTCCTAATGTTCCCTATGCCGGTTCCGCATCGGGTGCCAATCAGGAACCTGTCACCCTAGCACACCCTACACCTATCCCTTGCTAGGGAGCTGGGTGGCACAGGAATTGGCCCCACCGCTGTACTAATACACACTAAGGAAAAACACAAACAGAGAAACACCACTTAGCTTTACTCTGTTGCACTTGCTCCTGGCAACAGAGTCCACCACCAGAATGCAGCTCTCCTCCTGAATAGCTGCCACCAAGCTCTGTCAGAGCTACAAGGAAATCCCCTCTGACTCCTTCCACACCAGGGCTAAGACAGTGCTGCAAGGAATGCTCTCCAGCTCCTTCCTCAACCAAGGATGGTTGAAATGAACACTATCACCAACACTGATTGCAAGACCTGTGACTCTTTTATAGCAGAGCCAGAGCAATCACACCTGCATTATAATCATGTGTACAAACTAAAGAAACCAGAGTGCAATGATGCTCACCACCACTGGGGGCAAATTTAGAGCAAAAGACACCAACGTGCAATAATCCTAATGGCCACCAGGGGCAAAAAACAAACTTAAGCACAGCTTAAGAAAAAAAAAGGTTACCTGTACTTTTTATCAGTCCTGATCCAGCATGGATCATGACAGGGAGATGGCGAGTGGGCTGAGGAGAGTGGTGTTGACGCTAGTGCTGAGGAGATGTCATGTGTGCCCACCATGAGGGCTCTACATGCCACCTCTGGCACATGTGCCATAAGTTCGCCACCACTGCTATAGAGAATGGATCCTTCAAGGGTTTCATCTGAATCTTGTCATTCGGAGTTTAGATGAAAACCCCAACGTAAGTGCTCAGCATAGAGCTCATGATAAATGTGATCCAAAATGTTTAGTTCTGTAAAATTTTCCCAGTAAAAGCTTCAACTCAATCCACACAAAAAATCAGGTCACCTCTCAGGTTCGTCATTAGTTAACGGAAATATAGAAGGCTTCCATGTTACTGGTAGCACAAAGGATCTAGAAAGAGCACTATGCCTCACCTCCGTTCTGAGCCCCAGTGTGCCTAAACCACATTTAAAGTCCACGTTTGGCATTTCTGTAGCGATGAGATCCCACTTATTTGTGTATCTCCAGAAAACCTGGAAATAACATATAGGCAGAATAATGTACTCAGTATTACAACAGCAGATTTGCAATTTTCACTTAGAAACATTGGCTGCTGCTTTTTTCTGGAAAACGCTTATGTAGTCTAAATCGTCATTACACCTGTACATAAATTCCCAGAGGGGTTAAATTATCAAAATGGGATCACTAGAGGGGGGATTCTACTCTTCTGACAATTAGCGGCCCTAAGAGTCAAATACCGCTCCATCCCTCCCGAATCTTGCCGTGTGGCTAATCAATACTGTACACCCATATATGGAGTATTGCCTCATTCAAGAGAAATAGTGTGACAAATTTTGGTGCTATTTGTACCCATTTCACTGTTGAAAATGTAAAATCTGGGGTTAAAATTGAATTTTTGTGGTAAAAATTTAATTATTTTTTTTCACTGCTGCCCAATGGTATAACATTTTGTGACACACCCATGGTGTTAATATGATTGCAGCACCCTTAAAGCGAACCTGTCATCAGGATTTTGATAAGTAAACTGCTGACACTGTCAGGTTGACTCTGTTATACTGATTAAAATGATACCTGGGTTGAAGAAATTGAAGAAATCTGTCTTATTGTTTAATCTTTGATTTAAGTTTTCAGTTAATGAGACTGTTGTGCTTCAGAGCAGGGCTTGTTGGCGGGTCTTTATTTGGTGCTCTCTGGCCTCATCTACATTATTGTGGCTTAAATGACAGATCATTGATCTTTCAGTGACCCGCCTCCTATTTTAAATATTGCACTTAATATTGTGGGATTTGAAAAAAAAAGTTTACCTCCAGCAATATGGCAGTTGCGCTTGTGCAGTAGCATCCATCACACAAACACACAATATAAACTGCAATATTTAAAATAGGAGGCAGGTTACTTAAGGATCAGTGACCTGTCATTTAAACCACAATAATGAAGGTGGAGCCAGAGATCACCAAATAAAAACCCTCCCATCTTGATGGCACATGAAGTGCAATATGTCACATAAAAACTATCTCAGAATCACTGGTATATGTTGAAGTATTCAAGTATTTATCCCCTAGTAAAGTGATACTGGTCAGAATTGTTAAATGTGGCTTGGTCAGGAAGGTGAAAACAGATTAGGAGCTGAAGGGGTTAAAGGAAATGTTTAATGTAATCTTTAAACTGTTCATTTTTATTAGGGTTAAGGTTTTTAAAAAAAAAACAATCTGATAGTATTTTTAATAAACGTGCGTATAAACTTTAGACTTATCTACATATATAAAACTGAATGTATGTGGGTGTGTATGTGTGTATCGGCCATGCCTACTCCACATAGCCCCACCCAATGGCTAAGCATCTTTCATTTCACCAGAGCTGTTTAAAAGAAGCTGAGCTGTGATTGGTTGCTATGAGCAATAGTTTTTTTTTTTTTTAATTCGTTTATTGAACTCAAAACAAGAAAAGGATGTAATGTACAGCATACATATTTGCTCGTGGTTATGAACATTATACAGAGCATAAACACTCTTATTAATATGCGAGTAATACATGCGTAATCCCCCAAGCATATACAAAGAAGAACAGCCTATATATTATAAACATGTACATCAATCATATCTCACAGGCCTCTATCATATCGCTTAGATAATGCAGATCGATTATAAATTCCTAAACTAAACTACAACTACATCAACTATTTACCAATTCGCAGCCTACTATCCTTCACCATAGTGTCTCACATGCAATGTCTCCGTCCTACAATGTAAGATGAGAAGAATTCCATTTCTCCCAGATCTTTTCAAATTTACCCGGGCATCCCCTATTCTGATACAGTGTGCGCTCGTATGGAACAATCGTATTTACTAGATCAATCCAGGTTCTGAGAGTAGTGCACCGTAGTGCCAATACTTTCCGTGCCATGAACAGCGTTTCACGTAGAAATATCCCAATATGGTGACCCCAAATCTCCTCCTCCCACACCCCAAGCTAGCAGACCGGTGGCTCAAGAGGGACAGGAGTTTGCAGCAGTGATGACAAGAATAGCGTCACCTCTTTCCAGTACTGTAGGACAGTGGGACATTGCCATATCATGTGGACAAAGTCTGCATCTGGTGCATGACAACGCAAGCATTCTGATGATTGGAAACGACCCATCTTAAAAAGTCGTATCGGAGTCAAATATGTTTGGTTTATTATATACAGCTGTATCATTCTATTATTAATAGATGGTGATACTCCGATCGGAGACTCCAGGATGTCTTCCCACTCCTCTCTCTGCGTATTAGGGATGAGTCTTTCCAACTTCCCTTTAACTGAGCTTATGGCAGACTCTGCTCCCACCGACAACATGTTCGTATATAAAGAGGAGATAAGGCCCTGGGGACCCTGTGAATTAAGTATTCCTATCAAAGGTAGGGATGAAATAGCACGGCCCACACCTACACACCTTATGTGCGACTGAAGAGCAGATCTTAGTTGTAGATAACGGAAAAATTGAGATCTCGGGACACCTTTGTTTAGCCTGTACCTGCGCAAAAGACATTAAAGTCACATGATCGTACAAGTCTCCTATCAGCGAGACATTATGTTGAATCCAAAAGTCAGTGGACTGGTGATTTAGTAATATCGGAAAATAAGCGTTTTTCCATAGGGGCATTTCAGCTATGAAATCCCGAAATCCAATCACTTTTTTTAATCTGCCTCCATACTAATCGTGCCAGACAGAGCAGGGGCATTAGACGAGGGACACTAGGCTTCTCCAACTCCAGGAAACCCAGTGGGCAATCAGTTCCTGCAGCGTGAAGCAAGTGACTTTCAGAATTAGGGAGATCATTACCCGGCATCCATTCACTGAGAGCCTTAGCCTGTCCAGCCAAATAAAATAGAAAGAAATCTGGTAGCGCCGCCCCGCCTTCCTTTTTAGGCCTCTGTAGAATGGGCAATTTAAGTTTGGGTCTGGTTTTCCCCCATATAAAAGATGTGGCCTGGGAATTAAGATTCACAAAAAAGGACTTAGGTACCATTACAGCACTGTGCTGAAGGGAATAGCTAAGTTTGGAAAGTAATATCATTTTAATCAGGTTGATGCGTCCGGCCACAGACAACGGTAATTTGCTCCATGTTGCAAATTTAACTCTAACCAGTTCCAGCAATGGGTAGATATTAAGTTGTAAGTCGAGCGTGCTGTTATGGGATATATGAACACCTAAGTATTTAAAACTAGATACCATAGACAGCGAGGAAAGAGCCTCAAGTCAGGGCATCGGGGCATGGGATAGGGGTAGTAGGGCAGACTTCTCCCAATTTATATATAAACCGGAATATTTACTGAATCTGTCTATGGTGGCAATCACTTGAGACAAAGTTTCCTCCACCTCATCCATAAATATCACCATATCATCTGCATATAAACCTATGGTATCCACCCGACCCGCTATATCTATACCCCTGATGCCAGGGGAAGACCTTATACGTATTGCCAATGTCTCAATCACAAGGGCGAAGAGGGCCGGGGAAAGGGGGCACCCCTGACGGGTTCCCCTATTTAATGAAAAGGGCTCACATATGGAATTGTTCACAATAATACGGGCTTTGGGCTTCATATGTAGTGTTTTAACCCATTTTATGAACTTATCACTGAAGCCATACCTCTGTAGGCATGCGGAGAGGAAAGGCCACTCAAGAGTCAAAAGCCTTGGCGACATAGTGCCCATTTGCTGTCTGGCATAAGGGAACTATATTGAACTATTGACTGGACTCTTCTGATATTAATTGAAGTGCTCTTACCCGGCATAAAGCCCGTCTGATCAGGATGTATAAGGTTCAGTATAATCGAATTTAATCTGGTGGCTAGAATCTTAGTAAAGATTTTATAGTCCATATTCACTAACGATATAGGACGGTAGGAGCCACATTCCAAAGAGTCCTTCCCCTCCTTCCTAAGCACTAAGATATTGGCCTCGTAAAAGTATTCAGGCATAGATTCCCCCTCCCATATTCCCTGAAATACCTTTTTCAAAAGTGGCATTTATATGTCCCGGTATTTTCTATACCATTCAATAGGGAACCCGTGCGGCCCAGGGGCCTTCCCAGAGGCCATATCCGTTATGGCATTCTCTATCTTCTCCACAGTGAATTCAGCATCCATAAAGGCTTGCTGATCAGGATCTAAGGTAGGGAATGTTACATCCGACAAGTAATCCAAACACTCCAGACTATCAGAGCCACTTTTAGATTCATATAATGACTTATAATAATTACAAAAGCAGCCAAGAATCTCCTCAGTTGAAGACACCAACGAATCATCCGACCTACGGATCTGCAATATCGTGTTAGAGGTATTATGTCGGTGCACCAGATAGGCCAAAAGCTTACTTGCTTGATTTCCCAGTTCAAAATAGGATTGGCGAGCAAAGAATAACTTGCGCTTAGACTTAGTATCTATATGCTGGGTGTATAGTCGCTGGGCCACCAACCACTCAATCGTATTGCCACTGGTTTGGATAGATATGTATGCAGCCTCTGAGTCCTTCAATCGCCGCTCCACCACCCCATCCTCTCTTGAGGTTACCCTACACTATCCACCCACATCGCCAGACTGCTGGTTCCGAATATGTAATCTATGCACGATAAGGAGTGCTTAGTGGATGAGTGGCAGGCATACTCCCTCAACTCAGGGTGCCGCACTCTCCACAAATCCAGCCACCCGCTACCCTCCATAAACAGCGACATTTGGGTTGTCGGCGAAGGAACCCCCCAGCTGCTCCATCATCCAATCTCAATTTGTCGAGACAGTTGATCATAACCATATTAAAGTCCCCCATACATATAACATCCGCGTCCGGATAATTTAGGGCGAAACTCACCGCCTTCTGAAGAATGGACAAATTAGCCGGAGGCGGATTGTAAACACATAAAATTACATATTTCCTGGTATTTATTGATGCATATACATACGAAGACAAATCGTCCCTCAGGATCCCTCTGGGTTAGCCTGGCTTCCCATCTAAGTCTGGTTTCACACTTGCGTTTTTTGCGCTGGATTTTAGCGCTAAAAACGCATGCGTTTTTTTTCCTATATTTTGCATGGGATGCGCTTATGTGCGCATACACATGCGTTTGTATGCGTTTTTCCGCGCATGCGTTTTTTTGCGGTATGCGCTCGGGCGCACAAAATGCATCCTGTTGCATTTTTTGGGTGTCCGACTTGCCTCAAAAAAACGCATGCGCGCGCAATGCGTTTTTTTCAGCAAGACACCCATTATAAGTCTATGGGTGCGCATATGTGCGCATTGGCATGCTTATGTATGCGTTTTTTTGCGCATGCGTTTTTTTTTTTACCATTAGTTAGACAATGGAATTTAGGGGTTTGGGTTAGAGTTAGGGTTAGTTAAAGGGGTTTAGGGTTAGCTAGGGTTTAGGGTTAGGGTTAGGGTTTGGGTTAGGGTTAGTATGGTTTGGTTAAGGGTTAGGGTTAGGGTTAGGGTCAGGGTTAGGGTTAGGGTCAGGATATGGTTTGGTTAAGGGTTAGGGTCAGGGTCAGGGTTAGGGTCAGGGTTAGGGTCAGGGTTAGTAAAGTCATGGTTTGGGTTAGTGTGAGGGGCCACCTAGTGTTGGAAAAAAACGCAAACGCGGTAAAAATGCACTAAAAACGCATACAAACGCATAAAAACGCTGCTTTTTTTCATGCATGCTCATAAAAATGCTTGAAAAAAACGCAGCATTTGTATGCATTTGTATGCGTTTTTTCAATGCATTTTTTTGCGGGAAAAACGCGCTGCAAAAAAAAGCAAGTGTGAAAGTAGCCTAACATCTCTGTGTATCAGCAGTGAAACCCCTCTCGAGTAGCTTGTATGGAATGCATGAACAGGCCATTGTACCCAAGGTTTCTGCACGCATCGGGCTGTATCCCTGGTCAGATGTGTCTCCACCAAGGCCACAATGTGAGGGCGGTAATGTCTAATCTGTGAAAAACTTTGATCTTTTTCCGGGGTTTTTTTTTATACCTCTCACATTCCATGTCATAAATATCATTTCAGACCCCATATTTACTCCGCTGAACTTGGCCTACATCAATATCTGAGTAAAATTTAGAGACACCACACGTAAACTGAAAATACTGCTGGCTGCAAATTATATCTAGAGAACAAATAAAACCACTACAAAAAAACATCAAAGTGGAAAAGTAAACAGTAAGGGAGCAAAGTCCTGCTCTCCCAACATGGAATAAAAACGGGGATACCATCACTGGGCTCAGTGTCCGGTATTGTTGGTAATCCGGATGCCCGAGGAAAAAGCTCCAATCAGACCGTTAATCAGAATCCTTTCTTTTTTCTTAACAGTAAAAGACATTAGGATTCCTTCGCAGCAGACCCTTTGTGGGACCGCAACCACTCAGCCGCCTCCGCCGGATCTGTAAAAAAAATAGAAGAACCCTCGTGGACCACCCGGAGCCTGGCCGGATAGATCATTGAGTACACAACATTCCTCTCCCGGAGCCGCTTATTGATTTCCATGAATTGTGCTCGTTGTTTCTGGAGTTCCATGGAAAAATCCGGAAAAATTGAGATCGTGGCATTGTTGAACTTGATGGGACTTTTCTGTCGAGCCAGACGTAGGATCACATCTCTGTCCCTGCAGTTGAGGAGACGCGCCAAGAAAGGTCTAGGTGGGGCTCCAGGAGGAAGAGGTCTTGTAGGGACCTTATGAGCCCTTTCAACAGCAAATGTTGGGGAGAATTCATCTCCCAGAGAAATTTTGAGCCACTCTTCCAGAAACTGTTCTGGATGTTGACCTTCCGAGCGTTCCGGCAGACCAATAACCCGAATGTTGTTCCGATGCATTCTATTCTCCAGGTCGTCTGCCTTTTGCCTCCATGCGTTCACTGAGCCCGCTGCTTTCGTAAGCTTGGCTTCCATGGGTGCAATGGTGTCCTCTAACTTGGATACCCTTGTCTCCACCTCCGTAATGCGCCCTCTCATGGCCTGCATATCTTGCCGAAGACGCCCCACCTCGGTATGCACGTCCTCTATTTTCCCCGTCAGTGATGTCCTAGTTAAGGAGATGGCCTGCATCAGTTGCTCAGATGCCTGCCTGAGGGTTAATTCCTCCTGCTCCTCTTCACCCTCAGAGGGGCGGTTTTTATGCTGAATCTGTGAGGGGTTATTTCTGAGGGACCGGTTAGTATCAGAGTGGTCAGGTCTAGCAAATTCTTTCAATTTTTCAGCTGCTCCTGCCCCCTTGGAGCGGTTCATTCTCAATAGCAATATGGCACCGCTGGGTAACAGAAATAGTGTGTCCAGGAGACCCCCAGGTCCAGGTTATGCACAGCAGAGTTATAATATGATAAGCGTCCCAAGGGTGGCATAAAGCAGAAGGGCCACACAGGAGAAAGGAACCCAGCTCTGAGGAGTGACCAAGAGGCCCTATGGCTGGGGGGAATCCGCAGCGCCCACAGAGACAGCAACCAGGGATGAGTCTAGAGGACCCTGGAGTAATAGCACCGACCACCTGGGTGATTTAGCAGAGGGGAGTGCGGGGCCCAATCTTCCAGAGCACTCACCGCTACTCCCTTTCAGTTCCTCAGGATATATGCTCACCGTTCTGTTCAGGACTGCAAGGAGGGAGCCAGCGCCGCATCTCTCACAGCCAGAGCACGCGCTTCTGAAAATTGCCGCCGCCCCGTGCAGGCCCCGCCAGCCGCCCCAGCCTCCACCACTCTCAGCACACCGAAATTCGGCCTCCCGCGGGGGGGGCCCCGAGATGCACCACAGGTCAGGGGGTCTTATACCGGCAAGTCCGCCGCGGCACCACGGGTCCACTACCAGGATATAGTAGGATGTGAGGAGCTCTCCCTGAACGCATCCTCTATGAGCAATAGTTTTCCCACTCCACAACACCTCAGCAGACACTGACCAGGTGGGAGAAATCTAGCATCCCTGGGAACATAAGCTCCCAGCCATTGTCTGCCCCCCCAGAAAGGAGCAGAGAGCATATGACAGAAATGAATCAGCCCCTCTCTGTCGATATCCCCATCACACATCCTCCATCCCATAGTCCAGTGCCCATATACCCATCACACATCCTCCATCCCATAGTCCCATAGGCACATCTTCCCTATTAAAGGGATCTCCGGTATGGAAGTCAGGGCAAATCCACTCTGCTCTTTGGTTCTGACCCCAGGCCTCTCTTAATGGGATCCCCGGTATGGAAGTGAGGGCAAATCCACTCTCCGCTCTGGTTCTGACCCCAGGCCTCTCTTAAAGGAATCTCCAGTATGGAAGTTAGGGCAAAACCCTAAAGGGGTCATTGGTATGGAAGTAAAGGCAAATCAACCCAGTGCTCTGGTTCTGATGCCAGGCCTCTCTTAAAGGGATGCCCAGTATGGGAGTTAGGGCAATTCCACTCAGCGCTCTGGTTCTGACCCCAGGCTGATGGAATGATGTGGCATATTAGGGGTAGTAGTCCGGTGGCTCTGACGAGATGATGTGGGATATTAGTGGTAGTAGTGCGGTGGCTCTGGCTGACGGGATGATGTGGGATACTAGTGGTAGTAGTCCGGTGGCTCTTGCTGATGGGATGATATGGGATATTAGGGTTAGTAGTCCGGTGGCTCTGATGGGATGATGTGGGATATTAGGGTTAATAGTCCGGTGGCTCTGACTGACGGGATGATGTGGGATATTAGGATTAGTAATCTGGTCGCTCTGATGGGATGATGTGGGATATTAGGGGTAGTAGTCCTGTGGCTCTGACAGAATGATGTGGGATATTAGTGGTAGTAGCTCGGTGGCTCTGGCTGACGGGATGATGTGGGATATTAGGGGTAGTAGTCCAGTAGCTCTGGCTGACGGGATGATGTGGGATATTAAGGGTAGTAGTCTGGTGGCTCTGGCTGATGGATTATGTGGGAAATTAGGGGTAGTAGTCCGGTGGCTCTGACGGGATGATGTGGGATCTTAGTGGTAGTAGTCCGGTGGCTCTGGCAGACAGGATGATGTGGGATATTAGTGTTAGTAGTCTGGTGGCTTTGATGGGATGATATGGGATATTCGGGGTAGTTGTCCAGTGGCTCTGGCTGATGGGATGATGTGGGATATTAGGGGTAGTTGTCCGGTGGCTCTGGCTGATGAGATGATGTGGGATATTAGGGGTAGTTGTTCGGTGGCTCTGGCTGATGGGATGATGTGGGATATTAGGGGTAGTTGTCCGGTGGCTCTGGCTGATGGGATGATGTGGGATATTAGGGGTAGTTGTCCGGTGGCTCTGGCTGATGGGATGATGTGGGATATTAGGGGTAGTTGTCCGGTGGCTCTGGCTGATGAGATGATGTGGGATATTAGGGGTAGTAGTCCGGTGGCTCTGGCTGACAGGATGACGGGCGATATTAGTGGTAGTAATGCGGTGGCTCTGGCTGATGGGATTAAGTGGAAATTTAGGGGTAGTAGTCCGGTAGCTCTGTCTGACGGGATGATGTGGGATATTAGGGGTAGTAATGCAGTGACTCTGGCTGACGGGATAATGTGTAATATTAGGGGTAGTAGTCCGGTCGCTCTGGCTGACTGGATGATGTGCGATATTAGAAGTAGTAGTCCGGTGGCTCTGGCTGACGGGATGATGTGGGATGTTGGGGGTAGTAGTCCAACAGCTCTGGCTGACGGGATGATGTGGGATATTAGTTGTCCGATGGCTCTGGCTGATGGGATGATGTGGGATATTAGGGGTAGTAGTCCAGTAGCTCTGACTGACTGGATGATGTGGGATATTAGGGGTAGTAGTCTGGTAGCTCTGGCTGACGGGACAATGTGGGATATTAGGGGTAGCAGTCCGGTGGCTCTGGCTGACGGGATGATGTGGGATATTATAGTAAATGTGGCTATGCGGACTGGGCGGGGTTATACACTCAGCTTTATAGATACAGTAGATAGATAGATAGATAGATAGATAGATAGATAGATAGATAGAAGGATAGACAGAATGAATCATTATAATTTGTTATAACTAACCGTAGTTAGTTACTGTGCCCGGGCAACGCCAGGCTCTTCAGTTAGTAAAATATAAAAATGGTAAGGGACAAGCAAGGTTAAGAAAGAGGACACACTGTACTGATAGGGAATTTAGAATTTACAGTGATGATGATGTCTGTAAAAGTGCTGTGGAATTAATGGTGCTACAGTATATAAATGAGTAAAATAAATAAAAAAGGGAAGAAAGAGAAAGATGTCGGAGAGGGATTTAAATCCTATATAGTAGGAAGCATTTGGTGTTTAATAAAATTTTAAATGTGATGGCAATTTGCTGTTATTAGAAATGGTGTCCATAGTGGACATACACAGTCTCTGTGTGTGCGCTTTACGACAACTGCAATACATAACAGTTAATTGAGAACTGCCATAGACTAATACAGTTTTTAGGAAGTGATACAGGGGTATTGTTTGAGCAATGTATTATGTACAATTGATATATAACATTATAAATATATAATGTGGCAAGAAAAATTGGTGGTGTTAAATTGGTGTGTATTAAGTTTTACTGCTTATGCTCCAATGTTTATATCCTAATTGAATAATGTCCTAATTTATATCGCAAAGCTACAGAAAACAGAGAGCAGGCACTATGTTATTTTAAGATTTTTGTTATGGATTGTTACATGCAAAAACTTAAAAAATTACCACACTGTAGTAAAAATAAATCTTCTGTTATTGATATACCAGTTTTTATGATACCTACCCTGTAAACCAGCACTGAGACATACAGTATGTATTTTCCTGTAGAATTCTAATATTGTTTAATAGGGAACTCTTTCCTTGGCATCAAATGTAAAAAATAATGACTTACTAATAGAGTTGAGCGACTTTGGTCGGATCGGGTTTCATGAAACAAAATTTGAGTTGGATGAGACTGGTCCGACTAGGGCAAAAAAAAGTCGGAGTTTCGTCCGAAACCCGACCCCAATGCTAGCCAATGGGAAATAAAAGTCGGCATTGAGTGGATGAATGTCATCCGCTCAATGCCGACTTTTATTCCCCATTGACTTACATTAGGGTCGGGTTTCGGACGAAACTCCGACTTTTTTTGCCCTAGTCGGACCAGTTTCATCCGACTCACATTTTGTTTCATGAAACACGATCAGATCAAAGTCACTCAACTCTACTTACTAATTTACAGTTGTCCTCAAAAGTTTACAAACCCCGGCAGAATTTTTGCTTTCTTGGTCTTTTATCAGAGAATATGAATGATAACACCAAAACTCTTTCTCGACTCATAGTTAGTGGTTGGGTGAAGCTATTTATTGTCAAACTATTGTGTTTTCTCCTTTTAAATCATAATGACAACCCAAAACATCCAAATGACCCTGATCAAAAGTTTACATACCCCATTTCTTAATACCGTGTATTTCCACCTCTAACGTCAATGACAGCTTGAAGTCTTTTGTGGTAGTTGTGGATGAGGTTCTTTATTTTATCAGTGATAAAGCTGCCCACTCTTCTTGGCAAAAAGCCTCCAGTTCCTGGAAATTCCTGGGCGGTCTAGCATGAACTACGCTTGAGATCTCCCCAGAGTGTCTCAAAGATATTGAGACTGAGATGGCCACTCCAGAACCTTCACTTTGTTCTGCTGTAGCCAATGACAAGTGGACTTGGCCTTGTGTTTTGGATCGTTGTCATGTTGGAACGTCCAAGTACGTCTCATGCGCAGCTTCCGGGCTGATGATTGCAAATTTTCCTCCAGTATTTGCTGATAACTTGCTGCATTCATCTTTCCTTCAACTTTGCCCAAGTTTCCTGTGCCTTTGTAGCTCACACATCCCCAAAACATCAGCGATCCACCTCTGTACTTTACAGTAGGATTGGTGTTCCTTTTATCATAGGCCTTGTTGACCTCTCTCCAAATGTAATGTTAATGGTTGTGGCCAAAAAGTTCAATTTTGGTCTCATCACTCCAAATTACCTTGTTCCATAAGTTTTGAGGCTTGTCTCTGTGCTGTATTGTGTATTGCAGGCAAGATACTTTGTGACATTTGTGCAGTAATGGTTTTCTTCTGGCGACTCGACCATGCAGTCCATTTTTCTTCAAGCGCCTCCTTATTGTGCATCTTGAAGTAGCCACACCGCTAGTTTTCAGAGAGTCCAGTATTTCAGCTGATGCTATTTGTGGGTTTTTCTTTGCATCCCAAACAATTTTCCTGGCAGTTATTGACGAAAAGTTTGTTGGTCTACCTGACCGTGGGTCTATTTTTACAGAGCCCATGATTTTCCATTTGTTAATCACAGATTGAACGCTGCTGACTGGCATTATCAATTCTTTGGATATATTTTTGTATCCCTTTCCTGTTTTATACAGTTCAACTACGTTTTCCCGTAGATCCATTACCAATTCTTTTGCTTTCCTCATGACTAACAATCCAAAAATGTCAGTGGCTGGATGAAAGATGCAAGAGTCTGTCTTGATCCCAGAAACTTTCAGCTTTTATGCACACACATTGATTACAAGCAAACAAGTCACAGGTGAGTATGTTACCCTTAGTATCAGTCAAACCCATTTGTGTCAACTTCTGTGCAGGTTATCAGACCAAAATCACCAGGGTATGTAAACTTTTGATCAAGGTCATTTGGATGTTTTGGGTTGTGATTATGACTTAAAAAGAGAGAAAACACAGTAGTTTGACAATAAATGGCTTCACCCAACCACTAACCATGAGTGGAGAAAAAGTTTTGGTGTTATCATTCATATTCTCTGAATATGAAGAAAGCAAAAATTCTGCCGGGGTATGTAAATTTTTGAGCACGACTGTAAGGAGCAAAAATTGGAAAAACCTGTTGTGTGGTTTAAAAAAAAACATTCCTACCTCATAATTAATATCACCCTAATGTTGAACATATGGGATTAATTATAGCTGGGGATGGAAATAAGAGCTGATACTTCAACTTCCACTGAAGTAGAACCTCCTGCCATTAACAGGTAATTACAACAGGGGATCTGCTGAAAGCCAGCCGCCAAGTCTTGCATTTGTATGAGGTGGAGAAGTACAATTCCTGAGGCAGGGGCTTCCTCTGTAAATAGCAATTATCTCAGACACTCTTGAGCCATAGGTCAGTGCTGAATATTGTGGAACATAATGCATTCTCTCCGATTACCGTGAGGCTGGCCGGTCGCCTCCAACTTAATGTTGGAGAGATGGATGATGCTATCCATGCCATGTTTCATCTCTATAGAAAGATAAAATCATGATAGGAAACATGACAACAATATCTACCGCCTTGGACATCAAGGAGCAGATATCATGAAAGTTGGGGATCTCATAATCTTCTAAAGACCTACCACATCCCACGACCAGCCCCCATGTTACCTCATCAAGGTGAGGTATGTGGGTGTAACTTTCATCTAATAAAAATCAAAGTTTGGGGTTTTGTCATTTGTCAGTTTTGGATGATAAAATGTTCTGTGGTTCTGTATATTGCTGTAAGAAGTTGTTCTAATGAGTGCTTCCCTCTGCTAAGCTCTGAGCCATTTCTGTGACATAAGATGGTAGTTTACTTTTGTTATCCCTTTTATTATCTGTAATTGTGTGTACCATATTGTTTTGTTCCCATTTTGTATCATCTTTGTATATATTCTATAAACACTAGATACTTTTCCAGATTAAATATATAAAATTTAATAGCCCCATTCCTCTTGCTCTGTAAACCACACCCCTGAAGCCATACGCTACCTGTAACAGGTGTCCAATGAGCCTGTATAAATAATTAGTGGTGGCAACTAGTTTCTTTTTGTTATTGGGGCGTTGACAGTAATCATATCAGGGTATATACAGTGGGGAAAAATGTATTTAGTCAGCCACAAATTGTGCAAGTTCTCCCACTTAAAAAGATGAGAGAGGCCTGTAATTGGCATCATAGGTAGACTACAACTATGAAAGTCAAAATGAGAAAACAAATCCAGAAAATCACCCTGTCTGATTTGGCAAGATTTATTTTTCAAATTATGGTGGAAAAAAGTATTTGGTCATTAACAAAAGTTCATCTCAGTATTTTGTTACATAGTCTTTGTTGCCAGTGACAGAGGTCAAACATTTTCTGTAAGTCTTCACAAGGTTGGCCCATACTGTTGGTGGTATGCTGGCTCATTCCTCCATGCAGAGCTCCTCTAGGGCAGTGATGTTTTGGGCCTGTCACTGGGAAATGCGTATTTTCAAATCCCTTCAAAGGTTTTCCATGGGGCTGAGATCTGGAGACTGTCTAGGCCACTTCAGGACCTTCATATGCTTCTTATAAGGCCACTCCTTCGTTGCCCTGGCGGTGTGCTTGGGATCATTATCATGCTGAAAGACCCATCCACGTTTCATCTTCAATGCCCTTGCTTATGGAAGGAGGTTTGCACTCAAAATCTCATGATACATGGCCCCATTCATTCTTCATGTACACGGATCAGTCGTCCTGGTCCCTTTGCAGAGAAACAGCCCCAAAGCATGATGTTGCCACCCCATGCTTCACAATAGGTATGGTGTTCTTTGGATGCAACTCAGCATTCTGTTTCTTCCAAACACGATGAGTTTTGTTTCTACCAAACAGTTCTACTTTGATTTCATCAGACCATATGACATTCTCCCAATACTCTCCTGAATAATCCAAATGCTCTCTAGCAAACTTCAGACGGGCCCGGACATGTATTGGCTTAAGCAGGGGGACACGTCTGACACTGCAGAATCTGAGTCCCTGGCAGCATAGTGTGTTACTGATGGTAACCTTTGTTACAGTGGTCCCAGCTCTATGCAGGTCATTCAATATGTCCCCCATGTGGTTCTTGGAATTTTGCTCACCACGGGGTGAGATCTTGTGTGGAGCCCCAGATCGAGGGAGAATATCAGTGGTCTTGAATGTCATTTTGTTATTATTGTTCCCACAGTTGATTTTATCACACCAAGCTGCTTGCCTATTGAAGATTCAGTCTTCCCAGCCTTTTGCAGGGCTACAATTTTGTTTTTGGTGTCCTTTGACAGCTCTTTGGTCTTCACCATAGTGGAGTTTGGAGTGTGACTGTTTGAGGTTGTGGATAGGTGTCTTTTATACTGATAACAATTTCAAACAGGTGCCATTACTACAAGTAATGAGTGGAGGACAGAGGAGCCTCTTAAAGAAGAAGTTACAGGTCTGTGAGAGCCAGAAATCTTGCATGTTTTTAGGTGACCAAATACTTATTTTCCACCATAATTTGAAAAATAAATCTTGCCAAATCAGACAAGGTGATTTTCTGGATTTGTTTTCTCATTTTGACTCCCATAGTTGTGGTCTACCTATGATGTCAATTGAAGGCCTCTTTCATCTTTTTAAGTCGGAGAACTTTCACATTTGGTGGCTGACTAAATATTTTTTTCCCCACTGTATTTTTAAATATTCCATGTGTTGGAATCAGAGGTGTATATACCATTTACTCACTGCAAGTTCCCCAATAACTGGTTTTGTAGGGAAAACATCCGCAGCCTCGTCCATCACTCGTCAGTCAATTGTGTAATTGTTCTGATTATTGGAGGCAACTGAGTTGCATCCCCTGACAGTGTTTGACTTGTCTCTCTGCCATTGCAGCACTTTGGAACTCTAGCAGCTCTTGAGAGAATTTACCGCTTTGTTAAGTCTTGTTCCTCAAGATTTAATGAGTCTAATTATGCTCTAATGATGTTTATTTATTTTACTCACTTATTGTCACGTCGCCGTCAGACTCGGGGCCTGCTGTCCCGGCCTCGGCCACTAGGAGGCGCCGGACTGTCACTTCGCCGTCAGATTCGGGGACTGCTGTTCCTGCCTCGGACACTGGGAGGCGCCGTGGTTCACCCCCGAGTGATGGCGGCGACAGGGAAGAGGTTCCTGCACAGGCGTCTGATGGACGCAGGCTCTGCTCCTCTGTCGGTCATGGAGGGGTTGGTGCTTCGCCATCTGGCCTGGTCCTGGGGGTGGTCCTGATGACATCATCAGTCCGGGAGCCTGTGAGGGATGACCTGATCCCCCAAATACCTTGGGACTGGTCTTGCAAGCCGCCGGATATATTCTTGGTTCCCCTATGTGCTACTGTGTGATTTGCTATTGTTTGACTCTGACTTCAGCCTGTATTTCTGACCCCTCTACTGCCTGACGATTTTGTCCTCTGCTATTCTCCTGGTTTGTGACCTTAGCCTGGATATTCGACTCTGCTACTGCCTGACGTTTTTGCACCTTTACCACCCTCCCGTTTTGTGACCTTGGCCTGGACTCTCGACTCTGCCACTGCCTGCCGTTTCTGTACCTCCGCTGCTCGCCTGGTTTCTGACTACGTTTTTTGGCTTCCTGCCTTCTTCCCTATTGGCGACCGTCCTGCTTTGGCGCACTTCTTCAAGACAGCCACCCCTGGGCCTTGCTACAATTCCAGATCCCTGTATAGAGGTTATGGGTCTCGGGGTGCTGTCTCTACTGCAGCCCAGATCCACGGACGGACGTCACACTTATATAGCACCAATAATTTCTCAGACATGAGCATCTGTGTCCCCATTGGGGCTCACATTCTAAATTCCCTATGAGTATGTCTTTGTGGGAAGAAACTGAAAAACCCAAAGGAAACCCATGCAAACACGTGGAGAACATACAAATTCTTTGGTACTTGTTGTCATTGGTGCAAAGCTATAGTGCTAATCACTGAACAATCGTGCATTTACACCATTTACAGATTAATATTTATTTACAGCTTTTTTCTTACCACTTTTAGAAATAAAGAAAACCTTTCACCAAAAATTTGGATGTTGAACTGCACACAGTATGTAATAGTGGCTGCAGAGCAGAATAAAACTTTGTCCAAGTGGGTGTTATCAGATAGTTTTCTTCTCTCTGTATGAGAAGTCAATCATAAGCAGGCAGCAACACAGCAGAAAAGGAATTCAACCATAGCTTAAGTTTCATAGTGTTTGTGATCTAGGGATATGCTTTGATCTTCTGGTCTAACCTCCTGCATTATTAGAAAGTCCTGGGAGATTAGAGCACAGATTACTCACACTTTTTAGATAAGGCCCCTCTTGGGTAAGAGGCAGCACAGCTGAGTTTAGCTATGTTGCATTAAAGACCCTTCTATCAGCATTTCTCTAATAGCACTGTAAGCTATGCTGTATTGCACAGTCCCCCCACACTGTCTGTCCGGAGATCAATAACACTTATGTCTGTTGTGCTAAGGGCAATTTCTAATGTTGTGATTAGAAGATGCTGTGAGCACAACAGGCATAAGTGTGACTCATCTCCAGACAGTCAGTGTGGGCAGAGAGGCAGCACATCAGAGCTGACAGTGCTGTGAGATGAGGAGAGATGATAGAAGGGTTTGTAATGTGACATGGTTAATCTCCCAACAGTTTCTAATCATGCATGAAGTTAGACAAGGAGATCAGCGCTATATAATTACATCTCCTATACTGAGAAACCTAAGCTGTTGTGGAGAATGTACTTTTTCTCCTGTGTGGCTACCTGCTTATGGTTGGGCAACTCATACAGGGAGAAGAACTCGCTCCCAGTGAAAACTATCCAATAACACTGACTCGGACTTTAAAAAAGATAACTCATTACATCCCACATACTTTAATGGCTAATATCTGTGCAATGGATAGGTGAATTAAAAATAAATCAAAATATTTTGTCCACTCTACAGTGACTATTATATCCTGTGTCCAGTTCTACATGAAACATTTGGCAAAAGGTCCTCTTTAATGCAGATGTCCAAGTATGGACTTTTATATCTGGGAATAGCCGTGGATCTCCTCCTCCCCTGAACTCAGCAGCCTCCAAGGTATATTTGATGCTCTTAACTTTGGGCGAGGTGGCCCGCGGCTGGTTCGCAAACAAAGATCCTAACTAGGACCATCTAATTTCAGCCTTTAGAATTTCTTTTGAGCTTTGTACAGTGTCCTTGAGGAAACCTTGTGTCACTCTCAATGCAAGGTGTAATATGTAATTATTAGAGGAATCAGGGCTGGTTACAATCGTGCCTGGTTGTGTTCAATCAGCAGAATCTGTGATCTCTTAAAGTATGCTAGTTGACTACTTAAGTAACTATAAAGGGCAATCATTTTCTATTCAAGGTCAGGAATTTGGTTTGATTCTCTATTATGAGATGTCTGCATTTGTAAGATGCTGTTTTCTACCCACCACTAGTGGTGGGTAATATAAGTTCTTAGCCACCAACCTTTCTTTTCCTTTTAAGGTGAAGATGAACAGGAAGAGAACCAGAAGGTCAAAACCCAGAGGCCACGATCTGCAGATGAACCTGCTGTATACATGGCACAGACAGGTAAGAAGAAGCCTGCAAAGCCATATTTTATCACAACACATAGCACTGTAATTTTTTAAAAAAGCTCTAAAACCAAGATATATTGCCTGTAATTTGGTGAGGTGAGGATTGATCTCTAGATTAAGCTGCTTTTATAGACACATTTTGTCACTGTGAACTATGCTGATGGGCAGTCTTGGAATCATAATAATAGTAAAAATATCATTATTACTTAAAAGAAGTACAGAAGGCCATCTAACAGCCAGTAGCAGATTCAAAAGGACACAACCTCCTACAGTAAATAAGAAATAGATAAAATAAAATGAAATGTGTGGTTGGGGTAATAAAACTGAGTCTGGAAAAACTGCTGAAGAACAGAAGACCTTGGAAGAAGTCACCAATAAAAATACATCCATTCTCTATTACTTTGTTCAGATTCCTTAGGGCGCATGCAGACATTTTGCATTTTGATAAGTAATGCATGAGATTCACAGATTACACGTATACTGCAGTATATCGCCTATTAATTTTGACCTAGGCTCTTCTGTTTATGGAAATTGATTTGAGGTTGACAGCTACAACATTACCGGTTAGTAGCAACACTGAATAGTGTTGTGGTCCCGCTCCCCATCGCTGGTCTATTCCTGCATAAACAAAGAGGCCAAGTACTCCTTACCATAATCTTTCTTGCTGAATCTACCCATTTTTTCACTTCCCTTCCCATGCAGAATATTCATTCCACCAAGTTGTCATTTTCAACTTTCCATCAATTTAGAAGAGCACAGCTTATTACGTATGCTCGCCTTGAAACATCATTTTATAGTTTAGATTTGGAATTAAGGTAACACATAGAATTTATCTACTAGTGATGAGCGAGTATACTCGGGTGATCTCCGAGTATTTTGACGTGCTCGGAGATTAAGTGTTTGTCGACACAGCTGCATGATTTGGGGCTGCTAGACAGCCTGAATACATGTGTGGAATTCCTAACAAACAGGAATTCCCCACATGTATTCAGCCTGTCTAGAAGCTGAAAATCATGCAGCTGCATCGACAAACACTAAATCTCCGAGCACGTCAAAATACTCGGAGATCACCCGAGTATACTCGCTCATCACTTTTATCTACTTATAAACATACATTTTTACCATTTTGCTTAATTGATGTAATATACATCACCATATATCTCTCATTTGATTTCCCAATGTGTCCCCACATATAATCTCTGGTCTTCTCAAGACCTGCTTCTCTGCTATCCTCTTGCTAGCTCCTCACATAAAATATCTCAAATATATCTCCTGCGTTTATTACTCCTCCACACTCCACCACCACCAAGTACTCGGAAACTGGCTACCCCAAAGAAGCTGCAAAAAAAGCTTGTTTTCTTCCTTGTTTTGCTGCAGTCTTGGCATGCTAGATTTGTCTCTTATGCTTGCTGATAGAGTTTAGTGTTGAAAAAAAAGTTCTACTCTGTAGAATCAGCTTTTGGCACACAAAAAAGCAGCAAAACCTGATGTCTGCATTTTTGGTGCTTTTTTCAGTGTTTTTTTCACAACCCATTCATTTCAATGGGTGAAAAATACTGAAAAAAACCGCTGAAAGAAGAGACATGCTCCATTATGCAAAAAACATGCAAAGCACAAAATTCTGATGACAAAAAACCAAGGGGTGTGCATGAGATTTCTGTAATCTCATAGACTTTGCTGGTACTGTAAAACACAGCTGAATATTTGCATAAAAAAGCTCAAAAAAACACTGCAAAAACGTCTAGTGTGAACTTAGTCATATGTTGCAAGAAGAGGCAGCTTTGCCCTGCAGCATCAAAGGAGCACAGTAAGGCTGGAGTCACACTAGAGAGAAATACGGACAAGTGCTATGCGAGAAAAATTCGCATGGCACTCGGACCAATGTTAATCTATGGGGCAGCTCCCATCATCTGTTTTTTTCTCGCCCGTATTATACGTTCGGGTGAAATTGCAGCATGCTGCGATTTGCACAATATTACTCCAGGGATTCGCCAATGCAAGTCTATGAGGGCAAGAAAAAAGCGGAATACACATGGACCAATGCATGTGACTTGCGAGAAATACGCACCGGTGTCCTTTAGAAAAGGCGGCAATTCAGTACTCTATACTGTAAAATCACACTGTCAGGTTAAAATAGGATAGAATACATGCATACACATTGTACAGGTATATATATATATATATATATGTCTTTGACACACACACATATCTATATATATATATATATATATATATACACATATATATATATATATATATATATATATATTTCATAGAGATATAGATAGCAGAATAGGTGAAATTCAATTGTCCTCATCTGTAAAATCATTACAGAACCTGACAGGATATGAGACATCATTTACATACAGTAAACCATTGCATATGCATTAGATTTATATATGTCCCTCACTAATAATGTTAGTAGTGTATGTGTGTTAAATTTTGGAGCTGCAGGTGTTAAATTAAAGGATTAATTCATGGAAAAAACTGTCGTGGGCGCCCGCGCAATTTTCTCCACCAGAGAGGGCAAGCCAGTGACTGAGGGCAGATATTAATAGCCAAGAGAGGGACCATTGTTTTTGGGTCCCCCTGGCTAAAAAAATCTTCCCCCAGCCACCCCAGAAAAGGTGCATCTGTAAGATGTGCCAATTCCGGCACTTACCCTCTCTCTTATCATTGTCCTGTAGTGGGTAAGCATATGGGGTAAAAAGGAGCTAATGTCACCTTGCTATTGTAAGGTGTCATTAAGCCTGGTTAATAATGGCAAGTTGTCAATAAGACACCTATCCCTTATTAATCCACTTGTCTGAAAGGGTTAAAAAACACAAACACAGACATTAAGAAAAAAGGCTTAATAAAATAAATAAACACACATTTTTCCCATCTTTATTACACTCCCAATCCAATCGAAGCCATAGTTCTCCTGTAAAAAATGCAAAGTAAAAAAGCAACAATATCCCATACCTGTCTGCCGTACAGTCAAGTCCCACACCGCAATCCATCTCAAGGGGTTAGATAGTTTACAACCAGGACCAGTGCTAATGCGGACCGGCCCGGCTGTAAACCACAGAGGAATGACTGAGAAGCTGCCTGCGCAGCCTCCCCGCCTGACCGGACATGGACTGATTAGCTTGGGAAAGTTCCTGAACATTTTCCATGCTGTCAGTTCACCGCGGGTCAGGCGGGGAGTCTGCGCAGCGTCAGTGACTACCGCTGATGTCACTTAGAAAATCGCATCCTCGCACTGCACACGTATGACATACGGATCACTGTTCAGGGAACATTTCTGCGATTCTTGTCCATGTAAAAAGAACCGTATTGTTATACGTTGTGTGTGACTCCAGCCTAAGACTGGAGCTGGCCAGAGTCAGTGATTCGGCAAGCTTCAGAGCAGCAATTGTAAGCTCCATAGCAAAGAGCTTGCAAGTGCTGGATTCCGCTGTATACAACAGAATTAGAAACCCCTCAGTTCTTGTAAATAGATAGTATTTTTGCTCAGAAGTAAATTGCAAAGTTGTTTGTTTTTACAAACACTTTGCAGTTTTCCATTTATGGTGATGAGAAAGTCCTTTTTAGAAAATAAAAATTAGCTCACATGCGAATATTTTTATTTTGAAAAGGCCATCAGAGGGTTAAATACATTTTTGCTATTTACAGCATTATATTTCCCCACTGCTGTCTAGAAGAAATCAAGAGAATTAGTAGATGGCAAGCAGGAAAACGCAATGTAACCAAGACTAATAGTCTTCCATTCTGTGCAGAACATGCTGACAAAGAGTCTGTATCAAACCCAAAATATTCAGGTCTCATTTGGTTTCATCATATAAAATCTATAAAGGAAAAACTGTCTCTGGGTGATGCTATTGATTTTGCTAGCACAAGATGCTAGAACCGCAGGCTTTTAGGTCACAACATCCCACATTAATCAGGATTTACATGTCAAATGCTGAACCAATGCAGAATCACATAAACTGGTGCGGTCCAAATTACAGACTGACGTGCTGCTGCGACAGGAGTGAAAGGGAATGAGTGACAGGAAACCAGGAGCTGGAAGAATTGGTGCAGGAGTTGTAATTACCCAAGACCATAAAGCCCTGGTAAGTTTTAGCATTTAACAATCCAGAAATGAGCCGCTGACCTTTTGCCTGCTGATGGAACATGAAGTGGGAACATGTTCAGGTCAAATATCTCATTATATTGTATAAGCCATGTTAGGTTTCTTAACCCACAAAATAAAAGGTCAGGTGCTTACTTTTTGGTTGTCATACGATAGTAGCCATGACCCTACTGTAGAAAAAGACTTGTATTTGCAAGCTTGCAGAATGTATGGATTCATGGCAGAAAATCGGAAATCCATTTTAAATGAAGGACAGAAAGAGAGAAAAATGTAAGTAGCCAGAGTTACAGGTAAACTGCTGATATAGGAGTTAATCTGTTTTCCTGCACATTCAAATTTCATGTGGTCTGTGGTCATAAATCAATTTAAAGTAGCTCAAAAAAAGATGTAAAAGAGTTACAAACTCACCATCTGACTGTCGTAGCAGCTGACAGACGGAATCTAAAGCTAGGTTCACATTTGCGGTTGAGTACGCAGCGTATCATCTGCAACCGCATGCAAAAACGCATGCAAACGCATGCATGTGTTAGCTGTTGCGGACTATTGGCAAGTGCTATTTTCCTGGCAAATTTTTGAATGTACACAAGCCACACCCAATGGGCGTGTCTTATGTAAATTCTTGCGTATGCAAACACAAAGCGTACACATGTGCTTGCGTACGTATGCGTTACCATAGACTGTAATGCGTTGTTTAGACGCATTCCTACCACAAGCGTCCACATGCGTTTGGAGGTGGCAATTTGCCATCTCCAAAATTGCAACATGTTGCGTTGGCTGCGCCTCGCCGCACAACCCAAAACGACGCATGCGTAAGCAAACGCGGTTGAACGCATACAAACACTGCGCATGCGGATGTATGCATCAGAAACGCTGCGGACACAACCGCAAATGTGAAACCGGCCTAAGTTAGCTCATTCTGCAGCCAGCACTAGACAGCTAAAAGAGGTTATAGCAGGCAAATGGTGCAAAATATTTCAAGGGGTTGTCCACCTTTGGAGACAATTTTTGTTCTTTCCTAAATGCATGCAATTGGGGCTAAAAATCATGATTACATATTGTGTTTCATTAATGCTTCACCTTTTGCCTTCTACAGTCTGTATTGCGCTGTCTAGTGCTGGCTGCACAGTCGGTTAATGAGGTGAGCCATTATCTTTACGTTATCAGACGTGTCGGGGATAGGGTTTGTGGCACTTACCATTGTGTAAGTATGACCAGATCTTCTCCTTTGTCTTGTTGGTGCAGCTTTCCTCAGACTGATCAGAGCTTCTGTCCATAAAATGGCTGCTGGTGGAGGAACGTGTGACCAGACCTGTCCATAGATCTCCAATAGAGAAACACCTCACATGGGAAAGCGACTAGTCTATTAGAGGGGGCTGGTGGACAGGGCTGGTCATCAGCAGCCAGTTTATACACTGGAGAGCTGAGCAGTCCGAGGAAGGCTGTACTAATAAGTGCAGGAGGAAAACTGGTCATGCTTGTATAGTAGTAAATGTACACAAAATCATATCCCCAACAGATCTGGTAAAGTAAAGATAAATTGGCTGAACCCTTTAAGTTTGCTAATTTATGGGAGAAGGAGCCAGACCAAATCTTTACTTTGGGTGAAAGAAAACTTCTCTCTGACATCAGTGTAGTAATGTGCTGAACCTGAATTGCAAACTGACATTGCTACTTAATAACATGATGCCATCTCCTGGTTGTTATATTGAAAAACAGTCATGTAGTGAGCATCAGCTGCCTACTGCTACTAGTCAGGACACTGATGTCATCTGATTGGCCACTTTTGGTCAATAGATGTCTGAAAACTGAAAAGCGCCATTCCTGCTATGTTGGCGGTGCTTTACTGGAATAGCAGCACCATCATTGCAGGATCCGGGGCAGCTGTGGGACGCATCAATTATTTTTATCACAAAAGTGATTAAAGCCTCTTTCACTCTTCCATGTCTCCGGTACGTGTGGTGACAGTTTGCACATATACCAGAGACACATACACACGTTGACACATTCAAGTAAATGGGCGTGTGCACGTCAGTGTGTTTCCACGGACCATGTGTCCATGGGCAAAACATGCTGACATGTCAGTTTTTTATCATCAGCGACACAAAACGTCCCGCACACGTGCACACGGAGGACATACTGGCATGTCATCTATGTGACACGCATAGGCATCAGGGAAGAAGTGTTACAGCAACACTGTTCCCCGGCTGCGGGTGCTGAACACGCCTCTCATCATTCTCCCCTGCTCAAGCCAATCGCTGGCAGGGCAGTGGAGAATGATGAGAGCCGTCTTCAGCACCCGATGCTGGGGAACAGCGCTTACTGTACCGCTGCATCCTTGGCACCCGTGCGTAAGGTACTGATGCGGCACACGGTTGCCACATGTGTGTCGCAAGTATTACACACATGGACACAAGACATCTCCGGTACCGTGTGTAAGTGTGCGTGTGAAGCTCATTCACTATATCTATCAATCACTCCCTCAAGGTGGCTGCACCATCATTGTAAATACATCACTGTAAATACACACCTGTACTTTGTATCTCCCCCACCTCATTGTAGATTGTAAGCTCTCACGAGCAGGGTCATCTTATTTTGCTTTAATTATTGTATTATGACTTGTGTTTTGAATCTGTTAAACTGTAAAGCGCTGCGGAATATGTTGGCGCTATATAAAGATTATTATTATTACCGCTTTTTTCCAGTACTGGAAAAAGACAGACTGCGCTTTTTTTTGCTCAAAAAAAGCATGCGTTTTTTTCCTATAGTTTACATGGGTGCGCATACACATGCGTTTGTACGCGTTTGTATGTGCATGCGGTTTTTTTTGTAGTGTGCGCTCGGGCGCACAAAATGCATCCTGTTGCATTTTTTGTGCATCCGACTTGTCCCAAAAAAACGCATGTGCACGTAATGCATTTTTTTTCACTCAACCACCCATTATAGTCTATGAGTGCGCTGACGTGCGCATGGTAATGCGCACGTCAGTGCAGAAAAAACATGCGTTTTAAAAAAAAAACGCACATAAAACCGCACAAAAACACATGATGCAAAAAAGCGCAAGTGTGAAAGTAGCCTAAGACGTGGTTTTCCAGTAACTGACTACAACTTTAGTTTCTCATTTTCAAGGCATTGAGAAAATAGCAAAGAAAATTGGTAACAAGAGTTTCCTTATGAATTATGACTATGGCTACGGGTAAGGAGTAAAGTTTTTAACTCACTTTCAATAAGAAAAATAGCTTTTACAAGTAATTAGGTGCTGTACATAGCCTTCAACCTGAAGTGACAGTATACATCACATCTATAAGATTAATTTAAGGTTTTCTGTCCCTATAAAAATTTTCATCACAGCTCTCACTTCTGATCATTGCATCTTTATGACTGCAGGTCTATATCATACTTACCAAAATCCTTCTTGTTAAAGTAGAGTTGTTTAGGCTACATTCACACTTCAGGTTTTCGGCGTCAGGCGCGATCCGGCGTCGTGCCGGAACGCCGGATCCGGCAAATGTTTAGTAAAACCGGATGTGACGGATCCGTCTTTTTCTTGACAGACAAAACCGGATCCGTCTCATCCGGTTCATCCGTTTTTCTATCCGTTTTTCGACGGATTACGCCGGATCCGGTTTTTAAAATTGACCCTTGTGGCCTTCCGAACGGGATTGGCTACTGGAAAACTATATATAGCATGTTCCTACAGCCCTTCTTTGACAGGTTGTAGAGGAGAAAGTGCAGGTTGGAGAGAAGAGCAAGTTACTGGCGAAGATGGATGTTGTCATTGGAAATATTTTGAAGAATTTGGCGGATTTTATAGCGGAGGCGAATCGTTTGAGGGTGATTGTTCTGGAGAAGGAGAGAGCGAGACAGCAGCGCATCAGGCATCGTAGACGACGTTTGTGGATCCACCCCATCACAGCCAAGAGAATGACGCGTGGGGTCTATTCTACACTCTGCATGGACCTTCGACGAAACCCGGATAAATTTTTTGGATATGTTAGGATGAAAATGGAGAATTTTGATTACTTGGTGGAGCGCATTGCACACCTCATAAGAAAAGCGGACACCTATTGCCGCTTCTCTGTTTCACCCGCAGAGCGTCTGATGGTGACTTTAAGGTAAGCCACATTTATTGGATGTGATCGCATCAGAGCACACTTTCACTGCAATCTTGTTGGTGGTAGTTTGTATCTCCAAGTGTTATAGCTCAGTTTTGGTATGTAATGCTGTGATTTAAAACTAATTTATTGTTTTTTAATTCCCCACAGATTTCTTGCAACTGGAGAATCCCTTTCGTCACTGCATTTCCAGTACAGACTCGGGATTTCCACCATATCTGGAATAGTGAAGTACACATGCCGTGCACTGTGGGACTCCTTAGCTGAAGAGTTTTTACCAGAGCCCACAACAGAGAGGTGGATTGAAATTGCTGACAAGTTTCAACAGATATGTCAGTTTCCCAACTGCTTGGGCGCTGTGGACGGGAAACATATCCGCATTGTAAAGCCAGCTGGATCGGGATCGGAATATTTCAATTACAAGAAATATTTTTCAATTGTCCTCATGGCCATCGCTGACGCGGAATACAAATTTATTGCGGTTGATATTGGGGCCTATGGCCGCTCCAATGACTCTTAAGTTTTCAAACTGTCTGCCATGGGGCGTAAACTGTATGGAAACACCTTCCAGTTCCCACCACCTAGACCGCTGCCGCAAACATCTGGTCCACCTATGCCATTTGTCTGTGTAGGGGATGAAGCCTTCCAGCTGTCAGAACACCTTTTGAAACCGTACTCTAGCAGAGGATTGACAAGACCAAAACGCATTTTTAATTACCGCCTCACAAGAGCAAGAAGAATGGTTGAATGTACCTTTGGTATTCTGACAGCCAAATGGCGGGTCCTATTGACTGCGATCAACCTCAAGACAGAAACTGTGGACGAGGTGATCAAAGCGTGCGTGGTACTCCACAATTTTGTTATCTGCAAGGAACCCATTTCCATTGAGGACACCTCTGAAGAAACCACCTTGCAAGATTACCATGACATTACCACTAGAGGTTCTGTGACGGTTTCAGTAATGAGGGACAATTTTGCACTATACTTTATGTCACCTCAAGGCAGAGTACACTGGCAGGATGACAGAGTGTGAAAGATTTGTGCCCAACCAAACTTGTGTACCTTCTGTACCAACAGTATATACCTTTGTCAACCATAGTTGGCTATCTTGTCATGGTCTCTATTTTTAGCTTTAGGCCACAGGTGTGTACCTGGTTGTGTTTTATGCAAAGTATTTCACCTTTTAACAAAAGTTGTGTACATTGTTATGAAATCACCAACAATAAACACAACTTTTTAGGTGAAATACTTTGCTTCAAACACAACCAGGAACACAACTGTGGCAAAAAGCTAAAATTTACCCACAGTTATATACCTAGTTTTGAATACCATTTCACCTTTTAAATACCCTGTATTTAACCTTTTTCGCCACAGAAAGAAATGACAGACAACCAGTGTAAAATAATTTAACTTTTATTGAAAAAGGTTTTTTTTAGTAAACTTTTTTAAAATTTTAATAAACTTGTTTAATAAAGCTTTGAAACCATAAAACTGGTCATTTTTATTTAAATACACACATTATAAATCTGTGTAGTGTGTGGTGGAAATACTGCTGGAGGGGCTGCGGGACACTTCGACACTGGGAGTGTGGAGAGAGGACTGGGATCGTGGTGGGGAAGGAACAGTTAGAGGTGAAGGTGTGGAAAAAACTACAGAATGGGTGGACATGTGGGAAGCAGAAGAGGTGGTGGGTGGTGGAGTGGAGGGTTGGGCAGGGACTGTAGGAGCAGATGATGTTGATGGCAAGTTGTATGGGGAAGGAGTTTGGTACGGGGCAGGTTGCTGGAAGTGGGGAGATGTCTGGTATGGGGCAGGTTGCTGGAAGTGGGGAGATGTCTGGTATGGGGCAGGTTGCTGGAAGTGGGGAGATGTCTGGTACGGGGCAGGTTGCTGGAAGTGGGGAAATGTCTGGTACTGGGGAGGTTGCTGGTACTGGGGAGTTTGCAGGTACTGGGGAGGTTGCTGGTACTGGGGAGGTTGCTGGTACTGGGGAGGTTGCTGGTACTGGGGAGGTTGCTGGTGCTGGGGAGGTTGCTGGTGCTGGGGAGGTTGCTGGTGCTGGGGAGGTTGCTGGTGCTGGGGAGGTGGATGGTGCTGGGGAGGTGGATGGTGCTGGGGAGGTGGATGGTATGTAATAGGAGGGGGAGGATGGAAAGTGGCTGGAGGGGGTGTAGATGTAATAGGAGGGGGAGGATGGAAAGTGGCTGGAGGGGGTGTAGATGTAATAGGAGGGGGAGGATGGAAAGTGGCTGGAGGGGGTGCAGGTGGAGGAACTACTGTGGTGGGAGGAGGAGGTTGGGAGGTAACTTGCTGGAGAGCAGCGTGGCATGAATGCATTACATGCATCTGCTGGGCAGGAGAGTGCGTTTCCATGCGCTCCACAACAGACCTGAAAAAGGTGTGGTTTGGCGAAGATCTTGCTTCTGAATGCATGGTTTGCAGAAGTGTCTTCACCTCCAGAATGCTGGAGTTGATCTGCTGATAGCCTGCGGAGATTTGCTCTGACAAGACTTTTAGACAGTTCTGGAAAGATGCATTCAGATGCAAGAACTCTGGCGCATAAGTCTTTTCCTGACCCCTCTGCCGCTGCCGCCCAGTACCCGCAGGTGTACTAGAGGTGGCAGGGGCAGAAGGGTGGGGTAAAGGGAAAGCGATCTCCTCACCAGCAGGTTCATGTAATGTAGGCGGCCACGATGCTCCTGTGCTGGTGGATGGGACAGATGGGTCGAATGTGTGGGAAGGCTGGGAAGGTGCAGATGTACCGGGGCGGTCGAAGTGTCCCTCGGTGCCGGTCTCCTCAGGGATCGCCTCAGAAGGGTCCAATCGTGCAGGCTCCCGAGTGCTGCTCACCGTGCTGTGGAATAAAGAGAAAAAAAAACAATTAAAATAGTGACATGGTATGGCCCTGGCTGAAAAAAAAAAGTTACATCTAAACATTTTTTTGTCACATGTGGTGTGTAATATTTACCTTCTGGTGAGCATTGTCTCCCGGAGGAACGACAGGGCTCGTGCGTACTTGTACTTGCTCCTGCGTCCTCCAGATCCACTCGGGGCCCGCATCTCTTTATTGAACTCCTTCTTGAAACGATCCCTCACAGACCGCCACCGCTTCACAATTCTCTCCCCTGAAACGAGAAAGGACAAAGTGGTTAGTATACAACATCAGTGTTTCCCAAACTCCAGTCCTCATGGTCCCCAGGGGTCATGTTTTCAGGATTTCCAAAGTAAATAGAAATCCTGAACACATGATCCGTGGGGACCACGAGGACTGGAGTTTGGGAAACACTGGTTTAAATCAAGCAACCGGTACTGTATATACTTACGCTCTTTAATCTGGGCCCGAGCTTCGAGGTCCTCCCAGCGGTCCACAAGGAGCGAACAGATTTCCTCCCAGAGTCGTCGGGTAACGATCAGGTCAGCGTGGCGTCGGTCAGCCATATTCCAGAGCGGCTCCCTTTCTCTGACGAGATCGATGAGGCGGTCCACATCAATCCCTCAATCCTCACCGTCAGAGTCGGGAGCACGCTGTGAAGGCTGTTAAAGAAAAAGACAAAAATAACATAATTAGCCTCCACAAAAGAAATGAAATAAAAAGTGCAAAAAAAAACAAAGCAAAAATATTTATACTTACACGCTGGTGACCGCCGCGTTGCTGTCGCCGACGACCCTGGGAGGCACTGCGAGGACCTCTTGGCCGAGCACCAGATTGGGAAGACTAGAGAAGAAAACAAAAAATGTTATGTCTTTGGATGTAGGCATTTGTTTGCTGTGTGTGGTCTGCAGAACATTGTTTTCTATGTGTTGTGTGTAGTGTGATGTTGTGTTTCTGCGTTTGATGCAAAAAACTTACCAATTGTGAGCCCACTCCAAGTGTCTGTCCACCCCTTCCTTCTTCTTCTGGGAGCTCCTCTTCATCTTGTGATTCCTGTTTTGAAATAAAAGGCAATGAATACACATATATTACAGAGATGATGGATTTTGGAAATAAAAACTTACCATCAAACGCTGACGATGCGAGGGAGGGCTCCCAGAAGATGTGCTGTCTTCCTCATGGCCAGACTCCATGGCTGTGGGTGGTGTTTCTGCTGCTGCCATTGCTGCTGCTGCTGCTGCTGCATCTATTGGGCGGCTGTTGAATAAAGAGAAACAAAGGGCCAATGAATATCTTGATATTCCATAGCCCTAGTTTGGAGGAATGGGGGATTTGATAATTACCGTCTCTCATCTGCTGCTGGACTCCCCTCCCGTTGTTCAGCATGCTGCTCCATTTGGGGTGGTGCTGATGGTGCTGCTGCTGCAGATGTCTGCTGCCTTCTCCTGCTCCTGGTTCTTGGCTTGGGTGGCATGTTGGGTGTGGCTGAGGGTCCCATTGTCTTGCTTTTATATATGTCCTGTGGGCAGAGCTACTGAGCATGCTCAGACCAAAGAAACCGGATCCGGCGCATTGCGGCGCTCATAGGCTTTCATTGTATGAAAAAGCCGGACACGCCGGATCCGGCGTGACCGGCTTTTTCGACGGAGACAAAAAACGTTACAGTCTCCGTTTTTTCCAGACGCCGGATCGCGTCACATTGCCGGATCCGGCGAAAATCGGATGAAACGCATGGCCATCCGGCTCGATCCGGCTCTAATGCAAGTCAATGGGGGGGAAACTGGATCCGGCATTGCATTTCGACGGATCCGGTTTTAGTCAAAAGCGCCGGATCGCGCCTGAAGCCGAAAACCTGATGTGTGAAAGAGGCCTAAGGGAACCTGTCAATAAGATCAACCCTCCCAAACCACATAAGTGGGCATGCAGGTCTATGAAATGTAAATCCATTGACACCTTTATATCTTTTATGTTGCTGCATTCCCGATTAATATTTTCATGCATAAAGCATAATGCATAACATATTAAGTGCTGTGGGCGTGACAGAGCACTTCCTGAGCCTCTGACCCCTGACCTTGTTTTCCTACTCAGCACCAGCCTCTTCATCACGCTGCTGCAAATGCAGGTAGAAGCTACCTCCTCTAGGTAGCGAAACAATGGAGAGAGGTGCAGCATACAGATGAAGCAGACCTGCTGTGCACGAGCGAAGTTACCACCAGGTGGCAGCAGAGAAGTCAAACAAGCCGGGTCAAATTCTAGACTGTAGCGCAATACCAAAGGAATAAGCAAACTCAGGGTCAGAGACAAGCCAGGGGATCAGTAACAGTCAGGAGCAGATATGCCAAAGACAAAAGGCAAAAGCAGGTCAGGGTCCAAGTCGAGTTCAAGTACCAAGAAGTCCAGACACAAAGGGGACACACAGTCGGGACAGGGAGCAGGGAATAACACAGACACGGGTCGAGTCAGGAATAACAGCAGGACAAATCAGGGTGTAACAGAGTCAGCTACTCACGCCATAGGCAGAACTATAACTGACATTGCCTGCAGGAAGCAGCGGTGATAAATAGCAAACCTGAACGCAGACGCTGAGAAAGGTTAACCCCTGAAATGACCAGACCAGGAACATGGAAAGACAGGACTCAAAACCCAGTCTGGATCATGACACTCTTTACCTTGATTGATAGCTCACTATCAGGCAATGAAATTGGGCGGTGAGCTATTAGTCAAGCTAAAGAGGCTGGTGCTGGGCGGGGAAAACAACATAAGGGATGCAGAGCGCTCTTTCATTCCCAGAGCACTTAAGACCTCAATTTATGAAGAAAAATGCTAATTTGTAAGGAATGCCGCAATAAATAGATGATATAAAGGTGATGATGGATTTATATTTCAAATACCTGCATTTCAACATATGTGCTTTTTTGGGAGGGGCGGGGGAGGGGAATTGATCTTACTACCAGATTCAGTTCAATTCCCACCACCAGGACAGCCACAAGAGTGCCCACGTTTAGATGGGTACAGTATACCATAAAAATGTTAAAATATGACCACTAACTATTTGTATCACAAACAATAGTGGATGGGATCGGCTCATCAACTGGTGGACTAATCACTAAGTTTATGTGATTAGCAGCAGTCCCTTCACCACTTTTCCTTCAAAATGCAAATTCCAGTTTTAGCACCCTACAATATTCTCTGGCATATCCAACACAGGATTCTATTACAAGACCTGCAAAGACATAAAGTGGAGAATGTGCCAACCAATCTTGCAGTACCCAATATAGCAATATGAAAAATAGTTTTTTACTCACTGCTGGTGGGGGGAGCACAGTCCGCTAATTCCTATCTTTTATCCAGGTTCACATAACAAATGCATTTATCCCAACAGGGACATTTGCTCCAACAATCACAGCATGAAAAGTAATTAGCTAATTAAAAAGTATACACAGTTTAAAAAAAATAAAAAAGCAATATAAAATCACATTACTCCTTGAGAACAGAGGTCATAACCTGCTAGCCAGAAGTGATGTCACACAAAGTGACATAGTATACTAATTTAAAACAATGTACTAATACTGCAACATTTCTATTCAGTAACACACATGATATACAGTAACATAATATTATTTTTGGGTGGGGTTTTACCTAAACTCAACCCCTTTTGGTCTGGCCTGAATTTGCGTGGATGGTTTCTGAAAATTTGAGACTGTCTCTGCTAACTCCGAACTATGAGACCTAAAGTATGCTGAATTTAAATGTAAACTGCCAGTATTGTGTATTGATTACAACATATCTCATATCTTTGTAAGGGTGGTTGGACTGTGCTGTCACATTCCTACCCCTGAAGTCAACAATCACATTATGTACCATATTGTAATGTATATTATGCCTTGCATCTTTTGTATATATCGTGTCATGTGAATTGTAATGTATAGTGTGGGATAAGGATCGGTAGTATAATGTAATGTGTATAGTGTGCAGTAATGTTATATAATTAATGTCATGTAATGCTTATTATATGGTACTAGATGGTGGCCCAATTCTAACGCATCGGGTATTCTAGAATATGTATGCAGTTTATTTTTGAAGATTTAATAATAATGCAATAATGCACCACCCCAATCCAGATATGTACGGTTCTCTCACCCTCAATCCTGATATGTATGGTTCTCTCACCCCCAATCCTGATATGCATGCTACCCCTCAACCCCCTATCCTGGTATGCATGGTCCCCTGACCCCCCAATCCTGGAATGCATGGTCCTCTCACCCCCCAATCCTGGTATGCATGGTCCTCTTGCCTCTCTTTCCTGGTATGCATGGTCCTCTTACTCCCCTTTCGGGGTATGTATGGTCCCCTCACCCCCCAATCCTGGTATGCATGATCCTCTCACCCCTCTTTCCTGGTATGCACGGTCCCCTCACCCCCCAATCCTGGTATGCATGGTCCTCTCACCCCCCAATCCTGGTATGCATGGTCCCCGCACCCCCCTATCCTGGTATGCATGGTCCCCTCACCCCCTTCCCTGGTATGCATGGTCCTCTCACCCCCCAATCCTGGTATGCATGGTCCCCTCACCCCCCAATCCTGGTTTGCATGGTCCCCTCACCCCCCAATCCTGGTATGCATGGTCCCCTCACCCCCCAATCCTGGTATGCATGGTCCCCTCACCCCCCTTTCCTGGTATGCATGGTCCCCTCACCCCCCTTTCCTGGTATGCATGGTCCCCTCACCCCCCAATCCTGGTATGCATGGTCCCCTCACACCCCTTTCCTGGTATGCATGGTCCCCTCACCCCCCTTTCCTGGTATGCATGGTCCCCTCACCCCCCAATCCTGGTATGCATGGTCCCCTCACCCCCCTTTCCTGGTATGCATGGTCCCCTCACCCCCCAATCCTGTTATGCATGGTCCCCTCACCCCCCAATCCTAGTATGCATGGTCCCCTCACCCCCTTTCCTGGTATGCATGGTCCCCTCACCCCCGTTTCCATGTAGCCATGACCAATCAGCGTCGCGGCCCTCTGTCCGTGACCAATCAGCAACGCGGCCCTGTACTGTAGCTGCGACCAATCACTGCCGCGGCCCTCTAGCATGTAAAAAATTAATATTAAAAAATAAAAAGTTATTCTCACCTTCCGACGGCCTCCTGTCTTCTTTCCACGCGCCCAACCTCGAGTTCCCAGTAATGCTTTTCGGCTTAGACCGCTGATGGTCTTCTTTCTCGCTCTCGCGAGAGTGACGTCGGTCTTCTTTCTCGCTCTCGCGAGAGTGACGTCAGTCTTCTTTCTCGCTCTCTCGAGAGTGACGTCATCAGCGGTCTAAGCCGCAAAGCAATACTGGGAACGCGAGGCCGGGCGCGTGGAAAGAAGACAGGAGGCCGTCGGAAGGTGAGAATAACCTTTTTTTTTTTTTCTTTTTAATTCTCTTTTTTACAGATTAAGGCCTGCGTCCGATTGAGCGCTGCGCCCGACTTACCCTTACAAACAGCTGCGCCTGTCACTGATTGGTTGCGGCCTGGTGGGGGCCTGGCGGCTGCGACCAATCAGTGGCCCGCGATTTTGGTTACAGACAGACATGATAAGGCGTTTATATATATAGATAGTTTTATAATAGGTAGTGGTGTGATAGATATGTAAATAGTTGATTATTGGGTAAAATAGGAGTTAATGTTTTGGACTAGCCTACAGTGGGAGGCGTTAGTGTAAGGGAGAGTAGCTGTTTCCTGAGAGTTTGTGACATGGGGTTTGAAGTGCGAGGTGAGCAGAGCTGCATTAAAGGATATCTGTGACGACACTGTGCTTATTCTTAATTTTGCCAGATATGTTATTCAGTGGGTCAAGAGTGATAGGCCATTGTTCAAATGAGCCTGAACGTTGACTCTTGCATTGATATTTGTTGCAACTTATTTTTTTCATTTTTCCCACTTTCTTTCCCCTTTTCTCTTCTTACGTTTTCCCCCCTTTCTCTCTCTTAAACTTTCCCTGCATATCACTGCCTCCACCCCTTAGCTTCAAAACGTACTGCCCTTGTTATGCAATGGGCACACGATCGCCGCAGTTAGCTCTTTGTTTGGCCTACGAGCACACGCACATTATTCTTTGGCGTGGTGATGTCAATCCTGCAATCTGGTCATGTGAGTGTCTTCTTTTTTCACTGTTGCCAATAACGTTTAGGCTATGGGCCCACGTAGCGTTTTAAAACGCACACTAAAAACAAGACTCCTTCCCAGAAATCGCGCGTTTTTTCCCCCGCACGATTTCACCACGATTTTACCGCGATTCTGTTCGCGATTTTGCCGCGAGTTTCTCAAGCACTTTCCAAGCGATTTGAAGCATCACTTGGAAAGTGATTGACAGGTTGGTCACACTCGTCAAACATAGTGTTTGACAAGTGTGAGCAGCTTTTTACTGTTGAGGCCGCCTATGCGGCCTCAATAGTAAAAGATAGAATATTAAAAATGATAAAAAAATAAAAAATCGGGGTATATTTACCTTCTGACGTCCCGCGCTGCCATCCCAGGCCTCAGTGTTCCCAGCGATGCCTTGCGAGACCTGTGATGACGTTGGTCTCGCGTTGCTATAGCGATCTCACGAGACCGCTAGAGTCACACGAGACTACGTCATTACAGGACCTTGCCGCAAGGCATTACTGGGAACGATGTGGCCCGGGATGGCAGCGCGGGACGTCGGAAGGTAAATATACCCCTACTTTTTATTTTTTTATTCTTTTTTTTACAGGGGTATGGTACCCAGGGCCTGGAGGACAGTCTCCTCTCCTCCACACCGTGGGTACCAACCGCACATGAGACGCTTAACTTCGCGCATGGTGGGCATAGCCACATGCGGGAAGTAAGCGATTCTCATGCATTCCTATGGGTGCGGAATCGCGGCAATTCTTTGCGATTCCGCACAAAAGAATGATCACGCTGCGATTTTTTTCTGCGATGCGATTCCGCCGTGGAAAAAAGCACAGCATGTGCGGAATGCCATAGGAATGCATGGGGGGCATTCTGTACACGATTTTTAAACATTTTCACAGCGTTTTCGCCCCGAAAATCGCGGCAAAAACGCTTAAAAATCGCATCGTGGGCACACAGCCTTAACTGGTATTTTCACATGCATGTGCACTTGGCTTAGTCAGCACCTTGAGGTCATCATAGGATGCCGGTAACCTGACAGGTCTCTCCCCAATTTTCTGCCCATACACTTTCTTATAGTATTTTACATCTTTGGAAAGTATTCCATCCCTTTCCTCTTTTTAGGCTCTCCCACCTACCATATCTGTATTTTGCCATGTTGGGTATTTATTTTAATATTTCTTATTTTTAATCATATTTTCTAATAAATATTTGTATTATTTGTAGTTAAGTCTGTCCTAACACTTTTTTCTGTTTTGGTAATGTTTATGTTAATAGCACCACTAGCGCCCCCACGCACACATCGTACAAGTCATTGCACAACTCTGTACAGTGGAAACATGACTGTCAGTTTTAGGGTACGTGCACACGCTGCGGAATCCGCTGCGGATTAATCCGCACGGATTTTGCAAAAACCGCAGATAATCCACAGGTCCAAAGACCTGCGGATTATCTGCGGTTTTGCCTGCGGTTTGGTCCTGCGGATTCACTATGAACCCGCAGCGGTTTCCGCAGAAAGAATTGACATGCAATTCTTTCTGCGGATTCAAAACCGCAGCAAATCCGCGCGGTTTTTTCCGCAGCGTCGGCACAGCGTTTTTTTTTTCCCATTCAAATGAATGGTACTGAACACCGCAGCTAAAACTGCTGCGTGTCCGCAGCGGCCAAAACCGCTGCGGAAACGCAGCGGAATCCGCAGCGTGTGCACACAGCCTTATATAGAAATTGAATACATTTTAGTTACATGGCACCTTATACTGACTTCTAAAAAGATTAGTTAAATCCAGATAACCCCTTAAAGGGATTGTCCACAATCAGCTATTAAAGTTTAATCCTTAGCATAGTGGGAAAAAAAGAAATTACCAAGCATTACTTATAGTATTAAATGTACAAATACATTGTTGCTACAAGTATAAAAGAGTGAGACATTGCGCACATATTTTGATCAAAGTGTGTGACCCCGTTTACCAAAGACAAAGGCAATCTCTCTTACAAAGGACCTTATACTAAACTCGTACCTTTCTCTATACTTAGGCCTCAAATTAGGTGGAGAAAAAGAGGATAAAGCTAAACTTTTCCCTAAATAAAAACAGTCTAGGAAAGATGGATGCATGAGGTTGCAAGGTCTTAGAAGTAGCTACCCCTAAAATTCACAATGCATAAAATATAGAAACTGACCAGATATACATGAAGTCCACTACTGCTACCCATGTAAGTGCATAAGGTATTTTGAGGACACATAAATCTTGTTAAGCGAATAAACCGTAGCACTACTGTGAAGGTGCTCAAGTAGGTTCCCAAGCCAGTAAGATATAAGTAAGAAACTTGGCACTCAACTTATGATAAGGAAATCCAGATTTTTTATTTAGGCAGTCACAAAAACAGAGGACGTTTCGGTCCCAGTTGGACCTTCATCAGCCTGACTGCTGTATGACTAAGTATAGATACAGGGCTAAATGTGCCTGTAGGTGAAGGTGGCGTAGCAGCAACCATAATTAGAGTTTAGTCCTGCAAATATGAGAAGGGGTGTATAGGTCAAAGCTGACCAAAAGCAGGGATTTGAAAAGCAGGCACTGTGCTTAGCCTCTCCTACACTGACCCGGAATCCACCGTTGTTTTTGTGACAGCCTAAATAATTAATCTGGATTTCATTATCATAAGTTGAGTGCCAAGTTTCTTACATAAATCTTGTTGTGATCCATCGTCCAATGACACACGTTGATCAAAGTAGGCAACTTCACATTTTTACATGTATGGTAAAAGTGCAAAAAGTTTGTATATCTTTCCTTAGACTAAGTTGTCACCATCAGATTTGTGTGGGTCGGCCACCTTTCACCCCCAACTATCAGCTGCGTGCAGCTCCCACTGTGTCTGGATGTACATGTGTGGCGCCCCTGAGGGTTCAGTCGCCATAGAGATACTGCACCTCCTCCTGAGGTGTGGTGCCCCACCATTCAGGTAAGGTGGAGACACCTGACCACACTCCAACACCTGCATCCCACATAACACAGTAGTGTAGCAAAGCACCCTTTAGTGGCTCCCTGCTTGGAACACGAAGCGTGCTGGGAGGCGGGTGGAGTTTAGTTAGCATCAAAAGAGCGGGAAGAGTTTAGGATTTGGTCAGTCAGTCTGACAGAGTCAGAGGAAGAGTGAAGATCCTCTGAGTGGGATGGATGAAGTGCTGCAGCTGACCTCAGTGACCTGTGTCCACTGGCACAGGAAAGGAACATTGATAGAAAGCCTGACTCTCTCCATAAGAAAGAAGGATTAGTACGGAACGTAAGGAGAGGAGACTAAGGATCAGGGTTAGAGCAGAACCCTTCCCAAGTTCACAGCGCAAGGCCGGGGTCCGGTCCCCGAGGTTGTATGGATACTATTGGTCCTGCGACAGACACCGGAGGAATAGAAGTTGTCACCACTTTATTCCCACACAAGACTTGGGAGCAGAACAGCAACGAGAGTGAGCCGGGACTTAGTAGCAAGGAGTCCCCGAAGCAGGCTATAGCTGTCTGCCGTACAAGTAGAGTTCTAAGAACATCTGACAGGAGGAACTTCAGTGTAACTCAGTACTGAGAGTACTTCACTATAGGCACAAAAGGGAGACGTTCAGAAAAGGCACGTATGTTGGCGGAGTGTTGGAACGGAGTACTTCATCTTGCCTGGACGTTGGCTGAGCCCCGGACCTGGAGGACCCGGCACGGATGCGGGCACCTGTATGCTGAACAGACTGTGAGTAAAGCTTTGGAACTACATGCCCAGGTGTCCTCCGCTTATTCCTGCACCAACCCACTCAGCACCGCTACATCTCTGTGCTTAACACTGCACCATTACGCTCTCCTCACTAGCGTTTCATCTACACTGCCCTGGGACTACAGCCGTACCTGCGGAGGGCCGCAACATCATTGCTGCACCACACCATCTGTCCCAGAGGATCTGTCTGCAGCGTCGGCTTAACATCTTCATTGCCGAACACCACAGGTGGTGTCACAAATCATTCACTAATAAACTTTAATCATTATCATCCACACGCTCAACATTCCCCTTTTACAATGGATGCCCAGGGCCACGGACCAGGTCACAGCTACCGTGACATCTCCCATTGAACTCCACAGGCCCGGTACCGAGTACCCCACCGCCATGGGTGCAAGGGCGATCCACATGATTTACAGAATTGATAACACATGGACGATCTATATACTTTGCAGAGTACTACATTTCTGTTCCTATTCACATCTATAGGAGCTGAGCGACAGCATGCGACCGGCCAAATACTAACTTGACTACGCTCTACTGTAACTACAAACTCAGTAAATAATACTGACTATGTATATTTTGGCACAGTCTGTGCCGAAATCCCCTTGAAATCTGCTGACAATCACGTGCTCTTTCACCTGCCATTTCTGTTGACAATCAAAATTTCTACTTTGGAAAGCAATCACCAAATAAATTTGCGCACAGAAAAGCTGACAATTTAGTGAGTCCTGGATCCCTGGCCATTAAATCTGCACATCTATGGCAGGAAGCTCAGCGATTTCTGCCACAGATCCTATAGTGATATATGTGTCGGATTTGCAGTATTTAGGTTATCATAACAACTTCTGACTAGTGCCACCTAGTGGAGGTTGCCACCACTATGAGTCAATAGCTGTCCCTTTGAAGGGTTATTCTTATGTTATGAATTTGGTATAATTACTTAAGTAGTATGAAAATAAGCAGATTTGCAGATGACTAGCTTTTTCCATTTGCCATTGTCATTCTCCTACAATGAGAGCTTTATCTCACATAATTTGTTGCCATGGAGATTGGCCACAGGGGCCTGGCCAAGTATACACAGTGGCTAAATTGCAGTCTGAGGAGTTAACTCCTAAGATACCAGTGGATTCTCTCCATTGATTTCTATACAGCAGTTAACTGCTCACCTCTACTCTCTTTCTCTCAGCTCCTGATGTGCTGCTTTTATCAGTCCTACAAAATCACCAACCCCCCACACCATATTTTCCAGAGCAGTTGTCTTAATCATTGCTTTCACTTTTCCAGTCAAGTACTTGTTCAAGGGCCCTTTTACTTCTGCATGCAAATATAGTAATAACATGGTAGACTTTAGAGCAAGCACTGACAAACCATTAAAGGGGTCATATGGAGGGATAAAAATGTATTCATAGTGATAAAAATTCAATTGTCACAGTATGCGGTATTTGGAACTATTTTCTGTGACGGGGCATAGCTGCTGAGCGTTCCCCCTCCTTGTTGGGACATTGTATCACAGATTTGGGGGGGGTAGCCTGGTCTTGGCTTCTAACACAAGCCAGCAAACAAATAAGCTCCTTCCATATAGGCTTGAAAGCCCATATGATACAGGAGAACTACTGAGGGAGGAAGACCAGTGGTTGGACAGACAGATGCTGTACCAGCATAGCCTCTTTATGACAGGGGCTTGGATGGAAACTCTGACTTCATAGCTGTGAATTAGCATCAGGCAGAGCTTAGAGGGTCAAGTAGACAGAGTACAGAATCTCACAGGACATCAGGCTCCCTCAGGGGCGGGGCTTGCATTATGAGCATAACAAGCCAAGCCCACTAACCTGTGATTGCATGGATGGACCTATCAGACTCCTGATCTATGATGTAACATTCCAGAAGAGAAGTGGAACGCTTAGCAACTGTGTCTCCATAGCAGGGAATAGCTCTGAATACCAGAAACCGTGACGGCTGAAAATAGACCTATGCATGCAACCATTGTAGTTTATGAAGTTATATTGATATAAATACATTTTAACAATAACCCTTTAATAAGCTCTACATCATGACCAGGGCTATAAACCAGGCCAGATAGCCATCTGCAGACAGTTGCTTTGAGGAACTTGCTCCTCAGCACACAGTGCTCAGGATGGCGGGCTGAATAAGATGCTCTTGATGCAGCTTTGGGGTATTATTGGCTCATCAGTGGTCTCATAAACAAAAGCTAGTACCCTCAAAGGCTTTTTGATATATAAACCAGTACAGTACGATGAAGATTAGAGCATGTCCTCTTATCGGAATATCTTGATTTATTATTTTTAATGTTAATCTCCTGGTTATTTTATATTGCTGGATTGAGCTCAGAATTATATTGCATGTAATAATTTCAATAAAATAATGGTAAATGTAGTTGATGAATCGTTCATCTCTGCTGGCATTGGGGGAGTAGTAGACAGAGTTGCTCAGTGGGTTGTCTGACAAGTGACATTTTAAGTTTCCCCAGCTTCCTGCGCTCTCTTATTCTACCTTCTAAAAAATGAGCTGCCACATTGTACACCCCAGGGGTGCTGCACACAAGCTTCCACACTCCCATTATTTGTTTTCTGCGTAATTTTGTCACCTGTATTATTCCCCAGATTAGCAGACAGGGGAAATACCTTTTTCTGGCTTGTCACATAATGGGCTTGTTGTGACGCAGCTGGGAACGTTCCATATAAATTTAGCCTTTCTCCTTCTTATCAAGCGCCCGTCGTCCTTCTACGCCCAATCATTTGTAGAATTTATGCGTTTACCTATTTTTTCCTGGAGGGCGCTGAGAATGAGTGCGAAGGGAGAGAAATAATCTATTTATTCTAAGATTCAAACTTATACATTCAGCATTTTCCTGCGTGTGATTCCAGCACAAAGTGGTCCCAGCCCCTCTGATTTACGAGTCCACTTCTCGTATTCGGCTGGAGATTGATGAAGTCCAAGGACGCTTATGACAGAAAGCATCTGAGCAGGGAAAAAGCCTGCTAATATGAATATTTATGTGCCTGCTAATATGCCCTTATGTCAGATCTTTGTGTGTTTTGTGTGTTTGTTTGTGTGTGTGCTTCTGCACACATTTCTATTCCGGGAGAATAAATGTATTCCACCCACAGAAGGAGGGGATTTTGCCATTGTCACACCCTTGGCAAACTCTCAGCCGTTATTTTGTCATTCTCCTATGGTACTCCAGACTGGCGATGTGATTGGCGCACATTGTTCCGAAGGTTGTGTGTATTGTCACTGTGACACTGTTCAGACTTTCTGGGAGCTGAGAAGGAATAAAACAGATTGTCAGCATCACTAATTAAGATAGACATGGCGTAAAATCTACCAGAGACAAAATGTTGGCCTTAGCGAAATACTTTATCACAGTAGCAGTTAGTGAAATAATACAGAAAAAAGGATTAAACCGTGTACCTTATTATTAATCTGCAAATGTCACACTTTAACAAAGACGGGATTATGCCTGTTATGTGCGTCATTCTGCCAAGTGTTAACCCTGCGCTTTCCTAAATATTTTTTTCAGGAGACCCTGCTGCCGAAGGATGGTCACAGTGGGGAGTTTGCTCGACAACGTGTGGTCAAGGCGCACAAGTACGCACCCGCTCCTGTGTTTCATCTCCGTACGGAACATTGTGCAGCGGTCCATTGAGAGAGACGCGGACTTGCAACAACACAGCTACATGCCCCGGTATCCACAGTTCTTCAACTCTTTATAATTAGAATCTGAGAAATGCCCCATTTTTAGAATTGTTTAGTCTACAATACAGTATGTCTCTGTACTAGAAGTGAGGGTATCTTATCCAGGAGGAGCTATATATACAGTGCGGCCCATGGGAAAGTAGCCTGCTGAATTTCATGAGCGCATTCAGCTGTCCTGATTGATGGAGGCCTCAGCTTCTTCATAATTGTGACAGAGACGGTTTGATGCCATTTCTGAACCAGACTCTGAATACAAAATTTAGCTGGTGGTTTTGTTTCGGGGTACTTGTCGTCATTGCCTCTTGCATTAACTTAATCAATCGGCATCCCACATAGCCTTTCACAATGGAGAACACCATCTTTCTGACACAATGCGCACAGACGGACTGAACAGGAAGGCAAAATAAAGTCAGACACTGCACATGGGACGACACCACATCACCAGGAAGAAAGCAAGGGGTTACAGACTCCTCGTGAGAGCGTAGCAACAGTCTTGGAGGCAGGCTACTTTTCCATGGGCCCCTCTTAATAACTATGATGTGTTTTTTTTTAATATAATTCGCACTCTACAAATGATGAAAAATAATGAATTGTGAAGCCCTATCTCAAAGACTAAAGTGGTTATTACGGTTGTGTCAAGTGGAAAGATCAGTCATATTATAAAAATCACAAGCATGGAATAATTAGGATTAGGATATTCAGTCTTTTTAACGGGTTATAGAAACTTTTAAATGTAATGACCTACTGTATATCTAGGACAGGTCATTAATATCAGATTGGTGGTGGTCTACTCTCGGCACCTCCACTTTTCAGATGTCTCAAGGGGCAGCAGCACTTGTAAAGGGCCTGTCACACTAAGCGATATCGCTAGCAATATCGCTATAACGTCACTGGTTTTGTGACGTTATAGCGATATTGCTAGCGATATCACTGTCTGATACTTACCTTCGACCGGCTGCCCCGCTGGTTATCGCTGATCGAGCGAGAACGTCCTGGACCGTTTCTCGTTGTCAGCTTCCTGCTGGGCTTTCTGTGGTGCCGACGAGCGACGCGTGGACGCGGGCGGGACGACGTCAGGATCGCCTCGTCTGACAGGTAAGTAGCGACCCCCGACCGCTGCTATGTCGCTGGTGAGATCTGCCTGTGTGGCAGCTCTCTAGCGACCACTTAGCGATGCACCAGCGATCCTGACCGTGTCATATCGCTGGTCGGGATCACTGGTGCATCGCTAAGTGTGACAGTACCTTAAGAGTTCTGTACACTCTTCAGTGGCTACATTTGTGTGCAGGTTGGTTCATATTCACTTGGTGTGTACATTTAGTAACAGCAGGATAATGTTTTTTCTTTATTGGTCCAAGGAGTAACATTTCTCCTTGTGGAGAGTGACATGCCAGGTTTGGCATGTCAGTGAGGTGAATTATACACCATGCATGCTCCTCTTGGAAATTAAATATGCAAATTGCTTCTTCAGAGACAAAGAGGACTTGAACTCCAGTGACATCTTTTGGAAGTAGCAATACTAATAGTCAAGATGGACCCTTTAATGAGCCTTGCCATATGACTTAGGGCAGGGCCGGACTGGGACTAAAATTTAGCCCTGGCATTTGAAGTTACACAGGCCCATTAGTCTCATGGTGACTATATAATATATTTGTACACTTGTAGGCTACAAGAAGTGAGAGGAGATTAACACGACTATATAACATGTAGTCACAGCTGTGCCCAGTATTTCAGCTCAGTCCTATTTACTGCTTTTAATTGCAGTACTCCTCCCAAAGCTCTGTCCCCTTTTGTATGCACGGTGACAGAATTCCTGACAGAACTGCTATCCATTGGGCAACCAGACCCCCAGGTCATAGCCGCCCCTATCATACCTCCCAACTTTTGAAGAAGGGAAAGAGGGACAAAGACTGCGGTGCACACAGCATGCCGGAGCAAATTTTAGGCCACGCCCCGGTCACACCTATTTCACAACTAGTCACACCCATGTCCACGCCCAACCGCACCCATTTAGCACTGCTGATCACACTGACTGTTACTGAGGGCACAGTGGCTGGCATTATGGGCTGGCATTATGGGCTCATTTGCTGGTACTGTGGGCACACTGACTGGTACTAAGGAAGAGAGAAAACAGAGAGTGAGAAAAAAGAAAACAGAGAGAGAGAGAAAGAAAGAAAAGAGAGCAAGAGAGAAAGAAAGAGAGAAAGAAAGAACAGAGAGAAAGAAAGAACAGAGAGAAATAAAGAACAGAGAGTAAGAAAGATTCTATAAAGATACTATAGCAGCCCGCCTCCCATTGTTGTGCCCATCTGAGCCTCCCGGTGCAGGACATATCATGATCCGCTCACATAGCCGGCATCCCCGATTCCAAGGCGATACTGCTGTCTGCACTGTCGGAGGAGGACATGGTGATGGATCTGAAGCATTCCTAGTTTCGTCACAATCTCCTCATGAAATTACCTCATTTCCGGTCAGCTTCCAGCACATCACTTCCAGTGGAACGTCATGTGCGAGTTTTAAAATGCTCCTCTGGGCTCCACCGTGTACTCGGGAAAAGCCCGCTTTGTATGCCTCATACACACTTGGCTCCGCTCCGTACATCCCATACACATATGGCTCCACTCTGTACGCACACGGCTCCGCATACCCCATACACACATGGCTCTGCTCCATACACCAAGTACACACACGACTCTGCTCAGTACACCTCGTACATGCGCGGCTCCGCACGCCCCGTACACATGTGGCTCCGCTCTGTACACCTCGTACACGCGCGGCTCCGCTCTGTACACCTCGTACATGTGTGGCTCCGCTCCGTACACCTCGTACACGCGCGGCTCAGCTCCGTACACCTCGTACACGCGCAGCTCAGCTCTGTACACCTCGTACACGCACGGCTCAGCTCCGTACACCTCGTACACGCGCGGCTCCACTCCGTACACCTCATACACGCGTGGCTCCGCTCCGTACACCTCGTACAAACGCGACTCCGCTCACGTCACCTCGTACACACACGGCTCAGCTCCGTACACTTTGTAAACATGGCTCCGCTCCGTACACCTTGTACACATGGCTCTGCTACATCCACCCTGTAAACCCCTCCTGACCCCACACAGAAACTTACTCGCATCCAGCAGTGCACCATGACAACCAGCATGGCAGAGTCCTGCATGCACACACGGAAGCTCCTTATCTTGTGACCCCTGACTCCTCCCCTCCTGTGACCTCAGCTGCCGGTGCTGCCTGTATCCATGTGGCATCATTGCAGGAGGGGGACCCCGCATTTGCATGCAGGGCCCTGGAAGCAGGAACGGATCAAGCAGCCCACTACAGGCACTGGCCCTTCTGGCATTTGCCAGAAGTGCCCGATGGTCAGTCCGGCCCTGACTTAGGGTATGTGCACACGATCAGTAAATGCTGCGGGTTGGACGCTGCGTACTTGAGCTGTGTCCATCATGCACTGTCTAGATATTACAGCATAGTGGATAGGATTTCAAGAAACCCCATGCCCACTGTGAATGCACAGAGGCCCACAGATCACCCGCGGAGAAAGACATGCAGCACGTCACTCCAGATCGCAGCATGTCTATATATCTTGCGGAGACGCAAGCCTCCACCAAAAAAACATTGCCCATACAATGTATTGGACGCAGTGAATCCGCACGGTTCAATTCACCTGAGTTCAATAACTGGCAGCACTTTGGATGCAGAGGACATATGCTGCATCCAAAGAGCTACCAATTCCTGAACGTGTGCACATGCCCTTAGGTAAAAGTCAAACCAGACACAATTTGCAGACAGTGTTTTGGGATACTACCCCCTCGTCAAAGCGAAGTATGATATCTGATTTGGCTAGGTGAGAGTCACATGCCAGGCTTGGTATGTCAGAGTGAGGAGACTTATACCCATGCATGCTCCTCTGGGAAATTAAATATGCACAATGCCTATTCAGAGTGGAAGAGAACTTGAACTCTAGTACTCTAGTAACTTCCAATATGGGACACTAGTGTTCAAATCCTCTTCCTCTCTGAGAAGGTAATTTGCAGATTTCATATCCCAGAGGAGTATGCATGGCATATACAGTAGGTAAGGAAAGTATTCAGACCCCTTTACATTTTTCACTCTTAGTTTTATTGCAGTCATTTGGTAAATTCAAACAAGTTAATTTTTTTCTTATTAATGTACACTCTGCACCTCAGACTTGGCCGAAGTTTCACCTTCCAAGACAATAACCCTAAGCACACAGCTAAAATAACAAAGGAGTGGCTTCAGAACAATCCTCTGACCATTCTTGACTGGCCCAGCCAGAGCCCTGACCTAAACCCAATTGAGTATCCTTGGAGAGACCTGAAAATGGCTGTCCACCAACGTTCACGATCCAACCTGACGAAACTGGAGAGGATCTCCATGGAAGAATGGCAGAGGATCCCCAAATCCAGGTGTGAAAAACTTGTGGCATCATTCCCAAGAAGACTCATGGCTGTACTAGCTCAAAAGGATGCTTTTACTCCATACTCAGCAAAGGGTCTGAATACTTATGCCCTTGTGATATTTCAGTTTTTCTTTTTTAACAAATTTGCAAAAATTACTACATTTCTGTTTTTTTTAGTCAAGATGGGGTGCAGAGTATACATTAATGAGAAAAAAAAGAACTTTTTTGAATTTACCAAATGGCTGCAATGAAAGAACGAGTGAAAAATTTAAAGGGGTGTGAATACTTTCCATTCCCACTGTAAGTCTTCTCAATTTAACATGCCAAGCCTGGTATATCACTCTCTAGAAGGAGAAACATTACCCCTTAGATCCCAGTCTTAATCCTCTCTCCCAGCCTAATCAGATGTCATATTTTGTACTGATGAGGGGCAACATCCTGAAACACCCTGTCTGCAAATTGAGATTCTGGTTTGGACTTTTATCCTAAGTCATGTAACAAGGCTCATTAAAGGGTCGATATTGACTTTTAGGATTGCTACTTCCAATAGGTAACACTAAAGTTCAGGTTCTCTTCCACTCTGAAGAAGCAATTTGCATGTATCGGTTCACTCACTTAAATACATCATTGCAATATCTTATATCTCTTGCTTATACAGTGGGGCAAAAAAGTATTTAGTCAGTCAGCAATAGTGCAAGTTTCACCTCTTAAAAAGATGAGAGGCGTCTGTAATTTACATCATAGGTAGACCTCAACTATGGGAGACAAACTGAGAAACAAAAATCCAGAAAATCACATTGTCTGTTTTTTTTTTCATTTTATTTGCATATTATGGTGGAAAATAAGTATTTGGTCAGAAACAAAATTTTATCTCAATACTTTGTGATATATCCTTTGTTGGCAATGACAGAGGTCAAACGTTTTCTGTAAGTCTTCACAAGGTTGCCACACACTGTTGTTGGTATGTTGGCCCATTCCTCCATGCAGATCTCCTCTAGAGCAGTGATGTTTTTGGCTTTTCGCTTGGCAACACGGACTTTCAACTCCCTCCAAAGGTTTTCTATAGGGTTGAGATTTGGAGACTGGCTAGGCCACTCCAGGACCTTGAAATGCTTCTTACGAAGCCACTCCTTCGTTGCCCTGGCGGTGTGCCTTGGATCATTGTCATGTTGAAAGACCCAGCCACGTTTCATCTTCAATGCCCTTGCTGATGGAAGGAGGTTTGCACTCAAAATCTCACGATACATGGCCCCATTCATTCTTTCATGTACCCGGATCAGTCGTCCTGGCCCCTTTGCAGAGAAACAGCCCCAAAGCATGATGTTTCCACCACCATGCTTTACAGTAGGTATGGTGTTTGATGGATGCAACTCAGTATTCTTTTTCCTCCAAACACGACAAGTTGTGTTTCTACCAAACAGTTCCAGTTTGGTTTCATCAGACCATAGGACATTCTCCCAAAACTCCTCTGGATCATCCAAATGCTCTCTAGCAAACTTCAGACGGGCCCGGACATGTACAGGCTTAAGCAGTGGGACACGTCTGGCACTGCAGGATCTGAGTCCATGGTGGCGTAGTGTGTTACTTATGGTAGGCCTTGTTACATTGGTCCCAGCTCTCTGCAGTTCATTCACTAGGTCCCCCCGCGTGGTTCTGGGATTTTTGCTCACCGTTCTTGTGATCATTCTGACTCCACGGGGTGGGATTTTGCGTGGAGCACCAGATCGAGGGAGATTATCAGTGGTCTTGTATGTCTTCCATTTTCTAATTATTGCTCCCACAGTTGATTTCTTCACTCCAAGCTGGTTGGCTATTGCAGATTCAGTCTTCCCAGCCTGGTGCAGGGCTACAATTTTGTTTCTGGTGTCCTTTGACAGCTCTTTGGTCTTCACCATAGTGGAGTTTGGAGTCAGACTGTTTGAGGGTGTGCACAGGTGTCTTTTTATACTGATAACAAGTTTAAACAGGTGCCATTACTACAGGTAATGAGTGGAGGAAAGAGGAGACTCTTAAAGAAGAAGTTACAGGTCTGTGAGAGCCAGAAATCTTGATTGCTTGTTTCTGACCAAATACTTATTTTCCTCCTTAATATGCAAATAAAATGAAAAAAAAACAGACAATGTGATTTTCTGGATTTTTTTTTCTCAGTTTGTCTCCCATAGTTGAGGTCTACCTATGATGTAAATTACAGACGCCTCTCATCTTTTTAAGTGGTGGAACTTGCACTATTGCTGACTGACTAAATACTTTTTTGCCCCACTGTATCTCTTGCAATACCTTATGCGATACAGACAAGTACAAGCCAGCCTGCATGCTCATGTGCTCATTGAAGTCCAGATTGTTGCTAAATTCAAACCCACACCAGTCTAGTATTGATGGCCTATTCTAATGATAGGCCATCAGATTTAAAAGCATGAATAAGTTCTTTAAAAGGAAGCTGTCACCAGCTCAACACTTATAAATGACTAGTATAGTTGCATTTGTCTTTTAATGGTTATTAGGTTTACAATGTGCGGTCCAACTTCATAATTCTCAGCTTTTCAAAAATCGTTCTCCACATATTCAAATAGCTTGGAATAGTTTAAGTGGTGTCTTCTACGAGCAGACCAGTCCTGCTCCATTTCCCAATAGCAATCCCATTGAGGCATAGACTGGACTGGGATCCTTGATCCACCCATACCCTCTTCTTCTGGAACTTTGAATCCAACGGCTGGTTGTGAGCACCGCAGGTATGGGCATGTACCGAGGAACTCTGCCTACGTGCCAGATGCTTGTGGTCAGACTACACACTTCCTTGAACTCTCTCAGACATTCTTTGTTCCCAGGGAGTATAAAGGCGGATCAGTGATCTAGGGCATGACTCAGTGGTCACACTATAGGGAGATGGGGCAAACACTTTTTAGACTAGGCCAAGTAATTTTAATACGCAGAGAACGATTTTTTAAAAAAGCAATTAAGGAAATCCAGGAGTATCCTGGATTTCCTTTACTGCTTTTCACCGATGAAACTTGGAGAAACTTGTTGGATGATGAACGAAAAGGAAGCCAGCTCACCAGTAAGCAGAAGCAGTAACACGGAGCTCCGTACAGACCGACGTCAACAATTAGGAAAGGAGAAAGTTCAGCTCCAGCTGCTTAAAATTCTTCTTTATTAAATCAGTTTAAAATAGACACATCATGAGTCTCTCTATATAACTATACCAGGTTAGAACGAGATTCTCATTCTAACCTGGTATGGTTATATGGAGAGACTCATGATGTGTCTATTTTAAACTGATTTAATAAAGAAGAATTTTAAGCAGCTGGAGCTGAACTTTCACCTTTCCAAACTTGTTGGATACCTAGCATTTTGCATCAGTTTGCACAACATTACCAGGTGAGCATATTGTATATTTTTCACCTGACTAATCTTTTACCTATTTACTACACTTATAGCGCTCCTCTTCTCCCCTTTCCTAAGGGAAATCCTTTTCCTTTAGATCTTTTCAAAAAGTGAGAATCAATATAAACTGTGAACTTGCTTCACAATGGGGTTTCCTGTAATCATCATTAATAGACAAATGCTGCCATGTAATTAGTTTATAAGTATCTGTCCTGCTGTCAGTTTACCTTTTAGTGTAAGGTATGACACATTTGGAAAACATATGCAGGACTTAGTTATCATATAAAAAATATTTTCAATTTACTAATGTGACTTGCAACATGATGAAAAACACCCATCATGGCTTCATTACTGACTAACCAGAGGTAGTTTTCAGTGACATGTTATTAGCTACTGGAATTTTTTTACTTTAAAGACACTTGCAAATGGCTAGTGGTAAGAAGATGAATGGAGAAAGGACAGTTCTTCTGTTACCTTCTCATACGTGCAAAAGACCAGTTGCTTACCATTAATGGGGGCACACCACGTTGGCCATTATGGGGCTCATGAGTTAAGGGGACCAGGATTCCTCCCCACCCTTCCATGCTTGGCATCACACTTTCAATTGTGTCTACATCCTTGATGCAATTATAGTTGAAAGCAATGATAGAACATTCTCCCTGTGTGTCTGAGCTCTGATATGTCAGGGCAGTGGGTGTGATGACGTCACTACATTGCACCCTCTGTGAAGACCTTCAGACCACAAGTTGCGGAGGCTGGAGGTAGTGAGGGAACAGGGAGAGGTGTGTTATTTTTATTTTTAGATCTTTGAATAAATTATGGGGGCCATTATACTATTTGTAGGGTTGTGTGGGGGTCATTCTATTGTTTGGAGGGCTATCTGGTGCCTTTATACTATTTGGAGGGCCATGTTGAGGGGCTATTATATTGTTTTAAGGGCTATGTGGGTGGCCATTGTACTGTTTTGAGGGCTACGTGGTGGCCATTATACTGTTTGGAGGGCCATTATACTAGTTGAAGGGCTATGTAGTGGCCAATGATGCTGTTTAAAGTGCCACTTTAAAGGGGGTATCGTAGTTTGCAGTGGGGAAGTTATGTAGGGTAATCATACTGTGCATGTGAAGGGCACTGTGGGGAAATTCACTGTGGGGGTATCACACTGTGTTTGGTGGTGCACTTTTGTTGGTATCATACTTTATGGGGGTCATGAAAGGGGTATCTTATTGTGTGGAAACACTAAGTGGCTTCTGTAGGTGCAAAATGACTTTGTAAGGGTTGCAAAGTTATGAGATATGCTCTTTTGTGATTCCTCTGGATATTATTTTTTTTGGGGGTGCCCAATTTCGACCTCTGCTGTAGGGCCATGATTTCTTTGTACACCTCTGCAAAAGACATATGACCTGTTCTCTACAAGAAATATAATTTATTGAATTTTTGTATTAAAAAAAATAGAAAGTGAATGTAATATGATAAAAAAGTGAGTTTGGATATCACCTGCATTGTTTACAAAGTGTGCGGAGGAGAAATATGGTCAATCTGATCATAGATGAAGTTATATTGCAATCCGAATAAAAATAATGTAGAAAGAAATAAAATATCGCGTAATGTCGTAATAGGAAGTCAGGGATCCAATGAAGAAAAAAACAGGATGTGGAAATGCCAACAGAGAGGTAATATTTTGAAATGTTCTAGAGGCATATGAAAAATCTAGTTGCATGCACAATGACAATCATTCTTTGCTCTTAGCAGCAATAAGATTGTTGGCATCTACAGTATGTGACCTGTAGCGAGAGAAGGGACAGCATCGAGTTGAAGGCTGGAGTGATGCATCATTTGTTTCTCAGTTATTAATAGAAAGAGACTTTACACAGGCAAAGAGTCGACATTGGGTCACTTTAGTAAAAAAAACAAACAATAAGCAATGTAGCAATAAATCCAGAAGAAAACATGATTACATTTCAAGGTCAAACTGTCCAATATTCATTTAATCCTCAAGGTGCAAAATCTAAAAGGGATAATCTACAAAGTTAAGTCCATCAATCTAGGCTCTTATCAGCAACATACAACTATCCTTGGAGAAGAAAAGGTTAATCCATAGCTTATTCTCTTTTGTGTGCAGAAGATACAGTATTGTGTTTTGAGGGCAACATGCAGCTCTTTTTTAATACATAGATCAGGCTTCTGTCAGATGATTTAGGGAACTTGTGATGGAAGTGTTGGGACCTCACATTAGAATTAGAAAGAGAGCTCCAATGATCACCCGTTTCACGATAATTATGAAGTCTTAGGCTACTTTCACACTTGCGTTTTTTTGCTGCGCGTTTTTTGTGCAAAAAAAGCATGGAAAAAACACATACAAGCGCATACAAACGCTGCGTTTTTTTCAAGCATTTTTATGCGCATGCAGGAAAAAACTGCAGCGTTTTTATGCGTTTGTATGCGTTTTTAGTGCGTTTGCGTTTTTTTTCAACATTGTCCTCATCGAAAAAATCAAGATAACAATTATTAGGGTTAGGGTTAGTTAGGGTTAGTACTACTAACCCTAACCCTAAACCCTGACTCTACTAACCCTAACTCCTAACCCTAAACCCTAACTAACCCTAACCCTTAACCTAAACCTAACCCCTAACCCCAACCCTAACCCTAGCCATAACCCTAAACCCTAACTAACCCTAACCCCTAGCCCTTAACCTAACCCTAACCCTAAACCCTGACTCTACTAACCCTAACTCACCCTAACCCTTACCATAACCATTGTCTAACCAATGTACACCAAAAAAACGCATACAGGCTATCAAACTACCACCGATCGCTAAACAGTAACCAATCAGCAGTCTTTTGATGCAGAAATATTGGCTAATGTGAACACACTCTTAGGAGTTGATTCATTCAGTTTTGCGGTTCATTTGACAGTCTTAATGATGGCTGTAGAAGAATAAGAGGTATCAAATTTTGAGGTGCATACCGCTTAATGGATTCGGCACATCTTATTAGCGGCGTGCGCCTTGGCAGATATGTTACTCGAGTCACAAACTAGAGTAACATTCATTTCTAGTGTAAGAAACATCAGCACTATTGCCAATGTTGCAGACACTAATGATGAATTTTATGGATGGACATAGGCTTGGCCCGACCCCGTTCTTCCATAACTCTACCCATGTTGCTGCTTGAAACTTGTGCGAAAACGCACTAACATTTTGCAAGTGTTCTACACGAATTTTCTCACAAAAATACTTTGATGAATCATCCTCCTAGCGATAAGACAACTACCCAAAGTGGTAATTTTTTCAAGAACGATGATCAGCTTGCATGAAACACAGTACAGTGGAACTAGACTTCTCTCACAGGGAAGCAGAACTGGAGGATGGTCTTTTACAGAGGCTTTCTTTCTCGCAGACCCTGGGTTAAAGCCTCATAATAAGCCAATACACCATATTTTACCTATCCTATCAGAGCAATAGATGAAGTCTTACCAAATCTCATGCACACACATCAAATTGATACTTTTTAAACCCGTAGCATGTCAGTTTGTGCAGCAAATTTTCACAGTCCGGACCTTGTTAAGGTGTTATAGGAGCGTAACACACAATGTGCCATTTGTAAAAAAAAATGTGCTCTGAGCTATACACACGAAAGCTGAAGAAGATGGGGGGGGTCTTTTGTGTTAGTTTCAAGTACACATGAGAGTAAAAAAGTGACAAGGCCACTGGTTGTTATGTTGTAGAAGTACTATTCTACCCTAAAATTATTGCTGTAAAAAAGCCATAAATATGTAGTACAGACCACTATCTATACTATATTACAGGTTGCCGAGCTCCCATAGACAGTGCTGCGGGAATCCTATGGGGCAAGGCTCCCCCATGTTCATGAGTCTACATGTTTTATTATAATACTATACTATAACATCATGATATCCAATTCACCTACACTCAAGTATGGCAAATGTTGATTTTATGAACATAACATCATGTTGCATGTTGCAGTAAAGTGGTGTAATATTATCTTTGCCAGTGCGTCCATACAAAAACATATACATCTACAAGACATGTCCAGCAGAGATTACAAGATGTTTTATAAGCTGCTCTACAGTAAACTACATATTATACAAATGACAGAATATGAATATGAATTGGCCATTCACCAACCGCTTGACATTTATACAAATGGTGAACCTTTCATTCAGATTTGTCACCTATTTTGTTCAAAATGCCTCTGGCTTCTTTCTTCTTCCAGGTCTGCATTTATGTTAACTAAGAGCTTTTGTAGAAGATTTGTAAATGTCACAGAATGCCTCCAAAATGTATGTTGCTTACCTGGCACTTGGCATACAGAAGACGTGCCCAATTTGAATAGCTTTAGCAGATAGCATTGTTTTAAGATAACTCTATTCATGATGGGGGACTTTAGTTGGGTCATTAATGCTACATTCCACGAATCTGACTTTTTACATCCATTGAAGACAAGCTTACTGGGTGGGCAGTCCTAATGCTGGGAGTCATTGCCATCAGATTATTATACAGGTTGTTTAATTTTCAGTGAATATCTGTAGTTCTAAAGAACCAAGCCTTAAAGAGTACTGTCGTTTTCATTTTTATTCCATAAATCAATAGTACTGTACACATGAAAATAAGCATCTTTGTAATATATCTTACTAGCTGAAAAGCCCGGCATTGCCTGGGCATAGTACCCAACTGTGGGTCCCGCTGTCTTCCTTAACATCCCCGCTCTCCACCCGCCATCCCGTTCTATTCCTCCGCAGCCACGTTCTACATCCATGTCCCGGTGTCCCCTCACAGGCCCGCTCTCTTCTTCCACAGCTCCGGTCTCTTCATCCACAGCCCTGCTCTCCCGCTCTCTCCCTCCACAGCCCCGTTCTCTTCCTTCACAGCCCTGCTCTCCCCGTCCACAGCCCCGTTCTCTTCCTTCACAGACCTGCTCTCCCCGTCCACAGTCCCATTCTCTTCCTTCACAGCCCTGCTCTCCCCGTCTACAGCCCCGTTCTCTTCCTTCACAGACCTGCTCTCCCCATCCACAGTCCCATTCTCTTCCTTCATAGCCCTGCTCTCCCTGTCCACAGCCCCGTTCTCTTCCTTCACAGACCTGCTCTCCCCGTCTACAGCCCCGTTCTCTTCCTTCACAGACCTGCTCTCCCACTCTCTCTGTCCACAGCCCTGTTCTCTTCCTTCACAGCCCTGCTCTCCCTCCATCCACAGCCCCGTTCTCTTCCTTCACAGCCCTGCTCTCCCCGTCCAGAGCCCTGTTCTCTTCCTTCACAGCCCTGCTCTCCCGCTCTCTCCGTCCACAGCCCCATTCTCTTCCTTCACAGCCCTGCTCTCCCCGTCCACAGTCCCATTCTCTTCCTTCACTGCTCTGCTCTCCCCATCCACAGCCCAGTTCTCTTCCTTCACAGCCCTGCTTTCCCCAGCCGGAGCCCTGTTCTCTTCCTTCACAGCCCTACTCTCCCGCTCTCTCCATCCACAGCCCCATTCTCTTCCTTCACAGCCCTGCTCTCCCCATCCACAGCCCCGTTCTCCTCCTTCAAATCCCTGCTCTCCCGCTCTCATCCTCTACAGCCCCGCTGTCTTCCTTCCTCCACAGCCCCGCTCTCCATGCACCACATGCGGTGATGCTGGGACCAGGAGAGAGAGGTGCGCAGATTGTTCGTTTGGCCAGAGTGGGCGTAGCTGGGTGGAGTGGGCGGAGCTAGAGTGGAGCTGCAGAGCATGTGATTGGGCAGCCTGTGGGGCGTGGCCTAGCGTGAGTGGGAGGAGCTTGCCGGAGTGGGCAGAGGTAGAGCGGAGCTGTAGCGCGTAGGATTGGGCAGCCTGCGGGGGCGTGGCCTAGCGCTGTAGTAGGCCGCAGTTGAAGCCGGGGACTAAATTTAGGCCAGGAAGCTGCAGGGGAGAGGGGGGATAGCGCAGTTGGTGACGGGGAGCGCCGACTGAGCCAGGACAGGGCTGGGTGGGTGCCGGCACTATTCGGCCCCTGTCTTGAAGACTGTCCTCCTCACAGCCCTGCTCTCCATGCACTGTCCTGCTGTATCCGTCCTCAGCCGGATCCTCTGCTGTCCAACCGCGTCCCACTCTGCTGCTTTGTGATTGGTTGATGTCCCACTCTCCTGCTTCGTGATTGGTTGGTGATACACACACACACACACATTCAGATTTACTCGTATATATAGAGATTAGAGAAATCTGCTTCTTTCTCAGCCAGAATTGAACAGTTATTATCAAAATTCTCAATTCTGAGGTAAAATCTGTACTCAGTTACTACTGATAAGATTCTATCTCCTACTCCTCCTCCTATCTACATAGACTCTTATCAGTAGCAGCTCTCATCTCTTATCTCAGTAACGGAAAATCTGTCTTCAATGAATATAGATTTTTACCTCAGGATTCAGAATTTTGATAATGATTGATCAATTTTGGCTTAGAAAGAAACATTTAGATATATTACAAAGATGCTTATTTTCCTGTGTACTATTGATTTATGGAATAAAAATTAAAACGACGGTTACACTTTAAGCCTCCTCCATACAATTTCGATTTACTTAAGCCAATAGCGACGGCTTCACCTGACAGTCTAATGTGTATGGAGGTCTGAGACAGATGATTATCAGTGAAAGTAAGGATCCAACATGTCTAATTTTGGACTGCCAATCCCTGTGTTCTTCTTGGGATAAGATTCCACCAGCGGAGACTAGAAGAGGCTCTCTTAGAAAACACATGCGCGAGTGCGCCTATGTCTGGAGGAGATGGCTAATTTAGCTGCCAGCTGAATGACACCCATCTGAGATGTATGGAGGGGCTCTATTCTAACTTACTGATGCGGATCTCATATTTGCATCCCCGAATTGTTTTGGGCAGGAGGGGTATTGGGTTAGGAGACAGAGGGGGAAGACCCTACCCTCATGAGCTTACACAAAGGAAAAAGTATTGTGCCTCATGGGCTTACAGCCTACAGGGTATTGGGTAAGGACACAATTTTGCTCAGAAATCATATACATTATTATTATTTATTTATAAAGCACAGAAGGGAGAAAATCCTGCCCTGAGGGGCTTTCAATCTACAGAGTATCGTAGAAGTAGACTGAGGGTAGAGGATCCTGCTCTCATGGGTTTACAATCTGCTGGGTATTGGGGAAGGAGACAGAGGGGACAGCCCCCCCCCCTCATGGGCTTACAATTTACAGGGTATTTGGGAAGGAGGCAGAGGGAAGAGGACCCTGCCCTCACAGGTTTACAATCTACAGGGTACTGGGGAAGGAGACAGAGGGGAGAGGACCCTGCCCTTACAGGCTTACAATCTGCTGGGTATTGGGGAAGGAGACAGAGGGGAGAGGACCCTGCCCTTACAGGCTTACAATCTACAGACTATTGGGGAAGGAGACAGAAGGGAGAGGACCCTGCCCTCACAGGTTTACAATCTACAGACTATTGGGGAAGGAGACAGAGGGGAGAGGACCCTGCCCTTACAGGCTTACAATCTGCTGGGTATTGGGGAAGGAGACAGAGGGGAGAGGACCCTGCCCTCACAGGTTTACAATCTACAGACTATTGGGGAAGGAGACAGAGGGGAGAGGACCCTGCCCTTACAGGCTTACAATCTACAGACTATTGGGGAAGGAGACAGAAGGGAATGGACCCTGCCCTCACAGGTTTACAATCTACAGACTATTGGGGAAGGAGACAGAGGGGAGAGGACCCTGCCCTTACAGGCTTACAATCTGCTGGGTATTGGGGAATGAGACAGAGGGGAGAGGACCCTGCCCTCACAGGTTTACATTCTACAGGGTATTTGGAAAGGAGGCAGAGGGGAGAGGACCCTGCCCTCATGGGTTTACAATCTACAGAGTATTGGGAAAGGAGGCAGTGGGCAGAGGACCATGCCCTCACAGGTTTACAATCTACACACTATTGGGGAAGGAGACAGATGGGAGAGGACCCTGCCCTTACAGACTTACAATCTGCTGGGTATTGGGGAAGGAGACAGAGGGGAGAGGACCCTGCCCTCACAAACTTACAATCTGCTGGGTTATGGGGAAGGAGACAGATGGAAGAGTACCCTGCCCTTACAGGCTTACTTGATAATGTGGAAATGGGTTATCCACATACATCAACATGTAGCATATGTTTCAGTGGTCTCAACCTCAAGTTCCCTGTAATATCACCCAGTATCACTGAGACAGGGTAGAGGATGCAGTGGTTTCAATTGTCATGCTTTGCTTTACTTACAGCTAATTGTCTGCTTGCTTTATGTAATGCCCGTACAACAAGCAGCCTGCTGTTCCCCGGCTCAGTTCATCAATTATCACGCAACAACTTTCAATGTGAAATACAGTATGTCGGTATACCAGGCTCATTTCAGAGGTTTCTTTGTTAACTACTCTAAACGTGACATAATTATTGATGTGTAATTAGTGGATAAATAGTGAATGATTATGACCATTACAGTGCACACATTATTCTATGCATTGGGGACTCTGGTTTTCATACCCTGCAACACCACACATTATTCCCACCCAATAATGTATGTCACCATTATACTGCCAATGATGAGGAACTAGGTCAACACCAATTCTGCCATGTTGATGTATTACATTTACAAAAAGCATACCAATGCTGACATCATTGGTCCAATTAGGGGTGTGATCATGTGGCAGTAATGCGCAGCCAAGTAACACGCTGTACCAAAATGTCCCATCTTCTCCGCACGCAATATGTAAAGAGGGAGAAAATGGCTGTCAAACGAGCTCACATGTCATTCAGTGTGACGTGCACTTATGGTGCATTTGTGCAATTCCTAAAGCTTCTTTTATAAATACTAGGTGGGAGCTAGGCAGATTAGAATAAATTACAAGAACTAAGAGATGTTTTCTTTGGTGGCATATATATTTTTCACATAGTCAGCTGTTGTATTGATCCTCTTATCTGAACATCCACTTCAGCCACAAATGCCCAAGAGAAAACAAATACCAATGTTTTGCAATCACCTCTTGGGTACTAGTTTTAAAATCAAATGAAAATGTATTGAATCAAAAGGAGCAGTCTACAAGTGATGACCCGAAAATCTAAAAAAAAACTGCAAATGTTTTGAATAGATGAGTGGTCCAAGACTTCTCATCAAGTTACTGTAATCTTGTTAAAAAAAAAAAGCACTCTGCTGCCGCTATTGAACCCAGTAATTGTGTTACTAGTTGAGATGAGTGAATCGATCAAATTCAAGTTCTCCTGCTTTTGCAGAATCTTCCCCAAAAATTTGATTTGCGGCCAATAATTTTCTCTGTTAATTGCAATACTACAAGTCCTCTAATTTCCTGGATCCCCCCCTTAAAAATTGAGAAATAAAAAAAATTTAAAGTACTGATATCTGGTATTGCTATGTACATAAAAGTACAATCAATGAAAATATAAAAGGAATTAATTTGATCAGTAAATGCCATAGCGAGAAAAAGAATCAGAGTGCTTGAATTTCATTTTTCAGTCGCCGCCAGAGTGCAGAAGAATGCAATATGAGGTGATCAAAGCATGGTATCCACCCTAGAATGGTATCAATAAAAACACTGGATCAGGATTCAAAAAATAATCCCTCACACAGCTCCATTCTCAAAAAATGTAAAACGTTACGGCTCTCAGTAAATGGCGTCAGTTTAAACAACTTTTTCTCTTATTTTTTTTTTTTTTCAAATTTCTGAAATATTTTGTGCTACTTAAAATTAAAAAAATTAGATGCATGAAGATCGCTGTAATCATACTGACCTGGAAAATCATATTTCCAGGTCATTTATCTAGTACAATGAACCCTGTAAATTAAAATGCCCCAAAAATAATTGCAGAATTAAGCTTTTTAGCTATTTTGCTGCACTTAGATTTTTTTCCCACTGTCCAGTAGAAGACATGATAAAATAGATGGTGTCATTCCAAAGTACAACTTGTCTGGATAAAAACAAGCTCTCAAATATCTATGTGGATGGAAAAAAAACTGTGGCTCTTGGAAGAAAAGTAGAAAAAAAAGTGGAAAAACAGAAAATCTTTTTTTTTTTTGACGAGGTTATTATAACCACAGCCTTATTCATGTTCAAGTGACCTCAGCCTATCTGCTGGGGAAAAATGATGGTAACCGGTGATAAACAGCAGCAGTATCTAGGTAGTGTGTTCTTCTCTAATATGGGACTATTAAAAGTGTGCAAAACCTTTTTTTTCACATGACACACCCTTTGTGACATACATAGCTGTGTTTAAGTTTTTGTATTTTGCAGATTTTTTTTTTGCTTAAAAAATAGTACATTTGTGCATCACAAACTAGGAAGTGCATTTTCTGTGACACACAAGCCTTAGTCTCATGATTTTTATTTAGTTGCTAAATTATGACAGAGGGCTTTTAAACTATCCTCCTTTTTGCAGTGAGTGAAGAATAAAACAGTGCTGTTATTAAGGTGCTTTTAATGCAGTATATCACAGATCAATAAATCCAGTAACACTGAGTCTGCAGGTCCAACTTCTTCCTATATCAATTACATTTTTTTTATATTATTCACAAGTGAGAGTACTAAGCCAGTTTTCAATGTTCTTTAACACAGAAGTAGTACCTTACAATCAGATTTAATCCCTTTTCTGTCCCCATGTGTAATGAGCTATGTGCATTGACAACTACACACATGGTCAAAATTGTTGCTACTCCTCGTTTAATGACAGAAAAACCCACAATGGTGACAGAAATAACTTGAATCTGACAAAAGTAATAATAAATAAAAAATCTATTAAAATGAACAAATGGAAGTCAGACATTGCTTTTCAACCATGCTTCCACAAAATTAAAAAAAAAAAAAAAACTCATGAAATAGGCCTGGACAGAAATGAAGGTACCCTTAACTTAATATTTTGTTGCACAACCTTTTGAGGCAATCACTGCAATCAAACGATTCCTGTAACTGTCAATGAGACTTCTGCACCTCTCGACAGGTATTTTGGCCCACTCCTCAAGAGCAAACTGCTCTAGTTGTCTCGTGTTTGAAGGTTGCCTTTTCCAGACAGCATGTTTCAGCTCTTTCCAAAGATGCTCAATAGGATTTAGGTCAGGACTCATAGAAGGCCACTTCAGAATAGTCCAATGTTTTCCTCTTAACCATTCTTGGGTGTTTTTAGCTGTGTGTTTTGGGCCATTATCCTGTTGCAAGACCCATGACCTGAGACTGAGACCAAGCTTTCTGACACTGGGCAGCACATTTCTCTCTAGCATTCCTTGATAGTCTTGAGATTTCTTTGTACCCTGCACAGATTCTAGACACCCTGTGCCAGATGCAGCAAAGCAGCCCCAGAACATAATAGAGCCTCCTCCATGTTTCACAGTAGGGACAGTGTTCTTTTCAAGATATGCTTCATTTTTCCATCTGTGAATACAGAGCTGATGTGCCTGGAGAAAAAAAATCAATTTTTGTCTCATCTATCCATAGGATATTCTCCCAGAAGCTTTGTGGCTTGTCAGCTTGTAGTTTGGCAAATTCCAGTCTGGCTTTTTTATGATTTTTTTTCAACAACGATGTCCTTCTTGGTCATCTCCCATGAAGTCCACTTTGGCTCATACAACGACGAATGGTGCAATCTGACACTGATGTTCCTTGAGCTTGAAGTTCACCTTTAATCTGTTTAGAAGTTTTTTGGGGCTCTTTTGTTACCATTCGTATTATCCATTTCTTTGATTTGTCATCAATTTTCCTCCTGTGGCCACATCCATGGAGGTTGGCTACAGTCCCCTGGAGCTTAAATTTATGAATAATATGTGCAACTGTAGTCACAGAAACATCAAGCTGCTTGGAGATGATCTTATAACTTTTACCTTTAACATGTTTGTCTATAATTTTCTTTCTAATCTCCTGAGACAACTCTTTCCTTCACTTCCTCTGGTCCATGTTGAGTGTGATATACACCATGACACCAACAGCACAGTGAGTATCTGTAGCCCTCTATACAGGCCCAATCACTGATTCCAAGATTGTAGACACCTGTGATGCTAATTAGTGGACACACCTTGATTTAACATGTCCCTTTTGTCACATTATTTTCAGAGGTGTCATCATTCAGACTACTTCATGAGTTTTTTTTTTTTAATTCTGTGGAAGCATGGTTGAAAAGAAATGTCTGACTTTCATTTACTCATTTTCATAGATTTTTGATTTATTACTTTTGTCAGATTCAAGTTATTTCTGTCACCATTGTGAGTTTTTCTGTCATTAAATGATGCGTATCAACAATTTTGACAATGTATGTAATACCTGCGTGTAAAATCCTAAAATGTTACTCCTTGGCCAGCCCTCATCTTTTACTGTCCCTGTGATAGTCCCCCTAATTGGCTGCATTAGACCATGTGATTAGTGATGAGCAAGTATACTCATTGCTCGGTGTCCTCCGAGTATTTTGGCGTGCTTGAAGATTTACCATATATACTCGCGTTTAAGCAGAGATTTTAAGCCCATTTTTTGGGGCTGAAAGTCCCTCTCTTGGCTTATAAGTGAGTCATATACCGGGGGTCGGCGGGGGAGCGGGGGTGTCAGAGATCATACGTCTCTGCAGCCCGCCGCTTCTCCGTAGGTCTCCTGCGCCTGTGTTCAGCGGTCACATGGTACTGCTCATTAAACTCATGAATATGTGCATATTTATGAGTTTAATGAGCGGTACCACATGACCGCTGAACGCAGGAGGAAGACGACCGAGGGAGAAGCAGGGGCTACAGAGGAGACCGTGCGCCAGGAGGAGGTGAGTATGATGGGGGGGCAGAGCAATATTCCCCTGTCCCCGTTCCATCACCATGCACCGCTGTGACTCCGGGTCCTCCTGCTGTGACGTTGAGCAGAGGGAGCGATGACGTAGTCAGTGCGCGCCCTCTGCTGAACATCACTGCAGATATCCGGGAGACAGAGCAGTGTACGGCGATCGAACGGAGACCGGTAAATATTGCCAGTGCCGGGGGCCTGAGCCAGCGGTGACATCAGAACCTGTCACCGCCTGCTCAGGACACCGGCACCTTGTCCTCAGCGACAGAGAGGTGAGTATGTCATTTTTTTTCTTTAACTGCAGCAGCGGCAGCAGCAATATATGGGGGGTATTTATGGAGCCTCTTATGGGGCAGCATTAACCCTTGTGCAGCAGCATATGGGGGGTATTTATGGAGTATCTTAAGGGGCAGCAATAATCCTTGTGCAGCAGCATATGGGGGTATTTATGGAGCATCTTATGGGGCAGCATTAACCCTTGTGCAGCAGCATATGGGGGGTATTTATGGAGCATCATATGGGGCAACATTTACCCTTGTGCAGCAGCATATGGGGGTATTTATAGAGTAACTTATGGGGCGGCATTAACCCTTTTACAGTAGCATATGGGGGTATTTATGGAGCATCTTATGGAGCAGCATTAACCCTTGTGCTTCAGCACATTGGGGGTATTTATATAGCATCTTATGGGGCAGCATTAACCCTTGTGCAGCAGTATATTGGGGGTATTTATGGAGCATCTCATGGGGCAGCATTAACCCTTGTGCAGCAGCATATGGGTTTTTTTTTATCTATGGAGCATCTTCTTGGGCAACCATTAACCCTTGTGCAGCATTTTATGAGGGGTATTTATGTATGGAGCATCTTCTCGGACCACCATTAACCCTTGTGCAGCACCAACCTCTGCTTATACATGAGTCAATAAGTTTTCCCAGTTTTTTGTGGAAAAATTAGGGGGGTCGGCTTATATGCGGGTTGGCTTATACACGAATATATACAGTAGTTTTTGTCGACGCAGCTGCATGATTTGCGGCTGCTAGACAGCCTGAATACATGTGGGGATTCCCTAACAGGCAATCCCGACATGTATTCAGGCTGTCCAGCAGCCGCAAATCATGCAGCTGCGTAGACAAAAACTAAGTCTTCGAGCATTCCAAAATACTCGGAGGACACCCGAGCAGTGAGCATACTCGCTCACCACTACATGTGATGTGATATCTTCATGGCATTTTGGGAAACCTGGGGGGCCCCACACGGCATTATTAACCTCTCTGCAAGTCTTCAACAGTGTATGAAATAGCAAAAGACAATTTTTCTTTTGTGACCCTCGCTGAGCAAATCACAAATTGTTTGAATTTGCAGATACATGCAAATTTTAGGAAATTTTAATCAAAGCCAATCCTCCTCAGATCAATCTATTTATTTCTAGTTACTGGTCATGTGAGTGCCCTTGGCTCTCTTACCAAACCATGATCAGCTGTAGATTTCCCAGTTAGAAAACAAATATTTTACAGTAAAGATAAAAAGTCCTATAGGTCTTATGACTTCTACAATATCATATTACATATTATGTACAAAATACAAATCGGGAAAATTAAAATACAGAAAAATTGTAAAAATTGTTAGTTAAAAAAATATAATACAAGTACTCTAGTCACACTGTACCTACAGACCATGATGATCTCTCAATTATAGGCATATCATATTAGAGTGACAAATACAAAATGGGTAATCCATTTCCATACTCAAAGAAATATACATTCACAACATATAAAATTCTGTTTGTTGTTTGTGCACAAACGACTAATAAAAGAATAAGCTAAAAGTGCTATTTTTTTTTTAAAAAAAAGCATAACATATTTTGGGTAGCCTAACAAGTAAAAATGTTAGAGTAATGTGCACTAAACTTAAAGAAGGTTAGCAGGTTTTAGCTATCTAATCTAAAGACAGCAGTAGATAGGGGCTGAAACACTTATTTCAGCAATGTGTCATTTATTAAGCTATGTGTTGTTTGCTTACACTGAAGATTTTATCTCTAGGACGTTATCATTGCAAGGTCTGATGCTCCTAGGACTGCTAGTCTGACCACATTCTCCTGTGATAAGCAGCTCACTGTCATTAGACCTTGTACATGAAAACTGTTGTGTGGGCGGAGTCAGCTGTTGTGTGGGTAGGAACAGATTTATCAGCTCTGCTTCATGTTACCTCTACGAACTTTGATTGTGTCACAACTGCTGCACCCAGTAAGCTAAGTGATACATCATTGGATTCAGGGTCTCAAACCCTACCTACATCATGCTTCTGTCAAATGATTTAGCAAAAACCTGTTGACAGATTCCCTTTAAATTGGATAACAATTTTTGATCTAACTGCTATTCTATCAATGTATATGAGGGTGAGATTTTCAGAAAAGGCAAAAACATCATTTACATCATTTATATACTCTCTCTTTTTTTCTATCAATTGTTTTTATTAAAATTTTTAAAGGGAAGGGTAACAATACACACAGGTCAAACTTAGGATTAAGGGTACCGTTACACCTAGCGACTCACCAGCGATCCCGACCAGCAATATGACGCGGTAAGGATCGCTGGTGAATCGCTAGGTGGTCGCTAGTGAGCTGCCACTCAGGCAGATCTCACTAGCGACATCGCTGGGGACGGAGATCGCTACTTACCTGTCAGACGTGGCGATCCTGCGTCCTCCCGCCCGGCTCCACGCGTCGCTCGTCGGCGCCACAGGAAGCGCAGCAGGAAGCGCCCGACGAGGAATGGTCCAGGAGCTTCTCGCGCGATCAGCAATAACCAGCGGGGGAGCCGGTCGGAGGTAAGTATCACATGCAGCGATATCGCTAGCAATATCGCTGCAACGTCACAAAATCGGTGACTTTACAGCGATATTGCTAGCGATATCGCAGTGTGTAACGGGGGCTTAAGGAGGAAGGGAAATAAAGGAAGGAAAAAAGGGCGGAGGAGAGAGAAAGTTAAACTTAATGGGAAAATGAAAAGGATCAAAAGTAGGAAAGAAAGGGAATTAATTGAAAAAGACAAGGATACAATTATAGTGATAGTAAAGACATAAATTGTAATTAACATTATCAATTTAGCTTAGATGTCATAACTTAAAAAGGGAATAAAGAAGATGTATGTTAAAGGGAATATAAAATTTGCTTTACTTTTCTTATGTACTCTTTTGCCTGGTCAAAAATTTACCATTTGAATTTGGCTCGGGGTGGGGGGGGGGGGCGGTGAAGTTAATTTCTAAGGGATCAAATAATGCATTTAGAGTAGAGTAGAGATCCAGTGATGGTCATATTATAATCCAGGAAAAGAATAAAGCCATAGGAAGTGAAGAGTTAAAAGTTGGTAGTTCCATTGTCATTCTGTAACTGTATTCTGTTTAATTGGAAAGGTAAATTACACCTTGAATATGACTGGGTGTTGAGATGACTTAGTAATTGTAATCTTTCATTTATAGCCAAGAAGTAACGTTTCTCTTTGCGGAGAGTGACATATTAAGCATGCCAAGATGAGGAGACTTAAAGCCGCAATGCTCCTCTTGGAAATATGCAAATTGTCTCTTCAGAGAAGAAGTGGACTAGAACTCTAGTGCCACCTATTGGAAATAGCAATCCTAAAAGTCTATGTCGACCCTTTAAAGAGCCTTGTCACATGACTTAGGATAAAAGCCAAACCAGAATCTTAATTTGCAGACACTGTGTTTCAGGTTACCGCCCCTCGTTAGTGCAAAGTGTGAGATCTGGTTTGGCTGTGTGAGAGGCGTCTAACCGATATCTAAGAAGTATTGTTTCTCCAGGGGAGATTGACATGCTAAGCATGCCGAAATGAAGAGACTTAAAGCCGCAATGCTCCTCTGGGAAATATGCAAATTGTATCTTCAGAGAGGAAGAGGACTAGAACTCTAGTACCACCTATTGGAAGTAGCAATGCTAAAAGTCAGTGTTGACTAGAGTTGAGCGATACCGTCCGATACTTCAAAGTATCGTATCGGATGGTATCGGCCGATCTTTAAAAAAAGTATCGGTATCGCCGATTCCGATACCGGAAGTCCCATTCAAGTCTATGGGACTTCCGGTATCGGAATAAGAAAAACCCTTTCCTGCCCTTGTACAGCCTCTCTGGGGTCTGTACGGGCCTTTCGGGGGGCTGTGCCGGCCTGCCAGGGGGTCTGTGCAGGCTCCGGTGGGCTGTGCCGGCCTGCCGGGGGGCTGTGCCGGCCTGCCGGTGGTCTGTGCAGGCTTCGGGGGTCTGTGCAGGCATCGTCCGATGGGACTACAAGTCCCATCGGGCGATGCCTGCTACCATGACAGTGATTGACACATTAGCCAATGATGGGAGAGTAGTAGTCCCATCATCCGGCTAATGTGTTAAATGTAAAAAAAAAAAAAAAAAAAAAAAAAAAAAAATTACATGCTACATACATACAACATGCATACTACATACATACTGCATTCATACTACATATATACTACATGCATGCTACATACATACTACATGCTACATACATACTACATATATACTACATGCATGCTACATACATACTACATGCTACATACATACTACATATATACTACATACATACTACATGCTACATACATACTACATGCTACATACATACTACATGCATGCTACATACATGCTACATACATACTACATACATACTACATGCTACATACATACTACATATATACTACATGCATGCTACATACTACATGCTACATACTACATGCTACATACATACCACATACATACTACATACATGCTACATGCTACATACATACTACATATATACATGCATGCTACATACATACTACATATATACTACATGCATGCTACATACATACTGCATGCTACATGCATGCTACATACATACTACATACATACTACATGCTACATACATACCACATATATACTACATACATACAATACATTCATACAATACATACATAGACATACAGTACATATAACATAGAGTAACATACTTACCAATACTTGTCACATTGTTCCCCGAAGCCATTGTCTTTTCCGGAATAAATATTAACATAACAAACCACAAAAATACTCACCCACGATCCGAAGCAGTCCACGAGTGTGTCCCACGACGATCTTGGGTAGAGAACTGCAGCATCAGATGATGCTGCCGTTCTCTACGGGCTGCAGGAATCCAATGACGGAAGGTAGGTATCCTTCCGCACTGTATTCCTCCGCCACTTAAAAAAAAAAATGTCCCTAGTCTCACTTTATGCCATTGCTGCGTGGGAAATTCCATATGTAGTATGTATGTGGTATGTATGTAGCATGTAGTATGTATGTAGCATGCATGTAGTATATATGTAGTATGTATGTAGCATGTAGTATGTATGTAGTATGTATGTAGTATGTATGTGGTATGTATGTAGCATGTAGTATGTATGTAGCATGCATGTAGTATGTATGTAGCATGTAGTATGTATGTAGTATGTATGTAGCATGCATGTAGTATGTATGTAGTATGTATGTAGTATGTATGTAGTATGTATGTGGTATGTATGTAGCATGTAGTATGTATGTAGCATGCATGTAGTATATATGTAGTATGTAGTATGTATGTGGTATGTATGTAGCATGTAGTATGTATGTAGCATGCATGTAGTATGTATGTAGCATGCATGTAGTATGTATGTAGTATATATGTAGTATGTATGTAGCATGTAGTATGTATGTAGCATGCATGTAGTATGTATGTAGTATTTTTTTTTTTTTTTTTTTTAACATTTAACACATTAGCCGGATGATGGGACTACTACTGTCCCATCATTGGCTAATGTGTCAATCACTGTCATGGTAGCAGGCATCGCCCGATGGGACTTGTAGTCCCATCGGACGATGCTTGCACAGACCCCCGGACATCAGCACAGCCCCCCGGCAGGCCGGCACAGCCCCCCGGCAGGCCGGTACAGACCCCCACAGGGTGCACAGACCACCGGCAGGCCGGCACAGCCCCCCGGCAGGCCGGTACAGACCCCCACAGGGTGCACAGACCACCGGCAGGCCGGCACAGCCCCCCGGCAGGCCGGTACAGACCCCCACAGGGTGCACAGACCACCGGCAGGCCGGCACAGCCCCCCGGCAGGCCGGTACAGACCCCGGGCAGTCCACACAGCCCCCCGGCAGGCCGGCACAACCCCCCGGCAGGCCGGCAGAGACCCCCGGAAGGCCCGAAATGACGGCGCATCATGATGCGCACACACCGCGCATCATGATGACGTCAGTCTGTCAATCAACTTTGAACTTCCGATTCCGATGCCGAATTCCGATATTGAAAAAATATCGGAAGTCGGTATCGGAATTCCGATACAGCAAGTATCGGCCGATACCCGATACTTGCGGTATCGGAATGCTCAACACTAGTGTTGACCCTTTAACAAGCCTTGTCACATGACTTAAGATAAAAAGCCAAACCAAAATTTGCATATTTCCCAAAGGAGCATTGCAGTTTTAAGTCTCCTCATCTTGGCATGCTTAGCATGTCAATCTCTGCAGAGAAACAATACTTCTTGGATATCGGTCAGACGCCTCTCACACAGCCAAACCAGATCTCACACTTTGCACTAACGAGGGTCGGTACCCTGAAACACAGTGTCTGCAAATTAAGATTCTGGTTTGGCTTTTTATCCTTAGTCACTAGTATCGACCATGCGTGCGCTAGTATAGACCATGTGGAGTGAGTGTTGTATGCACATATGAATGTCTCTGGTGAATGACGCATTATGAAACCCCTACCCTTGGTACACATGTGTTGTTCAGCCTTTCCTGTTAGTGCCTAGACTGAGTGCAGGTAGGAGACAGAGTCAGGGCCTAGCATCAGCGCCAAGTAGTGGCTTGCCTGTACACCACTGTGCACTTTGTCTGCACTCCACAGTAGCCAGTGTCGATTAGTGGCGTTTGCAGGTGCGACGCTGCGCGCTTAGTGGGTCTAGAGAGGCTCTTACCCTGCGTCCTTGGGGCAGAGTCTTGTGAACGAACACTAGCGCTGACTCAGCTGTGCCCTGTGACAGTCAACACGGTACGGCATCTGTGTTCTGCGGTTCTGTGGCTCTGTGAAGCAACAGAGCCCGTCGCTACTACACACTGGGTGGCGTTTAACCCACATGTGTCCAGTGCGATACCACCATTTTGTGTCTGCCGTTACTGAGCAGCAGTTTACATCTCTGCACGGTGGACCCCGGGCTGCGAACGCACCTATTACCATCTTCATATTATTTGGTACGTTCCACCAGCCATAACATATACTGTGTAAAGTATATAAACATATACATATGCATTTGTACATATGTAAGGCTACTTTCACACTTGCGTTTTTTTGCTGCGCGTTTTTTGCGCACAGAAAGGCATGAAAAAAATGCATCATGCATTTGTGTGCATTTTTTTGCGGGTTTTGGTGTGTTTTTTTAAAAAACGCATGTTTTTTTGAGCATACGTGCGCATTACAATGCGCACGTATGCGCACCCATAGACTATAATGGGTGTTTTGCTGTAAAAAAACACATTGCGTGCGCATGCGCTTTTTGGCGGCAAGTCGGAACCACAAAAAATGCAACAGGATGCATTTTCTGCGCCCGAGCGCACACTACAAAAAAACGCATGCGCATACAAACGAGTAAAAACGCATGTGTATGCGCACCTATGTGCAACCATGTTAAAGTATAGGGGGAAAAATGCATGCTTTTTTTGCGCTAAAAACAGCGCAAAAAAACGCAAGTGTGAAACCAGCCTAAAACCCGGTGCACCAATCCCACAGACTCCCATCTGACTTATCTGTATGCTCAAGCATCTTGTAGCAATTATAGAAACTTGGCTCATTTCTCACTATCATAACTAGGATGTCTCCGGTGGAATAATGTGGATCTCTTTGATTTATGTAGAAATTCACCCTCAATCTATTTCTCTTTATGGGCTCCCGTATGACTTTGCAAACCTGCCCACAATAATGTTTGACCTTAATCTGTATATTGTCTCCTCAGGTACTTAAACACATTTATCATGTTGAACTTTTATGTGCGGTGGAAAACTCTCCAAAGTGTATCTTGGGCACCATTGCGGAGACTCCTGGCTCACCCTTTATGTGCCGCATGGCACTAGAATAGCTTCAGAAAGATGAACTGTGATAATAGCAACCTTTCCGTTTCTTTCTTAGCGATCTTTTTTACTGCGAGCATGTTTTCTACAAGTTTTACAATGAATAGTCCTCTTCTACAGATTGTAGTCTTATAGTGTGTATATTTTAGATCATTAGGAAGCCTCCTCTCTCTCCGTATTTTGCGGCGACAAGGCTTGGCACAGGCCAGATTGGGCAAGAAGTTTCTCTCTGCTATCAGTCTCTTTCTGTCATTACTGCCTAATTCACAGGCCATATGTCCTGATCTCCAGACAGAGTATTTTGTCATTTGTCTGAGGACTCTAAGATCAGAAGAGCAGTACAGGGCAATGAATTCCTTACGCAGCAGTCAAAAAGGGTTAAAAGCCATTGTTTCGAAACTCTGACCCCATCTATCACTGGATACCTATGTGCCCATGATTAATTCATCTCATTCACTTGAAAGGTTGCTTCCTTCTTCTGTCCTTGTCAAGGGATATCCCCACTGAGGTTAGAAGATTTCTAGCTTTAGGATGTTTTTACGAGGTTCCCCTTGGAAGATGCAATTGCACACTAAATATTATTTATTACATGTAGCTTTATGCATTTTTTTCCAGTGGGGAGATGAGGCACAGCTGGCCTGTTTGTCGGAGGCTGCTAATTTTACACAGCGATGCTTTCTCCTTTGCAGTGGAAGGGATATGGCTGGACTGGGGCCCATGGGGAAGATGCTCAGTAACATGTTCCAATGGAACCCAACAAAGGACGAGAAAGTGCAGCAGCATAAGCCAAGATGGAGGAGACTGCAGGGGGCAGCAAACAGACACCAAGGAGTGCAGTAACCCCGAATGTCCAGGTAATTCAAGGCTGGAGATGAACAGACCAAGACAACTGTTTTCTGACACAGTAGCATAGTTTTCTTTAATAATGAAGTCTGGCCCTGCTTGAAATGACAAAACTCATGTAATGTAGGGCATCACCTAGTAGAGGGGTGGTCTGTATTAGTATTACAGAAGCTGAGTTGAGGCCAGTAGATTTTCAGCGGTGTGTCTACTAAAAAATGTGATGATACACACCCCACCCTGAAATGACCTGTTAACGACTACCAGTATGCCCGCTCTTGGCTTAGCAGGTAGATCACATGTTATCATCTAGCCTATTTTTTGGAAGTCTCTTTATAGCATCTCCTTCTATCTTTATCTCTGTCATCTTTCTCTGATCATATAACCCAGCATTAACTGCTCTCTCATCTCACATAATGTGCCTCCGGCTCTTCACCTCTTAAACTTGTTTCCGTTACATGCCATACAGGTACTCGCTGTTTTTTTTTATTTCTACGCTGTTGTCTTTACTAGTTTTATTCTCCCTTTGTTCAATTTGCCACTAACTAGTGATAGAGCTACAAGAGCTTTCTGTTTTCCACACTATCTCTCACTTTAATGCCTTATCTTTATGACCTATATACTTTTATACAGTAGCTTTACACATCCCTTAGATCTCTTTCTATACATCTTTATTCTCTTTTCTCACTGCTTAATTCCTAATTTATGCTCCCCTTTATTCTTTTTTCCTGTCATCTTCTCCCTACATTGTGCTGCATTCTCTAATCTCTCACCTTTTACCCTTCCTCTACCCATTATCCTCTTTTTATACCCTTGTGTTCCCTCTTTTCTTTACACTTTCTTCTGCTTCCTGCCCCTTCACACTTTCTAGCGGATGGAAAATGGGGCCCGTGGAATCATTGGAGCTTGTGCTCCAAAACATGTGACAGTGGCTGGCAGCGTCGCTACCGGATGTGTCAGGGAACAGGATTGCAAGGATACCCGTGCGAGGGCTCCGGGGACGAGGTCAGGACGTGCAATGAAAAGAAATGTCCAGGTATCCACCCAATACATCTCCTGTGTGTGCAGAGTGGAGCTGCCACTTTTAGCCCAGTAAGGGTTTTCCTCCTGTTTGAAACAGGCAATTTACAAACTTAACAATCATATTAGACCCATGCCTTACCCAATATGTCATTATACACATGTTTTCTTTGGATAGATAAATTAATACTTTTCATTTTCCAATAGTACTTCACTTAGGTTTATTCAAAAATTCTTTGCAAAAAAATGATTTACTGCCATTAGTTGGTGCAAATCGGTTAGGAGGACCCAGTCCATCAGCCAAGTCAGTAATCTGTTATCCAATGGCTACCTCTTGTCATCCGCGACTCTTCTTTTGGTTAGCCGGTCTTGGCATGACATCATCATTACACATACTCAAAAGAGGCCTGGAGGCAGTTCTCAAGCCTCCTATCCATTGGCCACAAATTACTGACCTGGCTACTGAATTGGATCCTTCAAATCGACTCCCACCAACTCTAATGGACCCCTAACTTACCCAAATTTCTAGAAACGTTTTTTCTTTTTTTCTACTTGGATTATGGTGTTTTTATCTCCAACAAAGGTGACCTTAGATTCCAGTAGCTCTGAGCAATTATTACCTCATTAGCGTAGGTCCTAAATAACCTGACCTATAATTACATGCTCTCTCATATACTAGGGTCAGATAAACCTTAGTGATGTGACTAATATTCCAGATAGCCTTAATTAAACATGTCTGATGCCGCTAATGGTTGACTTCATAAATCTTGGAAGACCACTTTACTGGTTTACTTCACTGTTGCCATGTACAACACACAACAATATTTTTCCAGCTGTCAATCTGATTTTTAGAATAATAGCTCCAATACTATATTCACTTACATTATTGTTGTATTGTCAGTAAATTAGTGTTGTATTGGAATCACATTCCGGGAGTAACATACGGCAGATGATAGGTTGGTGGCTCATAGTATACCAATTACTTATGACATTATATTCACATTTGTTACGTGTTTAAACCTTTAGTTAGAACATGGATGACTTCTATTAAAACAAAATGCATGTGCTTAAGGATCCTTAGAATCACACCCAAATTCGCATGAAATAGTCCACACTCTTCTTCTATCCTCTTTCACTTAACAGAAGTAGTTCTTACCAGTCTGATGTTTGACTTTTTTACTCGTCATTTACAGATATTCTTAACTAATCTTCAATGCTATTTAATCGTCTACCCTAATATATTAGATCTTGGGATTGTGTACATGACTCCACTATAGATTGAGTTGTCAGGTTGAGGTGGCACACAGACTCCTCCGTACTCCTCCTTCCTTTCCTTGTCTTGCTTTGAATCCCATCTTGACTGCTCTTTTTGTTCACCACCACCTCTTCACCTCCGCACCTCTCCTGTGCTCTCTGTGTCTGGTCTCCTGCACCTCTTCTCTTGTTCTCCACATGCTCTTTCGGCTTTTGTTTCTTTATTCCTCTCTTGTGCTCCTTTCATCCTCTCAGCATGCCTGCTTCCTCTGTGGGCTCTTGCTGACAGGCTAGTGGGTTAAGGAAAAAGGGAATAGCAATGATTGTTCATTTTTTCATTAGCTGGTCACAGCTTGCTATTTACACATAGTGATCCATATATTCTGAGGTCACCAGAGAAAGGTCAGGTCACCACACTCTACTTAGCATCCCTGGGCAGATCACAAGGTGTGTAACATGGCTGGAAGCTGTGAGATCTCATCTCCAAGATTTGGGCTAGGCGGGTAGCTCCTAATTTAGTTGATAACCAGTTATTTCATGGTAGTGCTTCCCTTCCTCACAGCGTTACATGAAATGTGTAAAGATGAGTACGTCTCATCCATGACCTGGAAGAAAGCAGCTGCAGGGGAAATTGTGTACAACAAGTGTCCTCCAAACGCCACAGGTCAGTCCCTCGGGATCATATCTTGTAATCGTCTGACTGCACTTTTCCATGCTTTTTCTCTTTACTTTGTGTGTTTCATTATTTCTTCTACGTTTAATTTTCTTCATTTCATTTTAACTGGTAGATTTGTGTTCAGAATTTTAATTTGTTGACATTTTTAATCATTCTTTCTAACTCTTAGGATGCATTTGTACGTCTTTCCATTTGTGTTCTTATGTCTAGTCTCTGTTTTTGGTTTGTTAAATGATCTCTATGTCCCCTGCAGGATCAGCTAGTCGTCGCTGTCTGCTCAATCCCCAAGGTGTCGCCTACTGGAGTTCTCCAAGTTTCGCCCGTTGTGTTTCCCAGGACTACAGACATCTTCACCTTGCAGTAATTAACATTTTTTTTTATTTTACCACATTTTAATATTTTGTTTATTTCCAAGAACCCAGAAAATTCTGTCTTTATTAACTTAGCTTGGTTTTGGCTTTGGAAATGAAGCTCTTGGTAGACACAATGTTGGCCAGTGCCTACTATACCCATGAGGCTGCACACAGGGCAGATGTCCTATTTGTTTGATCAAGTGCGTGAAACATTTGGTTGATTTTGCCATCTCAGGATGCTCTGTTGCTTTCATTTTACTGGATTATATCAGAACGCAATGACATATCTCTCCAGTTCAGTAATACTTTTTAGAGATTAAGTATCAAAGTGTTCAGTTAGCAGCGATTTTAGAGAAGAACATCTTGTCACTGTATACAAATATTATGCATGTATTTTTCCTTGACTTAAGTCCATGTATATTTTTAAATAAAGGTTATGATAAACCAAAGTTGTTCAAGCAGACCTTAAAGCTAAATTCAAAATATGGTGGAGAAATTTGGGGTAAATCCACAAAATATTGAACAATACTGTGAATTTCTGATGCAAATTTTTTGAACATCTGAAATTGTGGGTAGCACGGTGGCTCAATGGTTAGCCTGGCAGCGCTGGGGTCCTGGGTTCAAATCCCACCAAGGACAACATCTGCAAGGAGTTTGTATGTTCTCCCCGTGTTTGTGTGGGTTTCCTCTGCGTTCTCCGGTTTCCTCCCACACTCCAAAGACATAGTGATAGGGAATTTAGATTGTGAGCCCCATCGGGGACAGTGTCAATAATGTCTGTAAAGTGCTGTGGAATATAATGGCATAAAGCAAATTATTCTAATCAAAGCATAATAATAGTCTTTATTGAAAAAGAAATCAATTAAAAATTGTTTAAAATGAACCTCACCATCCAGGGGTATGTTAAAATGAAAGTAACCTATGCAGAGATTATTTTACACAGCGTCTACCATATAAGTTTGTAAAGGATTCATGTTATCATAGCAAAAACATAAAAAAAAGCATTTATATGTTTTCTACTGGGAGAGGAGAAAAAAATTGCTGCCAAACACATAAACCGCTGGTTAGTCTCCAGAATGTACAAAAGCATCAATCGTTGTGCCCGCTCCTTCTCTTCATCATCTATCGGGAGTCAGAAGGGGACTATACACGTTAAGATAATCATCCGGTCCCGTTAAAAAATGCAGATCAACCCCTTGATGTATGGGTTTTCTAGCGTAAAACCCTGACATACTCACTAACATTCACTGTGCATCTCAGCCAAATCACCACCGTTTTTAATTTCCACATTTAGGGAGCCTTGCTTTTATATTAGGAAAGTACATTATCAGCAACATTTATATTAGGTCCGTCCACAATTAAAGATTTATTATTTAATCCAAGATCAGCTTTATGTAGGGGCAGAGACCCTGATTCCAAGTATGTGTCACTTACTGGGCTGTGTGTTGAGGTTCCAATAAAATCAGTAGGACGATTATCACTAGAGGATTAGTTGTCTCTTGCCTTGTAGTCCTTCTTATATATCCCTGCCATCACAGAAAGCTGCCAATCAGTCATGTGGGCGGGGTTATAGAGAGCTCATTGTTCAGAGAGCTGCTAACTCTGTAGCAGAGAAAATACAGATTTTATCAAAATGACAGCAAGCAGATGAGTAAGTGACATGTCGCTGGAATAAGAATCTTTTCCCCGATAGCATTCTGCTCTCAGGTTACATAGCAAAAAACTGGTGACTGAGTCCCTTTAATTTGGACGCGATTATGAAATTAGTGAGAATAGCCACAGGAAATCATACTGCTCTCTGTTCCTCTGTCTTTTGCAGTGTGGCAATGTACAGGTGCCATTAGCCCCCATATTCTTTGAGTGGAGTATAATGAATGACTGTCACTGTTCTGTCCTCACTGAATGAAGCAGACTTTATTGCAGATAAACAGTCAGCTAAACCGCTATACCAGGGTCCAATAAGGAGATTGTGCTTGAATCTGTGCTTTTATTGAACTTGATATATTGGCGCGGTGAAGCTACAAACAAACATAATATACAGACAATCAGTACAGGGCACAACAGAAGTGCATATCATACATAGTACACTGTGAATGAACATTTGTACACTAATAGCTGACCAGGGGCAGGACTGATTAAACTAGGCTAATATTAGGACAGGAATTAGCTACAGAAAGCATGAGTACATACCGGTGATGCAATCGCAAGGGTAGAGGAAAAGATGAGATGCTTCCTGGATGTAGGCTGAAAGAAAATGGAGGAAAGTGGAAGGAAAGCTCCCATAATGCCTTGCAAAAGGAGGGAGGAGACTCAGATATTGAAATGGAAAACAAAACAACAGAAGACTGAGAATATGACTCTGGCCACTAGAGGGAGCCAAATCACTGCAAACAAATAGCTTACTAGTAAATTATAGCAAATATTATCAAACAAATAATCAGAGATTACAAATTAGATGTTGGAGACAGAACAGAATCCCTTGTATGTATTATGCGTACATTGTGGCTGGCAACACTTAATAAAACATGCACATGGAATTAAATTGCCCTGAGTCTGATCCCCCCTATTACCTATGTAAGGAAATTGTTCTTTATTTCACAAGTGAAGGTGGAAGGTTTGCAGGCTTCTACATTGCATTATGCTCTACTTATGTGTAGCCTTCTTTGCATGGTGCACACTTTCCTAAATGCTTAGTGAATCTACAGTGCAGGCAACAAATGGGCTTATAAAGGAAATTTAGAAGCCCTGCAGCTGCCAGCTAGCTCTGGAACTCAGGAAGAGCATAACTGCTAATTGACGTCCATTAACAAATTAATATGAAAGACAGTAGTAGACGGTGGTAGTCACACACCATGAAATAGGACACAAGAAGCAAAATCAGATGAGAATGAAATGGCCTTATCAGTATGGAATTCTAAATAACAGCTGTACAGATAACATCATAAGTAGAGATGAGCGACTTTGCCTTTTTTCGGGTCGAGTCGGGTTTCACGAAACCCGACTTTCGCAAAAGTCGGGTCGAACGAAATCGGTCGATTATCGTGAAAAGTCGAAGGCCGACTGAAACACGAAACCCAATGTAAGTCAATGAGGAAGAAAAGTCGGCAGTGAGTGGAGGACAGGAAACACACCTACAGTGCCCATTTCAATGCCAAAAACATCAATTCTTATTACAGAAGCTTGTCAACCTTAATTTACTTTATAATAATAGTTAGGTATTGAAAACTGGGGGTTATTTGGCTAAAGTTGTGGGGGGTAGTGCTGACTCCAGATTTTCGTGGGCCCAGGGCCAAAGAGTGTCACTGGGCTCCTTTAACACAATTCATGATCCTTTGATACGGCAGAGAAATAGCGGTACAGTACAATGAAAAATACTTCAATTCTTACATCACATGACTGATATCCATTTTAAATTCTCCAATAGCTCCAAAAACAGACAGTATATTCCTCCATACAGTATTATGGCCACCGCATAGTGCGCCATACAGAGTAATGAGGCCCATATATTTCTTCATACAGAATCATTGGTCCCATATAATGTTCGATACAGTATATGATGAGCTCCACATAATGCTACAGTATATGTTGGTCCCCATGGATGAAGCTCCAGAGTATTATGGGCCCAAATAATGCTCCATATATAATGGGCCCAATTTCTAATGCTCCAGTGTATAATGGGCCCTGTAAATGCTGCTCCAGTGACTGATGGCCACCTTTGGAATGCTCCGGTGTATGGTGGGCCCCAGATATCATTCTTCAGAGTATCGTGCTCCCCAATAATTGTTCCCAACATTTAAAACAATTAAATAAGTCTCCTCGCTAGGGAATCCCAGTACTCTGGACTCCTTGTCGTCCCCATCTTCCATCTCTCTGCACTTGGACTGTTTAGGCAGAGGACGTACAGACGTGATGTCATCGTGCTCTTTGACCAGAATGTCACTGTCAGGAAAAGTGTTTGGTTTCTGGGGGCAGTATGGTTGCAAAGCTGAACCTTAAAGGAATGTCCAGAAGGGCACCACCAGGAGTGGAGCCTGCAGCTTAATTGGACTCAACACGGGCAACCTCAACCATGCCATCTACAAAAAAGCTGCACAGATTGCAAGCTTAATTCCGTTAACGAACGAGACTCAGGCATGCCCCCGCGGTCCGTGTCCAGCTTACTAGAGGGACACGTGAGGCTCTAGCACACGAGATCGGCCAATAACAGGTCTGTCATGCCCTTACATGTCCGGGGCTGCACGCGTGCTACAATGAAAGGACCAGCGTGTATCGCTTACAGGTGCGGATAACACGCTGAACCCCGTTAGTGATGGGGATCTGGGATTACAATTCTTCCCCGCGAACAAGCATTTCCCAGTAAGTGCAGGTCAACCGTAATTCCGGAATTAGGCCTAAACGGCATTCCAGAAAGAACGTGAAAAAATTAAGTGTCCAAACCACAGGTGCTGTAGCTTGCTTAACAGCTTGGCTCCTCTGCTGAGTAGCACACAGTTCTTACATAAACATGCGGCATAGCTTGGTTCACGGGTGGGCAACTCTGCTGAGTAGCATACACAGTTACTAGGCCTAAAGTATTAAGTGGTGTAAATGCAGTCAAAAACTGGTTCTTTCATAAACAGGCGGCATAGCTTGGTTCACGGGTGGGCTTCTCTTCTGAGTAGCAGACACAGTTACTAGGCCCAAAAGGATTTTCAGGACTCTTGCAAGTGCATGGTGGTTAAATGTCTAAGCATGCAACTGGTATTCAAATTTCTCAGATTTTTCCCTCGGCTAAAGGTCTTTGCGCACTTCTTACAGATAACCTTTGCCTGATCATTAGGATTTTGCTCAAAAAGGTGCCACACTGCACTCTTCCTACTATGGAAGACATTTTGAGGCCTTGCACGCTGTGCTAATTTGACCGTCTGTATATAAAACAAAAACCATACGGAACCAAATATATATCCCAATAGAGTCGCCCACTTTGTAGTGCCGACTAAATGGGAAATGGACACTCCAGCATAACATATTAAACAGGGAAAAAAATGGAGTACAAGTCCAATATCATAAAAATAAACAAGATTTATTAAACATGTAGTACTAACAATTACATAAATGACAAAAGATATATGAAGGATCAGATAGTATCTGCTGCTTGTTAGTCCCAAGAATTAACAAAATAAAGTGCTTAGTGCTTGTAACAAATATGGGCCATACTTGAGGGATATAAAAGTAAGAGAGATCCTAACAGGTGCGCATCCTGAAAAAAATCCACTATCCCAAGCCATAGTGCTTACCCATATTGAACTCTGCCAAGGACCACAAGCAGCGCCGCCACCGACGCGCGTTTCGCCTCTTTTTCAAGGTGCCTGCACCTTGAAAAAGAGGCGAAACGCGCGTCGGTGGCGGCGCTGCTTGTGGTCCTTGGCAGAGTTCAATATGGGTAAGCACTATGGCTTGGGATAGTGGATTTTTTTCAGGATGCGCACCTGTTAGGATCTCTCTTACTTTTATATCCCTCAAGTATGGCCCATATTTGTTACAAGCACTAAGCACTTTATTTTGTTAATTCTTGGGACTAACAAGCAGCAGATACTATCTGATCCTTCATATATCTTTTGTCATTTATGTAATTGTTAGTATTACATGTTTAATAAATCTTGTTTATTTTTATGATATTGGACTTGTACTCCATTTTTTTCCCTGTTTAATAATTTGACCGTCTGGCCTAGCTGCCCTTCAACTCTTTTGGTGTTTGTAACCCGTTTTTGGACTGCTGCGGGCCTGCCAGATAACAGCTGTTGCGATGTCGATGCCTGCTGCGGATGCTCCTCCTCCTCTTCTGAGATATTGGCAGCGGCACCCTCTTCCCCCAATGGATGCCAATCTGAGTCAACAGCTGGGTCATCCATCACCTCCTCTTCAATGTCATGTGCACCTTCTTCTGTGTCACCGTGTAAGGTGGTATAGTATGCGGGAAGGGGGCACTTGAGTTTCATCAGGGTCAGATTCTGGCTCAGTACACTGCGAGAACAATGTAGTGCTCTGAGTGAATGTACCAGCAGATAAATCTAGCAGTGGCTGTGCATCAGTGCACTCCATGTCAGATTCTTCTTGGACTGGGTAATTCACGATTTGACTTGATAACCCAGGCATGGTATGTGAAAAGAGCTCCATGGAGTAATCTGTAGTGTGGCCTGCCGCATTCTTCACTTTTGAGGGGTGAAGGACACAAGGAAAGGTGTTGTTCCTGACCAGGAGCCTCCAATGAATTCTCAGTGCTTTTATTTTTTGAAAGTTCAGAAGAGGAGGCGATAGAGCTGGAGGCTGTGTCAGCAATGTTAGCCAAAACTTGTTCCTGAAGCTCCGGCTTTAAAAGCGGTTTACCTACTCCCAGAAAAGGGAGCCTTCGAGGCCTTGTGGAGCCAGACGATGACGCAGGCTCAACACCTCCTGTATTAGGTGCTATTGTGCTTTTGCCACTACCAGCAGACCCACCACCACCACCAACACCATCATTACCAGCTGGCAATCCCCGCCCACTTCCCGGCCTCTTCCAACACACTTCCTCATTTTTGGGAAAATGTACCCAAAATACCATCAGCAATATGGTACTGTAAAACAAGGTACAAGGTGTATATAGTATTGGGGAGAATTTTAATCTCCCTACAGACTTGAGGACACGGAACTATTATCTCAGGCTCAGTGTAGATTACACCTCAATATAATAGGCTGAAATTGGATGGTGTATAAAATGTCTATATAGGACTGGGGAGAATTTGAATCTCCCTAGAGATTTTAGCAAGCTCACAATGATCTTCTCAGTCCCAAGTATGGCTGCAGGCAGCCTAATAAGCAGGACTGCTGCATACAAAAGTGTGGAAAAATGAACGCTTCATAACTGGGCAAAAAAGAGGATGAAAAGTATTTTTGCTTTTAAAAAAAAGCAGTTTGCTCAGCAGTGTGCAAACAGCAATGCAGCTATCCAGGGAGCCTTATAAGGCAGCCTAATAACCAACAGAGCTGATGCACCAAAATATAGCCTCCCCTTGCACTGCACACTAACTGGTGTGTTGTACAGGCAAAATTGCTAGCAGCAGAAGCAGTTTTTTTGTATCTTCTTCCCTGCCTAACGCTCTCCCTACAGAATCATCATCATCAGCAGCTCTCCCTATTCTGAGATCAGCAGAAGTAAGATGGCGGTCGGCGTGCACGCCCTTTTATAGCCCCTGTGACACCACACAAAGCAAGCCAATCACTTGCATGCCCTTCTCAAAGATGGTGGTGACCGCTGCCCACAGTGTGCGTCCTCCATCATTGGCTGAAAAAAGGCGCTGAAGCATCATTTGAAACGCGACTTTGGCGCCATGGTCGCCGACCTCGTGGCCGACCTCACGCTATGGTCGGGTTTCGTTTCATGAAACCCGACTTTTTTGAAAGTCGGCAACTTTTGAAATTTACCGACCCATTTCGCTCAACTCTAATCATAAGGTAAGATTGGGTTAATGCTAGTTTATAGGGAATCAGGCACCAGGTTTTTGTCATCTAATCTCTGAGCAGTATGATGTAGAGACTGAGACCCTGATTCCATAGATGTGACACTTACTGGGCTGCTTGTAGAAGTTCTCATAAAACTACTCTTTTATCGACAAGAGAATATCACTCGAGGACTAGAAAACCTGCTTGGTAGCAGCTTTCTGCCTATGCACAGTGTACACAGAAAGCTGCTGATCAGTGTTATGAGCGGGATTATACAAAGCTCAGCATTCATGGAACTGGTAAATCTGCAGCAGACAAAACAGGGATTCTATCAAAATGATAACAACTTTCCCACTAAGTGACACATCACTGGAATCAGGTTTTTTGCACCTACGTCATGCTGCTTTCAGATTTGGTAGCAAAAACCTGGCGACAGTTTCCCTTTAATCATCCTGTTTTAGAGGGATCAGCCAATGATGTATAATGTATAGTATATAATGGGTGTCCCAACTGTTCTCCGAAGTCAGATGGAGAAAGCAGGATGTTGCATTTGTTTCAGGGGAGAACACATGAACGTACATTTGAATCAGAGGACAAGAGAAAAAGCTGCCTGCTATCTAATGTGCATGTGTATGGTCATGCGCACGTCAGCGTTTAAAAACGCATGCGCAAAAAAACATAAAAGCGCATTAAAACGCATGATGCGTTTTTTATGCGCGTTTGCACTGCGCACACTGCCTTCCTTCATTGGAGGCTGCCCTTCCCATGGTTGTTCGTTCCTGGGGAAAGACCTGGCTAGTCATTGCTTGCGTTGAGAAACATGTGATGGTGTTTCCGCGGCTTGTGTTTTGTATGTTTTTGCATATTTCCCATAAGGGATGGGGGCATTGCTCTAGAATCACTGCATTAAGAAACATGTGATGGTGTCTCCGCAGTGTTGGATGTTGATCTCCATGAGGTCACTCATCCTCATTTTCACAGTCTTTTACTAGGCATTGCGCCTACTAGCCAGTTTCCTTCTCCACACTGATGAGGGGCAATACCCCGAAACAGCTGTCTGTGGATGGATACCATGTTTTGGCATAGGTGGTTTCCTTCATTGGAGATTGCCCTTCCTGTAGTTGTTCCTTCCCGGTGAAAGACCTGGCTAGTCATTGCTTGCGTTGAGAAACACGTGATGGTGTCTCCGCGGCTTCTGTTTTGCATGTTTTTGCATATTTTCCATAAGGGATGGGGGCATTGCTCTAGAGTCACTGCGTTGAGAAACATGTGATGGTGTCTCCGCAGTGTTGGATGTTGATCTCCATGAGTTCATTCATCCTCATTTTTCATAGTTATTAAAGGCAGACTCAAGCGAGTTCCAGGTGCGGTTGTTAGTAGCTGATAGGCCGTAATGTTTGAAGCAAAAAGAGCAGAAGTGGTAGCAAGAAGTAACCTCTGGCTGAACAGTGGCAGATTGGTTTTGAAGATACAGCAAAGGATAACTGGTACAGGTAGAAGGAAGCTCAATCTGCTGTGTATGGAGCCTAAAGTCCAGATTGCTACCACTGTGGGTTGGAAGTGGGGCCCTAAGACAGCAAGGAGGTTAGGAATGGGTCATGTGTAGACCGAATCCTAGAAGCTCCGGCGAAATAATTCTGAGTTTGCAATGAGGCCTTGTGCTGAAGACAGGCCATAATTAGCAACAAAGTTATCGGACGAAAGAGAAAGGACCAAGTGTGCTGTGCCAATAAACTTGTTAACTTCAAGTGTTGAGCCACCACTGAACACTATAAAGCTGAAATCTCTGAAGCTATATCTACTCAACGTTGTGCCGGCTGTTGGTACAGCTTGTCAAGTTCTACAGTATAAGAACGTTTATCTTTATAAACCGGGGTCTCTCTTGTCCTGATGTCAAGACATGAAAAGTTCAGTGTCAGTTTGAACTGTACGGCCATCATGGGAAGAAGTAATAGAAGGGATCATCATACACACAAGCCTTCTTCCACTGATGTTTGGGAGCGCTGATGTTATCCTGGGCGGTGCATTGCTTACAACTGTATGGGCCAATAGAGTACACCAAATTTATTGTCATGTTTGTGAAATCCATTTTGCGCATACTACAGTATATTGCTTCATGAACAAAGTAGATATGCTGTGGCCATGGAGGGATGAACATCATCAGCAAGAACGCAGATGGGTTGTGGTTAGAGTTGAGCGATACCGTCCGATACTTCAAAGTATCGTATCGGATGGTATCGGCCGATCTTTAAAAAAAGTATCGGTATCGCCGATTCCGATACCGGAAGTCCCATTCAAGTCTATGGGACTTCCGGTATCGGAATAAGAAAAACCCTTTCCTGCCCTTGTACAGCCTCTCTGGGGTCTGTACGGGCCTTTCGGGGGGCTGTGCCGGCCTGCCAGGGGGTCTGTGCAGGCTCCGGTGGTCTGTGCCGGCCTGCCGGTGGTCTGTGCAGGCTCCGGGGGGCTGTGCCGGCCTGCCGGGGGGGGCTGTGCCGGCCTGCCGGGGGGCTGTGCAGGCTCCGGGGGGGCTGTGCCGGCCTGCCGGGGGGCTGTGCCGGCCTGCCGGGGGGCTGTGCCGGCCTGCCGGTGGTCTGTGCAGGCTCCGGGGGTCTGTGCAGGCATCGTCCGATGGGACTACAAGTCCCATCGGGCGATGCCTGCTACCATGACAGTGATTGACACATTAGCCAATGATGGGACAGTAGTAGTCCCATCATCCGGCTAATGTGTTAAATGTAAAAAAAAAAAAAAAAAAAAAAAAATTACATGCTACATACATACAACATGCATACTACATACATGCTACATTCATACTACATACTACATACATGCTACATTCATACTACATAAATACTACATACAACATACATACTACATATATACTACATGCATGCTACATACATACTGCATGCTACATACATACCACATATATACTACATACATACTACATGCATGCTACATGCATGCTACATGCTACATACATAACACATATATACTACATGCATGCTACATACATACTACATGCTACATACTACATATATACTACATGCATGCTACATACATACTACATGCTACATACTACATATATACTACATGCATGCTACATACATACTACATGCTACATACATACTACATATATACTACATACATACTACATACATACTACATGCATGCTACATGCATGCTACATACATACTACATGCATGCTACATACATACTACATGCTACATACATACCATATACATACTACATGCATGCTACATACATACTACATGCATGCTACATACATACTACATGCATGCTACATACATACTACATGCTACATACATACTACATATATACTACATGCATGCTACATACATACTACATGCTACATACATACTACATATATACTACATGCATGCTACATACTACATGCTACATACATACTACATATATACTACATGCATGCTACATACATACTACATGCATGCTACATACATACTACATGCTACATACATACCACATACATACTACATATATACTACATGCATGCTACATACATACTGCATGCTACATGCATGCTACATACATACTACATGCTACATACATACCACATACATACTACATATATACTACATGCATGCTACATACATACTGCATGCTACATACATACTACATACATACTACATATATACTACATGCATGCTACATACATACTACATGCTACATGCATGCTACATACATACTACATACATACTACATGCTACATACATACCACATATATACTACATACATACAATACATTCATACAATACATACATAGACATACAGTACATATAACATAGAGTAACATACTTACCAATACTTGTCACATTGTTCCCCGAAGCCATTGTCTTTTCCGGAATAAATATTAACATAACAAACCACAAAAATACTCACCCACGATCCGAAGCAGTCCACGAGTGTGTCCCACGACGATCTTGGGTAGAGAACTGCAGCATCAGCTGTTGCTGCCGTTCTCTACGGGCTGCAGGAATCCAATGACGGAAGGTAGGTATCCTTCCGCACTGTATTCCTCCGCCACTTAAAAAAAAAAAAAGTCCCTAGTCTCACTTTATGCCATTGCTGTGTGGGAATTTCCCACGCAGCAATGGCATAAAGTGAGACTAGGGACTTTTTTTTTTTTAAGTGGCGGAGGAATACAGTGCGGAAGGATACCTACCTTCCGTCATTGGATTCCTGCAGCCCGTAGAGAACGGCAGCATCATCTGATGCTGCCGTTCTCTACCCAAGATCGTCGTGGGACACACTCGTGGACTGCTTCGGATCGTGGGTGAGTATTTTTGTGGTTTGTTATGTTAATATTTATTCCGGAAAAGACAATGGCTTCGGGGAACAATGTGACAAGTATTGGTAAGTATGTTACTCTATGTTATATGTACTGTATGTCTATGTATGTATTGTATGAATGTATTGTATGTATGTAGTATATATGTGGTATGTATGTAGCATGTAGTATGTATGTAGTATGTATGTAGCATGCATGTAGCATGTAGTATGTATGTAGCATGCATGTAGTATATATGTAGTATGTATGTAGCATGCATGTAGTATATATGTAGCATGTATGTAGTATGTATGTGGTATGTATGTAGCATGTAGTATGTATGTAGCATGCATGTAGTATATATGTAGTATGTATGTAGCATGTAGTATGTATGTAGTATGTATGTAGTATGTATGTGGTATGTATGTGGCATGTAGTATGTATGTAGCATGCATGTAGTATGTATGTAGCATGCATGTAGTATGTATGTAGTATGTATGTAGTATGTAGCATGTATGTAGTATGTATGTAGTATGTAGCATGCATGTAGTATGTATGTAGCATGCATGTAGTATATATGTAGTATGTAGTATGTATGTAGTATGTATGTGGTATGTATGTAGCATGTAGTATGTATGTAGCATGCATGTAGCATGCATGTAGTATGTATGTAGCATGCATGTAGTATGTATGTAGTATGTATGTAGCATGCAGTATGTATGTAGCATGTATGTAGTATGTATGTAGTATATATGTAGTATGTATGTAGTATATATGTAGTATGTATGTAGCATGTAGTATGTATGTAGCATGCATGTAGTATGTATGTAGCATGTAGTATGTATGTAGCATGCATGTAGTATGTATGTAGCATGTATGTAGTATGTATGTAGTATATATGTAGTATGTATGTAGCATGTAGTATGTATGTAGCATGCATGTAGTATTTTTTTTTTTTTTTTTTTTTTTAACATTTAACACATTAGCCGGATGATGGGACTACTACTGTCCCATCATTGGCTAATGTGTCAATCACTGTCATGGTAGCAGGCATCGCACGATGGGACTTGTAGTCCCATCGGACGATGCTTGCACAGACCCCCGGACATCAGCACAGCCCCCCGGCAGGCCGGCACAGCCCCCCGGCAGGCCGGTACAGACCCCCACAGGGTGCACAGACCACCGGCAGGCCGGCACAGCCCCCCGGCAGGCCGGTACAGACCCCCACAGGGTGCACAGACCACCGGCAGGCCGGCACAGCCCCCCGGCAGGCCGGTACAGACCCCCACAGGGTGCACAGACCACCGGCAGGCCGGCACAGCCCCCCGGCAGGCCGGTACAGCCCCCCGGCAGGCCGGCACAGCCCCCCGGCAGGCCGGCAGAGACCCCCGGAAGGCCCGAAATGACGGCGCATCATGATGCGCACACACCGCGCATCATGATGACGTCAGTCTGTCAATCAACTTTGAACTTCCGATTCCGATGCCGAATTCCGATATTGAAAAAATATCGGAAGTCGGTATCGGATTTCCGATACAGCAAGTATCGGCCGATACCCGATACTTGCGGTATCGGAATGCTCAACACTAGTTGTGGTAGAATGGATCCTTAGATGCTTGTGCTGTACACAATAATCTGCTCTGTTTTCAATGTGTGCTCATTGATGCCTTGGTTCTTAGCAGGTAAGAAAGTCTGTAATGGAGATTTCTGATTATGTATGGGTAAACCAATGGTTAGAACTGTAGCCATGGAGTGGTGGGGTCCTGGGTTCAAATCCCACCAAGGACAACATCTGCAAGTTGTTTGTATGTTCTCCCCGTGTTTGCATGGGTTTCCTCCCGGTTCTCCAGTTTCCTCCCACACTCCAAAGATATACTGATAGGAAATTTAAATTTTGAGTCCCAATGGGGACACTGATGATGAAGTATGTAAAGTTCTATGGAATTAATGGTGCTATAGAAGGAAGTAAAATAAATAAATAAATTATGACATTCCTCCAGGTGTCTGACTCTGAGGAGTCTCTTAACTCACAAGAGTACAAGCCAAGGATTGCTACATATGCTGTGCATTCAGTATGTTCATCTGAATACCACTTATGAAACAGATGGTTATTTGAGGTGTTGTCATCTGTAAGCTTGGACCTCTATAGGTGTTTCCATATACAGTAGGTTTAACAAAGACAGGTTTAGCCATGGTTTTCAGATCATTCTTCGTAAATTGCAAAGATGGTTGTACATAAAAATCAACAATTTCAAAAACTCTCCATCTGGCACCAAAACCCCCCCAGAACATTCAGCTTATACTTAGAGCACCACTCTAGTATTTTTATTGCAGTACTGGTGTGGCGCTACTAATCTAATGTCCTTGTACCTAGTATTATACTCAATTCCCGCTGTCTTCAGCTCTTCCCTGTGCCACTCCGGTCACACACCTTCATCTAGTGAGCACAACTTCTGACTGACCAGAGGAAACGGTCGCAAGCTCTTAATGCAAGTCTATGAGACCCGAACGTGGCTCTCATTGACTTGTAATGAAAAGTGACTTCCGGCTCACCCAGCAAAGACTGGAGCTATTCAGCAGGTCACAAACTGCCGGAGACTGACCACAGCCACTCTGATAAAAGATGAAGGCACAGGCTGATTAGTATAAGACTAAGTGTGGGACCTTAGATTAGAAGCAACATGCCAGTATTGACTTCTGTCAGACAGAACTATGAATGCTACAGCCGATCAGCGATCACTGATTGGCTGCAACTGTCATGTGACATAAAAATGTCCAGTTACCATTGGCAATCATAGTGCCGACATCGAAGGAGTGGTCCTTGTCCGGGTATATATTTTTTATGTTATGTAGGACACTTAAACAGTTAAGAAGGGGTTGTCCAATGATAGACAAACCCTTTAATCCTTTTATGCTTCAATTTGTTCCTCATTATTTGCTAACTGTATTTTTGTATAAAAGAAGCATTCTAATAATTGCCAATAATAGATTCATGGTTGATTCGTGTTTCCTTTTGCTTACATTTATGGCAAGCCAGGGCCAGTCTCTAACACATCAAGGGAGTCCAATGACACCCAATGACATCCATTCTACTAAAAAGTAGTTGTTCCAGAAATTAAGCCATCCCAACTTATCCACTATTTGTCATTGAAATATTCCTTTAATGGGCAAGTAACCTATGAATGTATAGGATTACACAAATGCTCCCCAAAATCTAACACCAGGGATTTCACGTAACATAGCATTCATGCAGTCTCCATTATCCAAAACTGAGACTTCCAAGATTCCAGTAGATGGCAGTCCTTAACCGGGAACATTTTTAGGAATTATCTCCCAGTGGTGCAAAGATTAATCCATGCAGGAATGAATATGGCTGTGAGGATATTAAATCTTTTCTGCACACGGTGTTGTCTTCTCTTGCATACAAGCTTTGATGCTACTGTCACCGGTTTTGTGATAGATGATAAATATATCAATAAACGTATAGGCACAAGCTAGTTCGACATCTTGAGTACAGTATTTGTGTATCCGGCTTAGGTTCAGAGGCTGAATAATGTCTGGTGACACCGTTCATTCCCCTTGTAGAAAGTATCTCACCCAACTGTCTAAGATTATGCCGTTTTATGGAAGGTTCTCCTCCTGTAGGCTCTCTGCTTGTCAAAACCCATTCAAGTATTTTGTCAGAATCCATGAGGAAAAAAGTCTTAATTTCAGTTAAATTGATTTTTTTATGAGATTTGCTTCTCAGAAACCAGTTGATGATATTTGATGGAACAAGAAAATGGAAATTCTGATCTGGACCGCTAGAAAGCTGCCAAATTCCTGTTTGATTCCGCGCGTATTCCCCTAAGTTATAAGCAACTGACAAAAGTAGATTAACATTGAATGTCCTGCCAGACGCGTGACTGTAATATACCTGCCTTCATTTACATCATTGTACTTTTCGCTGTGTTTTCTGTCAATCATACATCAGTATTAATTTTCTTCCCCTGTCTCTTCTGCACTCTCTTCTTCTTAGACGTGGTCTCAACACACTTATGTATTTTTTACTAAGTTTCCGTCTCTTTTCATTATCTTGTCCCAAGGCTTTGACATCGTCCATTTTCTTTGGTAACCCCTTAGTTGCCTGTTTTTTTTCTAGCTGTATGAGCTTTCTTTTCTCAGGTCTTTATGGTCTCTTTTATAGTCTTTATTTCCAAAGTCTTTATTTCTTACTCAGACACGCTTAGGGTCTTTTGTGTGTAACCCCCTCCACTTTATGCCTCACGCTGTAATAACCCGGAGAGGAGGAAGGGCTTAGGTTTAGTATCATTCCCTCATTTCATTACAGATCATTGGCTGAAAAAAAGATCAGATCCCTCCTGCGTTACCAGGACAGCAGCTAAACTGTGCTCTTTCCTAATGATGGCTCGGAACAATATGCTGTTTCCACATCCAGAGAAGCACTCTCACCCCTCCCCCATCCGGCATGATGGGGTTCTGTGCACGGGGACCCCTATTATCGTTAAATACCTATTAGTTCCGGTGACAAGCTTGGCATGCATACCAGGCGTGGGAGAGGCATAGTCAGGATAAAGCGACATGGCTTTTCATTCTTACGCACACCACCAATTAGCTTCTCATTAGCGGGAACAGCCGCAGGCGTTAGTATCTCGCCCCTCTCCATGCGTCGCTGCCCGCCTCCAAGCAAGGGAAAGGTCAATGTCGCCGCCGTGTCCCAGATGAACACATCCCAGAAGTAAATCATCTCTATTTAAGGGAGGGGGATAGAGATGTGCATAGTATGGGCGCTCGGAGACTACGTGGTTGGAGTGGAAGTCGTGCAATAAACACACTTGACAAACCTTTCCCTGACCTTTCCCAGATTTATTAGAGTTCTGTGTTGCTGAATAATAGATGTACGTGGTTAATAGTTCTGTTTTGGCTGCAGATCTGTGCATGTGACTTCCCAAACTGCGGGAGGAGATCTTGTCGCTAGCGTGTTCCTACACTCTCATTTTTGTTTCTAGATTAGTTCGACACTGCAGGTTTTTTGTTACCCTTCATGGAGGTGAAATCATCATAAAGATGATAAAGCTTGAGGAAATCCACATATCTAAAGGTGCCGCCAGCTTGCCAGCGCTGGATTATGTACCTGGATTCCTCTGTAGTTAGAAACATATTACTGCAGTGTGGCGAAGTGAGGTTGTTAAATGCAAAGCGCAGTCTGCAACCTAGAAGATGTAAATGATATTTATTAACTAAGTAAACTATAGGAATAAAATGGGACCGAACACTCGTACTTTTGCATTAACCACAGAAGTAGTGAATATAATGCTGATTAAAGGGAACCTGTCAGCAGGATTGTGCAGAGTAACCTACAGACAGTGTCGGTCAGTGCCGTTATACTGAATTATAATGATACCTTGGTTAATGTAATCCGACTTGTGGTTGTTGTTTAATCTTTATCTTCAGTTTTGAGTTTATGATATGCTTGTGCTCTGGGGTGGGCCTGTGCGGGGGTCTTCATGTGGTGGTTTGATTAGCTATGCATAATGCAGACTGCTGACAGGTCACTGATCCCTCACTGACCTGCCCCCTAGTTTACATACTGGATTTAATATGATTTGAAAAAAAAATTCACATTCTTCAGACAGGCACCGCCGGCGCCTGCGCTGTAGCATGATAAGGTGGATACTATGCATATTTTCGTTTTCTTTAGACTTAGATTTTATTTAAGAAAATTTTATTTATTTTTTTTTCAATCAAAAATGCGCCGGAGGCTGTGCCGCCATAGTAGCAACTATAGCGTAGTGATAGATGCTACTGCGCAGGCGCGCCGACACCATTTTGGCAGAGGAAAAAAAAATAGGCTTCAACAAGATGGAGCCGGGGGCCCCATGCACATTAGCATCTATCAGAACGTGATAGATGCTATTGCACAGGCACCGAAGCCTTTTTGTTTAAAAAAAAACAAAATTTCTTAAACAAAACTATATGTCTAAAGGAAACGATAACGATGAAAATATGCATATTATCCACCATATCATGCTACAGCACAGGCGCCGCCACTAGTGCCTGCCTGATGAATGTGATTTTTTTTTTTATTTCAAACCAAATTATATTCAGTATGTAAAATAGGGGGCTGGTCAGTGAGGGATCTGTGACCTGTCATAAGCCCATACAGATTAATATGGAGGCAGAGCACCACATAAAGCCCCCCCATACCACCACAGGCCACCCCTGAGCACGAGAATCTTATTAACTGAAAACTACAAATACTGTATATATTAAACAACAACCACAAGACGTATTTCATCAACCAAGATATCATTGTAATCAGTATAACAGCACCAACCCGACAGTGTCTGTAGGTTACTGTGCACAATCCTGCTGACAGGTTCACTTTAACCAGGCCATATACATAGGATACAGTATATACAGTTTGGATTATTTCAGCCAACCATTGTTTAAAGAGTTTAACGCCTATGACTGTTCACAATGGTCAATGACAAACTTGCATATGCCGAAAATTTGGTAGTTGAAACTTAGATTTGTATGTACAGTGCGGTGGCTCAGTGGTCAACAATATTGCTTTGCAGCACTGGGTTCAAATCCCACCAACGACAACATCTGCATGGAGTTTGTATGTTCTCCCCGTGTTTGCGTCTGTTTCCTCTGGGTTCTCCGGTTTCCTCCCACACTGTAAAGACATACTGCTAGGGAATCTAGATCGTCAGCCCCATCAGGGACAGTGATGATAATGTCTGTGATGGTTCTAAATGTTGTGTCATATCTGAAAGGTTAGTCTGTCCTTTTGCTGGTGGCCTCATTAGCTTGGTAACCAGCAATCCTACCACATGACCTCATGTTACAGAACTCTTGAAGCCCATCAGTGGTTGCTACAGCTCCTCACTAGTTAGATAAAACAAATATGATTTATTGTTATAACTTCTAAATCTGTACTGTTTCTTCTTAACGGTGCTGGAAATGCAAAATTACACAATTGACCAAGAAAAAACAACAGATTTTTGTGGCTCATGTCTATTGACTCACATTCATAATCGGACTGTTCCTTGAGTGGGAGGCAACCTGTAGGGTTAAAGACACATACTAGATCTATACTTTTTCTCTTGGCCACTATAGCTTCTCTTATGTCACTTTTCTTTTCTAATTTTGTAGGCGATACTAGGGGCTATTAGCTGCTTCTACCCAATCACTGTAATGGATGCCCTCACCTGCTGAGTAGTAAGATATAAAGGGAAGCAATAACTGATTTTTTTGCACATGTCAGATCAGAAACCATCAAAGCTTGTTGATCATGCACAGAATCTTGAATTGCTGGACAGCACACTGTTACAGTCATGGCCAAAAGTATTGACACCCCTGCAATTCTGTCAGATAATATTCAGTTTCTTCCTGAAAATGATTGCAAACACAAATTCTTTGGTATTATTATCTTCATTTAATTTGTCTTAAATGAAAAAACACAAAAGAGAATGAAGCAAAAAGCAAAACATTGATCATTTCACACAAAACTCCAAAAATGGGCCGGACAAAAGTATTGGCACCCTCAGCCTAATACTTGGTTGCACAACCATTAGCCAAAATAACTGCGACCAACCGCTTCCGGTAACCATTAATGAGTTTCTTACAATGCTCTGCTGGAATTTTCGACCATTCTTCTTTGGCAAACTACTCCAGGTAACTGATATTTGAAGGGTGCCTTCTCCAAACTGCCATTTTTAGATCTCGTCACAGGTGTTCTATGGGATTCAGGTCTGGACTCATTGCTGGCCACCTTAGATGTCTCCAGTGCTTTCTCTCAAACCATTTTCTAGTGCTTTTTGAAGTGTGTTTTGGGTCATTGTCCTGCTGGAAGACCCATGACCTCTGAGGGAGACCCAGCTTTCTCACACTGGGCCCTACATTATGCTGCAAAATTTGTTGGTAGTCTTCAGACTTCATAATGCCATGCACACGGTCAAGCAGTCCAGTGCCAGAGGCAGCAAAGCAACCCCAAAACATCAGGGAACCTCCGCCATGTTTGACTGTAGGGACCCTGTACTTTTCTTTGAATGCCTCTTTTTTCTCCTGTAAACTCTATGTTGATGCTTTTGCCCTAAAAGCTCTACTTTTGTCTCATCTGACCAGAGAAAATTCTTCCAAAATGTTTTAGGCTTTTTCAGGTAAGTTTTGGCAAACTCCAGCCTGGCTTTTTTATGTCTCGGGGTAAGAAGTGGAGTCTTCCTGGGTCTCCTACCATACAGTCCCTTTTCATTCAGACGCCGACGGATTGTACGGGTTGACACTGTTGTACCCTCGGACTGCAGGGCAGCTTGAACTTGTTTGGATGTTAGTGGAGGTTCTTTATCCAACATCCGCACAATCTTGCGTTGAAATCTCTTGTCAATTTTTCTTTTCTGTCCACATCTAGGGAGGTTAGCCACAGTGCCATGGGCTTCTTGATGACACTGTGCACGGTAGACACAGGAATATTCAGGTCTTTGGAGATGGACTTGTAGCCTTGAAATTGCTTATGCTTCCTCACAATTTGGTTTCTCAAGTTCTCAGACAGTTCTTTGGTCTTCTTTCTTTTCTCCATGCTCAATGTGGTACACACAAGGACACAGGACAGAGGTTGAGTCAACTTTAATCCATGTTAACTGGCTGCAAGTGTGATTTAGTTATTGCCAACACCTGTTAGGTGCCACAGGTAAGTTACAGGTGCTGTTAATTACATAAATTAGAGAAGCATCACATGATTTTTCAAACAGTGCCAATACTTTTGTCCACCCTCTTTGTTATGTTTGGTGTGGAATTATATCCAATTTGGCTTTAGGACAATTCTTTTTGTGTTTTTTCATTTAAGACAAATTAAATGAAGATAATAATACCAAAGAATTTGTGTTTGCAATCATTTTCAGGAAGAAACTGAGTATTATCTGACAGAATTGCAGGGGTGTCAATACTTTTGGCCATGACTGTATGTAGTTGAACAAGTATCCACATGACCTTTGTTTTGTGGATGTGCGGGTGTATGCCTGGCCCTGTGTCTGTGAAAAAGTGAGTACATCATATCAGTAGGCTAGAGTACGCCTGACTTTAGATGTCTTAGAGGAAATCTGTCAGCAGGTTTTTGCTATGTAATCAAAGGACAGCATGACACATATCCGGCTGTGTACTGTGTTACTTAGACTGAAGTTTTAAATACCTTGTGATTAACATTGCTGTTTGACTCTGCCCCCTTCTATGATAAACACCACACTGTCTATAGAGAGAGCTCACTGTTGGTGAGGTGAGCAGTGGCATGAGCGGGATCAGCTGTGGTGTGGGCGAGGCTAGCTTTCTCAGCTCTGCTGCACTGTTAAATCTAAAAACTCTGATTGCGCAAGATCAGCAGCACCCAGTAAGCTAAGTGATGCATCATTGGATTAAGGATCTCTGCCTGCATCAGGTTGCTCTCACATGAGGTAGCCAAAACCTACTGACAGATTCCCTTTAAAGGATGAGCTAATACCTGGACAAGGTACCATCTAATCTGAGGCCATCTTTGATGCAGAAAAGAGAAATGCTTTCATTAATGAATATTGGGTTTGGTAATGGTTGGTCGAATATATGCCATTGAATCATAACAAATGTAAGAGCTATATTTCTTCCTTTATTAAGATGATAGAGTCTATAGTGTAACAGCCACTGTCTAGGCACAATTAGCCAGAGGGAACATAGTGAAACAATGTGTTTAGTTTTACTTCCCAAGGATTAAGAGAGTAACATTTTCCTTAGGTTAGGTTGTGACTGATTTTCACATGCTTCGGTATGGTAGTATGTGGCTGATAATCTTTAAAATGTGTTTCTTTATCACAGACAAAGATGTCTATGTATGGAGTGATAACAGCTGTATTTGAAGTGCGCTTTCCACAGCATATATTACATGGTGAAGTATAGATTTTACAGGATAACTCATATTAGATATACACTGATCGGTCATTACATTAAAACCACTGACAGGTGAAGTGAATAACAATTAGCGTCTCGTTACAATGGCACCCGTCATGGGATTGAGTATAATAGGCAACAAGTGAACAGTCAGTTCTAGAAATTGATGTGTTGGATGCAAGTACAATTACTTATTGAGTTTGACAAGGGCTCGGACTCAGTGCTGATGGCCAGACAACTGGTTTATCGGTTCTCCGACCAGGCAAGTTTTGCAATAGTATCTGTGAAAGTCGTCAAAGGATGGATGATTAATAAAGCAGTGACAAAGTCATGGGCACTCAAGGCTCATTTATGGATGTGCCCAATCCATGGAGACCCCACCTCTCAAATTACTGGAATCTTCTGATTCTACCAGATACCTGAAGACACCCTCGAAAGTCTAGTGAAGTTTTGGCAACAATTGATTAAGACCGGTAAAGATGGAGTCAAACATTCCTGATTCATGAAATGGCACAAGTTTGTTAATGACTCAGGAGTACTGTATCTGATGAGTGGGGTGTGTCTCCATGCACTGCACCACAAATCCTACTACAGTCTCTGACCAGAGTAAGATTTCTGGCATAGGGAATTGTCACTGCTCGCCATGAATTTAATAAGCTGTGGTGTCACGCCCTTCTAGCACTCATACAACCCCAGATCCTCCCATTATGGCGAAGCTTTGAAAAGCTGATGTGAAACTGCCAAAAGTAGCAAAAATGTTTGTACAACTCTAATTTTGCAATTTTTCAAAGCAATTTATGCCAGAATCCTGGTAAAATGGCTTTGCTGAATCAGGGCCTTTGTCTCATTAGGCCAGAGCTGTTTTGGTGACATAAGTGTTCCTACAGTTCTTACACCTAGAAAAGATCAATGTTTACTACAGGTGATTATGTGAACTTTTTAGAGAAAGTAGCATTGTCGTTCCTTCCAGAAACCTGTGTCTTCTCTTTTCCTCACTGCTGGATCTTAGGGTCGTAGGTCTCCTTCACAGTCTACTGTTTGCTATACATTTTCATTTATTTATTTTACTCACTTATATAGCGCCATTAATTTCTCAGCATTTTACAGACATTATCATCGCTGTCCCAGATGGGGCTCATAATCTAGATTCCCTATCAGTATATGTCTTTGGAGTGTGGAAGGAAACCGGAGAACCTGGAAGAAACCCATGCAAACACGCGGAGAACATACACAAATATGGCACGAGGCATGAATGACTATCATCTGAACTCCAGTATAAAGCTGTGTTCACATGAAGGCAAACTCTGTAAATGACTTAAACCTGTATATACTGTAGGTTGCACACATGTAAATAAATCTCAAGTCATTTAGATTCAGGAGCAACACAATCTTGAATGAATTAGGTCTTGCGCATATATACAATCCATGACTCGGCGTGTGGGTGTGCGTGTGACCTTCCGAGCTATTATTCTCATGTAGGGAATATCACATTAGGTTGGGAGTAGTTTCATTTATGTCATGCTGAATTCATTATAAAGCTGTGATAGATTGTTCTACTACAATAACTGTTTCAGTTTTTACATCTAAGATAATGGTTAAAATAACTAGATGCACAGTTTATTCCAAGGATATAAGTAGAGAACCTCAGGTGAGTCTGAGGTTGTACGGAGCTGAAGTGTTTTTTTTGGTATTTGTTTATCTCAAAACGCGTGAGTAATGTAGTGTTTATGGCCACCGGATATTATAGGGTTAATCCTCCCATGAAGACTAGAAAAGCTTTCAGAGTAATTTTGTGCCGTGTTAATTGAACTGTTACATTGATGGCTGCCAAATGATCATGACTGGCCATTGTCAGCACTGACTGCATTCCGGACTTTGAAACAAATACAGTGCTAGCGTAAGGGCCAGTTTTGCATTTGGAAAGAAGTCTCCCGAAGGGTTTGATTAAAAATTCTCACTCAAACCTGGAGAGAAATATTACGGGACGACTGCCTGCTTAATCACTATGTGCTATTTAATTAAAATCCCGCTTCCCATGTTCTAAACTCTACATAAGAGCTGACAGCTGCTTATGGCACAATTAATAACACCATTTATTTGGCCTGAAAGTTCTTTTTCCAGAAAAAAATAACAGACTAAAAATAGTTAGAGCGTCCACAGAAACCTTACAAATGAGACTAACTCAAATTATTATGTAACTATGTGTTCAAACTTGGTATAAAGTCTTTATGTGCAGATTGAAGGCAACAAGTCGAGTCCCAGGGGACCGAGCGAGCATGATCTTCTTCAATGTTTTTTGTATCTATTTCTAGTGATTTATTATGCCATTTTAGCTGTATAGATTTTATTTTATAACAGTTTAATGCACTTTTCATATATCTTTATGAATAGCATCAATGGCCCTTTACTGTTATTTATTGTCATTCGAAATTAATTGTCCACCAGTTCCAATTTTTAGTTTACCGTGCAATGGCCAACCTGTATAGTCAGAGGAAACGGAGCTAAGGATAGAGAGAATGTAGATATTCTCTGCAGATGTGTCCTTGGTTGGACCAATGCTGCAAAACTATCCACTATGGTTTTTACTTGTTCACCTTGCCCAATTATTGCTATTCAACTTGTTATAATGAGATTCTATATAGGTTAACTTGAACAGTTGAATTGCTAAAATAATACAATCCTTAATATTCACTATAAGGATAAAAGTAGCAAAGGAGTCATAAAAGTGAATTTTATGACTTCCCTTTCTAAATCCATAGGCATTAATATGGAATTGTTCCCCCTTTGCTGCTAAAACAGTTTTCACTCTTCTGTGAATTCTTTCTACAACATATTGGAGTATACTGGAGGATCTACAGTTAGGTCCATATATATTTGGACAGTGACAACATTTTTCTAATTTTGGTTCTAGACATTACCACAATGAATTTTAAACAAAACAATTCAGATGCAGTTGAAGTTCAGACTTTCAGCTTTCATTTGAGGGTATCCACATTAAAATTGGATGAAGGGTTTAGGAGTTTCAGCTCCTTAACATGTGCCACCCTGTTTTTAAAGGGACCAAAAGTAATTTCACAGATTAAATAATTGTAAATAAAATGTTAATTTCTAGTATTTGGTTGAAAACCCTTTGTTGGCAATGACTGCCTGAAGTCTTGAACTCATGGACATCACCAGACGCTGTTTCCTCCTTTTTGATGCTCTGCCAGGCCTTCACTGCGGTGGTTTTCAGTTGCTGTTTGTTTGTGGGCCTTTGTGTCTGAAGTTTAGTCTTTAACAAGTGAAATGCATGCTCAATTGGGTTGAGATCAGGTGACTGACTTGGCTATTCAAGAATGTTCCACTTCTTTGCTTTAATAAACTCCTGGGTTGCTTTGGCTTTATGTTTTGGGTCATTGTCCATCTGTAGTATGAAACAACGACAATCAGTTTGGCTGCATTTGGCTGGATCTGAGCACACAGTATGGCTCTGAATACCTCAGAATTCATTTGGCTGCTTCTGTCCTGTGCCACATCATCAATAAACACTAGTGACCCAGTGCCACTGGCAGCCATGCATGCCCAAGCCATCACACTGCCTCCGCCGTGTTTTACAGATGATGTGGTATGCTTTGGATCATGAGCTGTACCACGCCTTAGCCATACTTTTCGTTTTCCATCATTCTGGTAGAAGTTGATCTTGGTTTCATCTGTCCAAAGAATGTTCTTCCAGAACTGTGCTGGCTTTTTTAGATGTTTTTTAGCAAAGTCCAGTCTAGCCTTTTGATTCATGATGCTTATGAGTGGCTTGCACCATGCAGTGAATCCTCTGTATTTACTTTCAAGCAGTCTTCTCTTTATGGTAGATTTGGATATTGATACGCCTACCTCCTGGAGAGTGTTATTCACTTGGTTGGCAGTTATGAAGGGGTTTCTCTTCACCATGGAGATTATTCTGCGATCATCCACCACTGTTGTCTTCTGTGGGTGCCCAGGTCTTTTTGCATTGATGAGTTCACCAGTGATTTCTTTCTTTCTCAGGATGTACCGAACTGTAGATTTTGCCACTCCTAATGTTGTAGCAATTTCTCGGATGGATTTTTTCTGTTTTTGCTTCTTAAGGATGGCTTGTTTCACCTGCATGGACAGCTCCTTTGACCGCACGTTTCCTTCACAGCAAAACCTTCTAAATGCAAGCACCACACCTCAAATCACCTCCAGGCCTTTTATCTGCTTAATTGAGAATGACATAATGAAGGGATTGCCCACACCTGTGCATGAAATAGCCTTGGAGTCAATTGTCCAATTACTTTTGGTCCCTTTAAAAACAAGGTGGCACATCTTAAGGAGCTGAAACTCCTAAACCCTTCATGAGGGCCCTCATTCCTCTTGGTATTTGTTATAATATATGTGAATATTGTTATGCTGTAATGTCTATTGTCTGTACAAATCCCGTCTGAAATGTAAAGTGCTGCGGAATATGTCGGCGCTATAGAAATAAAATTTATTATATTATCCATCTTTAATATGGATACCCTCAAATGAAAGCTGAAAGTCTGAACTTCAACTGCATCTGAATTGTTTTGTTTAAAATTCATTGTGGTAATGTCTAGAGCCAAAATTAGAAAAATGTTGTCTCTGTCCAAATATACAGTATATGGACATAAATGTATGCCCAGTAATCCAAAAGAACATTTGTTAGGCCAGACACTGATATTGGACCACAGGCCTGGCTCACAATTTTAGTTCTACTTCATCCCAAAGGTGTTCAATGGGGTTGAGGCTAGGACTTTGTGTGGTCGGTCATGTTCTTCCACACCAAACTCAACTAGCTATTCCTTTATGGACACTAACCATGCCTTTATGGACTCACATAGCCATGCCTTTATGGACTTACCAAGCCATGCCTTTAGAGACTAAACTAGCCATGCCTTTATGGACTCACCTAGTAATGCCTTTAGAGACTCACCTAGCCATGCCTTTATGGACTCATCTACTCATGTCTTTACAGATTCACCTAACCATGTCTTTATGGACTCTAGCCATGCCTTTATGAACTCACCTAGCAATGCCTTTATAGACTCACCTATCCATGCCTTTATGGACTCTAACCATGCCTTTATTGACTCACCTAGCCATGCCTTTATGGACTCATGTAGTCATGTCTTTATGGATTCACCTAACCATGCCTTTATGGACTCACCTAGCCATGCCTTTAAGGTCACACCCAGCCATGCCTTTATGGACACACCAAGCCATGTCTTGCTGAAACAGAAAAGAAAGGGCCTTCCCCAAACTGCTCCCACAAAGTTGTAAGCATACAATTGTCCAAAATTTCTTGGTATGCTGAAGCATTAAGATTTTCCTTTACTTGAATTAAAGGGCACTGGACAACCTATGAAAAACAACCACATAGCATTATCGCTACTTCACCAAACTTTACAAATTGCCCAGTGCCATCAGGAAGGTAATGTTCTCTTGGCATATAAGACTGGCAGATAAAGAAGTGAAAGTCATCACTCCATGGAACACATTTTGATTTCTCCAAAGTGCAGTAGTGTTGTACTTCACACCACTCCATCCGGTGCTCAGCATTGTGCTTGGTGATAAAAGGCTTGCATGCAGATGCCTGGAGATAGAAAAAGCTCTCGGCATATAGTTTTTGTGTTGATATTATTGACAGACAATTTTATTGAGTCAGCAGATTTTAGCGACTTTTATGCACCATGCTCCTCAGCACTTGACAACCCTGCTCTGTAACTGTACATGGTCTTCAACTTCGTGCCTAAGTTTCTGTGGTTGGTAAACGTTTCTACTTTTCAATAATGCTTTTTATCTGAAACAACTCCATTCAGATGAATGGAACTGGTTTTCAGTCACAGAAAATTTCCCAAATAATCATGTATCACGTCAGTTCATCTTTAACGGTCAACCAGATTAAATCAAAACCAAAAATAGCGCAGTGTATGAATAATAGTGCTACAGTAGATGATTTTATTTTTGCTCCGTTTTCAAACCCATACTTTTGCTACACTGCTTTTGATATATCAATGCTTATGCTGCTCTAGTCTAGCTCTATTGCTCTATTTTCCAAAACATAAAAGGGTATGTTTGTAGCAAGCAGCAGGTGATACTGGTCTTTCTGGAATTTTTTCCTTACGGCCTTTGATGATATCTGGCAAGTACAGATAAGTTTTAATGAAACTGCACCCACATAAATCATGAAGGAAACCAAGGAACAAGAGCAATCTATGATTATTGCATTTCACATTTTTTATTTCTATACTATTCACTAGTGATGAGCGAACTTGCTGGAATAAGGTGTTACCCAAGCATGGTCAAATGCTAACCGAGTGTCTTCAGCGTGCTTGAAAAATATGTTCAAGTCCTCGTGGCTCATGTCTCGCATCTGTTAGACAGCCACAACACATACAGGGATTGTCTGTTTGTTAGGCTATCCCTGCATGTGTTTTGGCTGTCAAACAATGAGACATGCAGCAGAGAGGACGCGAACATATTTTTTGAGCACACCGAAGACACTCGGTTAGCATTTGACCATGCTTGGGTAACACCTTATCCCAGCACGTTCTCTCATCACTGCTATCCACAATCAGCTACCTCTAGGTTATTGGACAAGGACATAAGGCACATCATACAGCTGATCATTTAGAGCTGGCTGCCTTATACAGTAATTTTAGTTCTGAAATACAACTTATCCAAAACTTGTGATGAATAGGCACAGTTTGCAGTGAGGTCAGCTGATGGCCACGGTTTGACATGGCAAAAGTTCTATGTCTGCAGTCTCCTCTAATATAAATCTGTCATTGCTTGAAAAGAGTAAATTGTATTGATTATAATCACACTTCTGCAGGCGGTTAGTTAAAGAGATGCTTCATGATGGCTAGGAAGTATGCTAATTTCTCAATTTATGAGGACATCAGTTTAATTCATTCTGTGCTGATGTTTTTCTCTGTTACCAGACTTGGCACTTTTTTGCAAGTTAACCTGGGTCTCATTAATCAGTTCTCATAAAAAGTCTTAGCAATTTACTGAGCCAAATTTAACCCAGGAAAAGAGTTTCTTCCAAATTTAGAACCAGTCAAATTGCTTACAAAGAATTGGCAAGGTTTACTGCTCCACATGATATTCCAAAGCCCCTTGCAATTAAAGGATTTTAGGAAAAAAAATTGTCTAGGATTGTTGTAATAGATTCTGTAGGAATATGCATACTGTATATTGATATAGATAGATATGGGATAGATAGATAGATAGATAGATATGGGATAGATAGATAGATAGATAGATATGGGATAGATAGATAGATAGATAGATAGATAGATAGATAGATAGATAGATAGATATGGGATAAATAGATATGAGATAGATATGGATCGCCCGCCAGGGCAGTGGGGTACTCGGAGCCGGGCCCGTTGATTTCAATGGGAAGTGTCACGGTAGCGGTGACCCGGTCCATGGCCCTGGGCGTCCATGTAAAAAGAAATAGTGTGGCTGATGATTACAGTTTATAAGTGGATGATTCGTGACGCCACCTGTGGTGTTCAGCAATGAAAATGTTAAGCCGACGCTGCAGACAGATCCTCTGGGACAGATGGTGTGGTGCAGCAATGATGTTGTGGCCCTCCACAGGCAGGGCTGTAGTCCCAGGGCAGTGAGATGGGGAGATAGTGAGGAGAGCGTAATGGTGTAATTTTAAGCACAGAGATGTAGCAGTGCTGAGTGGGTTGGCGCAGGAATAAGCGGAGGACACCAGGGCATGTAGTTCCAAAGCTTTATTCACAGTCTGTTGTGCATACAGGTGCCCGCCTCGGTGCTGTGTCCTCCAGGTCAGGGGCTCAGCCAACCTCCAGGCAAGATGAAATACTCCGTTCCAACACTCCGCCAACATATGCCTTCTCTGAACGTCTCCTTTCTAGTGCTTGTAATGAAATACTTGTGGTTGTGTGTTAAACCCAAGTTCCTCCTTTAAGATGTTCCTTTGAACTCTACTTGTACGGCAGACAGCTGTAGCCTGCTTCGGCGACTCCTTACTACCAAGTCCCGGCTCACTCACGTTGCTGTTGTGCCCCCAAGTCTTGTGTGGGAATAAAGTGGTGACAACTTCTATTCCTTCGCTGTCTGCTGCAGGACCATTAGTATCCATACAACCTCAGGGACCGGACCCCGGCCATGCGCTTAGAACTTGAGGAAGGGTTCCACTCCGACCCTAGTCCTTAGTTCTCTTCTTCTCCTCATGTTCTGTACAAATCTTTCTTAATTATGGAGAATCAGGCTTTCTATATCTCTTTTCAGTGCCAGCAGCTCCAGGTCACAGGAGACTGCTGCAGCACCTCCTTCCATCCATCCCACTCAGGGTATCTTCTCTCACAGACTGACCGAGTCCTAGTAATCTCCTGCTCACTTGTGCAACTAAGCTCCAGCCACCTCCCAGCACTCTTCGTGTTCCAAGCAGGGAGCCACCAAAGGTGCTTTGCTACACTACTATGTTGTGTGGGGTGCAGGTGTTGGAGTGTGGTCAGGTGTCTCCACCTTACCTGGATGATGGGGTACCACACCTCAGGTGGAGGTGCAGTACCTCTGTGACGACTGAACCCTCAGGGGCGCCACAGATAGATAGATAGATAGATAGATTGATAGATAGATGATAGATAGATAGATAGATAGATATGGGATAGATGGATTGATAGATAGATGATAGATAGATAGATAGATAGATGATAGATAGATAGATAGATAGATAGATAGATAGATAGATAGATAGATATATGGGATAGATATATTGATAGATAGATGATAGATAGATAGATATTAGATAGATATTAGATAGATAGATATTAGATAGATAGATACATATTAGATAGATAGATAAATAGGAAAAAAATCAGGCAGCACTCCAGTTACTGGAAAAGTGTGGACCTTAATCCAGCACCAAGTGGTGCAACGTTTCGACCTCACAGCATGGTCTTTGTCAAGTGCTTGACAAAGACCGTGCTGTGAGGTCGAAACGTTGCACCACTTGGTGCTGGATTAAAGTCTGCAATTTTCCAGTAACTGGAGTGCTGCCTGATTTTTTTCCTATTTATATTTTTGCATTGGACAATCGCATTTTCAGGACTATTGCACCCAAAATCTGCTCAAGTTTGTGCTGCTATCTGTTTTTTCTATTTAGATAGATAGATAGATAGATAGATAGATAGATAGATAGAACACTATGGTAACTAATTAAACCATATGTCATACAGTATAAACCATTTTCCATTTCCATATAAAATGAAAAAAGCGATACATAATGGATATTGTCTTTACTAGATACAGCAGTTTTACTTCTGAGACTGCTATGGTTGCTCCACTGCTTCTCTATACAGAGACACAGCTTGTCATCCCTCCTCCTGCCGACTGCTGTGTGCATTCTTCCCTTTCTACATTGTGATGCAGTATAGCCTCTGTGATCTGACTTCCCCTAAGACTCGACTCTATCATGCACAAGCCCCTTACCCTTACCGCTGCAACCTCTAACCATGTTAGAACTAGCAGTATTGTGCAAAGATAGAGACAGTGTTAAGGAATCTATGTCAGAAGTCAGACAGCCAGCTATGTGGAGGAGTTACACAGACTTTACAGCAGAACTCAGTAGAACATTATTTAAGTAAAACTTTTAAGAAAGTTCTCTAATCATACAATTAGAAAGCAGATGATATGAATAATCCAGAATTAGAATAAAGGTTTCCATATGTTTTTACAGATGTGAAAAGATGTTCTGTTTTGTCTTCCAGCTCCGGGAACATCTGGCAAAAGGTCAGCGCTTATTGGCAGGTCAAGGAATGACACAAGTAGTGCGGAGCATGTTGGAATTGGTGTCAACTAAGAACTACTACAGTGGAGACCTTCTTTTCTGTGTAGAGATCTTGCGCAATGTAACTGACACATATAAGAGAGCCACCTATGTACCATCCTTTGAGGACATTCAGGTAAGTGTACATGAAGGTATACAAAGGATTCCACTGATACGACTTGGCTCATAAACTGCAGCAAGTCAAAGTCACAAATTGTCGATGTACAGTGGGTGAACTCACATGAATAAACCATTATTTAAACAATATTAGCACAGCTAATGGGAGTCAAGTGCCAAATTATGAATATAATTAATTTAATTAGTGAGACGACTAAAACAACATTTCAAGATTATAGAAAGATTAAAGAAGTAAACAAATAGATATGATGGCAGTCAATGAAGGTTGGCTGACACAATAACTTTAAAGTATGTCTTTCCTGTCTTTAAAATGCATTAGTACTGACTTTTTGCCATTATTCCATATCGATTCTTGTCATTGTTCATCCTCTGTTCATTGTACACATGTAAGCGATTACATATTCACCACCCCAGCTTTTTTCTGCCCAACGGCTCATCATGTCCTCCTGTCGGTTCTACATCTTTCCTTGAGCTTTGCTGCTTGTATTTCCACACGTAACATTCAGACGGAGCCTGTAAGTGCTGTCACAGCGAGTTGTATCACACACATAAAAGGCTCTTTTGCTTGTTAACAGAGCTCATGGTGTGTATAATGTGATATTACGGCCAGCACACGGTGCTTTGCAGGCTGCTCCCTCTCATTATTCTCTTGCCCTCTTTTCTTAATCCTCCATGCACCGTTTTTGCTTTATCTTTTTTATTATTATTTTCTGGCTGTCATTTTTTTCTTGCCTTCCGCTTCAGTTTTGCCATTGTTGCCCATATCTTTGGAGCAGTGGTTTTTCATTTAGACTCTTTCTTTGATTTACTTATTTATGTATATAAGTTCTGTAGGTGGAGTGTTTTTCTTGCTTTTAAGACAATTCTATGACCCCATCATTTACATGAAATCTCTACGTAGGATTTGTGCAACTTTCAGATGATTGACCATTTGCTTGGGACATTGGTAATGTTGACGTGCGCATGCGTGACATACGCAATCTAATGGGCTTTTCAAATATGATGCTGGTAATACCATAAGGCGCCTGGGCAGTGGAGCGCTTCTATGCTTTCATTTCCTTTCTCAATAATTACTGTGCGCATGCGCTATAAAATTGGCCATCATAAATATGGCGCGAGTGACTTCATCAGAGTGCCTGAGCATTGAAGCGCCACCTCTCTTTTGTTACAGCATTGATATGCACAGCTTGTTTTGTTAGACTCTGAAATAGGTGCTAATTATAAGTGCAGAATGGGGCGAGTTCTGCTGCAAATGATATACTCACCTGTCACATGATTCCTAATTAATGTGTCTTGTGCTTTATATGTAGTATGATCATCTTTAGTAACTATGAAGCACTTTATTATTGTGTTCTTCAGGATTGAAATGCATGTACCAACTTTCATACTGCAATTGTATTGTTGTTATGCACTTTTGTATTTTATTGCTTGGATGCATATGTAATGAATATGCCTGCAATTTCACTTGTTCACTGCTTGTGGAAGGTTCTCAAGTAAACCGAAACGTCGTTTAAATGGACTATTAAATCACTTTTTCTTGCTGTTCCAAAATAGGGTGCTGCCTTCATTTTTTGTACTATTTAGAGGATTAGTAATTGTCTGGATGGCTTGGCACTCGTAGCAATTTTTTTTCTGTTTTCTTGTGTTGCTTCTTTCTTTCTTTTTCTTTATATGTATTGTGAGGTAGCGCTGTCATTCGGGTAGGGGATACTCGCTTAGCAGCCAATAAATCACGTCCGGCACAGGTTTTCCATAAAACCAAAACAGTCCATGCGGTTTATTCAGCATCATAAACCCACAGCAGCAACATAAAGATCATATAAACGGCATAGCGTCCATGACAGAGCTTCACTCTGTTAGCAGTGTCCAAAACGCAGGCTTTTCAACCTCACAGTTATATCTCACCACGTCAGGGTTCTCTCATGGCTGCTTCTCCATACTGCAGACATTCATTCCCTCCAGGGAACTCTCAGGCACTTGCAGCCATTAAACACAGCGTCCACACGTGCTGTCAGGAAGACAGACATCTCTTTGCACAAGACCTTCCATATGGACCAATCGGGTCCCTGCATTCACCACATGTGACCTACCCTGGCCACATTATATGGTTCATAGCCACGCCCACCGGGTCACATGACTGACCTCATCACAGGTCCTTCAACCACTCACACTCTTTACAACAGTGTTCTTTAAACACACCCCCTGGGTGGGTTTGTAGGTAACCAGGTCCGCCCATCTCTCTAGTTACCTGGAGACTTCTCCCTGACACCTTGAAGCAACACCACAGCAATGTCACTGCTGATCAACACATAAGTCTCCATCTCAAAGCCACCCAGATTGAGATACATAACGGCCATTCAGTATTCTGCCATCCACACAACGCCCCCTAGCAGACACAGTGGTTACTACACCACTTACCTCCCCCCTCTGCTCAAACTTGTGGGGTTGAACACACAACATTGCACCAGGGTCTCGCGACCGGGCACTCACTTCACCTTGCCCCACAGGTCGAGAGAACCGTCTCCATCTGTCATACGGCCTCGTTCCTACGTTAGACCTCCCCCGCCTCCAGAGGTCAGAATATCTGTCATTGGCTTTGACCCTCCAGTCACGGTCTGTCTGCGTCGTCAGACACTGGTTAGTCACCATCCTTTCTCTATCTAAGCGTCTTGTAAGAAATGGTACCCCACCACATCTAAGTTTACTTTTCAGTGCATTAACCTCACAGTTCTTTGCATCTGCTGTCTCCGTAGCAACCTCCAGTTCACACTGTAATCTACGGTGCAACGTATCGGCACGTTGAGCCTCTTTCTCTGCTTCTTCCACCTGGCGTTTCAACTGTTTCAGACGCATATCAATTCCCTCCGCCAGGCCTTTGTACTGCTCAGAATTACGCCTTTCATCATCCATTTGCCTTAGTACAACCTTCAGTTTTTTCTCCGTACGACGTACTTGTTTGCTAGCAGATTGTCGCACTTTAATTTCTGCTTCAAGCTGGTCCTACAGTAGTGCAACCTTTGCTTCTAAGTCCTTATTCTGGCGAACTAATTGCTGACGGGCACTCTCATTCTTCTGAGCATTACTACGTTCTGTCTTCAGATCATCTGGTCAACCTGAAGTGTGGCCTTTCTCAGCTTGTCATTGGCTAATTTGATGTTGCCGTGTTCTTCCTCCACTTCTTCTTCAAGCTGAACAATGCGAGACTCTAACCGCCTCTTTTCTTCCAAAGCCAGAGCACCTTCACATCTGTTGTTGGCAATCGCATCAGCCAGTTCATCTCTTTCCTGCTGTGCTTGTCTTTTAGCACACTCTGCAGCAGCAAGCTCCATCTGCAAACGAATAACCTCTGCTTCCATACTTTTCAGTTTCTTTTTGTCTTCACACTGTTCCTCATTCAGGCCTAGCCACTGTAAGTCTTCGTCCCACTTCTTTTCCCCCAGAAGACCTCTTACAGTTTCTGTTAGTACTCCTACCTCTTCCCTGAGGGACTTATTCAGACCTTGCCACGATGCCAGATGACCTTTGTGCTCGAAGACTTCTTTCTCTAGGTCATCTAGTCTGTGCTCCCTTTCTCCCTCAGAGCCACAGTCACCCCTAGAGTCTGAGTCACGCCGATCATCCGAGTCAACCCTCCAGTTACCCTCTGACCGTGTGTCCAATCCAGTCACCTCATCTCCCAGCCCACCATCTGTCTTGTCACGAGACATCAGGTCCGTCAGTTGGGAAGATGTACTTCTTCCGGTCAGTTCTACCTCTGACCTGTCCGCGTCAGGAGCAGTCACTGTCTCAATACCTGTTAGCCCATCAGTAGAAACATCTCCAACCTCCTGCCATACGTCATCAAACACGACAAAGTCTCAGCCCCTCTCAAAGGTATGCACTTAGTTTGGTGGCATACTACCACCTTGACACTTCTCCTTTGTCATCTCAATTATAACTCTGTCCACCGTATAACTCACAATGACCGCATGGTCGCAGCGAACCCTGACGTTTTTGTCGGCCAGAGATAAAATGAGAGGAGTTCCTGTCAGTCACCTGACTCTTTGAGTCCAGCCTACCAGGGACTCCTTCCCGGTGCAGCATCACGGTACACACCTGTGGCCCGTCGTTATCAGGAAAATACATGCCGCACTCCTCAAAACTCATACACACACTGCGGTTCCCCAGACATACCCACTGAGGCAACCAGTGCTGCCATTTCCTTAACCACCCCAATTTGTGTTGCCGCCCCCTCCCGGGACTCCACCCCTTTTTGGGTTACCACCCCAATTTGGGTCACCGCCCCCTTCTGGGACTCCACCCCCTTTTGGGCTACCACCCCAATTTGGGTCACCGCCCCCTTCTGGGACTCCACCCCTTTCTGGGCCACCGCCCCCTTTTGGGATTTCCCCATGTCCGTTCTGCAGAACTTCTTATGCCACAGTTCACACAGTACAGTTTATGTCTTTTACCGTTACCACACAAGTCCTTGCTGGCACCACCACAGCTCCTGCTGTCACCGATCACCGACACCACCGGCTGCTGTTCACACACAGCGGCTGGTGTCCTCTTCGTAACCCCGCCGAGTTACAGGAAGCCGCTTGTCCCCTTCGTAACCCCACCGAGTTACCTGAAGCCGCTTGTCCCCTTCGTAACCCCGCCGAGTTACAGGAAGCCGCTTGTCACCTTCTTGACTCCCACTGAGCCACCGCAGGCTGAGTTGAGAAAAGAAAACACCACACAAAAAACCCATGTGTACTTTCTGTGTGCTATTCAGGACGTTCCGTCTCTTCTCCTGAGACCGTCCAATACACAGGGTGCACCGGGTGCTATTCAGGGAGCGACCCTCCTCCCAGGGTTTCCCAACACACCGGCCACACCAACACACCACACAAAACTCACGTGTCCTGTCTGTGTGCTATTCAGGACATTCCGTCTCCGCCTGAGACCGTCCAACACACAGGGCACACCGGGTGCTATTCAGGGAGCGGCCCTCTTCTCTGGGTTTCCCAACTCACCGGACTCACCAGGTCCAGGGGCTCAGCGGGTGCTCTTCAGGACATCCGTCTCCTCCTGAGACTGCCCAACACTCACGCCTCACCAGGTCCAAGGTCATACCACGTGCTCCAGGGATCCTCCCAACACTGACCCTCCAGGACCTTGCTCACTGAACCCTTCAGGAACACAGTCTTTCCCACTGACCCAGGTCAGTACAACACGAACACCTGTCCGTTACCTGTGTCAGCCTCACAGGTCCTCGGATACCCCTTCTCCACAGAGGCACCCTATCAAATCACCAGTCTCTTTCTCACTGACCCCGGTCAGTACAACATGGCTTTCATGACCGTCACCTGCTGGAGGCGCAGGTTCTCGGACCCCTCTACCGCAGAGGTATCCTATAAGTCTCTTTCTCCTAGGGAAACGCCGCACTGGGCTCACCGATCCGGACAGTGCCTTACTCACTAGGCCGCCCCACAGTTCCAGAACCACAGCCAGGCAGTGGCTTCCCAACCGTCAGCCCTCCTGTCTCAGCGTTGCCCTTAGCAACCGACTTTGCAGTCCTCTTCCATTGCGCCCAGCAACAAGGCTACAATAATGCCCATAACTTTCTCCACCAATTGTGAGGTAGCGCTGTCATTCGGGTAGGGTATACTCGCTTAGCAGCCAATAAATCACATCCGGCACAGGTTTTCTATAAAACCAAAACAGTCCATACGGTTTATTCAGCAGCAACATAAAGATCATATAAATGGCATAGCATCCATGACAGAGCTTTACTCTGTTAGCAGTGTCCAAAACGCAGGCTTTTCAGCCTCACAGTTATATCTCACCCAGTCAGGGTTCTCTCATGGCTGCTTCTCCATACTGCAGACATTCATTCCCCCCAGGGAACTCTCAGGCACTTGCAGCCATTAATCACAGCATTCACACATGCTGTCAGGAAGACAGACATCTCTTTGCACAAGACCTTCCATATGGATCAATCGGGTCCCTGCATACACCACATGTGACCTACCCTGGCCACATTATATGGTTCATAGCCACGCCCACCGGGTCACATGACTCTGACCTCATCACAGGTCCTTCAACCACTCACACTCTTTACAACAGTGTTCTTTAAACACACCCCCTGGGTGGGTTTGTAGGTAACCAGGCCCGCCCATCTCTCTAGTTACCTGGAGACTTCTCCCTGACACCTTGAAACAACACCACAGCAATGTCACTGCTGATCAACACATAAGTCTCCATCTCAAAGCCACCCAGTTTGAGATACATAACGGACATTCAGTATTCTGCCATTCATCCTTTCTCCTGGGACATCCACACAGCGCCCCCTAGCGGACACAGTGGTTACTACACCACAGTATGTATATACACCAAATAATGGGGGCAGCACACCAAGGTCAAATAGTGAGAAAACAGATTTGAATCATCCCGTATTATGAATTTGCATACTAGAGGTTTTGGTGATAACCTTGGGAGCTCCGGAATCATTTGCATCTTTCTATCTGTGTGTGTGTGTGTGTGTATATATATATATTATACACATACACACATCTCTGGCAAAAATTAAGAGACCACCACATCAAATCCCTGTCATGGGCAGCCCATTCTCCTGACATGAACACCATTGAAAACCTCTGGAATGTAATCAAGATGCTGATGGATAGTCACAAGCCATCAAACATAGAAGAACTGCTTACATTTTTGCACCAGAACTAGTGAGAAGACTGGTGGCAAGCAAGCCAAGACGCATGAAAGCTGTGATTAAAAATCATGGTTAGTCCATAAAATATTGATTTCTGAACTCTTCCTGAGTTAAAACATTAGTATTGTTGTTTCTAAATGATTATGAACCTGTTTTCTTTGCATTATTTGAGATCTGAAAGCACTGTTTTTTGTATTTTTTTTCATTTTGACCATTTCTCCTTTTCAGAAAAAAAAAAAATATTGCTAGGAAATTCAGAGAGACGTTGTCAGAAGTTTGTAGACTAAAAGAACAATTTACATTTCACTCAAAAATATATATACCTATAAAGAGAAAAATCAGACAAACTGATCATTTGGAAGTGGTCTCTTAATTTTTGTCAGCTGTGTATATATATATATATATATATATATGTTATATATGCAGTATACTGTATGTGTATAGATAGAAACAATTGTTCATGTGCTATCATCATGCTAAATCTTAATGGCTGAGTTCACAGCTTGTGGCCATGTTGCAGAAGAAACCTCGACCTTCTGATCAGAGCCATTTTCAAACTGACTACCGCAAAAAGCAATTTGGTGGATAACGATTGTGACTTAAACTGACATTTTGCTGCCTTGTAATGCCACCATTAATAATGTAATAGTGTTTGTGTTTGGCTGCATTCATTTTGATGTTGATGCATTTTTCATCTGATACATGTACGTAAACCCTTGCCTGGTCATGGCCAGCGTTAGGATTTTTCTTCTCTCTGAAGATGTTCACTCATTGCTATATATGATCTAGCACGAGGAAGGAAACTGAGGGTTTCCATGGTATCCCAGCTTGCTTTTCTCCTCTCTCCCACTCATTTCTAAGTCAATCAGTGCAAGCTGTGTAATATAACGCGTACCCTCCTTATTCAAATCGTGGTCCGGAAAATATCTACATTTGTTTCTGGTACAATAAGGGTTTTGGATGCAGAAAAAATATTAGCAGGATCAAGAAGCTGACATGTGTATATATCCTGGGCAAGTAGCCTACTCTATTTTGACACTTTTACTAATGGCCAGTAGCCCTTTAGGAACTTGAGTCATAAAAAACTAGTTCCATCCTCACCCACCTCTTTTTTTCCTAGCTCCCTTTTAATACAAAATTTAGCTAGATATATAAACACCCCTAATGTAATTTCAGGACCAGAAAATATCTACTTATGTACAGTGCCAAGTTTTTGCACCAAATGAAATGTGCCTATACAATAAAAAGTAGACAACACTATAAAAAGGTCAGTGCAAGCCCCTGGAACCCTAACTCTATGGCAGCAATAGATCAGAAAACACAAATAGGCAGTACTCCTAAAGACATGGGCAACATTGTTGGAACGTTTCTGTTAAAGGGAATCACCACAATTGACCTATCTAAACTACTAATATGTACATACAGTACAGGTTATATACTGCAGAAAAAAGTCCTACCTGTGTGCTTTATATGAGATGCCTTGTTGTTGATAAATCATCTTTTATCACTTTATGCAAATGACCCCTTCAAGGCTATGGGGAGGACGCTGCCTGGAAGATAACTCTGCCTCCAGAGCTTAATTTAAATAGAAGAGGGAGTTACCAGTGTGATACGTAATGGCCGCTCTCTGCTCTCTCTCATGCATGTGAAGACTTCCGGGGCATAGACCGCGCTGGAAAATACCGGCGCATGCGCAGTAGCGATTATATGCTTCGGCCACAGTTGGGCAATGCATACTGTGCAGGTGCCGGTGGCCTTTACAATGCGCAAGCGCGGAACCCAATGTTATCTGTGCTATTCACAGATGAAGATTACGTGCAGCAAGCCGAGGGGGGGGAAGGCGACTAAGCCACGCCCATCGGACCGGGGTGATTTGCATATATCCCCAACAAGATAAAAAAGGTATTTATGCCTCAAAGGTGCGGGGTCGGGGGAGTCAAAAGCCCTAATAGAATCCTTATGGGACGCGCAATTGGGTGATATCTTTATATGATATCACGAAATATGGGTGACAGATTCCCTCCAGACTCATAGTGCATAAGGTATATGAGTAAATCCCATCATATTAAATATGTATCAATCTTATAAGCATGGTCAAAAAATAAAGCACAAAGTACCTGTGGTCATGTTTCTATGGGATGAAAGTCAGAAGCTGTACCTCGACACGTGTTTCACCGCCTCTGCAGTTTCGTCAGGAGGTAGATTGTGCTGTGTCCTGCTTCTGTTTATATCCCAGGTAATGCTGTAAACTCTTAGCAGCTGTAATGGCGCGTCCCCATCATTTTGCCGCTCTGTAGTGGAGGTCACACATCTCCAAACAGCTTGATGTTCCTGTTGCACATGTTATTCAGATGTCACAGAGATCTATAGGACTGTAGCCAACTTACTTGGACATGACCACAAGAGGAAAATTGATGTCAAATTGAAGTGACAGATAATATGAATGGTAAGTAAGAGCCCAAAACAACCTTCATGGAGATTAGACGTGAACTCCAAGGTCAAGGTACATTAGTGTCAGGTTACAGAAATTGTTTGTTTGCAATGATTGCCTCAAAAGATTGTGCACAAAATATTAAGTTAGTTGTAGTATAATTTTTGTCCAGGCCATTTTCATTAGGTTTTCTTTTTTTACTGTTGAACCAAAATTCAAAAGCAGTGTCTGATTTTCATTAGTTGATATTCAGGAAATATAAATTTAAATAGAAAATTTCACTATTGTGTGTTTTTCATATTTAAACATAAGGTTGCCAGCAATTTTATCCATGTGTATACTATAAGTATGATGGTGAAAAAAGGTGGAATATTATTACTGACCCATATCAAGTGACATTTGGGCAAGTTTGCTAATCTTAAGGTGGATACAATCTGCCAACCCCCAACTCCCTGCCCTTAATAGTACAGAAGATTTAAATAGTGGTTACTAAGCGGGAGTATTTTTACTAATTAATTGCAATTTTACATCTTACCTTCTGGGCTCAGCACGCAATAGCTGAAAATTTTGCTTGATATGGGTCAGTAAAAGTATGAAAGAAATTATATCCAGCTCACTATCAGAGACATCTTGAATTCACTTGGATCTCAGAAGACGCTTTGTCAAGGCGTGGAGCAATAGTGGAAAACCGGTAATCCAGCTCAGCAAACTGTGAACAGACTTATATCATCATCATGAATAAGGGTGCCAGGTCACCTGAAACGTGAAGAAGTTGCATGTATCGCTCATGTCTTGTTTTATCCTCCACTAAGCACCTTGTGAATAAAGTCTGTTCACAGTTTGTCGAGCTGGATTCCTGTCTATCCACCCTCAGTAAAAGTATCCCATTTTTTTTTATCTTTATACTTTGGACTAATGCCCAGTGGCGTGATTTACATCCTTTGGATAATCTATGGCATCTTCAAGCTGATGGGAATCTCGCCTACAATAAATACAGAGATCTTTGACTTCTTAGGAGACTCCTAATTTTAAGCACCATGCTTATTAATTACCATCTCATTTATAAGTGGTCATATATGGATTTTTAGTAAATATAACAGAGCAGTAAATGAGAACTGGAACTAGAAGATTAGGTTGCTTTTTTCATTATTACATTAAAATAATGTTCCTGACTAGTTTTCGATTGCTCTCCTGGTATGTCTGTTTTAGGAAATAATTGCATTCTCCATAATATAACAATTTTGGAGGAATTTTTACTGTAACACCATGTTTTTTTTATTCCTGTTATTCTTTTTAGAACTTTTTAAGTAAATTACCAGCCAGTCTTTACCAGTTTGGGGTGTGTCCATTAACAATCTGACTCTGACCAATCAGCGCTGCCAGAATTAGACTTTGTATGGACATGCCCTTTGACATTAAGAATGGTAACACCCCATTGTTAACTTATTAACACATTTCTAGGAGTAAAAATAAAGCAATGGTACAGCATAGTTCTATAAACATGATCCAAAATTGTAATTTTCTGAGGAATAGAAGTATTTAATCCCATATTTAATACATCATTTGTATTTTAAAATGTGTCTTTGCTCTTTAATTATATATTTGTTTCCCCTTGTTAAATACCATGTATTTTCATGTTAATATTGTGGACCCCATATCCCAAGGGCCAGACCCTCACCCACTCTACTTAAATGTCACTATGTTGGCGAGTTTTTCTTTTTGGGGCACGTTGTTCAATAGCACAATGATGATCTATAACACTGTTTTCCACATGTAAACCAATGGCAGATACTAACTATGGATGCTGTAGGAGTTAACTTGAAGTGTAACAAGTGCAATATGTTTGATGGCACAAGAGGAGTATATGTTGTCTGGCTGAGGTCTCTTTACTGACAAGGAGGAGGACAACAGGGTATGGAGCCAGAGTGGAGGAGAGATGAGAAGCTGGAGAGCAGTGAGGGTGTTTTGCAAGGCACATACATTGCCAAGCTGAAGTTTTAGCAGTGTGATGTGATGTAAGCTAGTAAACCAGAGAGGAGTGATTTTATTCATAGTCCTCTGACTACTGCATGGAGCCACATGTCAGCAGCCAGAGATAGATGGTGGGCTTCAGGAAGGGAGCAAGAAGAAAGCCATATAGTGGTAGAAGACACTGACCCAGGGCGGAATGACCTGAAACCAAGTGATAGATGAGCAAGGGCATGCTGAAGCTGCCTTGCAGAACCAAAAGTGTAAGAGGGCCTGAGTAAAGTAGTGACCACCAAATAATCCTATATGGGATTGGGCCTCACTGACACCTGGAATGCAAGCTGTAACCGAGAGGGTGCAGGTGGTGGCAAAAGGCCAGATTTGGGAAAGTCTGTTTTGCTGTATCAAGTTTTGCAATCTTACAAATATAATTTCTCCATATTAGAAGCTCTGTAAATTTTAACAAGCTGTTTTATCAATCCTACATTTTTTGAAGTGCCATGTTTGGTAGCTGGGAACTCCTGTGGACCACAAGGGGTACTGCTATGTAATGTGGGGTCATCCCTACAGTCTTAGTTTGGTCCTTGTTTGCATTGTGACTAGTGATGGGCAATCAAGCCCTGGATCACTTGGCTTCGGTCACCAAAAAGAGCCGATTCCATTTGATCCCAAGCAGATCACAACTAAATGTGTTCACCTGCATGTAAAATCACTGTAGTCCGAAGCTGCTTAAACCCTGCTCACCTGGTTGGTTGGTTAGGGTATCAGAAGCATCTGGAGTGGAACATTATCATTTTACCACCCATGAGAGGTTCAGAAACTGCAAGTGGCTCTCACTGGGGTGTCGGCCTCCATCGTTCACAGAAGGGAGGGAGATGGCTCTTTGTGCTGGATCGGTTGCGAACGACTCATCACTAATTGTGAATTACATGCACCATTTTACACCACATGTTCCCTTTATGCTATCTGATATTATTTCATGTTATTCATTTTATCTCATCTCGGAATTTTTCTTCTGCATGAATGTGACTAGTTTACAGACCTACATAGCGTCTGCATAAAAGAAATGTCTTTAAATGTTGCTCCAACTACTTCTTGCATAATCCTTCCTTTTCCCCTCCTCATTAATTCTCTCTCTATCTACAGAAGTTTTTCCATGCTGTCAGCCACATATTGGATGCAGATAATAGAGAGAAGTGGGAGGACGCTCAGCAGGTGGGGAGCAGTGACGGTGCAGCAGTGAGCTGTGGATGTGTGACGTTGGCCTGTGGCGGGGGAGGGAGGTGTGTGCGCATTTGTGTGACAGGCGGGGGATAATTCACAAGTGCAATGTAAAATGTTGTCAATACAATCAGGAGCGGGAGAGAATAATCCTCTTCTTTAAAGGCAGGCCACTTGAACTTTCATTGCTGGAAGCAAGGAACAAGTAAATGTCACCTTTTCAAAAGAGTACATTTTATTAATTAAAAAATATAATCAGATAAATGACAATTTTATATATGTGAATTGGGATTTTGAATGGGAAGTATTGTTATAGTGTATGTTTTTTTTACAAAGCTCTATCACTAACAAGAAGGAACAAAATTAAAGTTCTGCATTAGCGCTTTGCATTCAGTCAATAAATAGCACATTGATTTCAACTTCATTGGGATGAAATTTAATAAAAGGCAATTCCTCTATTTCAATATTAGCTGATCACTGCGGGGGGTTCCAGCAGTGGGGGCTCCCGAGATCAGCTAATCATTATGGGATCTGGGAAAGAAATTTTACATGCTTGAATTCCCATTGTTAAAAAACTCCAATACTGTAGGCATGGCTCAGGTTTCCAAAAATGTGTTGAAGGAATACAGTGTAAAACCAAGGTTTTCAGACGAGTCAAAGTTTTTCATATTTGGCAGAAGATATACTCAAGTTCAGGTGAAAGTAATGGGATAATGCTGATTCTTTTTATCTTCTGAAGCTTCTAGGCCCAAGTTTCCTTGATATGATAATGGATGCATTATATCCATAGCAGGTATTTTTTGTGCTGTAGTATGCCAAGTATAAGTGGTGTAGATTAGTGATGAGCGAGTATGATCGTTACTCGAGTTTTCCGAGCATGCTCGGGTGTCCTCCGAGTATTTTGGCGTGCTTGGAGATTATGTTTCAGTTCCTCCAGCTGTATGATTTGCGGCTGCTAGACAGTCTGCCTGTTTGTTAGGGGATCACCACATGTATTCAGGCTGTCTGCAGGAACTGAAACATAATCTCCGAGCATGCCTAAAATACTCGGAGGACACCCAAGCATGCTCAGAAAACTCGAGTAACGATCATACTCCCTCAGCGCTTAACAGACATCATCACTGTCCTGTTTGGTGCTCACAATCTAGCTTCCATATCAGTATGTCTTGGGAGTGTGGGAGGAAACCGGAGTACCCAGGGGAAACCTATGCAAACACAGGGAGAACATACAAACTCCTTGCAGATGTGTCCATGGTGGGATTTGAACCCAGGACCTCTGTCCTGCAACGCAACTGCTAACCACTGAGATCCGAAAGGATTTCACCTTTTGCATTGCTGAATTTTTTTCTATGCCTTTGATCTCACCCTAAGAGATTGACTCTTACTTATGGATAATATTTGCAGATTGGAACTTCATGTTAGGTATTTCAGAGCATTTTTCATAAAAAAAAGTATATGCAACATTTTCTTTTCAATTGCAATGAAGTAGGTGTTAAGCTGCCTTTTATAATTCCATGCCCCCGTTCCATTCTAGGAACAAAAACACAGAATTAATGCGGAGCATGAATTAGTTACAATAGATGCAAACGTCATGAGAAGGACCACATTGTCTATATTGGGATCCATCTGCTTTCCATTATCTATTTTTTTTTCATTTAATATATTGGACATCACTTTTTACCAGAAAAGAGAAATGGAATTGTACAAATGGGTGTGAACAACACTATAACTGCACATATATAGTCATAGGGAATTTATGGATTTCAGTGTAAAAATTTAACAGGTAACTTTTGACACTGAAGAAACCTTACTCACTGCTACTTGTTTGCATTCTTAGCATTTATTTTGGCCATTCATAGCTTTAAGGAACAATGGAGTGTAAATGGAATGTATATAGCCATTAGGTTCGTTCACATTTTTATAATTACCCCTTAATGTGCTGAAGAAAGCACAATGTGTAATTAAAGTAAGCAACATCTGCCTCATAGGTGGCCCCAGGCTCTGTTCTACTCATGAAGGTGCTTGAAGATTATATCCACCTGGTTGGAGATGCGCTAAAACCTTTCCAGAGTTCCATCATTGTCACAGAGAATCTAGGTATGAGATATCACAATTTTTTTAATAGAGTAATATTACATAACACTGTTTTATTTCCTTAGTACTAGCTCATGGGTTTATATCATTACATGTCTTTAGCTTCTACAAGCAAAATTAATATGGACAGTAAAGAGTAAGAGATGATAACCAAGACAGACATTGGTCAACATTTTCTCTAACCACAGTCCGATGCCCATAGCCCTGTAGCTTCGCAAAATAAGCATAGATTAATGTAGAGTGTACTATTGAATTTGCATTATTTTATATTTTTATCGCTGTTTTAAAGAGGAGCAGTCGCCAGCTCAAAAGTGGCCAGATTTTAATCTTTAATTATTCCTGATGCTCCCCTGAATTGAATAATCATTTTTTTTTGTGTTTTTTTTTAGTCAAAATAGTCACCATAGTTCCAGAGATTTGGGCTTTTTTAGATATGGTCTTTACCAAGAGGACATGGCTCATAAGATTCCTTGGGGTCATGTTTTTAGGGTGCTCTGCATGTTTACCCTGTAAGTCACCCCTTTAGATTGAATTTTTCTGGCTAAAAAAGCTACAGTTCTACAGGCGTGGATGAAGTTTCCAAAAGTATGCTGAGCTAAGTAATACAGTATAAGGGCCAAAGTTTTCAGATTATTTATAATTGGCATACAATGTAATTCAGGTCATAAAGATACTGGATAACCTTGCCATTAAAATTTGCACTAAGTAAAAAAAAACATATCTCGTACCATGTGGTGGATGTTAGAAATGCAAGCAAGATTACTCAAGTTAGCAGAGGTAATAAAAAAAGATAAAAAGTTTCCCACTTTTGACCTATTGACAGGTCCTCTGCCCATACCTTTACTTGCCCGTATTACATCTTTCTTCAGTGGTATGGTATACAGGAAGTCACCACAATGCTAGTTGGGTTTCTTTTTGTAGAGTCTACTTTTGAGCTGCATTTTACGCTTAATATCTAGGTTTGACAAACATGTTCTGTCAAGAAATATCAGTCCAATATTTTTGGATCGGTATTCAGGATAAATACTATAATCTATACATTTTTTACCTTTTTGTTTTATTTAATATATTCTGACTTTCAACAGCAAAGTTAACAAATCTACTAAACGTGACTTGAGTTTTGATCATCAAGTTGGTGGTCACAGTTGGGTCAGAGAAGGCAATGGTTAGTTCTAAATTTCAGTCACTGAAAATGTTGCTATGTATTCAGGAATAATACACACTGCTATTAGTATAGAACATAGAGTGAAACACAGAATAGAGCCATCACTATCAGAATATATAATTTAGGTTAAGGTACATGCTTCAATCTAAACCTCTGTCAATTTTTTTTGGTAAGGATCATTTACTTTAATTGTGTAGGAACTAGTGATGAGTGAATGTGCATGGGTAAGGTTTGTTAGGAAAACCCCACATGTGTTGCGTCTGTCAATCAGGCGCGGTGGACTCGAACATATTTTTCAAGCACGCCGAAGACACTCGGTTAGCACTTAAGAATGCTCGAATAACACCTCATACCAGCAAGTTCACTCATCACAAGTAGGAACCCATCGGATATCTTTATGTAATCATCCTTTAAATTATGTCATACATATATACTATATCATGAATTCTATATCATCTATCATGCAGTTATTAGTATCCAAAGGGAACCAGTCTCAGCTGTATCCAGTGATATAAACTTCCCCATGAAAGGCCGACGCGGGATGAACGACTGGGCGAGAAACTCTGAGGATAAACTTTTCATTCCCAAAGAAGTTCTCACTTTACCCCAAGCAGGTAAACACTGGACACAAATGGACATACAGTAGGCAGAAAATGTATTAAATGAGAAATAAATGAATGACGGAGGGGTGCAATACAGCTTTCGACTGTAACATGTTTATCTAAATCTCTCTTCTTTTTGTACTGCAGAAACAGAGGAGTCTGCATATTTTGTGATAGGTGCAGTTCTGTACCGGACTCTCGGGCTCTTCTTACCACCTCCAACTAATTCCTTAGCTGTCAGTTCCAAGGTTCTGACTGTCACTGTCCGTCCTCTCACCAAACCAGAAGAGCAGCTAGTCGTGGTGGAATTATCGCATATAATCAATGTAAGTGCTGTGTACAGCTTTTATTCCATTGTCTACATTGTTATTTGCCTGCCATAGTGTCTCAGTCACAATTTGTAATAACCAATATCAAGGACCTCAGTGCTAGTTTGTGGCTTTTTGTCCATTTTAACCTGTTTCTTTGTACACCATATGTCTTTATAAATACTGAAACTTAAAAGAATTGCTATAATAAAGCATGTCTTCTTATCTAACAGGGCACATCTAGTCCCCAGTGTGCTGTATGGGATTATTCTAAAAGGTAAGTACACCCGATCGGTTCAGAAGTTCATTTGATATTAAGAACAAAAAAAAGATGATTATAAAGTTTCTTATTTTTTGTTTACTATTAATTTATGTAAAATAAAAATTAAAACACTCTTTAAGTGTTTATCACAATGCCTCCCATTGTGGGCCTACGTTTTATATAATTGTGTCAAATGCTATATATTGTGTCAAAGTTAATTTCGCATTTAGTAGAATATTAAGGGCCTGATTCATCAACATGATTATGTCAGAATTCTGGCATAAATCGCTTTAAAAATTCACTAAATTTTTGCACAACTTTGGATGTTTTCACACCCACGGTGTGTGACCCCCACAGTTCGTCAAATTCTTAGCGAGTTGTGGCATTCATTACACTAAAATTCTTACTCCAGTTTCTAACTGGAGTAAGATTTGTGGAGAGGTGCATGCTACTTTTCTGAGCCGCTTGATTCATTTTTTCTCAATTAATGTATTAGGCGCCTCTGTCTCCAGCCTACCTGGTGAGTAAAATGCTGGTCTTTGATGATTCGGGGGGGTTATGACTTTTTCATAACTTTTCACAATATATTAAAGTATTGTTATTGACCTTGGAAATAAGAGCTGTGCTTTGTGGATTCTTTGTCACCATTACAACAGTGTGGATTTGCAACCGAGATAGTGTCAATGTACCGTAACTCCAGCAAGGAAACCACTACTGATAAAATAATGCTGGCTCTTATTCTTTCCTTTTCTTTTTCTTAGTCCTGCCTGTACAAGATTGTACAAAGAGTAACATTGCTGCAAACCTTTAACATTTTTTCCCAAGATTAGGATCTGGAGCTGTCCAGATTGGGAAGTGCTAAAACTGTATTGACTCATACTAATACAGAATGCGAGCCAGCCAAGTGCGAGCTGCAGCTCTTTTTTCCTTTATTTTTGTTCTTTTTTGAACATTGACCGTCAGCATTATAGAGTCACATTGTGTTTATGTAAGTGGGAATGAAAAGACCCCCACAGCTGATTTCCTTGCGCTCCGAGGAAGAAATTTGTCTAATTAACATACAGGACATGAAATTTTCAAAAGACAAAATGGGGCTTTAGAAGAAATATGTTGTACAATCATAGGCAATTTGTTATTGTGTAAAGCAGATGGTGACAGGCCTTTTTTGCAGCTGCTAAAGTTTTGCCTCTTCTTGCTTCCCAATATCTGCTCGAAATCTGCTTATGAAACAGAATATAATAGAAGCCACAAAGCATTTGTATTATTCATTCTGTCATGTCCATCTCTGTAACGGCACGTTCCTCTGTGTGCATCGAAACGAGGCCCATCATTTAGTGTAAGAGACTGTCACTCGGTAGGCGATTGCTACGGCCATGTCTCCGGAAGGGGAGGTGTGTACGTAGAAATGTGTGGGAGTGTGAGAGCCGCTCTTGAGCCCTCATCCTCGCCATGTTTTATTCTTACTTTCCATCTGCTGTGGTTGCCAGAGTAACGTGAATGACTGGGGAGCGATTCAGTGATGTATGGGAAGATCATGTTTCCTGTTTGCGTATAGGCAGCTGACATTTTGGAGACAAGACCCCCCTTGCGATAAGATACTACATATAGCGACACATCTTCCAAAGCTTCAAAATCAGCAGCAAGTGAGAAGTTAATTGTAAAGTATTTGTGTCGCCTCAAATATTTGACTTGTTTTTCGTGTGGAGTGTAGGAGTCCGTAGGCTATAAATGGCATGAGCGGTAAACCTCCTAGATATGAGCACTTGACCCATTCCTGAGGGTTGTATGATAGCGAAACACACAGCAAGGAGTGACATGGAGGTAGGAAGGAGTTTCTGTGATGTCAGATTAAACCTCAGAGAACTCCTTAGCCTAGACGCTGCATCATTCGTCACCATCCCGAGTATTATCCCTTTGCTCTTTTCCTCTTCTCTCTGTATTCCATATGCTTTTCTTCCTCTCGTCTTCTCTTCTTGTGGAATCCCTGGTGAATTGGGCTTTACGGCATAACTTTATCTCTCCCCTACTGCTCACACTCATCACATATTCTTCGATATTCCCTGCATCCTTCCTCTTTACCAGCTGTTCTCCTTTTTTGTACGCCTGTGTTGCCCTTTCAGCTTCTTACACTGTGCGTTTCACACGTTTAGTACTACTACTGCACAGTCTATCCCCACACAGTCTTTCTTCATCTGTCATTGCCATCTTTCTCTCCCTCTCCCTGTGTTTACTTCTTCATCATCCTCCCTATTGTTTCTCCCCCTCATTTTGTCTTTTCTGTCTCCCCCACACTCCTTCTTTCTCTGCCTCAATGCTCTCACAGGGTTTCACCCACACACACACTCATATTCAAGACACCAGCAAAAGTGAAGCAGGCTTGCTGTGCCTGCTCCGGATATGCTCAGCTTTCCGAGTATCCTTCACTGATGATGCAGCAAAGCTGTCCCTTTTCCGGTACTGACTTCATATTACTTCTTCTGATCCCCCAGTGATGTATCCAGTGGAAGCTGGGAAACTGAAAGCTGCCAGACCCTACCAACCCACCCATCTCACACCAAATGCCTTTGCAACCAGCTCTCCACCTTTGCAGTGTTGGCACAACTTCCCAAGGAGTTGGTAAGTGTAAGAAGCCATATTTGGACAACATAGGCCAGCGAGCATCGTGGAGTTGAGTTAACTTGGACTTAACTTCAAGATGATCTATTTAGGCCTCTCCATTTTGATAATTATCATTGTTTCATTACAGTATATATTGTGCAGGAATTACGCCTCGTATCTGTGCTTCTAAGGCTTTATTTCTGGTCTATTAGTATGTAGAACTATAACACATTAATGCGCTTTTACAGCATAACACCATGATTCATGCTTACATGCTTAACCCTTGTAAAATCCCTGTAGCTATTCTTACTTATTGCTGAATTTACAGCTGACTATGCGTATTCAGTTCTATAAATAGTATAGGCCATGCAAGAATGGATTCCTGTTATAAATTGTGTGCGGGAAATTAGTTCTGTTAGAAATTTCACTTGTTCTTAACAGATTCACCAGACTTCATTAATCTGACTGTTATTCTTCCGTTTTTAGTATGAGCGTCTGCCATATTTGAATGAAAGGTTTATATAGCATAGAAGGTTTAAATAGTAGATCTGTGGAAAAGGGTCCTGTGCAAAATAAGAATTTGTCCTAGAACTGTTGAGAACGCGTTACTATGGCTTGTCACACACCATATACACTAGTCGTGTGCTATGACTGTTGTGTACCTTGGCCAAAACTTACTAACGACATGTTTAATAAGTAAAAGTCCATTTGATCTCTCGCAACCTTATCCATTTTTCTTTTTTGGGAATCCAAGAAAGTGATCTCATAATTGTACACTACCTTTTCTCAATGCCTACTCCTAGATATGTTTTTTTCTCAAATCCATCCCTGGGTAAATTTTCTATTTTGGGAGAGAGCAATAGATTTTACATTTGTAGTTATATATAATGCATGATCATAGGTATCTCTGCTTGTCTTCGAAGTACATTTTAGAGACCTTTCAGTATTTTTGTGATAATGTTATGGCAATAGAATTTATTTTTCTTTTATTCTCATGTATAATTATTCATATTTGGTCATCTGAAGTACCAATATGGATTTTTACTAGTGCATTTAAGGTTGATATTGTGGGACTATAGTTTGTCACCTTGGTTTGCTTAGTGTATGACTGGGCATTAGTCCAACCAACATGTCTAGTTAAGTTTAAGTACCATGGCTCACTACACGGGATCATGAGTTGACACACTCCACATGTTTCATCAATTAGTCTCAAAGGATCTCCATGCTCTACTGTTAGCTTTGCAGTATCGTGGCAATCCTTTTCCACCCACTGACTCCCCAACTCTTGTACCGTACGACTTTTAAATGGAATCTGTCAGGCTTACGATAACGGTAGGCATGCATCTTTCTTTATCCTAATAAGATGTTTTCCATTATTACAAATGCTGCCATGTTTTAAGGATGTATTTTTATTCTGCATCATCGCTTATGATAATGACACAGGACTGGTCCCTGGGGTTCTCCGGACAAGTCCTGCCTTGGATTTTCTTAATATGCTTCCCTGGGCGTGATTAACAGCTTGCATAATGGTGTTTCCATATTAAGGAGTGTATGTGGCTGTCATTCACACCCAGAGAGGCATGTTTAGAAGATCTGAGGTAGAACTAGTCCAGGTCAAGAGATACCCAGTAGTCCTCCCACATAAGTATATACTGTACAACATTGCAGAATAAATCTTCATCCTTCTTTCATTGCAGTATTAGTAATCACATAAAACACTTTATTAGAATAAAGAAATCTTCGCTCATACCTGTATAATAGCAGTTGTGGACAGTCAGATGACTTGAGGGTTCTCTCTAAGCAGGTGCAGAACTGACTCTCATGCACTTGATCTTCTGGTCTTTAGTCAGACCTACTAACTTTTTGCCCTAACCCAGGGTGCCCCAACTCCAGTCCTCATGAGCCACCAACAAGTCATCTTTTCAGGATTTCATTTTCATTAGTATTGCCCAGGTGACGGAATTATTGCCTGTGCAGGTACCGCAATTATCACTGGGCCATACTAAGAAAATCCTGAAAACATGAACCGTTGGTGGCTCTTGAAGACTGGAGTTGGGGAATACTGTGGCTGACCTATACTATTCAATGTAAAGCATGTCTGGGTTCTACCTTAAAGGCACAAAACAGAATTAAATCTGGGAAAGAGATGCTAGAGATGTCCAATAAGGTGCTTCTCAGATTTTTGAGGCCAAACATTTATGACCCATGCGGTCCCTGGTTACCGACTCATATGCTTTTGAGAATGTTATAATAAAGGTGTCATGTACCAAAACTTGTTGACAGGCCTCAAAGTCTGCTTGCTGTGAATCCAGGTCTACCACCAAATCACACAGATACATGTCACAATTTAATCATGAATTCTTGAGAGACACTCCTGTGTTTAAAATGACATGACATCCCTCAAGCTAGAAGAAGAAAATATGTTATCTTTTTCTTTCTGGTGACAAAACAAATGGAAGCCATAACAAGCTACAGAAGAAACTTCTAAGGGGACAGTAAATGGCCAATACGTAAAGTATAGTCAACAGAAACATCCCTAGAGTAATACAGGTTCAATCTCCAGAAGAGATTCTGTGGAATAGCCTACAGAAGGAAATATTGATGGTTTCAAAAAGCCTTAGATTTTTTTTTTTAGAAAAAAATAACAGACATAATTATGTAAATGTATAAAGTTATTTTCTCTATATATCTGGTACAGCAGATCGACATTTGGGATTAGTAATGAAAGTTTAGCTCTTTTTGGGTGGGCTGGATCATGCATTGTGAGTGTACATGAACTTAATGGACATATGTCTATTACAACTTTATTAACAAAGTAACTATTAAACCCCCCCAAAAAATATGCTTTCCCTCTTCTGTTTTCCCAGATCTAACTCCCATAATCAATCTAATGCCCTTTTCCTCTGCTAATAGCTATTACACCACAACTGTATGGACACATGCACCCTCTCACTACCTTCTCCTTCCCAGGGACCTTCTACCCTCCTATCTAATCCTCTTGTACCTTACTTCCAGTGATTGCCTGTTTGGCTGTTTATTTACTAGCGTTACCAGTTAAAGGGGTCCACCAGTTTTGCATTGATAAGCTATACTTAGGATAGGTCATCAATGTCTGTTCGTTTGGGGTCCAATACTCTGCACCCCCACTGTTCAGCTGTTATCGGTGTTGGCGACTGCTGCCGCCGGCCGAAAGTACTCACTTGTGGAGCTGGCCATCTTCTGATGGTGTCAGCTGCAGGATACTGCACATCCGCCGCCTATTGATTTGAGAGAGAGATATTTTCCATCTCAAAAGTTTGGGTCCCCATTGTTTTCAAGGAGGTGCGGGTTCTGGTTCAAGTTCGGATACTGTTTTGGTACCCAAACTGAACTTTAGAACAAAGTCCGGTTCGTATACCAGAACCCAAACTTCCACAGGTCTGGTCATCTCTACTGGAGGTAGAGGTGAACAGAACGGTGCCGATAACAGATAAAGACGGTGACTGGTAAATATAAGACTAAGGGCATGGAAGTTAAATTACTAGCACTACTCCAGCATATTTTTTTTTCAGCATTGGAGTGGTACCACTAATGTAAGCTCCCTTCTCCTAATACTATACTTACCATCTGCTATCTTTAGCTGTTCCCGGCGCCACTCCAGTTCTGTGCCACCATCTTGTGACCACAACTTCTGACTGACTGGAAGTCTGAGGTCTCAGTGTAAGTCTGAGAGCTTCATATAGCCTTGTTCTGACTTTCATACTTACATTAACTTGTGACTTCCGGCTCGCCCAGCAAGCACTGGAGTGATCCGTCTGGAGATGAACAGAGCAGCACTGATAACAAATAAAGATGGCGAGCAGTGAGTATAAATCTAGGGGCAAGGAACTTAGATTAGCTGCACCACTCCAGCGCCGCAATAAAAAAACGCTGGAGCGGTGCTTTAAATGTTTTTTTAGTCCACTTTTTTTTTATTTTTTCTCACCTTTTAAGATTTGCCATTTGCACTTTGAAACAGTGTATTGTAAACTAATGTAAAAAATAATGTACTGAACTTAATGTTTGATTATTAGTGACAGTCTTTGTTGCCAACTCATTGAAAGGTTGATCAACCTGCTCCATATTCTTCTTCAATTTTCCTGCTTTTCTAAGTACAATAATTAATATAATTTAAAGCAAATGTGTGCACATTAAAAAAAATACCAATTGCCATTATAATTTGCCACCTCTTTTTCCGTCAGCCGAACACGGCAGTCATAGAAGTGAAATAAGTGGTAGGCTGACTAATGCTGCAGCATCCCATAATGCGTTTTATCATGTGTTAGAAAAGTGCCATTCTATAGTCTGAATAATTTTTCTTTACTAAGTATCTTGTCTCTAAGCAACTTACTTGAATAATGTATTTGATTAAACCTGTAAGGACTCGGAATAAATGTCATTATCTGCCAGATAAAGCCTGTTTGCAAGGCTATATGGGAAGAAATGTACAGTAAGAATGTCCTCACTCTCTGAAGGGTGATTGCTGTCATTCCCTTGTTATACCCTCACTCCTCTGTAACTAATGTTAACTGATCACAATACATTTGGCATCAGTTTAAGTCTCATAAAAGTTAATAGAATTCTCCAGCGCATTTAATCGCCAGTATCGGATACAACATTTCATAGTAGGTGTACTTAAACTATACATTCTATTGGATAACTAGCAAAGAATACAAATAACGAGTCTGATGCAATTGACAGTATACGCTGCATCGCCTATTTGAATTTCTTAGGCCGGTTTCACATTCGCGCTTTTGAGCGCAGCGACGGCCTGCGCACGGCCGCCGCTAAGCCCCGCCCCCTGCCCCGCCTCCACCAGTATCTCCGCCTCCGGCGCATGACGTTGCATGCGTCGTGCGTCCCCTATCTTCATCACAGAGGGCGCAGGCCGTGCGCAGTCTGCGCACAGTCTGCATTTGGCGGCGCATGCGTCCTTTTGACGGTGCGCCGAGCAGCGCCAAACGCAACCTGTTGCATTTTGGTTGTGCTCGGCGCACCGTCAAAAGGACGCATGCGCCGCCAAACGCAGACTGTGCGCAGACTGCGCACGGCCTGCGCCCTCTGTGATGAAGATAGGGGACGCACGACGCATGCAACGTCATGCGCCCGGAGGCGGAGATACCGTGGATGCGGGGCAGGGGCGGGGCTTAGCGGTGGCCGTGCGCAGGCCGTCGCTGCGCTCAAAAGCGCGAATGTGAAACCGGCCTTACCCCTCCGCAGCTACCCAGTATGTATGCTCCTGAGTTGGTACAAAAACACATATGGATCTATTTATTAATCATTGCATTTTTGCTAGATTTTTCCGTGAACACCTCTGAATTAGTGACTTTTTGATTTGCGTCAAATTCCCACCCAAATTTTCACCTTTTTAAAGTTGTCTTTTGTGGTTTATTTACTTTTCCGACTTTTATGTCAATGTAGCCTCAATTCCTGAAATTTTCTTACAGCAGTAATTCTCTTGTGACTCAGGTCATTCAATTAGGTTTCATTTTCCATCTGATGTGGTCGTTAGTTGGATGCCCGTTTTTACCGTTCCGACTTAATGGGAACCTGTCATGTCCACACACACTATTAACCTGCAGATTAAACCCATATCTAGTTTGAAAGCTCAAAGCCTGGCTACTGTGAGGAGATGAGCTTTAGGCCGGGGTCACACTGGCGATTAAATCGGATGAATGCAATGCGATAAAAAAAATCGTATTGCATTCGTCCCAATGTTATTCTATGGGGCAGCTCCCATCATGCGTTTTTTTATCGGATCCGTTCCTCGGACCGAGACAATCACAGCATGCTGCGATTGTCACCGATTTTCGGATCGGATTCGCCAATGCAAGTCTATGGATGCGATTAAAAAATCGCATTGAAAACGCACCACAAGTGTGACTTGCGATTAAATCGCAAGACTTCTCCAGGTCAACAGGAAAGAGCATCAGGCGTTGGCATTGGATGTCAATTTGATGCTTAGATGCGAATAAAATCGGTTCATCGCCGGAAAATGGGATGACAGACGGATCCCTGGACAAGAATTCTTTGTGCGATTTCGTACCGTTAAAATCGGACCGATTTTTTATTCGTTGTGTGTGACTCCAGCCTTATTCCTCCCCCGGAATCTCTAGCTTTCAGTCATAGAGGTGTGGCTGGTGCAGTTTTAGTCACTGCTCAGTATACAGTGAACGGCCACTGTAAGCATGCCCCGGCACATTGACTGACAGCCATCTCTACGGCGTGTCAGTGCAGAGAGAGATGCAGCGATACTGAGCAGTGACTGAAGGTGCGCCGGCCACACCTCTATAATTGAAAGCTAAAGGCTTCCTGGAGGAATAAAGTTAATTACCTCCCGCTAGCCTTGCTTTCTGTGTCAGCCCCACAGCTTTAAAACGCTATTGATCTGCATATCACCCCCATATCAGCAGGTTAGGGTGTGTGCGGATTCTTCTGCAGTTCTGCAGCAGATTTGGCCCTGCAGAACTGCAAGTGATGTACAGTACCATTTAAGGCTATGTAAAACAAAGAACGCTGTGCACATGCTGCAGATTTTTTCCGCACAGATTTGGTGCAGATTTACAACTGCAGCATGTCTCTTTTGTGCAGTTCTGCAGCAGTTTTTCATCTGCTCCATTATAGAAACCTGCAGGTGAAAACTGCAGGGGAAATCCGCACAAAAACTGCACTAAGGTTATGTGCACACGCTGCGGTTTTTGCTGCGGTTCCGCTGTGGTTTTGGCCGCAGCAGAACTGCAGCAGTTCTGCAGACAGTGTACAGTAGCATGTTATCCTATGGGATTTACAATCCACTGTGCACATGCTGTGGATTTTTAACTGCAGAAAAGCTGCGGTTTTGAATCCGCAGAAAGTATTGACATGTCAATTATTTCTGCGGATTCCGCTGCGGTTTTTCCATCTCCTCCATTGTAGAGATGATAAACCGCAGGGAAAACTGCAGGCCAATCTGCAGGTAAAACCACAGGTCATTTTACCTGCGGTTTTACCTGTAGTTCCCCAGATAAAAAATCCGCAGACCCATCCGCAGCGTGTGCACTTAGCCTTAAACTGCAGGTAAACGCAGGTCATTTTACCTGCAGATTTAGCAAAATCTGCGCAGAAAATTCCACAGCAGAATCTGCAACGTGTGCACACAGCCTTAATGGCATTTTGGAATATGACAGGTTTCCTTTAAATTCGTCTCACTATAAACTCATAGACGTCATATTCTTTGAAAGAACACAGCGATTCTCCTTTAGCTTTTCTTCTTTGCACCAAAATGCACTGAATTAAGAGCAAAGCTCTTTCCTAATTAGCCTGCATATTGAACTTAAGGCCGCTTTCACACTTCAGGCTTTCGGTATCCGGCATGGGGCGGCAAAAAACCGGACTACCGGATCCGGCCGCATACGCAGACACTGGATCCTTCTTTCTGCCGGATATATTCCTGGCAGAGAAGGTATCCGGGCATGCGCAGTGAGAAAAACCGGTCCGGCGTTGCAAAAAAACGTTGCATGCAACGTTTTTTCCAGACTCCGAACCGGCTATTTTCTCCGGATCCGGAAAGAAATGGACGCGCCGCATTGCCATCTGGCGCAATGCAGCAGCAATGAAGCAGCACGGGGGAAAAGTCGGATCTGGTCGTAACAGGCGCTGGATCCAGCAGTCCGGTTTTTCGCCGCACCATGCCGGATACCGAAATCCTGAAGTGTGAAAGTGGCCTTAGAAGGGCACCAAATGAGACCATCTTTTTTTTAGTTCCTTTTCCCTACAATATTTACTACAGTGCAGCAGAATTGTGTTAAACTTCTAACAATACAGACAAGTCTCAAAGTGACTTAAAAATCTAGTGTTCTATCAAAAAGTCAGTCTGAAAGAAAATTGACAATGAAAACCGTCATGACAATTAACTCTGAGTCCTTGATGAAAAGCTTATATGTTGTTCTCTCCGCAGGTAATGGATGTCTCTGGTTCTCCATCAGTCCCCTTGATGATTGGCTGTGCTGTTTCCTGCATGGCTTTGCTCATTCTTCTTGCTGTGTATGCTGCATTTTGGAGGTATGTTACAACATAGATAACAATGTCTTTTAAAATGAAGATGCATCCAGGATGAAAAGAAGTAACGTAGTTACTCAATTCTTATCCAGACTGGAAATTAATTGAATACTGTGCAAATGGCAGACTGAGAATGATTGCAAACAAAGTCCACAGTATTCTGTATGGTGAGCTAATTTCCTCTTCTTAGTTAGAGATTTCATTCATTAAGATCGACATTGTTCTTACCGGTCTTGATGAGGAGGAATCAGATACTCCTGATTCATGGAGAGGTGCATGGTTCCTCATGAATCTGGAGGTTCTGATAAGTGACATGCTCCTCCGTGCATGCATGATGCCGGACATCTAACTCCAGTCAGGTACTAGAGTGAGATTTTTGGAGTAGGGAACACCACAGCTCATCATGAATTAGACAAGCTGTGATGTCCCTCCCCCACTGTGCCCCTTTCCTGCCTCAGCTACACCCATTTCGACAGAGCTGGGAGAAACTGACGTGAAGATGCCAAAGGCACAAAATTCACCTATATTTTGCAGCTTTTCAAAGTTTTATGCCAGAATTTTGGTTTGAAGGCTTTGATGAATCAGGGTAATATATCTTTTAAAAGGAAAGTATCACCTCGTTTTGCCGCTATAAGATTCTATAATGCAGTAGATAAGCCCCCAATCCGACCTGAAAGTGAAGAAAAATAACTTTTATTATACTCACCCTGGGGCGGTCCGGTCCGATGAGTGTCGCAGGTTCGGGTCCGGCACCTCCCATCTTCATGCGATGTCATCATCCTGCTTGCTTTGTGTCACGCTCTTGCGCAGGCGTACTTATCTGACCTGTTGAGGGCAGAGCAAAGTACTGCAGTGCGCATGCACCGGGAAAGGTCAGAGAGGCCCAGCGCCTGCACACTATTATCTATTTTGAAAGAAGCCCAAAGAAAGATGCTTTACCAGATAAAAAAGTATACTTAGTGGAATCTGAGGAAAGATGTGTTACCATATTTTTTTTTTACAAGTGTGTGTCTACCTTCAAAACATTTTTTGCTGCTTGTATCTACATATATAATTGTCTTATCATGTCTGTCTGTAACTGAAATCCTGCGTCACTGATTGGTCACAGCCTAACTGCCACGACCAATCAGCGACAGTCGCTTAGTCGTTGCGGCAACATGGCCGCATTGCTTATTGTACAGGCACATTACAGCCGTTAAAGGCATCACTGCTGTGTCGATCATTACACAGGCACAGTCCTGTACATATACAATACATTAGGTAATCGCAGAACAGTGACTGCAGCTCTGGGTGTAACAGGAGTACATTAGGTAACAGCAGAACAGTGACTGCAGATCTGGGTGTAACTGGAGTACAATACATTAGGTAACAGTAGAACAGTGACTGCAGCTCTGAGTGTAACTTGCGTACAATACATTAGGTAAGAGCAGAAAAGTGACTGCAGCTCTGGGTGTAACTTGAGTACAATACATTTGGTAAGATCTGAACAGTGACTGCGGCTCTGGCTGTAACAGGAGTATAATACATTAGGTAAGAGCAGAATGGTGACTGCAGCTCTGGGTGTAACTGGACTACAATACATTAGGTAAAAGCAGAACAGTGACTGCAGCTCTGGGAGTAACTGGAGTACAATACATTAGATAACAGCAGAACAGTGACAGCAGCTCTGGGTGTAACTGGAGTACAATACATTAGGTAACAGCAGAACAGAGATTGCAGCTCTGGGTGTAACAGGAGTACATTAGGTAACAGCAGAGCAGTGATTGCAGATCTGGGTGTAACTGGAATACACTACATTAGGTAACAGCAGAACAGTGACTGCAGCTCTGGGTGTAACAGGAGTACATTAGGTAACAGCAGAACAGTGACTGCAGATCTGAGTGTAACTGGAGTACAATACATTAGGTAACAGCCAAACAGTGACTGCAGCTCTGGGTGTAACTTGAGTACAATACATTTGGTAAGATCTGAACAGTGACTGCAGCTCTGGCTGTAACAGGAGTATAATACATTAGGTAAGAGCAGAATGGTGACTGCAGCTCTGGGTGTAACTGGACTACAATACATTAGGTAAAAGCAGAACAGTGACTGCAGCTCTGGGTGTAACTGGAGTACAATACATTAGGTAACAGCAGAACAGAGATTGCAGCTCTGGGTGTAACAGGAGTACATTAGGTAACAGCAGAGCAGTGATTGCAGATCTGGGTGTAACTGGAATACACTACATTAGGTAACAGCAGAACAGTGACTGCAGATATGGGTGTAACTGGAGTACAATACATTTGGTTAGATCTGAACAGTGACTGCAGCTCTGGCTGTAACAGGAGTATAATACATTAGGTAAGAGCAGAATGGTGACTGCAGCTCTGGGTGTAACTGGACTACAATACATTAGGTAAAAGCAGAACAGTGACTGCAGCTCTGGGAGTAACTGGAGTACAATACATTAGATAACAGCAGAACAGTGACAGCAGCTCTGGGTGTAACTGGAGTACAATACATTAGGTAACAGCAGAACAGTGACTGCAGCTCTGGCTGTAACTGGAGTACAATACATTAGGTAACAGCAGAACAGTGACAGCAGCTCCGGGTGTAACAGGAGTATAATACACTAGATGGTGGCCTGATTCTATCGCATCGGGTATTTTAGAGTCTCTGTTAAAATAAAAAATAGTTATATACTCACCTTCCGACGGCCCCCGGACTCTGTCCCTCCTCTCACCACGCGCTCGGCATCCTCCGTTCCCAGTAATGCTTAGCCAGAAGGGCTGATGATGACATCACTCTTGTGAGAGTGCTACGTCATCAGCGGTGTTTCGCGCAAAGCATTACTGGAACCGGAAGATGAGAGGAGAGAAAGAGTCCGGGGGCCGTCGGAAGGGGAGTATATAACTATTTTTTATTTTAACAGAGACTCTAGAATACCTGATGCGATAGAATCGGGCCACCATCTAGTACAAAGATAATTATCAAGGAACATTGTAACTGTCTACATATTTATAGACCTGTTATTCACTTACAGACTGTATTGTAGCCTTGAGCTGCCTCTACAGCTCTGTAAGCTTCAGATCTCAAATTTACTACCATATTTTACAAGCCCAATATTTTTGCAGCACTTGCCTTTGTGGTTTGAGCTTTGAGAAGGGTTGTTTTACACCAGACATTGTACAATAATCTAATGTAAAAAAAAAAAAATGATTTTAAAAGATAATGATGGTCCTCACAAAAGATTATTCTTAATATTTTGCTTTCATAGATCCCTTTACTTATTTGGCAATGTAACACCGCGCCTGCAACGTTAATGGCACACTAACCATATTTTATTATATCCATTTTTGTTGAATTTGCAGTTTTCTAAAGAACGCTGCATGCTAATGTTCTAAAGCAGGGTTCCCCAACTCCAGTCCTCAAGGCCCACCAACAGATCATGTTTTCAGGATTTCCTTAGTATTGCTCAGGTGATAATTGCTTCACTTGTGCAATACAAAGGAAATCCTGAAAACATGATCTGTTGGTGGGCCTTGAGGACTGGAGTTGGGGAACCCTGTTCTAAAGAACAAGCGATTTTCCAAAGAATGCTGCATGCTAATGTTTCCTCCTTATAGCCCACTTTCTAAGACTGCATTTTTGGTTTTAGAGCACTTGCTTAATGGATATAATTATCACGCATCTTTTTGTTTTACTACCCACAAGTACAGACTTACAAAACAAAACCATTTAATTTTCCATCTTCTGATCGATGAAGAAATCATTTCTACAATGTGATCAATGTTCGATGCTCTTTTCTCACTGTCGAAAAATCACAACTGCTTGTCAATTACAGAATCCTTTTGCTTATACATTTCTTGACTGATTTGATAAATTCCCATCATTTAAAAACAATTTTGGAAATAATTGTAGCTGTTTGTCAGCCTGGCCATACACCATGCAGTACTGTGCTAAAGTCACAGACCACCTTGTCATTTATTTAATTTCTAGTAAAAACAGCTATTAAGGACAAGTTATTCATTTTTCAGTGTCAACAAAATGCAGAAAACATATTTATTATACAATGAGACCAAAGCCTGCAACACTAGGTATAATAGGGAAAGACACGTGTGGAAAATTACTCTAAAACCAAAACTGTATCTCTGTATCTTACCCAGTAATGATGAGGAACTCTTTGTTGTAGACCACTTTTATTAGGCTTGTAAGAACAAGTCTCCCTCTGGAAAAACCCTTTTCATTTGTCCATTACAAGGGATTCTCTCATCAGGTTTTTGAGACCCCACTTGAGAGCAGCATGATATACAGTAGATGCAGAGACCCAGATTCCAGTGATGTATCACTTACTGAGCTGCTTGCTGCAGATTTGATAAAATCATAAATGTATCTGCTGCAGATCCACTGGTTTCTGAATGTTGAGCTCTGTATAACCCTGCCCACACCACTGATTGGCAGCTTTCTGGGTACACTATGCATAGGCAGAAAGCTTCCAATCAATGGTGGGGGGTGGGATTATACAGAGCTCTTGAATATGGAGGACTACCTGGCAGCAGGTTTACTAGTCCTCTAGTGATAATCCCCTGCTGATAAAACTGTGATTTTATCAAAACTACACCAAGCAGTGACACATCTTGGGAATTAGACTCTGTCTCTACATAATGCTGCTCTCAGATTAGGTGGCAAAACAGAGAGACAGATTCCCTTTAACAGAGCAATGTTTTAAATGGCTGCTGACTGTGTAATGCTTCACTTCTTCTCAAGGATTGCTTCGTTTTATGAACTGATAAGGCTACATTTGGAATTTGGGCATTAATGGAAATCAGTATGTCACTAGAGCAATGAAAGCCCCTGTGAACAATGCCTACAACTATCAGATGAGCAAAATAGAGTATCGATGCAAGGGTAGGGATATAGGATAACATCCTGAGGTAGTGAAATGCTTTGGGTAGAAGGCGTCATGAATGTTGATGGGTACAAACAATTTTTAAGCAAAAATGGAAATGTCAATTGAGAAAAATAATCCTACAGCTAGAAAATGACCTTAAACAAAAAGAAGTTGAGATCAATACATTCTTATCAACCAAAGAAGCTACTGACCTTCTCAGAACAATGAAATGATCAACCATAGGGTTTTATCTCAGTGTCTCTTAATGTGTGTTTGGTTCAGTTGGAACAAGTTATGACCTAGCTACTGGAATGGTGATGGCTTTTAGAACATTGGGCATTTGATCACTGGAACCTCCACCAATCACCAGAATGGGGCTCTTTTATCCCTGTAAGGCTAGTTTCACACTAGCGTTTATGAGCGCAGCGACGGCCTGCGCACGGCCACCACTAAGCCCCGCCCCTGCCGCGCCTCCGCCGGTAGCTCCGCCCACCGGCGCATGACGCTGCATGCGCCCTGCGTCCCCGATCTTTATCACAGGGGGCGCAGGCCGTGCGCAGTATGCGTTTGGCGGCGCATGCGTCCTTTTGACGGTGCGCCGACCTGCGCCAAACGCAACCTGCTGCAGTTTGGTTGCGTCGGCGCACCGTCAAAAAGGCGCATGCGACGCCAAACGCATACTGCGCACGGCCTGCGCCCCCTGTGATAAAGATAGGGGACGCAGGGCGCATGCAGCGTCATGCACCGGTGGGCGGAGCTACCGGCGGGGCACGGCAGGGGGCGGGGCTTAGCGGCGCCCATGCGCAGGCTGTCGCTGCGCTCATAAACGCTAGTGTGAAACTAGCCTAACCCATTTACCCAAAAATGTCTCCATCGGGTTCTGTTGACTCTTGCATTAGATGCTCCTCATAGAGCCTTCATCATAGATTGCCCTATAGTCACCAGATATGGTAGCTTAGCATGTTTTTTTTATATATTTCTAAAAAAAAATGACACACTGTGATGGAAAATCAGTGAAACCCATTATAGTCCATGGGATCCATCAGGTATGGTTGATGTCCATCAAATGATGAATCTTCTGTTCCCGGCAGTTATGATAGAGCAAAACAACAAACCTGACCAACGGAGTCTAAAATAAATGAAAGGAAACTGAGTAATGTACACACAAGATAATTCTGATAATGGTATTAATACCAATTGTTAAAGTGGTTAAATTATTCTAGCGTTAAATTAAAAAAAAATCACTTTCTATGGATGCTAAGGTTTCATTTTTTTTCTGTTATACTTGATGTTATACTTATTGAAGCAGAAGAAAATTTTGGTTTGCTCCTTTATATGTCATTCTATATGTGTTGATTTTAGTTTTGCTGAAAAGTTATGTACCATAAGTCATATGGTCATTTGTTTTTAAAATTTAATTCATTGCACCTGCCCTCAGACATTTTATTATGCTATGCTTGCCGGGGGAATTTTATATGGCTAAACTTATACTTGAATTTCTCTTTTCAAATGTTCTGATGGATTGTGTAGTTCTGAGTCTTAATGCGTTTTTTTTATGCTTTTCATTCTAGATTCATTCGTTCTGAGCGCTCAATCATCCTACTCAATTTTTGTTTGTCCATTCTTGCTTCTAACGTTCTGATTCTGGTGGGACAATCACAAGCCCTCAGTAAGGTAAGAAAAAATAATTGAGTCTGGCTGCTTTATAAATCGAATCATTTTTTGTCAACGAAGGCTTAAAAAATGCTGTGAACTGTAGTAACCATTAATAACAGTAAAAAAAATACCTTATTATGTCTGATTGATAATATATTATCCCCAATTATATGCAAGATTGGCAAGAAACACGTATGCAGTTATTGCTACAATTTGTTTTAACCAAAGCCAGGTTAAAGCAATAGTTTGATAGTTCTTCAGGTTGAAGGTAGACATCAAATCTACATGAAGTCAATCAAGTTCAATCTATAGCCTAACATGTTGATCAAAACTCCCGTGAGGAAGGTATAAGTTCCCATATTAGGGGAAAAATTCCTTCCCAACTCCACATTCGACAGTCCGACCAGTTCCCTGGATCAATGTCCCCTCACAGAAGTCAGCATACAAGCCGTCCATGAACTTTTTTTATCAATCAACTGTGATCATGAAGGACTTATACGTATGCTGTCTAGCTTAAAAAAAACTGCATCAAAACTGTATTGTCATTTTCTCAAAACGTTTTTTGCTGTGATTTTCCAAAAGCAACAACATTTTATTGCATTTTTTTTTTAAATCTTGGAAAAATAAAAGGTTTTAGAATGTTTTCATCCTTTTCCCAAGTGTCTTAAATATATTCTGGTGTCCCAGGAAAGTCTTGGGTGCTGAAGACAGGTCTCATCATTCTCCCCTGCACGCACTGCGATCAACACTAGCAGGGGAGAATGTTGAGATTTGTATTCAACTGATAACTGCGAGAAAATACTTTATTCTTGCTTTGTGTTTATTTACAATACAACTATAGGATTAGTAATTGATAGATGTTTTATAGACCCTCTTCATTACTAATCTGTGGGCTTGATGTCACCAGACAATACAAAGATGACATCAACCTGACAAATAAAAACCCCACTTGCCACAGCCACAGGGCGAGTGGGAAGAGCCGGGCAAAGAGCCAGAATTGGGGCATCTAATAGATGCACATTTTCTAGGTGGCTGTGGGATGCTATTTTTAGGCTGTGGGGGGGCAATATCCATGGCCCCTTCCACCCTAAGAATACCAGCCCCCAGCTGTCTGCTTTAGCAAAGCTCATTGTCAAAAATGGGGTGAACCCACACCTTTTTAAAATGATTTATTTAAATTAAAAAAAACAACATGGTGACCCCTCTATTTTTGACAACCAGATTTGCTAAAGCTGACAGCTGAGGGTTACAGCCCAAAGCTGTCAGTTTTGCCAGGCTGGTTATCAAAAATACAGGCAAACCCACACAGGTTTTTCTTATTTATTAATAGCGCAGTTGGTGGCTGCGCTAAATACTCCCATCAGCAGCCGCTTGCTCTCGCTGTTATTAGCAGCAGCAGGTGTACGCTGATTGGAGTAGTAGTCCCATCTGCCGCCACCTGCTCTTGCTTTTATCAGTTGAATAAAACTTTCAACATTCTCACTTGCTAGCCCTGATCGCAGCGCGAGCAGGGGAGAATGATGAGAGCGGTCTTCAGCACCCGGCACTGATGAACAGCGCTAACAGTACCACACACTGATGACACATGGATGTCATCATTGTGTCATAAGTGTCCACATGCGCTAGAAGTTTTGCAGCCCATGCGCTGTTAAAAAAACGGACATGTCAGCGTACTTTGCCCACGGACACACGGTCCATGGAAACACACTGACGTGCACAAGTGACTGGGTCTATGTGTGTGTTTCCAGTATGTGTGAAAACTGTCACCACACGTGCCAGACACAGTGACATCTGAAAGAGCCCTAAGAGTGTGTTAACATATATGAGTTGTACCGCAGCCAAGTAGCACAGTATTAAAAACACGAGGTATAATTATTACAGTATTACCAATATTCTGAGAATTCATGAAAAGTACGGTACTTATTAAGGCAACATTTCCAAGATGAGTATTTGGTGAGCTTTTAATGTTGCAGATTTCCTGTCTCCAGTTATTTTGTAAATTAGGTTACTGTCATTATGTTACGCGGGGCTTAGGTCAAAGAAGGCTGAAATACCCGGGGCCCCTGCGGAGTCCCTCCAACTAGGGAAAACCCTGTCTGACCCTCAACCCAGGGTTTTTGCTAATGGTGCAAATGCCTGAGCCTCCAACCTTTCCTTATCTCCTGCTCAGCCCTAAGCTGAACCCTCCACCCTCCACCCGGTGAGTCGTCAAACCACCAAAGCCCACACAGTAATGACAGACAGGGAGAACTTAAACCGCACCGCGCCGCATACACACAGGACAATATCGTAATGTGAACAGGGCAAAACAAAACACAAATATAGGAAGGCGACAAGGTAACAACGGATCATACGCCACCAGCTACGAATTTCTCTCTCCAACACTTCCTCTCCAGACCGGAACCACTTGGCATAAAACACAAGCTATAATCGGCGACGCCCATAGGCCAGCACGACTATTTAAAGACCGTGGGCGTGACCAAACATCCCACCAGATTTCCAGCTAAATTAACCCCCAATAACCTGAGTAAAATCAAGCCGGCGCCACTGAGGCTATAGTGGATGGAGATGGAACTACCGCTGCCTGCCGGACGCTGTGGTGTGAATAGCGTCCGACATGACACATTATTTTCATTGCAGTTTTGAGTGTGGCTTTTTTCATACGTTTTTACTGTGTTTTTGATTCTGCAGTTTTTGTCTCTTCTTGATACGTCTTGTTTTAAATTGAACTGATTTGTTTTTGATACTTCCTGATATTTGACTTTTACAAAACTTTAATTATATAGATTAAATGTGTTTTAATTGCATTACTGCAGCAGAAAAACTCTAAAAAATGCACATGCTTTTTTTTTTACCTGTGGATTTTCTGCATCTAATGCAATTCAATGGGGAAAATCAGCAAAAAGAAAATAAAACTTTGGAAATGTGAAACTGGCACCACAGGTCTTTTTACTCTGCAAGAAAACAACAGTGGGCATGAGATTTCTATAAATCTCATCCACTTTGCTGCGGCTTTTTTGACACAGCAAAAATACACAGCATCAAAGATTAACCAAAAACTCAGTGTGGGAACTTAGACTAAATGTGGAAAACCATGACAAATCGGGAGAAAACCAAGTGTGGTTTCAGCAGTACACTTCCTAGCCATGTAGCCATGGGGTAGGAAATTGTTCATGCGAATACACCCCTATTGTGTTGGCACAGCTTAGAAAATGACAAAATAAAAGAAAATATGAAAACCCCAAAAGCAAAAAATGTGTAAGAGAGAGAAGTACATTATATTCTGCAGTTTGAGAAACAGGCATCTTACAAATCCTTAGTTGATGGCTTCCTAAGATAGTCTTAGCTATGTGGCAAAAATTTAGAAAAGGAGCTAGAGTACTCCCTTTGAGGGAAAATTATCCGATTTCTACCTTACGGTGCACTTAAGGGATGAGCTTCACATTTATATGAAAGGAATTCCGTCAGTAGGTTTTTGCTATGCGTTCTGAGGGCAGCGCGAGATAGGGGCTGAGACACTGATTTCAGTGGTGTCACTTATTAGGATGTGTTCTGTTGTTTGAATACAATGAGTATTTTATCAGCAGGAGAGTATCACTGTCTAGACTAGAGCTCAAGTGCCTCATAGTCCAACCGCGCCCCCTCCTCTGATAAGCAGCTCAATGTCAACAGACAATGTACACAGAAAGCTGTGTGGGCGGGGTTCGCTTTCTGAGCTCTGCTATATGCTATATCTAAAGACTCTGATTGTATCACAACTGCTGCACCCAGTAAGTGACACATCGTTGGAATCAGGGTCCCTTTCTGTACATTAAGCTACCAAAAAAAACTTGTGACATATTCCCTTTAAGAGAAAATGCCATGGAAGCTACTCACACTTCTAGGAAAGAGACTATTACCATGAATAACTTCAAAAACTGACTGTATGATTGACAATTATCTAAATGCTGCAAGTAGAGGACTGTTTGATGAATTTCAGCTTTGATGAACAGAAAATGCATATGACTTTTAAAGAAAAATCCTTGATGACACCGTCATTTCATCGACTATGATTATGACTAAATGCAATGAAGGCTAATAGGAATATGTTAGTAGCCCACCAACTATTTGCACCCTGCAGACGGTAATACAAGCTTTTTACAATGGCTTCTTGCTCGAGAAAGGTGTTAGTATTTCATTAGTATGTCAGCCATATCCAGAAATAGCATGTAAATCATTTCTGCTTTGAGCACATCTGCACTGCGTTCTTCCTACGCACCCACTGGTCTTATGTGTCTTTGTATGCTGGGTTTGCTTTTGTTTCCTTTCTCCTATGCTTTTTAATCAATATTTGTATTAACTTACACGCTCGGTAATATGCTGCCAGTTATACACTAGATCTGCAATGCTGGGGGCTAAAGAGGGAAATCAATTTGGGAATGGAGTGGGAGGTGATACATCAGGAGAGTATTTTCTTTGTTGCCCATAGAAGAGGAGAGAGATGAATGGGGCTGTTCTGGACATCATTATTATTATCACAAGTTTAGCTTGTTGAGGCCAGTGTGTCCTGACTTTATATTTCTGAATATTACATTAATGCCATCCGCAGTACTACTTGGGGCATTTTGCTCTCAGGAGTAATAATACATACAGCTGCAATCAAAATTATTCAACCACTCACGGCAAAACAGGTTTATGAGCAAATTGTACAAACTTCTTGATGTTTGGAATAAACAAGAACATCTTGAATAACTCAACGTAACTAATATAACAAGCGGTTTCCTCAAATTTAACACAAAATACAGCTTTTAATGATTACTGCAGTCTTAGAAAACTTTCACTGCCTTGGACCTTCCAAGGACAAAGATCCCCAAAGTCCACCAAGACTTGGATTCATAAGAAATCCTGGAAGATTCGGGAGGGCCACAGTTGTCCGATTTGAGCACCATAAAAAATGTTTGGTAGGATATGGAGAAAGGTCTTGCAGTACGCCAACCCAAAAATGTTAGTGAATTCAAGAACATTACCCATGAGGAACGTTCTAAGGATCCCCAGGAATGTTGTCGGAAGTTGGTGCCTAGCTATACATCACATGGGCAGCAGGTTCTGACAGCTAAAAGGTGCTGTACTAGAGGTTGAATAATTATAAGACTGCAGTAGTCTTTAAAGTGTCATTTAGTGTTGACTTTAACGAGGTTATCCAGTGCTGTATTTTAATGGTGTCCGGAACACCAAACTGCACTTGCTCACTGAGCCAGTGCGTATGTCCTGAGTACAAAAGCAGTGCTCAAAGATACCTGTGGAGCGGGGCAGCAGTGGTGATGATGCATGCTTCAGACTATCAGGACCTGAAGCACGTGACTGCTGGGGGCGTGGCCTAAGCTCCACAGAGCTAGGAGCTGCAGGGAAACTCCTAGAAAGGTAACTACAGGACAATGTTACCAAGGGGCATAGACAGAAACCAGATGAAGCCGGGGTCAAAGCACAAGATAGCAATACAGTACCAAAGGATTAGACAGAAGGGATAGTCAGGACGTAGCAATAGATCAGAAAACCAGAACGGGCAATGGACGATACAATAGGGACAAACTGTAACGGAGTAACGATAGCCAAGCCAGGAGGTCAGAACCGTAGAAGACAATAGTACCAAAAGGAGAGACGGAGTTCAGAGTGAGGGGACAGACCGGGTCATACACGGGAATCAAACAAGCAATGCAGTATCCACGCACACCAGGGGGGTCAGACACACAGCCAGAATAACCGTATAGCTGACAGGGAATCCTAGTCTGGAGGGAGTATAAATAACCCTCCCAGATCCAAAGAGAGGCCGGCAAAAGTTATCCCTGTGAGAACAGGACATTAACCATGTCCTAACCATGACAAATGGTCTATGCTTAGGATAGGTCATTAAAATGAGATCCGTGGGGGATGCGACACTTGGCATCCCTGCCGGTAAGTTATTTTTGTTGCCGGTGGTGATCAGTTATGGAGCGAAACTATACAGCTCAGTTACTATGCAGTGGGCTAAGCGAGGTATTGTAGATTTGTGCCTATTTATGTGAACAGGGGCGGATATGTTGCACCCAGCCATGGCCACTATATAGATAGTTCCACTCCACTACTGATCACTTCCGACAGCTGCCGGCACAGAGAACAGTTGATCAGTGGGGTTGTCGGGTGTCGCAGCACCATTGATATGATATTGATGACCTGTCCTAAGGATAGATCATCAATATAGACCAACGTACTGGACAACCTGTTTTAAGAAACCACTGGTTATTATAGTTTTGATGAGCTATTTAAATTTTTCTTCTTTGACTATATTATTGCCAAAAATAGAAAGTTTATAATTTTTTTTAATAACCGTAACTTGCAGTGGGGGGGTGTGAATTATTGTTCTTTTGACTGTATGTGATTTTATATTGATATAACATATATGTTAAAGGGAACCAGTCAACGAGTTTCTGTTATGTAAGCTGAGAGTAGCATGATGGTGGAGCAGAGAGCCCGATTCTAGTGATTTATCACTTACTGGGCTGCTTAGTGCAGTTCTGATAGAATCCCCATTTTCTCTGCTGCAGCTGTAGCAGTGGTCAGAATTTCTGAGCTGTGTACAACCTCGACCACACTACTGATCCACTCAAACCCTAGGATAATGATTTGAAAACAAAAAATGTCTAATAATAAGAATTACTCTTAAAGCAGTGATTCACAAAACAGATTTAAATATACCACCTAATGGTTTTCTGGTGATATACAATAGTCACAAATGTGCATGTAGTATAAGGGAATAAGTGCAAGAGAAAACCGGGCATCATCAATGGTGGTGGGGAGCATGTAGCTGCATAAGGTGTCTGGTGTATCAGGAATGTTAATTCTATATTAACAGGTGTATATAACAAACCCTAATTGCTAGAAATGGGAGGATTAAGGTGCTTAGTGCTGTGTGCTCTCATTATACAAATCATTTGATACCTCCATCATTTGTAACCTAGTAAACATCAATGGTAGCTCCTTGACCAACCTTTAATGCCAGAGAAGTGCTTAGAGCTATGCAATCACAGTATACTGGTAATTTAATATATCAATTATTCATGACCAGATAAGGTGCATCAGAGGCCCATTTATGCAGACCAACGGTGGTAATGTGTCATCCAGTTCACTTTGACGCGCGTTTGTCATCAAGCTTCATCAGAAGGTGTTAACTGGATGATGGGGGGGCTGTTGTTACATACCCCTCTTGTCCTATCACGTCCGCTTACATGATTAAGCACATATGTGTGGCACTCATGTCGGGAGTCTGCAATCCCGGAATTTCAGGATGTGACTTCCAGTGAAGCAAGACCACGCCCCCAAGACTTGTCACAGGGGGACATGCTGTCACATCACCGAAGGGACATGTTGCCTAGAAAACCCGGTCCACAGACTGCCCTCACGACTGCCTTCTTTGCTTCTACTCCTATCCTCCTCACGATGCTCATATCACTCTTTGTTCTCAGATTAAATAGCAAAAACCTGCTGACAGATTTCTTTTAAACCAGTATGCTTATGGGCTGAACTTGAAACAAGTCATATCTGATTGTCAACTTTTGTATTAATTCTTACTATAAAATCAATTCAGTGTAAAATTTGAGTGAACTTTGAGCAAAATCATTAAAAGGGTTTTTTTGATTTTGTAAACCCTTTTTCCCTGACTGCAGTTCATTTTTAAAATAAACTTACATTGCTTCAGTCACCATCCCCAGGTACAATGCTGAGTCTCCAATGCTGCTCCCGGAGTCTGTTAGTGTATGCAATGCTGACGTCACGTCAACAGGGCAAATAATAACTGAGCTTAGTGCCTGTGCCCGAGTTGATGGCTCAGTGATTGTCTGCAGCGCTGTTGTGTATAGGCTGTGTTCACTATTTCCGCTTATCTCTATTTAAATGAATGAGACTCAGCAACAATGCTAGATACTAATTATAGAAAAGAATAGAGCAGGTCCTTTTTTTTCTTGAAATCTTGTACAAAAAAAACAGTTTTGTGTGATCACTTTCAATTGAATTCACATTTTATAGCCTACTTGTGTCAAAACAAGTAATTGTAATGCTTCTAAACTAAAATGTTATAGCAATGGTTGGGCAAAAAATGTAAACTAATTATGCATTAAAGGTGGAGTTAGCCAAGTGTTATAGTTAAAGGGAACAATTTTGGAGTAAATATCCTACAAATGAACAGATGACTTTAGGTTGTAGAAGAATAAGGAAACTATTAAGTCTCACATGGATGGATGTTAAGATTACATTTTGGACATTTTGAGCAGTAGCCGTGGGCCCAAGTTAAATTAAAAAGAATTCTGTAGCTCTTCTTTTAGCTTGCTTTGTAGAAAAGCATAGAGAAAAAGAAAAATGCCTCGGAACCAATAAACTAAATCTACTCCTGTACTAATTTCTGCTTTCTGTCTCCCCACAGGCTGTCTGCGCTTTGATCGCTGCTTTCTTGCACTTTTTCTTTCTTTCCTCTTTTTGTTGGGTGCTAACAGAGGCTTGGCAGTCCTACCTGGCCGTCATTGGGCAAATGAGGACACGTCTGGTCCGTAAACGCTTCCTGTGCCTGGGATGGGGTAAGCACAGTTTCCATATTGGGCTTCATTAAAAGCTCCTGACAGCACATACAGTGGGTACAGAAAGTATTCAGACCCCTTTAAATGTTTCACTCTTTGTTTCATTGCAGCCATTTGGTAAATTCAAAAATGTTCATTTTTTTCTCATTAATGTACACTCTGTACTCTATGAGAAGAATGGCAGAGGACCCCTAAATCAAGGTGTGAAAAACTTGTTGCATCATTTACAAGAAGACTCATGGCTGTACTTGCTCAAAAGGTGCTTCTACTCAATACTGAGCAAAGCGTCTGAATACTTATGACCATGTGATATTTCAGTTTTTCTTTTTCAATAAATTTTCAAAAATGTCTGCATTTCTGATTTTTTTCGGTCAAGATGGGGCGCAGTGTACATTAATGAGAAAAAAATGAACTTTTTTTAATTTACCAAATGTCTGCAATGAAATAAAGAGCCAAAAATTTAAATTGGTCTGAATACTTTCCGAACCCACTGTATAGGGCCTGATTCACCTTTTTTTTGTTGTATTCAGTGACTTAATTTTATGTTAAATTCTTCAAAGTGGCGCACGTGGCTCATGAATTTTAAGCAAAATAAAAAATGTGTTTCATTTTTATATTACATCTATTTAGTAACTTTTTAGGCACATTTCCACTAAAATGTTCGCAAAAATTTCAAACATAAATATAGTCACTCAAGGTAGAAACTGAAGTATATTTGCGCCAAAATTTTCCGGCTTTTTAAAAAAAATGTCAATTGATGAGGCAGAAGAAAATATCAAGGAACCCAAAAAACTGCCCACAATAAGAAACATAAAAAAACAGGTGAACACATATAAAATTAAAAGAAGGATTAAGAAAAAAATCAAAAAACACCATAAACTAGATAAAAAGGTGCAAATGCAAAGATAACTCAGACCCATCAACTCTAAAAGTTTTGACTGTTGCTAAGCTCTATAGAAACTCTTTCTCCAACCATAATGACATTATTCCAGAACATACCTTGGCTACTCCATCAGTTCTGCAGGTTCAACACAACTTAAGCATCTCTGTAGTTGGATGTCTCCTTATACCGGAGCCCAAATCTTTGCATCCTGGAGCCCTGCAACAATACATTTCAAATTTGAATGGTGGCTTACTAAAAATAATAAATAGCACAGGGTTCTTACTAATACTGATTTTTGATCAAAAATAGCATAAAAGCAATCCCACCATCGACAAGGTGACCCTGATTGGGACGGACCTACATGGTCTAATATTCAAAACCTTACCATGTGTCAGAGTTGACATCAGCGTGTGAATAAGGGCAGACTAAAGGACTGGGTCCCGATCTGTGGACACTAGCCTAGGGAAGCCTTTAAATGTAATTTCAAGCTCAAGGGAGGGAGGCCACACCCTGACTTGCACAGAATGCAACAATACAAATAAAAACAGAAAAATTGAGGTTTGTTTGAGTTGGTATACATGCAGCACATAAACACATGTTCACATTAGCCATAAAGCATACAAAACCTACAAGAAGCAAAATGAGCAAAATCCCTGCTGTAACTAAATAAGTAAAAAGCAAAAATGCATTTAAATAACACAGATTTCTTAGTAATACCGTTTTTGATCAAAAATAGCATAAAAGCCATCCCACCATCGACAAGGTAACCCTGATCGGGACACATGATGTAGGCGCAAAGACTCCAACAGTGTATCATTTACATGGGCTGCTTACTTCAGTTTTGATAGCTCACCGTTTTATTTGCTGCAGATCTACCAGTTCTGTAAGTGCTGAGCTGTGTATAACCTTGCCCACAGCACTGATTGTCAATTTTCTGTGTACACTGTGCATAGGCAGAAATCTGCCAATGTTAGTCAGTGATGGGGTGTTGTTATACAGAGTCCATGAACACAGAGGACTACATGGCAGCAGGAATTAATAGTCCTTTAAAGGGAATCTGTCACCCCATTTTTGGTCTATAAGATGCAGCCACCGCCATGAGGGGCTTATCTACAGCATTCTGTAATGCTGTAGATGAGCCCCGATGTAACCTGAAAGATAAGAAAAACGAGTTAGATTATACTCACCGGGGGGGCGCGGTCCAATGCGGTGGGTATCGCAGTCCGGCGCCTCCCATCTTCTAGCGATGACGTCCTCCTCCTTAAGCCGCAGCTCCTGTGCACGCATACTATATCTGCCCTATTGAGGGCAGAGTAAAGTACTGCAGTGTGCAGGTTCCGGGAAAGATAAGAGAGGTCCAGTGCACACTGCAGTACTTTACTCTGCCCTCAACAGGGCAGATATAGTACACCTGTGCAGGAGCTGCAGCAGAAGTAAGAAGGAGTTCGTCATCACTAGAAGATGGGAGGCGCCAGACCGCGACACCCATCGGACCAGACCGAACGCCAGAGTGAGTATAATCTAACTTGCTTTTCTTATCTTTCAGGTTACAGAATGCTGTAGATAAGCCCCTGATGGCTGTGGTTGCATCTTATAGGTCAGAAATGGGGTGACAGATTCCCTTTAATGATAATCTCCTGCTTATAAAAAGTGACCCTACAAACAAAAAGGAAGCCAATGCCAGATATTTAAAGAAATTTACCTTTATTTAACATATACATAAAAGGTATTACAATTTAGAGGAAATACAGATGCAAAATATACTGCATACAAAGAGTGTGCACTAATCCTATTTATAGTTAGAGAGTTCTTACATAAATAATTCCTGCCCATTAAAGTGAGATCCCATAGAATGTTATGCTGCTGAACACCTGTATAGGTTTTGACCGTAGGGGGAATCTTATAAGGGGGTTAATCACATGCACTTGATGTTGAATAGAGCCTAAGATAGGCTAAAAAAGCCTTATTTTAAATGAGTAATCCTATAAATAAGTACAAAGAGGCTCAGGTCAAACTTAACAGTACATGAGAGGACCTCCAAAGGTAAAGTTCAAATAAGTACAGCAGTTTGAGTGTATCACAGAGGTTATTATACATAAAAAGTGCAAAAAAGGGAGGATAGTCCAAGTAGTTAATTACCCTCTTTAAAGGGAACTTGTCAGCAGGATTGTGCACAGTTACCTACAGACAGTGTCAGGTTTGCGCCGTTATACTGAATAAAATGATACTTTGGTTGATGAATATTGTTGAGCGATACCGTTCGATACCCAAAAATATCGTATCGAATGGTATCGCCCGATACGAAAAAAATATCGGGTATCGCCGATTCCGATACCGGAAGTCCCATTCAAGTCAATGGGACTCCCGGTATCGGAATTAAAAAAAGCCCTTTATTTCCTTGTTGGCTAATTCTACATAATTAAAAACAAATAAGAATCATGTAGAATGTATTGTGGGAGGTGGAGGATACATTAAAGGCATAGTGGTTTATTCAAATCACATGGAATAGCATTAATTCCAATTTTTTTTTTCAAGACGTTCGGAGTTAAAAAGATATTAACTATGTTAACTTTTTTATATTTTGTCAGATATGTATGTTTCACAACTTCCATGCTCTTCACCTTCTTTTGTACTTCTCCCACACTTTCTCCTTCATGATCGGCAGCAGTAGCATTTTTTTCATCAACTTTTTCTTCACCTTATTCATCTTCTTCTTCTTCATCTTCTTCCCATTAACTTTTTTTTCCATTCTTCATATTCTTCTTATTCAGCTATTATCAATTTTAATATGCTATTTCTTCATCTTCTTCCTATTCTTCTTTGTCTTCATTTTCTTATGGTGACAGGCATTCCTGTAGTACTTATCTATAAAAGTTATAAGATTACACCTTACGTTCTGCCTGTCACTAAAGATTTACAACAGGATTTGTCCGCGTTCAGTTTGGCCTGCAGCAGCAGGCATTTTCCAGGGGCACCACGAAGAGGAACGGACTCACCCCCATTTACTGCTTAGTCTTCTTCTGCTTATAATTTTGATTTCTTCTATGCTGATTTTTAATCTTATGCTTAATGTTCTTCTGCTTTCTGTTCTTCTGCTTTTGCTTCTTCTGCTTCTTGTTCTTCTGTCTTTTGTTCTGTATCTTGGTGGTTGTCTTCATGTTCTTTGTCCTCTTGGACATATTATTTAGGGTCATATTTCTGGTCTTCTTTGGTGTGGTCTTCAGGGTCGTCGTCATCAGGGTCGTCGTCATGGAGATCAATAAGGATTACCAAAGACAATTTCAAAAAGCTTGATCTTGGAAATGTAGCAGAAGGTACAAGAAGGCTGAGAAACTGGTGAGGACCAGCTGACAGTACTGGAACCCGTAGTGGCAGCAGAAGGAACAAGAGCCAATGGCACTACTGAGGAACAGCTGACGGTGCTGGACCCCGGTTACCATGCAGGAGGTACCTGTGCTGGAAACCACTACCAAGGACCAGCTGACATTTCTGGACCTCGGATACCGAGATGGAGGCACCTAGGCCAAAGGCTCTGGCGAGAACCAGCTGACAGTGCTGGAACCCGGATGGGTAGCAGAAGGAACAAGAGCCAATGGCACTACCGAGGACCAACTGACGGTGCTGGACCACGGTTACTAAGCAGAAGGTACCTGTGCTAAAAAGCACTACCAAGGACCAGCTGACGGTGCTGGACCTCGGATACCGAGATGGAGGCACCTAGGCCAAAGGCTCTGGCGAGAACCAGCTGACAGTGCTGGAACCCGGATGGGTAGCAGAAGGAACAAGAGCCAATGGCATTACCGAGGACCAACTGACGGTGCTGGACCACGGTTACTAAGCAGAAGGTACCTGTGCTAAAAAGCACTATCAAGGACCAGCTGACGGTGCTGGACCTCGGATACCGAGATGGAGGCACCGAGGCCAAAGGCTCTGGCGAGAACCAGCTGACAGTGCTGGCACCCGGATGGGTAGCAGAAGGTACCCATCCAAAGCAAAGTAGCCAGGCCGCAAGCCGGCCGCAGTTACGGAAACCCACAGTCCTACAGGGGGTCCATGTCCCATTGGCACTACGGATCCAGCCTTCAGTGCCAGATCCCGCAGTCCACATAGGAGTCACCTAAACTGCAGGCACCGTAGAGTCAGCTAACCCGGCCGCAAGACGACAGGACAATGGATTGGTGGCAAAGTGACCTTGACACTACCCGGAAACAGCTGGCGTGCTGAAAACAGGCTGGGCAACAGGGAGTACCCGTGCCAAAGACACTGCCGAGAACCAGCTGATGGTGCTGGAACCCAGATGGGTAGCAAAAGCTATAAGAGCCAATGGCACTACCGAGGAACAGCTGATGGTGCTGGACCACGGTTACTAGGCAAGAGGTACCTGTGCTTGAAAGCACTACCAAGGACCTGCTGACGTTGCTGGACCTCGGATACCGAGATGGAGGCACCTAGGCCAAAGGCTCTGGCGAGAACCAGCTGACAGTGCTGGAACCCGGATGGGTAGCAGAAGGAACAAGAGCCAATGGCACTACCGAGGACCAACTGACGGTGCTGGACCACGGTTACTAAGCAGAAGGTACCTGTGCTAAAAAGCACTACCAAGGACCAGCTGACGGTGCTGGACCTCGGATACCGAGATGGAGGCACCTAGGCCAAAGGCTGTGGCGAGAACCAGCTGACAGTGCTGGAACCCGGGTGGGTAGCAGAAGGTACCCATCCAAAGCAAAGTAGCCAGGCCGCAAGCCGGCCGCAGTTCCTGAAACCCACAGTCCTACAGGGGGTCCATGTCCGATTGGCACTACGGATCCAGCCTTCAGTGCCAGTTCCCACAGCCCACATAGGAGTCACCTAATGTGCAGGCACCGTAGAGTCGGCTAACCCGGCCGCAAGACAACAGGACAATGGATTGGTGGCATAGTGACCTTGACAGTACCCGGAAACAGCAGGCATGCTGAAAACAGGCTGGGCAACAGGGAGTACCCGTGCCAAAGACACTGCCGAGAACCAGCTGACGGTGCTGTAACCCAGATGGGTAGCAAAAGCTACAAGAGCCAATGGCACTACCGAGGAACAGCTGACGGTGCTGGACCACGGTTACTAGGCAGGAGGTACCTGTGCTAGAAAGCACTACCAAGGACCAGCTGACGGTGCTGGACCTTCGGATACCGAGATGGAGGCACCTAGGCCAAAGGCTCTGGCGAGAACCAGGGTGGGTAGCAGAAGGTACCCATCCAAAGCAAAGTAGCCAGGCCGCAAGGCGGCCGCAGTTACCGAAACCCACAGTCCTACAGGGGGTCCATGTCCGATTGGCACTATGGATCCAGCCTTCAGTGCCAGTTCCCGCAGCCCACATAGGAGTCACCTAAACTGCAGGCACCGTAGAGTTGGCTAACCCAGCCGCAAGACGACAGGACAACGGATTGGTGACAAAGTGAAATTGACACTACCTGGAAACAGCTGGCGTGCTGGAACCAGGCTGGGCAACAGGGAGTACCCGTGCCAAAGACACTGCCGAGCACCAACTGGCATTGTTGGAGCCCAGGGACAATCATGGTGTAGGCCGAGGCCTACTTGGTGGTAGTTTTATATCGGTTCCGGACTACAGCTGACTGTCAACGTGCTCCAATTAGGCATCTGTGTTATGATTGAGTCACAGTAGGAGGCAAAAACAGAAATGCTAGCGAAGTCCAGAAAACCAGAGAGGTTGGCAGCTATCAGATTGCAGACCCCTGATCCTATCCACAACAACTAACAGTAGCCGTGGGGGGTTCCTACGATGCCCTAGACCCCTCGATCACAGCTGGAGAATTAAATAGACCTAAAGAAAGAAAGGGGAAATCTAAACTGCCCCAGAGCAGACCCCAAAGCAATAGGCAGCCCCCAACATATAATGACTGTGAAGCAAGATGAAAACACTAACACAGACAGAAAGATAGACTGAGCAAAGATGGGGCCCAAACTAACTAGATAGGAAAGGACAGGAAGGCTGCTGTCTGCAATCCGTGAAAAACCCTATGAAAAATAAGAGCCAACAGACTGACCGTGAAAAAGGCCCTGAAGACGCTAGGCTTCAAAAAAGCTATGTCAGTACTCAGGAATATTCTGAAGACAGAGCAACCGGCAAAAGGAGATTCAGCTCACCCCAGCAGGGAATGGCAGAATCCAGAAAAGCAAGGAAAACAAAAACAAAACACAAATGCTAACAGGCAAAGCAGAAAATTTAGCTTTAGAGGAGCAGGAATCAGACTGGTGTCCTAGAAGTCCACAGAGAAATCACCCGCAGGGCAGAAGGGCGTCGGCAGCCTTATATCCAGTCCGTGACTCCACTCAGCCAGTCATCCTCATTAGGCTCAGATGCCTGATAATCAGGCTCATTACCTTCCTTTACCAGAATAGGGAGTTCACCAGACCTCAGTGACGAAGGGGAAAATGAACTCACAGCAGTACCTCCCCTTTGAGGAGGGGTCACCAAACCCTCAACCACGCCACCAGGGCGATCAGGGTGAGCCCGATGAAAGGCACGCACCAATCTTTTGGCATGAATATCAGAGGCAGAGACCCAGGAATTATCCTCCTGACCATAACCCTTCCACTTAACCAAATACTGGAGTCTCCGTCTAGCCAGACGGGAATCCAGTATTTTCTCTACCTCATATTCCATGTTACCTTCAACCAATACAGGGTCTGGAGGTGCCACCCCAGGAACAACTGGTTCAACAAACCTCTTCAACAAGGACTTATGGAACACATTATGGATTTTAAATGTGACAGGAAGAGCCAAACGAAAAGAGACCGGATTAATAATCTCCAAAATCTTGTAAGGTCCAATAAATCTAGGCTTAAACTTAGGAGAAGCCACCTTCATAGCAATATTTTTTGATGATAACCACACCATATCACCAATCTTAAACTGGGGCCCAATGGTCCTATGTCGATTGGAAAACCGCTGGGCCTTTTCCTGGGAGAGAGATAACTTATCCACCACTTGGTCCCAGATCTGGTGCATTCTCTCCACCACAGTGTCAACACCTGGGCAGGCAGAAGGCTCCACCTGCCCTGAAGAAAATCGAGGATGAAACCCAAAGTTACAAAAAAAAGGTGACATCAAAGTGGCAGAACTAGCTCTATTATTTAAAGCAAATTTGGCCAAGGGCAAAAATGAAACCCAATCATCCTGATCAGCGGAAATAAAACATCTCAAATACGACTCCAAGGTCTGGTTTGTTCTCTCTGTCTGCCCATTGGTCTGAGGGTGAAAAGCAGAGGAGAAGGACAACTGAATTCCCAGCTTGGAACAGAAGGTCCTCCAAAATCTAGACACAAACTGAACTCCTCTGTCAGATACAATGTTCTCAGGAATCCCGTGTAAGTGAACCACCTGTTGCAAAAACAGGGGCACCAACTCAGAGGAAGATGGCAACTTAGGGAGTGGTACAAGATGAATCATCTTAGAGAACCTATCACAAATCACCCAAATAACAGTATTTCTTTGAGAGACCGGCATATCAGAGATGAAATCCATTGAAATATGGGTCCATGGCCTCCTGGGGACTGGCAAAGGCATCAACAACCCACTAGAGCGAGAACAAGATTTAGACCGGGAGCAAGTCCCACAGGACTGCACAAAATTCCTGACATCATGAGACAAGGTGGGCCACCAAAAAGAGCGACTCACCAGATCTCTAGTACCAAAAATACCTGGATGACCAGCCCATGCAGAGCAATGAACTTCAGACATCACTCTCTTCTTCCACTGGTCGGGAACATACAACTTTCCACTGGGACAACGCTCAGGTTTGTCCTCCTGGAACTCTTGCAGAGCAAGTCTCAAATCGGGTGAGAGGGCAGAAAGAACTACCCCTTCGCCTAAGATGGTAGCAGGCTTGGTCACCACAGGAGAATCAGCAAAGAAACTCCTAGAGAGGGCGTCTGCCTTGACATTCTTAGTTCCAGGAAGAAAAGAGACCACAAAATCAAAACGTGTAAAAAACAAGGCCCACCTAGCCTGTCTAGGGTTCAAGCGTTTAGCCGACTCTAGGTAAATCAAATTCTTGTGGTCAGTGAGGACCACAACTTGATGTTTAGCTCCCTCCAACCAATGTTTCCACTCCTCAAATGCCCATTTCAAGGCCAACAGTTCCCGATTCCCCACATCTTAGTTACGTTCAGATGGAGAGAACTTTCGGGAAAAGAAAGCACAGGGATTCATTTTAGATGTTACAGGATCCTTTTGGGACAAAACAGCTCCTGCACCAATCTCAGAAGCATCCACCTCTACCTGGAACGGGAGTGAGACATCAGGTTGCCGCAAAACCGGGGCGGAGGTAAATCTTCGCTTCAGCTCCTGAAAGGAAGCACCAGCCTCCGGAGACCAATTCAACACATCAGCACCCTTCTTAGTCAGATCAGTCAATAGCTTGGCAATACTAGAAAATTTTGCTATAAATTTCCGATAAAAATTAGCAAAACCCAAAAACTTCTGGAGGGCCTTCAAAGAAGTGGGCTGAAACCAATCATAAATTGCATGTACCTTGGCAGGGTCCATTTCAATAGTTGACGGAGACAAAATAAATCCCAAAAATGAAATCCTCTGTACTCCAAAAAGGCATTTCGATCCTTTGACATACAGGGAATTCTCCCTCAAGATCCGAAACACAGTCCGAATATGTTCCACATGAGAATCCCAATCCTTGGAGAAGATCAAAATATCATCCAGATAGATAATCAAAAATTTATCGACAAAATCTCGGAAAATATCGTTCATGAAGCACTGGAAGACAGAAGGGGCATTAGTGAGCCCAAAAGGCATCACCAGGTACTCAAAATGTCCCTCCGGAGTATTAAACGCCGTCTTCCATTCATCCCCCTGCTTAATGCGGATAAGATTATACGCCCCCCTGAGGTCAAGCTTGGTAAACCAGCAAGCACCTCTAACTCTAGAGAATAGATCCGAAATCAGGGGTAACGGATACTGATATTTAATAGTAATTTTATTGAGGGCACGATAATCAATACAAGGCCTTAAAGAACCATCCTTTTTGGCCACAAAAAAAAAACCGGCACCTAAGGGTGAAGAGGATGGTCTAATATGACCCTTCTCCAACGCCTCCTTAATATAGGACCGCATAGCCTCGTGCTCGGGTACAGATAAATTGTAGAGACGACCCTTGGGAAATTTATACCCCGGGCTTAGTTCAATTGCACAGTCATAACTCCTATGAGGAGGCAAGGACGCAGACTCATTCTCACTAAATACATCATAAAAGTCCGCCAAATAGTCAGGAACATCATGCGACTGAGGAGAGGTGGAAAAAACCAGAGCCTCACTAAAGGCACACCAACAACCCCAACTCACCACAGACACAGATTTCCAATCCAAAACTGGATTATGAATTTGCAACCAGGGAAACCCCAGAACAACGGCATCATGCAGAGCATGCAACACCAAAAATCTGCAACTTTCTTGATGGTCTGGGGCGACCCGCATGACTACCTGGGTCCAAAACTGAGGTTTATTTTTAGCCAAAGGAGTAGCATCAATCCCCCTCAAAGGGATAGGCATCTGCAGAGGTGTCATCGGAAATCCACAACGTTTAGCAAAATCCAAGTCCATTAGGTTTAGCGCTGCTCCCGAATCCACAAAAGCCTTGGCGGAAAATGTGGACAGGGAGCAGATCAGAGTAATTGCCAGAATAAACTTAGGTTGAACACCACCAACAGAAAACGTGTGTGAAAAGCGTTTCTCTCGTTTAGGACAAACAGAAATAATATGCGAGGCATCTCCACAGAAAAAACACAGTTTATTACGCCTTCTGAACTCCTGACGTTGCGCCTTAGACAAAACTCTATCACATTGCATAGGTTCAGACGTCTGTTCAACCGGTGGCAACACCTCTCGTGCAATCCTGCGTTCACGTAAACGCCGATCAACCTGAATGGCTAATGACATAGAATTGTTCAGACCAGAGGGAACAGGAAATCCCACCATAGTATCTTTTACGGCTTCTGACAAACCCTTCCGAAAGAGAGCAGCCAAGGCATTATCATTCCAGGTAGTAAGGACCGCCCACTTTCGGAACTTTTGACAGTACAACTCTACAGAATCTCGACCCTGGTTCAATGCCAACAGGGTCTTTTCAGCCTGATCAATAGCATTAGGTTCGTCATACAACAACCCCAAAGCTTGAAAGAATGCGTTCACATTAGTCAGAATAGGATCATCTGGTTTCAAAGAAAACGCCCAATCCTGGGGATCGCCACGCAGCAAAGAGATGACAATTTTTACCTGCTGGGCGGAGCTCTCTGACGAGTTAGGCTTCAAGGCAAAAAATAATTTACAATTATTTTTGAAACTCAAAAATTTAGATCGATCCCCAAAAAATACATCAGGTGTAGGGATCTTTGGTTCAACAGCATGCGAACGAGCAAGGTAGGCGGAAATTCCCCGCACTTCCGCAGCGAGCTGCTCCACACGATCAGACAATTGCTTTATCTCCATTGAGAGAAAAAAAATTTCCCCCTACGGCCTCAGAGATATAGAGGAAAGAATATACACACTTTTTTTTTTTTTTTTTTTTTTTTTTAACACAATTCTTTCCTGCTATTGAGTACCCTAGGATCTGCGGTATGGCGGGTGATTCTGTTATGATTGAGTCACCGTAGGAGGCAAAAACAGAAATGCTAGCTAAGTCCAGAAAACCAGAGAGGTTGGCAGCTATCAGATTGCAGACCCCTGATCCTATCCACAACAACTAACAGTAGCCGTGGGGGGTTCCTACGATGCCCTAGACCCCTCGATCACAGCCGGAGAATTAAATAGACCTAAAGAAAGAAAGGGGAAATCTAAACTGCCCCAGAGCAGACCCCAAAGCAATAGGCAGCCCCCAACATATAATGACCGTGAAGCAAGATGAAAACACTAACACAGACAGAAAGATAGACTGAGCAAAGACGGGGCCCAAGCTAACTAGATAGGAAAGGACAGAAAGGCTGCTGTCTGCAATCCGTGAAAAACCCTATGAAAAATAAGAGCCAACAGACTGACAGTGAAAAAGGCCCTGAAGACGCTAGGCTTCAAAAAAGCTATGTCAGTACTCAGGAATATTCTGAAGACAGAGCAACCGGCAAAAGGAGATTCAGCTCACCCCAGCAGGGAATGGCAGAATCCAGAAAAGCAAGGAAAACAAAAACAAAACACAAATGCTAACAGGCAAAGCAGAAAACTTAGCTTTAGAGGAGCAGGAATCAGACTGGTGTCCTAGAAGTCCACAGAGAAATCACCCGCAGGGCAGAAGGGCGTCTGCAGCCTTATATCCAGTCCGTGACTCCACTCAGCCAGTCATCCTCATTAGGCTCAGGTGCCTGATAATCAGGCTCATTAACTTCCTTTACCAGAATAGGGAGTTCACCTGACCTCAGTGACGAAGGGGAAAATGAACTCACAACACATCTGTCTCCACTCTGTTTCCAGGATTTAACCTGACCACCAACACTGCCAGTTTATGCGCACAGTAGCCGTCAGCCCAATCCACACGTGTTCCTGTGTTACTGGGGTTCTGTAATGTCAGCAGATCCCCTGATGTGTGTCTGCCAATGTCTCCTGCTCTGTCCACCTTCCCACCACTTGTAGTGGGAAGGTGGACAGCGCAGGAGACAATGCCGGACACACATTGGGGGATCAGCTCACGTAACAGAACACCAGGAACACAGGAACAAGTGTGGAATGCGTGGACGGCAACTGTGAGCAGGAACTGGCGGTGTTGGAGGTCAGGGGAAATACTAGAGACAGAGTGGAGACAGAGGCCAAATCAGAGAATGTTTAAATCAGAAGTAGTTACAATTTGGAGGCAGCAGCAGTTTGCCCTCCACACAGCAGGGGATCAGCTGATGTTACTGACCCCCACTTACACATGAACGAGTGTTTTTTCTGTGTGGACAGCACTTCCGAGCACCAACTGGCGTTGTTGGAGCCCAGGGACAATCATGGTGTAGGCTGAGGCCTACTAGGAGCCAGGTGTAAATCGGAGATATTTTGACTTTGGAGGGAGCAGGACACTTTGCCATACACACAGCAGGGGATCAGCTGACGTTACCGAACCCCACTTTCACATGAACAAGTGTTTTTTTCTGTGTGGACAGCACTTCTGAGCACCAACTGGCGTCGTCTGAGCACCAACTGGCGTCGTCGGAGCCCAGGGAAAATCAGGTAGTAGGCCGAGGCCTACTTGGTGGCAGTTTTAGATTGTTTCTACACTACTACTAACTGTCAACGTACTCCAATTAGGCCTCTGTCTTCACTCTGTTTCGAGTATTTCCTCTGGCTTCCAACCACGCCAGTTGCTGCTCTGAAATGCCGTCTGCACAACCAACACTTGTTCCTGTGTTACTGGGGTTCTGTAACAGCAGCTTTTCCCTAGAGGTGAGTCAGGCAATGTCGACTGCTCTGTCCACTTTTCCACTACAAGTAGTGGGAATGTAGACAAAGCAGGAGACATTGCCGGACTCACCTCTGGAGATGAGCAGATGTTACAGGACCCAGGTAACAAAGGAACAACTGTTGATTGTGCAGACGGCACTTGAGAGCAGAAACAGGCGGTGTTGTAGGCCGGAGGAAATACTCAAAACATAGTGGAGACAGAGGGCAAATCAGAGAACATATTAAATCAGAGGTAGTCAGAAGTTGTAGGCAGCAGGAGAGTTTGCCATACACACAGCAGGGGATCAGCTGACGTTACCGAACCCCACTTACACATGAGCGAGTGTTTTGTCTGTGCGTACAGCACTTCTGAGCACCAACTGGCGGTGTCGGAGCCCAGGGAAAATCAGGTAGTAGACCGAGGCCTACTTGGAGCCAGGTGTAAATCTGAGGTACTTAGAGTTTGGAGGAAGCAGTACACTTTGCCATACACACAGCAGGGGATCAGCAGACGTTACCGAACCCCACTTACACATGACCGAGTGTTTTTTCTGTGCATACAGCACTTCTGAGCACCAACTGGCGTTGTTGGAGCCCAGGGAAAATCAGTTAGTAGGTTGAGGCCTACTTGGAGCCAGGTGTAAATCAGAGATCGTTTCAATTTGGAGGGAGCAGGACACTTTACCATACACACAGCAGGGGATCAGCTGATGTTACCGAACCCCACTTACACATGAGCGAGTGTTTTTTCTGTGCGTACAGCACTTCTGAGCACCAACTGGCATCGTCGGAGCCCAGGAAAAATCAGGTAGTAGGCTGAGGCCTACTTGGTGGCAGTTTTAGATTGTTTCTACACTACTACTAACTGTCAACGTACTCCAATTAGGCCTCTGTCTTCACTCTGTTTCGAGTATTTCCTCTGGCTTCCAACCACGCCAGTTGCTGCTCTGAAATGCCGTCTGCACAACCAACACTTGTTCCTGTGTTACTGGGGTTCTGTAACAGCAGCTTTTCCCTAGAGGTGAATCAGGCAATGTCTCCTGCTCTGTCCACTTTTCCACTACAAGTAGTGGGAATGTAGACAAAGCAGGAGACATTGCCGGACTCACCTCTGGACATGAGCAGATGTTACAGGACCCAGGTAACACATTAACAAGTGTTGATTGTGCAGACGGCACTTGAGAGCAGAAACAGGCGGTGTTGTAGGCCGGAGGAAATACTCAAAACAGAGTGGAGACAAAGGGCAAATCAGAGAACATATTAAATCAGAGGTAGTCATAAGTTGTAGGCAGCAGGAGAGTTTGCCGTACACACAGCAGGGGATCAGCTGACGTTACCAAATCCCACGTACACATGAGCGAGTGTTTTGTCTGTGCGTACAGCACTTCTGAGCACCAACTGCGGTGTCGGAGCCCAGGGAAAATCAGGTAGTAGGCCGAGGCCTACTTGGAGCCAGGTGTAAATCTGAGGTACTTTGAGTTTGAAGGGAGCAGTACACTTTGCCATACACACAGCAGGGGATCAGCTGACGTTACCAAACCCCACTTACACATGAGCGATTGTTTTGTCTGTGTGGACAGCACTTCTGAGCAACAACGGGCGTTGCTGTAGCCCAGGAAATAAAGTTCAGGTCATAGAAACATGAACACAACAGGAGACCTGGATCCTGTTGCCAGGCAATTATTTATTCTGGAAGAGGACTGGCAAATTCAGGTGAGATCCAGGCCTTGTTCATTTTCACAAAAGTAAGCCGGTCAACATTATCGGCGGATAGTCGCGTGCGACGGTCTGTTACCACACCACCTGCAGCACTAAAGACACGTTCCGATAATACACTGGCAGCAGGGCAAGCCAGCACCTCCAATGCATACTGGCTAAGCTCTGGCCATGTATCCAGCTTAGAGACCCAAAACTTGAATGGGGAAGAGCCGTCTGGGAGTACACTAACAGGGCAAGACAAGTAGTCTGTCACCATCTGACGGAAACGTTGCCTCCTGCTGACTGGAGCCGTCTGTGATGGTATAGCCGTCTGTGGCGGTCCCACAAAACTTTTCACATTTGGGCCATACTGGCCTTGCCTTGTCCTGTGGCACTGCCTTTGCTACCTCTTTGTGCAGAGCTTCCTCCACTGCCTCTAGCCACATGGCTGCTTTGAAAAGCACTACCAGCAACACTCGTGGGGGGAATGGAGAACATGATGGCCTGCACAAGTGTTTCTTGGTACGTCCACATTTTACGCTCCCGGTTCAACTGTGGTATGAGGCTTTGTAAGTTGTCCCGGTAGCGAGGATCTAGGAGGGTGTACACTCAATAATCAGCCATGTGGAGAATGTTGGCGTTGCGGCGGTCATTTAACAAGCACTGCAGCATGAAATCAACCATGTGCTGCAGACTGCCAACTGGACCAGAAACGCTGTCCCCAGCTTGAGGCAGCATCTCAGCCTGCTCAGCATCACCCCATCCTCGCTGTACACACTGACTACTAGAGCCTTGTGTAACTCCCTCCTCTGGAGAGATGTGTTCCTCCTCCTCCATTGACTCCTCGTCATCCTCCTGACTAAGTGTCCCCTGCCTGGGCCTTTGTGTGGAAGCACGTTGCACAGACTTGCCAGAAGCAGATGGCATTTCTGACTCCTCATCCTCGACCTCTTCAAAAACCTCCTCACTTAGTGCTTGTAAGGTTTTTTGAAGCAGACAGATAAGGGGGACAGTCATGCTGACTAGTGCATCATCTGCACTGGCCATCCGCGTGGAGTCATCGAAGGCACGCAAAACTTTGCAGATGTCCCTCATAGTGGCCCACTCAGTGGTGGTGAAGTGTGTCCGGCGCACAGTGCGACTTGTTTGCGCCTGATGCAGCTGGTACTCCATTACTGCTGTCTGCTGCTCACACAACCGCTCCAACATATGTAACGTTGAATTCCACCTGGTGGGGAGGTCACATATGATGCGATGTTCTGGCAGGCGGAATCGGAGTTGCAGAGATGCAATGCGCGATCTTGCCATGCTGGAACGCCGCAAGTGAGCACACTCTAGGCGAACCTTGTGCAGCAGTGCATCAAGATCTGGATAGTCCCTCAGAAAGCTCTGCACGACCAAATTGAGCATGTGTGCCATACATGGTATGTGAGTGAGGTTGCCTAGGCCCAGAGCTGCAACTAGATTTCGGCCATTGTCACTCACTACCAAACCTGGCTGGAGATTCGCTGGCACAAACCACACATCGCTCTCCTGCTTGATGGCATTCCAGAGCTCCTATGCTGTGTGGCTCCGATTCCACAAAGAATTTAATTTAAGGACGGCCTGTTGACGTTTGGCCACACCTGTGCTCATATCTGGCCTAACAGGCTCATGCAGTGCTGATTCCGAGGAACTACAGTAGGAGGAGGACTCAATATGTACAGACTGCATTCCTGCAATCCTTGGAGTTGGCAGAATACGTACAGAGCCACTCTCCAGATCTGTACCCGGCTCCACAACATTGACCCAATGGGCAGTGAGGGAAAGGTATCGTCTCTGTCCATGGCTACTGGTCCACGCATCGGTGGTCAGGTGGACCTTGCTACTGACGGCGTTTAGTAGCGCATTTTTAATTTTTCCCTCCACATGCTTTTGCAGGGCAGGGACGGCTTGCCTGCTGAAATAAAAGCGGCTGGGCACATTGTATTGTGGAACTGCCAATGACATCAAGTTCCGGAAGGTGTCAGTCTCCACCAGCCTGAATGACAGCATCTCAAGGGCCAGTAGTTTGGCAATGCCGGCATTCAGAGCCAGTGCTCAGGGATGGTTTGCCGAGTATGGCCGCTTTTTCGCCCATGCCTGGGCTACCGATTGCTGGTGAGTGGCCTGGGAGTGTGCTGATGACTGAGAACGTGGTTCAGTGGGTAGAATTTCACTGGGTCTCTGGACAACAGTGGCAGAGGTTCTTCCATGACGTTCCAGTGAGGAAGCCGAACCAGCTGTGTGTGAGCTGGAGGAAGAGGCCCCAACACGAGCTGAAGAGGTGGTAGGTGCTGCTGATGGTTGGCCTACATCTTCAGTGTGTCTGTGTAACTCCACCTCGAGCTTGGTCCGCACATGTTTCCACATATTTGTGGTATTGAGGTTGCTCACATTTTTCCCTCGTTTAACTTTCTGATGACACAGCTTGCATTTGACAAAGCAAATGTCATCTGCAACTGTGTAAAAAAAAGACCACGCACTTCAAGTCCTGGGAGCGCCCGTTTTGTGTTTTGGAAGAGGATTGCTCCTCACGGGTGCCAAAGTGGAGGCTACAGGCAACCAAGTCTGCCCCCGCTCTCTCCCTCCTCTTTTGGCCGTTCGGGGAATCTCTTCCTCAGAGCTGCTCCCACCACCTTCCTGTGGCTGACGCCATGATGGGTCAAGGACCTCATCATCTCCACTCCCCTCTTCAAGCACCGGCTGGTCCTGGGTTGTCTCACCAGCACTGTACGCACCAGACATTGGCAACTGAGTCTCATCATCATCAGATGAGTACTGAGGTGTGCTGACAATAGGCACTGGCCCACCCGCCTCTTCAGATTCAGAGGGACAAAGCAGTTGCGCATCACTGCATACTCCCTCTTCTTCACGCTCTAGAATGCTGCTTGGCTGGCCACCTCTTTCCAAGCCAACAGATTCTGAGAACAGAAGTAAAGATTGAGATGGCTCCTGTCCAGGGCTCTCAGACTGCCTGGGCAATTTGGCAGGTGGTGAAGAGACAGATGGTTGCTCTTCAGTGCTCTGGCCCTGAGAGGATGCGGAAGTCATTGAAGTGGATGCGTTAGCTGCCATCCATCCGACAACGGCTTCAATTTGTTCGTCACGCAGCAGTGGGGTACGGCGAGGTCCTACAAAGCTGCGCATGAAGGACTGTTGCCTGGTAAAAGTGGGGGATGCCGGGTCACTGGTGGCCACAGCAGACACCGAATCCCCACGTCCTCTCCCTGCTGAATCCCCCCGTCCTCTCCCTGCTGAAACTCTACGGCCACGACCACGTGCCTTACTCCCTGCCTTCTTCATCTTGGTAGACTGATAAAGATAGGCAGAAATGTAAAAAGGGGGGGCTTAGCGTTCTTATTCCTGAACACCTGCTAACCAGTATAAGAAACACTAATTTTGCTAAGAGTGTGTGTACTACACTTTAATATGATCTAATGTGGCCTACACAACTCTAAAGTGGAGTGTTTGGTGAACTTTATTTCCTTTTTTCTTTTGGGGGGGAAATAAAAGGATGTGACCAAAGTTTGAAAGCTATAGTATCACAAACTTTTTGGAGCGATTACAATGCAGGAAGCTAACCTACAATGCAATTGATGAGGCTCCAAAAAATAGGGTGATACTAGTCTAGCTGGCCCTGAAGGGCACAAGCCAGCAAAAAGGCTCCTCTATCTAATCCTATATAGTGTTTGCAACCAACCAATGACAATGGATGCGGATGGAAGCACACTAATATAGGAGCAAAAATCTGGACAAATTAGCTGCAAAAAAAGGACTATGTATGAGGCAGTGACGCACGCTGAGCGGACTACAACCAGCGGTGACTGTAGAACACACTGCAATGTGAGCTGCACTCACACACAGAGAGACCTATCAGACAGCCAAAAACAGTGCAGAGAAATGGGCTATAGCACTGAAAGGCTCCACTGTCCACTCCTTTAGTGTTTGCAACCAATGTATATGGATACGTATGGAAGCACACTATACAGGAGAAAAAAAAAAGCAGCAATAAAAGAAAAATGTGTATGAGGCAGAGACACACGCTGGGCGGCCTACAAGCAGACGTGGCTGCAGGACACACTACACAGCGTGGGTCTGCACTCACACAGCCCTTGCAGACAGCTATTAAAACAGCGCTGCTGGGCTAAAATAATGCTACAGTGGTGGATTATGTAGCCTGGGTAGAGCAATAGATATGTTTGATGATCGCTATTTCTAACTGTCCCTCACAGTCTTCAACAGCAGCCTGTCCCTAACTGACTTCACAGCAGAGTGTACCCGAAATGGCTGCTGCGGTTTTTATAGTGCATCATGACATCATTTCAGCAGCCAATCACAGCCATGCCAGTAGTTAACATGCCTACATGCCTAACAGGATGTGCCCACACTTCTGAGGATCCCCATTGGCTGAATCAAATCGAGCGGTCTCCTAGCATTATGGGAACTTCCGATTCCGGTATTTGATATGAAAAAAGTATCGGAACTAAGTATCGGAATTCCGATACAGCTAATATCGACCGATACCCGATACTTGCGGTATCGGAATGCTCAACACTATTGATGAAATCTGTCTTGTGGTTGTTGTTTAATCTTTATTTTCAATTTTGTGCTAATGATATGCTCGTGTCCTAAAGCGGGGCATGTAGTGCTCTGATTATATATTCACTGACCTCCCTCCTAGTTTGCATAATGAATATACTAATGTGTGTATTTGAAAAAAAATCATGTTACTTCATCAAAATGGTGGTGCCTGCACACTTTCTCTAATCGGTTAGTACCTATTATCTTCCTGTGCTTCAAAGAAAAAAATCACTATCAATATGGCGCCGTTAGGTGCACCTTCGCATTAGCATATATCGAGTTCCAATAGAAGCTACTGCGCAAGTGCCTCCGCCAGCTCCTTGTTGCTGCAAGCAAAAAAATGTACACTACAACAAAAATGGTGCCGTGGCGGCGCATGCGCATTAGCATCTATCGCGTACCGATGATTTATAGGATTTTTTAGCCTATCTTAGGCTCTGTTCAACATCAAGTGCATGCGTTTAACCCCATTAATAGATTTCCCCCTATGGTCAAAACCTATACAGGTGTTCAGCAGCTTAACATCCTATGGGATCTCACTTATTGGGCAGGAATTATTTATGTAAGAACGCTCTTTAACTAACTGTATGCAGTATATTTTGCATCTGTATTTCCTCTAAATGTTAATACTTTTTCTGTATATGTTAACTAAAGGTAAATTTCTTGAAATATCTGGCATAGGCTTCCTCTTTGTTTGTAAGATTATATATATTAATGGAAGTGCCATAAATCTAGGCCAGCAGTGGTTTTGTTATAAAACACTGATTTTATGAAAACTTCTAAAAGCAGCCGAGTAAGTGACTTGTCGCTGGAATCAGGGTCTCTGTCTCTAAATTATGCTAATACCAGATTAGGCGGTAAAAAACTGGTAACAGATTCCTTATAAACGGCAGCTCCAACCAAACATACTGTAATATAGGGTATTTTAATGTATATTACATATGGTATTAATACGCTATATGATCTTTTTGCTGGAATTCCTCTTTGACATACACTTCTTTGCTTCTTATTGACTGATTATTGTAGACTTATTTGGAATGATTCAGTGATACCAGGCAAAACTGGTTCTTGCAAGAATTTTAGATGCATGAATTTAATTTTTTTTTATTTTATTTTCATGCCAAAAACAGCAATAATTGAATGTTTCTTGCAATGAGCATGCTGCTGCTATACAGAGGTACTGCACAAGACTTGAAAATGACATTTGTCATTGTAAGCACAAGTTTTACCTACAGTAGCAAAACGTTACAGATGTTACAGGCACCAACTTGTCAGCGACGGGATTACAATATTGCATGTGGAGCTGCTGTGTTATGTCATTTTCATGGACACATCTTAGAAAGCAGACTGTGTCCTTCATGCTCTGTTCACATCAATGTTGACCCATTTATAGATTTGTAAGCTAAAACAATTTATGCCAATGTATACAGTGACATTCTCATAGGTTACTAACATATGCCAAAACACTGTCCTGTTGGCATACACTTGACAGGCTCCAGTCTTAATATCATGCCGAAGCTTGTTCCTAGCTTGCTACATTACTATACACCTATGCAAATGATATGCCGCCGTATCTGTTGTTTAGCCCCAGTTCATCAAGATCTTGATGAAGGTTGCTCTGGAGTGAGATGCTCCAAATTCATTGACATTTTAAAGGGACTCTGTCAGCAGACTCAGCACAAAATGACTGTTCAAACTAAGTGCAGGCACTCTGCACACACTTGGCATGGCCAAGCATTTAAATTCACCTTCTCGCCTACTTTTTTCCCATCTATCTCCACCTTTCTCTAACTGGAGATGTCAAAGATAAGGAGGGAAGGGCAAAGATAGAAGAAAAACACGTAGGTGGGAAGGTACACTTAAAGAGATTGTCCACCACTTTTACATTGATGACCTATCCTAATGTCTCATCGGCCTGGGTCTGACACCCCCGCCGATCAGTTGTCATTGGTGTCTGCAGCGGCTGCCGCCTGCTGGAGGTATTCACTTGCGGAGCTGGTACTGCACATTTGCCTCCTATTAAATTTAATAGGAGGCTGATGTGCAGTACCCTGTGGCAGCCACTACAAGTAGACATAGAAGCTTAGCAATTGAGCACTTCTGGCCGGCGGTCCCCACTGCCGACACCAATAACAGCTGATCGGTGGCTGTGCCAGGTGACGGACCACCACGGATCAGACATTGATGACCTGTCCAAAGGATAGGTCATCATTAGTGATGAACGAGTATACTCGTTGCTCGGGTTTTCCCCGAGCATTCTCGGGTGTCCTCCGAGTATTTTGGCGTGTGCGGAGATTTAGTTTCTGTTACTGTAGCTGCATAATTTGTGGCTTCTAGACAGCCTGAGTACATGTGGAGATTTCCTAACAAACAGATAACCCCCACATGTATTCAGGCTGTCTAGCAGCTGCAAATCATGCAGCTGTGTCGACAAACTAAATCTCTGAGCACATCCAAATACTCGGAGACTACCCGAGCAACGAGTATCCTCGCTCACCACTAGTCATCATGTAAAAGTGGTGGACAACTTCTTTAAACGTTTGGCAATGCCAATGGTGCACTGAGCACCTGTACTTGGTTTGCACAGTCATTCTCTGCAGACAGGCTGCCTCTAATGATTCTGGTTCATCTTTCAGCTGCCATGCATAGGACCTATTTTACACCACCCATGTGGCATAAATATGGTTAATTTTTTTGGCCACGCTATACCATGTTCCCTCTCTACTAAGCTCCACTAACCTTTTGAAAAATTGGCATAGCTGGCGTCAAAACGCTAAAAGTTAAAACAAAAATTTGCACAACTACGAGTTGCACACAAATTTTCCAGCAGCTTATTGACATAATTCTGGCAAAATCCGTTTTATGAAATTGGTGCAAAAATGTGCAAAAACATTGGTTCCATTTTAGTCCGTGTTATATTTGCCATGTGTAGGGAGCACTTCCTGCACAAGGACATTCAAAATAAATGTGTTAAATCAACAAAAAGTTATGAGCATTCCAAATACAGTATATCCATTGATAAGCCATGACATTGAATCTACTGTCAGATGAAGTGAAGAACCTTGCTTATCTCATCACAATGGCACCTGTCATAGGGTAGACAGCCAGTAACCGGTATTGGGGAGACATGTTGAAAGCAAGTAAATAAGCAAGTGTAAGGGATTGGGAAACTTTGACAAGAGCCAGATGGTAATAGCCAGAGGAACGTATCTGAATGTTGTCAAAGCTAAAAGTTTTATGAAATAATCCAATATGTTGATTTTAGTACATACCGTACCTAAAGGACAACTGGCACACCGAGTGCTAGGTTTTGGCCATGCCCACATTCATTTTTAAGTGTGGAAAGTGCTGGTTTGGTACAATGGCATCATTGGAGCCATTGTAGAATGGATGGCACCAAGAAGCAATATGGGAAAAAGTTATCCGGTGAAGACATTGTCATGATCTGGACCATCAAATACCACAAAGAAGTTCACGCTGGTGACGCTCCATGGATTGATGAAATATATCCTGTCCAATGAATATTCCAATATTTGATTGCACAATGATCACATTTATTACTTGATATATGGCGTTTCGGATGTTACAATTAAGCCTTTGTCAGGTATAATAATAAAAAGGTCCACATAGAGATACTCCAGTGAAGACAGTGTAAGGATCTGGACAATGAAACAACACAGAAAACTTCCTGTTGGTGACACTACATGGATTAATGAAATATATCCGGACCAAGGAATATTTCAATGCTTGATTCCATGTTCACATTTATTGCTTGATACAATGCGTTTCAGCTTATACAATTAAGCCTTTGTCAGGTATAATAATAAAAGGGTCTACATAGAGATAAGCCATTAAAGCACTTGTCAGGTATAATGATAAAAAGGACCACATACAGATCTGTCTGGACAACATCATGCTTGGATACCTTAAGCTATGCCATGTAGATGGTACTTAATTCATCAGAATTGGCTGCTATTGCCTCTATAGCAGATAATCAGATAATGCTCGCTGCCACAATGAAAAGATTTTTAGAAATAGTTTGAGGAACATGACAAAGAGATCAAGGTTTCGACTTGTTCTCCAGACGTCAATCTGATCAAGCATCTTTGGTTCTTGCTGGAAAACAAGTCCAAATTTAAATAACTTTGTGCTAATGTCTTGGTGCCAGAGACCACAGGACATCATCTGTTTGTGGTGTCTATACTTCGATGGTATACCAATCAATCAAGACATTAATACAGGTGCCACTGTCGTGAAATATTCATGGTTATTAACGTTACCTCTCATTGGCATTGTATGCTTTTCTAACATTTTTTTCAGCCTGGATCAATCACTACATCTGTAACTGTGAAATCGATTTCATTTGTTGCATTGATATCTCTTGTGCGTTCCTTTTCTCAGGGTTACCAGCTCTTGTGGTTGCAGTTTCTGTTGGCTTTACCAGAACAAAAGGATATGGAACCCCCCATTAGTGAGTCAATTCTTGATGTCTAATCTTCTTTGTAGGTAGTAATTGTGTATTCATAGTTAAAATTATTTCCAAATTACTTTAATAATAATGTCTGGTTGGCATCACATTTGCTACATTCTTGCACGACATAGCATGGTGATGACCCTTATACCAACATGACAATTTCATTCCAATTTGTATTTAATTTCTAATCTTCTTCCTACAGAATATGATAATATGGAGTAAATGACTAAATAGGTTTACATTTCAATATTTTGCCTCTTTATCACTGTCAATGTTTTTTTTCTGTGAATTACAGCTGCTGGCTGTCTTTGGAGGGTGGGCTATTGTATGCCTTTGTGGGACCAGCAGCGGTTATTGTTCTGGTAAGAAGAATCTTTTTTATATAATTCTATAATTGCACTATAAATAATATAATAAAAACTCTACCTGTTGAACAGTATATTTTGTTACCATAGGTAGTGTTTAAACGATACATTGAACATGTCTCTGATTACTTTGCTGCACTACTTTATGTCAATTTTAACATTTAGACTATGGTGACCATTATTTCTCAAAACTGGCTTTGGTCACCATAGCATCTAATCAGGGCTCGGTGAATATTTCATAAAAAGGACCTGTCACCTCTCCTGACATGTCTAAGGAATGCTTACATTCTCCATGAAATTATAATGGTTGATCACCTTTTTTTAGCTGTGCATTGTGTTTTTAATCTGTTACTCTTGAAAATACAAGAATAAATTAGTAAGTATTCTACCATCTTCCCTCTCAATAAGGCATGAGTCTACACTATCTAGAGTCATGTACTGAAACAAGTAAATGATTTGGCAGTCAAGGGCAACATCTACACATATTTTTGCAATAATTATCTTAAATTGTGTTCTCAGAACAACATGATTACAAGATCAATTAAGGATGAGAACAAAAAAATAGTCCTTACGGAGGATCTTTCACTTCCACGAAAAGAAGACCAAAATGAAAGGAGACGATAATATTTAATTATTCTCAAATATATGTAGTTGGGAAAGCTAAATGGTGTCTGACTTGGATGAAAGCTCAGGCCTTCTATGAAAGTAAGACTGAAGTCTCCTGGTCTCACTATTTTGACAGCTCTGTGAGACTTCCTGATTCTGGACTGCGAGATACCACTGTGTGAGGGAGACTAGGTGTGTTGAGCATGGAAACACGGAGAAGATATGCTGCCTTGCTGCTTGTCTTCTCCTTCATGCTGAATTGTGTTATATAAGATGGATTCCTGTGTATTATGGAGCAGCAGAAGGAGGAGGAGGCTGCAAACAGCAACTGAAGAAAATCCTGTCACAACCTCCAGTGTATATCTGTGTACAGTATGTAGTTAGAGATTCAGGTTGATAAAGGCAGCTGGTTCTTTTTTAGCATATTAACCACTACAGCCAATTATATTGGTAGATTTGCTCTTTAGATGCAGCTATGTCCTCCTCTTGAATGTTAAGCTTTAGAAGCATCTGTGTCTTTGTCTTTAAGCTGGTCTTCATAGAACACATGAACATACTACATGTCTGATGACTAACAATATTCTGTATAAGGTGAAATTTAGGCTACAGGTTAAAGGTAAAGTAAGGTAAATTTTCAGCTGATTTTCATTGTGATTTTATTTCGGTGAATTTCTGAGAAAAAATGGAAAATTGATTCCTCTATTGTATTCTACCATCCATCAAGGTGGCAAAACAGTGAAACAGACAAAATCCTGCCAGATGTGAGCACAAAGTTCCACTATGCCATTTAGATGATGAATACAATCAGCTACTCTCTTCATAATTGGTATTTCCCAGAGGAAAAACCCACCAGAGTTTGCTACAACTGTAAGATGCAAGTAAAACCTACATCCCTAAAATACAGATGGAAATTATCTGATTTACTGACATGTATTTCAGAAAAGTTCTTTATGTTTTCCAAAAAATTAATTCTGACAAATTTTAAAATTCAACGTACATACTGTAAAACTTACAACCATTAAAGACCTTACACCTTGCCCCTGACATCAAATATTATCTTATCAGTAAGCTGAAGACTGTGTTTTCTCTCTTACAAATGAGAAACCTATACAACAATGAATGTGCAAAGATGTGTGTATGCATATTTGCATAGAAATTAGATATGTGTATGCATATTTGTTAAGGTTGAAAAATGACACAGGTTCCTTGAGTTCAACCTATGATTCTAATGTGTTGATCAAGAAGAAGGAAAAAAAAAATGAATAAGATGTTAATTGTCCCACATTTAGAAAGAAAAGTCTTCCCAAATCCACAAACGGAAATCAGGCTAGTTGCCTGGATCAACGTCCCATTACAGAACCTAGTACCCATAACTTGTAATTATATATTTTTCAAGGCATCCAGGTTCTCCTCGTACTTCTTTAGTGAATAAACCATGACATAATGTGGCAGTGAGTTCCGTACTCTTACTGCTCTTACGATAAAGAATCTTCATCTGTGGCCATGATTAAACCTTCTTTCCTGAAGACGTAGAGGATGTCACCTTGCCACCATTGCAGATCTATATCTTTAAAGATCATTAGGAAGATCTCTGTACTGCCCGTTCATCTATTTGTACATGGTAATAAGATCCCCGCTAACCTTTCATTTTTCCAAACAGAATAACCCCAATATTGATAATCTGTCTTCCTTAATAACCTTGATTGCTCTTCCCTGCACTCACTCTGGTTAAAGTTATGCTCTTCTTATACACTGGAGCCCAAAATTGTGCATAGTATTCTACTCTGTACCGAGTAGTTAAATTGATGGAGGTGGAGGGTGGAGAATTTACTACAACGGATTCTAAAAATTACAAATACAACAACGTGTAACCCTTCTTACTATAAATTGTAAAAAAAGAATAATGTAGTGACACTCCCATAGCATTACCTCCCTGTGTCCATATTATTTACATGGTCTTAGAGCTCATACACAAAGTGTATTATTGCTCTGTAGAGCCTCCGAATTTTACGGAGCTGTAATACCACACTCACAGCAGTCTACATGGCCCCATTGTGCCTCATATGCAACCTTTTACTGCATATGGGTCCTAATTGTGTGCCACCCTATGGGCTGAAGGGCATGCAGCGCTGTCATCTTCACTGGAGGGATACTCATTGAATGACATTGATTTCCATTTAGTTTAAATGGGCCCCGCGACTATTCTCTTAAATTGACACCTCTCTTGAAGGCATTATGCCAGTTCTAACCTTCTGCCTTTAACTAATCTGGTATGGACCATCTACATGAAGTAGGGAATATTAATCTACAACCACTACAAATTTGTGAATTGTCATTGCGTAAAACTACTTTTTCCTTCCCTCTGACATCCAAAAATCTTTGTTCCTCCCAACCCTACCCATACCATTTACAGTATATCGACATGTTCCCATAGTGTCTCCATAACAATGACAGACAGTGCCTCCATAAAGACATGCACGCAATGTACCAATTATGTTTCATATGTGTCAGCAAAAGTGACCACATAAGCCCTTTCAAGAGCTAAAAAGTTTCATCCACTGCAAATGATTATGAGTCATAGTTGCTAGGGATAAGCAGACCCATGGAAGCTCGGGTTTGTAGGGTTCAACTGAACTTTAGTCCAAAGTTCATTTTGGGTACCAGAAATGTACCTTAATTTGAATCAGAACCCAAACCCTATGGAAATCGAAAGGGACCCGAACTTTGGAGCTGGAAAATATCTCTACCTATTTCTCTCTCACAAAAAGACGGACTTCCAGGAGAAGTCCGTGCTCAGAATTCAGCATCAGTCACTAGATGTCCGGTTCGGACATTTACAGTTTGCTCATCTCCAATAGTCACCCAATAAAGCCAATGATAGTTCCTTTAAACTATCACCTTAAAGAAGCAGCTCCAGCTAAATTTTTATTCACTAACTTCTTCTAAGTATACTGTATGTGTAGTGCAAGTGCATTATAATACTCCCTGACTGCTGTCTTCTCCAGTTTACAGCACAACTCAGGAACTCTTCTAGACCTTTTGACTGCTCTTCAGCTTTGTCAACTCACAAAGGGTAGCCTGTGTGGGGCGGTAGCTGCTTTCCCAATGTAATTCTATGATGCTCAGAAAAGGGCTCCACAGACTTACATTGAGAAAGGAGCTTCCATTTTACACATACACATGCGAGCCGGCTACGCTCTGATTGGAGTTCACATGGTCTAGAAGTGTAGCGGATCGGTGCTGCAAAATGGAGAAGACAGAGATTGGCAAGTATGTTAATGCACTACATACATTTAGAAAGGATTAGGAAATAAAAATGTAGCTAAGTTCTTCTTTTAGCGATCAGAAATATGAACTTATATTGTGTGGCATGCTGACACCTTGAAGTCCACAAATGACCGAACTTAGAAGTAAAGACCCAGGGGCGGACATAAAATTGGTGCAGCCTGTGAAGCTGCACAAGGGTCCAAGAGATAAGGGGGCCCATTCTCATCTCAAAAGCAAATGGAATTGTACATTATCATTGGACTGCAAGGGACCCCCATATTGTTCTTGCACAAGGGCCTCGTCTATCTATGTCCTCCACTGTGCTCTGTTCTTTATAGATATTCACATTCTGTCTCATAGGTGAATATGCTGATTGGCATAATTGTCTTCAATAAACTAATGTCACGGGACGGTATATCAGACAAGTCCAAAAAGCAGAGAGCCGGGTGAGTGAACGTCTCTGTTTTCCAATAAATCATCACAACCTGCATTTTGATCCTGCTCTGTATGTTCGGGCATATTCCTCCATGTGTTACGTTTCTGGGTCTATTTTGCAACGTGTGAGTTGAGTAAGAGTAATTTTGTATCCTTCTAATGTTAGAGTCTGTCTATGATGTTGGTGTGTATCTGCACTGTTTGTTAAAGGGCATAAGTTACAGTTATGGGGAACTTTCATCTATGGGCATGATGTCAGTAGTGAAAGCAGTATTTGCTACATGTGCACAATGAAAATCCTCCAAACTGCATATTTGGGGCTTCACTTTTCTCGTGCCAAAACAGTTTTTCTAATCCATACACAGATTGATGTACAGGGAGTATTATCTAATCATTTTTCTTGCTGAATTGAATTGCTGAATAAACTACAGAAATCTGAAAAATGTCTCATAATAGTATAACACTTAAAATAAGTGCACCCACTCCATTGTCTAGCTGTAATAGTTCTGCTTGTTTATGTCGCATGTACCAGCGCCCCCCCAGAATACCAGCATCACCCGTTAGTCCTCTCTACTACTGCACTATACCGCCTGTCATTCAGATAATTGAGAGCTGCTTACCGGGAGCTGGTAGTGACAACTTTAAAGGGTATTTTCTAGATGCCCATGGCTGTAAGATTACCATTGTAGTGACAGATTACCTAGCAAGCAAATGTACTGATATTTTAGTACTTTCCTTAGATTTTTTTTACGTTAGAGTATTTTTTTCTTAATTTAACGGAGTTTCAGAATCTGGCACTATTCAGTGTTTGCTACTCACCATAAGTGTAATGAGACTACAGCTGACGGCATAACGCTTTATAAATCGGCTTTAATGCGTGTTAATATATCTATTTTGTAAGCTATAAAATTAGTAATAAAAGGTATGGCTTCTTTTATATCAGGTCCCTTAAAACACTCTTAATTACTCTAATTCTTATCACCTTCCAACTCCTTCCAATCAATGGTGATAAAGTTATCTCTGCGAGAACCTTGGATGGTGATGGAGTTGCTAATTGGATCACTGGCTATTTCAATCCATTATGATGTAGGAAATTTTTGCCACTTGGCGGGAGTGTTCAAGGCATAGCTACCCCCTACTTTATCATAATAACTTTATCATAGTATCATGCAGTGTACATCCACCACTGAAGGCCAACCATGACAGCGCATAGAACTGCCTTACTAACATTTTTAGCATCCATACAGAGGCATGGCATCTTCGGCGGCATAGCGCGGTTGACCACGCATGAGTTTTCCACCCAACTGCCCGTAAATACCAAAAGGAATTAAGTATGCGTGCCCAGTCTTTGTCCTGTTTTTCATCAAGAACATGATAAAATCTAGTCATTTATAAATACTCTGGGCAAGGACATTCATTAACTAATAATGTCTAAAGACATACATCAAAGTGGCACATATACAGTTGTAGGTTTGGATTGGCATGCCATTTGTTGGGACAGTTTAGCAATGCATTCCCTGGTTATATAACATATAATATTTTATTGATAATGCATAGCCCATATCCCTGCTTATCTATTAATTCACACAATCAGGCTTCAGCTAAACTTCTGTAGCCATGCTATGAGCATGCAGATTGCTGAATCCTGTCATTGTGCAATGTTGAAGCATTATAATATAGCATTATATGACATGGGCGCAGTCAGACGGCTGTATAACACGGGCGATGATCACATTGCATTGCTCGGAATGGCTGGTGGCTTGACCCGAGCATGGCACCATGTATTTCGATGTAGCTGTCATGTTCCAGCCAGTCTGAGCACTGCAATGCGATCGTCGTCAGTGTTATACGGCCGACTGACTACGCCCTAAATGTGATTTACAGTTTGCTGTCACAAACTGACTAGTATCTTTTTCTGCTTCTCTCAGTAACTGAATGAGTAGCATCATATAATTGAGACCTGGTAAAGGAACTGATTCAATTTCAAAGATACCAAAAGAGTCCTTGGGCTCCTCTAGTGATTAGGGGACCCTCGGGACCTTTTTTGGTATATTTTTTGCTTCTCTCAATATTCTATTGAAGGAAATGGATGAGAAGCTACTATTCAACTGGTTGTAGTCACTTGACCGCGCGCTGGAGGAGGCAACAGAGCAGAATCCTGACAGTGTATGTATTGCACACTGTCTGGACTCAACAGTCACAAAGATTGACTGCAGAAATTTAGCTGAAGCCTGAAAAAGCCTGGTAAGATGTGCGGAGATGCTTAAGGATGTGTAGTGGGCATGTTCCTGAGGTGTGAATAGATTACACTGCTGCGGAAAGAAACGTGCAGATTCACACTTGCAGAAAAGTTGATATTGTAATGGTTATATGTACGTCCTGTGTTTGTGTGTGTAACTGTGTATTGCTGTGTGTATATGCAATGTACCATTCCCCCTGCAGTGAAATGCTAGTCATGGATCCCAGATCCCAGGTCTTTTATGCACTTACAATTGATACAAAAAGCATAATTCAATTGCGTACTAGAAAGTATAGCAGTTTCTCTCCAGATATTGTTGGATGACATGACTGGTTATTTGGGGGGTACAGTATCTGGAGAGAGACACAGATGGGAAAAGCCAAAAATACAAATTTCGGGGTAAAGGTGATGGAGGTTCCCCTTCCTTGTATCCATCTCATGCTAACCAGGTTCTGCCTTCCTGCCAGTTCAGAGCTGATCTAACACACTTCCTTTTATTTCTCTCTCCCATCTTCGCTCTATTATCTCTTTCTTGTGTGCCCTTTACTCCGCCCCGTGGCTTTTCCCTTCTGTCTCTGTATTCCTCATATCTGCACCTTCCTGTCTTTCCCTACCAACCCGACCTCCTTCATCCCCCCATGTATTATAATTCTGTATGATGGATTTTATATTGATGTGTAAATGTGTCTTCTTTTATGCATGCATAAAATTACATTTTGGTTTTGCATGAAAACACAAACAATATGTGTTATGTGCCTTTGTGTTTTTGTGTCACCTTTTTAATTTTACTATATAAAAAAAATCTATTTATCTGCATTTGTGTTTTTGGACCCAACATTCTGCAATTCTTTACCTTGCTATAAAATATTTCTATTTTTCCCTCTGGTTCTTTTGTTTCTCACTAAATCTTCACTATTCTGCATGGTCTTGGCTTGTTGTGATGTGGTGGTGCAGAATTGAGATATCCTGCAGGAACCTGCCGCTGATATGTTCCACATGTGGAGTGTTGCCCAGCGCAAATCTATCCGCAGCTACTGCCAACAATGCTGTGTTAGTTTTTTCTCCTCTCCTTCTGCTTTCCTTCAGCAACACAGAAGCATTACACATAATACACACATATAAAAGCATATAAACATAAACGTTAATACGTTTCTATAGATGTGCACCGTCATGCAATGTCATCTGTGGCAGTGTAGTGTTAAAACATATAGAAACCAAGGTCTTCTGCCGCATTCAGGTCAAGAGATGAAGGCTTCTTTTTATTATTCTCCTTTGAGAATGGAATATTTCCCATCGTATTGGTATGGGACTCACTGTATGTCATTTGTCACCTGCACAGCGTGATGTCTTTCCTGTACTGAAGTCCTGAATTAATGTGCCTGTCCCTAGTCTCTTGTTCTCCCACACGTACCCGCTTATCTGTAGAAATAAAGGCCCTCTCCACCCTTTTATCTACATGTCACCCATGGTGACAACTACAGTAACTCTTCTCGCACCTCTCCGCACTACCTTGAGACAATAAGACATCCCATACAGCCATAGAAGCCTTCACAAGAGAATTGTGAGGAGTGCATCTGCACACACCTAACCTGGGATTCTTGATCTTTTATCTCTCCTTACCCACACCACTTGCATTTCCCATCATCCTACTGCACATTTTATTGTGTTGCTTGCTCTTCATGGCTTTCCATTTTCTTTAACCCTGTCTCTTCCTTCTAAATTCTCTTACTTTGCATTTTTCATGACCTACATACTTTTTGCTTCTTGCATTATGTTGCACATTTCCTTTTTTATATTGCTTTTGGTTCTGGTTTATAACACACTTTTATTTCCAATTATTCCACTTATGTTGTTATTATCCTTTTTCAATCATTCATGTCTTTCCTCATACCTTTCTTTTCACCACTATCTTATTTCTATATCTCTCTTCCCTCTTCTTTCTTTACCCCTTCTTTTGCACCGTGTCTCCACTCCCTTAACACAGGGCATCTCTCTGGAGCTCCTGCGTGGTCCTTCCTCTGCTTGCCCTCACCTGGATGTCTGCAGTATTAGCTATGACTGACCGTCGATCCATCCTCTTCCAAGTCCTGTTTGCAGTATTCAATTCTGTTCAAGGTTGTGTGATCATTACTGTACACTGCTTCCTGCGCCGGGAGGTGAGAACTTTCGATTAATACTCTTTACTTTCTACTTTCCCACAATCCCTTGAAAACAAATCACACTGTCGCTTCTGATAATTAGCACTTTATAGAACATCGGAGTAATGTGCTAGTTTATAATGAAGTACTGTCGCTAAACTGATCTAAGATATTAGCAAAAGATAAATACTAGTGCTATATTATACATTTTGTAGTGTTTGTGCATTCCACTTTTGGTGCTAATTTAATATATTTTTATAATTACCTAACATAGACATAGCCACTGCATTCACTCTGTAACATAAAAAGGTGATGTATTTTTGTGGTTTTCTTGTTCCACTTCACAATTGGTGTTGAAACTATGCCCAGGGCTCTTTCTTATAATGGGCACAGCAACATTACCGAATAATGGAGTAAGTTAGCGCCCTCTTGTCTTTGGCGTAGGAGCCTTCTATTTCGCAAGTTGGTTTATGTGAGTCAATGCAGATCTTTCTGAGTGCCTAACAGTTTTATTCTGGGAGGCAAGGGATCTGTTTCTTTCCGTGAAGAGTATCATCTGGAATAATAAGTCTTTTAAGCCAGGGAATGAAAATCTTCTATCCACCAGGAGAAAGAATGCTGTCTATCTAGGCCCATCTACTGGAGGTGCCTTCTCTATAGGTTAAATAGTTCCCATCACAAATCTTGGGCTGTCACTTTTATTGAAGAATAGAATGGGCAACCTCAGACTGGTGAGTCCCAAGTGTCCCTAATGTCCACCTAAAAGACCCAACTTTTGCTAGAAATTTCAGAGTTTAGGATCCAGTCATGCAGAGCAGGATCCCAAAATGCTCCATAGTCCTCCTCTCTGAGAAAAAGTGAAATCTTCGGAGATTCAATCTTAGTATTAACCCAGTACTGCTGCGTTGTTAATTATTGTTAGAGAGTTTTTTTTATCTTCAATTTGGTGTGCCACATCCTCCTTTTCGCTCCTATGCAATGCAGTACTTTCCAGCCTTTGTGTGCACCCACCTGCTCTGCTGATTTGGCTCAATCCTATGTGGTTTCATTCTGGATCCCGTGGAAGCTCCTACACTCTTCTTTCCTGTACTCACTATTATATCAAATATAAAGCCCCAATTTGGTGACAGGTACTCTTTAACACCAATCCTTTAATGAGCCTTGTAACATGGCTAAGTATATAGACCCAAAAGACAGCTAATTCAGGTTTTTTGCTCTTCGTGAGCCCAGAGCAGGGCATGCTTGGCTAGGATGAGAGGCCTTGATGTGAGTCAGGGGGAAATACTATTTCTCCTTATGGAGGCCAACAGCTGGTGTAGGGATTCTTATATGCTAGTCAATTTTCCTTGCAAAAAATTAGAATGCAAATTATCTCTCCTCCAGGAGAAAGAACGCTGTCTCTCCAGTGCCACCTGTTGGAGGTTTTAGCTGTCTTTCTCCTGGAGGAGAACTAATTTGCTTCACTTTTCTTAAACTGGTTCAAATGAAGATAGTTTAATAGCAATTATTTGTCATAAATATTTATATAATGTACTGTGGCTCTACAGTGGCTTAGAAGGAGCATACAGTAAACAGTAATATCTACATGCTACACTAATATTCCTGCATACTTAAAATAGAAACTAGACCAACAATGAACCAGACTGTTCATGATGGAATATACTCTGAACAGACTGTGGATTGTACTGTAGACATCCAGAGAGGACATTCTGTCTATTTCCAAAATAAGTTGGTTCTTGACTAGCTATACAGCCTCCATAAAACAGTTCACAAAGTGCCATCATTCCTGGAATGCGTCAATAGCGTGAACACCAAGAAATAGTCCATGAGCTGCTAAATGGTACAATAGTCTGCTTCTGGGTTTTTGAGTTCATGTTCTCAATCATCTAACAGGCCATAAGCAAAAGACACTTTGGGCACTACCAGCTCTTACACAGATTGTTGGTGTGCATGACCTGAGAGGCAGACTCTCTAGAAAAACCTTCCACGAGAACTCCTTGTAACTGTTACTTAGCCTGCTAGAAGTCAGCTTCTACAGTGGTGGCATTGAGCCCTACAATAGACTCCTCCGAGTTCCTTGTTCAAATGAGATTGTGGATTGTCTTGAGCTTGCACAACTCAGGCAGGAGTTTCTCCTTGTTAGTGATGGAGCTTCTCCTGTTTTGCCAGCTATGCTCCTGGCCGTACTACTTCAAAATGCACATGATGTATAAATATAATGAAATATAATGAAACAGACAAAATTATACTATTACCTGCATTGTGGGAATATGTGTATCAACTACAGTTAGCATCCCTGCAGTTTTAGTTTCTGTGGATTAATATGGAGGTAGTGAAATTTAGCAAATTTCTTTCTCACTGTAGTTTCTCTACATATGTCCACAGGTTCAAGAAGTGGTCAAATGCCAAATGGGTGGGTGTCGCAGTGATGAAAATGAAGATTCTCCAAACTCCTGCAAGAATGGTCAACTCCAGATCATGGTAAATCATCTATCAGGATACTACAGTAGAAAAAGAGTATTGAAAGTAAAGGGAAAAAAATATATATAACTTTAATGTTAAACAAGTTTTCAAAAAGTGTTTTCTCTTATTCATGAGGATAGGCTGATTTTAGTCATAAATTTTAATGAGAAAGCACTGATCAAGAATGATTCAGAAACATTAGACTGGGAAAATCCTTTTTAAAAAAAATATCACTGACTGAGGTGGACTAAATATTCTATAAAATCTAACTTATTAAATTGATTAAAATTCTAATGACTTTCCACCGTGCTTTATACAGTCTATCAACCACGGAATATAAAAAATGAGAAGAAAAATGAACTTTTTTGAATTTACCAAATGGCTGCAATGAAAGAAAGAGTGAAAAATTTAAAGGGGTCTGAATATTTTCTGTTCCCACTGTAAGTGCTCAGCGTAGAGCGCCAGATAAATGTGATCCCAAACGTTGTGTAAAATGTTCCCAATAAAAGCTTCAACTCAGTCCACAAAAAAAGCAAGTCCCCACTCAGGTCTGTCATCTGTTAACAGAAATATTGATGGCCTCCACGTTACTGGTAGCACAAAGGCTCTAAAAAAGCGAAATGGCTCCTCAATCCCCAAAAGAAATTCAGCAAATTCTCCGCTCCCAAATACAAATTCCCCCTCCCTTCTGATGAGCCCCAGTGTGCCTATACAACATATAGCGCCCAGTAAAAAAGGAGAGAAGCCAGCGCTGCTTGTGGTCAGCACGCAATACATAAAGTGGATATGCACATATTAATTTCTAATTGTATTTCAAAATGAGACATTTAGCAAAAAATTGATCAATCATTTGAGCTACCCCGCCATGTCAAGGCAATCTCATATGGGGCAGTCCTACTCTACGTTTTTTATATTCGCTGTGCCATTACTGCCTCCTAAATGTATTAAAAGTAAGACCATATTAAATGCACACTGTACCTGAAGCATTTCTGAATCACTCCCATGGAGTCAGAAAAGGAGAGCGCAGATAAAGGCCAACCAGTCAGGAGAGTGTGGAGGTTAAACCTGAAATGTCTGTCTGGACCTGGTTGGCCTTTATCTGCGCTCAAGCGATTGATCAATTTTTTGCTAACTGTCTCATTTTGAAATACAGTTAGAAATTAATTTGTGCATATGCACTTTATGTATTGCATTCTGACCACAAGCAGCGCTGGCTTCTCTACTTTTTTACTTGTTGGTTTGTGGTTGACCACCACGCTTGCCGTGCGCGCTGGGTTATGTTCGCCATTTTTTCTGTATTCATTATGATTGGTCTAGGCTGCTGTACACACACAGCAGCCCAGCCCTGCCTCTGGGCTCTATTTAATTGTGCACCTGTGTCTGGGCCTGTATCATACTTCATCTGTGATTGCTGGTCAGGAGAGTGTGGAGGTTAAACCTGAAATGTCTGTCAGGACCAGGTTGGCCTTTATCTGCGCTCACCTTTCTGGCTTCATGGAAGTGATTCAGAAACGCTTAAGGTATAGTGTGCATTTAATACATTTAGGAGGCCGCAATGGCACAGCGAATATAAAAAACGTAGAGTAGGACTGCCCCATATGAGATTGCCTTGGCGTGGCGGGGTAGCTCAAACTATTGATCAATTTTTTGCTAATTGTCTCATTTTGAAATACAGTTAGAAATTAATATGTGCATATGGCACTTTATGTATTGCGTTCTGGCCACAAGCAGCGCTGGCTTCTCCCCTTTTTAATATATAGCGCCCACATGTTTGTAATTTCGGTAGTGATGAGAGCCCGCCTAATTTACAGATGGTTGTCTCCGGAAGCATGAGCTGGGCATAATGTACTGGTGATTGCAACATACTGGTCACTACAGTGTACTGGTCACTACAACGGCAGTTTGCAATTTTCACTCAGCAACATCCACTGCTGTTTCTGGAAAACACACATGGGAGTCAAAATTGTCACTACATCTGTAGATAAATTCAGAAAGGGTTTTAATGGAGTCACTTGAGGGGGGATTCTGCTTTTCTAGCACTTAGGGGCTCTTTATATAGAATCCGCAAACTAGTCTAGGAAAATCAGCGCTCCAGGAGATAAATAGCGCTCCGTCCTTCCCGAGTCACTCTGTAAAACTAGTAATTTACAGCCACATATAGTGTATTTCTACACTCAGCAAAAATTGTGGAACAAATTCTGGTGCCATTTTTCCCCATTTCCCAGTATGAAAATGTAAAACTTGAAGCTAACACACAATCTTGGTGGTAATACTGTAAATTATTTTTTCTTCACTGCCCAATAGTATAAAAGTTTGTGACACACCTGTGGTGTCAATATAATCACTGCAGAATTAATTGAGAGGTTAAATTGGTAAACTGGAGTCACTTATGGGGGGTTCTGCTGTTCTGGCACCTCAGCGGCTCTACCAATGTAACATGGCACCCTCAAACAAGTGCAGCAAAATCTGCACTGTAATATTGCGCTACTTCCATTCTGAGCTTTGCACTGTGCCTCAAAAGTAGTTTTCAACCACATATGGCATATCGGTGAACTCAGGAGAAATTGCACAACAAACTTTGGGGTCCATTTTCTCCTTTTACCCTTGTGAAAATACAAAATTTGTAGTTAAAAAAGATTTTTGTGGGAAAAATGTGATGTTTTTTAATTTAACGGCTTACCGTTATAAACTTCTGTGACGCACCTGAGGATTCAAGGTGCTCAATACACATCTAGATAAGTTCACAAAGAAGTCTAGTTTCCAAAATGATTTGTGGGGGGTTTCCACTATTTAGGCACATCAGGGGTTCTTCAAATGCGACATGGCGTCTGCTAATTATTCCATCAAATTTTGCATTCAAACAATAGTATTCCCCCACATGTGGGGTATCGGTGTACGCAGGAGAAATTGAACAACAAATTGTATGAAGCAATTTCTCCTGTTACCCTTATGAAAATGCAAAATATGGAGCTAAAAAGATTTATTTGTGAAAAATGTGATTTTCTTATTTCCACGGCTCTACGTTATAACCGTCTGTGAAATATCTGTGGGTTCAAGGTGCTTAATACACATATAGATAAGTTCCATAAGGGGTCTAGTTTCCAAAATGGTGTCACTAGTGGGGGGTTTCCACTGTTTAGGCACATCAGGGGCTCTCCAAATGGGACATGGCAACCGCCAATTATTACAGCATATTTTACATTAAAAAAGTCAAATGGTGCTCCTTCCCTTCCAAGCCCTGCCGTGTACCCAAACAGATGTTTTCCTCCACATATTGGGTATTGGCGTACTCTGGAGAAATTGCACAACAAATTGTATGGAGCAATTTATCTTGTTACCCTTATGAAATTGCAAAATTTGGAGCTAAACAAGATTTGTCTGTGAAAAGTGTGATTTTTTTTATTTTCACGGCTTAACGCTATAAACTTTTGTGAAGCACTTGTGGGTGCAAGGTTCTCAATACACATGTAGATAAGTTCCATAATGGGTCTAGTTTCCAAAATGGTGTCACTTGTGGGGGGTTTCCACTGTTTAGGCACATCAGGGGCTCTCCAACACGACAATGCAACCGGTAATTATTCCAGCATAATTTACATTAAAAAAGTCAAATGGCGCTCCTTCCCTTCCAGGTCCTGCCGTGTACCCAAATAGTTGTTTTCCTCCACAGGAGAAATTGCTCAACAAATTGTATGGAGCAATTTCTCTTGTTACCCTTAGGAAAATGCAATAATTGGAGCTAGAATAGATTTTTCTGTGAAAAATGTGATTTTTTTTATTTTCACGGCTTAACGTTTTAATTGTCTGTGAAGCACCTGGGGGTTCAAGGTACTCAATACACATCTAGATAGGTTCCTCAAGGAGTCAAGTTTCAAAAATGGTGTCACTTGTGGGGGGTTTCCACTGTTTTGGCACATCAGGGGCTCTCCAAACGTGAGATGGCGTCCGCTAATTATTCCAGCAAATTTTACATTCAAAAAGTGAAATGGCGCTTCTTTCCTTCTGAGCACTGCCCTGTGCCCAAACATTAGATTTTTTCCACATATGGGGTAACGGCATGCTCAGGAGAAATTGCACAACAAAATGTATGGTCCATTTCTTCCTGTTACCCTTGCAAAAGTAAAAAAAAAAATTAGGTCTAAAGGAAAATTTTTGTGAAAGAAAAGTAAATGTTTATTTTTTCCTTCCACATTTCAAAAATTCCTGTGAAACACCTGAAGGGTTAATAAACTTCTTGAATGTGGTTTTGAGTACCTTGAAGGGTGCAGTTTTTAAAATGGTGTCATTTTTGGGTATTGTCTGTCATATAGGCTCTTCAAAGTCACTTCAAATGTGAGGTGGTCCCTAAAAAAGTGGTTTTGCAAATTTTGTTGTAAAAATGAGAAATCGCTGGTCAACTTTTAACCCTTGTAACTTCCTAACAAAAAAATATGTTTCCAATATTGTGCTGATGTAAAGTAGACATGTGGGAAATGTTATTTATTAACTACCGTATTTTGTGAGATATGACTCTCTGATTTAAATTGCGATATCGCCGGGATCCGTTAAAACGTTCCAGAGTTATTACCTCGTAAAGTGACAGTGGTCAGAATTGTAAAAATTGGTCTGGTCAGGAAGGTGAAAACAGGCTTTGTGGTGAAGGGGTTAAGCGTTGGCCACACTTTATCTCTTATAGGTTCTTCTCTTGCAATTTTCAGTACAGCTTTCTTCATAGATTGCACAGTTCTCCTATCCACACAATGGCTGCTGATGGGGGAGCATGTGACCAGACCTGTCCGTTATCCTCCAATTTAACAACACCTTCCCATATTGTGTTTTTCAATTAATGAAGGGTGATGGACATGTTTGGTCACATTCTCTTTCATGAACAGCCATTTTGTCGACAGGAGAGCAGTGCAGTTTGTGTGGAAGGTTGTGCTATCAAGTTGCAGGGGGAGAACCTTTAATACTTACTGTATAGACTAGTATGTACAGTATCTCTTGAATAAATTAGTTACGTGGTACAAACAGTTATTCATAGTGTTAAAGTGATGTATTGTTGCCCGTTCTTCCTGACTTAATGTCCTAATGTTTTATTCCTACTTATATAGACGGATTTTGAAAAGGATGTGGACCTAGCTTGTCAGTCCGATGAGAAAGGATCGTGGTACACAGCACATGGAGAAACTGGTAAGCACCAAATGTGTCTGCTATCTGTCCACATTAGTACCACGTGACAGTGTATGAAATGGTGACAATGTCAAATTCCTTTTAGCTAAAAGACTAAACTTAGGAATCTGTTTGGTCTGTTATGAGCTTTTAATTCACATTTCTTCTTGTATATTCCACTCTCTGTTTAACCCAATGAAGTTCAATGAACATCTATTAAAATTAATTGGATCTGACAAATGTTTGGCAAATGTTATCTGTCGTAGAGATTTTTGGCAGTGATTCAAGGATAAAGCTGAAAAAAAAGTGGCAGAATAAACGCTTAGGAACTGTCCAAACTTTATTGATCAAACTATACTCAGCAGTTCTTTCACTATAGAAAACCACAGCTGAAAAGTGATCAGTAGAAAACTGTCAAATGCTCAGATTCATTTTCCACCACAGAACATCTGGTGGTTTCACCAGGTAACCCTTTTGCAGTGATCATCTGCCTTCTTTAATTAAAAATGTAAATCATTGGACCAAATATTGTACTCTTCACATAAATTTATGTGATAATTCACAACATTCAAGAATATACTGTATTTCAATGGATATTCTTCAATAGTGATCGACTTAACAATAAACCATTGGGCAATACTTGTAGATGACATCTCAAGATGATTCTTTAGATTTGTTATCAGTCACTGATGTTTTTATCCATTTGTTTCAGTTCTCTTCAAAGAACTAAATACATGCCACCCTTCTAGTGTGACTGGAGCTCTATCCAGAATATCTTTAGATGACGAGGATGACTTAAAGCTGCACAAAGGTGTTGATGGGCTCAGCTTCTCCCACCTTCCTGGGAACCACTCCTCCCCTGGAGGCATTCTTCTGCAGGTGCCCAAAATCACCCACAATCAAGTGAATGAGCTTAATGAACCACTTCCAAAAAAAGAGATTAATTTGGAACGTGGTCCACTTTATTTGTGTCCAGAGGGAAATTTGTGGCCTTTAGACTTTGGGGATGCTCCTCAGGAGCCATCACTGGAAAGTGAATATATGGTTCTCCCCAGACGGACTTTGAGTCTCAAACCTTTTAATCGGGACCAAGGAAAACTCAACATGAAGCTTTCCGAATTTGGAAAAGGGCGTCAGCAAAGTGACACGGATAGTTACCCTAACTTCCTATCAGTGGACCACATAAATGTCAATCTCACCCCGCCCTATGTTCCAGCACAGCATCAATATGGATTACCATTTAAACAACCACCCTCTGTCCGGCAGATCCTGGCATCAGAGATGAATGAGCGGAGTCGTACAATGCCCCGCACGGTGCCTGGTGCATCTCTGAGTGCTGGATCTCTTGAGGTGAGAGGTAGAAGAAATCTTAAAGGTTTTGTCTGCTTTTCTTGCGTGCCTTGTTTATGTCAATTCTGTCTCGAAAAGATCCCTTTTCCCACCATTGCCCTTTTTCCCATATCACGTTTCATTGTCATTCCCCTATTGTTTTTTGTTAAAAACCTTTTCCCTTTTACTGTTGTTCCAATTAAGGTCCTTCCATGTTGCACTTCTCTGTCTCAGTGTTTGTGTGGACACCTTTCTCCTTTCTCTCAATCCATCTTCCTCCCTTCCTCCCTTTTTCTTTTCCTCCTCACATAGAAACCACACCAACCTGTCCCTGTGTTTCTCCCTCAGCGGAAGAGATTGAGATACTCAGATTTGGACTTTGAGGTGAGAACCTTTCCCTGCACTCAATCCCATGTCTGTATGGTAGCACTGGGATCTGCACTGCATGATAATTTTCATTAAATATACACCATCATGATAACGAGAGCTGGTAGGTTTGGGTGGCAATGTGTTAATGCTATAGTTGACTTTTTGCAGAAAGTGATGCACACAAGAAAGAGACACTCAGAGCTTTATCATGAACTGAACCGCAAGTTCCACACACTGGAAAGGTACCGGGATGCCAGTGCAAAGGTGCGCTAACAATCTGTCTGTTCTACGTAACTTGAACAATATTATTGAGCTTTTCATTTCATTTTGACTTCAGTGAAACGTGAGTTTAAATAGGTAGCACCATCTCAGTTATGACATTTCCCAGAGACCTATTGTTCAGATCCCCACCGATAACTTTATGAATGGTGGGGGTCTGAACTCTGGACCCCACCAGTCCTGAGAACGAAGGAGCTGCAGTGACGATTTTCCTGAATAGTGAATAGCCATGCTGTATTTCCCTGCACAGCTGGTTGCCTAAAGGGCCACTGAGCAGAGACAAAGAGTGAAGGTGACACAGCACTACACCCGCTTTGCAACGTGTTTACCATCAGAATCGAAGAGCCCTAACCCCAACAATTAAAGTGTGCTACCAATATGGAATCACTTTATAGGATAGTAATACTCTTTAAAGTACGTTGCCACTTTATCAAACACATTTATCAAAGGTAGAAAATTGATATTGTGTAAGGGAAAAGCATGCTAAAAATAGGCACTAAAACAAAAAAATTTTTGAATGCTTTTAATTTTCTACCATCATTTCTAAAAAGTTATTACACTACAGAGCAAAGTATAGCAACATTTTGGGTAATGTACGCTTTGTCAGGCTAAGAAACAAGGTGTGTGTGGCGTGTCCTTCTTGGACAAAAAAATGCAAAATATCCAATTGTACCAGTATATGAGGTGCAGGAATCACTGGGCTGTCAAGGAATCAATCCAAAGAGTGTGGAAATTCCTATTGCCCATAGGAAGGAACCCAGTTGTACAACATGCAGTGGATATGGAAGAATATCCACAATATTAATTCATTTTTTGATGAATTAGGGACTAAAGTGGCCTGCTCCATTGGAATAAGCACGCATTCTTTTCTTTGCAACATAAACTGAAGGTTAATCAAGGGACAAGATTTTGTGGAACTTCCTAATATATACAGTATATTACAAAATTGAGTACACCCCTCACATTTTTGTCAATATTTTTTCATGGGACGATACTGAAGATATGACACTTTGATACAATGTACTGTAGTCAGTGTACAGCTTGTATAACAGTGTAAATTTGGTGTTCCCTCTAAATAACTCAACACAGTCATTAATGTCTAAACCTCTGGTAACAAAAGGGAGCACTCCCATGCAGCACTTGTGTCTCCACCTGGCAATCCCCATTATTATTTCTACATCAATGCTCCCAAGTCTGCCCGATACACCTGACCTTCAGTTCCTTTATTCCACTACGCCGTCTCAGGGTCCCCACTATCACATGGCTGTCTCCTTCAGATCTCTGGCCCTGTGCTCCAGAGGATGAACTCCTCAGTCTACTACTTCTTCCTCACACAGGGCACCATGGCCTCCCTTCTGCCGCTATCTCCAGATCTTTCTACCACTTCTTAAATCCAGTTGCTGGCTTGCTCCATTTTGTATCTGGATCTCCTCCTTATCACACAAACCTGTATGACAGTCTGGAACTTTCACTCTCTTTTTTTCTTCTCTGACACACTGCACAGTTGTGATAAAATCATTTTTCTCTGCTGCAGCTATAGCAGTGCTCCAAATGCTAAGCCGTATATAACACCACCCACACCACTGATTGATAGCTTTCTGTGTACTTTTTCTTAACCCCTTCCTTCTCCTTTGTTCCTTATGCTTTAGGGTCGGTAGAGACCTTAAAACATAATAATCATCTTTTCCATGCATTTTCGATTCAGACTGATTTTATTCGGACCAAATCAAATGTATCAACTGAATGGAGTAAGCCTGCCTGAGCTGAATTTCTGGAGATTAGCTCATCTCTAGTACTGTTGCATAGGTGATGCTAGTATTGTAGATGTCAGAGTGCTCGACCCAGTATCTTTTCTTTCTCTTATCCCTGACTTTGTTCCTACCCTTCTTGTATGATGCAGAGAGATAAACGTTGGAGTATATCCTCAGGAGGAGCAGTGGAAAGAACCTCAGCTAGCGTGAGTAATATTGTAATAGCGGTACTTTTACTGGTAATTGTAATATTGCAAATGTGAGAATTAATATTGGCCAAAAATTAAAGACAAATATGCGATATGCCCATTACATCCTAATTGCTAAGCATATTTCTAGTTTTAAAGGGAATTTGTCAGCAAATTTTTGTTATGTACTCCTCTGAGAACACCATGAGTTAGGTGTCGATACACTGATCTCAGTGATGTGTCATACTATCAGTGTTTTAGCAGCAGGAAATTATCACTGCTGGACTAGCTGCCCATGTACCTTCTAGTCCAACCATTCCTTCTTTACTGATTATCAGCTTGCTGTCACTATGTAATGTACATAGAAAGCTGCTAATCAGTATCGTGGGCGGAGTTAGCTTTATAAGCTCTGCTACATCTAAAGCAGAGAAAACTCTGATTGTATCACAACTGCTGCACCCAGTAAAGTACCGTAAGTGATACATCACTGAAATTAGTGTTTTTCCCTTCATTATGCTGCTCACAGATCAGGTAGCAAAAACCTGCTGACAGATTCCCTTTAAGGGCTTGTAGAGATCTTTAGTTTACCTATATGTAGAGAATACAACGGCTGGTGACACAATATGGTAGATGATCAATGTTTCTTCTACAATACAGGGAGACGCTTAATTACTAGAAGTTGTCATTGCGGTTGATTGATTTGAAAGTCAACTTGATACCTATTCTAGTGTTAATCTGCAAGTTGTTGGAACAGCAAAATTCAGTCCTACGGGAAATGTAGATCAATCATTCGTATTATACCAGCCAAACAGGCTCTAATGTGGGATATAGTAACTCCTTGAGAAAAAGGCAGCCTTCAACACATTTTGTGTGTGCAAAACCTGAAGAATTACGGCGTTGTGCTCCAGCTGGTGGTTTAGTATAATTTCTGTCTCATGAAGATAATAAAATATTAATGCAAATCAGAGATTACTTTAATTACAAAAAAGAGCAATTATAGAAGACCCACTATGAAATGATCTACTGCCCTCATATTCCACAAGGTATTTTGTATCTGAAATTTGCCTGCATGAAGTTTTAATGAGGAGGTTACATATTACATATTCAAAAAATAATATCAGTAGAATGTGAATAGGTATGTGTCCTATATTAAAACACAAATCAATTAGAGGTTTTCTGTAGTTCTTTAGATCTGTAAAAATTATCAGATAAACTGTTTTTAATCTTTTTATGGTTATTTAGATGTATTTTTGTACATACTTTTATGGCTTTCAATATCATTCATATGTTTTACTGAAGGTTAGATTTTCTTTTATGTTAACGTGTGGATGTTAGGTGAAAAGTTATCGGAATCCCCACTTAGGCTATGTTTACATGCAGCGTTTTTTTACTGCTATTTTTAGACAAAATAAAATCTGCTTTTTACAGTACCAGCGAAAGCTATGAGATTTCAGAATTCTCTTGCACACCCTGCTTTTTATTTCCTGGCCATATTTGAGAACTGCAGCGTTTTCTAAACGTGCAACATGTCAATTTTTTTAGCATTTTTTCCAGTGTTTTTTCACCCTTTTTGATAAATGAATCTAACATTATTAAACATGTACTGAAGACAAAGAACATGAATTAAAAAAAAATGTGTAAAAATGGTGTGAGAATGCCGTAGTAGTGTCACGGTAAAAACGCTAGGTGTGAACATAACCTTGGACTGACCTGTCTTTGTCTAAGGCTGTGTGCACACGCTGCGGATTTTGCTGCGGTTCCGCAGCGGTTTTGGCCGCTGCGGGTCCGCAGCAGTTTTTGCTGCGGTGTACAGTACCATGATTCTCTATGGGAATCAAAAACTGCAATGCAGACGGTGCAGAATTTTCCGCACGGATTATCTGCGGTTTTCAATCCACAGAAAGAATTGACATGTCAATTCTTTCTGCGGATTCCCCTGCGGTTTGCCATCTCCTCCATTGAGGAGATGAAAAACCGCAGGGCAAAACCACAGAGCAATCCGCAGGTAAAACCACAGGTATTTTGACCTGCGGTTTCACCTGCGGATTTTACAAAATCCGCGCAGATGAATCCGCACCTAATCCGCAGCGTGTGCACACAGCCTTAAGTTCCTTTTTAACCTTATTAGTCTCCTGCTTTACATATATATATTGATGCTACGTGAGAGAGCGATTGTATGGTTTTCAACATGTCTAACAGACGCACTGTCATCGTAGCGAGATACAATGTTCTTTGAATTAGCTTCATCCATTGATGTCATTGGACAATGACGCCATCATTCAGTTATTTACAGTCAAATTGACCTGTCAATTTCCTAAGGTCAAGTGCATTTATTTGGAAAGTAGTTTCATTCATTGATTTCCTTACAGTTCTATTTATCTTCAAATTCATCTATTGAGTCATCGATTCAACTTCTAGTGTCTTCATAGAAATGTATTTATTGCATTAGGTGCATCCATCTTACTCATTCACCCATAGCGTGTGTAATACATATCCAAGTACATGGGTGTGTTTAAGATGATCATCCACTGCAAATACTCTACTCTTGGAAGGTTGCATTATTGATGTGTGTTGGAATATACCTGTGAGATCAATCAGTCATTTTTATAAGTGGGACATTTTTCATTTACTTCAATTAAATTAATGAACAGTATACAGTAATTAGGACTATTGAGGACTATGACACCCGTGTTGCTCTACAGTATACAGTGGGGAAAAAAAGTATTTAGTCAGCCTCCAATTGTGCAAGTTCTACCACTTAAAAAGATGAGAAAGGCCTGTAATTGACATCATAGGTAGACCACAACTATGAGAGTAAAAATGAGAAAATAAATCCAGAAAATCTCCTTGTCTGATTAGGCAAGATATATTTTGCAAATTATGGTGGAAAATAAGTATTTGGTCATTAACAAAAGGTAATCTCAATATTTTGTTATATATCCTTTGTTGGCAATAACAGAGGTCAAACGTTTTCTGTAAGTCTTCACAAGGTTGGCACACACTGTTGGTGGTATCTTGGCCCATTCCTCCATGCTCATCTCCTCTAGAGCAGTGATGTTTTTGGCCTATCACTGGGCAACACGGTCTTTCAAATCCCTCCAAAGGTTTTATATGGGGTTGAGATCTGGAGACAGACTAGGACACTGCAGGACCTTCATATGCTTCTTACGAAGCCACTCCTTCGTTACCCTGGCGGTGTGCTTGGGATCATTAACATGCTGAAAGACCCATCCATGTTTCATCTTCAATGCCCTTGTTGATGGAAGAGGTTTGCACTCAAAATCTCACGATACATGACCCTATTTATTCTTTCATGTACACGGATCAGTCGTCCTGGTCCCTTTGCAGAGAAACAGCCCCAGAGCATGATGTTGCCACCCCCATTCTTTACAGTAGGTATGGTGTTCTTTGGATGCAACTCAGCATTCTGTCTCCTCCAAAAACGAGTTTTGTTTCTACCAAACAGTTCTACTTTGGTTTCATCAGACCATATAACATTCTCCCAATGCTCTTCTGGATAATCCAAATGCTCTCTAGCAAACTTCAGATGGGCCCGGACATGTACTGGATTAAGCAGAGTGACACGTCTGGCACTGCAGGTTCTGAGTCCCTGGCAGCATGGTGTGTTACTGATGGTAACCTTTGTTACGGTGGTCCAAGCTCTATGCAGGTCATTCACTTGGTCCCCCTTATGGCTCTGGGTTTTTTACTCACCGTTTTTGTGATCATTTTGACCCCATGGGGTGAGATCTTGTGTGAGCCCTAGATCACGGGAGATTATCAGTGGTCTTGTATGTTTTCCATTTTCTTATCATTGCTCCCACAGTTGATTTCATCACACCAAGCTGCTTGCCTATTACAGGTTCAGTCTTCCCAACCTGGTGCAGCACTACAATTTTGTTTCTGGTGTCCTTCGACAGCTCTTTGGTCTTCACCATAGTGGATTTTGGAGTGTGACTGTTTGAGGTTGTGGACAGGTGTCTTTTATACTGATAACAAGTTCAAACAGGTGCCATTACTACAGGGAATGAGTGGAGGACAGAGGAGCCTCTTAAAGAAGAAGTTACAGGTCTGTGAGAGCCAGAAATCTTGCTTGTTTTTAGGTGACCAAATAGTTATTTTCCACCATAATTTGCTAAATAAATCTTGCCAAATCAGACAAGGTGATTTTCTGGATTTGTTTTCTCATTTTGACTTTCATAGTTATGGTCGACCTATGATGTCAATTACAGGCCTCTCTCATCTTTTTAAGTGGGAGAACTTGCACAATTGGTAGCTGACTAAATACTTTGTTCCCCCACTGTATACTCACATACATAAATGTGGTATATATATACGCTTGTGTGTGTGTATGTATACAGTATACACAGTATCCGCATAATGTATAATGACATCTCTCTTAATGTGTGGCATTTATTTCTTAGGAGAAGACAAGTCCTGCTGGCCCTCATCAAAAGGTTTGGGATAGCTACAGAGTACGTTCTTCTCAAATCCATGACCGCCTAGGCTTGCGTTGTGTGGATTGGGATCAGGCTCCACGTGTATCTATGGATATGTCAGATGGGGATTATCAGACTGAAGTATAAGGCAATCTCCCCTTTTATCTATTAATTTTATTAACCTCTTGGACTCCAGTTGACTATCCTGACACATCACAGAAACAATGACAAGGTGTGTTCAGTTTCAGCCCACAGAGGATTACACTTGGCTAATGGAGTACTCACTGGAAATGTACTTGAATCTATGCCAAATGAGACAAGTAAGTCAGCAGTAATGACGTGATCAAAAGGAACAGAGATGGTCAACACATGGACTAAGCAACTCTCGGGAGATGCATCTCTCTGACTTCAGGATTGTACATCCAGGATCACTTTTACACTTTCTTGTAAGGAAGTCCCAGGCAGCAAGATGCTGTTGATTCTCTTTCTAAACACACATATGTTGTTCTGTCACACAACTTCCTCTGTCCTGCTTACTGGACATTGCTTGTCAAGTGACCACTTTCTTCCAGTTTTATTGCCTCCCCCTCTCCTCTGCCTCCCGCCATATTCAGGCAGGGATGATGGGCATTACCTTGCTTGATGGACATCTCCAAAGGTCAACCAGACTGGACTGTTCTGGCCTATTTTACTCCTTGCTCAGATTACTGAACTGAAGGGCATGGAGAAAGGGGGTCAGGTGGCACTGGGTTTTAAAAATGCCTAGAATTTGTTTAAAAAGGAGAAAAAAAAATAAAAAAAAATCTTTTGAAACGTGATATGAGGTAAGTTGTTTTTTATTCCTTGACTCATAAATTACTCCATTACACTATTTTTCTATTTTTCTCTGTCAGCAATAAAATCGCATCAGAGAGAATTGAATGGCCTAAGAGTTTGAAGGAAAAGGTGTGCAATTTATTAATGCAACAGTGCCATATATGCCTATTGTTTATAATTTGATAATGTTTTATTAAACCCTTTATGAGACATGTATGTCACACATCCGGTGACAGTGTACCAAGTGGACACAGGAGCTGAACCCACTTCACGTATGGTGGCTGTGTTATGCAGCAAACATCAACCTTTAACAGCAGCAACTGGAGCTGGCTCCAATTACTGCTGCTTAAATCTTTAAATACCGCAGTCCATCTTTGGGTATTGCACCATTTCAAGCACTCATCCCTTCCTTGCAATGTGATCGCAGGTTGCTGACAGGTTGACATGGCAGTCAAGGACCTGTTGAAAGTCCCCTTCACAGAAACCTTAGTAATCCTATAAAGTTAAGTCACAAGCTGGGCTCCATAGGAGACCATCATATTCCATATATACTGCAATACTGTGGAATTGCAGTATGTAGAACAGATGATGAAATGACTGCAGATTTCCATATGGGGAATTAAAAAATGGAGTAAAAAATGTTTTAAGTAAATAACTCAAATTACTCCCTATTTCCAGTGTAAAAACTAAAAACTAAAATATAAAAAATAAACACATTTGAATTCATCACATTTGTAAGAATTCCATCTATTTAATCCATAGAGTAAATGCCATAAACCTAAAACTAAATAAAATTGACTTTTTTTAATGTCATACCTCCCCCAAACAATGCAATAAAAAACAGGTACACAAACTGGTATGTCGATGGAAAAATAAAAATTATTGTGGCGGAAAAAACTAACTCGCAAAAAAAGAAAATTTCCCAGCCATGAAAGGGTTAAACGAGATTATATTAATAATTGTTTCCACTTTGACACAAGCTAAAATCTTCTCTAGTAATTGTGAAATAAGATGATGTTCATCAAGTCTACATGTGACGACGTAGGACAGGCTGCGAAGGCCCTGTTGTGTGGTTGGCCCTTGGAGGATGACAGATCCTCTGCGTACACTTCTACCACAATAACACATCTGTCTTTTTATAATTAAGAAAACTTTAGTTTGGAATTTACAATGAAGAATCCAAGGGATTTCTATCTGTTTTAGCATATGGCATAAAAGTAATTAATAATATTGCCTGCATGTAAATTCAAAGAAGAGGAGGACTGCTTCTGTAAGTCAGCCTGTTCTTTTCCCACTCTTTTCCTTTTAAACATGTAACTCTAATTTTTTGTAAAAGTAGGGTTTTTGATATAAGGGATTTTAAAGGGGTTGGCCAGATAATTTTTCGACTTGAAGTCACAAATACAGTACCTCATGATGACCATTTAGATTAGCGGTCCCCAATCTGTGGTTCAGGAGCCTCATGTGGCTCATAGGCCCATGATGTGTGGCTCTAAGAAAAAGCTATGTAGTGAAGGTCTCCAAATGCTGACTTTTGTGAGTTGCCCTGCACAGACAAGCACTTCTGGGTGTGCATTTTCAGGTGTGGGGGATAAATGTGATCCTGACTCACGTCTCATGGACTAGCTGAGTGTCGAAGAAATCAAGCTGTCTGAGGCCAAGAGCCAGGAAGGCATGTTATAAACAGTGAGAAAAGAGGCATAGTCAGGTAATGGTCCGAGGTCACAATACCAGGAAGATAGCATATCAAGGCAAAGGGACTAAGCAAACGGATAGTCAGAACAAGGTCCAAGGTCTGGCAGCAATAGATCTAAGCAAAGCACAAGGTACAGAGAAGCTAACCACACTGATCTAAAGCTATGACTGACAGCTATCTGGGACTGCCATTCAAGTTAAGTAGCTGAGCAAGAATTTGGAACTGAGAACACCTGGCAGAGGCTCAGCAACTCCCAATCTCAGATTGGACAGCTGAGCTGTCAATGAAAACACAGACAGCTTAGCATGCCCCTGCATCAGACCGGATGACTGATCTGTCACTCACTGCGTTCAAGACACAGCGAGGGGTGAAATTGTGACAATAAATATGGTAAATTGGAGATAAGATGTTATCATAAAGGTACTGTCACACTTAGCGGTGCACCAGCGATCCCGACCAGCGATATGACGCAGTCAGGATCGCTGGTGCATCACTAAGTGGTCGCTAGTGAGCTGCCACACAGGCAGATCTCACCAGCGACATCGCAGGGGTCGGGGGTCGCTACTTACCTGTCAGACGAGGCGATCCTGACGTCCTCCCGCCCGCGTCCACATGTCGCTCGTCTCCACAACAGGAAGCCCCAGCAGGAAGCTGACGGCGAGAAACGGTCCAGGACGTTCTCGCGCGATCAGCGATAACCAGCGGGGGAGCGGTGAGAGGTAAGAATCAGACATAGAAATATCGCTAGCAATATCACTATAACGTCACAAAAACCAGTGACGTTATAGCGATATTGCTAGCGATATCGCTTAGTGTGACAGGCCCTTTAGTCATAGGGGTGTAGAAACTGGATGTGATAGTTTGTTGGGAGTGCTTCATCTGAGAATTCAGAATGGGGTAAGGGGGGCTTTACTCATAGCGATATCACTAGCAATATTGCTAAAGCGTCACCGATTTCGTGACGCAGCAGCGATATTGCTAGCAATATCGCTATGTGTGATACTTACCTCCGACCGGCTCCCCCGCTGTCTGTCGCTGATCGCGCGAGATCGGCCGGGTCTATTTCTCGTCGGGCGCCTCATGCTGGGCTTCCTTCTGGCGCCGACGAGCGACGTGTGGACGGGGGCGGGAGGACGTCAGGATCGCCTTGTCTGAAAGGTAAGTAACGACCGCTGCTGCGTCGCTACATCGCTTGTGTGTCTGCCTGTTTGGCAGCTCACTAGCGACCATTTAGCGATGCACCAGCAATCCTGACCGGGTCGTATCATGGTCAGGATCGCTGGTGCATTGCTAAATGTAAAGGGGCCTTAAGATGGGAACCCCTGGATGTAAGTATGCTACCTATAATGGAGAGTGGCACAAGGTTCTTTCCATTGGGGAATCTTTGGCTGTTATACTGATAATCGGGGCTCTGGGTGACACTACAGAGAGGGAGGGTGGGTGCGCTAGTTGTGGCTCACAATCATCTCTCAGAACTGAATGTGGCTCTCAAGGTAAGAAAAGTTGGGGCCACTGATTTAGATGAATGACTGTCAGTGTAAATACATGAGTGTAATACAATGTAATGTACTTCATTGCCTCATTTTCCTTCCTTCTTACCAAAGCACATTGGTGCAGTGTTGTTTTAACATGACCAGTTCATGCTCCTTTAGAGGGTGCTATCAACTGCTCTTCAGCAAGGATGGTACACCATTTGCAGACAATCAGAGTAAGGTAAAGCCTCTGTCTGACCTTTTCTGTTCCCCACTCCTCTACACAGAGAAATAAATTCCTTTACTCTGATTTTTTTTGTACCTAGCGCATTCATCTTAACAGAGCAGCAGTTGAAAGCTTCAAATGTGCATGAACTAGCATGAACACATGGTGTTTGGGAGAGAAGGGAGAAAAATAAGGTAATGAAGTATATTATAAAAAGTCATAATTTTTTAATGCCTGAAGGTTACTAAATTTTAAAAAAGTATTTTTACTCTTTAAACATTCAGAAGTACAAAACTGTGACATAATCTTTTATTCTGTTCTGCTCTGGATGTCTCATTCAGCGGTCTCATGTGAGACTGCATCATGGTAATGACTCAGTAACACTGTATTAGCCGTTTTGCCAATTGGTATGTCAACTTAGTCTGTACTATTATTTTGCAATGCAGACTGCAGTATTTATGCTCGAACGCCTTGCAGAAGAATTAAAGCCGACCACTAAATCAGTTTAAGGGAGAAACACCCATTGGTATCTTTTACACAATTTAAGAGCGAATAATTGGTATATTAAATCTTGGCATTCTTTGTCTTGACATCTTTTTAAGGCATTTAAGTAATCTAAGAGAATTAAAATACCAATATCAAGATGTTGCAGCCAAAGCTATAAAAATTGTCATTCCTTCTAAGAAATACATTAAGGGAAAAGAAAAATGCACGACGAAACCTCGCGTTTGTTAATTACTATAGACATCTTAGCATTGTCTGCACATACTGAAATAATGTAATAAAGAAAAGGAACCCAATACTGGTTGTAGCACAACAATAACTCTGCTTCAGTGTGAATATGTCCCACCAAGCCTCATACGTGTGATCTTTGTGTGTATGGCTCTGTGGAGTTCTGTAGAAGGATCTGTGGGGCTATTATTCCTAAGAGCTCGGCATATAGGACATCAAATGAAGGGTGCCACAATTCTTTTCTGTCAGATTTGTACAGAATATATTTTTTTTATTTGAGAAGCATTCTTTGCAAAAATCAATGCTTCCAGGAGAGAATACTGTGCTTTGTGGTGACACATACACTGCAGTACGGCTCAGTACTACAGACCTATAATATATTGAAATGAATGAGTGCAGTTCTAAAGCAGAATATTTTTGGAACCGGTCTTAATCTTCAAGGGAATTGTACTTTCAACAAATTTTGCATAAATCATGCGACCATAAGAAACTTTGTAATATATCTTATCAGAGCATTCTGCTTTATTCTCCACTTATAAGCCACTTCTCCTTACCCTTGCTTCTTGAACATTTTATCCATTCTGAAAAGCAACTCAACTCTATCTTGTTCAGACAAAATTAAGTATTATCAGATTACAAAGCCCACTATACTTTTATGGAGAGAAGAGAGGAAGAAGAAACAGGAGCAGAGTGAGAAAACAAGAAAAGAGAGACACAGAAAGATTGTGCTGGGCCTTCTAACAAGTCTTAATCTCACCCGATCACCCCAGAACTTGATTCACATCAACACATATTAGTACTGCTGTAGAATTGCCCCTATTTTTTGCTGCTTCACTATGTTTCATAATAAAGGGATGAAGAGCAGGGATCCATCTCTCTGTGTATGGGAGAGATCATGGCAGCTAGTGTCATCTCACCAATTCAGAGTCAGTTGCAAATTAACCCCTTACCTACAAATGACGTAATATTCCGTCCATGTGACCATGGACCTAATTACCATGGACGGAATATTACGTCATCGCGATCAGCGGCGCCCACGTGGTGAGCGCCGCTGATCGCGGCCGAGTGTCAGCTAATTATCATAGCTGACACCCGGCACAATGTGTCAGGGGCGGTCACGGACCGCCCCCGAAACGTTAACCCCTTGCACACCGCGATCAAACGCGATCGCGGTGTACCGGGGGTTAAAGGGAAGCATCGGCAGGGAGGGGGCTCCCTCCGTGCTTCCCTGAGCCCCCCACAGCAGCGCAATGTGCAGCGCCGCTGTGGGGGGCTCCTTTCCTGCAGGTCCCCGGATCCAAGATGGCGACGGGGACCTCCGGGGGCCTGCAGGAAGCTGGCTTCCTCAGTGCCTGCAAAGCGCAGGCATGAGGAAGCCTGTGCAGTGCCTGTGACAGAGTGCTGATCTGTCACAGTGATCTGTGATGTGACAGATCAGCGATCTGTCACAGGACAGTGATGTCCCCCCCTGGGACATTGTAATAAAGTAAAAAAAAAATAAAAAAAAGTGTAAAAATAATTTTAAAAAAAATCGCCAAATAAATTAAAAAAAAAAAAAAAATATTCCCCAATAAATTCATTTTTTGGAAATAAAAAAAAAAAACAATAAAAGTACACATATTTGGTATCGCCGCGTCCGTAACGACCGGCCCTATAAAACTGTCCCAATAGTTAACCCCTTAAGCGAACCCCTTAAAAAATAAAATTAAAAAATGAAGCAAAAAATAATGATTTATTATCATACCGCCGAACAAAGTGCAATAACGCGCGATAAAAAAGACGCATATAAATATCCATCGTACCGCTGAAAACGTCATCTTGTCCCGCAAAAAACGAGCCACCATACAGCATCATCAGCGAAAAAATAAAAAAGTTATAGCTCGCAGAATAAAGTGATGCAAAAATAATTATTTTTTATATAAAATTGTTTTCATTGCATAAAAGCGCCAAAACATAAAAAAAGACCTAAATGAGGTATCGCTGTAACAGTACTGACCCGAAGAATAAAACCGCCTTATAAATTTTACCGCACCCAGAACGGCGTAAACGCACCACCCAAAAGAAATTCATGAAACGCTGGTTTTTGTAAATTCTGCGTCCCAAAAAACGAAATAAAAAGCGATCAAAAAATGTCACATGCCCGAACATGATACCAATAAAAGCGTCAACTCGTCCCGCAAAAAATAAGACCTCACATGACTCGGTGGGTCAAAATATGGAAAAATTATAGCTCTCAATATGTGGTGATGCAAAAAATATTTTTACAATAAAAAGCGTCTTTTAGCGTGCGACAGCTGCCAAACATAAAAACCGCCATAAATAGTAAATCAAACCCCCCATTATCACCCCCTTAGTTAGGGAAAAATAATAAAATTAAAAAAATGTATTTATTTCCATTTTCCCATTAGGGTTAGGGCTAGGGTTATGGCTAGGGTTAGGGCTAGGGTTAGGGCTAGGGTTAGGGTTAGGGCTAGGGTTAGGGCTAGGGTTAGGGTTAGAATTGGGGGTTTCCACTATTTGCGCACATCAGGTGCTCTCCAAACGCAACATGGCATCTGATCTCAATTCCAGCCAATTCTGTGTTGAAAAAGTCAAATGGTGCTCCTTCCCTTCCAAGCTCTGCCATGCACCCAAACAGTGTTTTACCCCCTCATATGGGGTATCAGCCTACTCAGGACAATTTGCAAAACAACTTTTGGGGTCCTATTTCTCCTGTTGCCCTTAGGAAAATAAAAATTTTGGGGCAAAAATATCATTTTTGTGGAAAAAAAAATGTTTGTTATTTTCACGCCTGGGCGTTATAAACTTCTGTGAAGCACTTGGGGGTTCAAAGTTCTCACCACACATCTAGATAAGTTCCTTGGGGGGTCTAGTTTCCAAAATGGGGTCATTTGTGGGGGGTTTCCACTGATTTGGTACATCAGGGGCTTTCCAAACGCGACATGGTGTCTGATCTCAATCCCAGCCAAAAAAGTCAAATGGCACTGCTTGCCTTCCGAGCTCTGCCATGTGCCCAAATAGTCATTTACACCCACATATGGGGTATCAGCGTACTCAGGACAAATTGCACAATAACTTTTAGGGTCCTATTACCCTTGGGAAAATAAAAATTGGGGGTGAAAAGATCATTTTGTGGAAAAAATATGATTTTTTAATTGTACCGCTGTACATTATAAACCTCTGTGAAGCCCTTGTGGGTTCAAAGTTCTCACCACATATCTAGATAAGTTCCTTAGGGGGTCTAGTTTCAAAAATGGGGTCAATTGTGGGGGGTTTCCACTGTTTAGGTACATCAGGGGCTCTCCAAACGCGACATGGCGTCCGATCAGAATTCCAGCCAATTTTGCATTGAAAAAGTCAAACGGCGCTCCTTCCCTTCTGAGCTCTGCCATGCGCCGAAACAGTGGTTCCCCCCACATATCAGGTATCAGCGTGCTCAGGACAAATTGCACAATAATTTTTGCAGTCCAATTTCTCCTGTTACACTTGGTAAAATAAAAAAAATTGAACCTGAAGTAATTTTTTTTGTGAAAAAAAGTTAAATGTTAATTTTTTTTAAATATTCAAAAAATTCCTGTGACGCACCTGAAGGGTTAATAAATTCCTTGAATGTGGTTTTAAGCACCTTAAGGGGTGCAGTTTTTAGAATGGTGTCACTTTTGGGTATTTTCTATCATATAGACCCCTCAAAGTGGCTTCAAATGTGATGTGGTCCGTAAAAATAAAATGGTGTTGCAAAAATGAGAGATCGCTGGTCAACTTTTAGCCCTTATATCTTACTAACAAATTAAAATTTTGGTTCCAAAATTGTGCTGATGTAAAGTAAACATGTAGCAAATGTTACTTATTAACATTTTTGTGTGCCATATCTCTGTGATTTAAGGGCATAAAAATTCAAAGTTGGAAAATTGCGGAATTTTCAAAATTTTCGCCAAATTTCCATTTTTCTCATAAATAAATGCAAGTTATATGAATGAAATTTTACCACTAACATGAAGTACAATATGTCACGAGAAAACAATGTCAGAATCACCGGGATCCACAGAAGCGTTTCAGAGTTATGACCTCATAAAGGGACAGTGGTCAGAATTGTAAAAATTGGCCCGGTAGTTAACGTGCAAACCACCCTTGGTAGTGAAGGGGTTAAGAGAGCCAGATAGAAAGCATTGAATGGCCAGAGATAGTATCTATCATGAACTCACATGACAGCATATTCTGAAAAATTACCTGAAAGTATGGTTACTCTTTAAGGACACAGCCTAATTTAGACATTAACCCCTTAATGACCACCAATACGCATTAAAATGGCAGTCATTAACCAATTAGAGACCCTGCCTATTTTCATTTTTCCCTCCCCTTCTTCCCAGAGCCATAACTTTTTTATTTTTCCATCAATATGGCCATGTGAGGACTTATTTTTTGTGGGATGAGTTGGACTTTTGAACAACACCATTGGTTTTACCATATTGTGTACTCATTACATCTAAAGTCCAAAAAATTGTCAGGGCACTTGAAACATCGAATGTACAACCAGTCCCACATAAATATATGAAAGGCACAAGAAGAGATCCCACAATAATAATCAATGTAAAACATACAAATTTTATTAAGGAAACACAGAATAAGCACAGAATAAAAAAAGCAAGAATGCCATTATAGGGGACACGAGACCAAAAAACTGAATAATGGGCTATAGCACAAAAAATGATCTCAATGAATAGTGCAATCAATACATCTCATAATATCACAATAAATGTGCAGAAAACCCTAAACAGAGTGATCTCACCACAAGGTAAATATATAACTAAATTGAATCACCTGAGAAACACAATATTGGATAAAAATTAGCCGCACAATGAGAATATGAGTAGAGCTCTAAGATAATACAATAAATAAGGTTCATAAAAAATGAATGTGCAAAACAATGCTCTAAATAAGTAATAGCACCACAGGCTGATAAATATACAAACAGGCGGGATAAATCGATATAGTCTTCTCAATAACACAATGAATCATCATGGTATATATGGGTTATAATCAACCCTAAAATAAATCCTAAGATAAGTAATATAGATAGGTTACCTATCTATCCCAATCGAAGATGAACCTTAGTAAAGCCTGTCACCCATCAATCAATCATCCAGTGCAGTAAGAGCTGTGTAATGATATTACCTGTGGCAAAAAATCTCTTGGTGTCCCCTCACCCCTTTGAAGCGCGTTTCGTCGCCAGCTTCTTCCGGGGGCGTGTCAGGGTTAGGGGTGGTAGTGTTTTTATATATTGAATGGCCACTCAGAAAGGGGAAAATCTCCTGGCGTTCCCTCACCCATGGAGTTAAGGGGCCTTATTCCCTCATTGCCGTTTTAAACCAGTAATTGTAAATCAGGGAATAGGCAGCAATTCCCTCGGGTCTCAGCTGAACATGACAGCTAACACCCTGCAGTATCGGACCTGGCCTGTTTTGCAACCGATCGAGGCATATTAACCCCTTAAATACTGCTGTCAATGGCAACAGCGGTATTAAAGTTGTTGCAAGATCCTCTTAGTAACCATTGTAACCCCACAATGAGAATTGCACCCTGAGGTCATATGATGACCCCAGGGTACCATGACCTGTGAGATCCAGCAATAATCTGAGTCTCACAGGCACAGTCAGTAAGACACTGACAGTCTCATACACTGCTGTACACAAGTACAGCAGTGTAAGAGACAAGTGATCAAAATACAAATTAAACATGTCCCACAGTGAGACTAAGTAAAAACGTGAAAAACAGTAAAATAAAATGTAAAAAAAGTTAAAAAAAAACACAAAAAGGTGCACACAAATCACTAAAATCCGATTTGCCACTCAAAATGCAGCCTTTGTGATAAAACAAAAATAAACAAAAAAATCTTTACTGTGTGATAGCAAAACCTAAAAAAAGATATAACTTTGGTACTATTCTTGTGCTTCTGTCTATTTGTTCATTCTACCTCCCAAAATTCAGAATAAGGATTGGTTCACATTTATCTTTCGCTCTTCAGTGAGCGCTTATGTTGGGGTTTCCGTGTAAATTCCCCAAAAACCGCAATACACACAACCCCTCGGCGGAACCATTCACTTATGAGACAGATGGGGTCAATTTGGACTGGTCTACGTTCCGGCAGTGTCCCATCATTTTAGGCATTTTTGTAGCGCACAAGTGTGGGCAACCGCAGATGTGTGCATGCCTAAAAAGATGGAGCAAATGCCAAATGGAGAACGAAGTGTCTCCATCTACCTCATGGTGGGTGGTTCTGTTGAAGGTTTCGTCTGAATCTCATTTTTGTGGAATTTACTCGAATACCCTGAGGTAAGTGTTTAGCGCAGAACACAAATCTGTTGGCCCTCACTGAAACCTGGATTCAGGATTCTGACACTGTCTCCCCTGCTGCTATTTCTCATGGCAGCTTACATTTTCCCATTCCCTGAGACCTACAAACAGACTTGGTGGTAGAGTTGTCATACTCCTGTCCTCACTATGTATTTTCCAGGTTATCCCCCCAGTTCCATCAGCATTATTCCCTTCATTTGAGGTCCACACCATCAGGCTTTTCCTTCCCTTCTCCTTCAGAGTAGCGGTCTTATACCATCCCCAGGCTCACCCACCCAGTTCCTTGACCATTTTTCTGCCTGGATGCCGCACTTCATGTCTTCAGAATTACCAACCCTTATCCTGAGAAACTTCAACATCCTCATAAATAGCCCCACCTCCCCATCTACATCCCAGCTTCTATCTCTAACCACTTCTCTTGGCCTCTCACAGCTTTCAACCTCTGAGACACGCAAAGACGGTAAAACCCTTATTCTGGTCTTTGTCCGGCTCTGTTCAATCTCCTACCTAGATAAGTCAACTCTTCCCTCTCTGACTACAACATTTTCTTCGCCCACCCCCAGCACACTCATACCTATCACACATTCAGAAATCTAAAGCCATTAACTTATCACAGTCCCCAATATCCTCTTTTTCCTGTCCTGATCTGGCTGTAAATCACTACAATGACACTATGAGAAGCACCCTGAAAAGAGTAGTGCACCTCACCATCAGAACCTCCAAATACAGAGTTAAACAGCCCTGGCTCACATCGCAAACTCAATATCTCCAGCGATGCTCTAGGAGTGCTGAATGCCTATGGAGGAAAACCGCACATCCGAAAACTTTATCCATTATAAATTTATTTTAATAACCTATAACTCTGCCCTTCACCTCACTAAACAGACCTACTGTACTTCACCACCCTGATCTCTTAACTATCAAACCACTCAAAAGACTCTTCGACACCTTTCACTCCTTCCTCAGTCCAAAAGCACAGGCACATATCACAGACATTTGTGCTGATGATGTGGCCTCACACTTTACAGAGAAAATAGAAAATATTCATCAGGAAATCCACTCCCAGCCACCAAGTGGTGACTCCCATCCCTCTCCACATCTCCTCTGGCTCACTCTTCACATTTGACCCCATCACAGAAGAAGTCTCAGGCTCCTTTCTTCTTCTCATCCTTCTGCATGCACTACTGACCCCATTCCCTCACACCTACTCCAGTCTTTCTTTCCAGTTGTCACTGCATACCTAACTAAAATCTTAAATCTCTCCCTATCCTCTGGTATTTTCCCCTCCTCCTTCAAACACTCTATCATTACCCCATTATTAAAAAAAACACTCTCGACTAGAGTTGAGCGATACCGTCCGATACTTCAAAGTATCGTATCGGATGGTATCGGCCGATCTTTAAAAAAAGTATCGGTATCGCCGATTCCGATACCGGAAGTCCCATTCAAGTCTATGGGACTTCCGGTATCGGAATAAGAAAAACCCTTTCCTGCCCTTGTACAGCCTCTCTGGGGTCTGTACGGGCCTTTCGGGGGGCTGTGCCGGCCTGCCAGGGGGTCTGTGCAGGCTCCGGTGGTCTGTGCCGGCCTGCCGGTGGTCTGTGCAGGCTCCGGGGGGCTGTGCCGGCCTGCCGGGGGGCTGTGCCGGCCTGCCGGGGGGCTGTGCAGGCTCCGGGGGGCTGTGCCGGCCTGCCGGGGGGCTGTGCCGGCCTTCCGGGGGGCTGTGCCGGCCTGCCGGTGGTCTGTGCAGGCTCCGGGGGTCTGTGCAGGCATCGTCCGATGGGACTACAAGTCCCATCGGGCGATGCCTGCTACCATGACAGTGATTGACACATTAGCCAATGATGGGACAGTAGTAGTCCCATCATCCGGCTAATGTGTTAAATGTAAAAAAAAAAAAAAAATTACATGCTACATACATACAACATGCATACTACATACATGCTACATTCATACTACATACTACATACATGCTACATTCATACTACATAAATACTACATGCAACATACATACTACATATATACTACATGCATGCTACATACATACTGCATGCTACATACATACTACATGCATACTACATACATACTACATGCATGCTACATGCATGCTACATGCATAACACATATATACTACATGCATGCTACATACATACTACATACTACATATATACTACATGCATGCTACATACATACTGCATGCTACATGCATGCTACATACATACTACATACATACTACATATATACTACATGCATACTACATGCTACATACATACTACATACATACTACATGCATGCTACATACTACATGCTACATACATACTACATATATACTACATGCATGCTACATACTACATGCTACATACATACTACATATATACTACATGCATGCTACATACATACTACATGCTACATACATACTACATATATACTACATGCATGCTACATACATACTACATGCTACATACATACTACATATATACTACATGCATGCTACATACTACATGCTACATACATACTACATATATACTACATGCATGCTACATACATACTACATGCATGCTACATACATACTACATGCTACATACATACCACATATATACTACATACATACAATACATTCATACAATACATACATAGACATACAGTACATATAACATAGAGTAACATACTTACCAATACTTGTCACATTGTTCCCCGAAGCCATTGTCTTTTCCGGGATAAATATTAACATAACAAACCACAAAAATACTCACCCACGATCCGAAGCAGTCCACGAGTGTGTCCCACGACGATCTTGGGTAGAGAACTGCAGCATCAGATGATGCTGCCGTTCTCTACGGGCTGCAGGAATCCAATGACGGAAGGTAGGTATCCTTCCGCACTGTATTCCTCCGCCACTTAAAAAAAAAAAGTCCCTAGTCTCACTTTATGCCATTGCTGTGTGGGAATTTCCCACACAGCAATGGCATAAAGTGAGACTAGGGACTTTTTTTTTTTAAGTGGCGGAGGAATACAGTGCGGAAGGATACCTACCTTCCGTCATTGGATTCCTGCAGCCCGTAGAGAACGGCAGCATCATCTGATGCTGCAGTTCTCTACCCAAGATCGTCGTGGGACACACTCGTGGACTGCTTCGGATCGTGGGTGAGTATTTTTGTGGTTTGTTATGTTAATATTTATCCCGGAAAAGACAATGGCTTCGGGGAACAATGTGACAAGTATTGGTAAGTATGTTACTCTATGTTATATGTACTGTATGTCTATGTATGTATTGTATGAATGTATTGTATGTATGTAGTATATATGTGGTATGTATGTAGCATGTAGTATGTATGTAGCATGCATGTAGCATGCATGTAGTATGTAGCATGCATGTAGTATGTATGTAGCATGCATGTAGTATGTATGTAGCATGCATGTAGTATGTATGTAGTATGTATGTAGCATGTATGTAGTATGTATGTAGTATGTATGTAGTATGTATGTAGCATGTAGTATGTATGTAGCATGCATGTAGTATATATGTAGTATGTATGTAGCATGCATGTAGTATGTATGTAGCATGCAGTATGTATGTAGCATGCAGTATGTATGTAGTATGTATGTAGTATGTATGTAGTATGTATGTAGCATGCAGTATGTATGTAGCATGTATGTAGTATGTATGTAGTATATATGTAGTATGTATGTAGCATGCATGTAGTATGTATGTAGTATGTATGTAGCATGCAGTATGTATGTAGTATGTATGTAGCATGCATGTAGTATGTATGTAGCATGTAGTATGTATGTAGCATGCATGTAGTATGTATGTAGTATTTTTTTTTTTTTTTTAACATTTAACACATTAGCCGGATGATGGGACTACTACTGTCCCATCATTGGCTAATGTGTCAATCACTGTCATGGTAGCAGGCATCGCCCGATGGGACTTGTAGTCCCATCGGACGATGCTTGCACAGACCCCCGGACATCAGCACAGCCCCCCGGCAGGCCGGCACAGCCCCCCGGCAGGCCGGTACAGACCCCCACAGGGTGCACAGACCACCGGCAGGCCGGTACAGACCCCGGGCAGTCCACACAGCCCCCCGGCAGGCCGGCACAGCCCCCCGGCAGGCCGGCAGAGACCCCCGGAAGGCCCGAAATGACGGCGCATCGTGATGCGCACACACCGCGCATCATGATGACGTCAGGCCGTCAATCAACTGAACTTCCGATTCCGATGCCGAATTCCGATATTGAAAAAATATCGGAAGTCGGTATCGGAATTCCGATACAGCAAGTATCGGCCGATACCCGATACTTGCGGTATCGGAATGCTCAACACTACTCTCGACCCATCCTACACAAATAACTAAAGTCCAGTCTCAAATCTACCTTTCATCCTTAAATTCTTAAATTTACAATTTACGAGTGAGTATGGCCAGAAACACAATCTGGTCACAATGTATGGGGGCACTACAGTATATGCAGGCTCTACAATGTATGTGGACACAATTCATGGGTACTAGACTGGCAGATTTGCAATTCTCCAGAAAAAAGCCTGCAATGGATGTTGCAAAATAGTCACTGCAGCCGTAGATGAATTTATTAGGAGGTGCAGTTTGTAGAATGGGGTTAATTTGGTTTTTTTTCTGCTGTTCTGGCACCTTGGGGGCTCTGCAAAAGTCGCACATAAACTATTCTAGCAAAATCTGTGCTCCAAAAGCCAAATAGCGCTCCTTCCTTCTCAGTCCTGACATGTGGCCTAACAGTATTTTCTGACAGCATATGGGGCAGCTCGTCATTCGGGAGAAATTGCGCAATAAATTTTGGAGTCTAGTTTCACCTATTAACCCTTGTATACCTGACAAATTTGCAGTAAATACACAAATTACATTTTTACCACTAAAATGTCATATTTCCACATTTCAATGTTATAAAATTCGATGGGGCACCTATGGGTTCACTCACTACACCTCTTGATGAGTTCCTTGAGGCGTCTAGTTTCCAAAATAGAGTCATTTGGGGGGGGCATTTCTGCTGTTTTCACATGTCAGAGGCTTTTCAAATGCAACATGGCATTGATAATCTATCCCAGACAAATAGCTCTCTTTCCTTTCCTAGGGGGATTTTCACTGTTTACGCATATCAGGGGCTCTCCAAACGCAACATGACGCTGGCAGACTATTCCATTAACGTCTTTGCTCCAAAACATCACTCCCTCCTTTCAGAGCCCGACCATGAATCATAACAGTAGTTCCTCCACATATGCGATATCGGCATACTCAGTAGAAATCGCACAACATATTTTGGAGTCCATTTTCTCCTTTTACTTTTGTGAATAAAAATTGGGGCTAAAGGTAAATTTTTGTGGGTAAAATGTCATTTTTTATTTTCACAGATCTACGTTATAAACTTTTGTGAAGCACCTGAGGGTTCAAGGTGCTCACCACACATCTAGATCCATTCCTTAAGGAGTCTGGTATCCAAAATGGGGTCACTTGTGGGGGTTTCCACTGTTTAAGCACATCGGGGGCTCTCCAAATGCGACATGGTGTCCACTTTGATTGTAGCCATTTTTGTGTTCAAAAAGTCAAATAGTGCTACTTCCCTTCCAAGACCTTCCATGTGCCCAAACTGTGGATTTCCCCCACATATGGTATATCGGCATATTCATGAGAAATTGCACAACGGATTTTAGGGTCCATTTTCTTCTGTTACCCTTGTGAAAATAACAAAGTTGATGCTAAAATAAAATTTTTGAGGAAAAAAGTTAAATGTTTTTTCCATTGCTTTAGTTCCTGTGAAGCACAAAAAGGTTAATAAACTTCTTAGATGTGGTTTTGAGTACTTTGAGGGGTGCAGTTTTTAGAATGGGTATTTTGGGGTATTTTCTGTCATATATGCCCCAAAGTCACTTCAAATATGATGTGGTTCCTAAAAAAAAAATGGTTTTGTAAATTTTGTCAGAAAAATTAGAAATTGCTTTTAACCCTTATAACTTCCTAATAAAAAAATAAAATAAAAATGATGCAGATATAAAGTAGACATGTGGTAAATGTTATTTATTAACTATTTTATGTGACATCTTTCTGATTTAAGGGCTTAAGAATTAAAAGTTTGAAAATTGCAAAATTTTTCGCAAATAAATGCAAGTCATATCGAACAAATGTTACAAATATTTTGAAGTACAATATGTCACAAGGAAACACTCTCAGAATCAGTGGGATCTATTGAAGCGTTCCAGAGATAGTACTATATGGAGTTCCACAGGTCAGATTTTAAAAAAATTGGCCCGGTCATTAAGGTTCAAAATTGGCTCGGTCACTAAGGGGTTAAGGAAACAATTTTTTTTTTTTTATATTGTTGCATTTTTATCTTCCTGATAACACAACCTTTTTTTTTTCTGGGGAAGAGATGTGATTAGTTGTAACTTTTAATTTTCAAATGTAACTTATAGATTAACTGTTATTAACTCTTAAGGCAGTGAGAATATAAAAAGACAGTAATTTTGACATTGTCTATTTACATTTTAAATGTGCTATTTATTGTGATTTAACTTTATTCTGTGGTTTAGTACAATTATTGCAATAACAACTTTGTTTCTGTTTTACTACATTTGCATAATTGACGATGGTGATATGACACCTTAACTTTTTGCATGTAAAACTTATAAATAATTTGTGACTAACATTGGACAGCAATAACATCTAAAGATTTACGTAATTGGTAGACCTGCACATCGGCTTAGAAGAATTTTTGCCAATTCCTACTTACAAAACATCTTCAACTCTGCTATGTTGGTGGATTTTTTTTCCCATGAACTGTTGGCTTAAAGTCCTCCCACAACATTTCTCTAGGATTAAAAGGGTTGTCTGGTCCATATTAATAAGTCTACTGTCACTCTGCTTGACTACAGACTTATGAATCCCACTCAGCGCACGCACTTCTGATCTGGGACCAGAGAGTATGTATTATGCCTACTCCCGGACAGAGCCTGACTAGTGGGCGTGGCCTCTCGCAATACACTTGCATTTCGCGAGACTGCGCCCCATGGCCAACAAGAGGGCGCCCACTGGCCGGGAGTTTGTATAACTCATACATACCCTCTGGTCCCAGGTCAGAAACCAGAAAATCCCAGCAGCACAAAGTGCAGGTGCTGGGGGGATTCATAAATCTGCAGTCATATGGAGTGACTGCAGACTTATTGATTTGGACAGGACAACCCTTTTAAGCTCAGTTCTTTGACTTGGCCATTCCAAAAGTTTATCTTTTTTCTTTACTAACCTTTCTTTTGTAGAATGACTTGTGTACGTTGGTTCATTGTTTTGCTGCATGAACCACGTTCTTTTAGATTCAACTCACGGACAGATGTCCTGATATTTTTCTTTACAATTTGCTGATAAAGTTTAGAATTCATGGTTCCATAAACAATGTCAAGCAGTATTGCTCCAGATACAGCAAAACAGACCCAAATCATGATGCTAACACAACAATGTTTTACAGATAGTATGAGGTTTTTATGCTGTAGCGCAGTGTTTTTCTTTCTCCAAACATAATGCTTCTCATTCAAACCAAAAAATTTCATTTCAGTTTCTCCCATCCGCTAAACAGTGTTTCAATAGCCTTCTATCTTGTGCATGTGATGTTTAGCAAACTGCAGATGGGCAGCAATGTTTGTTAAGGGCATGTCACACTAAAAGATATCGCTAGCAATATCGCTATAACTAGTGACGTTATAGTGATATTGCTAGCGATATCGCTGTGTCTGATACTTACCTACGACCGGCTCCCCCGCTGCTTATCGCTGATCACGCGAGAACAGGCTGGACTGTTTCTCGTCGTCAGCTTCCAGCGGCGCTTCCTGCTGTGACGACGAGCGATGCGTGGAGCCGGGCGGGAGGACGCAGGATCGCCTGGTGTGACAGGTAAGTAGCGACCCCCGTCCCCAGCGATGTCGCTAGTGAGATCTGCCTATGTGGCAGCTCACTAGCGACCACTTAGCAATGTACCAGCGATCTTGACCGCGTCATATCGCTGGTTGGGATCGCTGGTACATCGCTAAGTGTGATAGTACCCTTACAAAGAGCAGTTGGCTTTCTTCTAGCAATCCTGCTGTGCATGCCATGGTTGTTCTGTGTCCTCCTGATCATGAATCATGAATATTAGCTATTGTGTGAGAGGCCTCTAGTTGCTTAGATGTTACCATGTGTCCCTTTGTGACCTTGTAGACTTTTTTTTGAGAAAGTAGGGATTTTTGGGAAAGTAGTATTGATCTTAAAATTCCTCTATTTGTACACAATCTGCCTTACTTTGTATTGGTGGAGTCCAAACTCTTTAGAGAGGGTATTGCATCATTTTCAAGCCTGGTGAGCATCCACAATTCCTCTGCTGAGGTACTCAGAAATCCCCTTTGTTCATGCTGTGATACATTTCCATAAGTGCATTGTGAAGATCAGACTTTGATAGAGCCCAATTCCATAAATAAAAGAGGTCACTCACACCTAATTGTCATACCATTTGATTGAAAGCACTAGACTCTAATTTCACATTCATATGATCTGCTAATCTTAAAGTTTCACATACTTTAAGATTAGCCACTCCACTACAGAAAATTTTACAAGGGTAGAGGAAGATTAAAAGGCAGTGGAGAGAAACACAATTTTGTTTCTTACATAAAGCATTTTTTCCATTTAATATTGCCCTGCTTCTGGAGGCCCCTTCTAGTTTAGTGGCTTACCTTAAATGTACTCTGCCAAAAGCTAATCAATACCAATATATCAGATTTATACCACTGTATGTCCACACACTTAGATATTTGCAGGAAAGGTCGTCAAATGTATTAATAACATTGAGGTATCAGATTGGAATTAAATTCAATACCTGCATTATTTTGTAGTACTCCACCGAGTGGACCAATGGCATTGACCCTTTTGGTGGCAAAGAGAAGCCTACTGCAAAATATTCCACAAAATACTAAGATGTACGGAGATGGCATGATTGGCAATACTGAAACAGAATGATGCAAAGGCTAAATATTTTTTTTACAAAAATGGAGAATGTTCATAACCTAAAATGTACATGTGTTTGGCGTCGGGTTCCTGCCTCTGCACAGGAGGAATCCCGAGCCTTGCCTTCTTCGGTTTCCCATTCAGTCCCGGCCACAGAGGAGGCTGCTCAGCAAAGACGTCGTTCCCGGCATCTTGATCAGGCCAGTGCTTTCGGTTCAGTTGCTGCTGCCATCTCTGGGTCAGCGATAGCAGCCTGCACTGGTCAGCAGCAAGCAGCTCTTGGGACAAAGTCCTTCTTTCGGGCTACTGAGCATGCCCCCGGGTCGTCATCTCATTGGAGGCCGGAGGTCACATGCTCAGGTCCTGTTGCTGCTCGGATTGGACCATCTGGAAGGTCCCGGAAGGCTGCGCCTATAAAAGGATCGCACGGCCGTGCGCTAGTATAGACTTTTATGGTTTAGGGTGTGTGAGATGATGGATGCATGTGTGTGCAACTGACTCATTATGATTCCCCTCCCTTGGCTGTGTATGTTGCAGGGTTCTGGTTTAGAGTCAGAGCCTATTAGTGGGATTGTCTAGCACCACAGTGCTGCCAAGTCACCGCACCTCTCACTAGCGTCCGACTGTGCCATCACGTACGTGGCACTCTCGTACCGTACCAAGTCTCAGCTCCCGTCAGTGCAGCGCCATGCGCAAGTTGTGCGCTTGTTAGCCCTATCCTGGGCGATTGGTGGCGTGCGCCAGAGCAGCTCTGTGCACACTTGTGTGCTATTTTCATATTGCTCCTAACTGGCACGGCGGCTGCGGCTCCAAGCGCCTGTGGTCTAGAGGGACTCTAGCCTTTGTCTCTGGGGTAGAGACCTGTGACTGTTTAAAAGCACTCCTTCAGCCAAGATCTGTGAAGTTAACAGGCTCTGGCATTTGTTTTAGCGGCTCTGTGAGGAAACAGAGTTCGTTCCTGTGCACACCAGGTCAGTGGTTAACCCGCCGGTGTTCACTCACTATTCCGCCATTACTGAGCAGCAGTTTTTCATCTCTGCACGGTGGACCCTGGGTTGCAATCTCACTTCCTTATATTTTATATTTAGTGCAATCCACAACCCTAACATTATACTAGCGCCAGGGTCTGGCTAGAAATGGCGGACGAACAGTGACTTCTCAGGTGCATACAGCAGCTGGAGGGCAGGTTGGCGGCTCTCAAGCACTCAACCTCAGCTGTGGATGTAACCACGGTCGCTGTTAAGGCAGTTACCGAGGCTGCCTCCCATGTGACCACTGCCATCCCTGCCCTGACTTTATCCCTCCTTCCACTGCCCGAAAAGTTCTCAGGTGATGGTACTTCTTGCAGAGGTTTCGTCAGCCAGTGTGCTATTCAGCTTGAGCTGCTGGCTGCTCGTTTCCCCTCCGAGTGGGCTAAGGTGGGATTTATAATTTCCCTCTTGTCGGGCAGGGCATTGGGGTGGGCCACACCGCTGTGGGAGCGTGGTGATTATGTGGTGCAGTGTGCCTCGCAGTTCTTGGCCACTCTGAAGCATGTCTTCCTGGGATCGTGAGTCACCCATTATACCGCGCTCCAGCTGCTGGCACTGTCACAGGGCTTGTCCTTGGTCAGTGTGTGACCAAGTGTGACCAAATTTTTACTATTGAGGCCGCCTATATGGCATCAATAGTAAAAGATAGAATGTAAAAAATAATAATTAAAAACAAATATTGTTGTTCTCACCTTCCGACGTCCCGTGCAGTCTTCCCGCCTCTCTCCATGCGCCCGGTCCCAGTAATCCTTTGCGATAATTGCCGCCATGACGACTGGTCTCGCGGGATCGCGATGTCTCGCGGTCATTCGCAATGACCACGAGACTTCGCGATCCCGCGAGAACGGACGTCATCGCTTGCAAAGGATTACTGGGACCGGGAGCGTGGAGAAAGGCGGGAAGGCTGCGCGGGACATCGGAAGGAGAGAATAACAATATTTTTTATTTTAAATTCTATTTTTTACAAAGATATGGTACCCAAAGCCCGGAGGACAGTCTCCTCTCCTCCGGACCGTGGGTACCATCCGCAAATGTTCTGCTTACTTTTCGCATGGTGTGCACAGCCACATGCGGAAAGTAAGCAGAACAATGCATTCCTATGGGTGCGGGATCGCCGCGATTCCGCGAAATTAGTGAGCATGCTGCGTTTTTTACCGCAAAGTGATTCCTCCGCGGTAAAAACCGCAGCATTAGCACAGCATAGTGGAATCCCATAGGAATGCATGGGATGCTTATTTTTCTCATTTTCATGGCAAAATCGCGTGGTTAAAACTGCCGTGGAAACGCGAAAAAAATGTCACGTGTGAACTCAGCCTAAGGGTTGCAAAGCTCACTAGTCTTTACGAGTGATATTTTATTTTGAAGGGCCTTACATGTGTGTAACTGCGTATAAATTGTATATATCTACTTCTATAAATATAACTACATAATATGTATAACTTGCAAAAAAGGTGCTCATTTTGTAATAATTTTGTTATTATTATTGAAAATCCAAATAAATATTGTGACAAAGTCACTGGCACGGAGCTGAAGGGGAGATACGTTTCACTGAGGCTATTGGCTTCAGATCTATTACAAAAAAATGAAATAAAAGTGGTACCTGGTCTTCAGATGAAGTCAGTAGTCACTCTACTATATTTGATTGCAGATGTCTAAAACCTTACAGCATGCCCCGGTATTTCCGGCACGAGCAGGTAGTCATGTGACCGCAAATATGCATTTTGCATAATTCTAGCCACATTCTGACTAGACGCCTTATTTCATTTAAATTGGGCAAGGCTGGGCAGTCTAATCGGCAAATGACTGCATGTATGCAAATCATTCTCACCGGCAACACCAGAAAATCCTGAGAGCGTGCGGTGTGCACACTGCAGTAATTTAGAAGTCTGCCATCACATCGTGCCATCAGACTTTCATTAGAAGACTGGAAAACCCCTTTAAGATCTGTTGAAGTTACAGATCCCAGCTGTTAAGCTTATTTGATGCATGGTTAATAGCAGGTATAGCATCTGAACGGCTAGACAGTGCGAAGGAACATTATCTGGAACTCTATTAGCATCCAGCAAAGTAAGCCAAGGGATTGTTATGGCATCCAGGGACTGAATTAAGGCCCCATGGTCTGCAATTTTAGCACTCCTATTAAATGATTCTATTAAGTATACCTTAAATGGATAATGATACTGAAGTGTTCAAGTCCCCTCACATTTTCTTCATTTAAACATATTGCGGAGATAGGCCGGAGTCACACTAACCTGCGCAAAATACGCTCCGTATTTTACATGCGTAATACGGATGAATGACCCCTAAACAGTGCTCCGTAGGTCATCCGTAAGCAAGGTGAGGTCGCGTATTTTGCGCATGTGTGCATCCGTATGTAATCCGTATGGCGAGATTTTCTCGCAGCCTTGCAAAATGGACATTTAACGGTTTTTAGGCCTGCAAACAATTTAAATCATTAGCCTGCACCCTATTTAGACACTCAGAAACAGGTGGCTGCCTACATTCTGTACATTTGTCACCTTGCTTTCACGAGATGTGTTGGTGTTCTTTGTGCAGCATGGCAGAGGGTCTGCGATTCAATACAACTGAGCAGGTTCTCTTTACCTGGCTTTTGTCACGGCGCTTTGGGCAACCATATCCTGTGATAGTGGATCCGCGGAGGAGGACACGCATGTGGGAACATCCACTTTTGAGGCAACGACTCACAAGAGGGCATTTTCACCGCCTCTATTATTCTCTGCGGGAGCATCCGGAGAAATTTTACCAGTACTCTCGTATGAGCATTTCCACATTTGATCGCCTCTTGGAGACAGTGCGCCCTGGGATCACCTTTCAGGACACAAGGATGCGCAAAGCCATATCTGCAGAGGAGCGACTTCTACTCACAATACGGTATGTGCTACACAACCACATTCTCTATGATCATAATGTGTGTGTTAATTTATGTTTTTTGGCCTTCTTGGACAAAGTTTAATGCCCTCATCTTACTCAAAATATGTTTCACCTGACACACCAGAATGTTACATCTAATATGTCCTGCATATCACTTAGTGATTGTGCCACCAAATATGTGTGTGTTGTTCTCTCTCATTTCCTACCAAGTTTGGTTGGCATGTAAATGATTTTTTTTACTTAAGCCATTCTAAACTGTACTCTTTCTGTTGTTCTACAGCTTCCTGTCCACTGGCCTGTATTATGCCGCCCTCCACCATGAGTTTCTCATTGGAAAGTCCACCATTTCAGGCATAGTGAGGTCTACATGTGCACAAATCTGGACAAGACTCCATCAAGTGGTCATGCCCGAGCCCAGGATGGAAGACTGGTTAAGGATTTCAAGGGACTTTGAGGAGGACTGCCAGTTTCCAAATTGTATTGGGGCCCTGGATGGCAAACATATCAGGGTGCGTAAGCTGCCGAACTCAGGCTCCCAATTCTTCAATTATAAACAATACTTTTCTGTTGTATTGTTGGCTCTGGCAGACCCTCAATACAAGTTTATAATTGTTGACATTGGGGCCTATGGAAGGACGGGAGACTCTAGAGTCTTCAATACTTCCATAATGGCTCAGCGGCTACGCACCAACCAGTTGGATCTACCACCACCACGCCAGCTACCAGGCTCCCCCGAACAATCAGTCCCTTATGTCCTTGTGGCAGATGAGGCCTTTTTGTTATCACGCAATGTAATGAGGCCATATCCCCGGCGCAACCTTGACCACAGGCGCAGAATTTTTAACTTGCGCCTATCACGTGCTAGGCGACTGGTGGAGTGTTCCTTTGGGATTCTTTGTGCCAAATGGCGGGTACTCCAGTCTGCCATTCAGTTGAGTGAGCAAAATGTGAATGAAGTTGTGAAAGCCTGTGTTGTTCTGCATAACTTCACCAGGATACATGATTGTTCCTCCTCTGATGGTGTTGTGCGTAGGCCGGACAATGTGCGCAGGGTGAGACCACCTATCAACCCTCAACGTAGACCACTCTCTGGCCTCAAAGTGCGTGATATTTTCACGAATTACTTTATCTCACCTGAGGGGGCTACTTCTTGGCAAGAGAATGCTGTGTCTATGTTATAATTTGTTTCATTAAGTGTGTCTAAATATATATTACTCAAGCCTTTATGATTCTATGAGTGTTTCATTGCATTGGTTGTTGTCTGTAAGTATGTTGTGAGGGATTGTGAAAAATCACACAGACGTTAACTAGAGTAGACAAATTTTTAGTTTTGCCTATTTTTTTTTGGTTGCTTAAAGGCAAACATCATATTGCCATAACACAAATTTGGCAATGGCCAAAATGACCCTTTGTGCCTTCTTTAACTTGGTGTTAAATTAACATAACAAAACAAAACAGCAACAAACATTAGGCAATAACAACATTGCTGCATGCCTAGATTAACCTTGATTTGGCAACAAAAGGTGAGCTCCATCACCAAAATAAAGGCAACAAGATAACACTCACATTTCCTCATAATGTTATCCAATCATAGAAAGATTCCACCATGACAGGCAAGGCTACCTCACATCTTTCACACAGATATTACCTGTCTGTAGAACAGACAATATTTAAGCATGCTATACTGGAAAGGATCAAAATACAAAACTCACTTGTTAAGACATAGAGAGCGTGACATTCTGTATGCTGGTCGCCTCTAATTTTTTCAATATAGATTGCTAACAAAAAAGGTGACTACTTAACTAAGGCGAGCACGCCTTTCCTAGGCGTTAGCAAGTGAGTAGTGTATTTTCATCCTTTCATTTTACAGAGTAGCGTATTTAAATATTCTCTTTTCTACACACATGTAATATCTGTGTGAAAGGCGTGAGGTAGCGTTGCCTGTCATGATGGATTGTTTCATATGTTTGGAAAACATTGTTTAAAAATGTGAGTGTTAAATTATGTTCTAAATGTTGGTGAAGGAGAACACCTGTTTTCAGTTGTACATTAGGAGCACCAGTTACATCTCACTGGACATCTCCAAACATTAGAATCATAAATCCTCATATGTAGGGGAAGGGGAACGTGGATGACCAGCCTGTGGGTGCTGCTGGACATTGTGGCTAACATCGCCTGTGTGGGGCCATACTGTTGCCCATGATGCTGTAATTGGCCAGCCTCCTCGGCCTGTTGGGGATACTGGCCAGAGTAATGATGATGGTGAGGGGCTTCTTGTTGGCTATGGTAGGCCCGTGGCTCATACCCACCAACATAGCCAGATCGTCTCCAACGAGGTTGGGACCAGCCTCCAACACTGGGTGGGTACAAGTGGCCATATTGGTGGGGTTGGCTTGATGAAGACATTTGGGGCTGCGGAATAGAAGGATGGGTAGGGGGAGGAAGGGGTTGAGGTGTTGGCCCACGTATTAGGGGCTGTTCAGACCCTGCTTGAGCAAGCATCTGTGTGGATGGTCTCATGCGCATTAAATTTCGTGGTGAGAGCTGCCACCTCTCCAGAAATTCAAAAACCTCATATGGAGTATTGAGGGGGGTGCTTGCATCAAGCAGGATCTGAATACAACCCCTAATACGGAGCCTGACCTCACGGGTAAGGGCACGGAGATAAAGGGTGAGGCTACGTGCATAGGCCTCCTCACCATCATCTGTAGTGACTCGGGACAAATAATTCAGCACCCCTGTTTCCACATTGGTCCTGCTCTCTTGAATGGTGACCTGGCGCCTTCTTCTTGTTCGCCGTGATGCTAGAGCAGCCTGTGGGGAGGACCTGATCGGTGCAGTTGGGCTGCTGCTCAAGTTGCCCAGCTCTTCCAGGATGGGTGAGGTGGCAGCAGCAGACCGTCCTGGTGGTGTGGTGTGTAGGCCAGCCATTGTGTGGTCTTGTGATGCCTCCTCTTCAGCCATCCTTCTTGTAGGGGGAGAAGATGGGCCAGCCACCTCATCCCCTACAGGATCTATAATTGGCTCTGCCTCTGAGGCCGTTCCTCGATCCGTAAGGTTGGATTGAGTTCTGTTATGAAATAGAACAGAGGCAAAAATACATCAATATTTTTGTCCCTGTAACGTATTTGTGTAATGTTTTTGTGTCATGTGGTGTGAAGTATGTACTTACGGTCTCAGATCCAGAATTGGGGCGAGGAAGTTCAGCCGGTCATAGTAGATATATTTGCGTTTGACATGTTCAGCATCCCCACTCCTGGACCGCTGCTGGCGTTCCCGGTGGTACTGGTCCCGGATGCTTCTCCACCGTTTCATCACATCTTCCACTGCAATGTGACAGGAAAGATTGTCAAAATCACATATTTGAGAGGTCACATTTTCGAACAGTAGTCTAGGCATGGGGCCTTCTGGGGTGTGCGTTCTACCCATGGTGGCATATGTAATTGGGCCGATACACATGGTCTCATTAGCTCCACTTAAACTAATTTTTTTGGCTAGGAGGATGAGGAGCTTGTGGCCTAACCCCAAATTTTGGCTGTGTGAAGCCACGTGTCACATCCAAATGTAACGGCCTGATGAGGCTAAGAAAAGTACATGCCCAGGAAGGGGGGTGCTGATTCTAGATTCATTTTATAGCGCGCACTAAAGGTTAATGATGTTTTTATGGTTGCACTTACGAATTTTATGCTGCTCATCACGTGGTCTGTCACCAAAGTCATGGTACATCTGGCGACAGATGCGCCTCCATGACGCCTCCTTTCTTGTGCGGTTAGCATAGTTTGCATCGCATGGGTCCCATATTTCTGGACGCTCCTGCACCAGCACAATGAGCATCTCTACATTAATATATGTGGACGCCATGCTGCTGCTGTACTCCGTGGAGGCTGACTTCCTGGATGTCTGGAGCAGTTTTTTAGCTCATTTGCATGTCTAGGCTTCCTGATGATGGATTGGCCCATTTCCTGTTCACCAGCCAAAAGACCTGCGTATTGCTCGCAGGTCACATGTGTGTTCCGTGTGTAATCTGTATTTTTTGCGCACCCATAGACTTGCATTGGCGTAGTACGCTGACAATCGCAGCATGCTGCGAGTGGCACGGAGCGTGGGATACGGATGAGAAATATACGCCTGGTGCGAGTGACCCCATAGAAAATCATTGGTCCGTGTCTAGTGCGTGCTTTTTGCGCCTCTCACTCTCCCGTATTCCTCGCCAGTGTGACTCCGGCCTTACAGGTCATCCAGTATCTTATCTTGACTATGTAAGGAATGTGTGGACTGAACTATCATGTTCCTATTCCTGAAGACACCAGTCTCATTATGTGAATAGTATTGTGCATCTTATACTGTATATATTGTGTCATGTGAATTGTATTGCATTGTGGTGTTTCCCTGTGTAATGTGTAGAGTGTGATAAGTATTATTAGTGTAATATGCATAGCATGTAGCAGTGTTATAGGAAATGTATAGTGTAAGATAAGTAATGTAGTGCATAGTATGAAGTGTAAGGAAGTTCTGCACAGCAACAGACAGCAGGTTCAGAAGTATTTAAGTGTTTGATACTAGCCCAGAGGGGGAGGGCTTAGTCATAGGGGCGGAACTGTGCTTCCTGGAAAGAGTAAGATAGACTTTGAAGAGTAACAAGTGTGCAGTACTGCCAAGGAGTGATCCACAGCTAAAAGAAATTGGATCGAGGAATAGCGAGATCCTAAAGAGAGTTACTGATGAGACTGAGAGACCTTCCAGAAGCCACGATAGAAGACAAGTGCCTCGCCTGCGGCATTACCCCTATGTGCCATGCTATGATAACACATAACACTGTAAAAGGATTTTTCTGAGCTGAACATAAATTTCTAAAGGTACATTATGTAACTGCAAATTGCCAAATCCTGACATTGTGTGAAGTGCACAATATCACGATTTCCCTGTTTTGCCAGATTGAGCTGCCATCACATGACTGCAAGCATGCAATTTGCATAGTTGCGATCCAGAAGGGGGCTGGGGAAGGGCACAGCCTAGGGGAAGCCCCCCATGACTGCTATGGGCGGGAAGTTTTAGAACTGGTGTTGTGCCAGTTTGAAATGGTTGGCCGGGACGGGGGACGGGGGAGGGGTTTAAGGTGGGGGCAGCCTGTATTAGGGAAAAAGTGCGGGAAAAACCGCACTCACCAGCCAGGAGCAGAGGAGAGAAGTGGCCGCTGTGGCCAAAATTATCCAAAGAATTTAAATTGTACCGTGTCTTATTCTCAGGAGAAGGGAAAGAGGGGGATGATAGGAGGCGGCGAGGTATCGAGGAGAAGGTAAAACTGAAGTCGCCATATGCGGTCATGCCAACTAGAAACTGTTCCTGCTATTCTCAATGTTTTATTGAGAGAAGCAGATGAAAAGCTTGTTGGCATATGACAGCAAGTAGAGAAATTTGTGAAATTTATGTTCAGCCCAGACTGGATCACAAAGCCATGTACTATTTTGAACTGGTGAAAATCACAGGAACTAAAGGTCCATTTACACTTAGAGTTGAGCGACTTTGGTCGGATTGGGTTTCGTGAAACCCAAATGAAACAAATTTCATTCGGGTTTCACGAAACCCGATCCGACCAAAGTCGCTCAACTCTATTTACACTGAAAGATTATTATGGACAAGCGTTCCTAGAAATGCTCGTTTCACAATAATTCTGCAGTCTAAACAGGATGACATTCACCTAACGAACCAGCAAAATGCTCATTTGTTGGGTGACACTATCTTATGTGCTGCAAAAAAGATAAATGTTCTTGGCAGCACATCATCCTCTGTAAACATCAAACTCAGATGCCAGGTGGGCCTGTGTAGACAGATTATTAACCCCTTAGCGACAGAGCCAGTTTGCAGCTTAATGACCAGGCCAATTTTTACAATTCTAACCACTGTCCCTTTTTGAGGTTAGAACTCTGGAACGCTTTAATGGATCCCGCTGATTCTAAGATTGTTTTTTCGTGACATATTGTACTTCATGTTAGTGGTAAAATTTCTTCGATAAGTCTTGTGTTTATTTATGAAAAAAACAGAAATATGGCGAAAATTTTGAAAATTTTGCAATTTTAAAACTTTACATTTTTATGCCCTTAAATCAGAGAGATGTGTCACACAAATTTCTTAATAAATAACATTTCCCACATGTCTACTTTACATCAGCACAATTTTGGAAGCAAAATTTTTTTTGTTAGGAAGTTATAAGGGTTAAAAGTTGACCAGCGATTTCTCATTTTTACAACAAAATTTACAAAACCATTTTTTTTAGGAACCACATCATATTTAAAGTCATTTTGGGTGTACGTGACAGAAAATACCCAAAAGTGGCACCATTCTAAACACTAGACCCCTCAAGGTGCTCAAAACCACATTCAAGAAGTTTATTAACCCTTTAAGTGCTTCACAGGAACTAAAGCAATGTGGAAGGAAAAAATTAACATTTAACTTTTTTTTGCAAAAAATTTACTTCAGAACCAATTTTTTTTATTTTCACAAGCGTTAAAAGAGAAAATCAACCACAAAATTTGTTGTACAATTTCTCCTGAATACGCCGATACCCCATATGTGGGGGTAAACCACTTTTTCAGCACACGGCAGAGCTCGCAAGGGATGGAGCGCCGTTTGACTTTTTCAACGCAGAATTGGCTGGAATTGAGATCAGATGCCATGTTGCGTTCGGAGAGCCCTTAGGGTATGTGCACACGTAGTTTTTAGTCTCTGCGGATTTTGTAGAGAAAACCGCAGGAAATCCGCAGGACAAAGTGCTGCGGTTTTTCTGCGGTTTATCTGCGGATTATCTGCGTTTTTTCTGCGGTTTTGCCCTGCGGTTTTACACCTCATAATGGATGAGGTGTAAAACCGCAGCGATTCTGCACCAAACAATTGACATGCTGCGGATTGTAAACCGCAGCAAAACCGCGCGGAAAAAAACGCAGCATGTGCACAGCTTTTTTTTATTTCCATAGGAAATAAAGGTACTGTACAACGCAGCAAAATCTGCTGCGTTTCTGCAGAGCCAAAAACGCTGCGGAAACGCAGCAGAATCCGCAGCGTGTGCACATACCCTTAATGTGCCTAAACAGGGGAAAACTCTAACAAGTGACCCCATTTTGGAAACTAGACCCATTAAGGAACTTATCTAGATGTGTGGTGAGCACTTTGAAACTTCAAGTGCTTCACAGAAGTTTATAACGTAGAGCCGTGAAAATAAGAAATTTTTTTTTCACAAAAATGATCTTTTCGCCTCCAAATTTTTATTTTTACAAGGGTAACCCGCACAGTTGTTGTGTGATTTGTCCTGAGTACGCCGATACCCCATATGTGGGGGGAACCACTGTTTGGGCACATTGGAGAGCTCGGAAGGGAAGGAGTACCATTTTTTTTAGAATGCAGACTTTGATGGAATGGTCTGCGGGCGTCATGTTGCATTTGCAGAGCCCCTGATGGGCCTAAACAGTGGAAACCCCCCACAAGTGACCCCATTTTGGAAATTAAACCCCCTAAGGAACTTATCTAGATGTGTGGTGAGCACTTTGAACCCCCAAGCGCTTCACAAAAGTTTATAAACGCAGAGCCGTGAAAATAAAAAGTCTTTATTTCCATAAAAGTGATTTTTTAGACCCCAATTTTTAGACCCCCAAAGTTGGTAAATAGTGGAAACCCCTCAATTCTTGCTCCAACCCTAACCCCAACACACCCCTAACCCTAATCCCAACCCTATTCCCTAATCCTAATTCTAACCCTAATCCTAGTTCGCCCTAACCCTAATTCTAACCCTAACCGTGACCCTAGCCCTAGCCCTAACCCTAACCCTAGCCCAACCCTAACCCTAGCCCAACCCTAACCCTAGCCCAACCCTAACCCTTGCCCTAACCCTAGCCCTAACCCTAACCCTAGCCCTAACCCTAACCCTAGCCCTAACCCTAGCCCTAACCCTAGCCCTAACCCAACCCTAACCCTAACCCTAGCCCTAGCCCAACCCTAACTCTAACCCTAATGGAAAACTGAAAAAAAAAATATTTTCTTTATTTCATTATATTTGCCTATGTAAGGGGGTGATAAACGGGAGGGTTATGTACTATTTTTTTTTATTTTGATCACTATGATCGTTTATCATAGTGATCAAAATAATGAATGGAATCTGCCAGCCGGAGCCGGCAGATTCCCGGCGGGCGCACTGCGCATGCACCCGCCATTTTCAAGATGGCGGCGCCAATCGGAGGATACCGGCGGGACGTGGGACCGCCGGGAGGGGACGGAGGGCCATGGAGAGGTACCGGGGGGGATCGGGGACCCTATTTCTCTCTCCACTGATGTGCGATCACATCAGAGGAGAGAGAAATTAAATGTAAAATCGCGGCTTTTTTTTTTTGCGGTTGCCGTTATAGGGTTAATAACGGCGATCGCAAAAGCAGGGTCGGTAAAAAACGACCGATTCATGTTCTCTGGTGTCTCGGCTACCACTGGCAGCTGAAACCCCGGAGAAAATCCGACACTGGGAGGCGCTATTCACTTAAATCACAGCGCCGTGAATTAATGACGCTGTGGTTTTAGTACCCTTAACTACCGCCGTTAAAAGGCGTATCGGCGGTCGTTAAGGGGTTAAGCAACCACCAATCAGCAAACAAGCAACTTGTCATGCCGCGCTCATCTGGAGGCGGGACTTTGGTCCCAACGTCATGTCTTCTGGAGCCGCGGTCTCTCCAGGGGTCCCATCGGGTGCGCACGTGCACTTCTCGTACCCAGGCTTCCGCCTCCTCCGTGTTGGGTATGCGCTTGCGCACTCTTGTCAGTTCAGTCTCCAGGTCCGTCCTCTCTATGGTAATGGAGGACTTGACCCGGAAGCGTTAGTGGTCATGTGCTATATCAGGCTACCTCCCCCAATGGGAGGTGCCTGATTATTGTGCTTCCTGGCTTTGTCTGGTGTGTCCCTGCCTGGCTGAGCGCTGTATTCAGGCCCTGTCCTATACTCAGTCGTGCCTCTCGGTACTCGCTCTGAACCTGCACTTTGTCTTGGACTCTATTGTGCCTCTTGGCACACGCTCTGAATCCGCTCTCTGCTTTGTACTCAGTTGTGCCTCCTGGCACACACTCTGTCCCTGTACTCTGTTACACCTCCTGGCACACCTGCTGCCCCATTCAGTACTCTGACGTGTTCCTTGCAGGTGTCCTGTTTTGCTCACCCCCGGACGTACTAGTCGCTGCATGCCATATGTGCTCTTGTGTACCCGTCTTGCACTATCCTGTATCTAGCGCACTCCCGTGTACGCACCCTTTGTTCCCGAATAGACCCTGCACCTCCCTGCAGACTCACTCAAGCGTGTCTCCTGTGAGCCGGCCGCCTGGTGCCAGCAGTCGTGGTACCTTATCCCCTGGGGCTTGCTCCTGACACTCCCTGTATATGGGGTGGTCTTCACTAGGCCAGCTCGCCCTGGGACGGTTGGTGACACGACCCTGAGGGTCCACTCCTGGAGTCGTCACACAACTGATCAATGGTCTTTCAGTGTCTCACATCAGTCCTTGTAAACAAACCCTATAATTGTTTTCTATATATTACTCGCTGAAGAGTCTGGTGTTGCCTGGGTATAGTAACTAACTACAGTTAGTTATAACAAATTATAACGATTATATCAATACATATATATATATAAAGCTGAGTGTATGGCCCCGCCCACTCCGCATAGCCACATCCACTATAATATCCCACATCATCCCGTCAGCCAGAGCTACCGGACTACTACCCCTAATATCCCACATCGTCCCGTCAGCCAGAGCCACCAGATTACTAATATCCCACATCAATCCATCAGCCAGAGCTACCGGACAACTACCCCTAATATCCCACATCGTCCCATCAGCAAGAGCCACCAGACAACTACCACTAATATCCCACATCATTCCGTCAGCCAGAGCCACCTGACTACTACCCCTAATATCCACATCATCCCATCAGAGCCACCGGACCACTACTACTAATATCCCACATAATCCCATCAGCCAGAGCCACCGGCCTACTACCCCTAATATTCCACATGATCCCATCAGCCAGAGCTACTGGACTACTACCACTAATATCCCACATCATCCTGTCAGCCAGAGCTACCGGACTACTACCACTAATATCCCACATCATCCCGTCAGAGTCACTGGACTACTACCCCTAATATGCCACATCAACCCATCAGCCTGGGGTCAGAACCAGAGTGCTGAGTGGAACAGTCCTGACTTCCATACCGGGGATCCCTTTAAGAGAAGCCTGGGGTCAGAACCAGAGCGCTGAGTGTATTTGCCCTCACTTCCATATCGGGGATCCCTTTAAGAGGGGCCTGGAGTCAGAACCAGAGCACTGAGGGGAATTGCCCTAACTTCCATATCAATGATCCCTTTAAGAGAGCCTGGGGTCAGAACCAGAGTGTTGAGTGGAACAGTCCTAGCTTCTATACTGGGGATCCCTTTAAGAGAGGCCTGGGGTCAGAACCAGAGAGCAGAGTGGATTTGCCCTCACTTCCATACCGGGGATCCCTTTAAGAGAGGTCTGGGGCCAGAACCAGAGCGCTGAGTTGAGCAGTCCTAGCTTCCATATAGGGGATCCCTTTAAGAGTGGCCTGAGGTTAGAACCAGAGCACATAGTGGATTTGCCCTGACTTCCATACCAATGATCCCTTTAATAGAAGTCTGGGGTCAGAATCAGAGCGCTTAGGGATTTGCCCTAACTTCCATACCAGAGTTCCCTTTAAGAGGGAAGATGTGCCTATGGGACTATGGGATGGAGGATGTGTGATGGGTATATGGGCACTGGAGAGGGGGATTAATTTCTGTCATGTGCTCTCTGCTCCTTTCTGGGGGGCAGACAATGGCTGGGAGCTTATGTTTCTGGGGATGCTAGATTTCTCCTACCCAGTCAGTGTCTGCTGAGGTGTTGTGGAGTGGGAAAACTGTTGCTCATAGCAACCAATCACAGCTCAGCTTCTTTTAAACAGCTCTGGTGAAATGAAAGATGCTTAGTGATTGGGTGGAGCTATGAGGAGTGGGCGTGACTGATACACACATACATACTCATTTTTATATATAGATTATCTATTCTATTTTTTCTAAACATTGTTTTTCGGTGATTACTTTGTATCTCCGTTCATACTGCACCCATACACAAAAATGATGCACCATTTGAAAGGTAAACTTGCCCCCTTCAGCAAGAAAATAGCCAAACAAACCACACATCTACAATTTGATCACAAAATACAGTTTAAACATTAATTTTCATAAACCTGCAGTAAGGAAAAATGTCCTGCAGGTGGCCCCACAGTACCCCAAAGCATACTACCACAAAGCTGCTTACAAGACATCACAAATAAATCAAAGCATTTGCCTTGGGGGCTTTCCAGCTTGCCTAACTGCTTGCCCAGCCTATTCTAGCCAAATTGGAGGATTGCAGACTTCACTGCAGGTGAGGCACATATGCAAACACATTTGTGAACATGCACTGCCTATTGAATTGCACACTCGCTCTGTTCATACTCCACCCACACAAATGATACACTATGTGTAAGGTCAAATTACCTGCAGGTGGCAGCACACTACCCCAACGCACACTACCACAAAGCTGCTTACAGATATCACAAACAAATCCAAACATTTGCCTTGAGGTCTTTCCAGCTTGCTCAAGTGCTTGCCCAGTCTATTTCCGGAACATTGGAGGATTGCACACTTCACTGCAGGTGAGTCACATATGCAAACAGATTTGTATAAATGCACTGCTTTTCGGTGATTACTTCACCCCACACACACAAATGGTGAGTCACATATGCAAACACATTGGTAAGCATGCACTGCTTTTTGCTGATTACTTCACCCCACACACACAAATGATACACTATTTGAAATGTAAACTTGCTCCATTCAGCAAGAAAAGAGCCATGAAATACATTTACATTTGACCAGCTTGCTTTTTCTGAAATAGCCTATGCCCCTGACAACCAATGTGCGAAAATTTTGCACCGGCCAAGCTAGTTATTATTATTTTTATGCACATTTGCATGTATTGGTTTTCTAATCAATAAAGAGAAGAGCTGACTGAAACAATGAATAATGAAGATTCCAAGACTCCTACTTTCTCAATTTGCAATCCATAAATTTAAATAAACTACATATGAACTATAGCAATATATTCAGCAATGTACCTGTAACAGGTAAGGGACCCAAGAAGGCCTACATTAAAAGACCACTACTATTAAAGACCCTTGATAATCTGGGGGCCCTGTTAGAAATGTTGCACTGGGCCAACGAGCTTCAAGTGATGCCACTGAATGTACTTCATCTATTATTGGTAAATTGATCTCAGATTTTTAAGCTTTTATCTCTGTATTGTTTTTATCCATAACCTCAGGGTTGTGCCATAGTTTTCCCATGCTGCCACCTTATAACAACCACTACAGTTAATTTTCCTTTGCATTTCTCTTTCCTTTCTAACCTAAACGCTACCCTTTTAACCCAAATAACATTGTAAAAAGTTAATCTATCAGCTTCCTATCTATTGAGGTTAAATTAATGGAAGGGTGGAAGAAAAAGCTTGTGTATCATGGATCCCTGTGCAGCCAGCAGCTGGTAGCAGTCATGGGCTGAATATCCTCTGGCTGCGAAGCACATACAGAGTAATATTAGGTAGTGGAAGAGGGGCGCATAAAGAGTCTAATGGAGGCTCCCATCTGTTTGTATTAGTTCCGGGTCAGTTCTTGTAGCGGTATCAAAAGATGAGTGAGATTGCATCTGACGTCTGCGCAGGACGTTTGTTTTATTTCTGGAAGTGTGTTTTTTTTTTATAAATGAAATATATACGAGGTGAGAAGGTATTGAATGAGGTAGCAGTAGGATGAATGTGAGCATTAAGTAAGGAGTTAGAAAGTCGGAGAGCTTTGGGAGTAAGGGAGTAATTTAAGAAAGGTAACTGAATTGAAAATTAACTGTAAAAGCAGGGTTGTTTCAATCCACCTAGGTGATTTGAATCATTTACGCATATCTGATATATATATATATATATATATCAGACATGAGGAAAAAAAGATTCATACTATTCTGTTCTGATGACCAGTTTCATTCTCTTTTTGAGGCAATGTCCGCTTTTGCACGATCAATTGTCTGAACAGCATTCTGGGCACCTTTGCCGTTTACTGGGCAGCATGGAGGCTCAGTGGATAGCACTGCAGCCTTGCAGCGCTGGAGTCCTGGGACAACATCTGCAAGGAGTTTGTATGTTCTCCCCGTGTTTACGTGGGTTTCCTCCCGGTACTCCAGTTTCCTCCCAAATCCCAGAGCATAATATACGTAGGATGTAACAAATATAAAAAAATACTTATAGTCACCCTAGCGCTCACCTCTCTAATTCCTCCACTCCTCACCGTCACTAGTCTGGTCCTCATCACATCTTTGTATCCACGCACAAATGATTTGAAGGGATGTATTTGTTCCAGGAAAAATTTAACCTCTTGCCTGCATAGCAGAGGTGACTGGATCTCCTAGAACCCAGAAGCTCATGCTCTCTCCTTACACCCAACAATTATATGACTGCTGGGTGCGAAGAAGGAAGTACTGTCAGTGCTTCCTATACTGAATACATACACACACCTACACTGCATACACACTTCCTCTAGTCATAAAAATATCCAAAAACATATAATTATAGGGGATCTAAAAATGTGGAAATCAGTCTCCCCATCATAAATAAATTCGTAGCTGGGTGAGTTATTAGCATATACAGCCTAGAAAATGAAACAAAGTATCCAGAAACACCACTCAAAGAGGTATATATAAAGATAATATAAATTGAATTAAAAAATAGTACACTTTATAAAATCATGAATCAAAAAGGAAAAATTATACATGTAGGAGGGGTCAAAGGAGGAAATTAATCAAGTATGAAAAGGTGGTAGAGTGGAGTGAAGTCAAACTGTGGATATTAATAGCATCAGTAGATATAAACCCTACATACCAAAGATGCCAAGGTGGTAAACAAATGCATTGATATATATTGTTAAATAACGTTTAATCCATCCACATGGGGAGGGTTGAAGTGTTGAGCTCATCCATGATGCAGGTAATCGTCCATCCACAATTCCACAGACGCCCCAACGCACGTTTCGCTGATATGCTTTCTCAAGTCACTGTACATGTTCTCTCTTAGTCTGAGTCTCCAAGTGTACATTTATCATATTGGGCCCAACTAGTCCTAATATGATGCTAAACTTGTTGAAACTATGACATTACTTCTCTGACAATATGTAGGCACTATTCCTTGCCTACAGTCTCTCAGACTCACAAGCCTTTGTTACTCTCTGTAGATCTTCTGTCTCAAAGACCTGTAATTCACTTATTCTAGCTGTTCTCACGTGGCCAAATAAACACCATTTTGCCTTAGGTTCCAGCCATTCGCCAGTCTGTATCTCACTACTCACATGCTCTTTGTTGGCTGTCCATGCCAAGACCACAGCAGATCTCACTTTTCTTTATGCAATCATTTCATATACTCTCCCCAGCAATGACAAACACTCAGACTTAAGCCCCTGTTACACACTGCGATATCGCTAGCAATATCGCTGTAAAGTCACCGATTTTGTGACGTTACAGCGATATTGCTAGCGATATCGCTGCATGTGATACTTACCTCTGACAGGCACCCCCGCTGGTTATCGCTGATCGCGCGAGAAGCTGCTGGACCATTCCTCGTCGTCCACTTCCTGCGGCGCTTCCTGCTGTGAAGACGAGCGACGCGTGGAGCCGGGCGGGAGGACGCAGGATCTCCGCGTCTGACAGGTAAGTAGCGATCCCCGTCCCCTGCGATGTCGCTTGTGAGATCTGCCTGAGTGGCAGCTCACTAGCGACCACCTAGCGATTCACCAGCGATCCTGACCACGTCATATCTCTGGTCGGAATCGCTGGTGAGTCGCTAGGTGTAACGGTACCCTTACTTGGTTGCATGTCAAAACGACATAAAGATGCTGCAGTGCAGCAGCTTGTGGATCATAATGTTCACTGTCAATTCACAAGAGATTAGTAATGGCTCCCTCTGACATCTCTTCCTGCAGAATATGCAAATTACCTCTTCAGAGAGAAAGATGACTAGAACTCTAGTGCCACCTATTGTAAGAAGTAATCCAAAAAGTCAATATCAACCATTTAACGAGTCTTGCCATATGACTTATAATAAAAGCCAAACCAGATTCTCAATTTGCAGACATTGTTTTTAGTGGTGAGAGAGAGATTGAAACATAGTAATTAGCTGAAATAGAAACAGTTATATAAGAGCCTTAAAGTTGGGTGAGAAACAGTCAACCTCTGCTACAAAGGTGAAGTTGTGAAAGTCAGTTTCATGACACAGTCCATTACCAATAGCAAAACTGAGAACAGCAACAAGAAACAATGTAGTTATACTGCATCAGCAAGGTCTCTCCCAGAATAAGATTTCAAAGCATACTGGTATTTCAATATATGCTGTTCAAACTTTTATGAAGAAGATGTAGTGGACGACCAAGGAAATTTACCGCCGCGGGTGAAAAGACACATCATGCTTATTTCCCTTCAGGATCAGAAAATGTAATGCAATTCCATCAGATGAGACCTGACATTGAAACATAGGAACTAGGGTGCAAAAATTGGAAGCCGGTGTTCTGGACTGTTTAACATTTTGACTGTAGTTTGTTCATCGATGGGTTGGAGAGTGGTACAATAACGAGTGCTTGCAGGCAACAACCCACTGCCCTCATCACATCACTATCTGACAATCCAAAGTGAATCTTCCAAATTTTGCACTTTTTCCTGAGCCCTTAAATACAGACCTCATCACCTGATGATCTGGCCACTTATTTACAAGTCAAAATCAACTATATCAATCAGGGCATTTTCACCCTATCCCCTCAGATCTTGGATCCCCTTTCCTCCTACAACTCAAGTTTTCTTTACACCTTTGAACCTGTCACAAAAGAAGAAATTTCTGAGCTAATCACTTCTTCTCACCAAGCCAGTCAAAAAGCCATACTGTTGTGCTGGCGTCTTTTGTAGGTTACCGTATTTTTTGGACTATAAGACGCAGTTTTTTCCTCCAAAAATGTGGAGGAAAATGGGGGGGTGTCTTATAATCCAGATGTACCGGCTCTGGCTGTGGTGAGGAGATGTGGGAGTGGCAGCGGCAGAGCAGTAGGTCACAGGCAGAAGCCGGCTGCTGCGGCTAACTCCTGTGCGTGCTGCTAAAGAGAAATGAATATTCATTGCATACCACGCCCATGTGCATGGAGGGCAATGAATATTTATTTCTCTTTAGCATACTGGTATGATTGGCCCCACCCCCATCCTGGTATGTATGGCCCCATCAGAAAACATTAAAAAAACCAAACCATTACACTTACCTTCCCTGCGCTCCCTCGCAGCATCCTGCTCCGTTGCCAGCAGCTGCTTAATGGGACATCACATGCTGCTTGCAAGTTGAAGGGCAGCTGCCGGAGTACTCACTGCTCTGCATGCCGAGACTGTTTGCATGTAGAGCAGTGAGTATTCATTGCTCTTCAGTAGCGCGCACAGTGTCAGCCAGAGCCTTCCTGCAGCTGTTGGCCATCACGTGTGCCGCTACTTAAGAGTAATGAATATTCACCTCTCTCAACACCCATGGGAGTGCAGAGCATTGAGTATTCCAGTGGCTGCCCTTTGGCTTGTAAACAGCATGTGACATCACTGCCATGCGCTGCTTACAAGCATTAAGCAGCTTCTGGCATTGGAACAAGATGCTGCAAGGGAGCACTGGGAAAGTAAGTGTAATAGTTTATTTTCTCTTTAATCTTTTCTGATGAGGCCATGCATACCACAATGGGGATGGGGGCCAATCATACGAGAATAAGGATGGGACCTTGCATACCAGGACTGAGATGGGGGCCAATTATAATAGGTTTAAGGTGGGGCCCTGCATACCAGGATAGGGATGAGGAGCCATGCATACTAGGATGAGATAGGGACCCTTCATACCAGGATAGGGATGGTGCCCTGCATACTAGGATGAGATGGGGACCCTGCATGCCACAATAGGGATGGGGACCCTGCATACCATGATAGGTATGGGGCCATGCATACTAAGACAAGATAGGGACCCTGCATACCAGGATTGGGATGAGGGCAATCATTCCTGCCAGGATAAGGATGAGGGCAACCACTCCTACTAGGATAGGGATGAGCCTACCAGGCTAGAGATAAGGGGACCATGCATACCAGGCTAGGGATGAGGAGGCATGCAAACCAGGATGGGGATAAGGGGGCCATGCACACCAGGATAGGGATGAGGGGTTCATGCTTACCATTGTAGGGATGAGAGGGGCCATGCATACCAGGAGAGGGGATAATAAGTACAGAATTGACCACATTTTTTGCTGCAATTTTTTTTCCTAATTTCCTACTATAAAACCTAGGTGCGTCTTATAGTCCAATATGTCTTATAGTCTGAAAAATATGGTAATTTGTTTTGTTGCTGTTTTTTTTTTTATGTTTATAGAACTGCATAAATAATGTTACTTTTTATTTTAGCCTTATACTTCTCTCCTATTTCACTGTCAATTCCAGACATAAACATAATTTATTGAATTAAGGTTCAGCCAATTGACAAATTGACTGATCCATAACCGTTGATTAAAAGAAAATACAGTTCTATTGACTACATATCACTCTTTTGTTGTTAAAAGGAATTAAATACATTGATTATTAGGTAATACTGTAGTTGACTCAAGACGTGGGGCTACCTGTAGCAGTAAACAGGAAAAGCCACTTGACAGAAAAAAACACGAGGTGAAAGTCATAGCAAGATTGACATTAACATTTTTAAGATGAAGCTTTGTTGTCCTACATTAGTTTTCTTCATAACTTATATGCTGCTTAGCCCCTTACCGACAAATGACCTACAATTATCATATGCAGGCTCCCTGACTTTGATGCGTAAGTGAGGAACTGAGCCCACATCTTTCCCAGCAGATGATGGCTGTGATATTCAAACATAATTTGCCTTTAACAGCCGCTGGTAGAGCAGAGTTCCACCAATGGCTGTTAACCTGGTAAATGACGGTCTCAATCCCTGATAGCAGAATAAAACTAGGGGGAAAAAGACAGCGCAATAGGGTTTTATCCAAGGGAGATGTGGGTGATTGAATAAGGTTATATTAACCTGATTAAGTTGTATATACACAATATTTCAATCACGTATACATCCAGCTGCTGCAGGTCCAACAAGTCATCAGACCGGGAAAATAGAGATAAGGAGGGTTTGTGGATAATCTGCCACCATTCTTGACTGGCTCAGCCAGAGCCCTAACCTAAACCCAATTGAGCATCTCTGGAGAGACCTGAAAATGGCTGTTCTCCAACGTTCACCATCAAACCTGACGGAACTGGAGAGGATCTACAAGGAAGAATGGCAGAGGATCCCCAAATCCAGGTGTGAAAAACTTGTTGCATCATTAACAATTAACAATGTTGTACTGAGTATTGTGATCGATCATGTTGAGCAATTATGCTCTGCTGGTCTATACTTTGCATGCATTACTATTGGAATATTTTTGTACCACATGAGTAAATATAACTGAGGTGAATTTGCTAGCCTCATCCTTTTCATCTATGACCTGTGTGAGACAGCACAATTATTGTGCATTTTTTTCTTATGTGCAGACATTGTATCTGAGCTGGATTGTGTCTCATAGTGAAACAGGGTGACGATTAACCCCTGCTTCCCAATAATGGCCGCCGCATGTGCAATGCAGGATTCATTTTTCTGCCCTTTAATGTGCAGTTTTTTGACTATTTTCTAAGTGCTTGTCCGGGGATCCGGACAAATGAATTGTCATATGTGCTATTTATTGAATTTTCTTGTAGCCGTTTTTTACTGATTTTGCTGTATTGGAAATTGGGTCTGCCTATTGCAGCTGATTAGCATTTTTGGTGACTACGAGATAAGTCTTACCTAAAGCTGCATTTTGATACTGCCCCCTTTTTTCTTTCTTTTTACTACGAGATAAGTTTATATTGTGGGGTATCTACATTATTAGAATTACTACGAGATAAGTTCATAGCACTTTAGTTTTGCCTATGAGACTATTTATGTCTCTTCACTTTTGTTTTCAGTATCATAAGTGTGTGTGTGTACATTTTTTGTGTCCTTCTTTGTATACGTAGGGAGGCTTAGGGGCTATTAGGGATACCGACGTTGAGCGGTGGCGCCATATCGTCAACAACTAGGGTGCCAACCTCCGCGGCTATGAAGGGCTGAAACAGGGCGGACTAGGGCAATTTAGCCTTTGGCCCATATTTTGTTATAACTACATAGATATATAACAGTATTTCTGCCACCCTTCATTTTTTGTCCTCTACCCCCCCTCTTTTAGTCATTTCTACTAATTTTTTTAGTGATTCAATTAAAAGCTATATTTTAGGCGTTTTTTTGTGTTGCTTCTGGGGGTTCAATCTTCTTCAAACCGAGGAGGATTCAGCATCTGAGACAGCACCTCATCATTACTGTTTTTCTTTGTTCCAGAGCACCTAGTTGTGCTGTATTCAAATGGGCAAACAGATTATTGTTAGTGTAGACAGTGAATTTGGAGCTAGCTAGGTAATGCCTGAATTTTTTAATTCAAACCATAGCCAGTAATTCCACCATGAACTAGTTGTAGTTTGAGGGGTTTCTTTCTGATGGTCGGTGTGATGTGCTAGCATAGAAGATGATGACTTTTTCTTGTCCCTTCCATGATACTTGGGATAGAACAACTATTGGTCCCATGCTGCTAGCATCAGTATGCAAGATGAAAGGTCGACTTTAGTCTTGATATACCAAAACCTCTTCCACGGTGAGGGCCTCTTACAAGCCTTGGAAAGACTTCCAGCAATGCATTCCATTCGATAGGAGGACTTTTGTGTCTTGCCTTTCCAGATTGACCCAAATTCTTGCAGTGGAGGCACGAGTTTTGTGAAGTTGGAAATGAATTGACGCACGACCCGTTTGGTCGTTGGCATTGTCCAGTCACGGATAACCTTGTCTGGATCTGGAAACACTCCTTCTGAGTTGACAACATGCCCCAGATACTGAACCTTTGGTTTCATCAACTGGTGCTTTGATTGCTTCACTTTCAATCCAAATTTTGCCAGGTATTCAAATACCTTGGCAAGATGTTGCAAGTGTTCCTCGTAGCTTTTGGAATAGATGACTATATCATTCAGATACAAGAGGACCATTTCAAAGTTCTTATGCCCCAAGCAGCACTTCATTAATATTTGAAAAGTTCCTGTTACGTTGCACAGTCTGAACGGCTTAAAGTTGTACTTGAAAAGTTCCATTGGTGTCATGAAGGCTGTCTTCTCCTTGTCATCTTCAGTAGGGGTAGAGAAGTACCTACCTTCTCTAAGAGCAGTTAGAGACTCCTCAATACGGGTAATAGGTATGCGGGGGAATTGGTCTATACTTTTCTTTTGTTGGCCAGTTGATCCATGTGGGTATGTGATGTTGGATGGAGCTTACCCTACAAAAGTCAAGGGGGTGTCTACTGAATACATGACCATACTCTTGTGCTACCCTTGGAACACCATTTTTTTCTTGCTAACACGTAGTGTTGATACCAAAATGCAACTCCTGACACCATTTTTTTAATGGCCCTGGATCATCATTGACACATTTGAGAGTTTGTGGTTCGGCAGCATTGTGTAACGTCCGTCTGCGGTTCTGGGCTGCAGCCAGGCAACACCCCGAGAAACACTGATACCCTTTACCCCTATACAGGGATCTGGATTTACAACAGAGCCCAGGAGGTAGCTGTCTGAATATGAGCAGCGGCCAGAGCAGGACGGTCGTCAGAGTGCAGTACAAAAACGGCAGGCAAAAGCAGAGTCAAATTCAGGCCAAGGTCAGAGTCAAAAACCAGGAGGGCGGCAGAGGTATAGAATCGTTAGGAAGTAGCAGAGTCAGAATATCCAGGCCAAGGTCACAAACCAGGAGAGTAGCAGAAGTACAGAATCGTCAGGCAATAGAGGGGTCAGAAATCCAGGCTGAGGTCAGAGTCAAACAGAAATCAATCACTAAGTAACACACAGGGGAACCAAGAATATATCCGGCGGCTTGCAAGACCAGTCCCAAGGTATTTGAGGGATCAGGTCATCCCTCACAGGTTCCTGGACTGGTGATGTCATTAGGGCCGCCCCAGGACCAGGCCAGACGGTGATGCAGTAACCCCCTGATGACTGACAGAGGGGCGGAGCCTGCGCCCACCAGATGCCTGCGCAGGAGCCACTTCTCTGTCACCACCACGACTCACGGGTGGACCACGGTGCCTTCCAGTGGCCGAGGCAGGAACAGCCGTCCCCGAGTCGGACGGTGAAGTGGCGGTCCGGCGCCTCCTAGTGGCCATGACCGGAACAGCAGGCCTCGAATCCAACGGTGACGTGACAGACCGGCGCCTCCTAGTGGCTAAAGCTGGGACCATAGGCCCTGAGTCTGACGGTGACGTAATAGAACCAGGGCGCCTCCCAGTGGCCGAGGCAGGAACAGCCGTCCCCGAGTCTGACGGCGAAGTGGCGGTCCGGCGCCTCCTAGTGGCTGCGACCGGAACAGCAGGCCCCAAATCTGACGGAGACGTGACAGTACCCCCCCTTCCAAGAGGGGCCTCCGGACCCTCAAAACCTGGTTTGTCAGGGTGAAGGAGGTGAAACCTTCTAATTAGTGCTTTTGCATGGATGTCCCTCGCAGGGACCCAGGACCTCTCCTCCGGGCCGTAGCCCTTCCAGTGTACCAGATACTGTACGGACCCTCTTACAAGGCGGGAGTCAAGGACACCCTGGACTTCATACTCCAAGGACCCTCCGACCGAAACGGGAGGAGGAGGGGGCGGGACAGGGTGAATTGGGGAGCGATACAACTTGAGGAGAGACTTGTGGAAGGCATTGGGTAATTTGAAAGACTGAGGGAGTTTTAAACGGAAGGCCACTGGGTTAATCACCTCTATAATCTCGTATGGACCAATAAATCTGGGACCCAGTTTGGCAGACGGTACTTTAAGCTTGATGTTTTTGGTGGAGAGCCAAACCTTGTCTCTAACTCCCAGGTGTGGTCCTTTGGATCGCCGTTTGTTCGCTGCCGAGGTCTGTCTAACCTGGGCCCCTTTCAAGTTCGAGTTTACCTCAGACCAAATGGTTTTTAAACGATGTATATTTTTCTCTACCCCAGGAAGCTCCGACATTCTGGCCGAGAATGAGCCAAAGCGCGGATGCAGCCCGTGGTTGCAGAAAAAGGGGGTAGACTTAGTGGAGTCCTGATACTGATTATTGAGGGCAAACTCGGCTAGTGGCAGATGTTCTGCCCAATCGGACTGGTGTTCTGAGACGTAGCAACGAAGGTATTGCTCCAGAGCCTGGTTGACACGTTCGGTTTGACCATTGGTTTCAGGGTGGTAAGCCGAGGAAAAAGATAGCTCAATACCAATGCGTTTACAGAACGCCCTCCAGAACTTTGACACGAATTGGGTACCCCTGTCAGACACAATATTGACCGGGGCACCGTGTAAACGTACCACATGTACAATAAACAGTTTACTCAACGTTTCCGAGTTAGGTAACCCCGACAGGGGGACAAAATGACATTGTTTACTGAACCTGTCTACCACCACCCAGATACACGTATTTCCATCTGAGGACGGTAGGTCCATAATGAAGTCCATGGAGATGTGGGTCCATGGACTCTCGGGGGTGGGCAAGGACTGGAGCCAGCCGGCAGGGCGATTATGGGAGGACTTGGCGCGGGCACAGACCTCACATGCTAAGACATGTTCTTTGCTGTCCTTAACCACCGTCGGCCACCAAAAATTCCTAGTTATCAATCTGGCGGTATTATTGAGACCAGGATGGCCTGCCAAGACAGAGTCATGTGATTCTCTGAGCACTTGTAGGCGAAACGCAGGCGGAACGAACAATTTGTTGGGTGGCGTAGTGTCAGGGGCTTGTTCTGGGGCTTTACGGATCTCCTCCAGAAGGTCCAATGACACTGCGGACACAACGATCCCAGTGGCCAATATCGGAACTGGTTCACAGTCCTCAGCTTGTGAGGGGCAGAAACTGCGAGAGAGGGCATCGGCCCTCACATTTTTTGTACCAGGGCGGAAGGTGATTATAAAATTAAACCTAGAGAAAAACAATGCCCACCTTGCTTGTCTAGGATTTAACCTTTTTGCTGATTCTAGGTATGTCAGGTTCTTATGATCGGTAATTACCGTGATCTTGTGTTTGGCGCCCTCGAGGAAGTGACGCCATTCCTCGAAGGCCCATTTAATTGCCAATAGTTCCCGATTCCCTATATCATCTTATTTTTTCTCCGTGGAAGAGAATTTGTGGGAAAAAAACGCACATGGACGAAGCTGAGTGAGGGATGTAGTGCCTTGTGATAGCACTGCTCCCACTCCGACTTCAGAGGCATCCACCTCCACAATAAATGGACGGTCCAGATCCGGCTGAACCAAAACTGGGTTGGCCACAAAGCACTCTTTTAACGTAAGAAACGCCTGAATTGCCTCAGGATTCCAGTTGGCCACGTCCGCCCCTTTCCGGGTCAGATCCGTTAGTGGCTTGGCAATCTCTGAGAAACCTCTAATAAACTTGCGGTAATAATTAGCGAACCCCAAAAATCGCTGCAGCGCTTTCAGCGATTTGGGTTGCACCCAAGCCTTAATAGGCTGGACCTTGGCAGGATCCATGCGGAAGCCTTTACCTGAAACCATGTATCCTAAAAACTGTACCTCCTCAGCAAAAAAGACACATTTCTCCAGCTTAGCAAACAAGGAGTGTTCACGTAGTCTTTGTAGCACAGAACAGACGTGTTGAGAGTGTGTCACAGGGTCAGCAGAGTAAATCAGAATGTCATCTAAATACACCACGACATACACCCCACAAATGTCTCTAAAAATATCATTAACAAAGTGCTGAAATACGGCAGGTGCGTTGCTGAGTCCGAACGGCATTACCAGGTACTCAAAATGGCCAAGGGGTGTATTGAAGGCCGTTTTCCACTCATCTCCCTTTCTTATGCGGACCAGATTATATGCCCCCCGGAGGTCAAGTTTAGTAAACCAACGGGCTCCTGTTAGCTGATTAAAAAGATCAGGGATGAGTGGAAGCGGATACTGGTTTTTTATAGTGATTGCATTCAACTCCCGATAATCAATGCAGGGTCTGAGACCACCATCTTTCTTCTCCACAAAGAAGAACCCGGCCCCAACTGGAGAAATGGATGGTCTGATAAACCCTTTTCTTAGGCTATCTGCAATATATTCGTTCATGGCCTGATGCTCTGGGCAAGAGAGATTAAATATTCTTCCCTTAGGGAGACGGGCATCCGGAATTAGATCAATAGGGCAATCATACTCTCTGTGAGGGGGTAGCTTTTCAGATTCTACAATAGAAAAGACATCCTCAAAATCTCTGAAAGCAAACGGTATGTGGGGGGTTTTAACCTTAACTTGGTTTACTGCCAAGGATATGCAATTTTTCTGACACTGTGGGCTCCAGCGTAAAACGTCACCCAAGTGCCAGTCGATGACAGGATTGTGCTGGCGTAGCCATGGCATACCCAGAATAACTGCAGAGGTTAAATTGTCCATCACAAAAAATGACACAAGCTCAGTGTGTAAGGCTCCCACAGACATAGCAACCTTGGCAGTAACAAACTTAACCCGCTCCTGAATAATGGATGTGCCATTATTAGCCGTGGTTTTAATAGGGGCATTAAGTTTTAATAGTGTTACATCCAGATTCCTAGCAGTCAAGGAATCCATAAAATTTCCTTCAGAGCCACTATCCACATACGCGTTTAAACACAGCGTTTTCTGACCACATGAAACTGAAATGGGTAATAAAACTTTAGCCGCATCTGCGGGCAATACCTGAGCCCCTGGGCAACCATAGCCAGAGTAGTTGCCCAGAGGTCGACGTGCCAGGAGCATGGATCTCTGAGGTGCAGCTCTCTCCCTGAAGACTCCAGACTGCCGAATAGTTGTCCAGGAAAATGAGAGTGATCTTCCAGGCTGTGCAATGCAACAGGTGTTCAGGCCAAAAATCAGCTCAGTCAGAAGAAGAAAAAAAAAGGTTCAGGAAGACTGCTTTTGTATATGTTGGGTATATACACAAGAAGCAGTTAATTTTATGGCCGGATATAATGTAACGTCCGTCTGCGGTTCTGGGCTGCAGCCAGGCAACACCCCGAGAAACACTGATACCCTTTACCCCTATACAGGGATCTGGATTTACAACAGAGCCCAGGAGGTAGCTGTCTGAATATGAGCAGCGGCCAGAGCAGGACGGTCGTCAGAGTGAAGTACAAAAATGGCAGGCAATAGCAGAGTCAATTTCAGGCCAAGGTCAGAGTAAAAAACCAGGAGGGCCGCAGAGGTACAGAATCGTTAGGAAGTAGCAGAGTCAGAATATCCAGGCCAAGGTCACAAACCAGGAGAGTAGCAGAAGTACAGAATCGTCAGGCAAAAGAGGGGTCAGAAATCCAGGCTGAGGTCAGAGTCAAACAGAAATCAATCACTAAGTAACACACAGGGGAACCAAGAATATATCCGGCGGCTTGCAAGACCAGTCCCAAGGTATTTGAGAGATCAGGTCATCCCTCACAGGTTCCTGGACTGGTAATGTCATTAGGGCCGCCCCCAGGACCAGGCCAGATGGTGATGCAGTAACCCCCGATGACTGACAGAGGGGCGGAGCCTGCGCCCACCAGATGCCTGCGCAGGAGCCACTTCTCTGTCACCACCACAACTCACGGGTGGACCACGGCGCCTCCCAGTGGCCGAGGCAGGAACAGCCATCCCCGAGTCGGACGGTGAAGTGGCGGTCCGGCGCCTCCTAGTGGCCATGACCGGAACAGCAGGCATCGAATCCAACGGTGACGTGACAGACCGGCGCCTCCTAGTGGCTAAAGCTGGGACCATAGGCCCTGAGTCTGACGGTGACGTAATAGAACCACGGCGCCTCCCAGTGGCCGAGGCAGGAACAGCCGTCCCCGAGTCTGACGGCGAAGTGGCGGTCCGGCGCCTCCTAGTGGCTGCGACCGGAACAGCAGGCCCCAAATCTGACGGAGACATGACACATTGACTGCATTAGTGTCCATCCTATATAGTCTGGCTAATGCGGAGCATCAAGTCAGATAGACCTCCTCCTCTTGCAGACTCTTGAAAGATATGGATAGACCGGTCTTTGAATTGTGTAAAATCCATACCAGGGTTTTGGAAAGACAGCATTTGCAGCTGCACTTTAGCTGATTCTGACAGCAGGCCTGCAATGAACTGCTCTTTTATCATTTTATCAGCCTTTGGTTTGCTTCCAGGATCAGTCTACTGAATGGCCCTCAGGGCTTCCTACAGATTTAGTGCATAGTCCCTTATAGTCTCCTGAGGTCTTTGTTTGCAGCTGAAAAATCTCATTTTATTTCTGTTGTAGTGCTAGTGTCAAAGGTGTTTCTTAACATAGTGAGCACATCTTCCACAGTTTGTTTGGTAGCATCAGGCCAGGACTTGGCCTCTTGCTGTGCAGCACCACTTAGCAGGCCCAGTTATAGGCAAAGTGGGGCCTTGGGCAACAGTTTAAAATGGGGACCCGAATAGTAACATATTGCACATCACACAAAAGCATTTTGGTTGTATTTACATGCGCTGAGTCGAGGCTGCTAAACAAGCGTGATCGACGATATTAAAGCCATTCAACTCTTGTTTCCTGGCCTCTTTACACTGACTGAGGAAGAATGATGGGGCCAGAACAATCACTAATAGATCAATTTGTCCCCATACAGTATCATGTTATGAGCAGCATATCTGCCGTTTACACCGGGCGGTGTGCTAATGAGAACAATGATTTTTGTTCCAGCATAAACAATCCAATGACTCGAGGAATAGGCAACATTTTACTTGTTTAGTATAATACACCCCATAGTGCTATACATAGCATAATGCATGCCATAGTCCTCCACATAGCATAATGCACCCCACAGTCATCCATATAGTGTAATATGCACCACAGTCCTCCATATTGTATAATGCACACCCTATAGTCATCCATATAATATAATGTGCCCCATAGTCCTCCACATTGTATAACACAGTCCCCATAGTCCTCCATATAGTATAATACACTCCCCATAGTCCTCCATATAGTATAATACACTCCCCATAGTCCTCCATATAGTATAATACACTCCACATAGTCCTCCATATAGTGTAATACAGTCCTCATAGTCCTCCATATAATATAATACACTCCCCTTAGTCTTCCATATAATATAATACACTCCCCATAGTCCTTCATATAGTGTAATACACTCCCCATAGTCCTCAGTATAGTATAATACACTCCTCATAGTCCTTCATATAGTATAATACACTCCTCAGTCCTCCATATAGTATAATACAATCCTCAGTCCTCCATATAGTATAATTCACTCATCATAGTCCTCCAAATAGTATAATGTACTCCCATAGTGCCCCTCCTTCATAGGGTATAATGCAGCCCTAATAGAATATAAAGCAGCCCCCTTATACAGTATACTGTAGCCCCCCAATAGGGTATAATGCAGCCCCACCTATATAATATAATGTAGCTCCATCATGCAGTATAATGCAGCCCCTTCATATAGTATAATGCAGCTCCACCATAGAATATAATGTAGTCCCCTCATATAGTATAATACTGCTTTTCAAAGGGATTCAGGTCTAGAGATTGGGCTGGCCATGACAGGGATTTGATGTGGTGGTCCTTCAGCCACACATTGATTGACCTAGCTGTGTTCCGCTGTAAATCCAGTCCTCAGAGTTGGGGAACATTGCCTGAGCAGAAGGAATCAACTGTTTTTCCAGGATAACTTTGTATGTGGCTTGATTCATGTGTCCTTCGCAAAGATTGACTTCCCCATTTCCAGCCTTGCTGAAGCATCCCCAGATCATCACCGATCCTTCACCAAATTTCACAGTGGGTGCAAGACACTGTGGCTTGTATGCCTCTCCAGGTCTCCGTCTAACCATTAGATGACCAGGTGTTGGGCAAAGCTGAAAAATAGACTCATCAGAGAAGATTACATTACTCCAGCCCTCTATGGTCCAATCCTTATGTTCTTTGGCAAACTTCAGCCTGGCTCTCCTTTGCTTCTCGTTGATGAAAGGCTTTTTTCAAGCTTTACATGGCTTGAACCCTGCCTCTAGTAGCCTGTTCTGAACTGTTCTTGCTGTGCACTTCACCCCAGCTGCCATTTGCCATTCCTTTTGTAGGTCACTTGATGTCATCCTGCGGTTACTGAGTGACAGTCGAATAAGATGACAGTCATCGCGGTCAGTGGAGAGTCGTTTTCACCCTCTGCCGGTTTGTAGCTTTGTTGCCCCCAATTTCTGCTGCTTGACCTCGTTGTAATGGACTGCTGTCTTTGAAATTTTAAGGATGGAAGCAACATGATGCTCACTGTATCCCTCTGCTAGTAAAGCCAGAATTGAGCCCTTCTTTTCCTCACTCAAGACTTTTCTTTTCAACTCCTTCCTATTACTTTTGGGATATTACTAGCACTTGTTTTGCCATCCAGCTTGTCAGATTGCAAGAGGATTGTGAACACCACAGCAGGGTTTTTTATACTTTCCTTCGTTAAATATGATTTGGTTAAGGTGATCACCTAATCAGAAGAACATTAAGTAGAATGAGGTGTACTCTGATTGGAATTCAACTGTCACTGGAATGGAATGGATGTCAGACATGTAGAGAAGCTCATTTTTATAAAAGTGTGCCAGAGTTGTATATTTAAAAAAAAAAAAAACACACAACATTCACCTCCACTCTTTGCTCACCCGCTGATCCCAGCTCTGCTAAGTTCTCAGTAACTGCAATGTCGTCTGCCCAGCACATAGTATGGTGTGTGATGAAGTAACATCATTGCACACCCACTGTGTCAGAAGCAGAGGAGAATGATGTGGGAGGGCACGTCATCTGACGGTCTTGTCCCCATTATTGCTTTCAACTGTTTCGGCATCTACAGTTGAATGGGGCTCACGGTGCTGGCATAGGGCAGACCCCCCTGACTCACGGGCCCCATATTGGCTGCATGGTATGCCGCTATTAGCTGCACGCCTCTGGCTGGGGACCCCTGGTGGAGTGAGGGCCCTAGGTAGCTGCCTAGTCTGCCTGGCCCTGAAACCGGTTCTGCCAGTTAGTTGACTAATTAGAATAGTAACCTTTTGTTCCTCTGTCATAGGGAATAGCTGAAAGATTTTCTGCAGCTTGTCCGTAAATTCTTGGAGAGCATGGGGTCCACTGCTATACTGTGGTAGCCAGGGGGTAAAAGGATATTTAACATGGTGAGCGGAAAGATTGAAGTGGTGATATTGCTGCCATGGAAATTAGCAGCTCCAGCTCAGGAATACATTGTTTCTTCTCCCGTGGGTACATTATTAGCGTGTGACATGGCTGTCACCTCCTTTTACTATTAACCCGGTGTTAATACTACCTATTGTCCTGTTGTTGCAATCTGTCACTAGCCTCTATGTCAGAATTCTGTGGCAGGTGGATAGAACAGCAGGCTACAATGCTGTTTGTGATGCCACTTTTCTGTCTGGGTGGGCCTCCATGGAGCCCAGCCTGTCTCAATAAGCAATGTCCAGACCTCAGGTGCATTAGGAACAAAAACTTGTTTTTATCGGAGCAGTTGATGATAATGATTACAGCTTTATCCAGTTATTCATTACACTGAACCAACAGCCCCTCATGGTGTGATGAACCCAGCTCTTTTCTGGCAAGGTGTAGCATCTCTGCTCACTCTGGCTGCATAAAGCACTATACGTGCACTAAAACTTCTCTCAAACTGGACCTTGGCATTCACTGCACCTCAGGCTTCCAGGAAAGTACCTCATCTCTGTTCCCACTTCTGGCAACTAAGGATCGTGTCAAGACATCACTCCTCTGATCCCTAACAGGGTGCCCCCTGACGAAGGTGTTCTGAAACGCACGTTGGGGCGGACACCTGGACCCTCTGCTTGCTTGCTTGCACTTGCGCTTATCAGGTAATTTAGGACACATGTTGCTTTATGTGTGGTATCTGTGCTGTGACTGATTTGGAATCTTAGGGTACTAATTCAATTCTTAGTCGGTGGTATGACAATTTTTTGTGTCCTTTTCAATGTATTTATAGTCAGCGAATATGATCCATTGTGTCCTTATGTCTTTTGACAAGCTATCAGCATTTTAGCATGTTTTATTGTTCCTTGCCCTGTATCCAATAAAGCAATTTTACATTATGACCGTAAATTGTTGTCTTGGAAGTGTTTTCTTCCTTCCCTTTCTTTGTGAATTTTTGACAATTGGTCTCTTTACAGTCCATGGTTACTTCATTTGTATGGGATAATCTTTATGATTTGCATGATATGTCACTATTTATAATATCCCATTTGACACTTTTACTGTTGTGTACTACTCTTTTTGCCTAACTTCTGATCCCTAACTGGCATTGTCAGGTAGTTGGGCTCTTCTTGAACCACGCAAGACACTATGTCCCATGTGGCTGAATAGATTTCGGTGGAGTCCCGACAGCGACCACAGCAAACAAAGGCACTTGCTGGCTTCCTTGATCTCCAACACCTCTCAATCCCAGGGGCACGCGGTTGCTTCTCCTGGGCACAGTAGTTGTCCTGCGGGGGGCTTCTACCTACCGAACTCTACAATAACCCTTACACCAGTGTGTGTAAGACTGAATAGCTGGTTTCTTACACCATCACAGTTTACAGACATTAGTGACACCTGACTTTGCAGGGCGCCAGACATATGCAGAATTTTATCTCAAACAACACTTTTCCTACTCTTACTTTTTAATGCATTTGATAATAAAGAAGTTAGCCTTTGTTCAGACTGGTATCATAGTTCATTTGTTCTTGATGAGAAAAAAAAGCTAGAAATCAGGCATTCCCATTGTATAACAGAGGCATTATATCGCTCATAAATCCTGTTAAAAGTCTTTAGCTGTGTTATCAACTACTATCAATAACTCATTAATATGTTTTTGTGTTTTTTTGTAATGCCAGTTAATTAAAATGCATAGACAAGATGAAAATCAGCCTACGGTATAATTACACAGAATGAGCTGATATAATCCAAGTATTTTGTATGGCCATGGGCATTACACCCGCAGGCTCTTATACAGGCTCGTACTGTAAACTACACTACATGTAAACCATAGGATTCCTTAGCATCACTTATTATGGCCACCAACCCTAATGTTCACTGCTATTTCATAGCAGATCATTACAGGGGTCAACGAAATGCATGAGAACCATTTTTCCCCCCTTGCTGTGTAGCGATTTTTCAACAAGTTTCCTGCACTGTTTATGAATGTGACTTTAGTTCAAAGCATGGATTTTAGCATTGTTAGATTCTAGCCCTCTTATACAAAAGTAAAAGAACTTTTTAACAAATACATTTTTGTTGCGATTATAACGCCTCACTGACCTCCTGTGCTAGTTAGACTGAATAATATTTTTTTCAATATTTTTACAGCATAAATGAATTGATAAATTTGCCTGTACAGCTCTATACTTCCCTTCACACAATATATACTGTAATTGAACTCTGAGTGCCTGCAATTACCACTAGGGGGAGCTCACATCCTATTAAATATTAGCCCTTTCCCAGGGTCGCTGTGCTTTATATGGTCATTGGGTAAAACTAAGTTGTTTCATCCTTTAACCCCAGAGTGTTTTTCGGTTTTGTGTTTTCGTTTTTTGCTCCCCTCCTTCCCAGAGCCATAACTTTTTTACTTTTTCATCAATATGACCTTGTTTTTTGCGGGACGAGTTGTACTTTTGAACGACACCATTGGTTTTACCATGTCGTGTACTAGAAAACGGGAAAAAAAAAATCCAAGTGCGATGAAATTGCAAAAAAAGTGCAATCTCACACTTGTTTTTTGTTTGGCTTTTTTACTATGTTCACTAAATGCTAAAACTGACCTGCCATTATGATTCTCCAGGTCATTTCGAGTTCATAGACACCAAATATTTCTAGGCTCTTTTCTATCTAAGGCCTCTTTCACACTTCAGTTTTTTGCATCAGTTATAATCCGCCAAAAAGGCGGATAAGCGGATCCGTTCTAAACTGATGTGAACGGATGGCACAGGATCCGTTTTCAGACGGATCCTGAAAATGAAGAAATATAAAGGAATAGCTGGCCGGGGGAGGAGAGAGAGAGAGAGAGAGAGAGAGATTGATTTTGTCTGGCACCCAGAAAGAAATTCGGGTTAAATCAGTCTTTGCAGGATCCGCCAGAGAAAAAAACCTTACAAGCTCCGTTTTGAAATTTTTGAGGATAGTGACGGACAGCAACTTTTGGCGGATCCTCACAAAAAACGGATGCAACGGACAGCAATCCGTCACAATCCGCCATTAATGCAAGTCAATGGGAAAAAAACGGATCCTCAAAAAAAAATTGAGGATCCGTTTTTTTTTCAAAACCTGGCGGATTGTGACTGATTGTAAAAAACGGAAGTGTGAAAGAGGCCTAAGAGGTGAAGAAAAAATTGAACACTTTGCTAAAAGAAAAAAAAAATTGCGTCATTTTCCGATACCCGTAGCGTCTCCATTTTCCGTGATCTCAGGTTGGGTGAGAGCTTATTTTTTGAGTGTCAAGCTGACGTTTTTAATGATACCACTTTGATGCAGATTCGATCTTTTGATCGCCCATTATTGCATTTTAATGCAATGTCGCAGCGACCAAAAAAAGTATATCTGGCGTTTTGAATTTTTTTTTCACTGTGCTGTTTAGCGATCGGGTTAATTCTTTTTTTCATTGACAGACTGAGCGATTCTGAGCGTGGTGATATTGAAAATGTGTATGTGTGATTTTATTTTTATTGTTTTATTTTGAATCTGGCGAAAGGGGGGTGATTTGAACTTTTATTTTTTTTATTTTTTATATTTTTAAAACACATTACTTTTTTACTTTTGGCATGCTTCAATAGTCTCTCTGGGAGACTAGAAGCTGCCACAACCCGATTGGCTCTGCTACATAGAGGTGATGGTCAGATCGCCTCTATGTAGTAGAATTGCTCACTTGCTATGAGCGCCAACCACTGGGTGGCACTCACAGCAATCCGGCACTGACAACCATAGAGGTCTCCAGGAGACCTCCAGTTGTCATGCCGACACACCTTTGACCTGGGATCATGTGACGTGAGTTTGACAGTGGCACTTAACTGGCTAATAGCCATAGTTGGATCGCGATTCCACCCGCGGCTATTGCGGGCACATGTCAGCTGTTCAAAACAGCTGACATGTCCCGGGAGAGATGTGGGCTCACCACCAGAGCCCACATCAAAGGGAGGGAGTCCGACATCGGCGTAAATGTACAGTATAGCTATAGGATTAGAAGCTATGTCTGGAAATGTGAATCTTTATTGAAAAATGTTCATAAAAACATGAAACCATATAAAAAAGAGAGTGGAGGACATGACAATTAGGTCACCACATCATAAGGCAAATAGCAATAACAACAGTTTAGATGAATATGTCCATAAAGCAGATTAATCATATCCATAGAGCACAGTAAATTGGGCCATATAAATATGTGCCAAAGGTTAATATGTGATTAGTGCACAGAAAGAATGGATAAACTCTATGGAAAGAAATGGAATGAATGCCCTTCACAGAAACCAGACAAGGGTAACAAATGTCAAAGTTATGTAAAAGTAATTACGTATAAGTGCAACCAGTAATATGCACAAATGTACCCCAAGGCTGGAAGTGAAGAAAAATGCGTGTGCAGTTAGAGCATATTTACCTTAGACGTGGGCAGGGAGACCATTTGTTACCCTTGTCTGGTTTCTGTGAAGGGCATTCATTCCATTTCTTTCCATAGAGTTTATCCATTCTTTCTGTGCACTAATCACATATTAACCTTTGGCACATATTTATATGGCCCAATTTACTGTGCTCTATGGATATGATTAATCTGCTTTATGGACATATTCATCTAAACTGTTGTTATTGCTATTTGCCTTATGATGTGGTGACCTAATTGTCATGTCCTCCACTCTCTTTTTTATATGGTTTCATGTTTTTATGAACATTTTTCAATAAAGATTCACATTTCCAGACATAGCTTCTATTCGTATTGGATGTATTTATCATTTGAAGCATTTGGTCTTCTAGGTGTTCTTGTTTTTGAGTAGCTATAGGATTAGTAATGGATAGGTGTCTTATAGACGCCTTTCCGTTACTAAGTTGTGGGATTGATTTCACCGGACAATTCAAAGGTGATATCAACCTCACAAATATCAACCCCACTTACCACTGCCACAGGGCAAGTGGGAACAGCTGGGCAAAAGGCCAGAATGGGCGCATCTAATAGATGTGACTTTTCTGGGGTGGCTGCGGGCTGCTATTTTAGGCTGGGGGAAAATATCCATGGCCCCTTACCAACTTGAGACTACCAGCCCCAAGCTGTCAGCTTTAGATGGCTGGTTGTCAAAAATGGGTACTCCGGTAATCAACAGTCTGACACTGGAGCTACTGTGAGAGCCGGTGGCTTGAACTCAGGTAACCAGAGTTCAAAGTCATTGGGTCCTTTGGGGTGGAACCTTTGAGGGACATTTACGGTTACTGAAGTTTCCAGCTGCTGAAACACCTGAAGTCTGTAAACGAAGGTTACCTTAGGTGTGCATTTTATTGTACTTGTTAATAAATAAAAAAAATGAAAAAAAATGGAGTGGGGTCCCCTGTAATTTTCATAGCAGCTGAGGAAAAGTCGACGGCTGGGGGCTGATGTTAATATTCTGGGAAAGAGACAATATTCACAAAGGTTCCTAGGCTATTAATAATTAGTCAGCTCAGAGGTGTAAACTGAGTCTTTCCTGGTTAATATGGGGGACCCCCCAAAAAATGAGGTGGGGTTCCCCTGTATTTTTGATAACCAGCCAGACAAAACTGACAGCCGTGAGCTGTAATTCTCAGCTTCAGAAAGGCTGGTTATCAAGAATAGAGAGGTTCCCCTCTTTACTTATTTATAGCCCATGCAGCTGATGAATACTCCCATCAGCTGCTGCCTGCTCTTGCTGTTTGAATACAACTCTCAACATTGTCCCGAGCTAGCTTTGATAGCAGTGTGAGCAGGGGACAGTGATGTAAGCTGTTTTCATTTCAGAAACAGGCTCCATTGAACTGCACAAATAGTACTGCTGATTCCCAGGTGCCAGTACTTGTCACACTGATGACACAGGGATGTCACCCTTGTGCCATCAGTGTGCACGTGTCGTGTGCGCGATGTTTTGCGGCCCATGTTGCTACCGGAAACACTGATGTCTGAAGGAGCCCTTAGTGAACTCGGTCATTTACCCACCTTTGGCCGACTTTTGCTGAATTTTAAGAAAAAAGCTCAGCAATCCGAACATGAATCCGGATGTGCAACGTTTGTGCTAAATTTGAGATTGGCGAATGTTTTCTGAGCAAGTTCACTCATCTCTACTCTTAACCACTTAAATTTTCACTTAAATTTTCAGAGCGAAGCCCTTTGCAGCGCAATGTTTTTTCATAAATTTTCAATTTTTCTCTGACCACTTGAAGGGAACCTGTCATGGGGAAAAAACACTAATAATCTGCAGATATGGGGTTGATCTGTAGGTTAATAACATTCTGAACCTGACCGGCGCCAGCACTCAGACCCCGTTGTCAGGAGGAACTGAACGTTATTCCTCCTGGTAGCATTCAGTTTCTGTCACAGGGTGGTGCTGGCACGGGTTTACTCACCACTCTGTGTATAGAGAGCGACAGTTGTAATCATGCCCCCATTACTTACTAATGCTGAGCGGTTGTCAGTCATTATGTCAGTTTCTCTTGTGGGTATGCTGAGTTTTATATACAGATTAAATGCAGAAAATCCGCAAGTATAAATTGCATATGAGTTTTTAGTAATGCATGTAATCTGCACCTAAATTCAGTGAAATCAAAATACCAGGAAGAATGACACACCAAACAAAGACAAAAACCACAGCGTCAAAAACTTTTAACCCCTTCCTTACATTGGACATAATATTCCGTCCATGTGACCTGGGGCCTAAGTCCCATGGACCGAATAGTACGTCACACGCGATCAGCGGTGCTCATGGGGGAGCGCCGCTGATCGTTATCGGATGTCAGATTATTATCACAGCTGACACCCGGCACTATGTGCCAGAGGCGGTCATGGACCGCCCCCAGAACATTAACCCCCAACACACTGCGATCAAACATGATCGCAGTGTACCAGGGGCATAGGGAAGAATCGCGCTGCTCTGAGGGTCTCTTCCCTGCAGGCCCCCAGATCCAATATGGCCACGGGGGCCTTCGGGGTCCTGCAGGAAGGCGGCTTCCTCATTGCCTGCTGAGAGCAGGCACTGAGAAAGCCTCTGCAGTGCCTGTCAGATTGCTGATGTGACACAGTGCTGTGAAAAGTGTCAGGTCGGCGATCTGACACTTTATTGTAATGTCCCCCACCCCCCACCCCCCCGGGGACAATATAATAAAGTAAAAAAAAAAAATCATGTGTAAAAATAATTATTACATAAAATCTTAAATAAATAAATAAAAAAAAGAATTCCCTAATAAATTCTCTTATTTGTAAAAAAACAATAAAAGTATACATATTTAGTATCACCACATCCATAACGACCTGCCCTATAAAATTGTCCCACTAATTAACCTCTTTAGTGATCCCCTTAAAAAAATAAAAAACAAGGCAAAAAACAATGCTCTATCATCATACCACTGAACAAAAAGTGCAATAACGCGTGATCAAAAAGACGAATATAAATAAACATGGTACTGCTGAACATGTCATCTTGTCCCGCAAAAAACGAGCTCGCGCAATAAAGCGATGCAAAAATAATTATTTTTTATATAAAATTGTTTTTATTGTATAAAAGCACCAAAACATAAAAAAATATCATTGAGGTATCACTGTAATCGTACTGACCTGAAGAATAAAACCGCCTTATCAATTTTACCACACGCGGAACGGTGTAAACGCCCCTTCCCAAAAGAAATTCATGAAATGCTGTTTTTTGTTCATTCTACATCACAAAAATCAGAATAAAAAGCGATCAAGAAAGTCACGTGCCCAGAAATGGAAACAATAAAAATGTCAACTCGTCCCGCAAAAAATAAGACCTCACATGACTTTGTGGGTAAAAATATAGAAAAATTATAGCTCTCAAAATGTGGTGAGGCAAAAAATATTTTTACAATAAAAAGCATCTTTTAGTGTGTGACAGCTGCCAAACATAAAAGCCCGCCACAGATAGTAAATCAAATCCCCCTTTAGCACCCCCTTAGATAGGGAATAATAATAAAATTAAATTTTTTTAATTTATTTCCACTTTCCCATTAGGGTTAGGGCTAGGGTTAGAGTTAGAGCTGAGATTAGGGTTAGGGGTGTGTTGGGGTTAGGGTTGGAGTTAGAATTGGGGGGGTTTCCACTGTTTAGGCACATCAGGGTCTCTCCAAATGCAACATGGCATCTGATCTCAATTCCAGCCAATTCTGCGTTGAAAAAGTCAAACGGTGCTCCTTCCCTTCCAAGCTCTGCCATGCGCCCAAACAGTGGTTTACTCCCACATATGGGGTATCTGCCTACTCAGGACAATTTGCACAGCAACATTTGGGGCCCAATTTCTCCTGTTACCCTTGGGAAAATTAAAAAATGGGGGCAAAAATATCATTTTTGTGGAAAAAATATGTTTTTTTTTATTTTTATGGCTCTACGTTAAAACCTTATGTAAAGCACCTGGGGGTTCAAAGTGCTAAGCACACATCTAGATAAGTTCCTTGGGGGTCTAGTTTCCAAAATGGGGTCACTTGTTTGGTGTTTCCACAGTTTAGGCACATCAGGGTCTCCCCAAACGCGACATGACACCCGCAGACCATTCCATCCAAAGTCTGCAATTCAAAACGTCACTACTTCCCTTCTGAGCCCCGACGTGTGCCCATACAGTAGTTTTCTTCCACATATGGGGTACCAGCATACTCAGGACAAATTGGACAGCAATATTTGGGGTCCAATTTCTCATGTTACCCTTGGGAAAATAAAAAATTTGGGACTAAAATATCATGTTTGTGGAAAAAATATGATTTTTTTTTATTTTCACGCCCGGGCGTTATAAACTTCTGTGAAGCACTTGGAGGTTCAAAGTGCTCAGCACACATCTAGACATGTTCCTTGAGGGGTCTATTTTCCAAAATGGGGTCACATATGGGCGGTTTCCACAGTTTAGGCACATCAGGGGTTCTCCAAACGCAACATGACACCCGCAGACAATTCCATCAAAGTCTGCATTACAAAACATCACTACTTCCCTTCTGAGCCCCAATGTCTGCCCATACAGTAGTTTTCTCCAACATATGGGGTATCAACGTACTCAGGACAAATTGTACAACAAGTTTTGGGGTTCAATTACTCCTGTTACCCTTGGGAAAATAAAAAAATGGGGGCAAAAATATTATTTTTGTGGAAAAAAATGATTTTTTTCTATTTTTACGGCTCTACGTTAAAAACTTATGTAAAGCCCTTTGGGGTTCAAAGTGCTCAGCACACATCTAGATAAGTTCCTTGGGGGGTCTAGTTTCCAAAATGGGGTCACATGTGGGGGGTTTCCACTTTTTAGGCACATCAGGGGCTCTCCAAACGCGACATGGCGCTCGATCTCAATTCTAGCCAATTTTGCGTCAAACGGCGCTCCTTCCTTTCTGAGCTCTGCCATGCGCCCAAACAGTGGTTTACCCTCACATATGGGGTATCGCCGTATTCAGGACAAATTGCACAATAACTATTGGGGTCCTGTTTCTCTTGGCAAAATAAAAATTGGGGGTGAAAAGATCATTTTTGTGGAAAAAATATGATTTTTTAATTGTACAGCTGTACGTTATAAACTACTGTGAAGCCCTTGGGGGTTCAAAGTTCTCACCACATATCTAGATAAGTTCCTTTGGGGTTCTAGTTTCCAAAATGGTGTCATTTGTGGGGGGTTTCCACTGTTTCACTACCTTAGAGGCTCTCCAAATGCGATATGGTGTCAAGCCAATTCTGCCTCGAAAAAGTCAAATGGCGCTCATTCCCTTCCGAGCTCTGCCATGCTCCCAAACAGTGGTTTACCCCCACATATTGGGTATTGGTGTAGTCAGTACAAAATGCGCAATAACTTTTGGGAACCTGTTTCCCTTGGGAAAATAAAAATTTGGGGTGAAAAGATCATTTTTGTGGAAAAAATATGATTTTTTTATTGTATGGCTGCACGTTATAAACTTCTGTGAAGCCCTTGGGGGTTCAAAGTTCTCATCACATATCTAGATAAATTCCTTGGGGGTCTTGTTTCCAAAATGGTGTCATTTGTGGGGGTTTCCACTGTTTAGCCACGTCAGAGTCTCTCCAAATGCGATATGGCGTCAAGCCAATTCTGCGTTGACAAAGTAAAACGGCGCTCATTCCCTTCCGAGCTCTGCCATGCGCCCAAACAGTGGTTTACCCCCAAATATGGAGTATCAGCGTACTCAGGACAAATTGCACAATAACCTTTGTAGTCCATTCTATTCTGCTACCCTTGATGAAATAAAAAAAATTGGACCTGAAATAATTCTTTTGTGAATAAAAAGTTAAATGTTTATTTTTTTAAACATTCAAAAAATTCCTGTGAAGCACCTGAAGGGTAAATAAACTTCTTGAATATGGTTTTGAGTACCATCAGGGGTGCAGTTTTTAGAATGGTATCACTTTTGGGTATTTTCTATCATAGAGACCCCTCAAAGTGACTTCAAATGGGATGTTGTCCCTAAAAAAAATGGTGCTGTAAAAATGAGAAATCGCTGGTCAACTTTTAACCCTTATAACTTCCTAACAAAAAAAATTTTGGTTTCAAAATTGAACTGATGTAAAGTAAATGTGGAAAATGTTGCTTATTAAGTTTTTTGTGTGCCATATCTCTGTGATTTAAGGGCATAAAAAATTCAAGGTTGGAAAATTGCAAAATGTTCAAAATTTTTGCCAAATTGCCATTCTTTTTCACAAATAAACGCAAGTTATATCAATTAAATTTTACCACGAACATGAAGTACAATATATCACGAGAAAACAGTGTCAGAATCAGTGGGATCCATGGAAGCGTTTCAGAGTTATTACCTCATTAAGGGACAGTGGTCAGAATTGTAAAAATTGGCCCGGTCATTAACATGCAAACCACCCTTGGGAATAAAGGCGTTAAAAAAATGCGTTAAAAATGTACAAAAATGAAATGGAAAAATGCAAGTAACCTAATGTACATAATAGGTTCAGAAATGGTGCAGAAATTCTGCAACAACAAAAACGCACCAAAACCTCATCGTCGGAACATAGCCTTAAGAAAAACCATTTTTTTTTCACTTTTTTTTCCAATAGTCGCATTCCAAAGAAATAACTTTTTTCTTTTTTTTGTCCACATAGTCATATGAGAGCTCGCTTTTTGGGATGAGTTGTATTTCTCAGTGGTATCATATGGGGGTTTATAGAACTTTTTATCAAACTTTGATTAACTTTTTATTGGAAGGAATATAAACAAAACAACAATTCTGTTATTTTATTTTTACACTTTAAATTTAACACTACGCACCGTAGTTTTTATTTGTACTATTTTGAAATACATATTGCCATTTTGATCATATGGGATGAAAATCGATATCGTTTTATAGTCCGGGTTGCTGTTGATACCAAAAACAAGTGCTTCTCACAAAATTAGAATATCATAAAAAAGTTAATTTATTTCAGTTCTTCAATACAAAAAGTGAAACTCATACATTATATAGAGTCATTACAGGAGTGAACTATTTCAAGTGTTTATTTCTGCTAATGTTGATGATTATGGCTTACAGCCAATGAAAACCCAAAAGTCATTATCTCAGTAAATTAGAATACTTTATAACACCAGCTTGAAATATAATTTTAAATCCAAAATGTTGGCCTACTGAAATATATGTTTAGTAAATGCACTCACTACATGGTCGGGGCTCCTTTTGCATCAATTACTGCATCAATGCGGTGTGGCATGGAGGCGATCAGCCTGTGGCACTGCTGAGGTGTTATGGAAGCCCAGGTTGCTTTGATAGCAGTCTTCAGCTCATCTGCATTGTGAGGTCTGGTGTCTCTCATCTTCCATTTGACAATACTCCATAGATTCTCTATGGGGTTAAGGTCAGGCGAGTTTGCTGGCCAATCGAGCACAGTGATAGTGTTGTTTTTAAACCAATGTATTGGTACTTTTGGCAGTGTAGACAGGTGCCAAGTCCTGCTGGAGAATGAAATTTCCATCTCTTTAGCAATGACCTTTTGTGGCTTACCCTTCTTGTGGAGTGCGTCAATGACTTCCTTCTGGACATCTGTCAAGTCAGCAGTCTTCTCCATGATTGTGGAGCCTACTGAAACAGACTAAGGGACCTTTTATAAACATTTAGGAAGCCTTTGAAGGTTTTTTTTGTTAATTATTCTAATTTACTGAGATAATGACTTTTGGGTTTTCATTGGCTGTAAGCCATACTCATCAACATTAACAGAAATAAACACTTGAAACAGATCACTCTGTGTGTAATGACTCTATATAATATATGAGTTTCACTTTTTGTATTGAAGAGCTGAAACAAATTAACTTTTTAATGATATTCTAATTTAGTGAGAAGCACTTGTATGTGCCATTTTGATTTTTTTTTAAACTTTTTTTATTATTCAAACTTATGATTTTTGTTTTTACAATATTTTAGAACACCTAAAACCTTTTTTTCTTTTTCTATTTACACTACTTGGACCTACGATCCTTTGCTCACATTGATCTCTCCCTCTAATGTTTGACTGAGAGTTAGCCAATCAGATCCTAACCTGGTGGCATCTGATTGACTGAAGGATATTGCAGACATGGAGGTCATTGTTAGGCCTCCAGTTACCAGAACATCCATCAGCACTCTGTGACTAGTTGGTCTCAGCACACGCAGCGGGAGCCTGGCTCTGTATAACAGCTGGCTCTTGCTGTGGACGGCACGGGCGCAACTCCTGTGCACTTACCATTCATCAGACGTAAGTGTACAACTGATTGCGAGAAATTACCTGCTATATGAACATACAGTTCCGAAAGGGTTAAGATGGACAAAAAAAAAGTTCTGCATGCAGAACTTTTTCTTCCATTCTTAAAAACTAAACCCAAATGAACTTCATAATGGTCAATGGAGCCCCTCTGCTTCCATTTGCATTACTAGAACCTAACTGAAAATGGCACAGACAAAAGGAGCATCGCAATAGACATATGAACATGGGGAGAACATACAATCTCTTTGTAGATGTCCTTGTGTAGGATTTGAACCTATGATCTTGGCATTACAAGGCTACAGTGCTAGCTAGCGAGCCATTCACGTCAGCATTTCAATAGCAGTCATTTACTTGTATAGTATATGTTGTTCTTATTCATGTTGTGTACATGATGTGTATATATTATTTCTTTATAGAAATATGTATGGTACACTATGGTGCTGAAGAGAGAAGGGTTATTACAGTTAGTAAGTTTAATAGTATTGGCAACAGTTTTAAGACTGAGATCATACTGATCACTACATGAAAAATCAGAAACGCTAAGTACACTTGTGAAGTTCCAAACAGTGCCAATTTTTTCCACCACATGTGCTTGTTTGGTGTTCTGTACAGGTGCCATTGAAATTCCAATATATTTTTAGCTTCAAACCACTTATTCTTGCATGAATATTATGTGTGAAAATCAGTAGTCTTGTGGTAAATGACTTTTTAAGTACAGAAGCAATTTTTGGTGTCCATTGGAACAAGGGACAGTCTTTTAATATGGTGTCACATAAAGAGACAACCTTACACCTCCTTAAAGCTTGTTTAGAAGACTGTATTTTTGGTCAATGTTATTCTATGGGGCTGTGCACGTGTCAGATTCTTTCCTCGGGACAGAGCTGGGCTGAGAAAAAAAATCAAAGCATGTCCGAATTTGATCCAATATTCAGATCGCACTCTCCGATGGAAGTCAATGAGTATGTGGAAAACATCAGACTGCACTGAAATGATCTGATCGTGATTTCCACGGATTGACAGAATGAAGAAGATGGAGAAATAGTTTTTTCTCATACTCCTCATCCGAGAGAATGAGATCACACCCTGATCACACTCTGATCATAGTTTCATCAAAGTGTGGTTTACATAGATCTGATTCTCTCAGCCATCAGGGCATGACAGCCCTTACAAGTGTATGGGGCCTGCGGGCCCCCCGAGGCCCGACATTTTGTTCAGGCTTCTCTGCACTTTGTAAACTGTACCAGCCCCTGCCTGCCGGGCCCTCCCCCTTCCCCCCACTGCATCATGGACCAGCCAAGCTAGCGCCGCCGTCATGTGATGTCACACGCTGCTCTTCCTCATTCCGGAGCAGAGGGAGCAGCGTGTGTGTGGTGTATGTGCCACGTGGGCCATGGCTGGGAGCGGTGGATGGGTGGCAGACATCGGATACTAGGAGAGAAGAGGCAGCGTGTGCAGGCAGCGGACCAGATGTGGAGGTGGCAGGCGAGCGAGCAGGTGAGTAGTCTCAGGGCAGGGGGGCCCAGCGCAGAGCGAGCCGCACCCACCACAGCCCCAGGGGGGCCCATGGCAGAGCCAGCTGCACCCACCACAGCCCCAGGGCAGGCAGGGGCCAAGGGGGCCCAGCACAGAGCCAGCTGCACCCACCACAGCCCCAGGGCAGGTAGGAGCCAGGGGGGCCAGGGCAGAGCTAGCTGCACCCACCACAGCCCCAGAGCAGGAAGGAGCCAGGGGGGGCCATCGCAGAGCCAGCTGCACCACCACAGCCCTGGGCAGACAGGAGCCAGGGGGGGCCCAGGGCAGAGCCAGCTGCACCCACCACAGCCCCAGGGCAGGCAAGAGTCAGGGGGGGCCCAGGGCAGAGCCAGCTGCACCCACCACAGCCCCAGGGCAGGCAGGAGTCAGGGGGGGCCCAGGGCAGAGCCAGCTGCACCCACCACAGCCCCAGGGCAGGCAGGGGCCAGGGGGCCCAGCGCAGAGCCAACTGCACCCGCCACAGCTCTAGGGCAGGCAGGGGCCAGAGGGGCCAAGCACAGAGCCAGCTGCACCCACCACAGCCCCAGGGCAGGCAGGAGCCAGGGGGGCCCACGGTAGAGCCAGCTGCACCCGCCACAGCCATAGGGCAGGCAGGGACCAGAGGGGCCAAGCGCAGAGCCAGCTGCACCCACCACAGCCCCAGGGCAGGCAGGAGCCAGGGGGGCCCAGGGCAGAGCAAACTGCACCCACCACAGCCCCAGGGCAGGCAGGGGCCAGAGGGGCCCAGCGCGGAGCCAGCCGCACCCACCACAGCCCCAGGGCAGGCAGGGGCCAAAGGGGCCCAGCGCAGAGCCAGCCGCACCCACCACAGCCCCAGGGCAGGCAGGGGCCAGAGGGCCCCAGCGCAGAGCCAGCCGCACCCACCACAGCCCCAGGGCAGGCAGGAGCCATAGGGGGCCCAGGGCAGAGCCAGCTGCACCCACCACAGCCCCAGGGCAGGCAGGAGCCAGGGGGGCCCAGCGCAGAGCCAGCTGCACCTACCACAGCCCCAGGGCAGGCAGGGACCAGAGGGGCCAACGCAGAGCCAGCTGCACCCACCACAGCCCCAGGGCAGGCAGGAGCCAGGGGGGGCCCAGGGTAGAGCCAGCTGCACCCACCACAGCCCTAGGGCAGGCAGGGGCCAGAGGGGCCAAGTGCAGAGCCAGCTGCACCCACCACAGCCCCAGGGCAGGCAGGAGCCAGGGGGGCCCAGGGCAGAGCCAGCTGCACTCACCACAGCCCCAGGGCTGGCAGGGGCCAGAGGGGCCCAGCGCAAAGCCAGCCACACCCACCACAGCCCTAGGGCAGGCAGGGGCCAGAGGGGCCAAGCGCAGAGCTAGCTGCACCCACCACAGCCCCAGGGCAGGCAGGAGCCAGGGGGTGCCAGGGCCGAGCCAGCTGCACCCACCAGAGCCCCAGGGCTGGCAGGGGCCAGAGGGCCCCAGCGCAGAGCCAGCCGCACCCACCACAGCCCCAGGGCAGGCAGGAGCCATAGGGGGCCCAGGGCAGAGCCAGCTGCACCCACCACAGCCCCAGGGCAGGCAGGAGCCAGGGGGGCCCAGCGCAGAGCCAGCTGCACCTACCACAGCCCCAGGGCAGGCAGGGACCAGAGGGGCCAAGCGCAGAGCCAGCTGCACCCACCACAGCCCCAGGGCAGGCAGGAGCCAGGGGGGGCCCAGGGTAGAGCCAGCTGCACCCACCACAGCCCTAGGGCAGGCAGGGGCCAGAGGGGCCAAGTGCAGAGCCAGCTGCACCCACCACAGCCCCAGGGCAGGCAGGAGCCAGGGGGGCCCAGGGCAGAGCCAGCTGCACTCACCACAGCCCCAGGGCTGGCAGGGGCCAGAGGGGCCCAGCGCAAAGCCAGCCACACCCACCACAGCCCTAGGGCAGGCAGGGGCCAGAGGGGCCAAGCGCAGAGCCAGCTGCACCCACCACAGCCCCAGGGCAGGCAGGAGCCAGGGGGTGCCAGGGCCGAGCCAGCTGCACCCACCAGAGCCCCAGGGCTGGCAGGGGCCAGAGGGGCCCAGCGCAGAGTCAGCCACACCCACCACAGCCCCAGGGCAGGCAGGAGCCAGAGGGGGCCCAGCGCAGAGCCAGCTGCACTGCAGCAGCATTCCCATGGTGGGGACAGAATGTGAGACATGGGGGGCCGGGGGCTGAATGTGAAACTTGGGGAGCTGAATGTGAGACAAGGGGGGGCTGAATGTGAGACACTGGGGGCTGAATGTGACAGTGAGACTCAGGAAGGGCAGAATGAATACGGGGGCAGAATGTTACAGTGAGACACAGGAGGGGCAGAATGTGACAGAGAGATACGGGAGGGGGCAGAATGTGACTGAGACACGAGGCAGAATGTGAGACACAGGAGAGGGCAGGATACGAGATACAGGGGGCAGGATGGGAGACACATGGGGCAGGATGGATGTGATGTAGACAGATGGGGCAGGATCGGGAAATCATATGGGGGCAGAATGGATACTCATGAGGGCAGGATGAGAGAAAATATGGCTTGAGTCAGGAATGAGACACATGGGGGCTAGGATGGGGGGATATTATCATAGGGGATAATTAAGGGATATTATTACTTCAGTGATGTATTTATTTCATTTTTTTGAGGATACGGTTATAAATAGGGTGGAGGTCCTGTTACTGTACAGAGCGACACTATGTCACCTTGTTTTTCTCATCTGGTGTAGTGTAGAAGTTGGGGAAAAAAATAAGTAATGTGTTCTGCAAGTGGAGCTCTAGATAACTGTGTTATTTCCTTCAGAGACGAGCCCTGGCTGGAAGACATGATGGCGTTCTGTGCTGGATGAAAGATGAAAAGCAAAGATAAAGGACTTCACCTAGACACATCACTGGTGAGTCAGTGTGTTACCTGTACACTATACGCTATATACAGAGTGCCTTTGTGCAGTCACCAGTGATCACTGTATTACCTGTGCACTGACACTGTACAGTATATACAGAGTTCCTGTGTACAATGTCACCGGTGATCACTGTATTACCTGTACATTGGCACTATATGCTGAGGTCCTGTGCATAATGTCACCGGTGATCACTGTATTACCTATACATAGACACTGCATACTAAGTACAGATCTCCTGTTTATAATAGCACTTATGGTGATAGTCTTGTTTTTTTTATTAATGATCAGTATTGTAGTATTCTGTCACTGTGGTGGTAATATGTGGTCTGGGCATGGTGCGGTGGTATTTGTTCTTTGTATGTGGCATTATAGGTCACTATGTGGTGGTAATATGTGGTCTGGTCATGGTGCGGTGGTATATGTCACTTTGGATGTGATATGATTGGTCATTTTAAAAATTAAAAAATATACCTAAATTGTATTTGACATTTTAACAAATGTTTAATAGGTTAGAGTAGAGTAGGGCCTGGCCAAGAGTCTACCTTGTCGTGGCAGATTTAAAAAATCTTTTGGCCAAAACAAGAGCTGCTGGCTGTGTGTGATCTGGAGATGGGAACTGTTAATGTGTGACTGGTGAGAAGTGGAGTTTTTCCAAGAGAGAGTGGTGGGACTCTGCACAGTTCGAGGGGTGGAGGGCGGAGCTGGGGTGGAGCCTGGGCGGAATGTAGAGGGGGCCCCGAAAATTTGCCAGTATGGGGCCCCGAAATTCCTAGTGGCAGCCCTGCTCTCAGATGAGAGAGTATATGCTTGTGTGACCCTAGCCTTACAAATGTGGTATTATACAGGAGGAGACAAACCTTCTCAGGATAACGTTGCCACTGTAATACCTTGCTGGCAGCCATAATCCTGCCGTGAGCATGATGCCTAATGCATTAAATATATTCCTAGACTTTACATTACCAATGTGTCATCAATGTAGCTCTCATTAAAATGATGTAATTATGCAGTGTTTCACTATAAAGCAAAAGTTAGGCTATATTCACAACAGATGTTGCATCTGATTCCATTTTTGAGGATTAATCATAGAATCATAGAATCGTAGAGTTGGAAGGGACCTCCTGGGCCATCTGGTCCAACCCCCTGCTCAAAGCAGGATTCACTAAATCATCCCAGTCAGATGTCTGTCCAGCCTCTGTTTGAAGACATCCATTGAAGGAGAACTCACCACTTCTCGTGGCAGCTTGTTCCACTCATTGATCACTCTAACTGTCAAAAAGTTTTTTCTAATATCTAATCTGTGTCTCCTCCCATTCAGTTTCATCCCATTGCTTCTAGTCTTTCCTTGTGCAAATGAGAATAAAGTTGATCCTTCTACAATGTGACAGCCCTTTAGATATTTGTAGACAGCTACTAAGTCTCCTCTCAGTCTTCTCTTTTGCAAACTAAACAATCCCAAATCCTGCAACCTTTCCTCATAAGACAGGGTTTGCAGACCGGTCACCATTCTGGTTGCTCTTTTCTGAACTTGCTCCAGTTTGTTGATGTCTTTTTTAAAATGTGGTGCCCAAAACTGGACACAATATTCCAGATGAGGTCTGACCAAAGAGGAGTAGAGGGAAATAATGACTTCACGTGATCTAGACTGTATGCTTCTGTTAATACATCCTAGAATTGCATTTGCTTTTTTTGCTGCTGCATCACAATGTTGACTCATATTCAGTCTGTGATCTATTAGTATACCCAAGTCTTTTTCACATGTGCTGTTGTTAGGCCTATTCCTCCCATTCTGTATATGCTTTTTTCATTTTTATTGCCCAGATGTAGTACTTTGCATTTTTCCCTGTTAAAAACCATTCTGTTAGTTGCTGCCCACTTCTCCAGTTTATTTATATCTTTTTGAATCCTCTCTCTCTCTTCTCTAGTATTAGCTATCCCTCCTAGCTTTGTGTCATCAGCAAATTTAATCAGTTTACCCTCAATTCCTTCATCTAAATCGTTGATAAAGATGTTGAACAATACAGGGCCCAGGACAGTAGAGAAGAGAAAAGCCGGGGTTCGTCCGCGTTAGACCACAAGGAACCAACCGAAGATGCAAGCAAACCTTTATTCACACTCAAGCCAACGCGTTTCATGCCACTTCATCAGGGCAGCAATGTTACAGTCAGTTACCAAGAAACCATTATATACATTACACAGATGACATCTGAATGATGTCAGTTCCTGTGGGAATGCCCACATTGAACTGAAAACCCAGAAAGTTATCATCCTGATGAAAAAATATTATAAAACTAGAGATAAAAACATTTATCTAATCTAAAATGCTAAAATTGATATTTAACATATATAAAAAATATAAAATTATGTAAATCGATGTGCAATTCAGCAAAAATGATTGGAGCTTAGAACCCGTGTTTCAGCGGCTAAACAATGGATTAAGGACATAATTACCAATTCCAGCTGCTTTTCGCTTCTGCAGGCATCATCTAACGTTACTTTAAAGCTTCAGCACCATGATTACATCATCTATGTAAAAAAACATTGGGGGGGTTTTGAACTCATATAAGATAACCCACACTCCAATCTACACTGATGACACCGCTAACCCACAGCTCCACCAGAACTTCAGCTGATTTGACACCACCAAAAAAGTGATATCTATTAGAACACCCATATGACGAAGAAAAATTTCAGTACCAGTTGGAGCAGCACAGGGCGTAAAAGGACCAGTGGCAAAAAGGATAAAGAGAAGGGGAAAAAAGAGAAAGAAGGTAAAGATAACAACGGAAGAGATCAGTTTGAAGAATAGGGCACCCATCTAGAAAACGAGGTGAACCAAAATAAAAATTTTAAATGTGAAATTGAAAGAACATGATGATGATGAACTAAACACACCTGTAGGTGACAGGGAAGGGGGACAACAGTTTTAGCATTTTAGATTAGATAAATGCGTTGGCTTGAGTGTGAATAAAGGTTTGCTTGCATCTTTGGTTGGTTCCTTGTGGTCTAGCGCAGACGAACTCTGGCTTTTCTCTTCTCTACTGTTTTATCTACATCCCGGGATCTGCAGCGGCCAAAACTTCCTTAGGTGGTTGTGACCCTTCACAACCACATCAGGTGAGTGGATTACCTTTGTTAAACACGCTGGTGTCCTTCATTTACCGCCTTAGTGCGCTCCCCCTCTCTTTATTTTTTGCAGTTTTTGAGGATTAAAATAGCGCTACATTAAGCCTTATTTTTCCAGTCAAAATAACAGTGGAAGTCAATGGACAGAGGAGCCTAACGGACCCAGTTACAGTTCAGTGGTATCCGTCAGTCATTGGGCCGTGTTTCCTGGTTATGAAACCTTGACGGGGATGTGAACAGTACCTTAGATTTCATACTCTGCTTCTGACTATTTCTCCTGCTCATTTCCCGTGCAGAGCTGGGGATGAACGAGTTAATTTTGTGAGTGCTATTCAGCAGACAGATGAACATCGACTCTGTGGGATTGTGCTGGTCTCTAGGGTATTAATTATATGCACTGTAGAATTGTGTAGTCAGAATATGTAGCTGCGATATTAATACACACTAATCAGGTTTGCTTTTCCAGTAAGATTGATAAATTGAAGTGGTGATTAATGTATTCCGGTCTTTCATTCTTAGGAGTTCTTTGAAAATCATGTAATTGTATTATCCAAGGGTTATGCTTTGTTTTCTATAATTAGATCAGCCCAAAACATGTCTTTCTCTCCAGGAAAAGGTCCTGTTCATGAATTGATCATTACATACAGTGGTGCAAAATTCTTTACGGAAAAGTCTCCAATTAACGAACACTCTTATTTTCCCATGCTTTTCCTCCTGGGAATAACATTTTCCCTCTCCTAGTACAGAAACCACTGAAAACAAATGCATTCTTTTCTGTAGCAACCCCAAACAGGGTGATATAATATGGCTATTATGGCTTATTTGTACAGTGTTTTTATAGGAACGTGTACATTTATCACTGCATAGTTCAGTCTCATTATTTCCTATTAGGATACATGACGTTTTTATTCATTTTCCTATTATTTGAGTAACGACAAATTAATCTGTAACACTTCCTCTGCCCTGTTGAGGAATCTAACCTGGGTTCCAAACCATTTGAAGTTGACATTGTTTGCTGATGCATCTAAGAAACAAAGTGGTCAAAAATCTTTGTAAATTTATTATGGGCGAATACATTGAAAAATATGGCGTTATATAAAAATGTAATGTCTTTACCAGATTCATCAGATCCATGGCAGGAAACAATATCAGATGCAAGCTGTCATGTTTTAGAATCAGAAACTTCTATTTTCATTGGGTGTGTAGTAACGCTAAAATATTTTCTTAGGCCATCTCCACACAACAGTATTTCAAAACTTTGAATTTACGTAAGAGGTCTTCCCAGGAGTAGCTATCAGCTTGGGCCGCAAAGCTAAATAATTCCACTAAAGCGCTCTTCATTTTAACAAACGACATCCTTCATCGTCAATTCTACATCCATTTATGGCTTTTTTGGAGGTAAACTTGGACATCAATTTCTGTATGGTTTAGGAGCACAGGAAGCTTTGAGTTCCTAGAGGTGTAAGGAGGTCGGGCCTAGCCCTGTAAATATTGTTAACACTGTTTGCCTTTTATGATTGACATGTTTGTATGCACTTACTGTATCTGTGCATTATATGTAGGAGATGTATATATGTTTACTGCCATAATGTGTTATATAGATATACTTGGTAGAGACAGTGTAGTTAGTGTAAGTGGACACAAGATGGGGGCACTGAGCACATTCATATAGGGGGACACTAGAGGGTTAAATAGAGGAGTTTTAGCTGGGAACTAGGGAGAGACATTTCCTGATTCCAGTCAGTTGGGGGCAGCCCTGGGTACGGTTCAGAAGGCATTGTTTCCTGAGGAGCCTAGCTGACATACAAAGTGAGCAGAGCAGAGAAGACGTGTATGGTACCTACAGCAGAGAAGAAGCCAGTGGATGAGTCACTGTGGAGATTCGAGCCAGAACTAGGGGGCTGATGACAGAGACATGCCAGCCAGAGTCTAAGGGGCTGATGACAGAGAGAAGCCAGTGGATGAGTCACTGTGGAGATGCCAGCCAGAGACTAGGGGGCTGATGAAGTAGTCGCGTGGGCTACCAGCGAGTGCATGGACAGGATAACCAAAAGGGGTGGACGACCTAGTAGACGGGTACCTTCATGGGCTGAAGTCGGTCACAGGAAGAGAGGTCGAAGTGCTGTTTTCACGAGGCTCCTCATTCCGCTGTTACTCTATGGTCCACTCCGGTGTAGCTAAAGAAGCTAAGTGCTGCTGTAGAAGATGTATTGTTGGCACCGTTTCGAGAGTCCTAAAGGTGTACTGGATGTGCTGTGTCCTGAGGAAAATAAAGTTGAACTGTTTTAAGTTATTCTGGCCTCTGCCTCCAGTCTTTTGAACCACAGGAGGAGAGAGAATAGTACCAGAAATGAAGCAGCCTTCAGCACAGTGAGTACTGGAGCCGCTGATGGGGCTACCCCCCGGCCCTATTATTGCAGAGGTATGGTCAGTGCCCAAGAGATTTGCCATTTCTTCCAAGACATCTCCTTTATTTCCAGGAGCCTCCTGGATGTTCCGAGAAAGTTAATACAAATTGTATGATTTTAGATCAGTATTTGTAAGTCAGAAAGGATTGCACTTCTTCCTAGTTTTGGACCCAGTCCATCTTTGGTTTACAAATACTGATCAAAATAATGAAAGTGTCCTTCACAAGGATTTTATAGATTAAGCTGAGTATGTTTAGCAGAAAATACATAACACCATGAAATAAGTATTTACAATACAACCTTTGCTCCCAACAACTCAGCTGCATGTACAAACTATCTGCAGGCAGTGAAGTAATTGAATAAAAACATAACTTGTCAAAACAAACAGTGACAGACATTGGAGTGACAGCCTGGCTGATGCTTTTGTCGCTGTACATCACAATCACACTCTTATGTGACACAAAGAGAAATCACAATACTTACCTACTACAGTAATAGTAAGGCTACTTTCACACATCAGTTTTTTGCCATCAGGCATGATCCGGCTTTTTTTTTAGAAAAAACGGATCCGGCATAAATTTTGGAGAACTGTAGAAACGGATCCGTTTTTTTGCTGGATCCGTCTCTGTTCCTGGAGGCTGGCCAATTGGATCTGAGCATGCGCAGACTTAAAAAAAACGGATCCGGTTGCTGGATCCGTCTTTTTCTGGATCCGGCGCATTCCGGCGCCCATAGACTTTCATTGTAGCAAAAAGCTGGAAGCGCCGGATCCGGCGCTTCTGGCTTTTTCGCCGGAGACAAAAAACGTTACAGTAGACGTTTTTTCAAGACGTCGGAATGAGACAAGTTGCCGGATCCGGCAAAAAACGGATGAAACGCAATGCCATCCGGCACGATCCGGCGCTAATGCAAGTCAATGGGGAAAAACCGGATCCGGCATTGCATTTTGCCGGATCCGTTTTTTCCAAAAAAAGCCGGATCGCGCCTGAAGGCAAAAAACTGATGTGTGAAAGAGGCCTAAATATTACCTGATTGTACAGCATTCTGGTGCTGCAAGAGGTGATGATCTTGGCCTTTTTTTAAAAAATGTAGCGGATTATTTTCTTAATTTGTTAATAATGAACTAAGGCTAAATCAGCGAGAGTTTTTCCATTGCTTGGCATCCTTCATGTCAGAAATAAAACTAATGTACAAACCATGTGTGTTGTACTTGGCAAAGGGCTTTGGACAAACCCAAAACGCTTTATACAAACACTAAAGTTTATTGCTTGGACTGAAAAATAGATACCTATCTTTTCTATTACTGCATGACACTAAACTACCGGACCTTCAACTAGGGCTGAGAAGGATCTGTGGGCTGTAGCCCCTAGAGACTAAAAAAAAGTGTATCAGACTGTTGTGCTTCAGAATGCCTATTACCACACTGCACAAAATTATCCTGCATATGAAGTGTTGTTCTTGTTTTTCATTCGATGAGAAATTGCATAAAGCAAATGTACAGTTTTTTATGGTGCTACATTCTTGGCTTCTCAAAGCAATGCCTGCTGATTGCTTATTTTTGGGGAATCTCCTTTGTATGTGACACTTGATTTTTTTTTTATTTCCATGGCTAGTTCAGAACAGAAAACGACAGGCATAGGCAACCATGAAGGTCACAAAGATCCCTAAGAGCATTGTCTCTCTACATGACTTGGTGCTTTGGATAAAAGAATAACTCAGAACTTGATGATCCAGTGGCTAGTGACAGTGAGAAATAGATCACTTATAGCTTTGAAAATGCTGGGCATTCTGATTTTGGCATTAACTGTTCTGTCTGCTTGATATAAGCTTTTTGCCATATTACAAATAGCATACACTCACAAACCTATTTGGTTAAACTTACAGGTAGTTCTATGGGGATAGTTAACATTAAATCTCTCCATTTTAAATAAATATGTGCTTGTTGGTTGGGTTTCATGTTAGGTCCCCTTCACATGTCCATTTTTTTATGTCTTTATGCAGTCCGTTTTTTAAGGACCACAAATACAGACATACGCACACCCATTGTATTCAATGGTAGTGCGCACATGTCAGGTTTTTCACACGGAGAGTGAGTAAAGAACACTTTAATTTTTTAAAACATGCTGCAACCATGACAAAGTGACTTTCTGCTACTGGAAAAACCATGAACAGTCCTTAATCAATTAGGATAATCTTACTACAGCTCACTTTCCATCAAGATTAGAGTACAAAACACCAGTCTTGATGAATTGGAGACTAAAGGGCCTGTTACACATAGCGATATCGCTAGCAATATTGCTGTAACGTCACTGATTTTGTGACGCAGCAGCGATATTGCTAGCGATATCGCTACATGTGATACTTACCTCCGACCGGCTCCCCCGCTGATTATTGCTGATCGCACGAGAACGTCCTGGACCATTTCTCGTCAGGCGCTTCCTGCTGGGCTTCCTGTGGCACCGACGAGTGACGCGTGGATGCGGGCGGGAGGACGTCAGGATCGCCGCGTCTGACAGGTAAGTAGTGACCCCCAACCACTGCTATGTCGCTGGTGAGATCTGCCTGTTTGGCAGCTCACTAGCGACCACTTAGCGATGCACCAGCAATCCATATCGTTGTCGTAATGCTCTGATGTTCATGCCATTCTTGAGAGGCATGTTGGAAAAAGACAATTTTGAATCATTAAGAGGTACATATGCATCTCTTAATGAATAAGGAGCATCTGACGTGGTGCTTTCGCCTATGTGTGTGACGCCTGAAATCTACCTCCTGTCATGCAGTCAATGCCACAGATCATCATAAATTAGATGACCTATTGCATCATGCCCATACAGTGTTCACGTCTTGCCTCAGCTCAGCCGATTTTGGCAGCCCTGAATTTGTAAATGGCAAAAGTCACAACATTTTTCAAAGCAGATTATGCCAGAATTCTAGCCTAAATTTTTTCTCCTAGCTTTCCCCTAAAAGGTGTATCAAATCAGAAAATAAAGCAGAAAAAGGTTTGCCATTTATCAGAAAGTTTTGCCTTTACTGACACCTCTTTTTATCTGTAGATATTGTCATGATTCCTCCTATCAGAGTGTCCTGACGCAGTCAATGACAGTTCTGACATCCAATCTAGGACAGGAATGTACTGAGCTGGCAGTATAGTGATGTACAGCTCAGCCATCCAATTGGATGCTAGGGCATGGTGAACTATCAGTATCTTGAGTGACAGTTTAGCCCTCCAATCAGGACCAGGGTGTGCGGGCGCTTTACCATTGTCCTTAAAATTAATGACTTGGGTCAAAAGTTTGGGATATCCTTCCACAAGCTTCTCACAATAGTTGGTCGGAATTTGGGCCCATTCCTCCTGACAAAATTGGTGTAACTAATCCAGGTTTGTAGGTTGCCTTGATCACACCTGCCTTTTCAGCTTTGCCCATAAATTTTCAATAGGATTGAGAACAGGGCTTTGTGATGGACACTCCAAAACATTGACTTCGTTGTCCTTAAGCCACTTTGTTACCATTTTGGCAGTATGCTTTGGGTCATTGTCCATTTGGAAGACCCATTTTTGCCCAAGCTTTAACTTCCTGGCTGATGTCTTGAGATGTTGCTTCAGTATTGCCACATAATCTTCTTTTCTCACGATACCATCTATTTTGCAAAGTGCAACAGTCCCTCTTGCAGCAAACAACCCCACAACATGATGTTTCCACTCCTGTGTTTCACATTTAGTTTGGTGTTCTTAGGCTTCCAAGCTTCTCCCTTTTTCCTCCAAACATATCGATGTTAAGTATGTCCAAAAAATGCAATTTTAGTTTCATCAGACCATAGGACATGTCTCCAAAAATTAAGGTCTTTGTTCCTGTGTGCATTTGTCAACATTAAAATGGCTTTTTATGTTTCTTTTGGAGTAATGGCTTCTTCCTGGCAGAGTGGCCTTTCAGCTCATGTTGATACAGTATTTGTTTCACTGTGGATACAGACACAATCTTACCAGCTTCCACCACCATCTTCACAATGTCTTTTGCTTTTGTCGTTGGATTGAAATGCACATGTTGGACCAAGGCACATTTATATCTGGGACACAGACCCTGTCTCCTTCCTGAGCGGTATGATGTCTGGACATTCCCATCTTGTTTGTACTTGCATATAATTGTTTGTACAGATCAAATAAGCACCTTCAGGTATCTTGAAATTATACCCAAGGATGGACAGACTTATGCAAGTTCACAATTCTCTTCCTGATATCTTTCCTGATTTCTTGAGACTTTCCCAAGAAGCAATGTGTTTCAGGTGTGCATTAAAATACATCCACATGTGTGTCTTTAATTAGCTCAGATGTTGCCAAAAAACTCAGAAGCTCTCTCTCTCATTATTCTGGCATTTGGTAAATATTAATAATTATGACATTCCTAATTGACCTAAAACGGGAAAGGTTTATTCTGATTTTGTGTCAGATACTGAGAAAAACATGCATATGTGTCTTTTTATTTAGTGTATGTAAACTTCTGGTTTCAACTGTATAATGAGCTGTGAAGTGTACAATCATACTATATGGGAGAGTTGGGGGTTGGAGGACCATCATACTATATAGGGGCAGTTTGAGGGGCTATCATAATATATAGGGGCCAGTTGGATGACTGTCATACAGTATTGGAACTATGGCGGAATGGGGGTATGGGGGAATTTATCATACTGTGTGGGGTGGCTGTGTGGGGATCAGCTTACTGTGTATCGTGTTTGTGGTGGACATCATACTGTGTGGGGTGGCTAAGTGTATGAGGTACATTATACTATGTTGGGGGCTGTGGTGACCATCATACTACAGTATATGGGATAGTTATGTGGGACATCATACTGTATGTGGGCTGTGCGGTCCTCATACTGCATGCGGGGCTTTGGTGAACATCACACTTTAAATATATATATATGGCCTGTAGTGGACATCATACTGTGTGGGGGTCTGTAGTGCCTCTCATGCTGTATATTGGAGGCTGTGGTGGATACCATACTGTATAGGAGACTGTGATGTCAGTCTTACTGTGTGCGGTGCTGTGGGGCATCACACTTTGTGTAAGGTTTGTGGGATAATCATATTGTGTGCGGTCATCATACTTTGTGGGGGCATAATACTCTACGGGGGTGATGAAAGGGGTGTCATAGTGAGTGAGACCACTTAGGGGCTTCAGTAGGGGCAAAATAACTGTTTAAGTGCTGCAATACATTTCCTTCTCAGTTTCTTAAAATGTTAGGAGATATGCTCTTCTTTTACTGTAACAGGAAAATTACTGGGAAGAAAAAAGCACAATATGGTCTTATCCAATGGCAATGGGGTGTTGGGAAAAAGTGAGATACACTCACCGTACAGAGTTGCTCAATGGAACACATGAACAGCATGAAACAGCTGCTGCACAGATACCATTCGAAAGGATGACCACAGGCTAAAGGAAAACAACCGGAGGTATCACTCATGCCTTGCTTAGATAGAATCCTGATGTATAGTGGATTCAGGACATTGTGGACCAAGGCAACAGCTTCGGACCCCTTAAGAGTGTCCGAAGCTGGTGCCTTAAACATAGTAACATAGTTAGTAAGGCCGAAAAAAGACAATAGTCCAACCAGTTCAGCCTATAAAATTCTGTCAGAATAAATCCCCAAATCTACATCCTTCTAAAGAACCTAACAATAACTGTAAGATACTATATTGTTACGCTCCAGGAAGATACCCAGGCCTCTCTTGAACCCTTCGACTGAGTTCGCCTTCACCACCTCCTCAGGCAGGGAATTCAAGATTCTCACTCCCCCACTGCCCTACCTGTAAAGAATCCTCTTCTATGTTGGTGGAAAAACCTTTTCTCCTCCAGACGCAGAGAATGCCCCCTTGTGACCGTCACCTTTCTTGGTATAAAGAGATCCTCGGAGAGATATTTGTATTGTCCCCTTATATACTTATACATGGTTATTAGATCGCCCCTCAGTTGTCTTTTTTCTAGACTAAATCCGAAAAGTCGGATTTTGGCGCGCACGGCGCACCGTCAAAAGTGCGCAGCGCAGGTCAAAGCGCAACTAGCGCACGGCCTGCGCACGATCTGCGCACCCTATGCTAAAGATAGGGTGCGCCGATCGCAGGCGCCGCTGTGCGCTAGGAGGCGGCGCTACAAGCAAGGGGCGGGCACGCCGGGCAGAGAGCCGGCTCGGGGGTGGAGCTACCCCCGGCCGTGCGTGCGCTTAAAAAGCGCTAATGTGAAACCACCCTAACCTGGAAAAACTTTGCCTTCCTAAAGTTCAGTGTTTTTGTGAGTCCCTGACATGTCCCTGTAAAATATCAGTATTTCTATAATAAAAAATATATAGATTAATTCTCTCATACAGAATAGTTAACAGGCTCTGCTTACTTTAGAGAAGTGACTGACTTATTCTGAGTGCCTTGGCTCACACAGCTGTTTCTCTTGTCAAATGTATAGGTCAAAATAGTCAAAGCTGTCAAAATGTGACTATTTAGAGATAATGAATGGTTCTAAAGATCTCAGACTTTAGGCTTAAATATCTCAGACTAAGGTAATGCATAAATAACTGTATGCATATTGTTTAAAATAACTAGGGTTCACTTAATATGGAAGAAGTTATGAACATAGTGGCAAGCCACCATATGTGGTTGTAGTTTATAGGTCAGAATAGTATATAAAGCCGGCCTAACTCTTGTTCAGGAGATCTCATATCCCTTGAGACTCTCGAACACCCAGACAACACAGCTGCTCAAGACTATATGTAAGAACAATGCTCGTTTTCTCTTCAAATAATTATTGCATGTCATGAACTTACTTTTCTTCATTTTTTGTAATCACTTTTTGAATGAACAATTAAAACAAGATTTATTTTATCCTCAACATTGCTTTTACGTTTTGATTCTCAACCGTGCAAGAAGATATATATATATATTTTTCTACATTTTGGCGAGCCTGAGCCAGCTTGATCTTTTGTGCTGATTTTGGTTGGCATTCCTTCCTCGATTGTGCAAGGGGGGAGCACGAACTCTGCTAAAAACCACCTGTTGTACAAGCCTCCTCAGGAATTCCACTATTTCACGGCACAAGGATCACACTGAACCTGGAGACGACGGGTGAGGATCGTAAAGAGCTGCATGCGTCTCATCCAGACGGAGATCTGAGGATTGCATAAGGACACAGAGGACCATCCATTGACGGGAAAGACTCTCAATAGGTGAGAAAAAATTATAATGGATTTTATACATGATTATGCTAAGAAAAGTAACATAGATTTCAAGTTTGTTCATAACCATACGGATGCCCAATTATGGTCTAGTTTGTATAATCAATGTGAGGCAGAAAATGTTAAAATTGACAAAAGGTTTTTCTCAGTAGGAAAATTACAAAGGAAACTTCAGAATGTTATGCAGCTAGTTCATGTGTATAATAGCTTAGTCTTTGAGAAAACTGAACCTAACACCTATAAAACATGCATTGTCACACAAGACATTAATCACACTGACACACCAGGTGACACACAAGAGTCTGACGGGGATTACTTTGATTGTCCAAATTGTTTGATTTTGTCAGAGCATATAGAACAATTGGAAGATCAAATAGATACCAGGACAGAGTTATTGTCTAAATTACGACAAGATATAAAAAGGGTTTCTGCTAACACAAGATCAACAGGTAAACAGGAGGAGAGTGCTGCGTCATCATTTGTACCAAATATGCAAGATCCAGATGCTTCAGTAGAGGAATTAGAGGCAGTAGAATTACAACGGAAAAAATTACATGACAGAGCAGCACGCATTAATCTGAAAATACACGATCAGCTAATGAAAATTGTAAAAGACATTCCAAATTACAATGATAAGATGGATACCTTTTATAATGCGGACGCTTTTGAATCAAACACAGACAAATACAATCTGAATGATGAGCAAAAGAATAAAATATTCAAAGTTTGGTTACCTTCATATATGGGAAAAAGATTACAGACCACACCCAGATTAAATGATGAGAATGAAATGGCACATAGTACAAAAGAAGACAGACTTAGACAATTGGTATTGTTTACAACTGGAGAAGACATGCCTACAGTTGATATTTTAGGGAGTTTACAAACAAATATTTCTGAAGACCCATTCTCTTTTTTGGTAAAGTTTGAACAGGCCTATAGGATGGTAATGGATCTCAGGCCTCACGAAGAGCCAGCATCCATGATCAAATTTTTTGTAAAGAAGTTCAAGTACTTAGATCCTGCCTCAGTGCAATTGGCTAACACTCAGCCATCATTGCAAGAAGCAACAGTTTTTATTGACAGAATAAGGAGATCCATGAAACAAAATCAGGTCAAGGCTAAAATAGCGGTAGTTCATGAGAAGGAAGACAGTCAACTGAAACCTAGAGCCACAGTATTCTCCAAGAGCAGGGATCACATTGAGCATAGAGGTAAAAATACTACACAAAGGAACAATGTCCATTGTTATTTTTGTGGTATACCTGGACACTTGAAGTGGCAGTGCAGGAAATTTTTGAGAGCAGAATCAGAGATAGGTACACAAGGAACAGGTAAGCTTGGAAGGGAAAACGGACTCATGCCAAAATCATACACCACACCTTCCGCACCTGCATTACAATTATCTGCACCTGCTCATACTGCCAACAGACAAACACAGTCACCATATGCACCATTAATCAGACAGATCAGAGAAATGACAGTGAAGGAAACAGAGTCAAGGGATAGAATTCCAAGGTCTTTTAAAAAGGACACTGGTCTTCTCCCATCTCCTTCATCTTTCTGACAATCACAGACTATTCCTGTACCACATCCATTGGAATTTGTGACTCGAGTTACATTGGATGACTGTGGAAGACCATTTATCAAAGTAAGTTTAGCAGGCCAGAATGTTGTATTTCTTATTGACACAGGAGCTCAGTTAAGTGTTACAAACCTTGATTTGAAGCTGAACCCAGATTCACCAGTTTGTACAATTGTCGGTTTCAGTGGAAAAGGTGGAACTAAAGCAACCTTAGTTCCCAATGTGATTTTGGAAATACCTAGTTCTTTCAAAACAGAAATTGACATCTGGTATTGTCGTGATTCTGAAAATATACTTGGCACAGATTTTATGCAGAAATTCGGATGGGTAGTTGACCTAGGAAATCAAGTGATCTGGAAAGATTCCAATGGTTGTAAACCGGTAGTCATTGATCCTAATGATTATAGCCATGTTGGAAGTATTTGCTTGAATGATGTGGTGTCATCTGACCATTTGTGGCCTGACACTAATGATGACGAGGTATTGACAGAAATTGTACAGCTTTTTCCTTCTCTTTGGGCTCAGTTCAGGAATGAGGTTGGAACAATGAAGGACGTTATCGTGAATGTGGAGGGGCGTGATCCCCCGCCACAGCGTCAGTATAAATTGCCTCCAGAATCAATTGATTCTATGTCAAAGATCATACAGGAATTGTTAGATCAAGGTGTTATCCGAAAGGCTAATTCTGTAAGTAACAATCCTTTGTGGTGTGTTTTGAAATCTGATGGTTCTTATCGAATGATATTGGATTTACGGATGTTCAATAAGCATACACCCAATGTCGCACCAATTGTGGCAGATACTCATGACATGATGGCAAGGTTAAATGCAAAGTCCAAATACTTCTCTGTACTGGACATTAGCAATGGTTTTTTCAGTATACCTCTTGAAAAGAGTTGTCAGTATAAGTTTGCATTTACTTTCTTGGACGAGCAATATCTGTTTTGCAGGTTACCTCAAGGAGCACATTTGTCACCTAGTGTTTTTCATCAGGCATTGGCAAAGGTATTATCCAGATTTTCGAGGCCTGATTGCATTCTGCAATATGTGGATGATATTTTATTGTCTACAGAGGATAAAGAGACACATGTTTCTCTTCTGACAGAATTGTTTGAGTTGCTGCATGATGCAGGGTTGAAATTGAACACCAAAAAGGTCAAATTAATGCAGACTGAGGTCAGATTTTTAGGGGTGCTGTTGAGTCCAGGAAAAAGGCAGCCACTGCAGGAAAGAATTGAGGCAATTGCTTCCCTACCAATTCCGACATCACACAAAGCATTGAGACATTTTTTAGGTCTTATGAATTATTCAAGGGATTTCATTGAGAATTTTGCAGATAAGGCCAGACCTTTATATGATCTTTTGAAAGGTGAAAACAGTGATTACTTTGGTCCTTGGTGTGATGAACAGCAAACCTCATTTGAACAATTGAAAATGAATTTACAAAATGCACCTGCTTTGTCCACAGTAGATCCTTCGGCTCCATTTGCTTTGCAAGTGCATACATCAGGAACATCTGTTTCTGCTGTATTGCTGCAATTACAGGGAGAAGAGTGGAGAATTTTGGGCTATTTTTCAAAACTTCTCTCACCTGTTGAAAAAGGTTTTGAGACCTGTGCAAGACACTTGGTAGGTGTGTACTTTGCAGTCAAAGCAACCGAACATATTGTCGGGTTCAACAAAATCATTTTGCAAACTCCTCACTCTACACTAAAACTTCTCTTTGAGAATAATATCCCAGGTGTGTCACATCAGAGATTTGCTCATTGGTTATTGTCATTGTCTCCCAAACAAATTGAGGTAGATTACAAGGCCAAATATGTTCTTCCTCAGCTGATGCAATATGAAGGACAAACTCATGATTGTTTACAGTCTTTTCAGGATCCAAGTCCATCACTTTTCAGACGGAAAGCAGAGGTAACAGACGAACCAATTTTTGTAGATGGTTCCAGATTCTATTCAGATGGGCACTATTATTCAGGATATGCCATTTTTTATCCCAACAGAGGACAGGTTGTGAAGCACAAATTACCAAGTCATTTTTCAGCTCAAAGAGCAGAGCTAGAAGCAGTAAAAATGGTACTACAGCTGAATGAAGCAGATGATCAGTGTCCCATTGTGATCTACAGTGATAGCTCTTATGTTGTAAGATCACTGACAGATTACTTGTCAGTTTGGGAAAAAAGAGGTTATGTAGATTCATCTAATAAGACTCTTGTTCACAGTGACACACTGAAGACAATTTTCAGGATAGCATCAAAAAACCCTAATGGTTTTGCTATTGTCAAGGTTCCGGCCCATAAAAAATCTGATGATGAATTATCTGTTGGAAATGCAACCGCAGATATGCTAGCCAAAGAGGCAGCCCTGACAGGAGAAGAGGTGTTTGAACCTGAACCTCTCGAGGTTTCAGCAGTTCAAAGAACAGACACGCATATCCCTTCTTTTGCGGAAGAACAAGAAAAAGACTCATCTCTTGTTGCTTCCCGGGTTGATCCAAAACCTCCCTTTGTTTGTGAAAACGGGGTTTTGTGTCATGACTTAAACAGGGAGTTGCGTCCTGTTGTCCCAAGACATCTACAGGTTGAGTTCACAAAATACAATCATGAAAGTTTGGGTCATTTGGGCCAACAAAAATTGTTAGGCATTCTCAGAGAGAAATTTTACTGGGAAAAGATGGAAGAGACAGTGCAAAGTGTTGTTCAATCATGTCTCATTTGTGCCCAAATTAATCCAAGACCAAAAGGACAGAAACCGCCACTACTCCGAATCGCACCTGCAGATGGTCCATGGTCTACGTTACAAATCGACTACATTGGACCGTTACCATCAGGTAAAAATGGTCTCAGGTATGCATTGGTTGTAGTAGATGTTTTTTCTAAGTGGGTTGAAATTGTACCTGTCAGGAAAGATGATGCTTTGTCTACAGCTAGAGCATTAGTTAATCATGTCTTTTGTACTTGGGGGATCCCAAGAATGATCACCTCTGATCGAGGAAGTCACTTTACAGGAAAAATCATGCAAGCCGTTTGTGCTATTCTAGGGGTACGACAGCAGTTTCATGTACCCTACCATCCACAGTCTGCTGGTATTGTGGAAAGGATGAATAGAACAATAAAATCCAGAATTGCCAAGATGTTATTGGACAAAGGCAATACTTGGGTTGATGCAGTACCTTTTGTACTGTTGAGTGTAAGAGGAACAACCTCTGCCACAACTCAGTTTACTCCTTTTGAACTGATGACAGGAAGAAAAATGCCATTGATTTTTCCTCATGAACCATTTTTGTCTACACCACAAAAAGATGCTGTTGCAAGGTCCAAATGGTTGCAATTGTTGCAGGAAAATTTGAAAACGATTCTTCCACATGCTGCATCAAGAATGCAGAGAATGGAGCCACCATACGTATCCAAATTCAAGAAAGGGGCTCTAGTGATGATTAAAACTTTCAGGAAGAATGGACCTTGGGAAAGTAATTGGGAAGGTCCCTTTGAAATTATCGAAACCATGGGACAAGTGATGATTCTTGTGCAACGAGCATCTAAGGTGGTTAAAAATACCCGCAGACAACAAAAATTGTGGGTACATGTTGATCAATGCAAACTGTATATTGCAAAATAATGATACTGCATTTCTTTTAGGAAGAAATGGATTCCAATAAGAACTGGAATATGAAACTCCACGTCTTTGACGGAAGGGATTCAACACCAATCCTTCAGGAGAAAAAGACATTTCCCAGGAAAAGCTACTATCTGATGGGAATCACATTTCTGCTGTTTTGTACTGTTTCAACTGTGATCTACGCTGAAGATATTTCACACCATGGAACAAATACTAGTGAAGTGAAGGAACTTTTCAAAGGAACTTTACATCCAAGGAAACCAAGAGGAACGAATCTACAAAGCTTAATAGATGAGGACATACCGGACGATTCAGTAGATATTACTGGAAACATTTGCATGGGTTTTGGTGCAAAATGCTGTATTGAGCTACACTTCATACATGACACTGACATAATATTACACGCAGCCACAGGACCTAAGACGAAGTTCACACAGTTACAAGGAGATTATATACACAATAATAAGACAGGCACATGGGAATGTAGTCCTACAGATGTGTTATTCTGGAATATAGAGATAAGAGGTGAAGAGAGAGCTGTGTGGTCAGGAGATATTACAAATGATATGATCGCAAAAGGGAAAGTTGAAACATCCAAAACAGATGCTTGGTTAAGGACACAACTATTTGGGAAAGTTTTAGATCCTTCATTTCTTTCTATTACAGAAGGAGACGAGGATTGGGTAAAAACATGGAATTTTCAGATAACCAGAGAACCAGTACAAGTACAGGTATCTGTAGTTTTTACAGTTTCAAATACTATAGCTCCAGAAGTAAGGGTTACACCACAAGCAGTATATAGTCAAGAAAATATGTCTCCTTTATTACTAAAATGCAGCACGAGGTTAGAGCTACCTTCAGAATCTTTGTTAATATGGACCAAAGATAAATCATTTTTGGGAAGTTTTTCAAATGGTCCAACAAATGTTATACACAGAGGTCAATCCGGTAACGTGAGATGGTTAAATAAGGATTTTATTTTTTCTGTAGATAATCCATCTCCTAAGGATTCTGGACTTTACCAATGTTGCATTTTAACGAAATATAACTACAAACAATGTAGAGATGTAAAGGTAAATATATGGTCAGCAGTAGATAATGTATGCACACAGACAAGATTTCAACCATCTACTCCTTTTCAGATCAATCAGTTCCAAACTAAACCTCTGTTACGAGATGGAGTGTTTCTGACCATGGTATGGACCTTTAACATGTCTAACTGGAAAATCTCTTCTAGATATCCCCAGTGTCAACCACATCTCACTAACATGGAGATGGGAATAGAACAATGGTTTGGGAAAAGAACTTCAACACAGGTTAGGAGTAAGAGGGGAGTGTTAGAAGGTATTTTGGGGGGATTAGGAACAGTAGGAAGTTTAATTAACACTATGGACATTCATACACTTAAATCAGATCTGGAAAATATTGGGTATATTGGAGGAAAAGGGGTAAAGATTCAGAAAAGCTTGAATCAAGTCCTTGAAAAGATGGTTTTGAACACTGCTACTGTATTGGGATCTTCTGTATCACATCTTCAAGATGCTACTTTAGCTTTAATGGAAAGTGAACAGGAATCTCAAGTGGCCAAAACATGTCTAGAAATTCAGATTGAATATTCCACCAATCTGAAAATGATTGCACAAGCCTTACAAAGTGGAATTACCCCTTTAGGGCTAATAAGAAATTTGCCCATAGAATATAACTTTGCGTTAAACCATACAGATTTGTGGGTAAATAAGTGGTTAGGATGTGAACAGAACATTTGTGTAGGAACATCACTGATTCCAGTGTCAGGAAGAGAAGAAACCCTGGTTCCTATAGGTGTTCTGGGAATTCCTGTCAGCCCTACACAATTGTTATATTATCAATTACAGTACACAGATTTTGCATTTGATGGTATCAACACTGAACAATTAGACATTTCGTCATGCTTAAATTTTGTTTCCAAGGTAATGTGTCTACCTGGACAGGATAAAGTCATTTATCATTCATGTTTCCATAATCATACTTCTTGTCATGCCAGAGTTGAGAATGTCCACACGATACGTGACTTGGTGACACCAGTAAGTGCTAACAAAACTTGTTTCCAAGTCATGTCAGGAAAAGAAGCAGTTTCTGCATTCTTCTCATCTTGTGTACATGTCGAAAATCTGACAATGGGTTTATATTGTATTGAGGGAAATGTTAAAACTCTCACAAAGAAGGAAGGAAGTATTAATATTACGTCAATAAGCTCAAGACGTCTGAAAATCCTTCCGATCCAGTTCAATTTGTCACAAGTCAATAAATTTCCTTGGAATTTGTGGACAAATGAAATAAAAAAAGACAAGGGTTTATTAAATCTGCTGACAAAACAATTAAAAGAAGCTGAAATTGTATTTAGACATGAACAAGGTAATCTAAATGATATTGAACATGAATGGACGAGTATGTCAGGCTCATCTTGGTGGAGAAATTTAGGAAAATCTGTAACTAGTTGGTCACAGTCTTCAGCGAAAATGGCAGCAGGAAATGTATTGTCTAATCCGATTGTTATTTTATTTATCATAGTTTTGCTGTGTATAATATATCAAATAATTATTATGTGTAAAATTAGGAGAATTTATAAGAATATAAAGATAGAAATGAAAAAGGAAGATGATATTTTAAGAGAGATGTTAAAACGAAAAAATATAACTCTCTGATCTAATTTTTGTTTTTACAAAATAGTTGAAAATTCAGATGACATTCAGGGCAGATGGTGATACAAGGTTTTCAGAATAAAGAATGAATGTGATACGAATGGTGAGAGAATGAGTTAGGATTGATTATGATATGTCTCAAATCATAATCAGGGGGGACTGTAAAATATCAGTATTTCTATAATAAAAAATATATAGATTAATTCTCTCATACAGAATAGTTAACAGGCTCTGCTTACTTTAGAGAAGTGACTGACTTATTCTGAGTGCCTTGGCTCACACAGCTGTTTCTCTTGTCAAATGTATAGGTCAAAGTAGTCAAAGCTGTCAAAATGTGACTATTTAGAGATAATGAATGGTTCTAAAGATCTCAGACTTTAGGCTTAAATATCTCAGACTAAGGTAATGCATAAATAACTGTATGCATATTGTTTAAAATAACTAGGGTTCACTTAATATGGAAGAAGTTATGAACATAGTGGCAAGCCACCATATGTGGTTGTAGTTTATAGGTCAGAATAGTATATAAAGCCGGCCTAACTCTTGTTCAGGAGATCTCATATCCCTTGAGACTCTCGAACACCCGGACAACACAGCTGCTCAAGACTATATGTAAGAACAATGCTCGTTTTCTCTTCAAATAATTATTGCATGTCATGAACTTACTTTTCTTCATTTTTTGTAATCACTTTTTGAATGAACAATTAAAACAAGATTTATTTTATCCTCAACATTGCTTTTACTTTTTGATTCTCAACCGTGCAAGAAGATATATATATATATTTTTCTACAGTCCCCCTAGCGAAAGACAAGTGAAACTGTACAATATTGTGGTCGCTATTTCCTAGATGCCCAGCAACCTGCAGATTTGTTATTCTGTCAGGTCTGTTAGATAGTATTAGGTCTAAAAGTGCTGCTCCTCTGGTTGGATTCTGCACCAATTGTGAAAGATAATAATTATTCTTGGCTATTAGCAGAAACCTGTTGCCTTTATGGGTTTCGGAGGTCTCTGTTTCCCAGTTAATATCCGGGTAGTTAAAGTCCCCCATAACAAGGACCTCATTATGGGTTGCAGCTTCATCTCTCTGTCCTTAGTAGTAGACTTTCCATGATTTCTGTTATATTTCGGGGTTTGTAACAGACCCCAAAGAGAATTTTGCTACTATTTTTCCCTCCATGTATTTCGACCCATATGGACTCGACATCCTCATTCCCTTTGCTAAGATCTTCCCTTAAAGTGGACTTTAGATAAGACTTTACATAAAGACAAACCCCTCCTCCTCTCCAATTTTTACGATCCTTTCTAAACAGACTGTAACCCTGTAAGTTAACTGCCCAGTCATAGCTTTCATCTAACCATGTCTCGGTTATTCCCATTATGTCATAGTTACCTGTCGATATTTCTGCTTCTAGTTCTTCCATCTTGTTTGTCAGGCTTCTGGCATTTGCGGGCATGCATTTTAGAGAATTTTGCTGTTAGGTGTCGGGTTCCTGCCACTGCATTGCAGGAATCCAGAGCCTTGCACCCAGTGGTCTCCCATTCTTCTTCGGCCGCAGTGGAGCCTGCTCAGCAGATTCGTCGGTCCTGACGCACTGCCCAGGCCAACAGGCCAACTCCCTGGGTTTGCTTGCTGCTGCTGCCACCTCTGGCACAGCTATGACAATGCATGCTGCTCAGCAGTGAGATTCTCCAGGGACTAAGTCCTCATGTCGGGCCACTGAGCGTGCCCGTGGAGTGATCTCCCATTGGAGATCGAGGGTCACGTGCTCAGGTCCTGCTTGTGTTCGGATTGGCCCATCCGAGAAACCAGGAAGGACCCGGATGCCCGTGGCTATAAAAGGTTTGCATGGCCGCTCGCCCATGAGCTAGTATAGACTGAAATAGTTTGGAGTATATGATGATGGATGCATGTATCTGATGACTGACTCATTATGAAACCACTTCCCTCTGATAATATGAATGTAGTTAGGGTTTAGAGTCCGAGTCAGCGCCTGTCAGTGGCTAGTCTATAGGCCACAGTGCATACCAGCCATCTGCACACTAGCGTACGATGGTGTCTCCCACTGCAGGGCACTATCGAACCTCGGGAAGTGACAGCCACGCCAGTGCAATGCCTTGCGCAACCTATGCGCTTACCTGGCCCGACCCAGGGTGATTAGTGGCGTCCACCTGAGTGGCACTGTGCACACTTGCACATGTGATTTAACCCTTGCTGGCATCGCAGTCGCGGTGCCGAGCGCTAGCGGTCTAGAGGGACTTCAGTCCTGCGGTCTAAGGGCTGAGTTCTGTGACTATACGCTAGCGCTCACACTGCCGAGTTCTGTGAGCAATAACAGGCTACGGCATTTATTATTTGGTGGTTTTGCGGCTCTGAGAGATAAGAGTCCGCCTCTGTACACATTGGGTGAGGTTAACCCGTGTGTCCCATTATTATACCGCCAGATAGCGTCCGCCATTACCGAGCAGCAGTTAACACCTCTGCACGGTGGATCCCGGGCTGCGAACGCACCTAAATACTTTCTTTATTATTTGGTGCGTTCTGCCAGCCCATAACATTTGCTTTGTTCCAATCTCCTCTCTGTTGATTGTTTTAGAAATTTTCTTACCTCCCTTCTGAGTATGTTGTCTTGAATCTTCCTTGCCACACCTCATATCATTCATCAGTATAATATCTGGTTTCATGTTCGTGTCTAACGTTTTTCTTCCCATCCCCTCTTCTTCTAGTTTAACGCTCTCCTGATGAGTGTAGCGAGTCTTCTGGTGAATGCGTGTTTCCCAGGTTTGTTGATGTGTAGTCCGTCTCTGGCGAGGAGTCCATCGTACAGGTAATTCACACCGTGGTCCAGGAATCCGAATCGTTGTTGTCTGCACCATCGTCTTAGCCAGTTGTTCGTATCAAGGATCCTGTTCCTTCTCCTGGTGCCATGCCCGTCTACTGGAAGGATAGAAGAAAAAACTACCTGTGCATCCAGTTCCTTTACATTCTTCCCCAACTCTTCAAAGTCCTTGCAGATTGTCGGTAGGTCCTTCCTTGCCGTGTCATTGGTGCCAACATGTATCAGAAGAAATGGGTGGACGCACCTGGGAGGCAGCATACTTCTCTTGCGGTTATATCTGGTCTACAGATGGCTGCTTCTGTGCCTCTCAGTAGTGAGTCTCCCACCACTACCACTCTTCTTCGCTTCTTGGCTGTACCTTTTTTTGTCACTTCTGGGTGTTGCTGTGTGCCCTTTTCTTCTTTGCTTGCTGGTAGTGCCTCATCCTTAGATGTACTATCGTCATCCTCCGCAAAGGCCTTGATATCGGTTTGTCAGTTGTGTGGTTGGTGATGTCTCTATTGTCTTCTTGCTTCTGTTGGTCACATGCTTCCACTCGTCTGCTTTTGGCCCACGATGTCTTGAATCCATGTTACATCAGGATTCTATCTCAGCAGCGTAAGAGTGATACCTCCCGTTGTTTTCCTACTGTGACATGATCTGACTTTTTCCATGGGGCGTCTGTTATTTCTATGTATACCTATGCTCACGAGCATTATTACAATACAGAGGCACTGAGGGTCATTATTATAAGGAGGCACAATGGAGGGATTGTTAAAATTTTCTGGGAAGCAAGGAGTAATTATTATTATTATTATTATTATTATTATTATTATTAATAATATAAGAAAGCACATTAAATATTTTTATTATTATAAGGAGGTACAGGGTCAATATTATAAAAGGTCAAGGGGGAGCATTATTACAGGATGCACAGGAGAATTATTATAAGTTATCACAAGTTGTGGTTTGTGTAGAGGTGGTATAAGGCGAGGAGGGTCCTGGAAAATCAGTAAAGTGAAGATATCCGTTTGTTACATTTTGCAGAGACAGTTATGGATGGAATAAGAGGTCATTGTGGTCTGGACCAAATGCAAAGGAAAAGAGAAAATGAATGGCAACAAACAGTGAGCTGTCATTGGTGAAAACCTGCACAATACACACATATATGGTCTGCAGAGCACTGGTGTAAAACTGATACCACCATTATATGGTCACTGTATGGCAGTAATATCAGTCTTAGTACAGTGGTTTTGCTTTAAGTAGTTGTCCAAGCTTGAAGGTAAAGTCTGCAGTGACTGAGGACTTCTGAATCCTCACCCAGCTCCCACGCTGTGAGGATTCTATGATGTCGGTATTGGGAGTTTGTGATCATGTGAAACCAAAAAAGAGGAAAACACCGAACAAGGTTCAGGAACTAATAGTACAATAAAAATTAAGGCTAAAATACCTTTAATAGTGATGGTAAAATGTAACACTAAAAACAAAATGAAGTGCCACATGGAAAAAGAATTAACACATAATTACATCTAAAGGCAGTAATATAGATTAAATAGACAACATTACAAATAAATAAAGAATTAATATAAAAAATCATCAATATTAGAAGCCAATACACCAGGTGTTACCTACAAAAAATTGATGTAGGCATTGCACATAAGTGATAAGCAAGAAAGGAGGGACTCACAGACCAATCATATACTGTTAGTGTGACAGGGAATACTAGTATTGATGACAATAAGGGTAAAAAATATATATATGTGCAAAACACGACAATGAATAGTATAAAAAATAAATAATATCTCACAATAAAGTGCACGTGCAAGGTGACAACAGAGAACAACTGCAGAAAACATAACTACAAACCTACCGTATGCGTTCAAAAATTATGGTGATAAAAGTGAAATAATAAGTAGGGAAACAACACTTGAAATATCTCAAAGTGCGTGTGCAAAAGAAGGAGGGGAAGTGGTGGGAAGGGGGGGTGAAGATTGGTCATGAAAATAATAATAATCTATGTGCAATGAGCTTGTTGGAAAAAAGGTACTATGAATCCCATACAATATAATAGGTAGAGAAGAGGTAATGGCTATTAAAAGGATACAGCATCTAATGGCCACAAGCAGAGAATATTAAGCCAAGTCCATAGGCAAAGGGGCAATGGGTTACCTGGATGTATGGTGGTCACCATGTGGGGCACATCCCAATGCTTGTTTTGGAACCTGTCCTTTGTCAGGGTCCTATTACTTCCTGACCCTTGTTCGGTGTTTTCCTCTTTTTTGGTTTCACACTATTCCCGAAGGGTCTGAAATGCTTTCTGATACAGCAGATATACAGTTGTGGCCAAAAGTATTGACACCCCTGCAATTCTGTCAGATAATACTCAGTTTCTTCCTGAAAATGATCGCAAACACAAATTCTTTGGTATTATTATCTTCATTTAATTTGTCTTAAATGAAAAAACACAAAAGAGAATGAAGCAAAAAGCAAAACATTGATCATTTCACACAAAACTCCAAAAATAGGCCAGACAAAAGTATTGGCACCCTCGGCCTAATACTTGGTTGCACAACCTTTAGCCAAAATAACTGCGACCAACCGCTTTCGGTAACCATCAATGAGTTTCTTACAATGCTCTGCTGGAATTTTAGACAATTCTTTGGCAAACTGCTCCAGGTCCCTGATATTTGAAGGGTGCCTTCTCCAAACTGCCATTTTTAGATCTCTACACAGGTATTCTATGGGATTCAGGTCTGGACTCATTGCTGGCCACCTTAGAAGTCTCCAGTGCTTTCTCTCAAACCATTTTCTAGTGCTTTTTAAAGTGTGTTTTGGGTCATTGTCCTGCTGGAAGACCCATGACCTCTGAAGGAGACACAGCTTTCTCACACTGTGCCCTACATTATGCTGCAAAATTTGTTGGTAGTCTTCAGACTCCATAATGCCATGCACACGGTCAAGCAGTTCAGTGCCAGAGGCAGCAATGCAATCCCAAAACATCAGGGAACCTCCACCATGTTTGACTGTAGGGGCCGTGTTCTTTTCTTTGAATGCCTCTTTTTTTCTCCTGTAAACTCTATGTTGATGCCTTTGCCCAAAAAGCTCTACTTTTGTCTCATCTGACCAGAGAACATTCTTCCAAAACATTTTAGGCTTTTTCAGGTAAGTTTTGGCAAACTCCAGCCTGGCTTTTTTATGTCTCGGGGTAAGAAGTGGCGTCTTCCTGGGACTACTACCATACAGTCCCTTTTCATTCAGACGCCGATGGATAGTACGGGTTGACACTGTTGTACCCTCAGACTGCAGGGCAGCTTGAACTTGTTTGGATGTTAGTCGAGGTTCTTTATCCAACATCCGCACAATCTTGCGTTGAAATCTCTTGTCAATTTTTCCTTTTCGTCCACATCTAGGGAGGTTAGCCACAGTGCCATGGGCTTTAAACTTCTTGATGACACTGCGCACGGTAGACACAGGAACATTCTGGTCTTTGGAGATGGACTTGTAGCCTTGAGATTGCTCATGCTTCCTCACAATTTGGTTTCTCAAGTCCTCAGACAGTTCTTTGGTCTTCTTTCTTTTCTCCATGCTCAATGTGGTACACACAAGGACACAGGACAGAGGTTGAGTCAACTTTAATCCATGTCAACTGGCTGCAAGTGTGATTTAGTTATTGCCAACACCTGTTAGGTGCCGCAGGTAAGTTACAGGTGCTGTTAATTACACAAATTAGAGAAGCATCACATGATTTTTCGAACAGTGCCAATACTTTTGTCCACCCTCTTTTTTATGTTTGGTGTGGAATTATATCCAATTTGGCTTTAGGACAATTCTTTTTGTGTTTTTTCATTCAAGACAAATTAAATAAAGATAATAATACCAAAGAATTTGTGTTTGCAATCATTTTCAGGAAGAAACTAAGTATTATCTGACAGAATTGCAGGGGTGTCAATACTTTTGGCCACAACTGTATATCACCTACTATTTATTTGACTCACCTTACACTATCCGTGATATACTATTCATCTATTCATCTATTGATGTGTCCAATACATGCTTTTTTATTGAGTTGGTGATCATGTGCAGTCGCGTAAGTTGAACAGAATGGGCCAAAGCAAAAGCTCTAATAGGGCCCCCAATTGTTGCAAGTCTCAAACAGCATTGGTCTTTTTAGGCCAAAGGGACTTTTAGGGCCTCCTAAGCAGGGCCTGAGTGCAATTGCAACCCTCACACCCACTGTAGTTTTGCCCCTGATCATGTTACCGCAAGTATGCGATTTGCATATGACGCGCCACAGAGGCCGTGGGATACTCGGCACCGGGCCCGTTAACTTCAATGGGAAATGTCATAGTGGCAGTGACCCAGTCCGTGGCCTCAAGTGGTCATGTAAAAGGGGTTGAGTTGAATGGGGATAAAGTTTATGTAGTCATTCGTGACTCCAGTTGGAGTGTTCGGCTGTAGTATAGCCGGCACTGCAGCTGATCCCTGGGGGAGTAGATGGTGTTGGCAGTGCAGATGTTAAAACCTCTCCAACCAGGGCTAACCCCCAGAGATTGTGATGGAAGTAGAAGGCACAGAGTAATAAAGCAGGAGACAAGGAAAGTCACATTATCATTTACTGTAGTTCAGGTGCAGTTCAGAGGAGATATTACAACTCTCACCACGTTACAGTCTGCTCTGGAGAATGGGGGTTATCTTTCCCTCTGTGCTGTGATCCAGTGTAAGCTTCCTGCGAATCTAATCCCTTCTGGGACCATGGCTTCCCGAAGTTTATGTGGCGCCCCCAGGAGTATGGTCGCCACAGTGGCATTACCGTCCTCCTAGGGAGAGTGATGTCACGCCTGGAAGCAATGAAGGGTCTCTCTGGCTGTTAACCATTGCATACAACACAGTTCCTCTCCAGGCCAGCAGGGGGAGCTCTGAACCAAAACTGAGGGAAGAGCTTCTCTCTGGGGGGCCAGGAAGGGGAGAGTTAGTTAGTGTGAGGAGGACGTCGTGTGCAGACGTGGAGGAGAAGAGCTGGGGAGACTGAGGAAAGTGGAGAGCTCAGTCCCAGTGATAGCGCATGATCTGGAGCTTGGTCTCCAAGGGTGTATGGATACTAACGGTCCTACACCAGAAACCAGAGGAATAGGAAGCTGTAAATGCCCTATTCCCACATAATCCTCGGAGGCACAACAGCGACGGGTGAGCCAAGAGAGATAAAAGGCTACAGCTGTCTGCCATGCGAGTGGAGTGTGGATAACATCAGAAAGGAGGAACTCCAGTGTAACTCAGTATTGGGAGTACTTCATAGAGAGCGCTAGTAAGGAGACTGCACAACCCATCTGCCAGAGTGATTCCTGATTTGCTTCCAGGCTAACCAGCTCCTGTGCCATCTGTACTCAGGACCCTGGACTGCATTTGCCAAGTAAAGGTAAAGAAACTTTAACCTATTGTGTCCTTGCCTTCTTGCTGCAACCTCCCCGGCACACTGCTACATCTCTGAGCCTGACATTGCACCTTCCTTCCCAACACCCACCTACGCTGCCCTGGGACTACAGCCCTGCCTGTGGAGGGCTATAACATCATTGCTGCACTACACCATCTGTCCCAGAGGATCTGTCTGCAGCGTCGGCTTAACATTTGCCGAACACCACAGATGGGGCAGCGAATCATCTATTCATAAACTTTATTCCATCACTTCACTCCCTTACATGGACGCCCAGGGCCACGGACCGGGTCACCGCTACTATGACACTTCCCAGTGAAATACCGGCCTGGTACCGATTACCCTGGCGGGTGATCCATTTTGGCATCACAAACAGGATTAACGGAGCCCGGCATCCTCGGGTCCTGTGTGCCAGAGACTGTGTTTGGTGCTATAGACTGTGTGCGTAATTGGCGCCATTGCCGTCATTATCCCGCTGATTGGCGCGCGCGGGAAGAAAAGGGGGCAGACCTTCATGGGTGGAGCCAGCCGAGAAGTGCGAAAGGAGAAGGGCGCGCGGGAAGTGAGAAGCTGAGGCCTGCAGTTCCGGCGCCCCCTGATCCAGCCGAGAAGCGACATCCGGTAAGCCAGTGCAACCCCGCGGCCTTGCCCACGTTAACTAGGGGTGAGAGAAAATGTCTGAGGACAACGCTAATGCAGCGGCGGACGCTCCCGCTAACCTCCCAGCGCCGCCAGATGCAGGGTCCAGCGCAGCTGCAGCTCCAACAGCGCCACAAAATCCGGCAGCCAGAGCTGCCTCCAGGGCACCGCAAGAATCAGCGCTCACTGCAGTGGTCCCCATAATGCCGCTGTCCATGCCCTATATACCGGGAGCAGCCTGGCTACCGCAGTACTCGGGTGGGTCACATACCCTGAGTGAATTCAAAGAGAGGCTGTGCAGCTTGTTCGAAATGTATCCCGTCTGAAAGTCAGAAAGTGAACATTCTTATTGGGCAGCTGACAGGTGCAGCGCAGAGGGAAGTAAAAGCCTGGCAGGACACTGATAGACTGTTAAAAAGATTCTGGCTAAGATCAGAAGCACCTTTGACACCCGCACTGCAGCTGAAATAAAGATGAGATTCTTTGGATGTAAGCAGAGAGCGCAGGACAGCACACGGGACTATGCTCTTAACCTGCAGAAGGCGCTGCGAGCCATAAAGCAGATGAATCCAGACAGTGTGCAGGACGGAGACAGACTGTTAAAGGAGCAGTTTATTGAAGAACTCCTATCCAGTACCCACAGAGCACAGCTGCGCATTATAGCCCTGCAGACTTCAAGGACAGGGCTACCAGGGTGCTGCATGAACCAACTGTCAGCCGTCCAGCGCCCCCTAGGCGCCCAGCGATCACCTACCACCAAGAAACAACATCTTTCCCCTTCAGCCCTGTGGAGGCTGATGCACAGACTCTGGACAATGACCCATCTTCAGAACTGCGTCTTCAGGTCCAGGAGTTGACCAAAGGTATGGCTGCACTTGCCAAAACCATGCAGTCCCTGCAGGAGTCCTCCAAGGAGAAGATCCAGTTGGCCTCCAGTCCAGATGATGTCCCGTGGATGCGGAGGAAGAGGATCCCACCACTCTGAGGGAGGAACAGCGATCGCTATGACCAGAACGGACGTCCCATCTGTCGACACTGCCACAAAGCAGGCCACCCCGCAAGATTCTGTCCTTTAAACGAGTAACCCCTGGGGCAGAGGGACAACCCCCAGGAGTAGGACCACAAGGCCCAAGGAACTGGCGAGCCAAGTATGTTGGAGGGCGACCGGTCCTCCCAGTGGTGATCGATGGCATCCCCATGAACGCTTTGCTAGACACTGGCTTTCAGGTGACCACTATGCTGTATATCCTTTACAAGCGGTATTGGGCTGACTCTGAACTTACCCGTGGCTCAACTGATAAACTGACGGTAGTTGCTAGTAATGGTCAGTCTTTACCGCAGATAGGATGTAAAGAAATTACTGTTAAAGTGGGTCGAGTAGAGTTAAAATCTCAAGGTCTGATAGATGTGGATATTGATCGACGAGAATGTAACCCAATAATGACTCTAGGTACCAATGTGATTGAAAATTGTCTTTCTGAGGTTATTGTCTTGTTGCAACAGGTGGCAGAGACTGTTGGTTCCAGTGAACAACGAGTCCTGCAGAAGGAGATAAAGGCCCTGATGCAAAGACAGCAGGTAGAACTCTCTGGCGGAGAAATTGGCAGCGTCAGAGTGAGTGATTCTTTCCCAATTACAAAACCCCCCAGATGAGAAATGTTGATTTGGTGTCGGGCAGCCATAGGCCTCAGAGGAAAGGATTACCAGGCAGTGGTAGAACCAGTGTACTCTGATAGCTGGCCCACTGTCCTAACAGCAAGAGGGGTAGTTGATTTTCGCAAAGGGAGAGTACCTGTACGTCTCTTGAATTGTGGGGAGGAGGAGGCCACAATACCTCGGTATGCCACAGCTGCTAAGCTGCTTACTGTCAGTAGCAATGCAATACGGGCAGCAGAGCCCTTGGTCTCATCCGACCAGGTGGAGGACAATGGCTCTGAAAAGCAGCTGGAGGTGTGGTGTTAGCAACTGCAGGTGGGAACTGACTCCACCCCTTCATACCGAAAGAATGGTGTTTACCGAGTGACTCAGGAGTATGAGTGGGTATTCAGTAAACACCCTCTAGATTTTGGGAAGGCAAAAGGGGTTCAACATCATATCCCCACTGGAGAACATCCACCCATGAAAGAAAGGTACCGGCCTATACCCCCAACACAATACCAGTGTGCCAAAGATATGTTGTGGGAAATGAAGGAGGCTGGGGTGATCAGAGACAGTTGTAGCCCGTGGGCAGCCCCAATAGTCTTTGTGAAAAAGAAGGATGGTACCATGAGAATGTGTGTTGATTACAGGAAAATTAACAGCATTACACATAAAGATGCCTACCCATTACCCAGAATTGAAGAGTCATTAGCTGCACTTAAAACTGCTAACTATTTTTCCACTTTGGATCTCACTAGTGGGTATTGGCAGGTTCCTGTGGCAGAGGCAGACAAGGAGAAAACAGCGTTTGCCACCCCAATGGGTCTCTGTGAGTTCAACTACATGCCATTCGGGCTCTGCACCGCTCCAGGGACATTCCAATGGCTAATGGAATTCTGTCTTAGGCACAAGAACTTCGAGACAGTCCTGTTGTACCTTGATGATGTCATTGTTTTCTCCAAGACTTATGAAGACCATCTGAAGCACCTGGCTGGGGTGTTTGAAGCACTGTCCAACTTTGGCCTGAAGGTGAAGCCTTCCAAATGCCACCTCCTGAAGCCCAAGGTTCAGTACCTCGGTCATGTAGTGAGTGCAGAAGGTGTAGTACCGGATCCTGACAAAGTCACAGTCATCCGGCATTGGCAGAAGCCCAGTAACCTCCATGAAGTACGTCAATTCCTCGGGCTGGTAGGCTACTACCGAAGGTTCATCAAAGGCTTCACTGAGATTGCCACTCTTATGCAAAATCTTCTGGTGGGTCAGCCCAAGAAGGCCAGAAAGCAGAGTCCTACATTCGAATGGAATGAGGAGCTGGAGAGGTCCTTCATTCGACTGAAGGTGGCTCTCACAGGAGATGAAGTTTTGGCCTACCCAGATTATGACCAACCCTTTCTGTTGTATACTGATGCCAGCAACGTGGGACTGGGAGCTATACTGTCACAGGTATGGAATGGAAAAGAAAGAGTGATCTCCTACGCCAGCAGGAAGCTTCGTCCCACTGAAAGGAACCCTGACAACTACAGTTCCTTCAAGCTGGAGTTCCTTGCCATAGTCTGGGCTGTGACTGAACAAATCAAGCATTACCTAGCTTCAGCCAAGTTTACCATCTTCACGGATAACAACCCGTTGACTCACTTGGAAACTGCCAAACTAGGTGCACTGGAGCAGCGATGGATGGCTCGGCTGTCTAACTATGAATTCACCATCAAGTACCGAGCAGGGCACAAGAATGCCAATGCTGATGCACTGTCCAGAATGCCTAATCTGTCAGAAGCAGGAGAAGACCCTGAGGCACTTGAAGAAATCGAGTTACCTGCCTTCCTTGGCCAATTGCGGCCCAACGCGCCCAAGGAGTGAGAAACAGACGGTCTGTCTTGAAAGAGGCCACCCTAAATCCATTGCCTCATCATGACTGGACAGAAACCCAGGATAATGACCCCGCAGTCCCCCTGGTGAAGGAGCTACTGTCACAAGCTGACTCACGCCCAGAGTCGGATGCTCCTGAAGAAACCCAGCAGTTGTGGAAGGAGAGAGGCAGGCTATTCATCTATGAGGGAAAGCTGTGTCGGAGGAGTATCAATGCCCGCACTCATGAGTTGGTCTGGCAAGTAGTAGTCCCAAAGAGGGAGGCATCAACGGTCTTGGAAGTATACCACAATGGAGCTGGACTCTTCGGATGGTAGAAATTGGAGGCCTTGCTCCGGGAGAGATTCTACTGGACTGGTATGAGGAAGGCCATTGAAATTTGGTGCTGGGCGTGTGGACAATGTAACCTGCGCAGAAAGGACCGTAACTGCCCGCGAGCTCCATTGCAACCAATAATAACCAAACAGCCACTCAAGTTGGTCGCCCTGGACCATGTGAAGCTGGTTCCAAGCCGTTCAGGCTACGTTTATGCTCTTACCATCGTTGACCACTACTCGAGATTCCTGGTAGTCGTGCCTGTCAAGGATCAAACAGCCAGGACAGCAGCCAGAGCATTCCAACAGCACTTTTGTCGACCACACGGATATCCCGAGCGAGTGCTTACAGATCAAGGTCCAGCTTTTGAGGCAGAAGTGTTCCAGGAATTCTGTAACTTGTACGGTTGCAAGAAGATCAGGACAACACCATACCATCCACAGACCAATGGCATGTCTGAAAAGATGAATCAGGTGGTGATCGATCTACTGAAGACCTTGCCTTTGGAAGAGAGGAATCTGTGGCCAGAAAAGTTGCCAGATCTGGTAGACCTCTATAATCACATTCCTGTGAATTCCACCAACTGCACTCCAGCCTACCGAATGAGAGCGAGGCCTGGAAAGTAGCCTATTGATTTGGATATGGGAGTCCTGACACCTGAAGTGACATCACCAGATGCTGACTGGGATACGGAGTGGCAGCAACAGTACCGTAGAGTACAAGAGTGTGTTAAAAAGAGTCTAGCTCAGGCAAGACAAAAACAGGAGAAGAATTACTATCAAAATGCACCTGCAGTTCCCTTGTCACCAGGAGAACAAGTTCTCAAGAGAAAAAGAAGGTTGCGTAAATTGGATGACCAATGGGAAGCTGAACCCTACACCGTGTTACCATCAAACTTCGACAATACTAAAGTGTGCCTTATCAGTAAGGATGGAGGAGAAACCTCATCAGCAGTATCGAGGGATCATCTGAAACTGTGCCCTAACCAGTTAAAAGAAAGGATGGAAGAACAAAACAATCTTCAGCCCATTGTAGAAGAGGAAGAAAAGGTCAGCACTGTATTTGGTGAATTCCCCGCAAACTGGACAGAATGGGTCCAGCCATCATAGTTCCCATCCTAACCTTTCCCCAGCCAACTGCAACTGAGGTAGCAGAGACTCAAGAGAACTCTGAAAATCAGGAAGTTCAGGCAGTGGATGCCACACCAGCAGTGGAGCCAGAGAATCCTCGCCCTGCCAGTGGTGAATCTGTCATGCCCATGGTGAGTCTAAGAGTTCGCAGATGGCTACTCCCAAGTTTACCCACACAAGAGCTACATAGGTCTGTTCGTAGTACACAAGGCATACCCCCCATAAGATTTCGTATATGATAAGTTATGTAAATATGTAACTGTTCTCAAGTTTTGTGCCTACAGAGACTCTGTAAGAACCTGTGTATATAGTTCACCAATTGCCCAGGAATGGGACCATGGACATTGACGCATGGACTTATCGTCATGGGACTCCTTTTTGAGCATTTGGTTTTTGTAAATTTTTCCTTTTTGAATCTTGTACACTTATAATTGTTTATTTGTTTATATTGGTTACATGTTTTTCTTCAGCCCAGGAGTGCTGAATTGCACTAGGGGGGAATGTGGCGCCCCCAGGAGTATGGTCGCCACAGTGGCATTACCATCCTCCTAGGGAGAGTGATGTCACGCCTGGAAGCAATGAAGGGTCTCTCTGGCTGTTAACCATTGCATACAACACAGTTCCTCTCCAGGCCAGCAGGGGGAGCTCTGAACCAAAACTGAGGGAAGATCTTCTCTCTGGGGGCCAGGAAGGGGAGAGTTAGTTAGTGTGAGGAGGGCGTCGTGTGCAGACGTGGAGGAGAAGAGCTGGGGAGACTGAGGAAAGTGGAGAGCTCAGTCCCAGTGATAGCGCATGATCTGGAGCCTGGTCTCCAAGGGTGTATGGATACTAACGGTCCTGCACCAGAAACCAGAGGAATAGGAAGCTGTAAATGCCCTATTCCCACATAATCCTCGGAGGCACAACAGCGACGGGTGAGCCAAGAGAGATAAAAGGCTACGGCTGTCTGCCATGCGAGTGGAGAGTGGATAACATAAGAAAGGAGGAACTCCAGTGTAACTCAGTACTGGGAGTACTTCATAGAGAGCGCTAGTAAGGAGACTGCACAACCCATCTGTCAGAGTGATTCCTGATTTGCTTCCAGGCTAACCAGCTCCTGTGCTATCTGTACTCAGGACCCTGGACTGCATTTGCCAAGTAAAGGTAAAGAAACTGCAACCTATTGTGTCCTTGCCTTCTTGCTGCATCCTCCCCGGCACTGCTACATCTCTGTGCCTGACACTGCACCTTCCTTCCCAACACCCACCTATGCTGCCCTGGGACTACAGCCCTGCCTGTGGAGGGCTATAACATCATTGCTGCACTACACCATCTGTCCCAGAGGATCTGTCTGCAGCGTCAGCTTAACATTTGGCGAACACCACAGGTGGCGTCACGAATCATCTATTCATAAACTTTATTCCATCACTTCAATCCCTTACATGGACGCCCAGGGCCACGGACCGGGTCACCGCTACTGTGACACTTCCCAGTGAAATACCGGCCCGGTACCGAGTACCCCACTGCCCTGGCGTGCGACCCATTTAGAACTTCCAATATTGCCTCTACTCACTGTGTATTTCTCCTTCAGCAACTTGTAGCTTGAATCCTGTGTGAAGCAGCTCAAGTTCCCACTTGCACTATCCTTCACTGATCCTAGGTTGTTGCAGTATTTCCGAGGGAAAACACTTTACTGCTGGTTGTATAATCCTACGCAGTCTCTCAGCTTACCACCCTGCTCTGAAAGCATAGATAGTCTAGGGGCTGGTTCCCTGATGCTTCTTTAGCTGTACTCCTGGATAGAGCACATGTCTTAACATGGCTTCCAAGAGTGTCCTTCCTCCATCTTGTTCACTGAAACAACAGCTTTTGACTCCTCCCTCTCCCAGTTAGGGCTTGTCTGCAAAGCTCTAAGCTTCAGACAAGTGAGGGAGTAAGGTGAATTGTGTGTGTTGTGGTCTCTAGCAGAGAAAGCATAACTCCCATTGCTTACAAAACACATACAAAACAGTACATATTTAACCCTTTTGTGGCGGCAAAGACGCAGGGTGCCACACATACATGCGATCACCTGCTAACTAGACATGCACGGCTTTGCTTAATGCAAGTGAAATTAGAAAGCCGAGTACAATTAGTTGGAATGTGGCTTGAAGTATGAAAATAGCAAACTTGCAGTCACATGATGACTGCTCCCAATGCCGGAATCGGAAGATCCGCACAGTATGCACTATAAGGATTCAGAAGTCTGAAGTTACTTAAACTTTAACCTCAACCCCTTTAATGATCAGTATGCTGATATTATCAATACTGTAGATGCTGGTAATATTTGGTTATGGTTTGTTGGTATTTGTAATATTGCTTTCTGGCCAAAGCCCTTAGTCATAGAATGAAATAAAGATAAATATTTTTTTTATCCATTCAGCCATGTGGATCCTTTTTTTTTCCTTTTTTGTCAATTTCCTCTAGAGGTCAACGGTATTGGATCCATACTCTGTTGATAAGGAGCAATGTTACATTTACCACACAGTGAGGCTTTCCCCAAATTTTCTTTTTGTGCTTCTTCTAATATTGCTAAAATATCCTTATCTGGTGCTCTAGGAAGGGAACACCATTGGCCTGTGATTTCAAAAGCCAGGGCTGAATTTTAGTCTCAGTCCCTGCCTCTGTCAATGACATACCCTCCTGGCTTTTGACCTCAGACCTCTTGACCACCTAGCCTCGCAGCTTGTCCATGATTAGTAACTAGCATCACAGATCTGTTACACTTCTTTAGCACTATCTTGTGTTATATACTCAGTATTTGCCATAAATAAATTCCATCACATGCTCAGAACCTTGCACCGCTGAAGCAGCCAGTGTTGATTACAGCAACTACAGAGCTAAAACTGGTAAGAGAGCTGTCAGGGAATTTCACCCCACCCTTACAGCAGAAGATCAGGCAATGGGGAGGGTACAGTGCTAGGAATATGGACCAAAGTCATGGCTTTAATAATAGCCATTCCTAGACTAATTTACTCTCTATGCGGCAGCTCGCATAATTTAACGAGGAGCCATAATTCAGTGTTGTGGTGTGTTTGTGATGATTGGATTTGCGACACAGTAATGAGAAGGATGTGCGGTGATAAGGAAAGCACTGTGACCAAAGCCTGCAAGCCTCTATCCATCCAGCACGCTCCCATTTAGTGCCGCAGACTGTTGGGTTGCAAAGATGAATCTCTTAGGAAAAAGAAACAGTTAAAACAACATTGCTTTCAGCGCTGTCACAGTCTGGAAGGTATTGCCTTTTTAACACTGTCATTTCCACAGTAGCATCTTAGAGGGAACAGTAACTGGCGCTTTTGATCCTTTATTCTCCTATCCAAATGCCATCAGTCTGCAGTTCACCCATTAGCTTGCGTTGTGTCTTGGACACCTGTCACTGCAATGCTCCGACTCACTTTGTCTGGCTTTTGCTTAGGCGAGGTTGCAGGAGTGGCTGTGCAGAGGTTTGTGCCTATTATGGATGACTCACAGTTATTCGCCATCTGCGTTTCTATTTCGGCAGTTCCTTTCTAACTTTCTAAATGCATGCAGAAGAAACATCGCACACTCTGGGCAAGAAAGGGTGAAAGCTTTCTTTTGGCTGCGTTCAGTCAGGGAGGGACGCTTTGTACTCGTTGAAATGCCATTTTACCCAATGCTGCGCGGATTAGAATATTTGAATTACAATGTAAATCTCTGCCTCTTGAAGAGGAAGACTTTGCTCTGAATAATGATACTCACTACTGTGAAGCTGGAGGCACAAGTGAAAAAAAACGTAAAAACCTAAATGGATTTTTTTCTTTCTTTCTTTTTAATCTAATCCTTCATTTGATTTGATAGAATATGTAAAAACCATTGATCACAAGGTGCTTGAGACGTTTATGCCAGTAAATGAAAGAAAGTTGAAGGGTATATGTCAGCACCTTTTAAGGCCACGTTCACACGATGCGATTTATTGGCGCAATTTTCTCAAAACGTGGCGCAAAAATATGGCAACATGTCAATGTCCTTGGAAGAAGCTGTAAACCGCTTTGAATATTTGCAACATTTTTGATCGAGTTGAAATTGCGCAAAAATGTTGCCACTTTTGACACTAACTTCAATCAGCTCTGACAATATGGGTGGAACTGGACCAGCCGGCTGGCATGGCTGTGCTCACCCGTCAAATTCATGTAAAGTGGTGCTGTTTCTTACCTCAGAAATTTTACTTCAAAGTAACATTTTTGGAGAGGCGAACACCACTGAGATGAGGCACTGAATTCATTAACTGGCATGCAACTCTTGTCTCAAGAACAAAGTACATTGTAGTACAAGTACTGTGTAATGGCTGTGTCTGACCATGCAGGAACATGGTCTGAACATACCACATCTCCTGGTCAGGGGAGGACGCAAAAGAGAATATACAGTAGAGACAGCGTAGTAGGGGATCGCAGCTGAGCCTTTCTGTGAGGTAAAACATGTTTTTAATCAGGTGAACAAAAAGAAAACAAATGAGTAGAAAGTCCATATTAATATAAAAATAGTAAATTTATTGAACAAAATCTACATAAATGACTATACATATATGAATAAATAGACCAGTCAAGGATCAGGTAATGATGGCTAAGATCACCTATCAAAAAATTGAAAGTGCTATGGTGCCAAAAGTATAAGCAACAATACAGGGTATATTCAGTTATTCAAGCATAGTGCTTACCCATATTGTGCTTGACTGTATGTTTTTAATCAGGTAGTGAAATGTTTTACCTCACAGCAGAGGCATTGCTAGGGTTTCAGCTTGGGGGAGGGGTCAAAAAATTTGAGTGGGCCTCTAACCACGTAATCTTGACAACAGCTACGTGGTGCACCCTAATTGTGAGTACAGTTGTGGCCAAAAGTATTGACACCCCTGCAATTTTGTCAGATAATACTCAGTTTCTTCCTGAAAATGATTGCAAACACAAATTCTTTGGTATTATCTTCATTTAATTTGTCTTAAATGAAAAAAAACACAAAAAGAATTGTTCTAAAGCCAAACTGGATATAATTCCACACCAAACATAAAAAAGAGGGTGGACAAAAGTATTGGCACTGTTCAAAAAATCATGTGATGCTTCTCTTATTTGTGTAATTAACAGCACCTGTAACTTACCTGTGGAACCTAACAGGTGTTGGCAATAAGTAAATCACACTTGCAGCTAGTTTACATGGATTAAAGTTGACTCAACCTCTGTCCTGTGTCCTTGTGTGTACCACATTGAGCATGGAGAAAAGAAAGAAGACCAAAGAACTATCTGAGGACTTGAGAAACCAAATTGTGAGGAAGCATGAGCAATCTCAAGGCTACAAGTCCATCTCCAAAGACCTGAATGTTCCTGTGTCTACTGTGTGCAGTGTCATCAAGAAGTTTAAAGCCCATGGCACTGTGGCTAACCTCCCTAGATGTGTACGGAAAAGAAAAATTGACAAGAGATTTCAACGCAAGATTGTGTGGATGTTGGATAAAGAACCTCGACTAACATCCAAACAAGTTCAAGCTGCCCTGCAGTCCGAGGGTACAACAGTGTCAACCCGTACTATCCGTCAGCGTCTGAATAAAAAGTGTCATGGGAAGCCTAGGTAACTTTAGGCTGAAACCCTGGAGCCCCTGCGGTGTCCCTCAGACTAGGGGAAACCCTGTCTGTCCCTCAACCCAGGGTTTACACTGAAGGTGTGCCTGCCTGGGCCTCCACCCTGTCCTTGTCTCCTGTCCAGCCCTAAGCTGAACCCACCACCCTCCACCCAGTGAGGAGACCAAACACCAGACCCCACAAATAAGTATGGACAGGGATAAAGGAAACGCACCACACCGCATACACACAGGAGAATACAATAATGTGCAAGGGCAACCAAAAAATACCACACAGGGAGGCAAAATGGCAACAACAGAATATACTACACCAGAAACCGTATGCTCCTTAGACCACCACTTCAGACCAGTATCGCTAGCACAAGGCAAGAACTATAGTCGGCGACGCCCATAGTCACGCAGGACAATTTAAAGACAGAGGGCGTGGCTAAGCCCTCAGCCAGAATGACAACCTGGTTAACCCAATCCAAGCCGGATCAGAAGACCAACCAGCGCCACTGAGAACCAAGTGGTAGGATGGGGTATTACCGCTGTCTGCCGGACACCCTGGTGCGAAAAGTGTCCGACATGACAAACAGGGACTGTAAGGTAGGAGACCCAGGAAGACACCACTTCTTACCCCGAGACATAAAAAAGTCAGGCTGGAGATTGTCAAAACTTACCTGAAAAGGCCTAAAACGTTTTGGAAGAATGTTCTCTGGTCAAATGAGACAAAAGTAGAGCTTTTTGGGCAAAGGCATCAACATAGAATTTACAGGAGAAAAAAAGAGGCATTCAAAGAAAAAAACACGGTCGCTACAGTTAAACATGGCGGATGTTCTCTGATGTTTTGGGGTTGCTTTGCTGCCTCTGGCACTGGACTGCTTGAACGTGTGCATGGCATTATGAAGTCTGAAGACTACCAACAAATTTTGCAGCATAATGTAGGGTGCAGTGTGAGAAAGCTGGGTCTCCCTCAGAGGTCATGTGTCTTCCAGCAGGACAATGACCCAAAACACACTTCAAAAAGCACTAGAAAATGGTTTGAGAGAAAGCACTGGAGACTTCTAAGGTGGCCAGCAATGAGTCCAGACGTGAATCCCATAGAACACCTGTGGAGAGATCTAAAAATGGCAGTTTGGAGAAGGCACCCTTCTAATATCAGGGACCTGGAGCAGTTTGCCAAAGAAGAATGGTCTAAAATTCCAGCAGAGCATTGTAAGAAACTCATTGATGGTTACCGGAAGCGGTTGGTCGCAGTTATTTTGGCTAAAGGTTGTGCAACCAAGTATTAGGCTGAGGGTGCCAATACTTTTGTCTGGCCCATTTTTTGAGTTTTGTGTGAAATGATCAATGTTTTGCTTTTTGCTTCATTCTCTTTTGTGTTTTTTCATTTAAGACAAATTAAATGAAGATAATAATACCAAAGAATTTGTGATTGCAATCATTTTCAGGAAGAAACTGAGTATTATCTGTCAGAATTGCAGGGGTGTCAATACTTTTGGCCACAACTGTATAGGGAAAAATCACCATATGACCACGCTGTGATTGAAAATAAATCTATATTCAAAAACAAGCACTGATATTACAATATGGAGGCCATATCGTGGTAGATACCAGTCCTGCAGACCACATAAGTGATTACAGTACAGTTATTGATGGCGACTTGCAGCTGATGTTCTTTATAATGCAGTCATTCACTTTTCCCATCTTTTCCATCTGGTCCAGACCGACATGATAACTTCTCCAGCCAGGACTCATCTGCAGAGATTACAACAAAACATCTGACTTCTCACATTTCCAGCATCGTCCATATCTATCCCCAACTTGCACAAATGCCTCATCCTGCTGATACCCCAATACTGACGTGCCCCTGCCGTATGTGTCCTACAGCACCTGCTGTGTGGTACAATAGCAGTGCTCCTCTTAAGGGGATTTTACATATAGCGATATCGCTAGCAATATCGCTAAAGCATCACCGATTTGGTGACGCAGCAGCGATATCACTAGCGATATTGCTATATGTGATACTTACCTCCTACCGGCTCCCCCGCTGTCTGTCGCTGATCGCGCGAGATCGCGTAGCTCCATTTATCGTCAGGCGCTTCCTGCTGCCGCCGACGAGCGACACGTGGACGCGGGCGGGAGGACGTCAGGATCGCCGCGTCTGAAAGGTAAGTAACGACCGCTGTATCGCTACTGCATCGCTGTGAGATCTGCCTGTGTGGCAGCTCACTAGCGACCATTTAGCAATGCACCAGCGATCCTGACCGGGTCATATCGTTGTCGGGATCGCTGGTGCATCGCTAAATGTAAAGGGGCCTTTACGCCCCACATAATACTGCCATGAGTGTGCCCTTTACATAGCAATAATGACTCCTCTGTGCACACTAGATAGTAAAATTCCTCCCCCCTACTCCAAGGTTTGGATATTGTGTCCTTACTTGGAGGTGCTGGGTAATATTATTACTTGTGTCGAGCGAGATATGTCTGACTAAGGTCCTTGGAGTGATGCATATAAAATCCGCTTACATAATGTCCTTCCTGTTCTAGGTGAAAACTAAAGAACTTGGGGACTTATCTTTCATAATGTTTATTTACACATGAGTGTACAGATTGCCGTATTCAGCCTCAATATGTTGTTTAACATAATGAGATACTTGCTAATTACTATGTGGTCCAGAACAAGGAAGGTGAAGGGGGTTTGGTTGGGTGCTGTCTTTTGTTGTATGTTGAAAAATTCAATAAAAATGTATCTGATTTAAGAAAAAATTCCTCCCTAGAAAATATTAATGCCCTATGCTAGTGCCCTCCACATTTTGTCCCTAAAAAGTAATAATACCCCATATGCAACTTTGATGGTCACAACTCTGAGTGCCCCTATAGCAATACTGCTTACACACGTGGTCAAAATTGTTGGTACCCTTTGTTTAATGACAGAAAAACCCACAAAGGTGACATAAATAATTTGAATCTGACAAAAGTAATAATAAATCAAAAATCTATGAAAATGAACAAATGAAAGTCAGACATTGCTTTTCAACCATGCTTCAACAGAATTTTTTAAAAATAAAACTCATGAAATAGGCCTGGACAAAAATGATGGTACCCTTAACTTAATATTTTGTTGAACAATCTCTTGAGGCAATCACTGCAATCAAACGATTGTAACTGTCAATGAGACTTCTGCAACTCTCGACAGGTACATTTTGGCCCACTCCTCAAGAGCAAACTGCTCCAGTTGTCTCGTGTTTGAAGGTTGCCTTTCCAGGTGGCATGTTTCAGCTCTTTCCAAAGATGCTCAATAGAATTCAGGTCAGGGCTCATAGAAGGCCACTTTAGAATCGTCCAATGTTTTCCTCTTAGTCATTCTTTGGTGTTTTTACCTGTGTGTTTTGGGTCATTATCCTGTTGCAAGACCCATGACCTGTGACTGATACCAAGCTTTCTGACACTGGGCAGCATATTTCTCTCTCAAATCCCTTGATAGTCTTGAGATTTCATTGTACCTGCACAGATTCTTGACACCCTGTGCAGCAAAGCAGCTCTGGAACATAACAGAGCCTCCTCCATGTTTCACAGTAGGAACAGTGTTCTTTTCTTGATATGCATCATTTTTCCATCTGTGAGCATAGAACTGCTGTGCCTTGTCAAAAAGTTCCATTTTTGTCTCATCTGTCCATAGAACATTCTCACAGAAGCTTTGTGGCTTGTCAAAATGAAGTTTGGCAAATTCCAGTCTGGCTTTTTTTATGTTTTTTTTCAACAATGGTGTCCTCCTTTGTCGTCTCCCATGAAGTCCACTTTGGCTCATACAATGATGGGTGTTGCGATTTGACACTGATGTTCCTTGAGCTTGAAGTTCACCTTTAATCTGTTTAGAAGTTTTTCTGGGCTCTTTTGTTACCATTCGTATTATCCGTTTCTTTGATTTGACATCAATTTTCTCTCCTGCAGCCATGTCCAGGGAGGTTGGCTACAGTCCCATGGAGCTTAAATTTCTGAATAATATGTGCAACTGTAGTCACAGGAACATCAAGCTGCTTGGAGATGGTCTTATAACTTTTACCTTTAACATGTTTGTCTGTCTATAATTTTCTTTCCAATCTCCTGAGACAACTCTTTCCTTCACTTTCTCTGATCCATGTTGAGTGTGGTAGACACCATGTCACCAAACAGCACAGTGAGTATCTGTAGCCCTCTGTACAGGCCCACTCACTGATTCCAAGATTGTACACACCTGTGATGCTAATTAGTGGACACACCTTGATTTAACATGTCCCTTTTGTCACATTATTTTCAGGGGTACCATCATTTCTGACCAGGCCTATTTCATGAGTTTTATTTTTTTTTAAATTCTGTGGAAGCGTGGTTGAAAAATCAATGTCTTAATTTCATTTGTTCATTTTCCTAGATTTTTTATTTATTATTACTTTTGTCAGATTCAAGTTATTTCTGTGACCATTGTGGGTTTTTCTGTCATTAAAAGAGTGGTACAAACAATTTTTACCACATGTGTAAGAGCCCAATTAACACTTAATAATGGTCCCTAAGTTCCCCCATGTACAGCTCTGCTATACACAGTATGGTGGTCCCACAGCTTCCCTATACACAGTATAATGCCCCCCACAGCTCCCCTGTACACAGTATGATGATCCCACAACTTCTCTATACACCGTATGATGTCCTCACAACTCCCCTCTACACAGTATTATGAGCCCACTGCTCTCTTATACATAGTATGATGATCCTGCAGCTCCCCTATACACAGTATAATGTCAAAAGCGCTCTACTGTAGAAAGTATGCTCCCCAGAACTTCCCTATATATAGTATAATGGGCCAACTGCTCCCCTATGCACATTATAATGTCTTCATAGCTTCCTTATAATAGAGTATGGTGGGCCCACAACTCCTGTACATGCAGTATGATGTCCCCTACAGTTACAGAAAGTATGCTCCCCAGAACCTCCCTATATATAGTATAATGGGCCAACTGCTCCCCTATGCACATTATAATGTCTTCATAGCTTCCTTATAATAGAGTATGGTGGGCCCACAACTCCTGTACATGCAGTATGATGTCCCCTACAGTTCCCCTATACACAGTTTTATGGCCCACAGCTCATGTACATACAGTATGATGTCCCCCACAGTTCCCCTGTACACAGTATAATGGGCCAACTGCTCCCTTATACATGGTATAATGTCTCCACAGCTCCCCTATAAACAGTATGGTAGGCCCACAGCTCTCCTATACACAGTATGGTAGGCTCACAGGTTGCTTATACACATTATGATGGGCCCGCAGCTCCCTTGTACACAGTATGATGTCCAGCAGAGTTCCCCTATACATTGAATGATGTCCCCACTGCTCCCCCAAAACACAGTATAATAGTTAATAGCGTTCTGACACTGTGCAGAACCCACACTCAGAATCCCACTGCCAGGAGGAAATTAATTTTTGTGCCTTGCTCTTTCAGTCATAGGGGCGGCGCTGGCACGGTTTCAGTCACTGCTCTGTGTATAGAGAGTGGCAGCTGTAACTGCGCCCCTGACCCTGACTGACAGCAGCTCAGCACCCTCTACCACCAGGTAGTTTTGCTACTGGTGCCCCTATAAAAATAATGCTTCTCAAGTGCCCACTTGACATTTAATATTGTCCCCTAAGTCCCCCTTGTACAGTAACAATGGCCCCAGTATCACAGAATCAAGGAGGCCGTAATGTGACAACTCTTTTGGCTTCTCTCAATTCTCTTCTATTGAGAGAAACCAAACCTTTCTAGTCGACACATGCACATTGGATCTGTGGAAGATCTGGCTGCTTAGATTAAAACATTTTTCCTTTCAGGCCATTGGGAGTTAATGACAGTTTCTTCCCCCGCTGGCCTGCTGTTGTAATTGCATTGCTGCTGGGTCTGATGATGTGAGTGGTGACCACTACCACCATCCTTCAAGAGGTCACCTGATGCATCAGCTGATTGTCCTTGCTAGAGGATTCTACAGTGACCACTCTGGAGGAAGGAGCTGGCTGGGTGCAGTGGTGCTTTGCTGAGTTTGCTGATCTGATGTCTTTATCTTGCTGTGTGGTGCTTTGCAGCAGAAAGCTAAGTGTTGCATTTTTTGTTACGTTGTCCCTTTTGTTGTCTGTCTTTCCATTCCTTTTGCTGTATTAGCGCAGCAGTGGGCCCAGTGCTCTCACCTGCCAGTTCGTAAGCGTACGTTCCCTGCCCCAGTCATACACTCATCATCTGGTGTATTCACCAGTCTTTGGCACCGCTTCAGTCCAATGGCTTCATCTTGTGAGTGCAGCTTCTGACTGGGCAGAAGTTATAAGATACATGACAAGCTCTTAATGTAAGTCTGTGAGAGGCAGAAAGAGGAGAGAACGAAGCCAGAACGTGGTGAGAACAAGCCTCTCATTGACTTACATTGACTAGTGACCTCCGTGCCACTACTTAAAACACTGGAGCAGCAGACCGGTCACAAACTGCAGGAGATGGAGCGGTGGTAAAAACATGAAAATACCGGAAGGTGAGTAATAGACAGGGGTGTTGGATTTGAAGCGCCATTTTAGCGGTGAAAAAAAAATTGCTGGCTTGGTGCTTTAAATGTGATGCAGCTCATGGTTACTATATGGGGGCTTGTTATACTAATACTTGTTAAAGACTCAGCTGGTAAGTATATGAAGCCCCCAACCTCCTCATCTCCAGCCCCCAAACAGCAGCTATTACATGTGATGTAGTGCATATATTATCATAACAAAAAAGGATAATAATCAGCCCCCCCAGTGCTCTGTCCCCCTCACCCATCTCAGCCCCCACAATACCCTCACAATACCCCCATCCTCTCACATTCACACCCAGCACCCTATCCCCCTCACCCACCTCAGCCCCCACAATACCCCCATCCTCTCACATTTACACCCAGCACCCTGTCTCCCTCACCCACCTCAGCCTCCCCAATACCCCCATCCTCTCACATTCAGCCCTCAGTGCACTGGTCCCCCCTCTCTTTTCTTCAGTCCCCACAATACCACCATCCTCTCACATTCACCTGACAGTGATCTGTCCCCTCTCCCCCACAATACCCACATCCTTTGATTTTCACACCACAGTACCCTTCCCCCACCTCAGTCCCCACAATACCACATCCTCTCACTTTCACCCCACAGTGCCATGCCCCCTCACCCCTCTTCAGCCCCCACAATACCCCCATCCTCATACATTCACCCGACAGTGACCATTACATGCCTACATTTAATCAATCTAAAAAATGCCATCCCCACTTACCGATAAGTTTGATTGCAGGACAAGGAAGTGTTTGAATGAAATGCAGGGTGGGCACTAGGACCCAGTGTGCCAGGCCTGAGCCAAACTGCAGCCTGGGAGAAGCTCCATCATCAGGTCAGACAGCATCATATGCTGCAGGAGTGAGACTCTCTGCAACTGGCCACTGTGCTAGCAGCGTGCAGAGTCTTCTGTGTTCTTTCTCATGACAGAACTGGTAGTGACTCCCAGTGGGCCCCTTCATGTGATGGGGCTTGGGACAACGGCCCCCTCTGCCCCCCAGTAACTACGCTACTGCCTCACAGAATCATCTATGACCCCATGCTGTCTTGTCTGAATACTCTCTTTTGCTTCCTTCTTTCTATATTTTAACTGGAAAAGTTGGGGGTCGTCTTAGATGCCCAGTTGTCTTATATGCCGGAAAATACGGTAAGTTGTGTGTCTGCGAATAGGACGTCTCTGACTCAACATACCCCTACAAATACTGATTTTGCCTATGAAAGTGGACTATAGAGGCACCTCGTCATCGGGACAGCTCCCTGCACCTTATGCGGCGACCGCAGAGCTCCCCAAACACCGTTTAAGACAACACCTGGCGTATCAGATGACCCCCAACTTATACGGCGAGTATATCCCAAATTCTATATTTTAACTGGAAAAGTTGGGGGTCGTCTTAGATGCCCAGTTGTCTTATATGCCGGAAAATACGGTAAGTTGAGTGTCTGCGAATAGGATGTCTCTGACTCAACATACCCCTACAAATACTGATTTTGCCTATGAAAGTGGACTATAGAGGCACGTACATGACCATAATCTGTGTGCAGTACTACAGAATGTGTTGGCCCTATACAAATGACAGGAAATAAATTCTACAGCGGACCCAGCTCTGTGGATACCAACATTCCTTGCTAAGAACCAGATCCACATGTGAGGCTTGACTGAATGTTACATTTGGATGCATAGTCCACAAAGTATTCTGAGACAATGCCAGATGACATTCTTCTGCTGGAAGGTGAAGATTTACACAGAATTCTAGCTTAGGGGGCTCGATGTCCCTACATAATCAATGCTGTCCTGCATAAAGAGGACTTGTCACATCATGAGAAAGCATTACAGAGTAAACATGTCTGTCTTGGATGGGTCATCTTCTTGAAGATAAAAGTAAGATTTGCTATGTGTAAACATACCCTTAGCAGATATGTGTTTGCTTTCAGTTTTTTGCTTCTACCCAGTGTGGCTTGTAAAGGCAATGGGGAAAAGACACAGTAAAAGTGTTAAATTGAAGCTTGATTTGATGTGTACATGGAGGCTGATTCAATCTAACAACAGTTTATTCTTAGACAAATAAGACAGCCGCACGTTGCTAAATATGATGGCGTTTAGTACTTCCACCGCTTCGGAATATTGGAATATCGCAGGCACACATTACCACCCAGTGGTCAAGTTTGGAGGTGTCCTTCACTGATTCACATGCACGGTGTCAAGTATGTAAAAAAAAAAATACAATTTGAGAGTCATCAGTGATACCTTTTAATGGCTAACTGAATAGATGGTGACAAATAGCAAGCTTTTCCAGACTACTCAGGTCTCCTACTATGCCTGGTGAAAATACCAGAGTAATCTGGAAAGCTTGCTTATTACCATCTCTTCAGTTATTTATAGAAAATATAGGACTCTCAAATTCTACTATTTTGCTACATGCACAGTGAACACTTGACATTTATATTTGTGGATAAAATGCCATAATAACAATTTTGTCATTATGTCCTTTGTCTTATAGTGTTATCTATTTTCTAGCATGAAGATGACCATTAGTATTACCATAACAAAGAGAGAGAGAGAATTTTTGCTGTCCGCCAGAAATGATTTCAGGGTTAAATTTCTGCCTGACTTCATTCCCCTGGGCATGCGCACTATAAAAATGCGGATCCTTCAGCACAAAAAAACGTTACATGGTCCATCCAGGCATCTCGGCGGACACAAAAAAATTGACGGATCCGCAAAAAAACGGATCCAACAGATGGCCATCCGTCAAGATCCGCTGGTAATGCAAATCGATGGGGAAAAAAATGGATCCGCTAAAAAAAATGGGAGATCCGTTTTTTTGCAAAAACGGCGGATTTTGACTGATGGTCAAAAACGGTAGTGTGAAACAGGCCAAACACAGATCTGTAATATGTTCCTGCAAGTATGTCATCAGTAGCAGGGGTGGATACTAACAGCTTGGGGCCCCTGTGCAAGAAAAGATCACTGTCCCTACTGAAAACATGGAGGAGGTTCTGTTATGTTCTGGGGCTGCTTTGTTGCATCTGGCACAGGGTGTCTAGAATCTGTGCAGGGTGCAATGAAATCTCAAGACTATCAAGGGATTCTAGAGAGAAATGTGCTGCCCAGTGTCAGAAAGCTTTGTCTCAGTCTCAGGTCATGGGTCTTGCAACAGGATAATGACCCAAAGCACACAGCTAAAAACACCCAAGAATGGCCAAGAGGAAAACTTTGGACAATTCTGAAGTAGCCTTCTATGAGCCCGGCCTAAATCTTATTGAGCAACTTTGGAAAGAGCTGAAGCATGCCATCTGGAAAAGGCAACTTCAAACATGAGACAACTGGAGCAGTTTTCTCTTGAGGAGTGGGCCAAAATACCTGTCGAAATGTGCAGAAGTCTCATTGACAGGAATCATTTGATTGAAGTGATTGCCTTGGGGGTGTGGCCTAACAGCTCAAGCACAAAGACGTGTCTATCAGGAGCTCCTGATAAAAATCAAAATAATCTGTGAGAAAATAAACTTCAAGCAATCAGAGATATAGCAGGAGCAAGCGAATCACCCACAGCACCATCTGGTACAGCTACGAGGCAAAAGGAGGATGAATAGACTGTCCTAGCTGCTGTTCTGAGAAGTGGTGGGGAGAGGCCTGTGGAGCAGGAGAACACATTATCCACAAGCCCGGGACTACAGAGCGGGAATAGCTTTACCCGCTGAGGTACCGAGCCGCTGAGTCGCTCACCCACGCTACCTGGGACCAGGCAAGAGTGATCCCCCGCTGCCGCCGCCCTCCCTCCCTTCCCCATACCTGAGAGCCCGACGGGAGTGCACGGAGTGTGAGGCTTGCCTGACGTGCTGCGGACGCCTCTCCCTTCCTCCCAGCTTGACCACACTGAGCGGAGACCGGGACTGCAGAAACCGATCAGTGCACGCTTGCTTCTAGGGGGTAGCGACCCTCTATAATTAGGCTGTCCCACTAGACCGGGGACGGGGAAGCCGACCAAGTGGAGGGGGCGGGAAAATTTGCGCCCTTTTCAGAGATAGGGTGAGCGCCATATTGCCTCTGGTGCTGCGTTGTTTTAGGGGGAGGAGGAGGAAAGGACATTTGAGAGGGGACACTGCTGAGGCAGAAGAAAGAAGCCGCATCTAGGCTCCCCTCCTTTCTGCCACGGTGTGGGTGCGTTTTATTTATTGTCATATTGCCTCCAACTGCAAAACGGGCACCATTATCACTAAAGCAGGGGCCTGAGTTTGGCTTTTGAAGATCACACCAGCCGCACAGCGGCCATTTTGACATCAGTCAGTGGGGACTAGAAAGGACACTGCAATATAGAGGATTCACATCTTCAGCCCCTCAGACAAAAGTGGAATCTGGGAAGGGAGGGGTGAGCGGCTCCCAGTGATCAATAGGGGAAAGTATTTCTCCAAATTCTAAAAAACCATAGTTTAAGAGAAAAAAAAAAAGAAAAAAAAATCCACGATAAGTCCTTTCTCCAGGCCTAAAACAGTCATAGCAAGATTGTGTCAGAAGACAGAGCAACTTCATATCGCCCTGAACCAACATTAGAGCCACCAATTGCCTCTATCTAATGTCGTGGGAAAACCCAATTCTCCTATATGGAATTAACACGTGAAATGCTCCTCTAACTCTGTAAGCTGTAGGCGGAGGGAAAATAACATTATTATAACATAAAGCAAATCTCAGAGCCCAGCAGCAATAACTATGGGAAAGATCACGGTGAAAACTCTGAAAAGCACTACTAGAGCCACAAAATCCCTAACACAAGCGGATGTAGACAAATTCCTGAAGAAGCAGGCCTCTTTCCCGGACCCTATTAAATCTTCACAGCAAACAGACTCTCAAATGGAAGATGACTCAGAAACAGATCTGGAGAGTGATTCAGATAGAGGGGGAACCACGAAAGATACCCTGGTGACCCGCTCATTCATTAAAAGGATCCTCTCAAAAGCTTTGGAACCTATTGGAAGAGAACTGGCAGAGATAAAGCAAGACATTACACAACAAGGCCACAGGCTTGAAGTGGTCGAAAGTTACCAGACAACCTTGACGCAGCAGGCCAACGCTATGCATGACTGTCTTAGCGAGCATGAAAGCCAGATTCATATGATCCAAAATACGCTAGAAGACCACGAGAACCGCGAGCGAAGGAATAACATTCGTTTAAAGGGGCTCCCGGAGTCCGTGGCTACGGAGGCGTTAACCAAAGCGTCCACTGAGATCTTTTCTAATCTACTAGACGACCCCAAAGACATTGAACTCGTAAGAGTGCACAGGTCTTTGCGTCCCAGACCCAAACAAGGAGAACCCCCAAGAGACGTGCTGTGCCGTTTCCTTGACTACCGTGTGAAAGACTTGATCCTTTGCAGAGCCCGTGAAGCACAGGAAATTCTATATGAAGGCTCGCAGATGAGACTTTTCCAAGATTTGTCAGCTACAACGCTTAAAAAACGCAAAATCCTGAAACCACTGACAGAAGCCCTAAAACAAAAAGGCTATCGATACCGTTGGCTGTTCCCATTCGGAATCTATATAACAGCAGGGGACAAAAACTTCAAGCCAGGTCATCCACAGACATTAAAGAAATCTGCAAGACTCTGTACATCTCCTTGGAGCTGTATCCGGATCTAGACATGTTTTATGCCGCCTCAAACTGTCGACACCTGCCAAACCCACCTTCGTGGCAAGTGGTGGGGACTCCGAAACTCCAGAAACAAAGGAAGAAAACTGAAAAGTCCCCAAGCTCAAAAGGGGATGATGGAGCGGCTTGAATAAGTGCACCTCTTGCTGGTCGGCTGTTTGGTCGTGGACTCTCCCGTTGATAATAAGTTCCAGATCTGAAATTTTTGGGTTTGAGTCCGATACCGCTGCTTAGTGGCGATGGCAGTAGTTACAGTATTATTATTATTATACTAAGTTAGATATGTCCCATTGGGCTCTCAATCTTATAGAATATTTTCCCTCAAAAAGTCTACAAGAACAATGTTTAAGTTCAGTAGATCTGTTAATTGTAATTTTTTCTTGTTTGTCATGTTATACATGAATTTCATAATGACTTGTCTTCTTCTCTCTTCCTACCTATTCTGCATCTCCTGTCCCTCTCCCCCACCCAATCTCTACCCTAGATCCAGCACCAAGAAGCGTCTGAGTCAGAAAATGTTACCGGGTCAGAAAAGAATCACCCGCCAAACCTCTCAACACTATGGCAACATATAACAAGGTATTTACTTTCGCCTCCCTAAACGTAAACAGCCTAAACTCGCCGATCACCAGACGACAAACATTAGACATGCTTAATAGAGATGAACGACTTTGCCTTTTTTCTGGTCGAGTCGGGTTTCATGAAACCCGACTTTCGCAAAAGTCGGGTCGAACAAAATCGGCCGATTATCGTGAAAAGTCAAAGGCCGACGGAAACACGAAACTCAATGCAAGTCAATGGAGAAGCAAAGTCGTCAGGGAGTGGAGGACAGGAAACACACCTACAGTGCCCTTTTGAATGCCAAAACATCAATTCTGACTACTGAAGCTTTTCAACCTTAATTTACTTCATAATACTAGTTACGAACTGAAAAATGGGGGTTATTTGGCTAAAATTGTGGGGGGTAGGGCTGGCTCCAGGTTTTCATGTGCCCTGGCCAAAGAGCGCCCCTTTAACACATACCACAACTCATGATGCTCCGATACCGCAGAGAAATAGCGGCATAGTACAAAGAAAAATACTTCACTTTTTACATCTCATGACTGATATCCATTTTTAATAGCTCCAAAAACGGACAGTATATTACTCCATACAGTATTATGGCCACCGCATAGTGCGCTATACAGAGTAATGAGGCCCATATATTTCTCCACACAGAATCATTGGTCCCATATAATGTTTGAAACAGTATATGATGAGCTCCACATAATGCTACAGTATATGTTGGTCTCCATGGATGAAGCTCCACTGTTTTATGGGCCCAAATAATGCTCCATACATAATGGACCCCATTTCTAATGCTCTAGTGTATAATGTGCCCTGTAAATGCTGCTCCAGTGTATGATGTCCACCTTTGGAATGCTCCAGTGTATGGTGGGCCCCATATATCATTCTCCAGAGTATAGTGCTCCCCAAAAATAGCTGTCCCAACATTGAAAACAATTAAATAAGTCTCCTCGCTATGGAATCCCTGTACTAGTCTGGACTCCTCGTCGTCCCCATCGTCCATCTCACTGCACTTGGCTGTTTAGGCAGAGGGCATACAGACGTGATGTCATTGTGCTCTCTGATCAGACTATCACTGTCAGGAAATGCGGAAGACGTCATGGCGGTGGAGCAGGGAGAGGTAAGTATTTCAACTTTGCAAGTGCTGTGATCCAGAGCAAGCAGGGGGGCCCACTCGTTGGCGACGGCAGTGGCACAGGGCCCCTCTAATAGTACGGCGATGTGTCTGACGGTGGGTGGAGGTGGGCGTGGGCACTCCCCTCCTACCGGCAGAGACACTTTTGCATACTATGAGGGGCCCTGTGCCAGTGCCGTCGCCCATGAGTATGCCCCCCACCTGCTCAAGGAACCTGCACTTTCATCTGCACCTTCCTCTTTGTCACCGTGTAAGGTGGTATAGTATGCCGGAAGGGGAACCTGAGATTCCTCTGGGTCAGATTCTGGCTGTGTAGAGTGTGAGGGGAATGTAGTGGTCTGGGTCAATGTACCAGCAGAATCATCTAGCAGTGGCTGGGCATCAGTGCACTTGTGGCGTCCCCAGGAGTACGGTCGCCACAGTGGCATTACCTTCCTCCTAGGGAGTGTGATGTCATGCTTGGGAGCAACGAAGGATCTCTCTAGCAGTGAAACCAACGCACAACACATTTCCCACTCCACGCCAGCAGGGATACCTCTGAACATGACTGCTGAGGAGCTACTCTCTGTGGTCGGGAGGAGGTAAGTTAGGCCATTCTGTGCAGGGAAGGGGAAGTGTGTGGACGTGAGAAGAGGAGCTGGAGGATGAGCAGAGTTAAGGCTCACTTCTAGCTGGAGCGCATGGTCTGGATTCCGGTCTCCGAGTTTGTAGGGACACTGACGTTCCTGCAGCAGAATCCAGAGGAGGTAGCAGCTGTAAATGCTCTGTACCCAACTGAGGCTCGGAGGCCCCAGCATCGACGTGTGTGAGCCAGAAGGAAAAGGCTACAGCTGCCAGCCATACGAGAAAGTTCAAAAAGAGAGTCAACAGGGGGAACTTCATTGAACTCAGCACTGCGAGTACCTCAGATAAGCGCTAGAACGGAGATATATGGCACTGTATCAGAAATGTACAGCTCTATTCAGTCAAAGGATAATTGTCAATCTCCATATATATTCCATCAGTCACACAGAGACGCTCACAGGCTCAGTATGGATTAGACAAGAATATAAAAAGTAGACAAAGTGCACAGTATCATAAGATAGCAGGTATATATAGCATAGTTTAAACATTAACAATGTTCGTCTATATATCAGGAGTTGTGTTGAGCCACCACGCTAGTGTTTTGGTTCGTCACACAGGAGGCAAGTTCATCGAATGTTCGTCGAACCCCATTGAAAACAATGGCAAGCAAACACAAACACATCCAAACACATAAAAACAATTACAAAACACCTTAAAAGGTGTCCCAAAGCAGAGAAAATGCTCAGAAGACAAAAATTCTATATGGAAAAGGGCAACTACATTTAGAAAAGAAGTGGAGGAGTAAAAGGAGGAGGTAGAGTAGCCACAGATATAGGCTTGTCATTCCCTTATGAAGTCAAGAAAGGCTGGACTAAAAATGTAAAATTCCAACAAAAAAAAAAAAATTTCTGAAATCGAACACGATCATATACCGTTGGACTTCCCACCAATAAATTATGCCAACTGGCGATTGGGCGGCGTTATTCCCACGAACCTCCAAATAGAGTCCATGAAGGCAAAGTGTTTGCTTTCCGGGGGCAGTATGATTGCAAAGTTGAACCTTAAAGGAATGTCCAAAAGGGCACCACCAGGAGTGGAGCCTGTGGCTTAATTGGACTCCACCCGGGAAACCACAACCATGCCACCTCAAGAAAAGATGCACATATTGAAAGCTTTGTTGATTGTGTGTGTGGTGTGGTGTGTCCGTTTGTAGTTGTGCTAGCAATTTGTCAGCTTTATTCCGTTAACGAACGAGACTCCGGCATGCCCCCGCGGTACGCGTCAAGCTTACTAGAGGGATACGCGGGGCTCTGGCACTATCATGGTCTATCATGGCATTACATGTCTGGGGCTGCATGCGCGCTACACTGAAAGGACCAGCTTTTGTCGCTTACAGGTGCAGATAACCAGCAGAACACCATTAGTGATGGGAATCTGTGATTCCAATTATTCCCCGCGAACGATGATTTCCCAGAAGTGCAGGTCAACCGCAATTCCTGAATTAGGCCCAACCATTCCTGAAAAAATGCAAAAAATTACGTGTCCAAACCACAGTTGCTGTAGCTTGCTTAACAGCTCGGCAGCCGTTCCCAGGCCCAGTATGGATTAGACGTCATTGGACAAAGGTGAGAAAGGGTACCGTATCACTGGATAACAGGTATGTATAGCATAGTTTACACATTAAAAACCTATGTCTATATAACAGGAGGCAGGCTCTGATGGTCTCATGTCCTGTATGGATTAGACGTGATTGGACAAAGGTGAGAAAGGGTACCGTATCACAGGATAACAGGTATGTATAGCATAGTTTACACAATAAAAACGTAGGTCTATATATCAGGAGGCAGGCTCAGACGGTCTCAGGCCCAGTATGGATTAGACGTGATTGGACAAAGGTGAGAAAGGGTACCGTATCACAGGATAACAGGTATGTATAGCATAGTTTACACAATAAAAACGTAGGTCTATATATCAGGAGGCAGGCTCAGACGGTCTCAGGCCCAGTATGGATTAGACGTGATTGGACAAAGGTGAGAAAGGGTAACGTATCACCGGATTACAGGTATGCATAGCATAGTTTACACATTAAAAACCTATGTCTATAGATCAGGAGGCAGGCTCAGACGGTCTCAGGCCCAGTATGGATTTGACCAGCTTGTACAAAGTTGAGAAAGGGTACATTATCACTGGATAGCAGGTATATCTAGCATAGTTTAAATATTTAAAATCTCCATGTTCTCAGTATGGATTAGACAACAATCTAAAAAGTAGAAAAAAGGAAATGTATTTGAAGCGTACACCAGTATACACTTTTGGTGGTATTTTTAAATCTTCATATATATTTCTGTCTCAGTAAGACAGTCCAGACTCTCCGCAATAGGGAATGAGATGCATACAATTACTGACATAAATTCTAGTGATTGCAGAAATCTAGGAATTACTATTCATGGGATAAACTTCCGTCACAATTCTCAGAGGCGATGCAGACCCTCGATTAATTAGTGTGTGGAGACAGCGAAAACCTTTCTTTGTGAAGAAAGTGTTGCTGTATTGCAGTACCGTTGATCCCATCGCCATTACTCATATCCATATAATTTTGATCACAGGGAGAGATGTAAACATGGTGCTCACTGCCTATCATGCTCTGTCACGTAACTTTGGAGTGCAAAAGAAAGAAGCCACAGGCCGTAGGCGATTCATTTGGATTGGCATGAGAGGGCACATTTAAAAATGTGCGCTGGAATGTCACACGTCTGTGGGTAGGAAAACTGTGAAAGCTGATGAGAAACCACCACTGCATCTCATTGTGAGTCGACGTCCATAAGAAATGGAAGCCATTGATCATCTGAAGCTAGATTCCGGCCAGCGGGACAGGGCATAGCTACGTCTTAACCATCATCTTCTATCAGTTCACCCAATTTGTTGTGGATGTCCCAGTGAAGGATTTGACAGCCCAGACTACACAGCGGAGGAGCAGGGAGAGGTAAACATTGTAAATGCTGGGGCCCTGCCCAAGCAAGGGGGGCCCACTCGTGGGCATCGGTACTGGCACTGGGCCCCTCATAGTGCGGCGGTGTGTCTGACGGCGGGTGTGCACCCCCACTGTCAGAGACACTTGATTGCACTATGAGGGACCCTGTGCCAGTGCCTGCACCCAAGAGTCGGCCCACCCACCTGTCCAGGGCAACGGCACTCGCACGGTTGCATGCGCTTGGTGGTGACCCCAGCCATGGGGGGAGAAGGCTGACCAGTTAGGGAGGTTTACAAAATGGCTTATGTTGATGTGGGACATTCACCTGCTGCTAAAGGCGAAATTGGTCAAGTCCCAGGAACAGGCGGACCAAAGCAAGCCATTTTTCTGTCACCCTATGTGTCATCAGGGTAAGGTGTGACAAAATCCTTGGAAACCCATGCATGGTTCATTTTAATGAAGGTTAGATCATCCACATTTTGGGTTGACAGACGGGTCATTTTTCTGTAAGGATTGATCCAGCAGCACTGAAGACTCTTTCCGATAGCACACTTGCAGCTGGGCAAGCGAGCTCCTGTAAGGCATATTGTGCCAATTCAAGCCAGTTGTCCAGTTTAGCTGCCCAATAGTCAAATGGGAATGGCCTTTGAGGGAGAACATCGATATGGGAGGAAAAGTAGTTTGTAACCATAGTTGACAAGTGCTGTCTCCTGTCACTTTCAATTGATGCAGTATTACCAGTCGTGTGAGCGGGACTTGAAAAATCAGTCCACAACATGGTCATGAAACCCCTGTCTCCAACACCACTTCTGATGTGTGCACCACCAACACCTCTTCCAAGTTGCCCCTGGCCCCTACGGCTCGTGTGACAACCATCACCGCTGCGGTGTGCTGGGAATACCTCAACCAACCGGTTTACCAGAGTTGCTTGTTAGCCAATATTAGGTCAAGGTTCTCCTGTGACATGATGTTTTGGAATTTGCCTTTATAGCGTGGATCCAAGATGCTGGCCAACCAGTAGTCATCATCGTTCATCATTTTGGCAATGCGGGGGTCCCTTTTTAGGATCTGCAAGGCATAGTCTGACATGTGGGCCAATGTTCCCGGTGTCAATGATGCACTGCGAGTGCTGGGTGGAAGAGCACTTTCAGGCAAATCCACATCCCTCCAGTCACGCACAAACCCAGTACCAGACCTTGCCACACCAACATTTTCTCTTGCCCCACGTGAAGCATCCTCCTCCCCTAAATAATCATCTCCATCATCATCCTCCTCTTCCTCTTCTTCCTCCACCTCGTCCACGACAGTTCCCTGAACAGACAATGGCTGACTGTCATCAAGGCTTCCCTCCTCCTCTTCCTCATCATCCTCGGCTGCAGACGCCTGCTCCTTGATGTGCGTCAAAATTTGCATGAGCAGACGCATAAGTGGGATGCTCATGCTTATGATGGCGTCGTCTGCACTTACCAGCCGTGTGCATTCCTCAAAACATTGAAGGACTTTACAGAGGTCTTTCAGCTTTGACCACTGCACACTTGTCAACTCCATATCTGCCCTCAAAGTGCCTGCCCGTGTGTATCCTCCCACAAATGCATTACGGCCTGCCTCTGTTCGCACAGCCGCTCAACCATGTGCAGGGTGGAGTTCCACCTTGTTGCAACATCGATAATTAGGCGGTGCTTGGGAAGGTGGAGCAATCGCTGCAGCTTCTGCACACGACTGGAGTGTACCGGCGACCGGCGGATGTGCGAGCACAGTCTTCGAACCTTATGGAGCAGGCCTGTTAACTCCGGATAATTAGTGAGGAAGCACTGCACCACCAGGTTCAAGGTGTGAGCCAAGCAAGGTATGTGTCTGAGTTTTGAAAGGGCTATGGCTGCCACAAAATTCCGGCCATTATCACTAACTACCTTGCCTGCCTCAAGATGTAGACTGCCCAGCCATAACTCAGTTTGTCACTGAAAGTAGTCGGCCAGTACCTCCACCTTGTGTCTGTCGCTCAAACACATCATCTGCAACACAGCCTGCTGACGCTTTCCACTAGCTGATCGATAGTGGGACACATCGTGTGCACCACTGTCAGCTGCGGATGCAGTGCTCGTGCGACTGTGCTCTGTGGACGAGCTTTCGCTTCTGGAGGAGGAGGAGGGTCGAACACCTACAGCCAACTGTTTCCTATACCATGGGCTAGGCAGCACTGTGCCATCACAGCTGTCCCCTGTGGACCCTGCATCCACCACATTAACCCAGTGCGCAGTGATGGACACGTAACGACCCTGGCCATGCCTACTGGACCATGCATCAGTTGTGAGGTGCACCTTTCCACTCACTGATTGCTTGAGTGCATGGACAATGCGGTCTTTCACATGAAGGTGGAGAGCTGGGATGGCTTTGTGAGAAAAGTGGCGACTGGGTAGGTCATTGCGTGGTACTGCGTAGGCCATGAGTTTGCGGAAAGCTGCGCTTTCAACCAACCGATAGGGCATCATCTCTAACGAGATTAGTTTGGCAATGTGGGCGTTCAAACCTCGTGTACGCGGATGAGTACTTTCTTGTCCAACTCATAGTCTCTGGTAGGGTGAGCTGGACTTGATAGCTGCATGTGGTGGAACTAGCCGTGGACATGGCAGACTGGAAGAGGGTTGATGATGGTGATGGAGTTGGTGTTCTTTCTGATGGCCTAGATTCAGTCATTTGTTGCAGTAACAGTGTGATTCCCTGACTGATTTTCCCTTGCGATGACAACTCAACATTTGCTGCTGGTGGTGTGCTAACCGGTGGACTTACAGTGGGGGAAACAATGTAGCGTTGCTGACTACCTTCTTTGGGAGCAGTAGCACATGTGGTACGTGAGTTTTGGTAGTCCGTCCACGCTTGCAAGTGCATGGTGGTTAAATGTCTTAGCATGCAACTGGTATTCAAATTTCTCAGATTTTTCCCTCGGCTAAAGGTCTTTGCGCACTTCTTACAGATAACCTTTGCCTGATCATTAGGATTTTGTTCAAAAAAGTGCCACACTGCACTCTTCCTACTATGGAAGACATTTTGAGGCCTTGCACACTGTGCTATTTTGACCATCTGGCCAAGCTGTCCTGCAACTCTTTTGGTTTTTGTAACCCGTTTTTGGACTGCTCCAGGCCTGCCAGATAACAGCTGTTGTGATGTCGATGCCCGCTGCGGATGCTCCTCCTCTTCTGAGCTATTGGCAGCGGCACCCTCTAACCCCAATGGATGCCAATCTGGGTCAACAACTGGGTCATCCATCACCTCCTCTTCAATGTTATGTGCACCTTCCTCTGTGTCACCGTGTATGGTGGTATAGTATGCAGGAAAGGGCACCTGAGTTTCATCTGGGTCAGATTCTGGCTAAGTACACTGCGAAGACAATGTAGTGCTCTGAGTGAATGTACCAGCAGAATCATCTATCAGTGGCTGTGCATCAGTACACTCCATGTCAGATTCATCTTTTCCCGGGTAATTCACGATTTGACTTGATAACCCAGGCATGGTATGTGAAAAGAGCTCCATGGAGTAATCTGTATTGTGGCCTGCCACATCCTTCAATTTTGGTTGGGGTGAAGGACACAAGGAGAGGTGTGGTTCATGAGCATGAGCCTCCAATGATGACTCAGTGCTTTTATTTTTTAAAACTTCAGAAGAGGAGGCGATAGAGCTGGAGGCTGAGTCAGCAATGTAAGCCAAAACTTGTTCTTGAAGCGCCGGCTTTAAAAGCGGTTTACCTACTCCCAGAAAAGGGAGCCTTCGAGGCCTTGTGGAGCCAGACAATGACACAGGCTCAACACCTCCTGCATTAGGTGCTATTTTGCTTTTGCCACTACCAGCAGATCCACCACCAACACCATCATTGCCAGCTGCCAACCCCCGCCTACTTCCACGGACTCTTCCACCACACTTCCTCATTTTTGGGGAAAATGTACCCAAAAAACCACCAACTATATGGTACTGTAAAACAAGGTACAAGGTGTATATAGTAGTGGGGAGAATTGGAATCTCTGTAGACTTCAGGACACAGTTGGATTCTGTCAGGCCCTGTTTATTTTACACCGCAATGTGACAGGCAGATTCTGGATGTTGTAAGAAAGGTGGATAGAGGACTGTGGAGAATTGGAATCTCTCTACACTTCAGGACACAGTTGGATTCTGTCAGGCCCTGTGTCTATAACACAGCAATGTGACCGGTAGAAATTGCCTAGTGTATGACAAACTACAAGGTGTATATAGAATTGGGCAGAATTGGAATCTCCCTAGAGTGTAGGTCTGTAAGAATGGACAAACTCCTCGGCTTTTCCTTACAGAGTCACACACTTAGCTTCAATTTGGCCGTGATAACAGCCGTTACACGATACTGACAGAGGAGCGTGCACGTACACCGCTGTACGGTGTATGTAAAATTGTCAAGCTCCGTGTTTTTGTATACGGACTGACACACGCTGCCTCTCTCTAGTTTTGAATGTAATCAAACAGCAAATATACTAAACGGTTTGAAAAACGGACAAAACTATAAGGTGTAGGTCTGTAAGAACAGACAAACTCCTCGACTTTTCCTTACAGAGTCGCACATATAGATGGCTTCAATTTGGCCGTGATAACAGCCATTACACGGTACTGAGAGAGGAGCATGCACGTACACCGCTGTATGGTGTATGTAAAATTGTCAAGCTCAGTGTTTTTGTATACGAACTGACACACGCTGTCTCTCTCTAGTTTTGAATGTAATCAAACAGCAAATATACTAAACTGTTTGAAAAATGGACAAAACTATAAGGTGTAGGTCTGTAAGAACGGACAAACTCCTCGACTTTTCCTTACAGAGTCACACACGTAAATAGCTTCAATTTGGCCGTGATAACAGCCGTTACATGGTACTGAGAGAGGAGCATGCACGTACACCGCTGTACAGTGTATGTAAAATTGTCAAGCTCTGTGTTTTTGTATACGGTCTGACACACGCTGTCTCTCTCTAGTTTTGAATGTAATCAAACAGCAAATATACTAAACTGTTTGAAAACGGACAAAACTATAAGGTGTAGGTCTGTAAGAACGGACAAACTCCTCGGCTTTTCCTTACAGAGTCACACACTTAGCTTCAATTTGGCCGTTACACGGTACTGTGTGAGGAGCGTACACCGCTGTACGGTGTGGGAAAAAATGAACGCTCACTACCTCACCAGGACAAAACAATACAATTTGGATTGCTTTTAAAAAAGTAGTTTGACCACCAGTGTGCACACAGTAATGCAGATATCCTTAAAAGGCAGGCTAATCACCACCAGCGCTGCTGCACAAAAGCAAAAATCTTCACCTTTCACTGCACAGTAACTACAGTGAAAAGCGCTAGCTGCATAAGCAGTTTTTTTTTCTTTTTGCCTTCCTAATGCTCTCCCTACAAAATCAGCAGATGCAGCAGTTCTCCCTATTCTGAGATCAGCATGAGTAAGATGGCAGTCGGCGTCCCCGCCCTTTTATACCCCTGTGACACCACACAAAGCAAGCCAATTACTTGCATGCCCTTCTCCAAGATGGTGGTGACCGCTGCCTATGTCATCACGTTGCCCACAGTGTCCGTTGTTCCTGATTGGCTGAAAAAGGGCGCTAAATCATCATTTGAAACGCGATTTTGGCGCTAAAGTCGCCGACCTCGTGGCCGACCTCACTCTAAGGTCGGGTTTTGTTTCATGAAACCCGACTTTGGCGAAAGTCGTCGACTTTTGAATTTTTTTCAACCCGTTTCGCTCAACTCTAATGCTTAAAAGGCAAAAAATAGACATTTTGATGGTTCATGAAACACACTTTAAATCAGAGAAACTCCCTAATTTTGAACGCTCGCATTACAACTCATGGTATCATGCTACAACTAAACAAACGGGATTTAGGGGTAATTCGGTGGTGATAGCGAAAGGAATACCATTTCAGATACATGACATAAAAGCAGATTCAAATGGGAGATACATATTCGTTAAGGGACTATTGGCGGTGAACAATTACACTATCTGTAGCCTTTATGCCCCGAATAGGAAACATTTGAAATGGCTACTAGCAACCTTTGCGAAAATAGAAGAATTTAGAGAGGGGACACTGGTTATAGGGGGAGACCTGAATGTAGCGCTAGACCCCCAATTAGACACCACAAAAAAGAAAAGCTCAATATCTCAGCGGGACCTAATTAAGATTAAAACAAAAATTAGGTCAATGCAGATGATAGATATTTTGAGGTATTTACAGCCTGGTGACAAAGACTTCACTTACTACTCCCATCCCCACAAGACCTATCATAGACTGGACTATATACTAATACCGAGAAGACTACTCCCCAACGCCGTTGCCTCAAAAATACTCCCAAATGTTCACTCTGATCATTCTATAGTTACACTCCAAATGACGCTGCCCTAGCCTTTTTCCCTTACAAGGACATGGTGACTAAACTAATCAGTTTTGGAGGACTAAGAAGTACGCACCCGCATATCCAAAACACTTGAACAATATTTTGCACAAAACGATACAGAATAGGTTTCAGTCCCGATTTTGTGGGAAGCTCATAAATCAGTAATAAGAGGAGAACTCATTTTAATCACACTCTATACGAAGAGATATTCGAATTAGAGACCCGACACAAGAAACAACCAGATACAAAATGGTTAAACGCGCTAACCAAAAAGACACAACAGATGAAAGACTTTTTAAATAAAAAATCAGCAAAATGGTATGTCACATGGCGAAATAGAATGTTTGTACATGGAGACAAAGCTACTAAATTTATGCTCTCATGCATAAGAAAGTGCCAAAACCGCACATATATAGATTCAATCAAAAAATCAGGAGGACTAAGCACTCAAAATTATGCGCAAATAGAGTCAGAGTTCCTAGAATACTACAAACAACTTTATAATATATGCCAGAAAGAGACAGACGCTGATCAACAAAAAAGGAAGAGGGCAATAGGGAGATTTTTAGCCCGACTGAATCTACCTCAATTGACTGAAACGCAACGGACTCAATTAACTAAGCCGTTTAGAGTGGATGAGCTCCGGTCTGCTCTGTCGAAGAGCCCAAAGGGAAAAACACCCGGACCAGACGGTTTACCAATAACTTATTATAAGACCTTCTCCCTTATCCTCAACACACACCTGCTGGGAATGTGTAACTCTATTCTGGGCAGAGATCAATTTCCAGCCCAAGCTTTGGAAGCTAAAATATCCTTAATATATAAGGAAGGCAAAGATCAGGAACAATGCAGTAGCTACAGGCCAATATCATTACTCAATGTAGACCTGAAGTTATTTGCAAAATTGTTGGCGAGCAGACTAGCAAAGCTCTTACAGTCGGTAATTTCCCCAAACCAAACAGGTTTTGTGGGGGGGGGGGGAGAGATAATGCATACAAAATAATACACCTTATGCAACATGCGAAAAAGAACAAACTCCCTTTGGTTCTGCTGGGTACAGATGCCGAAAAGGCCTTTCACAGGGTAGACTGGACTTACTTGGAGGAAACGTTATTGGGGTTCGGATTTCCACGACAAACAGTTCTTACCATAATGAAATTATACAAAAACCCGAAAGCCCGCATCGACATTAATGGTTCACTCACAGACACATTCACTATTGGAAATGGCACACGCCAGGGATTCCCGCTGTCGCCACTGCTTTTTGTGTTGACAATGGAGCCGCTCCTAACTGCAATACAGCAATGCCCAGAAATAGAGGGCATAAAAATTGGAAAGCAAAACTATAAAACCGCGGCCTTCGCCGACGATTTACTTGTCACAATGACGAAGCCACTTAGAAGCTTTCCAGCCCTCAAGAGGATACTGGAAGAATATGGCAGTGTCTCCAATTTTAAGGTGAATGTGTCTAAATCAGAGGAATTGCATTTAAACGTCCCAGCACACATCCTCAGTAAATTGAAAAGGGAATACCCGTTTACCTGGCCCAAAAATTTTATCACGTATTTGGAAGTCAAAATAGCCAGAACAGAAAAAGAACTGATAAAATATAATTATGATCCATTGTTAGAACAGGCAGTAAACACAATCGGATCATGGAGAGACTCGTTCCTATCATAGACAGGGAGAAAAAAATCTTCTAAAGAGCCTGATACTACCAAAATTTACCTACATGTTCCAAATGCTGCCTATCCAAGTTCCAGATTCCTATTTGACTAGAGTTAATTCTCTTTTTTCCAAGTATATGTGGAACAAGACGAGGCCACGAATAGCTTTTCACACACTGACCCTGCCTAGGACAAGGGGGGGAATGGGAGCTCCCGATATTAGAAAGTATTATTATGCATCGGTGCTATCGCGATCAGTACACCTGATACGAGATTCACAAGACAAGCAATGGGTGGCAATAGAAAAAGTACTCTCGCCTTTACCCATTAGACAGCTTTTATTGACCTACTCAAGAGGGACCCCCCCTTCCTACCTTTTCCAACGCACTTACACGGTCATTGCTAAAAGTTTGGGCCAAAACATGCAGTACTCCGATTCCCCCCTCATCACCAATACTAATGCTATCAGACATCTTAACTCACTCTCGCGACGCTAAGACTGAAGAGACCCTGCCAAGGTTGAAAATTGCAATTGACCAGTTGTTAATTGATGGAGTGCTCCCTTCACATCCTGAACTCCGCAAACTACCTGGACTAGCCAACATCAATTTTATACAATATTCCACAATAAAAACAACATTGAAAAGAATACACTACAACACTGACCTCACGTGCAAACTTACATCCTTTGAGACTCAATGTTCTAAATCAAATAAGCCCACAAAAATACTATCCACTATATACCATGAGCTTCTTCTAGCAAAACAATGCCTTAAATGTGCATATATAGTAAAGTGGGAAAAGGACCTAGGTTATACTTTCTCACAAGAACAGGTACTTCACATTTATAAATACTCTCATGGTCCGACTAAATGTGTTAAAACCCAAGAAAATTCTTATAAGCTAATGTCCAGATGGTATATTTCTCAAACACAATACCAGGCCTGGCGGGTGAATCCCCACACGAAATGCTGGAGATGTGGCACTGGAGAAGGCGACTATCTCCATATATGGTGGTCCTGTCAAGTTATAAAATGCTTTTGGGCACTCACTGAAAGTGTCATTCAAGAGATAACTGGAAGGACAGCTACCCTTTCGCCTGAAACTGCCCTTCTGAACTTTTCGGTGTGGCCGAGTAACAAAAAATTATCCTAATTTGTTAATAACATAACAGCGGCATCCAAACTTTTAATACCCACTCATTGGAAATCTGAGATTGTTCCCACACGTCAACAATTGCTTTGCAAGATAGACCAGCTATACTACACGGCCGAATTGGTGGCACACGTAAATCTCTCTTTAGTACCATTCCTGGAATCCTGGAAACCTTGGATTATTTTCAGATCAAGCATGCACTCGGATTTGACACAGGACGCTATCCAGTGACGAATTGCTGACCCTCATCCCCCCCCTCCTCTCACTCTCTGTGTGTCCTACTTTCTTTCCTACTTTCTTTCCTCTTACTCTCATTATCTATAATCTTTTTATGTTGTTATCCCAAAAGGCTAAATCGGAGAAACCGTGTGTTAAAAAGAACCGGGGACACTAGTTTTGTTACTTAACACTAATCTGAATAGATTGTTTCTTCTCAGATATCAAATTATATTTCTTTAGTAAGACTGCATAACGCAAGCCAGGAGTGTTTGATTTGTATTGGATATGTTTCGACTAGACCGTTATGTATTTGTCGAGCGCTGAATCCTTAAAAGTTAACATTGATTCTTTATATTTACTGTTATGCTTTAAAACTCAATAAAAAGAACATTGAAAAGAAAGAAATGATTGCCTCAAAAGGTTGTGCAACAAAATAAATAAGTTAAGGGTACCATCATTTCTGTCCAGGCCTATTTCATGAGTTTTATAATTTTTAAAATTCTGTGGAAGCATGGTTGAAAAGCAATGTCTGACTTTCATTTATTAATTTTCATAGATTTTTGATTTATTATTACTTTTGTCAGATTCAAGTTATTTCTGTCACCATTGTGGGTTTTTCTGTCATTAAACGAGGGGTACCAACAATTTTGACCACGTGTGTTTATAAACAGGTGCATTTCACAAAATTAGAATATGATCAAAAAGTTAATTTATTTCAGTTCTTCAATACAAAAAGTGAAACTCATATTATGTACAGTAGATTTATTACAAACAGAGTGACCTATTTCAAGTGTTTATTTCTGTTAATGTTGATGAGTATGGCTTATAGCCAATGGAAAACCCAAAAGTCATTATCTCAGTAAATTAGAATACTTTATAACACCAGCTTGAAACAATGATTTTAAAATCCAAAATGTTGACCTACTGAAATGTATGTTTAGTAAATTCACTCAGTACTTGGTCGGGCCTCCTTGGCCATCAATTACTGCATCAATGCAGCGTGTTATGGAGGTAGTCATCCTGTGGCACTACAGAGGCATTATGGAAATGCAGGTTGCTTTGATAGCAGCCTTCAGCTCATCTGCTTTGTTGGGTCTGGTGTCTCTCATCTTCTTCTTGATAATACCCCATAGATCCTCTATGGCATTAAGGTTAGGCGAGTTTGCTGGCCAATCAAGCACAGTGATGCTGTTGTTTTTAGAACAGGTATTGGTACTTTTGGCAGTGTGGACCGGTGCTAAGTCTTGCTATAGAATGAAATTTCCAATGCCAAAAAGCTTGTCGGCAAAGGGAAGCATGAAGTGCTCTAAAATTTCCGGGTAGACGGCCGCACTGACGTTGGTCTTGATAAAACACAGTGGACCTATACCATCAGATGACATGGCTCCTCAAACCATCACTGATTGTGGAAACTTCACACTAGTCCTTAAGCAGCTTGGATTGTCTCTCAACTCTTCCTCCAGATTCTGGGACCTTGATTTCCAAGGTCTAGTGTGAAGACTTTTTTGCTCAATGCATCTGTAAGGGATGTCTAAAGCCATGATATAAGTGCCTTTTATTTATGTTATATATATTTAATGTTGATTAATGTCCACTGTATAATTCTCTGTGTGTTTTGCTCTTATCGTATTTACGTAGGGCAAGTGTAGTTCCCTAGTAGGCCCACTAGATGGCGATATAGTTATACTCAGAATGTAAATAGTTAATGTAGGATTGGCTAACTGTGATTAAGCCAGGGAGCATCTGGCATTTTAGTCAGTTGGGCTTAGTAGCCCTGACAGGGCAGGTAGCCCTGTAACATTTAAGGACATGAGCCCAGACATTCAGGGCCTGAGGGCCACAGATAACAGCAGTGCAGAACATTGCAGTACCGAACACTACACTGCAGATGGTAGTGAGACAGTTGGCAGCAGTACGGCAGCACAGATCGCTCATTATGAGGCAGCTTGCTTTGTGGGCAGATGCCCTTTTGTCTGGGGCGAAGCAGACAGGGGAACTCCCAAAGATGGTGAAGCTGGACAGGGAGGATGCTGTGATGCTGACCGGGATGGGACGACCCGGAAATGTCCTGGAAGGTGACAGTGAGAAACTAGGGAAAGTGAAGAAGACAAATTGTGTGTTACCTGATGTCAATTCTGTAACTGAAGAGAATGGACTGAGAATACAAAAGAGAAAAAGTTTCTTGTTTAAAGTTGGAATTGGACTGTGTCTTCATTTTTGCCAAAAGAGTTGGAAAAAATGCGCAGCCACCTCGGGAAGGCCCTGAAGGTGAGAAGAATGGAGCAACAGGTATGCAGAGAGAGAACTGTCATGTCTATGTGAGGGAAGACCAGGGCATACCTGAGTCATTTACCTCAGCCACGACTACTGCCCTGGCTGACCCTTACACCTCTGTAAATGTGGTCAACAAACCGACACTGCAAAATTGGATCAGAACAGAACATTCTCTGACCCTCAAGCATCTCATTGTCAGATCCGTGATTTTCATGTATGTGTAAATGGACCTATAAAACTCTATGAGTCCGTGTGCCATCCGATAAAAAAACCTGGAAGCACACGGATATTTCACACAAATGTGAGAACGTAGAATAAGAGATTTTGCAAAAAAAATTATCACTCTAAATGACAGTGCAGATAAAAAATAATATCTACATCCAGTCAATTAGTGCTGACATCTTGTCTGATTAGAGCCACTTTCTCTTGTTTCTTCTCCATCTTTTCAGACCTTCATGACTCTCAGCCACGGCTCGTCTTGTCACGATGATCTTCGCAGTCCTGAAAATAACAAGGTCACATACATTGCATACATACTTGTGTCTCCCCCCTGAATACAGATATGTACCCCACCATTAATATACTGTTAGTCATGCACTATTACAATATAAAGTGGTTAGCAGCACTGTGTCCCACATTAACTTTAACCCCTTCACCCCCAAGGGTGGTTTGCACGTTCATGACCGGGCCAATTTTTACAATTCTGACCACTGTACATTTATGAGGTCATAACTTTGGAACGCTTCCATGGAGCCTGGTGATTCTGACACTGTTTTCTCGTGACATATTGTACTTCATGTTAGTGGTAAAATTTCATTCAAATAACTTGTGTTTATTTGTGAGAAAAACGGAAATTTGGCGAAAATTTTGAAAATTTCGCAATTTTCCAACTTTGAATTTTTATGCCCTTAAATCACAGAGATACAGCACACAAAAAAATTGATAACTAACATTTCCCACATGTTTACTTTACATCAGCACAATTTTGGAAGCCAAATTTTTTTTTGTTAGGAAGTTATAAGGGTTAAAAGTTGACCAGCGATTTCTCATTTTTACAACATCATTTTATTTTTAGGACCACATCACATTTGAGGTCACTTTGAGGGGTCTATATGATAGAAAATACCCAAAAGTGACACCATTCTAAAAACTGCACCCCTTAAGGTGCTCAAAACCACATTCCAGAAGTTTATTAACCCTTTAGGTGCGTCACAGGAATTTTTTTGAATATTTAAAAAAAAATGAACATCTAACTTTTTTTCACAAAAAAATAATTCAGGTTCAATTTTTTTTATTTTACCAAGGGTAACAGGAGAAATTGGACTGCAAAAGTTATTGTGCAATTTGTCCTGAGTACGCTGATACCTGATATGTGGGGGGAACGACTGTTTCGGCGCATGGCTGAGCTCAGAATGGAAGGAGCGCCGTTTGACTTTTTCATTGCAAAATTGGCTGGAATTCAGATCGGACGCCATGTCACGTTTGGAGAGTCCCTGATGTACCTAAACAGTGGAAACCCCCTACAAGTGACCCCATTTTGGAAACTAGACCCCCCAAGGAACTTATCTAGATATGTGGTGAGAACTTTGAACCCACAAGGGCTTTACAGAAGTTTATAACGTACAGCGGTACAATTAAAAAATCATATTTTTTCCACAAAAATGATCTTTTCACCCCAATTTTTGTTTTCCCAAGGGTAACAGGACCCTAAAAGTTATTGTGCAATTTGTCCTGAGTACGCTGATACCCCACATGTGGGGGTAAACCACTATTTGGGCGCATGGCAGAGCTCGGAAGGTAAGCAGCGCCATTTGATGTTTTTGGCTGGAATTGAGATCGGACACCATGTCGCGATTGGAAAACCCCTGATGTACCAAAACAGTGGAAACCCCCCACAAATGACACCATTTTGGAAACTAGACCCCCTAAGGAACTTATCTAGATATGTGGTGAGAACTTTGAACCCCCAAGGGCTTCACAGAAGTTTATAACATAAAGCCGTACAATTAAAAAATCATATTTTTTCCACGAAAATGATCTTTTCACCCTGAATTATTATTTTTCCAAGGGTAACAGGACCCTAAAAGTTATTGTGCAATTTGTCCTGAGTACGCTGATACCCCACATGTGGGGGTAAACCACTATTTGGGCGCATGGCAGAGCTCGGAAGGGAAGCAGCGCCATTTGACGTTTTTGGATGGAATTGAGATCGGACACCATGTCGCCATTGGAAAAACCCCTGATGTACCTAAACAGTGGAAACCCCCCACAAATGACACCATTTTGTAAACTAGACCCCCCAAGGAACTTATCTAGATGTGTGGTGAGCACTTTGAACCCCCCCAGTGCTTCACAGAAGTTTATAACGCCCGGGCGTGAATATAAAAAATTTGTATTTTTTCCACAAACATGATCTTTTAGTCACCATTTTTTTATTTTCCCAAGGGTACCAGGAGAAATTGGACCCCAAAAGTTGTTGTCCAATTTGTCCTGAGTATGCTGATACCCCATATGTGGGAGAAAACTACTGTATGGGCACACGTCGGGGCTCGGAAGGGAAGTAGTGACGTTTTGGAATGCAGACTTTGATGAATGGTCTGCGGGTGTCATGTTGCCTTTGGAGAGCCCCTAATGTACCTAAACAGTGGAAACCCCCCACAAATGACCCCATTTTGAAAACTAGACCCCCTAAGGAACTTATCTAGATGTGAGGTGAGCACTTTGAACCCCCAAAGGCTACACAGAAGTTTATAATGCCAGGGCATGAAAATAAAAAAATCGTATTTTTTCCACAAACATGATTAATTAGTCCCCAATTTTTTTATTTTCCCAAGGGTAACAGGAGAAATTGAACCCCAAAAGTTGTTGTCCAATTTGTCCTGAGTACGCTGACACCCCATATGTGGGAGAAAACTACTGTATGGACACACGTCAGGGCTCGGAAGGGAAGTAGTGACGTTTTGGAATGCAGACTTTGATGGAATGGTCTGCGGGTGTCATGTTGCCTTTGGAGAGCCCCTAATGAACCTAAACAGTGGAAACCCCCCACAAATGACCCCATTTTGGAAACGAGACCCCCTAAGAAACTTATCTAGATGTGTGGTGAGCACTTTGAACCCCCAAGGGCTTCACAGAAGTTTATAATGCCCGGGCATGAAAATAAAAAAATCGTATTTTTTCCACAAACATGATCAATTAGTCCCCAATTGTTTTATTTTCCCAAGGGTAACAGGAGAAATTGGACCCCAAAAGTTGTTGTCCAATTTGTCATGAGTACGCTGACACCCCATATGTGGGAGAAAACTACTGTATGGACACACGTCGGGGCTCGGAAGGGAAGCAGTGACATTTTGGAATGCAGACTTTGATGGAATGGTCTGCGGGTGTCATGTGCGTTTGGAGAGCCCCTGATGTACCTAAACTATTGAAACTCCCCACAAGTGACCCCATTTTCGACACTAGGCCCCCCACGGAACTTATCTAGATGTGTGGTGAGCACTTTGAACCCCCAAGTGCTTCACAGAAGTTTATAACGCTCAGGCGTGAAAATAAAAAAATCATTTTTTTCCACAAAGATGATATTTTTTCCCCCAATTTTTTATTTTCCTAAGGGTAACAGGAGAAATTGGAACCCAAAAATTGTTTTGCAATTTGACCTAAGTAGGCTGATATCCTACATGTGGGGGTAAAACACTGTTTGGGCACATGGCAGAGCTTGGAAGGGAAGGAGCACCATTTGACTTTTTCAACTCAGAATTGGCTGGAATTGAGATCAGACGCCATGTTGCATTTGGAGCGCCCCTGATGTGCCCAAACAGTAGAAACCCCCAATTCTAACTCCAACCCGAACCCCAACACACCCCTAACCCTAATCTCAGCCCTAACCCTAACCCTAGCCCTAACCCTAACCCTAGCCCTAACCCTAACCCTAACCCTAGCCCTAATGGAAAAATGGAAATATATACATTTTTTTTATTTTATTATTTTTCCCTAACTAAGGGGGTGATAACGTGGGGTTTGATTTACTATTTATGGTGGTTTTTATGTTTGGTGGCTGTCACACGCTAAAAGACGCTTTTTATTGTAAAAATAGTTTTTGCATCACCACATATTGAGAGCTCTAATTTTTCCGGATTTTGACCCACCGAGTCATGTGAGGTCTTATTTTTTGCGGGACGAGTTGACGTTTTTATTGGTACCATTTTCGGGCACGTGACATTTTTTGATCGCTTTTTATTCCGATTTTTGGGACGCAGAATGAACAAAAACCAGCGTTTCATGAATTTCTTTTGGGGGGGTGCGTTTACACCGTTCCGCGTGCGATAAAATTGATAAAGCGGTTTTATTTTTCGGGTCAGTACGGTTACAGCGATACCTTATTTAGGTCGTTTTTTTATGTTTTGTCGGTTTTATGCAATGAAAACTATTTTATATAAAAAATAATTATTTTTGCATCGCTTTATTCTGTGAGCTATAACTTTTTTATTTTTTTGCGGATGATGCTGTGTGGCAGCTCGATTTTGCGGGACAAGATGACGTTTTCAGCGGTACCATGGATATTTATATGCGTCTTTTTGATCGCGCGTTATTACACTTTTTGTTTGGCGGTATGATAATAAATCATTATTTATTGCTTTGTTTTTTATTTTTATTTTTTAAGGGGTTCGCTAAAGGGGTTAACTAATGGGACAGTTTTATAGGGCGGGTCGTTACGGACGTGGCGATACCTAATATGTGTACTTTTATTGGTTTTTTTTTTTTTTATTTCTAAAAAATGGATTTATTTGGGGGAATATTTTTTTTTTTTTTCTAATTTATTTGGCGATTTTTTTTAATTTATTTTAACACTTTATTTTTTTTTTACTTTATTAAATAGTCCCAGGTGGGACATCACTGTCCTGTGACAGATCGCTGATCTGTCACATCATAGATCACTGTGACAGATCAGCGATCTGTCACAGGCACTGCAGAAGGCTTCCTGATGCCTGCGCTTTGCATGCACTGAGGAAGCCAGCTTCCTGCAGGCCCCCGAAGGCCCCCGTCGCCATCTTGGATTCGGGGGCCTGCAGGATAGGAGCCCCCGGCAGCAGCGCTGCACATTGCGCTGCCTTGGGGGGCTCAGGGAAGCACGGAGGGAGCCCCCTCCCTGCCGATGCTTCCCTTTAACTCCCGGTACACCGCGATCATGTTTGATCGCGGTGTGCAAGGGGTTAACGTGTCGGGGGCGGGCCGTGACCACCCCTGACACATTGTGCCGGGTGTCAGCTGTGATAATCAGCTGACACCCGGCCGCGATCAGCGGCGCTCACCACGTGGGCGCCGCTGATCGCGGTAGACGTACTATCCCGTCCATGGGCATAGGGGTCCGGGTCCCATGGACGGGATAGTACGTCTCATGTCAGGAAGGGGTTAATCTCTGACTCCCAATAATATAAACTATTCAGTCTGTAGCTCTCACCAATTACCTGTTAGTCTATGTGCACAAGGAAAATATGCAAGGTTTTACAGTACATGAAAAGTGAATGAGATCCCTGAAGTTGCATGCACACGCTGTTTATTTTTTCTTTGCAGATTTACAGCAGATTACATCTGCAGGGTATTTCACCCATACTAATGGGGGAAAATACATAAAGCATGGGAAAAATGTGGGAAAAAAAATAAATGTATTTTATGCAACTTTCTTCCTTCCAACACATTAGGACATGCAGCAGTATGTTCTCCTGCAAATCCTGGACATGTGCACATAGCCTTAGTCCCTGTCCTGTGTCCCCCCCATTCATTATAAGTACTTGATAGCATCAAAATGAATTTGGAAGTGAAAGAACATCCTCCACCACCTCCCAATTAATTACAAGTCCCTGACAGCGTCTTCTCCCACCTTTCAATTCATTATAAAGGTCCTATGCACCTTGCCCCATCCTCTCTCAATCCTCAATAATTTTAAGTTCCCAATAGCATCACAATGAATTGTAAGATGGGGTGGATACTATCAGGGGTTTAGCATCCTCCTACACCACACAGCTCATTTTACATCCATATCTAATGTCCTCATCCTCTCTCCCCCTGCTTGTAAGTCCATTACCTTCATCATTGCCCTCTCCACCACCTCTATCATCACCCTCTCCACCACCTCCAAAATTGTTGTCTTCCTCTACCCCATCATTGTCCTCTCCACCACCACCATCATTGCCTTCTCCCCCACCACCCCCCTTATTGCCCTTACCACCACCTCTATCATTGCTTTCTCCCCCACCACCGCATCATTGCCCTCTCCATCAACTCCATCACTGCCTTCTCCCACACCACCCCCATCATTGCCCTTTCAATACCTTCATCTTTGCCTTCTCCCCACCACACCCATCATTTCCCTTTCCACCACCTCTATCATTCCTTTCTCCCGCACCACCCCCATCATTACCCTCTCCATCACCTCCATCATTGTCTTCTCTCCCACCACAACTGTTATGAATGGGTCACCGAGGAGGATGGCTGGAACAGGCTAAGCCACCAGAAGACCAGAGAGGTTGGTAACTAAGTGGATTGCAGACCCCTGATCCTATCCACACAACAAGCAGTAGCCGTGGGGCGTACCTACGATGCCCTAGACGCCTCGGCACAGTCGGAGAACTAACTAAGCCTAAAGTCAGAAAGGTGAAATCTAAACTGCCCCAGAGCAGATTCCCAAAGGAATAGACAGCCCCCAAACATAAATTGTCGGTGAGACAAGATGAGACACAAACACAGGCAGAGAACAGACTGCACAAACAGTGGGGCCCAAGCTGTCTTGACAGGACAGGACAGAAAAGACACTGTCTGCAATCACGCACAAAAACCCTAAAAAAGTCCAACACTTCTGATTTACAAAAAGTCTGAGATCACACGCCCTCACCCCCGCTAGATCAGCACTCTGGTATAAATTGGAAGCAAAGGAAAAGATACTAACATAACAGGGGACTGAAAAAGCTGCAACCTATGAAGCAGGGCCCAGCGCTGCCCCCAGCAGGGAGCACGCTGAACCCTAGCAACAATGCAGAAAGCTAAAAAAGGCAAAACCAGATTAGATACAAAGGATTAGCAAAAGAATCACTTAGCTGAACAATGCAGATCTGGCAGGGGACAAAAGAACTCCAAATGCACAGGGAGGAAATCACCAGCAACCTCCAAAAGCAGCCAGCTCAATTATATGCTCCCAGCCAGTAATCCCACATTTCCAATTATTGTCGTCAGGTGGGAAACTTCTATCCACCTGTCCAGCTCCACTACTCTCAGTAGCCACCAGAGGGAGCAGAGGGAGCTTCGGCTCAGAACTCCGAGCAAGAGAATTCACAACAGTACCCCCCCTTGAGGAGGGGTCACCGAACCCTCATCCACGCCACCATGCCGATCAGGATGGTCCCGGTGAAAGGCAGAAATCAATCTCTTGGCATGGATGTCAGCAGCAGAGACTCAAGAATTATCCTCCTGGCCATAACCCTTCCACTTGACCAAGTACTGAAGTCTCAGTATAGCCAGACGAGAATCCAATATCTTCTATACCTCATACTCCAAATTACCCTTAACCAGTAAAGGGTCAGGGGGCGCTGCCATGGGAACGACTGGCTCCACAATCCTTTTCAACAAAGATTTATGAAAGACGTTATGAATCTTAAACGTAACTGGAAGAGCCAAACGAAAAGAAACGGGGTTAAGGATTTCCAAAATCTTATAAGGTCCAATAAACCTTGGCTTGAATTTTGGAGATGCAACATTCATGGGAATATTTTTTGAGGACAACCAAGCAATATCATCCACTTTAACCCGGGGACCAATGGTCCTATGCCAGTTGGAAAACCGTTGGGCCTTTTCCTGAGAGTGAGACAACTTATCCACTGCTTGGTCCCAAATCTGCTGCATTCTCTCTACCACAGAATCCACACCTGGGCAGGCAGAAGCTTCTACCTGCCTCGAAGAAAATCGAGGATGAAACCCAAAGTTACAAAAGAAAGGAGGCATCAAAGTGGCAGAGCTAGCCCTATTGTTTAGCGCGAATTCAGCCAAGGGCAAAGATGAGACCCAATCATCCTGATCAGCAGATATGAAACATCTCAAATTAGGACTCCAATGTCTGGTTTGTTTTCTCAGTCTACCCACTGGTCTGAGGATGAAATGCAGAGGAGAAAGACAACTGAATTCCCAGTTTGGAACAAAAATCCCTCCAAAATCTGGAAACAAATTGTACCCCTCTGTCCGACACAATGTTCTCAGGAATCCCGTGCAAACGAACCACTTGTTGTAAAAACAAGGGCACCAACTCAGAAGAAGATGGCAACTTTGGGAGTGGTACAAGATGGACCATCTTAGAAAATCTATCACTGATCACCCAAATAATAGTCATTCTCTGAGAGACAGGGAGATCAGAGATAAAATCCATTGAGATATGGGTCCATGGCCTCCTGGGCACCGGCAGAGGCATCAACAAACCCCTTAGCATGAGAACAGGGCTTAGACTTAGACCGAGGACAAGTCCCACAAGACTACACAAAATTCCTGACATCATGAGATAAGGCAGGCCACCAAAAAGACTGACTCACCAAATCTCTGGTACCAAAGATACCTGAATGACCAGCCAACACGGAGCAATGAATTTCAGACATTGCTCTCTTCCTCCACTGGTCAGGGACATACAATTTTCCCATAGGGCATCGTTCAGGTTTATCCTCCTGAAATTCCTCCAGGGCATGTCTCAAATCAGGAAAGAACTACACCCTCATTTAGAATGGTTGTAGGCTCGGTCACATCAAGAGAATCCACAAAGAAACTCTTAGAAAGGGCATCCGCCTTAACATTCTTAGTGCCCGGACGAAAGGAGACCACAAAATTAAAAGGCATGAAAAACAAGGCCCACCTAGTCTGTCTAGGATTCAAGTGCTTGGCTGATTCAAGATAAATCAAATTCTTGTGATCGGTGAGGCCACAACTTGATGTCTAGCTCCCTCCAACCAAAGTCTCCACTCTTCAAATGCCCACTTCATGGCCAATAATTCCTGATTCCCCAAGTCACAGTTACGTTTAGATGGAGAACATTTTCGAGAAAAGAAGGCACAGGGATTCATCTTAGAGGTTAACGGATCTCTTTGAGACAAAACGGCTCCTGCACCAATCTCAGAAGCATCCATCTCCACCTGAAATGGGAATGAAACATCAGGTTGCCGTAGAACCGGAGCAGAAGTGAATCTCTGCTTAAGCTCCTGAAATGCTGAGACTGCCTCTGGAGACCAATTCACCACATCAGCGCCCTTTTTGGTCAAATCTGTCAGAGGTTTAACAATACCAGAAAAATTACTTCTAAATTTACGGTAGAAATTAGCAAAACCCAAATACTTCTGAAGAGCCTTCAGAGAATTGGGCTGAACCCAATCATAGATGGCCTGTACCTTGGCTGGGTCCATTTCAATTTCAAACGGGGACAAAATGAATCCCAAAAATGAAATCCTCTGTACACCAAAAAGACATTTCGATCCCTTAACATACAGAGTATTTTCCCTCAAAATCCGGAACACAGTCCGGAGATGTTCCACATGAGTATCCCAATCACTGGAAAAAAAATCAAAATATCATCCAGATAAATGATCAAAAACTTATCCACAAGGTCCCGGAAAATATTTTTCATAAAAGATTGGAAGATGGAAGGGGCATTAGTGAGCCCAAAAGGCATCACCAGGTGCTCAAAATGTCCCTCCGGAGTATTAAATGCCATCTTCCATTCATCCCCGTGCTTAATGCGAATAAGATTATACGCCCCTGAGGTCAAGTTTGGTAAACCAACAAGCACTTTTAACTCTGGAAAATAAATCAGAAATCAGGGGTAACAGGTACTGATATTTTACAGTAATTTTGTTAAGGGAACAATAGTCAATACATGGCCTTAATGAGCCATCTTTTTTGGCCACAAAGAAAAAAACACCACCCAAAGGCGAAGCGGATAATCTGATATAACCCTTCTCCAATGATTCCTTGAAATAAGATCTTATAGCATCATGTTCAGGTACAGATAAATTGAAAAGCCGACATTTGGGAAATTTACAACTGGGCATTAACTCAATTGCGCAGTCATAACTCCTATGAGGAGGCAAAGACGCGGACTTACTCTCACTAAATACATCAGAAAAATCAGCCAAATAGTAAGGAACGTCCTGAGACTGGGGAGAGGTGGAGAAAACAGGAGTGTCACTAAGAGCACACTGACAACCCCAACTCACCACAGACAAAGATTTCCAATCTAAAACAGGATTAATGGTTTGCAACCAAGGAAAACCCAGTACAATAGTATCATGTAAATTGTGCAACACCAAAAATGTACAATTCTCTTGATGGTCCTGGACGACCTGCATTACCACCCAGGTCCAAAACTGGGGTTTATTCTCTGCCAAAGGGGTAGCATCATTCCCCCTCAAGGGAATAGGGGTTCTCAGGGGCACAATGGGGAAACCACAACACTTGGCAAAGTCAAGATCCATCAGATTCAAAGCTGCTCCTGAATGAACAAAGGCCTTAGCAGAAAAAGTAGACAAAGAGCAGATCAAGGTAACTGCCAACAGGAACTCATCCTGTACACCCGCAAATGCGTGAGCAAAACATTTTTCTCATTTAGGGCAGACAGAAATAACATGAGAGGCATCCCCACAAAAGAAGCATAACTTATTACACCTTCTGAACTCTTGACGTTGTGCCCTAGACAAAACCCTATCACATTGCTTGGGTTCAGAAGTTTGTTCAAAAGGCAGCACCGCCTCTCACGTACTTTTACGTTCACGTAAATGTCAACCAATTTGAATGGCTAATGAAATGGAGTCGTTAAGACCAGAGAGGACAGGAAATCCCACCATAACATCTTTTATGGTTTCTGCTAGACCTTTCCGAAAAAGAGCTGCTAGGGAATCATCATTCCATTTAGTAAGAACCACCCACTTTCGGAAATTCTGGCAGTATAACTCCGCAGCATCCTTACCCTGGTTCAGTGCCAATAAGGTCTTCTCAGCTTGATCAATAGCATTAGGTTCATCATACAACAACCCCAGGGCCTGAAAGAATTTATCCACATTAGCCAGAATAGGATCTCCAAGTGTCAGAGAAAAAGCCCTGTCCTGGGGATCGCCGCGCAGCAGGGAGATGACAATTTTAACCTGCTGCACCGAGCTCCCTGATGAATTAGGCTTCAAAGCAAGAAGTTTACAGTTATTCTTGAAATTCAAAAATTTTGACCGATCCCCCGAAAACACATCAGGAGTAGGGATCTTTGGTTCTACAGCAGATGATTGAGCGAGATAGGCAGAAATTCCCCACATTTCAGAGGCAAGCTGCTCAACACAATCGGACAATTGCTTAGTCTCCATTAAGGAAAAAATCCTCCTACGGCCCCAGAGAAAAAGAGGAAAAAATATATTAAAAAAATTCTGACACTTTTTTTTACAATTTTTTTCTTTCTTTTGAGTACCCTAGAGTCTGCAGTTAGGCTGGTGATTCTGTTATGAATGGGTCACCGAGGAGGATGGCAGGAACAGGCTAAGCCACCAGAAAACCAGAGAGGTTGGTAACTAAGTGGATTGCAGACCCCTGATCCTATCCACACAACTAGCAGTAGCCGTGGGGCGTACCTACAATGCCCTAGATGCCTCGGCACAGCCGGAGAACTAACTAAGCCTAAAGTCAGAATGGTGAAATCTAAACTGCCCCAGAGCAGATTCCCAAAGAAATAGACAGCCCCTAAACATAAATTATCAGTGAGACAAGATGAGACACAAACATAGGCAGAGAACAGACTGAGCAAACAGTGGGGCCCATGCTGTCTAGATAGGACAGGACAGAAAAGACACTGTCTGCAATCACGCTCAAAACCCTAAAAATGTCCAACACTTCTGATATACAAAAAACCTGAGATCACACGATCTCACCCCCGCTATATCAGCACTCTGATATAAACTGGAAGCAAAGCAAAAAGATACTAACATAACAGGGGACTGAACAAGCTGCAAAATATGAAGCAGGGCCCAGCGCTGCCCCATCAGGGAGCACGCTGAACCCTAGCAACAAAGCAGAAAGCAAAATAAAAGTCAAAACCAGATTAGATGCAAAGGATTAGCAAAATAATCACTTAGCTGAACAATGTTGATCAGGCAGGGGACAAAAGAACTCCAAATGCACAGGGAGGAAATCACCAGCAACCTCCAAGAGCAGCCAGCTCAATTATATGCTCCCAGCCAGTAATCACAGGTTTCCAATTATCGTCGTCAGGTGGGGAACTTCCATCCACCTGGCCAGCTCCACTACTCTCAGTAACCACCAGAGAGAGCAGAGGGAGCTTCGGCTCAGAACTCCATGCAAGAGCATTCACAACACACCCCCATCATTACCTTTTCCACCACCTCTATCATTACTTTTTCCCAGCCACCACATCATTGCCCTATCCATCACCTCAATCACTGCCTTCTCCCCACCAACCTCATCATTGCACTTTCCACCACCTCCATCATTGCTTTCTCCCCCACCACCCCATCATTGCCCTTTCCTCCACCTGTATCATTGCTTTCTCCCCCACCACTCCCAGCATTGCCCTCTCCCCGAACACCCCAATCATTGCTCTTTCCACCACCTCCATCATTTTCTTCTCCCCCACCACCCCCTTCATTGCCCTTTTCACCACCTTTATCATTGCTTTCTCACCAAAGACCCCCATCATTGCTCTCTCCATCACTTCCATCATTGCCTTCTCCACCACCTATACACACACAGACACACCACACACCTCTCTGCATGCTCCCCCGGCAGCTTTCTCTCTGACACAGCCGAATGCTGAATGCTGATTTCATCCAACCCCTCTACTGTGTCTGACAGGAAGCGTGGGCAGGAAGCAGAGAGCGGATCCCTGCAGCTCCCTGCCTGCTTTACACAAGGGCAATCTGGCTAGGGGCCCCAAGAGCATCGAGTCCGGATAAACAGGCCAGATTGCACTCAGTGTTAACCATCCTTCAAGGGCCCCCGTCCACTTCTGGGCCCCAGTACAGCTGCATTGCCTACACCTGCGGTATGGCCGCCCCTAATCAGTAGTACACCGTATTGAGGTAAATTCTCATGCCACAGATTCTGTAGACTATGTCTGAGTGTCCGCTTCCCATAGGTGTACACTCCCATAAAAAGCGCATGGCAGAGCGAAGGTGCACTAGCCATTGCAGTCTGTGGCCCTGTTGGAGCATATGTCCGGACCCCGTTTTGCAGGGGATTTTAGACATTTGCCACGATGGGGACCCACAGCGCAATATGAAATCACCCTTAGGCTTAGTTCACATGCAGTGTTTTTTCTTATGTAAATTAAAAGATAGATTTTAAAGTACCAATAAAAATTGTTAGATTTCAGATATCTCATGCGCAAACAGCTTTTTTTCTAACTGAATTGAGCATTGTTGCGCTTTTGAAAATTGGCAACTTTTTGCATCATCTTTCACCCATAAGTTTACGCATTATTTTTTACCTATTAAAAGTAATAAGAAACTGCAAAAACGATGAAAAAATGCAGCATAACATAGTATATTTTCAGCATTTTGGGTGACTAAAACTAACTTTATTAATATTTATGGTAAAGAAATCACACATGTAATCCTCCTGAAAAGCGCAACAAATGCATTAAAAAACATAGCACAAAACACAGTAAAAATGTAGCAAATAGCTACGTTATATATGCAGCATTCTGACTGCTAAAAGTGAAGGTTTTGGTTGCTGAAAAAATAATGCAAAAACGTTACATGTGAACATACTCTAAGGCCTCTTTCACACATCAGGTTTTCGGCGTCAGGCGCGATCCGGCGCTTTTGACTAAAACCGGATCCGTCGAAATGCAATGCCGGATCCGGTTCCCCCCCATTGACTTGCATTAGAGCCGGATCGAGCCGGATGGCCATGCGTTTCATCCGATTTTCGCCGGATCCGGCAATGTGACGCGATCCGGCGTCTGGAAAAAACGGCTACTGTAACGTTTGTCTCCGGCAAAAAAGCCGGACACGCCGGATCCAGCGTGTCCGGCTTTTTCATACAATGAAAGCCTATGAGCGACGCAATGCGCCTGATCCGGCGACAGCCGGATCCGGTTTCTTTGGTCTGAGCATGCTCAGTAGCTCTGCCCACAGGACATATATAAAAGCAAGACAATGGGACACTCAGCCACACCCAACATGCCACCCAAGCCAAGAACCAGGAGCAGGAGAAGGCAGCAGACATCTGCAGCAGCAGCACCATCAGCACCACCCCAAATGAAGCAGCATGCTGAACAACGGGAGGGGAGTCCAGCAGCAGATGAGAGACGGTAATTATCAAATCCCCCATTCCTCCAAACTAGGGCTATGGAATATCAAGATATTCATTGGCCCTTTGTTTCTCTTTATTCAACAGCCGCCCAATAGATGCAGCAGCAGCAGCAGCAATGGCAGCAGCAGAAACACCACCCACAGCCATGGAGTCTGGCCATGAGGAAGACAGCACATCTTCTGGGAGCCCTCCCTCGCATCGTCAGCGTTTGACGGTAAGTTTTTATTTCCAAAATCCATCATCTCTGTAATATATGTGTATTCATTGCCTTTTATTTCAAAACAGGAATCACAAGATGAAGAGGAGCTCCCTGAAGAAGAAGGAAGGGGTGGACAGACACTTGGAGTGGGCTCACAATTGGTAAGTTTTTTGCATCAAACGCAGAAACACAACATCACACTACACACAACACAGAAAACAATGTTCTGCAGACCACACACAGCAAACAAATGGCCTACATCCAAAGACATAACATTTTTTGTTTTCTTCTCTAGTCTTCCCAATCTGGTGCTCGGCCAAGAGGTCCTCGCAGTGCCTCCCAGGGTCGTCGGCGACAGCAACGCGGCGGTCACCAGCGTGTAAGTATAAATATTTTTGCTTTGTTTTTTTGCACTTTTTATTTCATTTCTTTTGTGGAGGCTAATTATGTTATTTTTGTCTTTTTCTTTAACAGCCTTCACAGCGTGCTCCCGACTCTGACGGTGAGGATGGAGGGATTGATGTGGACCGCCTCATCGATCTCGTCAGAGAAAGGGAGCCGCTCTGGAATATGGCTGACCGCCGCCACGCTGACCTGATCGTTACCCGACGACTCTGGGAGGAAATCTGTTCGCTCCTTGTGGACCGCTGGGAGGACCTCGAAGCTCGGGCCCAGATTAAAGAGCGTAAGTATATACAGTACTGGTTGCTTGATTTAAACCAGTGTTTCCCGAACTCCAGTCCTCGTGGTCCCCACGGATCATGTGTTCAGGATTTCTATTTACTTTGGAAATCCTGAAAACATGACCCCTGGGGACCATGAGGACTGGAGTTTGGGAAACACTGATGTTGTATACTAACCACTTTGTCCTTTCTCGTTTCAGGGAATTGTGAAGCAGTGGCGGTCTGTGAGGGATCGTTTCAAGAAGGAGTTCAATAAAGAGATGCGGGCCCCGAGTGGATCTGGAGGACGCAGGAGCAAGTACAAGTACGCACGAGCCCTGTCGTTCCTCCGGGAGACAATGCTCACCAGAAGGTAAATATTACACACCACATGTGACAAAAAATGTTTACATGTAACTTTTTTTTTTTCAGCCAGGGCCATACCATGTCACTATTTTAATTGTTTTTTTTTCTCTTTATTCCACAGCACGGTGAGCAGCACTCAGTAGCCTGCACGATTGGACCCTTCTGAGGCGATCCCTGAGGAGACCGGCACCGAGGGACACTTCGACCGCCCTGGTACATCTGCACCTTCCCACACATTCGACCCATCTGTCCCATCCACCAGCACAGGAGCATCGTGGCCGCCTACATTACATGAAGCTGCTGGTGAGGAGATCGCTTTCCCTTTACCCCACCCTTCTGCCCCTGCCACCTCTAGTACACCTGCGGGTACTGGGCGGCAGCGGCAGAGGGGTCAGGAAAAGAGTTATGCGCCAGAGTTCTTGCATCTGAATGCATCTTTCCAGAACTGTCTAAAAGTCTTGTCAGAGCAAATCTCCGCAGGCTTTCAGCAGATCAACTCCAGCATTCTGGAGGTGAAGACACTTCTGCAAACCATGCATTCAGAAGCAAGATCTTCGCCAAACCACACCTTTTTCAGGTCTGTTGTGGAGCGCATGGCATCACTATCTCCTACCCAGCAGATGCATGTAATGCATTCGTGCCACGGTGCTCTACAGCAGGTTACCTCCCAACCTCCACCTCCCACCACTGTAGTTCCTCCACCTGCACCCCCTCCAGCCACTTTCCATCCTCCCCCTCCTATTACATCTGCTCCCCCTCCAGCCACTTTCCATCCTCCCCCTCCTATTACATACCAGCAACCTCCCCAGTACCAGCAACCTCCCCAGTACCAGACATCTCCCCACTTCCAGCAACCTGCCCCGTACCAAACTCCTTCCCCGTACCAAACTCCTTCCCCATACAACTTTCCATCAACATCATCTGCTCCTACAGTCCCTGCCCAACCCTCCACTCCACCGCCCACCACCTCTTCTGCCTCCCACATGTCCACCCATTCTGTAGCTTTTTCCACACCATCACCTCTAACTGTTCCTTCCCCACCACGATCCCAGTCCTCTCTCCACACTCCCAGTGTCGAAGTGTCCCGCAGCCCCTCCAGCAGTATTTCCACCCCACACTACATAGATTTATAATGTGTGTTTTTTAATAAAAATGGTCATTTGGTTTAAAACATTTATTAAAAAAGTTTTTTTCACTTTAAAAACATTTTACAAAAAAAAAAATATTTTAAATAAAAGTTAAATTATCGTTTCACAATGGTTGTCTGTCATTTCTTTCTGCGGCGAACTATGTTTAAAAAAAAGGTTAAATACAGGGTATTTCAAAGGTAAAAAGGTATTCAAAACCAGGTATATAACTGTGGGTAAATTTTAGCTTTTTGCCACAGTTGTGTTCCTGGTTGTGTTTGAAGCAAAGTATTTCACCTAAAAAGTTGTGTTTATTGTTGGTGATTTCCTAACAATGTACACAACTTTTGTTAAAAGGTGAAATACTTTGCATAAAACACAACCAGGTACACACCTGTGGCCTAAAGCTAAAAATAGAGACCATGACAAGATAGCCAACTTTGGTTGGCAAAGGTATATACTGTTGGTACAGAAGGTACACAAGTTTGGTTAGGGCACAAATCTTTCACACTCTGTCATCCTGCCAGTGTACTCTGCCTTGAGGTGACATAAAGTATAGTGCAAAATTGTCCCTCATTACTGAAACCGTCACAGAACTTCTAGTGGTAATGTCATGGTAATCTTGCAAGGTGGTTTCTTCAGAGGTGTCCTCAATGGAAATGGGTTCCTTGCAGATAACAAAATTGTGGAGTACCACGCATGCTTTGATCACCTCGTCCACAGTTTCTGTCTTGAGGTTGATCGCAGTCAATAGGACCCGCCATTTGGCTGTCAGAATACCAAAGGTACATTCAACCATTCTTCTTGCTCTTGTGAGGCGGTAATTAAAAATGCGTTTTGGTCTTGTCAATCCTCTGCTAGAGTACGGTTTCAAAAGGTGTTCTGACAGCTGGAAGGCTTCATCCCCTACACAGACAAATGGCATAGGTGGACCAGATGTTTGCGGCAGCGGTCTAGGTGGTGGGAACTGGAAGGTGTTTCCATACAGTTTACGCCCCATGGCAGACAGTTTGAAAACTTGAGAGTCATTGGAGCGGCCATAGGCCCCAATATCAACGGCAATAAATTTGTATTCCGCGTCAGCGATGGCCATGAGGACAATTGAAAAATATTTCTTGTAATTGAAATATTCCGATCCCGATCCAGCTGGCTTTACAATGCGGATATGTTTCCCGTCCACAGCGCCCAAGCAGTTGGGAAACTGACATATCTGTTGAAACTTGTCAGCAATTTCAATCCACCTCTCTGTTGTGGGCTCTGGTAAAAACTCTTCAGCTAAGGAGTCCCACAGTGCACGGCATGTGTACTTCACTATTCCAGATATGGTGGAAATCCCGAGTCTGTACTGGAAATGCAGTGACGAAAGGGATTCTCCAGTTGCAAGAAATCTGTGGGGAATTAAAAAACAATAAATTAGTTTTAAATCACAGCATTACATACCAAAACTGAGCTATAACACTTGGAGATACAAACTACCACCAACAAGATTGCAGTAAAAGTGTGCTCTGATGCGATCACATCCAATAAATGTGGCTTACCTTAAAGTCACCATCAGATGCTCTGCGGGTGAAACAGAGAAGCGGCAATAGGTGTCCGCTTTTCTTATGAGGTGTGCAATGCGCTCCACCAAGTAATCAAAATTCTCCATTTTCATCCTAACATATCCAAAAAATTTATCCGGGTTTCGTCGAAGGTCCATGCAGAGTGTAGAATAGACCCCACGCGTCATTCTCTTGGCTGTGATGGGGTGGATCCACAAATGTCGTCTACGATGCCTGATGCGCTGCTGTCTCGCTCTCTCCTTCTCCAGAACAATCACCCTCAAACGATTCGCCTCCGCTATAAAATCCGCCAAATTCTTCAAAATATTTCCAATGACAACATCCATCTTCGCCAGTAACTTGCTCTTCTCTCCAACCTGCACTTTCTCCTCGACAACCTGTCAAAGAAGGGCTGTAGGAACACTCTATATATAGTGTTCCAGTAGCCAATCCCGTTCGGAAGGCCACAAGGGTCAATTTTAAAAACCGGATCCGGCGTAATCCGTCGAAAAACGGATGAACCGGATGAGACGGATCCGGTTTTGTCTGTCAAGAAAAAGACGGATCCGGCAGAAAACCGGATCCGTCACATCCGGTTTTACTAAACATTTGCCGGATCCGGCGTTCCGGCACGACACCGGATCGCGCCTGACGCCGAAAACCTGATGTGTGAAAGTAGCCTAAGGCTACGTTCCCAGGAGCATATTTCTGGACTGAGCGTTGTCCATGTAAAGACAGACAGCACACTTACCTACAGGTGCATCTCACAAAATTATAATATCATTAAAAAGTTAATTTATTTTAGTTCTTCAATACAAAAAGTGAAACTCATATATTAGATACAGTCATTACTAGGGATGAGCGAGTAGTGAAATACTTGGACTCGCTGTACTTGTTACGAGTAGCTCCTAATACTCGGGTACTCATAACGAGTCCAATGTATTTCTATGGGAAACACGAGTAATGGGCGGAGACTATGTGTGAGGGCGGAGAATGTGTGTGGGGGTCTGTGGGGCTGTGTGTGTGTGGGCTCTGCCGGGCTGATTGGGGATCTGTGCGGGCTCTGCCTGGCCGATCAGGGGTCTGTGCTGGCTGTGCCGGGCCGATTGGTGGTCTGTGCGGGCTGTGCCGGGCCAATCGTGAGTCTGTGCGGGCTGTGCTGGGCCGATCAGGGTTCTGTGCGGGCTCTGCCGGGCTGATCGGGGGTCTGTGCGGGCTCTGCCGGGCTGATCGAAGGTCTGTGCAGGCTCTGCCGGGCCGATCGGAGGTCTGTGCGTGCTGTGTCGGGCCGATCGGGGGTCTGTGTGGGCTGTGCCAGGCCAATCGGAGGTCTGTGTGGGCTGTGCCGGTCCGATCGGGGGTCTGTGCCGGGCCAATCGAGGGTCTGTGCAGGCTGTGCCGGGCCTATCGGAGGTCTGTGCGGGCTGTGCCGGGAGGTCTGTGTGGGCTGTGCCAGGCCGATTGGAGGTCTGTGCGGGCTGTGCCGGGCCGATCAGAGGTCTGTGCGGGCTGTGCCGGGCCGATCAGAGGTCTGTGCGGGCTGTGCCGGGCCGATCAGAGGTCTGTGCGGGCTGTGCCGGGCCGATCAGAGGTCTGTGCGGGCTGTGCCGGGCCGATCAGAGGTCTGTGCGGGCTGTGCCGGGCCGATCGGTGGTCTGTGTGGGCTGTGCCGGGCCGATCGGTGGTCTGTGTGGGCTGTGCCGGGCTGATTTGGGGTCTGTGCGGGCTCTGCCGGGCCTGTGTGGGCTCTGTGGGGCTATGTGCAGGCTCTGTGGGTATCTGTGTGGGTTCTGTGTGGGCTCTATGAGGCTCTGTGCGGGCTCTATGGGGCTCTGTGCGAGCTCTATGGGGCTCTGTGCAGGCTCTGTGGGGCTCTGTGTGGGCTCTGTGGGGCTCTGTGCGGGCTCTGTGGGGGCTCTGTGGGGCCTGAGTATGCTCTGTGGGGCTCTGGGTGGGCTCTATGGGGCACTGTGCGGGCTTTATGGGGCTTTGTGCAGGCTCTGTGGGGCTCTGTGAGGCTCTGTGTGGCCTGTACGACCTGTGAGGGCATGGTCTGATGGGACTACTTGTCCCATCCGGCTATGCCCGCTACAGTGGCAGCATTAGGGATGATGGGAAAGTAGTATTCCTATCATCCAGCTAATGTGGAGAATGTTAAAAAAGAACAAAAAAAATACAAACAGAGCATACAACAAATAACATACAGTACATACACATGACATACAACACATAACATAGAGTACATACTCACCGCACACACCTAATTCCCTGAAGCCTTTGTCTCCTGTAATAAACATAAATTAAAAAAGCAACCTATACTCACCTCTCCACCATAGTCCACTAATATCGAGGGTCCCACTTCGATCTCTCGTGGAGAACAGCCGCATCAGCTGATGCAACCGCTTTCCAGGGGCTCAACGCTACAATGACGGAGATAACCCTCCTCCACTGTATCACTCTGCCGGAGGTCAAAGGAGTTCACCTGTGAATTACGGCAGCACTACAGCATGAGAATTTTCTCACGCAGCAGTGCTGCCGTAAAGCAACTCCAATGACACATTGCGGGAGGTTATCTCCAGTCAGTGTGTCATTGGAGGCCTATAGAGCAGTCTCATCTGCTGATGTGACTGCCCTATAGGGGAGATGGTCGTGGGACACTCGTTATTAAAGAGGGACTGCGTCAGACAGGGAGTATAGGTTGGTTTGTTTTTTTAAAACTTTTTGCAGGTGATTGGCTTCGCTAGGATCTGGGCGTACAATAAAAATTATGAAAAACCGTGTCGTGTTTTGTTTCATTAAAATACTTTTCTCTTATGTGTGTGTTTTTTTAACCCTTTATTATTATAAGATTAACAATGGATCAGTGTCTTATTGACATCTCTCCATTATTAACCAGGCTGCTACATCCGGACGCCATCTCACCGGACGCAATGCAAAAGTGTGAGTTATTAACCCTAATTACTTTACATATTTAAGACATGCTATTTGGACAGAATAGTCCACTTCTCCCCTGAGGAAGACACGTCCCCAGGTGGCGATACGCGTGGGGTTGTTCCCTCTTTTCACCTTCATGCTGGCTGCATGTCTAATTTTTGATATGACTCTTTCATGAGGCATTTGTCCTCTCTTTGTGACCACTTTATCCTGGTTTTCCCTTGTCTTCATTTCTATGGGCGAATGGGTTTTTTTTTCTTTCCCCTTAAACTTTCATTAAGGCATTTGCCTTTCTATATATTAGTAATCTTGTGAGCACATGTTGTTAGGGCAGGGTTATCACAATCGCTCAAATGGTATTTTTCTGGTCCACCATACATTAGCATGTAATACATGAGTGCATTAACCTATAGATGCACATATCCACCTTGCCTCAGATTTTTCTTGGAGGCGTTTTTTTCATTTATTTGTGCATATGGTGTGGACAAGTCCTTATGGGCTCTATTGTGGGTTATCATGTTATGTTTTTACATTCTGATTTGGAAATGTATTGATATATTTGATTACTGATTAATACCTTGCATCTATTGTGCATTTATGCTGCGATATTTTCTCTGTATTTAACCCAGGATTCATCACTTGTGTATTTGTATATTACCTGTGTTTGCCAGTGTGGTGTAAGAGGTTATATGTCCGTCTGAAGGATCCAAATGTGGTTGATAGTCGGACTTGTTGGGGCAAAGAATTCCAGAGAATAGGGGCTATTCGGGAGAAGTCTTGGAGGCGGTTGGGTGAGAAGCGAATAAGTGTGGAGGAGAGAAGGAGGTCTTGGGAGGACCGGAGATTATGTGAGGGAAGGTATCGGGAGATTAGTTCAGAGACATATGGGGGAGACAGGTTATAGATGGCCTTGTAGGTCAGTATTAGTAATTTGAACTGGATACGCTGAGGGAATGGGAGCCAGTGAAGAGATTTGCAGAGGGGAGAAGCGGAGGAGTAGCGAGGAGAGAGATGAATTAGTCGGGTGGCAGAGTTAAGGATGGATTGGAGAGGTGCGAGGGTGTTAGCAGGGAGACCACAGAAAAGGATGTTGCAGTAGTCGAGGTGGGAGATGATGAGGGCATGCACAAGCATTTTAGTAGATTGAGGGTTGAGGAAAGGACAGATTCTGGAAATATTTTTGAGCTGGAGGCGACAGGAGGTAGAAAGAGCTTGCATGTGCAGTTTGAAGGACAGGGCAGAGTCAAAGGTTACTCCAAGGCAGCGGACTTCTGGTACTGGGGAAAGTGTGATGTCATTAATTGTTATAGCTAGGTTGGTAAAGAAGATCTGTGAGATGGAGGAAAGATGATGAGTTCAGATTTGTCTACATTGAGTTTGAGGAAGCGAGAGGAGAAGATGGAGGATATGGCTGATAAACACTCTGGGATTCTGGACAGCAGAGAGGTGACGTCTGGGCCAGAGAGGTATATCTGAGTGTCATCAGCATAAAGGTGGTAGTGGAATCCGTGGGACTTTATGAGTTGCCCCAGACCAAGTGTAAAGATTGAGAAGAGTAGGGGTCCTAAAACAGAGCCTTGGGGGACTCCAACAGAGAGAGGGTGGGATGAGGAGGTGTGTGGGAGTTGGAGACTCTGAATGTGCAGTTGGAAAGGTATGAGGAGATCCAGGATAGGGCAAGGCCTTTGATGCCGAAGGAGGAGAGGATCTGTAGTAGGAGGCAGTAGTCAACTGTGTCAAATGCAGAGGACAGGTCTAGAAGCAGGAGTATACAGTATTGTCCATTTGATTTGGCTGTAAGTAGGTCGTTAGTAATTTTGGTCAGGGCTGTCTCAGTGGAATAATGGGGGCGAAACCAGATTATAGATTGTCAAAGGCAAGTTAGATGATAGGTGGGAGGAAAGTTCAGCATGGACATGCTGTTCCAGGAGTTTGGAAGCGAATGGAAGCAATGATATTGGGCGAAAGCTGGACATAGCGGTTGGGTCGAGGGTTGGCTTTTTAAGGATAGGCGTGATTGTGGCATGCTTGAAAGCAGAAGGGAAGGTACCGGACGTTAGTGATAGGTTGAAGAGGTGGGTTAGGGATGGGATAAGTGTGGTGGTGAGGTTGGGGAGGAAGTGGGATGGGGTCAAGTGCACAGGGTGTGAGGTGCGAAGAAGAGGCGATTAAGCTCCCCATCAGTGATGTTGGAGAGTGAGGTTATGGGGTTTGGGCATTGGTCTGATTTACAAAGGGGTTGTGGTGGTTGTGTGATGAAGACTTGCCTTGTTTGGTCAATCTTGTTTTTGAAGTGTGTGGCAAAGTCCTCGGCAGAGATGAGGGAGGTTGGAGGAGGCAGTGGTGGGTGGAGGAGGGAGTTAAAAGTTTTGAATAACTGTTTTGGGTTGTAAGATAGGGAAGATACGAGGGTTGTGAAGTAGGCCTGTTTAGCAGAGGTGAGGGCAGATTTGAAATCGAGTGTTGCCTGTTTGAATGTGGTGAAGTTATCTTGCTAATTTGTTTTCTTCCAGCGCCGTTCTGCAATCCTGGACACTTGCCGGAGCTTTTTAGTGGTGTTATTGTGCCAGGGTTGTCTGTTGATACTTCGCATTCTGTCATGAACGACAGGGGCAACCGTGTCAATAGCTGATGTGAGAGTGGCATTGTAGAAAGCAGTGGGACTGTCTGTGTCATGGAGTGAGGATATGGATGCCAGTGGTAGAATAGAGTCAGAGAGCACGTGGGTTTCTAGGTGTGCAAGGTTTCTGCGGGGGTGTGCGTGTTGCTGGACATGGGTGCCAGGTGAGGAGGACAGGGATGAGAAAGTGAGTACATGATGGTCAGATAGAGGGAGAGGGGAGTTGGTGAAGTTAGAAAGAGAGCAGAGACGGGTGAAGACCAGGTCTAATGTGTGTCCATCTGTGTGGGTGGCTGAGGAGGACCACTGAGTAAGTCAAAAGGATGAAGTAAGGGACAGGAGTTTGGAGGCTGCTAATTGAAGGGTATCAGTGGGGATGTTGAAGTCACCCATGATGATAGTGGGGGTGTCAGTTGAAAGACAATGAAGAAGCCAGGTAGAGAATTGGTCAATGAAGGCAGTGGTCGGGCCTGGAGGTCGGTATATGATGGCCACTTGGAGGTTGGAGGGAGAGTAGATGCAGACAGAGTGGACTTCAAAAGAGAGGAGGATTAGGGAGGGAAGAGGTGGGATTGGGTTGAAGGTGCAGTTGGAAGAAAGGAGAAGACCCACTCCTCCACCGTGTCTGTTGCCAGGGCGAGGAGTGTGGGTAAAGTGGAGGCCACCGTAACACAGCGCAGCAGGGGAGGCGGTGTCAGAGGGTGTCAGCCATGTTTCTGTGAGGCGAGGAAGGCAAGATTGTGAGAGAGAAAGAGGTCATGAATCACATGGAGCTTATTGCATATGGAGCGGGCATTCCAAAGTGCACCCGAGAGAGGGAGCAGGGAGTTGGGTGTCAATGGCACAGGTTTTAAGTTGGAAAGATTGTGGTAGTTCTTATTAGATAGGAAGCCGTAGGAAGGGGAAGTAGTGGGGGGTGAGAGCTGTGGGGGTCCAGGATTAGGGGATATGTCGCCAGCAGTGAGGAGAAGCATAGAATGGAGAGCAGATGTGAGAAGGAGAGTGGGCAGCTTGTTTTAAGTTTCATTCGGACAGATTTGAGGTTGAGGAGCAGTTCAGCAGAGGAGGTCAGGTGGGGAGGAAAGAGGGAAGGGGAGATGATTACTTGGTTAGAGGCTGCTGGGGTTTGAGGATGGCGAAGGAGAGCGAGGACTAAAGGAGCAAACACTGTGAGGGCATATGTAAACATGGTGAAGAAATAAGATAGGTTAAGAAAAGCTAGGTCTAAGTAATGAGAATGGCTTACTCAGCAGACATACCCAAAAGAGACAGGTAGACAGTGTGGGGTCCTGACTCCTGCCGAGACTAACTGCCATAGTAATAACTGCATTTTCGCGATACTTTTGCTGCAGTGATACTTATGCTGCAGGGAGACACACGTGCCTGACCCGCACACGTGCCCCCCTAGAAGGCATCTGAATATATAGGACTGAGTAGAGGATCAGGTGAGAGGGATTGTGGGAACGGATTTGAGATAAATTACCAATTGCCTAGCACACCAGGGGATGTTAGACAATCAAAGGCACAGGGCCTGGCTACATCCATATGCTAATTGTTTTTATCTCCTGTTTTCTTATTAGTGCGTTTTTGTAATAATAAAATTATTATATGGTTTATTATCTGTTTGGACAATTTATATACGGTATATGGGTGATCGTGACTCCTATACACAATGCTTCTCCTTTTTTTCTTGTTCCAGACTGGATCCTGTCACTCTCCCTGCTCCTGCGATTCTCTCTTCCTCCCTAGGCTAAATGCAGGTTATATGTGATACAAGCAGCAAAGCAAACGATTAGCCCTTAGAAGGACTGGTAGTACGATGAGTCAGCTTCAGCACCAGTATCAGCACTACAGGACTCTAATTCATGATACTGTGCACACACAGGCCTAGACAAGCGCACTCTCTCCCTCCAATATGAAGCATCGCAGAGCTGTGCAATGGCGTCAGTGTGGCGCCTGTTCTTTTATAAACCCTGGTGATGTGACAGGCTCACAGCCAATCACAGTAATGCCACAACTACGGCATTACAGTGACGCGCAGGCAGTCCCCAAATTAGAGTTTTACATAGAGCATCGCCCATTACTTGCCGACTAACCAGTACGAGCACCGTGGTAACCGAGTATCACCGAGCACGTTCGCTCACCTCTATACATTATGCTTCTCTCAGATTACGATAGAAAAAACCTGTTGACAGATTCCATTTAGACAAGTGGTTCATCTTTCCTATGACATTAAATAAATTTACTTTGACAGAAAATGTTACTGTTTGTAGTTACAATTCCTCCACATTATCTGCACGCTGTGGTGTGTTCTACAATAATACAGTCAATGGGAGATGTAGAACTGACACTGCATATTGTACACGTGGCTAAAAAGAGCATCTCTTGCTCTGGAGGACCTGTCCTGCATTACACAGACATCCCATTGATATGAATGGTCACTGTTTAAGGCTTCATTTTCTCTGTGGTAGCTCTGCAGGAATTATGAACATTTACTGCCTAGTTTTCCTACAGATTACAGCTGATTGCTGGGGGCAAAGCAAGTCAGCAGCATTACATCTAAATAATATATTACAAAAATCTTGTTTTCTTTGTTTTCTGCATTTACTCAGTATTGTATAAAATGGAGAACCTATATTTTTCCAATAGTGAAGAAGATAAATACACATACAGGGCACATCCAGGCATTTGCTGTAACAATGCCAAGCATTCAACAACTATTTGAAACCAAGAACATTTTACGTGTGTTTCCACCTCGTAGAACATTTCATAAAATCGATAAACTATATGTAGTTTGTGTATACCAGTGAAAATAGAATAATTCTAGTGAAGGGTTTTATATCTGTAAAAGAATGCTCTTGTTAGGAATCAATCTTTTTAAACTCTATTTTCACTTCTATGATTTCATAAAGGTGCTGTGCAACTGACTGGAAGTCAACGAAGAGAGGAAGATAGACTGTTGTCCCAAAACCAAAACAGTATAATAAAACATGTACTAATATCCTCAGTGTAGAAGTGTCAGGATGCTATTAAATGTTAAATTATAGTACAGGACATTTTTTTTTTTTAATTCATAGCAAAGCTAGGGAGAAAAGAATATCCTGCTACGGTATGTGATAAGTTAACATGGATGAATCAATATAGAGAAAACAAAGAGAGCCACCAGCCAGATATAAAATAAAAAACAATAGCAGGAGTTTATTGACATCAAGCTATAGAAAATTGGTTTCTTTTTTTTTAACCAGATCATTTTTATTGAAAATTCCAGATACAAATTTTCCATGTATGATATAATAATTCCATATTATAAAGCGCAGACAAAAACATCACAACTTCAATTCCTTAGTCCTTCCTTAACTGAAATCTCAACACTCCATAGAGAACCATTTTCATTCACATGGCAGCTCTAGAATAAAGGACTATAAAATTAGTCTTTGGGGGAAAAACTAAGGGCGCTAATGATTAGGGAGTAGCATCATATATTCTATCTCTAATTAGCAGATTCATGGGCAGCCCTGGAGTATCATGCAAAGGACTCCATAACGTTTCAAATTTCCAATTCAAGTTGCATTTAAGCCTCCTCTTTCCAACCAGATTATATTATTCCTACATTGTAGTTCTCCCAGAGATGGAAGTTGTGTGTCTAACCAGTAAAATGCAAGAAAATTACCTACAAATAGGGGAAAGTCAGGATCCCCTCCCTCTTCAAATAATCCCCATATATATACGGAGATGTGTTACCATAATAGTTTCACTCCATACACCCTTTCTATCAAGGAGATGACTTTGTTCCAAAATGGGCCTGTCTACATTCCCACATCATATGCATTAGATATGCCTCATCAATCCCACATCTAGGACATATTGCATAATGGTGATACCCTAGCTTGTGTAGGAAACTAGTTTTGTATACTCTATAAATTAAATATAATTGAGAGACCCTTTGGACTTCACAAGATGACAGTTTAGGAACTGTTGCTAAAATCTCTCACCCCATTGCTCCTCCGATATAGAGCCTACATCCTCCTCACATACAGCTTGAGATTATCCAGTGGATAAAAAGTGTTGCGTGATAAAATAACTCCTTCACGACATGCGCATTTCATGTCCCTCCCTTTGATGTGGCTTCCGGTGCTGAGCCCACGTCTTTCCTGGCAAATGTTGGCTATTTTCAACAGCTGACGTGTGCCCCTAACAGCCGCGGGCAGAATCGCGATCCACCCGTGGTTGTTAACACGTTAAATGCTGCTGTCAGTACTTGACAGTGGCATTTAATGTGATTGCACCAGAAGCGCGTCACTAATCCCACCCATGTCACATGACCGCGGGTTGTTGTTGGGTTGGCATGACAACCCGGGGTTGTCATTCCTGGATTGCTATAAGCGCCGCCCAACGGTCAGCACTCATAGCAAGTGAGCATTTCTGCTACACACAGGCGATCTGATCATTGCCTATGTGTAGCAGAAGCAATCAGACAACTGCAGCTTCTAGTCTCCCACTGAGACTATTGAGGAATGCAAAACGTAAAACTTTTTTTAAAAGATTAAAAAAATAAAGGCTCAAATCACCCCACATTCGCCCCATTCAAAATAAAACAATAATAATAATAAAAAAATACACATATTTGGTATTGTCGCTTTCATAATCACCCGATTGATCAAGCTATAAAAAGAATTAATCTGATCGGTAAACGGCGTAGTGAAAAAAAAAAGTCAAAACACCAGAATTACGTCTTTTTGGTTGCCGCAACATTCCATTAAAATGTAATAACGACTGAATAAAAGTTCATATCCAAACCAAAATAGTACCTTTAAAAACGTTAGCTCGGCATGCAAAAAAGGAAGCCCACACCTTACCCCAGATCACAAAAAATGAAGATGCTACGGGTCTTGGAAAATCATACAATTTTTAAAAAATAAAAAACAACCTATATACCAACCTAAATACTAATATCTACGAACTTGTAATGACCCGAGTAATCATCATGACTGGTCAGTTTTAGCATTTCGTGAACATGGTAAAAAAAAAATCCAAAAAACAGTTGAGGAATTGCACTTTTTGGATTTTTACTGCACTGTTTTTGAGTACACGATATGGTAAAATCAATTGTGTCTTTCAAAAGTACAACTTTTCCAGCAAAAAACAAGCGATATTGACAGAAAAATAAAAAAAACTTATAGCTCTGGGAAGAAGGGGAGCAAAAAACAGAAACGCAAAAATGAAAAAGGGCTGCGGTGTGAAAGGGTTAAATTCCTCTTGGAGCTGTTAAAAGCTTTTAAGAACAGAGTTTGTAAGTAGCGGTTGTATCACCCAGATCCTTTCTTGCTCCCAATCAGAGAACCCTTTTAGCTTTGACACTTTGCCAAGAGTGGGATTACACTATAACGGTGTGTAATTGGTGTATTCCTTAATATTCATAAGTTTCTTTCCCCTGTCTCACAGTTTATATACCAATGTGAGAGTAAGAGGATTCTCTCTGGGAGAAAACCCAGATTGCAGAAGACACAGGGGTGAGGCTCATTCCATATTCTGTAATATAAGAGCACTTGACTTGTCCATGTAATTTCTATTTCTCCATCCATGGAAGTGTTGTAATCAGGATGCAAAAAATACAGCCGTGGATCAGGAATGTCCAGTCCACCCTCATCTTTATTACATTGGAGAGTGTAGTTTTAGGCCGGGGTCACACTAACCGACGCAAAATACGGTCCGTAGTTTACAGGCGTAATACGGATGAATGACCCCTAAATAGTGCTCCGTATGTAATCCGTAAGCAAGGTGCGGTCACGTATTTTGCGCCTGTAAGCATCCGTATGGCATCCGTATTGAATCCGTATGGCGAGATTTTCTCGCAGCCTTGCAAGATGGACATTTAACGGTTTTGAGGCCTGCTAACTATTTAAATCATTAGCCTGCACTCTATTTATTGGCTCAGGAGCATCCTGTCAAATTCTACCAATACTGTCGCATGAGCCTTGCAACATTTGATCGACTCTTGGAGACAGTGCGCCCTGGGATAACCTTTCAAGATACAAGGATGCGCAAAGCTATATCTGCAGAGGAGAGACTTCTACTCACAACACGGTATGTACTACACAACCATATTCTCTATGTTCATGATGTGTTGGGCAAAGTTTGAATTTTTGCCTTCTTAGAGTAAGTTTTAGGCCCTCATCTTAGTCCACATATGTTTCAACTTACAGACCCGAATGTTATGTGGAATATGTACTGAATATCACTTACTCATTGTGCAAAGCAAGATGTGTGTGTTATTTGCTCTGAAATCTTACCAAGTTTGGTATGTATGGACCTGTTTGTTTTGTAAATGTGTGCATTCGACAATCATCCTTTTTTGTTGTTCTTCAGCTTCCTGGCCACTGTCCTGTATTATGCTGCCCTCCACCATGAGTTTCTGATTGGAAGATCAACCATATCTGGCATAGTCAGGTCAACATGTAGTGAAATATGGACAAGACTATATAAAGTCGTCATTCCCGAGGCCAGGATGGAAGACTGGTTGAGGATATCAAGGGACTTTGAGGAAGAATGCCTGTTTCCAAATTGTATTGGGGCCTTTGATGGCAAACATATCCGGGTGCATAAGCCGCCGAACTCTGGCTCCCAATTCTTCAATTATAAAAAATACTTTTCTGTTGTATTGTTGGCTGTGGCCGACCCTCAATACAAGTTTATAATTGTTGACATTGGGGCCTATGGAAGGACGGGAGACTCTAGAGTCTTCAATACTTCCATTATGGCTCGGCGGCTACGCACCAACCAGTTGGATCTACCACCACCACGCCAGCTACCAGGCTCCACTCAAGAATGTGTCCCTTATGTCCTTGTGGCAGATGAGGCCTTTCAGTTAACACGCAATGTCATGAGGCCATATCCCCGGCGCAACCTTCACCACAGGCGCAGGATATTTAACTTGCACCTATCACGTGCTCGGTGACTGGTGGAGTGTTCCTTTGGCATTCTTTGTGCCAAATGGCGGGTACTCCAGTCTGCCATTCAGCTGAGTGAACAAAATGTTAATGAAGTAGTGAAAGCCTGTGTGGTTCTTCATAACTTCACCAGGATACATGATTGTTCCTCCTCTGCTGGTGTTGTGCGTAGGCCGGACAATGTGCGTAGGGTGAGACCACCTATCAACCATCAACGTAGACCGATCTCTGGCCTCAAAGTGCGTGATATTTTCACTAATTACTTTATGGCACCTCAGGGGGAACCTTCTTGGCAAGAGCATGCTGGATCTATGTTGGCAATGTTGGTTTGATGTGTGTCAAAATATATATATTTCTACCCCTTCTGAATCTATGACTGTTGAATTGATTTGTTAAGCGTATTTTGATAGGGGTTTGGACAATTAAGACAGAGACATAAAGTGTAGTTGCCAAATTTTTACTTTTGCCTTTTTTTTTTTTTTTTTTTTTTAGTTTGTAAGGCAAACATATTCTTGCCCTATGAAAAACTTGGGCAATGGCCCAAATTGGCCTTTTGGCATATTTCAACATTGTTGTTAAAACAAAATTACAAACATATCCTACAACATACATACTGTAGTGCAATAACAACATTGCAACTTTACACATTTGTAATCCAAAGTAAAAAACGAGGAGTTATCCATCATCAAAATAGCTGCAAAAGATAATACTAACATTTATTCTGAAGGTTTTCAAATCATTAATAAGCCACCATGACAGGCAAGGCTACCTTACGCATTTCTGACACATATTATATGTCTGTAATAAACAATATTTCACCGCACTATACTGGGAATATCAAAGGATCAAATTAGAAGACTGACTTGATAATACATAGAGAGAGCGTGATGGTCTTGAGGCTGTTTGCCTTGATTTTGGAATATAGTTAGCTGGCCTAAATTTGACTTAGTGAATATGGACAGCACGCCTTTTCTATGCATTATCAAGTGAGTACTCTATTTTGATCCTTTGACTTTGCCAGTATAGCGCTGTGAAATATTGAATTTTTTACAGACATGTAATATGTCTCAGAAACGCATAAGGTAGCCTTGCCTGTCATGGTGTCTTAATCATATGATTTGAAAACTGTCATAAGAAATGTTAGTATTATCTGTTTTAGCTCATTTTGATGATGGAGAAAACCTCTTTTTTACTTTGGATTGGGATTTTGAGCACCTGTTCAAACACACTGGACATCTCCTCCCATCAGACCGCTTAAGAACACTCATGTACAGTATGGGTTTACAATTTCCATGTTTTTAGCCACTTATAAATTGTGGAATGTTGTGGAAGGAGAAGGCGGAGGAGCAGCCTGTGGTTGCTGCTGACTACTTTGAGCAACATCGCCCTGTGTGGGTGCATACTGTTGCCCATGCTGTTGGTACTGACCGTCCTCCTGTGCTTGTTGGGGGTAGTGGCCATAGTAATACTGCTGAGGGGCATATTGTTGTGGCGGGTAGGCCCGTGTCTCATACCCACCAATATAGCCATGTCGTCCCCAACCAGGTTGGGACCAGCCTCCAACACTGGGTGGGAAAAAGTGGCCATATTGGTGGGGTTGGCTAGAGCCAGAAATCTGTTGCTGCTGTTGGGAAGGTTGGGTAGGGGGAGGAAGGGGGTGAGGTGTAGGCCCACGTATTAGAGGATGTTCTGACCCTGCTTGAGCAAGCATCTGTGTGGGTGGTCTCATGCGCATTAGATTTCTGGGGGAAAGCTGCCACCTCTCCAGATATTCAAAAAGCTAATATGGGGTATTGGGGGGGTGCTCGCATCAAGCAGGATCTGAAAACATCCCCTAATACGGAGCCTGACCTCACGGGAAAGGGCACGGAGATAAAGGGCCATGCTACGTGAGTAGGCCTCCTCCCCATCATCTGTAGTGACTCGAGATAAATAATTTAGGACCCCTGTGTCCACATTGGTCCTGTTCTCTTGAACAGCGACCTGGCGCCTTCTTCGGCCTCGCCAGGATGTAACAGCAGCCTGTGGGGAGCCCTGGATCTGGGCAGTTGGGCTGCTGCTCAAGTTGCCCTGCTCCTCCAGGATGGGTGATGGGGCAGCAGCAGACGGTCCTGGTGGTGTGGTTTGTTGGGCAGCCAATGGGTTCTCCTGTGATGACTCATCTTCACCCATGCTTCTTGTAGGGGGAGAAGATGGGCCATCCACCTCATCCCCTACAGGATCAATTATGGGCTCTGTCTGAGCCCGTTCCTCAATCCGTAAGGTTGGATTGAGTTCTGTTATGAAATAGAATAGAGGCAAAAATACATCAATATTTTTGGCCCTGTAAAGTATCGGTGTAATGTGGTGTGAGGTATGTACTTACGGTCTCAGATCCAGAATTGGGGCGAGGAAGGAGAGGCGGTCATAATACACATATTTGCGTTTCACGTAGCCCACATCCCCACTCCTGGACCGCTGCTGACGTTCCCGGCGTTATTGGTCCCGGATGCTTCGCCAGCGTTTCACCACATCTTCCACTGCAATGTGACTGGAAATATTATCAATTTCACATATTTGATCGGTCACATTTGCTACCAGTAGTCTAGGCATGTGGCCTTCTGGGGTGCGCTTTCTAGCCAGGCTGGCATATCTAATTGGCCCATCCAGGCCAGATACATAGGGTCAGAATAGTTTATGTATCAAGTAACTACACTTAATAACTTGGTTGGCTAAGAGGAAGAGGAGCTTGTGGCCTGGGCAAAATTATGGCATTGTGAAACTATGTGTCACGTCAAAATCTACCTGCCTCATGAGGCAAAAAGGAGAAGGACAGGAAGGGGAGGGGAGCAGAATCTGTAATCATTTTTGTTTGTGAGGTAATTTAGATAATTTTTGGGACTTGTACTTACTCAGTTTCTGCTGCTCCTCACGAGGCCGATCACCAAAGTCATGGAACATCTGGCGACATATGCGCCTCCATGACACTTCCTTTCTTGCGCGGTTGGCATAATTGGCATCCCTTTGGTCCTAAAGTTCTGGCCGCTCCTGCACTAATACTATAAGCATCTCCACATTAAGGAAATATGGCGCCATGACACTGCTGTACTCCGTGGAGGCTGACTTCCTGGATGTCTGGAGCGCTTTTTGAGCTCATTTGCATGTCTAGGCTTCCTGATGATGGATTGGCCCATTTCCTGTCACCAGCCAAAAGACCTGCGTATTTCTCGCAAGTCACACATGTGGTCAGTGTGTAATCCGTATTTTTTGCACACCCCTAGACTTGCATTGGCGTATTATGGGCGTAGTACGCTGACAATCGCAGAATGCTGCGATTGGCACGGACCGTAGAATACGGACGAGAAATATACGGCTGTTGGGAGCAAACCCATAGAGAATCATTTGTCCGTGTGTAATGCGTGCTTTTAGCGCCTCTCACTCATCCATATTCCTCGCTAGTGTGACCCCGGCCTTACTCGAACATGATGTTTCCACCATATTAATTTCCTGAACATGGCTTGTACTTTGCAAAATATGGAGGGAGGAAGCCATCAAGAACCGTTATGTAACACATACAGTTGTGCTTAAAAGTTTACATGCCCCAGCAGAATTATTGCTTTCTTGGCCTTTTTTCAGAGAATAAGAATTATAACACCAAACCTTTTCCTCCACTCACGTTAGTGGTTGGGTGAAACTAATTATTGTCAAACTACTGTGTTTTCTCTGTTTAAATAATGACAACCCAAAACATCCAAATGACCACGTGCAAAAACCTAACATATCCTGGTGATTTTGGCCTGATAACATAAAAGCTGAGGGAGTTTCTTGGATCCTAACAGAATCTTGCATCTTTCATCCAGCCACAGACGTTTCTGGATTGTGAATCATGGGGAAATCAAACAAATTGTCAATGGATCTACAGGAAAATGTAGTTTAACAGTATAAAACAGGAAAGGGATACAAAAAGATATCCAAGGAATTGATAATGTCAGTCAGCAGCGTTCAAACTGTGATTAACAAATGGAAAATCAAGGGCTCTGTAAAAACAAAACCACGGTCAGGTAGACCAACAAAAATTTGGCTACAATTGCCAGGAAAATTGTTCAGTATGCAAAGAAAACCCCGCAAATAACATCAGCTGAAATACCGGACTCTCTGAAAACTAGCAGTGTGGCTGTTTCAAGATGAACAATGAGGAGGCACTTGAAGAAAAATGGGCTGCATGGTCAAGTCGCCAGAAGAAATCCATTACTGTGCAAATGCCACAAAGTATCTCACCTACAAAACGCAAAACAGCACAGCGATAAGCCTCAAAACTTCTGGAACAAGGTAATTTGGAGACCAAAATTGAACTTTTTGGCCACAACCATAAACGTTACATTTGGAGAGAGGTCAACAAGGCCTATGATGAAAGGAGCACCATTCCTACTGTAAAGCACAGAGGTGGATCGCTGATGTTTTTGGGATGTGTAAGGCTGGTTTCACACTAGCGTTTTATCGCACAGCGCATCATGCGCTATCGGTCGCACGTGCAATTGTCCCCTATCTTTAAAATGGCAGGCGCAGTGTCTAGCGATTGCACGAGTGCCTCAGCGTTTTCATGTGCTGCACATTTTCTAAGTGTGCGACAAGACGCGCCGGATGCTACATGTTGCATTTTTTGCTCTGCCCAACATCGATAAAAAAAAATCACATGCGCGTGTGTGCGCATGCGATGCGCAAAAAAATAGCATTAGAGTCCATTGGGTCGCTGATGTGCTCTGTGAAGTGTGCACGTCAGTTCTTTGTGAGCGCGCACGATTTGAGAGTAAACATCGTTTAGACACTTGTTTAATCCACCCCCTAAACAAGCAACATTGTTTTGGAGGAGTGTACTTAAAAGAAGGGGTCTGTAGTGCCAGACCACACTCTACAGACAGTCTGCAAGAGATAAGAAGCACTGCATTAGAGAATACACCCACCCAGCAAGAGACAAGACTCTAGTTTGGATTATAGCTTCAGCAGCTAAAATGTGAGTATTATAAAATCTATATATGTATGTCTGTCCTTTTAAATATATTATGTACTAATGTTTTTTTTTTTATTCCAGCATGTCTTCTGGATCCGAATATTCGCCATCCCAAGAAGAACTGGCCCAAGCTGACCGGAGATGAGGATTTTGCTGCCTTTGTGTAAGTATAGTTGCCTCTAGAAATGGGTAATAATTTGTGTTCTTTTACAGACCTCAGCATTGGAACCGGCAAGTGAGGCGGGACAGCGGGAGCAGCCTAGCCAAGTCACGGCGAGGAGACGCAATGTAGGTATCAATTCTTTCAAGGACCCTTTTTTTAAAAAAAAAAAATTTCGATTCCTTTTTTTCTGTCCTGTTTTTCATCTTCTATATCTTTCTTCTTTTCTGTTTACTTTTTTTTCTGTGTGATTCTCATCAATTTCCAAGATTATAATTTTTTTTTTCTAGGTTCCACAACGGGATGAAGACATCTATCTCGACAACGAGTACCTGACCCGCCTTATCCAGGGCCATGTTCCATTGTGGGACAGCCGTGACCAGCAGTACAAAGACATTGTGGTGACCCGGCAGCTCTGGAATGAGGTGGCCGCAGCGTTGATGGAGGGCCCGGACAGCAGCTCTTCAGCTTCAAAAAAGGCATTTAGTAAATATTTCCCTGCCCTTTGATGCTGCATTGACTCTTGTTCCTGAGGATACTGTTGTGTTTCCTGATATATTCTGTCAGTGAACATAACAGTGCCCTCAGGAACAACAGTGACTGCATTGCATATTGTAATGCTGTATTGATCATGCTTTGACTCTTGATGCTGTTGATACTGGTGTGTTTCTTGCAAGATATATTCTTGCAGTAAACACACCAGTATCATCAGGATCAACAGTGAATACATTGTGTATTGTAATGCTTTATTGACCATGCTTTCACTCTTGCTCCTGATGATACTGGGGTGTTTCTTGCAAGATATATTCTTGCAGTAAACACACCAGTGTCATCAGGATCAACAGTGAATGCATTGTGTATTGTACTGCTGTATTGATCATGCTTTCACTCTTGCTCCTGATGATACTGGTGTGTTTCTTGCAAGATATATTCTTGCAGTAAACACACCAGTGTCATCAGGCTCAACAGTGAATGTATTGTAATGCTGTATTGATCATGCTTTCACTCTTGATGCTGTTGATACTGGTGTGTTTCTTGCAAGATATATTCTTGCAGTAAACACACCAGTGTCATCAGGATCAACAGTGAATGCATTGTGTATTGTACTGCTGTATTGATCATGCTTTCACGCTTGCTCCTGATACTGGTGTGTTTCTTGCAAGATATATTGTTGCAGTAAATACACCAGTGTCATCAGGATCAACAGTGAATGCATTGTGTATTGTAATGCTGTATTAGATCATGTTTTAACTCTTGATGCTGTTGATACTGGTGTGTTTCTTGCAAGATATAGTCTTGCAGTAAACACACCAGTGACATCAGGATCAACAGTGACTGCATTGTGTATTGAATTCTTTTGTGATGCCGCATTGAATGTTTGCCACGTTCACTCAGGTGTGTGTGATGATACAGATGTTGCCATCAATGCATTATATAACGTTTTTTCTATTTTTTTTCTACAGTGAACAAAGTCCACACACGTTGGCGCTCAATGAAGGAGTGCTTCTACACTGATGTTCGTGAGTACACTGAGGGGCTGGTTCGCAGTGGTTCAGCGGCAAGGACCAAAACAAAGTACCGCTATCATCGCAAGTTGGCATTCCTAAGACCGGTCCTTGCCACCAGAGCATAAGTATTAAATTTTTTTTTTTTTTTAATAACCAGTGCTTTTCTATACCACAGCTGATGCTTCTAGTAAATGCATGATAGTAATGTTTTACTTTTCTTTCCACAGCACCTGGAGCAGCATCCTGCAACCTGTCCCTGGAGCGGTCCTTCATCGATCGACCTCGGACCCGTCCCAGCCATCCGACAGCCAGGAAGCAACTTGCAGGTCAGCAACACGGACAGCTGGTGACCAGGAAGCTGGTCCATCAGGTGTTCCCCTGTCCCAGGTCTCTGCCACTGGTTATGCGGACACTTCCCACCAGCGGCAGAGGGCCTTGGACAGGCCTGTCTTGCCCGAGTTCATGCACTTGAGCGAGGCCCTTCATGCCAGCCTTAAGTCGAGGTCCGACAGAGTGGAAAGCGGTTTTTCACTCAAGGAACGCGGTTTTACCCACATGGAACACCGCTTCCACTCTGTCGACCAGTGCCTTGACCAGCTGGAGGCCAACCTCAACAGACCAGCGCACCATTTCTTTAGTAAAATTGAACAGGGCATGGCAGAACACCTTAGTCCTGAGCAACAGCTAAATGTGTTACAGGCCTGCAACACTGCTTTCTTACAGGCTATGCAGCAGAATCAGTACGTGCAGCACTCAGTGGTGCCATTCCCACCTGTGCCACCACTGACTCGCTTCACCACAGTACCGACTCCTGCTGCATACCACTACATGGCCACCTGCATTCCTAGCCAAGCCGCACAACAATACACCACACCAATGCCAAGTGCTGCTGGACACTCCACCCCGCCACCAGCATGGCAAGGGCTGCTCCTGTCTGGAGCACCACTACCGCCACCGTTCCACCATCTTGGTGCACCGCCACCGCACAACCAGCTAGGGCCTCCACCACCTATTCTTCTGGTCAGAGCACCAACACATCTCCGTCTAGGAGCACCGCCACCACTCAGCATCAGCATAGGAGCACCGCCACCACTCCTCATCATTCCAGGAGCACCGCCACCACTCATCATAGGAGCACCGCCACCACTTTGCCTCCTAGGAGCACCGCCACCACTCCTCATCATCGGAGCACCACCACCATTTCACCTCCTAGGAGCACCGCCACCACTCCTCATCATAGAAGCACTGCCACCACTTCGCCTCCTAGGAGCACCTCCACAACTTCTCGTACTAGGAGCACTGCCACCACTTCTCTAGCAAGAAGCACCAAGAACACTTCTCCTTCTAGGAGCACCGACACCACATATTCTCCTTCAAGGAGCATCGCCACCACCACCACCGAGCAGCAGAGGGGTGACCCACATTCCCTCTTTTTCTTATCACGGGCAAGGTCCACCATCTCCAAGCAGTCAAGCAATGTAAGGCGGTCACACGGTGGTAGTCGGTCCAAGCACGTGACTCCTGCCCCAAAGAAGAGCAAGAAACAAAAGACTTTGTTTGTCAGTCTCCCCTCTCCTTCTAATGTTTCTCAACCTGCCTCTGTTTCCATCCCTGAGCTCAGTTCCCCCACTACTTTAGTCACCCCTTCACCAAGAACCCCTTCCTCAACTTCCAGCCGTTTCTCGTCTCTCCACACCCCCAAAGTATACCACTCTTCTGCCAAACGTCCTTCCAAATAAAATTTTTATTTAAAAAAAAAAAATAAATAAATGTGCAATTCTGCTTTCACAAAATACTGTTTCATTAATGTGTCTTTCGCCTCCTACACACACTGCACTGTACACACCCTGCGCCGTACACTTAGCATTTTGGCCACCACATAGCTTCATTACTGACACATGTTTCTTGTGTCAGTCTTGGAGATATGTGTTGTCAAAAACACAAATTTATATGACTTGTATTTTCCCCACCAGTCTCTTGAGTCAGCTAATATTACCCAGACTGAATAGAGGATGTTGTTGAGTGCAAGGCTTATCTATTGTTACCTTGCCAGGTATCATCAAAAGTTAATTGACTGGTGTGTTTTTACCATCATCATTTAACTTTTTGTGATACAAGGCAAGATGATTCTAGATATACCTTGTAATTAACAACATCCTCTATTCAGTGTGTGTTGAGAAACTGAGTAGATGACTGGGAAAATACACGCCATATGTACAATACCCTGCCCTTGTATCATAACTATCACACCTGGCTAGGTGAATACACATGAGTTTTAACCTGCAGCGTCGCTTCAGTCTTCATATATTTCTATCAGACTGTAGCAATGCTGCAGTTTACCTCTTATGTGTATTCTCCTGCCCATGTGTGATAACCTTCTGAAGTCTGGATGCATTACTTTTGGCGTCCTCACTTCAGCATGACACCAGGCCTGGGTATTGGATTAGTTGTATAAACTTTATTATGTCTACTGTCTGCGTTCAAACTGAAGCCACAGTGATGATACTACAGATTATATTTATAGTCACAGCGTTAGGTGTCATAAATAGTGAGGGATGCAACTGCAGTCCCAAATCACTATTGTTAACATCATGCCAGGTGACACAAAAATTATTTGTATTATCTCCACCATCGCAGCAAATTGAACTCAAAGTGTAGAGATGATAAAGATCATACAACTTGTGTGCATGTATAGTCACCTGGTCCGGAGTACTAGTAAATTCATGATGCACAAAACACAGCATCATGAATTCACTGGTACAATGGGCCAGATGATTATTGTATTGAATAGTAAGATGACAGAGTGCACTCGGTACAGGTATCACAGGTTTTTTATTAACATACACACAAAAGAAAACTTTGTTACACCATTTGATCTTGCCATTCCACCCGTCCCACATTTGAGTTGAAGTAGGCCGAAATTGGTCCCTCATTTGGCCAACTTCAACGGATGACCTGAGAGGGTGCTGAGTAAATTCAGGCAATGGGTTAGGAGCTGCATCATCGAGTTCAAAGTTCGGGTGCTCTCTAACATGACAAAATTATGTAGAACCACAGAGGCCTTCACCACCTCATCCACTGTTTCCAGTTTCTGATTAATGGCTGTGCTGAGAATGTGCCATCTGGAGACCAGTATACCAAAGGCACACTCAACAGTTCTTCTTGCCCTGGTCAGCCTGTAATTAAAAATTCTTTTGGTGTGGTCCAAGTCCCGGCTGGAGTAGGGCTTGAGGAGGTTTTGGCACATCTGGAATGCCTCATCCCCAACCATTACAAAGGGCTGTGGGGGACCTTCGGTGTTGGGAAGAGCCCGTGGCATGGGGAAATTGAACTGGTTGCCATACAACCTCCGGCCCATGTCAGAGTTCTTAAAAGCCTGGGAGTCATTCCCACAGCCAAATGCACTAATGTCAACTGCAACAAACATACAGTCTGCATCCGCAATGGCCATGAGTACTGTAGAAAAGTACTTTTTATAGTTAAAGTACTCAGAGCCTGTTCTTTTTGGTTTTATAATACGGATGTGTTTCCCATCAACGGCACCTAAACAGTTGGGGAAATTGCAGACTGTCCAGAATCTTTCAGCAATTTCAAACCACTTTTCCTCGGTGGGCAGGGGCATAAATTCGGGACAGAAAACGTCCCACAAAGCCTGGCAGGTGTCCGCAACTATTCCCGACAAGGTGGATATTCCAATACGGTACTGGAAGTGCAGTGAAGAGAGGCTCTCGCCAGTAGCCAGGAATCTGTGAAACCGAGAAACAAAAATTAATATTTGTGTATATGGATTGTTACAACAACAAAAAATACAATTTAACACAAGAAAAAAAAAATGGCATACAAATATATATGAAGCCTATTCTTTACCTCATGGCATTAAAAAAATACTGCAGCCTTTGGTTAACTACATGGCAGAACAATAATTCTGCCAGCTTTAGAATAGTCCATGTGAGAAAAAAGAAAATTATGCAGGCATTGTTTTTGCAAGACTACGTACCGTAATGCGACCAGGAGCCATTCCTCCGGATGGACACGACCAAGCAAATATCTGAAGCTTTGTTGGGACATCCGTGTGTAATCAGTAAATTTTTCCGGGTTTGCCTGGAGCGCGCTGTAGAGGGTGTGGTACGCTCCACGGCTCTCCCGGCGTTCAAAAATCGGATGTATCCACAAACGCTGCCGCTGCTATCTTCGCTGTCTCTCTCTCTCCCCCTTTGTTGATGGCAAGCAACTGCATAAGCCTGAGCCATCCTGATGTCCAGATCCAAGTTGAAGTGAAAACTCTTCCAGCGCAGATCCATGTTGTCAAGAGAAAATCCAAGCAAATGTGAAGAATTCAGCTGTAAACTGGGTCTATATAAAGAATTTCCATAACACAAGCCCACTGCTGTCCCATTGGTGGAGTCTTTTGCAAGAATTTTTCAAGGATTTTCCTCCTGTGATTGTGACACCATGCGCATAAAAAATGCAAACGCATGGAAAAACGCATACAAACGCACCGTTTTGTCGTAATGCGCACGATGATGCAACGAAAAAACGCAGCGTTTACAAGCATTTGTAAGCGTTTTTTGCATGCGTTTCATGTGGGCTTGAAACACTGCGCAAAAAGGCGCAAGTGTGAAACTAGCCTAAGCTACAAAGACACAGGAAACTTGGTCAAAGTTGAAAGAAAGATGAATGCAGCACGTTATCAGCAAATAATGGAGGCAAATTTGCAATCATCAGCCCGGAAGCTGCGCATGGGACTTACTTGAATATTCCAACATAACAACGATTCAAAACACAAGGCCAACTTGGCCAGTCATTGGCTACAGCAGAACAAAAGGAAGGGACGAACTCAAGCGCGCAGTTCATGCTAGACAGCCCAGGAATTTACAGGAACTGGAGGCTTTTTCCCAAGAAAAGTGGGCAGCTTTTCCATCTGAGAAAATAAAGAACCTCATCCACAACTACCACAAAAGATTCAAGCTGCCATTGATGTTAGAGGGGGCAATACATGGTATTAACCCCTTTCCTACATTAGACGTACTATTCCGTCCATGTGACCTGGGACCTAAGTCCCAAGGATGGAATAGTATGTCTAGCGCGATCAGCTGTGCTCACGGGGGGAGCGCAGCTGATCGCGGCCGGGTGTCAACTGATTATCACAGCTGACACCCGGCACCATGTGTCAGGGGCGGTCACGGACCACCCCCGACACATTAACCCCTGGCACCCTGCGATCAAATACGATCACAGTGTATCGGGCGTTTAGGGAATCATCGGCAGGGAGGGGGCTCCCTCCGTGCTCCTCTGAGACCCCCGCAGCAGCGCGATGTGCAGTGCTGCTGTGGGGGTCTCCTTCCCTGCAGGTCCCCGAATCCAAAATGGCGGCGGGGGACCTTCGGGGCCCTGCAGAGAGGCGGCTTCCTCATGCCTGCAATGCGCCGGCAAGGAGGAAGCCTGCAGCACTGCCTGTGACAGATCGCTCATCTATCACAGCGATCTGTGATGTGACAGATCAGCAATCTGTCACATGACAGTTATGTCCCCTCTGGGACAATGTAATAAAGTTAAAAAAAGAAAGTGTAAAAATAATTTATAAAAAAAAATCGCTAAATAAAAAAAAAATATTCCCTAATAAATTCATTTTTTTAAAATAAAAAAAAAAAAAACAATAAAAGTACACATTTGGTATCACCGCGTCCATAACGACCCGCCCTATAAAACTGTCTCTCTAGTTAACCCCTTTATTGAACCCCTTAAAAAATAAAAAATGAAGCAAAAAATAAAGCTTTATCATCAAAGTGCAATAACGCGTGATCAAAAAACGGATATAAATAAGCATGGTACCGCTGAAAACGTCACCTTGTCCCGCAAAAAATGAGCCACCACACAGCATCATAAGCAAAAAAATAAAAAAGTTATAGCTCGCAGAATAAAGCGATGCAAAAATAATTATTTTTTATATAAAATTGTTTTCATTGCATAAAAGCGCCAAAACATAAAAAAGACATAAATGAGGTATCGCTGTAACCGCACTAACCCAAAGAATAAAACCGCTTTATCACGCGGAACGGTGTAAACACGCCCCCCAAATGAAATTCATGAAACGCTGGTTTTTGTTCATTCTGTGTCCCAAAAATCGGAATAAAAAGTTCTCAAAAATTGTGACGTGCCCAAAAATGGTACCAATAAAAATGTCAACTCGTCCCGCAAAAAATATGACCTCACATGACTCGGTGGGTCAAAATATGGAAAAATTATAGCTCTCAAAATGTGGTGATGCATAAACTATTTTAGCTTGCGACAGCTGTCAAAAATAAAAAGCCCGCCATCTATAGTAAATCAAACCTCCCTTTATCACCCCCTTAGTTAGGGAAAAATAATAAAATAAAAAAATGTATTTATTCCAATTTTCCCATTAGGGCTAGGGTTAAGGTTAAGGCTAGGGTTAGGGCTAGGGGTGTGTTGGGGTTAGGGTTGGAGTTAGAATTGGGGGGGTTTCCACTGTTTGGGCATATCAGGGGCTTTCCAAACGCGACATGGCGTCCGATCTCAATTCCAGCCAAAAAAGTCAAATGGCGCTGCTTCCCTTCCGAGCTCTGCCATGAGCCTAAATAGTGGTTTAGTCCCACATATGGGGTATTAGCATACTTAGGACAAATTGCACAATAACTTTTGGGGTCCTGTTACTCTTGGGAAAACAACAATTGGGGGTAAAAAGATCATTTTTGTGGAAAAAATATGATTTTTTAATTGTACGGCTGTATGTTATAAACTTCTGTGAAGCCCTTGGGGGTTCAAAGTGCTCACCACATATCTAGAAAAGTTCCTTGGGGGGTCTAGTTTCCAAAATGGGGTCACTTGTGGGGGGTTTCCACTGTTTAGGCACATCAGGAGCTCTCCAAACTTGACACGGCATCCGATCTGAATTCCAGCCTATTTAGCAGTGAAAAAGTCAAACGGCGCTCCTTCCCTTCCGAGCTCTGCCATGCGCCCAAACCGTGGTTCCCCCCACATATCAGGTATCAGCGTACTCAGGACAAATTGCACAATAACTTTTCCAGTCCAATTACTCCTGTTACCCTTGGTAAAATAGAAAAATTGAACCTGAAGTAATTTTTTTTGTGAAAAAAGTTAAATGTTCATTTTTTTAAACATTCAAAAAATTCCTGAAGGGTTAATAAACTTTTTGAATCTGGTTTTGTGCACCTTGAGGGGTGCAGTTTTTAGAGTGGTGTCACTTTTGGGTATTTTCTATCATATAGAGCACTCAAAGTGACTTCAAATGTGATGTGGTCCGTAAAAATAAAATGGTGTTGTAAAAATGTAAAAAAAAAAAAAAAAAAAAAACTTTTAACCCTTATAACTTCCTAACAAAAAAAAATTGTGGTTCCCAAATTGTGCTGATGTAAAGTAAACATGTGGGAAATGTTACTTAAGTTTTTTGTGTGCCATATCTTTGTGATTTAAGGGCATAAAAATTAAAAGTTGGAAAATTTTCAAAATTTTTGCCAAATTTCTGTTTTTTCACAAATAAACGCAAATTATATGAATGAAATTTTACCACTATCTTGAAGTAGAATATGTCACGAGAAAACAATGTCAGAATCACCGAGATCCATGAAAGCGTTCCAGAGTTATTGCCTCATAAAGGGACAGTGGTCAGAATTGTAAAAATTGGCAAACATGCAAACCACCCTTGGGAGTAAAGGGGTTAAGAAATGAGGTATGTGAACTTTTGATCAGGGTCATTTGGATGTTTTGGGTTGTTATGATTTAAAAAGAGAAAACACAGTAGTTTGACAATAAATGGCTTCACCCAACCACTAACCATGAGTGAAGGAAAAGTTTGTTATCATTCATATTCTCTGAAAAACGGCCAAGAAAGCAAAAATTCTGCCAGGGTATGTAAACTTTTGAGAACAACTGTATAACAATTGTGGCATAAGGATCATCTTGATAACATTCCCTCTACCTATAAATGATAGTAGTTACTTAGACCATGCATTCACCTTAGTTCTAAATTTATCTAACAAGGGTCTACGTTTAGGCTACACTCACACGTAGTGGAACTCTTGCGGAAATTACCGCGAGAATTCCGAATTCCATTCGGCGGGAAAATCGCATTTTAAATTCCCGTTATTTTCCCGTGGAAAAACTAGCATTTTGCAAGCATTATTAGCTTGCAGAATTGCTAGTGTTTTCCAAGCGATCTGTAGCATTGCTTGGAGAACTGATTGACAGGTTGGTCACACTCGTCAAACATAGTGTTTGACGAGTGTGACCAACTTTTTACTATTGAGGCTGCCTATGCGGCATCAATAGTAAAAGATAGGATGTAAAAAATAATAAAAAAAAATGTATTGTTATTCTTACCTTCCGGCGTCCCACGCAGCCTTCCCGCCTCTCTCCATGCTCCCGATCCCAGTAATTATTTGCGAGAATTACAGCAATGATGTCTGCTCTCGCGGGATCGCGACATCTCGCGGTCATTTGCGATGAGGTCGCGCAAATGACCGCGAGACTTCGCGACCCCGCGAGAACGGACGTCATCGCTTGCAAAGGATTACTGAGACCGGGAGCGTGGAGAGAGGCAGGAAGGCTGCGCGGGACGTCGGAAGGTGAGAATAACAATATTTTTTATTTTAAATTCTATTTTTTACAGGGATATGGTACCCAAAGTCCGGAGGACAGTCTCCTCTCCTCCAGACCGTGGGTACCATCCGCAAATGTTCTGCTTACTTTTCGCATGGTGTGCACAGCCACATGCGGAAAGTAAGCAGAACAATGCATTCCTATGGGTGCAGGATCGCAGAGATTCCGCTAAATTAATGAGCATGATGCGTTTACCGCGAAGCGATTCCGCCGCGGTAAAAACCGCAGCATTAGCACAGCCTTGCGGAATCCCATAGGACTGCATGAAATACTTATTTTTCACGTTTTCGCTGCAAAATCGCGCGGTTAAAACCGCCGCGAAAATGCGAAAAAACCACCACGTGTGAACATAGCCTTAATGTTCCATGTTCTTTAGGCTTGGTACTGACAGTTATTCCCAAGTATTTCAACTTGTCTACAATTTGTAACTGAGATTGTTTCTTTATTGGAGAATAGGGCAGAGGATCTTCAGACCTACAGATGACTACCCATTCCTGCTAATACATGTGGGGATAAATGACACAGCAAGAAACGACCTGGAAACCATCTGCAGTGACTTTGAAAACTTAGGTAAGAAAGTGAAAGAACTGGGAGCGCAGGTGGTCTTCTCTTCCATCCTCCCAGTGAACAACTGGCTACGTAAATGGTGCCGTCAGCAAGGATTTGGATTTCTGGATCACGGAGTGAATTACCTATATGATGGACTACTTGCTAGAGATGGGGTGCACCTTACGAAGACTGGAAAACATGCATTTGGAAGTCACCTTGCTACACTCATCAGGAGAGCTTTAAACTAGAACAATGTGGGAAGGGAAGCAAAAGGCCAGAAAAAGCCATACACCTGACAAATGCTATTGAGAACTCTGCTATTAGAAGTGGAAAGGAAGAACAAAGACAAAAGAATCTAAATAAAAAAAATATTGGAGAAAGAGAAACCAATCACAAACTAAAATGTTTCTATACTAATGCACAAAGCATGGGCAACAAACAAGGAGAACTGGAATTACTAACACAGGAAAAGAAATATGATGTCATTGGAATCACTGAAACTTGGTGGGACAATACACATGATTGGAATACAAGGCTAGAAGGATACAACTTATTTGCCAGAAATAGACTTGATAAACGAGGAGGAGGTGTCGCATTGTATGTTTGAAACGCGTATATCTGCACAGAGATTGAAGCTTCAGAGACTGAGAGTTCTGTGGAAACTGTTTGGGTAAGAATACAAGGACAGAACAATGGAAAGGACACCATTGTAGGCATTTACTACAGACCGCCTGTGCAAGCTGATGATATGGATGAACTCTTTATGCATCAAATGGCCAAGTTCTCCAAAAAATATGACATAGTTGTCATGGGAGATTTCAACTATCCTGACATTTGTTGGGAATATCTCTAAGGCAAAACTAACAGGTCAAGGAAATTCTTATCCTCTCTTGTTGACAACTTTATCTTCCAAAAGGTAGGGGAGAAAACAAGGGGAACTGCTACCTTGGATCTAATCCTTATAAACAGGAAGGAAATGGTTGAGGAGGTAAAAGTAGTTGGGACCCTAGGAGGTAGCGACCATGCTATTTTAGAATTTTGGATAACTAGAGGAGGAAGACCTGTGAAGACTCAGATGTCAAGGTTAAATTTCAGAAAGGCAGATTTCAAGGGATTCAGAAAGAGAATTGGAGGGATCCAATGGCTGGATATCCTTAAGGACAAAAATGTCCAGGAACGATGGAAAATCTTGAAAAATGAAATTCTCAAAGCACAATTGTTAACAATTCCGAAAAGAGGGAAGAATAGGAAGCATTTAAGGAAACCAGGATGGATGAACACAGAACTTAAGCACATGCTAAAAAGGAAGAAAGAAATGTTTATAAAATGGAAAGAGGGAGGCATATCTAAAGAAGAATATAATGCTGTCTTCAGAACTTGCAGGGCACAAATCAGATTATCTAAAGCTGATAATGAATTGAGGCTTGCAAGAGATGCCAAAAGCAATAATAAAGGATTTTGGGGATATGTCAAAAGTAAAAGAAAAGTCAAAGATGCTATAGGATTTCTACAGGATGAAAATGATGAAATGGTAAGACAGGATGTTGAGAAGGCCGAACTTTTAAATTCCTATTTTGCATCTGTTTTCTCTCAGAAAGGAAATGTAACATCAATTGTTCTTCACTGTCAATTAAGGAAATAGAATAATCCAGGATATCTATAAACAGAAAGATAGTGAGGAAACACTTAGCTAACCTAGATGAATTCAAGTCTCCAGGTCCAGATGAATTACACCCCAGAGTAGTGAAGGAGATAGCAGAATACATTTTTGAACCCCTCTCCATAATCTTTGAAAATTCTTGGAGAACAGAAGAAGTCCCAGAAGCCTGAAGAAGAGCAAATGTTGTTCCTATCTTCAAAAAGGGAAAGAAGGTGGACCCAGGTAACTATAGGCTGGTGAGTGACTTCTATACCAGGAAAGATCTTTGAACAAATTATTAAACAACATGTATGTAAGTACCTGGATAAGAATGAAGTGATTAAATAGAGGCAGCATGGGTTTGTAACTAATAAGTCATGTCAGACTAACTTAATTTCCTTCTATGACAGAATCACTGATCGGGTGGATCAGGAAAATGCTTTAGATATAGTATATCTTGACTTCAGCAAAGCATTTGACAAAGTATCTCACACAATCCTTATTGAAAAAATGGCTAAGTATGGAATGGACAAGGCAACTGTTAGGTGGATTCATAACTGACTTAGTGATCGGACCCAAAGAGTGGTCGTAAATGGCTGCACATCCAGTTGGAAGAATGTCTCAAGTGGGGTACCACAGGACTCTGTCCTGGGCCCTGTATTGTTCAACATCTTTATCAATGATTTAGATGAAGGAATTGAGGGTAAACTGTTTAAATTTGCTGATGACACAAAGCTAGGAGGGATAGCTAATACTAGAGAACAGAGAGAGGATTCAAAAAGATATAAATAAACTGGAGAAGTGGGCAGCAACTAGCAGAATGGTTTTTAACAGGGAAAAATGCAAAGTACTACATCCGGGCAATAAAAATGAAAAAAGCATATACAGAATGGGAGGAATAGGGATAAGCAACAGCACATGTGAAAAAGACTTGGGTATACTAATAGATCACAGACTGAATATTAGTCAACAGTGTGATGCAGCAGCAAAAAAAGCAAATGCAATTCTAGGATGTATTAACAGAAGCATACAGTCTAGATCATGTGAAGTCATTATTGCCCTCTACTCCTCTTTGGTCAGACCTCATCTGGAAAACTGTGTCCAGTTAAGGGTGTCACATTTTTAAAAAGAACCAACAAACTGGAGCAAGTTCAGAAAAGAGCTACCAGAATGGTGACCGGTGTGCAAACACTGTCTTATGAGGAAAGGTTGCAGGATTTGGGAATGTTTAGCTTGCAGAGGAGAAGACTGAGAGGAGACTTAATAGCTGTCTACAAATATCTAAAGGGCTGTCACATTGTAGAAGGATCATCTTTATTCTCCTTTGCCCAAGGAAAGACTAGAAGCAATGGGATGAAACTGAATGGGAGGAGACACAGATTAGATATTAGAAAAAACTTTTTGATAGTTAGAGTGATCAATGAGTGGAACAGGCTGCCACGAGAGGTGGTGAGTTCTCCTTCAATAGAAGTCTTCAAACAGAGGCTGGACTGACATCTGTCTTGGATGATTTAGCGAATCCTGCTTTGAGCAGGGGGTTGGACCAGATGTCCCAGGAGGTCCCTTCCAACTCTACGATTCTATCTACTGTCATCAGGACAGATTTATTCCAATTAATTGATAAACCTGACAACCTTCGGAAGTCTGTTATAATTGACAATTTTGGACTGATTGAAGATATTATGTTATCAATAAAAAGCACTATGTCATCTGTATAGAGGCTCACTCGCTCCTCTATTTCACCACATCTAAGCCCAGTAAAATCCTTTGACTGCCTTAAGTGACACACCAAGGGTTCAATGGCCAAGGCAATGACTAAGGGTTACATTGGGCAGTGTATTTCTGTAATTTGAAAGTCTCATAGAATTTGCCATTCACTCAAAGTTTAGCAAACAGGGAATGATATAACAGCAGCGCTAAAGCAGTGCATTAAGCACCAAAGCTCACAAGTAAATTCCATTCTTCACTGTCGATGTAAATACTTTTAGGCCAGGTTCACATTGCGTTTAACCAGCCTGTTCAATGCATAGCTGGGCTGGTTAAACGGTATAGCATAACGTGATCGCGTTATGCTATACCCGCTAGTGCTAGCGGTGACAGAGCCTCAGACGCTGCAGCCCGTGTCCGAGGCTCCGTCACTGAATGGTGCCACTTTATGGCATGTGTCACGATGCGCCTGACAATGGAGGGCAATAGCAGCATTAATGGACTGCGTTACACCGCGTTATGCCGCGGTGTAACACAGTCCGTCTAACAGACTGCCTAAACGTAATGTGAACCCAACCTTATGCCCAACAATTACAAAAGTATTCTTGGAGTGATACCTTTATTGGCTAACCAGAAAATAATATATGTCTGAAAGTTTTCGAAGCACAGAGGCTCCTTCTTCAGGCGGAATTACAAATGAATTATTTACACAATGGCACTACATTTAAGAGATATTGCAACAGGACATTTGTTTCATGAGGTGGGAGGGGGTGATGCCTCCTAAAGATAAACCAAGGAAATCAAATTAGGCATTTTCTTACAAATGGAGAGGCAGTGGGAATGATGTTTAGTTATCTGGAGTCCGTCTGGTGGAGGTGTGAATTGTATTCAAATTGTGAGTCATAAATCCAGATGTTAAATTGAGTCCTAGTGTCAGATTAAATTTCCAAATTTTTCTCTTTCTTTCATTCTTAAAATTACTTATTAGTAATTAGCATTAAGACTTTTAAGTCCATCATGCAGTGTGCAGGTACAGAGAAATGTTTTCCCACAGGCGTGTCCATTTCATTCCTGATTGTGTGTCTGTGTAGATTCATCCTTGTTTGTAGTTTTTGCATGGTTTCCCCAATATAGATACCTCCAGGGCACCTTGCAAATTGTATCATGTACATCACATTGGAGGTAGTCCTGATGTAAAACCTCTTAAATGTGGTGCCTTTGTCTTGTATATTCATTTGTAATCCAGTTTGAAGAAGTAGCCTCTGTGCTCTGAAAACTTGCAAACATATTTTGTTTTCTGGTTAACCAATAAAGGTATCACTCCTAGAATACTTCTGTCATTGTTGGACATAAAAGTATTTACAGTTGTGGCCAAAAGTATTGACACCCCTGCAATTCTGTCAGATAATACTCAGTTTCTTCCTGAAAATGATTGCAAACACAAATTCTTTGGTATTATCTTCATTTAATTTGTCTTAAATGAAAAAACACAAAAGAGAATGAAGCAAAAAGCAAAACATTGATCATTTCACACAAAACTCCAAAAATGGGCCAGACAAAAGTATTGGCACCCTCGGCCTAATACTTGGTTGCACAACCTTTAGCCAAAATAACTGCGACCAACCGCTTCCGGTAACTATCAATGAGTTTCTTACAATGCTCTGCTGGAATTTTAGACCATTCTTCTTTGGCAAACTGCTCCAGGTCCCTGATATTTGAAGGGTGCCTTCTCCAAACTGCCATTTTTAGATCTCTCCACAGGTGTTCTATGGGATTCAGGTCTGGACTCATTCCTGGCCACCTTAGAAGTCTCCAGTGCTTTCTCTCAAACCATTTTCTAGTGCTTTTTTGAAGTGTGTTTTGGGTCATTGTCCTGCTGGAAGACCTATGACCTCTGAGGGAGACCCAGCTTTCTCGCACTGCGCCCTACATTATGCTGCAAAATTTTTTGGTGGTCTTCAGACTTCATAATGCCATGCACACGGTCAAGCAGTCCAGTGCCAGAGGCAACAAAGCAACCCCAAAACATCAGGGAACCTCCGCCATGTTTGACTTTGAATGCCTCTTTTTTTCTCCTGTAAACTCTATGTTGATGCCTTTGCCCAAAAAGCTCTACTTTTGTCTCATCTGACCAGAGAACATTCTTCCAAAACATTTTAGGCTTTTTCAGGTAAGTTTTGGCAAACTCCAGCCTGGCTTTTTTATGTCTCGGGGTAAGAAGTGGGGTCTTCCTGGGTCTCCTACCATACAGTCCCTTTTCATTCAGACGCCGATGGATAGTACGGGTTGACACTGTTGTACCCTTGGACTGCAGGGCAGCTTGAACTTGTTTGGATGTTAGTCGAGGTCCTTTATCCAGCATCCGCACAATCTTGCGTTGAAATCTCTTGTCAATTTTTCTTTTTCGTCCAGATCTAGGGAGGTTAGCCACAGTGCCATGGGCTTTAAACTTCTTGATGACACTGTGCACGGTAGACACAGGAACATTTTGGTCTTTGGAGATGGACTTGTAGCCTTGAGATTGCTCATGCTACCTCACAATTTGGTTTCTCAAGTCCTCAGACAGTTCTTTGGTCTTTTCTTTTCTCCATGCTCAATGTGGTACACACAAGGACACAGGACAGAGGTTGAGTCAACTTTAATCCATGTCAACTGGCTGCAAGTGTGATTTAGTTATTGCCAACACCTGTTAGGTGCCACAGGTAAGTTACAGGTGCTCTCTAATTACACAAATTAGAGAATCATCACAAGATTTTTCGAACAGTGCCAATACTTTTGTCCACCCTCTTTTTTATGTTTGGTGTGGAATTCTATCCAGTTTGGCTTTAGGACAATTCTTTTTGTGTTTTTTCATTTAAGACAAATTAAATAAAGATAATAATACCAAAGAATTTGTGTTTGCAATCATTTTCAGGAAGAAACTGAGTATTATCTGACAGAATTGCAGGGGTGTCAATACTTTTGGCCACAACTGTACATCGATTTTTTTGTTTGGCTAACATGGTAAAATGATTTGTTATTGTACATCTTCTACACTGAAAGCTTTGGCAGGATCCAAGGACATATCCACCCTTATGCAGTCTCCCTTTGAGTTCATTTGAAAGCTTAGAAATAGACGGTAGATGCATTTGGCATAATCAGATTGATCCTCATGTAGTAGTTCTCTAATAACTTTAATCAGTCTATTGGCTAAAACCTTAGCTAGTAGTTTAATATCCACTGGGAGTAAATAGATTGGCCTTTGTGAGTCAGGTATGAACTTATATTTCCTGGGCTTTGGTATTAAAACTGTTTTGACATACTTCATAGAATCTGGTAGGGAACCCCTTTCTGTGATGTCACGGGTGACTGGATACTCCGCCTCCAGCAGGGAGAATTTCTATGACACTCGTGACCCTGGATACACCGCTTCCAGCAGGGCGAATTTAAACAATGAAACGTGCAGCCGGATACACCGCCTCCAGTCTCTACACTCCTGACGGTCCCTAGGCAGGTTCCGCACCTGGCGACGAGCAGGATACCTAACAACCCTAGCTCACCCTGCACCTATCCCTTTCTAATGAATTGGACGGTGCAGAAGCTAATCCCATCACTGCACTAAAACACACATAAGGAAAGTTACAAACAGGGAAAAACCACTTAGTTTTGCTCTGTTGCTATTGCTCCCAGCAACAGAGTCCAGCACCCGAGTGCAGCTTTCCTCCTGAATAGCCGCAACTTCATCAAAGCTTTGTCAGAGCTGCGAGGAACGCCTCACTATTGCTCCTTCCGCAACAGGACTCTGACTGAGATGCAAGGAACTCTTCTCTAGCTCCTTCCTCCACCAAGGATGGTTGGAAATGACCAATATCACCAACAGTGAGTGAGACCACCTGACTCATTTATAGGCAAGGATCAGAGCAATCACACTTGCTAGTGATTCCAGTGTAATAATACTAGCCACCACTGGGGGCAAAACTTGAGCTAAAAGACACCACTGTGTAATGACCCTAATGGCCACCGGAGGCAAAACTAACTTTAAGCAAACAGCTTAAAGGAAAAAAAAAGGTTACATGTGCTTTTATCTGTCACAATCCAGCATGGATCGTGACAGTACCCTCCCTCAATGAGGGGCCTCTGGACCCTCAAGACCGCTCCTCATCAGGGAACCACCTACAGAGGGGACGCCCAGATCCAGAGTTCACCCCAGCCACTACCTGAACTTCAGGTTCTTGACAAACGAGCCCCGCTAGTATTGGCAATCTATGTTCTGGAGGCACCACACATCTCCAAAGCGCCGACCTGGGGAACGGGTTGTGTATGTGCATGTTTGGGGGTAAATCGAGCTGGCAAGACTCCGCAACACACTTCCACTGGATGTTTTTTGGTGGCCACCCATACATGCTCGTTCACACACAGGTTCGGACCTGAACATTTATTGCCACACATTAGTTTGTCACAATTCGGTGAACTCTTACTGGAAATGACAACAGAGGCGTCCCCCTGTGTCACCACACTCACACCCCCGCAATTCACCAAGGGGCTCACCATCCTCCAACCCCTTCCACCACGAGGTCTGTGCCTCCCAGGGTTGGCTAATGGCGAGGGTTGAGATTTGCCCCTACTCTCCTGCAGCACATCTGCTGCTCCCACAGGAAAGGAAGGGGCCAGTTGCAGAGAGACAGCAGAGACAGTAGCCCCTAGGCAGCAGCCCTCACACGACTACCCCCAGCTGACTACTTCCCTAGCCCGCCAATCTATTACCGGGTTGTGTTTTTTAAGCCAAGGGAGGCCTAAAACGATAGGCACCGGCATTCCCTCCAAGACGTAGCATGCCAAGGACTCCTCATGATGTCCTATCCGCAGATGGATATTTTCTACAACTTGAGTCAAGCTCCCCTGGCTCAGTGGAACAGAGTTAATGGCCTGGACGCTTATAGGTTGGGCTAGCGTCCTACACCTCAGGCCATGAGTCTGGACAAAGTGAGCATCCACAAGACTGACTCCTGCTCTGCTGTCCACAAGCACCGGTATCACCTCCGGTACCCCACCAGCCAACACCTCCACTGACATAGTAGCTTGGGAGGGCAAAATGGAGGAAATATACACTCCCTGGTCACCTCCCTCCAAGCAACCAGGGGAATGCGGCTTCTGAGATGGCATAGATAATTTGGCGCGTATAGGGCAACCCTAAAGGACATGACCAGTCTGCCCGCAGTGGAAACATGCTGACACCACTCTCTGAACCGTAGGCAGCCTTGTACACAAACTAGCTCCTCCTACTTGCATGGGTTCATCTGGAGACATATTACGTACTGGGCAGGCTCCCATGAAATGGCCCGGCTTCCCACAGGAAAAGCATACCCGCCACCACTGCGAGCCGCAGACAACCCCTTTTTTGTAATAACAACACCGGGCTGCCTGAGTTCCTCCATCTGCACTGGTGGGTCCTCCTCCCTAGCGAGGACAACAGGGGGCACATTTTGTGTATGTCTCTCCCTATGGCGTCTATCCACCTGGATGGCAAGGGACATTGCAGCCTCCAGCGACCTGGGGGTGGCGTACAGAACCAGAGTATCCTGCAACTTTGGAGACAGACCCTGCACAAATTGACTCCTAAGTGCAGGGTCATTCCACTGAGTGTCAGTGGCCCATCTCCTAAACTCTGAGCAGTACTCCTCAGCAACCCAGGCTCCCTGTTTACACCTACGGAGTTGGGATTCCGCCAGGGAGACACCATCAGGATCCCCATACACTAGCGCCAAAGCCACAAAAAACTCATCCACGGACTCTAACGATGGTGAATCGTCATGCAGGGAGAAGGCCCATGATTGGGGATCCCCCTTAAGAAAGGACATAATGATTCCCACCCGTTGCTATTCACTCCCTGATGAACGAGAGCGCAGCCTGAAGTATAACTTGCAGGCTTGCTGAAAAACCAAGAATTGATCTCTCCCTCCAGAAAACCTGTCAGGGAGGAATATCTTGGGTTCTGGCTGAGCATGTCTCTGAACCAAGCCCCCAAAGCCCACCAACAGCTGCAGTTGCTGCACCCACTCACCACGCAGCCCCCTAATCTCATCAGTAAATATCTGCAGCATTTGGGCAAAGGTCTGCATTGGGTTCATGGCTCAGCAGAAAAAAAAAAATGTAGGGTTGGTGATAATGTGATGTCACGGGTGATTGGATACTCCACCTCCAGCAGGGCAAATTTCTATGACACTCGTGACCCTGGATACACCGACTCCAGCAGGGCAAATTTAAACAATGAAACGTGCAGCCGGATACACCACCTCCAGCAGGTGAATTTCAATAGTTACACGTGTATCTGGATACACCGCCTCCAGCAGGGCGAATTTACAGAGATAAGGGAAACACCAGGGAAACCGATACAATGGAGGACCCTGCAATAGGGAACGGGGATGTGGAGACCTCCTGCACTCCCCTGAGTCAGTGTCTCTACACTCCTGACGGTCCCTAGGCAGGTTCTGCACCGGGCGACGAGCAGGATACCTAACAACCCTAGCTCGCCCTGCACCTATCCCTTTCTAATGAATTGGACGGTGCAGAAACTAATCCCACCACTGCACTAAAACACACATAAGGAAAGTTACAAACAGGAAAAATCCACTTAGCTTTGCTCTGTTGCTATTGCTCCCAGCAACAGAGTCCAGCACCCGAGTGCAGCTTTCCTCCTGAATAGCTGCTACTTCACCAAAGCTTTGTCAGAGCTGCAAGAAACTCCTCACTGTTGCTCATCCACACCAGGACTCTGACTGAGCTGCAAGGAACTCTTCTCTAGCTCCTTCCTCCACCAAGGATGGTTGGAAATGACCAATATCATCAACAGTGAGTGAGACCACCTGACTCTCATTTATAGTCAAGAGCCAGAGCAATCACACCTGCTAGTGATTCCTGTGTAATAATACTAGCCACCACCGGGGGCGAAACTAGAACTAAAGACACCACTGTGTAATGACCCTAATGGCCACCGGGGGCAAAACTAACTTTAAGCAAACAGCTTAAAGGAAAAAAAAGGTTACATGTGCTTTTATCTGTCACAATCCAGCATGGATCGTGACACTTTCTAGTGCCTCCTTAAAGACATCTAAGAGCCTTTGTATCTCTACCACCCCATTCAGTTTATAAATATGACCAGGATGCCATCACCACCAGTTGTTTTCTCATTTTGCAATGTTTGCAATGTATCACTTAGTTCCTCCCAAGCCAGGGACTGATCAAAAGCCTCCTTATAAACTCAGACAACCTAGGAAGAGCAATCCCATTCAGGTAAAATAAAAATTCTCCCCTAAAAGCATTAGTCTTAGTTGTGTACACATTAGTACCTCATCAGTGTCCGTTACATCCTCCCATCTGTTGAGTCCAGTCTATTTATATAAGCTATTCCCGTCTGTGCTTTAATTTACTGCTTTCGGCACAATTGACCATTGCCTCCTACTACAGATCCTCTCTTCCTTTGGCATCAAAAACCTCACCTTATCCTGGATCTCCTCATACCTTTCCAACAACACATTCAGCATCTTCCACTCCCACACTACCTCCTCATCCCACCCTCTCTCTGTTGGAGTCCCCCAAGGCTCTGTTCTAGGACCTCTACTCTTCTCAATCTATGCTCTTTTGCCTGGGACAACTCATAAAGTCCTATGGATTCCAGTACCACCTTTATGCTGATGACACTCAGATCTACCTCTCTGGCCCATATGTCACCTCTCTGCTGTCCAGAATCCCGGAGTGTCTATCAGTCATATCCTCCTTCTTCTCCTCTCGCTTCCTCAAACTCAATGTGGACAAATCTGAACTCATCATCTTTCCTCCATCTCACAGATCTTCCTTATCTGACCTATCACAATAAATGACATCACGCTTTCCCCCATACCAGAAGTCCGCTGCCTTGGAGTAACATTGACTTAGTCCTGCAGAGAAAGATTTCCAGTTTGTCAAGGAGCGCTTCCGGTTGATTCATTAATTACTCCGAGCATTTCAAGGAATATCCAGGAAAAGAAGGGGGGTGCAGATCTAAGTGCAGAGTTTTAATTATGTCAGATAGAAATAAAAAATTCTTCTCACCTTTTTGGTGTCTTTTTGCTCGGCGTATAACCCTGTGTTTGGGTACTGGAGTAATCATCTGGATCTGCTGGCCTGCAGCTCAAGACAGGTGGAACGAACTACCTTGTAGGAGATTCGTCAGAGAATGCAGAAAAGGATTTCCAGTTTGTCAAGGAGCGCTTCCGGCTGATTTATTAATTACGCCGAATATTTAAAGGAATATCCAGTTTATTATTAGACATAAAAACACAACACGTTTCGGCTATACATAAAATTAGCCTCCATCAGGTAAAATCATATATATCTTTAAAAGACACATTTATATAGGAAAAAAAAAAAATGGTTCCACCCTTCAATCAATTATCATCGATTAAAAACACATGAACACTGCTCCAAATTGTTGGGAGGCTAGTTGTAGGTGGAATCTGTATTGCTTGGAATCTAATAAAAAAACAAAACATTTTCTATGTGTTTTGTTTTTTTCCCTTTTTACCCTTTTCTTTCCCTTTCCTTCGCCTTTTTCCTTTCTTTTCTCCCTTCTCTTCTCATTATACATATACTTCTTCCATGTTTAAAATTAATAAAATAAATAAGGTTATTTATCATTTAGCATCCATATTAAAGAATTTGTATACTGTATATCTCTGATGAGTCAAAACTATTTTTCCAACCCGTAGATAATTTCATTTTATTAGTTTCATCACTAGGGACCATCAGATTAACTAGTATCTGCCGGGGATATTTGTGTGTTGTCTTAAGTCTAAAAGGATTCTTTGATATATTCACTACTGGTTTCTTGTTGGTTCGCTTTGAATCCCCCTTACGAATGTGATCATATGCCATTTCTGATGAGATGTTTCCTCTAGTATATAATAATGATTTGTGTGGAACACAAATATCCCATTGAAACCCCATTGAAAGAAACTAAGCACCCAGAGACCATACATGTGGGTGGCTCTGTAGAGTAAATATGTAAGGGCGATAAAGATATAGGGAATATGAATACATGAGTTCTAGTCCCGACAGATACTAGTTAATCTGATGGTCCCTAGTGATGAAACTAATGAAATTATCTACGGATTGGAAGAATAGTTTTGACTCATCAGATATATACAAATTCTTTAATATGGATGCTAAACGATAAATAACCTTATTAATTTTATTAATTTTAAACATGGAAGAAGTATATGTATAATGAGAAGAGAAGGGACTTTGTCCCCCCGAAGAAGCAAGAAGCGAAACGCTCATAGGGGTCCTGCAGTCCACACTATAGATAGGTTGGTACATGTTTATTTATACAATATTGATTTTCAGGCATTTATACATCATTGGCTGTTTTCCCTCTAACATCCTATGCTCCCTTTATGTCAGTGGGTTGACAGTGGGGTTTTTTTTATCTGCGGTCTTCAGACTCCTATTTGAGGATTATATATTTATATATTATATACATTATATATCATACAGTATAATAAGTAATAATTTTTGTCGGTGACCGTTTATGCACTATGCACTTTATTGATGGTACTGTGTGCCGCTGCATTTGAGAGATAATTATGAGGGAGTTGATTATATTTTTTTGCCTTTACCTAGAAAACATTTGTACCAGGATTCTAATCTAATCTATGTGTGGTAATTGGATGTCGCAGATTCCCTTATTTTGTACTAATTTTCTACATATTGTATCTTATTTTATTGAGTATAATAAAAAATTTTATATTTTATTTATTGCTCTTGATTCCATTTCTTTTTTGGTTTGATTATTGCTCTAAAGGATGAGCCTTATTATTGATAGCCTCCTTGTGGTATTTATACTAAATGTAAGAATAATATTCCATTTAGTCAATATTTAAGAATAAGGAAAAATAATAATAGAGTACAGGATTGTATAGAACAAAGCAAAATTCTGACCAATAGGTTCCGGGAAAAAAAGTATCCCAAAACCCTAATACAACAAGCCTATAAGGTTAATCTAGCAAAAACCCAGGGAGAATGTTTGAAAAAAATGCTTGAAAACACCATGGAAAAAAGCATTGAGAAAACTGTGAGGGAAAGTGCTGTTATACATACAACTAAACCTCACCTGAAACCTGATAATGAAAAATGGCAGTTTAACTTTATTACAGCCTACAATAAAGACAACGAAAAAATCAGTGAAATTTTGAAAAAACACTGGTATGTCCTGAAACAAGACCCTCTGCTGCGAAATGTATTACCACAAGCCCCGAACATTACATTTAGAAGGGGAAAAACAATAAGGAATATGGTAGCTCCCAGCCGACTGAAAAGCTCTTCAAAAAAACAAAATTCCTTAACCCCTTCCCGACCTGTGACACAGCGTATGCGTCATGAAAGTCGGTGCCAATCCGACCTATGACGCATACCCTGTGTCATGAATTCAAAGCCCCCCTGCGGGTCGGGTGACCGGGGTCAATGAAAGGTCACCTGACCCGCAGATACAGAGGGCTTTGTAATTCACCACAGGGGGCGTGGCTTCGATCGCTCTGATTGGCTGTTTCACTTTTAACAGCCAATCAGAGCCATAGTAATATTTCATCAATGAAAATTGATGAAATATTACAATCCAGCCATGGCCGATGCTGCAATAGCATCGGACATGGCTGGAGACACCGATTCGACCCCCCCCCATGGCGATCGCCCCCCGCCACTGAATGACAGCGGCGATCTGCCGCCGCTGTCATCATCTGTCTCCCCTCCCATTCCCTCCGCTCCCCGCCAGCTTCCGATCCCCCCCTCACCCACTCTCACCGCCCCCGGCACCTTCTAAGTCCCCCTGTCGCTCCCGGTGTCCGGCGGGTCCGGTTCATGGGCGCCGCCATCTTAGAAAATGGCAGGCGCATGCGCAGTGCGCCCGCCCGAATCTGCCGGCTGCAGATTCCATTATTTCATTTTGATCACTCCCACAGTGATCAAAATGAAATAAAAAGTAAATGAACCCCCCGATTATCACCCCCATAGGTAGGCATAACTAATAAAATATTTTTATTTTTATTTTTCCATCAGGGTTAGGGTTGGGGTTGGAAAAGAGGGTTAGGGTTGGAACGAGGGTTAGGGTGGAAAAGAGGGTTAGGGTTGGAACAGAGGGTTAGGGTTGGAACAGAGGGTTAGGGTTGGAACAGAGGGTTAGGGTTGGAACAGAGGGTTAGAATTGTGGTTAGTGTTATGGTTGGGGTTAGGGGTGTGTTGGGGTTAGGTTTATGGTTAGGGTTGGGATTAGGGTTAGGGATGTGTTGGGGTTAGGGTTGGAGTTAGAATTGATGGGTTTCCACTGTTTAGGCACATCTGGGGGTCTCCAAACGCAATATGGTGCAACCTTTGATTCCAGCCAATTTTGCGTTCAAAAAGTCAAACGGTGCTCACTCCCTTCCAAGCCCCGACGTGTGCCCAAACAGTGGTTTACCCCCACATATGGGGTATCAGCGTACTCAGGAAAAATTGCACAACCACTTTTGTGGTCTAATTTCTCCTGTTACCCTTGGGAAAATAAAAAATTGGGGGCTAAAAAAATTTTTGTGTGGAAAAAAAGTTTTTTTCATTTTCATGTCTCAGCATTATAAACTTCTGTGAAGCACTTGGGGGTTGAAAGTGCTCACCATACATCTACATAAGTTCCTTGGAAGGTCTAGTTTCCAAAATGTTGTCACTTGTGGGGGGTTTCCACTGTTTAGGCACATCAGGGGCTCTGCAAACGTAATGACGACTGCAGACTATTCCATCAAAGTCTGCATTTCAAAACGTCACTACTTCCATTCCGAGCCCTGACGTGTGCCCGAACAATGGTTCCCCCACACATATGGGGTATCAGCGTACTCAGGACAAACTGGACAACAACTTTTGGGGTCCAATTTATCCTGTTACCCTTGTGAAAAAAAAATTGCGGGCTAAAAATCATTTTTTTTGAGGGAAAAAAATGATTTTTTATTTTCACGGCTCTGCGTTATAAACTTCTGTGAAGCACTTGGGGGTTCAAGGTGCTCACCACACATCTAGATAAGTTCCTTGGGGGGGTCTAGTTTCAAAAAATGGGGTCACTTGTGGGGGGGTTTCTACTGTTTAGGCACACAGGGGCTCAGTAAATGTAACATGACGCCCGCAGACCATTCCATCAAAGTCAGCATTTCAAAATGTCACTACTTCCCTGCTGAGACCCAACGTGTGCCCAAACAGTGGTTCCCCCCACATATGGGGTACCAGCGTACTCAGGACAAACTGGACAACAACTTTTGGGGTCCAATTTCTCCTGATACCCTTGTGAAAATAAAAAATTGCGAGCTAAAAATTCATTTTTTGAGGAAAAAAAAAGATTTTTTATTTTCATGGCTCTGCGTTACAATCTTCTGTAAAGCACCTCAGGGTTCAAGGTGCTCACCACACATCTAGGCAAGTTCCTTATGGGGTCTAGTTTCCAAAATGGGGTCAATTGTGGGGGTTTCCACAGTTTAGGTACATCAAGGGCTCTGCAAATGTAACATGATGCCCGCAGACCATTCCATCAAAGTCTGCATACCAAAACGTCACTATTTCCCTTCCGAGCCCTGACGTGTGCCCATACAGTGGTCATCCCCCACATATGGGGTACCAGCGTACTCAGGACAAACTGGAAAACAACTTTTGGGGTCCAATTTATCCTGGTACCCTTGTGAAAATAAAAAATTGCCGACTAAAAAATTTTTTTTTTTTTTTTTAGGAAAAAAAAAGATTTTTTATTTCCACTGCTCTGCATTATAAACTTCTGTGAATCACCTGGGGGTTCAAAGTGCTCACTATGCATCTAGATAAGTTCCTTAGGGGGTCTAGTTTCCAAAATGGGGTCATTTGTGGGGGAGCTCCAAAGTTTAGGCACACAGGGGATCTCCAAACACGACATGGTGTCCGCTAACGATTGGAGCTAATTTTCATTTCAAAAAGTCAAATGGCACTCATTCCCTTCTGCGCCCTGCCGTGCACCCAAACAGTGCCCCCCCCCACATATGTGGTACCAGCGTACTCAGGACAATCTGGACAACAACTTTTGTGGTCCAATTTCTCCTATTACCCTTGTGAAAATAAAAAATAGCGTGCTAAAAAATCATTTTTGAGGAAAAAAAAAGATTTTTTATTTTCACTGCTCTATGTTATAAACTTTTTTGAGGTACTTGGGGGTTCAAAGTGCTCACTACACATCTAGATAAGTTCCTTAAGGGGTCTAGTTTCCAAAATGGTGTCACTTGTGGGGGGAGCTCCAATGTTTAGGCACACAGGGGCTCTCCAAACGCGACATGGTGTCCGATAATGATTGGAGCTAATTTTCCATTCAAAAAGTCAAATGGCACTCCATCCCTATCGGGCCCTGCCGTGCACCCAAACAGTGGTTTATGACCACATATGAGGTATCGGTGTGCTCAGGAGAAATTGCCCAACAAATTTTAGGATCCATTTTATCCTGTTGCCCATGTGAAAATGAAAAAACTGAGGCTAAAAGATAATTTTTGTGAAAAAAAAAGTACTTTTTTTACGGATCAATTTGAGAAGCACCTGGGGGTTCAAAGTGATCACTATGCATCTAGATAAGTTCCTTGGGGGTCTAGTTTCCAAAATGGGGTCACTTGTGGGGGAGCTCCAGTGTTTAGGCACACAGCGACTCTCCAAACGCGACATGGCAAGCGCTAAATATTCCAGCATATTTTCCATTCAAAAAGTCAAATGGCGCTCCTTCCCTTCTGAGCCCTGCTGTGCGCCCAAACAGTGGTTTATGACCACATATGAGGTATCGGTGTACAAATTTTAGGATCCATTTTATCCTGTTGCCCATGTGAAAATGAAAAAATTGATGCTGAAAGGAAATTTGTGTTGGAAAAATTAAAATGTCCATTTTTTCCTTCCACATTGCCTTAGCTGCTGTGAAACATCTGAAGGGTTAATAATCTTCTTGAATGTGGTTTTGAGTAGCTTGAGGGGTGCAGTTTTTAGAATGGTGTCACTTTTCGGTATTTTCTGCCATATAGACCCCTCAAAGTGACTTCAAATGTGAGGTGGTCCCTAAAAAAAATGGTTTTGTAAATTTTGTTGTAAAAATGAGAAATCACTGGTCAAATTTTAACCCTTATAACTTCCTAACAAAAAAATGTTTTGCATCCAAAATTGTGCTGATGTAAAGTAGACATGTGGGAAATGTTATTTAGTAACTATTTTGTGTCACATAACTCTCTAGTTTAACAGAATAAAAATTCAAAATTTGAAAATTGCGAAATTTTCAAAATTTTCGCCAAATTTCTGATTTTTTCACAAATAAACGCAAAAATTATCGACCTAAATTTACCACTAACATGAAGCCCAATATGTCATGAAAAAACAATCTCAGAATCGCTAGGATGCGTTGAAGCGTTCCAGAGTTATTACCTCATAAAGGGACACTGGTCAGAATTGCAAAAAATGGCCAGGTCATTAAGGTCAAAATAGGCTGGGTCATGAAGGGGTTAAAAAACTTTACAAAAATCCATGGAATCATACACCCAAAGAATGTTAATAAAATTGGGGTATATAAACAGAAAAAATGTCAGTGTTGCTATAATATAGCAGATAAACAACAACAAATAGTCTCCAAAAGTACAGGTGAAATATTTCAAATAGAACAATTTCTGATGTGTACGAGCGACTTTGTAATATATGTCATCAATTGTGACTGTGGCCTCCAATATTTGGGGAGGACCACACAAATGGTCCGTACGCGATTGAATGGCCACAGGAACAATGCCAAAGTCGGTCTCCTTACTCACAGGCTATCAAGACATTTCCTGCTAACACATAAAAAAGAATTCAATGTGACCCTGACACTGGTTGAACAGATTCCTGGAGATGTTTCGAACAGGATGCAACAGTTAAATAAGAAAGAGGCCTTCTGGATATACAGATTGAGGACTCTGTATCCATGATAAGCTAGAAAATATATAGTACTGTTGTCTTAAGTCTAAAATGATTCTTTGATATATTCACTACCAGTTGCTTGTTGGTTCGCTTTTAATCCCCCTTAAGAATGTGATCATGTCATTTTTGATGAGATGTTTCCTCTAGTATATAATAATGATTTATGTGGAACACAAATATCCCCGGCTACAAATCAATGGCTAAAAATCCCATTGAAAGAAACTAAGCACCCAGAGACCATACATGGCTCTGTAGAGTAAATATGTAAGTGCGATGAAGATATAGGGAATATGAATGCATGAGTTCTAGTCCCGACAGCTACTAGCTCATCTGATGGTCCCTAGTGATGAAACCAATAAAATGGAATTATTTACGGGTTGGAAAAATAGTTTTGACTCATCAGATATATACAAATTCTTTAATATGGATGCTAAACGATAAATAACCTTATTCATTTTATTAATTTTAAACATGGAAGAAGTATATGTATAATGAGAAGAGAAGGGAGGAGGAAAAAAGGAAAAAAAAAAGAAACAAACACATAGAAAATGTTCTTTTTTTTTTTTAATTAGATTCCAAGCAATATAGATTCCGCCTCCCAACAATTTGGAGAGGTGTGCATGTGTTTTTAATCAATGATAATTGATTGAAGAGTGGAACCTTTTTTTTTTTTTTCCCTATTTAAAGGCTCATTCACACGTCAGTATTTGGTCAGTATTTTGCATCAGTGTTTGTATGCCAAAGCCAGAAATGGAACTTACCAAGAAAAAAGTATAATTGAAAGACTGATGTCTGTTCTTTGTTTTGGAGACACTCCTGGTTTTGGCATACAAATACTGATAAAATACTGATCAAAAATACTAATGTGTGAAAGAGGCCTAAATGTGTCTTTTAAAGATATATATGATTTTACCTGATGAAGGCTAATTTTATGTATAGCCAAAACGCATTGTGTTTTTATGTCTAATAATAAACTGGATATTCCTTTAAATATTCGGAGTAATTAATGAATCAGCCGGAAGCGCTCCTTGACAAACTGGAAATCCTTTTCTGCATTGAATTGGTCCTGTCCTTCAAACCGCACCTCCTGTCGCCTCCAGCTCAAATTTTTTTCCAGAATCCGTCCTTCCCTCAACCCTCAATCTACTAAAATGATTCTACATGCCTTCATCTCCTCCGCCTCGACTACTGCAACATCCTTTTCTGTGGCCTACCTGCTAACACTCTCGCACCTCTCCAGTCCATCCTTAACTCTGCTGCCTGACTAATTCATCTCTCACCTCGCTACTCCTCCGCTTCTCCCCTCTGCAAATCTCTTCACTGACTCCCATTACCTCAGCGTATCCATGTCAAATCACTAATACTAACCTACAAAGCCATGCATAACATGTCACCTCCATATATCGCTGAACTAATCTCACGATATCTTCCCTCACGTAATCTCCAGTCTTCTCAAGACCTCCTTCTCTCCTCCACACTTATTCGCTCCTCACCTAATCACCTCCAAGACTTCTCCCTAATGTTCTCCATCCTCTGGAATTCTGTGCCCCAACACGTCGGAAAATCAACCACATTCGAATCCTTCAGATGGAACCTGAAAACCCACCTCTTCAACAAAGCTTACAGCCTGCAATGGCCCCGTTGCCTCCTCATCACTACCAGAGCTACCGCCTCACCAACACCTGAGCTACTGCAACCCCCCAACCTACTGTGTCCTTCTCCACCATCCTGTAGAATGTAAGCCCACAAAGGCAGGGTCCTCTCCCCTCTGTTTCAGTCTGTCATTGCTAGTTTGCTTGCTGCAAGTGATATCTGTAATTTGTATGCAACCCTTTCTCATGTACAGCACCATGGAATAAATGGTGCTGTATAAATAATTATTATTATAATAATGGTTAGAAAAACTTTGGCACTCAAAACCGATAAGTTCAATGGCGCCATTTTCACCTTGACACTTTGTTCCCATACCCTGGTATTCTCATAGATACCCTATGAAGACACTTATAACAGATATTCCATGAAAAAGGCCATGTCAGGACAAAACGTTGAATGAATATTATCTGTTCCTCTTTGGATGAAATTTGTTGCGCCACTGGGTCTTTTTTGATTAAAAACAATTTTGATTTATCCTTTTTGAGTGCCAAAGTTTTTGTAATTATTCAATTTTTCTTCTGAGCACCTTATATTTTTGCAGTCGAGCACCCACACTTTATCAATTGTGCTGTAACTATAGTTGCCGATATTGTGGCATGCACTCTCACCCTCTATAAATACCTTTGCTTAACAAACAATTGTTTCTCAGAAGCTAATGATAGTGACTGTTCAGGCAATATTTACTGTACATGTTCCCATTCTAATCTACTTGTCTCGGACATTTCTGCTACATAGATTGCTTCCTTATACAGTGCCTACAAGTAGTATTCAACCCCCTGCAGATTTAGCAGGTTTGATAAGATGCAAATAAGTTAGAGCCTTCAAACTTCAAACAAGAGCAGGATTTATTAACAGATGCATAAATCTTAAAAAACAAAAAATTATGTGGCTCAGTTAAATTTTAATAAATTTTAAACATAAAAGTGTGGGTCAATTATTATTCAACCCCTAGGTTTAATATTTTGTGGAATAACCCTTGTTTGCAATTACAGCTAATAATCGTCTTTTATAAGACCTGATTAGGCCGGCACAGGTCTCTGGAGTTATCTTGGCCCACTCCTCCATGCAGATCTTCTCCAAGTTATCTAGGTTCTTTAGGTGTCTCATGTGGACTTTAATCTTGAGCTCCTTCCACAAGTTTTCAATTGGGTTAAGGTCAGGAGACTGACTAGGCCACTGCAACACCTTGATTTTTTCCCTCTCGAACCAGGCCTTGGTTTTCTTGGCTGTGTGCTTTGGGTCGTTGTCTTGTTGGAAGATGAAATGACGACCCATCTTAAGATTCTTGATGGAGGAGCGGAGGTTCTTGGCCAAAATCTCCAGGTAGGCCGTGCTATCCATCTTCCCATGGATGCGGACCAGATGGCTAGGCCCCTTGGCTGAGAAACAGCCCCACAGCATGATGCTGCCACCACCATGCTTGACTGTAGGGATGGTATTCTTGGGGTTGTATGCAGTGCCATCCAGTCTCCAAACGTCACGTGTGTGGTTGGCACCAAAGATCTCGATCTTGGTCTCATCTGACCAGAGAATCTTGAACCAGTCTGTCTCCGAGTCCTCCAAGTGATCATGAGCAAACTGTAGACGAGCCTTGACATGATGCTTTGAAAGTAAAGGTACCTTACGGGCTCGTCTGGAACGGAGATCATTGCGGTGGAGTACGTTACTTATGGTATTGACTGAAACCAATGTCCCCACTGCCATGAGATCTTCCCGGAGCTCCTTCCTTGTTGTCCTTGGGTTAGCCTTGACTCTTCGGACAAGCCTGGCCTCGGCACGGGAGGAAACTTTTAAAGGCTGTCCAGGCCGTGGAAGGCTAACAGTAGTTCCATAAGCCTTCCACTTCCGGATGATGCTCGCAACAGTGGAGACAGGTAGGCCCAACTTCTTGGAAAGGGTTTTGTACCCCTTGCCAGCCCTGTGACCCTCCACGATCTTGTCTCTGATGGCCTTGGAATGCTCCTTTGTCTTTCCCATGTTGACCATGTATGAGTGCTGTTCACAAGTTTGGGGAAGGTCTTAAATAGTCAGAAAAGGCTGGAAAAAGAGATAATTAATCCAAACATGTGAAGCTCATTGTTCTTTGTGCCTGAAATACTTCCTAATACTTTAGGGGAACCAAACAGAATTCTGGTGGTTTGAGGGGTTGAATAATAAATGACCCTCTGAATAAACTTTTCACAATTTAAAAAAAAATTAAACAAAGAAATAACATTCTTTTTTGCTGCAGTGCATTTCACACTTCCAGGCTGATCTACAGTCCAAATGTCACAATGCCAAGTTAATTCCGAATGTGTAAACCTGCTAAATCTGCAGGGGGTTGAATACTATTTGTAGGCACTGTAGCTAGCATTCTATTGCAATTTTTGGGCTTGCTCCTTTGCTTTGAATTTTATCTTATTGATCTCTTCTATAATACCCCATATAAATGCTTTCATAGTGTTAGGAGTCAGGTTCCTACGTCTGCTCTGCAGGAAACCAGACCCTAACATTCTGCGGTCTCTTGCTCTTTATCTACCGCAGAGGAGATTACCTTGCAGCAAATCTCTCCAGGGGCTAAGTCCCTCTGTCCTCCTACTGAGCATGCTCATGAGACGGTTTCCCATTGGAGATCGGGAGTCATGTGCTCAGGTCCTGCTCCAGATCTCTTTGGTCCATCTCGGAGATCTGGAAGCTTCCGGAAGGTCCCTGCTGCTATAAAAAGCATGCATGGCCGTTCCGCCATGCACTCGTATAGACTATACTGCTATGTGTGAATGGTGACGGATGTATGATTCAGGTGACTGACTTATTATGAAACCCCATCCCTCTGATATTATGCATGTGGTTAGGGAATTAGTTCAGTAGTCTGCGCCAGTCTGTGGCAAGCCTTAGGCCACTGTGCACACTGCACCTCTGCGCTAGCGTCCGACATAGTGCCTGCTTTGTAGCTGTGTCTTCAAGCGGCAGTGTCCTGCACCACGCTGCAGTTGCAGCCCTTCTTGGCGTTCGCAGTAGCTTGTATGTTTTGTTGCGATGCCTCTGTGTGTGAACAGAGCCCGCTCTGCGCATTTCGGGTGAAGTTGAACCTGTGCGCATTATATCGCCATATTGCTCGTCTGCCATTACTCAGCAGCGGTTGTAACACCTACTGCACGGTGGACCCCGAGTGGCGAACTCACTTTATTATTATTTTTATTTAGTGTGTTCCACCGTTCCTATCATTATACTAGTGCCAGGGTCTGGCTAGTGATGGCAGATCAGCAGCAACTCCTTCAGTGCATTTGCCAGCTAGAGGGCCAGTTGGCTACTCTTGAGAGTGTTATCTCAGTGGCGAAGTCTTCGGAGGCTGCTGTACAGATGATCGCAGAGGCGATTTCTCATATGTCCATGTCCTCCCACGCGCTGACAGTTACCCGCCTCCTGTTGCCCGATAAATTTTCTGGCAATGGCGCCTCCTGTAGGGGTTTCGTCAGCCAGTGCTCTATCCAGCTGGAGTTACTGGCTGCGCGATTCCCTTCGGAGCGGGCCAATGTGGGGTTTATTGTTTCCCTTCTGTCGGGCAAGGCGTTGGAGTGGGCTACGCCACTATGGGAGCGTGGTGACCCAGAGGTTCGGACCGCTGCTCAGTTTTTAACAGCTATTAAGCAGGTCTTCCTGGAACCACGGGTCACGCACGACACCTCTCTACAGCTACTGGCTTTGACTCAGGGATCCCTCTCGGTTAGTCAGTATGCCGTTCGTTTTCAGACACTGACTTCCGAGCTGGAGTGGTCTGACAAAGCCCTCATCCCTGTGTTTTGGAGAGGTTTAGCTGAGCATGTTAAGGATGCTCTTTCTACCAGAGAGGTTCCTGCAAGTCTGGAGGAGCTGACTGCAATTGCTACCCGTATTGATCTCAGTTTTTCGGACCGCGGGCTGGAGCGTGCTCAATCCAGACGGAAGGTTACTCCGGCTCCCAACCTCTTTGAACCTCTGGAATCACCCGAGCCAGAGTGTTCACTCCCAGAGCCCATGGAGGTGTCTCGCGCCAGTCTCGAGGCGTGTCCGACACTAAGTTCCACTTGCGGCTGCCACTGTCAGCACTCTGTTCACCAGGATAATGGGGCCCTGCAATGGCCAAACTCTGTGCCGACGGGTAAGACCTTTGTCCCCCCTCGCCTTCGGCCGAAGGTCCTCGCGTGTGCACACGCGTCCAGGGCGGGTGGTCACTGTGGCTACATGCAGACCACAAAACTCCTGGCAGGGTCGTATTGGTGGCCGCACAGGGCTTGGGACATTAATATATTCAGGAATGCGCCTCGTGTGCTCAGGTAAGCTTCCTTAAACAGAGAGTGAAGACATTCGCCGACACACCGTGGCGTTCCACTTCAACTTATGCTCCGGGCGGTTTTGCCGCTCCCGTTGTCTCCCACATGTCCCTTCTTAAACCTGGCGATCTCGCCGCCTCTGATACCTTCCACGTGTCCCGGTTTTCCGTGTCATCTACCGGGACATCAGACTTAACTTCGGACGAGTCTGAGGCCTATGCCTCTGATGGGCACAGGGTGGTGGATTGGAAGGCTCAGAGAGGAGGGGGCCCTAGGAGGGGGGGTAAAGTTAGGAGTCAGGTTCCTACATCTGCTCTGCAGGAATCCAGACCCTTACATTCTGCGGTCTCTTGCTCTTTATCTACCACAGAGGAGATTGCCTTGCAGCAAATCTCTCCAGGGGCTAAGTCCCTCCGTCCTCCTACTGAGCATGCTCATGAGACGGTTTCCCATTGGAGATCGGGAGTCATGTGCTCAGGTCCTGCTCCAGATCTCATTGGTCCATCTCGGAGATCTGGAAGCTTCTGGACGGTCCCGGCTGCTATAAAAAGCGCGCATGGTTGTTCCGCCATGCGCTAGTATAGTCTATACTGCTATGTGTGAATGGTGACGGATGTATGACTTATTATGAAACCCCTTCCCTCTGATATTACGCATGTGGTTAGGGAATTAGTTCAGTAGTCTGCACCAGTCTGGGGCAAGCCTTAGGCCACTGTGCACACTGCACCTCTGCGCTAGCGTCCGACATAGCGCCTGCTTTGTAGCTATGTCATCCAGCAGCAGTGTCCTGTGCCGCGCTGCAGTTGCAGCCCTTCTTGGCGTTCGCAGTAGCGACGCCGCACACACGGTAGGTCTAGACAGATGCAGCCCCTCTGTCTTAGTTCCTGCTCCTGGGACCTTATACCGTGTGTGCATTTACCTAAGGCCTGTGACTCTAACAGGCTCAGCTTTTTTTGTATGTTTTTGTTGCGGCGCCTCTGTGTGTGAACAGAGCCCGCTCTGCGCATTTCGCGTGAAGTTGAACCCGTGCGCATTATATTGCCATATTACTCGTCTGCCATTACTCAGCAGCGGTTGTAACACCTACTGCACGGTGGACCCCGAGCGGCGAACGCACTTTATTATTTTTATTTAGTGCGTTCCGCCGTTCCTAACACATAGAATCCCATATAAATCTTTTGGATGACAATCCATCATTATAAGAAAAGTAAAAAATCATTTGAAAGGTAACTCACCAAACCCTGACTGATGCACTGGCAGGATGCAGCAGAACCCCATTGATAAAGGTTTGGGCAGCACAGGTGCATTCCACTGATAAGGACAGCCAGTAACCATTTGTGGTCTGGCTGCCCAGTGGAAGAAGTGCACACAGATGAGGCTTGCATAAGGCATAAGTCACACTGATAAATGTGATGCAAAAGTGTCTGAGCAGCCTATTGATCACGCCCATAGTATTAGCAGGCGGACTGCTCTGCACGATATATACATGCATCACACAAAGGACAAAGCCAAACATAAAGGGTTCTAGCTGCATCCTGCTAAAAAGTGCAAAAAAGATAAATAGATATGGGGTATTGGTTACTATTTTGGCCAAAGCAGATAAGCTCACAACCCAACGTCAAGGGTCCCCAGATATTGTGAGTCCCTAACACTAAATATAAGCAAACACTAATCAGAAAAAAATCCATAAAAAATCATTTGAAAGGTAACTCACCAAACCCTGACTGATGCACTGGCAGGATGCAGCAGAACCCCATTGATAAAGGTTTGGGCAGCACAGGTGCATTCCACTGATAAGGACAGCCAGTAACCATTTGTGGTCTGGCTGCCCAGTGGAAAAAGTGCACACAGATGAGGCTTGCATAAGGCATAAGTCACACTGATAAATGTAATGCAAAAGTGTCTGAGCAGCCTATTGATCACGCCCATAGTATTAGCAGGCGGGCTGCTCTGCACTATGTATACATGCATCACACAAAGGACAAAGCCAAACATAAAGGGTTCTAGCTGCATCCTGCTAAAAAGTGCAAAAAAGATAAATAGATATGGGGTATTGGTTACTATTTTGGCCAAAGCAGATAAGCTCACAACCCAACGTCAAGGGTCCCTTGAAAAGTACTCTAAAATTCTGGAATCAAGAGTAGGTCCAATTAGTTGTAGTCAAAAAGGATTGAGGCGCCATATATAACCATCAGGAGACCTAGAAAATCTGTTTCTGCTGAATGTTGAACTAAGGGAATGTGAAATTCATCAAAAATTTGCATTTTGTGATATGGTGATCATTGAAGAGATTGATGAAAATAAGTCTGACTCCATTTGCTCACAAAAAAGAGCATACATATCTGTCATCACAGATATTATGTGTCATGCATTTTTTGTAGCTTTGGCTTGGAGATTAAGTGGTGTACCTTAAAATGCAGCAGAATGCTCCAATATTCTGCAGCAAAATTTTGCCATTAAGTTAGATAAAAATATGTAAAGATGTGCCAAGTTTGTCATGCAGTATGAGCCACTGTAATACATTTGGCACTTTTGAAGACTGGCTAGGTTACATTTACTGGCTAGTAAATTTATCCCATTGTTCATAATACTTTCATTAATCAGGTTTCCCTCATGACAAGTCAGAGGAAAGAACCACATGACAAACCAGTTTGGATAGCTCATTTGAGGTTTGTTATGATAGTCATATTGATAAATTCAAGCCTATCATCCATAATTACTAGCACAATCCATGTCAAATTCAGCCGGATTCCACATCTTATACATCTCAATGGGCTTCCACAATTTCCATGTAACTGTTATGACACTGTAAGAAATAATGCACCATGGAAATAAGCAGCTGAATTCTGAATTGAAAAGACAAAGATTACCCCTATTAAATGACAATGAAGTGAACGAGTCACTTCTCTAATGAAGCTAATCATAACTCTAAGCTCTACTGATGAGAAGCAATGAGTTTGGAAGAGTATTATATCACTGAGGATGGAGCTGATGGGAATGAATGAGATGAGGTCAAGTAGTAGGTGAAGCCAGTGTACAAGAAAGGCATAACTGGGCAGCCATCCCTGTTTGGTACCTGATGAATTATAATAAAAAACAATAATTATATACCGTATATGCTCTTTGTTAATGTCATTCCTCTTTAAGTATATATTCATTTACTTGCAAAATCATGTCATTTTGCTTTTCCTTTGAAACATTGCCAGTCTTAATCTATAATAATAAATGCCCTAAGCAACTTCCGATTGTAACAACTTCCGTCCAGTTGTAACCGGTGACGTCACCGCACACCTCTTTCCATGTTAACCCTCAACACACACACTCCACTCACCTTTCACCATCTCCACTCACGTCCACTCACTCTTTCACTCCACATACGACCCTTTCTCTCACTCCGTCTCTCATACTCACGCCGTCATTCCTGCTGATCCACGATCCCCGACATCATCTTCTGCCGGCGCCATCCTGGATCCAGACGTCCTCCACGCCGGCGACATGTTCTTGCGGCGACGCCATTTTGGATCGGCGAAATCCCGCGATAGTCAAGATGGCGTCGCCGCAAGAACATGTCGCCGGCGAGGACGACGTCGGGATCCAAAATGGCGTCGGCGAAAACTCGCGAGATTTCGTCGACGCCATTTTGGATCCCGACGTCGTCCACGCCGGCGACATGTTCTTCCGGCGATGCCATCTTGACTATCGCGGGATTTCACGATACTCAAGATGGCGTCGCCGCAAGAACATGTCGCCAGCGTGGACAACGTCTGGATCCAGGATGGCACCAGCGGAAGAAGATGTCGGGGATCGTGGACCAGCGGCGATGACGGCGTGAGTATGAGAGACGGAGTGAGAGAAGGGGTCATATGTGGAGTGAAAGAGTGAGTGGAGATGGTGAAAGGTGAGAGGAGTGTGTGTGTTGAGGGTTAACATGGCAAGAGGTGTGATGCTAGCACATCCTCCCGATGCGATAGCATCGGGCCATAATCTAGTAACCTAATAAATGGCTAGGAATACACAGCCCAAAGCTGGAAGAGGATGAAAAACAGGTTCTGAAAAAAGATAATTTTATATTTTTTTAAAACATTTTGCATTTTGGTGCAGGACTTACACTTTCCTCACGTTCAGTAAAACATATAGAAACGTGTTCATTTATACTCTCTGGGAATAAAACAAAAATGTCTGACAGTAATAGAAGAACATTCATTGGACTTACAGTCGTGGCCAAAAGTGATGGTACCCTTGAAATTGTTCTGGAAAATGAAGTGCTTCTCCCCATAAATTATTGCAATTACCCATGCTTTGTTATACATATGTTTATTTCCTTTGTGTGCATTGGAATAACAAAACAAGCTGAGAAAAAAATGCAAATTAGATAAAATTTCACAGAAAACCCCAACAATGGCCAGACAAAATTGTTGGCACCTTTCCAAAATTGTGGTAAAGAACTTTGCTTCAAGCATGCGATGCTCGTTCAAACTCAAAACAACCACAAAATATCTTTAACCTTCACCATATTTGACTGTAGGTACTTTGTTCTTTTCTTTGTAGGCCTCTATATGTTTTTGGTAAACAGTAGAATTATGTAATTTACCAAAAAGCTCTCTCCTGGTCTCCTCTGTCCACAAGACACTTAACCAGAAGTATTTTTGGCACGCTGCAGTTTCGCTTTTTTCATGTCTCTGTGTCAGCGGTGAGGTCTTCCTGGGTCTCCTGCCATAGCGTTTCATTTCATTCAAATGTTGGATAGTTCGCAATGACACTGATTCATCGTGAGCCTGCAGGACAGTTTTCAATTTTTGGGACTTGATTAGGGCCGCTTATCCACCATCCAGGCTATCCTGCGCTGCAACCTTTCATTATTTTTTCTCTGCCATCCACGTCTAAGGAGATTAGCTACACTGCTATGGGTTGTAACCTTCTTGATTATGTTGCACACCTTGGACAAATGAACATCAAGAGATCTGCAGATGGACATGTAACCTTGTTGATCTTGTTCAACAATTTTGGTTCTCAAGTGCTCGACAGTTCTTGTCTCCTCTTTCTGTTCTCAAAGGCTAAGTGTGGTAGACACGACACAGAATGCAAAGATTGAAGCAACTTCTTCCCTTTTTATCTGGTTTCAGATGTGATTTTCATATTGCCCACACCTGTTACTTGAAACATATGAGTTTGAACATGCATCACATGCATGAAACAAGTTGTTTACCCACAATTGTGAAAAGGTGTGAACATTTTTTTCTGGTCCATTTTGAGAGTTTTGTGTGAAATTATGTCTAATTTGCATTTTCTCAGGTTTTTTTTGTGTTGCTTCAATACACACAATGCAATGCAAATAAACAAATGAATAACAAAACATGTATAATTGCATTGATTTTCTGGGAGAAATAATTAATTCTCTGGAACAATTTTAAGGGTGCTAACTAGGGATGAGCGACTTTGCCTTTTTTCGGGTCGAGTTGGGTTTCATGAAACCCGACTTTCTCAAAAGTTGGGTCGAACGCAATCGGCCGATTATGGTGAAAAGTCGAAGGCCGACTGAAACACGAAACCCAATGCAAGTCAATGGAGAACCAAGGTCAGCAGTGAGTGGAGGACAGGAAACACACCTACAGTGCCCATTTTAATGCCAAAAACATTATTACTTAAGCTTGTCAACCTTAATTTACTTTATAATAATAGTTAGGCATTGAAAACTGGGGGTTATTTGGCTAAAGTAGTGTGGGGGGTAGGGCTGGCTCCAGATTTACGTTGGCCCTTGGCCAAGGAGTGTCACTGGGCTCCCTTAACACATGCCACAATTCATGATCCTCTGATACAGCAGAGAAATAGCGGTATAGTACAATGAAAAATACTTCACTTCTTACAATTCTTACATCTCATGACTGATATCCATTTTAAATTCTCCAATAGCGCCATAAACGGACAGTATATTACTCCATACAGTATTATGGCCACCGCATAGTGCGCTATACAGAGTAATGAGGCCCATATATTTCTCCATACAGAATCATAGGTCCCATATAATGTTCCATACAGTATATGATGAGCTCCACATAATGCTACAGTATATGTTGGTCTCCATGGATGAAGCTCCAGTGTCCTATGGGCCCAAATAATGCTCCATATATAATGGGCCCCATTTCTAATGCTCCAGTGTATAATGGGCCCTGTAAATGCCTCTCCAGTGTCTGATGTCCACCTTTGGGATGCTCCAGTGTATGGTGGGCCTCATATATCATTCTCCAGAGTATAGAGCTCCCCAAAAATTGCTGTCCCAACATTGAAAATAATTAAAAAAGTCTCCTCGCTAGGGAATCCCTGTACTAGTCTGGACTCCTCCTCGTCCCCATCTTCCATCTCACTGCACTTGGACTCTTTAGACAGAGGGCGTACAGACGTGATGTCATCGCGCTCTCTGACTAGAATGTCACTGTCAGGAAACGCGGAAGACGTCACGGCGGTGGAGCAAGGTGAGCAAGGTGGAGCAAGTATGTATTTCAACTTTGCAAGTGCTGTGATCCTGAGCAAGCAGGGGGGGCCCACTCGTTGGCGATGGCACTGGCACATGGCCCCTCATAGTACGGCGGTGTGTCTGACGGCGGGTGGAGGGCCCTCCCACCGGCAGAGACTCTTTTGTGTACTATGAGGGGCCTTGTGCCAGTGCCGTTGCCCAAGAGTGGGCCCACCCACCTGTCCAGGGCAACGGCACTCGCACGGGTGCATGCGACAGGTGGTGACCCCGGCCCTGTGGGGGGAGGCAGCCCAGTTAGGGAGGTGTAAAAAATGGCATATGTTGATGTTGGACATTCAGCAGCTGCAAATAGACTAATTGGAGAAGTCCGCGGAAGAGGAGGACAAAAGCGAGCCATTTTTCTGGCAACCTATGTGTCAGCAGGGGAGAGTGGGACAAAATCCTTTGAAACACATGCATGGTTCATTTTAATGAAGGTTAAATCATCAACATTTTGGGTCGAAAGACGGGTCCTTTTTTCTGTCAGGATTGATCCAGCAGCACTGAAGACTCTTTCAGATAACACACTAGCAGCAGGTCAAGCGAGCTCCTGTAAGGCATATTGTGCCAACTCAAGCCAGGCGTCAAGTTTACTTGCCCAATAGTCAAAGGGGAATGACCGATGAGGGAGAATCATAGAAACGTAGAGTTGGAAGGGACCTCCTGGGTCATCTGGTCCAACCCCCTGCTCAAAGCAGGATTCGCTAAATCATCCCAGTCAGATGTCTGTCCAGCCTCTGTTTGAAGACTTCCATTGAAGGAGAACTCACCACTTCTCGTGGCAGCCTGTTCCACTCATTGATCACTCTAACTGTCAAAAAGTTTTTTCTAATATCTAATCTGTGTCTCCTCCCATTCAGTTTCATCCCATTGCTTCTAGTCTTTCCTTGTGCAAATGAGAATAAAGTTGATCCTTCTACAATGTGACAGCCCTTTAGATATTTGTAGACAGCTATTAAGTCTCCTCTCAGTCTTCTCTTTTGCAAACTAAACATTCCCAAATCCTGCAACCTTTCCTCATAAGACAGGGTTTGCAGACCGGTCACCATTCTGGTCGCTCTTTTCTGAACTTGCTCCAGTTTGTTGATGTCTTTTTTAAAATGTGGTGCCCAAAACTGGACACAATATTCCAGATGAGGTCTGACCAAAGAGGAGTAGAGGGAAATAATGACTTCACGTGATCTAGACTGTATGCTTCTGTTAATACATCCTAGAATTGCATTTGCCTTTTTTGCTGCTGCATCACACTGTTGACTCATATTCAGTCTGTGATCTATTAGTATACCCAAGTCTTTTTCACATGTGCTGTCACTTAGCCCTATTCCTCCCACTCTATATATGCTTTTTTCATTTTTATTGCCCAGATGTAGTACTTTGCATTTCTCCCTGTTAAAAACCATTCTGTTAGTTGCTGCCCACTTCTCCAGTTTATTTAAATCTTTTTGAATCCTCTCTCTCTCTTCTCTAGTATTAGCTATCCCTCCTAGCTTTGTGTCATCAGCAAATTTAATCAGTTTACCCTCAATTCCTTCATCTAAATCGTTGATAAAGATGTTGAACAATACAGGGCCCAGGACAGAGCCCTGTGGTACCCCACTTGAGACATTCTTCCAACTGGATGTGCAGCCATTTACGACCACTCTTTGGGTCCGATCACTAAGCCAGTTATGAATCCACCTAACAGTTGCCTTGTCCATTCCATACTTAGTCATTTTTTCAATAAGGATTGTATGAGAGACTTTGTCAAATGCTTTGCTGAAGTCAAGATATACTATATCTACAGCATTTCCTTGATCCACCCAATCAGTGATACCGTCATAGAAGGAAATTAAGTTAGTCTGACATGACTTATTAGTTACAAACCCATGCTGACTCTGTTTAATCACTTCATTCTTATCCAGGTATTGACATACATGTTGTTTAATAATTTGTTCAAAGATCTTTCCTGGTATAGAAGTCAGACTCACCGGCCTATAGTTGCCTGGGTCCACCTTCTTCCCCTTTTTGAAGATAGGAACAACATTTGCTCTTCTCCAGTCTTCTGGCACTTCTCCTGTTCTCCAAGAATTTTCAAAGATTATGGAGAGGGGTTCAAAAATTTCTTCTGCTATCTCCTTCAGTACTCTGGGGTGTAATTCATCTGGACCTGGAGACTTGAATTCATTTAGGTTAGCTAAGTGTTTCCTCACTATCTTTCTGTTTATAGATATCCTGGATTCTTCTATTCCCTTAATAGGACAGTGGATAACAGTTGATGTTGCATTTCCTTTCTGTGAGAAAACAGATGCAAAATAGGAATTTAAAAGTTCAGCCTTCTCAACATCCTGTCTTACCATTTCATCATTTTCATCCTGTAAAAATCCTACAGCATCTTTGACTTTTCTTTTACTTTTGACATATCCCCAAAATCCTTTATTATTGCTTTTGACATCTCTTGCAAGCCTCAGTTCATTTTCAGCTTTAGCTAATCTGATTTGTGCCCTGCAGGTTCTGCAGACAGCATTATATTCTTCTTTAAATATGCCTCCCTCTTTCCATTTTATAAACATTTTTTTCTTCCTTTTTAGCATGTGCTTAAGTTCTGTGTTCATCCATCCTGGTTTCCTTAAATGCTTCCTATTCTTCCCTCTTTTCGGAATTGTTAACAACTGTGCTTTGAGAATTTCATTTTTCAAGATTTCCCATCCTTCCTGGACATTTTTGTCTTTAAGGATATCCAGCCATTGGATCCCTCCAATTCTCTTTCTGAATCCCTTAAAATCTGCCTTTCTGAAATCTAACCTTGACGTCTGAGTCTTCACAGGTCTTCCGCCTCTAGTTATCCAAAATTCTAAAATAGCATGGTCGCTACCTCCTAGGGTCCCAGCCACTTTTACCTCCTCAACCATTTCCTCCCTGTTTATAAGGATTAGATCCAAGGTAGCAGTTCCCCTTGTTTTCTCCCTTACCTTTTGGAAGATAAAGTTGTCAGCAAGAGAGGATAAGAATTTCCTTGACCTGTTAGTTTTGCCTGAGAGAGATTCCCAACAAATGTCTGGATAGTTGAAATCTCCCATGACAACTATGTCATATTTTTTGGAGAACTTGGCCATCTGATGCATAAAGAGTTCATCCATATCTTCGGCTTGCACAGGCGGCCTGTAGTAAATGCCTACAATGGTGTCCTTTCCATTGTTCTGTCCTTGTATTCTTACCCAAACAGTTTCCACAGAACTCCCAGTCTCTGAAGCTTCAATCTCTGTGCAGATATACGCGTTTCGAACATACAATGCGACACCCCCTCCTCGTTTATCAAGTCTGTTTCTTGCAAATAAGTTGTATCCTTCTAGTCTTGTATTCCAATCATGTGTATTGTCCCACCAAGTTTCATTGATTCCAATGACATCATATTTCTTTTCCTGTGTTAGTAGTTCCATCCATAGAACATCGATATGGGGGGAGAAGTAGTTTGTTACCATAGTTGACAACTGCTGTCTCCTGTCACTTTCAATCGATGCAGTATTACCAGTCGTGTGAGCGGTACTTGAAAAATCAGTCCACAACATGGTCATGAAACCCCTGTGTCCAACGCTACTTCGGCTGTGTGCACCACGACCACCTCTTCCATGTTGCCCCTTACGGCTCATGGGAGAAACATCACCAACGCTGTGTGCTGGGAATGCCTCAAACAAATGGTTTACCAGAGTTGCTTGTTTGCTAGCCAATACTAGCTCTAGGTTCTCCTGTGGCATGATGTTTTGGAATTTGCCTTTATAGCGTGGATCCAGGATGCTGACCAACCAGTAGTCGTCATCGTTCATCATTTTGGCAATGCGGGGGTCCCTTTTTAGGATCTGCAAGGCATAATCAGACATGTGGGCCAATGTTCCAGGTGTCAATGATGCACTGCGAGTGCTGGGTGGAGGAGCACTTTCTGGCAAATCAACATCCCTCCAGTCACGCACAAACCCTGTACCTGACCTTGCCACTCCAACATTTTGTCTTTCCCCCTGAGAAGCATCCTCCTCCCCTAAATAATCATCCCCAACATCCTCCTCCTCTTCCTCTTCTTCCTCCACCTCGTCCACGAGACTTCCTGGAGCAGACAATGGCTAACTGTCATCAAGGCTTCCCTCCTCCTCGGCTGCAGACGCCTGCTCCTTAATGTGCGTCAAAGTTTGCATGAGCAGATGCATAAGTGGGATGCTCATGCTTATGATGGCGTCGTTTGCGCTTACCAGCCGTGTGCATTCCTCAAAACACTGAAGGACTTTACAGAGGTCTTTCAGCTTCGACCACTGCACACCAGACAACTCCATGTCTGCCCGCAAACCGCCTGACCGTGTATCCTCCCACAAATGAATTACAGCCTGCCTCTGTTCGCACAGCCTCTGAACCATGTGCAGAGTGGAGTTCCACCTTGTTGCAACGTCGATAATTAGGCGGTGCTTGGGAAGGTGGAGCAATCGCTGCAGCTTCTGCATACGACTGGAGTGTACGGGCGACCGGCATATGTGCGAGTGCAGTCTTCGCAACTTATGGAGCAGGGCTGCTAACTCCGGATAATTATTGAGGAAGCACTGCACCACCAGGTTTAAGGTGTGAGCCAGGCAAGGTATGTGTCTGAGTTTTGAAAGGGCTATGGCTGCCACAAAATTTCGGCCGCTATCACTAACTACCTTGCCTGCCTGAAGATGTAGACTGCCCAGCCATGACTCAGTTTGTTGCTGCAAGTAGTCGCCCAGTACCTCCGCGGTGTGTCTGTTGTCGCCCAAACACATCATCTTCAATACAGCCTGCTGACACTTACCACTAATTGTTCGATAGTGGGACACCTCGTGTGCAACACTGCCAGCTGCGGATGGAGTGCTCGTGCAACTGCGGTCTGTGGACGAGATTTCGCTTCTGGAGGAGGAGGAGGGTTGAACGCCTACAGCCAACTGTTTCCTATACCGTGGGCTAGGCAGCACTTTCCCACCGCCGCTGTCCCCTGTGGACCCTGCATCCACCACATTAACCCAGTGCGCAGTGATGGACACGTAATGGTCCTGGCCATGCCCACTGGACCATGCATCTGTTGTGAGATGCACCTTTCCACTCACTGATTGCTTTAGTGCATGGACAATGTGGTCTTTCACATGCACGTAGAGGGCTGGTATGGCTTTTCGCGAAAAGAAGTGCCGACTGGGTAGGTCATAGCGTGGTACTGCATAGGCCATGAGCTCGCGGAAAGCTTTGCTTTCAACCAACCGGTAGGGCATCATCTATAACGAGATTAGTTTGGCAATGTGGGCGTTCAAAGCCAGTGTACACGGATGAGAGGATGAGTACTTTCTTGTCCTACTCAGAGTCTCTGGTAGGGTGAGCTGTACTGGAGAGCTGTATATGGTGGAACTAGCGGTGGACATGGCGGACTGAGAGAGGGCTGGTGATGGTGATGGTGTTGGTGGTGTTGCTGATGGCCTAGATTCAGTCTTTCGTAGCAATAACATTGTTATTCCATGACTTATTTGCCCTTGCGACGACACCTCGACATTTGCTGCTGGTGGTGTGCTAGCCGGTGGGCTTACAGTGTGGGAAGCGATGTTGTGTTGCTGACTACCTTCATTCAAAGCAGGTGCACATGTGGTATGTGAGGTTTGGTAGTCTGTCCACGCTTGCAAGTGCATGGTGGTTAAATGTCTAAGCATGCAACTGGTATTCAAATTTCTCAGATTTTTAATTCGGCTAAAGGTCTTTGCACACTTCTTCCACATAACTTTTTCCTGATCATTAGGATTTTGTTCGAAAAAGTGCTACACTGCACTCTTCCTACTATGGAAGACATTTTGAGGCCTTGCACGCTGTGCTAATTTGACCATCTGGCCAAACTGTCCTGCAACTCTTTTGTTTTTTGTAACCCGTTTTTGGACTGCTACGGTCCTGCCAGATAACAGCTGTTGCGATGTCGTTGCCTGCTGCGGATCCTCCTCATCATCTTCTGAGCTATTGGCAGCGGCACCCTCTTCCCCCAATGGATGCCAATCTGGGTCAACAACTGGGTCATCCATCACCTCCTATTCAATTTCATGTGCACCTTCCTCTGTGTCACCGTGTAAGGTGGTATAGTATGCGGGAAGGGGCACCTGAGTTTCATCAGGGTCTGATTCTCCCTCAGTACACTGCGAGGACAATGTAGTGCTTTGAGTGAATGTACCAGCAGAAAAATCTAGCAGTTGCTGTGCATCAGTGCACTCCATGTCAGATTCATCTTGGACTGGGTAATTCATGATTTGACTTGATAACCCAGTCATGGTATGTGAAAAGAGCTCCATGGAGTAATCTGTAGTGTGGCCTGCCACATCCTTCACTTTTGGTAGGGGTGAAGGACACAAGGAAAGGTGTTGTTCCTGACCAGGAGCCTCCACTGACGACTCAGTGCTTTTATTTTTTGAAACTTCAGAAGAGGAGGCAAGAGAGCTGGAGGCTGTCAGCAATGTAAGCCAAAACTTGTTCCTGAAGCTCCGGCTTTAAAAGCGGTTTACCTACTCCCAGAAAAGGGAGCCATCAAGACCTTGCGGAGCCAGACGATGACGCAGGCTCAACACCTCCTGCCTTAGGTGCTATTGTGCTTTTGCCACTACCAACAGATGCACCACCAACACCATCACCATCAGGACCAGCTGGCAACCCCCGCCCACTTCCACGGCCTCTTCCACCATACTTCCTCATTTTTGTGAAAATGTACCCAAAATACCACCAGCTATATGGCACTGCAAAACAAGGTAGAAGGTGTATATAGTATTGGTGAGAATTTGAATCTCACTAGAGATTTGAGGACGCTGAACTATTGTCTCAGGCCCAGTAGAGATTACACCTCAATGTAACAGGCTTAAATTGGATGGTGTATGACAAGGTGGAGGGTGTATGTAGTATTGGTGAGAATTTGAATCTCACTAGAGATTTGATGACGCTGAACTATTGTCTCAGGCCCAGTAGAGATTACACCTCAATGTAACAGGCTGAAATTGGATGGTGTATGACAAGGTGGAGGGTGTATGTAGTATTGGTGAGAATTTGAATCTCACTAGAGATTTGAGGACGCTGAACTATTGTCTCAGGCCCAGTAGAGATTACACCTCAATGTAACAGGCTGTAATTGTATGGTGTATGACAAGTTGGAGGGTGTATATAGTATTGGTGAGAATTTGGATCTCACTAGAGATTTTAGGAGGCTGACAATGATGCTCTCAGTCCAAGTATGGCAGCAGGCAGCCTAATAAGAAGGACTGCTGCACACAAAAGTGTGGAAAAATGAACGCTTGGTAACTGTGCAGAAAAGAGGAAGAAAAGTATTTTTGCTTTTAAAAAAGCAGTTTGCACAGCAGTGTGCAAACAGCAATGCAGCTATCAGGGAGCCTTATAAGGCAGCCTAATAACCAACAGAGCTGATGCACAAAAAAATAGCCTCCCCTGTCACTGCATACAAACTGTTGTGTTGTACAGTGGAAATCGCTAACAGCAGAAGCAGTTTTTTGGTTCTTCTTCCCTGCCTAACGCTCTCCCTTATTCTGAATCAGCAGCAGCAACCTCTCCCTAATGCTAAGATCGGCAGAAATAAGATGGAGGTCGGTGTGCATGCCTTTTTATAGCCCCTGTGACGCCACACAAAGCCAGCCAATCACTTGCATGCCCTTCTCAAAGATGGTGGTGACCGATGCCTATGTCATCGCGTTGCCCACAGTGTGCGTCCTCCATTATTGGCTGAAAAAGGGTGCTGGAAGCATCATTTGAAACGCGACTTTGGTGCTCGGGTCACCGATCTTGTGGCCAACCTCACGCTATGGTCGGGTTTCGTTTCATGAAACCCGACTTCAGCGAAAGTCGCCGACTTTTGAATTTGACCGACCCGTTTCACTCAACTCTAGTGCTAACACTTTCAGCCATGATTTAAAGGTCTTTCTATTACAGTCCCATAAACACTTTGTGTGTCTATTGGTCTAGTGCTTTATTGAACCCGAGGAAGGAGCAAGTTGCACACTGAAATGCGCTGTACTTAACTTTTTTAATAAACCTACCTTTTTTGGCACCTATCTTCTCATCCTCTTTTGAATAGCACCCATCTTTGAACCATGTATTCCTAGCCATTCATTCGATCACACCTCTTGTCTGGATGGCAGCAAACTTCAGAGGAACACAACCAACGGCATCAGCCTAAACCTGCTGTGAGTTATTTGTACTCTGACCATGCTGTTTAGAGAGTTGGGCCTAGTTTCTAGCAGAACTCCCAAAAGTTAGTTCTAAATAATTGGCACTATTGGTCTTTTGATTTATTACAACAGAAAACACCCCTCTTTTGCTTTTTCTAGTCTTGATGACCTTTGTGATTCTTGACAAAGGCTGCAGAAACGTATCAATGTACCCACATTAATGGAACATTTTGGAATGCATTTATGTCCTTGGGGTACAACATCGCTTGTGGTGTACTAACCATCTGCAACTACCGACTATTAATTTACTAATGATAAATATGCATGTAAAATTATTATATTTATTTAAATAATATCTGTGAATCTTTTATTGGCATGCACAATAACACTACAACAAGAACATGAAGACACAGTATGCCAGCAGAATGTTGAGTGTTAAACCCATTTTGGTCTTTTGTTTAAGCTGTCACTGTATCCTTACCTGAACCTGATTTACCTCCGTAATAGGAATACTACAGTACGGATTCTCAAAAGAAGTCACTTTTGTTATCATGATTAACCCAATCATTGGGTTGTTATAGGCATGTGTTTCTAATGGGCTCAGGGTGGTAGCCGTGGGCGAGTGAATCATGTTCCGCACCCCAACACGCTAGAGAAAAACGGGGTCCGTTTCCAGTGTGTGTGTGTGTGTGGTGTGTGTGTGTGTGTGTATGTGTGTGTGATGCTGTTGTTACCATGGACACTTCTAAGCTCCTCTGGTCCACCAGGCTTGGTGTGTCATTATTCCCTGTGACTTCATGAATGGCAAACCACAACAGTCCATAAACGCAAGCTTATCTTTAGTAAAAATTGTAATAGCACAAAGCAAACAGCAGTAGCTGCTGACATCATTTTTTTAAGTTACACAAGTGACATGTTTCCAGAAAACATCTTCAGCTGCACAGTTGGTAAAATCTGCTGAATAGATTTAAGGAGGACTTGCAATCTTCCTACCTGAACTTTAGCTGAACCTTCCAGTGACCACTATCTTCATTCCACTGTTTTGGGAACCAGGGAAATGAAGCACAAGGAAATACCACATTACTGTTTGTGAACCAGCTTTGCTGACTTGTCTCTTCTTGGAGCCACAAGACCTGGCTGACACTTTCCATTCTCAGAGACCCTTAGGCACACTAATAAAGCTGCTAACCATCCATTCCCTTTCCCAACTGCCAGAAATGAAGTTCTTAGTTTTTCCCTTGAACAAAGTGTGTTCTTGCTTTTTCACTTGCTAACACTTAACTTACTTACTATGCTGAAACTACCCAGATTCTCATTGCTCCTCCCCAACAATGTGCTGGCCCAACAGTTAACTGTTTCTGACCCTGCAGTCTATTGCTGTGCGGATTTAACCTTTCACACAGTTCAATAAAAACATTACAACACCTATCTCTATCATGTATCGCATTATACAGGAATTTATTACATTTTACATGACAATGCACGACACTATATAGGCAAACATTAACTCTATCAGAGCATATGTCCACCAAACCCATCAACCCAGTTGATGACTTCAGGGGCAAAGTGACAGCCTGTCCTCCTCCTTATATTCCTCCTCTCTTTAATTATGCTTGTCCTACACTATCTGGAAAACCTGCAAGAAACACTAATAACATCAATTAACCTAATGTCTTCTGGCTTTCCTTCTCCAGGACTTTGCTAACCTGTTCCTACTCAATTCGGAAACAAAATTTCCAAATTCTTTAAAATAAGGGACCCTTAGCCCAACAATCCATAAAATGGAAGTAAAGTTCTTTTTCTTGAATCAAGTATGACCATCGGGTTATTCATACCCCCCCACCCCAACAACACTCCTTAGGACAGGGAAACAGTCCATGATAGACAAAGCCCAGAGTGGAATGGGTGAAAAATTTTATTTGGGGGCAAAGGCATTCATTCACACAGAACCCTTAAAAACCAGCAGAGAAGGGCACACTGGCGCAACCAAAAATGCAACCTAAAATAAAGTTCAGCCTATACCTCAACGGTATCTCTAACAGACCCTCTTTCCCTTTAAGTGAGAAAAACAGGCCTTATGGCTAGGGAAGAGTGAGCACTAAAATGCTCTGATGCTCATTACTTGAACATGCAATTCCTAATGCTCGGGTGTTTGTTTCGAGCAACGAGCATAATGGGAGTCAATCGGAAATCCGAGCATTTTTCCGGCAAACACTACAACGAGGTCTGGGGGGCAGTGAAAATGTTGAAATGGATGGAAAAAGTGCTGAATATAAAGACAACAGCATGGGGAACATCCCTGGAAGCATCTTTGATTCCCAAATTGCTGCTGAGAACAATGGTGTCACACTTTTACCCCACTTTAATGACTGACAATAAAACATTCAAGATCGACAGGAAAAAAAAGTTAAGAAATATTATTTACTGTATAATGACTTGTATTAAGGCAAAATTTAAAAAGAATTATAAAAATAATTTAAGTAAACCCAAATTGATTTTTAAATAATTTTTATTATTAGATAGATAGATAGAAGAAAAGCCTGCAATTCACCGGCCGCGCACAGTAAAATCACAGAAGGACCCAAAAGAATAGAATAGATGGATTACATACAGTTTATGCACATAGAATATGCATATATACAGTGGGTATGGGAAGTATTCAGACCCCTTTACATTTTTCCCTCTTTGTTTCATTGCAGTCATTTGGTAAATTCAAAAAAGTTCATTTTTCTCATTAATGTACACATTGCACCCCATCTTGACTGAAAAAAATCAGGAATGTAGAAATTTTTGCAAATTTATTGAAAAAGAAAAACTGAAATATCACTTTGTCATAAGTATTCAGACCCTTTGCTCAGACACTCATATTTAAGTCACATGCTGTCCATTCCCTTGTGATCGTCCCTGAGATTGTTTTAATCCTTAATTGGAGTCTAGCTGTGTTAAATTATACTGATAGGACATGATTTGTGAAGGCACACACCTGTTTATATAAGACCTCACAGCTCACAGTGCATGTCAAACCAAATGAGAATCATGCGGTCAAAGGAACTGGCCAAGGAGCTCAGAGACTGAGTTGTGGCAAGGCACAGATCTGGCCAAGGTTACAGAAGAATTTCTACAGTACTCAATGTTCTTAAGAGCACAGTGGCCTCGATTATTCTTAAATGGAAGAAGTTTGGGACCACCAGAAGTCTTCCTAGACCTGGCAGTCCAGCCAAACTAAACAATCATGGGAGAAGAGCCTTGGTGAGAGAGGTAAGGAAGAACCCCAAGATCACTGTGGCTGAGCTCTGCATATGCAGTAGGGAGATGGGAGAAAGTTCCACAAAGTCAACTATCACTGCAGCCCTCCAGCAGTTGGGCCTTTATGGCAGAGTAGCCCAACGGAAACCTCTCCTCAGTGCAAGACATATGAAAGCCCACATAGAGTTTGCTAAAAAATCACTTGAAAGACTCCCATACTATGAGAAATAAGATTCACTGATCTGATGAGACTAAGATAGAACTTTTTGGTGATAATTCTAAGGGGTATGTGTGAAGAAAATCAGGCACTGCTCATCACCTGCCCAATACAATCCCAACAGTGAAACATGGCTGTGGCAGCATCATGATACGGGGTATTTTTCAGCTGCAGGGACAGGACGACTGGTTGCAATTGAAGGAAACATGAATGCGGCCAAGTACAGAGATATCCTGGATGAAAACCTCTTCCAGAGTGCTCTGGACCTTAGACTTGGCCGGAGGTTCACCTTCCAACAAGACAATGACCCTAGGAACACAGCTAAAATAACAAAGGAGTGGCTTTGGAACAACTCTATGACCATTCTTGACTGGCCCAGCCAGAGCCCTGACCTAAACCCAATTGAACATCTCTGAGAGACCTGAAAATGGCTGTCCACCAACGTTCACCATCCAACCTGACGGAACTGGAGAGGATCTGCAAGGAAGAATGGTAGAGGATCCCCAAATCCAGGTGTGAGAAACTTGTTGCATCATTCCCAAGAAGACTCATGGCTGTAATAGCTCAAAAGGGTGCTTCTACTCAATAACAGGGCTGTGGAGTCGGTAAGCCAAACCTCCAACTCCTCAATTTCCATGACATTGACTTCGACTCCGCGACTCTGACTCCCTCATACATGTCTCATGTTTAAGTTTAAGTGATAAATTTACTGTAGGAAGATGGTAGCATCGGGATTTTAATCATTATTATGATACAATAATCAAGCCATTTAGATAGAACATAAAATATATTTATTGGAATACAACTTTCGAGCAAAAAACTTTTGCATATTTACAATTTATTATACACTATTCAGTAAGAGGAAAAAAACAATTTTCAGCAAAAACGTACTGAATAACATTTGTGCAGTCTATGAATTTGTTCTGAGAAATAGTATCGCCTCCATCAGATCTCTCTTCATAGATGACCTCAAATCTGACTTAATTATTTTAAGGCTAGAGAACAACCTCTCTACACTATCTTGGGTTGATGCCAAAGCAGTAACCACACGGGCAACATCTCTAACAATTTCAGGGTGTAAAGGAATTGCCTCGTGCACAGTCAGTTTTGATGAACAATTTAACTCTTCTACTTCTTTGAGAGCAAGTGAAAAATGTTGCTGAAGTATGGTCAATCTGTTTTGTATGAGAGTGGAATCTTTTTCCCTGTGGCAGCGCTTTGCCTGCTCCATGTCATCCAAAATCAAACTTCTCCTCTGATGAGGATGAAGGAACGGCAGCAGCAGCACTGGCAGGACCCGAGTCCTCTTGCTCTTGGCCGTCCTGTAGCTCACGCATCCTAACTGCTACCTCAATCAGAGCTTCTTTTCCTTTAGTAAGCTGTTGATCATCAAGCAATATACAATGACTCGGGTCCATATAAACAGCTGCCTGAAGAAGAATTATATTTTCTAATAGCAGTATCTCTCTCCATTTCATTGAAGCAGCAATGCCATCTGCGATTAAACCTCCTCTTTGGGATGGGCAAAACAACAAATTCTTCTATTCCTTTATAAAAATGCCAGGAGTTAAGTCCTCAGCTTGTAACTTTTTAGTCACTGTAAATAGGTGATGAAGCAATTCCTTCAATTCAGCCACCTCTCTCCATTGACATTCATGTAGTGTTACCTGAGGGTTGGCCATATCTACAAGGAAGGGTTTCAGCTCAAGCAATCGCTGAAATCATTAAATAGTTTGCTGCTCCACAGAGTGGCTTGAACCACAATTGCCCCTTTTCCAGCACATCTCTTCAAGATGGAATCAATTTTTGGGGTTCTGGCAGCAATGGCCAATTTCCTAACTTTGCTAATCAGAGTTCCAACATATCACTCTTCCAGACTTATTGCTAGCTGCAGTGTGTACACAACACAGCGCATGTGATGAATAGGAAAGTGGTGGGAAGCAGCTTCAACAAGATCAACTAATCGTATAGAATCATTTTGCTGTTCTTCTATAGTAATATCTGTTTGTTCCTCCATTATGGGAACAGGACTGTGGCATTCCATCTCTAACATACTGAATGTGAAATGTTCTTCTTGCTGCTCTTTACCTTCATTATTCTCATTCATCAGTTTAATTGTACTTATCAAGTTTGAAGCATTATCAGTTACAATAGCAAGAACCTGTTCTTTTGTGAGTTCATAATGTTGCAGAACTTTTTCCAATAAGGTCTGGAGAAACTGGCTGCTGTGATGAGCTTTAGTATCTTTTTGACACGACTCCCGGGTATTACTGCTGTGGGGAGAGCTGCACACAGCAGAAGGAGAGCTGAGAGCAGAGCGGTGGGGAACTCACCAGGTACAAACAGGACCTGAACCATGTGTCAGAGTAGGAGGTGGTTGGGAGCGGAGCCAGACGCCGGAGTGCAGAGGAGACGATAAACACAGGAGAATAATCAGACAAGCTAAGATCAGAACCAGGAGATCACAAGGTACCAATGGGGTGAGACAGGGGATTGTCAGAAGGGAAGCCAGAGGTCAAAAAGCCTGAACAAGCAGTGCGGTACAATAGGGACAAACTGTAATGGAGTAACAATAGCCAAGCCAGGAGGTCATAACCGAAGATGACAATAGTACCAAAACAGAGCTCTGCAAAGGAATACGTGGATTTCGTCCGCGCTGCCCAAATGATGAAATTCCAGAAGGTTAATAAAGTTTGACAGTGGTTTATTCTACATGTTTCAAGGTTTTTGGCAACCTCTTCTTCAGGAAATACCACCTTCTGGAATTTCATCATTTGGGCAGCACGGACGAAATCCACGTATTCCTTTGCAGAGCTCTGTTTCAGATAGTCGGTGACCGACTTGTGGATCTGCAGCAGCCCTTATCTATACATACTTTGAATACCTACTACCAGGTGAGCAGTTTTTTGTCTAACCACTTACTTTATTTGTGGGATAAGATCCTATATTGCGCTTGTGTCTCCCTCTTTCCTCACAATAATAGTACCAAAACGTGAGACAGAGAACAGAGTGAGCAGACAGACCAGGTCATACACAGGAGGCAATCAAGCAATGCAGTATACATGCACACCAGGGGCTCAGACACACAATCAGAACAACAGTATAGCTGACAGGGAGTCCTAGTCTGGAGTGAGTATAAATACCTCTCCCTGATCCAAAGGGAGGCCAGCAAAAGTTAACCCTGAGAGAGCAGGACATTAACCATGTGCTATACCATGACAATACCCCCCTCTTAACGGGGGGGCACTGGACCCCCAGGCTTCTCAGGGTATCTGGCATGAAAAGCCTGCACCAGTCGATCAGCGTGCACCGAACTGGCCGGAACCCATGACGGATAATCAATGGAATATCCCTTCTAATGAATAAGGTACTGAAGTCTCCAGTGCACCCACCATGAATCAATTATGCACCCTACTTCATACTCCAGTTATCCCTCTACCAATACTGGTGGAACCACAGATGAGGGATCTTCTCTAACTGTCCTCACAGGTTTTAATAGGGACCTGTAGAAGACATTAGATATTTTGAAGGAGGTGGGCAACTGTAATCTGTAGGCTACCGGGTTGATCACCTCTACAATCTTGTATGGGCCATTACATTTGGGGCCCAACTTCATAGAGGGTATCTTAAGTTTGATGTTACGGGTGGACAACCAGACATTTTACCCCACTGTCAACACAGGAACCGCCCCCCTCCTCCTGTCCGCAAAATGTTTATACTTCTGGGCTTTGGAGATGTTCCCCTGCACCTCCCTTCAGAGGGTTTTTAACTGTTGCACATCCCCTCGGCACCGGGGCAACCCGAATCCATATGGGAAAATTCCCCAAACTGCAGAACAAACCCATAATTGACCTGAAAAGGAGACTTTCTGGTAGACTGATTAATACAACAGTTGAATGCAAATTCTGACGTGGATAATGCCTCACACCAGTCTTCCTGTTTGGAGGAGGCCAGGCATCTCAGAATCTGCTCCAATGACTGGTTGATGCGTTCAGTCTGTCCGTTGGATTCTGGGTGATAGGCAGAGGAGAATGATAACGTGACCCCCAACTTCTTACAAAGCGCTCTCCAAAACCTGGCCACAAATTGCACACCCCTGTCCGACACCACATTCACAGGCACTCCATGCAACCAAATTATGTGCTGAATAAACAAGCGGGCCAAGGTTTCAGCAGATGGTAACGCAGGTAACGGCACAAAGTGGGCTCGCTTAGAAAATCTATCAACCACTACCCATACCACTGAGTTGCCCTTGGAAGGGGGAAGATTAGTGATAAAGTCCATGGGCAGGTGTGTCCATGGTTTATCAGGAATTGGCAAAGGCACCAATTCCCCGGCCAGCCGGACCTGACAGCTTTTAGAGCGAGCACACACCCCACAAGTATTTACAAACCTTTTGATATCAGTACCCATAGAGGGCCACCAAAAATTCCTAGCCACTGCCTCCCGGGTAGCTGCAATACTAGGGTATGCACAGAGAATCATAAAATTCTTGCAGGAGTGTGGGACGGAAATGTTCGGGTACAAACAATTTACCTGGGGGTTTATTCCTGGGAGCATGAGCTTGTGCTTCCAGAATCTCTCTCTGTAACTCAGAGGAGACATCAGCTACAACCACTCCTGGTTGAAGAATAGAGGAAGGAGGTTCTGGAGGGGACACAGAATCAAAACTTTGGGATAAGGCATCCGCCTTTACTATTTTTAGACCCTGGTCAGAACGTAACAGTAAAATGAAATCGAAAAAAAAAGTGCCCACCCAGCCTGTCTGGGGGTCAATCTCTTAGCAGGCTCAATATAGGTCAGGTTTTTATGATCAGTGATGACCATAATGGGATGAGCGGCCAGCTCCAAAAAAATGCCTCCATTCTTTGAAGGCCAATATAACTGCTAACAATTAATTCTCTGTTGCCAACATCATAGTTTCTCTCGGCCGAAGAGAACTTTTAAGAGAAAAAGGCACAGGGTTTGACGTTAGTCAGGGTAGAGGGGCCCTGGGACAACCCTGCTCTCACCCCCACCTCTGAAGCGTTGACCTCCACGATGAAAGGTTGATGAATCAGGTTGTACCATCACAGGGGCTGAAGTAAAGCATTTCTTTAACCCCTTAAGCCCCAAGGGTGGTTTACACGTTCATGACCGGGCCAATTTTTACAATTCTGACTACTGTCCCTTTATGAGGTAATAACTCTGAAACGCTTCCATGGATCCCGGTTATTCTGACATTGTTTTCTCGTGACATATTGTACTTCATGTTAGTGGTAAAATTTCATTTAAATAACTTGCTTTTATTTGTGAAAAAAACGGAAATTTGGCAAAAATTTTGCAATTTTCCAACTTTGAATTTTTATGCCCTTAAATCACAGAGATATGGCACACAAAAAACTTGATAAGTAACATTTCCCACATGTTTACTTTACATCAGCACAATTTTGGAACCAAAATTTTTTTTTGTTATGAAGTTATAAGGGTTAAAAATTGACCAGCGATTTCTCATTTTTGCAACACCATTTTATTTTTACGGACCACATCACATTTGAAGCCACTTTGAGGGGCCTATATGATAGAAAATGCCAAAAAGTGACACCATTTAAAAACTGCACCCCTTAAGGTGCTCAAAACCACATTCAAGAAGTTTATTAACCCTTTAGGTGCGTCACAGGAATTTTTTGAATATTTAAAAAAATGAACATTTAACTTTTTTTCACAAAAAAAATAATTCAGGTTCAATTTTTTTTTATTTTACCAAGGGTAACAGGAGAAATTGGACTGCAAAATGTATTGTGCAATTTGTCCTGAGTACGCTGATACCTGATATGTGGGGGGGGGACCACTGTTTCGGCATATGGCTGAGCTCAGAAGGGAAGGAGCGCCGTTTGACTTTTTCAATGCAAAATTGGCTGGAATTCAGATTGGATGCCATGTCACGTTTGGAGAGCCCCTGATGTACCTAAACTGTGGAACCCTCCACAAGTGACCCCATTTTGGAAACTAGACCCCCCAAGGAACTTATCTAGATATGTGGTGAGAACTTTGAACCCACAAGGGCTTCACAGAAGTTTATAACGTACAGTGGCACAATTAAAAAATCATATTTTTTCCACAAAAATGATTTTTTTTCACCCTCAATTCTTATTTTTCCAAGGGTAACAGAACCCTAAAAGTTATTGTTCAATTTGTCCTGAGTACGCTGATAGCCCATATGTGGGGGTAGACCACTATTTGGGCGCATGGCAGAGCTCGGAAGGGAAGCAGCGCCATTTGACGTTTTTGGCTGGAATTGAGATCGGACACCATGTCGCGTTTGGAGAGCCTCTGATGTACCAAAACAGTGGAAACCCCCCACAAATGACACCATTTTGGGAACTAGACCCCCTAAGGAACTTATCTAGATATGTGGTGAGCACTTTGAACACCCCAGTGCTTCACAGAAGTTCATAACGACCGGGCGTGAAAATAAAAAAATCGTATTTTTTCCACAAACATGATCTATTAGTCCCTATTTGTTTTATTTTTCCAAGGGTAACAGGAGAAATGGGACCCCAAAAGTTGTTGTCCAATTTGTCCTGAGTATAGTGACACCCCATATGTGGGAGAAAACTACTGTATGGGCACACGTCGGGGCTCGGAAGGGAAGTAGTGACGTTTTGGAATGCAGACTTTGATGGAATGGTCTGCGGGTGTCATGTTGCCTTTGGAGAGCCCCTAATGTACCTAAACAGTGGAAACCCCACACAAATGACCCCATTTTGGAAACTAGACCCCCTAAGGAACTTATCTAGATGTGTGGTGAGCACTTTGAACCCCCAAGGGCTTCACAGAAGTTTATAATGCCCGGGCATGAAAATAAAAAAATCGTATTTTTTCCTCAAACATGATCAATTAGTCCCCAATTTTTTTATTTTCCCAAGGGTAACTGGAGAAATTAGACTCCAAATGTTGTTGTCCAATTTGTCCTGAGTACGCAGATACCCCATATGTGGGAGAAAACTAATGTATGGGGACACGTCGGGTCTCGGAAGGGAAGTAGTGAGGTTTTGGAATGCAGACTTTGATGGAATGGTCTGCGGGTGTCATTTGCGTTTGGAGAGCCCCTGATGTACCTAAACTATTGAAACCCCCCACAAGTGACCCCATTTTGGAAACTAGACCCCCCACAGAACTTATCTAGATGTGTGGTGAGCACTTTGAACCCCCAAGTGCTAGTTTATTACGCCCGGGCGTGAAAATAAAAAAATCATTTTTTCCACAAGAATGATATTTTTGCCCCCAATTTTTTATTTTCCTAAGGGTAATAGGAGAAATTGGACCCCAAAAGTTGTTTTGCAATTTCCTGAGTAGGCTGATACTCCATATGTGGGGGTAAAACACTGTTTAGGCGCATGGCAGAGCTTGGAAGGGAAGGACCACCATTTGACTTTTTCAACTCAGAATTGCCTGGAATTGAGATCAGATGCCATGTTGCATTTGGAGAGCACCTGATGTGCCCAAACAGTGGAAACCCCAAATTCTAACTCCAACTCTAACCCCATCACACCCCTAACCCTAATCTCAGCCCTAACCCTAGCCCTAGCCCTAACCCTAGCCTTGGCACTAACCCTAGCCCTAACCCTAACCCTAATGGGAAAATGGAAATAAATACATTTTCTTTTAATTTTATTATTTTTCCCTAACTAAGGGGTGATAACGGGGGGGTTTGATTTACTATTTATGGCGGGTTTTTATGTTTGGCAGCTGTCACATGCTAAAAGACGCTTTTTATTGTAAAAATAGTTTTTGCATCACCACATATTGAGAGTGGTATGATAATAAATAATTATTTTTTGCTTCGTTTTTTGTTTTTATTTTTTAAGGGGTTCGCTAAAGGGGTTAACTAATGGGACAGTTTTATAGGGCAGGTCGTTACGGACGCGGCGATACCAAATATATGTACTTTTATTGTTTTTTTTTTTATTTCCAAAAAATGAATTTATTGGGGGAATATTTTTTTTTTTCTACAGTAATTTATTTGGCGATTTTTAAAAAAATTATTTTAACACTTTTTTTTAACTTTATTACATTGTCCCAGGTGGGACATCACTGTCCTGTGACAGATCGCTGATCTGTCACATCACAGATCACTGTGACAGATCAGTGATCTGTCACAGGCAGTGCAGCAGGCTTCCTCGTGCCTGCGCTTTGCAGGCACTGAGGAATCCGGCTCCCTGCAGGCCCCCGAAGGTCCCTGTCGCCATCTTGGATTCGGGGGCCTGCAGGGAAGGAGCCCCCCGCAGCAGCGCTGCACATTACGCTGCCGTGGGGGGCTCAGGGAAGCACGGAGGGAGCCCCCTTCCTGCCGATGCTTCCCTTTAACCCCAGGTACACCGCGATCATGTTTGATCGCGGTGTGCAAGGGGTCAACGTGTCGGGGGTCGTCCGTGACCGCCCCTGACACATTGTGCCGGGTGTCAGCTGTGATAATCAGCTGACACCCGGCCGCGATCAGCGGCGCTCACCACGTGAGCGCCGCTGATCGCTATGACGTACTGTCCCGTCCCTGGCAATTAAGTCCCAGGGCATATGCACGGGATAGTACATTATATGGGATTAAGGGGTTAATGTAAGGAAGGAATTTTTTGCGGCCACGGACCAATTTTTTACATCTGTCCCTTTAAGAATGAGGTCCGTCAAGGGTTTCATCACCTGCGAGAACCCTTTAATTAACTTCCTATAATAGTTAGCAAAGTCCAGAAATCACTGCAACCCCTTCAGATCATGAGGCTGCACCCAATCTGTAATGGCCTGAACCTTCCCTGGATCCATGCGGAATCCCTCCCCAGATACAATTACATCCAGAAAAGACAGTTCTTGCATAAAAAATGAGCACTTCTCCAGCTTAGCATACAAATGGTTCTCCCGGAATCTCATAAGTACCGTACGTAGATGGTGTAAGTGTGATTGACTGTCCTCAGAGTATACTAAGATGTCATCCAGGTAAATGACTACATAACGCCCAATCAGGTCAGAAAAAAACAATATTAAGGCAGTTCTGAAAAACAGCAGGGGCGTTAGTGAGGCCGAAGGGCATAACCAGGTTTTCAAACAGCCCCTCAGTCGTCATTCATCCCCCTCCCGGATCCTTATACGGTTATAAGCCCCTCATAGATCAAGCTTAGAAAACCATTTGGCCCCCCTGAGCTGGTTACATAAATCGGTAAACAACGGGAGAGGGTAAGAGGGTACGTGTTCTTAATGGTAATTTTGTTCAGTTCCTGAAAGTCGATGCAAGGTCGCTACCCACCATCTTTTTTCTTTACAAAGAAGTACCCCGCGAAGGCTCTCTTTGATGTACTCTTTCATAGCTTGACGCTCAGTCCCGGTCAAATTAAACAAACGAGCCTTGGGTAATTTGGCTCCATGTACTAAATCATTGGCACAATCATACGGTCTATGTGGTGGGAGCGCCTGAGCCTCGCTTTCGGAGAACACGTCTTTAAAGTCTCTCAGGTACTCTAGAATACCCTCCAGACCGACAGACGACACAGATATAGATTTTATTGGATTGACAAAAGGAACTGGGTTACAACACAGACCATTAACATTACATCCCCATCGGGTGATCTCTCCCTTCACCCAATCAATGAGAGGATTGTGGTATTGCAGCCAGGGCATCCCCAATACCAGTCCTGCAGGCAAATTATTCAGAACGAAACAAAACAACTTAATTTTTCCACGTTAGTGGAACCCACTTTCAGAGAAAAAACTTCAGACATGAAACAAATTCCATCCCGGGTAAGAGAGGATGAATCCACAGCCATAATTTTAACAGGGTCTTTCGACCTGACTGTCACTATCTTATTAAGAGTCACAACTTGGGCATCAATCAGATTGATGGAGGAACCACAGTCAACAAAGCGGTGGTCATAGCAGGACCGCCAGCAAGTTCCAATTCAACCTGGAGCACCATTTTAGCAAGCAAAAAAAATGTACCTGGGAGTCTGTGCAACCTGCTCGATTGTTTCCCAGATGGTTTCACTGAAGAAGGGCAGGAAGGACAGTCCCTTTTTCAATTTCCTGAGGCTCCACAGTAAAAGCATAAATGGTTGTCTTTACGGTGTCTTCTCTCTCTTTACTTTACGGAGACAGCCTCAGTTTCCATGTGCTCTGATACGTGTGTAGTGTAACACAATTTGGAGTACAAGGGAGTCTCTTGTTGCATCATTCCTCTAGCACGGAGTCTCTGGTCCATACTGACCGCCTGCATCATGGTGTCGGGAGGAGGATGTAATGCCAGAGCGTCCTGCAGATGGTCAGACAGGCCCCCGCGGAACAACCCCCTCAAGGCGGTGTCGTTCCAGGATTCTTCGACTGCCCAACATCTAAATTCTAAGCAGAACCATTTAGCAGAGTGCCTCCCCTGTTTCACACTCATCACCATATCCTCTGCCAGACACACTCTATCAGACTCATCATAGATGTGCCCCAGAGCCTCAAAGAACAGGTTCCCTGACATACGTTCAGGAGCAGAGGAAGAGAGAGAAAGCCCATGCTTGCGAAGCCCCCCTTAACAAGAGCATTATGATCCCCACCCTCTGCCTTTCATTTCCAAAGGTCCGAGGATGCAATTCAAATAACAACTTGCACCCCTCCTTAAAACCCTAAACAATTTTTTATCTCTGGAAAAATTGTCGGGTAACTACCGGTGGGTCGGGGTCCGCAAGAGATACAACAGTGGGGCCCCCCTCCCAGAACCATAATGGAACAAACCCCTGTAGAGCATCTGCCACATCTCTCTGCACCTGTTGGTGTGAATTAACCAGGTCTTGCTGCTCCATAGACAGCTTCTGCATAAGCTGGGAGAGCTCAACAACCTGGTCTGCGAGAGCCCGTACTGGATCCATAATGTGATAACACCCCACCACCAGGGGAATACTGTATGGTCAGCTATAATGTCACGACTCCCAGGTATTACTGCTGTGGGGAGAGCTGCACATAACAGCAGGGGAGCTGACAGGAGAGCGGTGGGGAACTCATCAGGTACAAACAGGACCTGAGCCATGTGACAGAGTAGGAGGTGGTCGGGGGTGGAGCCAGATACCGGGGTGCAGAGGAGACGATAAACACAGGAGAATAATCAGACAAGCTAAGATCAGAACCAGGAGATCACAAGGTACCAATGGGGTGAGACATGGGTTGTCAGAAGGGAAGCCAGAGGTCAAAAAGCCAGAACGAGCAGTGCGGTCCAAAGGGACAAACTGTAATGGAGTAACAATAGCCAAGCCGGGAGGTCAGAACTGAAGAAGACAATAGTACCAAAATGTGAGACAGAGAAGAGAGTGAACGGACAGACCAGGTCATACACAGGAGGCACTCAAGCAATGCAGTATACATGCACACCAGGGGGTCAGACACACCATCAGAACAGTATAGTTGACAGGGAATCCTAGTCTGTAGTGAGTATAAATACCCCTCTCAGATCCAAAGAGAGACCAGAAAAAGTTAACCCTGAGAGAGTAGGACATTAACCATATCCTATACCATGACACTTTTACTGCCAGTATCTTAGTATCAATTTTTTTGTTGTCACAAACATATCGAACATTGATAGCAAAATAGTTCACTCTGACGTGTGCTGTAGAGTTGAGCGAAACGAGTCGGTCAAATTCAAAAGTCGCCGACTTTCGCTAAAGTCGGGTTTCTCCGAGCGAAATCCGACCATAGTGTGAGGTCGGCCATGCGGTCGCCGACCCGAGCGCCAAAGTCGGATTTATGCTTGCATGTGACTTTTTTCAGTCACTGAGCAAGGACGTACACTGTGGGCAACGAGATGACATGTGCAGCGTCCGGAGAGAGAGAGAGTTTTTGCGCGCTTTAAAAAAGCAGTCCGGCATGTAGGTGTGTTTACTGTCCTCCACTCCCTGCCGACTTTGCTTCCCCATTGACTTGCATTGGGTTTCGTGTTTCAGTCGGACCTTCAACTTTTCATGATAGTTGGCCGATTTCGCTCGACTTTAGAGAAAGTCGGGTTTCATGAAACCCGACTCGACCCTAAAAAAGGGAAAGTCGCTCATCTCTAGTGTGCAGGCATCCATTTTCAGAAACACAAAGCATCTCTTGAGAGTCTTTTTAAGATCTTCCTTTTGGTCAAGGGCATCTTCAATCACTAAATTTCTTTTTAAATATTTTTATTAAAGTTTTTTTTTCATAAAGCTGGGAGGAGGAGGGGGGGAACAGAGCAGAAAAGGGAAGGGGGAGGGAGAAGGGTATATGTACATAGGATGGGTGAGTGTTATGATTGAGTCACCGTAGGAGGCAAAAACAGAAATGCTAGCTAAGTCCTGAAAACCAGAGAAGTTGGCAACTATCAGATTGCAGACCCCTGAACCTATCAACACAACTAGCAGTAGCCGTGGGGGGTTCCTACGATGACCTAGACCCCTCGAACACAGCCGGAGAGATACATATGCCTAAAGAAGGAAAGGGGAAATCTAACTGCCCCAGAGCAGACCCCAAAGCAATAGGCAGCCCCCACATATAATGACGGTGAAGCAAGATGAAAACACTTACACAGACAGAAAGACAGGCTGAGCAAAGACGGGGCCCAAAAACTACCTAGATAGGAACGGATAGGAAGGCTGCTGTCTGCAATCTGCCAAAACCCTATCAGAGACAAAAGCCAACAAGCTGATATAAAAATGGCCCTGAAGCAACTAAGCTTCAAAAACTAAATCAGCACTCAGGTACTTTCAGAAGACAGAGCTCAAGGAACACTGCACACTCCAGCAGGGAGTGGCAGAATCCAAAAAGCAAGAAAAAACAAAAACAAATCTTAGATGCAAAAGGCAAAACAGAAAACTTAGCTTTAGGAGAGCAGGAATCAGACTGGTGTCCAAGAGTCCACAGAGAAATCACCCGCAGGGCAGAAAGGGCATAGGCTGCCTTAAATCCAGTCAGTGACTCCACTCAGCCAATCGTCTTCATTAGTCCCAGGTGCCTGATAATCAGGCTCACTACCTTCCTTCACTAGAATAGGGAGTTCACCAGGCCTCAGTGATGGAGGGGAAAATGAACTCACAACAGGTGAGGGTCATAAAAAATAGAGAACCCTTGTAACAAAGCATACCTTAATAAGTATACAATATACTTATACCACTAAGAGGTACAATAACACTAAACCTTTAAAGAGGGGATGCAAAACAATCACTAATTTTCTAATACTTTCTATTTCCAGAGAAACACCAAGTTTGCAGATCATTTCTCCATTAAGAGCTATAAAAGCTGGTCGAGCAAATAATGGTAATAGTACACTGTCCTTCACAAGCTTGATGAGCTGTCTTTTAAACACATCTGCTGTCATTGTTACAGTAACTTTGTCACAAAATATCTAGTAACTGATGTTTGAGACTCTCTTTCCTCCTCATTTGCCTGGCGAGAAGTGCTGGGCTCTGGTTTCTTGGTGCTGCTGTGATCTTTTTCAATCACAGCTTTGTAAATGTCTGGGTGGCAGCATTGTAAATGTCTTTTTAGATTGGAAGCTCTTGAAGGAACATTTTTATCACTGCCTGAGTATGCAGTAATTTTGGCATCACATCATTTGTTTTCAACTGGGTTAGTTATAAACTGACACACAAAATGTTTTTTATCTTGAGTCACTGTGAAATTCTCAAATACAGTTGACTTCATAGGATGCTTCTTAGACATTTTGTAATTATGTACATTTGCTTTAAAAATAAAAAAATAATTCTGTCCAGTAAAAAAATAAGGTATATAGAAATTCTTGGAAAAATAGGGAATCATGCACTGTATAATTTGGGATAGAAATAAAACAATTTTTACATAAATCAATAGGACAGATAAGTATAAAGTTTCTAAAATTTGCTGTTAGATAGCTTTACTCTGAACTTTCAATGTCAGGTTTGTCTCAGCAGGGTACAGCTCACTAAATGCTTCATATCATATTTATTCACAGTCTATGAAGAGGTGAGTAGGGAGGGAGTATGTTTGTGCTGAATCATATTCCAGAACACACACAAATAAATATGTCCTTCTCGATCCTGTTAATGTATTTCCGAATTTGAGATGTTAGAAAACAGTTTTTCCCCTTATATTCTATGTTTAGTGTATATAAGTCAACAGAGCAGCTAATTTCTCCAAACAGGAGCTAAGAGGAAAAACAAACTAAAACATCAAGCATATAGAGACCACATATGCTGGACTATTGATTTATGCACAGTTTATTGAACGTTTAGATATGCTTTAAGAAATACTTACCTTAATCCTGCTTTCCTGTTCACTCCAGAAGTTCTGAGATTAATGCAGGCATTCCTTCCCTGTGTGTTTATGTTTTCCCTTATCTGTAGTGGAGGAGCTTCACTACTTATTATGAACATGAACTGCAGCACATACTCTTCTCAGCTAAAAGTGTAGACCTTAGATCAGGGATAGGACAGACATTTATAGGACATTTCATAACTTTCCCAAATTGTTATGAAAAAAATATTCCCCACAAAATGAACTACTGTACCCAATTTATTGTATAATTTAGAAGTCGGAGTCGGCCCATTTTATACCAACTCCAACTCCACCAAAATGGGCTCCAACTAATTCCACAACTCCAACTCCCCAGCCCTGCTCAATACTGAGCAAAGGGTCTGAGTACTTATGACCTTGTGATATTTCAGTTTTTCTTTTTTAATACATTTGCAAAAATTTCTACATTTCTGTTTTTTTCAGTCAAGATGGGGTGCAGTGTGTACATAAATGAGAAAAAAAATGAACTTTTCTGAATTTACCAAATGGCTGCAATGAAACAAAGAGAGAAAAATTTAAAGGGGTCTGAACACTTTCCATACCCACTGTTGTCAGTGACATATACAATTAGTACAGTGTGTTCAGCTTACTGTACATTTATTTATTAAAATATTTTTCTGAAAATAACGGTGTGCACCCTCTCATAACTTTCTTACACAGCATAGGGAAAGCTGACATCTGGGGGCAGATGTTTATAGCCTGGGAAGGGGGGGTAATACCTATATAGCGTCCCAGGATATTAATATCAGCTCACAGCTGTATATGTAGCCTTTACTGGCTACTAAAATGGGGGACCTCCCAAAAAATGACATAGGGTCCCCCTATAATTAATAACCAGCAAAGGCTATGCAGACAGCTACGGGCTGATATTAATAGCCTAGGAAGGGGCCATGGATACTGCCCACCCCAGACTAAGAAAGTCAGCTCACAGCCACCCCAGAAAAGGTGCATCTATAAGATGTGCCAATTCTGGCACTTAGCCTCACTCTTCCCACTTGCCCTGTAGCAGTAGCAAGCGGCGTGACAGTTAGGGGGTTGATGTCACCTTTGTATTGTCAGGTAACATGAAGCCCAGAGGTTAGTAATGGAGAGTCATTCATAACACGCCCCCATTGCTAACCCCATAGTTATACTGCATAAAAACACACCCACCCAGAATAAAATCCTTTAATTGAAATAATGACACAGACTCCTTTAAAAAACCTTAATTAAATCATACTTACTGCATCGCCCATTCCAGTGATGCCATTGAACCCTAAGTCATTTTTTGGGGATCCCCATTTTAATATCCAGTAAAGGCTAAGCATACAGCTGTGAACTGATATTAATAGCCCAGGGAAGCTCCTCACTTCCCAGGCTATAAACATCTGCCCTCAGCTGTCAGCTTTCCTATGCTGGTTAAGAAATTTATGTGGGAGCCCACGCCATTCTTCTCACAAAAATAATCTTTTAATAATTAAATACATGTACAATAATCTGCACACACACTGTACTAATTGTACATGTGGCTGACATCTGTATAACTATCTATTCTATGTGTATATACTGTACGTAATCGATCTATTCTATCCTGTCAGGTCCTGCTGTGATTTTACTGTACGCGGCTGCTGATTTGCCAACTTTTATTATATCTATCTATCTACAGTGGGTACCCCTTTAAATATTCAACTCTTTCTTTCACTGCAGCCATTTGGTAAATTCCCCAAATCCAGGTGTGAAAAACTTGTTGCATCATTCCCAAGAAGACTCATGGCTGTACTAGCTCAATAGGGTGCTTCTACT